>NC_090927.1:675572895-678572895 GCF_040938575.1 Ambystoma mexicanum | reverse complement strand
TGGGATGTGTCACATCAGAGCTGGGGAAGCCAAGATTAAATATATCCTCAATTGTCCCCTGTGGATATATGAATAGAATGTGTAATCTTTCTCACCAATGTGTTATATTCCCTGTGATGTCCTCTATCTGCAGTACCTTCATCATGCCTAACAGGGAAATTGCATTTTTCCTCTTCTGTTGTATGGGGGGGCTAGGGGTGTGTCTGTGTTTGGGTCGAGTGTAGTGTTAAAGTCGCCCCTAAATCAATTTAACCTGCAAAAGTTTTGATTCGCTGGCATAACCGCCCAAAGAATGCCTGCTGGGCCTTTACACCAATACCAGTATCACTTGATGAACAAACAGGAATCTGTTTACCATTACATATGGCCTTTGGCGGGTCTGCAGTTATCAGTTGCTTCTTAAATGGAATGTCTTTTCCTGTCAGTAGTGCTACTGCCCAACTCTTCATCCCACTTGATGCAAAATACTGGAGCAGAAATATCCTGTCTCACATCCTGTCTTCGTCCCCTGTTATGAGTATGTTTCCTGCAAGACAATTGCTTTCCCACCCTGCTGTTGCAAACGTGTGAGTATGTTCCTTCACTTTATGTGTGAGTTATGGCCCTGAATATTGTGAGGCAGGAATATATTACTTGTGCAAAAACAAGGGTGTCCTGGGAATCCCTCTGATGGCCAATAAGTCCCGGTTAGTAGAGTCTTACCCAGATTCTTTAGCTCACGATCTCACAATGCCCCGAGAGCGAAGCAGGAGCTGAGCAGTAGTCGTAGGTTGAAGAGTTGTGAACTCTCCACATTCCAGCAAAAGGAGATACTGGAGGAAGAAGACCTTGCCGGGATCACTGTCGAGCAGCGAGCGCTAGCCGGTCTTAGAAGGACTTTGCCTCCAGAAGCCTTAACTGCAGAGGTTGCGCAGCGGGAAGTGAAGGTTTGGAAGGCTTTCCTTTCCCCAAGGTTGTCTCTGGTGGCATGCGAGCACCGGAGAGCCACTGGATCAAAGGGAGCTCCGTGAACAAGTGGTGCAGGCGACGGCAGACTGAAACCAGCAGATTGCCGGGTCATGAGGAGTGGCTGGAGGGACGAACCTATGAGCAGCAATGGAAACGGACGTACAAGCCTTACCCGGTGAGTTCAACAAGTGATTGTAACACCGGAGCGCTCCGTGCCCATTCACATACTCGGAGCAGTTGTTTTCATATTGGAAAGCAATTACGTATGTGGGAAAATAAGGCAGAAGACAATTTTGAAAAACGAACTGGCAGAAAACCGAGAGAACATGAAGACCAAATGACTGTGACTTTAAGAATACAAGTTTATTTATAACCCAGCAACAAGATGGAGCAATACTTCTAGAACTGAATGCAAACAACCATTACCCAAGCCAAAAGAAAGTGAAGGCAATAACAAAAGCTGGTATAAACCCACATTGCCAAAGTCCAGGAAGAAGCAGAATAAAACCATATCATAGCTTACCGAGGTTGTGGAAACACAAAAGTGTACTAAAGAGCACCAAAGTGAATCTTGCCTTCCCTGAAGAATTGCTGAAAGCTTGATGTTGTAAAGTAAGAAGCACTATAAAGTTGTTGTAAACTGATTTTCACCACAGAGGTACTTGCTGTTGTGAAATACTATTCGGGCATGGTGTATACCCGAATGGCAAACTTTGAAGTAGTAGGCCTGGCATGGGAGTTTATCAGGTGTTATTGAAGTAGAAGGCCTGGCATGGAAGTAAACCAGGTTGAATTTGATGAAGTGCTGTGTAGTGGTGTTTAAAAATTATCCTGACAAACCTTTTATTGCTGAAGCAAGAATTGCATAAGATTGCTGCAGAAGTGCTCCATAGCTCTAAAACGAAAACTGCTGTTGCAGAAGAATCCTGACAAAGAACTGTGTGGGAACCTTTGTGATCAAATTGGAGAAACAAAGAACAGTGTTGGAACTTTTGTTATCAAGTTGGAGTCACAAAGAACTATGTTGGAACTTTTGGTTACAAAGGAGGATTTCCGTATTTCTTTGGGAGGCTTAATTGTTATATTTCTGTTGCTTTTGAAATGCCATGTATTTTCTTGTTGAGTTACTGTGTGTATAAGTGTGAGGGACAGAGAGATTTTGTTAGTGTTTCCTTTAGTTTATTTTAGGCAGGGAAATCCTCATCAGGGTTGGGATAGTGGGGCACATATCCAACTCATTGAGTTAATAAAATGGCATCTTTTGAAAACTCTTCACAAAGTTTTCCGCCTCACATTTTCTGACCCCCCACAGATCCCCCTTTATATTTTGTTCCGTTTTCACCAAAGCTAATAGACATATAAGAGACATTGTGTGGAGGTTACAATTAGTAAGGGAATCAAAACGAATATAAGACATTGAATTTCTAGACATATTAAAGAGAGAGGGTTTCCCAAACATACTGTTGAAGGCCAATGGTGTTCAATTTAAGTCAGAAGAAATCAGATTTTCCTTTTTTTTAAAAAAACATTTCTTTATTGGCATTTGTCAAACAACTACCCCCCGGTCAAACTCCCCCCCGCCCCTCCAAACTCCTCCCCGTAGACCACATAGTCTGGCTTTGGAGTATAGAGTACATGTAGTTTGTTGACTACAAATGGGGTTCATCTGGTTCATTAACAGTCACTGTATGTCCAGCACACATACATTTTGTGGGCACCATTGTTACACAGTCGCTTTTCAAGAAAAGGATAACTTCTCCCCATTCATTCCGGAATCTGTCTGAATCCCCTTGGATCTTGTAGGTAATCCACTCCATTGCTACTATATCCCACAGTTTGACAAGCCAACACGTCGCCGTAGGTTGACTTTTTTGTTTCCAGTTTTTTGCAATAACCAGCCAGGCCGATATTAGTAACGTTACCATTGCTCTTTTCTGTGACTTTCATATTATATATTGCTCTGCGACTACTAGTCCACATAGATTCGTGCCTAGAGAGAGAGGTTGGACTTCCGTTACTATTTTCTGCAAATAACCAGTAACTTCTTCCCAGAAACCCTTGATCTTGGGGAACCCCCACCATATATGTCTCCAATCCCTGATCCCCTTGTACCCCCTACAACATTCCTGAGATGCCAAGTCATCCATTTTATGTAATCTACTAGGGGTGTAATGCAATTGTAGCATCATTTTATACCAGGCCTCGCATAACTGTAGGGACCTGGTCAATTTTGGAATGTTCCTCTACAGCTCTTCACAATGGCCCACTGGGACTGCTTTTTCCAACGTGCCCTCCCAGGCTATTTGGTACGACCAGATCTTTTGGTCTGGGCCCTCTTGAAGTATCATATATATATCAGATACCAAATGTTTATCAGCTGTATGGGTGATAGCGTATGTCTCTTATTTTGTCAGCGGCCTAATTGCTGCCTGCGAATCTCCTGTTGTAACCAATGCCTCAGCTGTATGTATTCATATCAGTCTCCCTCCGTTAAACCTATGTGTGTCTTGCAGTCCTCAAATGATGCTATTTCCCCTTCCCACACCATATCTCTAATCTTCACACACCTGCTTTCCTTCCACCGACTGAATGTACCCTTAACCATGCCCAGAGTGAAATTAGGATTTTCAAACATAGGAGTGAATGGGATGGGATAGTTGACAAGTGTCCCCTTTTGATCCACCTGTCCCATATATCACATGTCGCACAGAGTACCCTACTATGCCCGGTGCTCGGGGGTTTATCTTTTCCATGGAGCCACAGCAAACCTGCCACTCAACATCCCGTCACCAATCTGTCAATCCGTGCCCAGACTTTATCCCTGCAATCTGAGAACCATTTGCGCACAACTCTCAATTGAGCGGCCTCATAGTAGTGATATAAATTAGACAACCCCACTCCACCGGCCTGTCTTGGGGTCATCAGTAGATCTAAAAGCAACTCTCAGGCGTTTGCCTTGCCAGACAAATCTAGAGATCAATGTGTTCATAGATTGAAAGAATGCCTTCTGGACCTCTATAGGAAGCGTTTGGAACTTATATAATAACCTGGAGAGGGTCACCATCTTCACTGTATTTATTCACTCTAGCCAGGAGAAACTTCATCGGGGTCCACCTAGCAAAGTCTGCTTGCGTCTTTTTAGTGCAGGTAATTAGCCTTATACATCGCTGAAACTCTACTGGTTAATTTTATCCCTAGATATGTTATGTTTCCCCCGGCGGAACGAAAGGGAGAGCAACTATGCAGAGTGGTGATCACATGTTTAGGTAGGCCCACCTCCATCGTTTATGATTTACCCATGTTTATCTTTAGCCCCAACAGCCCTTCTTGTTCCCTTAATATTCCCACCAGGGCAGGGATGGACGGGACCGGTTACATCAGTGTTAATAACATGTTGTCTGCATAGGCGGCCATTTTTGCATTTCCCCACCGAATGGGACCCCCTTGATGTCTTGGTTCTGTCTGATTGAGGCCAACAGAGGTTCCAGACATTTGGCATATAGATCGGGAAATAAGGGACATCCCTGCCTGATGCCTCGCTCAATATCTATAGCGTCCAAAATATAAGCGTTAACTGGCAACCTAATCGATGGATTTTTATAGTTCAACTTCACCATTTGGATGTACTTCGGCCCAAAACCCATTTGTTCCATCACCTGTAATAAGTACGGCCATTCTACCCTGTCGAAAGCTTTTTCAGCATCTAGGGAAATCAGGGTGGCCAGGATCCGTTTAATGTCCAACTTCTCTAGTAAATGGATTACTCTTCTGCTAGGCCCTGAAGACTCTTTGCATATGGAAACAAGGCATAATCACCATACACTAGTGATACGACAGACACGAGGTTCGATTTCCAAGTACTAGGGTTTATTGCAAAGCAAATATATTCTCATTCGGCCGACTGGGTCTAACGTCTCGCAACGTGTGTCACCCAGACCTTGTGAGACACAAGGGAGCGAACATTTTACAACAGTCTCATATATAAGAAAGGACAATCATACAATCTCTTTGTGACACATCAAAACCGCCCATAATGTATCTGCTTGAGCTAGGGTTCGGTGATTGACAATTATGACAATTTTGACACATTATGATACACTTCTTACCCAATCTATAATACTCGTTTTAGCAACAGTTGCAATTTGCAGTAAGCAGACATAGTTCTTTGTTATGAAGAACACAAGGCACTTGTTCAGCAAGGATACTGTGTTCGTAGGAGAGACACATTACAAAGCGTGTTATCTACTGGTTTCTTATTTGTGAACTAAAGGTCAGCCTGATCTAAGGAGAGCCCCGAAGGGGGGCTGCTAGGAAAGTATAATTCATGCTTTACCGGCCTGTTTCTACAGCTTCAGCGAGACCAACCGGCACCTGGGCAGCTGATTAAATGCCTCTCTGATCGCCTCCAAGGACTTGTGAGGGAGGAAAACAATGTATTTCTGTACTGTTTGGTATTTCTGTCTGGGCCGGTCTCTCAACATGTAAAACTGTGGCCTTGCTCCGTGCATGAGCTTTCGAAATAAAATACATTTTGCAAAGCGTTGAACAGAAAGGAAGGGAAAGCAAATGGTGGATGTTACAGTACAAAATGGACGCCCTCTGGTTATGCTGACGATTCCCTATTGGTGATGTAGGACATATGATGCGATTGGTTTTCGGCCAACATAATATACCTTCTATGCTTTTATGCTTTGGCAGGGTAGTTTCTAGACTTACACTTCTGGTATTGTCCCATGTTTGTCTCCCCGAGATAAAATACGATTGATCCTGCCCTATGGCCCCTGGCAGTACTCCCTTTACTGTTTCCGCTAGAATCCCTGTGTACATTTTTGTGTCTATATTTAGTAATGCAATGGACCTATAAAATCCACAACTTGTAGGGTCTTTATTTGGTTTTTCAGGGAGGGATTTAAGGGATGTGCAGAAAGAGGAAAAGGTAGGAATAGAGCAGATAGAGAGAGGTAAGGAGTTCCAGTGGGGGGGGGGGCAGGAGTCGGAAGGAGCGGAAACGAGAGGAGGCACAAGGGGAGAGAGGAACATTGAGGAGGAAGTGGTCAGCGGAATGGAGGGAGCGAGAGGGGGTGTAGAAAGAGAGAAGGGAAGAGAGATAAGGGGAGCGAGATCATGGAGAGATTTAAAGACTAGGCTGAGAAAAAGAAATTTAAGTTGAGAGTGAAAGGGGAGCCAACCAATGGAGGATAAGGAAGCGGAGATGGAGTCACGGGGGGAGAGGAGACAGAGGGTATGGATGGCAGAGTGATAGATTTAAGGGGGGCAAGATGAGACCAAAAAGTAAGGAGGAGCAGTAGAAGAGACGAGAAAAGATAAGGTAGGAGATTAAAAGTTTAGTAGCATGGAAAGTAAGGGACGGGCGAACTTTGCAAATATTGTAGAGGTGGTAGCGACAGGCACGAGAGGCGAGTGAGATGTGGTGGGAAAAGGTGAGTGAAGAGTTGAAGTGAAAACCTAAGTTGCGAGCATGAGGCAAGAAAGTGAGATTAGTGGGAGGAAAATGAATTAAAGGGGGAGGTGAGGGGGGCAATGGAAGAAAACTACTTCAGTTTTGTCTGAGTTAAGGGAAAGAAAGCGAGAAGACATCCAGTTTTTAATAGCAGTAAGACAGGAGGAAACTTTAAGGTGGAGATCAGGAGTGAAGGAAGAGAAGGAAAGAAAGAGCTGTGTGTTGTCAGCATACAAATGATGAGAGATGCCAAATGAGAAGATAATAGGGGCAAGGAGGGAGGTGTAGAGCGAGAATAGGAAAGGACTAAGCACTGAGCCTTGGGGAACTCTATAAACGAGAGGGTGGGTCGAAGAGGAGCGGCCACCCCAGGAAACAGTAAAAGAGCGGGGGAGAGGTAAGAGGATAGCCGTTTAAGAACAAATCCCTTGAAACCAAAGGAGGAGAGAGTGTTGAGAAGAAATGGATGATCAACAGTGTCGAAGGCAGCAGAGAGATCAAGAAGAATAAGGACAGACGATTGCTTTGAGTGTTGGGCAGATAGGAGGGAGTTAAGGATGTAAGTGAGGGCAGTTTCAGGAGAGTGGGACGAAAGCCAGATTGAGAAGGGGGAAGGAGAGAGAGATTAGAGACAAAGGAAGAGAGCTGAGAGTAGGCAACAGGCTCAAGAAGGACAGAAGTTAGCGGCGAGTAGGGGATCAGCAGAAGGTTTCTTCAGAATTGGAATGATGGTGGCGTGCTTGAAAACAGAGGGGAAGGTGGCCGAGGAAAGGCAGGTGTTGAAGAAGGAGGTAAGGTAGGGAATAAGAAGAGGGTAGATTTTAGGAATAAGAAGGGAGGGGATAGGGTCGGATCGAGCAGACGAGGGGTGGGCTTTGGAGAGGAGAAGAGAAACGTCAGAAGGAGAGACTAGGGAGACTACAGCCATACAAGTAGAGGGTGAAGAGGGAGAAGGGGGTGGGGAGGAGGAGTGAGGAGGAATTGATTTTTTGCCGAAGGGCAAGAATTTTGGAGGAGAAGTAATCAGCTAAGTCAGAGGGAGATGGGGTGGCGGAGGTAGAAGCATCAGGGGTAGGGAGAGAGAGGAGATGAGAGAGAGTTTGGAAGATGCGACGGGGATGGGAGGCTTGGGAATGAAGAAGGTTAGAGTAGTAGGAGCGTTTAGCAGAGGAGAGGCAGGAGACATAGAGGGAGTGATAAGAGAAGTAGGAGGATTGGTTGGAAAGTGAAGGTGATTTGAGCCAGAGTCTCTCAAGACGTCGGAGGAGACGTCGCATGGAGAGGAGTTGAGGAGTGAGCCAAGGTTGAGAGGGTTTCCGGCTAGGACGGAAGAAAGAAAGGGGGTGAAGTAGATCAAGAGAGGAGGAGATGGAAGTGGTCAGAATGGAAAGTGCATCATTGGCCGATAGTGAGAAGTCATGGAGACAGGGGAGAGAAGAAGAGCAAGTTTCAAGAAAGAGTGAGGGATCGAAGCTACGAAGGTCACGACGTGAGAAAATAGAGGGGGAAGGTTTATGAGAAGAAGGAAGCGGATGGGGAGAGAGGGAGAAGGAGAGTAAAGCGTGATCAGAGAGATGGAGAGGAAGTGTAGAGACAGTAGAAGAGGGGTAGGAAGAGTTAAAGATAAGGTCAAGAGTGGAGCCGGAGGAGTGAGTAGGGGAGGAAGGAAGAGGGGAGAGAAGATAGGAGTCGAGAATGGACGAGAGGGGAGAGGAGTGAGGGGGAGAAGGGAAGTGAAGATTAAAGTCACCAAGAACAGTAAGGGGGAAGGGAGAGGGAGAGATGAGAGAAAGGAGGTGATCGAGGTCATCATAGAAATGGAGAGAGGGTCCTGTGGGCGATAAATGATTAGAAAGGAGATGGGGTGATGAGAGGACAAGGATTTGTAAAGAAACTCAAAAGAGGGGAAGGAAGGGATGGAGAGGAGGGAGAGGAGAGGTATTTGGGGTTGAAGAGGAGGTCAATACCTCCACCACGACCAGTAGCACGAGAGATATGAGAGAAGGAGGATGAAGAGGTGGTTAGGGAAGCAGGGACCGAAGTGTTGTGAGGAGGGATCCAGGTTTCAGTGAGGCAGAGGAAATGACGGTTGAGACGGAGGAACATGTCAAGAACAGCAGTGGTCTTATTGCAGAGGGATCTAGCGTTCCAGAGAGCAATGTTGATGAGAGAGGAGGGTTGGACAGTGGGGGGGTAAAGGAGGTTAGGGTGGTGAGAGAGGATAGGTGTAGTAAAGGAAGGGTGGGGGAATTATAGAGGGGAATGGACATGAGGAGGAGGGAGAAGTAGAGTAGGAGAGGAGAGGGAAGGCGGAGGGGGGAAGAGGGAGGAGGATGATGGGGAGGAAACTTGGCCAAGCGCATAACCATGGGGGAGAGAAAGGAAGGAGAGGGGAAAGAGGTAGTTAGGAGAGCTGGTAGCAGAGGAGGGAAGGTAGAAGGAGGGAGCAGGTGTAACAGCAGAGAAGGGATTACACTGGAGGAAGGGCTAGCGTGGGCAGTTCCGAGAGGATGAAGGGTTGGGAGGTTAGAGGTCAGGAGGCAGCCAGGGGGATCGAAATGGGTTCTGCTGATGAGGAGCACCCAAAGCAGGCAGAGGGGTTAGGCAGGAGAGCAGGGAGCAGTAAAGGGGCAGTGAGTAGGAAGAGAGGGGAAGGTAGGTAAAGAGATCAGGTTACAGCACTGGGGCTGAGTTGGGAACAGCTGAGGGGGGCTCACTGCGAAGTGGACTTGTCAGTAGAAGAGGCAGGCGGAGACCTTAAGGTACAGGGAGCAGCAGCAGGGAGGGCCTCGGTAGTAAGGACGCCCTAGTGTGGAGAGGAAGGTGGACAAGGACACAGAGGTTGGGGAGCTGGATGTGTAAGGAAGGGAGGGTGGTAGGTGAGGGCTACCTAGGGCTTGTAGTGGGAAGACGCTGCAGGTAGAGGAGGGGGGCAGTGGGTGTGAGGGAAGGGGGATAGTGTATGAGGAGAGAAGGTGGGCACTGAAGACCAGGGTGCTAGTGGAAGAACTTAACTGGAGGAGGCTCCGACGGGCTTCACAGGGGAGGATTAGATGAAGTCCAGAGAGCGAACGTAGGAGCAGCGCAGGAAGAGGCCCAGAAGGGATCAAGAGACCAGAAAGCCAGAGCAGGAACAGCAGGGGAAGCCAAGGAGCCGTAGGACATGAAGATCTGGGTGCCAACACAGGAACAGCACCGGGAGAGACTCTGATGGGCACTATAGGCCAGAGTGCCAGCGCGCTAGGAGCGCATGAGGAGGCTCAGGAGGGATTTACAGTCCGGAGAGCCAGCACAGGAACAGCGGAAAAGGGGGTTCAGATGGGGCCTGAAGACCAGAGCGCTCGCACAGGAACAGCGTAGGAAGAGCATATGAGGATCAGGGTGCCAGCACTGAAACAGAACAGGGAAAGAGACTATTGGGCACAGCAGACCAGGGTGCCACCATGTTAGGAGCGCAGGAAGAGGCGCAGGAAGAGGCTCAGAAGGGCGTCACTAGTCCAAAGAGTCAGCGCAGGAACAGCGCAGAAAGAGAGTCAGATAGGCACTGAGGACCGGAGGGCTAGCACAGGAACAGCAAAGGCAGAGGATCCAGAGGGCACCAAGACCAGAGTGACAGTACAAGAGTTGTGTAGGGAAAGGATCCACGGGGGAATTGAAGTCAAGTAGCAGGAATACACTGATGTGAGGAAGAGCGGGCAGTGAAGCCAAACAATGGGGAGATCAGGAGGCTTTAAGGATCTGGATGCCCGCGTCAGAGTTGGGGGGAAGAGGTCACTAGGGGGACCAGCTGGGAAATCCAAAAAGGGGCCTTAGGAGAAATTAGGGTGGCTCACCACAAAGGTCCGACAGGACTGGGATGAAGAGGCGGCAAGGATGGTCACAGCAAACAGGAGCCTCAGACTGGGCGAGAAGGACAGTACTCGTGTAATACGGTGGGAGATAAGTTCCAGTCCAAGGAGGAGGGCAGGCTAGCATGCGGTGGATCCGGGGGCCAGGGGCAGAGGACCAAGTGAGCAGGCTGGGGGAGGCTCTACAGTGGATCCGGTTCAGGACAGCTGTGCAACGTTGACCAAAGTCACCGGAGGACCGGGCTGGGCTGGGGACTGACGAGAAGGGTCCACTGGTGAGAGGATGCAGGCGGCAGTGAAGCGGAGAGGACCCGGAGCAATCAGCGGCACCTCTCACCAAGACCAGGATGCGCGGGCCACGCCGCGACCCACCGAGAGGGAGCCCGCTGCAGAGTGGTTGTGGGCGGCAAAGAGGATCCAGGCAAGCTGTGGCGTCTTTCTCCTAGACCAGGAAGCGCGGGCCACGCCGGGACTCACCGAGGAGGATCCTGCTGTAGAGAGGTTGCGGGGAGCGGAGAGACTGTGAGGACCCAGGCAGCTGTGGCACCCCTCTCCAAGTCCAGGAAGCGCAGGCCACGCCGGGACCAGTCAAGGAGGAGCCCACTGCAGTGTCGTTGCGGGCGCCGGTGATGCCGAAAGGACCCAGGTAAGCTGCGGCGTCTCTCTCCCAGACCAGGAAGTGCAGGCCACGCCGGAACTAGTCGAGGGGGAGCCCACTGAAGTGTCATTGTGGGCGGCGGTGAGGCAGAGAGGGCCCGGGGTAAGCAGCAGCACCACATTCCAAGTCCAGGAAGCACAGGCCATGCCGGGATCAGCTGAGGAGGGGCCCACAGTAGAGAGGGTGCAGGCAGCAGAAAGAACCCTGGGCAGGATGCGCCAGCTCGCGCTAAAGTCACTGGAGGCGCGGGCTCGAAGAAGGTTGGCGGGAAGACCCAGAGTCTGTGACTGAGGAGGCCGCAATGAGGAACCGAGCCCAGACTGGTGGAAGGAGTGTCCGATTCGTGGTGAAAATGCCACCGGATGAGCCCTGGGCACAAGGACCAGGAACGGAGGCGAGATGTGAAGTTTTATTGCTGTAAATATTGTTTTTAGATCAACTGAAGCAACCTGGCTTGAGGAGACGCCGGTCCAGGCGACCGAAGCTTCTGCGTCCCCTGGAGGTTCTCTCTGTCTTATTGGCCCTGGCATAATAGCGCTGCTTGAGACTTAAGAGAGCACTCTCAGCCTTGGTGGTTCTAAGCAGCCTGTTATCTTTGGGCTTCTTTCACACTACTATAGTTCTCCCTGTACTTAAGCTCTACTAGTTCTTTTTGGGCCTTTCTCACTTCAGCCTTCATATCTTTTTCTAGTCTGTCATTCTCTTTATGTCTTTAAGCTTTTAGGGAATTGAACTCCCCCCCTTAAGACCGCCTTAAAGGAATCTCACACCGTGCCCAGGGGACCCTTTGTGTACCGTTCAATGCAAAACAGTCCGTAACTTTACCCCACACAATTTCCTGTAGTACGTCGTCCCTGAGGAGTTCTCCAGGCATTCTCCAGGACCACAGTGGGTTACTCGTTTTCAGCCCCCTAAGATGGATTGTTATTGGTGCATGATCTGATACTAAGATCAGATCTACTGTCAAAAGTTCCCCCTGGGCTCATATGTTTGCACTTGGAGTTCTTCTTCTTTGTCGTAGGAAGCTTGTCCTTTTACTTGGTCTGAGTGTCTCTGAGATAAGGGTGCGCGTCTCCAGACGCCACCCTGCCATTCAGGGCTGGATAGACAGGTACCAGTGGGTAACGTCCGTTTAGGAGTTTAAACAGTGTCAGTCCTGGAAGGAATCCTGGAAGGGCCAGGGACGAATAACCAGGAAGAAGCAGGCTAAACAGCGCACAAGAGGCCAGGAAAGAGAGAGGGATAGGCGGCAGCAAGCAGGTAAGTGACAGGAAGGAGAGAGGCTGCCTAATGGGTAATGGAATAAGAGCAACTACGCGCTGAGCTCAGAGTTAGAGCGTTGAGACGCGCAGCTGAGTTCAAATCCGGTGCCTATCTGCCGTGACGAAAACAGGATCCAGGAAAGTAGACCGCTGATGCGGCTGGAAAGACGTTGGAAGGAAAAATGGACGCTGCAAGATGGTGTTGTGTTGACCACGATCTCCAGAAGGGGCGAGCCCATTGAGTCATATCAGCATGCCCCCTCCCAAAACCCATCCCACAAGGTTTGCCCGGGTGAATCTGATGAAATCTAAGCAGCAAACGGGGGGCATTGATGTTGCCAACGGGTTCCCACGTATGGTCACTTGGCGGGTAGCCTTTCCATTCCACCAAATACTGCAGCCGAACCCTCCTATACCTGGAGTCACATATCCTGGATATTTCATACTCAATCTGACTGTTGACATGAATAGGAGGGGACGAGAAGCGGACCTGGTGGACTGATGGTATGGTTTCACAAGGGAAGAGTGAAAAACCGGGTGGATTCTCTTCCATGTTGCCGGAAGGCAGAGTTGTTGAGCAACTGGGTTGAGCACTTTGATTATGGTAAATGGGCCATAGAATCGAGGAGGCAGTTTATTAGGTCTTAGGTGCCTGGGCAAATAACGGGAAGAGAGCCACACTTTAACCCCAACCATTTAGGAACGGGAGGGTCGTCACTTGGCATCAGCATATTTCTTTATGTCTGCTCTGGCTTTTTCCAGATGACCCTTAACGTCCTTGTGTACTGTCGTCAGATGGGTTATCCAGGAGTCCTCCAGGAGTCCACAGTAGGGGCCTGACAGGAGTGTGGGGCAACCGAAGGTATGGTGGAAGGATGGAACACCTGGTTGCAAAAAAATGGACTGGTCCCAATCGTAGAATGTTCAGAGTTATTGTAGGCGAATTCTGCCACTGGAATTAGGACTGACCATTCATCTTGGACCTGGGTGGAGAAACATCGAAGGTATTATTCAAGGGTTTGATTTACCCTTTTGGTGAGTCTATTGGTCTGTGGGTGATATCCCGACGACAAGGCACATTGAATTCCCAACAATTGACAGAGATATTTCCAGAACCTGGAGGTATTTTACGGTCCAAGGTCTGATATTATCTAAGTGGGTAGTCCGTGGAGTCTAAATATGTGGCTCACGAAGATTCGTGCCATTTCATGGGCTGATGGTAATTTCGGCAAGGGGTGAAGTGTGCCATGTGGAAGAATAGATCAATAGTCACCATTATGGTAGTATACCCCTTGAAAGGAGGGAGATCTACAATAAAATCTGTGGCTATAGCTTCCCAGGGTCTTGATTGTAAGTGTCAAGATCCATGCCCATGACCCCCTCAGGTATAACAGCCCCCTGGCAACAGTGGGGCTAAAGCCCTTCAGACTGGCCACAAGGGCCTTAAAACTCCATTGCGTTATTCTGCACCCCTGCAACGTAACACTCACCGTGTCCAGCTGATGCTCATCTGCTTCTCCGGCGGCCCGATCCTGAAGCCCTAGATCTGGATTCCATTAAACCTGGAAGAACAAGAACAGCATTAGCGAGCAAGAACACTTACCTGTGAAGTAACCGGTCTTGAATCCATCCTGCACTTCACTTACCTCACCCATCTCCGGAGTTCGCCGCAACCTGCAAAGGTAAAAAAACAAGGACAGCATTAATAACAATTCTTACCTGGGCAAGCAGCGAGTCCTGGCAGCACCCTGCACTTCTCTTACCTCGCCCATCTCCGGGTTTCACCGCAACCTGCAAGGGAGAAGGAACAAGGTCAGAATTAACAAAGCACTTACCTGGGCAAACAGCACTTCGATCGATCATCACTCCGGAACATCACTGCAACCTGTACAAATAAGGGAAGAGAATACAGGTTAGCAATTAACACCAATAAACAGCGCAGCACTCCGCGCATCAATAACTCACCGTGGTCTTCGCCATCGGCGCTGCAACTCTGAGATCGCAACCATCCCTGTGAAAACAAAGAGACATTGTTAGGGAACAGCATAGTGGAGTAAGACACCCGAGAAGACAGAGAAAACGGAGGGAAAGAAAGAGACAGAATAAAGACGGAAAAGACATTATAACTCACCTGGAAGACAGCAAGCAGAGTCGGAGTCACAGCCGGTCTGGACCCGTCATAAGGGCACACGGATCAGTGAAGCAACTAGGTCCATGGAACGCCTGCACCAACCACGGGCCCATGCACAGAGACACAGAACGGAGAGTTCAGCGCAAAAAAACCTAAGGCGCTGCCCAACATCTGGCACATAACCAAGCAGAGAGGGGTCCGGGATAGCGCTTAGACCTCCATCCAGTATCGTGTGGCGCCCCCGTGGATACCAGGTGAGCCTAACAGAACGCAAAGCCTCAATTAAAAACATCCACCTGGGCGTCATGGAAACATCAGAGACTGACCAACTAGCCCAGTTACTGGGAGAATTACGGGCCTATGTGCACTCCACCCGGCAAGAAACTTAGGAGGAAGTTGATTGTCACCAAGGACTGCACCGATGAATCAGCCAGACAATTGCTCCAAACATAGGCTGGGCAGGCTCCGTTGCCAGGAAGTATTCCGTCGGCTCCAGCCACATCCGTCAATCCAGTGCAGGTGGTCTTCCCTGGGGCAGGTCCTTTGGCCCCACCTTAACGTTTTACGGGGGACCCAAGAAAATATGCAGTATTCATGGACCAGTGTAGCCTCCATTTTCTTTGTAGACCCGGTGCCTTTCCTAACGATCAGTCACGGGTTGCCTTCATTCTGTCATATCTGAGTGGCAGTTCCGCGGATTGGTCCATTAGTAAGCCAGGATGACCCACTCCTGCGGGCCAAGCTCTGGATAACAAACTTCTGTCCCTCCACCAAGGCAGCCAAGATTTGTTAACATATATCGCCACTTTTAACAGACTTGTCGTTCAAACTGGGTGGCCTGAGGAGAAACGAACAACGTTATTCCATCGAGAATTACGGGGGGAATTGAAAGACGTCCTAGCTCAGGTGGTAAACCTGCCAAAAGACTGTGCGGAGTTCATAAACCTAGTGGTGCAGGTAGACCACAGGCTGCAAGATCGAAGGACAGATCGAGCCAGAACAGAGAATTGGACTGTGTATGTACGCTCAAAGAAGAACATTACATGTTCATCAGAAAACACTCCGGAACCCATGCAAATTGGGGGTGTACGGAGCCCATTAACCAAGGCCGAAAGAGACAAAAGGAGACAACAGCAATTATGCCTATACTGCGGGAAATCAGGTCACTTCCTCAGAGAATGTCCCGTAAAACCCCCCTAGGAGAACAGTTGGAGCTACATATAAAGAAGGAGGAGAACACGATTCGGAAAACTTCCAGGCCCAGCAAGCGCAGAGGTCCGTTTGTCGAGTGAAGGAAAAGAGCCACAGACCTCGAACCTTGCCCTGCCTTTGATTTTGATCAGTCACCAACAACCGTCTTGGATGCATGATGTGGAGTCATACATAGACAGCGGAACTGTTGGTAACTACATAGATCAAGGGCTGGCAACAAGGATGGGGCTTCCCCTCTGTCAGAAAACGACAACTGAGAACGTCACCACTGTCAACGGCACGGAGATAGCTTCTGGTCCTGTAACTCAACGCACAGCAGAATTGACCCTTCTGTGCCAAGACGGACATCAGAAAGCCATTGCCTTCGACCTTATCAAGGCCCCTCAGTTCCGGGTGATTCTAGGGATTCCGTGGTTGGTGGTTCACAATCCTAACATCTACTGGCGAGCCAAAAAATTAGCCTTCTCCAATGAGTGTGCTCATGCGTGCTACCAAGTGTAAATGCCATCATCTGACCCAGAAACACCTGTCCAAGATAAAGAGGCATTGGTACTAGGTGTAACAAGTACACTACCAAGCGAAGACCACAATTTCCAAGACATTTTCCAAAAAGAACAGGCTAATACCTTACCCCCTCACAGACCATATGACTGTCAGGTCGACTTTGTACCTAGTGCACAAATCCCGTGTAGTCGAATTTATGCACTAACCAAACCTGAAAATCTCCACTGGAAATCATATCTGGACCCATACCTGGCTGTCATGGGTATCAGGCAGGTAGTTGGGGCAAGCTGGATGGAGGCTTGGCAGGCCTGGCATAGGCACACAAAGAACCCATAACAAATCCCTCATTTCATTCCTTCCTAGTGTTTGTAGTATCTTCCTGGTTACCACTTCCTGTTGTCAAACAGGAAGTGCATGAAAACTCAAGAGCTCTCTAGTGTTTGGGTGTGGATGGCTATATAAGCCACACCCCAGATTCTTCTAGTGCTTTGTGTTGCTTATTGTGCTCTGGATCAGCCAGCATCTGCTTACCTGCTCCGGATCATCCTGTTTCTGCTTACCTGCTCCATATCATCCTGCTTCTGCTTACCTGCTCCGGATCATCCTGCTTCTGCTTACCTGCTCTGGATCATCCTGTTTCTGCTTACCTGCTCCGGATCATCCTGCTTCTGCTTACCTGCTCCGGATCATCCTGCTTCTGCTTACCTGCTCCGGATCATCCTACTTCTGCTTACCTGCTCCGGATCATCCTACTTCTGCTTACCCACTCTGGATTATTCAGCTTCAGTTTACCTGGTTCTTACTCCACACCGCAGCTATCTCCATTCAAGAGGGGACTTCTACACCAGCACCTGTAATAACAAAGAAGAACAGCTTTAACACGTGCACATCAGTAACGCTGTGCATACTCACCAAATCTTCCTGAGATGCTGGAATCCAGGTTAGTTGCATGAGTGCACAAACCCCTGTAAGAAAGAAGAGACATTCATTGCGCTCGCTCCAATAACGCAGACACTTATTTCACTGCGCTCTCTCTCTCTACACGGTGCATACTTACCAAAAGCCTCCGTGCAAACTTACCTAACCACCAAGTCTCCAGTAGCGCTGAACCCGGACTCGAGGCACTAATACTACATAATTTTTCCTGCAAGGGAAAGGGAGAGACATTATCAGGCGCGCTCGAATTGAAGGCGCTGCGCAAACCTACCAGCAGCTAGCTTCTACATGCAGCGCTACTCACCCACAAAAATACCGGCAAACAAAGACAATACAGACAATTTTGGACACTCAACATTCTCCGTGCAATGTTCACTTGTGGGAAGGACTTTCTAGCCAGTGAAGAAACTGGCGCCTTGAACTCTGGGCCTCGCTGTGAAAGCATGAAACAGCATTTGGCATCTGAACTCAGCCTACAGACATTGGCACCAATCACATGAGTGAATCGCGCCACTGCAAATGCAGGATGGAGTGCACACCCTACTAAAGATCAGGGTAAGCCCATAGGGGGACATCGCAGCACACAGTAAAGAGAAGGGAAGGGCCCAGGGGAATCGGGTGAATTCAGGTCTGAGTGTACACCTTGTATTTGACAGGTATTCCTCCAGGTGAAACTGGGGAAGTGAAGAATCGGGGTCAAGGGAGGCTCGTCCATCGCTCCTGCAGAGACACAGGTGAGTGTGACACTGGCAAACGGTTTTATCCACCTGTCCAAATCCCCAGCAGCATCGCCCCTATTCTTCGTACCCAAGAAGGAGGGAGACTTGAGAATGTGCATCGACTACCGCGCACTAAACCAGGTAACAGTTAAAAACCGTTATCCTCTACCCATTATCCCAGAACTGCTGGACCAAGTCAAGGATGCCCAAATTTACACCAAATTGGACCTCAGCGGGGCATACATCTCATGCATGTAAAGAAAGGAGACGAATGGAAGACCGCCTTTCATATTAAGTATGGGCTGTACGAATATCTGGTGATGCCCTTTGGGCTTTGCAACGCTCCCGCCGCGTTCCAGTACTTCATGAACGATGTACTACGGGAACAGCTATACGCCAAACTTTCAAAATGCTCTTTCCATGTGTCACCAAAATCGAGTTCCTTGGTTTTGTCCTCACTCCCAGAGGCATCTGGATGGATATGCACAAAGTAGACGCCATCCTTAGCTGGCCATCACTGTCTTTAGTCAAAGGTGTCCAAAGTATGCTCAGCTTTGCGAACTTTTATCGCCAATTCATCCCGGGTTTCTCCCAGATTGTGCACCTGATCACTTCTTTATTACGAAAAAACAACAAACTGTTCCAATGGACAGAAGAGGCAGAGAAGGCCTTCCTGGAACTCAGCCTCGGTGCTACGACACCCCCGCCCAGATCTCCCATATGTAGTGGAAACAGATGCCTCCAGCATGGCAATGGGGTCTGTTCTTTCCCAAAGGGATCCTGAAACAGGCCAGTTACAACCCGTGGCCTTTTGGTCATGAAAATTTACTACACCTGAACTTAACTATGCAATAACAGACAAGGAACTCCTAGCGATCAAGGCAGCCTTTAAGGCTTGGTGGCATTACCTCCGAGGTGCCAGACATACCATCACAGTAATCACTGACCATCGCAACATACAATACCTCAAGACGGCAAAGGCTCAATCATCCCCTCAACTCCGATAGGCTTTATTCTTCACAGAATATGATTACATAATCACATACCGACCTGGAGTTCACAACAGAAAAGCCGACGCCATATCCCACATGGGTATTGATGAGAACGCATATTCAACCCAGACCCGGTGGCCATTATTCCAGGTGACAAACTACTAGGACTTACAACAACGTCATCTCTGGACGAACTCCAAAAGGAAATTCGGCTCCTAATGAACACCAAGGCTCTACAAGACTGGACCACTCAAGGTGAACATTACACAACAAAGAACTAACTCCTGTATTTCAGAGGGCGTTTATATCTACCGAATAAGGCACTACAAGAACAAGTCATTTCTGGTTATCATGACCCCCTGATAGAAGGTCATCCAGGAATTGCCAAGACCCTAGCCAAGATGAAAAGAAATTATTGGTGGCCGACCTGGTGAAAGGACATTACGCAGTTTATCCTGTCATATGGCATTTGTGCACAGAATAAATCCCTGAAACAAAGACCTACGGGCCTTCTTCAACCCCTGGAAATTCCACCTGCACCTTGGCACACACTCTCCCTCAATTTCATCACAGATCTGCCTCCTTGTCAAGAGTTCAACACTATCCTAGTGTTTGTTGACCTATTCTCTAAAATGGCCCATTTCATTCCGCTTAAGGGTCTACCAAACGCATCCAGTCTGGCAAAGGTGTTTTTAGAGCAAATCGTAGGATTACATGGTTTCCCCTCCGTCCTGATTTCTGACTGAGGGAGTCAGTTCGTGTCTAACTTCTGGAGGAAGAGTTGTGCAATTGCCCAAATCGATATTCATCTGTCCATTAGTCACCATCCCCAAACTGATGGCCAAACGGAGCGGACGAATCAGACACTAGAGCAATACCTACCGTGCATGTTACATCAAGTGGAAGAAAGCTGGAAGGATGTGTTGTGGATAGCCGAATATGCCTACAACAACTTGCTACACAACAGTACCGGACAGAGTCCATTCTATACCGTATATGGAAGGCACCCACATACTTCCGAATTAGATACCCCCATGGCCTTGGAATTGTCCGCGGTGAAGTCTTTACATACGACCATCACTCAAGCCTTCAAAAAAGCAGCAGAACACTTGATCCAAGCCAAAGAAAGACAGAAAAGATTCTCTGATCAACACCGAAGAAAAGCCCCAGACTACCAAGTCGGAGATGAAGTCTGGTTGGCGTCTCGGCACGTGCCCCTAAGAGGAACTCAAACATTTAATCCCAGATATCTAGGGCCCTATACCATCAAGGCTATTATAAATCCTGTGGCAGTAAATCTAGCTTTACCACCAAATATGCAGATCCATCCCGTATTTCACGTGTCACTCTTAAAACCTGTTCAGCCTGGAACTCGGATCAAAACACCACCAAATCCGGTACTGGTTAACAGAGAACCCAAATTTGAAGTCAAGGACATCCTAGATTGTAAGCTCACCAGGTCCAAGTTATATTACTTAGTGGACTGGAAGTGATACGGCCCTCAGGACAGGACATGGGAGCCTAGCGAGCACGGTGATGCGCAACGCCTGGCAAGACGATTTCATCGGAACCATCCAACCAAACCAGGGCCAGATGGAAGAAATACCTTGAGAGGGGCCTTAAGGTTGAGTGCTGTCATGATCCATGCCCCTGACCCCCTCAGGTATAACAGCCCCCTGGCAGCAGTGGGGCTAAAGCCCTTCACACAGGACCCAAGGGCCTTAAAACTCCATCAGAAACATACATGGAGTCAGTCCTGGCGCCTTTGGCACCAGGCTCATTATCAGGAATAAAGCAATACCAGTTTTGGACCTTAATCCAACATGGAGACCTATTACACAGCTCAGTTCTACTTGGCCTGGAACTACTTTACCTGGGCTATTTAAACCACACCCAGACAGCAGAACACGCTTCGCATTATTCTGCACTCCTGCAGCATAACGCTCACCATGTCCAGCTGATGCTCATCTGCTTCTCCGGCGGCCCGATCCTGAAGCCCTAGATCTGGATTCCATTAATAACCTGGAACAAGAACAGTATTAGCGAGCAAGAACACTTACCTGTGAAGTAACCAGTCTTGAATCCATCCTGTGCTTCGCTTACCTCGCCCATCTCGGAGTTCGATGCAACCTGCAAAGGTAAAGAAACAAGGACAGCATTAATAACAATTCTTACATGGGCAAGCAGCGAGCCCTGGCAGCTACCTGCGCTTTTGTTTGTTTATTTTGTTTGTTTATTTATTTAATATAGCGCAAAACCAAACCCGCAGGTAGCCGGGCGCAAACATTACAAGAATACTTGAGAACTTGGTTACAGTGACAAACACAGAAGTAAGCGGTAGGAGCAGATTCAGAAACATTATAGATTGCATGTGTTGGACAGTTAATGCCAGATGTTGGAAACAGAAAGAGAGTGGAAGGTGGTACAGTTCAGTCAGGTGTGCAGTAAGAGAGAACTAGTGCGGTTGATTGTCAAGTGTCGGAAGCAAGAAGGAGCTGAGTGGTGGTCAGCCGCAGTTTGTAGCTGGGTACTGGCAGTGGGGGTAGGGGTACCTAGGGACAAGTTAGCAGGGCAAGTTACCTTGCCCATCTCCGGGTTTCACCACAACCTGCAAGGGAGAAGGAACAAGGTCAGCATTAACAAAGCACTTACCTGGGCAAGCAGCGCTTCGATTGCTCATCACTCCGGAACATCACCGCAACCTGTACAAAGAAGGGAAGAGAATACAGGTTAGCAATTAACACCAATAAACAGTGCAGCACTCCGCGCATCAATAACTCACATGGTCTTCGCCATCGGCGCGGCAACTCCGAGATCGCAATCATCCCTGTGAAAACAAAAAGAGACATTGGGTCTCATTACACGGTAGGCGCTAAGGGATTACCGGTACCGGTTAGGTCACCAATGCCGGTAATCCCTTAGCACCCTACTACGAAGTCCCTCAGTGGGTCCCATCCTTAACGCCTGGTCTGACCAGCTAATAGCGGCATGGTAACCTCCTACCGTGTAATGAGGCCCATTGTTAGGGAACAGCGTAGTGGAGCAAGACGCCGAGAAGACAGAGAAAACAGAGGGAAAGAAAGAGACAGAATAAAAACTGAAAAGTCATTATAACTCACCTGGAAGACAGCAAGCAGAGTCAGAGTCATAGCCGGTCTGGACCCGACATAAGGGCACACGGACCAGTGAAGCAACTAGGTCCACGGAACGCCCGGACCAACGACGGGCCCCTGCACAGAGATGCAGGACGGAGAGTTCAATGCACAAAAACCTAAGGTGCTACCCAACGTCTGGCACATAACCAAGCAGAGAGGGGTGCGGGATAGCGCTTAGACCTCCATCCAATATGATGTGGTGCCCCGTGCATACTAGGAGAGCGTTACAGTAAGTCAGGTTGACGAAAGGAGACCGGCCGGCTTCCTAGTATCAGTCTTGTTGTGATTACACATGGAACATGTCTGGATGTAGGTCTTGATATCTTCATACATGTTCGGCCACCAGAAATTCCTTTTGATTGTCAAAAGAGTTGCCTTGATTCCACAATGTCCAGAGAATAAGGTGTCATGGCAGAGGTGCATAATCATTTTTCTCAAGGAATGTGTAGGAATGGCCAGATCTGTGCCCTTAAGGAGGAGTCCATCTTCGGACATCAGAGACCATCGGTTGACATCCACGTAGTCCTTCCACAGGGTACATTGGGGAGTAGCAATTCTTATATCATCTAGCAGTATCTTGGCTTGAGCCACGATTACAGAATCCGGCAGTAGTCTGGGAAAGAGTGGTGCTTCACATGGTGCATAGTCTGGTCTCCTAGAGAGCGCATGTGGTAGGACGTTCCCCTTGCCCAGAATGTATTGTATATGGAACTGGTATTGAGCAAAAAAATAGGCCCATCGTGCCTGTCTGCTATTTCTGCATTCCAGGGATTGTAGCACCTGGAGGTTTCTGTGATCAGTCCTTACTTGTACAGGATGTTGGGTTCCTAGAAGTAGATGACGCCACCCCTTAAAGGCCTGATGGATGGCAAGAAGTTCTTTTTCTAGGACGGAGTAATGTGTTTCGCTGGAGTTCAGTGTCCTGGAAAGGTAAGCTATGGGATGCTCCTGCCCTTCCTTGTGCTCCTGTTTCAACACTGCCCCTATAGCGTATTCGGAAGCATCGGTTTCTACCAGGAAGGGTTTGGTAACATCTGATTGAATCAGGATGGGTTCCTGGGTGAACTTGTCTTTTAGAGTCCAAAAGGCCCTGTCCTGTTTGTCGCCCCACTGAAAGGGGGTGTTCTTTTTCAGTAGTGACACAATGGGTTGAACAATAGAGGAGAATGTTGGTATAAATTTCCTATAGAAATTTGCTAAGCCCAGGAAAGATTGGATCTGTTTGACCGTGGAAGGTACGGGCCAGGAGGTGATAGCAGCAACTTTGGATGGCTCCATTGTTATTCCTTGGGGACTTATAACAAATCCCAGATATCGCACGGAGGACACATGAAAGATACATTTCTCTGGTTTTGCGAACAGGTGATGATCCCACAGGCGTTGCAGAACCTGCTTAACGTGTTTCTGATGTGCAGCTTGTTCTTTGGAATACATCAGCATGTCATCTAGGTAGACTATCACAAATAGGAATAACATGTCAGAAAAGACCCTGTCCATGAAACGCGGAAAAACAGCAGGAGCATTGGAGAGTCCAAAGGGCATGACAAGTTATTCAAAATGACCAAAGGGAGTCCTAAATGCGGTCTTCCACTCGTCGCCCTCTTTGATTCTGATCAAATGGTAGGCTCCCCTCAAGTTTAGTTTGGTATATATTACTAATCCACGAAGGACTTCAAGGATATCTGAAATAAGTGTTAGTGGATCCCGATCCTTTATGGTATGTTGGTTCAACCCACTGTAATCCAGGCAAGGATGGAGTTCTTTAGAGTCTTTTTTGGGAACAAAAAACAAGGAAGCACCCACCAGTGATTTGGAAGGGCGGATTGTTCCGTTTGTCAGGTTGGTATCTAGATACTCTCGTAGGGCTTTCTTTTCTGGCTCAGATAGAATGAACATCCATTCAAAAGGAATGACTGCATCCAGAATAGTGTTGATGTCACAGTCCTCTGGACTATGGGGTGGTAATCTTTGTACTGTAGCAGTAGAAAAGACATCCGAGAACTGATGGTAGGCATCAGGGACTTGGGTTATGTTGGATACAGTGATGTTCTTGTGTTTGTGAGGTTCATTGGCAGGGATTGATTTGGGACAAGATTTTTGAGACAAACAATTTGATAAACAGTGTTCTGATCCCAAGGACAAGGACCCCGCTTTCCACTTGATGTAGGGATTGTGTTGTTGTAGCCAGGACATACCTAAAACCACTGGATAATGAGCTGCCCTTATAATATCAAAATGCTGGATCGCTTGATGGTTGTTTATAGATAGCAGGAGTGCTGTGGATCGTTCAGTTATAGGTCCGGAGGATAAGGGGCGTCCAACAATCTCTTCGACTGCTTGCACCACATCCTTAGGTTCCCTAGGTAAACCATGTTGTCTGGCCCATTCGTCATCAAGGAAGATGCCCATGGCCCCACAACCAAGGCCAGGGCTGGAATGACTTCATCAGTATGAGTAGCGAGTGTGACTTGAAGGATCACCAGGGAGGATCTGAATGGTGGATTCATTCAGGCTGAGAAGGCGGAGCGGTTCTCTTTCTCCCGATACTGTGCTCCATTTAGGATAGGGAGCTGGCGTTTTCCGACCGTCTTGGAGGGGCTATAGGGCATTTTCTTACCAGATGCTTGTCTGAAGCGCAGTACATATAGAGACTGCTGTTAATCCTGCATGTCCGTTCTTCTGAGGTGATCGGCCCACGTAATGCTCCTAATTGCATAGGTTACCGTTCTGATGAAGAAGATGGAAGGGGTTCTCAGGAGCTTGGATACACCTGAGTTGGTTTCAGGCAAGGGCTGCATGTTTTCCTCTTCTCTGCCTTTCTTTCTTGGAATCGGAAGTGTATCTAGAGTGTGAGGTCCAATAGAGCCTGGAAGAAACTTGGGCAAGATGCCCTAGCCAGCTTGTCTTTGACTTCTTCGTTTAAGCCTCGGCAAAACAGGGTGAAACAAGCTTCTGTACTCCAATCAGCTTCATTGGCCAATTGTTTAAATCGAGTAACATAGGTTAGCATGTCCTGGCTACTTTGTTGAAATTCCAGGAGTTTTTCCTGGGCTGATAAAACCTGATCTGAGCGGTCAAACATTGTTTTAAAGACAGTGATGAATCCATTATAATCATTCAGGAGTTGATCTACGGCAGACACCAAAGGTGTGGCCCAAGCGAGGGGATTTCCTTAGAGGTGAGCTATGACAAACCCTACTTTAGCCCGAGGGGTAGAAAAATAATAGGGCTTGAAGATAAAGTGGACCAAACAGGAATCAAGGAAGGAGAGCAGAGTCTTGGGGTTCCCATCATACTTCTCAACCACGCCGCCTGTTCTCAGCCTTGAGGTTCTGAACCTCAGTGGATAATTCCTGCAATCCACGCAGGAGATCCTGTATAATAGCCTCTATTCCGGGATCAATGTCAGTTAGTGGGCGTCTCAAACTGTCACAAGTTCTCTCTGGGCTCACCTATTTGCACTTGGAGTTCTTCTTCTTTGTCGCAGGAGGCTTGTCCTTTTTCTTGGTGCGAGTGTCTCTTAGATAAGGGCGCACATCTCCAGACGCCACCCTGCCAGTCAGTGCTGGATAGACAGGCACTGGAGGGTACCATCCTTTTAGGAGTTTTAACAGTGTCAGTCCTGGAAGGAATCTTGGAAGGGCCAGGGACAAATAACCAGGAAGAAGCAGGCTAAACAGCGCGCAAGAGGCCAGGAAAGAGAGAGGGATAGGCGGCAGCAAGCAGGTCAGGGACGGGAAGGAGAGAGGCTGCCTAACGGGGTATGGAATACGAGCACCAACGCGCTGAGCTCAGAGTTAGAGCATTGAGAAGCGCAGCTGAGTTCGAGTCCGGTGCCTATCTGCCGTGACGAAAACAGGATCCAGGAAACTAGACCGCTGATGCGGCTGGAAAGACGTTGGTCGCCATGTTGGAAGGAAAAATGGACGCCGCAAGACCCTGTTGTCTTGACCACGATCTCCAGAAGGGTCGAGCCCATCGAGTCATGACATCTACTTCTATATCTGTTAGCGTCCCTAATATACCGGGGGTACCCCAGACATAGTCTATTGTAGATAATGTTCAGTGCACATGTTCAGTGCACCCCAATTTCTGCCCCGTTTATGCGTGCCAGAAGTCTCTCATTGCCATTCCAGCCAGCCTGTCCCACACTGCCTTAGATGGGTGCTGACCCTTGTTGATAAACCGGACGTTCCTATCCCTTTCAGGGTCCCAAGCTATATTAAAATCCCCTGTGAGAAGGATCGCCCCTTCAGCAAAGCTTTCTAATTTCCCCAACATCTGATATAAGAAAGCATCCTTTGCAGTGTTGGGGGCGTATATCATGCCTATTGTCATCTCCATTTTCTCCAACAGAACATGCAAAAAGATGAACCTCCCATTCGGGTCTGCTAAGTTTTTGGCTACTTTTGGCCCCAAGGAGTTCTTTGTCTGGTATATTTGTGTAAACTGATGTATTTGTAGTTGATGGCCCTCTCCTTTTCTGATGTGTATTTCCTGTAGTAATAACAAGTCCACCCGCTCCTTTTTATCTGTGGTCTTAACTTCTTCCTCTTTATCGCCCCCAGACTCCTATTTTAGCCCCTGTGGACTCCTTCCCCCTAAATGTTCTCATAGTCCCTTCATGCGGTTCCCCATGCTCTCCCCCCGACCCGTCCCTTCATTCGTCCGCCTACCCCCTTCCCTATCCGGTCTAGTCTCGGTATCCGAAGATTCTTCCCAACCAATTTGGGAACCGACCCTCGTTTCTACCTGGACCCGTAAGGGTGCACAAACCTTCTAGGATTCCAAGCGGTGCCCCACTACCTCCGTATAGGCCTTCTTATTCCTGCTGGATGGATAGCTTTCACTGTTCTTTTTATCGCCGTCTATTCACCCCCTCATTCTTCACTTTCTTCCATACGCCTCGGGCATCACATTTATATACTTACTGTAGATTGAGTCTGTTATTTTTCATCCCCTCTTCATCTTACATGGGTACATTTCAGTTTATCTCCTCTCTTCCCCTGAGCAATAGACCAATCCCATGGCCTGTATCTCTGTTGCTGAGCACATGTGGTGACTCTCTGCTGTTTCCCATCCCAAGGAAATAACAAGCCAAAGGGGAAGGTCCATTTGTAGGGGATTTTTTTCCACCAATGTTCTCGTCACAGGCCCCATTGCTCTTCTTTTCTGAAGGGTGGTAGTGGCCAAATCCTGAAACATGCTCACCTGTGAGTCATTAACAGTGATCGTGGTCTGGCCCCTAACTGCCCTGAGGATTTTCTCTTTCTCTTCATAAGAGGCGAGTGCCGCCAGCACATCCCTTGGCCTGTTTCTCTCTCTGCTCCTCTTGGGTCTCACCCTATGTATCCGATGTATCCGGATCTCCTATGGGGCGATGTCCATCAACAGGGCTGCGGTCTGTCTACCTCGATGTCACTGCTCCTTTTCACACATGGGTTGTGGATGATATTTCACCGTTTTACTGCTGTCATCCACAAGCTTTATTACTCCTTTTGTGGGCCTGGCCAGGACCTCGTCGGAGTGTGACCTCACTCTCCGATGGCCATCTTGGAATCTCAGAAATCTGATTTTTAAAGGGGAAGTTCGCTGAGAAACTTTATTGGCCCAATCTATCGGGCATGTGTTTTTGAGCTAACATTTATCGATCTTAAAAAAAAATTCCAATGCATCTTACCTTAGTTTTTCTCACTTTTACACATGTGAAAACAATGGGTCGGGTACCTCCATCTTCTGCTGATCTTATCCGTTGATCCATATTCCCAAGTTCAAGTGCCCTTGAAGCAGTAATTCAGATCACTCGCCCCTAAATCTGACATCACTGGACGCTTATGCCCCTTTTCACAACACCAATGCACGTTTCATGTCAACTTCCTCTATCTGCAATCTATTGATGTTATTCCATGGAAATGCTAAGACACCTCTTCCTCGACAAGTATAACCAAACCCTTTCTGATCACACAACGTTGGATTTTCTTTTTCCTTTGTGTCAGTGTATTTCATTTTGAGCCACCCTGACTTGCTCCTGCTCTGTTCAGCTATCTTCCAACTACAACACACTGAGAACAGATCCTTATGTAGAAATGTCTTTACCAAACCATATTTCCTTTTACTTTAACATGGCATGTTCTTTTCATGTTTCCTTGTGAACTTTCAATGTTTGTGCCTATTAATCTTGTATTTGCAGGATTGTTTTTTGTAACATGGATGTTTCTTCTCTTGTCTTTCTTTAACATTGAATTTTAATGTAAAACCTCATTTGGCTACTGTAAACAATCATAATATTTTGTATTTATCTCACTGTTGATTTTTTACTTCTTCAATATTTAGGAACAATAGCAACAATTCAGCCCTACGACTACGAGCCAGAATATTCAGAAGAGGAAATTCTTGAAAGAGAAAGAAGCAGAAACAATGAGGAATCAGATTAAAGTCATGACGATTAAACACCGAAGCCTGAACCTAGTCGCATGGAAGACGTTTCCACGTGGTGTACCGGCTATCATTGTGAGTTTATGCCAACTGTGGTGGAGAACTGCTGTTGCAGAGAAAATTCGGGCTGCTTGATCAACATTGCCGAAGAAGACACACCACCGCTATGCATTACCGAGCTTCATGACTTCAGGGCAGCCTGCCTTTCAAGATCTGTGTTGCAAAGGATGATGGTCTTTGTGCTTGAACTTTAAGCTACAGATTTCCCTCGTAATCCAAGTAACAAGTACGTTTAGTCTATATATGTTGTATGCTGACTAGAAACACTGTTGTACAGGCGAGTCATATCATGTTTGACAACCGAGACAGCTAACATTTTTTGTTGTTCTCCTACATCATTTTATCTTCGCTGGATCACTAACGAATGATTTCCTTCTGTAAATTGAATACATTTCTTGTACTAATCTCAAACCAAATTATCCATCACTATATTTAACGTCTGAACAATGACGTTTCTTTCATTTTGAAGTTAACAATATTTCCCTATGTCTAAAACTGTTTTTGCTGGAATGGGGGTTCACATTTCTAATTGATCCCTACTTGAAATCACAAGTACTGTCAGTACTTTTCACAAATGCCTTACATTTAAGAAGGTAGTTGAAGCAAAATAAATGCAATTATTGGGGTCAGTCAAGTAAACTATTTCTGCATCTCTTTCACAGGTGGTACATGCTTGTGGCCTATCGTGCGTTTACATGATGAATTCATGGAAGACTGGGATTCCATGTTCGACGAGTAATAACTGTCTGTGTGGTTAGAGCCATCCGTGAAAAATTCCCCAGTGACTACGGACAATACCAGGGATTTATACAGACAGTACCTCAACCACAGCAGCATAATTTGTAGTTTGCCATTGCCATCCACTTTGCCAAACTAAATGCTTAACATTTTTTAAAAATGAGTTCATTAGAAAAGTTGTTAGAAATGTTTTGTAAGTCCATAACATGTCCGAACATCTAAGACGATCATGAAAGATTGGTGTGCTCGCCTCATCCATCCCCCCTCCAGTATCAATGGCAGTTCACACCAGTGGCCGTACACTTGCAAGGGGGCTGGGTGGATGAGAACGCAAAAGATGCAGTACAACATGTACACCTCCAAGGGTTCTTTCACAGAGACCATTGACCATATGACCACCCAGACCCGGAGTCTCCAGACACCCCTTTGAAGACCCTGTACCTGCAATCTACATATTTGTGTCCTTTGACTATTTACCAGGCCTATTGCGCTCACCTTATGCACATTCATCCCTCCTCCAGTACCTTTGGCAGTTCATACCTGTGGCTGTGAGCTCGCAAGGAGGCTGGGTGGATGGGTACGCACAAGGTGCCGAATACCAATTACACCTCAAAGAGATATTTCGCATAGGGACCATTGACCTCATAACCACCCCAGACCCAGTGTCTCCAGACTCCCCTTTGAAAACCCTGTCTATGCAATTTACATATGTATGTGTCCTTTGACTATTTAGTGGGCCTATTGCGCTTGCCTCATCCTCATCCATCCCCCCTCCGGTATCCCTGGCAGTTCCACACCTGGGGGCATGCGCTCGCAAG
The DNA here is from genome assembly GCF_040938575.1 of Ambystoma mexicanum. Classification (NCBI taxonomy): domain Eukaryota; kingdom Metazoa; phylum Chordata; class Amphibia; order Caudata; family Ambystomatidae; genus Ambystoma; species Ambystoma mexicanum. The sequence continues at coordinate 678,543,018 of NC_090927.1, read as the reverse complement.
GGGGCTGGGTGGATGGGGACACACAAGGTGCCGAATTCCATGTATACCCCAAAGGGTTCTTTCGCACGGGGACCATTGGCCACATGGCCACCCCAGACCCGGTGTCTACAGACTTGCCTTTAAAGACCACGTCCCTGCAAACTACATATCTCTGTGTCCTTTGACTATGTTCCGGGCCTAGTGCGCTAGTCTCATCCACATCCCTTCCCCCTCCGGTATCTATGGCAGTTCGCACCTGTAGCCGTGGGCTCATAACGGGGCTACACTGGCAGGAATGAGGATGTCAAACTTTGGAATCGCGCCTGGGTGGGTGTGAACTAACACATCAGACATTCACATACACACCCACTTTTTTAAGCCTTTATAAACACCTTCAAAGTTACCAAGTAGACATCTCTGCAATCTACAAGAAATATTGCCATCTAGCCACTTGTTACCTGGCTTGCTGAATTGGCTCATCTGTTCTTCCAGGTAAGGGTTAGTCAACTAGTGGTTTCTGGAATGTCATTGTTTTCTGCCAAGCAACTTTCTATTGCTATTTACTCAATGTACCCCAAATTGCCATTATAATTTATCTGAAAAATGTCACCATTTTCAACCGATCTATTTATTTTTATATCTGGAATTAACACATATAATTGCAGAGTATTATTTCCAAATGTAATGCTTAGTGGTCCATGTTTTCAATGCATGTTTGCTTTAGGTGGCTCACAGTTTGTTCAATGTACTAGTAATATGTCTCTGCTTGTGGTAGAACAATTTCTGACTAATTTGATCGCTGTGATGGTTAGACCTAGTTACAGGACATTTCTTTTTAAAATTTAAACAAGTTTACTATTAAAGCTAAGTGTTGGTTGATTTACTCACTGTAATACCTTATTAATTGTAATATTTATTTATATTTTTTAACAGATCTTAAGGACAATCCAAAAATGCCTTAATGTATAATTTTTGGTTTGCCTAATATGAGCCATGTCAAAACACATGGCACAGTGATGCATGTATTTCCAAAGGATTTCAATTTAATAAGAATAATTTAATAAGAATATGGCTGTTGAACTGCGGATATCCAGTATCTGAGATTGGAAGCAGAGCCAGGGATATCTTGGAAGACGTGAGTGGCAATCGATTCTGTGTCTGCAGCATGCACTTCTCTGAAAATATGTACAAACCATCAAAGTGCACTAAAAAGTGTTGCCCCAGACTCCCTCACAAATTACTTCCCAATGCAGTTCCAACTGAATTTAAGCACATGCTGGCTCCGGTGAGTAGTGGACGATGAATTATGTATGTTAATATTTACTAAATTGGTCTGCATACATATGTCTTCTAAATGATCACTCAGTCTATTGAAATAGTGTGTGAAAAGGAACGTGATGAATGGTTTGGAGTTTTTGGGGAATATTTGCATTGTTAGTTTATTACACAAGTTTCCTTTGCAATACTGTAGTTTATACATTTTTCTCTTTAGGCTACTTTGTGTATCCCTACTTCATGCACAATCTAATAATTTAGTGCAATGGGAGCCTTTCCAAATACTTAAATAGTTTCCTTTATAAATAGGTTATTTTGCTAAATCTGTTCATTACCATGGGCCTCATTCTAAGTCTGGCGGTCTGGAAATAAGGGTGTTGGTAGCAACGTACCGGCACCCTTTCCGGACTGCCATACTATAACTATACCTGAAGGGGCTGTTGCTCCCAGCAGGCCTGACCAGCTGGGGGCACCAGCCCCTGCAGGCATGGTTTTCACAGAAGCAGTGGCACCGTTAAAGGTGCCGGTGCGTCTGTGTCCCCATTCCCGTGGAGTCCTACGGGACTCCACGGGAATGGGGACTTACACTTTATGCCGTCTGATACCCCAGGACTTGTAATGTTCACTTCACTTCACTTCCAATTTCTCTTAACCAAACCAACACCCATGACAAACACCAGGACAATAACGGCCTCACAAGGAATTTACCATTCCAAATACCTCCATGGACCAGGGAACACCCTCCTTCATTCATGAACCTGACCATTCTCCCCACTGACAGCCAGTGCGCTATTCCCAAACTAGACCCACGTCCATTGGACCTACGAGGACCTTCTAAGTCCAGACAAGCACGCTCCATGCCACTCGATACCTCAAATTCAGGACAGCCACTGACAGCCAGGGCATTATTCCATGTGCAACAATTGTTGCTACATCGCTTTACCACCAGGTAAATCAGCCTCCCAACTAGAACATCGCCCAATCCCTTTTGCGACCCCCTTCCCTGAGCCAATGAGCCCGATCCTCCAATCACGGCAACATCGTGCCATAGGAACACTAATCCCCTCACGCATGCGCAGGCTACACCCCTCCACAACGAACATGCAGGGGACTGCGCATGTGCCATCCTCGCCGCTTCTTCCCTGTCATGCGCCCTCATGCAAACAGGGACACTACTCCCCCACGGTTGCACAGGCCACACACTGCGTGTCTCGGCAACCACACATTAAACATTTAAGATGGCCGTCAGACGGGCACTGCCTAGGAGCCACACAAACCTAGGATACAAACAGCACCAGGTAAGCCCCAGGGCAGACCCTCACCCGCCGTTGCGCCCAGCCACATCCATCTTTTATGGATACAGCCACCGCTCCGCTCGGACAGCCAGGCACTCAACCACTAAACCTTCACTCCCGAAGCACGAGCGCAGGTCGGCCCCTCCAGCCACCACGCTCAGGCAATTCCCACAAGGAACCCTCATTAGGAAGCTGCGCTTTCATGCCCCAATCATGAGCGTAGCTCGGCCCCCCCAGCCACCACGCTTGATCCATTGCCAAGCGCCCCCAAGAGGGGAGCACAACTCCAAACAGGCAAATCTTTGCCCGTCTATTCACGCATGCATTATCTTAGACAGAACCGCCGTTGTGTTTCAGACACCCTAACAGCAATCCTATTGCATTTCAGGGCCCAACAGGAGCCACGCCTGTCAACAGGACAGCACCAATATCAGGACCAGGACCCCACAGGGGGCTTAAGAACTTTTGACAATAGGTAAGAGGCTTCTATCCTCGCCACTCCCAACCCTGACTACAACCGCCTACCACTTCCTTGCTAACCTTGTTCTGTTATCTCTCCTCTTTTCTCCTACTTTGAATTATAATTCAATACATCAAATGTATGTGCTATGCTTTTTTGAATCACGTGCCACCAATTATTCACTTCACTCAAACACCACTACACATGCACCTTTATAACCTATGTCACAAATGTCACCAACCACATGATTTTTTAATATTCATCAGCCTTGATAGAGACCAACGGGTCGAAACACGTGTCGGCTGACAAACAAGGCGCACCATTGCCTTTGAGTGTACTTAACGCTTATCTGATGTAATATTAAGAAACAATTCGATACTATCATTAATAAAAGCAAATCTTGTATCGCATTAACCAAAGTGTTAGAACGATCATTTCAACTACTGGAGCAAGATAGCAAGGAGACAAACTTTCCTGTTATGAATACATACATTGACTAAAAGACTGAGATTCAACATTGACCACTATTTCAGAGTCAACAGCAACCTCACTCACCTTACAAGTAATTGTTTTATACTAATCCTTCAGATGCGACTACACAATACATGTATATGGTGAAGTTCAACTTTAAACATAGTGATCATTGTTATGTGTCAAATTAGCAATTGATACAAAAGTGTCATGTAGGATTGTATCTCGATATCGACCATCTTTTGCTTGTAATGCTTTTATTTTATTTTGCATTTACATCCGCATTATTATAACACTTACTTTGATATAGGAGAATACTAGAAGTTCATCAATGTATTCTTCCTCTATTGCAACCGGTCTGGAGGATGAGGTATGAAAATTGAGAATTTATTGAGTTATAATAGTAGTTGTTGATTATTAATATTTATTTCGAAATTAAGATAAGTGTTACTTTTTTAAATCTTCAATACTGTCAGCAAATTGCAAAACATACAATCAACAACATTGTTGTATGTATTGCCCATACACATGCAACAATGAAAGTATATGTAGGGTTTATGTTTTTGTTAATACGTTTTAGCTGCCTACCCAAAGCTAAATAAATGTAAAAATACATTACAATGCAAACTACTTTAGGCAGCAACAATTAACTCACTATATTTTGCTGGATGATCTCAAAATAATTCCCTGTGACATCTAAGAACATAATCAGGTACAATTTATAATATGTAATTTTAAAACATCACACAGACAGTGTTCAACGTTATCTTAATATGAATGTAAAAATGTTATTACAATGATTAACCATATCTTCTTCCAAAATGTAACTGATATTGTAAGGTCGACAATCATTAAAACAACTTTCTCAAGATGTACTTTGTGAGATCTTAACATCTTAAGGATTTTAACATTAAATTGTTTAACAATTGCACTATTTTTGTTGAATTTGTTATGTACAAGGAATGTACTACTGAAGCGGTCGAAATGTAAGCGACACATGGACCAGAGGTATACATAGGATATTGTAAAATATAATTTATCATCCCTTTTTATTTTAAGTTAATTTTTTATATGTTTTACATACAGAACATAGGTTCTATTTGTATATATGTATATCTGTTTTCTGAAGTGGAAGAGCAAATTGCTTGGTTTATACATGTTCAAAATGCTGTTTTTCAGCTTGGTCTTGTGGTTGGCAACTCAAAATTGACTGTTTCAAGGCAAACTAGGAAGACAAAGGTAAATAACAAACATGTTTGTTTTAAATACATTGTTTAGAAGTTATTTTATGATATTACATTTTGAGGTTGTAATTCATATATTCTGTATGTGTGCTATAAATTAAGCATGTTTTTTGTTTCATCGATTAGAGGCCTAGGAAGAAGAGGATATACGGGAGGGAGAGCCCTTACCAGACTCAGGACTGAGGGCCATTTACAAATGTGTACAAGAAGGGGGGGTTGTCCTGACTGGAGAAGTCTAAGCCGACTGCAGCTTATTAATTGCAGTCTAAGTTTAAAGACCAGTTTGGTCACCCTTTAGCCTGGCTTAGTTAGACCCATTCAAGGACTTTACTTTTGAGGATTATTTAGGTTTCACCAGTTACATGTTGCTTTGGGTAAACCTGTTGTAAACCTGTTGGGTTAAATTGATCTACAATTAGAAAAACAGAATGTATTAGCAACAACAGGATGCCTTTATACTTCTGTCATGTTTTGTATTAGTGGCAGCACACAGCATGTGCATGTTTGACTTTGCTTTATTCTCTGCTACATGCCTTTCATCTGTATTTGTTTGTATTTTGATGTGTGATTTGGGTGAAAAATGTACACCCCTGTATATTGTACTTACAACTCCTTCACAAAATGTGTAAAAGAATAAGAACAGCCACTTAATAAAAGCTGTTCTCTCGCAAACTAATGATCTAGCACATGTGGATTATTACGGTTTTTTCATGTACTGCTATCCTTGGTCATATATAAATTGTGACACCCAAAGATAGCACATTGTCTTTAAACTTAGACTGCAATTAATAAGCTGCAGTCGGCTTAGACTTCTCCAGTCAGGACACCCCCCCCCTTCTTGTACACACTAGAAAGAAGAGGAGCATAAAGACTCAGACAACAACACAAACTAATGATGTTGCTTGCCAAACTGATGTCACTTTGGAGCAACTATATTTTGGGGCTCAGCATGGTCCTCTCAAACTTCAGGGTCGTGATGGACATCTTCCAGTGGCTGGATTTTGAATAGAATGTCACCAGTGACCCATGAAAAGTAACCATGGATCATTGTTACAGCACACAATGTCACTCAGACGAGACAGACAACACAGAAGATGTTTCAGAATTGCTTGCAGACCTGCTCACATATTCGACACCCTTGTCAATCAAAGAAAGAGACAATGGGCTTCATTACATGTCCGGCGGTAACTGTGCCGGTAAAGCTGGCAGGTTGCCGCTGGACAGACTTGTACATTTTATCGGCACCTGGCATGCGGGAAACACTGGGGCATTACAACCCCGTCGGTCCAGGAAGTCAGGTGCCGGTAAAATATTATTCCCCATTACAGCTTACTGGCACCGTTGTTTCCGGACCAGCAAAGTTGTAATGAGTCCCAATGTTCCCAATGTTCCCTGCTTTCCCAATACCTGGAGAAATTCCGAAATATCAGAAATTACTGAAGCAGTCGATAGACAATTGTGCTCGTTATCTAGACTTCACTCTTTCTATAGTGAATCACAAACCACTGTACAGCTGGACGACTGCCTATTAAGCGACCCAAAATACATTGGGCCTCAGTACAACTTCTCCGGTCAGGAAAACAACATTTTACCGGCGCCTGACTTCCCGGATCGCCGTTGTTGTAATGCCCCGGTGTTTCTGGCAAGCCAGCCGCTGGTAACATGTACAAGGTTTTACCGGCACGGTTACCACTGGACTTGTATTGAGGTCCATTGTATTAGACTGCTGCCTGATGGATTATGAAAATTATTATATTGTTGACTGTCCTATATAAAGCGCTTTGGACAAAGGCGCTATATAAAACACAATAAATACAAATACATATTACGTAGGAGGATATGTGGGGAGCCATTGGTGAAGTTTACTTGTGTAGTCAAAGGCACCAACCTGAAGATCAAGGGTAGCTGTGTCCACAATCATAACTCATTTTCATGCTCTGCTCAACCGATGCTTGGAAAAGTGCCTGCTGGAAATGTATTTTGGTAATCTGCTTTGTTGTTTAGCGGATCAATATTTAGTAACATTTTAAGTTTCTGTACATTTGTGGGACTGGATTTCCTTGCTGAAACCCAATACTACAAATATCAGAAAAAAATTCTATTCCCGGCTATTAGCCCGGCCTGGAATCACAAACAGATATCAACGGACAATGCTCTTGTTGGCAAAAGGCTCAGGCTTGCTGGGGATGGACAGTTTGACAGCCCTGAGTTTTCTGCTAAATATTGCACATACCACTTCCAAGACATGGAAAGCAAACAAATAGTGAGTTCAGTAATCATGCAAGTGTCTGAATGCACATTGTCTGTTGCCATGGAGAAATAGGGTTTAATTACATCCATTGAACCTCTGTATTACAGAGGAATCCAAATAGACCTGATAGCCACTGACAGGCACGTTGGAAGAGCAAAAGCTATGCGAGAGCACTTCCCACACATGCAACATCAATATGATATATGGCACGTTGCAAAATCAACTCCTAAAATCCTAAAAAATTACAGCTGCTGGTAAAGAAAAGCTACAGAAAACATTTTAAATTGGACATAGTCTATCAGCAACCATCTTTGGTGGAGCTCCAAAACATGTGATTGATCTGTAGCTATTCTGCTTGAAAAATGACATTCAGTCCTGCACCATTGTTCAAATATACACTGTTGGGGAGAAAAACATTTCCACAAATGTGTACATGAACCTTTGAGTAAGGAGCAGGAGCATAAGAAGAAATGGTTGGTGATAGGCACCCCTCCTCACAAAGCACTCCAGAAGATTGTGTACGACAAAATGCTTTCGAGAGAAATGAAGGGACTCACTGAATTCTGCCACACTGGAGATTTGGCATAATCCATAATATGAGCCTAAAGTATAGGCCTAAATGGTTGCATTTCAAATAGATGTATGGAGGCCAGAACAGAGCAAGCTACGACCATCAAATAATATAATTCAACCCTAGTGGAGTCTTGTCAAAATAAACAGGCCTATACTAAAAGAATGATTGTCAAGCATTACCACTAATTTACAAATAGTGTGACTGTAGTGTTCATGAAAAAGAAAGAAGTGTTCACAAAACGATATGTCAGGATGTTCGAGCTGTTGGCCTCCCTTCCCCACATTTTCAGCACGGGCAAGGCTGCTCACTCGAGCAAAGCACACACTCTGGCTTCTGCTGCACGAGGATGCAGTTCCATACTCAGCATCAGGACCTTCTGTGTCCAAGTCTGTTTACTTCTTAAAAGTCTCTTGATTCAGAAGGCTCGATGTACAAAAACAAGATGCAAAAGTTATTTTCCTTTCACAAGTATTCATTTTAGGTGTTCACCCTGGATCCCCCTCAGCCGGGCTCACACCCCTTTAAAATACAAAGGTTCCATATTGGATCCTTCTTTTCTGAGCTCAGATCCCCTTATTTCAATGTTCAGAGAATATTCTTTCTCGGGTTACCCAATTAGTCTCCCTCAGCCTGGCTCGGACCAATTACAGTGTACATTAAACCATCAAAGACTTTCGAAGTGTGCACAGGGTTTAGCTTGACCCGTTGCAGAACCACTTTGATCTCAAGATTCCCTTTTCTCAGACTTAGCATCAGTTGGATACCTAACAGAGACTTTCGAATGAGCACCCACGTGGCGCAAGACCACTCTGTCTACAGTCTCTTTTCTTCGCCTCCCAAAGTTCAGTCACTCCTTCGGTTTCCAATTATATTCACGTCGTTCATCACATACATCTCACACACTGTTCTCTTTAGATGTCTTCATACAATGTTGCTGCTTGCAGCCTTGGTTCAAAACAGGCTGGTTTGGTATCAGTATCTCCGACTCACTGGCTGTGCTGTCTTTACTGACTCTGCTTTGTTGTAGGAGCCAAGGACAGTACCCCGGCGGCAATTGCTCTTCTTCCCTTGGTTATCGACGCAGAAGAGCCCCAGGTACAACTGAAACACTGTGTAGGTTTGATCAGCTTTAGTTCCTGGTTTTAGGTTTCTTACTTTTCAAGGTTCACGAAAGTAACGGTCTTTAAAGGTCAAAGGTACTTCCCTCCTTGCAACCCTCTCTGGTCTCGCCATCTTTCTCCTCATATTAAACTGCCTTGCTCAGAGTGGGCTTCCGTGCTCTGCCTTTTATCTGTGTGGGGAAGTGTGATGGAAGTCAGGTGTGTGTGTAATGATCAGTCATTGCCTGACCTTGCCTGAACATTGTATTGGGACATGTGAGGTATACGGCTCTGATGTTAGTCCATTCTCGCTCATAGTGAGCTGTCCATGAGAAAGTGTTCATGTCGGGAAAAGGGGAGTGGGGAGTTAAGTTCCTAGGTATCCTACCTGGTTGGATGGGGAAAGGGTGTTACAGGAAAGAGAATACTGCATCTCACCTTCGGGTGTCCAACTTCCACTCCCCAAGACCCCCCATCCAGGTGATCATCTCGCACTGGTCCTTCCCCCCCCAGTACTGGCTCCAAATGCGATTGCCGTGTCCTGGCCACCTGGATGACAGATCCCCGGGGACTAGCGGGTGAGACACCTTCAGGTTTCTCACATTGCACACAATGAGAACATTGGTAGGGAACAAGGAAAAACTGCAGGACTTTCAGGGACGTCATTTCACCAAAATGCTAGGGGTAGCGGAAGTGACACCACATAACCCTTGACATCTGATGACATCACAGGAAGTGATGCCATTTTACCCCACCCCAAAGTGACATCACGGGAAGCAATGGAACACAACCTTTCACTCCTTGACAAAACAGTAAGTGGCATCACATAGAATTGTTTCTAAGTACACTACGAAAAATATGGTTATGATATCACTGTTAAGTGATATACATTTCATCCAAGAATGGATCATCATATGTATCGTTAATATCAGCGCGTATAGGCCCATTTACCAAATTACTGTGAATGCAAGCAGATGTCCAAGGCCAAACAATAATGCTGTGTTATTATATAGCACTTACACTTAGGCTCTTCCTATAGAACAAATATACATACAATATCCCCCAAACTGTCTTGGTATTCATTTATCAAGCTCAGCAGGATGAATGGCCCAGTTGACCTTGCTGAGAGCTGAACCTGCAACCTGCAGATCACACACACATTGCAGCGGCAAGCGCTGAACCCACTGAGCTATCTTGATGGCTATAGCTACCAGTAAACCAGCCACTCCAGTAACAAAGAGCCACATGCTGATGGCCCAAAGAGCCACATTCTGCTGGCCACAGCCCAGGAGCATCAATTTATAATAAAATGTAAAACATTTTTTTCTTTTTTGGGGTAGCCAGGGAGACCACAAGGGGTTGCACTTGCGACCCCTAAATGACATCCCTGAGGACTTTCGGGTTGCTTCTTGACAACATGGCATTTATAAAAAAGAAGCAAACAGTGGGTGGCCAATATTCCAGCATATGGATTTTAAATTTGTTAAAGATCTGACATTGAATGTGCTGGCCATGCATACACACAGAATGGCTCCAGATTTTGTTCCCAAGGCCCAGTCTATTCTAGAGAACATTGCAAAAGAGGTTTGTCCTCCATAACTTGAACTTGTTGAGCGGTTGCCGTCAAGATTGAAATGATATGTGGCTGTCTTCACAATTTTTTACAAAGCAACTTTCAAGCTTTAGCCCAATGTCTGGAAACTGTTTTGATTGTACATACAATGTAATAGTATATAACTTGCATTGTAATTGTTGAATAATTTATTTTAATCACATGTGTTTGTGATGTAACCTTACTAGATATGCATTAATAGTTTTATTCTACTTGGCCTTTTTTATGTTTATTTCCCTCAATATCACTGATTTTTATTACAACAATAAATGTCAATGGGTCTCATCACGAGTTGGGCTTTAGCCCTTAAATGCGGGGGTAACCCTGCTACCGCCGCATTTAAGGGGTTCCCCGATCACAGGTTAGGTACTAAATGGGCTGTATTATCTCCAGCTTTTTGCTGGAGGTGAAAATCCCATTTAGCGCCTGTTTTCGGCGCTATTAGCACCAGCGCAATTAGCACTGGCGCTAATAGCGCTCCCCCAGCCACATTGGGTAAAATGGACCCACTGGGCAATGGGGATTAGCTGCCTTACCGCTACTTGTGATCCGGCGCTAATAGTGTTGAACCGAGCAGCCGTAACGCTCTGTGCGTTGGGCGGTATCCCGGTGGTATTACCGCCAGGATACTGCCAAACTCCTGATCATGCCCCATGTGATTATTTAAAGTATGTGACTTTATTTCAAAATCATTGATATGTTTTTTTTTATAACATTTCTGGATACATATGCTTTTTTATTCTCAATTTGCAAAATGTTCCTGCTAAATTTTCATTACAAGAAATGGAAAATTGTCTGAAAGTAATACAATCACATACTTATTTATTTAAAATACAACAAATGCAAGATGTACTATTCAAATTGTTAGAATTTATCTTGCACACTGGACATGGATTGATGGACCAAAAACTATTAATTGCGTCAATGATAGTAATCAAGCATTATAACTGGGCTGAAGTAGAAGGGACAAAAGTGTGCACGGAGTAGCCCAATTTTTGCCAGTAGTCCACCCACGTTTTTATCCTCATTTCAGGTGAAACAACGTTCAATTGATATGTTAATGCGTCAACCCATTCTTGGGGGGACTTGAACACTGGATTAAGGTTTGACCGTGAACAAGACTGAGCAAATTGGATGACGATATAAGGATTCTAGCATGTAAAAAAGATGCATTTCATTTTATACTTTGACAAATATTACCACTCTGTCACATAGCGTTAAGCGGAGGGATTAAGAGTAGTCATAATTTAAACATATGTTCTGAATGCAATTATACATCAACTTGTTAGAACAAGGAAGAAGTAGCGCCAGTTCCACAAGGAGTTGCATTAGCTTGCAAGTCAAGGAGAAATATTGTGCAGCTGCCACTCAATTTAATGGCCCAGATTTCATGATTTATACCTCTGTCTCATTCACCCTATTTTACATACACCACACCATATGGTCTTCTTCCGTTGCACCACATCCTTGATGCCCCTTCATCATATGTTGACTTACAATCAAATTGTCATACCTCTGTCGCCGTTGTGCGCCATCCCTTCACTCTTTACTGACTTCCCTTTCCTTAAATCACCCCCTTCCATTGCCCTGTTTCACATGTACATGTCAGATTACTTTTATCTGCCATTCATGTTATGCAAGACATGAGGAGAAGTTGTGATCAGGCACTTGATGGTAATTGTAGCCATGGGGACTTACCATGTACAACACTGTGAAAGACTTGACAATTATTGTGCAGACATATTGGACTTTCTTGTAAAATTTGATGCATATTTCAATTAATGGAAGCAGGGGTAACTGCGTGGGGTGACATCTATAGATATGGTGATGGAGAGGAGGTAGTACGTCTGACGAATAATATCTATTTGTGTTGTGCACGAAGGAGAGGAGCTTATCTTCAAAAGACTTAGTTTTCAGAAAAGGCCATGGAAAAGGGTGAAAAGGATGGTATCTCAGATGCGCACATTCTCACAGCCTTTCACAGGAAAAGCTTTAAGGGGACACTGTTCTTCATTATGTGCATAAAATATGACCAGTAATGATACTATTATAATAATATGTAATACCTGATAGCTACATCCTTCTGCTTGTGTTATTGAACTGTGCACAAATGTGAGTACCACAATGTACCATCATTGTATTGTTCATGGATATTACTGGGGTGCTACAAACCTTTTTTTGTAATGAACTCACAACATCTCAAGAATATCATCAGAAAAGTGGAGCAGCAGCCATGCAGAATGAAAGCACGGTTAATATATGGAGTCTAACATCGTTGGCAAGTAGGAATCGTGCTAAGTGGCTGCAGATTGCAATAGACCAAAGGTTTATGGGCCACAGTGTTAGCCAACATTGAAATAACAGGCAAAGCTGTTGTGCACTTTGAGCATGGGCCTGTGGCTTTTGCTCATTTTCATCTTACTGTGGAGGCCCACATGTGGTGAGCACCCAGGCGCGCCTGCAACATTGCAGAAATCAAGATGATTGCTGGACTATATCTACATAGAAGCAAGTAAGCCTTTAGACACTTAGTTCATTCTAGTTAGGCTGGAATTGTAGTGATTAAGGTATTTATGTTTTGCTTTGGACTTAGCACGCCTGGCCCTGGGAGCAATAGTCCACCCAGCCGGTGGGCAATTGCCCCTTTGCCCCACCTTCCCGGTCCGCCTGTGCCATCTCTATATCTTAACCCACCGATTTCCATGCATCTGTGTTTCATGCTTTAACCATCTCCATATGTCTAATATGATTTCTGAAATTAGTTTGTGCGGTTTTAATCTGCGCTGAAGGTGGGTAGTGAATAGCAAGTTAGCTAACAGCAATACATAGTTATCAGGTGCCAGGAACTAGGTGCATTGAGTAATGTTGCAATAGGTTACAGAGTGCCAAAATTGACATTATTTAACCAATGGACAGCATTTCAGAAGTCCTTGTATTGGGGTCAAGGTGGAAAAGCCTATTTTCATGGTGTGTATTTGAATTCTGTTTTCTGAGAAGTGAGGAGATGGCTTGGACCTGTACAGGCACGTTACATTTTGTTTTTGTTGTGATATTGTAGCTTGACTTTACATTGAAGAAACACTGGCACTTGTTCGTAAAAACTCTTTTGACAGTTATGCAATCACCACGTAGCCCTGAACCGTATGTGTAGACAGATCTGCACCCCAACCGCACTGCTGCAGCATGGACTCTGTTCTGTGCATCCATACCAAACAATACATACATGCCTGGAGCATGAAATGTTTGTTTGTGAACACTAACAAACAGCAATGTGTGGTGTACGTGTTCTGCAGCCGGAGTTGGACTGGGTATACACTTGTGTCACTCAAAATGAAAAAGTGGCCCACATTTGGCCCACATTTGCAAATGGCAATTCATTCATTCCTTTTGTAACAGACTGTTTGAATAGTACCGGAGGGGAATTTTTAAAATAAAATTAGATACAAAATGTAAAATTTAAGGAATATTTATTCAGCAACAATGGTCAAAACTTCTAGCATCATTGTGAAGTAACTCATGCAAGTGGCTCAAAAACGGCCAAAAATGTGTCCCAATTTGACCAAAAAATCTGGCCCACAATAGCATTTTATGTTTTTGTTTCGGGCATTGCCCTATTGCCCTAAAGGCCAGTACGAGCCTTTCTGCACTTTGCCTTGGCACATTTGTGAAAGAACCCGTAAATGTTGTGGGACCAGGCGCCTCGATACCGTTAAAATAGAAGTACATATTTTGCTATGTGGAATACTTGAAAAATTTTATTGTGATTCACTGCACATCTTGCCATTGCAAGCAGATAATAATATCATTTTTGTGGCATGTGTTCTCTAAAACGAAACCAAACCGTGGCTGGCAGTGAGTCTCATTGTTATTTGTCCTTGAATCAACCATACTAAAAATTTGAAGGACACAATGTGTCGAATATCCACAAAGAATTTATAAGATTCACAATATTGAAAGCAGACGTAGTAAAGTTAGGTTTCCAATACTGAGATCTGTATTTCGAAGGTGTTGGTCTGCCTCACATAGAGAATGGAAACTCAAGATATAATGTAAGCATAGCTTTACATTATATTTAGGCGATTGAGGATGGCATGTGTGCTGTCTGCTTGATGATTAACAATGTGATGGATGAATGTTCAGTTTGACGCAAAGAATATATATTGTACATGTTAATTTTAACATAGATTGATAGCTAAAATATGTATGTACTGTGTACATTCTTTTATAAACTGGGTACTGAAATATATTTTTGCGTTCTCAATTTTACATAGCTACATCAATCTAACATTTTGCAGTAGCAGTAATAAGGGGCAACATGTCAGCAACATGTCAGCAACATGTCAGCGTGTATGGTCTAAACACGTGCGGATGTGCAAGTGTTGCATTTGAAAGTGAAATTACTCCATTCTTCTCCCTAACGGAATGGCAATAGCCTGGATCAAACATCTTTTATTTTATTTTTTATTAAAATGATATAGTTTATTTCTAAACGTTTTATTTACATACATTGTATTAATAGCAAAATTAATTTCCGCAGTCTTTTGTATTCAGCCTTATACACCTTTTTCTTTTATGATGTTCCAAAATTGAATAATGGTATAAACCAGTTTCTTATTATTGCCCAGCAAAATCTGTGGCCATCGTTCTTTTGGTTCCATCTGTGTGTTAGATGACAGAAACAGCTCCCTAAAGAAGTTGCGCTTCTGGATCAACGCGGTACATTCCATTGTTATGTGAAAAAGTGACTTTGTGTTTTCAATTTTTTTACAGAATCGACAAAACTCTAGAGTAGTTGGAATTTGTTTTGTTTTCGTTAGTAATTCTCGTGTTGTTAACCGATTACGACGAAAACTCAAAAAGGTGTTTCGAATCTGTTGGTCAGGAAAGAGTACGAGATGGTTAGGAGGGTGGATCAAACATCTGTGATGAAACATAAGAACCATCACTCAAGAATGCAAATACTGGGATTAATCTGTCGATGAACGGAATCGGCATTATAAGATCACCATTCACAATTATACAAAAAATGAGAAGCATGCTATGTTTGCTAGCTATAACCTCTATTGGCAAAAGTTATCAGTGTTTTTATGGACATAATTTTCTCGCTTGAGCGTTATGTCAAAAATAAAAGTACTTGTTACATTCCTGACTATTGGTGTTTCTTTCAAAATATATGTTTGTTTCTCCTTTTTGTGAAAAGAAATGAAACGTTTGCTTTTTTGTGTGGATGTGTGTGTTTATGTTCCTGGTTCTGCGTTAGATGACATCATGACGTGGGTGATGACAGGGTACATTGGCAACGATGTCCACGAATGTCATGAGAATAGGTGGAGCATATAGTTTTGATTAGTTGTTAGGAAAGATTTCATATGTGTATGTAATTTTCCTTCCATGTGTCAACCCCCAAACATTTTTTCTGCTGTTTGAACATACCTGACTGACTTTGCCAGAGAAGCACAGACTTCAGCTCCACTCCTCTGGGTTTTTGCTCACTTGTTATGGGGAAACTGACATGCCCTTAACACAGTCAGTACTGGGAGACTTTGTTTCCCTTAGTCCTTTTCCTCATGTTGCAACTTTTGTGCAACAGGTAACCAGTGTACAATGTATCTTACTATACAGTACATTTGGGTCTCTAGCCATTTGCCAAGGCCCTAGATACTCTCGCTGGACTTTTTATGAACTGTGCAAATGTGTCATGGACAGGACTGGTGGCAGCTATCATTTCGCATTATTTTTAACCCTTTCCTGCCATGTTAACCGCGATAACCACGTTTGGCACAAATAGGTGGCCTGGCTCTAAAATGGCCATGCCACGAGGTTCTTTGTCCTGTCCTTTGGCCATCTTGCCCCTTCACCTTCACCAGGTCAAGTCGACACGGGCCAGTCCTTGTTTGGTCATGCATTTTCCAGCAAATCCCAATGCTTTTGCAGGCTTCTGCATGCCTTGTATGTGTGCCTCCAGGATGTGGGCTGGGATGTCTGGTCCCAATACACATCCTGGGTGCCAGAGAGTCTGGAGTGTCCTGAATGCCTGAGACCACCGTGGTCTGTGATTGGTCCACGTATGGAGTGAGTGTTTGTGAGCAGATATCCCATTGGGTCCTCTCTGTTTTTGCACAAAAGGCATCTTTGGATAAGAGGAGGCTGGAAACACCACTACCAAGTCGATCTCCTGAGTTCTCACTGAACAAAGGATAGGATCCAAGTATCCTGCAACTAAGAAGCTGAGTCGAGGAACCGCTGGTGACCCGCTGGAAGGTTTGGCACCCTGCACCCGCTGTCGTCCCATGGGACCCCTCTGCATCTGGTCATCCAAGAAGGTCTGCGAAGACGCTTCGACCCATTGGAATAGTGGGACCAACTATTCTCGGCACCTTCACCAAAGCCTGCAAGTAAGCCTTCTCAGAAGTATCCCTGAGCCAACCAGTGGGCTGACCAGCTAACGCAGGACCTTTGCTCTGTCTCCGTCGTCGTTTCAAGGAGGCCCTCGTAACTTCGTATACTGCTAGCTCTGTGTCCACGGCACCCTCACACCGAATTTCGTACACTTGGCATTCCCAGGTCTGAAGTGAGACGAGTGCGCCCGGACCAGAGTAAATGCGGTTACCGTGTTGCCCTGCTGTGGCAGCGTCCTTTGCAAGTCTGCTGCATTTGTGACCCTCTTGCCCCTGAAGCCTGCTGCAGTGAAACTGGGACGATTCATCCACTCGGAGCAGAGAAATCGCCAATGTCCCATTTGGGAATCCTCACTGGAACTCAGGAACTAAATGGTGCCGGGACGTCCTTTTTGCTGCCGTCGAACCGGCAAACGAATTGGATTAACCTGCTGAAGTTTGGGTCTCCTTGCCTCAGGGACCGGTGAGTAATCATTACCCCAACTGGTGGCCCCTAGCGCCAGAGCTCAACTTTGCACACGAGTGGCCCCTCGGGGCCCCTCTCCTGTCCACTCCTATTGCGAAATAGCGACTCCATCCCAAACTCTTGAACTGCCTCTGCCTTCAAGTGGAGGTCCTTCCTGAATAGTGGAAACTTATTCTTCATCACCTTATCCACCTTCCCGAGCTGTTAGAGACCCCTAAAGAGACCCTGCTTTGTCCATTGGAACAACCGTGTGCATTGCCACACATGTACTATTGAGCACAAGGCTCCACTCTTCTTAGGGCTTGGACTGCCTCTTAGTTAGGTGAATAACTGATTTGGAACTGGGTGTAAAGATTAACTGCACTGCCTGTTTTCGTCCCCTTTAGTTTGTCAAGATATTTTGTGCTGTCCTCTCTTTTGACCCTATATATTGCATTGAGTGTGATGTATTGGTTTACTTAGTGTTACTGTGATTCTTTGCTATAGTCTGTGTTACAAAGTCCTTGTAATAAATGTGTCTATATTTTTAATATAACACCTGTCTGGAGTAATTTGTAAGTGTCCTTGCTCTGTGTGCTCATTCAGGTCTTTCAGTCACCCTCACCCCTCCTGAGACTTAGTCTTGACCGCCTGCCATAGCTACCCTGATTGGTCTGGCTTGTCCAGAGGTTACCCTGTTCCAAGAAACTAGGTTGGCCTTCTGAACCTCTGCCCCTCCTGGACAGAGTTCAGAAATCCTTCTTAACACTAGTGATGTCAGCTTTAGGGGTGGGTGATCTGAATTACTGCCGCAAGGGCACTTGAATTTAGGGAGATGGATCAATGGCTAAGATTAGCACAAGATGGCGCTACCTGACACATCGTTTTCACATGTGTAAAAAACAAAGGTAAGATTAATTAGATTTTATTTAAGATCGATCGATGTATGCTCAAAAACGCATGCCTGATCGACTGGGCCAGTAACATTTCTGGAGAACTTCCCCTTTAAGAGAGAATAGCATAGAACAGCATATTTGTACTGTTTATAGCCACAAACCATAGGCATAGTGCAGAGGTTTAATGAAGTCATCAAGGAGGTCTAAAGTCTGTTTAGGGAATTTCTTTCACTGCTATATTTTAAAATATGTTCCATGAAAATGCAAGCGAGGAGACTCTGTGAGTGGAGATGGTGACTGGTAGGTGGCGGGTGAGCGGGTGTGCAGCATAAGGGGGATCTGCAGGGGGTCACCCCAGCATTTTTGCAGCCAATAAATAAATAAATAACGTTGGTAAAAGTATACCATGGTGACCAATCAGCAGTAGAAACACAGATAACATCCAGGATAATGTACTGTGAGCTTGAGCAGCACAAGTGGGTTGGATATAAGCAGTGGAGACATAATGGTGGCTTGTAGGTTCTCACCACACCCCGCCACCATGGTATCTCCATTTGAAATGATATGGTGTATGAAGCCCAACACAAAGCTATGCCCAACATGGCTACAACGTGCCACTCTTTTGTCTCTAGACATCAACAGTGTAGAAAAGACAATCAGGGTTACACGACAGAATGTAAGTGACAGAAAGAGAGCACCTACCACCACAGACCCCCCGAGTTGGATGCTGGGCTACAGTAAAACATCCGGGATCCCTTCCATGATCAGACCCTATCCGAGTAGTGGGAGAGGTCCTATACAATCCTGTCCATTCCAATGATGGGAAAGTGGGGAATCTGGAAAGAGTGATGATGTGGAGAAACAACCAAACAGTGGAGTGAGGTGGAGTGTGGATCCCTCACGAGTAAAGGGCCAAGATCAGGAGCAATTCCCCACAATCCCTCAACTAGATCCTGGTGTCATCTCCTCAAGAGGTAGAGAATGTGCAAGGAACAGCCAACCTCAAAGATTATGTGAAGTTACCCAGAGGAGGATGCATGAAGGGAAACGGTGCAATTCAGCAGAGAAAAGGGGAGATGTGTGATACTATCTGTACATAATTCTAGAATCCCCTGGGATTCCAGGGAGTGTTCCTTGCTGCAGTGGCTCACAGAGCTGCCAGAGTCTATCTCTGTGTACAGAGTCATCAAATAAAGTGTTTTTCTTCCTTCACAATTCCAGGATGTCAGGAGCAAATGGTATTCCCTTGCAATTCTGAGTCCTCACAGAGATGTTATGACTGAATGTATGTCAAATATAAGTGCACTCTGGAGATCTATTATAAGTGAAATATATTGCAGTATGTATATTCATGGCATTTTTAGTTGTGTTTATAATGTGACTGCTAGGCACATGAGTCTGCAACCTTTGGCTCTGCAGATGTTGCCCAAGCCAGCATGGCCAATGGTGAGGGATCAAGGGATGTGTAGACCAAAACCTCTGGAGAGTCACAGGTGGCAGACGGAGAAGGCATATGTGGGGGGACACAAAGATTGTAGGTGTTGTTCCGTTATTTACCCACCCATTTACTGTCCATGTCCATGCAAACCCCTATGGCTAGTCCCATCCATGTCCTGCCCTGCCCGCAGTTTCTGTTGTGAATAGGTTTAGATACGCATTTTCCAGGCGCTACTATTAAATGGCCGGATACTTGCAATATTTTGCAGCTCTACCATTAATGAATGGCCTGTTAGTACAATTAAGGCAGTTCCTGACAAATGTCTTTCCCCAAAGGCTGAAGTGTAAAAAAAAGAAATGGGGGAACGATGTTTTCTGCCCCGCCCCCTTTTATGCCCCACCCCTTTTTTCTGCTCCCTTCCATCCCCCATACTCAGCCATCCCGTTCAATTCAGAACTGAGTACTTCGTTTCCTTTCCTCCACCTCAAAAAAGATGTCATTTACAAAAGTTCTCATGACTAAAGAAAACACGGCGAAGGAATATACATTGAAATGACACCATTAGTGTGGCATTGCACCCTCAGTGTGCAGCTATATGCTGCCCCCCTTCACCCACTATTTGCACTGCTGTAGGATACGCCCATGAGTATAGCCACTGATGCGCCCCTCCCCTTACATGCACGCACCTTTGTGCCTACCCAAGCGCCCCAGCTTCTCCAGCAATTCCCAGATTTTCTGCGCGACTACCTGGGAATAGGCTTCGTTCGCAAGCAGTTTACTGAAATAACAGGGCTTGGCCAGGACTTGCAGGGTAGCACAACTTTGTTTGACACAGGATTGACAACACAGAGCACAGGTTCAAGTCTCCAGCCTTTGCCACCGTCCTGGAACGGTGCTCCAGGTGACTAAGTAAAGGAACTATGACTGATTTCCCTGAGAAGTAAGGGAACGTCGTACCCTTCAGTTCCCTCCCACTTTGACCTCTGAAGAGGGCTGGTGTCGCTCTTTGACAGATTAAGGGAAGTTCACCCCTTTGCTTGAAACGCACACTGTTCCCCACTCTCTTGTTCTTTCGCCACTCTCTTCTTTAGGCTTTAAAATCACCGTTCTTCACTGGTTGTATTCCTATTGTTCAATCGTACTTCTTCTGTTTCCTGGCATGGCACCGCTTCGTCTACACCTCCTCTTCATTGTTCCTCAGCGCTCGGCTCTGTGTCCGCTTCTCTTTTCCCTTTTACGCTCAGATGTGACCTTTGACCCTTGGCAGGGCCACTGACCTCATACTAGCTCTGTGTTGCCCGCACCCTGGTTTCACAGAATCTCTTGTTGGGAGTCAAATCACTGTGTACAAAATGTACCATAGGAGTTGAAATCCTTCGGGGCTTCATGGGATAAGGGATGACGTGACGTCTGCAACGGCACTACATCTCTGCTTCCCCAGCCCCCAAAAGACTTTGGGAGATTTGTGTCCGCATTTCTGGTACTACAGCAGCCCAAAGCCAACACCCGGCTATCCTAAAAGTGACAGAGACCCTCTGAATAACGTGTCCACCGGCAAAATCCACACCCCCCCAACCCCACCAACAAACCAAACTGTAACAGGGGTCGCCATCCACCAAGGTGCTGTCCGCGCCCAGCTGTATCGTGTCTATGCAAAAGCCAAAACTGTTGGCATTTCTAATCCTTGTTTGAATTTAGATGTTGGAAGGCTTTGTACACGAGCATGATCGCTATTCCATTTAACAGTTACGTACGTGTCAACTTTGGTAAGATAATAGCCCACTAGATGGCGCATGTGTATTAAGAATCCGATATTGACACGTATTTTCAGAGTGCAGGACCGATTGTTTGAAAAACCTGTTACCGCTGATAAATTGTTCCTACAACATTGATAACTCAATGTTTCAATGAACTTCTTTAATGTTAATGTTAAAGGTATTCATATGGCGCACCATCACCAACGAAGTTGGTCCCCAGGCGCTCAGGCGGATCTGTAACGAGAGGGCGGGCGGGTTAGGTTAGTTGGGTGAGGAGGGAGTAGGAGAGTGAGAGAAGTGGTATGCTGCTGGCGGCTTCAGTTTGGTTTCCACCGTGCGCTGAGCTTTGGTGTGAGTATCGGAACAAGACCTTGTGTGCTGTTGATGAAGTTTATGTGTTTGTTGTTGTTGCGGTGTGGTGAAGTGTGTGCGATTTGCTGGGCGAGAAATGGTTGTGTGGGTTTTCGGGTGAATTAGGTATGCAGAGATTTGAAGGTGGGTTAGTGGGTTGTATGTCTTGGTTCTAGCTGATCTTGTTCTGTTTAAATAGCATTTCTGTGTGTACGCTTAGTAGCTGGTTACATTTCTTGGCCATCTATCTGTTAGGTTAGATGGCACGGCACGTTCCTGGTTGTGTTGTTTGGATCTAAGGTTGGTGAGGCTGGATATGTCTAGTTCTCCCCCCCCTCTGGTGCTGCTGATGTGGATTGGCCATCCCCTACTCCCTCGCTGTGGTCTGCTGGGGTTGGGCGTGATTCGGGCCGGGGTACTATTGATGAATCGTCCTTGCCCTTCCGTCTTGGTCTAACTATGTTAGTGTCGTCCTGTTATGGCTATCTCTCAGTTTGTAGTTTGATATGTCGTAGAATGTCTTCCTTAGATTCTGTTTGTAGTTGATGGATTGTTGGGGTCCGGGATCGGTATCTTCACTCATCATTGTTACCAGGTAAGCGTGTGCCCCTCTGGGCGTTCTTCTACTTATGCAATGAAGAGCCAAGATTTGAGAAGTTTCCTGAATAGTAGGTGGATTTTTGTGTTGCATATATTCTTTGGAAGTCGTTCCACATTTTTGGTGCAAGGTGAGTGAAAGAGGAGCCTCAGAGTTTTCTCTTGTGGTGGGGTTTTGGTTCCAGGCGAAATGGCATTGCTTGATCTGAGCGTTCTTGTTGGGTGATGCAGGTGTAGTTTGTCTCTCAGGAATTCTGCGCCTTGGTTCTGGATTGCTCTGTGTGTGATGCACATTGATTTGAATTTGATTCATTGTTTTATTGGTAGCCAATGTAGTCTTTTTAGCGCAGGTGTGATGTGTTCTCTTCGGGGTAGTTTGAGGAGCAGTCTGGCTGCCGCATTTATATGCATTGTAGTTTCCTTACAAGTCGTTCAGGCATACCCAGGTATAGGCTATTGGCGTAATCTACTCTCAACATGACAAGAACGATGGTGGTTAATGTTTTGTTGGAACATGATAGGAACCGTAGGATCCTTTTAGCCGCTCGCAGTAGAAAGAAGCATTTCTTGAGTATAGCGTTTACTTGTGGCTCAGGCCAGGTTCTTTTACAGGCAAAGATGGGGCTGGGGTTGTATCGAGTTCCCTTGGCCAGGGGATGTAGTGGTTGTCTGCCCCATTTTTTTGTGATGATCATTATTTCTGTTTTGCCTGGGTTGAGTTTGAGGTAGAGAGTTCATCCCATTGAATACATCACAAAGGCAGTTCTCAGGTGTTGTGTTTTCTTCTTGAGGGTCTTGTATTTTGAATACTATTTGTGTATTGTCAGAATAGTTGTAGCAGGTGAGGCCGTGTCTATTGATGATTTTGATCAACTCAAAAAGCTAGATGTTGAATAATAGTGGAGAGAAGGATGATCCTTGTGGTACTCCGCATGTGGATCATCTTGTGTTGGATTTCAAAGGTTTCATCCATGTAGTTTCTGTTCTGTTTGTCAAGAAGGATTTGATCCACAGTAGGGCGGTGTCTGTTATTCCCAATACTTTTAGTCTCTTGATGGGGATGTCGTGGTTAACTGTGTCGAATGCTGCCGAGAGGTCTAGAAGTATCAAGGCCATACTGTTGTCTGAGTCTGCGTTTGTTTTAGGTGGTCCCATATTGAGAGGAGAGCTGATTCCGTTCCTCTCATTGGTCTGAAACCAACGTGTGCCTGGTCTAGTAGGCAATGCTCTTCTATAAATTCTTGGGTTGTTTTGTATATGTATGTTTTGGGCAATTTAGCTGTGTATGGGATGTTGGAGATGGGTCTGTAGTTGGAAAGGTCCTCTATATTTCCAGCTGTATCTTTGAGTAGCGGTCTGATGTACGCTGATTTGAAAGATTGTGGAACTTTCCCTGTTGAGATTGAAAGGTTGAGGACATTCCTGTGGTATTCCTTGGGAGTTCCTTGTGTGAGGATTGATTTGTATATGTCCGGGGGCAAGGATCCTCAGGAGTGCCTGTTTTGTTGCTTTGATTTACCAGTTTGACGAAAGTCTCCATTGATATTTCAGGGAAGCTTCGTAGTTTGTTCAGGCATTCCTCATAAGGGTGGACAGGCTCCATAGTCCAATCACAAGGTGTGTTTTGTATGGCTTGTTGTATGGTGGTGATTTTGTATTTGAAGTTGCCTGCTAGGTCATTACACAGTTTGATCGATTACTCCCTTTCTGGGCAAACTCCTGGAAAAGTTGGCCATCTCTCAGTTTAACCTTCATTCCAATTCTGTTGGCTGTCTCCATGACCACCAGTCTGGCTTCAGAGCTGCCAGAAGCACGGAAACTGCTCTCCTGAACATCTGTGAAGATCTGCTCTCCAACCTTGACTCTAACATTCCCTCTGTCCTCATCCTCCTTGACCTCTCTTCTGCCTTCAACACGGTCAACCATACCATCCTGCTCAACCGTCTCTGTGAAAACCTGGGTATCACTGATCAGTCTCTGTTCTGGCTGACCTCTTTCCTCTCAGATCGACCCTCCCAGGTCCAACTTGGGTCCTTCCTTTCATCTATCTTCCTCTTTACCTGTGGTGTTCCCCAGGGGTCTAACCTCTCGCCCTGGCTTTTCAACCAATACCTGGCAATTCTCTCCCACTGCATTGCCACTTTCTGCTCAAATTTCCAGTGCTACGCTGACAACACTGAACTCATTTTCAGGCTGCCCTCTGCCACCTCCTCTCCCTCTCCCATCTCTGATTGCCTAACTGCCATTCAAGATTGGTGTGCCGCCAATGATCTTTGTCTGAATGCCAGCAAGACGGAGATCCTCCTCATCGGCACACCTTCACCATCCTTTCCCCTCACACTCTGGCCGGCCTCCCTTGGCCCTCCTCCTACCCCCACCTGTGAGGCTAAGAACCTCAGGGTCATCTTTGACTCCACCCTTTCCTTCTCCGCCCACATCTCCGAGCTCTCTAAAAAGTCAAATTTCCTGCTGCATCTCCTCAGAGGTACTCTGCCTTTCCTCTCCTTCCCCCAGAAGCACATGGTATCCCAAGCTCTGGTTCTCTCTAGCTTGGACTATTGTAACAGCCTCTTTCTAAATCTACCTGCCTCTACTCCCTGCCCTCTGCAACTAATCCAGAACAGGACTGCGAGACTTGTCCTTGGCCTCAAGCCCTGAGATCGTATCTCTCCAGCTCTGAAATCTTTCCATTGGCTCCCAGTGGATGCAAGGATTAAAACCCTCTGCATTGTCCACAACGCTTTCTGGGGCCTGGGTCCAACATACCTTCAGCTATCCCTCTGCAAATACCTCCCCGCTCAAATTCCTTGCTCCTCTACCTCCAACTCCCTCAGGGTCAGTCGTTCTTCAAAGAAACGAGCTGGGGTAGATCTCTGTCTTCGGCTGAGCCTCCCTCTGGAACAGCCTCCCTGCCACTCTAAAACTTGAGGAGAACCATCTCTGGTTCCGGAACCACCTCAATACCTTCCTCTTTTCTTCTGCCTTCGCTCCCCCTGTCCCCTGCTGATCTGTTCTCTCTTGGCACCGTGCACCTGGCCACCCTCTGTCCTCCGGGCCCAGGTACCTGCTCACCCTGCCACTGGGGTCTGTATCTGCACCCATACAGCTCCCCCCTTTTTCTTCCTGCACTTATCAGACCTAACCTGTCTGCTGCTTTAAACCTAGCACTTCCACATTGCTGGCTGCACTACCACTGTTGGTTGCCTTTATTATTTATTTATTGTTATTTATCTGTTTCTTCTCTGCTTCGCACTTTCCACTTCTCCCCCCTTCCATTCACTTTTCCCCTTCCCTCTCCCATGCACTTGCGCGTTCTCAATGTCATTGGGCCTTGTAAGATCGCTGTTTTGTTCTCCCCTGTTCCCCTCCCTTGCCTTGTCACGCTCTGAAACACTTGAGTACGAGCGCGATAGAAATAAAATATCAATATCAATATCAATGGCATTGGCATGTTGTCGCAACCTGATGGATTTTTTTATTTCATTTATGATTTTGAAGAGTTCTTTTTGGGTTTTTGGTGCTGTGAGGATTCGGTTGTCGTAATATTTCCTTTTTGTTTTTTGTATTTAATTTTTGCAGGAGCGGATATGTTGTTGAAATTTAAATGTATTTCCTGTGTCATTTGTGGTCCTTCATTCTAGTTCTATTTTTTTTCTTTTCTTCATGGCGCTGAGTAGGGAGGTGAACCATTTTGCCGTTGCTCTTTTACGTGAAGGGGTGAAAGGTTTTGCTTCGACGATTTCGTTGATGTGATCCAGTTGTGGAGTAGAGCTACTTTTTTGTCTAGGTCGGCTTCTTCCATAATTGTTGCTTGTGGTTTGCTAAGTTCCAGAAGTTCAGTTACGTTGGAGTTTTTAATGGTTCTCCAATTTCTTTTCATTGTGATCAGTAGGTTGTCTTGTCGCTTGTTGGGATATAGTCAATTTATCTAAACCCATTCCATCTAATACCATTCCATCGAAATGTTTCCATCTAAAAAATGTCCATCTAATGCATGTTTTTGGGGGGGGGGGGGTAAAGGGTTAATTTCTGTTCCGGTGCATTTTAAAGGGTAAAAACGCAGTGGTAGCCCCACCAAAAAAAAAAAAGAAATGTATTAGATGGACATTTTTAGATGGAAACATTTCGATGGAATGGCATTAGATGCAATGGTTTTAGATGAAATCACTATAAACCCGCTTGTTTGTAGGGATGGTTAGTGTAATTACGAAGGGAATGATGAGGTGGTCGCTCCAGAATATTTGGATTGGGGATGCTGTTGTAATAATTGTTTTATTGGCGAATATTGTGTCAAGTGTGTGCCTAGCCGAGTGGGTTGCTCCTTTGACTAGATGTAGATTTATTGCTGCTAGTTGGCTGGTTAGAGATTTTTGTGTGGTTTCTTCATTGAACCAGATATTGAAATCTCCAAGGACGATCAGAGGATTGTGCTTGATGGCTAGGGTTGTGAATGCTTCCGTGAAGGCGCCCACCAAGGTTGCATCGTATGTTGGTGGTCTATATATCATTATGAATTTCAGGTTTGTTTTGGGGTTTGCTGATAGGTGTAGGATTAAGGATTCACATTTATCGATGTTTAATGGCTCTTCCAGTTTGATAGCCAGGTGTTCCTTGTGGATGATTGCCAGTCCCCCCCTCTTTTGGTTTTTCTGTTTGCTTGGACGCAATTGAGGTTATCAGGCAGGCAGCTGTTGAGGGTGATCTTGTAATTTTCGTCTAGCCATGTTTCAGTTACAAATAGGATGTCGATACCCCGTCACATAGGAGGTCATTGATTTTGGTGGCATGTTTGGACATTGACCTTGCATTGATTAAATTGCAGTGGATATTTTGGGTGTGGTTTTGTAAATTAGTTGTTCCATGTTTTGGTTTATAATTGTTCAGTCGGGTGTTTGTGTATTGACGTTGATTGGATGAAGATGAAGTTTTGCGAAGGCTGTTTCTTCATTGAAGCGGTCTGCTATATCGGTAGCTTGGCTGTTCAATCGTGGTGCTTCTCTAGTGATGCCGATTGGTTGAAGATCAGCGAAAGCTTCTTCTTCATTGAATAGGTCCATTAGGTTAGCGGTTGGGTTGTTGTTTACTAGAGCTTCGTCGTCTTGTGTGGTCTGTTGTGGATATCGATAGTGCTTTTCTGTTCTTTTGATGAATGTAGTGAGGGGTTTAGGGTCTTCCCACTCTCTTCTAAGATAATCCAGTCTTTTTTTTGGTCCTTTGGGGTGATTCTTTACTTGCCTCAAGGTGTCAGTATCGTTGAGGTATCGAGGCTCTGTGGTTGTCACGATGTATGGTGCAAGAAATAACGATTTTTCTCTTACAGTGTTTGTTCTGATGGTAGCGTTGTTTGGCGGGGGGTTTCCTGTATTCGATGTCGCTTCTACTGGGGACAGTTTGGTATGCCTGTCCGTGTTTATTGTTGCATGATCCTGCTCTCTTTGGCGGCGTCCATTTCTGTGTCGTGGCATTTTGGTTCTCGTGCAGAGTTAACAGGGCAAGTGGTCATCAGTAATATCTTGTGCTAGGAGAGTATTGGTGTTTCCTCTAATGATTATATTAGGGTTCTTTTGGGTGCTGTCTGTCCTTTCGTCGGTCGGTTGGGTGTTTCCCTAACCTAGGCACTGTCTGGGGGGTTCTGAGGGGGTATTGGGGATTTGGTTGATGGGTGGTATAGGACTGAGTAGGGAGGGTATCAATGGGGTGCTAGGCTAGCAGTCAAAGCTATCACAGTATGGAGCAGGCCAGTGATGACAATATTATTAAAGTGTGGGGCAGCCTAGCAATCACAATACTATCTCAATGTGGAGCAGGCTATTAGTCACAGTACTATCACGATATGGAGCGGGCCAGTAATGACAATATTATCACAGTGTGGATCAGGCCAGTAATGACACTACTATCCCAGTGTGGAGCAGGCTAGCAATCACAATGCTATCACTGTGTGGAGCAGGCTAGCAATCACAGCACTATCACAGTGTGGATCAGGCCAGCGATCAAGAACTATCACTGTGTGGAGTAGGCTAGCAGTCAAATACTATCACAGCATGGAGTAGGCTAGCAATCACAATACCATCACTTAAAGGAATGGACTAGCAATCAAATATGTTCACAGTGTGGAGCAGGCTAGCATTCACGGTGATGGCACAGTGCAGGCCCTTCTAGATGTGACTCAGGTCAGTCTCAACAAATTCTCTGGGGTGCGATGCAGGCTAGCAGTTACTGTACTATCACAGCGTGGAGCAGGCTAGCGATCAAATACTATCACAGTGTGGAGCAGGCCAATAATCACAATACTATCACAGAGTGGAGTAGGCTAGCAATCACAATACTATCACTTAAAGGAGTGGACTAGCAATCACATATGTTCACAGTGTGGAGCATGCTAGCAATCACGGTCATGGCACAGAGTGGGCCCTTCTAAATGTGAATCAGGTCAGTTTCAACACATTTTCTGGGGTGCGATGCAGGCTAGCAGTCAGATACTATTGCAGTGTGGAGTAGGCTAGTAATCACACTATTATCACAGTGTGAAGCAGCCGCCTAGCAATCACAATACTATCACAGTGTGGAGCATGCTAGAAGTCAAATACTATCTCAATGAGGAGCAGGCTAGTAGTGACAATATTATCACTGTAATGCGGCCTAGCAATCACAATGTTATCACAATGTGGAGCAGGCGAGTAATCACAGTACCATCACGATGTGGAGCAAGCTAGCAGTCAGATACTATCACAGTGTGGAGCAGGCTAGCAATCATGGTGCTATCATAGTGTGGGACAGGCCAGTAATCACAATACTATAACTTTGTGGGGTGGACTAGAAAATATGTTCAAAGTGTGGAGCAGGCTAGCAATCACTGTGGTGGCATAGTGATGAACCTTCTAGGTGTGAATCAGGTCAGTCTCAACACATTCTCTGAGTTGTGAATATTATGACAGTGTGGAGCAGCCTAGCAATCAAATACTATCACAGTGGGGAGCAGGCTAGCAATCAAATACTTTCACGGTGTGCAGCAGGCCAGAAATGACTATATTATCAGAGCGTGGGGCAGCCTAGCGATCACAAAACTATCACAGTGTGGAGCAGCCTAGCAATCAAATACTATCACAATGGAGAGCAGCCTAGCAATCAGAATACTATGACAGTGTGAAGCAGCCTAGCAATCAAATACTATCACAGTGTGGAGCAGCCTAGCAATCACATACTATCACGGTGGGGCGCAGCCTAGCAATCAGAATACTATCACAGTGTGGAGCCACCTAGCAATCAAATGCTGTCACAGTGTGGGGCAGCCTAGCAATCAAATACTAGCAAACTGTGGAGGGGCCTAGCAATCAAATACTATCACAGTGGGGAGCAGGCTAGCAATATATCAGAGTGTGGAGCAGGCCAGCAATGACTGTATTATCACAGTGTGGGGCAGCCTAGCAATCAGAATACTATCACAGTGTGGAGCAGCCTAGCAATCAAATACTATCACAGTGGGGAGCAGCCTAGCAATCAGAATACTATCACAGTGTGGAGCTGCATAGCAGTCAAATAATATCATAGTGGGGAGCAGGCTAGCAATCAAATACTATCACAGTGGGGAGCAGCCTAGCAATCAAATACTATCACAGTGTGGAGCAGCCTAGAAATCAAATACTATCATAGTGAGGAGCAGGCCAGTAATGACTGTATTATCACAGTGTGGGGCAGCCTAGCAATCACAATATTGTCACAGTGTGGAGCATCCTAGCAATCAAATACTATCACAGTGGGGAGCAGGCCAGTAATGACTGTATTATCATAGTGTGGAGCAGCCTAGCAATCACAATACTATCACAGTGTGGGGTAATTTGCTAGTTGGTCAGGGTTCTGAGTAGAGTAATTGCTCTATCCTTCACCCCAGCCACTGCTACTGTGGTAGTTGATGCTGGTTGACCGCTGGCCACTTGCTTCCCCTTATGACACCTGCAGACACTTTCTGAAACTGCCTCTGTTGGAGCCGTCCGTTGATTTGGGGCCCTTAGCCACAGGGGCTGCCGGGCAGAGGGTTGCCCTGGGGTGTCCTTAATGAGGGTGCAACACACCAATCAGGGCCAGTGGGAGGTCTTGGAGGAGGTATATAGCAGCACCAGGAAGTGGGCAGGCCCTGAGGCAGAGCACAGTCATTTGTAAATGCCTTAATGGGGTCTCAGGGGCAGTATGTGACTCACCTTGCAGGGGTTTCACTGGAAATGGCGCGGGTCTAGTGTTGGCACCAGGTCAGTAGGTCTGTGTTGCTGGTGAGACAGGAAGTCGTTTTCTTGGGCTTAAGTTTGTTACCCAAAACTTTTATTAAAAGGAACTTTCTTTCTTATCTTTTAGGTAAAGGATACGTCTTTGCTCAATGTTCTTCACCACCTTCCAGCTAAGGACTTCCTTTCAAGGCGAGGATGAATAGGTAAGTTTCCTTAAACAATCTTATATCTATTTTTCTCTTTTACTTTTCTGTCTCTGGCTTTCTGTAGTCTCTTTCTTTTCTTTTTACTTTTCTTTCTGTCTTTTCATCACTGCCTGTCTCTCTTAATTTGCTCTTTAATCTTTCCTGTTCGAGTTGAAACAGAGACTTCCAAAGTAGCCTTTTCCCTTTTATTTCTCTTCTTAAGGAATTGTTCACTGTAACATCGTTGGCTAGTGATGTCTGCTCACTGACATCCCTCACTAGATGTTCGACATGCACCCTCTGTTTATATACGGCTCTTTGTATTCACTTCACTCACCATGTAACCTTCTAGGTGACCTTTTGCGCTAGACTATTCTTTCTTAACTTTCCTTTTTTACCCTCCCGGGTTACACGTACCTTAGTAGCAGTGCTCTTTGCTATTGTATTGAAACAGGATTAATTAGCATCGTCTTCTCTTCTCTCTGGAGCTCTGATTAGCTGTACCTTGTAAAGCAGCGCTCCGCTGACTCCGCCTCCTTGGTCTCCGTCGGCTGTCACTTCATCTGCTAGCCTGACACGGCCGACAGGGAGATCAGCTGTCTTCTTCCCGAGTCGGCAGAGGCGGACACAGCCCCCTCTCCTTTTTGTGACGCTGTAATGTCTTCAACACCGGAGCTTGTATTCCTCCGACACCTGATTTCTTGAACAGCACACACTTTATGTGACGACGAACGGTCATCTCACTAACACAAAACGAAGGCTTCCTTAGCGCAACAGCGCTGTAGGGTCAGCAACAGGATTCTTATTATTTTCACTTTTCAGTTCAATAAGCCCAGACGTAACCATCATTCTCCGTCTCGTCCTGCTCTTCTCCGGTTCCCTAGCAACGAACATCCAGATACTCACATTAGAAAAGGGCACCTCATAAGGACGTTCATGAGCACGTTTCTGGTTATGAACATACAAACGTGTCATGTAAGCGAGACATGCATTCCCACAATGATAAGTACCAACACGTAATGCTACTGAGGCATTCATTTATATGTATTTTAAGAGCCAGATGAATACGTTCATGAGCACGTTCTGGCTATGAGAATATAAATGTGTCATGCAAGTGAGGCATACATTCCCATAACTATACATATCAACACGTGGTACTGAGGCATTCAAATACATATTTATGTGTATTTTAAGAGCCAAAGTGTAAGACTTCATCACACACCCCATCACGATTTCAATTGCCTAAAAAGTTATGTATATGAATGTAGGTGCTTCACATTGGTACTTTCTTGGCCTTAACTAACTGTGCAGCCACTGCCCACTAGCACTGTTTTTTATCGCTAGCTGGGGTACCGGGCGTTGCCCGTGTCCTGATCGAGTGGTGTCTCATGTGCCCTGGAGGATGTTGCTCTTGTCCTCATGTCAGCAAGTCTTGCTTCTGTTTGCTCTGGCATCTCATTTGCCCTGGAGAAAGTTGATCTTGTCCTCTGGTTGGCAAGTCATACTGCTGTTTGTTGTTGTGTTTCAGAAACTCCTGATGTTGATTTTCGCTTTGCATCAGATGGAGCTTTTCCAGGTGATGTTCGTTTTTTGTGCAGCATGTTTCAGTCACTTAATGGCTTCAGCACATTTCAGAAAATCTCCAGGAGAGATGTATTGATTGTGCTCTCTTCTCGTGAATGAACTGAAGTAAACTGTAACCTTGCCATTCCCCATATTTGGAGTGGCGTGATAAAAGCATTTACATTTTTTTTATTCCCTTT
Source organism: Ambystoma mexicanum (assembly GCF_040938575.1). Classification (NCBI taxonomy): domain Eukaryota; kingdom Metazoa; phylum Chordata; class Amphibia; order Caudata; family Ambystomatidae; genus Ambystoma; species Ambystoma mexicanum. The sequence continues at coordinate 678,510,708 of NC_090927.1, read as the reverse complement.
AAAAATACTTTAATAAACACCTTCAAACTGTATACAGTAGTAATACATTTCAGAGGAATAACCAACACATCGGACATTTTGCTTAAGACACTTTTCCAAATTTTGCCTTCTTCTAGTACCTACTGTAGTGAATTGGGGTGAGAATTAGTAAATTAGGGTGTCTACAGAGTGAATGTGTTGCATCCAAACAGACTACAATCTTGCTCCAGACAAATGAGGAATCTATGCAAAATTTAACGGTGTGGATTTGTATAGCCGGACAAACATACACACATACATACATTTTGCTTTATATATAAAGATAACAGTGCCACTGGAACTTTCCCCTCCCCCTTAAGAACTCTTGTACACCCCCTTCTAAAGAAGCCCTCAGCTGACCCTTCCTCTCCAGCTAACTACTGAATCTGTTGGTTGCCTCCATGACCACCAGCAAGGAAACTGCTCTACTGTACATCCGTGAAGACTTGCTCTCCAATCTTGACTCTAATCTCCCTTCTGTCCTCATTGTCTGATCTATCATCTGCTTTTGACACGGTCAACCATGCCACCCTGCTCAATTGTCTCGGCGACAACCTTGGTATTACTGATGAGGCCCTGGCTGACCTTCTTTCTCACTGACCGACCCTCTCAGGTACAACTCGGGTCTTTTCTCACTTCTATCTCTCGCTCTAGTTGTGGTGTTCCCCAGAAATCTAATCTCTCTCTCCCTGGCTCTTCAACCAATGCTGGCACCTCTTGCCCAACACACCGCAAGTTTCTGCTCCAATATTCAATGTTATGCAGATGACACTCTGCTCTCTTTCAGGCACCCCTCAGCCATCTCTTGTTCTTTATCTGTCATACCAGACTGTCTGGCCACAATTCAGGAATGGTGTGCCGCCATTGAGCTCTGCCTTAATGCCAGTAATACTGAGATCCTCCTCATTGGGTTACCCGCCCCCTTCATTCCTCTATCTCTGGTCACCCACTCTGGGTCCTCTTCCTGCACCTTCCTGTGAGTCTAAGAACCTTGGTGTCATCTTCGACTCTACCCTCTCCTTCTCAGCTCACATCTCTGACGTCTCTAAGAAGTGAAACTATCAGTTGCACCTCCTTGGAGGTAGTCTTCCTTTTCTCATTTTCTCCCAGAAGCCCACTGTCTCCAGAGCTCTGGTCCTCTCTAGGCTGGACTATTGCAACAGCCTTCTTCTAAATCTTCCTGCCTCTACTCTTAGAGCTTTACAACTTATCGATAACAGGACTGCAAGTCTTGGCCTTGGCCTCAAGCCCAGGGATCGTATCTCTCCAGCTCTAAAATCTCTTCACTGGCTCCCTGTGGCTGCAATGATCAACTTCAAGACCCTCTGCATCATCCACAAGGCTTTCTGGGCCTGGGACTGCTCTACCTCCAACTTTCTCTTCCAAAACATCTCCCTTCTCTAGCTCCAACTCTGAGGGTCAGACGCTTCTCCAAGCAGAGAGTTGGGGGCAGATCATTCTCCTCGGCTGGGCTTCCCTCTGGAACAGTCTCCCTGCCTCTCGCAAACTTGAGCGGAACCACGTCCGGTTCCGGAAGCAACTCAAGACCTTCCTTTTCTCTTCCGCGTTCTCGCTTCCTCTCGCCTGCTGATGCACCTGATTGCTCCATGTACTGGTCACATGGTCACCCTCTGAACTCGGGCCAGGCGCCTGCATGTCCAGTTGCCCTTGCACTGCCTCCGGACTCCTCATCACTCAAGGGTCTTTATCTGCAACCCTACAGTCCCTTCTCTCTGCACTTATGTGCCACTGTGACGCTGGAAATGCATCTGAGGGACAGGGCCTCTGTATGCTTGTCCTTTACTGCTTTTTATCGTGTGTTCTGTTGTGTTTTCCGTGCAGGAGTTCATGTGGGACTCCTGGCGGTGCAGCTCTTTCTTTTGGTTTGGTGAACGGACCCGTGGGATACCCTTATGGCACCCATGCGTGGGGGTATAACCATGTGCCCCTAGTGTATGTTTTTGGGCACCTGTGGGTGGCCCGCAGAGCAGGTTATGGGCTGGTGGCAGCCCCATGCTGAATTTGACAGGTGCACGGAGTATCCTCCATTTTGGGATACCCCGACCCTGCCATTGGGATCAGTTGATTCCTGATGGAAAACAAGATGGCCCCGGTGGCCTCTTGCTTTCTATTACCCATTATCTTGTTTTCCCAAAGTCCTGGGAAGCCCTAACTCTGTCCCTTCGCCCTGACTGGCTGTTGGGTGGAAATGCCGTATATGGTGTTGTTGTGAAGGCCTGGCCAGACTAGCTGGAGCCTTCCCGGTGATGTATACGTGTGTGACGAATGTGCATTCTGTGTTGTGGGTGTCTAGTATCTGGTGGTTGAGACAATGACTGAGAAAACCCTGCCCGAAACTGGTATGAATGCAGCTTGGAGTGTTGAATGGCTCGGTACTTGTCCCAATACACATAACTTGTTGTGAGTGTCTGGAGAGAAGTGAATGGCCTGAATACCTTGTGTGCCTGATTGGCTGCCTGCCTGCATGAATGCCCGTAGTCGTGATTGGATGCTTGAGTGTGACCCAACGGAATGAATGGGAGATCAACAGTATATCTGGGCACCTCTCACTGCTAGGAATTGTGTTCAGAAGCTGAAGTCCACTATGACGAGTAACTGGAGTAACTGATGTTGACCTTGAAACCCCCGCTGGACGAGAAGGAGTGCTGTGGCTCTCCCTTGCAATCTGAAGGCTGCTGTGTTTCCAAGGACTGACCCAGAGAGGGCCTGGTAAAGCGCCCTCTTCCTGAGCTATGAGGGACCATCGTGCACAGCTGATCTTTGCCAACGCTCCCTGGTAGACAGACCTTCGACAGGCTGCTGACCCGATACAGGGACTGCTGCGGAACTCCAAGGAGAAGCACTTGGACTGTTGTCTGCCACTGTCGACGACCACCGTCGCCGACCGGAGCGGCCGTGCTCTCGTTTGCCTAAGAACTTTAATTGATCATTGGACGCTCTCGTCTGCATCGTCATCCGCTTGTCTCCCGGCTGGAGAAGGCCCGACCGTTGACGCACCGAGGAGCATCCACCGGTGGGTTTCCTGCCACCTAAAAACCGCAGAGACGCCAACGACTCGACGCCCTTGCTATGCCACAGTTCTTCATCATCTCTTTGCGGTCCAGAACTATCGTCACCGAGGTGCCCTGCACGCCTCTTCCTTGCAGGACGCCAATGCTCTGTCGTCGACGAGCACTGCTAGGAACGAAGCTGCCACTTCCCTGCCGTAGTTCACCCTGTTCACCGTCGGACGTTCGATGACCTGTGACTTCTGCCTTAAAGGGAGGGCACTCAAGAAGGGCCGTTGATTCCCCGACACCGAACGCCAAGTTCCCCGACACCCCTCGACGATCCATGGCTCCCGTCTGAAAGGGAGGCACTCAAGAAGGATCGGTCGGCGCATCGTCGGAGAACTCTACTCCACCAGGTACATTGGGGGGGTAAAACCTTAGTAGGAAGCAGTAAGACCATCGAACATTATATGGACTGGGCTTGTGCGATATATCTTTATTTTACAGGTTGCCCCGGTGGGGGGATCTCCACACAGAACTGTGCCTAGTGGTAGGGGTCAGTATTCTGCCTATTGTTTCAACCATCTTGCGTTCCTTCCTATCTCTATTGCTGGTTTCCTCGTCATTAACATTAGTGGTACCACTTTAGAATTGTATATATTTATCATTATTGACTTCCGAGTACAAAGTGCGTTATTGTGATCGTGTACATACCTTTGAATATTAATTATATAAAGACTGTGTTTTCAGTAATACAGTGTGTGGACATTCCTTTGTGAGGGTTCGGGAACTACACTGTACTTAAGAACCAGCCCGCATCACCTCCTGAGAAGCTAGGCCTTGATTGCTCGTCCATTGCTACCTTATAGAGAATCTTGGCTGGGGTCCGCTGTGCCTCTCCTCTACCATATAGAGAGCGGAAGTACAGACACCCCCTACCACTCTTTACAGCCACCCACTAGCTGCACTTGTGAGTTAATGGCAAATGCCCCTTCCCTCCAGCACTTCCTCTTCCCTGCACTTGCTGATCTGAATGACACAAGGCCTAGTAAGATCATTATTTTGTCCTCCATTTGTTCTCCCCTCCTTGTCCCACCTAGAAACACTAGTGTACAGGCGCGTTATAAATGCCACATCATATCATATATATCAACCAAATATTTCCACCCATAAGGCATCTTCTATGAACATCCCCCTCGCCCTATATCCTTCCCATTTTACTACAACACACTTACTGTTCTCTGCCTCATCCGGAATCTCTTGGGGTCCTGCGATGATGGTCCCCGCTTCCCAATATATTGTAAAGTAAAATAAATGTTTAGGTGCTTCTTTAAACACATCATCATTGTAACCATTTTGCTCTGATATTATAGGTGGCAAGTGGAACATTTTAACCATCTATTTGTAGAGAGACGAGCAAACATGCTTTCCTCTTGTGGCAAACTGATGGACAAATGCAGGAAAAATCCTTACTGAATTGATAAACTTGCCTAACAAATACTGCAGCAAGGTCTTCTTGCATAGTGAGGCACCCATGACAGGCACTCTTTGACGGCAATGGCCTTAAGCTTGTCCCTGGCCTGCCCCGGTGTGGGTGCTTCTGGCTGGTAACGGTCATGTTACCAACTTATACTGCTGCGGTAGTGCCTCTTCTTTGTCACAGTAGCAGAGCTGGGCCAATGTCATGCAGGGTGACTGGAGCAGTGTGTGGGAATATCCAGCTCGAGCACCCAGCACTGTCACCTTTCAACTCATCATTATCCATGAAAATGAATACAAGCATTGTCCAGCCCATCCGAGTTATCCAGTTCATAAATAACAACGAGGCAGCCCAGGAGACAGAGATCCGAGCCAGTTCATACTTTTGTTGGTGATTGTGTGACTACGATTGACTGACAGTTAAAACAATAAAGTTGCCAACAAAAACAAAACATCATAATGAAACTGAGTCTGAGATAATAAGTGCCGGGGATCAAAGATAAGTGGCAGGTTGAGCCCTGGCAAACACCCCCACAAATTAAGCACTGGTGAAAGCTGCAACACCCACCGTCATATTGGGGGTCATATATGAACTGACTCGCAGATGTGTGATTTACAAATACAAACCAATTTAACATTTCCACGTCTTGATACAAGACAAATGTTTAATTACTTCTTTAAAAAGAATCACCACATTTTGGCTCACATTTTGCACTTTGCATCTATGCACAGAAAATGAAGTCGAGGGGATATGTGGGTGGACAGAGTCCCCCACTTTTTTCAGAGGGCACCTTGATATGCTAATTTCTGGTGATACAACATTCAATTGGGATGTTAATGAGTACCCATACTTCTTTTTTTAGGACTTGACCTCTGACTGATGGACAAGGGCCGACAAAATCATTACTAAACTTATGAACTTGCAGGTCAAACACTGCAGCAAGATCTTCTTAAATAGGTTGTTACTCTATGAAAGGCACTCCTCTTCGGCAGTGGCTTTTTCCCTTACTCTCCCACTTAGTTGGTTTTACTGGCTGGTGACTTCTGCCGTTGCCAACCCACTCTGCCACTTTTTATAATATAGAGCTGCACCAATGTCATGCAGGCAGACTGGATCAGTCCCTTCCAAAACATTATTTATGAAAATGGACTACCAGCAGGGCTGCCAGGCAGTGGGGCACCCAGTTCATGGATAAGAATGAGTCAGCCCTGGATGAAGAGACTTGTGGCCTGTGCACCCCTATTGTTGCTGGTTGTGTGAGTGACTGCGAGTAGAACATTTGCCAAAAGTAACATTAGATTACAATGATGCTGAATCTGAGGAAATAAGTACTGGAGCTAAGAAGGCAACACCCCAACAAAGCACTGCAACCATCCACCCACGCTCACACTTACTCATTAAGCTACTCACATACTCGCTCATCTGCCTACTCACGCGTCCACTCACTCTTCCTTACAGTGCTGTTGAACAAACAGTGTGCAGTACTGTCCAACACATGGAAGTAGTGTACAACTAATACTGAATAGCAGCCCGGATGAAACATTATGGAAATGTCCATTTAATACAGCAATTATACTGAGAGGGGAAGTGCAATATTTTCAGGGTAAATACGCACCGATCCTGTTGAGGAGTGATTGAATTATCCCATAAGAAAAGTTCTGTTCATAACTTTATAATTGCTCACATTTCCCACCAGTGTACCTTAAATCTCCTTAAACCTGTAAGAGGGATATGACTATCTATGGCCATTCAATGTATGCCCAATATTATATCAACAGTATAGTATTCCCTTTGGGCAAAATCGTGCAGTCATACACACATGTTCATACTCAACACACAAACGTTTCTCCTATTGCCTTTGCCAATGCTTTTTCGGTCTTGCCAGAAAGAGCTTGCTCTTGGAAGAGTGTGGAAAAACACTCAAAAGACTAATAAAAAAGGGGCCTTGGTGTCGACGAAGTGCTTTACCGGGACTTCATTTCACCAAAATGCCAGGGGTAGTGGAAGTGACATTGCATGACCCTTGACCTCTGCTGACATCACAGGACGTGATGTAATTTCACCCCACCCCAAAGTGATATCATGGGAAGCGATGGAACACAACCTTTTACCCATTGACAAAACAGGAAGCGGAAGCGGAATCAGATAGCATTGTTCTAAATACACTATGAAAAATATGGTTACAATATCACTAACGTAAATACATTTCATACAAGAATGAATGACCATAGTATCGGCAGAAAAAAAACATGCTATAACTGCAATTTGCGAAAAGCTACATAGTCCGAAATGGATACGTATTCTACTGAAAATGCTTTTTGGAGTATTGTTTCTGGATTGTGAATTTGAGGTGTTAACAGACTAATTCAGTGACTCACCGCCTGAAGTGTACCTGAAATAAACCTTTAATTTAATGAGTAACAATTATTGTATAGAATTCCAGAAAGACAAATTATTTGTTTTTCCTTTTCTTTCTCATTTAGGGTCACAGCTCAAAGTGTTACACTTGTGGAACCCACTGTTTTTTAAGAAGCCTTATCAAGAAAGCTGGCCACTCTAGAAACAAAGAGCCACATGGCAACGCCACAGCCGAGGAACTTCAATTTGTTTAAAAATAAAATGAAATAAAAGAAACGTTTGTGTTGGCTATCCCTAAATGACGTCCCTAATCTGTGATAGAGAACAATTTACAGTATACTAAAGTGCATTTTCACGACAGCCATCTTGGAATGGTAGGCGTTTGCTGACAGTATGATTTACTTATGGTGTCTTTTGTGTGCCAGTGACACGACGATTGGGCGTATCAGGCTTAAGCCGTTTGCCAAACCATTGAAATGTTGGCTTCTGTTGACTTGACCTGGCTGACCTACAAAGCCGTGGCAAGACAGGACACAGATAGGATATATATGATATGATATGGCATTTATAACGCGCCTGTACGTGAGGGGAGAACAAATGGAGGACAAAATAATTATCTTACTAGGCCTTGTGTCATTCAGATCGCTTAGGTATAGGTATATGGTTAGGTATATGGTTTAGGTATAGATTGTGCTGAGAGTGAAATGTCATCTTAGAAATTAGCTGCCATTTTGGAATTGAGACCTAGTGCCGCACTGCAACCAGGGCAGAAGGCCCAGGCCCAGAACGTAGAGATAGACGTAAACATGAAGTGTCGGGTTGCAGCCTAGACAGCGATGAGAAAAACCAAACCCGCAGACAGTCATAAACCTTGCATTGCTTTATACGTCTAGCATCAGGGGTCTGGGAGCTCCCTGTGAAAAGTTGTCCCGCTAGACGGAGGGCACGAGCCTCTGACTTCCACCAGTTCAAACCCTAAGTTATAGTGCCCAGATGCCCCTTTCCCAAGACCCCAGCATTCCAGAGTACCAGCAAGGCCCAGACCACTGACCATAAAACTGTTAGATCGCTAACCTATCAGAAAGATCACAGCAGAATTACCTGGATCCCTGTGATTTGTGCTCTGAAGTGCCAGGGAGGGAAAGTAACACATTTAAGGCTCGGGTGGGAAGAACTGGAATGGCACTGACATGTCTGAGATTGAGTAGGGGTTTAGAGTTATCGTGACCTCAAAAGTAGCCTTTGGGCCCATGTCTGCAGTACCTTGTTTTCATTGCAAGAAGTGTGCTGCGCCTTTCTCCCTAGTCGGTTGTATTTTTTTGTGGTGTGATTATTGAGGGGCTTCTCTACATTTTTGGTGACCCTGGCATGATCCCAGATTTTCCAAAAAGACAGAGTCTTCCAGGCTGCACATGTGGAGGGACTGCACCCATCTGCAGTGGCCAGTCCCATGCGCGCAATCCGTAGTGGTGTACAGAAGCCATTTTCACAGAATTCCTGTCTGCTCTTTGGAGCGAGGTGCGGCTCCAAGGAAGGTGCCGGCCGTTATTGGGACCCTGTGATGAAGGACCTCAGTAAACACACAGACATAAGTACACCTCTTGCAAGCGACAATAAAGGGGGTTGATGCTAAGTGAGGAGTGGGGGAACAGGGATAACAGTGTGTGGATTGGCGTGTGAAGAAATGGGAGTGGGGTAGATTGGTGTATAGTTGAATCAGATAAGTGAGTGAAGGCCATGTGGCAGTTTTGTATTATTGTTGTTATAAGTATATGAGAAGAGAAAAAAGAGAAGTGGGATCCTTTCCAAGCTAGGGAAGAAGGTGGCACCATATTTTTAACTATGACAAGAGGATATGAACAGTAGGGGCTCCGTATAATTAGAGAGCTCGGATTCCTGTACCCAATATATTCTGGGTGGGGGAGTGAGATGACGTAGTGGTTATTTTAGTTTGTTGTTTTGGTTTGTTTTATTATACTTCATTTTTATTGTGCAGCAAGCAGAGGTCAAGGGAGGGCCTGTGAAAGAAGTAGTGTATGTGTTGGGTGTGAGGCGTGAGAGAGTGTGCGTGTGGAGGGAGTGTGGGCTGGGGGCGACTGGGGAACGGGGACTACGGACTTGTAGGACCTTTATTACAAATTGTATTTGCTATATGATTTAACATTCCTCGGATATAAGGATTGTCAACAAAGGGGGAATTACTCCATTGGAGTATATGTGTAGTGCATTGCCATTGTACTGAGATAAGATTGAGAAATATCACAAGCAGTGGGTGGCGGAGAAACAGGAGGTAATGTTTCCACCCGGTGGCCAAATCAGGGTACAAACAATCGAGGGATATTGGAACAAATGCACATATTCTTAGCTGCTAAATACAAAGGAAAAACCTTCAAAGGAGGAAGGAGATTTTAGAGTTATGGAAAATGGTTGAGGACATAGAGGACAATGATGAGTGTCCCAGTGTGACAGCAGCCCAGCTCTGACTGTAGTCAAAGCAACAGCACCTGAAGGTGCACAGTTACCCTCACCCAAAGAGGGGCTTTATCTGCTCGCCACCCTCCCTGCCACAGGATATACTAACCTGACATATGTGCCCCACCCCACCACAGCACCAGCCTTTTACTAAACAAACCCTAGCACTGCAGTACCTCAAGATGGGAAATCTGAGAAGGAACTAGTAGAAGCTTTGCAGGGAGTGCAAGCAGAGTTGGCACGGTTGAGGGCCCTCTGAGAAGAAGGGGGTTAATCGGGATGTGGCTTAGAAGAATGGAGGGCCAGAGATATTTTGTTTAGATTCTACAGCACTGCAATCAGGGATGTGCGTATTGAGAAGCAGAAGAGTATTAAGCGAGGAGAGGAGAGTGTAAGTTACGGAGATATGAACAGAGACCTGCAGGAAGGAAAATGGGACACCATGGATGAATTAGATGAAGAAGAGGCACAGGAGGCACCAGAACTTCCGCCAATGGTAGAGAGCTTGTGGGGTCCGCGTTTGAGGAACAGATTTGGGTGGGTAGCAGTGGCAAGGAAAAAAGGAAGTGATAGCAGGAAGACCAGACAGGGAATTGGCACACAGTTGCCATTGTTGCATAAAGGCCCGGGGGGCTGGGGGCAATGCAGTATGTACCCAGGGTTCAGATGGATAAGAACAACTTGATCAAAGTGCTCCATCCCCTCACTGGGGGGACTGGGAAATGAATATATGCATTTGAGAAACAAACAGCTGGGATCCCTTTAGCTGTGGGAGGCATAAAGAGCTTGCTCGGAGCAATAGTGGGCGAACAGGCTGGGGATGTTTGGGTAAAAGCTGGATACCCTGGAGTGAAACTAAATGGTGACACACACATGATGGGGCACCATTTAACAATATCAGATCACAGGTGTGGGATGCATTGCGGTGGGCATATCCCGGTACACCGGATTAGCAGTCCATAATGCAGTATAAAATGGCGGATGATGAAGACCCCACTCAGTACATTTTGAAAGTGCAGGAGATATGGAGAGCAGAGACAGGGACCAGTGGGACCAATCAGTTCCTCTTTTCTATTTCGTTATCAAGAGGGGATTGCCCAAGGAGGTACAGAAAGCAATCGAGGAAATAAGGGGCATAGAAGCAAAAGGGTGGCCCGAACTGCAAACTATGATTATACACCACTGCAAGCAGATTAAAGAGAAAAGGAAATGGCTCAAAGGTTGCAGCCTGAGGAAGCGAGACAAGTACAAAAAGAATTGACAAAGATAGCAGTTGAAGGGGTGGTAACAACAGTTACTCAAACAGAGCCTGCATAGCATGGGCAAATGCAAGGATAGCAGCGTTCTCGGCAGGGGGAGGGCAAGGGCAGTGGAACAGTGGACTTCAGCTACAGTATTCTGAGTGGTACCAAGGAGGTTAGCAGCAAGGACGAGGGAGGCTTCTAGGGGGCAGAGGTGGATTTGGAGGGATCGGGCCAATAGGGGAGCGGAGACTGGCCAGTGCTGGGGATGTGGGAAATGTGGTCATTTCGTAATGGAATGCAGTAGTAGAATATGAGCTGGATACAATCCCTATGCCCCTGTGGGCCCAGTACAACAACAGCAACACTTCCCTGCACCCCCGATGGCTACATCAATAACATACGAAATACACCAGGCATACACGCAGTTACCACCATGACCCGCACAGGGGCAACTGCTGGCCCTGTCCGGCACCCCAAACCATGCTGTACCGCCAAACCCATCAGACGGCGCTCCTGTTCCCGGAAGCAATGCTGTCCTAAATGGGATTGTGACCCCTTATCAGGATGTGAATGTGTTAGGAGGTAACGCTTTCACCTTCCTGTGTAAACCAACACATATCCTGACTAGGACAGTCCACAGAGAGCTCTTGCGTGCCCAGTCCTGTCCTTAACTACCCACCCTGATGAGGAACCCTTGTTGGGCGCTGAAATAGGAAATAAACATCGGTGAAACTCTCAACACGCAAGGCTTCTCTGGGGCTTTAGCAACAGTTCCATATACAGAGGAGGGAGCTATCAAGATAGGGGGAAAAGTGGCGTGTGCACCCTTACTATATTCAGAAACATCCCCAGGGAATTTGCTAGGATGCGATTTCCTTAGCAAACTGAATATGACCATGTCCTTCACAGATCAGGAAATAGTTTATGCCACCCCAGGGATGTGTTCCATGAGGGTGATGATGATACATGCGATGGGAGGAGAGGTAGTGGTTCGCGGCATTCCCATCGACCCTGAAAGGTTTGTGTACAGGCTCACAGTTTTGTTTGATGCAGTGTCCCAGATTGGTGAGGCATGTTGGTGAATACCATCTGATTTCATTTTTAAGCCCATAGTGACCCTAGAGCTTGTGGCAGGGACCATACTATATTTGGATCTGCAGGGGTTGGTGGTGCCTGCAAAAGGATTGTTGTAGTGGGGACTGATTCAGATGGATGTGAATGGCGCACTATATTGTGCATTGAGCCAACAGTGCCCCTTGAAGAAGTAACAGATGCAGAATTGTTTGAGGATCGGGTTGATGATGGAGAAATAGTGTTGGATATTTGCATCCCCTGTGAGATCATGGTGCAATATCGCAAGCTGCAATGTTCTTTGATGGTCCTTGCCACTGCACCCTCATTCACTGAGAAAGTCTAGAGCAGGTCCGTGAGAGATTGTGGACAACCAGTGTCCACGAAGTAGGGCTTTTGCAGGGAGTGGCACCTGTACGATTCACACTCAAACCAGGTACGGTAATGCCCAGAGCCAAACAATATACATTGTCCAAAGAAGCAGAGGAGGGGATACAAAACACCATTTCCCCACTCCTAAACCACCTCCCCATGCAATACGGCTAAAAAAAAGTAAAAGGGGGAAGTTGGAGAATAATCCAGGTTCTCTGCTCTTTAAATGACATTGTACAAGTAGAATTTCTTGTAGTTCCCAACCCTGCAACAATTTTGTGAGCATTCCTAAACAAGCGACACATTTCACTGTATTGGATTTGAAAAATGCCTTCTTTTCCATACCTTTTACGCATTGGCGGGATGCGGTTCAAACACACAAGACTGCCATAAGGGTACTGTGAATCCTCTAGTATCTTTCATCAAATATTAAATGCTGATTTGGGAAACATCAAGGTGCCCAGTACTATCATTCAATATGTGGACCATCTGCTAGTGTGCAGTGACAATGAACAACGATGCCGAACGTACTCTGTCACTCTGCTGCAGCTGTTAGCATATAAGGGGTACAAAGTAGACAAAGAAAAGCTGCAATATTGCCTTCAAGAATCCTCTATTCGGGACAATTGATATCTGTGGTACTCACACAGAAAAACACTATGGGCCTTTGACCTACTACAGTGGAGCACTAGATTCAGTTATGACAGGCCAGTTCCCTTGTGAACAGGCACTTAATGCTGCTACCTTTGCAATTGAGAAAAGCTCAACAATTGTCGTGCGGTGTTCTGTAACACTATGTGGGACATGCAGTATTTGCCATTCTTGAACAATCCAAATGAACTCTAACTACTCTGTGGGCATCTGCAAATTAGGTCATTTTGTCCAGCCCAAACATCCACATACTGTGATGCATTACAGTAAACCCTGTTAGGTTCTTGAGAGATCTATGTACTAAAGAAGACATTGCAAAACATGACTGTGTGACTTTTGAAGGGGAGGAAGAAGACATACCAAAGGCAAAGTACAGCCTGCTTGAAGGGGGGGCCCTCTTTGTTGATAGGTCAATGACTATTGACCAGGGGACAGGCCAGAGGCATACTGGTGCGGCAGTTGTGTGCCTGGTGGATGGAGTGCATGAGGTGGTGGTGCAAAAAAGGCTGCCCCTACATTATTCAGCTCAAGCAGCAGAACTCACAGCGCTTATCGAAGCGCTTCTAGGATGCTAAGGGTGCTGTGTCACCATTTACTTTGACTTGGCCTACGTTACCACGATGGTGCATTCAGGCCTTGCACAATGGAAACGTAGGGGGTTAAGGGTGGCTGACAGGTCCCCATTTCAACATGCAGCCTTATTGGACAAACTGATCAAAGCACTTTCCCAGCACTCCATGGCAGTGGGGTTGAAATGCACTACACATACCAATGACACAGATGAGGTTTCACTTGGTAATGCCGCTGCCGAATCAAGCAGCATATTTCCCTTTGCCCAGTGTTTCTGAATATCCAGTGATAGTACAGGGATGAGCGCAATAGCCCGAATACTCCAACTCATTGCCAATTACACAGATTATTGAATTACAGGGCCATGCCCCACAAGAAGAGAAGGACCTTTCTCAGAGAAGGGAATGTAAACAGTCCCCCACAGACATATTTTAGTGGCAGGAAACAAGCAAGACATTTATGCCGAATGAGCTCCTACAGGTCGCTTTCGACCAGCTGTATCACCCATCCCATGTTTTAAAACATATTGCTTCAGATTTACACAAGGCCTTGTTTGTCCCCAATATGCAAGAACCACTGAGTAAAATGGTGATTAATTGCACCACCTGCCAAACCTACAGAAGTATCTTAGGTACCCTGCCCCGCCCAACTGGGCTATTCCATGAGTTGCATATCGACTATGCAGATATGGGGGAGAGGTGTAATGGCTTTCGTTATATGATTGTCATTGTGTGTCCCTTCTCCCAATTGGTGGAGGCAGGTCCTTGTGCACATTCAGATGCTAAATGTGCTGCCAAATGTTTGGTCAGCGAGGTTCTCCCTTTCTGGGGAGTGTGCGATGTACTACGATCCGACAATGGCACCCACTTCTTAAATGAGCTGCTCATGGAGATAACAGTGTTACTCGACATCAAGCATCAAATGTGTACAATTTACCACCCTCAGGCCAACAGCGTTGTAGAACGGATCAATGGTCTAATGAAGAGTAAACTTTCAAAGTTGTGCACCATGTTAAAGAAAAGTTGGGTCCACTGCCTGCCCCTAGCATTGTTCAGCATGCGCACACAGTCCTGTAAGGATCATTTATCACCCCATTAGGTGGTAACAGGGCGGATAATCGACACGCTCCTATTTCCCATAACAAGAGCTTATAATGCTTGCAGGGCAGCGTCCGTTCTAGGGGATGAGTTCAGAGATGATTTTTCTAACTTAACAAAAGCAATACAATTTATTACTGTAGAGATTGCCCCACCACAGTCTGAAGATCCAACAAGCACTGCATCTACCTCAGTGACGTCACCACCACTCCAGTTATTCCCCCGCAACCAGATATTGGTTAAGAATTTTTTCCGCAGGTGGAGTGAGCCTAGATACAACGGTCCCTTCACCGTTGTCTGCGCAGTAAAGTTTAGGGAGCTGCGATATTGGATCCATCTTTTGGATGTCTGGAAGGCCCCCCCATGCCACACCCCCACACAGGTTGAGTAGATGTAAGATGTGCAAGACATGTGACCCAGACTGATTTATTAAATATGTCAATCTTTCTGAGCTCATGTACATAACTCCAATTTGCAACAAGACATTGGGCCTCATTACAAGTTTGGATGTGGCCTTGCCGGTAAAACCCGGCAGGCTGCGCCAAACTTGCAATTATTTCCAGCACCCACGAATGGGCAATTACCGGATCATTACGGCCCAGTCGGATCCGGTAATTGCCCATTCGTGGGCACCAGAATGCATTACTCCCCATTCCCATTGAGCCCCATAGAATGGGAAGGTTGGATGCACCGGCACCATTGAAAATGGTGCCGGTGCATCCGACATGCTCTCCTTGCGGGTGCCGGTACAGCCGCCAGGACAGACCTGGCGGCCGTAATGGCAGCCGCGAGCAGAACTCTTAGTTTGCCGATTCATGAACTATGGTACCGGCAAGCTTACTGGTACCATAGTTCCCGGACCAGCAAACTTGCAATGACCCCCCATTGTTTCATTACACAAGTGTTTATTTCTGTTCCCATCACCTGTGTACCTCTATAAATTATTAATGCTGCTAAGCACAATTTGCATTTGAATTTTACCTCCCTGACTTCTCTAACTCTTTCGCTCTCTCTCTCTTTCTTGCTGTTTTCATTTTCTCTTTTTATTATGATAAAAATGCAGCCAAGTACACATTTATTTGGAAGAGAGCAATATTTACATTCGCCTGAACACTGAAGTTACCACATTTCTGCTACATATACCTGTGTCATGCATTGTGTCGCTGGACTGTTTGCTTTGTCCATGTTCATATTGGGAATATATTTAGGTTGTAGTTTTATATGGGGAGAGCATATAAAAGGGGGGGGCACAGGGGAATCAAGGTACAGGGGAATGTCAGCACTGCTAATACTGCTAATATTTTTCAACTTCTAATATTTCTTCATCATACGGTGGAACTCGGAAAGAGGACAAAGTCGTCATATAAACATAAGCGACTGTTATTAACACAAATGCTACCCAGGTGCAAATGGGGAAGTTTACTAAACTGGCTATGTCATTATTATTTCCGAAAGTGTTTTTTTAATATTACTGCAAATTTGAATTCTCCTTCTCTATTTCACACGTGAGTGCATCAAAACATTTCAAAAGATAATTGAGAAGAGCCATATATGATGAGTATAGAGGTCTAGGTTTAGATGTGATAGAAGATGTGCACCACCCAGAATTGAGGAATAGTTGGTAGATAGACATGAGCTCTGTGGGGGAAAAAAAGGTTAATTGGAGATGTTAGATGCGTTTCTTGATACCACATGCGTTGGGGCCCCCAAGGTATTGATGCCACAAGAAACTCTGCTTATGGAGGCTCAATGTTTGGTCCATCTGACATTATGCAGATTGCAAAGCACTTTTCAGGCACGGAGCATACAACTCGTGATGATGGACCCAGATGAACTGCAGTGGGCCCGCAATCCGAAAAGCCCACAATGTTTACAATGACCATGTCTGAAGCTGGAAGGTGTACAATTTGTGGCAAACAGTTGGCAAGAGATTACAATGACCTGTATGGCTGGAGGCCTCGTGGGATTCAAAGAAGAAGTAATCCAAAAGATGAATGCTGTATTCCGAGAATACTGGATTGAGCATGTGGCAAAGCTCACGTGGATCGAAGCGATGGAAAAACCAGTAAAAGTGAAGAAGCAAGAAGAATATGAACTGTGTTTCTATAACAAAGGAAACATTTTGGGGGGGGCGGGCTAACAGCAAGTGCAACAAGACATATATACCAGACCTCAAAAACGGGACAGCAGCAGTGATGGACAATTACTGGGCCTGCGGCCAGAAGGTGTTTCTGCACCTCCCGGCACTATGGAAGGGCACCTGCTCGCTGGCCTCATTGCAATGTGCTCTCCTGGTGGTCCCTGAAAAACACTTGATAGTGGGACCAGGCGGCTTGTCCGCCCCAACACCATAGTTCCACAAAAATGGAGGTCTAACTATTTGTCCCAAGATTCATCACAGTTGCCAAAATAAATACCAGACCAATACAGATTGTGTAGCATTATTACTGCCAGGAGTACAAGCAGCTTCCAACGCTAACTGTCTCCAAAGGATCCGCTGGGAGGTGATACACCTGGCAAATGTGACTGACGAGGCCTCAATGCGTTAACAATGGAGATGCGAGTGATCATTTTGATGATTTTGCAGACTTCTATGTTCTGGACTAACTTACAGCGATGGAAGGTGAGGTGTGCAAGAAAATGTGGGATTCATGTTGCACATACGTAACCCCCAAACACCGCAAACCGGTCTCTCACACACATAATAGAGGCCCTGCACACCCTCAGCAACCACATGCAAACAGAGGATGGAATTCAGAAAAGTGACTGGTTCAACAACCTTTTTTCTTGGGCACCATTATGGATGGGGTCGATCATATAAATATTAGTACCAGTGATAGTGTTTATGTTGGTGATCTTCTGCACCTGCCAGGTGGGATTTCCATGCTGCGCCAAAGCAGTGCCTAGCACTGCAATGATGATGGTTTCAATTGGGGTGCAGGGTGCACCTCGCGCTACAAAAGAGAGCCAAGTACAAACAGATGACCCTAACATACCCTTTAAGGTTAGAATAGAGCAACGCCTTCACCCCCAGGCACCATAAAAAACTCCCCCACCAGAACATGAAAACTATGAGGAACACTGGGTTGACCTAGAAGGAGATGATGGGTTTATATACCTCATGTGTTCACCAGAGTGGTATGCGCAAGCAGGGGAACATTTATGATCTGTGTGCAGAGCATGGGTACCCAAAGAAGGAACATGACCGTACCTGGAAGCTGAGAGGTTGGAAATGGAGAAAATAGAGAAGGAAGATGGAGAAAGGCTTGCATGGGAGTTCTTTAATGTGGAATTAATGAAAGGGGGGAATGTTGGGAAGCGGAACGATTGTCCCAGGCCCCCAAGAGATTCCGGATAAGATGGAGACCTGTGTGTTATAGGTATTTGGAAAGGATATAGGGGGTAGGTGGATGTTCATAGAAGCTGTCTTATGGGTGGATATTATTGGTTTAGGTATAGATTCTGCTGAGAGTGAAATGCCATCTTATTTTGGCATCAAGGCCTAGTGCTGCACTGCAGCCATGGCAATAGGTCCAGGCCCAGAACATAGAGATAGATGTGTACATGCAGGGTCACGTTGTAGCCTAGAGAGCGGTTAGAGAAACCAAACCTGCGGACAGTCATAAATCTCTCATTGTTTCATACTAATAGCATTCGTATCCTAGAAGGAATGCACCCTGCAAGGCCATGAGGGGGCCCGGGAGTTCCCTGTGATAAGTTATCCCACAAGAAAGAGGGCACAAGCCTTCAAACTTCACCAGTCCAAACCCTAAGTTATAGTGCCAGATGCCCCTGTCCCAAGACCCCATCATTCCAGGGTACCAGCCAGGCCCAAAACACTGACCATGAAAGTGTTAGATCGCCAATATTTCACAAAGATCATATCAGAATACCCTGGACCCCTGTGATTTGAGCTGTGAGGTGCCAGGGAGGGAAAGTAACATTTAAGGGGTGGGTGGGAAGAACTGGAACAGCACCAAAACGTCTGGGTTTGAGCAGGGGTTTAGAGTTATTGCGACCTCGAAAGTAGCCTCAGCGCCCATGCCTGCAGTACAAGGTGCACATTAGGCCATAGATAGGAGATGCACTGAAGTGCACTAATAATTTCCAACTGGGAGCTTTGAGCTGAATGACATGCTACAAAGAATGCCACATAGAAGAAGATGGACAGGAGACGCAGGGACCAATGACGTGGCATACCATATGGAGCAGACCGCCTACAAATAGGGTCGCATAAACCAGCTACATGAATCTGTAACCTATGTGATGTACATCAGTTGTGACACTTTTCACCTTTATAAACTATTGCCCATGCTGATTTTGCCAGAGTGCTCCGTGGCAGCAGAGTCCTTTGCTGGTGCGTATTTGTCTTTTTCTGAGAATAAACCTTGTTTACCTTGCAAGAGGTGTGCTGGGTATTTTTCCCTATTGGGTTGTATTTTTTTTGCTGTGAGTGTTGATTTTATGATACAACTAGTATGCTATTTTATATTAAGTTGTTTGGTATCCATAAATTCCACATCTGCTATGGGTAGTGCACCCATCACCCCTAATGAGCCGGCGGTGGTTGTAGCTTTAAACCCAAATATGCTCTCATTGTGAGAAGTAGTCAATGATGGCAGCAAAAATGGGCGGGGGCTGCCTCCCACAATGCGTGTGAGGTGTACTAGAAATTATTTGGGCCCTGGCACTTACTTCTTAACAAATTAAGCACTGGCTTTAACACCAGATATATGTTGACAATGGCAGGTGCAGTCGTGAGCAGTGACAACCGTGGGCGGTAAGCTGGTCGCCCCAGTGTGCCACAAGTGTGCTTGAAAATATTTGGACCCTGGAACTTATTATTATTATTTTTTTTTTACTTTTACAAATTAAGAACTGATGAATGGTTAGATAAATTGATAGGTGAGTGAATAAGTGGAAGCAACAATTTAAAGGTGGATGTGACAGTGAATGGGTGACGCTCATACAGCCTTTGCAAACAACTGCAGTCTTGACTCATATCTTGGATGTTAGCAATTGTGCAAGCGGTACTTGCCATGTCTTACAAAAGTAATCTCCTCATTCAGCTGTCCTATTTAAGAACGTTTAGATACTATTTCACCTGACCCGCCGCAGCATACTAGCCTCCATTAAAAGAACATTCTTTGGAAACAGTGTCCATTTAGCTGCCCATTATAATACGCTTGGTAGGAACGATGAGTAGAGAGACAGGATTAAATTCTTGTGTTTCCAAATTAAATCATCTGACAATCCAATGGGTGGAATACACAATAGCACTGCAAGAAGGAAAGGAATGTGTTTGGGAAAAAGCGAGGCTGCCAGGATCCAGTAACTAGTGCTTGGAACAAGAAACTGCTTCTCTCAGGATCACATGAGCTGGATACAATCCCTATGCCCCTGTGGGCCCAGTACAACAACAGCAACACTTCCCTGCACCCCCGATGGCTACATCAATAACATACGAAATACACCAGGCATACACGCAGTTACCACCATGACCCGCACGGGGCAACTGCTGGCCCTGTCCGGCACCCCAAACCATGCTGTACCGCCAAACCCATCAGACGGCGCTCCTGTTCCCGGAAGCAATGCTGTCCTAAATGGGATTGTGACCCCTTATCAGGATGTGAATGTGTTAGGAGGTAACGCTTTCACCTTCCTGTGTAAACCAACACATATCCTGACTAGGACAGTCCACAGAGAGCTCTTGCGTGCCCAGTCCTGTCCTTAACTACCCACCCTGATGAGGAACCCTTGTTGGGCGCTGAAATAGGAAATAAACATCGGTGAAACTCTCAACACGCAAGGCTTCTCTGGGGCTTTAGCAACAGTTCCATATACAGAGGAGGGAGCTATCAAGATAGGGGGAAAAGTGGCGTGTGCACCCTTACTATATTCAGAAACATCCCCAGGGAATTTGCTAGGATGCGATTTCCTTAGCAAACTGAATATGACCATGTCCTTCACAGATCAGGAAATAGTTTATGCCACCCCAGGGATGTGTTCCATGAGGGTGATGATGATACATGCGATGGGAGGAGAGGTAGTGGTTCGCGGCATTCCCATCGACCCTGAAAGGTTTGTGTACAGGCTCACAGTTTTGTTTGATGCAGTGTCCCAGATTGGTGAGGCATGTTGGTGAATACCATCTGATTTCATTTTTAAGCCCATAGTGACCCTAGAGCTTGTGGCAGGGACCATACTATATTTGGATCTGCAGGGGTTGGTGGTGCCTGCAAAAGGATTGTTGTAGTGGGGACTGATTCAGATGGATGTGAATGGCGCACTATATTGTGCATTGAGCCAACAGTGCCCCTTGAAGAAGTAACAGATGCAGAATTGTTTGAGGATCGGGTTGATGATGGAGAAATAGTGTTGGATATTTGCATCCCCTGTGAGATCATGGTGCAATATCGCAAGCTGCAATGTTCTTTGATGGTCCTTGCCACTGCACCCTCATTCACTGAGAAAGTCTAGAGCAGGTCCGTGAGAGATTGTGGACAACCAGTGTCCACGAAGTAGGGCTTTTGCAGGGAGTGGCACCTGTACGATTCACACTCAAACCAGGTACGGTAATGCCCAGAGCCAAACAATATACATTGTCCAAAGAAGCAGAGGAGGGGATACAAAACACCATTTCCCCACTCCTAAACCACCTCCCCATGCAATACGGCTAAAAAAAAGTAAAAGGGGGAAGTTGGAGAATAATCCAGGTTCTCTGCTCTTTAAATGACATTGTACAAGTAGAATTTCTTGTAGTTCCCAACCCTGCAACAATTTTGTGAGCATTCCTAAACAAGCGACACATTTCACTGTATTGGATTTGAAAAATGCCTTCTTTTCCATACCTTTTACGCATTGGCGGGATGCGGTTCAAACACACAAGACTGCCATAAGGGTACTGTGAATCCTCTAGTATCTTTCATCAAATATTAAATGCTGATTTGGGAAACATCAAGGTGCCCAGTACTATCATTCAATATGTGGACCATCTGCTAGTGTGCAGTGACAATGAACAACGATGCCGAACGTACTCTGTCACTCTGCTGCAGCTGTTAGCATATAAGGGGTACAAAGTAGACAAAGAAAAGCTGCAATATTGCCTTCAAGAATCCTCTATTCGGGACAATTGATATCTGTGGTACTCACACAGAAAAACACTATGGGCCTTTGACCTACTACAGTGGAGCACTAGATTCAGTTATGACAGGCCAGTTCCCTTGTGAACAGGCACTTAATGCTGCTACCTTTGCAATTGAGAAAAGCTCAACAATTGTCGTGCGGTGTTCTGTAACACTATGTGGGACATGCAGTATTTGCCATTCTTGAACAATCCAAATGAACTCTAACTACTCTGTGGGCATCTGCAAATTAGGTCATTTTGTCCAGCCCAAACATCCACATACTGTGATGCATTACAGTAAACCCTGTTAGGTTCTTGAGAGATCTATGTACTAAAGAAGACATTGCAAAACATGACTGTGTGACTTTTGAAGGGGAGGAAGAAGACATACCAAAGGCAAAGTACAGCCTGCTTGAAGGGGGGGCCCTCTTTGTTGATAGGTCAATGACTATTGACCAGGGGACAGGCCAGAGGCATACTGGTGCGGCAGTTGTGTGCCTGGTGGATGGAGTGCATGAGGTGGTGGTGCAAAAAAGGCTGCCCCTACATTATTCAGCTCAAGCAGCAGAACTCACAGCGCTTATCGAAGCGCTTCTAGGATGCTAAGGGTGCTGTGTCACCATTTACTTTGACTTGGCCTACGTTACCACGATGGTGCATTCAGGCCTTGCACAATGGAAACGTAGGGGGTTAAGGGTGGCTGACAGGTCCCCATTTCAACATGCAGCCTTATTGGACAAACTGATCAAAGCACTTTCCCAGCACTCCATGGCAGTGGGGTTGAAATGCACTACACATACCAATGACACAGATGAGGTTTCACTTGGTAATGCCGCTGCCGAATCAAGCAGCATATTTCCCTTTGCCCAGTGTTTCTGAATATCCAGTGATAGTACAGGGATGAGCGCAATAGCCCGAATACTCCAACTCATTGCCAATTACACAGATTATTGAATTACAGGGCCATGCCCCACAAGAAGAGAAGGACCTTTCTCAGAGAAGGGAATGTAAACAGTCCCCCACAGACATATTTTAGTGGCAGGAAACAAGCAAGACATTTATGCCGAATGAGCTCCTACAGGTCGCTTTCGACCAGCTGTATCACCCATCCCATGTTTTAAAACATATTGCTTCAGATTTACACAAGGCCTTGTTTGTCCCCAATATGCAAGAACCACTGAGTAAAATGGTGATTAATTGCACCACCTGCCAAACCTACAGAAGTATCTTAGGTACCCTGCCCCGCCCAACTGGGCTATTCCATGAGTTGCATATCGACTATGCAGATATGGGGGAGAGGTGTAATGGCTTTCGTTATATGATTGTCATTGTGTGTCCCTTCTCCCAATTGGTGGAGGCAGGTCCTTGTGCACATTCAGATGCTAAATGTGCTGCCAAATGTTTGGTCAGCGAGGTTCTCCCTTTCTGGGGAGTGTGCGATGTACTACGATCCGACAATGGCACCCACTTCTTAAATGAGCTGCTCATGGAGATAACAGTGTTACTCGACATCAAGCATCAAATGTGTACAATTTACCACCCTCAGGCCAACAGCGTTGTAGAACGGATCAATGGTCTAATGAAGAGTAAACTTTCAAAGTTGTGCACCATGTTAAAGAAAAGTTGGGTCCACTGCCTGCCCCTAGCATTGTTCAGCATGCGCACACAGTCCTGTAAGGATCATTTATCACCCCATTAGGTGGTAACAGGGCGGATAATCGACACGCTCCTATTTCCCATAACAAGAGCTTATAATGCTTGCAGGGCAGCGTCCGTTCTAGGGGATGAGTTCAGAGATGATTTTTCTAACTTAACAAAAGCAATACAATTTATTACTGTAGAGATTGCCCCACCACAGTCTGAAGATCCAACAAGCACTGCATCTACCTCAGTGACGTCACCACCACTCCAGTTATTCCCCCGCAACCAGATATTGGTTAAGAATTTTTTCCGCAGGTGGAGTGAGCCTAGATACAACGGTCCCTTCACCGTTGTCTGCGCAGTAAAGTTTAGGGAGCTGCGATATTGGATCCATCTTTTGGATGTCTGGAAGGCCCCCCCATGCCACACCCCCACACAGGTTGAGTAGATGTAAGATGTGCAAGACATGTGACCCAGACTGATTTATTAAATATGTCAATCTTTCTGAGCTCATGTACATAACTCCAATTTGCAACAAGACATTGGGCCTCATTACAAGTTTGGATGTGGCCTTGCCGGTAAAACCCGGCAGGCTGCGCCAAACTTGCAATTATTTCCAGCACCCACGAATGGGCAATTACCGGATCATTACGGCCCAGTCGGATCCGGTAATTGCCCATTCGTGGGCACCAGAATGCATTACTCCCCATTCCCATTGAGCCCCATAGAATGGGAAGGTTGGATGCACCGGCACCATTGAAAATGGTGCCGGTGCATCCGACATGCTCTCCTTGCGGGTGCCGGTACAGCCGCCAGGACAGACCTGGCGGCCGTAATGGCAGCCGCGAGCAGAACTCTTAGTTTGCCGATTCATGAACTATGGTACCGGCAAGCTTACTGGTACCATAGTTCCCGGACCAGCAAACTTGCAATGACCCCCCATTGTTTCATTACACAAGTGTTTATTTCTGTTCCCATCACCTGTGTACCTCTATAAATTATTAATGCTGCTAAGCACAATTTGCATTTGAATTTTACCTCCCTGACTTCTCTAACTCTTTCGCTCTCTCTCTCTTTCTTGCTGTTTTCATTTTCTCTTTTTATTATGATAAAAATGCAGCCAAGTACACATTTATTTGGAAGAGAGCAATATTTACATTCGCCTGAACACTGAAGTTACCACATTTCTGCTACATATACCTGTGTCATGCATTGTGTCGCTGGACTGTTTGCTTTGTCCATGTTCATATTGGGAATATATTTAGGTTGTAGTTTTATATGGGGAGAGCATATAAAAGGGGGGGGCACAGGGGAATCAAGGTACAGGGGAATGTCAGCACTGCTAATACTGCTAATATTTTTCAACTTCTAATATTTCTTCATCATACGGTGGAACTCGGAAAGAGGACAAAGTCGTCATATAAACATAAGCGACTGTTATTAACACAAATGCTACCCAGGTGCAAATGGGGTAGTTTACTAAACTGGCTATGTCATTATTATTTCCGAAAGTGTTTTTTTAATATTACTGCAAATTTGAATTCTCCTTCTCTATTTCACACGTGAGTGCATCAAAACATTTCAAAAGATAATTGAGAAGAGCCATATATGATGAGTATAGAGGTCTAGGTTTAGATGTGATAGAAGATGTGCACCACCCAGAATTGAGGAATAGTTGGTAGATAGACATGAGCTCTGTGGGGGAAAAAAAGGTTAATTGGAGATGTTAGATGCGTTTCTTGATACCACATGCGTTGGGGCCCCCAAGGTATTGATGCCACAAGAAACTCTGCTTATGGAGGCTCAATGTTTGGTCCATCTGACATTATGCAGATTGCAAAGCACTTTTCAGGCACGGAGCATACAACTCGTGATGATGGACCCAGATGAACTGCAGTGGGCCCGCAATCCGAAAAGCCCACAATGTTTACAATGACCATGTCTGAAGCTGGAAGGTGTACAATTTGTGGCAAACAGTTGGCAAGAGATTACAATGACCTGTATGGCTGGAGGCCTCGTGGGATTCAAAGAAGAAGTAATCCAAAAGATGAATGCTGTATTCCGAGAATACTGGATTGAGCATGTGGCAAAGCTCACGTGGATCGAAGCGATGGAAAAACCAGTAAAAGTGAAGAAGCAAGAAGAATATGAACTGTGTTTCTATAACAAAGGAAACATTTTGGGGGGGGCGGGCTAACAGCAAGTGCAACAAGACATATATACCAGACCTCAAAAACGGGACAGCAGCAGTGATGGACAATTACTGGGCCTGCGGCCAGAAGGTGTTTCTGCACCTCCCGGCACTATGGAAGGGCACCTGCTCGCTGGCCTCATTGCAATGTGCTCTCCTGGTGGTCCCTGAAAAACACTTGATAGTGGGACCAGGCGGCTTGTCCGCCCCAACACCATAGTTCCACAAAAATGGAGGTCTAACTATTTGTCCCAAGATTCATCACAGTTGCCAAAATAAATACCAGACCAATACAGATTGTGTAGCATTATTACTGCCAGGAGTACAAGCAGCTTCCAACGCTAACTGTCTCCAAAGGATCCGCTGGGAGGTGATACACCTGGCAAATGTGACTGACGAGGCCTCAATGCGTTAACAATGGAGATGCGAGTGATCATTTTGATGATTTTGCAGACTTCTATGTTCTGGACTAACTTACAGCGATGGAAGGTGAGGTGTGCAAGAAAATGTGGGATTCATGTTGCACATACGTAACCCCCAAACACCGCAAACCGGTCTCTCACACACATAATAGAGGCCCTGCACACCCTCAGCAACCACATGCAAACAGAGGATGGAATTCAGAAAAGTGACTGGTTCAACAACCTTTTTTCTTGGGCACCATTATGGATGGGGTCGATCATATAAATATTAGTACCAGTGATAGTGTTTATGTTGGTGATCTTCTGCACCTGCCAGGTGGGATTTCCATGCTGCGCCAAAGCAGTGCCTAGCACTGCAATGATGATGGTTTCAATTGGGGTGCAGGGTGCACCTCGCGCTACAAAAGAGAGCCAAGTACAAACAGATGACCCTAACATACCCTTTAAGGTTAGAATAGAGCAACGCCTTCACCCCCAGGCACCATAAAAAACTCCCCCACCAGAACATGAAAACTATGAGGAACACTGGGTTGACCTAGAAGGAGATGATGGGTTTATATACCTCATGTGTTCACCAGAGTGGTATGCGCAAGCAGGGGAACATTTATGATCTGTGTGCAGAGCATGGGTACCCAAAGAAGGAACATGACCGTACCTGGAAGCTGAGAGGTTGGAAATGGAGAAAATAGAGAAGGAAGATGGAGAAAGGCTTGCATGGGAGTTCTTTAATGTGGAATTAATGAAAGGGGGGAATGTTGGGAAGCGGAACGATTGTCCCAGGCCCCCAAGAGATTCCGGATAAGATGGAGACCTGTGTGTTATAGGTATTTGGAAAGGATATAGGGGGTAGGTGGATGTTCATAGAAGCTGTCTTATGGGTGGATATTATTGGTTTAGGTATAGATTCTGCTGAGAGTGAAATGCCATCTTATTTTGGCATCAAGGCCTAGTGCTGCACTGCAGCCATGGCAATAGGTCCAGGCCCAGAACATAGAGATAGATGTGTACATGCAGGGTCACGTTGTAGCCTAGAGAGCGGTTAGAGAAACCAAACCTGCGGACAGTCATAAATCTCTCATTGTTTCATACTAATAGCATTCGTATCCTAGAAGGAATGCACCCTGCAAGGCCATGAGGGGGCCCGGGAGTTCCCTGTGATAAGTTATCCCACAAGAAAGAGGGCACAAGCCTTCAAACTTCACCAGTCCAAACCCTAAGTTATAGTGCCAGATGCCCCTGTCCCAAGACCCCATCATTCCAGGGTACCAGCCAGGCCCAAAACACTGACCATGAAAGTGTTAGATCGCCAATATTTCACAAAGATCATATCAGAATACCCTGGACCCCTGTGATTTGAGCTGTGAGGTGCCAGGGAGGGAAAGTAACATTTAAGGGGTGGGTGGGAAGAACTGGAACAGCACCAAAACGTCTGGGTTTGAGCAGGGGTTTAGAGTTATTGCGACCTCGAAAGTAGCCTCAGCGCCCATGCCTGCAGTACAAGGTGCACATTAGGCCATAGATAGGAGATGCACTGAAGTGCACTAATAATTTCCAACTGGGAGCTTTGAGCTGAATGACATGCTACAAAGAATGCCACATAGAAGAAGATGGACAGGAGACGCAGGGACCAATGACGTGGCATACCATATGGAGCAGACCGCCTACAAATAGGGTCGCATAAACCAGCTACATGAATCTGTAACCTATGTGATGTACATCAGTTGTGACACTTTTCACCTTTATAAACTATTGCCCATGCTGATTTTGCCAGAGTGCTCCGTGGCAGCAGAGTCCTTTGCTGGTGCGTATTTGTCTTTTTCTGAGAATAAACCTTGTTTACCTTGCAAGAGGTGTGCTGGGTATTTTTCCCTATTGGGTTGTATTTTTTTTGCTGTGAGTGTTGATTTTATGATACAACTAGTATGCTATTTTATATTAAGTTGTTTGGTATCCATAAATTCCACATCTGCTATGGGTAGTGCACCCATCACCCCTAATGAGCCGGCGGTGGTTGTAGCTTTAAACCCAAATATGCTCTCATTGTGAGAAGTAGTCAATGATGGCAGCAAAAATGGGCGGGGGCTGCCTCCCACAATGCGTGTGAGGTGTACTAGAAATTATTTGGGCCCTGGCACTTACTTCTTAACAAATTAAGCACTGGCTTTAACACCAGATATATGTTGACAATGGCAGGTGCAGTCGTGAGCAGTGACAACCGTGGGCGGTAAGCTGGTCGCCCCAGTGTGCCACAAGTGTGCTTGA
Source organism: Ambystoma mexicanum (assembly GCF_040938575.1). NCBI lineage: Eukaryota > Metazoa > Chordata > Amphibia > Caudata > Ambystomatidae > Ambystoma > Ambystoma mexicanum. The sequence goes on along the minus strand of NC_090927.1, from coordinate 678,482,722 downwards.
AAATATTTGGACCCTGGAACTTATTATTATTATTTTTTTTTTACTTTTACAAATTAAGAACTGATGAATGGTTAGATAAATTGATAGGTGAGTGAATAAGTGGAAGCAACAATTTAAAGGTGGATGTGACAGTGAATGGGTGACGCTCATACAGCCTTTGCAAACAACTGCAGTCTTGACTCATATCTTGGATGTTAGCAATTGTGCAAGCGGTACTTGCCATGTCTTACAAAAGTAATCTCCTCATTCAGCTGTCCTATTTAAGAACGTTTAGATACTATTTCACCTGACCCGCCGCAGCATACTAGCCTCCATTAAAAGAACATTCTTTGGAAACAGTGTCCATTTAGCTGCCCATTATAATACGCTTGGTAGGAACGATGAGTAGAGAGACAGGATTAAATTCTTGTGTTTCCAAATTAAATCATCTGACAATCCAATGGGTGGAATACACAATAGCACTGCAAGAAGGAAAGGAATGTGTTTGGGAAAAAGCGAGGCTGCCAGGATCCAGTAACTAGTGCTTGGAACAAGAAACTGCTTCTCTCAGGATCACATACTGTGCATCACACTACCCTAGGAATGACTAAGACACCAGACGATAGCATGTGCATGTTGGCATGCAAAGACGTTAATGGAATAGGATGAACAGCGGACATGACACATTTAGAAGACATACATGCCACATGTATTGTGCCTCTTGAAATAACTGGTAATGCCTTTTAGATCACAAAGCTTGGGAAAGACAGGAGCTGAAGAACCAGCACAGTAACTGGAATATCATAAAGTCTGCTATAAACATACACAAGTATGATTTGGTGTCCGCTAAGAGACATGATGGTCAATCACCAGAAAGTAGATGAGGGCTGTGGTGAGTCAGAGAAGGAGTCAGACAAAGAGGTGGCATTTCAACTAGAGGTTTTTATTGAACAATAAGAAAAGGGACCTTTCTTTCACTACAGCTAAAGAGATTGCCCTACCTAACTGAATTTTAACATGGGTGCTTGTGATCAGGGTGGTTGTCAAACTAAAGAGTCTGTCCTCTGTACAAAACTATCCTACTCTGACCCTACCACTAATCAAACGTATTCAGCAAACAGAAATGAACCCAGGAGAATAACTCCCTTGTCCATCCGGTTCAGCCTTAAGGGCTGGTTTCTAATAGTCTCTGGTGACAGTTTTTATAAGCCTGTGCAATTCCTCCCAGGGGCTTCTTTGGGCTTGGTGAAAAGTCCAACAGTTGATCTTCCTCAGCTATATGTATATTCCTGGGCTTTCCGTATCTTCCCCTTGGTTCAAGGGAGATTACTCCTGTAATGTCCATGGCTTTTTCCAAAAACCTTCTGATGAGGGAGACTACTTGTAGCATTCTCTTCTTTAATATCTCTATTGCAGTTATTGTAACGAGGGAGGTTACTCTCAAGGCACTCTTTACTCATGGTATCTTTTATGTAATTAATGTGTCAAAGGAGATTACTCCTGAGGCACTATTCACTCTTGGTAGCTTTATTGTGACTGCTGTGATGAGGAAGATTACTCCTGAAGCATTCTTCACGCTCGATCAAACCCCTACAGGGGCCCAAGTTGCTCCAACTACCTTTTTTCTGGTAGGGGCACGTCATTGGTACCTCTCTGGTTGTTGGTCTTGCTCTCTCTCTCTTGTTGAACGCTCTGTGTGTATTTCTCTTTCTCTGCTTCCCGCTGCACTGTGCTTGCTATGCGGGCTTCTTGGCCTTTTGGTATCAGCATAATTGAAGGACTGCCCAGTCGACCTCTCAAGGTCACACCACCGTTGGCTTCTCTCCAGCTTCTGTGTTTTTCCACTCTCTGTCTAGCTACAGAGTGCTTTGCTGACTGTTCCAGGGTGTCCTCTCGACAGGACCAGCTTCCCACTTCCTCGTTCCCGGGTTTTTGCCCCTGGGATTGACAAGCTTCACGCCGGATCTCTCTTTCGTTGAGTCCCTTCTTGCTTTTTATGTCCTGTAGCTGGGTCCTCACCAGTGGCGTGCCATAGACCTTTGTTTCTATCAATGGAGCATACCTCTTCTCAGTACCGTTTTGACTTATAAAAGAAGTGGTTTGCATGACTCCTTCAATCTTCCTCTTCTCAGTACTTTTGGGAGATTACTTATCACTGCACGTTCCTCATCGTCTTGGTTGTATTCAGACTTCAATGAGGAAAGGAGGGAATATTGCAGTAACAAATAGCAGTGTTTTCAGGTTGACTTTTGGAGAACCTCAATGATTTCTTGGTCTCAAAGGTGAGGGAGTCAGGGAGTTCCATCACCTAACAGGAGATCTTGTCCCCATAGGCAGAGTTTCTCAATGTGAGATCCCGCATTCTGCCACCCTTAGAGGGATTGTTGCGTAGAAGGCTTGCCTCCCTAGCCTTACAGAGAAGTGCTCCCCTGTGGGGAGAGGTGACGAGATCTCGTGAATTGTCACAGGGCCCAAAAAAGAAAGCAGAGTTATGTTGGAGGGAATTGACATCCACAGAAACATAAGGGTTCAGCATAACTATGGTAAAGACATTTTATCCTATTGTGTTGAACATGTCCAATGAGGACCAATCCATTGGCTGAAGATTGCTGCTGGGAATCAAAGGATGAACATAAACCATACTATCAGGTTGCACTTCACTAACCTGTTGATGATAGAAGCAGAGTTTGTGGGAGCAGCCAGCCAGGTATCCAGATGCCTGCATAGAAACAGGCTCTGTGTACTCGGTGGGCCAACGCCCTTGGGAAACCCTCTCGGGAATAAAACACGATCTGGTGAGCGCTGCACTGGTAGTTGTGTAGATGCTCAAAGGCAATACTGTAGTCTGTTGTGGAAGGGAGAATCCTTTTGAATACCAGGTAGAAGATTTATCCAGAAAAATGTTGTTAGGAAAAAGGGGAATGCAGAAATAGAAAGACATCCGACAGAAGGGGATAAAGGGAGAGAAAGAAACAGAGAGAGAGAAAGGATAAAATGAGGTAAGGCAAAAAGGAGAAACACACAAGAGTTGAAGGGAAAAAGAATGAGTGTGGCATATAGCAGGAATTAGAACTGCCTTAACAGGGAGCTCAAAGAAGACCATTGTGGTTTCTGCTGGCCGGAGCTGTAAGTGGTAATGAGGAGCAGCTGCTTGTAAAGAAGAGTGGCTGAATACACAGTCTCAAGCAAATCGGGAACAAGGGGCATGGGTAGTGTGAGTAGCCGTAAGGAAGCAGCTCCAAGTGTGGCTTGAGGAATAGCGGCTAGAGAATAGTTGCACGCAAGTCGGGAGGGAAAATTAAGGTGTAAAGAGGATCAGAAGCCGAAAGAAACAGCAAGAACAGAGGCAACACGAGTTAAGGAGTTGCACATGCATGCCACCACAGATAAGGTAAGGCTGCAATAAAATCGGAAAGAAAATTAAGCATGCCGATAGGAAGGCGCAGAAGAATTGTAGATGGAAAATCAGACGGAGCCAAAGAATAGGCGGAGCACGACGAATAGATCAGGCAAGGCTGACAATATCTGGGAGCGAGACGCAACAAAGAGAAGTAGTGATAAGAGAGAGATACAGATCTATTGCTCATTTTGCACATTGTCAGTTGTCTGGTGATTAGCACCAAGCACTTTTTGGAGCACTGGTCACTTTGTTAGTTTTTATAGGTTAGCTTTTATGTGTTTATTTTTAACTACAAATTTTATGAATAATTACTCATTTTAATAGAATAATTATTGAAGTCAGGTTGTACTCTCCTTGAACTTCCACTTGTCATTGCTTGAACTGGTTTGTAAGTGATAACCCTAGAACTATCCAGTGAGCTGTGTGTCGAAACCTATAATAGGTACGGGAGCCTTTTTTGTTCTTGTTCAAGACGTGTCAGGTTAGCTCCCTTGAAACCTTCAGATATACCTGATTTCCCTCCAGTTATTTTTAGTTCATAGTACGGCCATTGTACGTGGGCATCTTCTCAGACATATCCCGATAAAATATTTAGACATACTAGACACTAAGTCTCCTTTCTACAATCCCACATGTGACTAACATAACTATGGCCGCTGATAAAGTAAAAAGGTATGATGACAAGTATGTATTGGAATTACTTGCACAAGCCACCACTCTAGATCCAGATAATGGTAGCTCAATAATAAATAATGTAAGCAACTGGGGTGAGCTAGCCCAATTGAAGAAAAGATTCATCAGAACAGAATTGCATGGTGTAATCATGATGGAGTACCTTAGAAACGGGACCTTACCCCAAGGTCTAGTGGTTCGAAATGAACCAAGGCTATTCCTAGACAACAAACAGTTTGTACAACAATGGAGTTATATTGCCAACAAATGTGGTAGAGATTGGATTATTTTAATCATCGATACAGCTAAGGAAATTACCGATAGATTTGCAGCAGAATTACTGATACTAGAAGATGAGATCAACAAATTGGTATCAATAGACATCTATAAGAAAAGGATTGAGGAGATAATAAAGAGATAGATGACTTCAAAGACTATAGTACTCGAGACAGAGTTAGAAGGATGAAAAAAGACCTGATCAATTTCTCTCATGAGAAAGCTTTTATATATCCACAGGAAAACTATAAACCAAGTCTATCACAAGACCAATCTCATCCAAGAGGACGCAGAGTCTGATTTGGCAACACATCATACAGCTCTCATGGCTTCAGTGATGAGAATTTGGAGGATGATAATGACAACTACCCAAACAATAGAGGTGCACCAAGAGGCAGAAGACCCAATGGCATGAGACGTGGACAACCAAAAAGACTCCAGAAGGGGAGAGGCAGAGGGAACTCGAGATCTAACTCTGCTTTTTTAGACCAGGACGAAATGAATTGGGACTTCGAGCCACGACACACAAGCAGCAGGACACCTTATTAATCAATCTATCTAACTATCAACCCAACGAAGCAGAAAAATCCATACTAGAAAAAAGCTTTAGCTTTGTCCCAACGGATCGGTATGACGTATTTAGAAATAGAACTGATTTGGACATACTGTTCAGGAAAATCCACCTGAAACAATTTTCTATAAACGTTTACACTGGTGAGACCAATGAAACAGAACTACGTCATCCATCAAATTTCAATCCTCCCACGACGACCAGGGTGATGAGCTATCTTGAAAACTTGGAGAAGGGCACTATTCCCCATAAATTCCAGAATACGAGTAGAGGAGAAAGAGAAGCCATCCAAACTTTGAAATGTAACACAAGCATAGTGATCAGAAAAGCAGACAAAGGAGGAGCCATAGTCATCCTTAATAGACAGGATTACATTGAAGAATGTGAATGTCAATTGAGTGACAGCTCTTTCTATGAACCACTCAGAACAGATCATACTAAGAAGTTGCAACTATTGATCAACTGCAAAGTCATCAAAGCAACAGAAAGAAGCTGAATACTTGATGCCTCCACACCCTAGTGTCCCTATGTTCTATACTCTACCTAAAATACACAAAACTCGTGAGAACCCTCCTGGGAGACCAATAGTGTCTGGCTGTGGTTCCCTTTTAGAACCTCTCTCTAAATTTGTGGATCGATTCCTGAGCCAATATGTAAAACAAATGGCATCTTACATACAGGATACAACAGAGGTTATCAGATTGGTAGAGGGAATGAAGGTAGACAACAGGGACTTACTAGTAACGCTAGTTGTGGTATCATTGTATACTAAAATTCCACAACTAGCCACACTGAATATGGCAGAAGAGAAATTGTTAACTTCAAGAACTACAGGCAGAATACCTCATTCTTTTATTCTTTGGTGTACCGAGATGTCAGTATGTGAAAACTTTTTTTTTAATGGCCTGTACTACAAACAAGTACATGGTACTGCCATGGGCTCTGCAGTGGCACCAACTCTTGCAAATGTGTATGTAGAAACCATTGAAGTACATGTCATCATGACAGACCTTAATCCATATAGGAAATATATCAATCTATGGAAAAGATTTATTGACGACATTTTAATGATTTGGACAGGAGATATGTTGAACTTTGACTCACAAATCTCTTTTTGAAATTTACCAAAACTGTAAATTATGATGCAATTAACTTTTTGGATTTAACAATCTTTGCGAACAGAGAACAATCAGTACTCCAAGTTAAGCCATTCCATAAAGACACTGATAAAAACTCTATGCTACTTTACTCAAGTTTTCATCCCAAACATACGAGACAAAATGTATCATTTGGTCAATTTCTACGTATGAAGAGAAACAGTAGTGACAAAGAGATCTTGTGTAAGAAGCCGATAATCTGAAATCCAGTCTGATACAGAGGGGCTACCCCAAGAAAGTGGTAAAGACAGCATACAAAAGAGCATCAAATAACAGACGCAATTTTGGAGTACAGACAAAAGAAAGAAAATGATGACAAGATTGTGATTGTTAGTACATATAGCCCACTATCCAATGAAATAATGAAGATTGTGAGACACAATTGGCATGTGTTAGAAAAGGGTGAATGTCCTCTATCGGCACCTAAGTGTGCCTTTCGGAGAAGTAAAAACTTGAAGGAACTGATTACAAGGAATGATGTATTTTAAAACCTAGTGCACAATCAACACTAACAGAGAGCTGGGGCCTCCTCAGAACTACAGGCCATAGCCTGTGCGGCAACTGTAATTGTTGCGCACAAACCAGGAGAACCAAAGACATTGATTTAGGTTTAAACAAAAGATGGGAACAAAGAGTCCTTACTAACTGTAACTCTATGATGGTAGTGTACGCTATCTGGCGCCCTTGCGATAGACTCTACATAGCAAAAACTGAAAGAAAATTCAAAGTCAGGATAGGAGAGCATAAATTCTGTATAAGGAAAAATACTAACAATGCACCTTTACTAGGTCATTTCACTAGTCTAGGGCATAAACTGGAAGAACTGAGATGGACAGTGATCATGAAAATTGGACAAACCCACGATTCAAGTAAAGGAATGGTTCACCCAAAAATTTTTATTTCAAAAATAGATAGGCAATATTAAAAAAAAACGATTGGCATTTTTTTTTTTCGAAGTCCCTATGTAAACTTTTGAGCAATTCAAGCTCAAAGATAGCACATGGGGGCATCCATTTTCTGAAATGGATGCCCGCCGTTGTGCTCGCTTTGGCTTTTGCAGCACTAATGAAGGAAAAGCCAGCCAGCTGTAGTAAACAAAAGCTACTACTGGGTGGCTTTTCCTTCATTGGTGCTGTACGCGGAGGACGGGGACTGGAGACTACAGGCAGTAAAGCTGCAGCTGCATCTCGGTAAGTGCTTTTTTTTTTTTTTAAATAAGCACTAGCTGTGTTTTTTTTCCTAAGTTTTCCGGGCTGGAGGAGCCCGGAAAACTTAGAACTAAAACCGCAGCTTTGAAAATATTGTATTTATGTTTGCAGTAGCTTTTGAAGCAACCTAAACATAAATACAACGTTATTGTGTTTGAAAACGCAACCGCGTTATTGTGTGTTTCAAACACAACCGCGTTGTGTTTCTGCCTGCAGTGGCTATCACTTTGGGTCTCCGGTGCTCCCCCAGGAGAGCACCGGAGACCCAAAGTGAAAGCCAAGGCAGGCAGAAACACAACACGGTTCCGTTTACATGCCGCAGTGTTTTTGCCTACAGCTGATTTCCCATTTGGGGCTCTCGGGCTCCCCACGGGGGGCCCCCGAGAGCCCCAAATGGGAAATGCTAAATGCTGCGTGTTTCTGCCTAAATCTGCTTTCCCATTTGGGGCTCTAGGGCTCCGCGGGAGCCCTAAAGCCCCAAATGGGAAAGCAGATTTAGGCAGAAACACAACGCGGTTGTGTTTGAAAACGCTGCAGTTTTTCTTTCTAAGTTTTCCAGGCTCGGAGGAGCCTGAGAAACTCAGAAAGAAAAACCGCAGCGTTTTCAAACACAATAACGTTGTATTTATGTTTGCGGTCGCTTCAAAAGCTACCGCAAACATAAATACAACGTTTTTAAAGCTGTGGTTTTATTTCCAAGTTTTCTGGGCTCCTCCAGCCCGGAAAACTTAGAAAAAAAAACGCAGCTAGTGCTTATTTAAAAAAAAAAAAATAGCACTTACCGAGATGCAGCTGCAGCTTTTCTGCCTGTAGTCTCCAGTCCGCGTCCTCCGAGTCCCGGCACCAATGACGGAAAAGCCACCCAGTGGTAGCTTTGTTTACTACAGCTGGCTGGCTTTTCCTTCATTAGTGCCGCAAAAGCCAAAGCGAGCACAGCGGCGGGCATACATTTCACAAAATGGCTGCCCCCATGTGCTATCTTTGAGCTTGAATTGCTCAAAATTTTACATAGGGACTTCGAAAAAAAAAATGGCAATCGTTTTTTTTTAATATTGCCTATCTATTTTTTAAATAAACATTTTTTGCCGAACCATTCCTTAATGATAAACACACGTTGAGTGTACAAGAGCAAAAGATGATTTACCTGACGAAAAGTTTCCCTTTGGGGTTAAATGAGAATATCGATTGGAGTGTATTTATTAAATAACACCCACTACAAGTACAGATTGCAACTGTAATGGCGATTCATGCAACACAGATTTCTCTTGTACTCTTGAGCTGTGTGGTCCATCATCTTTAGTGAAATTGAAGCCCACACTCGCCTCGCGATTGCATAGCCCCTCCCACTGACACAGAACTATGTAGGCACTCCTTGTGCACCACTCACTAGTTGCGTTCCGGCATCCAATCCTTTTTTTGGATTTGTGAAGTCAATGTACACCCCCCCCTACACATTGGAGTTCAGTAATTAGTAGCTTTCTTGCACATTGACCAATTTTATGGTGTCACCTATTTACCTTCCAGTAGACTGACCTTCTGCTGCACTCATCACTTTAAGGATTTTAATCCTTATATATATACCACAACTATGAGTGCGTATCACAGTGCACGCTCTAGTAACCTAAATATCTAGAAACACTACTGATTCGAGTGCTAATGACGGCGCTCATATGCGGGTTCTGCTATTAGAATTGAGATTAGCATTCCGGTGGAGACATATGCGCAGAAATACAAACCATCAGCATATAGCGTCTCCAGTAAACTAAATTCAAATAAACACTACAAGTGCTAATTTCGACGCTAATAAGCGAGTTTCGTTATGAGACTTGAGATTAGCATTCCGGTGGAGGCAAATGCGCAGTAATGCCAACCAACAGCATATAGCAGGTTGGGTCACCGTAGTAACGGTTTCCCACTCCACGCCTCGTAGACCGCATCAGCAGCTTCACCCTCACAGCATCTGATCCGATGGAGCCACAAAGGTATTTCCGATTATCGAAGCATTTATTATTGTTTGCTCTATGCTTCCGACGGCGGACAGCTGCAGCATTTATGAGCCGGTCCTTAGCCTGCTTAACCCTACACTTGCCAAAAGACGATACCTAACCTGATGTCTGGACGCATACAAGTGTTAGTCACAATACGTTATGGTGACGAGCATACACGGCTACCAACCCATAGAACTTCTTTAGCGGCCCGACGCACCGCTTAATTTCCCCTTTTCTTTATATATATGCAAGCTGATTTGTTCAGCATAGAATATATTTATAAACTCTTTGTATGCATGCCCGCTCAGTATTAAGACACCGCTGAGCAAGGTACACAATCCCAGAGAGAGTTTCTAGGACTCCACGTGTATTATTTTCCAATATATGATGATTTTATTTATCACTCCCATTACAATAGCTAGTTAACTTGCTCTTATCTCCTACCATTAATGCCTAGACGTTGAACATGTTGCTGCTTACATTGCAGGACTTCATAATCAGCCCTGTTTACTGGCTCCCTCAATTGTATAATTACAATACGAAGAAGACGAACACTTCTTTTAGCTTCCGGGTATAAGTCAAATAAACTCTTCTAAACTACTCAATGCTTTTATCCCATATTTTACTATCATAGAGTCTATGGAGAAGATAGAATACTACATAGTTTTCTACACGTTGGGATTATAGGACTATGTGTCTTTTGTATGTCAACAGGAATTGCTGGGACTGCTACACTGAGGGACAATGCAGCCCCCAAGGATTGTTTACCGATACTAAGACGGTAAGCCCCTAAGTATATCCAACAAATTACAATGATGAGTGATGTACCTCATTGAGCAACCATACTAACTAGGATGTGGTTTGTCTTTATGAATAGGTTTGGCCTAGATTTAAACCCTTGTACTGAAGACAAGTGGTTGTGGACATTTACCCCATTGAACTGTCCACTGGGAAATACTATTCAAGAGCTCACACTGCTACGAAGCTTCAACTTGCCAAGTTCTACCCAGATACCACCACGAGTTGGGCTGTGGGTGTTCATATGCCCCGGCCCACATACTCCCCTGAAGAAGTTCCTAATACCAACTCTAAAGACTATAGGAACAAAACATGTAGGGCAACTACAGCTACTAATGACAAGTATCTGGACGAGTAGTAGAACCTCTTCTAAGGTGCACTTCAGGTATGTGTCGACTAAGGCATCAAAATGAGAGTCACTACTCAACGAAGGCCTCTCATTTTTTTCATTGTGTGATTTTGTTTACTAATTGATATAAGGTTCGAATTACCTGAAATTGTTTATATGTTTACATGTACACTCAATGTCAGTCTAGTATCTTAGAGAGAGATACAGATCTATTGCGCATTTTGCACATTGTCAGTTGTCTGGTGATTAGCACTAAGCACTTTTTGGAGCACTGGTCACTTTGTTCGTTTTTATATGTTAGCTTTTATGTGTTTATTTTTAACTACACATTTTATTAAAAATAACTCATTTTAATAGAATAATTATTGAAGTCAGGTTGTATTCTCCTTGAACTTCCACTTGTCATTGCTTTAACTGGTTTGTAAGTGTGATAACCCTAGAGCTATCCAGTGATCTGGGTGTCCAAACCTATAATAGGTACGGGAGCCTTTTTTGTTCTTGTTCAAGAAGTGTCAGGTTTGCTCCGTTGAAACCTTCAGATATACCTGATTTCCCTCCAGTTATTTTTAGCAAAGCATTGACCCACCTGTTCACCGGCACTATGTAGAAGAGATTCTACAGTCCTGGGAGTGGGTATGTAGAGGAGCAGGTGGATGCATTTTCCCTAGCTCCGGCCCCCTCACTGCCATCATATTGGAACAGCAGAAGAGCTATATGTGGGAACCCATGTGTTGTCCCTTTACTGCATAGAGTGTATGAGAGACGACATGCAATCAGGCAACTATACCAAATGTACCCTTGCACTAAAAGGGTGGAAGGATGTCAGCATGCACAGTTGGACATCATGGAGCACTAAGTGAAATCTGATGAGGACAGAAGACACAGTGATGTCAAGAAGAAGATATATGAGCATTTATTGAAACAATATGAAAATACTTAAGAGTAATGATGTAACTGTAGTGACAAGAGACACATGTACGAAATGATAAAGTAATCATGTATAAAAAGAAGATAAAGTAACTTGCTGACCAGTAAGTGTAAATACACAATAACGCAAGGTAGATGAGACATTTAAAAGCTTGCTATAGAGGGAAATATACCGTGGCTAAGGCAGCTACAATATGAAGAAGTACGTCGGCTCATGTTGAGACTCAATTCAGCTACCCAAGAGACAGACCAGGGATGCCGAGTCAGGAGACACTGGAGAAATAGCTGTGTATGCCAAATAAAGAGGAGTCTGTGTTGGCCTGAGACCAATGGTGCTATTTTAAGGAATAATTGCAAGGCACAAGGGGAGGCAGACGGATAAGCTATGTATGTAAGACATTTTTCTCTTAGATTAAAGAAGAAAACATTTACAAGAGCCAAGTACTGAACAACTAACAGTGGATAAGGTCTATACAAGATGGAGTGAGCAAGTCTCTAATGGCCAAAAGAAACAAGAACACCCAATATAAGTAAATCAAATAGCAGTAAATAGGATGTCAAAATTGACACATTTGCAGTCTCATCACATGTGATTCAGAAGTCAAAAACAAGGGCTATTCATTAAGCTTTGGATTTCGACAGTGATGGGCTTACACTCCCTCATATGTCCTAGAACAGAGAGAAGACCACAAGGTCAACTACAGACGGGAAAGTTTGACTCGTGTACGGACCGGTGAGAGATGATGGATTCATTGGGAAAGTGGGGAGTAATCTGATGTGACTCAAGCACCTGGGTTTCATTTTGCTTGTGTACTGCTAACAACCTGAAAGTCCAAGGTTGGGTGAGAAGGCCAACCAATCAGAGGGTCTATGGGGCAACATGCTAAACAATCTGCTGCCATTATCTCTGCTACACTCATTTAGAAGCAGTTTGGGGCATGCCTTACAGATAAGGGGCAGCCAATGGAGTACTAACCCATATGAATATCATAGGTACATATGTTCCCCTTACCAATCCTTCCTTTCAGTAGGTTTTGTGGTTTGCCACGTAGGATGGCATCAAAGATGACACATATTGGGGTATATAACCTCTGTATAACTAAGTTTGTGTGTTAGTGTTCAAGCATAAGTCTGATGTCTGCCAGTTTGCCCTGCTTTATTAAATTGAGAATAAGTAGTATTGTCATTTTTTCTTCGTCTGTCCGGTTATTTGGTCTGAGATCTTTATTTGTAATTCCATCTAGCACAGGAGATGCTTCAAGAGGTGTGCGCAAGGCACCATTTTGAAAAGGACTAGAATGATTCTATGAACTTGTAATGGCCTTCAACAGACGCCATCTTGAAGAGAAAGTGGTATAGTGTGGATGTTGTTTCCTCCATCTATTCCACAATGAGCGGCAGGTGGATATCCTAACACATACATACTAACCCTCCCTTTGAAGGAGGAAGAATCATTATTTATTCAGACAAAAATGGTTATATGTTTTAAATATGTTTAGCTCTTCCTGTCTAAAATATCCATCACTCCTTGGCCCTTGGAAGCCAATTAGCAGCAATCTTCCTCTTGGGTGGTCCCAAATGTTGCCAAGTCTGACAAACTCTTCCTGCATTTGTGACCGAGGAGGCCTCTGGTAACCAAGTCACCAACAGAGTGTATGGGGTACTTTCTCTGGCCATTTCTCCACGCACCCATAGATCGAAAGTGGGGTCCAGCCAATCTGATTTGCCAGAACTCCAAGGAGACAGGAGACCTGGTCAAAAGGTCGAGGTTGCAGCAAATATAATTTTATTATCACACATAGAAATCGGAACATAAAGCAATGTCTTTTGGAAAACCTCAGCCCCTCCCCTTAAAAAGCATAGTTTAGATCTCCTTTGTTAGTGACTGGCAGGGGCATCTTCTTGCCACCCCCCTGACATAGCTCCTTCCTATCTGCATTTGTAATTGATTGTACCTCAGCCAGACCCTGTTCAGAATATATTTCCATCATCACCGGGGACATTTTGAAGGTGGGGCTTGATCTTCATTCTGTGCTTAGCAGGCGAGGCAGACACATCATAAAAATTATATTTCTAAAATGTCATGAACTCCTATATTTGCAAATGTTACCATGTTCAACTTCATGGTTTGCCCGTTTACTGTGTTAGACTCTAAAAAGACTATTCCCATTGTTCTCAATTCTTTGCTATCAGCCAGTGCTATTACTGTCTATCATTTGTTTCAGAAACGTCTCCCCATTTCACCAACCCCACATGATTTTATCCAATATGGCACGGCCCTACTAGCCCAGAATTGTGTAAAAGAACGTGGGGTAACTAGTTTGTGTGTGCCGACACTCCAAGTTACTGTGTTGGTGATTTATTATAACTGACTTGAATATGTAGTAATCAGAAAGTGGTAGCTGTGATTTTATGGGGAAGTGAAAGGCTACCCCAGCCTAACTGCAAATATATCAATAACTCAAGCCATGTGGATATGAGGAATCACCAAAAACTTTACATCATGTTAAATAACCTCTGTGACATGCAGGCAATGGAATAACTGCAAGTCACTAAACAATTGTATAGCCTGTATACTACGAGTCAAAAGAGAACTCAAGCCGTGAGGATATGAGGAATTACCAATAACTTAAAGCCATGTTAAATAACCTCTGTGATACGTAGGCAATGGCACAACTGCAAGTCATATGCACCAACATAAAATCCTTAATGAGGATTAAGTGGTTTGCAAAATAGTCCGACAGCAAACAAACACTCAAGCAGGCACTCTCACTAATTGCCACGCTGTTATTATTAATGTAATTTTTAACATCACCAACAAGTTTCATGTAATTGATGCTTTTGGGACTTGTTGAAATATATGGTATCAAGTCCCTGTCCAACTTCAATATGTGCAAATGTTTATTACACAATGCATAAATATGTCTGCTGTTGCTTGAGTACCTCGTGATAAAGTTGATACTTTCTGAATAGGACCCTTTCTTGGATGTTTCCTTACTGAGTACATGTTTTCTGTCCAATTGGTCAGTTGTCATCAAAGCCTGATCGATAATTTGCTCTGGATACCCTCTTTTCTTGAATCTGTCGCCAATCAGTTTACATTCTGATTTGAAAAAAGCATCTGTACTGCAATTTCGTCTTGCACGATAAAGTTACCCTTTGGGTATGCTATTGATGACTCCTTTCTTTTGACAGCTCATTGCATGTAAGATAGAGTTCACAGCTGTGACTTTCCCGTGGGTGCTGTTGTGCAGAATGTTATTCTCAATGTGTATATTCAAGTCTAAAAAGACTATCTTGGATCGGTCAATCTGGCCTGTGAATTCGATTCCAAAGTTGTTTTTGTTAAGATATCTGAGAAAGAGCTCAAATCTGTCTGGTGGGCTGTCCCATGTTAACAGAACATCGTCAATATAACGTTTCCACAAGTGGATTTCTTTTGAAAATTCATGTTCTTTGCAAATTTATTTCTGTTCAAAGAAGGCCATAAATAAATTTGCCAATGATGGGGCATATTTCAGTCCCATGGCGATACCACTGGTTTGAAAAAAATATTGTTGATTGAAGATAAATTGATTATGACTGAGTGTGAAGGCCAGAAAAGATTTGATCAGTTGTACGTGTATTGTATGTGAAGCTGAGAAAATCCAACAAGAGAAGTCTATGGTCTCTAATGCTAAATGATGTTGGATGGAAGTATATAGAGATTTTACATACAGAGTGGCTATATGGAATCATGGTTGCTAAGTGATTTGATCTAACAAATTCAATGTATGCGTGGTGTCTTTCAGATATGCTGGTATTTTAGGTACCATGTTATTAATGGCAGAGTCAATGTACTCAGATAGGCCTTCCGTGGCCCAGCCCTGTCCACTTATGATTGGTCTTACTGAGCGAAGAGATTCATAGGCTTTATGAACCTTTGGTAAAAAAATATATTGTCGGCATGAAGGGTTTTGATCTGATTAGAAAGGACTTTTCATTGTCTGTCAATAGTCCCTTTGTGTACCAATATTGTACCAGATTGGTAATTTCTTGAACGGTTTGAGCTGAAGGATTTGAGCTAAATTGTCTGTAGCACCCTGGTGTGGATAGGTGGTCATTGCCCATACGTATGTACTCTTGCCTGTTTAGAAGAACAATATTTCCTACTTTATTGGCTTCTTTAATGCCTGTTTACTGTGTTGGACTCTAAAAAGACTATTCCCATTGTTCTCTGTTCTTTGTTATCAGCCAGCGCCATTACTGTCTATCATTTGTTTCAGAAACGTCTCCCCATTTCACCAACCCCACATCATTTGATGCAATATGGCACGCCCCCACTAGCCCAGACTCCTTTAAATTGGGACATGGCTGCCATAACCATCGGGTTAACTTAATTTAGTATTCACATCTCTTGATGAATTTTGGACTCAGCGGAGCACATTTTGCTGTTCCCCGTAAATTACGTGGAGGGGACCTGTTGCGTGGCGCTTTTATGTAGACAGGACCCCTCTGTGGAAATTTCCACTTTTGCACACCACAGTAAAAAGGCGGTGTACTCGTCTGCCACCCTTTTCCACTCCGTCATGCAAAATAGGTGAACACTGCTTGCTATATGTGCGCATGCCAGGCAGCATGTACAAATGATTTCTATGGAATCTGCCTGCTTTTTGCTGGTGTAAAATGCCAGCGTACTCCATAGGAATCCAGAGCATTTGCACCAGCATGAAAATGCATTGAGGTATTTACATAGCTGTGAAGAAGGGTGAGGTGGAATCATAACTTACGATCCACCTCTCCTCTCTGCCATGAAATGCTTTAAAATGGGCTGCACATTTAATTGAATGCAGAAAAGTCGTACACAGGACTTTTACCCATTTAATTACCGGTACAGCGCAATGAAAATGAGCCCCTATGAGCGCTACTGATACAGGGTAATCATATTATATTCTACCCATTATTCTGTATTCTATAGCATGCTTCATATCCTGATAAAGTCCTTCTATCTTAATACTATCCACGCTAATAAAGGAACTGTGAGGAATGTGACCATCCACACGGTGGGTGTGCGCTCACCTGAGCTTTTTTGAAATTTGATATAAAATTGAATGATGGTAGATCAATCTCCAGGAAATGTGTGGGGCTAATACACATACATTTTCCTATGCTCACTGCACGACAAAAGCATAGACATGTGTACTCTGGGTGGACACAGCCTACAGCCGCTGTCCCCTGTCACATTTAGTTGGGATATAACAGCCAGGATTACACCTGTCATCTCAGAAGGGGGAGGGCCAATGCTTCCTCCTGCCATGGCCAGCCTAATTAACTAACAAATGCTCTGTGGATCCGCCCTTTCCTTTTATTTAAGCTATGCGGCTGCTGGCAGCTTCACATACTAATCAGAGTGTAATTCAAACAGGTCCACATGGGGCCTGGCTGCAGAGTTTCACAAAGAAGACAGAAAACCCCAACAACCTTTGATATGCGCTGTGTCAACCGGAGGCCAGCTCCTCCATCTGGAACTATGTGTTTACGGTAGGCGACCCCCGCAGGGGGACCCCAGTCAGAAGATACGAGACTGCGGTTTGCAGGAGACAAAATCTGTTATCGCCTCAGCTTCAAGGGAGACCTGCCACTTTAATCAGGAACCACAGATACCTCCATTAACTAGAGAGACCCTTTGATTCACAACAGACAGGAAGAAGAGTGGGACTTAGTATTAGATGTTTTCACCCCTCAAACTTTTCTTTTGCACTCTGGGTATGACTTCATGCATACAGGAGATTGTTGGTGGGGACCCAGGATTGGTTCACTAAGGTAAACCAATCACCGTGGCCCTGTTGGCTTTAAATGAGACCTGAGCCCCTCTTTTGGGCAGATCATCTGAAGACTTTGCAAGGAGAAGCAAGAAAAACTCAGCATTGGAACTTGGCTGAAGGTACAGTCTGTCTTACATCTTCTGCCAGTGAAGGAAGGCCAGGACCTCCATACTGAATCCAGAGGACCCTCCAGCAGCTCCAGAACCGCTACACAGCCAGCACACAGTGTGCCCTGCTAGGCTCTGCAGGAAACGTCCTAGGTGGGAACTGCCAGAGAGTCTCTGAACCAAACCAGGGACAAGGCAGCTGCCTGCAACACTTTCCTTAGCTTTGGGCCATCCGCCTTAAAGGACATGAGCCCAGTGAAGAAACTAGGAGGAGTACATCGACAAGCCTCTACCGACGTCTGCCCAAAAGGACATTTTCGAGCCAGTTGAGCCCCTCGAGCTGCAACCGACTGCACCACTGACTGTTGTTACACCGCAGTCACTAAGGGCATCCAAGGCGCCTCGACCAGTACTCCAGACCCGTTGACCAGCACTGAGACAACAATTCCTGACCCCGAGCCACCGTGTAGGCCAGCCTGCAGCAGCCCGTCCAACCTCGCTCATGAAACTGCTTGGCTCCTGATACCTTTCCGGTGTCTCCTGCCTTGAAGCTGCAAAGCGCCCTGAAACCGCCTCTACCCTGTCGAGCAACAGGAACTTGTACAAGCACAAGGTACATTGTGGTTCTGTCCCCCTGGTCCTTCTCTGAAGGCCCCTAGTGACATTTTACGAGCCATTGCTCCCTTTGTACTGAAACCAGGTATACTTGAACTATTGTGATTAATTACTTTACTGACTAGCCTACTGCCAGTATCCAGAGCGCATCCCTGTTCCTTCTTTGAAACTTTCTGTTCTCTGTATTCCTTTACAGGGTGGGTTGTATTTTGTAATGTGCTAGAACTGTCTATTGTGATAATAATAAAGTAGATATGTTTATACAACCTTGACTGGAGAGTCCCTTTTATCATTGGGTGATAATTGTATTTTCACTGTGTTGCAACTAACCAATGATCCACTATCTTGTGGGAGATAAGCCTGCAGTTCCATCCACGTTACCAAAATTGGACAAGGAGGTTTATAATTTGTTTGTGTTTCCAATCTGTTCGGATCCCTTCTGGTGTACTAGAGGTGTGGGGTTTATTGATGGTTTAGGAACCGATATTCATCCTTGGACCACTGGTGCCCCGAAAGTTGATTAGTCATACGGACATATCATTTAAATAAATACGACACTATTTTTTCTAGTCGTTTCCAGATTTTAGTGTGAAATTAACTTCCTTTTTATTCCCCCGGAACTGTTAGTTTTCGACTATAGAAGTCGAAACTTCCAGAATCCTACCTCGTTAACCTAATGGCAACAAATTCTTAATTGGTTTATATTTATTCCAGTTAATGAATCAGAGTGATGTTAATAATTAAACGCAGCCCTTCCATTTCGGCCTCTTTCTATTTGGGGATATGTTAACTTTATACCCAGTACATGTGTTTGCTGAAGAAATCTGTACTCATTGTTGTAACCGAATTTCCAATTTTCATAACACAGAAACATTGCCATTCGGAAATGCCTGCTGTTTCTGCAGCCGCCAGTTTCCACAAAGGGTAGGTTGGATGCATCTTGCATAAAACAAACATAAAGCCTGCTCTACAATACAAATGAGTGCAGGTGCTCTACTTTCCAGAGCATCCTCCTCCAAACAAAGAGGTGGCTGAGTCTGCCAAGACCTTTCTTCCCCTCCTGCTCCTCCATCTGTTCTGGCTCTTCCCACTGCACCCACCTGACAATGATCACAGCTGTGCAAGGAATTCCCCGTGCCCCGGAGGTGCTTGCCTTCTAGCCGGGACGCTTCTGTTTTCTGGCAGCATTCCAGGAACTAAACATGCATGCAAAGTGCACATTTGCTGAAGGTTTCCTGTGCAAAATCTGAAATGTAGCTGTTCCTTTCTGCTTCATTTTATTTGTGTATAACAAGCATGTACCGTCTGCTGGTGATAAAAGGAGGTCCGGTGCAAATAGTGTCATTGCAAAGTGAGCAGTTGTTGCTGGGTTTACGGAGGACGATCTGCATTTCCATTTTTGCAAATATCGTAAGAGTGTTTACAAAGATTTAAAACTTCTGCATCTCAAATCAGTCAAGTCAGTTTGACAAGGTCCTATCAAGCAATGCGGGTTTGCCCCAGAGGCGACCCGTGGCTCGTAATGGATTGAAAAGCGTCAAAAGCAGATCCACGAGGCCTGCAGCAGGTCTAAAACAACTCAAAAGTGGCCGAGTCAGCTCGAAAAGGCAGGAAAGAAAAGACTAGAGCTTTTCCTCGAATGCTTGCTGGCCGGAGGAGCGCGTGTAGGGTCTTCATTTATAAGGGGAGTTCTTGCTCTGCCATTCGGAGCCAGGGAGGCCGAGGGAGAGCATGTGCAGGGGCTGTTACCTCCTGTGAGCAGAATCCTGTTCCACACTGCATGCCACCCCAAATATTCCACTGTCATGGGTGTGGGAAGGTCTGTCTTCCTTCTTGGACCCTTTATCTTCCATTATGGGGCAGCAGACTTTGCAGAGATCTAGATCCCAGTCAAAACCTTCCTGTTCTGACGTCCAAAGATGATTTAATTAGGGTGTGCATTTTACTCCCTTATATAGTCAATGGGCCTCATTACGAGTCCAGCGGTAACCGTGCCGGAAATTCCAGCAGGTTACCGCCGGACTTGTATTACCATTCCGCCTCTGTGATTGCCGGAATCACCAAGGCGTTACAACCCCGGTGACCCGGAAATTCTGGAGGCGGAATTCTGTTAATCCCCATTCCCATGGAGTCAGGACTCCATGGGAATGGGGAAGTGGAAACACCGGCACCATGCTGTAATGGTGCCGGTGTTTCCATGTCCACCTGCAGGTGGGTGGTCTTAAACCCGGCAGGTCAGACCTGGCGGGAGTGACACCTCCCACCTGCAGGACTCTTAATCAGCTGGTCCGGAAATAACGGTGGTGGCGGATTTACCACCACCGTTCTTTCCGGACCGGCAGGGTCATAATGAGGCCCAATATGTCACAGCGGAATGGTCCTTTCCAAGCCCTCTGTAAATTTCCAATCCTGGCTGTGTGGTCAGTGTCTTTTCATGGTGATGTCTGTCCCGGGATGCTTTGCCTACAGCAAGCGTACAGGGCGAACCGGAAGTGTGGGATCCCTTGTAGATTGCAAGATGGTGGGGTCCTTCCCTGGTCTGATACCTGCTACTCTAAATCTGCATTTTCTCCCATCTGCACTGTATCAAAAGTCTCTAGTAGTTACCACCATGGTGTGACTTCTCTCATGCTGGCAGCACCTGTTCTTTGAAGTACAGGGCCTCCCCAACCCACTGAGGACAGATTCCGTCCTCCTGGAAGGTAACATGTTTTTCCCGGTGAGAACAATGGCTTTTCTGGGGCTGACCTCAAATGGTCCATTTTGGGTGATACTCAGTCCCAGAGAGTGACTACAAACGTCCCTGACACTAAAAACGAAGCTGACAATAAAATGACACCAAAGACACAGTATAATTGTAGATTCCCAGAGTCCACCATGTCAAAAGGAAATATGGTGTATATTTAGGTATTAATCTGCCACCAGGCCTTCTAAGCACACAATTATATAATTTGGATCAGGGCCGCCCATGGTTAAAGGCAGTCCCTGACTGTTGGAATTTTGGGTTCCATCAGGCTGTTTGCAAGAATGCACATGCTACTCTTTAACTACTATGCTGCCAAACTACAAGACAGCTGCTAAGGGGTGTCATGCTTGCACGTAATGTTCAGCATGGAGCATTTATGAAAGTGAGTCTGACTAAGCAGAGCTAATATTTGGAGCCAGAAGTACCAGCATCATTTGGGCTTACAAAAATTAAAAAAGGTCGAGATAATCCACACTCACAGATGGAATTCTGTCACAATTAGACAGTAGTCTTTGCTTTTACAAAATAGGTGATCATCTGACAAGTTTTTCAGGTCGTACACTTGGGCATGTATTTCATAGCAACTGATTGGCTGCAGAGTCCCTCTATTATTAATTAATTGATCTTTTATAATGCACTTACTACCAGAGACAGGCCTCTAAGCGCGGCATGAGTATTTGAACCTGTGTTGCTCTAGGTTGTCTTGCTTCAAAGACAAACTTGTTGTCCACTGAGCTATCCTCCCGCCCCACAAGAGCTCTAAATTGACATTAATCACATTAATTACAGTAGGTGCATCCTAAAAGCAAATTTGATAGGGTCTGTTATTGGGCTACTTATCGGTAGTACCTTGAAGTTTTTAAAAGCTCTTATTCAACACATTTGTTGAATTATTTGTGTATGTTTTAATGGTTGTATAATGTTTTTATTTGTTTTTAAAGACGAACATAAAATATAGAGGATACCCTTATCTGGCAATGCAATAAAATGTTGCTATGTAGCCACTTTACTCAGAATATTGTATATAGAATCTGTACTTTTATTTATTGATTATAGCAGGATATTGCAGCTTTCGAGAATTCACAATGTATACTCGAACAACCAGCTAGTCCAGTATCCATGTGTATTATAGCGTAGCATGATTCGCATAGCTCTAAATTGGTTTCAGATAGTTCAGGGGGCGTTAGTACTGACTCAGGCTGCATAGAGATCCAGACAATTTGCTCTAATTACAATACATGTTTCTAATGCACTCCTTCCTCCCACAGATTCTTCATCTATGATATCTATCTCCCAGCGCCAGCTGCTCTTCAGAAACATTTCGCCCGCCAGAGGCTCGGTGTGGCTGCACGTCGGTTCATGCGCAGTGCCGGAATTGACGTTGTGGTCAGATTATATAGAGGCACGGTGCCTCGTGACCTCAGTTCCTTTCAGCACACTCTGCTCACTACAAGGAAAAACGCACTTAGCAAATTATTGGTTTTATACTAAATTCTTGCTTCATCTCTCAAATTCGCCATGATGCTGAATTCGACAAGCTCTTTGAGGTTCAAACCCTGCATGCATTGTGGGCTTGAAATGACTGTGTCGGATCCACACTGCATATGCCTTTAGTGCCTTTGTGAAGGCTACGATGCGTAAGATTGTGCGTTGTGCTAGTCGATGCACCCGAAGTCTCTCTGAGAACACAAAGCAGAGCTGTTCACCTTTCTTCACAAGGAGAGAGGGCATAAGAGGACCAATGAGATGTCGCCAGGTGTGGAGTGGTCTCCCGTCCCAAAGGACAAAAAGAAGTACTGCAGTAGGTCGATGTCGCCTGCCGGTTCTTCTCGGCATCACTCATCTTCATCTTCAAAAAAGCGGAGCCACTACTCCTAGGAAGCCCAGGAGGGAGAGACCCCACAGGTACCTTTCCTGACCAAATCCTCTTCACCAGAGGAATGTGAGGCTTTCTGTTTAAAGATGCTCGACATCTTCGCCAAGGATCTGGCAGCGAGCCGATGGATCTCACCTCACTTGGAGGAGCTGGCAGGGAGTCCGCAGTACAACATGTCAAGATCGCGAGTAAAGGGTGCACCGTTCTATCTTCAGATGTTGGTCCACCCGCATATGGTCCTGGTCCAAAGGCTCTGGAGTCGCTTAAGAGTTCCTCCCACTCATTAGAAGAGCATAGGTCACATTTGGAGGACATTTAGGACGAGGAGAGTGATCATGTCCCTTTTGGTCTGGAGCCTTTCCACCTTAGGAAGGTGAGAGATTTCACAGAGGAGATTTCCAGGACACAGGGTGCCTGGGTGGACTTAGCAGCTGACTTGCAGGAAACAAGTGGCCTGGACACCTGGCCAGAAATAGACATGAGGCCTGCAGCCACCCCGGGCACACCACAGATGGCCTTTCAGCGTCTGATGGCAAAGGTGATAAACACTCTTGGGCTGTCAGTCCCCACACGGCCTAAGGTGCAGTATGATCTGTGTGACATTCAGGATGAGATTCCTAAGAAGGAGACCTTGCTGCCTTTCAATCAGGCAGTGGTGGGCCCATGGTGGAGCTGTGGGCAAAATCAACATCAGTCCTCACAGTGGACTATGACCTGGTCATAAAGCATAGACCGGCTCCTTCAGACTCCTTATTCCAATCTGCCCACGCTTCTCTGGCGAGTTTGGTGGAGCAGGCTGCTACAGTGAACCTCAAAACCACAACATTTCCATCATTGCCCCCAGGTAGAGAGAATAAATGGCTGTATGCATGGGGCACAAATGTTTTTGACTCCTCAAGCCTAGGTCTCTGGTGCATCACACCACTTGTGCACCTGCCAAATTCTCCTTTGGTCTCTGGTCAGTGTGGAGTGGCACAGCACAACCCAGAAGGGGAGATGTGCAACAGTTTGCTGGCTATTGTTAGAGATGGCAAGGAGGTCACTCGTCAGATATTGCACTCTGGTCTGGACACGGCACACTGTGTCGCTAAGATAATGGCACTTTTCTTGGCTGTGGATGTTAGAGTTCGCCCCTGACATCCAAGAGAAGCTCCTGGACATGCCCTTTGATGGCATGAACTTGTTTGGCACCAAGGCCAATGAGTCGCTCCAACAATTCCAGGCCTCCAAGGTGACAGCCAAGTCGTTGGGTGGCTATGCAGCAATAGAGTCCGGTGATGCCGGCAGCGATTTTGGTCCCTTCGCCTCTTAAGACCAGAGGGGTAGAGGTCAGTCTTCCTCGGGCAGGCAAGGCAACGCCATCCCTACGATGTGTCTAGTGAAAGTGCTGTCTCCTCCTCAGTCCTCTCTGCAACCCCCAGCGCGAAGGCTCTGTGAAGCAGACTTCTGCCATTCATACCCTGTGGGGGACAGAATATCCCTCTTTGGCGAGGAATGGAGAAATACCACCTCCGATGCCGGGTCCTTGCAGTTTGTCCAGCAAGAATTCTGACGTACCTTTTCCTTAGCCCAACGGACCACCACCCTTGCCAGGAATCCTTGCCTCCGGAACCTCTCCTGCTGGAGAAGATCTGTCAGCTTCTAGCAAAAGGGGCCATAGAGTTGGTACCATGTTCTGAGTCAATTACTTTCTTGTGCCGAAGAAGGATGGAGATCTGAGGCCCATCCAGTATCTGTGGTTTCTGAACTTGTCCTTGTGCAAGGAGAAGTTCAAAATGGTCACTCTAGCCCAGATCCTCCAGGCTACGGAAAGCAAACGAAAGGCTAGTTTCCCTAGATCTCCAAGATGCTTATTTTCATGTGGTTATCCACAAGAAGCACAGAAAATATCTGATATGCAAAATGGGGAACTGGCATTACTAGTTCAAAGTCCTTCCTTTCAGTCTTTTGTCAGCACTCAGGGTTTTCACCAAGCTGGTAGCAGTAGTGGTGGCTCGCCTCAGGAGGGAAGGCATTTGTGTCTTTCCCTACCTGGACGACAGGCTCATCCAAGCCCGTTTACTAGTTCTTGCGTCCGCACATCTGTACCGGACATGCAGCCTGTTGCATAGTTTAGGCTATCCCTGAACTAGAAGATATCACAGGTGTTGCCGTCTCAGTCCCTCCGATTCATTGGGGCGGTCTTGGACCCCCCCGCCCACCCAAGGACAGAGTGGCGATCATCTTCAAGATGGTCCAGGTTTTCCTCAGTTGACGGTCCCAGCCTCAGCTTTTCTGCGCTTGCTGGGTCTTATGGTATCATGTATGTTCATGGTATCGGAGACCTGCCTGCACATGAGGTTACTACAGTGGCTCGTGAGCTCTAAATTGTCTCTGTTTTAGGGTCTAACTTCAGACCTTCTCCAATGGTGAACCGTGAAAGAGAACCTCCTGAAGGTGTCTCTTTTTTTGTCAACTTTGCCCACAAGTGACCCTAGTCACGGATGTGTGGCAAAAGGGCTGGGCCACTTGCCTACAACATCTGATGGTGAGCAGACTGTGGTCCCCATAGGAGTGCCGGGAGCACATCAATCTGCTGCAGGTGAGGTGAATCAGACTGGCTCTAGTAGCTTTCCTCCCCTCAGTTGACAGACAATACTGTAGCCATGCATCATCTCAACAGGAGGGGTGGTGTGGGCTCCTTCCCTCTATGCAGAGAAGCAATGTGATTGTGGTTCTGGGCTCTGGAGAACAGCGTGTCTATGAAAGCGGCTCACCTGGCCAGCAGGGAGAACACTCTAGCGGACGCACTGAGTAGGCAGTCCTCAATCTCACACAAGTGAGAGCTCTGCTAGGAAGCTCTGGGGGAGATTTTCTCCCTCTGGGGATTTCCCCAGGCTGACCTCTTCCCTTCCAGTGAAAATTGGAACTGCAGATGGCTCTGCTCCAGGGAACTTCCTCAACAAAGGGCTCTGGGAGGACACCCTGACGATCCAATGGGACTTCAACCTGGTCTGTGTGTTCCCATTGATCCCTGTCATTCCGCCGGTTATCAGGAGACTGCATCTGTTCAGGGCCACAATGATCTTGATCGCTCCAGACTGGGCCTGGATCACGCGGTGCCCAGAGTTTTTGGACATGGCCATCTGCCCTCCTAGCCTTTTTCGCAGAGGGTGAACCTCCTCCCCCATTAAGGGGGAGTCCTGCACCCAAAACTCTGCAGCCTAAATCTTCATTCCTGGCTGCTGAAAGGATGATGTATTGGGACTGGGATTTGTCGGAGAATATTCTGGACGTACTCCTATCTGCTACAAGATCCGCCACCAAGTCCATTTATGCCTGTAGTTGGTGGACTTTTTTGGCTTGGTGCCAGAAGAGGAAGCTGGACCCTTTGACCTGTTCCACCTACTCTGTATTGGAATTTCTCCAGTCTTTGGCCCAGACAGGCCTACAAGTTGGTAAAGTGGAGGGGTATCTTGCAGCCATTTCAGTCTTCAAGGGGACCCCGGAACATGGCTCCTTTTTCACAATCCCCACAGTTTTTCGATTCCTAGGCGGTCTTTCCAGTGTGTTTTCCCCTATGCCAGTTTGTTCCGGTGTGGGATTTGAATTTAGTGTTGACATTTTTAATTGGCGCTCCATTTGAGCCCCTTCATTCTTGTTCTTTAAGACTGTTCACCCTTAAGATGATTTTCCTGGTCGCCATTACTTCCGCTAGCTGGGTGATTGAGCTCCAGGCATTGTCTGTTAAGCCTCACTTCTTCATTTCCTCCAAGGAGAAGGCGACGTAGAGAATCAGACCCTCCTTCCATGTGAAGGTGTTCTCCTATTTCCATCTCTCTCAAAAGATCCATCTTCCCGTCTTGATTCCTCCCCCTCACACTTCCAAGGCAGAGGAATGGTTACATCGGTTAGATCTGATGCAGGCCTCAAGTTCTACGTCTTGCTGAGTCGGGTGAACAGGACTGATGACCAGCTTTTAGTTGGGTATTCAGTTTCTCGTGCAGGAAGGGCTGTTAAGTCCTGTTGGATCATTCTCTACATTTTGGAATGCTGCGAATTGGCTGGCAAGGAGGCCCCTGAGGGTGTCAGGGCTCACTCCACCAGAGGTTTCACCGCCACCTCGCCTCTGCAACGTGGAGGTCCTGTTCTGAATATTTGCCAAGCAGCCACATGTGTTTTCTTGCACAGGTTTATTAAGTATTACTGCTTGGATTTGATGTCTGGTCAGGATGTCCGTTTCACCAGGGCTTACCTTCAATGATTTCTGGTTTAGGTGGTGTCCTTGCTACCCTCCCTCCTACAGGTCATTGTACTGCTTTGGAAGTCTATAGCACAGCTGGTCCGATAGCACAGCAAGTAGGAGTGCTCGCTTTGACATCCGAGACGCAGGTTCAAATCCAGGCAGAGCCAAACTCAGCCTTTCATCCTTCCGAGGTCAATAGATGATCACCACACACCGTGGGTAATAATAAGCAGCGCTCAGATACCCGAGGGTTCGTAGTGCTATATAAATGCTAAATTATTATTATTACTATCATAGATGAGGAATCTGTGGGAGGAGGGAGCCCATTAGAAGAACAAATTACTTACCTCTCAGTAATGTTCTTTCTGATGGACGTTCGTCCCACAGATTCCTCTTCACCCTCCTTACCTGCCCTTCCTGGTGTAGCTCATAGACCTTGGTTCTGCAGTCCCTGAGCATCAGAGTGCTATGGGAAAAAGGGTTGAACTGTGGTCACGGAGTGCAGTGCCCCTATATATATACTGCTTGAAAACATTGGGGTCTTGAAATATCAACTTTGTATTTGTCCTGCGCCTATAGTAATGTCGTCTGCCGGTGAAGGTACGGAGGCCACCCCTTGCTCCGTGGTACAAGTTGAAAAAAGGCTCAGCCTTCTTCACGTAGTTGGCAGCGCCATTAATACATACTCAATACAGAATGAGTTTGTATCAACATGTATGTTTTAATACCCTTTATGAGACATGTGTTTCAGCAACTTCTTTGCCTTTTTCAATCAGGGCTGAGAATATTTTAGATTGTCATACGTGAAAAGAGAAACAGGAAGCAAAATGAAACAAAAAACATTTTTGTTAAACGTAAAAGAATACCACATTCAATGATGAAATACAATTTGTACAGTTGGTTATAGTGAGATATTCATTTGAATCACAGAGAGCAGGGGGGGCCGATTTTTTGGGAATCAGAGTGAAACACATCGGGATAGGGGAAAAAACAGGTTGGAAACCTTAGTCATGATCACAGAAATATTTCTTTTTGTCCTAATTTTCTACGTTGGCAAATGAATGAAAGATATATTTCTTACCCAATGGCTGTGTCTTTGCTGACATATTATGCGTTTCTATTGGTTGCACAGATAACGGGTTAAATCCCTCCTAAGAAGAGTATGTAATGGATACTGTCATTTGACCATAAATCAGGTTTATTTTCACAGTCATTTATGTTGTATTCACGTGTTAGAGAAAGCGGTCTCGAAATGGCCATAATTCGCTCTCCTATAAGTGTTGGTATTGGGTGTATACTTCTAATCCAAACAATGCCATAAATGTTTTGGCATTAGTTGAAATTAAATGTTACTGCCACTGCTTATTGTTGCAAACGCCAGAAATATAACACACAAAAAGCATATTGCATATCCTTTTACCCGTTTCAGTGACTCGATTCGTTCCGGTTGTCATACTACTATGTTACAAACATTCGTAAATATGTGAAAAAACTGTATTCACTTGCTATAATCTTGCGCGCATTCAGCTCAGCGCAAGATCAAATCATTTTTCCTAACTTCAGTATTGTCGGCCACTCGGAACCGCTTAAGGGCTTACCTTCAAAGTCTCAGCTCCTTCTCCAAGTGTCGGCAAAGTGAAGTTGCGAACGCGCTTTGGTTTTGTTCATATTGGTTCTGTTGTGTAGGGGTTGCAATGGAGACTGTAGTCCCTTGTCACTGTCGACTACCGCAGCAAAAACAAGCACCATGTTTTGGGACCCAAAAGTCCTAGTGACTGCTTCCAAATGCCTGTGCTCACTAGGAATGTTGTATTTACTGATGGTGAAAGGGTATACAGGGTATATTAATTAAGATACAATATTTAATGAATGATAGGCTGATAAATTCTGGTGCAAAGGTACATTAATAATTTTAAATACTCACTTGAAACAAAAATGTTTTGACCGTGACTAGTATGCTGTAATTTTAGATCTTCAAACTGATAATCCCGCCTGTGGCGTTGGCCCTTTAAGTGCTCGCACGCGACTGGGTGACGTTCACTCCGTCGCGTGTGCAGTGAAATAAATGGGGCGTGTCTGGTGACATCAGAAGCACCGGGGAGCCCACACGAGCAAGATCGCTGTCTCTGTGTCTCTGTATCACGGGGTTGGGGGGCTCACGGACGGCGGAGTCCGGACACCGCCAACAGTGGCGACGAGTGCCGGGATCACTTCCTGGAACAGGCGGAGACATTCGCTCGTAGCGTAGATGATCCTACGTGAGCGCTTCAGCGAATTCTGACCGCGGAGAGGGGAGAGACGCACGCGGCCGGCGGCCATTTTGATGAATAGGCCTCGGATACTCATGGCTTCATAACGAAGCGCCGGTGAGCCATCCGGACATACTTTTTGGACATTCCAGCGGCGGACAGCCACTGGAAACAGCACGTTTCAATTTTAAAATGAATCATTGACATTTTCACCTGGACGACATTCAGGTGCTCCGGGCCAAACACAGCTCCCTATTCGAGGGCATTGGACAGTTGGTGGGTGAGCCGGTCCGGCTCCACATCGATGAGTCGATCCAACCAGTGGTGCTGAAGCACCGGCGAGTTCCTTTTCATCTCAGGGATCTGGTGGATCGAGAGCTGGACAATCTGGTAGGGCTGGACATTATTGAAAAGGTTGAAGGCCCCACCCCATGGGTGTCTCCCATTGTCATCGCACGCAAGCCCAAACAGCCCGACGCGGTGAGGATCTGCGTGGACATGCAACTCCCCAATAAGGCCATAAAGAGGGAACGGCACTTGACCCCTACCATCGATGATATTATAGCGGAACTGCAAGGGGCGAGGTTCTTTTCCAAACTGGATCTGAGAGCAGGCTATCACCAGATGGTCCTGCACCCCGAGTCCCGCTACATCACAACGTTTACCACTCATCAAGGTCTTTACCGATACAAGAGGTTGAGTTTTGGGGTGTCTTCTGCGGCGGAGGTGTTCCAAAACATCATAAGAGGAGCACTGGCTGATCTGGATGGAGTCCTCAACATCAGCGACGACATCCTGGTGTATGCCAGGTCAGAGACGGAGCATCTGGCATGCCTGGCCAAGACCTTTGAGCGCCTTTGCTCGCTGGGACTCACCCTACACAAGGACAAGTGCGAGTTCCTGAAAACAACGATCGAGTTTTTTGGATTCGTACTTAAGGCGGATGGGGTGTCGCTGGACCCCCGCAAAGTGAGGGACATAAAGGAGGCGCGTCTGCCGGAAAATGTTGCGGAGGTGAGGAGCTTTTTGGGCATGGTCACTTACTGTGGCCGTTTCATCAGGAATCTGGCGTCCCGTTCAGAGCCGCTGAGATCTCTGACAAAGAAGGATGCCGTCTGGCAGTGGGGCCCCCTTGAGCAGGCGGCATTCGATGATATCAGGAGTGCCTTGGCGGCGGACGACACCATGGCGTTCTTCGATCTGAGCCTGCAGACAGAGATCGTAGTGGATGCCAGCACCTATGGCCTGCGGGCAGTGCTTACCCAAGTGGGGAGTGACCAGGAGATTCGACCCATAGCATACGCCAGCAAGGCGCTCTCCGACACCGAGCAAAGATACTCCCAGATTGAGAGGGAAGCCCTGGCGGTGCTGTGGGGTTGCAGACATTTTCGCCTCTACATCCTGGGGCGCCCCGTGACGGTGGTCACGGACCACAAACAGCTGTTGCCGATCATGGCGGGCTCATCATCCCGTCCACCAGTGAGAATAGAGCGCTGGATGCTCGCCCTGCTCGAGTATGGAGTGTCGTTGACATATCGCCCACGGGCTAACAACGCGGCGGACTACCTCTCTCGACACCCAAGAGGGGACTCGCAGGAGTCTACGTCGGCTGAAGAGGCCGACGAACATGTCCGCCTGGTCGTGGTAACGGCCACCCCAAACTCCATGCAGGTGGAGGAGCTAGAGCTCGCGTCAAAGAGCGACGAGTGTTTCGCCATCCTGAGGGAAGCAATGCAGCGGGGTGCCTGGAAGACGGTGCTGGAAGCGGTGGAACGCAGGACATGTGAAGCCAGAGTGGCTCTCGAGCAGTTATGGAGAGTGAGAGAAGAACTGACATTCTCGGAGTCGGGGCTGTTGCTAAGGGGTGAGAGGATCGTGGTGCCCCAGGCCAATGTTGCACAGGTCATCGCCTTGGCGCACCAGGGCCACCAAGGGGCGCCCAAAACAAAAGCTCGCCTCCGCCAGAAGGTGTGGTTCCCGGAGCTCGAGCGGAAGTTTGAGGCATTTGTGGCATCTTGCGTGTGGTGCCAGACTGCGGCACCAGCCCAGCGGGAACCGTCCATTGAAATGATGCCGAGAGGGACTAGGCCATGGGAAGTAGTGCACGCAGACTCCGGGTCCACGTCGAGAGGCACTCAATTCCTAGTTGTTCGACAAGTGGTCTCAATACCCGGAGGTCGAGTTCATAGAGTCCGTCGCATTTGAGAACGTAGTGGTGGCGCTGGAGAAGATTTTCGCCACCCATGGCCTGCCCTCCGTGCTGTGCTCCGACAACGGGGCGCCATTCCAAGGCGAGAGTTTTGCGGAGCTCATGAAGGAGTATGGCATTCAGCACCGGCGGGTAACCCCACTGTGGCCCCGGGCCAACGGGGAAGCAGAGCGCATGATGCGCACCCTTAACAAAGTCTTCAGGATTGCCCACGGAAAAGGCGAGTGCTTGCAGAGGGCCCTGTATGTCTTCCTGCGGGGATATCGGACCACACCCCACTCCTCAACGGGTGTAGCACCGGCGGAGGTTCTCTTCCAAAGATGCCCGAGAGACGTCATACCGGAGGTGGGGGGCAGGGACCCCGCCGCCATTGACAATGAACAGGTCGAGGAGGACAGACGAACAAGGACGCAGATGGAAAACATCCGGAGAGGCCTGAGACCCCCACATATCGCGCTGGGGGATGAGGTGCTGGTGAGGAATCGCCACCCACAAGGCAAATTATCCCTCACGTATGAACCCGCCCCCCTGGATGTCGTGGCGGTGAAAGGCTCTATGGTGACAGCCTCTGATGGGACATCATCCGTGACTAGGAATGCTTCCTTCTTCAGGAGAATCGGCGACCCGAGAGTGGACAGCCCGGACAACCGAGAGGGTGAGGAGGTTTTGGATGAAGGTGGGGGTGAAAGCCCCGCCATGGACTCTCCTGCTCGGTGCAGACCAGGTCAAGAGACACCGGCCAGAGACGTTGGCAGGAGGTACCCCCTGAGAACAGGGCGTGGGAAACCTGCCCGTCTCACAGACTATGTAACGGACTGAGCTGGGGAGGCTGACCTGGGGACAATGGTCAGGCCGTGACAGGCACCCTCGGGGGATCCAGGGTGGCTGTTAATAAATGGGGGTTTTGGTGTGTGCATAGTTGCGATGTATATTATAAATGTGTGATAGTTAGTCCCTCCTGTTTCCAATTTGTTGTTATGGAAAAGGAGGAGTGTGGCGTTGGCCCTTTAAGGGCTCGCACGCGACGGGGTGATGTTCACTCCGTCGCGTGCGCAGTTAAATAAACGGGGCATGTCCGGTGACATCAGAAGCACCGGGGAACCCACACGAGCAAGATCGCTGTCTCCGTGTCTCTGTATCACAGGGGGTGGGGGGCTCACGGATGGCGGAGTCCAGACACCGCCAACACCGCCTATGGACTATTGGTTTCATACATTGATAATAATTGGTTTAATATTGAGGCATATCAGGTTAGTTGAAAGGTGAAACACCATATCTTATTACAATAGTTTTATACAGAAAAAGTCTGTTTTTTATTTCCATGCATTTGTAAATGGATGCCCTAAATTAATGGTCTGTTGATTACGGTGCTAAATTCACATTGTGCTCAGCTCAGCTATTGAGATCCTGTCCGACCATTTGCTACTAAACGAATTTGTGTATAGATAAACTCGTCTAATTACTATTTCCAAATTTCTGGGAATGAAACTCTGTCCCGTCTATCTACCAATAATTGTTATTTTTAGGTTCCCTAATGTTCAGGATGCTATGGCAGAAGTATATTTAAATTTTAATTTGTATTTTGGGGTTATTAGTTGGGGGAACTCATGTATATCTAAACTGCACATTCCAAAACATGTTTATCACAATGTCCTAAATAATTTGAACAAATTTCATAATGTGAGTCCCTTTACAAAAAAAACCCCATCTCATTGTCGGAGTTAAGTGGATCTGAATTTACAGATTGTTCGCGCTTCTTGCTGTTTTAGGCATTGTTCTCTATTTTCTCCACGTCTGCCAAGATTGACCTTTCTCAGTCCAATAAATTTGATGTCATGTTTGTCAGCCATCTGGTGACAGGTTTGCCAGTGTACCGCTAATGGTAATGTTCCATCTTGGCTGCCAAAAAGGGACATGTGTTCACAAATTCTAATTCTCAATTCACAGATAGTGCTTCCAATGTGAATTTTACGACAAATTCAGATGATGGCGTACACAACATATGTAGACTTGCAATTAATACTGTCATGGATAGTTGTCATTGTACCATGCATATCCTTGAATTTAGTAGTAGGTTTGTGTGCGTACTTGCAGATCGTGCACATGCCGCACTTTCTGAATCCAGGTACTGTATCTTGTAACCATGTAGTTAATGTAAATGTATCTTCTTTTGGCAACATGGATGGGCTTATGTTCATTTTTAAAGTTGGGGCTCATCAAAAAGATGACATTTGGATGGTCATCAATATATTTACTAATGTGTTCATCCAATTTCACGAGGTACCAGTTCTTGCGTAGTATCCGTCGTAATGTTCCATTGTTACTGCAGTACGTGGTAATGAATTTGACTTTGTCATACTCTCTCTTCATTGATCGTGTTTTCTGAATCAGGGTTGATTCTCTGGTAATTTTGTTTGCTTGTTCACATGCAGTTCGTATACATTTGGCCTCATAGTCTCTCTCTCTGAATCTTTTGTATAATAACCTGCATTCCTGTTTGAAAATGTCTTGGTTTGCATAATTTCTGCGTGCTCTAATGTACTCCCCTTTTGGGATGTTTTGTTTCACTGGACCATAGTAACAGCTGGTTGCAAAAAGCATGGATTAACTTCAGTTTGTTTACGGAATGTTCTTATCTTTAACTTGTTGTCTTCCACATACACCACCAAGTCTAAAACGTTTATTTCAGTTCTGCTGTTAACACCTGTGAATAGTATCCCAAGTCATTCACATTTGCTCTTGACATAAAATGTTCCAAATCCCCACGTGTCCCATTCCAGATTAAGAGAACATCGTCTATATATTGAGCCCACATAATCACATTCTTTTGGACTGCTGTGTCTGTGTAAATGTGCATGTCTTCATACATCCCCATGAAGAGGTTAGCTGAAGCTCGGGCATATTTTACCCCCATTGCTACCCCTAATTTCTGTTTGTAAAATATATCATCAAACATGAAGATGTTATTTTCCAAGGTTGTTTCGAGCATTTCTTTAGGCATCTCCATGTAATGATAGTGGGATGCATAATATATACTGGCCCACACATAATTTCTTTCAAGGGGGCACGTACAGGCGTCGGGTGGAATCCATGGGTTATACTTCCATCAGAAAGAACATTACTGATACGTAAGAATCTGTCCATCTTCCTGACCCCTTGATTTAAAGGGAACACGCTTCACACATGCCCATGTACACATTGCTTTCATCCATACAACTGAGTGCAGGTTTTCATCTAATAAAGCAGGTGCACGAAGCCATATATTAATATGATGAAGCATACGTTTAGACAGTACACAGTTGTCACATTTCACTCCTTTCTCCTTTTTTATATTTTACTAGTTTTTGTTTATTAAAATGTTCTCATCATCAATCACTAGGGAGAGAACACTGTGGATTTTTCCCCACTGATGGGCACGGTGTTCGTCGCATCAGGAAAATCTTTGCCACAGTCATTCGTTTTGAAAACTTTGAACGAGTTCCACAGTGTTATTTGTTTGTGGCAACTTTACTTTGCAGATTTCCAACGGTATTTAATTCAAGAATAGAGTAACACGATGTTGCAGGCATTTGTAATGCCATGGTGGCATTTCTCTCTTAATACGCAAACCCAAATTAAAGTTAAAAAACGCAGTATTTCAGAAACAACTATTGTAATGTTTGACACAGCCCTCATCTTCGAAATGGGAAAGCGGTAAACAACTTTCAAGGTGTGCCAAGCCCCTACTGCCCAAGTAACTATGAACAATACACCCTTGACACTCTCGCTCATCGCGATAATTGAAACTCGAGGTGCACCCCGAGCCAAAGAGAGGCAACAAACTGGCATACACAAATGTGATTCATTTGATAAATTTCTGTCCCATAGTGTGCATTATAAAATGTATTCACTGTCACATTAATCCCGTAACATGTACCGCGTTTTCTTGTCATCCGGTTGGGCCTGGTACTGTTAATCAGAGACTGTGTGTTGGGGCTGGTACCCCAATAAAGGTTGCGACACGGAGGATAATTCCACCTTCCCTTTATTACCTCCTTCCTCTCCCTTCTCCTAAGTAGAACTGAACTCCCCTGCCTTAGCTCCTCCCTTTCCTCCCTCTCGCTCCCGCTTCTCGCCTTGGCCTTGGCCTCTCCCTAAAAAGGTGCAGAGACCTAAAAAACTGTGCAGGTGGTGCGTTTTGCAGGCATGGGTGTGACAGGCCAGGCATGGGTGTGACAGGCCATGCAGCGATGCATCTGGCTCTCGCCATGCAACCAGCCTCTTAATCATCAACTCATCATCCTAGTGTTCCGCATCTCATAGCTGTTGGATCCATGGCATGCCAGTCTGTACGAGACATACCAGAAGCTCCAGCACCCGGGCTGCAACAGTGGTTAAAATGCATGGATATTCTTGTTCACGATCTGGGCATAATTCAGGTGATTCAGTTGTTCCACACCACCAAAAAAAGCAAAGGTTACTGTACTCTTACGCTCTTGATACCATGAGTGAGCTGCCTGGAGGTTGCCATGGTGACTGTGACATCCGTTGCATTCTCAATGCAATGCACGATGCGTTTTGGGCAGGCTCGCTGGTTCCCAAGGAACAGCTACTTAAGCTTCCGGGTTCTCAGGGAACGCCGCTTCTGATTTTGTATTATCAAGTTGCTACTAAGTTCATATCTTGCTGTTTTCCTTGCTCCCATTTTGTCCCTACCTTGTTTCCTGATTCCTATTCCTTGTACACCTTGGATTGAACTTCTTTACTAACGATGAACACAGACAAAAACAACCTGCCTACTTCTTACTGATTCTGTCCTTGTTGTGCCTCGCTCTGCAAACAGACCCGGACAGCTTACACAACCAGATACCTCTTGCCTATTTTGTCCTCATTGTGACTTACTCTGCAAACAGACCACAAGACCTACCAGCCCATGATATTGCTTCCTCTCTCCATGCATCAGAATTTCCATTTCCATCTGTCCCTGATAACCGCCCCACGTGTGTTATGCCTAAAACAGCACAGGAACTCAAAGACTTCCACCCCTGGCGCTTAAGTAACGTTAGGCATCCTTGTTCCGTCGTGACAGGTGGTCCCTTGCAACTAGAGGTTTTGGCCACTGCCGCACAAGGCGTCCTCGTGCCGTTGTGGTGAGGTTAGTTGGGCAAAACACATTGGGTGAACAATCCGGACTGGTTCTCCATATCCTCTCGGATGGTAAGTGTGTCTCTGTCCTTTGTTCATTGTTAGGTCATTATCCCTGGGTCATTGTGTCACATTGTTGTTTTCATTCTTTAGGAATTCCTTCCACTCACCTGAGACTAGTGACGTTAACTAAGAGGGGGTGCTCTGCCTTTACTCCCAGTGGGGATTGTTGACTCTCACATATTCAGGTTAGCCAATATACCAAGGTCTTGGATAATATTAATAATTTAATTGCACTCTTTACTGATTATCTTTATCTCCGTTACAGTTCCTGGGTTCGGCCGATGTCCTCCTCTTCCAACTAAACGGTTCCTGGGTTCAGATGGTATCCTTCTCTCTCAACTAATAGATCTCTCTGCATGTATGTTTCATTCAGAGAGTTACATTGGTGGGGAGAATTCTTCACCTTCACTATGAGGGCAAGAACTCTCTCCTACACCAAGAGGCAATACCAGGTACCTGACATAATCAGAAGCCTAACAATAGAGAATGGATGCCAACGAAACCCTGGCTACCCTGATGCATATGGTGGCAGAACTCCGCACAGAAATGGCCTCGGCCCATGCCGCCTCTCAGACACATACGCAAATGATGGCAGAACTCTGTGCGGAAATGACCTCGGCTCATGCCTCCACGCAAGGTCAGATTGAGGGGTTACAGGCGGGTGCCTATCTCGGGGCTGTGGTGCCTCCACAGGCATTAGCCTCCGGTGAGGCTGACCCGGTTCCATCCCTGATCACGCCCCCAGTCTATTTGACCTCCCAGTTTCCCTTGGCACCTCCGGAACGTTTTCACTGCGATCCAAATGTGCATCGCACCTTCTTAAACCAGTGTAGGTTACACTTCTTGTGTCGCTTGAATGCTTTTCCTGACTTCACCACTAAGGCAGCTTTTGTTTTGTACCATTTGGGGGGGAAACCGCAGCAGCCTGGGCGAACCCTTTACTCGAGGCTGGTAGCCCTTTGTTAATTGACTGTGATGCCGTTCTGGAACCCATGAGTCGTGTCTTTGACACGCGTTATAAAGACACAAGCTACGGAATTGGAACTCCTCGGCTTATAACAGAGTGATGCTTCCCTTCTTGCATACGTTGCCAAGTTCAATCAGCTCGTGGCTGAGATCGGTTGGCCAGAGGACAAAAAGGCTTCCTTGTTTTACAAGGGCTTAGCAGACAACCTGAAGGACACCCTAGCCACGGGAGCAGTGGTCCCAACAGCGTTTCATGAATTGTTGGATCTTGTACTTCAGATCGATGCCAGGAGGGCAGAGAGAGAAAAGGAGAGAAATGGGGCCCAGTTCCAGTCGTCGCAGTGCCACATGCCAATATTCAGGGGAATGTGGAACCAATGCAAATCAGTGCAGTACGAGGACCTTTGACCGCTGCAGAAAGAGAAAGGCGGCGGACCCCTAATCTCTGTTTCTAATGCGGTTCCTCAGAACATTTTCTGAAAGCTTGCATGAAAAAACCAAAGAAGTCGGGAAACGGAAGGTCTCTGTAATGGATGGAGCCCAATTATCGAGTTCCAAGTCTTTGGGCTTCAGTCCTCTCACGATCAAGGTCAATTTTTGTCTCCCTTCAGGTTCCTTGTGGCTCGGAGAGGTGGTGCTAGACTCAGGGCCCACAGGGAACTACATTGACCAAATGTATGCTCATGATAAAGGCATCCCTATGGTTACTAAAGAACGTCCTGAGCTCGTGAATGCTGTGGATGGTTCCACATTGATCTCTGGTCTGGTCACCGAACACACCGTCTTATTGGACATGGAGATGACCACCGTTACAGGCCATGGGAAATCAATAAGTTTTGATGTCATCGCCGCTCCCAAGTACAAAGTTATCTTGGGTCTTCCATGGTTGAAAATGCTCCACCCTGTTATCGATTGGGTGGCTGAAGAAGTCTTCTTTTCATCACAATACTGTGAGAACCAGTGTATGGATACTCCAGATTCGATCAAGAACCCTTGTCATTCGATGTTGGATGTTGCTCCTACCATAGGGGCACTTACAACTGTGGTTTTACCCAAAGAGTACCATGCCTTTCAGGATGTTTTCAGTGCAAGGGGTGCCGAAATTTTGCCCCCACATAGGGTTCATGACTGCCCCGTAGATCTAGTCCCCAGGGCTAAGGTTCCCTCAGGGCGTATCTACTCCTTGATGGTTATTATTATTATTATTATTATTAAAAGAAGATGCAATCTTAAAGGACCATATCGATAAGGCATTGGCTAACAGCTTTATCCGACCTTCACGTTCAACGGGGGCTTCTCCCATGTTCTTTGTCCCTAAGAAGGAGGGTGACCTTCTCCCTTGTATTGATTATCGTGCCACCCTCAACTCAGTAACTATTCGGAATCAATACCTGTTCCACCCATCTCAGTCCTTTTAGATCAGCTGGGGTCAGCTAAATTGTTTACTAAGTTAGACCTAAGAGGTGCGTATAACCTAGTCCATATGCGCCGGGGTGACAAATGCAAAACGGCATTCAAAACAAAGTATGGCCTTTAAGAAAATTGTGTAATGATGTTTGGCCTGTGCAATGCCCCAGCCACATTTCAGCACTTCATCAATGACGTCTTCCGAGACATGCTGGACCAATTTCTTGTTGTTTACCTTGAAGACATCTTGGTGTATTCCCCCACATACAAATCCCATGTAGTGCATGTATCCCAGGTTCTGCAACGTCTCAGGGACAACCACCTATACGCAAAACTAGAAAAGTGTGTATTCCATGTAACCCAGGTTGAATTTTTAGGCTACGACATCACAGACAAAGGCATACAAATGAGCACCTCAAAAGTCCAAGCAATCCTGGACTGGCCGGTGCCAAGCAACATCAAGACCTTGCAGTCCTTTCTTGGCTTTGCTAACTATTATCAGCGTTTCATCAACTCCTTTTCTAAAATCGCTGCCCATTTGACGTCTTTTACGAGTCCCAAGACGCCCTTTGTTTGAGGTTGAATTGCCCAACAAGCCTTTGACACATTGAAGTCAGCTTTTACGTCAGCCCCGGTCCTGCTCCACCCAAATCCTGATCTACCATATGTGGTTGAAGCAGATGCTTCATATACGGTTTTAGGGGCTATTCTATCGCAAAAATGTAGGGACACAGTCTCCCTACACCAACTGGATTTTCACTCTCCAAAACTGACCTCATTTGAGGCCAATTACGCCATTATTGAGAAAGAACTCCTAGCAGTAGGGGATGCGTTTCTTGTATGGAGACATCATCTTCTAGGAACCACATTGCCAGTACAGGTGTACAAAGATCACTGGAACCTATTGGCCCTACAGTTGGTAAAATGTACCACGGCCCGCCATGCACGATGGCATGAGTTTTTCTCCATGTATCACTTCGAGATTACCTATCGACCAGGTTGAAGACACTCAAAAGCCGACGCCTTGTCGCGGCTTCATGGTACTCAAGCTCGTCCCGAGACTGGTGGTCCCATATTGCTGCCCCAGCATGTTGTTTGTGCTTGTACTTTACAAACCCCCTTACGTACTATGTTAGTCGAATGGGTACGTGCACATCCACAAGCTATTAAGGACAACAACCTTCAAGTATTTCAGGGCCTAGCTTACTATCAAATTTCCATTGACCTACCTGAGGGGTCTCCTTGTTTTAAGGCCCTTAAATGGGTTCACGATTCCAAGTGTGCAGCCCGCCCTGGGGCTAGGAAGACATTGGAATCTTGCACAGTTGGTGCTGGTGGCTGTCCATGGACAAGGACGTTTCAGAATACATTGCGTCCTGTTCTATATGCGCCCAGTGCAAGAATAGTCTGACCAAAAAACATAACATAACAGGTGTATTTGTAAAGCGCACATTCATCCCCGAAGGGGCATCCTGGCGCTAATAACAGATGTTTATTGTTACCCAACTTAATGGTACTCCTTTTTTCGTCCTCGGAAGGATGAAGGGCTGAGTGGACCTCCAGGGATTTGAACCTGTGACCATGAGGTCAAACACAGGTCCCTGTAGTGGATGTATTAGTCCACTGAGCCACAGACCCATCAGACCAAGCCCGTAGGTCTCATACATCCCTTGCCCATTCCGGAGTAACCCTGGGTCATGTTGACTATGGACTTCATAGTGGAGCTACCAACAAATAAAGGTTTTGATTCCATTTGGGTGGTGATAGACTCATTCTCTAAAATGGCCTTGTTTGTTCCTTGCAAGGGGCTCCCTACCGCTCCTGCCTTGGCTGATCTTTTTCTGCATAATGTGTTCAGATCCTTTGGCTTCCCAGACATCATTATCTCTGATCCCAATTCACATCACGTTTTTGTTGGGCTCTTACACATTCCCTGGGAATTGACGAACGCTTATCAACTGCTTACCACCTTCAGATGGACGGTCAGACCAAACATCTGAATGCTACTCTTGAGCAGTTCTTACGCTGTCTTGTTCTGCAATATCAGGATACCTAGCTGTCACTAGTGACTATGGTCGAATTTGCATATAACAATTTGCCTCATACACGCACCGGTTATTCTCCTTTTATTGCTATGTATGGAAGGCATCCTCATACCATACCTTTGCATCTTCTCTCATCCCCAACCAGTCTGGCGGCCGACGCCTGTGTCCGTGATCTGTCTAAGATACGAGACGAAATAGCTTCCCAGCTGCATTGGGCAAAGGCCCGTGACAAGGCCTTTGTGGATGCCCACAGAAACCCTGCGCCTTCTTATGCAGTGGGTTCCAAGGTCTGGCTCTCCATCCGTAATCTGCAGATCCCTGGTTGTCGATCATTGATCCCTCATTTTGATGGTCCCTACCCTATCACAGATATCATCAATCCCGTGGCTGTGTGCTTAGATCTACCCCCTTCATGGAAAATCCACCTGGTTTTCCCTGTCTCTCTTCTCAAACCTTTCCATACCTCCACTCGGTTGGCTGTTTGTACCCCCCTCGTCCCACAGGACTCAGACGAGTAGGAGGTCAGTCGTATCCTTGATACGCCTGTTCGCCAAGGTGTGCGTATGTACCTTGTCGATTGGAAAGGCTATGGACTGGAAGACAGGATTTGGGAACCCACGGATAACATCCATGCCCCGGCTTTGCTGGCTAATTTCTGGTCCTCAAGTGGAGTGAGGAATTCTTTAGGGGTAGGTGCTGTCAGGATTCGACCCAGTACGGGACATACCAGAAGCTCCAGCATCCGGGCTGCAACAGCGGTTAAAATGCATGGATGTTCTTGTTCACGATCTGGGCATAATTCAGGTGATTCAGTTGTTCTACATCACCAAAGAAAAGCAAAGGTTACTGTACTCTTACTCTCCTGATACCATGATCGAGCTGCCTGAAGGTTGCCATGGTGACTGTGGTTTCCGTTGCATTCTCAATGCAATGTACAACGCATTAGGGGCGGGCTCGCTGGTTCCCATGGAACAGCTACTTAAGCTTCCAGTTCTCAGGGAACGCTGCTTCTGATTTTGTATTATCAAGTTGCTACTAAGTTCATATCTTGCTGTTTTCC
This sequence comes from Ambystoma mexicanum, assembly GCF_040938575.1. Taxonomy (NCBI): domain Eukaryota; kingdom Metazoa; phylum Chordata; class Amphibia; order Caudata; family Ambystomatidae; genus Ambystoma; species Ambystoma mexicanum. The sequence goes on along the minus strand of NC_090927.1, from coordinate 678,440,901 downwards.
TTGCTCCTGTTTTGTCAGTACCTTGTTTCCTGATTCCTAGTCCTTGTACACCTTGAATCAAACTCCTTTACTAATGACAAACACGGAATGAAAACGACCTGCCTACTTCTTAATGATTCTGTCCTTGTTGTGCCTCGCTCTGCAAACAGACCCGGACTGCTTACACGACCAGCTACTTCCTGCCGATTTTGCCCTCGTTGTGCCTCGATCTGCAAACAGACTTGGGATGCTTACACAACCAGCTACCTGCCTGCTGATTTTGTCCTCATTGTGGCTCACTCTGCAAAAAGACCACAAGACCTACCAGCCCCGCGATATTGGTTCCTCTCTCCACGCATCAGAATTGTCATTTCCATCTGAACCTGATAACCACCCCATGTGTGTTTTGCCTAAAACAGCGCAGGAACTCAAAGACTTCCACCCCTGACGCTTAAGTAACGTTAGGCAGCCTCGTTCCGTCGTGACAGGTGGTCCCCTGGAATTAGAGATGTTGGTCACTGCTGCACTAGGCCTCCTCGTGCCGTCGTAGTGAGGTTAGTTGGGCAAAACACATTGGTGAACAATCCGGACTGGTCCTCCATTGCCTCTCGGATGGTAATTGTGTCTCTGTCCTTTGTTCACTGTTAGGCTATATCCCTGGGTCATTGTGTCACATTGTTGTTTTCATTCTTTAGGAATTCCTTCCGCTCACCTGAGATTAGTGATGTTAACCAAGAGGCGGTGCTCTGCCTTTACTCCCAGTGGGGATTGTTGACTCTCACATATTCAGGTTAGCCAATATACCAAGGTCTTGGATAATATTGATACTTTCATTGCACTCTTTACTGATTATCCTTTTCTCTGTTACAGTTCCTGGGTTCGGCTGGTGTCCTCCTCTTCCAACTAAATGGTTCCTGGGTTCGGCTGGTATCCTTCTCTCTTAACTTATAGATCTCTTTGCATGTGTGTTTCATTCAGAGAGTTACATTGGTGGGGAGAATCTTTGCCTACACTACGAGGGCAAGAACTCCCTCCTACACCCCAAGGCAATACCAGGTACCTGACAGCATGGCCATGTGCCATTAGTAGGTTTCCAAGTGTGGTGCCCATTGAACCACTCAGCACCATGTGTCATTGGTAGCATTCCAAGTGTGGTGCGCATTGAGCCACTCAGCGTCTCCTGTTTTTACAGAATTATGTTCAACTGGTTCTGCTTATGACAGCAATCCAGGCACTATGGATGGCCATCAGGATTTTCATGAACCATGGGAGTAGTGGCACAGACCGAGCCTTACAGATTGCTTATCTCCCAGCGTTTAGTGGACCAGTGGTTCTGCTGAGTCTCCTTTGCCTCCCTGGAATCTCCCATTGTTTCTAATGGTTTTCAGTCCCCTCCTACTGAGGTCCTTGCAGAGTTTTCTTTGCAAGTCGTGTCTATGAAAGGACGCTTCTGTTAATCTGCTACTTCCTTCGCAAGAAAAGGAGCACATTGGACTTTTAGTTGTGCCAGAACTCTGGGTACTTTACAAATGATGTTCCTTTTCATCCCTCTTTCTTTTTCCTTAAATGTTTTCATGCTTCTTTCTTATGCTTCAGGGGATTTCCCTCCTGGCCCAGATACAGCTTTCCTAAAGAAAGCACCACTGAGCCTCAACCCCGGCAGGCCTTGAGGAGCCCAACCATCAATACAGCTTTTAGGAGGCTCCTCTTTTCATTCTCATTTTCAGCATTGCCCTTACTTTTCGGTATTGCTGCTTTCCAGGGTATTCAGAAAGGGGCATACTACTATGAGGGAGAGACATTTGGTCTCCTCTCTGATGCAGGATGAACACCTAAGCTGCAGCATGTTGAGTTATGCAGTGCCTTGTGACAGGAGTCCCTTGGTTGCAGTGTGAGAAGAAAAACTTGCTACAGGGTGGTTTGTTGAAGGCTTTAGCTTTGCAACTCAGCAGGTACTCCATCCTCCCATGTGTTCAGCCTATGTGTGGCATTGTTAGGCTTGCAGTGTGCACTAAGAAGCAATGCCTTACTGTGCCACATTTCTGACTACCATCAAGACTAGTTTGTGGCTCAGTGTGTAGGTGCTTGATGTCTGCTGGCCAAATTGGAATGAAAGAGACGTTGGCTGAGGGCATCTCAGGCCATTTGGTTTCTTTTGTTTTATTGGCACAGGATAAACAGCTCGGCTGCCATTTCATACTGCTGCATTCTTCCTCTGATTTGTCAGGTGAGCATCTTAGAGCTCCAATATGTTCCTGTGATTGTTTCATGTGCAAGAGCCCATTATGTGTTCCATACAAAATCTTAACATTACATTGGAGCTTGCTTTGTGCAACCCCCTTTTCGAAGTTCATAGTAATGTAGGTGGGACTTTTGATAAACTTTTGGTCTGCTTTCAGGGCTCTATTCCAGAAATAATGATTAGAGTTTCTATGCAAGGAAATGGTAGCCAATATTCCTCAAAGGTTTCTAATGTCCTCTCCCAAGCAACATCCTGGCAGAATAAGTAGAGCAACTGCCTGGTCTGTTATGTGTGTGGGAATAATTAAATAATACAAATAAATAAATGAACTAAATATCCACTGAAGAGTAGACGATGTGCAAGAGAAAATACAGCTTTAATAATTCCCACAGTTGAGAGATCAAGTCAGACAGCCCTGCAAACTGAACTGGTTACAATGTTCTCAACCCCGCCTCCTGTGGCTGCAACCTTTATTAACAAACCAAAGGATTAACATAAAACACGTTAGTTACGTTTTGGGGCTGGTCAAAAAAGAGATTGATGGAACATTATTAGGCACCTATATTATTCCATATATTGTAGTAGTTCTATGGGACACAGTATTTAATGGAACATGAAAATGAAGTTCAGGTTACACCCCTAATGACGTTATCAAAGTTAATAGCTCTATGATGTGTTTTTTCCTTTTCTGTGGACATTATGAGGCCCAGGTGGACTTCTTATATTGGCTTTGCCAAAAGCTATTCCTTTCTAGCAGACTATTCAAGCATATGCAAAGGGTAGGACTGGAAAAGTGTTTTTAGCAGGAATTTGGCCAAGGTGATTGAAACTGGTAAGGACAATGGACTGCTCAGAGAACAAGGATGTCATCATGGTGGAGGGGAGTCTACACCCGTTGGTGGGAAGCGCTGGATAGGAAGTCATCAAATGACGCGGTAACCAGAAGTGGAAATCGAGGAAGGAGTAAGTATGAGTGAAATAATGTATTGTCTTGGCCTGAGGTGGGATATGATGGCTGGAAGGCCTAGTAATGTTTATCAAATGTTCTGGGGGGTGGGTCAGGTCAGAGTGGTCAGTTGCCTGTCGTTGAACAATGCTGTTTTCCATATTTTAAAAGACAACAACAAAGCTTTCTCTATTTTTTTTGACCCAAAATGAATGTGTGAGCCTTGTTTCTCTGACAATTGTAAAATGGATGGAGTGACCAACCCCAGCAAGGTCTCTTGCTCTGAGGGGCAGATAAGAGTCTGATCCCTTAGAGGAAAGAGTCATTGTTGTAGATTTGAACTCCGAGCTGTTTTTCCCTTCCTTTTGTAGAAGTTAAAGGTCCATGCTAAGCCTATGACAGAGGGTGCCCTATTTATGGATTTACTGTACTGCCTCCCTAACAGTACAGGGCAGGTTCTTCTCCTCATGCTAGTAAAAACTAATGGCTTGGCCTTGACTCATGGAAGAGCCACCTGATAGAGAGATGGTCGGGTGTTAGCTCTGCTTGAGCCTTTGGAGAGAGCTCCGCGCATGAAGACTGGTCTGATGACCGAGTGCTTACATCCCCATTGTGTATGGCACAGGACAGTCTGCTCTAAGTTTCCCCAGACACCTGAAACGACTGCTTAACTGTTTTCCTTCAATAAGGCTTGACGTTTACAGGCCAATTCATGGAATAAATCTGTGCTGAAATTTGTGGCACAAGTGTGCAAAATCTAGCATGTGATTCATGGGAGGCCCTGCACATGTTTTTCCCGGGATGTCCGCCAAATCCATGTGTGGTGCACACGGGCGCACACGTCACTGCGACATCCCGAACGCTGTGTGCGACACGCACAGCGAAAGTGCACAACGTGTAGCGCACACACCAAAAAGGGGACGGAACACGCGGAATGGGGAACAACGCGTGAAAATGAGAGCATAACTGGGAAGGAACTGCTGGGAAATACACGGAACGCCCACACGCACGCGAACAACACGTATTCATGGAGTAATAGGGAAAACCTGCACACGCCAAAAGACGCGCACAGGCGTAAACACATCCACCACACAAAGGCAGGCAGCAGCGTCCTCGCGCAGTATAAAAGTGCACGCAAACAACAAACACGTATATACAGCTACGATGAATGTCCCATTTCTCACAGCACTGATTGTGGGACACCGCCAGAGGAGGAGAATAGCCAGACCCTGCATTTTTTTGCCCAAGACCAGCTTTTTTGGGATGGCTGGGGATGCCTGAGGACACGGTCTGTGGCAGGTATAGGTTACCACCTCATATCACCCTAGAGCTGGTCACTGAGTGGGAGGATGGTGCCCCCACATACCCAACAATAGGCACAGGTGCTGCTCATGTGAGGGGAAAGGGAACGTGGCAAGGCAGCCCGGACCCAGCTTGTGGCCACATTTTTCACCTAAACTCCCGCCCCTCCGGAGTGCACACAGGCCTGGCACATACCAGGTGACAATCGATGATGATAAAGAGACAGTCAACTTTCACAACCTTACCACCCTGAGAATGTTGCCACAGAAGTGCTACATTGTGTGTATCCCTAGCTACTTAAACATAACCAATCCTGTGTGACCAAAAGGAAGACATGCAAGGTGCATATCACACCATCCCCCTGCAAAACAGGCCATGAAAATCACTGGTATGTCACCCAAACCCTCCCAACCCACATCACCCTTGTCGGCCACACCATGATATGGCATGCAACAGCAAAAGAGCAAAACAAAAGCGCAACACATGAGTAATTAGATACAAAGTGACACATGATAAATGGAAAGAGCCCTGAGACAATCACACCTGACATGGAATCAGATGAAATGACTGACCAATAACCTCCCACACATACAAAGTCATAAACAAATGCATGCCACCAGCAGTATCATCAACAAAAGACAGAATGCCTGTTGGCATGCACATTGGCCAATCCAATTACGCTAATCACAAACCCGTGTGCTGTGTGTGTCTCCTGCAACACACCTCTCAGCACACAGCACAGTGAGCCGCCATTGTGTTGGGGATACACATTGAGCATCATATAAAAAGGACAAGCAACAAAAATAACCCAGTGATGCATGTACATGATCCCCAAATGGTAAGTGATCATGTGCTGCATGGACACAGCAATCAAGGCAATCTGTGTGCATGTGGTTGTATGTGTGTTGGAGCATTGTGTAAGTGTGTGTGTGTGTTAGTAGGGACATGCACTCAATACATGCATGTGAAATGAAGTGGGCCTCAGTGTCCTATACACATCACATGTGAACATTGCCCATATGAACATCCCAGTATGTCAAACCACAACAATCCCCTGACACCTGAAAAGTAAACCCAACACAGGAACAGCCATTGACCAGCAGAACACGTCCTGTACATAGTACCCCACAATGACAATGTCAGAGAGTGCCCAATCACTGTAGCTCAAGCGTACTGTCCGACAACAAAAGTCACTCCCTCATTTACTCAACACCATGACCTTCAGAAGAACTGTGTCTGGGGTCCGTCGGCTTCTTCCTCCTACTCTACCTGGCTTCAGGCTCCCCCTTCCCCTTGGTTTCCTTGTTCTTCTTTTTGTGTAAATAGGGTCCAGCCCCCTCAGAGGCCACCTTGACTGGTAAAAATACCAAATCGCAGAGAACTCCAAGGAGACAAACCCCCAAACCAGGACTAAAGCCTCTAGGCACCAAAAAACCCTGGAAGAGTCTCCAGTAGATGACTTGAAGTCGCAGAATATGGCCAAGCACATGTCCAAGCAGAATGATGGAATAACTACCAAGGTAGCACAGTAGAACAATGGTTCAACAGGATGGGTAGCAATTTGAGTACACAATCATCAATGACGGTGCCACAAGCACAGGAGTGGCACGAACCAACCAGCCCCTCTGCGGTCTGGGCCCCTGCAAGGTAAAACTTACACAGGCCTCCGAGACCCTGTCGGGGAAAGAGGGTTAGGGATCCATTGGTTGGGTAGGTATCGGTATTTGGGATAACCAGAAAGAGGGTCAGGAGAGGGGAGGTGTATGGGCAAGGGAAAGTAGGGAAAACACAAAATACAACAATTGACAATTACACATACAAAATCAGAGAAACCATGTTCCTCATGCACACTGTACAAACTGGCTCAAAGGCGAGCCAAAGAGAGACTTATCTCTGGGGTGAGTGCTGGCCTCCTGTCTGCGCACTCTCAGGTCCGGTAACAGGAGCAGTTCAATGCTGCAAAGAGAGCGTGAGTTACTATTCTGTGGGTGTTGCCTCACACACATATAACACCATTCATGCCTCGAACTTAGTGACTTCTCCCCAAACAAGAACTCTTGTCTGCTGCTTCGTTCATATAGTTTAGCTTGCCCCCGTGATGGTTTATACACTGTTCACATGGTAAGGTAGCCGCACGTGGCTAGGCGGTAAACTGAAGACCATGTGTTAAGAACCACACATGATAGTATGGGCCTTGGATGTGCTGCTAGCCGTGTGTGGCGAGGTGCAACTTCAATGTGGGCAGGGTTTTGTAGTTCTTGGCCCGGTGTCTGCTGGGAAAGGTAGTCTGGAGGCTCCTTTTTCTGCAGAAAGGGCATACAAGCCTTTTATAAGGCTTGAAGCTTTTCCGTTTGTGTTTCATTATGCTGCCTGTTACTGGCCCATGTCTGAGACCCACATCTGACCTCCTCCCACACAACCCCAGGGTCTGTACCCTGACAGGTAGGGCTGGAACTTCATTAGACAATAACCAAGGAGGCTGGCACAACTGGATGGTTGAGCTGAACACAATCAATCCTTGATCGCGTGAACGAACAAAGGCAGAGAGAGCACAAGTCTGGAAAGGCACAGTGAAAGGGAGATAGCCAGAAACAGCTGACAGCAAGTTAAGAGCCACAACAGTTGAATAGCATTGGTAAACCAAAAAATAATCATAAAGGCATGGATGTAATAGATGAAAGACAGGAGGAGCGACAGAGAGATGCTGTGGAACAGAAGTGTACTGAGGCAAACTGAGGCAGTGTAAGAGTATGTGGAAATAACGGCCCGAGAGACGGGCGGACAGATCTGCAACAAGTACAGTAGCAGGAAGAAAAACAGGGACTAAAGGCACGAAAGTGTTACAAAAAAGTAAAAGAGCTGTAGTCCAGTAGGAAAACTGCACGATCAGGCAGCAGCGAAGTCCAAGAGGGAAGACAGATACAATGTGCCGTCCAAACGGAACGGAGCGGAGCAGTAGTATATAACATCTCAGGTGAGGACTGGACCGTGAGTTGTGCCTCTTGGGTCACATACCTAATGCATCCTCCTTTGCCACAATCCCCATGGGCTGAACTCAACATGTAACAGGCTACCGTCTACAGCATGAAGTGCATCAAGCATGTATACAGGCATGAAATTAAAATACATCACAATCAACATCAATAAATGGACAGTTCAAAAATGTATTCACCAAAATTGATTGCAAACATGCCATGGAGAAAACATCCATAATACCCACCAGCGGTGTAAACACAAGTAGTATAGCAGCAGACAGGCCACAGATATGATGAAAGTCCAATGCCCCTGCGTAAATTGTTGTCACACCGAACCACCCTTGCAGGCCCATGGAAAGGGGAAGCAGGAGTGGCATATGTGTCAGGACCCCAAGCCACAAACACATACATGAGACAGGCTTGAATGGGCCCAACTGGAACAGACAGTGGTTGCTTTCAAAAGCCACAAAGCACCACACTGTCACATGAATGCACAATAGACAAACAATTTTAAACTAATTTAACTAATTAAACAAATAAAATAAAAAATGGCCACATACGACCCAGGGGGGAGGGATCTAGGAGTGGGGAGGTACAGGGAGCGCCTCAACACCCACATGCGATGATGTTGAGATAAAAAAACTCCATGGGCTCAACGCCTGCACGGCACAACCTGTGTGGGAGATAAGTCGTCATCCTGCTCACCCTCTGGATGGAAAACAGAAGGTGGATGTGGCACAGTACCCTGACCACACCTATGCCCAGCTTGCCCCTCAACGACAGCAAGTCTGCGGGACTGGTAAGCCTGGTCCTGTGCGGGATGACACATAGGTCAGCATGCAGCACCTCACGTGATACTTGTGCTTCCTCTTGCAAGGTAGCACGTGTAACACGGAGTTCTGCCGGCATGGCCTCACATGACATCTGGAGCACCTCCTGGCATGCACGTAACTCAAGCTGCTCCAACCTCTCCTCTGACCGCTTCCTCTAGGACATGTGAGCACACCCAGAGCAGATCTGAGGGATTGATGGTCATCCTTCAGGGCCTTCTTGTGTGCCTCTGCATGAGTAGCAAGTGCTTGACACAGAGACACCATTTCAGCCAGGCGTGCCCTGTCTGAGGCCGCCATGCCCAACCTGAGTGAGTGGGCCGTGGACTGTGCTGCCCGCTGCTGGAGATCCACCTGCCTAGAAAGGGGGAGCACGGATTGGGCCACACGTTCCATGCTCTGAGCGATCTTATCAATATTTGCCCCCTATTGTTCTGAATTGGCATACATGGATTGCTCCCACTCAGTTGCCGGACTCGACCCCCGTGGGGCACAAGGTGCCGTGGTCCTCGCTAGATTGGCACCACCCGCGGCTGCAGGACTACATCCCTCCATTGACGTGATGCCCCAGGCACATCAACAACTGGTGTGGAGTGTGACTGTGCATCCTGATCCACCACAGGCAGAGGTTCCAACACCGTCTGGCCCCTCAGGGCAGGTGTCGCGGACAGAAGATCATCCACATCAGAATCACCCACCGTCGATGAATGAACATGACACGCATCCAACTCAACATTGTTGTCAGAGTGATCATCTGAGCTAGACTGATTGCCAGCCCTGGACACGATGGTCTGAAGCACAAGTGGGTTCTCATGGCCTACCACCCCACGACTCCCACTTATGCCAGGTTGTTGATGTAATAGCAACCCCGTGTCAGGAATGACATCACCATCCTCTGGCTCTATTGCGTCATCATCTGTAATGTGGAAAAAACAAACATGAGTACACATGTCAGAAGCACATAACGCACACACACGTAGACATCACATCGACAGACAACACATGAAGCAGACATGTCACACACAAATGAAATTCCGGCATGCATCCATTGGCATTGATATGCAAACACATCACAAATGCAGAAATGGATGTGTGTAAATAATAAAGCCTAAACATGTACTGAATGTAGTAAATCACCTCCATCACAAACCACCTCTGTCAGGCACATGTCACAGGCAGAAATGACAGATGGCAACAAAGAGATGGCACATACCATAAGCATGTCTGAACTGCCAAATGGCCACAGCGGCAAGTGAATCCAAACACACCCTGACACGAGTAATATGCATGTACACATGCATCGCTAAATCATCATCACCAATATAGCTATATCCATCTGCAGCTCGGCCCGTACCGGGCTTCATGGGCCATGTAGAAATAGTGAATGTCCCGAGCAAAGTGAGAGCCTGCAACTAGGCATGAGGTAGCATAACGGCCAGTATGGTCCGAGCTGCCGGCCACAAAGCCTCCAGAACACCCCTCAGGGCCTGATTGAGCACATTGGGCCTCATTAGGACCCAGGCGGTAAGGGGTTTACGGCGGCGTAAACAGCGCCGACCCTTACCGCCTGATTCCGAGGTCCCTTAGCGCCACGGAGGTTTTAACACCTGCTTTTAGCAGGTGTTAAAATCCATGGCGCTAAGGGACCTTGTTGTTAATTACGCCACCGCAATTTACGGTGGTGTAATTAACGCCTTCCCCACTCCCATTATGCCCTATGAGGCAAAAATGGGAATGGGGAAGGGTAAATGGGTTAATGGGGACTTACCGCCCCACTCACCTTTGAATGGGGCGGTAAGTCCGCCAACCACCATGGCGTAAACGTAGTTTACGCCATGGTGGTAAAGGTACGACCCAGGCGGTAACTTACCGCCTGGGTCGTAATGAGGCCCATTGTGCATTGATTGTGCCCTAAACCATTATTCTGTGTATCAAATCATCACGGCCAGGCCCCATCAGAATAGCTTAATGGGCCTGGCCGTACACATACTGCACGACAGTGCACCTTCAGGATTGTGCCAGTTGAACATAACGGGCGCAATGCTGAAATCTCAGAAGCATTAACGTTAATCAACTACATATTAGTCATTCAACAAAAAAGCTGCCGAGGACACATGTGTAAATGAACACTATCACACACACATAAGTGATTAGCCGCAATGTTGCACTACACAATGTTGAAGCTGCTTGCATATGAACATGTGTTCAAAAACACCTGTGTCCATATAGACCCGTATGGTGATTATGAACAGCATCCTATACAGCAAAGCAAGCAGCTACAACGCTACTTGCTTTGGTGTATGTGAAAGTGTACACATAAACACATGCAGGCAGCTCCACAGTCATTACAACCAAATTGCCAGGCGATAGTCAATCTGCAGCCTATACCAGTTAGTATAGGCTGCAGATTGACCAATCAACCTTGCTAAACACCCGCTAGGGTGTTCCTATACTGAGTACATGTTTCACAGGATGCACCTGTGCCCGTGCCTTTCATGACAGTGAAGGGATGACTTTCTGTCCATATATGCTAGGTCACTTTGACATTGCAGCAGTGAATCGCCATGTAGAACGGTGTAACATGGCTCAGAAGTGGGTTGGTGCAGTGCAGAACATGTGTACGTAACCGACTATTTACATCAACAAGTGCATAACGATGTCAATCAATAAACATGAAGGCAGTGTAAGGGCAAGGTCAGGCATCACGTGCTATGTGCATGCAATGGGTTGCAAGGCTGCAGGCAAGACCCCTCCTTAGTGAAAATGCAGAAATGCAGGGAGGCACAGCATGGTAGTGAAAGGTTGACCAGAGAACTGTGTATTGGCAGACAGTGTTGAGTAGTGTCAATTGCATCATCAGAGTCAACTGACAACACAGTAGATGAGAAAGGGACAATAAGCAGGACACATGATGAACCCTCTGTAGTACACCCATTTGTGCAGAAGTCACTACACCAGTGGGACAGAGTCAGGGGGCCTGAAACCGGGGGAGGCCTGTGCCCCACACAGACCATGACACACTAAACATGTGCGTGATGCAGGACTGAGCCAGAGTGGGCATGGAATGGATGATCAAAACCCATTAAATGTATGTCATTCTGGACACGTACTACAATGATCATCCTGCCAAAGACACATAGGGGCATGCATGGAATGCACATTGAGCATGAATGGGCACTCATGTCCCTGCGGAGCATCTGCCATCTGCACAGTCTGAGTGAGACACCCTGCATCAAGGACAAAGGATGTACCCCACATTATGTGTCTGGTAGGTTGGCAGGGGGAAGTGTGCATGTAGACAAGAGTGTTACACAGGCCATTGCAGTAGTCCAACATGTTACCCACCAGTGCCATGGTGAAATTGCGGTGCAGGGGGTGGAGGGGCAAGGTAGCATGCCTATGTGGAGTACCCGGATGCAGGCAGAGCACACATGCACGTCAGTCATGGATGACATAGTCCGAGTACTGAGTGGAAAGACACCCCAGGCTACATGCAGAAGGGCCAGTGAGTTGGAACATGGACCGGATGGGCAGCCTGGTGACTAGCATGTGAGTAGGGTGCAAGTGTGGTGATGAGGACAGTCCCTGTCTGCACTACATGTCCAGCATGCTGCACAGCAGGCCCGCATTAGTGAAGCATTGCATGACACGAGAACCATGTACACATAGCATGTATTGGCAGTCAAGCACAACACATCGCACAAGCAAACCACACATGGCCTGGACAAAAACACAGCAACACTCACTGGACGGGGCATTTCTCCCACTCCTTCGTACAATTCTGCCGGATGAACTCTGCAGCGATCACCTTGTGTGGAGTGAGTTCTACCACCTCAGGTGGTGGCCCACTGCCAGTTTCCCGAGTCATGGCATAATTGGAGGCACGCTTTAGTTTAGCACAGCGTCGGAGGTCATCCCAACGCTTTTTGCACTCCTGAGCTGTGCGCACCTCATGTCCGAATGCACTAACATCCTCCGCAACATGCTTCCAGTGTTCCCAATGCTGGGCAGGCGTAGTGTGACAATTTGGGCCCACTAGCATATTGCGGTCGTGTTCTGACACGTAGCCCACAAGGAAGTCCAGTTCCTGCTTGCAGAAAGGCTTCTTCCTCGACGTGCTGGAGGCCGGGGCCATGTCTGGGGTCCCAGCCTCTTGTGCAGGTGCAACCTTTCTCCTCTTGGGCAGTGATCCGGACCCTGACTGGCAAATGCCACCCTGATCAGTAGGGGCAGTGACGCTGGTGGATTGAACCAAGAGAGTGGCAGGTGGAACTAGGACGGAAGCCCTGACTTGCATCAGTGGCTGCTGGGTGCTCTTGACTGGACCCAGCGCAGCAACAGCCGCTGTGCCAAGGTCATTGACCGAGACTGTCCTGGCTGGCAGACTCACAGCCGGGTTCGTGTTGGCTGCATCTGCCCATGCAGTTGCCAACACCCGGATGCTTGGGGGAGCAGATGACAACACTGCCCCAGGGACATGTGCCTCGGTCAGAGCAGCCCTGCATGCTCTTACCACATGCCTCCTGACCACCTGGAAATCGTCCTGGGATCTTCAGGTGTCGATGCAGCATGCACTGGCTGACCCTGAGCCTGGGTGGTGGTGGCCATAGCTGCACCTGCAGCTACCACTACCCTTGGGCCTGTGGCAGTCAATGAAACTGACTGCCGGGTCACATGGCGACAGTGTTAGATGCAAGAGCTGCATCTCCTGGAACCACAGGGGGTGGTGGCATGACTGCACCAACACATGGCAGAACATCCTGCCGAAGTGGCGCACCCCTGCCTCTTCCCCCTCTGTAGCCACCCCAGACACCCTGGAGTCCCCCTACTCCCTGATCACCCCGGCCATGTCCCTGACCATGCCCACCAGGTGGAGGACGCCCAGCTGAGGTGCCCCTCACCTTTCGCGGCCTCCCAACCATGGCACAGATGTAGTAGTGTCAATGGGAGGTGTACACAACAACTGTCCTGGGCGATTGGGGTTAAGAGAGTGGGGTACTAGATGTACACAGCACCCCTATGTGCCTGCAAGGCTGTCTGTGACTCCGGTAATAAAGTGACAGGTCACGCAATGCTCAGGTACCCCAATCTGCAGTAAAACCGTGTACACAACCCCCCGGTAGCCCACGTGTGTGGAATTAACCTCCCAGAGTATGCGGTGGCACCAAGGGACACGAAAAACACGTACACGTGGGACACGCAGGCTACTATGACCTCGTAAACGGGTACATGATACACAGGGGGACCCACAGTGGGAAAAATAGCGTGCGTGACTCACCGTCTGACTAGCGTGGTAATGAAAAACACACGTAGCCAATACCCCCACCAAAAGAAGAGATACATCCTTGATCTGCTGTGAAGTAGTGATGGCGCGTGAAACAACTAGAAGTAGCAACACACGTCGGTCTCCACGAAAAGCACGTACAGCGAACTGCTGGCCCCGCCCACCTTTAACCTGTGCCGGGAAACACCTGCGCGCATCACGTCACTTATGCGCTTAGGCCCTTTCCTCGAATTACACGCCCTAGAGTTACAAACAAATGTCACTAACAATCCTGGCGGAATTAGAGGTTAGGCAAAACGAGATGGATCTAGAATGTTTTGGCATACATTTACTACAGTCAGAGAACAGCAAGATCCATTAAAGCAGAGATATCCCTCCTAAACATTAACCAGAAATTCTATAAAAAAACAATAAGGAAGACACATTTTTGGCCCACTATCTCAGTGTCAGAAAAATATCATGGACACATTTTCAACAACAGAGATATGGATAGGGTTAAGAGAGATTTTCACTGATTGACAATTGTTTCATTAAATAAATCTTGGATTTAAATGTATTCAGGGGTTTTTCAATTTTTAGAATTTTTGTGTACACCATAAAGTACGAATCATTCATGTTATAGTCATTTTGGGTCTACCTTTTGAGATTGTGTATAGGTTTAAGAGAGTCAACATGGTGGCCAATATAGTAACCTTCCATGCATTCTAGAGGCAGTTGTATGTCATTGTCACCCGAGAACCAGACACGATATATAGAGCATGTTGATCTACCCCAGATCTCCCTGGAACAAAAAGAATCACTAGAGGGGCCAATATGGAAAAAAGAGCTCTTAAAAGTGAAAACATTCTTACCAGCCCTAAGATCATTCATCAGGGCCTGGCTATGAGCCACAGAAACACCACTGGCAACTTTGATACGTGTATGGTTGACATTCTACATGTACACCTTGGGGATGGGCCCCTGGGCATGCCCCACAGGCAGACCATCACCCCTGGGCATGCCCCGCAGGCAGCCCATCACCCCTGGGCATGCCCCACAGGCAGCCCATCCATCCTCCCCATGACCCGCAGGCAGCCCATAACCCCAGACCATGCCCCGCAGGCTGCCCATCACCCCAGGGCATGCCCTGCAGGCAGCCCATCACCCCTGGGCATGCCCGCAGGCAGCCCATCAACCCTGGGCATGCCCTGCAGGCAGGTCACATGTCACCATGCACTTGGGAGCCTTGACACATGTCCCCCACCCTACCGCCAGTGATCGGCACCTGCCAGCAGGCCCCGACACATGTCCCCCACCCCCAGTGATGGGCATCTGCTAGCAGGCCCTGACTCATGTCCCCCTCCCCCTACCCAACATGTCATCGCAATCCAGAGCCATGGCCCTTATGGCCACCCAAATCCCACCCCACACCACCTCAGTCCAAACACCCAACCAAGCATTCCATCCACTCCACATTGAATTCCCCATGTCATGATGGAAAACAAATAACCAGCATGCCCCTGAATACATGTCCCTCAGACCCACACAATGGCGACACATGACTGAGAAAACCCACATTGTGACATGCATTAAAAAATGAGAGGCAACCACACAAGTAAAGTAGAGAAAAAAACGTATTAAATCATAAACTAAATGAATAAAACAAAAGCACTCAAGGAGAAAAAAAATAATCCAAGTCCGGAAGTCCAAAAATGATTTTCAAAAAGGAATGCTGTAACCAATAAAATCCAAAGTAAAGTGGCTCCAATGCGTTTGTCCATTAAACAAAATCCAAAGTTCCAAAAAATAAAGTTAATCCAGGTCCATAACTATATACAAACGAATATCCAAGGGTCCATGACCCCAACAATCCAAAGGAAACCTAGCCAAAATCCTACATAACAAATAACGATATTCAAAAAGGCAGGGCATAGTCAATGCGCCCCAAAGAAAAATTTAAAATAAAGGAAACCTACACCTATTTAACTATTTACAAAGGCAGAGGGCTAGTCCGACGCCTCACTCATTGATGGCCCGGGCTAGGGCATTATCGAACTCGACTTCAATGTCCCCTGAGGCGGGCCTCTTCCCTGGCCTTGAGGTCTCGCAGGGATGCAGCCATGGCCTCTTCCAACTCCCTGCGAGTTGCCTCGAGGCACACAGCCCGCCTCAATGCACGGCTCATGGAGTTCTTCGCCCTGACCAATGTGATCCGTGCCCTCTCCGCCCGCTGCCGCTCCGCATCTATTTGCCGGCCCAACCGCTGCCACACGGAAGACACTTCCATTCCTGGGTCCTCCTGCCCAAAGGCCGATGCCTGCCCCTGGGATGTTGATGGCCCCGAGCCATGATCGCTCCCACCCTGAGCCTGCTGCTGCCATGCTTGTGCCCTGCTTTTTGATGCCTGCACGCCCTCCTCTTGCTGGGGTCCAGTTGGTGGGGTGGCCACCCCTGCTGGACCTCCAACTCCCGACTGTGGCAGGGATGTGTCCTCCACCAGCCTGGCCGCTGGCTCAGGGGCAGCTCCACAGGGGGTCCAGGTGATACTTGGGCCGGAAGATGGCACGGAGGACAACTGGCGCATAGGGGGCTCAGTTGAGGAGGGGGTCGCAAGATGCTCCAGCACACAGATGAACCCAGTACCGACAACCTGTCCTAGTAGGTCAATGTAGCCAAAGAGGTTTTCAAAATGACGTGCATTGTCCAGATGAGAACCCTGCACGTCATCCTGAATACCACGTTTGCGCAACGCCACCCCAGCTAGGACAGGCCCAATACGGTCACGGATTGCAAAGTCGGCAGGGAGAGGAAGGCCAGTAGTTGTATGCACATCCCCTCCCTGAAAACGGGTCTGGACGGAGGCATCCCTGCTAGTGCCGGATGATGCAGTCACAGGATCGGGGACAGGATTACACACATGCACCTCCGCGGTGGCCTGTGCTGCCTCCTGTCCCTGCCCCTGGACTGCTCCACTAGCACCAGTGGAATCCCCCCCTCCAGGCCTCGTGTGTGGGCCTTCCACAGCCTCCTCCACAACCAAACCCCCCACCAACCTGGATGACTCTGTGCCATCTTCCTCCATGGGTGCCTGTGGGGGCTCAGCTGCCCCTACTGCTGTCGAGGAGTCCACCGTCAAACTCCGCCTCTTGGACCTTACCTCAGCAGCTGCGGCCATGGACGCGGCACCAGACTCCTCACTCCCCGAAGAGATGACTACCCGGGAGGGGAGCTGGGCCTTGCGTCTCCGGCTGGTGGTGGGATCCCTGCCGCTGTGCTCCACAGCACCGTCTCCGCCCTCTTCATCAGTCGACGCTGCAGACAGGGAGAGACAGAACACAGGCATCAGGGCACTGTGCAATGGTCTGATACACACATGACAGTTGCACATGAGTGGCAGTGTCAAACTTCACAGATGGCATCACACTCCCCAACACATATATCATTTGAACCCACACACATGCACAAATTAACAGGAATGGTGCAGCAGGCAGCAGCATCCATACACACTCAACAGCATGAACATCCGAAGGTTAGCCTGACGTCAACAAGCAACATGGGGAATGCCGAACACATGCACACATGCCACCAGACAGACATGCATCTGTACATCCCCACCCCTTATCACAGTGCAATCATCGGCAACTATGTCACATCTGCCAATCGGCTTCCAACATGTCTGTGTCACATGCATCCATGGCATATCACAGTCGCACACTTGTCAAACACACACACATGCACATGTACACCATGCACGTACATGAAGGCGGAACCAGCATCCATGTGTCACACCCCAACCATGGCATAGTACATACACGGAAATGCTAACATGTGTGCGTCTCCACATGCATTTGTGCATCATGCTTTGGAACACATACACCATTGATATGCATCACACATGACTGGAGTCACACACAGCAGGCTCATGTCCCTGCACATGCACATCCATACATGGGCCTTTCCAGACATATGTCCAAGCTGCACACTCCTGGCACACCTCAACATGCACTGCGTCCAATCAGTACGCATGGACACTTACTGCTCGACTCCGGATGGGTCTGCCTCTCGAGGACCTGGAGGTGAAGTGCTGGGCGTATGCGTTCCAGGACCCTCATCTGGTCGTTGGTAAGGCGGACCCAGCACTCCACTCCATCCGCTGCATCCAAGAGATGCCGGGCCTTCCTGAGGGTCCTGGACCTGAAGTCCTCCCAGCACTTATGGACGTGTGGTAGGTCACGTGTTGCCACCCCCTCTGCATTGATGGCAACCACGATGTCCATCCAGATTCTCTTCCGTCCATTCTTGTCAGCGCGTGTTCTTCCGAAGAGGGCATCATAATGGACCAGGGCTTGCTCCACCAGGATGCCAACCTCTCCTGCTGTGAAGCTGGCAGCCCTCTGCCTCTCTGGCTGGGGTTGCTAGTGGTCTCAGATGGTGTTTCCCCCGACATGGCAACCCCGAGGCAGGTGTGGGTGGGCAACTGGGTCCTGGTGCTGGGCTGTGGAACAATGGAACTGCAGTCGGGAGTCTTCTGTTCCAGCAGGGGTGGTCACAGCAACTGGACCTCTGCAGATGGCTGACGTGCAGGCACCAAATAGCAGGGCACGTGGCTAGCAGGCAGGCAGGCAGCAGCAGATGGCTGGTGGGAGTCGGCTCTGGGCTCCGGGGAGCAGGAAAATGGCCTTCTGGGCAGGAGCGTGGTCTTCCTTTTGTTGTCGTGTGGCCAGCTTGATACAGAGTGATTTGGAACGTGACAAAACAGCGCGTCAGCGTGTAATTCTGGGAAAGGCCCTTAGCGCGTAAGCGCGTTAGTGACGTGACGCGCGCTGGCGTTTCCCTCGGCATGGGTGCATAGTGAATCTGCACGTGCAAAAACAGCACGTCCAAAATGACTATAACATGAATGATTCGTACTTAATGGTGTACACAAAAACTCTAAAAAGTGAAAAACCCCTGAATACATTTAAATCCAAGATTTATTTAATGAAACAATTGTCAATCAGTGAAATTCTCTCTTAACCCTATCCATATCTCTGTTGTTGAAAATGTGTGCATGATATTTTCTGACACTGAGATAGCGGGCCAAGAATGTGTCTTCCTTATTGTTTTTTTATAGAATTTCTGGTTAATGTTTAGGAGGGATATCTCTGCTTTAATGGATCTTGCTGTTCTCTGACTGTAGTAAATGTATGCCAAAACATTCTAGATCCATCTCGTTTTGCCTAACCTCTAATTCCGCCAGGATTGTTAGTGACATTTGTTTGTAACTCTAGGGTGTGTAATTCGAGGAAAGGGCCTAAGCGCATACTCTGACTGTAGTAAATGTATGCCAAAACATTCTAGATTCATCTCGTTTTGCCTAGCCTCTAATTCCGCCAGGATTGTTAGTGACATTTGTTTGTAACTCTAGGGATCTAACCCTTGCCAATGTTGCACCCATAGCCAATATCATATCCCTGATCATCTCTTTAAATGCATTCCAGTTCATGTTGAAGGGATTATCTTTTGGGTTCTTTTTTGGGAAGAATGGTCAAAAACCTTCTTGAATATTGCTGGATTGCTTAATTTATACTGCGGTCCATTGCCTCTCATTCAGGTCTCTATGACTAATGGTTAGGTCCAGTTTGACTGGGCATTTGTCTGGAATTTTCACCCAAATCCACCTCCTGAATACTTTGTCAAAATGTAAAGGAAGATACAAAAGTTCTGGTTTATGCCATAAGAACGTGTGAATAAAGGGTATAGTTCTTAACTACTGTGAAGGGAACACTAGGTGTCTTCATCTCCCAACCTAGACAGATCCTGTTTGGTATCTTAAGAGACAGCCCTGTCCGGTGATGTGAGCATTTTGAGTGATCTAGTCCAATATCAAGTTGATCTCCCTGCCCAAATCTCCTGTTACATAATGTGAGATTACTGGAATCAGGCCTGTGAGCTAATCTTCTTGTCAATAGATGGGCATATATAGAGGCTATGGTTACAATGCTGCCACAAAAATTCCCCCTGATTGACACATATCTATATTTGGGATCTTTCTTAGAATGTAGTAACTGAAAAGTGGAAGTCTTCTTGCATGGCATGGCAATTCCCTTCCTGTTTATTAGATAATGAGGCAAATATCTGTTTCTGGGAGAACTTCTATTTCAAGTAGTGCTTGTTTTTCCATAATAGATGGTATTCTTAAATAAGTAACATGTCAGTGGCAGCATGCTTCATATAATTTAGCAGCCTCAGCCTTTTGCAGAGAGAGTTGAGAACCCACATATTTAATGTCACCAAATTGGCACCTACGATAAGTTCATAAACCCTCACTATCTTATTGGGCATGCAGGGGCAGTATAGGCTAGAAAAGGCTGCTTGCTCCATTAATGAAAATCACAAAACCGCCTGATATAACTCTATCATGTCACAAATATTGAAGAAGGAAACCAAGTGACATATCCCACAAGCACGATGCTTAAATCAATTAGCAGATGGTCCAATTCGGTATGCACCCATGTTCACAAAGAAAAGGCTTTACAAAGATTTAGCTCCAAAAGCTCCAAGCGAAAAGGAAAAGAGGCCCAGAGAACTCCAATGGTGAGGTGATTAATAGAGGACACCACATGCGTGTATCATTATGTGAATTATATGATTGAACCTTTGTCCACTGAGTGGTGCAGTTATCCAGTCTTGTTCGGGTCAAATAACTTATTCTAATGCATTCTCTATGGGTCGGGTAATTCTGTTATTCTGTTTTTTTTTTTTGCTTTTCTAAAAGCCTTAATGCACTTCACTGGCTTCCAAAATTATTACCCGGATCCTTTGCATCACTCACAAGGGGCCCAAAAATCATATCAACTGTCCTTAAGACATATGCCTACTCAGATAATCATGTGGAAAAACTGTCTCATTCAGATTTAAAGAGATGTCAGCAAAGTTGTAGAACTTTTTAATTCATGGGCCCCAAGAACCTAGGAAATGAGGAACGTTACATCAAATTCATGAGTGAGTGATTGGAAGGTAGGATTTATGTTCATGAGGGATTTCACCATGCTTGATATTAAAATTAATCACCTCACCATTGGTGTTCTCTGGGTCTCTTTTCCTTTTTGATTGGAGCTAAATCTTTGTAAAGCCTTTTCTTTGTGAACATGGGTGCATACCGGATTGGACCATCTGCTAATGGATTTAAGCATCATGCTTGTGGGATGTGTCACTTGGTTTCCTTCTTCAATGTTTGTGACATGCTAGAATTACATCAGGCGGTTTTGTGATTTTTACGCAGGAACAATATTGTGGAAAAGCTCCAGATTCTTTGAAGTCAGCACATTGTTGTTGGTCTAAATCTTGTTTGGAACCGCCTATACCAGCATTGAGTTTTCTTTGGTAATGGAGTGTGGTTTTTGAAGGATTATACAATTGTTGTGTGCAAGACTAAGTGTTGTTATTTAATAAAAAAGTGGGTAGAGTGGTAGTTGGTTCACGATTGTGTTATGTTTTTCTAATCTTTTGCAGACCTATCCATTACTGCATGACCTTACATATGAGTATTTCTAGCTGTTGGTGAATATTTGAATGCTTGGATTGAGGACATTGGAAGATACATTATAAGGGTGGTGTGACAAATCCTTGGATGTCGTCCCTTCTCTCCTAGGGGGAGCCTCTTACCATTAGGCCAGGGAGGTGAGGCTGCTACCCGATAGTCCCCATGGGGGTCGTACTCACGGGAGGGATCCCCCTATGTGACGGCTTTCCAAGAAGAATGCAGTATGCCCAAAGCATATCCCCACCTCCCTCATTCTCCTACCCTATACAGGGTCGCATAATCCCACACACTTCCATGTTTCTCTGTAGAGTAGATGATCTGACCTCCCTAAAAGTACTGAGGCGAGGAAGAGGTGCAGATTAATGCAGAGTTCCTTGTGGAACCAACATGCGCAGTCTATACAAATTGGAACAAGTAAGTCCAACCCGATAATAAAAAGGGAAGAAGGACTTCACCGTTTTTCAGACCACTCCTTGAGGAACCGGGAAACTCAACCGAGCAGCATGAACAGAGATGTTGGGTGTGCAGATACTGAGACACTTGGCCACCGGCAAAGGAATCCCTGGATACCCACCATGATTGGACCAAAGAAGGAGGCAGAGACCAGGGTAGCCAGCTGACCGGGAGAACCGACGTGCTCAGAGGGCTGGAAACATGCAGCCAAAGAGTGGGAGAACTCTGTGAGGCCGTCGTAGCTCCTGGAGAGACCGTGAGAAGTCTGAGTGGGGATTAGAAGCCCATGGACAGCCAGAGATCAAAGGTAAGAACCCTGGAGAGGTCCTGATAACCAGGTTGGTTTGTGGGAACCCCAAAGGGCAGGAAAGTCACAAAGAAGGGGTCTGCGCCCTACACCTAATAATGTACTGCCTCCAAAGTCATCTTCATAGGACAGTGAATCAGGTATGCAGCATCAAGAGAAGAGAAGCTCAGGGGTCTGGGACTTGCATCCTCTTATGAAGAGTAACCTAAGTCATCTTCAAAGTAACAGTAGTGAACCACGTGGGCTGTGAGACAAAAGCCCAAGAAAGGCCAGGGGAAGGGACTCATTCCCTCTGGTGTTTGTGAACATTGTGGGAAGCCTGAGAAAGGCCAGGGGAAGGGACTCATTCCCCCTGGTATTGTGAACATTGTGAGACGCCTGACAAAGAGCATGGGGAGGTAGTCCTTCTCTTGGCACTAAGGCTTTGAGTTGGAACTTTGCTTTATTTGTGAATGGAGACATTTCAATCTGGAACTATGTGTGCTGTCTTTGAAAGGAACTGCAACCTGGGGAAGGGAGTCATACCCTCAGGAAATAGTCTGTGCAGACTACATGCATGGTGGTCCACTCTACATGAGAAGGGAGCAATTTTTCTGCATTAAGAAGACTCACCAACCTTTTAGTTTAGTTAGAAGTGTAAGGGAAGGAAATAGCTTATGACACAGGACGGTGGACGTTTGGTTACAGACATTCCTACATGTTCTTAGTATTAAGACGAGGCAGGGAAACCCTTAGTGATAGGGCCAGGTAGGGTTTTTCCTTTATTTTTTCTCACAAATAAAAGTATTAGCAACAATCATGCCATGTGTGCCAGTCTCCTCCTTCCACACCCTTATATATGTTGTCAGTAGTGTGATCTGAATTAGTTGACACCAACAGGGGAATCCTCACGAGCAATAAGCTGGGTAAACCTTGAGTCCCATGGTTGCTACTTCCAGAAAAGAGTTGGCCAACGTCAACTTTTCCTCCAGTATATCATCCAGGATACCATCTAACCTAGAAACAGAGACAGAGCAATCCCACTTTGTTGGGTCAAGACTGCAAGGCCAGGATCGGCTGAGAAGTCATGAAACCTACAGCATCTGAGCCCCAGAATGGGGGCCACCTTTCATTTGTTACCCTCCCAGGCCATTCTTCCAGTAAGAAAATCAGTGAAGGGGAATAATTATAAACTTTTTTGCCTCCAAGAGTATGTGATTTCTGCCAGAGTCAATATTATCATCTCTCGAGAGCTATTCGTGAATCTCCCCACTAATAATGCCATCTATATTATGCCTCCTGGGGAAAGTGGCCAAAAGAGAGAACAAAAAACACTATCCCTCCTATCTGGTAGAGAGGAAATGAAATGTGCCCTCCTGAATGTCTCATCAAACCCACTGAAGATTGAAAAGAGCAAGTTGATGGGCCACTTCATATATGAAAACCTATGGGAATTTTCATCCAGTCAGACTGATAGAGAGGAGGAGGAAGATCACCCAGAGAATCAACCTGGGGAGAGTAAGCCCCACGAAAAAAATGTTATCACTCAGAACGAGAGGCTGAGCTAGACTGTAACTTTGATTATGATCAGACTAAGGGAGAGTCTTTGTGGAAAAAATGCCAACCTTCTCAGTTCCATACCATCTTCTGTAAGTTCCTTCCCTCTGGGAATAGAAAACCTTGCCCATCTGGAGCATAAAGCCTCAATGTCCTCCCACTGGGGTGACAACATTATGGGACCATGGTTTTCCAGAGAATACTAGTCCATACCCCGAGAAGGTTAAAACACCCAAACAATCAAGGGAGAATGCCCAGTCAACTCTCCAGACCAACAACATCCTAATTATGACACATGCCAAGGAAAGCATCGACAACCCTATCTCCATAGTGGCATTATTACCCTCCACTGGGGAGCCCCAGTATAGTAGAGGGGGGAATTGAAACAGGAAAAATAAAAGTAGGAAAAATAGTGCCAGATTGCTATATGTGAAAGGTAAGGCCATATACAGGGTTACCGTTACCATCCGACACAAACAGCTATGGGCCCAGTTGGATAGCGGGAGTAAAAAGTGTGCAATCAGATTAGAGTTGTTGCCTCAAAAACAGAAAGGTACCTACACCAAAAAGGTTTGCTGCGTTAAGAAGACTCACCAACCTTTTCATTTAGTTAGAGGTTTAAGGGAAGGAAATAGGTCTTTACACAGGACGGTGGACATTTCCTTACAAACATTCTGACATATCCTTAGTATTAAGTTGAGGCACGGGAAACCCCTTGTAGAAATAACACTTGGGCAGGCTTTGCCTTTATATTTTATCATGGATAAAAGTCTTGAGCAACAATCATGCAACCTATGAGTCAGTCTCCTCCATCCACGCGCTTACAGTGGCTTTACTCAATATGAGATTGTTGTAAAGAATGGCTCCTTAAGACCTCCCGAAGATACAGTGTGTTGTATCCCTGATCCAACAACAACAGTGCTTGGGACTAAAACATGTAGGGTTGTTTCACTCCTATGTGAAGTATTGTATTAGAATAATGTGATAGACTTTTTAAACATTGTTATATTTATTGAATATTATTGGTGGAGCCTGCCACAATTTACGTGGCCACAGGCTTTCTTGGATCCTTTATTATCCTTTCATTCCATTTCCTAACTGTTCGTTTGGGGTTTCAATTGTTTTGAAATAAGCAAAGGTGATGATATGTTTTTGGTTTTTAATTGTTTAATAAAATGTATTTTAATTTATATAGTATGTGTTGGTGTTGAGGTCCACTGTTTGATGTGTTTCCTTTATTGTGTTTATGAGAACCCTCAAAAATTAACAGCACTCTTGCTTGCATGTTCATGAATTTATAAAGCACCGCTGATTATTATGCAGTTATTTTGATCTTTACGGACAAAATTCTATAGCCGCCTCTCCTACCTGCTTGTCTCAGCAGGGCTTCGGCATGGTGGCTTGCTATACAATTGTGAGACGTACCGGAAAGCAACCTGTTGTGTCCCTGAAACTGTCAACGGCACACACTGGTTGAGGAAATGCAGGCTTTCTGCTATCCGGCTGGCAACAAAGCAGTTACTTTGCCCAACTGTGCTTCTTTTTGCTGGCCGCCTGCTGACACACACTTTGCTGTGGTTCTGAGGTAATTACACGGGTGTACCATGCTGGACCTATGCTTGTTTGACGCTCCTGCATTTCCCATAAAGTCTTCTCATTACTGATATCTAAGGTCCATATCTATTACTACACCAACAACAAAAGTATCATTTCCGCAAGCTGAAAATGCTCCTTATGTATTAAAAAAAGTCTACATTAACTGGGTGGCTTAAGTGATGACTTAATATTAAAATCTTTCTCAACTTGATGGCTGTTAAAGAAAAATCATGTAAATCAATTTCTTCTAGTGATATGTCTTCTATATGTATGTGTCACAATTATCACTACTTTCCTTGTTCATGCTGTCTCGAGCTGTTGATGGGCTCACCTGTGAGTGCTTGGGTAGTTTCTTTTTGTTGGCTCGTCTGCCCGCATTTCCTGGAAGTGCGGGAATCATGAAGGTAAGGACGACCTTCTTCCGACGCCACTTCACCGGCGTAGTCTTTTGAGTTCACAGTGTCGACAGTCTTTTCCCAGAGAGGAGAGGAGAACGTAGCAGTCTGCACAGGAGCGCGTAACAGTGAGCCCAGGAAGGAATGGTAGCGGTCTGGAGGAACCGCGGAAGCAGAATACCCAGGAAAGAAAGGTGATGCGATCCGCGAAGGACCGTGAATCAAGAAGCCCAGCAAGGAGGATCCGCTATAGAACGCAGAGTGGTTGCGTTGGAAAACAATCAAGGGAGGAACACAGAAGGAATCGCCAGACAGGAATTCCGGGAGGGGGAATGCTAGGAACAGCAACCAGAAGTTCGGAACTAAAAGTGTTGACACACGCTGTAGCGCAGGGGTGGGGCGCTTAGCTAGCATTGTTGTGTTTCTCAGGAACTAGACCGCAGATCCGCTTTCCGCCATATTTGGAGGTATGAGAGGTTATCCTGGTTCGTTGTCGAACCGACCAGGACGTCCAGAGGGGGTAGTAGCGTCGATTCATGACAGTATACCCCCTTTGAAACCTTGAACCACCTGGTTTACCAGGATGTAACCAATGGAATTGCTGAACCAGTCTCGGAGCATTTAGGTTAGAGACTGGTTCGCTGGTATGATCATTTGTTGGGTATCCTTTCCATTCCACAAAGTATTGCAAACGTCCTCTTTTGTATCTGGAATCACAGATCCAGGATACTTCATATTCAACTTGTCCTTGGACCAGCAGAGGAGGATGGCGAGGTGCATCTTTAGTGGATGGGTGATAGGCTTTTAGCAATGAAGTATGGAAAATGGGGTGTATCCTTTTCCATGTTGTAGGAAGGTGTAGTTGTTAGGCCATTGGATTGAAAATCTTGGATACCTGGAAGGGTCCGTAATATTGGGGCGCCAATTTGTTAGGTCTCAAATGTCTTGGCAAGTAGTGGGTGGACAACCAGACCTTACCACCCATGATGTAAGACAGGGCTGAACGTCTTTTGGCATCTGCATACCTCTTCACGTCGTCCCTTGCCTTGAATAATTGGTTCTTTGTTTCCTGATGGATTGAAACTAACTGTGCAGTCCAGGAATCAACAGAGGGGACCGGACTAGGTGAAGGCAACACCGAAGGAAGCACTGAAGGGTGAAAACATTGGTTACAGAAAAAGGGATTTGTCCCTATAGTTGAATGTTCAGAATTGTTGTAGGCAAATTCAGCAACCGGAATCAAAATAGACCAGTCGTCCTGTACCTTGGTTGTGAAACACAGTAGATACTGCTCAAGGGTTTGATTGACTCTTTCAGTAATGCCATTGGTCTAGGGATGATATCCTGATGACAAGGCAATTTAGATGCCTAGAGCCTTACAAAGATGTTTCCAAAATCTCGAGACGTATTGAGCTCCACGGTCAGAGATGATCTTGGACGGAAGTCCATACAGACGAAAAATGTGTTTCACAAAAACCCCCACCATCTCAGGGGCAGAGGGTAACTTCTGTAACGGTGTGAAATGGGCCATGTGTGAGAACAGATCTATGGTTACCATTATGACTTTGTGTCCCCTGGAGGGGGGTAAATCTACTATGAAATCAGTAGCTATGGCTTCCCAGGGTCGGGAAGGCGGATCTGGTTGGAGAAGTAGTCCTGCTGGTTTCCTGCTATCCGTCTTGTTCTGATTGCATACGGCACATGTCCGAATATACACTTGAACGTCCTTAGCCATCTTAGGCCACCAAATGTTTCTTTGAATGGAATTCAGGGTGCTATTGACTCCACGATGGCCAGAGTGGAAGGTATCATGACACAGATTAATTATTTGTTCCTTCAAGGTCTGGGTAGGAATCACTAGCTGGGAGCCTCGAAAAAGAAACCTATCTTTATAGTTCAGGGCCCAGGAATTACGTTCCCGATAATCTGTCCGCAGGTCTGAGTTTATGGTTTCTCTTTTAATAGTCTCCAGGATGTCAGTGGCCTGTGCGATGAACGTGGTGTTTGGGAACATCTTGGGCAGTTTGTGAAATTCTTGTGTTGAATAGTCAGGATGTCTGGATAAGGTATCTGCGATAATGTTTGAATTCCCTGGGATGTGTAAGATGCAAAATTGGTATTGGGCAAAAAAGAAGGCTCATCGTGCTTGTCGACTATTTCTGCATTCCATGGACTGGAGAACTTGGAGGTTTCTGTGGTCTGTCCGCACTTGAACAGGGTGAGTGGAACCCAGGAGGAGATGACGCCATTCCTTGAAGGCTTGACGAATTGCTAGTAGTTCTTTTTCCAGGACTGAATAGTGACTCTCACAAGGGAGTAGGGTTCGGGACAGATAAGCTATCGGATGTTCTGGTCCATCTTCAGCTTCTTGTTTTAAGACCGCACCAATGGCATATTCAGATGCGTCTGTTTCCACAAAGAAGGGCCTTGAAACGTCAGGTTGAATCAAGATGGGTCCTCAAGTGAATTTTTTTTTAGTTTCTGAAAGGCGGCTTCTTGAGATGAAGTCCAAACAAATGGAACATCCTTTTTGAGCAATGACACAATCGGTTGAACTATTGCAGAGAAGGATGGAATGAATTTTCTGTAGAAGTTTGCAAGGCCCAGGAAGGATGGTATCTGTTTAACAGAACCAGGAGTGGGCCAAGAGGTGATGGCTTCAACCTTTTTTAGATCCATAGCCAAGCCTTGAGGACTTAAGACAAAGCCCAGGTAACGCACCATAGAGACATGAAATGTACACTTTTCGGGTTTAGTTAGTAAGTGGTTTTCCCTTAATCTTTGCAACACTGCAGAGACGTGTTCTTGGTGTAATTCCGGGTCACTGGAATATATCTAGATGTCATCTAGATATACGATTACAAAGATGAACAGCATGTCTGAGAAAACCCGATCCATAAAACGTCGAAAAACAGTTGGGGCATTGGCAAGTCCAAAGGGCATAACTAAATACTCGAAGTGCCCAAAGGGTGTTCGGAAGGCAGTCTTATATTTGTCGCCTTCTTTAATTCGGACTAAATGGTATGCTCCTCTTAGGTTAAACTTGGTGAATATAACAGCACATCGAAGAGCTTCCAGGATGTCCGATATCAAAGGTAAAGGATATCTGTCTGTCTGGTAACATTGATTCAGGCCGCTATAGTCCAAGCATGGCCGTAATTCCTTGGTGTCCTTCTTGGGCACGAAAAACAGGGAAGCCCCTGCAGGGGATCTGGATGGGCGGATGGTTCCGTTAGCTAGGTTGGTGTCCAAGTATTCTCGAAGGGCCCTTTTTTTCAGGTTCTGATAGGATAAACATCCTACCAAAGGGTATTATAGCATTCTCCTCTGTCTCAATGGTGCAGTCTTCTGGTCTATGTGGCGGTAGAGACTATGCAATAGCTGATGAAAAGACATCCGAAAACTGTTGATAGACATCTGGCACCTGATTGACATTGGAGACAGTAAGGGAACAAGCACTTTCTTGGTTTTCCGAGGATATAGTGGGTCTGGTTTCTTTTGTAAGGCAATGCTCTAAGCAGAATTCTGAGCCCAGAAACAAGGAACCGGCAGTCCAGTTAATGTATGGATTGTGTTTTTTTAACCATGGCATACCCAGGACCACTGGATGGTGAGCGGCCTTTATGATGTTGAATCAAATGGTTTCTTGATGGTTGTGAATGGAAAGCACAATTTCCAGGGTTTGTTGTGTGATGGGTCCAGAAGACAAGGGATAACCATCTATCCCTTCAACTGTCTGTATAAGTTTCTTGGATTCTCTGGGAAATGTGTGTTTTGCTGCCCATTCATCATCCATGAACATGCCCATGGCTCCACAGTCCACCAAGGCTAAAACTGAATGTGTTGCTCCGATTGAAGAGGTCAGAGTTACATGAAGGACTACCAAGTTACACCTTGATATTGGATCAAGAATTTGAGGGATGGAGCGGCCTTTGGTCTCCCGAAACTGGACTCCATTCAGGATCGGGAGCTGGCATTTCCCGAACGTCTAGGAGGAGCTATGGGACAATTCCTGACTAAATGTTTGTCCAAGGCACAGTACATACATAGGGATTTGTCAAATCTTCAATTTCTCTCATGGGCGGGCAAGGGTCCACTCATAGCTCCCGATTGCATTGGTTCTGGCTCAGCTGGTGGGGGGGGGAGTTTCCCTGGAAATAGGAGCAAACGGTGAAGTTTTTGGAGGAGAGCCTCTGGTTCTTTTCTTTTCAGCCTTTCTCTGCTATATTCAGAAGTCAATTTGCAAGGATAGGTCCATGAGAGCCTGGAAGGATCCGGGACGTGCTATCCGCGCCAGCTCATCCTTTACTTCCTCATTCAGACTACGACGGAACAAAGTAAAGCATTCTTCCGCAGACCAATCTGCTTCCTTTGCAAGTTGTTTGAATATGGTTACTTAAGACAACATATCCTGTGAACCTTGTTGGAATTCCAGCAGTCTTTCTTGAGCAGTGTAAACCTGGTCTGGACGGTCAAACATTTCCTTAAATGCCTTAATGAATCCATCATAATTGTCCAGTAAGGCATCTCCTGAGGAAACCAGTGGTGTGGCCCAAGCAAGAGCATTATCAGTAAAATGGGCTATAACAAATCCCACCTTGGCTCTGGGGGTGGGAAAATAATAGGGTTTGAAGGTGAAATGAACCAAACATGAATCCAGAAAGGAACGTAGCAACTTAGGAGAGCAATCATATTTATCCACTACACCACCAGTTGAGGCGCTGTCCTGATATGCAGAATCCCTGGATAAGACTAATTGTTTCAGGGCAGCATTTTCAGCCTTCAGGTTTTGTACCTTAGTACAGAGTTCTTGCATTCCATGCAAAAGATCCTGCATAGTTGGATCCATCTCTGGCCTTGGCCCTCTGTTAATTGGGTGGCGTGTCAAACTGTCACAATTATCACTTCTTTCCTTGTTTAGGCTGTCTCGACCTGTTGATGGGCTCACCTGTGAGTGCTTGGGTAGTTTCTTTTTTGTTGGCTCCGTCTGCCCGCATTTCCTGGAAGTGCGGGAATCGTGAAGGTAAGGACGACCTTCTTCCGATGCCACTTCGCCGGCATAGTCTTTTGAGTTAACAGTGTCGACAGTCTTTTCCCAGGGAGGAGAGGAGAAGTTAGTAGTCAGCACAGGAGCATGTAACAGTGAGCCCAGCCAGGAAGGAATGGTAGCGGTCCAGAGGAACCGTGGAAGCAGAATACCCAGGAAAGAAAGGTGATGCGATCCGCGAAGACCACGAAGCAAGAAGTCCAGAAAGGAGGATCCGCTGTAGAACGCAGAGCGGTCGCGTTGGAAAACAATCCAGGGAGGAACACAGAAGGAATCTCCAGACAGGGATTCCGGGAGGGCGAACTCTAGGAACAGCAACCGGAAGTTCGGGACTGAAAGCGTTGACCCGCGCCGCACCGCAGGGGCGGGGCGCTTATCTAGAATTGTTGTGTTTCCCAGGAACTAGACCGTGATCTGCTTTCCACCAAATTTGGAAGTATGACAGGTTATCCTGGTTTGTTGTCGAACCGACCAGGACGTCCAGAGGGGGCAGTTGCGTCGATTCATGACAGTATGGGCATGGACAAAATATTAAATGACCTGTCCAATGTTAATTCTTCCATATCTATGTAGGATACCCGTTCACTATCTATGCAAGAAGACTCTCACATTTAAAAAACAAAATGAAAGCGTTTTCATGAAATTTAGGAGAAGCTGAAGGATTTTGTAGAAGATAGAGTGCATGGAGAATATACAGCAGAGATTACTACAACTAGAAATTGATGTCACTGAGCTTGAAGGTAGGAAAAGAAGAGACAATGTTTGCTTCTACGGAATTCCTGAGAAAACTGAAAACATGACATAATCAAATTCTTAGAGAACTGGATTCCTAAGGTCATTGGCATCTCTTTTTCACCTCTTCTAGAATTACAGAGTTCTCACATAATAACATCTTATTTCATTTCAAACAACTCCTCTCCAAGACAGCTAATTGTCTGCTTTCTGTGACACCAACAAGCTCGGCAAGTCTTCTCTGCAGACCGAAAACAGTCATCAATTATGTTTCCTGGTCAGAAAATCTTCATAGCGCCAGATTGCTCCAGCGCAACCCAAAACAAAAGGAAATTATTTTAAATATGAGGTCTGCCTTAAAAGAAAACTAGTATGGTCTGCTTGACCCCGGCAGAATGATTATTACCATACCATATGGTCCAACTAAAGAATTTCTGGAACCTGATGACCTATATATATATTTATACTCTCTTGAAACTACATCAATAGATACCTCTTAATTTTATGCTCCATCAACAAACAGATCCAGTCAGGATGAATGTCATCTGTTAAAAATTGAATATGAATGCAATAAAAGTAAAATAGGATGATTCAGCCTACCTCGGAATAGATCTGATTCTGCTATATCTATTAATCGTATCTGATTCCCCTTTTCTCTCTCTCTTTCTATCCGTCTTTCCTTTTCTTGAGTTACCATGAACTCTTTCTCTATAGCCTCAGAGCAGGTCTCTATAACATGGCACTGATCTCCACAAAATAGGCATGATTCTAAAAGTTTTCTGACATTTCAAGAAATGTAGTAGATATTGACCCTCTTGTCCTCTTATTTAGGGGCCTAATAAATATTGCAGAAAAAATTCCAGGGTGTTATTGGTCTCTAGGTTTTGTCTTCTCAGGTCAACATATAGGGTTCTTCTCACATCTTCCTACTTGGGTTTCTCTCTTTTCCTCTTGCTTGCTTGTCCCCAATTTTTCCCTTTGACTGATAAGGACGTGCTTTTGAGATTTTATTTTCTGTAATGGGGATCTCTAGGCTTCCTCCTGATGTTTTCGTAGATGATATTTCTCTTAAGGTTTCACACCTGAGGTTTCCTCTAAGTTTATTCCAAGGGGTCTCATATGCTAGAATCCCACCTCTGTCTCCCCTATAGATTTGTATGGTACTGGGGGAAATCATTCAGGAAAATGAAGGTTAATTCGTCCTCACAAGAGAAAAGAGATCACATTTTTATTTTACCTTTTATTTTACCTTCTCTACAGGGTGGAATGTAAAAGGATAGGCCCAAGGGATAGTCTACACTTATCTGTAAAGAGATGAGAGCCTTGTTTCTTCCCTGTAGCAAATAATCCTGTGGGCAAAAAAGATAGTAAGTATTGCCCTCAACCCCTTTTTGGATAGGTGGAATGGCTTGCAAGGTTAGGGAAAAAATGTGACTCCATTTTCTGTTCCAAGGGCTGTAAGGGTGGTGTTCTGCCTTCCATAGATCTCTCACCTCCCAAGGAAAAGGGGGCCTGACAGGGTCTGCCCCTTGACTCCAAGATCTCCGAGCCACATTGGGGAGAACCATCTAGTCGCTCTCCCTCCAAAAACAGTGTGTAGAGCATGGGAACTTACACTCATTCTCTTTTTATACAAGTGGGTCCTCCAATTATTATCAATTGAATCATATCTCATTCCTAACACCATATATAAGGAACTCATGGTGGCCATCAAACAATTATAAGGCAGTCCTAGTATCATGTTGTCAAATAAAAAGGGCCTATACTAAATAAAACCATTGCCAATCCTTACGCTAAATACAAAAGAGGTGTGGGATAATGTTCATAAGAGAGAGGTTAGTGTTCACAAAGAATAAGTCAGGATATGTTGGTCGGGGTCACCCTTCCCCACATTTTAAGCACGGTACAAGGTAGGCTTCCGGAGCACAGCACATGCTTAAGCTTTCTCAGCACGAGCCAACAGTTCTGTTTTCAGGTATCAGGGCCTTCGGTGGTTAAGTCTCTTTTCTACAAAAAAAGTCTCTTGCATCCGTGGACCTGATGCGTTCAAAATAATAAACAAAACGTGCCTTTCACCCTTGGGTCCCCCTCTTCTGGGCGCAGATCCCTACAAAGTTCCTCAAAGATACCAGGACCTCCGATAGCTATGTTTTCTTGCTTTCTAGGGTCTGACAGGTTCAAAGTATCAAAACAAAGATTCAATAAAAGTTGTAGAGTTCTTCTCTGGTTGTACGTGGATTATCGTGCTTCACCTCTGGGTCTCCCTCTTCCAGACTTAGACTCCTCTCAAATATCAGCTTCTCTTAGTCAGGTTCACTCTAGCATGCCATGCATTCAAAGGCTTTCCCTCTTGGACTTTTCTTTGTTGCATTCAGAGGTCGGTAGGTGTGAACTTCTCACCCCAGGTTTCCCCTCCTTCGGGCTCAGATCCTGCTTGACTATTCGCCTCCCTCAATCAGGTTCACTATGGTCTTCTAAGCAGTTTGTCTGTGACATTCACGAATCTTAAATGTCTTTTTAAGCGGTTCAGTTGGAAATCCTTCAGTCGGGTTCACTCTTGTCAACACACTGTATTTCGGGGTTTCAGACTTAGCCCCCTCTTTATCGGCATCCCTCTTCCGGGTTCATTCTTGCCAATCTTATCAATCGTGCCTTTTCTCATTCAACTCTTACGATACGGGATTCACTTCCCTTACTTTCACAATCATCTGTCGGCCGAAGACTTTCGACTGTACAGAGGATTTTACAAGACCCCTGTATGACCACTTTGAACCCCTTCTCGACTTTCCGAAGGCCTTCTGGTAATCATAGTTTCAATAATCGGGTAATCACCCAGAATTTCCTCTGTGAGCACCCACGTGGTGCCAGACTCCCCTGTTGCTGGTTTTCCCACTTTTCAATATCAATAGTTCTTTGTATTTTCACAGTTCCATTAGCGGTTTGCTACTTTTCGTTCAACACAGTTTGGTTTCTTATCGGCTCTCCTCTCGGCTCACCAGCTGTGATGAAGGGCTTTGCTTTTCTTCTCTCTGGAGTCCAGGTTGGTACCATAAAGACACGCAGCTCTCCCCAGCTTGGTTGTCAGTGGAGGAGGGTCTCGGGTACCGTTAACATCTGCTGCAACACACGCTGGCTATTGTTCACAGTCTTACGGTTCCTGCTGCTGAAGTTTCATGGGCCTTGGTCGGAAAGGGCAAGGTCACTTCTCTCCTTGTCACCATCTCGGTTCGTGCCGTCTTTCTCCTCCTCTTGAATTGCTGTGCTGGATTAGCTCTCTCGTTGTGTGGTCTGCCTTGCTCGTTTTGTGTTCTTGTGCTCTACCTTTTATCCCTGTGGGAAGGGAAAGGGCTGTCAGGTGTGTGTGATTCTGGCCAATAGCATGACTGCGATGGCCCTAGAGTCAGAATGTGGTATTCCCTGGTGTGTTAAAGTGTTAGTGTCGTAAAAAAAGGTTTTTGTCATGAAGAATTATATTCTTGATTCTAATGGGATTAGTACACTCAGAAGGGTGAGATTGGTAGAGTTTGTGACAACAGGGATAACCAGTTTTTATTGTGACCTGAACAAGAGGAATTGTGGGAATGATAGTGTGTTTTCAATGCAATATAACGGGGCTTCGCGAAAGAATAATGATATGATATGATATGGCATTTGTAACGCACCTATACACAAGTGTTTCAAGGCGTGATGAGGCAGGGAGGGGGGACAAAGGGAAGACAGACAACGATCTTACTAGGCCAGGTGTCATTCAGATCGCGCAAGTGCATGGAAAGAGGGGAAGGGAAAGTGGAAGGGGAAAGGGAGAGGGGAAAGTGCAGTACAGGGGTGGTAGAATAACAAGATAAATAATAAGGGCCAGCTGGTGGCAAGTGCAAGGTAAGTGCAGACAAGTGCTGGGAAGGGGGGCTGTAGGGATACAGAGACAGTCCCGCAGTGCAGGGGTTGCAAGGGAGGCAGTGCAAGGGGGAGAGTGGCTGGGCCAAGGACCGCGATTGGTGAGAGTGGCCCAGTTGCAGATTCAGTGCAGTTTCAGTCAGGAATTTAGCAGGGGAGAAGGAGAGAGAAAGTAGAAGCAAAGAGGAAGGTTTTGAGGTGCTTCCGGAACCGGAGATGGTTCTCCTCAAGTTTCAGGGAGGCAGGAAAGCTGTTTCAGAGGGAGGCCCCTGCCGTGGAGAGAGATCTACCCCCAACTCGTTGCTTGGAGAAACGGCTGACCCTGAGGGAGTTGGAGGCGGATGAGCGAAGAGCTCGAGAAGGAAGATATTTAGGAAGAGAGAGTTGAAGGTACTTTGGCCCCAGGCCCCAGAAGGCCTTGTGGACAATGCAGAGGGTTTTGAACTTAATACTTGGAGCCACTGGGAGCCAGTGCAGAGATTTCAGTCCTGGAGAGATACGGTCCCTAGGCTTGAGGCCAAGGACAAGTATCGCAGTCCTGTTCTGGATGAGTTGCAGAGGGAGGAGAGTAGAGGCAGGCAAATTTAGAAAGAGGCTGTTACAGTAGTCCAGCTTAGAGAGAACCAGGGCTCTGGAGACAGTGAGCTTCTGGGGGAGGAAAGAGGAAAGGAAGAATACCTCTGAGGAGGTGCAGCTGGTAGTGTGACTTCTTAGAGACGTCAGATATGTGAGGAGAGAAGGAGAGTGTGGAGTCGAAGATGACCCCGAGATTTTTTGCCTTCAAAAGTACATAAAGAAGAATGACCAGGAGCACTCAGGGGGGATACAGGAAAACAGGGATTCTGTGAGATGTGATTTCCGGATGCAACAGGATTGTTGGATTTGGAATAGGGAGATGCAATGGATGGAGAGGAGGCCGATGTGGTGTAGCCCACAAAAGCCTCAGGTAGTCCATCTTCCTCACCTTCTTCTTCGGTATAATACTGCGTCACTCCTGGGATATTTCCCTGAGCACAACCCCAAGTTTCCCCATCCAGGTGATCCTCTCTCTTTCGTCGGCATCTGGGGTGGGGGTCGGAGAGCATTGTCCCTTCACAGGCCACCTGAATAAGGGATTCTCGAGGCTGGCTTGGGAGAACACCCTCAGGTTTCTCACACTACTTCTGTAATAACCACTCCCGGCCGACTCTCATACCCACACCCACCTTCTGGTCCTGCCAAGGGCTGATCTGGCTCATGAGAACCTGCCTGTACTGGCTAGCTTTTGCTGATATTGTCTGCTATGTGCCACATGCTGTAATCTCCTCCTCTTTGGTACTGTTGCCCCCTCCTGATCTTGCCATTTCCCCAGTCTCACTATCCCCACCTCTGCCTTATGTTACCAATTTCTCACATTTGTAGGTCTCTGATTTCTTAAGCTCTGTCAACAACACCACAGTGAACTCAGCATTTTTTTGGTCTATTTTTTCTTCCTTTTCTTCATCACCTATTTTCTCCTCCAAGCGCATCCTGGTAGAGCCAATCCTTCTTTCTCTCGGCTAAACCGCCTACCTAATACCTCCTTGCTGGTTTGTCTGGGTTCCTCTCACCTCGATCTCCTCAGCTCCACTTAGTCCCTGTGAGGTTGTCTTGTGAGGCCTCCACCCCACTTCAATTCCCTATTTTGTGCCACCCTCTTGAGGTAATAGTCTCCACACTGCCAATACTACCTCTGATGTAAACACCTCCTCCACACCACTTTCACTACCATCTCCTGAGGTTTCCACCTCCTCCTTGTCATTGTCATCACCTCCTGATGTAACCACCACCTGCTGGTCTCTGAGAACACCACCTCCTGCTGTAACAACCTCCACCTTAACACTGTCACCACAAACCCCTGCTGTAACCATGTATGCCTGCTCCCAATCTTCAAATCTACACCAGCATAATCATATAATACCAACCACCTCATTCCCTCTTACCAGACTCTTCTCCCACTCTATTCTACTGTCTTGCCGACCTCCTCCATCTCTTCAGCCCATGTTCTCTCCAAACTGCTCTGCTCACCAGCTGGCTCCAACCTCCTGGCCCAAGATGCAACTGTCTGAGTGGGCTCCCTGGGCTGGGCTCTTAGTAACTGGTTGCTGCTGTGTTTGGGAACTGGGCACACATTGGGATTGGCTGATGTTACTGGATGCACCTGGCCTCGTTTTGGGCCCAAGGAGGCATGCCAATCCTTTACTTGGACTGTCAACCATCTTGAATTTTAGTGTGCCTTCTCAGACCCGCTCTTCTGTTCTCCATGCAGGATGTAGGTTTCTTCAGCGTGCAAATCGTGCGCTGGAGAAATTCTTGATGAGGTTTTAATTTCCCCTGAATGTGTACAAAATGATGCCTAATGGTTATACCAACACTGTACTTTCAGGGCGGGAACACTTGGCCGAGTGACAATAAGTTTACAACCTTATATCAGCAAGACTCCCTGGTTCACAACATGTCAATTTAATGTGTAAAATTGACTTCCCGAATGGTCCAGGTGAGCTTTTAAGAATGCTACAATACATGCTACCAATGTTGAATGCTTAGCATGATTCTGTTTAAAGGAAACATGGTGTTCTTCCATGCTGGCACTTTGAGTCTGCATAGAAGTAGTAGTAGCCGTTTGTCATGTATATAGGGCCTTTGTCCCACTAGTATGTCCTCAAAGTGGTTGTGACGGGAATGCATTTGGACGACCGAAGTCCAAGGTATATGAAAGTTGGTAGAAAGGTTAGAATGCGTGTGTGTATTTAGCCGAGATAAGGAGTTGGGTGGACTGGCCAAGCCCTAGTAAGATAGCCATTATGGTCAGGCATGTGGATTGGTGTTTAGAGGTGGTCAGGAGATTGCACAGGTGCGAGAGACTCATTATGTGTCCAGCTAGACTGAATTTATTGTCGTAGGTCGTATCTTCATTCTGATGGCAGAGATGTTGTGCCTTGTGTATGGAGGCGAGTGTGTATGGGTCGGTGGCTGCACCTGTGACTGATGTCCACCGGAGTGGTGCATGACTACGTACCTTTGAGCTATGCCTTTGATGTAGCTGAGTAATCTGGTCGTCCAGTCTACTCAGAATTGTGCTTTACCTTGCTCTGTTGAAAGTACTGGGGGGGCACTGATTGTGTTAGGGCCTAGGTGACATGGCTAACTGTGAAACGGGCAGGGTTCTTCAAGAATAACCGGGTTTTGAGGGCCTTTCTGAAGGATAGGTAGTCTTATTGATATTACAGTAGTTTGAGGTTCTCTCGGATGTGGGGGTGGGGTACCCTATCACTGCCCTCCATGGTTTGGGTGGGTTAAGGCCAGCAGGACTGTGTTGCTGAAACTGGCTAGCAGACTGGGGAGGTTCAGGGTGATTGGCCTTCTATCTAGCACATTGTCTCCTTCCACATCACATGGATCAAAGAAGTGTGCTAAGGAGACCCTCACCATACTAAACACATGCCCAACATCCACTGATTCAATGGCAATGGTCACTTGTGTCTCTTCCTTGGTGGTCCCCAACTAGGCAGGGGACTTTGTCGTAATGGGTAGTAATGGGTGACAGTATCTTGTGTTTTGGTATAGGTAAGGGCCAGTTAGGGCATCTGGCTATTGATATATGATCTTTTGGTGTGATGTTCAAGCTAGAATGAAATCTCAGGTGATGTGTTTTGTAGCACCACTTCTTAAATAAGCAGTACCAGTTCTTTCAGGCTTAGGAAAGGATTGTACCTGAATTTCGAATTGAGCATTTCCTCTGAAGCAGCTTGGGGGTGGATCTGGTAGAAGAAATGAACACCAAGGACATATTGTATATATTGCAATATATATTAATATATATTGTTGGGACACTGCCCTCGACGAGGACGCATTAGGCTCTAACAGACGGTATATCATTGAGTATGAGTTATCGGGAACGCCAACCCTTACTCACCCTGTCTGTTCTGACCACTTCCTGAAGAAGGCTCCAAATGGATCACACATTATGTTTCCTCCCTAATTTGAGTTTTGAGCGAGATGATGTCTCTCAGGGAGAAATTGCTCACTGCGCGGTCTGCCATCCTCACTTCTGCTGCTATGGTGGGAATTCTGTTCTGACTCCACCTGCATACTTTGCAAGGAATATGGGCCCACCCCAGGGCTGCGGAACGCTCTGTGGATTTCTTGTGAGTTCTAAGAAATGTTGCCTTACCTCTCCCTTCTGCAATTCCTCTGTGAACTCAGGCGTGGGAACTGCTGTGGCATCCACTTTTGGGTGGAAGAGCCTGTGTGCCTAGCCTTGTGGGGATTCCTTCAATAGGTATTGTGAAGGTTTTACCGTCAAATGCCTGGGTAATTACACCATTTTCCAGCTATTTACCTTAAAAGCCCAGGTACTTTCATAGTGTGACAGACCTTTACATCAAATGGCCAGGTACTTGGATTAAAGTCCCACATCCTTGCTCTCCCACTCCAATGCAGGCACTGCCTGGGGCTGTGCATGAGAGGGGTTATGACTGCTGTTCTGCTCTCCCATGTATTGGCTCTATGAAAGGTTTTGGGAGCCTGGAAGGAGTACGGTGTCCCTACACTCTGCCAGACCAGCCTGGTTTCCGGAGCATACTACCAAAGGCCGAGATGCTAGGGAGGCTGGCAGGGTAGGGATTTTGTGGATTGAAGCAGAGGCACGCTAAAATAACCTACTTTGCTTTATTCTGAATCAAATTCCATAACATCATATAACATTTCATCAATACAATGTCACAAACATCATATAATATGCCCACTATAAATAGTACAGCAATTACAAATATTATACAATTCATCAAACACAAATAGTGATCTACTGTGTGCCGCATACCACAGACATTTTGCACCTGTAGCTTACCTTTTAGTTGGTGGTAAAGCACCACCCTCAAACCAAAACTAAAATAACGAAAGGCCATTATGTAAGAACGCTCGGCTTTTGTTAACATCGTGCAATGAGACGAAGTACTACTTTGTGGCTACATGTCATGTCTGGCTCCTTTCATTCAATCCTTGCTGAATAGCTAAGAGTACTTTGCATTTGGGAGTCTCATTAAAAGTGTGGGTCTGCACATTCCAACATGTTTATTGTGGTCGGCTGAAATGTTCAGACTGGCTGAGGGGAGACACATTGCGACGGCGCAGTTGGCGTTACTCTAATGTATCGTGATCTAGAAGAGGTAACGTTTATATCCAGCCTGACTAAATTATATGCATCTTCCACCAGGACCTCGGTAGAACAGACTCCGGAAGCCGTTGTGCTTAGGCCAAGTAGAACTAAAGTTGCTGTTGAATTAAATGCGTTCCCGAAAACAATGGGGGAAGTGTCGTAACTCAAGTCAAGTAATGATTGCATCATCAGCAGGCGTTGGGGCGTGGAATCATTGCAATGGTGCTCATTGTCCCAACCCCGTATTTCAGGTTAAGTGCGGTACCGATCGGTGGAAATGGCGTGATTTGTATTGACGTAGGGGTTATTGCGTCTGATGTAGGACATTATGGAAACAAACACAAGACAGCATTGTTTGCCATACACCTTGTCTCAGCTACGCCTGCATTCTGAATTTAACCTTGTCACTAAATGAAAAGAGTAAACGTGTTCGACGCAATCGAATGCCCACGTCAGGGATTTCTTAGTGACACTGGTTTTGTAAACATGTTGGCAGCTGTTGCCACGTGCCCACTCTGTTTTAATTTGGGTTTATTTTTTAAGCCGCAGAAGCCTTTTTGTTCTTCTTGAAAATCTCTGCTTTCCTCTCAAATATAGATAAATCCTTTGTCATCTGATGTTATGTTTAATGGCTAGAAAGTCACTGCTCGCTTCCGTAGGAGGAAGTGTTTCCGTTCATGCAAGTCAATGGCGGCTTCCAAGTTTCCACTCACTGCCTGGTGAGCCAGGCTGAGCCTAAGCAGAACCGGGACTTATGAGTCACTCCAAGTGAAGGTGAATGAAGATTATCCAGGCTTACAGCCCAGGTAGTCTTGATTCTATTAAAGACACTGAAGCAAGCATTATGCTTTAACTTCTTTTATTTTGCTTTACAGCAGATTCAAATCTTCACTTTACTTAAAACCATTTTTTGTATTTAAACTAACCACAACAAAACTGTACTACGCATCCCAACAATCTTCTGCATATGGTAGTTCCTTAGTCTGCTTTCTTTCCTCTGGACCCTATTAGTCACTTCCTGCCCAGGGCCTTCCCTCTTCTTTTGATGCTTTCCAGCTGACACTGAACAACCAACAAAGACAAGCCTCCTGCTGCGATCTTTGACGCAGCTTAGTGCAAACCCAACTGTGCTTCAGACAACGGCTCTGATGGGTCAACTTTTGACGACCAGCCACTGCACCGACCCATGCCACCTATCCTGTCTTCTGGTCCTCTGCTACCAGAACAAGGAAAACATGAGGGCTGAGTATTCGCAACCTGATGGTGCGCGGTACAAATACCTTTAACATTAACATAAAATATTCAACAACCAAATACTACAGTTAGCAAAACCATCCCTCGCGTATTCAGGCATGATATTGCTTGCCTCTGTGTCAAGACCGGAGGTGAGCATTATGCTTGTTCAACGTTCCTTACTATGGACACTGCCACGCTTGATATTGGCTTGAAGTAGAATGTCCTAAAGGTAGAATCGTTGGACCAGTTTGTCGCTCTCAAGATATAATGAAGTCTCGCCCCTGAATCAAACACTTTATAAGCCATGGCGCCACTTACTGAGTGTGCCCAAACTGTGACATATCCACACCTGCTAGTGCCATGACCTCAAGCTATCGTAGCACCTGCTACTGCCTTAAAAGGTCTCCCATGCATTATGGCAACTGTGACACGCCTCAAGGTCTAAGCTTGTCTGTCCTAGCTAGCTTCATATTCTTTAATGCAGTTAGCCATGCATAACTTCGGCTGTGCCGGGAAATATGGATAGGAAATCATTGATGAATTGCTCTTCATCCTCTTTGCTATCGTAAACAATACACCGTCCCGTTAGAACACTTTCTGATCCACCTCTAGGGCTTTCACGTCTGCCCCCCTTCTACAGGATACTAGACACGGGAGCATAGTCAACTTCACTGACAACTGCTGGACAGACAGATCCTGGTTCTGTGGCCAGTCTACCAGGAGCTTAAGCACTCTATTGAAGTCTCAAAGGTTCGCATAGTTTGGCAGGAACAGCATGCAAAGTTTCACTCCCCGCAACAACCATACTACCTCAGGGTGTTCCCCTATGGGTGCACCATCCACTGGTTCGTGACCCACTGAAATGGCCAACCTGTATACTCCATTGGTCCGAAAGGCCTCTCCTCTCTCCGAGAGTGAGGCTACAAATGTCAGCATTTGCACTACAGGGGCTGAAGAGGGTCGAACACTGCGCTGGGTGCACCATAGCCCCATCTCTTCCATGCAGCAGCATATCTGTA
This sequence comes from Ambystoma mexicanum, assembly GCF_040938575.1. Lineage (NCBI taxonomy): Eukaryota > Metazoa > Chordata > Amphibia > Caudata > Ambystomatidae > Ambystoma > Ambystoma mexicanum. The sequence goes on along the minus strand of NC_090927.1, from coordinate 678,398,448 downwards.
GAGGGGGCCAAAGGCTGCTTGATAAACTCGGCAGCCAGTCCCGAAATGCCTGGCAGGCTCCATCGTCCCCTGACACCGTGCATGCCAGCAGCTGTAGCCTCCCCGTTATCCTAAGAGAATGCCATTTGCCTGTCGGATCCTCTAGCAGATCTTGTTGGTGAGTAATCATCTGCAGGAAATCTGAAGGAAAGTTCCATCAGAACTGGAAACCACACTTGTGATCTCTAGTGAAGCGCTATTATCACTACTTCCGCTTTCTCCCTGCAGATCGTCGTAAATGCTCTGGCCAGCATCATGAACGGAGGGAAAGCGTAATGCATCTCGCCCAACCGGGACTGCAGGAATGCATCCGCACACAGAGCTTCCAGGTCCAGTCTCCAGCTGAAAAACCTGCTTAATTGTCTGTTCAACTTGGATGCAAATAGGTCTATGTCCATTGGACCACACAAAGCTGCTATCTTTGTGAAAATGTCTCTGTGCAACATCCAGTCACTGGAGTAATTCAGGTAGTAGGAATTCCAATCCGCCACTACATTCTGAATCCCCGGGAGGTATTCCGATGTTACTGAAATCCTCCTGTCTAGGCAATAGTGCCAAAATTCTTTGGTCAGTTTCACTAATATCTTGCATCTGGTACTCCCAGGTGATTGACATACCTTACAGCCGAGATCTTGTCCATTCTGAGGAGGATACAACACTCCGCCTTGCCTTTGGCGATGGCCTTCACTGCTAAGGAGCCCGCTAACAGCTCTAGACAGTTTATGTGCATGTCACGCTCTCCCTGTGACAATTTTACTCCTGCCTCTAGCAGACCGCATCTTGCACCCCAGCTGGCCCTGCTGGCGTCCGACTCTATGACTAATTCCGGAAAGTCCCCAATAATTCTGCAACCGTTCCAAGCTTTGATGTTTTGGAGCCACCATTCTAATTCTGACCTTCCTTCTTGGTCTAAGAGCACTAGTTGATGATACCCCAGGCCTTCCTGAAGGTGCCAAATTTTCAGCCGTTGCAATGCCCTGTAGTGTAGGGGTCCCGGAAATATTTCTTGAATGGATGACATCAGCAAGCCTACAATTCTTGCTAGCGATCTAATAGATATCAGGGTCTTCACTAGAGCCACTCACAGTTATTTCTTTATCCCTCTTATTTTGAACACTGGGAGCTCCAAGGTTGCCTTTGTGGTATCCACCACAAACTCTAGAAACTCCATGCGCAGTCTGGGAGTCAGCTCAGACTTTTCCACATTGAAAAGGAAGCCCAACGACGTCAGAAGATCCGAAGCCCATTACAGTTGTTCTCGTAGCAACTGCTTTTCAGTCGCCAGTATGAGGATATCGTCCAGATAAACTATGACTGTCTTACTCATGGCTGCTTCCACTGGTCTCATGATCTTCGTGAATGCCCAGGGAGCTGAAGCTAGCCCAAAAGGAGGCATTGAACTGCTATGTCTGCTCTTTCCACCGCAAGCTTAGATATGAGTGGTGCTTGCTGGAGACCGGAACCGTCAAATAAGCGTCTTTCAAATCCAATCTTACTAACCATTCTCTCTTCCGGAGAACGTTCCTGATAGATGAATCCCTTCCATTTTGAAATGCCTGTATACTAGCCATCCATTCAGTTCCTTCAATTTGATGACTGGTCATACCTTGTTTTTTCAGTGCTCTAGGTACATGCTGCTGATGAATGCGGGGGGGAACCTTCTCACCGCACTCTTTCGTGGCCTTCATAGCTAGCTGTCTCAGCTCTTCCGCTAGCAGTCTGTCCTCTTCTTGTGATCGTGCTAAATTCCTATCCATATGGGCTTGCAGATAAACTCCTGCCTGCTGTTTGCAGCAGCCAGGCATTGCCGAAAAGCTTTTGCCAATTTGCTAAGAATGATCTTGTCCTGCCCCCCACTGGAGGATAGCGCACTATCTCTGCTCTCACCTGCTTGCGCACCCTGATGCCAGGTATAGCCTCATCCTCTGCGTGATCGTGTACCGCACCCTCTGGCTGGGAAGGACGAGTCCTGCTGACGAGACTCCCAGAACTGGGCTCTGGGGTTCTGAGGTCTTCTTTGTGCTTGGAATCGACCGGATGAACGACCTTTACTGCGGCCGGTCCCTGAAAAAACCTGGCTGTGAAATATTTTCTTAATAGAAGACTGGGCCTTCTCTAGGGCCGTGTAGGTGCCCACAAATTTTCCCATCTCTTTGGTGAATGCCTTGCCGAATAACAGCCCTTGTGCTGCCTCACAGTTTGGGGTCAATCTTCAGTAACAGGCTCCTTCTCCTTTTTGGATGAAAGGGAACAGTTAGCATTGCCTAAAAGGCACACAGCTCTCTGAGCCCAGTTAGCCAGCGTATCTGCATCTACCGGCTCTCTGGTGTCTCTGGCTCTTCCAGGCTCGATCCATTCCTATTCGGACATCTTTGGATGCTTTAGATACAAATGTTATCATCCTCAGGTCCAATTCTGGGGTATCCGCAAACTTCCCAGGGAGTTCTGGCTGAGGGCATTCTGAACACTTGCATTACTATAGCATAGCGATCATATTTCTCTATCTTGTCAAAGGAATGGCACAGTATACCCGCACTTCTTACTGCATTCATTTTCTCCATGCCCTCTCCTCCTTGTCACAGTACTTACTCTATGAAGGCCTTCAGCCTTCCGACAGAATCCTTTCCCAAAATTCTTCTCTTTTTTTCTTTGCCCCCTCACCCTCAGAGACTGGGGTATAAAGCACCTGACCAGTCCCATAATCCTGATTCCTTTCTCTCCTTCTAGATAGTGAACCTGGGAGAGGCCTGTTGGGCTGGTCCCTTCTTTTCCTAAAGGTTTTTACCCCGCTCCTGGACTTTGTTGGTCTAGGAATGCTGTTTGTGATTACCCCCTCAGTCCCTGCTGGGCTGGACTTTGGCAGGGGCACCACAGGATGCTCCACTGGGATGAGCATGACGGGTGCCCAGGCTTATGGCTGGCTGCAGAGGCACTTGCATCCAGAAACTCTGACACCACTACTGGGCTTTCAGGGTCTAGGTTTGCAGTTTTACTACCCAACCCTCCACCCCCCAAAATCCCCTAGTCTCTGCTGAGCTGCTGAGCTTGAACTTCGGGAGGAGAGGGCAGTTCCTGGCTTAGTGACTATGAGGCATCCTGGAAGGCTCTACCAGGCTGAGCAGCAGGGGTGCCCAAGCTTTGTAGGTGGCTGCAGTTTACTCGCCCTTGGCCCACAAAATACATGGCACTGGGATTGAGCACCAAAAGTCATCCGAGTAGGGAACACTGTCTGACAATTAGTAGTTTGCAGACACCCATTCAAGGAGCCTTAAGGTCACACTGAGTAAAAGAGAATTGGCTTGTGGTCATGGTGTTAGTTGCTGTATCTCATGTACGTGGCCAATCTATGTTATGCTTATGTTATGTTTTTTGAATTTATATAGCGCTTTAAGCCAAAGCGCTTTACAAACATAACAATGGGTACAAAAGCGAGAGAAGCATATTTACAAACATGAAACAAGTTGTTAGAACAATATGTCGAACAATCTACGAGGGGGAAAGTGGGGGAAGGTGATGCGGTGACAGTGTCTGTTTTGAGGTCAGGGAGTGGGAGGAAGGGAGTAGGGGGAGGCGAAGGGAAGGGGGCGTGATCTGGTGTCCTCAATGCCCCTAAGTGGTATCAGTGATGAATTTAAGGTCAATAGAGAGGGGGAAGGAGGGAGGGGAAGGAGGGGGGGTAAGGGTTAGAAGGGGAGAGGAGTAGGGAAGGAGGGTTGGGGGGAGTGAAGAAGGGCTTTCACGGAGGAGCGGAAGGATGAGTAGGTGGGGGTGGATAGTGGTTGCCCGCTCTCAAGTTTGCAACCAAGGCTTCCTGCAGGATCTGCTGGACCTCTCAGTCTCTTGGTGGAGCTGCATCCTGTTACATCACTGTCAGCCTGAGCCTGGCTTAGAGGGGAACAACATTTGGAGACTATTCCCTCAGCATCATAGACAGGTTGCTGCGGGTGCAAGCACACCCTTATTTCCACTCCCGCCATCTCCAAATTGATGGAAGGAGCACGGCATGGGGATATGTGGATTGCAGACACAGTGAGTGGGAGATAATGGGACTGCAGTCATGGTATTATTGTCTTGATCCCATTCACATGGCTACTATTCGGTTTATTGGGTCTGATGGTGCTCCACTCTCAGGTTTAAACCCAACTAGGCTTGTAAGTTCTGCTCGACTTCCTAGGCTCTTAGTGGTGCTTCCCCTGTTTCGGCAATGGCAGCTTGAAAATGGCATTGGGGCTGAGTGATAATTTGGGGGACTCTTCCATAAGTACAGTAGACAGGTTGCCAGGGCTGCTAAGGATACATCTATTTCCGCCCCACCAAATTAAAAGGAGCAGCGCTGCATGTGGATGTGTGGACTGCAGATGCCCCTCCAACAAGCCTTAATGTCACAGTGAGTAGGGGGCTCCCAGACATGGCTTCTTGCAGAGTCTGCTGGGCTTTCCTCTTGCTGTATGTGGGTGCAGATTTGTATGGTACCCTGTTTTGCATCAGTGGCAAGCGGCCGTTGGTGTGAGGCAGAGTGCAAAGGCTGCCAGTATGGTGGGAAAAGCCCTTTGTCCTGACCCATTCCTCCCCCTGGAAAATGTAAAAAAAGAAAATGTATGTCAGTTGGTGGTGCTTCCTCAATGAAAAGGTTTGGCTGCCCTAAACGTTTCCCTCTATCCTTTGTTTACTTTCCTATTGTTGTACCTGTTGTATTTTCCACAGCCAGTCAGAGCTAGATGTGGATAATATAAGGAAGTTGGTGGCCATGCCAATTGAAAGAGGTTCTTTGCAACTTAGAGTATCTCTTTGTTTGCTTGTCTTTTTCAATTAATCTTTTTCACTGCTTACTATGGTACCTGAAAGTAATTGGTGAAGAGGCCTGCCTACAGACAGCTCTGCAGTATGAACCACATTGTGGCGTGTGGTATCCAAGCCTGATTTGTGTTACCTTTTCCTGCTTGCAGAAATCTGTCTGACCATTAATGTGGAGTAAAAGTTTTTTACTGTGAACAATGTTTGTGCAATTGCATTGGAACTGGAGTAAAATGTATATTTAGGTGACTATTCGGTTGCTGTTTTGGTAGAATATGCAAAGCAAAATGGTTAAAGCATTGTTCTATGAGCCCAAAGTTGGGTGTTCAATACCAAACCAGGGCTGAATCTTTTGAGTGGTGTGAGGAATCTGAGGGCGTCCTCACTTCTTTTCCCAATATATCCTCCTCCCCGGTGAGAAGGGAAAGGCTGTCGCTATCGGATCCTGACCCTCGGGGTGGATATCCGAGGGAGGATCACCTGGGTGTAGGAGACCTGGGGAATGGGGATGAGGCACCCTTAGGTCAGACACAGTATTCCCCATTCCCCTTTCACAATGAGTCCACTGTCCCCAAGGCGTTTATAGGCTATTGTCATTCCTATTCCTATTCTTCTCCTAAATTATTCACCAATAGGCACTAGTTTGGTACTGGGACAGGGAAGAGACCAACTAGAGAAACACATCCTCTCTTTATTGACACAAACACATATGCAAACACCAGTTATGTACTGGGACGAGGAGGAGGACAGCAAGAGCAATGCAGGACTCCCGATTCAACAATGAACGGTCTAGTCCTTTTAGGACCAATACACCAGGCGGGAGGATTAAAATCAGAAAGTATGGCGAAAATGGGAGTCAGCTGTGGAAGTAGGTCTACAGACAGCTGGACGAGAGCAGACCTTTCCTGGAGGGCGGCATGGCAGACGTAATGCTAGAGAACCCCTGGAAGATGCAGAGTGTATGCCTTGGGAAGCGAGGCTGAAGGAAGCTGATGGCGGACCCCGGTTAGGAAACTGGCGTGACCAGGCGAAGCTGCCGTTCGAGGCCTGAGCTGAGAGACAAGCATCAGTGGTGCGAGCGAAGCCACAGAGGGCTGCTGGGGAGACAGAGCGAGGCGCTGCATGAGAGAGAGAGAACTTGTTGCGGCTGGAAGCCTGGATGGAACGCTGTAAACTCCTACCGGTGAGTTAACCTAGGAATAAGGACACCATGACAGAAGGCGAGCACACAAGGTTTTGATGAATGCCAGTTTGAATGAAACTAAGTACTTTTTGAATACTGATCCGAATGAAAATGAAAGTAAGCACTTTTCGAATACTGATCTGATTGAAAGCAAGTTTGCTGAACTTCCCGATGTAAGGAACTGTGTAATTTGAGAAAACAAGCATTGGCAAACAAGCACTGGCAAGAGCCATGAGAATAAAAGGAACTGTCTAATTTGAGAGAACAAGCATTGGCAAGAGCCATGAAAATATACGGACCTGTGTAATTTGAGAGAACAAGCATTGGCAAACAAGCATTCGCAAGAGCCAGGAGAGTATGTGATAGTGCAACAAGTGAATGGTGGTGAATGAGGATTGTAGGGATGTCAAGAAGAGACGTTTGGGCTCCAGCTGCTAGCTGGCATTAACTCCATTTCAAGGTAGAAGATATGGCACTTTAAACACTTGTGTATAGGCGCGTTATAAATGTCATATCATATCATATCATATCATGGAGATAACTGGATTCTGAGCATTCTGACACATGGCACAGCACCAGTGAGGTTGGCAGGATGCTCCCCTCTGGTTGGCTCCTGTATCTTGTTCCCCGGTCGTCAGAGGGCTTGCAAACTGGTTCAGGGCAATATTGCCAGGGGTTTGGGTATGGCTCTGGATCGTCAGAACCCCCAAAGTGTTGGTGCTTTTTGTTTGAACATGATTAATCAAAGGGTCAGGAGGATGATTTTGGTTTGGGTAAGACAAATAGCCCTTTGGGTTAGTCCCACAATGATTTGAGCACACTGCAAGAGACACGCACAGACTGATGTAGGGGTTGAAGTCCCTCCTTCATGGATTTTCATCTGTCATCAGGTTTGGTGCATCCTGGATTTTTGTGGTTTTCTAGGGTACAAGCTCTGCCTTGTTTCATAGTTGACTAGGGTGACTGTAGCAGGTGGGTTCCCCTGGCATTATTGTGAGTTGTGGCAAGGTAGTTGGTGTCTCCTTCAGTGCTCTCTCTCTGGATTCTGCTTCCTGCCCTTCTCCAGTTTATGACCACAGTCTTTTGAAGGGATGTTCTCCTCTCCCTCTCTGGTTTGGTGGTGACAGGTTTCAGTGATACAAGTTGCCTACTGTCTGGACTGGATCAGACTTCTGGCCTCAGCCCTGCCATCAGCTGACCTGTTCCTACCTAGTATGGCACTGTATGGAAGCTCTGTTTTTGGGCAGATCCCTGGCCTTGGTCCTTAGGTTGGAGTGAGAAGGGAGAATGCCCTGAGTTCTCCCAAATTGCATTGCCCTTCATGATGAGAGAAAGGGGTGACTGTGGTCCTCTTTGGTCTGCTATCTTCTACCTGCAGAAGGCTTGTGGCCTATTCCTTGTAATGTGGTAGCGTGTGGTACTCCGAGACCCCCGGCCGGCCCATAGAGCCGAGGTTTGCTCAGAAGTACTTTAAAACAAGGTATCTGCACCCATGAGATGGATGGGGGTGCAGATTTATTACTCAACACCAATCAAGAAGGACAACTCAATGATTTGGCAAAGGGAGTCCGTTTAATGACAAGTACAAAAAACGGGGAGTTATGAATATCAGCAGTGATGCGATCGTCCTTCTCGCTTCAACTCCAATGAACTTCATACAAGTTGTAACATTTATACTTAAAACTCGTCATCATTGACATATAACACTCAAAAGTTAACATGCAATTCTATTGGTTAGGAAAAGGTAACTTTACTATAGGTACTATGTCTGTATATGGTAACAGAGTGAGGTGATTGGGTAAACACTGTCAGGTGGGCATCTAAACCCTTCCTTCAAAAATTACTACTGTAGACATCACTAAAAGGACGACATCTCATTGGTTCTACTAACTATAGGACCCTAGATTAGTTGTTCCATTGTGATTGGTTTGGCACCAACCCCATGCATACTTTCTCCTTTGCTTAGCAGCACGCAGAATGGTTGGCCAGGTGCGGGGTGCCCCTTAGTTACCCGGCTTTCCTCTGATTATGGTTACAATCAATCATCACTTCAGTAGCCATGTGTCAATTATTTCACTGTGGTTGGCCTTGAGACTGTATCTTCTGTCTGGAAATGTTCTCATATCTCTGCCTGGTCAGGTGCCAAGCGTAGGTGCGAGCCCTCGCTTCTTCGTGCTCAGCTGGTCATGTGATTCCGACACCGTGAATTTGTCTCTTTTCTCTCAATTTGTGTATTTGATTTTAATTTTGCCCGCCACCTGCCTTCACCTTCTTACCTCAACCTTTCAGAGGCAGGATATTCTGTTTTTAGTTTCAATTAAATGTAGCTACTGTTCGCCTCTTCTATTGGTATGACCTTGGCTTTCCTGGCATGAGTTGCCTCTGCTGAGTTTCGTTTCAGCCGTCTCTTCTCGTTTTTGCTAAATATGAAGCATTCTCGTGTGGCCTTTAGTAACCTGGGTTGATTCTGCTTCTTGTGCAAAGTAGAAATATACTTATAATACTGTGCTTTGTTTGAGGTAGATTATGTATTATGACACTTGCCGCACTACTCTTCTACTAAGCATAGCAAACCGCACTGTTCTCTTAGCTTTCTTGCGGTTCCAAGTATATTTACAGGTGTAAGCTGGTCGAATATCTTCATCTTGCTCACAGCTTTAAACCTCTTTGCATTTTGACATGGTCCATTCACTTTAGGTTCACAATATCCTTATTCATGGCGTTTCATCTCTTTGCATCATTCTCTGGTTGTCATTCCTTCTATCTGCAAGTCAGTCCGGGCACACGTGACGTCACCATTTGTCTTCCATTAAGACCTTGTTGGTTTCTTCAGGGACTGTACTCAGACGATCTTCATTTCGTTTCATTTGTTGGTAAGGTTTTCTCAATGGGTACCTTATTGTACATGGTTTTCTTGGTATTGGTACGTCAATAGGTGCTGTTCTTCTAATAGGTACTGGGCAGTACTGGGCAGTACTGCTGGTTTATTTGCTCATCATACGTCACATTTCTCGTTGTGAACGTTCCTGGTACTTCAAAATGGGCGACTGGAGTGCAGGCTTTATTTGGGACCTCCTCTACAGTGTCATGCTTGGAACATTGAAACATAGTTGAGTGGGTTCTCCCTTTCGATCCTCTGACTGTTCTACTAGTTATGGTCATGAGGCTGATCCCATGCTGTGAGAGGGGTGATGGCCTTGCCCTTTCTGGTTGTTTAACCACCGTTGGATATTGGATGTGGGGTGAATTAGCCTATGGTTCCCTTTTTTCTGTATCTCAGATACTTTGGGATACTTTTAGTACTAAGGTAGCAAGTAGGATCTGCTGGGACATCATACTAGAGCATGTCGATGCCGGATGATTTCTGGGTACTTTGGCTCCAGGTTCTTTCCCCTTTTGGTATGTGCTTTTTAAGCCCACCTAAGAGGTAGATCTAAGGGCTGCAGACTGGAGGGCAGGATAGTTTTGAGGCACCAGACTCTGAGTAGGTGGTCTTCTCTGCTTTGCCCTGATGTGGTCTGCAGGGAAAGTTCTGCCTGAAAATACAGGAGGACTGTGTTCAAGACTGACCGACTGGGGTAAATATCCTCCCTCCACCCCGGTATGATTTCAGTCCCTCTGGCGCCCTCTCCTCACCTTGTGGTAGAATTAGGGGTGCTCTCCATCCTGCCTTCTTTTCAGGGGAGTGTTGTCTTTCATGGGCGAGTGCGGTCCAGTTGCTTCACTGACGCTGGCCCATTTGATATTGTTCAGGTAGGTCTTATTGCTGTTCTTTAGTTTTGTTGCTATCCTGCATGCCTTTCTTTGTTTAAAATATTTCTTTTTTCTCCCTTAGGTATGCAGAGCTTCAGTGCGGCAAACTGGCTTGGTTGAGCCCCGCTGGTAAATGATGGTGCATTAAGTGTGCTATGAGGCGGAAAGTAAGCGCTATGCGCAGCGCTGCAAAGTCTTGCCTTTGCTAACCTGTGTTTTCCTTCCTTGTAGGTCGCAGTGTTCTTCAGCGCAAGTGGAATGTCCGGAGTGGTGCCAGCCGAGAGGCGACCAGCCAGGTAAGCTTTTTGAGCAGTTCTTAATTTGTAAATGTCTCTACTGCTTTCTTTAATGTTGCCTCTATCTTCCTCTTTCAGGTCGTTCTGTCCGGGAGGCATGCAGATTCCAGGAAGCTGTTCTCAGTAGCTGCAAGTGTTTAAAGATGAAGACTGCAGGTAAGATGCTGCTGCTAATGATGTTCCTTTTGTCTCCTTGCAGGTTCTGCTTCTCCGAGGTTCGAGGGAATAGCTGGACACGGTGAGCGTCATGTTACAAGCTGCAAAGTAACGCAAAGCGTGTTGTCTTGCTCGGGTGTGGTTTAAATAGCCCTAACAAAATAGTCCAGGTAAAGTAGTCCCTAGGCTACCACACCCAAAACACTAGACTGGATAGCTTGGTTCTTAGGAACCAAGCTATGTGGATGCCTCCATATTGGCTGACAATACAATAAAGTAGTTCCCAAGCACATTGTTTTTCATGGTGTATGAGCCTGGCGCCATAGGTGCCAGGACTGGCCCCATGAGGGCTTTTGAAGAGGATGCCAGGCTCTAGAGGCCCGAGTCCTGACTCCACCTTGCCAATGGGTTTGCCAGAGGGGGTTTTGGGCTAGGGTCGTGACAGCACGCCCCCCTAAGGCCCCTCCCATGGAGTTCCTTCTGTCTGGCCCAGGTTTGGTTGGGAAGTTCTGATGGAATTTCCTGATTAGACGTGGTGCGTGGATATTATCACTGGGCTCCCAGGATCTATCTTGTGGTCCAAATCCTTTCCAATCGACGAGCTTGGTCCTAGAGTATTTAGAGTCCAAGATATCTTTGACTTCGAATTCTGGTTCTCCGTCAACAAGTATGGGTTTAGGTGGTGTCCCAATCCGTGTGCCGGGTTGCATTGGTTTCAGGAGGGACACATGGAATACCGGGTGGATGTGTAGATTAGGTGGTAAATCCAGTTTCACGGCTGCTGGGTTGATAATTGCCTTAATAGTATAGGGTCTTAAGACTCTGGGATGAAAGGTCCGTGTTCCCTTGATGGGTACGAATTTAGCAGCTAACCAAACTTTGTCTCCTACTTGATAATCAGGGGCCTTTTTCCGGTGTTGGTCGGCAAATCTTTTTTGTTTTTCTTCGGCATGAATAAGGTGTTCCTTTGCCCTTTTGAAAGCCAGAGTAATGGTTGTGTGTAGAGTCTTTACCGCTGGCATTTCCATGCTGGCTGGAAGGTCTAGTTCAGAGGTAGGTGGATGTCTGCCATAAAGGGTATAGAAGGGCTTTTGTCCACTGATGGAATGCAAAGAATTGTTATATGCATATTCGGCTATCCATAGTAGGTCTTTGCAATTCCTTTGTTCGTGGTGCAGCATGCACTATAAATATTGCTCGAGTGTCTGATTGGTTCTCTCGGTTTGGCCGTCCGTTTGGGGATGGTGACTGGTAGATAGCCGAACGTCGATCTGCGCCATTGTACAACATTTTTTCCAGAAGTTTGAAACAAACTGGCTGCCTCAATCAGAGACCAGAACCGAAGGGAAGCCATGCAGCTTAACCACGCCCTCCAAGAACACATTTGCTAAAGTGGCTACGTCTGGGAGGCCTTTGAGAGGAATAAAATGGGCCATCTTCGAGAATAAGTCCACAACTTCAAGGATGGTGTTGAACCCTTGGCTTGGAGGTAGATCAGTGATGAAGTCAAGGGAAAGACTGTGCCATGGAACTGGATGAATGTCCAATGGCTGTGGGAGACCAGATGGTTTTTGTTTCTGTGATTTATTTTGTGCGCAGACACCGCAGGACTGAATATACTGAATGATGTCCTTACGCCAGGTAGGCCACCAAAAGTTCTCTTTCACCTTAGCTAGGGTTTTGGCCATTCCAGGATGCCTTCGATCAGTGAATCATGATAGTTTGAAATAATATGCTGTTGTAATTCCTTCTTGGGCACATATAGGCGATCCCTAAAAAAGGGTAGATGGTCCTTGATGGTATATTGTTCTCCTTGAGTTTGCCATGCGTGGTAGGCATCAGGATTCATTGTCCGTTAGATTTCTTTTTGTAGTTCTGCTTGTGTTAAGGCTGTCGTGATACCCAAGAGTTTGTCTTCAGGTATAATAGGTACTGGGTCTGGAGTTGTATATACTATTTCATCTATTCCCATGCGAGATAAGGCATACGCCTTTCCGTTTCTGACTCCTGGTCGAAATGTGATTACATAATCATATTCGGCAAAGAAAAGGGCCCACCGTAATTGGCCCGAGGACTGGGCCTTGGCTGTTTTGAGATATTGCAGGTTTCGGTGGTCTGTGATGACTGTAATGGTGTGTCTGGCCCCCAGAAGGTAGTGCCTCCAGGCTTTAAAGGCGGATTTGACAGCTAGGAGTTCCTTATCCGTGATGGCATAATTAATCTCTGGAGGTGAGAACTTTTTCGACCAGAAGGCTACAGGATGTAGCTGGCCGGTTTCCGGGTCTCGCTGTAAAAGGACAGCCCCCATTGCGAGACTGGACGCATCAGTTTCAACGACATAAGGGAGGTCAGGACGAGGATGTTGCAGGATTGGAGCGGAGGTAAACCTTTGTTTAAGTTCCTGAAAGGCTTCTTCTGCTTCTTCGGTCCAAGCAAACTTTTTATTGTTTTTTCGTAATAGTACTGTGATTGGGTGCACAACCTGAGAGAAGTCTGGGATGAACCGGCGGTAGAAGTTTGCCAAGCCCAGCATGCTTTCTACCCCTTTCAGAGACATCGGTAAAGGCCATTTCAGAATGGCATCTACCTTGTGATGCCATTCTGATGCCTCCTGGAGTAAGGATAAAACCAAGAAATTCTACTTCGGTGACATGAAAAAAGCATTTTTCAAGCTTTGCAAACAAGCGATGTTGACAGAGCTTGGTGAGGACTGAACGAACGTGCCTGACATGATCTTGCTCCGAGGCTGAGTATACTAAAATGTCGTCTATGTACACTAAGGCGCACACATCAATTAACTCCCTTAAGACCTCATTCATGAAATACTGGAATGCCACAGGAGCGTTGCATAACCCGAAGGGCATGACTTGATATTCAAACAAGCCGTACTTAGTACGGAAGGCGGTTTTCCATTCATCTCCTTTTCTGACTCGGACCAGGTGGTACGATCCTCGAAGGGCCAATTTGGTATAACTCTGGGCATCTTTAACTTGGTCTAGCATCTCAGGGATAAGTGACAAGGGGTAGAGGTTCTTCACAGTGATCTGGTTCAATGCACGGTAGTCAATACAGGTTCTCAAGTCTCCTTCCTTTTTTGGTGCGAAGAACAAAGGACTGGCTGCGGGGCGCTTCAAAGGACGGATAAATCCGTTTGCAAGGTACTGGTCTCAATCAGATTTCAAATGAAGGTTTTCTGGTTCTGTGAGAGCGTAGATCCTACCGCAAGGGATTTGTTCACCAGAAACAAGGTCGATCTGAAAGTCATAGGGCCTGTGCGGCGGCAATGTATTGGCTTGGTCCTTTCGGAAAACATCCTGGAAATCATGGTATTCACTTGGCAAGGTATTAGTTGCTCCCAGGGTTGATACTGTCGCACTGGGAGTCATGGGGATACAGACGTCGGGTTTCTCCTCTTGGTAATAGCAGACAGGGGAGCAGTCACCGGGGAAGGTTAATTTTCGTGCCCGCCAATCTATCAAAGGGTTGTGAGCAACCAACCATGGCATCCCTAGTATTAGCCTGAACTGAGGTGCCTTGATGAAATCAAATGAAATAGACTCCCGATGTCCATCCTGGCACAGCAGGGTTACCCTGGCTGTGCACTGGGTTACTGGTCCGGAAGCGATTTCTGTCCCATCCACGGTGGTTACCTTGTCCATAGTTGGCTTAGAACACAAAGGAAGACCCATCTCTGCTGCCAGTTCTTGATCAATATAATTTCCAACTGCTCCGCTATCGATGTATGCTTCAATGGCATGCATACTTGACGACTGTTGGTGGTTAATTAAGATCACTGGTGTTGCAAAGTGCGAGGTCAGCAACTCTTCTCACTCGACAAACTGACCTCTACATTTGTCGAGCTTGGTAGTTTTCCGAATCCTTAGCTTCATCCTTCTCTTTGGACCCGACTGTTCTTCTTGGGGGTTTTACTGGACAGTCCTTCAGGAAATGTCCTGGTTTCCCACAATACAAACAGAGCTGTTGTTGTCTTCTTTTGTCCAGCTCTTGTTTTGTTAATGGAGGCCATATCCCTCCAATCTGCATGGGTTCTACAGCATTTTCAGGTTCACAGGGTGTGTTTTCTCTTGGTCGAACGTACATGGTCCGAGGGTCCGTCTTAGACCGGTCTGCCTTTCTGTCCTGCAACCGGTGGTCTAGCTGCACAACCAGATTTATGAATTCTGCACAGTCTCTGGGTGGATCAACCACCTGGGCTAAGACGTCCTTTAATTCGCCTCGTAAGCCTCGATGGAATTACGTGGTTCTTTTGTTTTCTGGCCACCTAGCTTCCGCAACCAGTCTGTAGAAGGTAGCAATGTACGTTAACAAGCCATGATACCCTTTTCGGAGGGACAAGAGTTAATTTTCTACTGCTTGTTCCTGGGTATGGCGAGCAAAGAGCTTTTCCATTTCTCTCTGGAACCCCCCAAAGTCATGTAATAGAGGATCGTCATGGGTTACCAACGGCACCGACCAATTTGCTGCACTACCACTCAGGTATGATAAGACAAAAGCTACCCGAGCTTGGTCGTTTGGAAATGCTCCAGGCCTACAAAGAATATGAAGGCGGCACTGATTGATGAATGTCGCATACTTCCGTGGGTCGCCTGAGAACCTTTCTGGTGGTGCCAGGGGCACAGTTCCAGGTAACGTAATCTGTACCGGAGTGGGTGGTATGGCGGGGTTTTGCATCGTTGGATTGCTTCTAGGTAGAGGTGTCTGTCCTGCCTGTGATTGCAAGTATTGCCAGCTAATCTCTTCAGTGGGTTCTTTGGTCACTGTTAGGTCTCTCTGGAGGGCATTAGTCTCTTGTCAGGCAGAATGAACCTCAGCATGAAGCTCTCCTAGTAATTGGGCCAATTGGTCCATTTCTGATGTCTCCATGGCGCCCAGGTGGATTTGTTATGGTGGGCTTTGCGTTCTGTTACGCTCATCTGGTATCCACAGGGACGCCACCCAGCCGGGTTACTCGCTGGTATGCTTCTCAGCTTTGCCCTGATGTGGTCTGCGGGGAAGGTTCTGTCTGAAAATACAGGAGGTCTGTGTTCAAGACTGACCAACTGGGGTAAGTATCCTCCCTCCACCCCCGTATGATTTCAGTCCCTCTGGCGCCCTCTCCTCACCTTGTGGTAGAATTAGGCGTGCTCTCCGTCCTGCCTTCTTTGCAGGGGCGCATTCTCTTTCATGGGCGAGTGCGGTCCAGTTGCTTCACTGACGGCGGGCCGTTTGATATTGTTCAGGTAGGTCTTATTGCTGTTCTTTAGTTTTGTTGATATCCTGCATGCCTTTCTTTGTTTAAAATGTCTCTTTTTTTCTCCCTTCAGAGCTTCAGCGCGGCGAACTGGCTTGGTTGAGCCCCGCTGATAAATTATGGCGCATTAAGAGTGCTATGATGCGGTAAGTAAGCGCTATGCGCAGCGCTGCAAAGTCTTGCCTTTGCTAACCTGTGTTTTCCTTCCTTGTAGGTCGCGGTGTTCTTCAGCGCAAGTGGAATGTCCGGAGTGGTGCCAGCCGAGAGGCGACCAGCCAGGTAAGCCTTTTGAGCAGTTTGTAATTTGTAAATGTCTCTACTGCTTTCTTTAATGTTGCCTCTATCTTCCTCTTTCAGGGCGTTCTGTCCGAGAGGCGTGCAGATTCCAGGAAGCTGTTCTCAGTAGCTGCGAGTGTTTAAAGATGAAGACTGCAGGTGAGAAGCTGCTGCTAATGATGTTCCTTTTGTCTGCTTGCAGGTTCTGCTTCTCTGAGGTTTGAGGGAATAGCGGGACACGGTGAGCGTCACGTTGCAAGCTGCAAAGTAACGTGAAGCGTGTTGTCTTGCTCGGGTGTGGTTTAAATAGCCCCAACAAAATAGTCCAGGTAAAGTAGTCTCTTGGCTACCACACCCAAAACACTAGACCGCATAGCTTGGTTCTTATGAACCAAGCTATGTGGATGCCTCCATGTTGGCTGACAATACAATAAAGTAGTTCCCAAGCACATTGTTTTTCATTGTGTATGAGCCTGGTGCCATAGACGCCAGGACTGGCCCCAAGAGGATGCCAGGCTCTAGAGGCCCGAGTCCTGACTCCACCTGGCCAATGGGTTTGTCAGAGGGGGTTTTGGGCCAGGGTCATGACACCATCCCTTTCTTAAAGTAAGCTACAACTTGGTTATCCTTTCCTTTAATAAGCTGTTGAGCTTCTCACAGGTTCCGTAACTTGCGGATGATACTCCGATGAGAACTTGTGCTTTATACCAAGCAGCAAGCTAATATGTTTGAAAGTCTCATTTAACAAAGTGGGCTCCATTATCTGATCTCATGACTTCACACACCCCCCATCTGGGGAATACTTCTCTCACAAAAAATGTGGCCACACAGGTAGAGTCTGGGTGTGTCATCAAACAAAAAAGAGAGATAGAGGGGTATATATCACCAGCATACCCTCGGAATAAAGGGATTGACCCTTAACACTTTGAAACACAAAGCTAGTTATTAAAGTTGCTACCTTTTCTAGATGGGTCCCATTCCAGCCGGTACCATATTACCTTATGGTGATAAGGAAAACCATTACTTGGACACCAATTTATAAAAAAATACACATATTTTATTTTTCAATTGCATACAAATGTTTAAGAACACCATCCAGTGTAATGTTAAAGTGCCTATTCAATCTCCTACAACAGAATTCAAGAAGACCCGTTCACAACGATATATACATGAGCTTACCACATTCAGTCAGTAAGTAGGTTAGTTCACTGACTTATCCGTTAAAGTGTATTGTACTGTGCTGAATTTCACAATGGGCCATACCTCATTAAGCACATCTCACTCAATCTCAAACCATTCACTCTATTCTTCATTCAATTTCACAATCTCATTCCACAACCACAACTTGTGCCCGACATGTTTCTTTCCTATTTTAGTGTCTTGTAGCAAATACTCGGAAATTCTTCAGGGGCTTGTGTGAGAGGTTAGTAAGACATGCATCACATATCAGTAAACGTAAAAATCTATAACCAGAGGTTATCTACTAAAAGAATTTCCTTTACAAAGATTCGTATTGGAGTTCTCGTTGTGTTTTCATTCCATGGGTTTGTCATCCTTTTTCCGTCAATCTACCCGGAAGAGAATCTCCACCATTCTTTATGTTGTGCATCAATAGCCTCGTGTCTTTAAGATCTTGGTGCTGTGTGCAGATTAACCGGAAAGGGATGTATCCATCTCACTTCTATAGGGAATGCAATCTCTGTAGGCTAATTTGGCGTGTCCCAGTCCCAAAGTGGACAAGTGGCGTAAAGTTTCAATTACTTTTTGCTCGGATTCTGGGTGTGTACATGGACCTGCTTCTATCCATCTAGAGAATGGACACACCACAACAATTAAGTATCTGTACCTGTTACATACTTGAATCATGTCAACGTAATCGACATGCAAGTGCTGAAAATGCCCATTTGGCCTGGGTCTGACTCCTCTCATTACTTTTAATGTGTGCCCAGATGTGAATTGTTGGCAGATTATACAGTTCACTATAAAAAACGCAACATGCTCGGTAAAATTTGGTATGAACCAGTCTTCTGCGAGCCTTGCTGCTAGATTTTCCTTTTTCATGTGTGCCGAATAATGTAGCTGCTCCAGCGCTAATTTTAACAGGGCTATAGGCATCACTGGTTTACCAGTGCTTTCTTGTCACCACAAACTGTCAGAGGGGTTTAAAGAACACCCTTACCGTTTCCATAGATTTTTCTCTTCCTGTGGTGCCTCCCCTTGGAGTTCCATCAACTGTGTTTGCCCTAGATTGTTATAGCTCTCAGGTGTAGTTTGTGCAATCATCATTCTCTCATTGGTATGGGTGACTTTCCCTTCCATAATCATCTCACTCCTGGATGCCATACATTTGCCTTCGGTGTCTGCTGCTTGATTTCCTCGTGAGATCAAATCTGTCCCTTTCGTGTGGGCGGCACATTTCACGACCGCTATGCCCACTGGGAGCTGTAGTGCCTTGATCAGCCTGTCCAATAAGGCTGCGTGCTGCACTGGAGTGCCGTCTGCACGGAGGTAGCCCCCCCTTTTCCAGCGCGCTAAGCCTGCGTGTACTGTCGACGTCACATTGGCGGAGTCACTGTACACTGTTACTTCCTGGTCTGCGTGATTCTCAATGGCGAGTATCAACGCCAATAATTCTGCAGCTTGCACTGAAAAATTAAATGGTATTCGTGCACTAAGGAGTACTCGAAATTCTCCATTTGCGGTGTGTTTCATTACAGTAACGCCTGTATATCTTTGCCCATCATTTTGATTTATTCATGAAGAACCGTCAATAAAGACACTTTCTCCTTCCGCCAAAACATTTTCTTTTACCTGGGAATTTCATCATAGAATTCTTCATAGTTCGCACAGTCATGTATTGGTTCTCTTTCAGTGACTGGCTCTGCTATAAACATAGCTGGGTTCACTTACTTACATCGGACTACCTTAATCGATGGTTTCGATATGATCACTTCATAAGCAGAAGCTCTCTGAGATGTCAGTGTGCCCTTTGGTTTCTCTAGAATAGCAAATAGCGAGTGCTCGACGTACAGTGTCATTGAGCATCCCATTACAATTGTAGTAGCTTTTTCGATGGCGAACGCTGCGGCAGCCAAACTTTGTTTGCATGGGAAATGGCCTTTCATCACCGGGTCCAAATTCCCACTGTAATATACCAGGGGCTTGTACCCCAATGTGGTTCTCTGCATGAGCACTGCCGTCATAACGCTGCTATTTGTGTGTGAGAACAGGTAAAAATTCCTCAGCATAGTTGGGAATTTCTAAAACTGGTGCCGTGCAAATAGCTTTTTTGAGTTCAGCATATCCTTCCTCCATGGTTTCAGACCATTCCATTTTTTCTTTCGTCACTTGGGCCTTCTTTAAGGCCTGAAGCAAAGGCTTGGTGTAAGAGCTGTAGTCAAAGACCCATGCCCTGACATAGTTGCACAGGCCTAAGAAGCGCTGCATCTGTTTTATCGTGTGTGGTTTAGCCGTGTTCAGTATGGCTTCAACCCTTTCTGGGGTCACTCTTTTTCCCTCATGCAAGATCAGCTGGCCTATGTATAGCACTTCTTGTTGACAAAATTATAGTTTTTCCTTGTCAACCTTATATCCTTTCTCAGCCAGTATACTCAATAGCTGAACAGAATCATGCCCGCATAACTTCTCTGTCGTGCTGCAAATTAAATAAATTGTCATCCACATATTGCAGGACAACTCTTTCAAATGCAATATTGCTTAAGTCCATCTGTATGTCTCTGTGAGACTCACAGTATCCCTGGGGTAGCCTTGTGCTTTTCAGGCACATCTGTCTGAATGTGAAGGACGTCAGATCTTGTGAGTCACGGTGCAACAGGATTGAGAAAAATTCATTTTTCAAGTCAATCACCGTGAAATATTTTGCCTCAACAGGTATATTACATAGGATTGTAGCCGGGATAGGGGCTAAAGGGAACTCGGCCTCAACAATATCATTTATTGGCCTCAGACTTTTAACTAGCCTCCAAGACCCTCCTTTACTTTTTTTCACAGGGTACACTGACGTATTACATGGTGACTCTGACCTCACTAAGATGCCTTGCTCCATCATGGCAGAAATTGTCTTAAAAATCCCTTCATCTGTCTCTCTGGACATAGGATAGTGTCATGCTTTGGGTAAAATTGCTCCTGGTTTTAGCTTAATTTTCACCTCTCCAACCCCTTTCAATAGGTCTACATCATAGGGTCCTGTGGTTCCACACTGAGAAAGGCACCTGGGCCATGTCGTCATCAAAATATTCAGGACGGTTTTGTGCCAACATCATTCTCTGAGGCACTTCTATTTTGATCATTCTAACCCCAAAAGGTGACAACCACCTCCACTGTTGTCTCTCCCATATCTGTTTGCTCTTTAAACAGATCATCATCAGTGACATCAGTCAATCGGTATCCCTCTTCATTGGCGAGTACTGCGCACCATTGTCGGCCTTCGTCGTCCTAACAATCAATCAAGGCCATTTTCCCGCGTACTGCATCTGTGTGTATCATCAAGGGAAATACTTGTCCCTTTTCCTCGTGCATAGGTATTCTTGGCCTAAATAGAAATTCGTCTGGGGTCCTTATGATTCTGTCTGCAAGGCCTGGCAGCCCTGCCATTAGTATGCGCATTCCATATGCGAATATTTCTGGCACTAATGGGACAGCCCTCATAGCTGTGTGTCCTGCGTATGCTCTAATCACTTCGCATACGTTTGAATAGTGCATTCCTGGAGTTGAACATACTATGCCCTCCTTCGTGAATGAGATTGTCATATTTAACTTAGTCATTAGATCTCGACCCAAAATGTTTACTGGGGTCTGTCGTGAATATAATAAAGGCACATTCATCTCACATTCTCCTATAGAGACTGGAAGTGCGTTTGTGAAGGGAACACAACTTGTAGCTCCTGTGAAACTCTGAGTATTTATGGCATAGGCAGACAAGGAAAACTTGCCTTCACGTATGCACGAACGTGTTGCGCCCATGTCAACTAAGAAGGAATATTCTTTATCCCCTATAACAACATCCACCCTAGGTTCCCTGTGAGGGTCGGGTGTCACTGATAGGATAGAACACATCAGGGATCCCAGTGAGCGGTCCTAGTCCATATATAGTTTGGACCCACCGCGTGCTGATGGATTTCCCCCATTCCCAGTGTTACTTCCCATTCCAGGGTTCACGGTCTGCCCTGTGCTCATGTTTGTGATAATTGCAACGGTGACTGTTGGGACTGTCCTTGTGGAAAACTCACTATATTCTGAGATTTAAAACCTTGTTGCGCTCCTGGCACTTGTTGTTGCATCGTGTGATTCTGTGCAACTCCCTGTTGTATGAAGGTGGGTGGATTTGCCACGCCTGCTCCTATTCCTTGACCGTTTTGCATCATGCCTTGATTTCTGCATGTGCGCGCTAAATGCCCTGTCATCCCACACAACCAACATGCTGGCGGTGGTCAGATCATTTTCCCATTTGACATGTCTTAATTGCCATTTTGCATGTTTTGAAAACCTCCTTGATTATTCTGGAAACCTCCCTGATTACTCTGCCATCCTCTTCCCCTAAATCCTCTTCCCCTGGGGTAAAACCCAGTACTGCCCTGATTATTCTTTTGTGGATTATTGACTTGCTGCATGCTCGATTCAGCTGTGCTAGTTATGATGGCTCCCTCAAGAGCATATTTTGACAATTTCTTCTGCACCAGTTTTGCCTCTTCACCCTTTCGTGCAGCTTCTTTTTTGCGATTCTTTTCTTGCAATAGCCTGCAATAGTGTGTGATGGTCAGCTGTATTTCTGACCAAGGTTTAGCCTCGATTCCTACCAATTTCTTGAGCTGTTTCTGTACCGGCTCTGGCAGCCCTTGGGACAATATATGGTAGAAAACAGGTATAGATTTCCTCCAAGATTTATGAGTTTCGAGTACCCACGCGTCTTGAAAATTATGTATGTAAATCAACGGATCCTCAGACTCCTTCATTTTTCGTGTCATTATAGCTCCCATATCAGAAGTGTCTGGGTAAAGCACTCGTAATGCCTTCCATACCGCAGCTCTGAAATTGGTAAATGGAGCTATGTCATGCACGGTATTAATTGTGGTCACACCAGGGCAACCTGCCCATGTCCACACATCATCTGCTCTCTCACCAAGTATGTCGATTAGGAGACCCTTCATATCCCCTATAGCTAACGTGTTTCCTCCTGTTATTTTTTCTAGCTCGTGTATCCGTTTCCGGCTCCCGATGTCAGCATTGGAACCTTCATTTCAAATTCTCTCGATCCATGTGTGCCCATGGAATATATTGTGGTCTTGCTCCCCCTTTCTCGAGTAACGGAAATTGGGATGCATAGCTCTCTCTCTCTCTTCTCTCATTGTTATCCTGTCTATTGCAGAGGTAATGTTCCTGCATCGTCGCCTGCCTGGCAATGTCCTAAGCCTGCTCACATAGTGAGGTGGATACACCCCCCCTGTGACCGTGAGATACTACTTCGTGTTGGTCTGACTGTTTGGCTGACTCTGATGCCCTTGCTGCAGACTCACTTGTGTCTGACCATCTTATCCCTTTTTCCCGTGGGAATCGTCTTTCGCTCCTTCTCTCTTCTTCCTTTTCTTCACGCTCCTCCCTTTCTGCGTCAGACATAGTCTGTCCCCAACTCGTGCAACTTCTTGTGTCTTCTCTGTTCCTACTTATTTCTAATCTATCCAGGGGTAGTTCTCTATTCCCACTACTGCGGGAGACATCCTCAGTGTTGTAAAGTTGAGTGCTCTCTAGGCGCTCATCTTCCCACTCCTGTTGGGGTATTTGTTCTAACCCCATTTCGTCATATATTTTATCGATCGTTTCTCCAATCAGTCTGGTGTCGAAGTCATCTTCAATATTCGCCCTAGACGTGCCTGGTACTGAATCGTACGCAGGGGAGAATTCTTCGATGTCTTCCCAATATACCACTGGATCAGGTCTTTTAACCTCTCTCTCCAGATATTCAAGATCGCATGCTCTCTGTCTTCGCTTACGTTCTACATCGTCATCGAATTCTCTGCACTTCCTCGCCTCTTCTCTAACCCTATCTTCTTCCTTTTTCTTTTCGTTTCTTCATTCATCTGCCCTTTGAATTTCCTCATCCCTTCATCTCTTTATTCTTTTCTCTCGGATCCTCTACTCTTCCTCTAACTTACACTGCTCCTGTCTGTCTTGATCATTGGCTCCTCTCTGCTTGCAATCGAGCTATCTTTCTTGCTCTTCGCGATATAACTTTTCTCGTCTCTGTCTATCTTTTTTCCTTATTCTTTCGTCTCTCAATTCTTTCTCCTTTCTCTGTACATTCTCTAGCCTCTCCTTTTGTTTCACGTCATCAATGCCTTTGCCATCGAGTTTCAACAAAATGTGCCCTCCCATCCATTCGTTCTTTGCGAATGCTATCTCATCAGTTCTATCTTTGCTTCATGTCCATCTTTTACCTTCTCTCTCCTTATTGAGAGATGTACTTGTCTGTGTCTGGTCCCTTCTCTCATCATCGCGTCTCTCCTTGTCCCTTGGGACTGTGGAGGTGATGTCCTTATCCTTTTCCTTACCTTGATTTTCATCACTACTTTGCGTAGGTGATTCATATGCCGGGTTGCTATACCCTGTAGCTGCTTTAAGTTCCCTCAGCGGGTATAGCCCCTCGTCTTTATTTCCTTCAATCTTTGTTTCAGATGGGGCGGGTGGCGCGGTAGGCGTCTCACCCCCCTCTGAACATACATTAAGTATCCAATCTATTGGCGGCTCCTTTTCTTGTTCATACATCTTCCAAAGCTCTAGAACAGCTAGGCGTTTGTCTAACTATGTGTATGTGGCCCGTGTATGTGGCGTGCAAATATGTAGTCATGTGTTGCAAAACAGCTTTAGATAAGGACCCGCCCTGTGGCCATGGCATAAACATCTTGTGGGTGGTTCCTTTAACCCACTCTGTACTGTATTTTTTCAGTTTAGGTGCATGTTTCGGCAACTATTTGCACAGGTGTGATAATGGAGTTATGTCCTCCATATTTAAATCTATTCCCTTTCTCCTTATATAACACTTGTCAAAGCTTCACCTGACTTAGCCAATTCCCACAATATGAGCGAGCACCAATCACTTTAAGCTCCAATCCCAATTTTCTCCCCCAAAATTTTATATCTTCTGTTTTACTCAAAAAACATCAATTTGTATACTATCATATCTCAGTTATTCAATCGCGTAAAATTTAAGTCAGTTCTTCTAAGGAACATTTTCAACTGACGTCACAACAAACAACATGTAAGACAGGCGTTTAACAAAGTAGACGAACACCAGCTGGTCACATGTATCTCTGCCTCTAAAATTACCCCAATATGGAGTTTAAACGTATCCCTTTCGCAGCACCTCTAATCGCCGTGGTAGTCTATTCGTTTCCCTTTATTTGGGACTCTGGATACACGTTTCTTCTAGCCGCTATATTAGCGTAGGAATAAGGCGAATCCTCTCTCTTCTCGGGTGTCCTCCCCGGTAACCTCTCTCTTCTCAGGTGTCCTCTCCGGTATCTTTCCTCTATTTACTTCCTTATTCTCGAGTCATCATTCCCTTCCCCCTATATATATATATATATATATATATATATACATCCTTCTCTACTTCTAGCTATATTTTGTTTTCCCACCTCCCTCCGTTACCTTTTCACTTCACTTGTTCTAAAGCATGCACTTTTGCCAAAACACTTAGGGCCTCATTACGAGATTGGAGGCAGCCATGGTGCTGTTAGCACCATGGCTGCCTCCAAACCAGGCTCCATTACCGGGTTCCTGCAATGAGGACTTACCGGGTCATTCCGACATAGAAGGACCCGGTAATTCCTCCTTGCAGGAACCATTCCCCATAGGGCTCAATGGGAATGGGGAGGGAGGTAATAACGGGCACATAAAAACTGGCCTGTTATTACCTCCCTCTTCCCCTCGTGGGTCCTGGAAAGGATGCCTGGTTTTACCAGGTGTCCTTACAGGGTCCCGCAAAGGGAACCTCGTAATCGGCGCTCCCGTAATGAAGGGGGCCGGTCCCGTACCGGCCCCCTTTCAGTACGGGAGCGCCAGGGTTATAATGAGGCCCTTAGTCTTTTTCACTCAGTGTTCGCATGTTTCCTCTCTGTACTCCCGGGATCACTGCCTTTGTCACCGCCTTCTTCGGCTTTTCTCCCGTTCATCTGCCGTAGGAATGGGAAGGGGTTACGTGGGGAAGCACAGGTCCATTCGGACCTTGTTCTGCAGGTTTTGTTTTCTTACACTACCACT
Source organism: Ambystoma mexicanum (assembly GCF_040938575.1). NCBI lineage: Eukaryota > Metazoa > Chordata > Amphibia > Caudata > Ambystomatidae > Ambystoma > Ambystoma mexicanum. Next base: position 678,373,424 of record NC_090927.1, on the reverse strand, counting down.
GTCTACGGGGAGCTTCACAGTCTACTCAGCCGAATGGCAAATGTCTTGTGATATTGCCGATGACCTAGAGTTAATTTATGTTGACGGTCAATGGGTGTCTTATTCTAATCGATAATCGATCATCGATAACCATCAATCTCTGCTACCACGTGTACTCCCAGACCCCCGGCTGGCCCATAGAGCCGAGGTTTGCTCGGAAGAACTGTAAGACAAGATAGTTGCACCAATGAGATGGATGGGGGTTCAGATTTATTACTCAACACCAATCAATAAGGACAACTCAATAATTTGGCAAAAGGAGTCCGTTTAATGAGAAGTACAAAAAACAGGGAGTTATGAATATCAGCAGTGATGCGATTTTCCTTCTCGCTTCAACTCCAATGAACTTCATACAAGTTGTAACATTTATACTGAAAACTCATCATCATTGACATATAACACTCAAAAGTTAACAAGCAATTCTACTGGTTAGGAAAAGGTAACTTTACTATAGGTACTATATCTGTATATGGTAACGGAGTGAGGGGATTGGGTACACACTGTCAGATGGGCATCTAAACCCTTCCTTCAAAAATTACTACTGTAGACGTCACTAAAAGTACAACGTCTCATTGGTTCTACTAACTATAGGACCCTAGATTATTTGGTCCATTGTGATTGGGTTGGCACCAACCCCATGCATACTTTCTCCTTTGCTTAGCAGCACGCAGAATGGTCGGCCAGGTGCGGGGTGCCCCTTAGTTACCCGGCCTTCCTCCGATTATGGTTACAATCAATCATCACTTTAGTAGCCATGTGTCAATTATTTCACTGTGGTTGGCTTCGAGACTGCATCTTCTGTCTGGAGAGGTTCTGATATCTCTGCCTGGTCAGGTGCCAAGCGTAGGTGCGAGCCCTCGCTTTTTCTTTCTCGGCTGGTCACGTGATTCCAACAGTGAATATGTCTCTTTTCTCTCAATTTGTGTATTTGATTTTCGTTTCACCCGCCACCTGCCTTCGCCTTCTTATCTCGACCTTTCAGAGGCAGGACATTCTGTTCTTAGTTTCAATTAAATGTAGCTACTGTTCGCCTCTTCTATTGGTATGACCTTGGCTTTCCTGGCATGAGTTGCCTCTGCTGAGTTTCTTTTCAGCCGTCTCTTCTCGTTTTTGCTAAATATGAAGCCTTCTCATGTGGCCTTTAGTAACCTGGGTTGATTCTGCTTCTTGTGAAAAGTAGAAGTATACTTATAATACTGTGCTTCGTTTGAGGTAGATTATGTATAATGGCGCTTCCCGCACTACTCTTATACTAAGCATAGCAAGCCAGACTGTTTTCTTAACTTTCTTGCGGTTGCAAGCTTATTTACAGGTGCAAACTGGTCGAACATCTTCATCTTGCTTACAGCTTTAAACTTCTTTGCATTTTGACATCGTCCTTTCACTTTAGGTTCACGATATCCTTATTCATGGCGTTTTGTCTATTTGCATCATTCTGTGGTTGTCATTTCTTCAATCTGCAAGTCAGTCTGGGCCCTCGTGATGTCACCATTCGCCTTCCATTAAGACCGTTTTGGTTTCTTCAGGGACTGTACTCAGACGATCTTCATTTCGTTTCATTTGTTGGTAAGGTTTTCTCAATGGGTACCTTACTGTCCATTGTTTTCTTGGTATTGGTATGTCGATAGGTGCTGTTCTTCTAATAGGTACTGGTCAGAGCCCTACTGCGGCTCTCTGATGGTTTATTTGCTCATCATACGTCACATATCTCGGTGTGAACGTTCCTGGTACTTCAAAATGGGCGACTGGAGTGCAGGCTTTATTTGGGACCTCCTCTACAGTGTCATGCTTGGAACATTGAAACATAGTTGAGTGGGTTCTCCCTTTCAATCCCCTGACTGTTATACTAGTTATGGTCATGAGGCTGATCCCATGCTGTGAGAGGGGTGATGGCCTTGCCCTTTCTGGTGGTTTGACCACCGTTGGATATTGGATGTGGGGTGAATTAGCCTATGGTTCCCTTTTTTCTATAGCTCAGATACTTTGGGATACTTTTAGTACTAAGGTAGCAAGTAGGATCTGCTGGGACATCATACTAGAGCATGTCGATGCCGGATGATTTCTGGGCACTTTGGCTCCAGGTTCTTTCCCCTTTTGGTGTCTGCTTTTTCAGCCCACCTGAGATGTGCATCTAAGGGCTGCAGACTGGAGGGCAGGATTGCTTGTTGATTGTTTTGAGGCACCAGGCTCTGAGTAGGTGGTTTTAGGTGCAGCCAGGTTTCCCTTAGTGGGGGTCAAAGTTTTAGGATCTGTTGTCTTATTACCATCTTCGTGTGACAAGTGGTTGCCCTGGTGCTCATTCATCACACCGGGACCCAGGCTGGCTTTGTTAAGCTCTTTGTTTTCTCCTTTTTCCAATGAATGGGCTGTTTCCATGCTTGGACCACTGGGCAGAAGTCGGTGAGGTGTTCTTGGATAGGATACTTGCTGGTTGGCTCTTCTGCTCTCCTAGGAAATAGAGTTGCAACCGTTATCCTTTTCTGCTGCGGGGAATGCTCGGCCACTGCCTTGCTTGGTTCTTCCTCCAGGCTCCTCATTTTGGGAGTGGACCTAGATTTGATTTCTTCCATGGCCGTTGGCTGGGTCTTCTGTTGGCTGGGTCTTCTGTTATTTTCTGACTGGGCCTGGGATTGGTAATGTTCATTATGTCTAGTCCTACTCTTCCTCGTCACAGTACTGACGACCCACCTCGGTTCCATGTAATAATGTCCCTGCAGAAATGTCTCCTGACAAACATGTCGCTGTTTTTTGCAGAGACATTATTATATTGAACATGTGGGGGACACCCCTGAAACCCCCGGATTTCTTTTTTTTTTTAGAAGGGGAGCAGGGGACATCCCCGCAACCCGTTCCCATACATAATATCACCATATATAATGTTGCCAATGGCTTTTCCCGGCGACATTATATATGGGGACATTATTATCTGATACCCCACCTCTCCCTCCCCCCTGGTAAACTGGTCCCGGTTCTTGATATGGTTAGGAGGATAATGGGACTAGTCAGGTGTTTTATACCTAGGGCTATGAGGGAAAGGGGCCAAAGAAGAATTTTAGAAAAGGGTTCTACTGGAAGGAAGACGGCCTTCATAAAGTAAGTAGTGTGATGAGGAAGAGTCAGACTACGCGTAATGAAGATTACCGGTAAGTAATCAGAGCATTCACTGTGAAACAACAGGAGGATAGATGGATGCCTATGGAAGGACGGTCACCTGTTTGGCACCACAACAAAACGAAGACAACACAGAAAAAAATGTGAGAAAAAAATGAACGGAGGGCAGTCTATGAGTATAGTAGTAGAAAACTAAAATACACAAGTGAAAGATAGGAAACCAGAAGAGAAAGTGTTCCCCAGTGAAACAAAGGAAAGTGGGCGCACCCATGGTCAGGCTACGCTGCCTTGAGGAGCAACGCTGGAAGGAATAATCACTGAAGAACACACTTACTTAGGGACTGATGAGGGGTAAGAGGAGAAAGGGAGGGGGAAATGGGCACTGAGCGTGTTCCATGGGCAAAGCATGAGATGAGAGGGGTGGGGCACCGAAATAGATGGGCACTATGTCGAAATGCTGTTGCCATGACGCCAATCCTATGTGTGTTTACACCTTTGTGTCTCATTCAGTAATTATAATTGACAACAATCCCTTAGTCTGCTTCATAGCACATTCTAGCAAAAGAGACAAGTAAAACATATCATTTAAGCTTTATGAGCCATATCAATACCATTTTCATGTCATAAAGCTGGGTAGGTGATTGCCATAATAGTACTGGCTGCCCACAGTACCCCTTCACAGTTTTTACACGTAATGGCTGCGGAGGTATGCCTACAGAGTTTCTGCACTTTCCACATTAGAACTGAATTACCGTCACCAGTAGCATGCAAGGCTTTAAGCAGGCTGGGGCCACCCAGGGATGGGCCCATTCAGTGTTCTGTACATTTAATTACACAGTAGACAGGTAGAGATAGATCCTTTATTCCACAAAAGGACAGACATAAGCGTTCTCCCTCCTCAACTTGCAGGAAAACCCATCTCTGGCACACTGGGAGGTTCCAATGAAGTCAGTTCAGTAAAAAACATTCCAATAAAAGTACATGTAAAAGGAACACCAAAACAAAAAGAAGTTGCATTCATACAATGGCGATGAGTCGCAAAACCGAACACAAAAATATATACATAACAGCTTTATTTTCAGCACTTCTTCTCGCATAAAGTGCAAACGTGCAAAACGCCCAAAGGTGTCTGTAAGACTTAAGCAGTACCTACCATTACCAAATATATCCATAGAGTTCTACAATAACAGTTGACATCACAACAGTTCACAAATAATATGTACATAATGGCTAGTTTCCCAAAATGCTTTTCCTCACTTTAAGCAACAACCATGGAAAATAAAAGAGTGCCCATAAACCTTGAATCGTACCTGTCAGCAATAGGTTTGCCAGTGCAGATCTGGAATGGAAGAAACTAAACCTTGCAATGTAGCAGTTAGAGTTTTCTTGCCTGTGTCCTTAGATTCTCCTCTGTTCCTCTGCCTATCCAGTTCCCACTGGACACTCTCCCCTACTCTTCTTTAACCAGAAAACTCAGCATCATCTATGACCCTTCTCACACCTTCTCTACTTTCATCTCCAAAACTGGAACAGCAGCTCTCTTCAACCACCTATATATTAGGAAAATCAGGCACCTCCTTCCTTTCAACACCCCCTTAACGAATCTTTTCTTCTCTAAACTCGACTACTGTGCCAGCATCCTCTTTGGTCTCCCCAATTATGCTTTCTGTCCTCTTGACAAGATCATTAACTTCGCTACCAGGACTCTCTTTGTACTCCCTCACTTCACACCTACTTCCTCGTAACGTCACCAGGCTAGATGGCTGACGATGCAAAATAGGGCCAAATTTAAATGTATTCTCCTAGTTCACAATTCTATCCACAGTAAGGAACCAGTCTATCTAGCATCATCTATCCATCCCTACAAGCCTTTTCGTAATGTCCAATCTGCCTCCTCAACTACTCTTGTAGCTCATCGCCCTCCCTGTGCTTCCTCTCACTTCCGGTCCTTCTCTCTTCTTGCTCCACTTGCATGCAATTCTCTTCCCCTGGACATCCGAGAAAGAGCCCACACAGATTTGTTCAAAACCAGACTAAAAGCCTACCTCCTCGCCTCTGAGTTACCCTCTCAACCTACCTCTCATCTCCCTGCTAGCTAAACAATGTCCTTCACCTCTAAGATGTCTCTGTCCCTCACTTCCTCTGCCTCTACACTAGCACTTCACCCATCATGGTCGCATCCCGAGCAGAGCTGTCCGTACCGCCTACCTGCACTTAAAAATGTCCAATGTTCATTGTCTTTAATCTATGTATGTGTACATATGTATTGTCCCCGGTGACTGTTCCATTTTCTCCTCTCCACAACCTGGTCAGAATGTTCCGCAAACTCACCCCATTGTAAGAAGCTCACTGCTTCCCGTAAAATCTAATTTCTTAACTATTGTATGTTCTTTTGTGTACAAAAGAGCATTGTTCCTCCTGTATATAGGTATATAGATAAATAAATTAATAAATTACGAACGAAAAATGCATAGATGTTTCCACTTCAAAGTATGCAAAACAAGTAGAGACAATCAACAAGAGGTTTCCCTTTCCAAGGCCACACATGGGAGTTAATATCAGGATAATGAAAATGTAATCTAGTGATTAACATCCACCGGTTCATGAACTGGGATTCATCCAGATAGGGCTGTGGACCACTAGGGGCCAAAATTCTTTCCAATGCCTTATTCAGAAGCTTGACAAGTTTGATCTGTTCCCTTTCCTGTTCATAAAAGGGCAGCAGAGCACATTTAATTTTAGTGATTAGTGCTCCATTGAGACTTTGAGAGTCCTTAAAACAACCTGAGGTATTGATCTATCCAACTCCTTTTTACGTAATGGACCCAAGGAACTGACAATGTTCTGTAGCCCAGCCAGATATCTCCAACGATTACATGAGACAGTGTGTCCTTTGGGTTGATCCAGCCATGTAACAACAGTGATATGGTTTAGATAGAAAGGGCAGTGTTGCAGGGACTGTCTCTTTCAGACAGTCCCACAAGTGAGAGTCACAGCAGGACGTGATGCAATTAGAGGAGGGGGTCTGTGAGGAGGAGCAGGAAGGACCTCGCTTCCATGTTGTAATTGAATAAAGAAGGTTCCACATTATACCGCTGCTGTGCCTCCTTATTTCCGAGGGGTCGGAGACCGCCAACAACTGGCGACAAGGCTCATACGGCTCACTAGCATCCTCCTGCATCCACGCGTCAGCAATCCTGCTGCGCGTACTTTCATCTGTGTTCGTGATCCCACAGATGCAAAGCGCCGGGCCGAGTGGCCGCGCTTCCACACACAGGCAATCCTGCTGTGTGCTTCCTCCAGATACAACGAGCATTGCGCTCTCACACCAGCGATCCCGCTGCGTGTGTCCTCCCAAGCCGGTGATCCCACCAGGCTCCCACACCTACAAAACTTCCTGCCTATAAAGACTGGCGATCCCGCCAACCACACACGCCTCCAGAAATTCCTCCTTCTGAATCGGGTGATCCCGTCTGACACTCTCAACTCGAGCCCCACCACAGAGGCCCATCCAAACCTGCAGAAGACAGCGCATGACTTACAAGCACCCCTGACCTCCTAGGAAGAAACACCCCAGCGGACCTGCCATGCGCCTGCAACGGAGGGCCTGCATAAGGCCCAAGGCACCAACTACTTGTGCAACTTGGAGGCCCAGATGCCACACCCTGCTAAAAGTGAATGAAGCATTCTACAGCCAACTCAGGTGGGTGTCTTTAGTGCACTAATGCCCCGAGTTCACGACACCAAGAGTGAGGGGAGGTGTACAGACTAGGCCCCCGCCAAAATTTGAGCACTCCCATATGTCAAGCGCACCATTACAGACTGCATGAAGGCCCAGAACTAAAGCATAGGGAGCCCAGGCAAGCTTCATGTACTTGTTCCTTGACCCACACATCATGAGCATGTCCCCTGACCAAGCCAGGCAAGCCCAGCAGCCCCCTCCAAAAGCATCCAGGTCAACAGCGACAGCATGGCGCATGCCCCCACCTTTTTCTATGACTCCACAGGCAGACAAAGGCCCTCGGTGGCTCGAATGGCTTGAGGACTTTAACAACTTTATAGTGGCTGCAGGAGAAGAAACTTCTCCACGCCTACGCAGCATGTTCATTAACACGGCTGGCACTGAAATAAAAACTCTAATTGAAACCATACCACCAGCAGAGCACACCGATTTCACCTCGTTAATACCCGCCCTGAACAAAAGACTGGTCATAGAACCAAACAGGGACTATGAAAGATATATGTTCAATCAATGCACACAACGCAGTGACAAAACGGTGGATAAATTCATCACTAGACTTCAAATCAAAGGGGTACATTGTCAATTGCACACCTTTTCTCAAGAGGAAGCCATTCGTCTACGGGTTATAGAAGGATGCCTCTCGCCTACTCTGAAAAGGCAGCTTCTCAAGAAACCCCTCACCATTGAGGAGGTAAGCGAAATGGCTAGGATCCTTGAAAGGGTTGACAAGCCACGCAGATGACCAACATGACAACTCTTAAGCAAGAAAAACATGAGGTGATAGCAGCGTTTCAGACAGGCAACACCAGAACGAGCGAAAGGCCTAATAGACCGACTCCACGAATGCAAAGCCAGTGCTACAGGTGTGGAATGGCTTTTCTCCATGCAGGATCATGCCCTGCACTCACCCAGAAGTGCGGAAATTGTGGCAGAGAAGGCCACTTCCAGTCTGTTTGCAGAGAGGGGAGACCTTTTCCCCCGCCATGACCAACCTCTTCACCACAATACAGATCGTATGAAAGGACATTGTTGAATCATTCTTATCAGTCACGTCCTTACCAACAAGGGCTGAGAAGATATGTCAGAGAAGTAGAAGAAGTGTACCCAGAGGACGAAATCCAAGAATACGAGCCACAAGAGCTCAACACACAGATGTGAGACGAATCTGACAATCCACCCCCGCTAAGACCAGGCTATCACAACATACCTCAAAATTCCCAAGACTATGAAGGCGACCATTTTGATTTGTATGCGCAAGACGAGTTCATGAACCTCATCCTAGACGAGGATGAGGTACGTGAAGCACCGCGCATACCAGTCGACATCTGTGACAAACGATTCTGTTTCCTCATTGACTCAGGAGCCAGAGTGAACATTATGGGGGGAAAATAATTTCAACAACTCCAAGACAAACCACCACTGACGCAAACGTCATCCAGAATATTCCAATGGGGTGCTGACATACCCCTACACAGCGTCGGGTCGTTCAAAAGACAACTCATTCACAGGGGCAAGTCAAAAACCACCATAATAAATGTTATAAGGAGCCCAACAAAAGGACAATGCCTCTTTAGCTACAAAACGGCATCCTCCTTTCGCCTCATCAACATAAATGTACTGGAAGGTGACATGATTAGCTCGACGGCACCAGGACATGAATTCCGAGACCACATATACAACTTGGATCATGCGCCACACACAGGCCCATTTATCACGAAGGAGGACATCCTGAATGAATGTCATCAGCTCTGCCAAGGCCTGGGCAAAATGAAAGGCTCACCAGTCAAGCTACACATTGACCTAGTGGTTCGCCCGGCCCCGCTACACCCGCGCAGAGTGGGATTCCACCTTCAAGAGGCCGTATCTAAAGAACTAAATCAGCTCCTACAAGACGACATCATAGAACCGGCCACCGGACCGACACCCTGGGTCTCTCCACTTGTGATCGTCCCAAAAGAAGGAGGTTGGTTGCGATTATGTGTTGACATGAGGGTAGCCAATACAGCCATCCAAAGGGAACGCCACCCAGGACCCAAGATTGAAGACACAATCGTGCAATTGAACAAAGCTATTCTGTTCTCAAAACTGGACCTAAATCAAGGATACCACCAGCTGGAACTCCATCCGAGTCACGACCAATCTCCACATTCGCATCTCATGACGGACTGTTCTGTTAAAACAACTAAACTTTGGGATATCGTCAGCGGCTGAAATCTTTCATGAAACCATCAGGCAAGTTATCCGACCTGTAAAAGGGACTTTTAAACTATAGTGATGACATCCTCGTGTTCAGAAAGACTCGGAAAGAACATGATGAGGAACTTTGCGATGCCTGTACAGCTGTACAAGACATTGAACTAACCCTCAACCTGGAGAAGTGTCGGTTCAGTAAGTCCAAGCTCAAATTCTTTGGACACATCTTCTCAGCAGACGGGATGACTCCTGATCCAGACAAGGTCTCCACCATCTGACTGGAGACTCGAACAAGCTTCTGATGTAAGATTGTTCCTAGGGATGGCCAGCTACTGTGCCCGCTACGTACCCCACTTTGTCACAATTACTTAACCCCTTCTACGCTTGTAACAAAAGGATGTCCTGTTTGCCTGGACAGATACATGCCAAGAAGCATTTGACACCATTAAACAAGCCCTTGTGGAATCCCGAAAGCTTGCCTACTTTGACCCCGACTGGCATACCGACATCGAAGTTGATGCCAGCCTAGTAGGTTTGGGAGCAATTCTTGCACAAACCAACGGACCGGACACCCACCCAAAACATGTAGTTGCCTATGCTAGCAGAGCGTTGGCTCCACCTGAATCAACGTACTCCCAAGCAGAGAATGAAAGTTTGGCAGCTGTTTGGGCCTGTGAACATTTTCACAACTTCATCATCGGAAAAAGATTCACACTGATAACGGACCACCAGGCTCTACTATCCTCTTCGGGAACCCAAGAACGAAAATGCCCCCCAGGATTGAACGCTGGAGCATTCGCCTGCAGGAATATGATATTGAAATAGTCCATTGACTGGGGGGCGAGAACAACCTAGTGACGGGAAAACCAGTTCCGAGGACCGGAGATGCCGAATATATGAGCTATGTAACTGCCAACGCTTTGCTCCCAGCCATCTCCATCAAACCATTGCAGCTGCCTCGGCAGCTGACCCCTCATTGGCTCTAGAGATAAGCTTGACAGAGAACAATAAGTGGAAAGACTTTCGCCGAGCAGTCCAGAGACAACCTGGTGCATGCAGAGACAAGCTCAAAAGGCTAGCCAAAATACACACCAAGTTGGCTGTCCTAGACAAGACGATCCTACTAAGAGGATGCCGGATAGTGATAACGCCAGCACTCAGGCCTAAGATCATCAAGACATCGCACAAGGACCATAGAGGCGCTGGTAACACCAAAAGGAAACTCAGATGCCACGTCTGGTTCCCGATCATGGACGATATGGTCGACAGTTGGGTGAAGAACTGCACAGCTTGCCAGTGCACCGCAAAAGCAGACCCACCAGTACCGCTACGAGTGACCACAATCCCAGATCACCCTTGGGAACGAGTCGCGGTTGATTTCTACGGCCCACTCGAAACTGGTGAGTACTTGCTACTATTCATTGATGAACACTCCAGGTCCCCCATAGTGAAGAAAGTAAGGTCCACGGCATTTGCCCACATAGCTGCCACATTCGACGAAGTCACTAGCAAATGGGGGTTGCCGAATATAATAAAGTCAGACAATGGTCTGCCGTTCAGCGGACACGAGTTTGGAGTATTTGCAAAACACATGGGGTTCATACACCAAAAGATCACTCCACGCTGTCCCCAAGCCAATGGGATGGCAGAAAGATTCATGGCTTCAATAAAAAAGAATATGCAAAGAGCAAGAGTCGAAGGGTCAGACCCCCATCAAGCATTGTGCAGAATGCTGAGAGATTATCGGAACACACCCCATGAGGTCACCAACAAGACCCCGGTTGAACTCATGATGAAATACCAAGTTAGAACTAGACTCGTCAACAACCCAGCAAAACGGCCTGAACCAGATCAAGAAGTCATCAGGAGGGACGCCGAATGGAAAGAGAAAGCCAGAATCCAAACAGATGGGAGGAGGAGAGCCCAGGAAAAGGAGTTTCAATTAGGAAATGAAGTCTGGGTCCAACAAACCATGAACAAGAAAACAGACTCATTATATGCACCAGAGCCACTCCAAGTAATTGCAGTCAACGGGACAATGATAACAGCAGCAAGCAAATCAAGGGAAGTGACCAGAAACAGTTTGCTGTTCAAGCATGTCATAAGGAGAGAGGAAGAGAGACGGCTGCCAGCTAACCCGGACCCTGAAGTCTATGACCTACAGGACGAAGGATGGGTTCCCCTCAAACCACAGGTTCTGCGTCAGCTGAATCCCCATGATCAGACTGACGGTGACTCAAGCCCCGAGTCACCAGGACAACCTCAAAGGGTCATCAAGAGACCCCCAGGACTGGTAGAAGAATGTTAAACTAAAGTTGAAAAAAGGGTTTCAGTTAAATGCCTTGCAAGGACATTTGTCTGGGGGTGTTGTTGCAGGGCTTGTCTCTTTAAGACAGCCCCACAAGTGAGAATCACGGCAGGACGTGACGCAAGTAGAGGAGGGGGTCTGTGAGGAGGAGCAGGAAGGACCTCACTTCCATGTTGTAATTGAATAAAGAAGGTTCCACGTTATACTGCTGGTGTGCCTCTTTATTTCCGAGGGGTCGGAGACCTCTAACAGGCAGGATTCTCAAAACCTTGCTGCAAGTGATGAGATGCACCTGGGCATCTCATCAGTAGTACCAATAAAAAGGAGCAGCCCAATACACAAAGGACATCTGAATTAGCGCTGATGCCCATTTTCACCCCTTTTGCGTGTTTATGCAAATCATTTGGTGTATCTGCACATTTAAAAGAGCATCCAAAATTCACAAACAGGATGCGTTTCTAAATGCACAGAAAACGTATACATTCCCCTGTGCAATGCGCAATGCATGCCAGGGTCATTCCTGACCCTGTCATGCAAACTATTTAAGTGTGACAACAGCTGTGCGAACCTCTGCTTTCCCACTTGCATTTCTTACCCTCTAACAGGGATATTAATGCTTTTCCTCCCTCTCGGTTAACAATGTCAGACCTGTTACAGGAGGTCTGACTCTGTGAAATGCAATCTTAGCAACCACAGGGTTGCTCCGAGCCAGTCATATATTATGCAAGCGGTGTTTTTGTACTACTGTCCAGCCCCATCGAAACATGCAGGTTACCTTTGAGAATGAGGTGAACTGCACATTTCTTCAATGAGCACCAATGAATAAGCGAATCCTCTGCACTTTTTCATTAGTGCTCATTTATTTTTGAGAATCTGGCCCTACGAGTGTTACAAATATTTGATAGCAAGTCCATTATCAGTAGCAAAAGAAGGTACTGTAGTTGGGAGACCCAAGAGTAATTTTAAAATTAATTTTGAACTTTCTGTAACTCTGTGACTGAAACTCCAGACTCAAAATTCATAGAAGCCAGAGATGTAAATTGTGCTCCATAAGCTCTATCTTTGACTGGCTGAACCCTAACCTTTTTTGCAAACATGTAGCTACTTCTAGTAATTGCAACATTTATTCTGTCCGTTTTTACATATGTTGTAAACTAAATAGTTCGATGTGACACTGAGATTACCTTGTTATGTGTTAAAATGGATTTGTAGAATCTGACCTGGTGGCTAGATTTTAGGAGGCCATCCTAGTTATAGCGAACTGGGTAGCTATGAGAACTTAGCCAAATCCCAATCAAGGTAGCAGAGGAGAGCTGTCAAGTGTAAGTGGGGTCAGGGGCTCACAATGAGTACAGGCAGTGAAACACACAATAATAGAATTTAGAGAAGTAATTACAAAAGTGCTATATTTATTCTAGGCCCAAAACACACACACTAAGAAAATGAAACAAGCAGGTGATAATATTACACAACACTCAAATATAAATATGTACGCAGTCCCCTTTAGTTTCTTAGGAATGCATTAAATAATGTATTCAACAGAAAGGAAGGTAAGTAGTGATGTAGTAGAATGGAACCAAGTCACAGATATATACCCAAACATTATCAGTCCAATCCCTGTGAAGAGTGGGGCCCTGTGCGGAAGAGTCGCAAAGCTTCTTCTCAGAAATAGGGTCTGGTGTACGAAGAGTTCTTGTGCTGGTGAAATGTTCCAGAGAAGATATTCAACAAAGGTTACTGGTAAATAAAGTAAAGTACCTGTCTTTCAGGAAAAGCTGCTTTTAGACAGCATGGGGCCTCATTACGAGTCCGTTGGTATCCCTGCTGGTGATTCCAGCAGGTTGCAGCCAGACTCGCAACACTTTACTGTCGCCTGACTTCCCGGTGCCACCGGGACATTACAAGTCCCGGCGGATCAGGAGGTCAGGCGCCGTCAAATGTTAATCCCCATTCCCATGGAGCCCCATAGGACGCCATGGGAGTGGGGAGATAGAAGCACAGGCACCATTTCTAACAGTGCTAGGGCTTCCGTGAGAACTCTGCGGGCAGGTGCTAATGTGCCAGGCCAGTCAGACCTGCTGGGCTCAACGGCCCCCCGCCCGCAGACTTGTAGTGTGGCAGTCCGGAATGGTGGCCGGTTCGTTGCTACTGACACCCTTAATTCTGGACAACCACAATTGTAATGACCTCCTTTGATCGAAAAGCGATGGAATGACCAAAGTTTATTCTAAGGTTTATTCTAAGGAAAACAGAGAGGAGACAAATGCATTGCGATTACTTACCCCCTTGACTCCAATTTTCACAAATGACTAGATGGGTCGACTTGGGATTGCTTGAGGGTAGGTATTGATGCCTTTGGTTCCAGTCAGAGGTGCCCAGGAGCTTCGGCTGAAATAATTCTTCCTGTAGGTTCCAGGAGCAGAGTGCAACCCTTGGCGAGGAAGAAATGCAGAAGGCACCGATGCAGACCTCTTAAGGACACTTCACCAGACGGGGGAAGGCGAGTACCAGTGATCGTCACTGCAGACTGGCAATAGCAGGTGTCCTTCCAGTTTCGGTCAAAGACCTTCCAGAGCAGAATCCCCTGAAGCTGTGAGACTACAATTCATCAGGAAGGCAGCTTACACCACAAGCTGGTGACTAGCAAAGTTCCGGCGACAAACGCAGAATGACAATGGTTCAAGCGAGGTAGTCTACTGGAGAGCCTGTCAGTCAACCAGGTGGTCGAGGGATACTTCTGAAGGCTGAGGATGCCTGGACTCTCAAGAACGCATCGAGACTGATTGGTCCAACCAGTCCAAGGGTTGAAGCACTGCTCAGGGCTTTTGCAGATCAGGTAGTCCAGCAGGGATTCACCAGAACAAATGCAGGTGGGGATGCTGTGCCTCTTCTGGAGTTATCCATGGATCTTCAGTCAGCTGCTCTTCTAGACAGGATACTTGGCTCTAATGCTGGTCTACAGAAATGGCTGCAGGAGTCCTCTTTTTATCCAAGATTCTGCCTGGAAGCAAGTCCAAGCCCACCAATGGTAAGAATCTGCACAATTCAAACAGCCGGCAGTGGTCCAATCAGGGACCACTGTGGGTTTCACTCATGCCACACACCTAGACTTTCAGGCACCATGGAAGGGGAATGGGACCAGACAGTTCCGCCTCCTTCCTGGGCCAAGCCCACACAAAGGCATCACACGCCCGCAAAAGCAGCGCTTTCCCGGGCAAGTGCATGACCTTATATGGGATTTCCTGACCTGGCAAGTCAGGAAGAAGGCCAAGCAACAATATGGCCAAAGTACAATTGAAAATCCTGTGGCATGGCCATTTTAGGGCAGAAGCCTTGTTCAGAAGCCATACCCGGCAAACGCAAATGGGCACATTACAAATGACTCAAACATTGTAGAAATATGTCTGCTACCACCAGCTTGTCTTTAGCCACATATAAAAGTAACCACAAATCTCACAAAGTAAAAAGACAAAAGGGAAACATAGTTTACCAGTACTGATAGTCTGAAGGACTGATCAGTTTCCCATTAACAAAATGAGCAGAAGGCCACGGGAGTGAAGCTGCCGGCTTCACTTCCTGTAAAAAGTCAGCACAGGTTCAAAAACAAAAGCAGAATGTGTGTGGGGTCCATAGAAATTTGGAGGGAAAGTTCCTAAAAGAGAAACCTCTCATAACACACTTGCCTCCCTCCCCGCCCCCCCAGACTAGGGACAGGAGGTTCTTATCCACCCTTGGATGGGCTACCTGTTCCAGTCCGTTATACGTTCTGGACGGTCCATCAGCATTGCTATGTTGTGCACCTGGCCTATGCTCAATATGGAAGTCAAAGCCTTGACGGCTTATGGACCACTTGAGCAATTTAGGATTTTCTTCCTTCATGCTAATTAGCCACTGTAAGGGCTTATGGCCAGTCTGCACAATGAAGTGAGTCCAAAAGAGGTAGGGTCTCAGCTTCTGACAGGCCCACATGATGGAAAAACACTCCTTTTCCACCGTCACCCACCTGAACTCTCTGTCCTTAAACTGGTGTCTCATAACACATATAGGAGGGTCCCTGACTTTGTCATCTAACTGTGAAAGGACAGCACCTACCCCAATGTCAGTCAGATAGCACAGCAAGTAGAGCACTTGTTTTGACATCCGTGCAGAGCCTGCTGATGCAGCTTTGAATCCCGGCAGGGCCAAACGCAGCCTTTCATCCTTCCGAGGTTGATAAATGAGCACCACACACTGTGGGAAATAATAATCAGTGCTCAGATGCCTGAGGGTTCATAGAGCTATATACATGCAGAATTAAATTAAATTAAGAAAATGTATGTTAGAGACATCTGTTGGCACTATTAAAGGTCTCTGGTAATCAGGTGCACTAAGAACAGGGGCCTGATAAAGGGAATCCTTCAGGCCTTGGAAGGCCTTCAAACAATCCTCAGTTCAAGTGACTATCTTTGGCTTTTCATGAGTTGTGAGGGCAGTCAGAGGGGAAGCTATGGATCCATAGTTCGCCATGGGTTTAGGTTGTGGGTGTTGCCCAGTCTTGTACAGCCTGCACTTTGCTGAGAAGAGGCTGAATGTTGCCCCCGCCAACCTCATGCGCATGGTAGGTCACTGAACTCTGACCAGTCTGGCACTTGGTAGCCTTTATGGTCAGGTGGGCCTGGTGAGGAGCCTGCAACACAATGTCCAAGTGTCTCACATGTTCCTTCCAAGTAGGGCTGAAAACTGCTATATTGTCCAGATAGGCCATGCAGAATTCATCCAGCCAATTCAGGGCATGGTTGACCAACCTTTGAAAAGCAGGAGGGGCATCCTTTAATCCAAAGGGCATTACCCTAAGCTGGTAAAGTCCTTTAGGTGTCGTGAATGAGGTTCGCTCCTTGACTTTTTCTGTCAGGGATATTTGCCAATACCCTGCAGTAAGGTCAAAGGTGCTGAGGTACTTGGCAGCACCTAACTTTTCCACTAACACATCAGCTTGTGAAAGGGGATGAGAATCTGTCTTGCTGACAGCATTAAGAGCCCTGTAGTCCACAAAGAACCTCAAATTCAATGTACCTGATTTTGGTCCCAGACCCACAGGACTGGACCAAGAACTACTAGTGGGCTCGATCACCCATAGATTTAACATATTGTTTACTTCAGACCTCACTTGGTCTGAACAACTACAGCTCCGAAACGTGGTAGGTCAGCCAACTCCTGTGACAAAGTCCTGCTTACCCCAAAGTGTTAAGACTGGGATTAGGGAAAACAAGGGGAAAATTGCTTCAGCAACGTTTTTACCTCACCTTGCTGTTGTAGAGTCAGTTGAGGAGACAGCAGGCCGTCTTCAATAAAGCCATAAGAATGGCTGCCATAGGGGGGCGTGGCCATGGGGTAAGTCGTGTTCCACCGGAGCTCCTGCAGATCCTACATGATCCTTCACGGCACGTATGCTGGCGCTGGTACAGCTCGGATGAAAATTACACAGATGCCATGTGAATATGCACTGATCATAAGGATAGCACTGGCAGAGGGGATTTCGAAGTGAACACAGAGATATTGGCAGAGGAAAAGCAGAGCAGGAATCACAGACGTGATAACAAAATGGCACCCGTGTTGGAACAAAGGAATAGTTCTGGAAGCTGGAAAAGAGAATGAAGAGACTGCGTCGTATGGTGTTCACAGATGTCCCGAGATATTGCAGGTCTAATGTTTACACAAAGACTATATTCTCCCCTGGACCCAGATGCCTGGGAGCCGTAGGGTCTCTCATACAGACAAGGCGGATTGCGCTCTGTCGGGGGCTCATGCATCGAGCCGGAGCCGACGCGAGACTCTAACTGGCAGCAGCTTTTTTATGCAGCTTGTAGCGGATCAAGCAAAGAACCCAACTGAATCGCTCGGTCCGGCCGTGTAACTAGAGGCGGGAGACACTGCACGGAGAGGAACACCAGGGCAGTACAGCGAATACAAAGGATCCAGCACAAGACGAAATCACACTAACTGCACGGCACTACAAAGTAGTGCACGGCACAGCACTGTAATAGAAGCCAGAGGGGGCTCGACGCGAGCGCGGCAGCAGATGTTGTCAGTTGGCGCTGCCACAGCTGCCACATATAACTACTCATAACCTGTGCCCCGAGCCGCATTGAAAACGACTGAAGGTTTGTCTTCTCAAGTGCGCAAAGGAGACGTGAATGCTTGGACACAAAGTAATAGTGAGGGCACGGTCGGACAAATGCTTGAGCCCTCAGCTGCATTAACATTGCAGAACATACGAATGATAAGGAAGAGGTGAACAGTGGGAATGAACGGAATATACCCACATGGAAGAACGAGCTGGAGGAACACTATAGAAGGCGTGGCCTGAATTTATGGGCAGTGTCTACACCCCTGGTGGTACAATGTTGCACAGATGGAGCATTCAAGCCTGTGAACAACGATCAGGCACTGCGTGAGCCCTAGAAGGGGAATGTTTGCTTCAGCTGATAGTGAAACTGACGTGGTAGTTGGCCGAACGGACCCGACCTGTAGGTATACTCGGCAATAACACGACACCAGGCTGCATTGGAAAAAAGGCACTGGAGCCATTAAGCTGACCACCACTGCTGGCATAAATACCATAAATAAGCCGGCGCAGGTGAAGACCGAAGGTCGTGGGCCCCCCAACCAGCGAGACGAGGCCAGCAAAGCATACTGCCCACGGCATGCGGAGCACAGGGGTGCCACAAGGCAGGATCAGAGGACGCGACAACCCCACCAACATAATCCGCATTGAAGAGCAAACGGACATCGTGAGCCCATATAAGGAGATAGCGCCGAGGCACACAAACAAGGGCCATACAGACAGCACAAGTGGGATAAACAACCCGCAGCCGAGCCTGCGGCAAGCCCGGGGGGCTCATCCAGCTTAGCCGGCCAGCGCAGGGGGGCCGGGTTACACATTACAAGGCTGCATCTGCCTTCTGAGGGCCGCCCCAGCAACTCTAGATACAAAGTCCAGCGCAGGCAGAGGTACGGGACCTCGCAGAGACCCGTAACGAGTACGGCGAAATGCACTGGAAGTGCCTGAGGGGGCTGTAACTCGCACATGGAGCACAGTGTCTTCAGCCCGCACGTGGAGACTGCACAATGGAATCACCAGGAAATGCTGTGAGCCAGCGTGGCAGCGGGTCCGGACCGGGCTGCAGGTGACCCTGTAAAAGTGGACTGCTAGCGATCTAGGCGGCTGACGCCTGTTGCCACGCTAAGAAGAAGTAGGGGAGTTACACTCCGGCTCGCCCACCACAAAGAACTAGCCTAGATTGGCGGCAACTTCCCTTCCCAAATGAAAGCAGTCGCAGCACACTAATCCCTACAGACCCGCGGCCCAGAAGCGCGGAAGACATCCACTAATCCAGAAAGTGACAGAAGGAGGGGGCACGCAGCACGCCCTGCGTTCAGGGCCACGGAGGCCCCGATAAACAGTCGGCTCTGGTGACCAGACGACGCCATGTGGGCGTGATTTGCCAGGAGGAGAGAGTGGGTATAGAGCGAGAGCTGCAAGAGACAGAGAAGAAATTGGAAGCAATGATGCGAAAAGTGGGCACATCACAGGAGGGTGCCGAACAAGTGAGCCAATTATAGCAAGCCAACAGGGAGCACTGGGAACGATTATGCAAATTGAATTATAAGAAATACATTGAAAGGCAACACGCAGGGGGGGACAAAATAGGGAGGCTGCTAGCATGGCCATATAAAAATGAGACACCGCGAACGGTAATCAAGAGATAACGGGAGAAGAAGGGCGGGAGAAGAAGGGCAGATCTGGAACACCCAGGAGGGAGTGAACGAGGGGTTCCTTAGATTTTACAAACACCTTTATGAAGATACAGGGGAGGAAGGAGGGCGGGAGACGCTGGAAACATTGGAGGACATAGGATTGCCTAAATTAAATTAGGAGGAAAAGGAAAACCTGGAGGCCCCAATTACATTAGAGGAACTTGAGACAGTGGTCCTGCACTTACCTACCTGTAAGGCCCTGGGGCCAGACGGGCTCCCCAGCAAATTTCATAAAATTTATTGGCAGGAAGTACTCCCCCCCCTGCTGACCATGCTAAATGAGGCATTTGAAAGGGGAAGGCTGCTGGAATCCCTGAGAGAAGCGGTGATTGTTCCACTTCTGAGACCCGGTAAGCCAAGCACAGACTGCGGGTCATCCAGACCCCCTATCCATGTTAAACCAGGACAGAAAAATCCTTACGGCAGTGCTGGCAAATAGGCTTAAAAGGGTAATAAATAAACTCATACACCCTGATCAAACCGGATATGTCCCGGGAAGGAACATAACCGATAACCATTGGAGACTCCACCATATAATAGAACAGAGAGAGAGTGAGCTTGGTGAAATGGCAGTAGTCTCGCTGGATGCAATAAAAGCCTTCGACTCCGTGAGGTGGCCTTGGATGATGGCGCCCCTAAAAGAATACGGGATCAGTCCTGGGTATCTGAGGTGGGTGAAGATGGTATACAGCTCCCCAGTAGCTAGGGTCAAAACGGGCGCGATAATCTCTGACAAATGGCAACTTAGCAGAGGCACAAGGCAGGGCTGCCCCTGGTCCCCCATGCTATATATACTGGCATTAGAACCATTAGCAATCTGCCTTAGACAACAATATGGGGAGATGAGATAGGCATCCACACGAAGGGGGGACCGCATCTGATATCAATGTACGCTGACGATATGTTGCTATATCTGCGCTTCCCAGAGGAAAACTTGCAGTATGTCCTAGCAGTGATGAAACACTACGCAACCCTTTCGGGCATAGCAGTAAACCCTAAAAAATCCAGCATGTTTCCTCAGGGAAGATACAGAGGGTCCCCACCGGGAGACCTACCTGTCTTGCAAATACCCTGGCAGACTAAAACATTTATATACTTGGGGATCGATATATATCATAAGGCCGCAGATGAATATAAATATAACACAGAGAAGGCCGTGGAGGGCATCAGGAATAGCAT
Source organism: Ambystoma mexicanum (assembly GCF_040938575.1). Taxonomy (NCBI): domain Eukaryota; kingdom Metazoa; phylum Chordata; class Amphibia; order Caudata; family Ambystomatidae; genus Ambystoma; species Ambystoma mexicanum. The sequence continues at coordinate 678,353,055 of NC_090927.1, read as the reverse complement.
GGGGTTTTGGGCGAAACTCCCCCTGGCCATGTTGGGCAGGGCGGATTTGCTTAAGATGGTGGTTCTGCCCAGGCTGTTACACTTTTTTATGAACATTCCATACATGCTCCCCAAACGTTTTTTCACGAAACTCCAGAGCCTATCAGGGGCTTCATATGGCATAATTCCAGAAACAGCGTAGCCCTATGGAAGCTGCAGAACCCGTATGATAGAGGGGGCATAAACCTGCTGAATTTCGAGATATATCACCTGGCAGGGCAGCTTCAGTACGTGGCCAGATGGCTATCGGAAGAAGAGACAGCAGAAGCAAGATTGCTAAGCAGGGACTGTACTCCATTCTTTCTAAGGGAGCTAATATGCTGCCTAAATCAGAGATGCAGGGACGTGCGAGATTGCTGGAACTAGGCTGGAATACATGGCACAGAGCATGCCAAGTGCTGGGAAACCTGACCCCGTGCTCTCTGCAGGTACCCCTGGTAGTGCTATGCAGCGAGGACAGGAAAATGATGAGAGGGATCCGTAAATTCTGGGAACCGATGGGCCTGGTGACCCTCGGGGACATTTGGTAAGAAGGGGAGGCACTAGATTTTCAAGAGATAATGGAAGACACCGGGGTACACCCAGGACAACACATTCCATATACCAGAATAATCAAACGAGTGGGAGGAAAGTGGCCCGCAGAAGTATTAACAGAACAACCCGATGCAGTCATTGAAACGATGTATGATATCTCGGAGGTCGGGCAGGAAATTACCCGAATATATGAATTACTGATGTCCAGGGTGGGCAAGGAGCTGCTCCAGTTGAGGCAGGAGTGGGGGAAGAGGAGGTGGGAGAACCTATGCAGGAGGGGCAATGGGAAAGAGCCCAGAGGTACCACAAGAAAGTGTCCCGGAATGCGCGGCTGCAGCAGATCCAGCTATACATCACCCACAGGGCATACATGACCCCGAGTAAAATCACCAGGTTTGGAAATACAGTGACACAGAAATGTCCTAAGTGCAGGGAGGTGGATGCCGGGATGATTCACATGTTCTGGGCGTGCCCGGAGGTGGGTAGGTCCTGGGAGGAGGTTAAACAACACCTGGCCCAAAAGGGGATCAAGGTGGAGGTGGAATCAGTATGGGCAAGCATGTTGGGGGGATTTGCTAGACCACGTAATTTAAAACACATTAGCAAACTGAAAGACCTAGCGTACATCCTGGCCAAACGGAGAATAGCTATGGGCTGGAAAGCAGCCCACAGACCTAGACTAGAGGTGTGGTGGAATGACCTCCTGAAGTGGGCAGAGGCTGAGACGATGGCATGGTATGAAGCAGTCAGTAGGGGAGGGGAGGAGGAAACAGGACCCCTGGTAGCATGGAGGCAAATGGTAACCGCGATGTCGGGACTTCCCGAGGTCGAATCCAATGAAGACAATACGCCTGAAAACAATAAAGGAGATAAACCCTAAGCAACGAACCTTAAGGCATTGAAGTAGGAGCTCGAGTTAAGGTGGTGGGAGGGGGGAGGACTGTAAAGCGTAACATGTGATTGTAAGACAAAATGCGCATTAATGGAAATGTCCTATATGTTGGTTACGTTTCATGTGTTGTTTAAAATAATTTTAAAAATAAATACATAAATAATGGATGCCATTGAACAGGCCAGGGAGAGATTCAAATGGTTATGTCTGCCTTGCTGAAACCAGGAGCAGGGTTCCCATTTCATTCCTAAGGACTCAATCCTTCAATCTATTTCTATGGAGCACTATGTAGCCTTTCTAGGTCTCCCAAGGTCCACTGCATAGTTTACCGTACTGAGTCTTTCAACTGTAAGAGGGTCCCAATCATACTTTGGAGAGTTCCAAAGAATCTCTCTCTCAGACTAACTGATTGTGGAGGATATGGGGATGACAAAGGATAAGTCACCTCATCTCCCTTCCACATGGTCTGGCTACACCTAGACATGATGCTGCTGCTTGAGTCAGGCGCAACTTCTTCAGGGAAGCTACCCCTGGTAAAAGTGTCCAGTAAGGCTAGAGTAACTGACTTGGCAGTGACTGTCTGATGTGGGTTGGTGTTAGGAAATCTGGTAGTGTGATCAGCAAATACTAAGATCATCATCCTATTGCCTGATGATGTAAAAGAGTTCAGAAGACTAGCAAAGTTAGCCTCTATCTCCTCAAAAGGTGCACCCAATGCTGGTAGTGGTGCTAATGGAGTCTGAATCGCTGTTCCACATTTTCAGATTGCTGACAGAAAGTGTAACTCCTGTGGTGGTTTTCTACTGTGACCCCCATCTTAGGCTAGCAGGACTGCATGGATGAGTACTCCGGAGTTATCTTTTTTATCAAGATACAATGCAAGGGGAACTTCATATACCAACTAAGGAGGAAGGACCACACATCCTGAGGAACCACCACCCTCTTGTGGTCTCCTCTAGTGGGCTCTGTGGGCTTACCCACTAGTAACCCAACTTCCTGATGGATCCTTTGATTCACAGGTGTCCCATTCATTAATTGGATGCAGGCATTTCTCCAGAGCACTTTAAGTGATGGACTTTTCTGTTGGCCCTTCCTAATCTCATTCTTGGGGTATCCACTTCTGCAAGTAAGCTTCGTAGTGCGCGAGAGCTATAAGAATAGAGATTTTCTGTCAATTCCTCTTCCTCCTGAGGTTCAGAGATTTGGCCAACTACCTCACCCTCAGTTTAGATACGCAGGGGGAATATGTTCTTTCCCTTTTCCTTTGTTTACTCTCTCTCCTTTAGCCTTAGGTTTCCCCTTTGGCCCAGGCCTACCCTTAGACTTGGCCTAGGCAGCTGGATTTTGAGAAATAGTGCTTGAAGGGTCTGCAGACCTAAGTCTTGGAGTCTGATCTCTGACAGAATTCTTCTAGGAACTCTCCTCCTCACCATGACAGACGCCCTATCCACTTCACTAGTCACAACTACAATGACAGGCAATACTGGGAAGTTGAGAGAGGGACCCTCAGTCTCCTGAGCCATCATCAGAGGAGCTCTGGCAAGAGCCTCTTGGTTTACCTATGTGGAATCTGCCACAGTTGGACTGGGCCCGTGTTCCTAATAGTAGAGGCACTTACACATTTGACCAGTACACTATCCTCAGGAAAATAATTTTGGGGATGAACAGGTATGGGAGCCAAAGCTCCAGCAATGCTAGAATCCCAGGTTTCCAAGGGAACTAAATCTTTGTCAGATCCTTCAGCATTGGGCAAGGTATTTAAAGAGAATGATACCCCTGTGATTATCTCTTCCTCTCATTCTGCCAGATTCACAGAGCGGACCCCCATTGTCTTACCCTTGCTTCTGGTGTCCCCTTCACGTTATCACTTGCTCCACAGGCAATATAAGATCCACTGAACCTTTATATGTGGAGAGGTTTAGAATGTCCACTCTCATGCTTGGGGTAATTACTCCCACTGCCCTTTCCATGTTCACATGACTTATTCCCCATAGGAAACTTTGTGTGGGTCTTATGGGAAGCCGTTTTACCAGTAAAAACACCACTTTCTCTGTTTCTCTTTTCCTCGCCTCATTCTTACCAGAAACATGCTTGTCCTTATGGGACACTCTCTGGGAAACCCAAAGATCATGAGCAACGGCCAGCTTCTTAGGATCTAATTCCTTAGAATCTGCCAAATGTTTCTTAAGCTCAGGGGACAAGAGGGAAATAAATATGTTCTAGCATGACCAGGTTGATCATGCCTTCAAAAGTATTTACTTTATAGCCTTCTACCTAGCCACTTATGTTTTTCATGGAATCTGTAACAATCTCAAAAGTTGTAAGCCAATCAATAATATCATATTTTTCCATAATACATTCTCTGCGGATCGTTAGGAAATCTAGGATGAGAAGAGGATCCAGACTCACTCCCAGGACCTCTGGAGGAGCCTTGACACTCTTGTCGTCTGGCCAACTCCAACTAGTGATCTCTGTCTTTCTGTTTCTCAATTCTGTCAAACTCCAGTTAGCCATGTTGAAATCTAACTCCTTCTGTATGAGCCTGAACTTTTCTCTTTCAAGCCCCCACAAGGCCTCAGCTTCTGAAGTCACTATATTTTTTATTGTGATATGAATTACAAAAATCCTTACATAAAATTAAAGAAATTCATCATCAAAAGAGATATAAAAACGTATAACAGAATTACATATACAATCAATCCAAACAACTTAAAACATGACTTAAAAATGGGCAGAACGCAATAATTAAGGACACACCCTCCACCGCAAATAAATTGTGACCACAGCACTTCTCTCTAAGATACTGTATCGAAATACTTAGGACATCTAGGAAATCTGAATCTGTTCTGCTGAAAATATGTACATTCCATAACCCAATGACGCAATGTCTCCAGACACCCTGGAAAATTACAGAAACAGCAATTTAGGGAAGAGCCTGGAGTTACCAAGGACCCCCAATATTGTGTCCGTTCTCTCGTAGGTAGCTGATTGAGTCTAAATTGCATGTGGAGTGTTCAATGTTTGTTACACAATGTTCAAAAAGCAATGGAATGGAATTACTAAAGTTTAATCTAAGAAGAACATGGGCAGATGAATGTGTTGCAATGACTTCCCCCTTGACCCAATTTTCCCAGATGACTAGATGGGTCGACTGGGGGTGGCTGGAGGTAGGTTTTCCTGCTGTTGGTTTCCAGTGAGAGGTGACCAGGATCTGCAGCTGCAAGGATTCTTCCGGTCGGTTACAGGAGCGGAGTGCAACCCATGGCTTGGAAGAGATGCAGACGGCACTGATGCAGACCTCTGCAAAGCACTTCACCAGATGGGGAAAGGCAAGTTCCGGTGATGGCCAGGGCACACAGGCAACAGAAGGCGTCCTTCCAGTCTCTGTTGAAGAAGACCTTCCAGAGCATGATCCCTTGAAGCTGGGAGGCTGAGATTTAGCAGGAAGGTGACTTTCACCACACACTGGTGATTAGTAAAGCTTTGGTGACAAATGCCAAATGGCAATAGTTCTAGTGAGGTAGTCCACTGGAGAGCTGGCCAGTCCATCAGGTGGTCAAGGGACACTTCTGAAGGCTCAGGACATCTGGATCCTCGAGAATGTTTTGAGACTGGTTTGTCCCACCAGTCCAAGGGTTGAAGCACTGCTCAGGGCCTTTGCAGATCAGGTAGTCCAGCAGGGATTCACTGGGCCAAATGAAGGGAGCGATGCTGGGCCTCTTCGGGAGTCATACACAAATCTTCAGCGAGCAGCTCTGCTACACAACATACTTGGCTCCAATGCTAATCTGAAGAAATGGCTACCGGAGTCCTCCTCTTATTCAAGTTTCTCTGGGTTTCCCTCATGCCACACAGCTAGACTTTCAGGCATTATGGGTGTGAATGGGACCAGACAGTCGCACCCCCTTCCTGAGGCATGCTCACACAAAGGAATCACCAGCCTAGAAAAGTAGCAGCTTTCCCAGGCAAGTGCATGGCCTTATATGGTATTTCCTGGCATAGCAAGGCATAAAGAAGCAACAATATGGCCAGAGAACAAGCAACAATCTCGTGGCATGGCCATTTTAGGGCCCCAGCCACGTTCAGTAGCCATACGCTTTAAAAGTGAATGTGCAAATTAGAAATAATGCAAAAATTGTAACAATATGTTTGCTGCCAACAGCTTGTCTTTAGGCACATATCTAAGTAACTAAACAATCCCAAGTGTAAAAGACTAGGGTGATACAAAAGTATTCCCATTTCACTACATTGTAAGATTCTGTGTGCACTGTTAAAGTTACCAAAAAGGTAAAAGGTAAAAACACAGTTTCCCAGTAATAATAGTCTAAAGGACTGATCAGTTTTCCCATAACAAAAATGAGCAAATGGCAGGGTAGTGAAGCTGAATGCTTCACTTCCCTGTAAAAAGTCAGGGCAGGTTAAAAAAGAAAAGCAAACTCTTGGGGGTCCATAGAAGTACGGAGGGAAAGTTGCTAAAAAGAGAAATCTATCCTAGCAGTATGAAATTCACACCCGAAGTTAGAGCTAAAGGGATGGACTGGATAATTACAACTAGAGCTTGTAAAGATCATTATGGTCATTGGGAGGCATTTTACAGAGAGCGTTAACCATGCTCTGTAAAATGGTTGGGTTAACACGCATGATGTGTGTGGCATTAATGCCTCATTTTAGACTGTTTATGCTTCATACAGTGTCAAAATGCAGAACAGTTATTATGCTTCATTACGTTGTGTAAGCCATAAAAGCAGGACAGAAATGCCTTGCTTTTATTTCGTGTGAAACCAGCATGATGCTTCATTTCCACTTCTGGGTCTGCATCACAGCAAAGCACAGCCCTGAGCGTTGAGACACATGCCTGAACTTGTAAAGCTGGCAAAGAGACCTGTCATGCAAAGCAGACAGGTGACTCGGATGAGGTTAGACATTGAAGTCTTAATTTTGCTTAAGGTCCCTTATAATATTATTATTATTAATATTATTATTGCTGCTACTTTGGCCCAACCTGTCCATTTCCCCCTAACAAAATGAGCTTTAGAATGTATACAAATCTTGTTCCTGTTTCTGATCCCTGTCCCTTTTGTGACAGCAGGCATGAGACAATAAACTGACGGAGACAGCAAGCCTAGCTCTCAGAAAGGAAAACACTGCGTGAAGGCTGTGGAGGAACGATCAGGAACAGAGCTAAGGATGCTAGAGCAAGAACAGACTCTGGAGAGTGAGGAACTATGAGTACAGAAAGAGACACCAGAACTAACTGGCATGTGACTGATGGGGAACCTATCCTAGACTCATGGATTAAAGATATAACATGCTCTCCATAGCCATCTTCCTGAACCTGCAAACATTTGAATTGCAGCAGCACCTCTATACAATGTGTCATTATTAGCACAGACAGTTTAGAAGTATCCATATGTCTCACATCAGGACCAGGTGCAAAGGCCTTAAGAGCCTCAAAAGCCTCTTCAACTCATTTGGTCAATTTAACGAAACCCTGTTGTAAATTCAATTTCTGAAGCAGCTGAGGAATCTCAGAAGCAAAAGAAGAATAGTTCCTGATAAACTACCTATAGAGAATTGCAAAAACGTTTGGTCTCTTTCATAGTAGCTAATACAGACCACTTGACTACTGCTGCTACCCTATTATGGTCTATTGCCAACCCATTGATTGACAACACACACCCCAACTATTCCATTGACGCCTTCTAAAACTCACATTTTCCAGCTTGCCTTTTATCTTTCTAACACTGCTCTTAAATTTTCTCTGTGGTGTTAAGACCCCGTTCCAAGGGCTGGAACAGGGGGTAACGGCTTGGCAGCCAAAGTTAATGGGTCGAGTGTAGGGCCATTAATGAGGGTTCCAACCCTTGGAACAGTGGCCTAAGGCCATCAGCACCCAGGGCAACCAAAGCGGTACCCCGGGACGCTAAAAAAAAGGATTTTCCAACGTTCAATGGGGCACGCGTGGCATCCCGTTGTATGAAGGAAAATCCTTTACAAACATGGACATCATGGAAAGGGAAGGGGGGTCCATACAGAGCCCCCTTCCCTTTCCATGGTGGCCTGCTGGAGGCAAGGGGAATGAGCGTATGCCGCCGCCGCTTAAATAAGGTAAGTAGGGCGGTGCTAATGTGCCATTCTAGATAAAATGCAGATGAATGACTACAGAATGATGCAAAATATGTAAAATACTAAGTTTGAAAACCGCTGAAAAATAGATGTTCGATAACGTAGCCTAAAGTATATTACGCAACAATAGTGCGGGAATGGCTTAGAAACAGTATTTTGTTCATATTCTGCCTTAACACACAGTAGATTACAATGACCTCCTCATTATGCCACATAGATTCCAGGATATCACTTATCCATGGCAGAGGATACCATTGCTTCAAAGGTATATTATTCAATCCACAGCAGCATAAACAAAAACCACAATTCAAGAGTCTTCTTAGGCACAAAAAACAAAGGTGCTCAAGCACTTCCTTCTTCTTCTTCTCAGGCGATGTTTTAATTTGACCAAGTGGCACCACTGAAATGGGCTCTAACTCATTCTGCTCTCATGCGTCTGATGGCACACAACTTTACCAAAGATAGTCAGAAGTAAATCAGCAAATTGCCTGATAGTGGCAAGGAAAATCAGGCAAATTAGCACATGCTTTCTTGTGATCCTCATTTTGCTCCATTGCCTCGGATCACCTAAGTGCACACGCAATGCCTCAGTCACAGTATCTTCTAGTCCAGAAGCCAGGGCCACACAATATAGAGCATAAACAATATATTAAGCAATGCTGCTTACTGATACAATGTAAAGTTCCTTGGCACAGCTCTCCTGCCCATGGAATCCAACAAAGCCAGTTCATCAAATGTCTCTCAGCAAAAAAAAAGCTACCCTCAGTGTAAGTAAGAAACAACAGCTAACTTATTTTCTATATATGCGTCACAGCTCAATGAAACAGTACAGCTTTAACAGGATGTCTTCTTACATACAGCAATCACACCAATTTTGCCTGGAGCTATAGGGACTGACTAGAAATGTAGACGATGAACATTTTCTGAGCAGTTAACACCGATGTTCTTAAGTTGCTGCTTTTTCCCTGACTGAATTCTGGATATACTTTTATAAACGTAAACACTAAACAGTCAGTGAGAGAGGAAGGGAGAAATGCACGCTTTCTATGGATGAAAAATGGAATGTCATGCAGTGAGAAGTATGGAACAAATGGCACAGGTCTAAGGAAAATGGCACTGTTGATCAACATGCTTTCCACAGATTCCCGTGCAAGATCATTACTGTATACATAAACTGGCTCAGTAACAAGCAGTTTGTGCCATCAAATGTACATAAAGGAACAATGAATGTTTAATGAAGACATTGCTTAAAAATCAAGTGGCTGAAGGTCCATGTGGCTAGGAAATGTGCATTACAGTATAAGCTGTTTTACAGTTCCAATTAACTAGGCCATTACCTTTTGGGACACAACAAGATTAAAATAATAATAATGGATGTATGTGATCACTGCTCTGCCCATAACTGCGACGGCCGAAATGCCGACGCCAGTTACGGCACGGCGCAGTGATCATATAGATCACTGTGCCCGCTCCCCGGCTTGAATTTATGCTTCCTACTCCCCACCCCCACCCCTACCCCCCAATTTACCGTTCACGGCGGCACACACAGCACACTTCTGTGCATGCCGCCTCCACCCTGCTATCTCTGCGGCGTCAGTTCCTCCCACTAACGTGGGTTAGAGCTGACGCTGCAGGGTGTTTTTCTTTTTTTTTTCTTTAGTGTCCCCGCTTACCAGAATGGTAAGCGGGGCACACCCCCACAACCCCTGACCCCCGTTACAGTACCCAAGCCGAGCGGGGGACACCCCCGCAACCCCTGCACTGCTTGGGTGCAGTAAATGTCATCCTCATTTTGTGCGCCCCCAAACACAGTAACTGCGTGGCCGAACAAATGAGGGCAACATTTTTGTACGATTCCATAATAATAATAATGGCAGTCTTTCAACAGCACATAATTTGCTGTGAAATTACACCCTTGTTGGGATGAACTAGGGTGATGGCTGAAAAATGGGGAGGAAAGGGCACTGCCTTTTGCATGCATATGATTGTACACTGGGTGGGGACACAAAACCTAAAGGCTGTCAGGGTAATTCATAGAATTTCGCAGAAAAGTGTCGCAAGCGGCTGGCGCAGAGTGTCCGCGTGCGATTGTCTGCGCCAGGCACGTGCGCTAAAACCGATTTCCGCGCACAGCGTATTCATGGATTTAAGGCTCCCAAACCAGCCGTGGCGCAGAGTATCGCAGCGACCCTGCAGCAGCGCCAGTAACGCCCCCAAGAACGCCCTCGCGCAAGGAAAAGCCATCAAAATCGCTAAATCATCGCAAAGGGCAGCGCTAACCCTGGACCAGTCCACAGGGCTGCCAAACAAGGAACGCAAAGCGGGTAACGTGCATATCAGGGGTGCGTGAAGTTATACACGCGATTAGCCAGGGTACGTGTATTACAGGGGTACGCGTGAAGTTTTACACGTGATTAGCCAGGGCACGTGTATCACAGGGGTATGCAGGAATTATCACACGCGATTTGGCTGGGTACGTGTATTACAGGGGTGCGCGGGAATTATCACACGCGATTTGGCTGGGCAGGTGTATTACAGGGGTACACGGGAAGTTCTACACGCGATTCGGCTGGGTACGTGTATTACAGGGGTGCGCGGGAATTCTCACATGCGATTTGGCCAGGTACGTGTATTACAGGGGTGCGCGGGAATTATCAGACGCGATTTGGCTTGGTACGTGTATTACAGGGGTGCGTGGGAAGTTCTACACGCGATTGGCCAGGGTACGTGTATTACAGGGGTACGTGGGAATTATCACACGCGATTTGGCTGGGTACGTGTATTACAGGGGTACACGGGAAGTTCTACACGCGATTCGGCTGGGTACGTGTATTACAGGGGTGCGCGGGAATTCTCACATGCGATTTGGCCAGGTACGTGTATTAAAGGGGTGCGCGGGAATTATCAGATGCGATTTGGCTTGGTACGTGTATTACAGGGGTGCGTGGGAAGTTCTACACGCGATTGGCCAGGGTACGTGTATTACAGGGGTACGTGGGAATTATCACACGCGATTTGGCTGGGTACGTATATTACAGGGGTACACGGGAAGTTCTACACGCGATTCGGCTGGGTACGTGTATTACAGGGGTGCGCGGGAATTCTCACATGCGATTTGGCCAGGTACGTGTATTACAGGGGTGTGCGGGAATTATCACACGCAATTAGGCTGGGTGGGTCCTCACAGGTGTTCCCTGTACACCCTCCACGGCCCCTGCAGGCAGCCCACAAAACAGGGGACTACCCTGCACACCTGCTCATGTCCCCCTGCACCCCCACCCCCCAGCAGTGCAGGGGCAGCCTCCACCAGGCCCCCACCCATGTCTCCCACCACCCCCACCCCCCAGCAGTGCAGGGGCACCCTCCACCAGGCACCCACCCATGTCTCCCACCACCCCCACCCCCCAGCAGTGCAGGGGCACCCTCCACCAGGCCCCCACACATGTCTCCCACCACCCCCACCCCCCAGCAGTGCAGGGGCACCCTCCACCAGGCCCCCACCCATGTCTCCCACCACCCCCACCCCCCAGCAGTGCAGGGGCAGCCTCCACCAGGCCCCCACTCATGTCTCTTACCACCCCCACCCCCCTGCCACCATGGGCAGCCCCCACCAGGCCCCCACTCATGTCTCCCACCACCCCCACCCCCCAGCAGTGCAGGGTCAACCTCCATCAGGCCCCCACTCATGTCCCCCTGCACCCCCACCCCCCGGCAGTGCAGGGGCAGCCTCCACCAGGCCCCCACTCATGTCTCCCACCACCCCCACCCCCCTGCCACCATGGGCAGCCCCCACCAGGCCCCCACTCATGTCTCCCACCACCCCCACCCCCCAGCAGTGCAGGGTCAACCTCCACCAGGCCCCCACTCATGTCCCCCTGCACCCCCACCCCCCAGCAGTGCAGGGGCAGCCTCCACCAGGCTCCCACTCATGTCTCCCACCACCCCCACCCCCCAGCAGTGCAGGGGCACCCTCCACCAGGCACCCACCCATGTCTCCCACCACCCCCACCCCCCAGCAGTGCAGGGGCACCCTCCACCAGGCCCCCACCCATGTCTCCCACCACCCCCACCCCCCAGCAGTGCAGGGGCACCCTCCACCAGGCCCCCACCCATGTCTCCCACCACCCCCACCCCCCAGCAGTGCAGGGGCAGCCTCCACCAGGCCCCCACTCATGTCTCTTACCACCCCCACCCCCCTGCCACAATGGGCAGCCCCCACCAGGCCCCCACTCATGTCTCCCACCACCCGCACCCCCCAGCAGTGCAGGGTCAACCTCCACCAGGCCCCCACTCATGTCCCCCTGCACCCCCACACCCCGGCAGTGCAGGGGCAGCCTCCACCAGGCCCCCACTCATGTCTCCCACCACCCCCACCCCCCTGCCACCATGGGCAGCCCCCACCAGGCCCCCACTCATGTCTACCACCACCCCCACCCCCCAGCAGTGCAGGGTCAACCTCCACCAGGCCCCCACTCATGTCCCCCTGCACCCCCACACCCCAGCATCCAGGGTCACCCTCCACCAGGCCCCCACTCATGTCTCCCACCACCCCCACCCCCCTGCCACCATGGGCAGCCCCCACCAGGCCCCCACTCATGTCTCCCACCACCCCCACCCCCCAGCAGTGCAGGGTCAACCTCCACCAGGCCCCCACTCATGTCCCCCTGCACCCCCACCCCCCGGCAGTGCAGGGGCAGCCTCCACCAGGCCCCCACTCATGTCTCCCACCACCCCCACCCCCCTGCCACCATGGGCAGCCCCCACCAGGCCCCCACTCATGTCTCCCACCACCCCCACCCCCCAGCAGTGCAGGGTCAACCTCCACCAGGCCCCCACTCATGTCCCCCTGCACCCCCACCCTCCGGCAGTGCAGGGGCAGCCTCCACCAGGCCCCCACTCATGTCTCCCACCACCCCCACCCCCCTGCCACCATGGGCAGCCCCCACCAGGCCCCCACTCATGTCTCCCACCACCCCCACCCCCCAGCAGTGCAGGGTCAACCTCCACCAGGCCCCCACTCATGTCCCCCTGCACCCCCACACCCCAGCATCCAGGGTCACCCTCCACCAGGCCCCCCCTCATGTCTCCCACCACCCCCACCCCCCGGCAGTGCAGGGGCAGCCTCCACCAGGCCCCCACTCATGTCTCCCACCACCCCCACCCCCCTGCCACCATGGGCAGCCCCCACCAGGCCCCCACTCATGTCTCCCACCACCCCCACCCCCCAGCAGTGCAGGGTCAACCTCCACCAGGCCCCCACTCATGTCCCCCTGCACCCCCACCTCCCGGCAGTGCAGGGGCAGCCTCCACCAGGCCCCCACTCATGTCTCCCACCACCCCCACCCCCCTGCCACCATGGGCAGCCCCCACCAGGCCCCCACTCATGTCTCCCACCACCCCCACCCCCCAGCAGTGCAGGGTCAACCTTCACCAGGCCCCCACTCATGTCCCCCTGCACCCCCACACCCCAGCATCCAGGGTCACCCTCCACCAGGCCCCCACTCATGTCTCCCACCACCCCCACCCCCCGGCAGTGCAGGGGCAGCCTCCACCAGGCCCCCACTCATGTCTCCCACCACCCCCACCCCCCTGCCACCATGTGCAGCCCCCACCAGGTCCTCACAATCCCCAATCATGTGCGTAATGGTCAGCCTCCACAGCCAAAAAGCCTTACCAAGTAACCCATTCACCCACATGGAAATGAAAACACATGTTACACCCCCAATGTTCATGAAGCAAATGAACCCATGTCCGTCACACACATATTTTCCAATTGAATGGGAAAACACACAACATGACATGCATGAAACCAATGAGATGAAACCACACAGTGAACAATGGAAAAAAAAATGTATTGGACAAAAATACGAATGCTAAAGAAAGAAAAATAACTACAATGTAAATGTGAAAAAATAAGCTGCATGTCCGCATAAAAACACAAAAGTAGAAAATCAAATCCAAATTTTTTTGTCCAAAGTGAAATGTAAAAACTCTCCATGCAACAAAGAACTATGTACAAAAATAACAAGGGTCTATCATCACAAATGAACTAAGGAAACCTCCTAAAAAACCTACCTAAATATCAACTATATACAAAAAGTGGAGCAGTGTCCGTCGACTCCAAATCATAAGAAAAAACAAAGGAAACCTAAAACTAAAGAACTATATACAAAGGCGGCGGGCAAGTCCAGCGGCTCACTCCGTGGTGTTCCGGGCCAGGGCATCATCGAACTCCTGTTCGATGTCCCGGAGGCGGTCCAGTTCCATGGCCCCGAGGGTCCGCAGGGACGACGCCGTGTCCTCCTCCAACCCCCTGCGGATTGCCTCGAGGCACTCGGCCCGCCTCAGGGCCCTCCGCATGGAGTTCTCCGCCCTGACCATTGTGAGCCGCGCCTCTTCCGCCCGCCGCCGCTCCGCACCTATGGCGTGGCCCAACCGCTGCCACACGGAAGACACTCTCTGTCCTGGGTCCTCCTGCCCTCCGGCCGATGCCTGCCCCTCCGATGTCGAAGGCCCCGAGCCTTCATGGCTCCCACCATGTTGCTGCTGCTGCTCTGCCTCTGCCCGTGCACTGCCTCCTGCTGCCTGCACATCCTCCGCCGGCTGGGGTGCAGTTGTTGATGTGGCCACCCCTGCTGGACGTCCGACTCCCGACTGTGGCAGGGATGCCTCCTCCACCAGCCTGGCCGCACTGTCAGAGGCAGCTCCACAGGGCACCCAGGTGACTGATGGGTGGGAAGATGGCACAGAGGACGACTGGCGCGTAGGGGGTCCAGTTGAGGAGGGGGTCGGTACAAGCCCCATCAGACGGAGGAATCCGGTCTGGGTGACCTGTCCCAGCAGGCTGACGTGGTCAACGAGCCATTCGAGATGACGTGCAGTCTCTCCATGAAAAGACTGCAGGTCACCTCGCATGGCCCGTTGACGCAACGCCACACCAGCCAGGACAGGCTCAACCCGGACCTGGATAGCCACGTCTGCAGGCAGAGGAAGGCCAGTTGACGTCAGCTCATCCCCTGCCTGGAAACGGGTCTGGACGTAGGCATCCCTGCTGGTGCAAGATGATGCAGGGACAGGATCGGGGACAGGATTGCACACAGGCACCTCCGCGGCGGCCTGTGCTGCCTCCTGTCCCTGGTCCTGGACTGCACCACTAGCACCAGTGGGATCCCCACCTCCAGACCCCGTCTGCTGCTTGCACGGCCTCCTCCTCCACCAGACCCCCCACCAACCTGGATGACTCCGTGCCATCTTCCCCTGTTGGGCCCTGTGGGGTCCCAGCTGCCCCTTCTGCTGCCGAGGAGTCCAACTCCAACCTCCGCCTCTTGGACCTCCCCCCGGCAGCTGCGGCCTGGGACGCGGCACCGGACTCCTCACTCCCCGACGAGATGACAACACGGGAGGGGAGCCGGGCCTTGCGTCTCCGGCTGGCGGTCGGATCCCCGCCGCTGTGCTCCACAGCACCTTCTCCGCCCTCTTCATCAGTTGACGCTGCAGACAGGGAGAAACAAAACACAGGCATCAGGGCACTGTACAATGGACACATACACACATGACAGTTGCACATGAGTGGCATTGGCAAACCTCAGACATGTCATCACAATCCCCAACACACATGTCATTGCAACTCGCACACATGAGCCATACCACAGCCATATCGCAACTGCCACCACCATCCATACACATACAACAGCATGAGCAGCCAAAGGTGACCCAGACATCACATGCAACACAGGAAGTGCACCACACATGTACACACACCACCACACTTGCATGCATGTGTACACCTCTGCCAAGTGTCGCACTGTTCAGACGGGCATCCATGTCACATCTGCCAATCAGGCTTACACATACCGCAGTCACATGCATCCATGTTGCATCACTGTTGCACCCTTGTCAAATACACACACATGCACATGTACACAGTGCTCATACATGCAGCCCAAAACAACATACATGCGTGACATCACGGACATGTCTACTTACATACACATACATACAAACATGTGTGCACGCACAACTGCATTTGCCATGCAAGCCTACACACACAAGCACCATCCATGTCTCACACATTACAGCCCTCGCATGTGTCAGCCCCACGGCCATGTACACCCCCACCCATACTCGACCCCATACAAACAGATGTGCAACCTGCACAATACCGAATAATCACCACACGCGCTGCTCACAATCAGGATGCATGTACACTCACCGCTCGACTCCAGACGGGTCTGCTTCTCCAGGACCTGGACGTGGAGCGCTGGGGATGTGCGTTCCAGGACCCCCATCTGTTCTTCCGACAAGTGGCCCCGGCGCCCCTTGGCATCCGCTGCCTTCAAGAGGCGCCGGGCCTTGTTCAGGGTCCTGGACCTGAAGTCCTCCCAGCGCTTCCTGACATGTTGTAAGTCCCGGACTGCCACCCCCTCCGCGTTGATGGCAGTCACGATGTCAGTCCAGATCCGAGTCCGTCCTTCCTTGTCGGCGCGGGAACTTCCGAAGAGGGCATCATACTGCCCCAGGACTTGCTCCACCAGGACACCAACTTCGGTGGCACTGAAGCTGGTGCCCCTCTGCCTCTCTGGCCGGGGGTTGTCAGTGGTCACAGATGGTGTTTGCCCCGACATGACAACCCCAGAGGCAGGAGTGGGTGGGCAACTGGGTCCTGGGGCTGGGCTGTGGAGCGATGGAATTCCAGTCGGGAGTCTTCGGTTCCAGCAGGGGTGGTCACAGCAACAGCACCCCTGGCTGATGTGCAGGCAGCAAATGGCAGTGCACGTGGGCAGCAGGCAGTCAGGCAGCAGCAGATGGTAGGTGGGAGCGTGCTCGGGGCTCTGGGGGGCAGTAGTTCGGCCTTCTGGGCAGGAGCGTGGTCTTCCGTGTGCTTACGCGTGGCCAGCTTGGTACGGAGTGATTTGGCACGTGAAAATCCTGCATGTCAGCGTGAAAATCGAGGAAAGGCCCTTAGCGCGTAAGCGCGTCAGCACGCATACGCGATTCTATTGGACCAAAGGCCCTCAGCGCGTAAGCGCGTCTGTGACGTGACCCGCACGGGTGTTTCCCACACAGCACGTGATGACAGAGCACACGTGGAAAGACTGCACGTCAGAGTCTCATCGCGTGTGATTGGTGGAAATGGCCCTACACGCAGAAGTGACAAAGCGTGTAATTGGTGGAAATGGCCCTACACGCAGAAGTGACAAAGCGTGTGATTGGTGGAAATGGCCCTACACGCAGAAGTGACAAAGCGTGTAATTGGTGGAAATGTCCCTACACGCAGAAGTGACAAAGCGTGTAATTGGTGGAAATGGCCCTAGCGCGTACACGCCGCGTAAGTGACGCTGGACGTGTGGCCCTGTATAAAAGGTATGTGTAGAACACGTTTTCCTTGTACGTGCTTTTCGTGGAGAGCGAGTGGGTGAATTCTGTACTTCTTGTCGTTTCACACGCGATTTACTTCACAGCGTTTCAAGTTCGTATTCCCTGTTACCTCTGACAGCTTTTTCTCTTTTTTCGCTTTTACTGGTTTACCTGGGCCTGTTCCCTCAAACAGTGTTCCCTTCTACTGTTGTCCTGTCTCCTCAGACAGCGTACAAATCTTCTTTTGGCGGGGGTGTTGCCAACCAAACGTGCTCCTTTTACACGCTCGTTTACCAGGCAGACGGTGAGTCACGCACGTATCTAACATCTGTGCTTGCCCTGTGTGTAGCCTACCCCTTCAGAGGTCATTCTAGGCTGCGTGTGACACGCATACGTTCATTCTTGTGTTACTGGGTGCCACAGCGTAGTGCAGGTTTTTCTTTCTGCACACGTGGTCTAGGAGGGGTGCGTGCACGTCATCTCCCTTTTTTGGGGCTCCTGTGCGTAGCGTGACCCGTCATCTTTCCCCAGGGGTTACAATCAGCCTTGCAAGAGCACTAGGGTACAATTACCATCTGGTACCCAACCCCTTTGACCCCCTATTGCCCAGGACAATAGTTTCCAGCCACTCCCATACGCACATTTACATCAGTGCCATGGCTGGGAGGCGAGGATTCCGTAAGGGTGGCAAAGGTGGAAGAGCCACAAGTGGTGGCCGTGGTGGATCCGGTAGGGGACGTGGTTGTTACTTGCAGGGTGAACCTGTCCCCCCATGTGTGGAGGACCAGTCAAGGGCACCCATAATCCCCCCCCCCTCCCGTTGAGGCTGATGTGGCTGACACCATCCATGCTCAGCCCTTGTTGGACCAGCCCATTGTGGCACCAGATCTGGCTGACTCCATGGCTGACTTCCAGGTCAGCAGGCCTATGACACGTGTGCTGGTGCACGTTGATGTCACCATGCCACGTGCATCTGGGCCAGCAAGGTCATCTGCTGCACCAAGGAGGCAGGGCGGAGAGGCTGCAGGGGCAGCTGCGGCTCCATCCACCCCAGCCCTCACACACCCAGCCAGGACAGTGTCGGTCCTAGTCCATGCTGCTGACATTCCCCCTGACACCATCACACTAGAGCCAATGCCTGCACTAACTCCCATGCTGAGTGTGCAATCCCACACTCCTGATACAGAGTCCACCAGGGCTCCTGCCCCTAGTGTCCAGAGCGGCGCAGGACACTCAGGATCACCACCACCTTCCAAGCGGAAGAGGAAGAGTGCTCGTCCGGCACTGGCTGATGCCCCAGACACGGCTACACAGTCCGGCCCATCCAGGAAGCCCAGCTTCACGGATGACGAACTGAATGCACTTGTCGAGTATGTGTCCGGACATGACAACGAGATGGTCATTGTTGCAGGATCCAAGACCACACCTGCACAACGCCAGGCACACTGGCAGACCGTTGCGGACATCGTAAGTGCCCTTGGAATCGTGAGGCGCACAGCCAATGATTGCTATAAGCGCTGGAATGACCTAAAGCGCAGGGCAAAGAGTAAGCTGGCCTCAAGTCATGCCGCAACTCTAGTGACTGGAGGTGGGTCTCCAGTAGTAGACATGGAACTCACTCCACATGAGTCAGTCGCTGGGACCTACGTCACGGAGGAACAGATCCAAGGCGTGGGAGATCTGGCTGATTACGAGGCATTGTCCGGTGAGTGCACATGCATGTGTGTGTCATCCATGTGCATGGTGTGTGTGTGAGGGCTTCTGTTTGTGTGCCAGGTGAGAGTGTGTGCGCCTGAGTCGTATGGGTCAGCCATGTGCTTCATGCAATACTTCCTGCGCAGCTGCATTTGGCCATAGCAGTATCCCTTCTGCCAACAGTAGACATCTAGCCCAACTGCACGCCAGTTGCCCTTGAAGTGTCACCTTGCCACAACATAGTTGCTTATTTTTCACTGTTCATTCAGTCAGTTTGTTTGCATTCCACCACTTTCACTAGGCATGTCGCTGTCCACTAGTCACATGTCTGACATGGGTATGGTAAAGTGGAGTGACTTTGTTACCTGGATATCATTTGTACACACATGTTCCTGTGCAATTGGACCATTTCAGACTGGCAGCTCCAGGTGAAAAATCTGACCTGTTAGAATTAGAAAAGCGATTACATGCGGGAACTGGACTGAATGAATAGGTGCTGCCCTCCTCTCCATCTTCACTCAATAGCAATGGTACATGCCATCTGTGTGATGGCATGTGTGTTTCACCTGGCAATCACAGGCCAATGTGTGATGCCACTGCCAGGCAGCATGCAGAAAATGTGTTCATCTTCCATCTTGGTGTCATCAGTGTGTGCCATTTGCCTGCACTTCATACGCAGTGAGGGTGCATGCATGGGAGGGTTTTAGTCATGTGGGACATGTGTCAATCAAGTACTGGTTCTCTTGCTTCTCAGCCCTCATTGTGTGCCATGGTGCTAATGCCTGTTTCCATTTCTTTGTTTTCATGTCTTTGCAGGGGAAGACGCACCTGATACTGCTGGGGTTGTGGAGATGGTGCAGACCCAGGAGGGGTCCGAGGGCCGACCAACCACCAGTGAGGGACGTGGTGTGGTGGTGGGGGAGAACCCACAAGTGCTGCAGGTCGTGCTCTCAAGGGGTGTCTCTGGCTGCACCTCCCCCGAGCTGTACTCAGGTGTTGATTCGGATGAGACCTACGTGCCGTTGCAGGTGAGTGTTCCAGGGAGGGATTCTGTTCTGTCTCACCCACCTGCACCAGGGTCAGAACCCTCCATGGGGATGTCAGTGTTGGCAGCTACGCCTTCGGTGGTTACGGATGCAGGGTCACACTCCGCGACATCTGATCCTGTTCCTGGGCCAGCAGATCAGAGGGGGAATGCAGTCCTGCAGCCTCAGGCAGTGCCGGCACAGCAAGGCGCAGTTCGCCTTGCCCCAGACAGGTGTGGTGCCCGCCGACGTGGTGGCCGTACGCCACCCGGCAATACCGCATGGGAGCAATCCATTTACGGTATGGCAACCCAACAGGCTGCATCATCCGAGATGATGGCTCAGGCCATGGATAGGGTGGCCACTTCCATTGTCCCCCCAGAAAGGCTGATGGAGCGACTAGAGCAGGCAACCGACTCCATCTGCCAGTCACTCAGGGAGGACATGTTGGGGTCCAACAGGGACAGGCGGGCGGCACTGGCGACTCTGCAGGAGGCCATCTCCATTGAGTCCCAGGGCCACAGGGAAGCCCTGAGGCAGGAGCTCCTTCACCTCAGGACGACTCTTGTTGAGCTTGAGGCTTCAACAAACCAAAGGACAGAACAGCAGCTGGAGCGTCTCACCCGTACGCTCTCAGCTGAGATGCAGGCAACGAGGGCGGAGGTCAGGGCATCCCGTGAGTTGTTGCATGGGGACCTCCGCATACTCATCCTCCAGAACCAGACCTACCACACCCGCATGCTTACAGCCATGGAGGAGCAGACTAGGGCCTTGCGTGGGCTGCCTCCCATAGTGCAACCACCTCCGGATGCAGCTGCACAGGGTGATAATAGCGACAGCAGTGATACTCCCACAATAGGGTAGCCGTGTGGGCCATGAGCCCATGGAGGTGTTTTATCTTCCCAGGATCCACGCAGGTGGGTTCTGGTGTGCATCCTGTCCTCGGACCTCCTGGGTGGCCTCCCCAACCCCCCCCCGGGCCCATCAATGGCCATTTTTGATTGTTTCTTATTTTTATTTTTATTTTCATTTCTTTTATTCCCAATTTTTTTGGGACGATTTGTTGGCTTCCGTGGTTCCTGTGGGCATACGCTGCATTGTGGCTGGGCACATGCAGGCTTGTAATGTATTTGGTTCAGATGCTTGGGTTTGAGTCACACACACCCCTCCTGCTTCCCGATTCCATGGGCTTGCAAAGGGTGTGCCCAAGTGACAGTGAATTACACAGTGACGTTGGACTCCCATGAGCTGTGTGGGCAGTCTGTAGTCAATACTGTGTATACATTCCTAGTGCATATTGCTGTTGTGTTGTACACTGCATGTTGCATTGATGTGTAACTCTTCTTCTGTGTCTACCTCCCAATTTGCAGGTCCCTTCCTCATGTCTACACAAGGACCTCTAGTCTGGAGATGGGGTCCATGTTGGCAGCAGTGCACCTACAACTCTACATGGCGCCAACACTGCACAGTTGGTAGTGGTGGGAGTGCAGGCATTTCCAGGTGGTGAGACTACTAATATGTAACATTTGTGATGTCATGTTAATGGTAGTACGTGCTCAAGTATGTTGTTGGTCCGGCATTGCTGTGAGCATTTCAGGTGTTGCAGGTTTCTAATAGGGACACTGTACATATTGAGACTGATGTCATGTTGTGGGGATTACTTTGTTTACCTGCAATTAGCATGACATGGCACGGTGTATCGTGTGGCGGTGCTGGGGTTGGGTTGGCTGACATGGCACTGTCCTCTTGTTGCATTTTGCAAGTGGGTATTCATTTTAGCTGCTTCAATGTGTAACTTCACAAAACTGCATTGGTGGTGTCTGTGTGGGTAGGGATGCACACATTGTAACACTTCCAGGTGAACAATCTCAGGCTGATATGGTATTCACGGTTCATTCTCCAGACATTCAGGATCAGTGTCAGGTTGAGTCATCATTGATTGTCAGATGGAATGTGCCAGGGCAGTGTGCACTCCACAGGGGTGTGATTTCTATGTGAAGTAATTAGCCACTAGCTGTGTACGGGCTGCCTCCCCCCGTGCCCTTTCCCCTCCCATGCGCAGCGGCTGTGCATGTGGTTGGGGATGTGGGGCCACCACCATGTCCACGGCCAGGCCCCGGCGTGTTGCAACGTTGTGCAGGACACATGCTGCCACTATGATCCTGCACACTACTGGGGGAGCGTATAACAGCTGCCCGCCAGAACGGTCAAGGGAGCGAAAGCGTGACTTTAGCACTCCGAATGTGCGCTCCACTATGCCCCTGGTTGTAATGTGGGCTGTGTTATATCTTACCTCGGGTGGCGTGGTGGGGTTCCGAATTGGCGTCATCATGTGGGGGCTGAGAGGGTAGGCACTGTCCCCTGTGGAGGTGGTGATTGGTATCATTGGTGGGGTTGTGACCTTGCTCAGTATCCAACATGCATGCATGTGCAGTGGCATACATACTCACCAAGCAGCCATGTATCGCCATGCCGCCCAGCTTCTAGGTCCCGGCTTAGGGTGGACATTCGGTAAATGAAGCTGTCGTGGGTGGAGCCGGGATAGTTGGCATATACTGAGGTGATGATTCCCTTGGCATTACATGCTACCTGCACGTTGATGGAATGCCAGTGCTTGCGGTTCCTATAGATGTGCTCAGATGCCCTGGGGGGACGTAGAGCCACATGGGTGCAGTCGATGGCACCTAGCACTTTGGGGAATCGTGCCACAGCGTAAAAATCCAGGGCGGCAGCATGCCTTTCTGCAGGTGTTCTGGGCAGGTATATGTGCCTGCGGACTGATGGGCGTGCAGTGATGATGTTCAAGACCTGGTGTAGGCAGCGTGACTGGGTGGCCTGTGACACCCCACCCACTATGGCACTTGTCCGCTGAAATGATCCAGTGGCTAAGAAGTGCAGTACATTGAGGACCTTCTCCAGGGGGCTGAGTGCTTGGGAGCACAGGGTGGGTGATGTGAGGTCATCCTCCCACTCACTCACCAGGTCCAGTATAATGTGTGGTGGAAACCTGTACCTCCCATACACCTGGTCATCAGGCATCCCGAAAAGGCTGGTTCTGGGTGTGAATATTCTGGCCCTGACTATCCTCCTCCTCCTCCTTTGGTAGCCCACTGCCACTGCTGCTAGGAACGGTATGTTCATCCTGGCGTCTGAGCTTGTTATTGTTAAAGTCCGCAAATTTATGCTTTGCGCGTGTTCTAGGCGAGCGTGTGACCCGCGCACCCCTGGAATCCAGTTCACAGTCCAATAGCGTGTGGAAATTCACACGCACCACGGGATACAGGTTCGCTGACGTACTTGCGTGTGTAAGTGCCCGCGCACCCATGAAATACACGTACATAGGCCAATCGCGTGTACGCGCACTTTTGTCCAATTACACGCGATGACACTCTGACGTGCAGTATTTCCACGTGTGCTCCGTCATCACGTGCTGAGTGGGGAACACCCGTGCGGGTCACGTCACAGACGCGCTTACGCGCTGAGGGACTCTGGTCCAATAGTATCGCGTATGCGTGCTGACGCGCTTACGCGCTAAGGGCCTTTCCTCGGATTTCACGCTGACGTGCAGGATTTTCACGTGCCAAATCACTCCGTATCAAGCTGGCCACGCGAAAACACACAGAAGACCACGCTCCTGCCCAGTAGGCCGAGTTACTGCCCCCCAGTGCCCCGAGCAGCCTCCCACGTGCCATCTGCTGCTGCCTGCCTGCTGCCACCGTGCCCTGCCATTTGGTGCCTGCACATCAGCCATCTGCAGGGGTCCAGTTGCTGTGTCCACCCCTGCTGGAACTGAAGACTCCCGACTGGGATTACATCGCTCCACAGCCCAGCCCCAGGACCCAGTTGCCCACCCACACCTGCCTCTGGGGTTGCCATGTCGGGCACTTCCACATCTGGCACCAGTGGCAACCCCAGGCCAGAGGGGCAGAGGGGCACCAGCTTCACTGACAACGAAGTTGGTGTCCTGGTGGAGCATGTCCTGGGGCAGTATGATGCCCTCTTTGGATCGTCCCGCGCCAGCAAGGAAGGACGGGAGAGGATCTGGGCCGACTGTGTGGTTGCCATCAACGCGGAGGGGGTGGCAACCCGCAACGTCCTGAAGATCAAGAAGCGCTGGGAGGACTTGAGGTCCAGGACCCTTGTGAAGGGCCGGCGCCTCGTGGAGGGGGGCCGGGGCCGCATGAGTTCCATCCAGATGAGGGTCCTGGAACGCGTACGCCCAGCGCTCCACGCCCAGATCCTTGAGAGGGAGGCCCGTCTGGAGTAGAGCGGTAAGTGTCCAAGCATTACTGTGTGAGACAGGGCATGTTGCGGTGTGCTGGTTCTATGATACTTGCCTGTATGTGTGCCATAGGCCATGTATGCATGTATGTGTGCAGGGACATCATGGTAATGCATGTGCGACCAGTGATGTGTGACCCACATGGTTGTTGCATGTGTTCAAATGCTGCATGGGGAGCCCTATGCAGACTTTGAACATGAGAGCATGCCAGTCTCTGTACCTGGACATGGGTGGGGGTGAGGGATAGGTGCTGATGCCAGGTACATATATGGTAGCCATGTCTGTGTGCCTGACCTGCGTGTCTGTGACTTGTGCATGCCATGGATGCATGACACATGTGTGTGACAATGCACAGATTCAGTGAAGCAGCCAAATTACCCTTGTATCCGCTGTGTTTGGTGTGTTTGGGGCCAGATGGATGTGACTGAGGTGAAGTGTGTGCATGTGATAGGCATGAGCCATGATGCATGTGAGTTACATATCATTGAATGTTTCAAGAGTCCATTGGACATGCATGGAAATGTCCATGGCATGCACCATGCCTGTTACTGTGTGTGTTTTGCCTGGACTGACCCATGTGTTGTGGAGGGACATGATGGAAGTGTACTTTGACTGTGGTGCTCATCTGCTATTGCTTCCTGTCTAGGGGACCATTGTACAGTGCCCTGATGCTTGTGTTCTTTGTCTCCCTCTACGCAGCGGCTAGTGAAGAAGAGGGCGGAGACGGTGCTGTGGAGCAAGGCGGCGGGGATGCCCCCACGGCTGCAGCGGAAGGGGTGGGTGAGCCCCCACAGGGGCCTGCTACGGTGGGAGACGGTGAGGAGCCATCCAGGTTGGTGGTTTGCACAGAGGAGGAGGAGGCCGCCACTGGGGCACACATGGGGCCTGTTGGGGGCATCCCTGCTGGTGCAAGTGGTGCAGTCCAGGGCCAGGGGCAGGAGGCAGCACAGGTCACGGTGGAGGGGCCTGTGCATGTCGCTGTCCCTGACCCTGTGTGCGCACCACCATGCACCAGCAGGGATGCCCCGTCCCAGGCCCGTCCGCAGGTAGAGGGGATGTCCATGTCACCTGACTCCACTCCACCTGCGGACGTGGGAACCCCTGGCCGTGTGGAGAAGGTCCTGATTGGGGTCGCGATGCGCACGGCTGTGATTCGTGATGCCGTGCGTGCTTCCCGGGAGGAGGACGCACGTCATCACGAAGTGCACCGTGCCGACGTGGCCCAATTGGGATCGGCCATGTTCGGGGGTTTCCTGCATGTGTTGTCCAATCTGGCGGCCCTCTCCTCCTCTGTGCAGGCTATACACCAGTCGTTCTCCTTGCCGTCTTCCGGCCCAGATGCCACCAGGGCCCCCTGTGGACCTGCCCCGACCAATGCAGCCAGCTCGGTGGGGATCCCATCCCTGCCACAGTTGGGAGTCGGAGGTCCAGCAGGGGTGGACAACACAGCAACTGGACCCCAGCAGATGGAAGATGTGACAGCATCATCGGGCAGGGCACGTGCACGACGGCGTGGGTGGTTTCCATCAGCCTGGATGCCGTCGTGCTGGCAGAGGCAGTGGCGTCGGAGGCAGCAGCAGGCTCGACGTGGGAGGCATCATGGCTCGGGGCCTTCAAGATCAGAGGGGCAGGCATCGGCCGGAGGGCAGGGCAACCCTGGGATGGTGGTGTCTTCCGTGTGGGAGCAGTTGGTCCAGCGGATAGGTGCGGAGCGGCAGCGGGCGGAAGAGGAGCGGCTCACCATGGTCAGGGCGGAGTTCTCCATGCGTCGGGCGTTGAGGCGGGCTGAGTGCCTCGAGGAAGCTCGCAGGGAGTTTGAGCTGGACATGGGATTATCCCTGCGAGACCTCGGGGCCAGGACAGAGTCCCGCCTCCAGGACATCGACATGGAGTTCGATGATGCCCTGGCCAGCAACATCACCGAGTGAGCCGCAGGACTTGCCCGCTGCCTTTGTATATAGTTATTTAGTTAGTGTTAGGTTTCCTTTATTAATTTTTGTATTTTTGGACCGCTCGGACAATGGCCACTTTTTTGTATATATTATTTTCATTAGGTAGTGGTAGGTTTCATTTATGGTGTTGGGCTCATGGACCCTGGAATTTTCGAGTATATAGTTTGCTTTTTGAAGAAATATTTTTTTTATTAATTATTGTGTTCACCATGAGGAAATGGTTTTTCATTATTTTACTTACACATGATTTTGCTTTGGACAACATTTGTTTTTGGATTACTTTGTTTTTTTAATTTTTACATTTGTTCTCGGACATGGACCATTTATTTTGTTATCCCCATTGTTGTATGTTTGATTTTTTTACTTATTTTTCATCTTTAATACATGTTTTTTTAACTTTCACTTGTGGTATTTTCTCATTGGTTTCATACATGTCATGATATGGGTTTTGACATTCACTTGCACCCATTGTGTATGTGTGTGTGACGGACATGTGTTCATTTACAGACTTGCCATTGGGGTTGTATCATGTAATTGCATTCACTATGTGGGTGGATGCAATCCTTGCCTGGGTGTTTGTGCTGGGTATGCTGGCCATTACTGCCATGATTGAGTATCGTCAGGACCTGGGGGCAGGGGGACATGTGTGGGTGCCTGGTGGAGGGTGCCCCTGCACTGCTGGGGTGTGGGGGGTGGTGGGAGACATGAGTGGGGGCCTGGTGGAGGGTGACCCTGGTGGCTGGGGGCTGGGGGGTGGGGGTGGTGGGTGACATGAGTGGGGGCCTGGTGGAGGGTGCCCCTGCACTGCTGGGGGGTGGGGGGTGGTGGTAGACATGAGTGGGGGCCTGGTGGAGGGTGCCCCTGCACTGCTGGGGTGTGGGGGTGGTGGGAGACATGAGTGGGGGCCTGGTGGAGGCTGCCCCTGCACTGCTGGGGTGTGGGGGTGGTGGGAGACATGAGTGGGGGCCTGGTGGAGGGTGACCCTGGTGGCTGGGGGCTGGGGGGTGGGGGTGGTGGGTGACATGAGTGGGGGCCTGGTGGAGGGTGCCCCTGCACTGCTGGGGGGTGGGGGGTGGTGGGAGACATGAGTGGGGGCCTGGTGGAGGGTGCCCCTGCACTGCTGGGGTGTGGGGGTGGTGGGAGACATGAGTGGGGGCCTGGTGGAGGCTGCCCCTGCACTGCTGGGGTGTGGGGGTGGTGGGAGACATGAGTGGGGGCCTGGTGGAGGGTGACCCTGGTGGCTGGGGGGTGGGGTTGGTGGGAGACATGAGTGGGGGCCTGGTGGAGGGTGACCCTGGTGGCTGGGGGGTGGGGGTGGTGGGTGACATGAGTGGGGGCCTGGTGGAGGGTGCCCCTGCACTGCTGGGGTGTGGGGGTGGTGGGAGACATGAGTGGGGGCCTGGTGGAGGGTGACCCTGGTGGCTGGGGGGTGGGGGTGGTGGGTGACATGAGTAGGGGCCTGGTGGAGGGTGACCCTGGTGGCTGGGGGGTGGGGGTGGTGGGTGACATGAGTGGGGGCCTGGTGGAGGGTGACCCTGGTGGCTGGGGAGTGGGGGTGGTGGGAGACATGGGTGGGGGCCTGGTGGAGGGTGCCCCTGCACTGCTGGGGGGTGGGGGGTGGTGGGAGACATGAGTGGGGGCCTGGTGGAGGGTGCCCCTGCACTGCTGGGGTGTGGGGTGGTGGGAGACATGAGTGGGGGCCTGGTGGAGGCTGCCCCTGCACTGCTGGGGTGTGGGGGTGGTGGGAGACATGAGTGGGGGCCTGGTGGAGGGTGACCCTGGTGGCTGGGGTGTGGGGGTGGTGGGAGACATGAGTGGGGGCCTGGTGGAGGGTGACCCTGGTGGCTGGGGGGTGGGGGTGGTGGGTGACATGAGTGGGGGCCTGGTGGAGGGTGCCCCTGCACTGCTGGGGTGTGGGGGTGGTGGGAGACATGAGTGGGGGCCTGGTGGAGGGTGACCCTGGTGGCTGGGGGTGGGGGTGGTGGGTGACATGAGTGGGGGCCTGGTGGAGGGTGACCCTGGTGGCTGGGGGGTGGGGGTGGTGGGTGACATGAGTGGGGGCCTGGTGGAGGGTGACCCTGGTGGCTGGGGAGTGGGGGTGGTGGGAGACATGGGTGGGGGCCTGGTGGAGGGTGACCCTGGTGGCTGGGGGGTGGGGGTGGTGGGTGACATGAGTGGGGGCCTGGTGGAGGCTGCCCCTGCACTGCTGGGGTGTGGGGGTGGTGGGAGACATGAGTGGGGGCCTGGTGGAGGCTGCCCCTGCACTGCTGGGGTGTGGGGGTGGTGGGAGACATGAGTGGGGGCCTGGTGGAGGGTGACCCTGGTGGCTGGGGGGTGGGGGTGGTGGGAGACATGAGTGGGGGCCTGGTGGAGGGTGCCCCTGCACTGCTGGTGTGTGGGGGTGGTGGGAGACATGAGTGGGGGCCTGGTGGAGGGTGACCCTGGTGGCTGGGGGGTGGGGGTGGTGGGAGACATGAGTGGGGGCCTGGTGGAGGCTGCCCCTGCACTGCTGGGGTGTGGGGGTGGTGGGAGACATGAGTGGGGGCCTGGTGGAGGGTGCCCCTGCACTGCTGGTGTGTGGGGGTGGTGGGAGACATGAGTGGGGGCCTGGTGGAGGGTGACCCTGGTGGCTGGGGGGTGGGGGTGGTGGGGGACATGAGTTGGACATGGGTGGGGGCCTGCTGGCAGGTGCCCCACAGTGCTGGCGGGTGGGGGTGCAAGGGGACATGAGTTGGTGTTCATTAGTTCAAGGAGACATGTGCCTTTGCTGGGGGGCATGCCCATGTTGGGTGGGCTGCCTGCGGGACATGACCAGGGATGCAGGGTAGTCCCCTGTGGTGTGGGCTGCCTGCAGGGGCCGTGGAGGGTGTACAGGGTACACCTGGGAGGACCCACACTGTCAAATCACATGTGGGACTCCCCGGCACCCCTGAAATACACGTACCGTGCAGAAATCGCGTGTAAAACTTCCCGCGCACCCCTGAAATACACGCGCACAGGCTATTCACGTGTGGAACTTCCCGCGCACCCCTGAAATACACGCGCCCAGGCTATTCGCGTGTAAAACTTCCCGCGCACCCCTGAAATACACGCGCACAGGCTATTCGCGTGTGGAACTTCCCGCGCACCCCTCAAATACACGCGCCCAGGCTATTTGCGTGTGGAACTTCCCGCGCACCCCTCAAATACAGGCGCCCAGGCTATTCGCGTGTGGAACTTCCCGCGCACCCCTGAAATACACGCGCCCAGGCTATTTGCGTGTGGAACTTCCCGCGCACCCCTCAAATACAGGCGCCCAGGCTATTCGCGTGTGGAACTTCCCGCGCACCCCTGAAATACACGCGCCCAGGCTATTCGCGTGTGGAACTTCTCACGCACCCCTGGAATACACGTAGCCCGCTCCCCCAGGCCCGATCGCGTGAGGAACTTCACGCGAACCCCTGTAATACACGTAGCCCGCTCCCCCAGGCCCGATCGCGTGTGAAAGTTCACGCAAACCCCTGAAATACACGTAGCACGCTCACCCAGGCCCGATCGCGTGAGAAACTTCACGCGAACCCCTGAAATACACGTAGCCCGCTCCCCAGGCCTGATCGCGTGAATGACTTCACGCGCACCCCTGAAATACACACGCCCAGGCTATTCGCGTGTGGAACTTCCCGCGCACCCCTCAAATACACGCGCCCAGGCTATTTGCGTGTGGAACTTCCCGCGCACCCCTCAAATACAGGCGCCCAGGGTATTCGCGTGTGGAACTTCCCGCGCACCCCTGAAATACACGCACCCAGGCTATTTGCGTGTGGAACTTCCCGCGCACCCCTCAAATACAGGCGCCCAGGCTATTCGCGTGTGGAACTTCCCGCGCACCCCTGAAATACACGCGCCCAGGCTATTCGCGTGTGGAACTTCTCACACACCCCTGGAATACACGTAGCCCGCTCCCCCAAGCCCGATCGCGTGAGGAACTTCACGCGAACCCCTGTAATACACGTAGCCCGCTCCCCCAGGCCCGATCGCGTGTGAAACTTCACGCGAACCCCTGAAATACACGTAGCACGCTCCCCCAGGCCCGATCGCGTGAGAAACTTCACGCGAACCCCTGAAATACACGTAGCCCGCTCCCCCAGGCCCGATCGCGTGAATGACTTCACGCGAACCCCTGTGATGCACGTACCCTGCTGAAATCGCGTGTGAGACTTCCCGTGCACCCCGGTATACACGCACACGTATTTTTTGTCAGCGGGTGTCCGTGTTTGTGGGTACCCCTTTGCACGTCATTTTTCCTGGAGGGCCACAGTATGGGACATTCATCATGGCAGTATATAGGTGCTATTTGTTGGCGCACCTTTTGGCGCACATTTCTTACAGCCGCAGAGACGCTACCGCCTGCTTTCTTGTGGCGGTCGTGTTTGTGCCTGTGCGCTGGTTTGAGCGTGCGCTTTTTTCCTCTATTCTATTCCATGAATACGTGTTGTAGGCGAGCGTGTGGGCGTTCCGCGCACTTGTGCCCTGTACTTCCCCCGTGACGCCCACGTTTTGGCAAGTTGTTCCCCATTCCGAGTGTTACGCCCGTGTTCCGCCTACTTTTGTTGCGTGCGCCGCGCTATGTGCGAATTTCGCTGTGGCCTGTGCGATTTTCGCTGTGACCTGGCGCACGCTGTTAGATGGCCTGTGCGCCAACGTGCGCCGCGCACTTTTTTATCGCACATCCGCTGGTTTTCTCGCGCACGGCCTTCCATGAATCGACGTGCGCTGCTTTTCGTGCGATTTTCGCACTTGCACTGCGATTTTCGCTATTCCACTGCGAATCGCACGTTTTTGCCCACTTGCGCCGCGCTAATTATTCCATGAATCGGCCTGTGTGTTTCCAATCAAATAAGCATCTTCCACTATTCAAGAGCTCCCATGCCATTTTATTTTCCTCACGGGTGATGTTAAAGCATCACCTTTGAACCAAAACTAAAAACAAACAAATAGCAATACACTGGTAGTATAGCTATTGTATACAAACACTTATGTAGGTAGTAATACTCTCAACTATTCCAAGAGGCATTTAAAAAAAAAAAACACAATTTCTATTCCAGTATCTAATTTACTCTCTCCAGCTGTCCCTTTGTCTGGGATAATAT
This sequence comes from Ambystoma mexicanum, assembly GCF_040938575.1. Taxonomy (NCBI): domain Eukaryota; kingdom Metazoa; phylum Chordata; class Amphibia; order Caudata; family Ambystomatidae; genus Ambystoma; species Ambystoma mexicanum. Next base: position 678,322,024 of record NC_090927.1, on the reverse strand, counting down.
CCAGAATCATCATCATTACACTTGTATAGCACAAGTAATCACCAAAGGCAACAAGGCGCTGACACAAACAATGGACAAACATGGGATTAAGCAGATTTATGCAAATAAGTGAGTTTTGAGAGACGCATTAAATCGGTCAAAGTAAGGCAGGCTGCGTAAAGTCAGAGAAAGGGAGTTCCAAAGTTTGGATCCTGCCACAAGAAGGTACAGCCACCAAAATGTTCCAGTCGGTTGGACGGTACTGCTACCAGAAAAGAAAATGCTGATTGCAGAAGACGTTTAGGCTGATAAGGGAGACATTTCTCCTGCAGGCACAGACAACCCCTTCTAGGATAAACTCGATAAATTAAGCAAAAGGAATTATACTTGTTCCGCCCTGCCACAGGCAGCCAATGAAGGGCTTGCCTGGGCTGCAGAGACATGGTGGCCGTAAGGAATACCCTTGGCCAAACAAACTGCAGAATTTTGCAATACCTGAAATCGGCTGATCAAGTAGTTAGGTTGAGCTACGAAGGTTGCATTGCAGTAGTCCACTACCATTGATGGAAGCAGCTTTGACTGGAGCATGGATATTGATGTGAATAAATGGCAACATTTTATTCAACTTTTTTAATTTGAAGAGACCTGTACTGCAGATCTAATTGACTTGTGCTTCTGAACAGAGTGAGCTAGTGACTTTTAGGAAAAGGTTTTTTAACACTTTCACAGGGACTGAAAAAGGACCCAGAGAAGGCGGCCAGAAATCTGCAACCCACAGTGCAGAAGAATAAGGAGGGCCCGCCACCAGAGCTTCAGTTTTTCCCCCATTCAGTTTAAACACATTTTCGCTCATCCAGGAGCTCACTTACTTCAGGCAAACCCACAGTCATGTTGCTTTACCAGCCTGAGTACCATCAAGACGAAACAGAAACTGAGTGTTGTCCGCATATGAGAAGAAACAGAAACCGTGTGAATTAATCAGGTGAACAAGTGGTAATACATAAATGTTGAACGGCAGAGGGGGAAGGCACGAACCTTGAGGGACACCGCAAAGGAACCGGGTTGGAGCAAAACAGAAAGGGGGTAAAAAAACAGACTGATGCCTGGAAGACACAAAAGTATGGAACCAGTCCATGACAGTTCCGGAGATACCAATCTCCTGAAGCCTACGCAGGAGGATGACATGATCAATTGTATCAAAGGTGGCAGACAGGTCCAATCGTATTAGACCTGCTATGCCACCCTGATTGCTAATCAATGCCAGATCATTGAGTACCGAGAAAAGACCGATGTCGTACCCATTAAGGGGCAGAAGCAAAGTTGTTGAGAGTCCAGAATATGGTGGTCCTCCAAGTATGATCGAGGTTGAGGGGTAATGATTGCCTCCAGTAGTTTCATAAACATCGGCATCGGAAGAGAGTCCCTACTCCACCCCCACAGCCATTCATACTGCTTCCCAAAACTTTGAAATAAATTGAAACCCTATGTCAGAAATATGCATCTGGAAATTAAATATGTCCACTATTAAAATAGAGGCCAATTTAGAAGCAATGGGAACTCCTTCAATGGCGTGCAATGCGCCATTTTAGATAACGTTTTCATGATTTGGCACAACAGCAACCATTCCCAATAAATACAATGCATCCTTCTGAATAGTTCCAATTAAAGGAAGGGCAGAAGGACCTCTAAAAACCTCTGAAAAGAATGGTCCAATTCCTCAACCTTCTGTGGAGCCTATATAATATGAGATGATCTACTTATATGGACTGATTCTCGAAACTGCCTGGACATAGCATCTTCCTTGACCAATTGGGGAAAGGGGCATAAGCTATCACAAAATCAAAATAAGTGAAAAATTAAGCCTACCTTGCTTCATAATTATTCCAACGTCTGACTTGGCATAACTCCTGGAAGGTACTGTGATCTGTCAAAATCTCACAAGGTAAACAACCTCCCAACAACAAACGTTTCCATATGAATTCCACACTTTTGCAGAATAATTCCTCTCATAGGAAGTCAAAGGGAAATACCCCCATGGTGGCTCTATCCGAAGCATCAGTTTCATAATAAAAGATATATCACTAGCAGGATTGCATAGTATCCCTACAGAAGTAAAAATAGTTCTTAATTGACCAAAAATCTATTTCAGCCTGATATTTCAAATGAAGCTCCATAACCAAAATCTTTTTTTTTTCAAAAGCATGAGTAATTCTGAATGAACAGCTTATAAATTGTGAAAAAACCCAAATTAGAACACCACCTTAATTAGTGATGGGGATGTCCACTCCAAAATGACTGATGCCTGTCTCGGACCCAGAAAAAATGCAAGAAGCAAAAGCATAATCCTCCAACTCTCCAAACTCTCTTTCTCTAATTTGCTCTTCTATGAATTAGTTGACACAGGAATACTATGTAATCACTCCAGAACCTAAGGTGTATAAATCAAAATTCAATCTAAGTCAATGATTACAAGTTGATTCAATGTATGAGAGAATGCATAATCCTCAAATCTTTGAAGAATTGATGGGGCTTTGCTTGTAATGTCTCAATAGGGACTTAGAATTGTCTTTCTACTAACCACTCGAACGTGATAAATCACTGCCAGAAATTGTTTAGTGATAATTCTAGCCATACAAATCAGGATTTTACTAATTAAAGGGAGGGGTATTGATCCTTTCCTATTATATTATTCATAGCCCTCTGGACCACACAGGGGCCTACGTCTGATTCTAATGTTTAATTCTAATTAAGGCTTTCTGCTCTAAGTAAACCCTATACACGGGAATATTGTATCAGGACAAAAAGCGCAGTCTTTAATCACTCTCCGGCAATTATAATCGTAATTATTATAAATGATTTACAAATTATATAAACATTCAAAATAGAATCACATAAGCAAGCCCCAGGTTGATTGCACAATCATACCCCTGATTTGTAGTGAGAACATGATTCAGGATTTCTCAAGACCATCCAGAAAGTCCTGGTATCAACAGCGAACTACCAAGATGCTGAAAATAAGAGAGAGCTGTGAATTCTCCTGACCTACATCACTTCACTTGAACCAGATGAATGGGGCAGGGTCTGGGTTGGCTTTATCTTCTGGAAGGAACACTTGGTTGCACACAAATCCCCAAACCTTTTCCTTTCGGCTTCTCCATTTCATTTTTGTGAGGAAAATAATCAATCTGCTAAACAGCTCAGAGTCTGTAAAGTGGAAATTAATGCCACTCTTGAAGCGTCTTCTACAATATCCCTCCCCCTCCAAAGTCCTATTCGAAATAATTAGTTATTTTAAGCCACTGGATGTGATATTGCTCTAAAGTATATAACACAAAGCTTCCTCAGTATGGGGTATATTTATGGGGCAACAATTGATGCTGGAGTTCTTCCCCCCAATCAAATGCACCAGACTAATATACCTGTTGGTATCGTTCAATCTAGCCCTATCTGTGACCCATATAACACCACTATCAGCCCTCACACCCATGTACCCCCGTGCAATAGGTAAGCCAAGAACCAGGCCAGTGTGCAGAAAGAATATATATGTATTAATTAATATGTGAAATTAATATTTGCACAAGATCTTTTCTGACAACTCACTTTTTACACAAATTGGAAACACCAGTTGGTTTAGGATAACACAGACTCTTTAACCACGCAACATGTATAATTTTTGTTACGCTCACCTGGTATCCACGGGGGCACCACATGATACTGGATGGAGATCTAAGCGCTATCCCGGACCCCTCTCTGCTTGGTTATGTGCCAGACGTTGGGTAGCGCCTATAACAGGAGAATGGAGGGTTAAAATACTGGTTCTGTGATGGGTGGACTCCCACCTCCCTCTAGTCCAAATCCCCTCCCTTGGGGTTATTGCTCACCTTAGATTTTTGTGCGTCGAACTCTCCGTCCAGCGTCTCTGTGCAGGGGCGCGTGGTTGGTGCGGGCGTTCCGTGGACCTAGTTGCTTCACTGGTCCGTGTGCCCTTATATCTGGTCCAGACCGACTGTGACTCCGACTCTGCTTGCTGTCTTCCAGGTGAGTTATAATGTCTTTTCCATCTTTATTCTGTCTCTTTCTTTCCCTCGGTTTTCTCTGTCTTCTCGGCATCTTGCTCCACTACGCTGTTCCCTAACAATGTCTCTTTTTGTTTTCACAGGGATGGTTGTGATCTCGTAGTTGCCGTGCCGATGGCGAAGACCACGGTGAGTTATTGATGCGCGGAGCACTGCGCTGTTTATTGGTGTTAATTGCTAACCTGTGTTCTCTTCTCTTCTTTGTACAGGTTGCGGTGATGTTCCGGAGTGATGCGTGATCGAAGCGCTGCTTGCCCAGGTAAGTTCTTTGTTAATGCTGACCTTGTTCCTTCTCCCTTGCAGGTTGCAGTGAAACCCAGAGATGGGTGAGGTAAGAGAAGCACAGGGTGCTGCCAGGACTCGCTGCTTGCCCAAGTAAGAATTGTTATTAATGCTGTCCTTATTTCTTTAACTTTGCAGGTTGCGGCGAACTCCAGAGATGGGCGAGGTAAGTGAAGTGCAGGATGGATTCAATGCCAGTTACTTCACAGGTAAGTGTTCTTGCTCGCTAATGCTGTACTTGCTCTTCCAGGTTATCAATGGAATCCGGATCTAGGGCTTCAGGATTGGGCCGCCGGAGAAGCAGATGAGCAGGAGCTGGACGTGGTTTGAGTTACACTGCAGGAGTGCAGAATAACGCGAAGCATGTTCTGCTGTTTGGGTGTGGTTTAAATAACCCAGGTAAAGTAGTTCCAGGCCAAGTAGTTCATGGCCCAGCCACAACCAAAACACTAGACCGCATGGCTTGGTTCTAAATAACTGAGCTGTGTAATAGGCCACCATGTTGGATTAAGGTTCAAAACTGGTATTGCTTTATTCCTGATAAGGAGCCTGGTGCCAGGACTGACTCCATGTATGTTTCTGATGGAGTTTTAAAGCCCTTGGGGCCAGTGTGAAGGGCTTTAGCCCCACTGCTGCCAGGGGGCTGTTAAACCTGAGGGGGTGAGGGGTATAGATCGTGACAGTTTTCCTTCTTTGGTTATTTCCACCCTGGTTGCATAGGAACACAGGTCTCTATAGAATACTTTAGATACCTGGGTCACTCACAAAATACTCTAAAATGCACAGATTTCTGCAAGCCCCTGGAAATCACTAAACAATTTAACTTCACAATATACTTGCCATGGGGTTTAATTTAAATAACATGCAACACTTTTCTGTTAGTTAAAAGAAATTGGACATGCACACCGCTCTTTATTTTAATCTCCCTGCACACTTGGCAATGCTAGCAGTGTTATAGCACAACAAATCTTTAAGAACACCACATTTTTTATATATGGAACCCTTTCTGCTTCACCCCTATGCCATGAACAATCTCTCTTCTATCGGGAGTCACTTTTTCACTTTATACAAAAGAATGTGCTTTTCAATCAGTGATTTCACCCTGTTTAACTTTGTTTAGACACTTTTCCTATGCCACAAACCCAGATATCCAGTTATGATTTGGAACCTCTCTGCTTTAAGGCAGAGCCTGGGGAATAGGGATCAGTTGAGAATTTCGTTTTTATGTACCGCTCCCTTTTGGGAATGTTGGGATTGGCAAAAAGAAACAGGAGTTCCCAATTACTTTAACAGACTATATTTTTATCCACACTGGAAGCAATGTTGTTGATTTCGAATTTCAACAAAATCCCCCTATGTCAGTTGCTTATAGGGTAATTAATTAAATTATTATTTAGTAAACATACCAAGGATCTGCTTGGTATGCCCACCCAATCAATAAGTGAAGATATTAAAGCAAACAGATCCCCACAAAACTTGATTTAGTTGGACAGGTTACTTACATAGAATATCTCTGGGTTTTGTGCTCAGTATAAGACACCACCTCCTGGATCATCTGACGGGGAAAGGACAGGGATCTGGATAGATGGCCTCTCCAGGTTTAGTCATGGATACCTCCAGAATCCATCCCTTTATTTGCCTCTCCTTGTGTGGGTCCCAGCTTCTGTCATCCCTGGTTTCCTCCACCTCTGAGGCAATCTTGTTTCGCCAGCAATTTTTCAGTAGTCCCACTCAGATTATATCAGACAGCTACCGCTTTTTTCCCCATTGTGCATCTCCTTATAGATCTTTTACCACTCCCCATATAATCTAAATTAGGATGTGCCAGCTGATTCGCTAACTATTCTGGTTGGACATCTATTGTCCACTCACATTGCAATCGTTGGTTCTTTTAGTTACTTGGCATCATCCCTTTGAATTACAGCTCCACCCCTTTGATATTGCAATTTTTGACCACTTCAATTATGAGCTTAGAAACTACAATATGGCAATTACGTTTAATTTATAAATAAGCATCATAATACATATATGTCTGAAACGGTCTGACCATGCCAGACCTAATGAAATGTATCTCATTTGGGTACAAGGTTGCAGGTTCAAATTACATATTTTCGTAATGTATTAAAAAAATATAACAATAATCAACACACATTTCGATACATATATCTAATTTAATATCTGTCATCTCCCTGAATCTCTGCTTTGTGACATTTTCTTAGAAGCTATCATCACATGTCAGCTCATAACAGTCATATTTCTATCAAAGTTATCTCAACAGGTAGGTCTTCTCATGAGCTTTTTAATGATATTTTTGCCATTATTGCCCGCATTATAGTTCCAGAGATAATCAACAATCATGATTGTCCAATAGCATCTAAGATAAAATAAAGCTTTGCATATTTTTCCCTTCAATTGATTGGCATATTTTTGTTCCGAAGATCTGTATGTAGGCCTGGTCTTTGTTGACCCAAGCCTGCCATAAAAGCATTTAACATTCTTGCGAAGTGAAAAGGCCTGCAGAAGTGTTCTTATCTTCCTGGACAGATGAGTCTAACTCTGCCTCCTCATTTGTGTCAAAGTCTCCTGTAACGTGTCACTATCTCAGGGGTGGGGACTAGGAATTTTGTTGTCATTTCCAACTATTTTCCAAAGTTCAACCCATCAGGTCTGACTCTCTGTTTGCACAGTTGTTAGCTCCTAACCCTTATAAATTCCTTCCCCGGGACTGCTGCAACTTCAAAGAGAATTTTCAGAAAAAGAGAGCAGAGCTTTACCCTTGCGTCTGATGGGGGAAGGTGAGCAGTTTGGGTGTTTAGCACAGGCTGAAGCCAATTCTTAGGAACAGAAATTGGTGTTTATTTCCAAATATGTTCTCCAAATATATTTGGGCAATGCCCAGAGCCAAAATCAGAAGTCAGGAATGTGGCCATTATTGTGCCAATAAATTGACACTGAACAGCCAAATAGCAGCTGATACAAAAGCTTGTTTCCTTCAGATCAGGAAAATACATTCTCCCGTGTCTATCCTTTTCTCACCATATCCTTTTAATGAACTCTCTAGTTTCCTCTTGTCTTGATTTTAATAACAGCATCTACTTGGGACTGCCTCAGTGTCTGATCTCACACTTGCAGAGAGTGCAAAACGCTGCGTCCAGAACACTAATGAAATACTAAAAATGCATTCATATCACTCCAGCATTGATCTCACTCCACTGGCATCACGCAAGAAATTGGATTATATTTAGGAGCATGTGCCTGCTCTTTAAAAGCCTTCAATAACCATATTCCAACCTGCTTGCCTCTAAGCTAAGCTTATACACATCCTCTCGAGCTTTTAGATCTAATCTGGATAGGAGACTTACTATACCCAAATATCGTAAGGTAAGGCATCAGGTCTGCTCTTTTGTGGTACAGGCAATCAGAATTTGAAACACCTTCCTAGTGTCGCTCCATAAAGAATCAAAACGCTTGGCCTTCCGGAAACATCATACAACCCTTCTTTTCAATATGGCTTAAATAAGGACAATTTAGATGTCATATTCTATCCCTCTCTGTTCTAGCTAAATGACGGTCTGTGTCCTTTTCTCTCCCCTCTATATTGCAGAGACACCTACGGGTATGTGCTGCACTTTTTAAAATATTACTGACATAACAACAATGGGAATGCCAGCTGATGCAACCGGAAGCAAAACCCTAGGGCAAAGCAGTTTCTGTAAGATTTCGAATCATAAACTCCACCTTAGTCTGATAGTAGAAATTCATAAATTGGATAAAAAATGCATCAAAGAATTCATTGACCCCATCCATTTACCCACTGAAAATTGTCATTCCCCTTTGGAGTTATGCAATTTTCATGAGAGTATTGTGCCTAATGCTGACAAGCTTCAAGAATCATTTTCACTTTTGAAAAGCTAGCCCTTGCAAATATGTGGCCTGTAGCAAATGAAAACTCTTGTAACAGATCCATATATTGAACGTAATTCTTCTCGTGTTGGTGTTAGTGCTGCAACCTGTCAGAAACTGATTGCACTGGAACCAGCGTCACTTTCTTCATAAGAATGAATGGACGTCCCTTTCCAGTGGGCTCTTTGCTGCAATAACAAAAGAAGGCATAGTTCAGAGATAAGGGCCTCTTTAACCCAAAATGGATCATTTACTTGGAGTAGCGTGTTGCATATCAGGCAGGAACATATTTCATATTTCTGTTAAAACTTGTGTAAGCTTTTTTGTCTCCAAAACATTTCCCACCACATATCCCTTATTACACCAATCGACACATTTAAATACACGTTCATTCACTCTTACACATCACATCCAATACCTTTACACTAGGTTTTAAGGCCCTTGGGGTTCTGGTGGGAGCCTGCCTGTGGCACAGCTTGTGACCCCGAACAGTGGTCATGACAGCACTCCCTCCCAAGGCCCCTCTCATGGTATTCTTCCTGTCCGGTCCTGGTTTGGTGGGGTTATTCAGGTGAACATTTCAATATATAAAGAGACAGAGCTCAGTAAATCAGGTTGCACAAAACTGTGTGGTTCATAAAATACTGTATATAAACTTTAATTAAACACACATCAAGAATTTATGACTCAAACATCTACTATTAATAATTCCTATACATAGTCGCTGTATTGATTAACATATAAAAAAATTAACATCTAAAAAACACACGGATTTCGTCAATTCCAAACAATTGCTGAGTTAACATAAGTTGTAAAGTACATTCAGCAAATTACTAGCGATGTATCTGTTTCTAATCATCATTCGATAACACTAGTTGTTGTATTCCTGTATACATCCAGTAAGTTGTCTCAACATGTTTCTGTTCTTAGGAAGGTTACTCAGAGAACATTCATCAGGAGGTTTGTCAAAATCACGAAAACCGATGCTTCCAGCGTAGTTATGGGAGCAGTTCTCTCTCAAAGAGACCCAGAAATGGGCCAATTACATCCCGTGGCATTTTGGTCACGTAAATTCTCACCACCAGAACTTAACTACGCAATTACAGACAAAGAATTGTTAGCAATAAAATCGGCCTTCAAAGCCTGGCGGCAGTATCTGTTAGGTGCCAGACATACCATCACCGTAATCACAGATCACCGGAACCTTCAATACCTAAAGTCAGCAAAAGCTCAAACTTCGCGACAACTGCGGTGGGCTTTATTCTTTGCAGAATACGATTATGTAATCACATATCGACCGGGAGTTCGGAATGGGAAGGCCGATGCCTTATCTCGCATGGGTATTGAAGAAAAAACAAACAGTACCCCTGACCCTGCTGCCATCATTCCAAGTGATAAATTACTGGGACTTACTCCCACATTGACTCTAACTGAACTTCAAGATAAGATTCGGTTCTTAATGAACCCCAAGACCTTACAAAAATGGAATATTCAAAGCAAACATAACACAGTCCTAGACGGATTACCCTACATCAGAGAACGACTATATCTACCAAATAAAGATCTGCAAGAGTTGGTCATATCTGGTTATCATGATTCCCTGAACGAAGACCATCCCGGCATTGCTAAAACTCTAGCCAAGGTTAAGAGGAATTATTGGTGGCCAACATGCGTAAAGACATTGCTCAATTCATTCTATCTTGTGGGGTATGTGCACAAAATAAATCACAAAAACAGAAACCAGCTGGCCTTCTAAAACCACCGGGCATCCCACCGGCTCCCTGGCATATTCTTTCTCTAGATTTTATTACGGACTTACCTCCCAGTCAAGGATTTAATACCATTTTAGTGGTCGTAGATCTGTTCTCTAAAATGGCACATTTTATTCCTTCAAACGGACTCCCTAACGCTACTGGTATGGCCAAGGTATTTCTTTAACAGATTATAAAATTGCATGGCTTCCCATCAGTCCTAATCTCAGATCGTGGAAGCCAATTTGTATCCAATTTCTGGAAGAAATGCTGTACCATGGCACAAATCGATGTTCGGTTATCCACTAGCCATCACCCTCAAATGGATGGACAAACAGAAAGAACAAACCAGACATTAGAACAATATCTATGTTGCATGCTGCATCAAGTGGAAGAGAGCTGGAAGGACTTATTATGGATAGCGGAATACGCATACAACAACTCCATACACACCAACACAGGACAAAGCCCGTTCTACACAATTTACGGGAGACATCCACGTACCTCTGAACCACGACCTTGGAAATGCCAGTGGTAAAGACTCTGCACACAAGTATAACCCAAGCCTTCAGAAAGACAACTGAACAATTATAGCAAGCCAAAGACAGACAAAAAAAATTCTCGGGCCAACACCAGAAGAAAGCTCCTGATTACGAAGTTGGGGACGAAGTCTGGTTAGCATTGAAACATGTGCCCATAAAAGGTACGTGGACCCCTTGCTGACTATTCTTAGAGAGGCACAGCTCCTCCCTACTGATGAGGTCCAACCAGACCGAAAAACGTGTCTGGGGATGCTGTTGGTATTCTTGTTCAGAGGAGAATTGCCTAGCATTTCGGTGCTCGACTACCCCAGGGCAGGACAAAGACTGATATGTTTGGGATATTTCTTCTCTGTGAAAGATAGTGAGCTAAAGACTCTGGGTAAGTCTCTCGTAACCAGGACTAGTGTCTGGCAGAGGGACTCCCAGGACCCCCTTTTTAATTTGCATCTCACAGCTGCATTGAGGCCGCATTTCCATTTAAGGGAAGAAAACAGAAGTGAGACATTATTGCGGGCATAAATAGGAGAAACATATAAAGACATTAAACAGAACGAACAGCATCACAAGAGCTCAAGAAAGACTTACCAATCATAAGGAGAAGCATAGTCGCAGCTGGACTGGACTAATCCTTATCAGGGATCAGTTAAGGAACTAGATCCCATTCGACGCGCCCCTGCCAGAAGTAGCAGGACTGAGAGCTTATCTTCCATAATTCACAGGTGAGCTTTATGGGCTGGCATATGCTCACAGAAACCGTACTTTGGGGTGAAGGGTTTGAGAGGTACAAAAATCACAGATTGGCGCACTCACACACTCTTATCTCCACACAGGAGCAGTATCACCACATACCACTGCTCACAGCTTTTCTACTTAGGGAGAGGCCTGAAGGGGGTGATTCAAGTTCAGGGAGGGCTGCAACCGTGCCCCAACGTCTCCAGAGAGACCAGGTGAGCGTAACAGAACGCGAAGCCTCTAATACTCTCTGCCTGAGCGTTATGGAAACTTCAGAAACAGATCAGTTAACCCTCTTACTAGGGGAATTACGGGCGAAGTACATGCTTCAAGACAGGAAACCAATGCATTACAGAGGGATCTTATTGTAACTCGAGAAAGAACTGACGAATTGGCAAGACAAATTCTACAAGCACAAGCAGGACAGGTTCCACTGCCCGGAGTGATCCATTCTTCTCATTCTTCCACACCACAACAATCAACAACGGTTCAGGTGGTTCTTCCAGGGGAAGTTGTAAGAGGATTCAATTCAGCACTACAGCTAAGTTAACGCCTAGTCTACAATACTGAATGAAAACCCTTATTGATATATCTTTAGGTCCAGTTCATGCGTTCTGGATGACTACCCCTGTATAACACCCCTCTCTTGGAATCCCCCTGACCCCACTGAGCCAAGAAGTAGTTCTGTTTTGCAAGTTTAAAAGGTTTATTTGATAATTTAAAATAGATATATATATCACGCTTTATAATAAATTAATAATTGAATAGCACACTTAATCTGATATGATAAAGATCAACAACGGAGAATCTGGCACTAGCACACTTCTTTATAATTACTAAGGAGTTGAGATGAAATAGATAAGGTAGCACACTGGTAAATAGGTACAAAAGTATAATGTGGTAGAAAATGCTTTATGTAAGCTCAGGTGGATGCAATATTCAATGAATGCAGTACAGAAAATACTCAATATGATTTCAACCAAACAATGTAATCACTTTTCTCTGACTATTCACTCCCCCCCTCTTTATGCAATGCAAGGAAATGGGAGGAGAGCACACAGTTCTCAGAAATGCAATCAATGTAATCAGTTCAATCCCCCCCAAGCTTAGACAACAGAAGTTCAAAACACAGATAGGAGTTTTGAAAACACAGGCCCAAATGCTTTGATATGTGCTGGCAATGAATGAGAAATATGCTGGAAACGCTTTTAATTCCCTTACAGAGGTTCAGGGTGAGTGGTATCTAGTTAATATTAGTCCAGGCTCACACTAGCAATGATGCAGGGATAGTTAGCAGGTCAAACGAATTTCTGGCAAATGGAAGGCAAACAGCAGCAGTTTTTACATGTGAAGAAATTGCAAATCGCGGTAAAATTCACGGATGCGTGTTCCGCGATTGCGGTAAAACTATAAGGGGTAGGAATGCGGTTCTTGGTGCGATTCAAAGCTACGATTCTAAGCTATCAGAGGAAAGTTACTGCAAGTCTCTAGCCCAAACGGTCGCGGAGATATGAGCGATTTAATAAAGGTCGTTTTTGGGTTTGCAAATTTCAAAAGCTCAAAATGACAAGTGCAGCTTGCAACTAGAAATGACAGGTGACAGCTAGGAGGCAGTTCTACTTAGGTTAAATAGATTGAATTAGATGAATTTAAACTAAGAGATTGGTTCTACACAGTTCTGCTGGGTACTCACACTATATTCTTGAATTAAATGGGCCTCATCACGGATCTGGTCAGGGTTTTAGACTGGGCTCTGGTCACTCTCTCTGCTGGTCTGGGTCTCTCTGGGTACAGCACTGCTTTCTCTCTGGTCTGGTCTCTTAGTTCGGGATAGATTGAAGTCTCTAGTTTGGCTCTCTGGAGGTTGATGGAGGTAAGTATGGATTTTTCCGGCAGAGCGTCCCGCTGCAGATGGATTTGGCAAGTCCCTATCTGTCCTGTCTGTCTGCTTTTATGTGTTTAGAATGTGGGTGTGTTCTAGCATCACTGACCCTACCTCTCTCTCAGCTTCTAATTGGTCAAACTTCCATTTATCATTTGATTGGGGAATGAACTGTGAGTCAGCGTGATGTCATTTTACAGCCTGCAGAAAGTCCACTCCTCCTGTCAACTTACACACAAATCTAGATTTGAAACAAATACATATTTGCAGAGGTACATATTGTTTTAAAATCATATGCACCCATCATGCATTACAGGAGGTATCCCCTGTTCAAACTCTGCTCTTCCTGGGAGCTTGCATTCAGAAATGGCACATATTTCACTTTTTAACTGATTTTTCAATTTCTGACATTGACCCAACTTTACATACATGTGTGCAGGGAGTAGGGACATTAACTGATGAAGTTTCAGATTTTTAACATGCATACATTTAGAGTTATATCCACTTTTCCGCTGACACCCCCCTGAACATGCCACCGGGTCGAAAAACCTCTTAAAATGTGGGCAGAAAAATCACAAGAATTATGGTGTCCTTTATAAAATTTTCACATGTCCGCTCTATGAGTTATTCATCTTTTTAAAGTTATGTTCTGGCTCCAAAGGGGTGTGGTTTCCTCTCAGCACAAGGTAGAAATACTGGTCTTTCCAGTTCTGCCAAGCCAGCTTGCTCTCACAGGCAGTGCCCCTCCCAGCTCCTGCCAAGAGGAAGCTACATTTTACGACTGCGTAATAAAAACCTTTGCCTGAGTGAAGAGGGCTTTGTTCACTCTCCTACAGAGCACAGATAATTCAATTATCAGATAGATGGCATATCCTTAGTGTGGGCAGCAAAAGGAAGGTTGGCCTGGGAACACAGCTGTGACTCAAGTTTCCCTTCTGATGGGGGTAGTTGCCAGGCAGAATTCAGTTCCTTAAGCCAGGTTTCAGATAAAATGTCACTTTTTGTTCCCCAGTTCCTGCATTAAAATAAAACTAAACATTTTCACATATGCAGCTAGAAGGCTGATTCTAAGTTTAAAACTATGACATTTAAACAATTTCAACCTATGTGACACTCAAAAGTAGGTCACTCAGTCAATTTGAACATTTAGATTTGTAGTGTCTTTCAGTCCAATGCAACTTAAACTGCTGAAATCCACAGCGCAGCCAGTCTTGTTATAAGCATTTTTCTGGGCTCTTCATTTCCCAGATTTTGTAGGCACACAACACTCCATTCTACCAAATGTCTGCTGGTGTCCAGTGAGTATTTTGCACATATTGCAATGTTTGAAAATAGGCATTTTGACTTGCCTTCAGAGAAACACAGGGTGGTTTTAAACTGCCGGCTTTTGGATAGTGGTGAGCACTGGTACTGCACCCATTTTTGGGATTTAAGAAAATGAATTCCCAACAGTTATGGGTTTGCTTTTGGCAATCAGCATTGCCATTCCCAATGGTTTCAGACTACTGTGTGGGTAGTCCAATGGTGGTTTTAGGCAGTGTCCTTCTGTGCCCATAACATCGGCAAAAATGGGTGGCAGCCTATTCTTCCTGCATCTCCCTGTGCATTTTCTGGGAAGCTCTGGCCATCATGAGTTTTCATGTCAGTACTGCACAGTTTTGAGGTAGGGCTAGGATGCATGGGTAAATACATCCCACAAGCCCCCCTCTTGCGATGGCCATTCGGTTTCACTGATGGGACTCGCAAGATCTGGGATGTTTCCTCATCTTCTTCCAATAGATGGCACAGTTCAGCATCTTTTCCTCCATCCGGTACTGATCGATCTGTTCTCCTCGCCGGTCCTGATGGGAATATTGGGCGGTACCCCGAGCCCGTTGCGTCTCAGCTCCCGGTCTCCGGATCGTCCTCCTTGGCCCGTCTCAAGGTTTTCTTTCTCCTAGGACGACAAAGGAAGAGCGGCAATACCTATTCATAGACGTTTTTCCACCACCGTTCAGATAGTGGGGCAGCATATGCATTTCATCATCACGAAACATTACATTCTTATTTTGAAAAAAAAAAACAATATAACTAAGAGACAGTTTCATACAAATCACAGTATGTTAGAGACTAGATGTGGTACGTTTTATGATTGGAACTGAATTAGTCTGAGACAGTACCCGCTAGGATTCCAGAGGATTCCTCCAGTTGTTGCAGAGTGTGCCTGGGATGGCAACATTTCAACTGGTTTATGTGGACCCACTTGTCTTCCCCCTCTGCCGAACCGCCTTTGGGGATGTGGATTTTGTAGGCCACAGGGGAGATCTTGTCGATGATCTCAAAGGGTCCCTTCCATGTAGGCAAAAATTTGCGCTGCTTGGCCTGGTTCCTTTGGAAGTTGTATAGATAGACCCGGTCTCCCACCTGATATTCCTTCCTGGAAGTTTTCAGGTCATAATGGGTCTTCATGCTATCAGCTGATCTTTCTAGATTCCGCTGAGCATAAGCAAAAGCATGTTGAAGGTGTTTCCTTAAATTCTCTACATACTCATGAGTAGTGGAGGCATTTATCAGTGTCTGCTCTTGGGTCCTGTAGAGCAAATGCTGAGGAAGCACCATCTTGCGTCCAGTCATCAACTCAAATGGTGACATTTTGGTTGCAGATGAAGGGGTAGATCTGATAGCCATTAGGACCAGAGGTAATCGGATATCCCAACTTTGCCCAGAATCTGCCACAAACTTCTTTAATATGCTCACAATTGTCCGGTTATATCTCTCTACTGCCCCAGAAGAAGCTGGCCGGTAAGCAATATGCAGCTTTCTCTTGACCCCCAGTATCTCCCACATCTTTGTCATTACCTCACTGGTGAAGTGGCTACCTCTGTCTGACTCAATCCTTTGAGGTAGACCAAAACGGGAAAAGATGTGGTTAATCATCAAGGCAGCTGCAGTTTCTGCCTTGCAGTTTGGGGCTGGGAGACATTCCACCCACTTGGTAAACAAGCATGTCACAGTCAACATGTACTTATTCCCCCTAGCCGAGCGAATCACAGGGCCTACAAAGTCGATTTGTAAATCTGACCATGGCAGTGTCATTCCCCTCTTTTGTAAAGGCGCCCGCTGTGTGAGGGATGTCGGCTGAAATTGTGCACACACAAGACAACCCTTCAAATATTGGTTGAGGTCCTGGCCCATGTGTGGCCAGTATGCAACCTCTCTTAAGATTTCCAATGTTGTGTGAAACCCCCTATGACCGGCGGTGGCCGCATCATGGGCGTGACTTAACATCAGGCTTCGGAATGAGGTAGGAACCACCCACTGATCGTGGCCAGCTTTGGATTTCCTTACCAGCAAACCGTCTTGGATCCGGAACATTTTTGGACATTTCATCAACACTCTTAGGTCCTCTTTCCCAATGTAATCGGTATCTGTCAGGGGAAAGTTCTCAGGGTCCTCAAGGTGCTGGTAAAATTTACCAATTATTGGATCCCCCTTCTGAGCAGTAATCAAATCAGCATCAGGGGTCTCCTTACTCCATTGTGCAATTGAAAGGTCGTTGTGAGCATTTGTCTGGGACCTAGTGATAGCAGTGACCTGGATTTCCCCCAACAGGGACTCAATCTCAATTAGATCCCCTTGGATGGCCCCGGTCTTGGCCAGCTGATCAGCTAAGTCATTTCCAGTTTTGTCTGGTCCCTCTACTTTGGAATGACCCTTGATCTTTTTCCAGTAGATGGTCATCCCATTCGATGTGACCAGATCATCAATGTTTTGGATCAACTTCCCATGTTTCAAGGGTTTGTTGTTAGCACATAACATGCCTCTGGTTTTCCAATTAACCAGGTGCTCCACGAACCCGTTCCGTACATAATCCGAATCTGTGATTATGACCAGTTCGTGGAGTTGATGCTGGACAGCAGTGAGGATGGCCTGATGCACAGCCATCAATTCTGCCACCTGACTACTTCGGGGACCAATTTTGTATCCAGCGGAGGGTTCTGGGGACTCATTCACCCATGCATTCCCTACGCCAGCCACCAGTTCTTTCTCCCCGTTGTTGTCAACATGGTAAGAGCATCCATCCACATAGACAGTGGGCATTCCCTCACACTTGTCCTCTTCAAAGACTTTGTGTGGGGAATTAAGGTATGCCTCCGTGTTGTCCTTGATTTTTAGACTTTCGTCCTCGAGACAGTTTTCTCTGGCACAATCATGCAATTCAGCCAGACCTTGCGCGAGGGGACTCTTCTTGTTTTGGCCATATCTGACCTCCACAGGAAAGCCTTGCATTGACAGAATCCAGGAAGTAATTCGGGAATTACTCACATTTCCGGCCCGGATTCTGTCACTTTGGAGATATTGCAGAGGCTGGTGTGGAGTCTCCACTATGATGTGTTCCCCCTGGATAAACGGGCGGTAATTCTTCAATGCCCACACCGTTGCCAGGAGTGCCTTCTCACAATCGTTGAATTTTTCCTCCACAGAGGATAAAGTTTTGCTCGCATAGGAGATTACTTTATTGACCTTGTCATGCTTTTGATATAATACTGCCGTCAAGCACGTATTAGAGAACCCTGTCTCCAGGAAGAACTCCTTGTTTCTGACCGGGTAAGCTAGGCAAGGCACTTGTGAGAGGCTTCTTTTGAGTTGTTTTACTGCCTCGGCTTGTTCTGGACCCCATTCCCACTTGACCCCCCCCTTCAGGAGATGAATCAGGGGTCTGGTGATCTCTGCGTAGCCCTCAATGAACTTTCTGCTGTAATTAGTCAGTCCAAGGAGGCTCCTTAGTTCCCGCAGAGTTGTGGGGTCTTTCAGTTTCTGAAGTGCTTCCACTTTCTTTTCCTGGGGACAAAGACCCTGAGGAGTAATCTCATGCCCCAAGAAATTAACACGGGTTCTACACCACTGTGCTTTCTGAAAGGAAAGTTTTGCTCCGGCGGCCCTCAACTGTGTCAGAACATAACGGATCTCCGCTATGTGTTCCTCAACAGTTGAGCTTTTGATGAGGACATCATCTACATAAGCCAGGTTACCCCTTGCACCCAAGTCGGGCATGGCCTTGTGTAGAAAAATGTTGAATTCATTGCCGGAGTTGAGGTATCCGAAGGGAGTCCGGGTCCATGTGTACTGCTGGCCCCCAAAGGTAAAAGCCAGTTTGTATTGGTCCTCCCTACTGACAGGCACAGTCCAGTATCCATTGGTCAGGTCTATTGCAGTGAATACCTGTGACCCCTGAATCTGGGCCAGCCCTTGGTCAATGTAGGGCAGAGGCCATCGGGAAGTATGGACCCGTTTGTTGAGCTCCCTGAGGTCGGCGCAGAGTCTCCACTGGCCGTTTGGCTTCAATATCCCCAGCACCGGATTATTGAAGGTGCTGTGGACTGGACGGATTATTCCCCGGGACTCAAGGTTCTTAATTATTTCAGTAAGGGACTCCATGGATGCGAGAGGCAAACGATATTGCTTCACAAACACAGGAGTCATGCCAGGGTCCGTGGGGATTGTGGTTGTGTGGATGTCAGTGCGACCACAGTCATACGAGTCTACCGCAAAGAGATCTTGGAAATCCAAGAAAACTTGTTTCAACTTTTGCTTTTGTTCCAGAGTCACACAGGCATCAGCTAGGTTGACTCTCTCTTCCACCATCTGCCTGAAGCCTGGAAAGACTTCTGGTTTGGCTATCTCCGCGGCCTCCTCCAGCTGGGTGGAGAAGTCCTTGGTCAGAGTGCTGATTTGGACCGGAGGCTTCAGGTGGGCAAGGCAGCCTTCATGAACCTGGAAAATCACCTCATCCCTCCTGAATTCACAAGTCACATCTTCCTTACCATAAGGGCAGGAAGTGTACACCAGGAAGTTCCCCCCATGCCGGGTAAAAATCCTGTCTGGTGTTGTATTGTCCTCACTGTCACTGTCAAAACAGTCCTTGGGGATTGGTCCTAACAGTTCATTTCTAAGATCAATGGAGAAATGTCGGTCATCAACCGCCATTCCAATAATGGTGCCTGCGGCTAGAGTAATACTCTTTAAGTCGCTGTTATCCACCTCTATTGGAATGGTGTCATGTTCTATGTTGACTAATGGTGTTGGGTTTACCCCTAACCCTTGCTGTTGGAGAGAAGCATTTAGATGTATGTAAGCACCAGGGTTTTTCAACTCTTGTCCCCTTTTAACTTTCACTTCCAGGGAGAATTGTCGGGTCCTTTCTGGGATGGTGACTTCCTCTTTTACCTGAATTTCAACTGCATAAGGTAGCAATTGAGCTGACCTAAATGCTTTTTCTGGATCATCAAAGCCCATGGGATTATCCGCTAATCGGGACCAAGCTTTGAAGTTTATTAGGTCCAAACTAATGGCAAAGCGATTGAGAATGTCACTGCCTAAGTAAAAGGCGGCAGGGACGTCTCGCACGACCCAACAATTGTGGACTATGCTCTTGTTGCCAATGGAGATTTTGAGCATACACCTGCTTGGCAGGAGATGTTTTGAATTGGGTGCTTCCAGGTCCATTTCCCATTTGTCTATCAGTTTGAAGGTGGGAATGGCTGGATCTTTTGGGAGTTGGCGAAACATGGCTTCGCTGATGAAGCTCTTACCGTTGTTCACACACACTCGAGCGAGAACAGAGTCCTTCCCATCATTTAACTGAACATGGATGAACAACTGCTCTCCAATTTGCTGAATATCAGCCAGGCTTTGAGCTGATTTCACATCTTTCTGGACTATAGGAGTGGGAGTTTCAGATTGTGGATTGGTATAGAATTTCAGAGTGTTTCCTTCCAGCGTGGAATACCACCTTAAACTGGAAGGAAGGTTGATTTTCAGAAATAGAGAGGACCCTCCATCACCAGTCTGTTGTCCTACTGCTATTACTGTCACGCCTGGAATTTGGCTATTCTGGAAGTGAAATTCTACTTGGTCAGGTTTTTGTTCAACCATGTGGCAGGTGCCGTTTAAACTAACATGGTTAACACTCTGTTTTAATTTTATTGGTCGGCTAGTCTGGGTCCAGAGGACCTTGTTTACACAATCTATTAGGGGTGACAACCTTCTCAGGAGGTCATTCCCTAGTAAACAAGGGGTGCCCTCTGGGGTCACAACTATGACCGGGTGTTTCAACTTATGTCGCCCAATTTTAATGTCCAAATCTGCCGTCCCCTCGACGGGAATTTCCTTCCCGTCAAAGTTCTGCAGTTGCCCAGGAAGAGAGGTGAGAGGAATTTGGTAATCCTCTCCCCTTCCTGCATTCAGTTCATCAAAGGCCCTTCTGGACAGAAGGGTAGCTTGAGATCCAGTGTCCACCAGTGCCGAGATTGTACCCTGCCCCTGTAC
This sequence comes from Ambystoma mexicanum, assembly GCF_040938575.1. Taxonomy (NCBI): domain Eukaryota; kingdom Metazoa; phylum Chordata; class Amphibia; order Caudata; family Ambystomatidae; genus Ambystoma; species Ambystoma mexicanum. The sequence continues at coordinate 678,301,569 of NC_090927.1, read as the reverse complement.
TTGTACCGGGGCATAATATCTTCCCTCCTTCTCCTCAAGGGGGCACAGATAATGTACATTTTTGGACAACTGGTGGGCTAACTTTCTGGTTTTGGACATCGATAGCGAAGAGATTTGGGCAGAATTCTGTGGAGAGTCTTGGGAATCTGAAAGAAAAAGTTGGCAACTGGAGATCAGAGCCATTGTGGGTTCCCCTGGCTCCGGTTCCGGGCCGCCCCCCCCTTTTTGGAGGCAGTCACCAGGATGGGTTTGAACCAGGGGATTTTCTTGCTGTTGGTTCTGGGATGAGATGGTGGGCGGCGGTAGCTCAGTCTCCACATCTCCCCAGTCTGGATTTGCATCCCTAGGGACCCATTTTTCTTTGGGAGGAGTTCCCCCCTCTCTGAAGGAGAAGATCCTTTTCCCAGGATCCTCTGAGGATCCCTCTCCCTCAAATTGGAAGATCTGTACCTCCTCCTCAAACTGAGTCTGTTTGGGTCTTTTGTTTCTCCTACCCCCCCTCTGCTCCTTAGGAGGCAGACTTTCAGGGGCAAGAGATTTTGTTTCCGGTTCCTGGGTTTCCAGGGGCTGTTTACAAGTGAGGAAGGAAGCTTCCTCCAAGGCTTTACACCCCCCTTCCCCTTGTGCCTCCTCCCTGGGAACCGGTGAGTTATCGGGGTGCTGCCCCCGTCATTGTTCTGGAGCACCAGGTCCAGAGTTGGGTGCGTTCTGCGCCGGCACGCCCATCTGAGGGTTCTGCTGAGCCCTCAGTATGTGACCCAGATCCCGCGCCATGTTTTGAACCTGGCGCTCTAACTGGGAGACCCGCTCAGGCTGATACGGGGCCCTGTTTTCTCCCCTGGGCTGATCCCGGGAAGGGTAGCTGTCCCTTCTTTGGTAGTACCCCTGGTTGGGAAGATTTGGGTACCCCTCCACCCTTGGCCTCCCCTCTCCCGGATTCAGTGGTCTGGGCTCAGGGAATTGGGGAAAGAAGGATGGATGATTTTGGGGTTGGAAGTCGGGTGGATATCTGGGGAAAAAGTTCTGCCCAGGGTTTGGTAAATTTCTGCCCTCCTGTGGGAAGTTTGGAGGGAAGTTCCCTGGGTTAGGTGCTTGTCTGGATCCCCCCCCTTGGGCTGGAGGAGTCCACACATAACCCAGGATGGGTCGATTTCCCTTGTAACGGGGACTTACATAATCAGGAGAGCGAGGGACCCCATTTGTGGGGCTGCCTCCTTGGCTCCCTGTCTGTGACTGACCCGAGGACCTCCTGGGCCTAGCCTTATTAGGTGCAGGCAGGTTTTTAGGCCCCCCCATCTCCAAATCCAAAACGGGGGTAACCTTTACCTCTGCCACCTTGGCAGCAGCAGGGGTGCTGTTGGCTTTGGGGTTTTTCTGGGCATTACTTTTGTTTTCTATGGGCTTCTGCACCTCATAGATCCGGGTAGCCTGTTTAATGACCCAGTCTAAAGATCTTTTCTCATGAAAATCTCTCACGAGCTGGGTCATTATATATTTGGGCAAGGCATGGAAAAACGTATTGACAAACTCTCTACTATCTGTGCGCACCCTTCTGGTGGTTTGCGCAAAAGCACGCTTTAACTCCTGCACAAATTCTCGTGGGGCCTGATCCTCCCCACATTGCAAATTGTAGGCCGCCTTGCGAGCCTCTTGAGGATTTCTGTGAACAGAAAAATGTTTCAGGATGGCCGCCTTATATGTGGACCATCTTAAATGATTTTGGTCCTCCAGCCCCGCAAAAAAACTGGAGTATTCCGGGGAGAATGTCCACTTTACATATTGAATACAGCTTTGGCTGTCCTTCAAATGGAAAGTCTCCATCATTTGTTCAAACAACTCTAAGTGCTCCCAAACAGAATACTTAGCGTTCTTATGGTAAGGCGTGATGACGCTCCTGATCGCCTTAATCTGCTTTAAGGGGTCCTTAAGCAAGGCCCTTTTTGCCTTATTGGCCTTTTTGGTTCGGGTAACCCTTGTCCATTCTTCCTCGGACTCAGAGGCACTGCTCCCAGAGGTTCCCGTCTGTTCTTCCAGGTTTTCCCGGATTCTGCGAGCCTGGGAATGGCTGGCAGAATGTGGGGACCTGGTCTCCTGTGTCCTGCGCAGTTCAGAGGAGTCTTCAGATTCCTCCTTGCTGCCAGGATTTGATGGGTACCCCCTCCACTGACCTAACTGGGCAGAGGTTTTCAGGATGCCCTTAATGGGCCTACTCTCCTGGGGTTCCCCATTGAACTGTACTGTACTTGGGTGCCCATACCCGGATGCCCACCCCTCCATTCCTGAGTGGTACTGGCCTATGAGCCCCATACTCTTAGCTGGATAGTAATCTGCCATCCCTGCAGCCTGTGCTTATGTGTGCCAGGGGACATGGGGGTGGCAGAGTCCAGGGACTGAGAGGTATGAGGGCCTCTGGTACTAGTGCTCCTGAGGTTATGCTCCGGAGTTTCCCTTTCCCAGCGAACCTCATCTCTATCCGCCCCTGCTCCCTGTTTCAATGCAAGAGCCTGCATTTGTGCTTTCAGTTCCTCTGTTAAGGCCTTACTCGACTCTATCAGTCTCTCCTGCATCGCTACCTGTTGTTGGAGCCTATCATTGTGTTGACAGAGGGCCTCATTTTCCCTCTGTGCTTCCTGGTTGGTCCTGGAGAACTGGGCCAGTCTTTGCTGCAGGAGGGTTACCTCCTGAGCTGTGTCCCTATTGGCCTGCTCCTTTCTTGCTAGAGCATCTTCCACCCTTCTGGTGTGCTCTACCAAGTTCTGGTTTTCTTTTTGGAGATCACCCAGCCCCTGGAGGGCCAGGTGATTTTCTTCCATTTTTCTTTTTAAATGGCAGACTTCCTGGCCTAAGGTATCCCTTTCCTGACTAAGAGCCTGCATCTGTGCCGCCAGGTCGTCCCTTTGCCTTTGGAAGGCACCAGCATTCTGGCGCTCCTGATCAAACTCTGCCTGGGTATCCAGGTCTTTCAGAATTAGTTTGTTGCTCTCCGCCTTCACTCTATCCAGGTGGCCTTGCAGGGTGACTACCTGCTCAGCACATACCCTGTTGAAGTCCAGTTGTTGCTCCAGCTTTTTCTGGTTTTGCAGTAGGGAGTCCAAACCTTCTTGGTATTCCTTCTGCAAGGCCAGAAATCTGGTATCCTGTTCTACCTTTTCCTGTTGCAGCACATCCATATCCTTCTTTATTTTAATGATGTGCTGCCTACTATCATCTTCTGACTCCTGGCTCCTCTGCAGCCTCTGCTCAGAAGAGACCAGGTCAGATTGGACCTTCTGTAATGCCATCTGTTGCCTATTTGCCAGATTTTGGCTTTCAGCACATCTATCCTGCATGTCTCCCATATATAGGTACAGGTATGCTGCTATCCTGGCAATCTTATTGTGTTCCTCTTTGGCTTTAGGAGCCATATATAGTTCACTCAGGGCCACGTGTAATGGACCCTGATCTCTATATATATCTGACCCTGTTTCAGTGACCTGTTGCGTGATGGCCTGCAACCAGACTGTTTGGTCCTGGTGAGTCCATTCACCTCTCACAAATAGTTTGTGTAAGAAGTGCTCTCTGGCTATTTTCATATCTACCAAGGTCGTCATTCTAGAGATTGGTCTCTGTCCTGACTTACAGAAGTTTGTATTTTATTTTTGCAGAACAGAACTTTTCTTGGAGTGTCCCTTTTGAGGAATGCTTCACAGCGTAATGCAGCGTGGTGATCCGACCGGATGTATGTATCCCGTCAGTTAGCACACTGTATTAAGCTGCACAAGTGGTAAATCTAACCCAACGTCTCGGCTCGAGCCCCCAATTTGTAAGAGGATTCAATTCAGCACTACAGCTAAGTTAACGCCTAGTCTACAATACTGAATGAAAACCCTTATTGATATATCTTTAGGTCCAGTTCATGCGTTCTGGATGACTACCCCTGTATAACACCCCTCTCTTGGAATCCCCCTGACCCCACTGAGCCAAGAAGTAGTTCTGTTTTGCAAGTTTAAAAGGTTTATTTGATAATTTAAAATAGATATATATATCACGCTTTATAATAAATTAATAATTGAATAGCACACTTAATCTGATATGAAAAAGATCAACAACGGATAATCTGGCACTAGCACACTTCTTTATAATTACTAAGGAGTTGAGATGAAATGGATAAGGTAGCACACTGGTAAATAGGTACAAAAGTATAATGTGGTAGAAAATGCTTTATGTAAGCTCAGGTGGATGCAATATTCAATGAATGCAGTACAGAAAATACTCAATATGATTTCAACCAAACAATGTAATCACTTTTCTCTGACTATTCACTCCCCCCCCTCTTTATGCAATGCAAGGAAATGGGAGGAGAGCACACAGTTCTCAGAAATGCAATCAATGTAATCAGTTCAATCCCCCCCAAGCTTAGACAACAGAAGTTCAAAACACAGATAGGAGTTTTGAAAACACAGGCCCAAATGCTTTGATATGTGCTGGCAATGAATGAGAAATATGCTGGAAACGCTTTTAATTCCCTTACAGAGGTTCAGGGTGAGTGGTATCTAGTTAATATTAGTCCAGGCTCACACTAGCAATGATGCAGGGATAGTTAGCAGGTCAAACGAATTTCTGGCAAATGGAAGGCAAACAGCAGCAGTTTTTACATGTGAAGAAATTGCAAATCGCGGTAAAATTCGCGGATGCGTGTTCCGCGATTGCGGTAAAACTATAAGGGGTAGGAATGCGGTTCTTGGTGCGATTCAAAGCTACGATTCTAAGCTATCAGAGGAAAGTTACTGCAAGTCTCTAGCCCAAACGGTCGCGGAGATATGAGCGATTTAATAAAGGTCGTTTTTGGGTTTGCAAATTTCAAAAGCTCAAAATGACAAGTGCAGCTTGCAACTAGAAATGACAGGTGACAGCTAGGAGGCAGTTCTACTTAGGTTAAATAGATTGAATTAGATGAATTTAAACTAAGAGATTGGTTCTACACAGTTCTGCTGGGTACTCACACTATATTCTTGAATTAAATGGGCCTCATCACGGATCTGGTCAGGGTTTTAGACTGGGCTCTGGTCACTCTCTCTGCTGGTCTGGGTCTCTCTGGGTACAGCACTGCTTTCTCTCTGGTCTGGTCTCTTAGTTCGGGATAGATTGAAGTCTCTAGTTTGGCTCTCTGGAGGTTGATGGAGGTAAGTATGGATTTTTCCGGCAGAGCGTCCCGCTGCAGATGGATTTGGCAAGTCCCTATCTGTCCTGTCTGTCTGCTTTTATGTGTTTAGAATGTGGGTGTGTTCTAGCATCACTGACCCTACCTCTCTCTCAGCTTCTAATTGGTCAAACTTCCATTTATCATTTGATTGGGGAATGAACTGTGAGTCAGCGTGATGTCATTTTACAGCCTGCAGAAAGTCCACTCCTCCTGTCAACTTACACACAAATCTAGATTTGAAACAAATACATATTTGCAGAGGTACATATTGTTTTAAAATCATATGCACCCATCATGCATTACAGGAGGTATCCCCTGTTCAAACTCTGCTCTTCCTGGGAGCTTGCATTCAGAAATGGCACATATTTCACTTTTTAACTGATTTTTCAATTTCTGACATTGACCCAACTTTACATACATGTGTGCAGGGAGTAGGGACATTAACTGATGAAGTTTCAGATTTTTAACATGCATACATTTAGAGTTATATCCACTTTTCCGCTGACACCCCCCTGAACATGCCACCGGGTCGAAAAACCTCTTAAAATGTGGGCAGAAAAATCACAAGAATTATGGTGTCCTTTATAAAATTTTCACATGTCCGCTCTATGAGTTATTCATCTTTTTAAAGTTATGTTCTGGCTCCAAAGGGGTGTGGTTTCCTCTCAGCACAAGGTAGAAATACTGGTCTTTCCAGTTCTGCCAAGCCAGCTTGCTCTCACAGGCAGTGCCCCTCCCAGCTCCTGCCAAGAGGAAGCTACATTTTACGACTGCGTAATAAAAACCTTTGCCTGAGTGAAGAGGGCTTTGTTCACTCTCCTACAGAGCACAGATAATTCAATTATCAGATAGATGGCATATCCTTAGTGTGGGCAGCAAAAGGAAGGTTGGCCTGGGAACACAGCTGTGACTCAAGTTTCCCTTCTGATGGGGGTAGTTGCCAGGCAGAATTCAGTTCCTTAAGCCAGGTTTCAGATAAAATGTCACTTTTTGTTCCCCAGTTCCTGCATTAAAATAAAACTAAACATTTTCACATATGCAGCTAGAAGGCTGATTCTAAGTTTAAAACTATGACATTTAAACAATTTCAACCTATGTGACACTCAAAAGTAGGTCACTCAGTCAATTTGAACATTTAGATTTGTAGTGTCTTTCAGTCCAATGCAACTTAAACTGCTGAAATCCACAGCGCAGACAGTCTTGTTATAAGCATTTTTCTGGGCTCTTCATTTCCCAGATTTTGTAGGCACACAACACTCCATTCTACCAAATGTCTGCTGGTGTCCAGTGAGTATTTTGCACATATTGCAATGTTTGAAAATAGGCATTTTGACTTGCCTTCAGAGAAACACAGGGTGGTTTTAAACTGCCGGCTTTTGGATAGTGGTGAGCACTGGTACTGCACCCATTTTTGGGATTTAAGAAAATGAATTCCCAACAGTTATGGGTTTGCTTTTGGCAATCAGCATTGCCATTCCCAATGGTTTCAGACTACTGTGTGGGTAGTCCAATGGTGGTTTTAGGCAGTGTCCTTCTGTGCCCATAACATCGGCAAAAATGGGTGGCAGCCTATTCTTCCTGCATCTCCCTGTGCATTTTCTGGGAAGCTCTGGCCATCATGAGTTTTCATGTCAGTACTGCACAGTTTTGAGGTAGGGCTAGGATGCATGGGTAAATACATCCCACAAAGTGCCTATAGCCCCTCCCGAATGCTTCATCGGCGACCCAAACAAGTTTGCTGTATTTATGAACCAGTGTCACCTTCATTTCTTTTGCAGACCAGGAGCCTTTCCTAATGACCAAGCTAAAGTGGCGTTTGTACTCTCGTATTTAGGAGGTAGTGCGGCGGACTGGTCTATACCTTTGTTAAATCAAGATGACCCTTTACTCAGGAACTTTGGGAATTTCCAACATGAGATGGAGAAATTGTTTGCCCCTCATACTCAAGGACAAGTTGTGGACATCGAGTTGTTGCCACTCGGACAAAGGAGTCAAGATCTATTAACCTATATTGCAATCTTCAATCGTCTCATAACCCAGACCAACTGGCCAGAAGAGAAGAGGACTATACTCTTTTACCGAGGGTTACATGGAGAACTTAAGGATGTGTTGGCACAAGTGGTGAATCTCCCTGAGATGTGTGCGGACTACATAGACCTGATGGTGCAACTCGATCATAGGTTGCTGAATTGGAAGATGGATCGAGCTAGATCAGAGGGACGGTCAGTTTACGTGCGACCTCGTGAGAATCAGACTAAACCACATGAACAGTCTGAGCCAATGCGAATTGGTGGATTACGAAGTCCCCTTACCAAAGCAGAAAGGGAAAAAAGAAGACAAAAACAGCTTTGCTTATATTGTGGACAAGCAGGTCACTTCCTCCGTGACTGCCCGGTAAAACCACCCAAGAAAACGGTTGGGGCAACAGACAAAACTGATGCAGAAGAAGAACAGAACTTGGGAAACGCCAATGCCCGGCAAGTGTAGGGGTCTGCTTGTCGAGCATGAAAAAGGAATCTGTACAGACCTCACATTTAGTCCTTCCATTGCTTTTGGTGAATCACAAGCAACCATCAAAAATACATGCCTTGGAGGCATATATTTATTGTGGAGCTGTGGGTAACTACATTGCCCAAGATTTGGCTCTCCGAATAGGCCTTCCTCTCCGACAGAAGCAGAAATCAGAAAACGTCAATGTTTAGGATGTTTCTCAGCTATCATCCGGCCCGGTGACACAATACACAGAGAAAGTCAAGCTTCTGTGTCAGGACGGGCATCAAGAGGACATTACTTTCGATCTCATCTGTGCTCCTCAGTTCCAGATGACACTGGGAATGCCCTGGCTGGAGACCCACAATCCTAGGATCGACTGTCGAAAATGAGTTCTGACAAATCCTAGGATCGACTGTCGAAAATGAGTTCTGACATTTCCTCATGATTGTGCCGACACATATTACAAAAAAGATGACAACAATCTGAAACCGAAGAAAGGAATTGTGTTGGGCCTCATCAGCTCCTTACCGCTTGAATACCAAGATTACCAGGATGTCTTCAAAAAAGAGCAAGCCAACGTTCTGCCCCCGCACAGACCCTACGATTGTCAAATAGATCTTATACCCAGAGCCCAGATCCCTTGCAGCCGAATGTACACTCTGACAGAACAAGAAAATCAGCATCTTAGAACTTACCTGGACCAGTATCTGGTGAACGGTTTCATTCGCCCGTCCAAGTCACCTGCCTCCTCGCCCTTATTCTTCGTGCCTAAAAAGGAGGGGGACTTAAGAACTTTCATCGACTATAGAGCCATCAATCAGATCACAGTAAAACATCGATATCCTTTACCACTTATACAAGAGCCCCTGGACCAAGTGAAACATGCTCAAATCTACACAAAACTGGATTTAAGAGGAGCATACCATCTTGTAAGAGTAAAAGAGGGAGACGAGTGGAAAATGGCCGTGCGTACAAAGTACGGCCTCTTCGACTATTTGGTCATACCCTTCGGGCTATGCAATGCCCCCGTGGCGTTCCAATTCTTTATGAAAGATGTACTTCATGAACTACTGGACGTTTGCGCTCTTGTTTACATTGACGACATTCTTATCTACTCAAATTCCATGGAAGAACATGTAGGCCATGTCCGGGCAGTCTTAGAGAAGCTTCAACAACACCAATTTTATGCCAAGTTGGAAAAATGTTTTTTCCATGTAACCGAGGTCAAGTTTCTCAGTTTCATGCTCACACCACAAGGCGTACATATGAATACACGAAAGGTGGATTTAATCATCCAATGGCCCTCACCAACATCCACGAAAGGAGTGCAAAGCGTGCTCGGATTCACCAACTTTTACCGTTGGTTTATACCTGGGATTTCACAAATTGTACATCCAATTACCTCCTTGTTAAAGAAAAATCAAAAGTTCCATTGGTCGACAGAAGCTAAAGAAGCCTTCCAGAAGTTGAAACTAGCATTCACTACAGCACCAGTCCTTTGACACCCACGACCAGACCTACCTTACATAGTTAAGAGAGATACTTCAAAAATAGCCATGGGAGCAGTATTGTCACAACGAGACCCTGAAACAGAACAACTACACCCTGTTGCATTCTGGTCCCGCAAATGTTCAGCTGCCGAGTTGAACTACGCAATCACAGATAAGGAATTACTGGTGATTAAAGCAGCATTCAAGGCCTGGAGACATTACCTTCTTGGGGCGAGACATAGGGTCACTGTCATCACAGACCACCATAACATGCAATACTTGAAAACCGCCAAATCACAATCCTTGCGTCAACTTCGTTGGGCTCTCTTTTTCATGGAATACGATTTTATTATCACTTATAGACCTGGAGTACGCAATGGGAAAGCAGATGCTCTATCACGCATGAGTTAAGAAAAAAAGGCTTTTACAGCATCCGACCCCGTGGCCATAATTCCTGAAGAAAGGATTCAAACCAGAATAGCTGCCACCACGTATGTGGATGACCAAAGAACCAGTTTGCAATCCCTGATGGATCAATCAACACAACAGGAATGGCTTTTAAAGGTGACCAGTACACCATCGAAGACAATCTACCGTATTTCCAAGGACGATTATATGTCCAATACCAAGAACTGCAAAAGCAAATCATCACAAATTACCACGATTCATTAGTGGAAGGACATCCAGGAATAGCCAAACCTCAGGCTAAGGTAAAACAAAACTACTGGTGGCCAACCTGGCGAAAAGACATTGCCCAATTTATTGAAACCTGTGGTGTCTGTGCACAACACAAGTCTCAGAATCAGAACCCTGCTGGCTTACTACATCCCCTAACAGTACCACCAGCACCTTGGCATACCCTGTCGATGGACTTCATCACAGATATTCCACCCTGCAATGGATACAACACCATATTAGTCATTGTGGATTTATTCTCCAAAATGGCCCATTTCATCCCTCTGAAGAGTCCCAACTGCGTCAACTCTCGCTTCTGTGTTCCTAGAGCAAATTGTACGATTGCATGGATTTCCATCAATATTAGTATCTGATTGCGGAACGCAATTTGTTTCTGCCTTTTGGAGAAAGTGCTGTACGATTGCCAAAATCGATCTCCGGTTGTCCACAAGCCATCACCCTCAAACTGATGGGCAAACTCAACGAACCAACCAAACTTTAGAGCAATATCTCAGGTGTATGTTGCAGCAGTCCGAGGATTCTTGGAAAAATATACTCTGGATAGCTGAGTATGCATACAACTCAGTTCACACAAGCACAGGGCAAACTCCATTCTACACTATGCACGGAAGACATCCGAGGACATCAGTATTTGATCCACCCGATACCCTGGAAATGCCAGCCATAAAAATCTTGCATAAAACCATCACCCAGGTTCTTAAGGAGGCAACAGAGCATCTGACCAAGGCAAAGGAAAGACAAAAACTGTTTGCTGATCGACATCGGAAGGAAGCTCCCGCCTACCAGATTGGAGAAAAGGTGTGGTTAGGATACAAATATATTCCCCTGAAGGAGCCAAGAGCTTTCTGTCCAAGATACCTGGGCCTCTATACTATAAAGTCCATAATCAATCATGTCGCCATGAAATTGGAGTTAACATCTCACATGAAAATTCACCCCGTATTTCATGTCTCTCTCCTCGAACCAATGAAGTCCAATACACGGCTTAGTGCTCTGCCAGAGCCCGAAGTAATAGATGTAAAACCAGAATTTGAAGTCAAATCCATCCTGGACTCCAAGGTGCTTCGATCAAAATTGTTTTACCTTATTGACTGGAAAGGTTACAGACCTCTAGACCGAACTTGGGAACCCAGTGAACACGTCCATGCTCTGCGTTTAATCAGACAGTTCCATCGCAATAATCCTACCAAACCAGGACCGGGAGGAGAACCACCCTTGAGAGGGGCCTTGAGGGGGGAGTGCTGTCATGGCCATGAAGTCAGGGGCACAGGCATTCAGGGGTCGCATGCACAGGAGACCCGGGTGGACACTGTCATGGCGCCTTTGGCACCAGGTTCATGAACAAAAGTAAACAAGAACATCCATTTAACACCAAAAAGCTTTTATTATGGACATAGCTCTTCAGATGCATTAACCTTGAACATTCCATCCATTAAGCAGGATGCATTAACCTTGAACATTCCATCCATTAAGCAGCCCCAAGTTTTTTCTTGGGTGTGGCTGCTAATGGATTTCCTTTGCATGTGCTCACTCTCTATGAGTGGCAGGGTGTGGCTGGTAAGCCGGCCCTAATGGGCGTTCCCACGATCTCAGCTATATAAGCTGCCCCGATCCTCAAGACAGATCCTTCGCTTTATTCTGCACTTGCAAGCAGAGTAACGCTCACTGTCGCCTGAGGTCAGACTTACCATTGAAGATCCTGCTTCTTGGACATCCTGCTTCCTGCCAGCATACTTACCAACTGGGGGAAGCTGTTCTTACCTGTACATCTCTTCAGTGAACCAAATTTTCATCTTTACACTTTCCGGAAGGCCGAAATCTTCATCTTGGCATCACAGCATGACACGCTCCATCGTCGACAGCAGCGCCTGCAGGGAAAAACAGAAGACAAGGTTAGACATTGAAAAAACAGTCAGTTTAAGGTTGCGCTTCCCCATACTTCGCACTTTCCTTAAACCATCACTGTCGAACATTGTCGAACATCACTGTCGAACATTGCATTAGCACCCATCTTCCATCCGGCCGCGTCTCACGTCTCACAGCTGCATTGAGGCTGCATTTCCATCTAAGGGAAGAAAACAGAAGGGAGACATTATTGCGGGCATAAATAGGAGCAACATATAAAGACATTAAACAGAACGAACAGCATCACAAAAGCTCAAGAAAGACTTACCAATCATAAGGAGAAGCATAGTCGCAGCTAGACTGGACTAATCCTTATCAGGGATCAGTGAAGGAACTAGATCCCATTCAGTGCACCCCTGCCAGAAGTAGCAGGACGGAGAGCTTATCTTCCATAATTCACAGGTGAGCTTTATGGGCTGGCGTATGCTCACAAAAACCATACTTTGGGGTGAAGGGTTCGAGCACACACTCTTATCTCCACGCAGGAGCAGTATCACCCCGTACCACCGCTCACAGCTTTTCTACTGAGGGATAGGCCTGAAGGGGGTGATTCAAGTTCAGGGAGGGCTGCAACCGTGCCCCAACGCCTCCGCAGAGACCAGGTGAGCGTAACACCTGCCAACTAAGTGGACAAACACACAGGAAATAATCATAGATATTGAGCACAGAAACGCAAAGACAAAAGAGGTAAGGAAAACCTGCTAACCCAATTCTCAACTTTCCGCATGCACTTCTCATACAGAAACTCACACAACCACCTCTTGGCACAGCAATCAGCATGCACTTCACCACACTGCAACAACAGACTAACAACACATAACCCGGCACAACAGCACATCGGAATTCGCACAGACACGAAAACCGCACTTAAGCTCAGCGAACAGTGCAAACCGAAAGGAAGCTGCGAACAGAATATCCCAACTCTCACTTTCCTTTTCCTTACTACACCCTACTAACGCCCTCCCCCTCTTTCTTCACACCCTCCTTATCAGATCCACCAGAGTGCCTGGGGACCACTCTGGTGGTGACGGTGGCCGGTACAAATACCTTTAACATTAACATTTTATGTTTGGGTTTCTACTATTATGAGCTCACACCCCACCTGAAGATATAGCCTGCCCTCGGCCTGGCCTACTGCATAAGGCAAAGGAGGTAATCCTTTCAGACTCTCTCGGATTTACCTCAGTGCTACGTTTAGTAGTAGTCTTGGGCTGAGTAGGCAGTTTAGCCACTACCCATCTCTGTACTCATCTTTGTACTCCTGCAGAGCAATAGTCATTTCATCACAATAACATTAAATGACTGTTTTGAAGACAGTTTAATGCTAATCAGTTATACTAAAAGCTACAATGTTCATCACAAACTGGCATGGCCAGATATTGTCTGGCAATTGATAGAATGTGGCATTGTTTCTGCATTAACACACACTACGAAGGCTTCTATAGCAATACAGCTCAAACCAGGCTAGGGCTGGCCTATAGGGCAATACTGGAAATAGAAACAGGAAATGCTAGTGTGGGCCCGTTTTTTTTGGTCAAAGTGGTCCACTTTTCTGGCCAATGTTGGCCAGTTTGATGAGTTACTTCACTATGCGGCTAGTAGTTCTGACCATTGTTGCTGAATACATATTCTTTAAAATGCACAATTTGTATCACATTTTATCAAAAAACTCTCCCTTGCGTACTATTCAGTCTGTCACAAAAGGAATGAATTGCCATTTGTTACTGTGGGACAATTTTTAATTGGCGGCCGAGACAATATTATGCCCCAGTCCGACCCTTGCTCAAACATAACAGTACACCCACTCGCACTAATTTCCCTTCTCAGACTTCCATTGTGAAACTGCTGTACAATTCTTAGCAGCATCACTAGTGAAAAAATGTGAACACCCACGCTAAAAAAAAAGAGTCATTAGGCCATTCAAACACAATAAATATGTTGAAGCATGATCAGTTTTTTTCCGGATAAGCTGCTGTACTCTGCGAAGTCTCTACACACGGGACATAAATCATGTACACGCCTGATGGAAGCCTGAGAAATAAAGGCACACAAGAAATACGAAGCACCTCCTCACTTCATTGCCTGCTCAGAGCACCCTGGCTGGCCGCTTTGCATTGTGACTATAGTGGAGAAACGTAGTGCATTGAAGTCCCGGCGCCTGACATACCAGGGACCCCTAATGCATTATCAACACGAGATTCAAAGAGAGCGGCTGCGTCCAAGGAATGTAAAGCATGCGAAGGGCTTCCTGCCAGCTCACCCCACTCCTCCCATCGCCAACCACTCCTCCCATCACCTTCCTCTCTCACTCCTCTTCAAATGCCTGAAAGGGATACAGGGAGGTAAAGCTTGGAGTGTGAGTCTCTCACAAATATACCTTACGCTTTACAGAGGGCTGTCTGCCCGCCACTACATGCATCGACCCTCAGAGCCCACAAAGGTGGAGGGCTTGACCTCCCACGTATGTCCTGTGTGTACGCTGCCAGTGACAGGGCCTTCACTGGCAACTTTATTTCTTTATCCCCGCTCTCCCCCACGCTACCCAATGGGTGGAACTGTAAAAAAAAAAAAAAAGAAAGAAAAAACCCATGCTGCCTGGAAAAGTGGATGCTTGAGGGAGTCTCCTTCCTGTGAATTCGCCCACACGAAAAGTGAGTGTTTTACCCGCCTTGCAATTGGGAAACATCTTTAATGAATCGGGGCCAACATTTTTAATTATGTGCCGAGCTACCTCATTAAAGATGAGTTATAGCTACCTCATTAAAGATGAGTTATTGCCACCATCCTGGGCATAGAACATGATTGGACCACGCCTCTGCAGGGTAGAGTTCACTTCCAACTATCTGAAAGATAGCGTTCATGACCTGGCTATTCCTCTGTTAGCTGCGAGCAGTTCCCCATTTCTCACGCTTGGTTTAAACATTTAGGAGTAGAGACACCACGATGGAAAATAGCACTTTATAACGAATCATCTTTAAAGTAACTCAGGCTGAGCTCAAGACTTAATTTCTTCAGAACTTTGGAGGGAGTGGGGTCCTGGCATCCTCAAACAAGCACAACACATTACAGTTAAGGATTTAAAAAACTAAGGCTACAATAGAGAAATGTATGTAGATTTCACACCCCAGCTGGGGGGTGGACATGGCGTTTAACGACCCGCCAGCCCGAGCTTTGGTAGGCCCGAGCAAAGCCTGGGATTTCCCGGGGTGTGGATAGTTTTCATTCTTTTTCTTTCCGACTGGAGATGTGCTCAGCGCAAGCACATCGGAATGAATTATTTTTTTCAAAAATGGCCCCCGCCATTAAAATGATGGCAGCCATGGAAAACAGGTTCCAAAATGGCAGCGGTCATCCAAAAAAGGGACCTAATCACTTTTCTATTTTTATGGTGGCCATTTTTCTGACCATTTTTTTTTCTCACCGCAAGCGGTGAACGCACAGTCCCAACCGAAATGGTGGATTGTTATTGGCCAATCTGCCTTTCCCCGGTGCAAATATAACTTTTAATATAACAGACATGCCGTTTAACAGCACGCCTGCCTGAGCTAAGGCGGGCCTGAGCGAAGCGAGCACCTTAGCTCGGGCTGTGGCCCGTTAGGCCGGGTTCACCCTCCAGGCACGGCCTGAAAGCCATTCGCACCCAGGGGATCGTCTGGGGTGCAAATTGCTTTCACAATGTTGCATCGGGAGATCCGCGCTGCATGCACAGCTGATCTCCTGATGTAAAATTAAAACAAAATAATAATAAAGATGCCCGCTGCCATATGGAAAAGGGACAATTCCCTTTTCCATTTTTATGGCAGCGGCCAGACGGAGGAGCTCGGGACCGGAGCGCAATGTGTCGGTCTTTCAGGTAAGTGGAGGGGGTAGGGAGGGTAAGCAGGACATTTTGGGGCAGAGGGCGAAACAGGGAGAGGCTCCCTGTTGCCTCCCCGAAATGGGAAAGAAACACAAATAAAAATGCCACCAGGGGAAGAGCCTCGGATGGCTGGGACAGCGGGCGGTGATCGTGTAATCTCGTCTGCGGTTCCAGGCACCTGAGTGGCCGAGTGCCGTTCCCAGGGTGCAAATGCCCCGGATTGTTGTGAATAGGTCCACGTCAATGGACGTTTCATCCTTTATAATTCAAATCACCTTCTTCGGGACCCAGTTTATAGTAACAGTGGGAGGATCCTGTCAAATTAAATAACAGGAGAGAAGTCAGAAAATGACTTTAAAATGGGGGATGTCATAAAATCTGTGTGCCTAAAGGAAAATGGGCTCACCATAGAAGTATGTTTCCCACATGAAAAAAACACCCTGAATGGTTCTTGTCTTCTCTTTATAACGTCCTAAGAATAAGGAATTATGTCTATTACCTAGAATTCCAAATTCATGGATATCTTGCAATGAATATGTCATTTGTGAAAGTTCTACTTCAATGGGAACTTCCAAATATTACATCAATGCCTTAAATAACTCATGTGGACAAC
Organism: Ambystoma mexicanum; assembly: GCF_040938575.1. Taxonomy (NCBI): domain Eukaryota; kingdom Metazoa; phylum Chordata; class Amphibia; order Caudata; family Ambystomatidae; genus Ambystoma; species Ambystoma mexicanum. Next base: position 678,285,331 of record NC_090927.1, on the reverse strand, counting down.
GCTTCATTGAGTTGAAGAAATAAAAATGCAGCTGTACAGAAATAAATCATATCATTGATATAATGATGACGAGTCCTAGAGGAATAGAAGGCCACAAACATAGACAGATTCACTTACCAAGTAGAATAATCTACAAGGCTCAAGAGCACCAAATTCACTTACACCAAGATTGGCGCTATTTTGAAAAACGTCCTAAATAATGATGTTCGTAGCGTGACAACGTAAAAAATGACATCATCACCCTCACACCCCAACCTAGTAAATCCTACTAAGTTTAAATACACCACGTTCATGGACGCCAGAATGGGCACCATTTTAAAGCCACGTCCTAAATAACAATGGATGTATGGTGACGTAATACATAATGTTCAAGACACGGACCGAGTGAATTAAATATCCCATGCTGCACGGGACACGGGTAGAGGAAACTAGAATATTAGAGCTGCCAAATATCTAGGTTGAGTAAAGAATGTCTAATCAGAGGCAACATCAAAACATCCTGTACAGAGACAAAAATGAAGAGGATTCATATATAAGAATCAATAGAATTATTGATATGTAAAAATCTAATGTAAACCTTTTCTGTCACTTTTCATTCTAAAGCTCAATCTTGCTTCCGTCAAAAGAAGATTATTTTCCACATTATCATTGCCTGTGACAGCATCATCTATCCACCAAAGCAAGTCATCCAATGTAGGATCCTTTTCTACATAGTGTTGGACCATGGGTGTTGACAGGGTTTTACATCTAATCCTGGATCACTGTTCTGATATACGGACATGTGCTGCCCTGGATGTTTGCCCAATATAGCAAAGACCACAGGGCCATTGAATGTAGTATATCACTTTTGCTGTTTCACAGTTGGTCATGGTTTCAAGGGTCCAATCTTTTTGACCAACTTTCAATCTAGTAATCATTTTGGCAAATTTACATGCAGAGCATCCCCCACATGGATACTATCCAACAAGTGGTCCTAAGTGCCAAGGGTTAGAGACTTGTTTTGACAGTCTAGGACCAGAATGTACCAGATGTTCCTTAAAATTCTTGGATCTTTTTAAAGCAGACAAGGAGATTGATTCTTCCGGTAACTGCAGTTGGACAAGTGGACAGTATTTCTTGATGACACGTTTTATATCGGCGTATTGGAGCAAAGCGTAGAGACACATGTTACGGGATTCAGTGTGTTGGTATCCTTACTATGGACCTCTAACTGTTCCTCTTGTGGAATAAACCCTGCTCTTCTCATGGTATAACTCACCAATTTCTTGGGGTAGCCTCTGGACCTGAGCCATTCGCTTAGTATGTATGCCTGATTGTATAGATGTGCAGTTCCTGCGTATATGTAGGGATTGACCATAAGGTAAGTTATCCTGTAAATTACAGGCATGGTAACTGGCATAATGTAATAGAGTATTTCTATCAGTACTTTTCTTATAGATTGTGCATTTTGCTTTAGCATCTTCACTGTACAGAAAAAGGTCAAGGAAGTTAATGTGTGATGGACTATGTTCTGCAGTAAATTGGATCTTATCATTCTGAAGGTTGATCCATTCAACTAAGTGAAAGAGATGCATCTCATTGCCCTGCCAGATCATAATGACACCATGAATATATTTTCCAAACTTTAACTTTGTCCAAATAAGGATTGACAGAAGAGAAAATATAGGTTTCCTCATAGTCTGCCATAAATAATATTGCTAGATACAGGGCAAAGATAGCACCCATGGCAGTTCCACTGGTGCGTAAACATTATGTATCCTTAAAACGAGTCATTTCTTTTCCAGAGCAATGGTCATAAACTCAAAAATGAACTCAATGGGTGTGGTTTCTGAGAGACAGAGACAATCACTCTCTAAGAGTATTCTTTTTCCTAATCTAAACCTGCAGGAGTCAGATGCAATGGGCCTCATTAGGACCCTGGCGGAGAGGGTATTACGCCAGCGTAGTGCATGGCGTACCTCTCCGCCATACTACGAGTTCCCGTAGCGCCATGGAGGTTTTCTCCGCCTGGTTTTACCAGCCGGAGAAAACCATGGCGCTACGGGACCTCGTTGTTAATTACGCCACCGTATTTTACGGTGGCGTAATTAACTCCTTCCCCACTCCCATTATACCCTATGGGGCAAAAATGGGAATGGGGAAGGGCAGAATGGGGATTGGGGATTTACCGCTCCGCCGAGGTCGGAATGGGGCGGTAAATCCGCCAACCCCCATGGCGCTATCGGCGGCTTTCCGCCATGCTTCGCGGTGCATTTAGCACCGCGAAGTCCGCCTGGGTCGTAATGAGGCCCAATGTGTTGTTGCCTACTTTTAAATCACCCACGTATAGCTTATTCAGTCACAATACCACACTCAGATGGGGGAACCAAGTGAAGTGAATATGTGCATGAAAATGTAATTTGTCCAAGTAACTATTCTCTGATACCATATGTGACGAATCCCTCGATGTCATCACTTCTCCCCGGCAGGGAAACCCTTCCCATGGGGTCAGGGAGGGGAGGCCTCTACCCGATAGTCCCCCTGGTGGTGGTACTCAGTGGGAGGATCCCATGGGTGAAGACCCCCTCTCTGGGAGAAGTAAGGACTGTTGAGGGAGAATGCAGTATACACACCATCATGCTGTTAGACATGGGGCATTCGCCTCTATATGTAGGGCTCAGATACTGCATCCTCTCTTCCTCCTCTTGCTTCTGAACGTGCTAGCTATTGGAAGCTAGAAAGCAGTCAGCACATAAAAACGGACAAAAGACTCCCTTGGAATCCATCCTGCCCCAGAGCAGCTTCCTGCCGTAGAGCGGAATGCCGAGGAGATGTCCTGCGGCAGACTTGACTGCCTGGACCAGAGAGTTAGAGAATGGCAAGGCCGGGAACCGCCATGACTTACCTGGTTGTGGGTGGCAGAAGCAAAGCCACCTGAATGGTCCGGAAGAGACCCGATGCATGGAAAGAAACCAGCATGGAACAGCAGTCGAACACTGAATTAAGACAGGAGAGCTCAGGGAAGCCGTAGAAGCTGTCCGGTGTTGCCAAGGACTGGAACCCATGCAGATCAAGTACAAAGGTACGCGGAGGGGAACCGGGAAGGCTCAGCGATAGCCAAGAGACTGTGATTGGGAGGAGGTGCAGAGCCATCTTCCTTGTCCAAGTGGAACCGAAGACAGACACAAGTTGAGAACGGAAGGGGTGAAAGAGCACCCCAAAGAGACTGAAAGAGAGGCCTGGCAGGATAGTGAACAGGGCATAGTTAAAAGAGATTGCAAAGCTGAAGGAGGGGTCAAGGACCCAAACACTGAAAGAGAACAATTGAGAACAGAGGGGGTGAAAGAGCACCCCAGAGAGACTGGAAAAGAGACTTGACAGAAGAGTGAACAAGGGCTAACTAAAAGACATTGTACAGCGGAATGAGGGGTCAAAGACCCGAATATCAAGAGAGATCAGTTGAGAACAGAGGGTGGGGAGAGTACCCCAGAAAGACTGAAAGAGTGCCCTGGCAGGAGAGTACACCTGGCCTAGTTGAGAGACAATATAAAACTGAACAAAGGATCTGGGACCTAGCAGACAAGACAATAAGACCAGTTGAAGGGAACCATTGGCATAAGTCATGAGAACGCCCGGGGAAGAGAACCCTGGGGGTGTCCGGTCAAATGTTCGAATGCATTTGATCGAATGACAAAATGCTCGAGTCAATTTGACCGAAAACAAAAAGGTCGAATTTTTTAAAAAGCTTTTTTTTAATTTTTGCTCTAGTATGGGAAAAAATGTGTTTTAACACCAAAAGCAGGGGTTTGGGCTGGTGCGGGCCCAAAAAAAATAAATTGACTCGAGCATATTTTCATTCGATCAAATGCAAAGAACCTTTGGCACAGAGCATGCACAGTCCAGGGGCCGATGAATGCGTTATCCATAGCTTCTGCCTCGCCCCTGATCCACTACCACACAGGTGAGAAATGCTACTCACTAAAGCAACTGTACTGCCCTTATCCCAGGCAGCTAAACCAGGACATAGAGACAATCTATTTTGAAGATGGCAAAAGCAATCTAACTAACTTGGCAAAATTAGAAGGCACACACATTAGACACAAAGAAAATATGCACTCCACATGAAGAACAGGGTGTGTGGAAATGGGGATGGAGAAATTACTCAAACATCAATAATAAAACTGACCAGAAAGTTTGGCAAAAGATTTGAGGCCTCATTACGAGTCCGGCGGTAGCCATGCTGGAAAAACTGTCAGGCTGCCGCCAGACCCGTAATACCATTCCGCCTCCGTGATTGCCGGAATCACTGGGGCATTACAACCCCGGTGACCCAGTAATTCTGGAGGTGGAATTCTGTAAATCCCCATTCCCATGGAGTCCCAAAGGACTCCATGGGGATGGGGACCATGGAAACACTGGTTCCGTCTATGACAGAGCCGGTGTTTCCATGTCCGCCTGCAGGCGGGTGGTGTTACTCCTGCCAGGTCAGACCTCGGAATCAGCCGGTCCGGAAACAATGGTGGTGGCGGATTTACCGCCACTGTTGTTTCCGGAACAGCTCACTTGTAATGAGGCCCTTGGTCTGTTTTAATAACAATTATCTAAAACAGGGAGTACAGCGGACATCATTGGATGTCTGACAGCAGGATCTCAACGCAAAACATAAAAAGCACTCTTTGATACTAAAAACTCATCATTATTGATGTCATACTAAGTGGGAAATTGAGAAAACTTATGTAAGTCTGTGATTGGGTAACATAGGATATCTAGATATACTTTCAATGAGGGTTGGTGTTGTGATTGGGTCTCTACTGTCAGGTGGACAACTCTGCCCACCCCTAGTGCAAGTAATTGTGAGCGTCATAAAATACAACAACATCTCATTGGACCGCTAAACTATAGGGCTCTTTGGTACGTGGCCCCTTATAATTGGTTTGCAAGCTTGTACCATTCTGGAATATTCCACTCGTTAGCAGCTTGCAAGCTGGTACCCCAGGTGCAGGTGGTTTCGGCCTGGTCATGCCTCCCCACCCAATTAGCCCATCAGCCATCATCACTCAAGCTGTCTGCCACGAGGCTAGTCATTTGAACTCGACCTTGTAAATAGCACTGCTCCTGGGAATAAAGTGTGAGCATGACTTTATTTTTTGGTCTCGGTGCCTCCTGCCCAAAGTCTATTTTCATCTGATCATGTGACTGGAGACCACGTTTTGAGCTTCCTTGTTGTATTTAATAATATTAAATGAATAAAACTTGGCTGGCACTCAATGTCCTTTTGCCGCACCTTAAAGGAATAGTGTGCTCAAAAATGTCATTGTCCCGAGCATTCCTTACCTTAGTTTTCCTCACTTTTACACATGAGAAATCAATGAATCCGGCGCGGCCATCTTGTGCTAATCTTATCCGTGGATCGATCGCCCTAAGTTCAAGTGCCCCTGCGGCACTAAATCATATCACCCACCCCTGAAGCTAACATCACTAGACGTGTACGGCCCATTTCACAACGCGAATGCACGTCTCGTGTCAACGTTCTCTGTGTGCCAGCTAATGACGTGTCTCCATGGAAATGGCAGAACACCTCTTTCCTCAATAAGTATAAACAGACCGCTTCTCATCAGACAACATCAGAGTTGCTTTTTCAATCGTTTCACTGTCTTTTTTTTTATATAGCCTGTGACTCGTTTCTGCTCTGTTCAGCTATCTTCGTTGCACGGAGTACCTGCAAACAGATACATATACTAGCATTACTATTGATTTCAATTGTTACTTGCGTTTGATTTAAATATTTTGTTGTTTGCCCTACCAGTACGAGCCGGAGTATTCCGAGGCGGAATTAGTTGATAGATTAAAATGCGGAAACGATGGGGCATCGGAATACAATTTGGAAGACGAATCACTGTATCCTGAGCCTAAGCCTAGTCGCATGGAAGACGTTTCCACCTGGTGTACCTGCAATCGGTGCAAGGCCATGCCAACCGAAGGGGAGAACTGCTGCTGCAAAGAAAACTCTGGATGCTTGGCCAACATATCGGAAGAAGACACACCACCGCTATGCGTTACTGAGCTGCATGACTTCAAGGCAGCCTGCCTCACAAGGTCCGTGTTGAGGATTATGATGGTGCTTATGCACAAACTTTGTGCAACAGTTCGCCCTCGCAATCCAGGGAACGAGTAAGTGTACTCTAGGTGTGATGTAATTTTAACCACTGAGACCACTAACATTTCATGTTTCTCTCCTATATTGTCGTAGCTTTGATCTATCACTGCCTAATGAATGTAATCTGCCAATTCAATACATTTCTCGTGCTTTTGGGAAATCAGAGTGTTCATCTTATGTGTCTTTCAAGTTCAACTAAGAAACAATATTTCTCTGTGCCCCAAACATTATGGATTTCATGTGTGTTCACTTTTGTAATGGGTGTACACTTCAAAGCCCAAGTTCATTGATCCATGAAGTAACTTTTGTACAGGCAACTATGCCATAGGATACAGGTTGCATTTTCAAGTAAGGTTTCTACACTTATCAGGTTCATTCAAATACAGTATGTATGTTTCTCTTCCACAGGTGATACAGGCTGGTGGCCTACTGTTCATTTTCATGGTGGCTTTATGGGAGGCCTGGATTCCGCGTTGGACGAGTAATACCCGCCTGTGTCATTGGAGCCATTTGCGCCAAATTCCCCAGTGACAGCAGACCGTACAGGGGATTTTCACACTGTGCTGCAACCCGAAGTACACAATTTGTAGTACATTTGTGCCATCAACATCAGCAACAAAATAAAATACAAATGAGCTTTTATGAATAGTTGTTTCAATTTTTCAATGAATCAAGGACACGCTCACTTCTCTATGATATGATATGATATGGCATTTATAACGCGCCTATACGCAAGAGTTTCAAGGCATGACGAGGCAAGGGAGGGGGAACAGAGGGAAGACAGAGACAACAATTTTACTAGGCCAGGTGACATTGAGAACGTGCAAGTGCAGGGGAGGGTGGGGGAGGAAAACGTGTGGGAGAAAGGGGAGGGGGCAGTGCAGTACATAGGATAACAAGAAAATAAATGAGACAACACATAAAAAAACAATAAATAGATAAGAGACGATAAATAAAAGTTCTGCCAGCTGGTGGCAAGTCTATGAGGGACATGAAAGAATGGTTGGTGCCCTTTTATGCTCACCTACTCCACAACAATCCATCCCCCCTCCATTATAACCGACTACAGTACTGGGTGGGTGGGAACGGCCAAGGTGCCAAACACCATGTACACTTCAAAGGTATCTTCCGCACAGGGGCTATTGTTCACATGGCCTCCCCAGACGCAGTGTCTCCAGGCTCCCCTCTCTCGTAGCCCCTGCCCCTGCAATCCACATAAGTTTGTTTCCCATCAGCAGTTTTCCGGGCCTCGTCTGCATGTCTCATGCCCATCCATCCCCCTCCAGTATCAATGGCAGTTCCCACCTGTGGCCCTGCGCTCCCAAGGGGGCTGGCAGGATGGGAACGGCCAAGGTGTCAAACACCATGTACACTTCAAAGTTATCTTCCGCACAAGGGCCATTGTTCACATGGCCTCCCCAGACCCAGTGTCTCCATGCTCCCCTCTCTCGTAGACCCTGCCCCTGCAATACATAAGTGCGTCTCCCATCAGCAGTGTTCCGGGCCTCGTCTGCACGCCTCATGCCCATCCATCCCCCCTCCATTATCAATGGCAGTTCGCAACTGTGGCCCTGAACTCCCAAGGTGGCTGGTATGGTGGGAACGGCCAAGGTGCCAAACACCACATACACTTCAAAGGTATCTTCCGCACAGGGGCCATTGTTCAAATGGCCTCCCCAAACCAAGTGTCTCCAGCCTCCCCTCTCTCGCAGACCCCGCCCCTGCAATCCACATAAGTGTGTCTCCCATCAGCAGTGTTCCGGGCCTTGTTTGCATGCCTCTTGCCCATCCATCCCCCCTCCAGTATCAATGACAGTTCGCACCTGTGGCCCTGCCCTCCCAAGGGTGCTGGCAGGCTGGGAGCGGCCATGGTGCCAAACACCATGTACACTTCAAAGGTCTCTTCCGCACAGGGGCCATGGCCTCTCCAGACCCAGTGTTTCCAGGCTCCCCTCTCGCAGACCATGCCTGAAACATGTCAAACATTCACACACACACACACACACACACACACACACACACACACACACACACACACACACACACACACACACACACACACACACACACACACTTTTCTAATCCTTTATAACCCCCTTGATATTTTGCTGCAGAACATCTCTGAGCACCGGAAGGCAACTCTTTATCTCTTTATTGTACTACCTGTTCTGGCTCGACTTTCATTAAGATGTCCCGTTTCTGTCAATTTGTGTGAGTTCAGTTCCTTGCTAAAACCCAGTACTACAAATATCAAAGGTAATTCTCATTCCCCGCTATTAGTTAAGCCTGGAAAATTGAACAGATGTCAATCGAAAGCACATTCTCTGGCAAAGGTTTCTGGCTAGCTGGCGATGGACAGTGTGACAGCCCCGGATTTTCAGCAAAGTACTGTACATGCCACTTTCAAGACATGGAAAGTAAAAAAATTGTGAGTTCGGAGATTGTGCAGGTGTCCGAATGTACATCTTCTGTGGCCATGGAGAAACATGGTTTCATCAAATCCCTAGAACATCTTCAATCGAGGGGAATGCAAATAGACCTCATAGCCACTGACAGACATGTTTCAATAGCCAAGGCCATGCAAGAGCAGTTTCCAAACATTCGTCATCAATTTGATGTATGGCACGTTGCCAAATCAGTCAAGAAAAAAATTACAGCTGCTGGTAAAAAAAAAGGGTTCGGAAAATATTTTACAGTGGTATGAGTCTTTCAGCAACCTTCTTTGCTGGTGCTCCAAAACTTGTGATGGGTTTGTGGAAAATCTACTTGAAAAATGGCGCTCATTGATGCACCACTGTTCCAACGTTCACTCAAGGACAGAAAACCAACATTTTGACAAATGTGCACATGGACCTTTATCGGAGGAGCAGGAATGCAAAAAGAAGTGGTTGGTGCCATGTTCACCTCCACACAAAGCTCTTGAGAAGTTTGTGTACGATAAAACTCTTTCAAGAAGCCTACAGGGACTCACAGAATTCTGCGACACGGGATATTTGGAGGTGTTCCACAATATGTGCCTAAAGTTCAGGCCCAAAAGGTTGCATTTCGGCATAAACGTTATGCAGGCCCGAACAATACTAGCTGTATTAGCACACAATAAGAACTTAGTGAGAGAACAATCGAGAACTGCCGGAAACTTTGGGATGCTTTGTTACAACTTGGCCTTTGCAAAACAAAGCAAAAAATGGGTGGCCAAGTCAATATAACAGGAAAAGCAAACAATTTTGTGAAAGATCTCACTTTGACTATGTTGGCCATACATACTCATGGAATCAATCCTAATTTTGTTCCTAGGACACATACAATGCCACAAAACATTGCAAACGAGCCCTGTCTACCTAAAGCTGAACATGCTGAATAGTTGATGTCCCAGTATAAATGATTTGCAGCAGTGTTCTTAATATGCTCACAATAACATTTGGGATATGTTTCCCAATGTTTGTACATTGTACATCAACAATCGAATGCTATTAAACTTGAATTTAAATGTTATAAAAGGTATTGAGAAGTATTTAATTATGCTGATTTAATCGGGTGTATGATTCATTAATGTATATCTTTTGCCTTCCCTTCATTTATATTACTGGCCCTCGATCGATAAGACACATGTCTGTGGTTGCTATTGGTGATATATTTCAAAATAGAATTGCCCTAGCACATCGGTGCTGCACTGCCATTTGGGTTTCTGAATTATTGATAGGAAAATGAGGCTTGGTGTCTGTAAATCCATCTGCTAGACTCAAACCACATCCGCACATGGCCTACGGTGGGTAAGATTTTCATAACAATGATGAATCGCCTGACCTGTGTCAACCCCATAACTAACTAACAACATAACATAACATACCATAACATAACATAACTGGGTTTTGCTTTTCATGAGCCCCTCCCTGTGTCCTGTCCATGTGTTCCCCCTGGCCCCTCCACCACCCTTCCTCTTCTCTCCACAACCTACCTCTTGAATGGTGCTCTCCATCTCTCCTATCATTTCTAAATACTTCTCTGTCCAATATTCTGCTCTCCTCATTAAATCAGGAAGCAAGAAATTTGAAAAGGACATCCTGTTCTCTAATCCTGGCCTCCCTATCGCTAATACCTATGCCAGTGCTTCCTCCAGGCAAACCCCCACCGACACCCATTTTGTCGTTCTCTCACCAGAAATATGGAATCTACATATGGTATCTGTGCTCTCTCCTTTCTCTTCTTCTCCCATTATGGGTGGCACACGGTGGGAGGGCCTCTTGCCCTAACTGCTTCCTCCCACTTTCGCCTTGCACTTTTCCCTTCCCCCCTCCACTAGGCTTCCGGGATCTCAAGGTCTCTCCGTTGCTCTTGGCACACGTGGGTCAGCTGGGCTCATCTACATGGTGTGAAGGTCAGGGCAAGGGAGCAATGCATCTATCTAACTAAACTAAACACCAGAAACTGATAATGCATAAATAATGGCAGACATACAATCTTGCATGAATAGGGGTACTTCGGTGACATTAGCTAATATATCAGCATTCTAACCTCTACCCTTTGGAATAAATTTGATACCACAAACTCTGTACCCAGGTGCACAACATAAAGGTTTGATCTGCCATCTGCCATGCTTGGGTCCTCAGGATATATATAGACGTGTGTTGCTTTTTGTGAGAATATTTTACTATATAGGATTAGGGCTGTGATGTGAGTCCTTGACTCCCGGTCAGATGGATATCAGCATGAAAGGAACTGCAGAGTCTTTTGGGCCTAGTAGAAAGATGTCAGTCGGGCTATTTCAAAATGGTTTCCAAATGCGGGGCTAGAAACTATAGCATATGTGTTATGTGTGGGGTGTGGTTTAACAGAATGTCGCGGGGTTGGCTATGCCTGCCCCCTTGGTTATTACATAAATTATGTTTCGAGAGTGACGAAAGGGGGTGAGGCGGGCAAGGATCGTCTACTTCCCAAGACTAGTAAGATCGATGTCTCTGTCTTCCCTCTGTTCACCCTGCATTGCCTCATCGAGCCTTGAAGCACTTGTGCATAGGCGCGTTATAAATGCAATATCATATCATCATATGGTATCATTACCTTCAGTGTAACTGTTGTACAAAAATAACGAAACCACTAGAACTATTGATGGTTAAAAAAGTATTCATGATTGCGCAGCATAGGTAGATGTCAGCAATAAATTTGTTTATTTTTCATGCATATTTCAAATGTCACGTTGGTCGGCCGGGCTCTTCGCTCCCATGCAGTCAAGGTCACTTTGTGTGATGTTGCTTGTGGGGAGTTCGCGCCGACGCGTCTTGTATGGTATGTTTTAGTTTTTGTGGCTTTCCTTCACAGAAACGAAAGCTACCAGGCATAGACACTCTAAACAAGGTTCAATTGTTATTCGACCTTGGACGAAAGGGAGTAATCGCCATGGCTTAAAGGACAAAAGGTGTTGAATACCGGCAGAAATTATAACATTCACTATTTTGAAACTGGACATTGTAACATTTACTTTCAATCTATGCAAACCCTTTGTTCTGAGCGGACACTACGTTACGCCAAGAGAATGGAACTAACAAATATAATGTAAGTTGAACTATTCCACATTTCTTTGCGATTTTGAAGCGGCATCTAGGCTGTATGCATATGGAACAATTCAACACGTGCGAATATGCCATTTGATGAAAAAACTATACACAACAACTTATTCCGTAGATTCAATTTATAACGCAACATATTTAAAAAAGCAATCACGTAACTCTCAGGCTGTTTATGGGTCTACTAAAAATGTATATGTATGTACAGTTTAAAGGTGAATGAGTAAAAGTTTCATTTTCTGACCAGTATTGCTTGCTTACATTGTTATGGATTGTTAGTTGGAGCATATTGTGACGATTATTTATCGACGACCCGCTAATACAACTGGTATGCAGGCTAGTGATATCTAAGCCACTTCGTCCCATGGCATATCAGGGTGTCCTATGAACATAGTATTATTGGATGTGTCAGGTGCAGAATATTTTCCAAGGGGACTTGGTTCACTTGGTCAAATTTAATGTTGCCAGTTCTGTTACATTCTCTCTGGAAAGAACATGGCATGATAACCTGTTATGCATTTTTTTCACACTTTAAGTTTCCGCAGCCATCGCCTTTTGCTCAATGTACCTTTCACAGATGGGAAATATCCATTTGCATATCGATCTTTGTCCCGCCCACATGAGCAGTCCAGCAACGAAATGCTATGCCAATTCCCTTCTGAACAAGAGTACCTTCAGCAACCCCATACATGTGTTGTAGCCTTGTTGGGCCTAATCAGTGAGGTGGAGCTGTGCCTCTCTGAGCACAGTGAGCATGGAGCCCATGTCTGAGTCCCCACAGGGAACTTAGAGCCACCAACCCCAAGTTCATTGAGAATATTCTGTTATAATGCTGTCTATGGCCCTCATTACGACCCTTGCGGAAAGCGACTGACCGGACCGCCACAGCGTAAATAGCGTTTCCGCCATTGCACGATGGAGCAAAGTGCGGCCCATTCCGACCCATCGGGCACGAGCACCACGCCATGGCGGAAGTGCAAAGTCCGCGATGGCGGAAATGACCCCAAAACGGCCCACACCGCCGCCGTACGGCGCCCTAGGTGCAATACCGCCACCCATCATAGCGGACACCGCAGTGAGCGCCAACCGGAAAGTACGGCGACCGTAAATATACGGAAACGGAAGTAAAAACATGGGCCCGGAACGGGAAACAACACCCCGTACACCTATAAAACCACAAAATACACACAACCACTAAAAACACCACCCTGAGACACATCCCAACCCGTCATCCACCCTAGTGAAACCAAGAAAAATGGGAAAAGTAGCGAAGAAAGCGTGCGACCGCAAGCGGCAGGTCCACTTCTCCCGTGAGGAACTCACCGTGCTAACAGAGACCCTCCAGGAGAATGCCGCCGCCGTCTTCTCCACGCAAATGACCAGGACGGCACTTGCGAACAAGAAGGCCATATGGGCCCTGGTGGCACAGCGGGTAAGTGCGGTGGGGACCGCACCCCGCAACCCACAGCAATGCAGGAAGCGGTGGGACGACCTGCGGATACGCGTCCGTAGCATACTTTCTGCCAACCGCAACATTGCCACAGCCACCGGGGGAGGGTCGGAATCACCCATCAAGTTGACCCCCTGGGAAGAAATCTGTGCCTCCACCATTGGAATGGAGAGCATAGAGGGAGTCGGAGGGATGGAGAAAGGAGTGCAGACATCCGGAGAATCAGGTAGGTGGCCCAAATAAAACCATGCCAAATCCACAATGTCCAATCATGTGACTCACATGTGTCCACATAGCGCAACAGCAACACATGGCCAGGAGAACGTCCACACACATTGGCCGGATAGCGCACTTTAAAACACACAATAAATACATAAATAAGTAAAAACCCCAAAAACACCCACTACACATGCAGCAGGCACACCCTAACTGCAGGCTGCCAAACAACTGCACCCTCACTCCACACACAAATGAAAGCACCTCCAAGGCCCCGACCCAAATCACCCTCAGGTACCACCCCAATGCATGTGATACATTGCCATTCCAATACCCACAGACCCATTAATAACGCTCGCCCTCCTTTACTCCACCACAGGGTCCGATCCAAACGACGAGCTCCAGGACACCCCTACCAGCACACCTGCAAAGAGGGCCAAGACCGACGGCCAAAGACCCTCCACCTCAGCTGCACGCATCAAGACACGGCAGCAGCACATATCAAGTGGCAGCACACAGGAGGGAACATCAACAGGCACCCCAGCAGCCAGCATGCCCACAACAGCACCACCACAGGTCCCCCCAATGGATGCCACAGAAGGTACTGCCTCTGGTGGCAGCAGCACCATAGGTGACACCCCATTAATGGCAGCATGCTCCGACACAGAAGACGGGGATGTCGAAGTCAGATCCATCCATGACCTGTCCCAATCCCCCTGTCTGTTCCATCCCGTACACCATGAGGATACCACGCAGGGGCACCCACAAGACGACGACTGGCCATCCCCCACAAGCCCTGTGGCAGGGCAACATGAGGCGAACAGCCCCTCTGTGACACCACCGCAAATGGCCATGGCCCAGCAGAGGCAACAGTCCCTCGACCAGTTAATCGTGCAACAGCAGCAACTGGCCACGCTCCTCAAGGACCATGCCGATGGATGTGGGGGCACTAAGGCAGACATAGAAACATCAACTGAGACACTTAGGGCACAAATGGAGAGTAGCACCGAGAGCCTGAGAGTCCAAATGGAGAGTAGCACCGAGAGCCTGAGAGTCCAAATGGAGAGTAGCACCGAGAGCCTGAGAGTCCAAATGGAGAGAAGCACCGAGAGCCTGAGGGGGGAACTGCATGCGACGTCCAAAGACGTATGTGCCGAACTTGCCGCAGTGCGCCGTGTGCTCACTGAGCTCTCACAAACCCTTAGGGACATGCATGGACGTGAGCAGGCAGAGACATCATCCGTTGCAAGTTCCGTCCAGGGCAGCCCCCAACGTAGATCTGGGAGGAACCTGCGCTCCACAGGCAGGGGTGCCCCTGATACCCGCAGAGGGGGCTTGTAATAGCGACTGCCCACTGACAATGAGCATCTTTGGACACTGGTGTTCGGGGGGGAGGTGGGAGGGTGGAGGGGGTGTGTTGGGCTCACTTGGGTGGCGGGTCGATAGGGTGTTCCACATGATATCACATATGCCATAAACAATGCACGATCAAACAATGAGATGTGTGGACAATGATCTTTGTGTACTAGGCCATCATAGGCGTACAGTCCATATTGTGCATGTACCAGACACACACAGTGCCACGAGTCCCGTGTCCATGTATCAGCCACCAGGCGTGAGTGCTAGAAGCATGCATCTATGAGATGCTGACGAATTTCACGGCCCTCCTGTGCCTCGCAGACTCCTTGAGGTGCTGCCACATCCCCACCCTCATCATGACCATCTTCAGGTGCTTGCAGTTCTGCGTCAGGGGGCATGGGCACATTTCTACGTACGCACATGTTGTGGAGCATGACACATGCCATCACCATCTTTGCAACCTTCTCATGGCGGTACAGGAGTGCCCCGCCAGACCTGCTGAGGCACCGGAAACGAGTCTTCAGTAGGCCGAATGCCTGTTCAATGACTACACGGGTACGTGAGTGGGCATGGTTGTAGTCCTCCTCATGCTGGTCCCGTGGGTTCCGGACTGGTGTGAGGAGCCATCTCTTCAGTGGATATCCGGCATCACCTGTATGTGGACGATAAACGAATTATGTGGAATGCCATTGCTACGTACGCACCACCCCCCCCCCTTCCTGCCAGGTCATTGCCGCATCACATACCCCACATCATCATGCATGAAATGAGACTCACCGAGTAGCCAGGATCTGTTCCCTGCGTGTCGCTCCATGTAGCGTGGTATTGTAGAGTTCCTCAAGACCATAGAATCATGGGTTGATCCAGGGAATCGGGCACAACAATGTGTAATGATCCTGTTGGAGTCACACACCATTTGTACATTCAGTGAATGAAATTGTTTTCGGTTGCGGTACTGGGCCTCCATGGCATATGGGACGACCAATTCCACATGGGTGCAGTCGATGGCACCAATGCAACCCGGTATGCCGGCAAGTGCATGGAATCCCACTTTTGTGTTGGTAATTTCCTGCTCCGAGCGTGGTAGAGAGATGTAGTCGTCTGCGTGCTGCAGGAGGGCATCGAGCACTTGCAATAGTGTCCGTGAGAACAGTGGCTGAGAAATGCCATGCAACTGTCCGACTGTGTGCTGGTAGGTGCCTGTGGCCAGGAAGTGGAGTACAGACACCACCTTCAGTAGGGGTGGGATGGCGGTTGGGCTATCTATCATGCTGACAAGGTCAGCCTGTGTCATGTCCACAATGGCGGCTATGGTGTCCCGGTCCAAACGGTAGAGGGTGTGGATCTGCTCATCAGTGAGGTTGAACGGATGTGCTCGGAGGCGTGGGATTGCGGGCTGCCTGCGTGGTGGTAGTGGCTGTGCTGGCAGCCCTTGCTGGCCCTGCCTTGCCCTCCTCCTCCTCCTGCGTCTCCTCCGTGCGGCCGGTTGTAGTTGGTGTTCGTCTTCTTCTTGGAGTTGGAGTACTTGCAGTGCTATCAGGTCCCCCAGGGCCAACATCGCGAGTCCTGCCGGTAGCATTTCGGAGTGGGTGTGGTTGTGGGAGGAGACTGGGTGTGCAATTTATGTGTTTTCAGGCTGTATGGCCTCCACCTGTGGTGATTCATTCCACCTGTGCAAGGTGCTCTCCCCTTTGGGCGAGCACGTCCCGCACACAACGCTGCAATTCGAGGAATGGCATCTTGCTATTACAATCATGTATTAGTACCCGATGGCCGTGTAACATTGGTTGATATGTTCATTCGGCTATGGTCCCATTGTTTCACATGCATTCTTTGCAGTCGCGAACAGACTTGTGAAGGGTCAGTGGAACGTAGTACTCGAGTAACGGTGGACCCTCATGCATCACTGTACCGAGGTTCACCGACGGGCGGGGCCTCCCATTTGTGAGTGAAGGCAGTTGCCATTTTCACACACAGCCGCACTAGATGGATTAATTTGTGATTTCAAGCGGCCACAGATGCCTTTTCGACGTGATGTTGCAAATGAGGAATTCGAAGGGCGGCGCTTTCGGTCTTCAGCTAGCGGCGAGGAGATGCCCACAGGTCTGACTGCAAATATAACGTTCTATTGTTCAGTGTCCTTGGGACAGGGGCCATGGCGAGGATGCAATGATTGATATGAATAGTTTGGGATGCGCAATAGCGAAGTGGATGATGAGGCCGGACGTTCCCAAATACATGTTACTTCACAACACTGGAATTACGGGCTGGGGCACAGTGGATTTTGCAGGCTGCATAACGCACAGACTCAATGGAATTCTCACATGTTATGTGAGTATGGTAACAGGCGTTATCATTACGGGATGAGGGAATGATGAATGGATGCATGGGCAGATGATTTGATACGGTGTTTGCCATGTACAGGGCTTCTTGGAATCTGTCCGCCTCCCCTGCGCTATGTGATGCAGGGCTGCCATAGTGGGACCATCGTCTATCTGGCCTTGTTGAGCCCTCCCTGTCTCGACGCGCCTTCAGACACTTGTGTCCATGCACGTTACCAATCCCATCTGATGGATTCTGTTTTCACAGACGCATGCACAGGTACACTCGTTTGTGATGGTGTTTTCACCTCGATATGGATAGTTATGAGTCGCAAGTGGTTTTGGGGTGGTGATGATCCTTTGGAGTGGGCTAGCATGCATATGGCTGTGGATTTAGTGTGATCATTGAAGTGAGTTGTTCGAATGTAGTTCTGATGGCCATTCTTTTCTTTTTCTTTTCTTTTGGTTGACAGGTATCTCCTCCCCTTTTGCCACTGCCATCTGTATGCCACTCCTGCAGATGGGTTTTACTCCCGACACCTGCTGCTTCGTGTTAATCAGTGGAGCAGCATTACGATCTTATGGGACGATCGGCAATGGGCCACATGCCCTTACGCAGTACTAGTGGCTCGGAGCAACATTTCGGCCTTTCAGTTGGACTAGTGCCTCCCTATTGGGACGGCCCTGCGGTTCTAGGCGCTTCCATGTTGCCTTTTCGTACGGAATGTAGCCCCTGTGTACCATGAAGGAACAGGGCGTCACACAAGAAGTAGCTGGTCATTTATTGCGGATGCAGCCCACAATGGTGAAATGTGTTTTGGAGTTCATGGCCTAATGGCTGTATGGGCTTGGTGAATTTGTTGTGCATTAAATTTCTATTCTGATATGGGCCGTGTAGCGTTCTTCTTTGCAAGTGATGTGGCATATTCCTATTTGGGGAGCGATGTATTGTGAGGAGATCTGCATTGGGTTCCAGCTTCGGAGTATAGTTGCGTGGTACTGTGCTGGGCGCGTTTGCCTTCGAAGCCCAGTGAGGTCAGGGGTGAGGGCTGCCAATATGACTGTTTGGATGATGTCATGCTCAGGGGCGGGGGATTAGGTTTTGTGTAACAGATGCCGGTCAGCCAGGTGGATTGGTGGAATGATGTGGTTATCGGAATATTGCTGGTCACAGGTGCCTGTGTTTGCGTGCGTTTCTTGGTGGGAGACTGGGGTCATGTCCATTGGTATAGCTTCTGTATTCGTGCCATCTGTGCCCTGCAGCTCCCATTGGCCCCTCTTGTGATTCTTTTGTTCGTTGGCATGCATGGGTGACTTGTACATTTCACTGGTTGCATTGTGACTTCGTTGCACCTACGGGGAGTTGTACTATGTGGCCAGGGAGCGGTGTACAGGCACTCAGTGGGGCCGTTTACGGTTGATTCGCGATGCCGTACTTCTCACCATGGCGGAATGGTACTTTCCGCCGTGCTTGATGGCGTTAAGTACATGTCCGCTAGGGTCGGAATTCGCGTACCCTTGCGCCATGGTGCTAATTACGGTTTGGCATGGCGCGCGCGCGCGTACTTGGTGCAGTTAGCGTTGGCGTTCACTACGGTGTCGCTAATGGCATCGTACTTTACGGTGACGGGTCATAGTCGCACCGAGCGCTATTCGATGGCGGTATTGCATTTCCGCCATCGTTTTTCGATTTCCGCCAGGGTCGTAATGAGGGCCTATGTGTTGTTCTATTTTTCCATCAGATTCCACATTCCATTGAGAGCTATACATACTCCACAGCGCTAACCTCTCAAGCACATCGTAGACTCACACTTTCCCCCAATGTTTTCTGTGTGTTTCCATTGTTTGTGTTCATTATTAGGTTTCACCCGGTGCAGAATTACAGGGTAAATGGATACATTTGAATAAAGAATGGCTACTAAAATGTATTTTTATGATGTTTTCTACACAGCTACATTGTAAGCTTCTGCGAATGTCATAGTTTCCAGGTACGGACAGATGGTTTCTTCAGCCAGCAGTGGCAGATATGCTTAAACAGATGGGTTTCCATTACGCTGATGTGGGACGATCGCCTGGGACCGATATGCCCTTGGGTGGTACCGGGCGATAATGAGAAACCTGTCATCATTTACGCTCTAGCAAGATGTTGGTGCCGAAGCCTTGCGAAGGACATTAAAAAATTGGTGGTTAATCGAATCAGCGGATGTTCTCGGAGCGTTTTTTGTGAAATAAAAGCACATTATAAATTGCAGAGTATTGATGTTTCCTTTTAAAATAGTCCTTTCTATTCCGATTTGGGACGTGCTGTGCTGTGCTGTGAGAGGATGTGTGCGTTGATATTCCGGGTTCTGTGTCAGCTGACGTTAAGACGTAGGTGATGACTGGGCGCGTTTGGCTACGCTGCCCGCTAACGTCATGAAAATAGTTGGAGAATACCTCTAGAAATAGTGATGTTAGCTTCAGGGGGCGGGTGATATGATTTAGTGCCGCAGGTGCACTTGAACTTAGGGCAATCGATCCACGGATAAGATTAGCACAAGATGGCCGCGCCCGACTCCTTGATTTCTCATGTGTAAAAGTGAGGAAAACTAAGGTAAGGTGCATAGAAAATGTGTTTACGATCGATCACAGTTTGCTTAAAACCACATGCCCGAACGCTCGGGACAATGACATTTTTGAGCACACTATTCCTTTAATAGGATATCGGCTCTTGCCTTCTCGTGCATTGTATCTTTTCATTATAATTAGCTAGGTTCTTCGCTGCCTCATCCCTTGACACTGGGCCATGCAGGCCTCTTTGATTCTCCTTCCATCTCCAGTCAAGCTTATTTCTGCTGCGCCACACTTCTCCAGCCCTTCTATTCACGAGGTCCACTTTGCCCAAATACGATGTGCAACTTCCAGATATCTATGCATATATATACGTTGGAGCATCACCACAATCTATTCACTACATAGCTAGCCTTATGATTACTTTGTCTACTTGTGATACTGCATCTGTACAATTATAAAATGGTTGTCTGTTTCTTCCGTGCTCTTCACACGTGTGATCATCATCCCATATATGAAAGGTTACTCGATTCTTACTTCGTCATCAGTTTCTATATGGTCTATTCATCTTCTTTTTTGTCGTCTACTCTCAGGTGTGTCACTTTGCTTCATGCAAAATCACCAGTCTCGTCTTTCAACTGTCCTCACGTGCTCATCTGGGATCCTTCCCAAGAGGCTGTCATTTCTCTGTGGATACATAAAGAATAGTTTCCTTAATGGATACTTTGCTTCAAAGCCTGCCCGTGTTTTAGGCTTCATTTCAGGTGTCAGGAGCAGACATGGACAAGGACAAGGAAGACAGAGTAAACCAGCAAAACACAAAGGCACTGCTGCAGGAGCTGTAATATGTGCAACTGCTTTTAAACCTGCACAAACCTTGAAAACATTATACAAGGGCCTACAGCCTTATAGGAGACTGCTTTGCGCTCTTTGCAGGAAGAAAGCGCATCAAAACTACGTTGCCCAGCATGCATTGGCCATATTTGGACCAATGAGGGACCGGGGCGGGCGTGGCATGCCAACGCGCATGCAAAGCCCCTAGGCACGGGGCTTGTGCTTGAAATTCTGAGGGGCTTGTGCTTGAAATTCCGAGGAGAGAAGACGTGTGCAGTGCAGCACCGGAATAATTACTTGTGAGGGGCCCAGCCCCACCGGAGCAGCAGTCCGGCCCCTAGCATTCAAAAGATAAGTGCCACAGTGTCCTGGGAACCAGTGGGGGTCGTGGGGAAAGCGCAGAGGGCCATCTTTTGCCCACCCAGAGCCCATGCGCCTCCAAGTAAAGCTAAGTGTGTGCGGTTTTGACGCCACAATACTGCGCTTGTTATGACCTTACTTGATTGTTGGAAAACATACTTTGAATCATTGTGACGTGTTTTGCAAAACATTTGCGTGTTTCCGTCTCATGGAACCCAAAAGCCGAGCAGGCACATGAGACGAAAATACTCGCAGCAACGCACATGTTTAAACTACATGCTCGCAAGGGTCTGATGGGAAAAGACCACTTGTAGCGAATCATTGAACTTGGCACAACAACCCACGTGCGGCACACGAGTGGGATTTGAAAACTATGGCCCTCATTCCGAGGTTGGTGCTAGTCATGGCACTATTAGCGCCATGATTAGCACCAATACCGGTACCGCCACCGACTTGGTGGTATGGGGACTTACTGGTCTATTCCGACCTTTGCGGGACCGGTAAGTCCCCATTTGAAAAGCCATTCCCCATTCCCATTGGAGCCCCTATAGGGCTCAATGGGAAGGCGTCAATAATGGTACTGCAAATTGCGGTACCGTTATTGACCCCGGTATTCCTTTGCGGGTCCCGTCCATAACACCTGGTAAAATCAGGTGTTAAGGGAGGAACCCGCAAAGGGACCTCGGAATAGGGCACAAAGGGATTACCGGCACCGGTGTCATTACCGGTGCCCAGTATCCCTTTGAGCCCACGTCGTAATGACCCCCTATGTGTTAAAGTGTGTGTTGAGTGTGGCACGAGGAATGAATGTTCACAAACTCTAAAAGCATACGCTAATGCTGTATCCTTTCTTTTAGCCTGAATCATCTTCCATACCCTACGGATGCGACACAGGACTTGACGGCCCTTGCAGGAGACCTCAGGACAGGACGCTAAAGCTAAGTCTGCATGTTGGTTAATGTAATCACGTTTGTGGTTTAGACTGGTCTTGTGTAAAACTATATTCATTACAAGTGTTCTAGGATTAGCATGTGAGGGGCTGTACCCTTATATGCATATGTGGTGAACAGATAAACCTATGCCTAGCATCAGAAGTGCGCAGCCATCAACCCTTTCCTAATTTTCCCCAGTCCTACCCACAACCTCTACCTAACCCTCAGTCCGGTTTTCCTAAAACCCCCTACCTATCCAACCATCGAGACCCTAACCCTCCTTCCCTGCTCTGGTCAAGGAAGTCTGTGTAAGCCGTGGCTTGCAGGCACCAAGACCATAGTGGGGGTGGTTGGTTCCACGCCACTCTGCGCACAGGACCTGAGCATCATTAGAACAGGTGTCTTGCTTGTCACTATTTCCGGTTCCCAACATATAGGCAATTTAGGGGCAGGACTTCCTGTAGAGGATTTTGGCTCCTCCCCTACACTGTATTAGCTCAAAATGCATGAATGCATGAACAATATTAACATAGCAACCACAAGACATGAAGAACACTAACAGAACCAATGTATAAGCTGAAAGCAACATGAACAACACGCAAATATAGCTCACTAACATAGAAAACAGAGCCTAATAGGGCAGCAATATTCTTTCAAATGGATGCTGTAGTATGCCTTTAAATAGACCAAGGCCTTAAGACTTCAAGAAAACTCAAAAAGCTGAATCCACAAATATACAGAGCTGAGCAGAGCTCAGACGGTAGCCGGCAATTATAGCCAAGGTTAGGATGAGATAGGGAGGATGGGAACGGCAGATCGAAGGCACAAGATAGCAGTTCCCAAGACGCAAGCAGGATACTCCCAAATTCATTAAAGGTTCATAAGAATACAATCATTTTTTTATTTTTTATTTATTGTGCACTTGTAAGGCGCTTATACATCAAGTACATTATGTTTCAAAGCGCCCACAGGGCAACAGGGAGAGGACATGGGGATGAAGAGCAAATACAACAATGAAAGTTAGAGGCAGACCTAATAGGCCTTCTGAGCATTCAGAACGTGCACGTGCAGAGAGAGAGAGAAGGGATGAGGGAGTGTGGGGGTAGACGCTAGGGTTATCAAGAGCTAGGGAGTAAGCAGCTGTAAGCGCCTAGGTGGAGTGGTCAGCCGTCAATAAGTAAGTGCAGGCCTGTGGTGGCATAGGCCAGTGGGTGCCAAGGCAAAGTGCTGGGGTGGGGGGGGGGGGGTGCAGGCTGTATGCAATTGGGTGTGGGAGGTCAGGACCCGGGAGGATACATAAGGGCCCTGGTCACCAATCTCAGCAACTGTGGGACTTAACAGAAGAGGGTGGAAGAACGAGGCGAAAAGGAAAGTCTTGAGGAGCTTCCGGAAATTTGAGGAGATCCAGCTCAAGGCGAAGAGGAGGGGGTAGGCTATTCCATAGGAGGGAGCCTGCTGAGGAGAGATATCAGCCACCAGCTTGCTATTTAGCGAAGCACTTAACACGCAAAGTTGGTGCCGGAAGAAGGTAAAGATCTACAGGGAGAGTATTTAGTGATAGCAAGTTATAGATAGTGTGGTCCCCGGCCCCAGACAGCTTTCTGGATGATGCAGAGGGATTTGAATTTAATCCTTGCAGCAACCGGGAGGCAGTGGGGAGTTTTTAGGGCTGGAGAGATGCCGTCCCTGGGCTGCTGACTTTGCCAATGCTTGTTTTTAACCGGTCTTCAGTCAAGGACACCCATTGTGCTTATAAATCGAGTGGCTGAAGGCAGATCTTGTTCAGATATTTATATTCCACCAGAAGCGAGTTTACAGATCCAATTAAGTCATTAACTCTCAGAAGACTGCTTTGAAAAAACACTGCAGGCCCTTTGACTGCAAAGTTTGATGGTAAGGCTTGAATAAAGCAAGCTCAAAGAGTTCCCATGAGGATGTGTTTTGGGCGGGCAGGGGCATGAAGTAGATGGGAATGGGCATGGGGATTAGTATGACCACAGGCGGTCATTAGGTGGGCACATATACTAAACAACACCTGCAATCTCTGTGTTCCTCTTCATATGCCATTTCTCCCTATCTGTACTCTGATGCAATAGATTCGGCTAATAGGTGGCGCAAGGGCCACTTAATAGCCTAAACCAAAAAGCAACTGCCTGGCAGCGATGAGATAGAGGAAGAAGAGGCGCATGTTGGACATCATGAACGGGATAAGCACGATGGGCAGATCATCTAACATGAATTAGTGGGGCACTGTTTTATGTCACAGAATGGATATCTTATTGCATGTGTCATAGGGAGGCACACTAGCCATTTGTACATAGACGGTGTGCACCAGTTTTTCATTTCTGTGTTTTGCTGCCTGGCTTGGGATTTTAACAATACACCTATGTACTTTCCAGGGCACCCCTACTGCAGGAAAATCACCTACTTCCCACAGGTATGCTGTGAGAGTGCATAGGCTTACCTTAGTGGCCATCACTTGTGCCTCACTTTTCTACACTGGAGGTATGCTGAGACAACCCTGGCCGAGCCCGGGCCATGCTCAAGATTTCATTAAAACCTTAAACACTTCATAATAAACACATAATATCAAAATTCATCATAGCAATACAAAATTATACAGAACTATTAAAATGTTATACAAAGCTTATTAAAATATCATCATTACCTCATCATAGCTCACATTTTACAGTTCCGTAAAACAATTTAATTTAATAGCACCTTATATTATTATCATATTTCAAATGCACACCTCTAATATAATCATTACAATTTCCGTAGCCCTAACAATTTCAATTTAGACTTTACCATCTCACTCCTCATGGAACCCTTATCACATTAAACTTAAATATCTCATTAATAATGGAGAGTTACATTAACTACATTTTTCTCACTTTCAGAACCCTAGATTTAGGATTTAAGATGGCTATGTAATAAAATGTAATTTATCCAATTCTTTCTCTATTCTCTTCCACACGTTATATGCTGCACCCACATATACCAATGGTTGAGCCAAAAGAATAGTGGACCAAAAGTGGTCTGACATGATCATTCTCTCACCATAGACTAAATCTTTATAACCATCATAACACCAGCCTTGCATTTTTATACATGCCGTTAATAAGTGCCTACTTGTTTTGATCTCCATTTTTCAAAACCTACCAACTCCTTTTTCTCAAGATTTCAGGGCACTTGCTGGGAGCCAGCCGAGGGGGCTGCTTGCCAAATTCCGCAACCAGGAGTATCAGCTCCTGCTCACTGAATTCTGGCTTGCATTGGCAGCCATCTTCATCTTTTGCACGTGCCGACTTGCCAGATTGTTTTGTGGCATTCATTTTTGTTGTATGGTGTAGGTCTACCCTGATGAACAATGAATGTATTTATCCGTCATGGTCGCTGCACACATTGTAATTTGACTCATTTGTGGTAATTACGCATTTGGTAACGCTGTGATTGCATAAAATGTATAGTTTCCGGTGACACTGTATGCAGTATATTGGTTTTAGCCAATGCAGAATGTACAGCTACCTTTTGCATGACTATCACTGAAACCTGGATTTCTCCAACTGACACTGACATTCTGGTGGCCCTACATGACTCCAAACTATCCCTCATTCAGTTTCCTTGTTTGACTGGAGGGGTGGAGACGTTGGACACCTACTCTCTTCCCGCTTGAACACCTCACAAATGTCCAATGCTACGCCCTCACCATTTCTGCTATTGCTCTGCCTTTCTCGGTACAATAATCTCCACCTATCACCCTCCTGGTCCCACCGGACCATTCTTTGATGAACCTGGGAAACTGCTTGATTCTCTTTCCACTAAACATTTAAAACATTCTGTTAGGTGATTTTAAACTTGCCTCTTCGATCACTTCTCAGAAATCTGAACTTCAGTCTTTTCTTGGTGACCAAACTGTCCACTCTGTCCATAACCTACCTACCCACACCAGGGGTATCTCTTTGGATCTCCTATTCATCCACACCACTCTATTAGCCACTAATACTACTGTCACACCATCCCTACCTGATCACTCCATTGGTTCCACACCCATCTCGTTTCCAACCTCTGACCTCTCCTCAACATTTGTCTCACTGATTAAAGGAAATTTAAACCTTTAGCCATTCCTCCCTTTCTCTCTGACCCACAGTTATCACTCTCCTCCTTCACACCTGATGTCTCTTCCACTAAAACTGCCTTTTCCAGCTTCCAATCCCTACTATATAACTCCTTCTCCTCTCACTTCCCACTGTTACCTTTCACCCCTAAGTATCAGCATTCCCAACTATGGGTCAGCTCAGACGCTGTCTCCGCACAGAAATGTCTCAGCTGCCCGGATGAGCTGTCGCATGGAGGCATACCCACAAGCATGGGGACCTGCAATTCTACCTCTCTACCCTGAACTCTCTCAAGTCCTTTCTTGAAAGACCAAAAAACGGAATTCTACCTCACTCTCATTGACTCTCATTCCAACCATCCTCACCGGCTACAGGTCACCCTAAACTCACTTCTCACTCCTTCTAAACCTATGACTATCAACTCCGCTTTCACAGATAATGACCTAGCTGAACACTTTGCTGCAAACATTTCCAAAATTAGAGACTTTTTCTTGACCTTCTTTACAATCCCTCCTCCATTTTACACTCTGCCTACTCTACCATCATTCTCTGCCTCTATCTCCCACTTTAGTCACACTAATAATGAAGGAATCCTACTCCAACCCCTCTTGTATCCCATCAGTCCCTCTTGCTCCTCAACTAGCTAAGCCTATTACCCCTTTAGTAGCCTCTCACCTCGCTGAACTCTTCAACCTGTCCTTCGACTCTGCTTGCTTTCACTCCTTTTTCAAAACAGCTACGGTCATTCCTCTCCATCAAAGCAAAAGGGCTGACTAACCTTCACCCTGTGTTTCTCATTCCACAGTGCTCTAAAGGGTTGTGTGCCACCATATTACAAATGTCTTTCCACAGATGTCTACATTCACAACCTTTGAGACCCCCTACAAGCAGGTTTCTGCTCTTGACACTCCACGGAAACTGCTCTCATGAGTGTCTCCAGCTTCATCGCCTATGCTAAGCACTTCAACCTACCCTCTATGATAGTTCACTTTGACCTGTCCGCTGCTTTTGACTGGGTTGATCACTCTGATCTCCTTAATACTCTCTTTCATCTTGGGATTATTGATCAAGCCCTTGCCTGGATTGAATCCTACCTGGCACTTTGCCAATTGTCTGTCTCCTGGAGCAACAACACCTCTCAACTCACTCCTCTAACTGTTGGTGTTCCAGAAGGCTCTGTCTTGGATCCTCTCCTCTTTACACTCTATACCTCTGCTCTTGGGGCACTAATCTCCAACGTTGGGTTCTTGTACCAACTCTTCAAAGACGACACCCAAATCGTCCTCTCTTTTCCTGCACTCTCCTCTGATCTCTCTATCAAAATGTCCAACTCTCTATATGCCATTAAATATTGGATATTCTACGAAAACATAGGTGTCA
The DNA here is from genome assembly GCF_040938575.1 of Ambystoma mexicanum. Lineage (NCBI taxonomy): Eukaryota > Metazoa > Chordata > Amphibia > Caudata > Ambystomatidae > Ambystoma > Ambystoma mexicanum. The sequence goes on along the minus strand of NC_090927.1, from coordinate 678,258,114 downwards.
TTACCGATCCAATACCCTCTCATCTCTTCCCGTACCTATCCAGTTCCCTCCTGACACCCCTAATCTTCTTCAGCTACAAAACTCAACGTCACCTATGATCTATCTCATACCTTCTCTACTTTCACCTCCAAAACTGCAATGGTGTCTCACCTCAACCTCCTAAATATTAGGACAATCTAGGACCTCTTTCTTTTGAACACTGCCAAGCATCTCTTAACCACTCTTGTCTTCTCTTAACTGGACTTCTGTGCCAACATCCTCTTTGGTCTCTCCAAATATGTTTTCTGTCTTCTTGACAAGATCATTAACTTCGCTACCAGGACTCTCTTTCAACTCCCTCACTTTACACCTTCTTCCTCGTACGTCTCCAACCTGCATGGCTGATGATGCAAACAGAGCCACATAGAAATGTCTTCTCCTAGTTCACAAGTCTATACACGGTAAGGCACCACTTGTATCTATCCTCCTCTATCCAACTGTACAACCTTTCTTTTAATCTCATTGCAGCCTCATCGTCTAACCCTGCGGCACCTCGCTCTCCTTGTATTTACTCACTGGAGCACTCCACACTGATTTGTACAAAGCCAAACTAAAAGACCACCTCCTCGCCTTCAAGTTACGCTTTTAACATACCTCTCATCTACTTTCTAGTCACCATTTTTCCCTCGCCTCTAACCGGTATCCGGTAATATTATCCCCAAATATATGGTCGCCATACATAATGTCGCTGGGAAAAGGTTGTGGCGACATTATATATGGTGGACCATATATATGGGGTTAATGGGAGTGGGGGTTGTGGGGGTGGCCCTTGCTCCCATTGAAGAAAAAAAGGTTTGGGGGTTTGCGGGGGTGTCCCCTGCATGCTCAATGCAATAATGTCCCTGCAAAAACAGCCATTTTCTGGTGACTTTTTTGCCAGGTGACATTTTTGCAGGGACATTATTATACGGAAAAATCTAAACTGCCTCTGTGCCTCACTTTCTCTGCCTCTACTCTAGCACTTCATCCATCATGACCACATTCTTAACACAGCTGGCCTTATGTCCTACCTGCACTTAAACATTTCTAATGTTGGTTGTCTATGTATGTCCACCCATGTATTGTCCCCAGTGACTGTTCCTATGTACTCCGCTCCACAACCTGGTCAGAATGCCACTCAACCTTGTTGCTCATTGCTTCCCGTCAAATTTGATTTCTTATCTCTTGTACAGTTTGTGGTTTATTTATTCAGTATTTATTTAAACATTTATATGAGCGTGCAAAGGCCATGGGCATCTAGGTGCTTGTTAAATGGATGCAGCAGTTGCATAATACAGGACAGGTTAAACAGGTAAAAAGAGGGCACATTAATTGAAAAGGTGGGTTTCAAGGTTTTTTCTGAAGACGTTGTAAGACGGCTTGTAATCCAACAGGGGTGGAAGATCGATCCAGAGGACGGCAGCCCGGACGGGGAAGCTGGCACCTACGGCCCTTTTGCGCCTGAATCTCGGGGTGAGAAGTTTTTGCTTGTGGGCCGTTCTCATGGGCCTTGCTGGGGAGTGTTTCTTGACTTTCTGAGTGAGGTAGGCTGGGGCCTCGTTCGACAGGCATCGGTGCCCGATGGACAGGATCTTGAAGGTGATTCGGTCCTTAACCCAGGAGCCAGTGGGCAGATTTACTGGCTTCTGAGTTGTGCTCGAATGTGCCCATGCCAAGCACAGCCCAGAGGGCATTGTTCTGTATTACTTGTAACTTATACACGTTTTTTTCAGAAGTTCCACAGAGTAGAGTTACAGTAGTCATGTTTTGATCCAATAAGGTAAGGGGCTACCTCGAGCCGGTTCTTGGTTGGCACGAAGGGCTTGCTAGCGGTAATAAGCTTGTTGGCGTAGCCAGAAGTCGAAACAATGTGATTGACCTGTTGTGCCATACTTAGAGAGGAGTCTAGGTACACACCCAACGTTTTTACAGAAGTGGCGACTGCGATGGTGTGGCCGTTGATGGCAAAGGCTTTGTAGGCATGGCTGAGTTTAGACAAGCGGGCAGATGGCCCAACGATTAGCAGCTCTATGTTTTTGTCATTGAGTGCAGCCATCCAGGTTTGGATAGTTTCGTAGATTGTGTTCACTCCAGGAGTAGGTGCTCCCTCGAAAGGGAGATGAGAATGTGCGTGTCGTCTGCGTAATTGGTGTACAAAACACCTAGGGCCGCATTACGAGGTGGGCGGTAAGGGATAACGGGCACCGGTAAGGAGACAAGATGCCGGTAATCCCTTACCGCCCAATTCCAAGGTCCCTTATCAGGTTACGCAAGGGACGTGTGGTCGGACCACACGTCCCTTAAGGGTCCCGTTAGGGGACCAGTGCGCTAATTACGGGCCTGCCATTAGCAGGCCCGTAATTAGCGCCTTCCCCATTCCCATTGAGCCCTATGGGGGCTCAAATGGGAATGGGGAATGTCATTTGGAATGGGGACTTACCGGGTCCGCCAAGAGCGGAATGTCCCGGTAAGTCCCCACTCCACCAGGTCAGACCCGACACGATTTTGGAGGCAGCCATGGCGCTAATTGCGCCATGGCTACCTCCAAAGTCGTAACGAGGCCCCTAGTGAGTCAAGATGGTCAAACAGCGGATTGGTGTACACATTGTACAGTGTGGTGAGGGAGATGCACGAGCCTTGGGATACTCCGCAGGATATCGGCGAGGGAGGAGCAGCAGCATCCCCTGTTTATGATCAAGAGATCATTGTTCCTCCCTGTATAAAAATAAATAAATACATGATAAATTCTGCGATGCGTCTCATTTCGCCACATCCAGTCACAGTAATTTTCCTCTGCCAAACTTGTTTACTATTGCCGCCAGCAGTCAGCATGCAATTACTGAAGAACTGGAATGAGTCAATGTCATGCGGACCCTTCTGGTATTCCCCATTTTGGAATCCCCCAGGCTCCACTGGGGACATGAGGCATTGCCATGCTCGTTCATACTGAAGTGGTAGTGCTGCGTGCAGTAGCGCGTTTGTGTGAAGGTGATCTCCTACGCTGAAAGTAATACCGTTTTTGAGAGTATCCTTTTTGAAACACTACATTTGTCAGTGCAGTAAAAGTGGCAGAATTTCCTTTCCCGTCACTTTTTTTTTAACCACATCACCAGACTTACGAAGCCCACGGTGTCTACTTTGGAGAGTTTACTTTGGCTCAGTCTTCCCTGAAGGCTGGCTTCTTGGAGGGATCCATGCCATGACCCACACATTTAAAAGAGAGATGAAAGAGTTTACATTTCTTCCATGGAGCTATCGAGCAGTGAGGAAGGAGGCGGAGCAGATGTTAAAAAAGGTCAACTGTTGTAAGAGTGTCAGACAAACAATAACCAACAAAATACTGCATTTACTTACAGTTTCTGCTCTGGCAGACCCTCGAGGGCTGCCGCATTCACAGTGTCTCTGCTCTTAATATTTAAATATTTTATTGTTCAATTCAGCACTGTAATGTAAATCAGTCTTGACATAATGATGCTCTGTTTGGTTTACACTGCATTGATAATGCACGTGCTGCCGAGCATTTCTTCGTGTGTGTGTGTGTGTGTGTTTGTCTGAAGACTTCATGCTGCTGAGTAGGGCCGCTTGTACACTGTCGCTCCAACGTTTATGAATGAAGTGAGCATGCTCATTTAATTTCTCTTGGGTTTGGCTGCGATTTTATCAAAAGAAATTTGTACCCGGATGAACTCGTTTTGAATGCCTGAAGACCTCATAAATCAGAGCCGCTAGTTAAATATTTACACTCTTTCGGATGGACTGTAATTAATGATTGTGTGCCTGACCTTGAGCAGAGAGGCAGCAGATCTCATGTTGCATTGTAACAGTGCATGTGACACGGCTTACAACATTCCACCCATTTTATTGCTGAACCTTGCTGGTATTTTCCAGATCTCATGGCATGCTTGCCATCCCTCAAAGCCCTGCATGCTTTGCTAATCAGGTTATCACGCCCAGTTAACCCTTAAGGAAGCACAATTAATATTGTGACTTGATTCTGGTTGTGTGAGATTGTGTATTTTGCTAAATTCAGAACAGAATTTCCGTTTATGCGCTCTGCTTACGGCTTAGATACCAGACTCTAAATCGATCAGTGATAGTACTAATCTGAAAACCCATAGGACACTTACAAACCATAACAAGCATTGGCAATGCCAATTGTTTGGGCGTTTACTGCTGTTCCTTGCATTTTGCATATATAGGTAACAGGCTGAGTGCAACGTTTTAAAGGAGGATTTGATAAAGGGCGTCGGTGTGCAAGAGAATGAGAACGAAGGAGAATAGAGCAAGGGAGGAAACGATTGAGAGAGGTGCCATTAATGTTGAGCAACATGAAATATGAGCAAGAAAGGTTGAGAGTGAAAGGGTAAGAAATAAAGTGCCAGCGGGAGAGGTGGGGTGGGTGGGTTGTAGAGAGGGTTGGGTGGGTTTGGGTACATTGAGTGGAGGTAGGGTGTGTGGGGGCAGAGAGAGGTGGGTGGGCATAGAGAGTGTGGGGGTAGAGTGGGCAGAGGTAGAGAGAATGTGAGTAGGATGGGTGGGGTAGAGAGAGGGTAGTTGAGGTATAGAGACGGGGTATGGTGGGAGGTTGCTGAAAGAGAGGGGGGTTAGGGTGGGTGGGGGTAGAGAGTGGGGATATGGTGGGTGGCAGGGATGTAATTTCACCAAAATGCCAGGAGTAGAAGTGGCATGACACAACCCTTGACCTCTGATAACATCACAGGAAGTGATGTATTTTGACCCAAACCCGAAGTGACATCACAGGAAGCGATGGAACACGACATTTCACCCCTTGACAAAACAGGAAGGGGCATCACATAGAATTGTTCCTAAGTACACTACGAAAAATATGGTTACGATATCACTATTTAAGCAATATGACCTGAGCGACGGGGGCATTACTGACTCAGGAAATGCAGTCGGTAATGCCCCCACCGTGAGGGTCATATTGATTTTAGTACCCCTTCCCGCAAGATTTGCGTGACCGGGGCACTAAATGCATTTTTTATTCTGTCCCGAAACGTTTCGGGACAGAAAAAAAAAAAAAAAAAAGAAAATGGCTGCCGGGAAAGGGAAAACAGAGTCCGTTTTCCCTTTCCATAGCAGCCATCAGGAGCGGACGCGCTGGAAACAGAAGTGTTTCCAGTGCGTCCGCTCCCGAAAAAAAGGAGACGGTAAGTGGGGTTGGGATGGAGGGAAAAAAAAACGTACCTGTGTCCCCGGCGGGGCACGATGGAAGCCTCCAGCTGTGTGGAGGCGCCGAGCGGGGATGGCCCTGCTCCGAGCCCCCACACGGCTGGAGGCTGGCCTTGTCCCCCGCCGGGGACAAAGGAGGCAGAAGGTAAGTGGGGTGGGGTGGGGAGGGCAGGAGGAGGGAGGAAAGGGAAAAAAAATCCTTACCTGAGTCCCCGGCGGGGGGCGAAGGCAGCCTCTCAGCGTGGGGAGGCTCGGAGCGGGGATGGCCCCGCTTCAAGCCTCCTCATTGGCTGAGGGGCTGCCACGCTCCCCGCTGGGAACAATGGCCGTGGAATCCCGGCCGAGGGATTCCCGGCCGGTAATGCCTCAGCGAGGGCCAATCAGAATGGTTGTTTCATTCTGATTGCGCTCTCGCCAGGTACTAAAGTGTAAGATACATTTCATACAAGAACGGTTCACCATATATATCGTTAATATCAGTGTGTATAATACCATACTATCAAATTACTGTGAATGAAAGCAGACGTCCAAGGCCAAATGATAATGATGTGTTATTAGAAAGCACTTACGCTTAAGCGCTTTATATAGAACAAATGTACATACAATATCACCCAACCTGTGTCGGTACTCATTTATCAACCTCAGAAGGATGAAAGGCTGAGTTGAGGTGTTTAAGAACAGACTCGCTCACCGAAGTTTGCTGAAATAAACCTTTAATGAGTCTAGCAATTATTGTACAGAACTCCAGAAAGAAAAATTAATTGTTATCATTATTCTGTCTTATTTAGGGTCACTGCTCAAAGTGTTACAATAAAACACTGTCATGAAGAAAAAAGCAGCCTCGGGAGGTCTTTTCAAAAGTAGCCCAAGCCCAAACAAAATCCAAACAGCACACGTAATGGGGGTGGGGTGGGTGGAGGTAGAGAGACTGGGGATGGGGAGTAGAGAGAGTGGGCGTAGTGTGGTGTGGGTGGTTGCAAAAAGGCAGTGTCAAGAGGACAAAAAACAGATCTGACGTCAAAAGTTGTACAAAAATGGTCCAAATGCCAGAGACAAATAGCAGCTGGGAAATTGAAAGGCCAGCACTCGACTTGCTTCTTACAAAGCTGTTGATTGGGGCAAATATTGTCCGGGAACTTCTTATTGGATAGAGTTTGGAAAAAGAAAGATTTGGCAGGTTCATGCCATGGCATTGCACGTTGCTATGCCAACCAGATAGTCTCAGTTCAGCACCCCCATTCAGTCTCTCTCTCTTCTGTAACAATGGTTTCGGCGATTAAATGGCGCATTCGCCACAACCAAAAATGATAGGACACAGCAATAATAATGATGAGCTAATTCCAGGCACCACAGACGAATGCTGATAACACCAAGCGGCGTTGATTTGTATTTTTATTTGTGTTTGTATTTGTTCATTTGGAAGCCATTTCTACTAAAAGAAGTGTACAGTGGATGGAGCACAGATAGAAGAGGCAGTCCCTAAACAGGGTGCTTTTACGCAGGGGTATTGCTAGGTCTGGAAGAGATCCGGGGCTACGCTAATGTCGGGGCTGTCAGGACTGGGGGCTAGCTAGCCTTTTGGTTGTAGTTCCTGAGATTCTATCCGGGGCTACAACCAAAAGACTGGGGGCAATAGCCCCCTAAGCTGCCCCCTAGCAACGCCTCTGCCTTTATTGTTATTGTTATTGTTATTGTTATTTTGCACTTATATAGCGCCTTATATACCATTGGTATGGTCTGAAGGCGCTGGTAGGTTGAAGGCCCTTGGGAACCGCAGTTCAGATCAGTAGAGAGAGTAGGGAGAGTCAAAAGGTGTGTGCGAGCACCGGATATGTGTGCAGCTCGTGCGGTACTTGTGTAATAGCTGCTTCTTATCGGTAGGTGTGGTGGTTGAGAGATCAGGAGAATGTGTTCGTTCTGGCAGGATTTATCCGGAACGGATGTGGCTGCGTTAGGCCTGAGGAAAACGCCTGGCTGGGGGTGTGAGACCAGCAGTGTTTACATAGAATGATGTGGAGTAAGCGGCGGATGTTCGTATGAGAACAGTTATACCGAATGGTGTCATAGTATCTCTGTATTCTAGTTGAGTGGTGATGTAAAGGAGAGAGTAAGCGTGGTGGTGTGATATGATGGGTTGTATGCTTTTTCAATGTGCAAACTTCTAAATGCAACTTTCACATAGAGGCTACTGGGCGAAACTTCTAAGTACAATTTTCCACACAGAGGCAATTGGGTACACTTCTAAATTCAATTTATCAGAGAGGGTATTTGGCACACTTCTAAATGTAACTCTCACAGAGGCTATTGGGTACACTTCTAAATGCAATTTTCACGGAGCATCTACTGGGCACACTTCTAAATTCAAGTTTTCAGAGAGGCTATTGGTCAAACTTCTAAATGCAACTTTCCAGAGTGTCTATTGGATTCACTTCTATAATCAACTTTCACAGATGCTATTGGTAGCACTTCTAGATACAACTTTCAAAGCGTGGCTATTGGGCATACTTTCTAAGTGCGGCTTTCACACAGGATATTGGGCCCATATCTAAATTCAATTTTCCACAGAGAGGCTATTGGGCGCACTATTAAAATCAATTTTCCAGTGAGGCTATTGGGAACATTTCTAAATTCAATTTACCAGAGGGGCTATTGGGCACACTTCTAAATGTAACTCTCACAGAGGTTATTGGGTACACTTCTAAATTTCACAGAGGGGGTATTGGGCGCCCTTCTAACTTCTATCTTTACGTGATACAATGACTAAATGGCTGAGAGCAAGATAGTTGGTGAGGAGACAATGCAATAGGGGACAATTGCGAATTGGGCCAGTATCTATACAGAGGTAATCAACTTATAAACATATATAAGAAACATTTCCAGGTTAGGCAGGCTGGTCGATGAGATGTGCAGGGAATCACCAGGGGCTGAGGCTGCCCTTTCTTTGTTTAGCAGGAGGTGGAGGAGTCTGCTCTGGCACAGTTCCGTTGATAGTATTGCTTTGATGGTGTGAGGGAGAGCATTCCATTGGAGGAAGGTTATTGGGGAAGACAGGAAGTGGGAAAAGGTGCAAGGTGTGCGGGGGATGGGACATATAGGTTTTGAGAGATGAGGATCACAGAGTGCGAGAGGGAGAGTAGAGAGAGATGTTGTCAGCAAGGTTCTGGGGAGCAAGGTCATGAATTGATTTGTAAACGAGGAGTAGAAACTTGAAGAGGTTCCCAGCATCGAAACTTAAAGGGATCTCGGACCTGCCGGAGCATCATCTCCATTGATAATGTTATCCTTTTCTCCTTCCTAACTAAAATCTCCCATCGCATCCCAAGGCATCAGACAGTCCTCGAGTCAGCATGGTTTTATGCATTTTTAGGGAATTTTATGGAACATATCTCACCGACCATTGTTTTCCACACATTTGTTACAGTTATTTTATATATCCAGTCCAAACAATTGAGTCTTTTTTTAAGCAGACAGGGCCTCCGTATCCTTGTCCTTTACTGCTTTGTATCGTGTGTTCTGTTGTGTTTTCCGTGCAGGAGTTCATGTGGGTCTCCTGGCGGTGCAGCTCTCTCTCTTTTGGTTTGGTGAACAGACCCGTGGGATACCCTTATGGCACCCATGGGTAGGGGTACAACCCTGTGCCCCTAGTGTATGTTTTTGGGCACCTGTGTGTGACCCACAGAGCGGGGTACGGGCTGGTGGCAGCTCCGTGCTGAAATGACTGGTGCCCTGAGCGTCCTCCATTTTGGGATGCCCAGGCCCTGTCATTGGAATCGGTAGATTCCTGATGGAGACAAAATGTTCCCCATGGCCTCTTGCCTTCCATCACCTGTTACCTTGATCTTCCCGAAGTCCCGGGAAGCCCTGCCTCTGTCCCTTCCCCCTGACTGGCTGTTGGGTGGAAGTTCCGTATATGGTAGAGTGGGGAAGTGCCGACCCGACTGGCTGGAGCCTTCTCAACGACCGTATGTTGTGGGTACGCCTGTGGGTGGGACCTGGGTGAATGGAGTGTGTGACAAATATGCATTCTATGTTGTGGCTGTCTAGTATCTGGTGGTTGACACAATGGTTGAGACAGCCCTGCCCGAAACCGGTATGAATGCGGCTTGGAGAGTTGAATGGCTCGGTACTTGTCCCAATACACATAACTTGTTGTGAGTGTCTGGAGAGAAGTGAATGGCCTGAATGCCGCGTGTGCCTGATTGGCTGCCTGCCTGCATGAATGACTGTAGTCATGATTGGATGCTTGAGTATGACCCAGTGGAATGAATGGGAGATCAACAGTATCTCTGGGGACCTCTCACTGCTAGGAATCGTGGTCAGAAGCTGAAGTCCACTACGACGAGTAACTGGAATAACTGAAGTTTGATCCTGAAGCCCTGCTGGACGAGAAGAATTGCTGTTGCTCTCTTTCGCAATCTGAAAGCTGCTGTGCTTCAAGAACTGACCCAGGGAGGACCTGGCAAGGCGCCCTCTTCCCGAGCTACGAGGGACCATCGTGCACAGCGGATCTTTGCCTAAGCTCACTGGTAGACAGACCTTTGACAGGCTGCCGACCCGATACAGGGATTGCTGTGGAACTCCAAAGAGAAGCGCCCGGACTGTTGTCCGCCACTGTCGACGACTGCCGTCGCCGACTGGAGCCGCCGTGCTCCTGTTGCCTAAGAACTTCATTGATCCAAGGACACTCTCTTCTGCATTGTCGCTGCTGTGTCCTGCTGGAGAAGGCCTGACCGTCGACGTGCCGAGATGCATCCACCAGTGGGTTTTCCGCCACCCAAAGACCACAGAGACGCCGACGACTCGACACCTTTTGATGGGCCACAGGTCTTCAACTCTTTGCGGTCCAGAACTATCGACACCGAGGTGCCCCGCACGCCTCTTCCTGGAAGGACGTTTACGCTTCCCCATCAACGAGCACCGCTAGGAACGACGCAGCCACCTCATCTTCGTAGCTCGACCTGTTCTCCGTCGGACGTTCGATGACCCGTGACCCCTGCCTGAAAGGGAGGACACACAAGAAGGGTTGTGGATTTCCCCAACGAGGAACGCTACAACGCCAAGGTACTTTGGGGTTGCAGAACTATTGAGAAGTCTAGTGTGAACAATATATGGACTGGGCTTGTATCTTTCTTTTACAGGTTGCCCAGGTGGGGGGATCTCCACACAGAACTGTGTCTAGGTAATGGGGCCAGTATTCTGCCTATTGCTCAACCCTCTTGCTTTCCTTCCTCTCTCTACTGCTTGCTTCCTCTTTATTTTGATCTGTGTGTCATTCTGACCGTATGCACTTTAATGCGATCTAATAACGTTAGTGGTACCACTTTAGAATTGTACATATTTGCCATTGTTGATTTTCGGAGTACAAAGTGAGTTATCGTGATCGTGTATATGACCTTGAATATTAATTATATAAGGACTGTGTTGTAACCAATACAGTGTGTAGACATTCCTTTGTGGGTGCTTGGGGACTACACTGTACTTAAGAACCAGCTCGCATCACCTCCTGAGAAGCTAGGCCTTGATTGCTCGTCCATTGCTACCATAATAGAGGATCTTGGCAGGGGTCTCTGTGCCTCCCCTCTACCATATAAAGAGCAGACGTTCAGACCCCCCCCCTCCGGTCTTTACATACACACAAGTTAACATTTTTACATTTGACAGTGTCAGTACATAGCCTCCTAATATGAAATTACAGTAGATTATTGCTGCAGGTCAGAGCTGAAGAGGAGAGTTTTACGTTTTTTTGGAAATGGCCAGTATGAATTGTCATTTCTCAGTTGATGCAGAAGGGCGTTCCACAATTTAGGGGCTATTCCTGGGAAACTAGAGCCTCCTGCTTTCAGTCTCTTAAATCTAGGTGTACTTAGTTGGTTAGTGTACGCAATCTGTGTTGGTCTGTTGGAGCTAACTTTGCTAATGAGGTAACTAAGATATATAAGCGCCTTCTTCGCAATACATTTGTGTATCATGGTTAGGATTTTAAATTTAATTCTGTCCTGGACAGGAAGCCAGTGAATTTTCCTTCTAGTAGCTGAGATGAGGTTGTGTCTTGGGATATTTAATGCAGCTCTTATGGTATTGTTTTGCACCGTTTGTAACTTGTTAATATTTCTAGAGCTGGTCCCAGCAAAGAGAGAGTTGCAGTAATCTATCCTAGGCAATGTCTAGACAGTATTAATGTTCTTGCCAGTGTGATAGTGTTTTCAGGAGAAAGGAAAGAGTGACTGGCTCTTATCAATTTGGCCCTGTACGTAGCAGAGGAAACTACAGCATTGACTTGTCTGTTTAACGTAAGGGCAGAGTCTATATAGACTCCAAGGGTTTTTATCTCACTAGCCACTGGGATAGTATTACCATCAATGATGAATGATTTGTACTGCTGGGTGAGGTTATTAAGTGTTGTTTTGTTGCCAATGATGATAAGCTCTGTCTTATCATCATTGAGGCATAGTTCATTACTGGCCATCCAAGCCTGGATAGCGAGTTATATTTTATTTAGGTTCTTAGAATCTGTGTCGTAGCATCCCGTAATGGGTATGAGAATCTGAGTATCATCCGCATAATTGGTATACGAGATATCCATATTGTCAAGTTTGTCAAATAAGAGTTTGGTAAATGTGTTGTAAAGAGTAGGTGAAACACAAGAACCTTGTGGTACTCCACAAGTTACTGGGACTGGAAGGGCTGCTGTGGATTCTGAGAAAACTCTCATAGACCGGTTAGATAAACATGATCTGATCCAGTTTATGGCGTCTGAGGAGAATTGGGCTGCTATGTTTAGATGTTGGCATAGAATGTCATGATTTACTAAATCAAGCGCAGCGGAGAGATCTAATAATAAAAGGAAAGGAAGTGTTGTGAGCACAAGGGTTTCCTCAATTTTTTAAGGGGGCTCTGGTATGTGATGAGAGATACAGCAGAAAAAAACGTACATATACCACTAGCTGCCCACCTCTAACACACCAAAAGGTGGCTACTTGTCAGAAATTTACCTCACAGTAGGAATTTCATAGTATTATATCTCCCACCATAGACAAAGAAATGTGTTTAGCATATTTTAATTATTATATCAAACAACATGGTAAAACAACATAAAAAACCTATTTCCAGCGTTCGTTATTTGTAGAAACACAAATGGGCGGAAGAAGCAGACACCAAAACATTTGCAAGGTGGAAATAGCACCTGGAGGTCTATAGATGATGTGGAGTGTGAGTGTGCAGGTAGGAGTAAGGGAGATTTTTACAGTCATGGCTTCTCCAGACGTAAAGGGTGGGTCTGGGGATATTCTGATATCCAGGGATTCTTTGGCTAGTAATGCTACTCCACCTCCTCTTGCTGTAGTTCTATCTTTTCTATAGATAGTGTAGCCTTCCGGGATGGCTAAGGAGAGGAGAGGGCCAGAGGCTGTATGCAGCCAGGTTTCTGTAACTGCTAAAAAGTCAAGATCCTTCATTTTAATTGTGTCCGCTATGTCCAGAGCACAGGCTGTGATAGATCGGGCATTGGTAAGAGCTCCTTTTAATGAGATCGTATGAGGACAGGTTGGTTTAGTAATAGGAGTTGTGATGTGACTAAAGACTTTGGTTATCTGAAGGTGCGTGGTGGTAGTGTTAGTTTGTGATTGTTGGACAGTAGCTGTTTTGTCCGGGGGCAGTTGGGTATCTGACACAAGAGGTTTATTCATGGGAGCCTTGGGTAATCGAGAGAATAATCTGTTTCCTCTCCATGTGCCTGTGATGGGTTTTGATGACCATAGTGTCTGTGTGTTTTGGCCGATCGGAGTTGGGACAATGTCTGTGTCCAGGTGGTTGTAGGTAGATCTAGTGTGAGGGCAGTAGCGAATATCGTTGTTGTTTGGCAATAGGGTGATTGTGTCTTGTATATCCTTCGGGGAGAGAGGCGGTTTCTTCTCAGTTGGCCAGTGATGGGTTGTGATTGTTGAGTGACTGAGAGAGTTCGGGCAAGAGTTAAGGTTATAGGCGTGTTCGGCAGTACAGAGTGGAGGATGTCGAGTGATGTGGAGTCAATATTGGTATATGCTTTGGTATGGGATGTATTAGTAGTTAGTGACGAGTGGGGAGGAAAGGGTGCGGTCTTGTTGAGGAATGGTGTGGGACAAGGTAGTGGATAGTGGCGAGAAGCTTTTAAATGGCCTAATCCCTTACCAAGGTGGATAAAAGCCCCAGCTGTGCAAGGCAAATCCATCGTTATGGTATGGTATATTTGGTTCACTGAGTATTGGTTGGCTAACAGGGCTAGTATAGAGAGGTCAAGTGTGTGGGTCAACATATCTTTTGTGAAGATTAGCCGTACTAGGGGCGTAGCTAGCATAGGGTGCAAGAGATTGAATAGTGTTGATGGCAGATGGACATACTATGTGTCATACAAGTTAATAGGTTGATATAGGTCAGTAGATTGTTCTAGTGCATATCATACGAGACAGGCCTATTAGATCTAATATGCAATTAGTCTTTTAAATTGATTTTTCTTACAGTAACAGGATAATGGCAACAATATAAGTCTAACACATGATGAGAGAGAAGCAGAGCAAAGTGTACAGGCAGTGCAGTTTGCATCAATAGGGTTTGTTTGTTTTGTTTATTTTATTTTATGGGTTGTAATACATGATGAAACATAGAAAGCAGGTACACTCGGCTGTGGGCAGGTCCACGCACTAGAGTTAGGAAAGGGCTAGAAATTAATCAATGCTGGAAATAGCTGGGGCAGTAGACATCATTTCAGACATAGCAATTGGCAATAGCTAACATCATATGAATGGACAGATATGGTAGTATTAGTAAATAACGTCCCCATACTCTGAGGTGCCCAGAACCATAATATGCATGAAATCAGAGGCAAAGCACACGTTGCAGTCGGATAGTTACAGATTAATCATTAATAGCAATATCACAGCAGTGGACCAAGCTGGTAAATGTGGTGATACGGTGAAAATTGGGAATTTATGAGGCCTTTGTGAGCGAAATAAGGCAAAATATACAGGGCAATACTTGGGATACCATTAAAGGGGAATGGTACGGATGTTTAGGTTCCGAAATCTGTAATGGCTGACCAATAGTATTGTCCAATATAGTATTGTCCAATGTAGTTGAACAGGAGCAGGATGAAAGTTTATGTTTACCCTGTTTATGAGATTCTGAACCAAGGTGAGAGTGGTATCTATTGTGCAAGTGGGTTGCAGGGCCAGCACTCTGCGGCCGTGGGGCGGCCCGGACAGGTCCAGACAGGTGATGCCCTTATACTAGTGGGCCTTCGAAGTGGTGGGTGCGGCTTGCGCCTTCCGGTCACACTGGCGGGCGATTAACACTGCCGTAAGGTTGCCTAGCAACCAAGAGCAACAAGGTGAAAACTGAATGTGGCGGCCATTACCATCCTTGTGGTTGATGGCGGATAACAGGCGTCGACCATGTAGGGGTGCTTTGTTACCTCTGGAGTTATCTGGGTCCAAATGGGGAGGTGGGTGATCTGGGATTGGAAGCAGAGCACCACTTGCAATGATCTGTGAGCAATAAAGCTTAACGAGGGACTATATTAAAATATGAAAGAGTTCATTGTTTTATGGGGTGGGAATGATCAGGTGGAAGTTCCATTGGAATGTGTGGGGGTCGAGCGTCTGGAGAGGTATAAAGGGAGGTGTACTGGGTTCTAGGCTGGTTGGCTTGGGTAGTGGGATAAAAAGGGATGGTGCCTGTTTCTTGTAAGATTTGGAATTAAGGCCTTGCTTGCTCATCCCTTGAAAATAATCTGGTGATATTTTCTGTTATGTTCATAGACACTATGGCTGATTTCCCTCCAACTGCTGCGGGGCTGAAAGCCATCCTTGCTTTTTTGCATTGCTTGCTGGGTATATTTCAGAGTATTCCGAAGATCTGCAATACTATTTCAATGAAATAGAACAGGATTTTTCCGATGAAAGGTTGTCCATTGTTCCAGATGCCTCTGTTCCTTCAGCCAATGAAGCTTAAACAGCTATTTGTTTCTCTATTTTGTGAACAGACTGCGCTGTGGCTTTCTTTTCACGAATCATTTCACCTTGCACCATCTGACGAAGAAGTCTTATGCTTTGTTCCATCTCTGCACATTATTTTCAGTTAGTCCAATAAAATGTAGCAAAACCTGCATTGGCGCAGTCATAAACTGTTCCTTGCCAGTTTCGCAGGTTTTTGGGGTTTCAGGTACATTGCAGATCCTCCAGTTTGAGTCTTCCCCGCAGCATTGTCTGGGCAATCACACAAGAGCTGAAAAGAGTCATACGGCATCCGGTTATCTCTCTCAGAAAGCTGGCCATGATAATTAACCTTGTATCGTACTCAATCCAGATGTTTGTTCATGGAACCTTGCAAAGGTTAGAAATACAGGCTCTGGGCAAAGGTTTCGCTTTTTCAAGCTGTGTTCTTCTTCCTGTGGTGCTCAGACGCCTTTAGAATGGTGGATGATGTTGAAGCAAACAAACTCCACTCCCTGGTGTAGTTTTTGCAAAAGGCAACAGAGTCAGTCTATTTTCATTGCAATGCAAGAAAACAACCTGACAAAATATCCCTTCTGTAAAAGTTGACACCTGAGCCAGTAAAGCAGTCCCTTTTCTATGACTGTATCCAGAGACTAACGAACAAGGAATAGTTTATTACATCACACGCTATGCTATTCTCACAACCTTGTAATTTTTTTTGGCGTATTTAGTTAGTGAAACCGCTGCTGCTTATACTTCTCTGCTTCCTTTGTCATGTACATCATCTCTCTTTTACACATCCTAATTCCATGTGGTCAAGTACTCTGTACTCCATCTCTCTGTCGTGCCTTATAGGCCGTACCCCATTTTAATCACATGGCTAACCTTTTAATGGCACTAGAAATGGCAGTTCATATGACATTCTGCTTTCGCACTGGTAACTTTGATGCCTGGAGGGCAGGGCTATTTTTCTCTCTCTGCGATGAGGGGGCAATTCAAGCCAGAAAGGTTGCGTCCAGGTGTGGTTCTATTTGGACTGGAAGTCCAGGCTTGAATCAGGAGTTGCTCTGGCATAGCAACTGTTTGGAGATACTGGTAGGCTCATATGTTGTATGAAGTGTCACCAAAAATGGCTCCCATTTTGCGTTAGACTGTTGGCTGTTAAATCAGCATGTTTGGAGGTTCGAAATCCAACAGCCTTTCAGAACTGGCAATGACCTTCTAGAGGTTTTCCTCAGATCTCATATAAAGGTCCAAACTCAGTTTCTTCCAGGGATTTCCAGCCTGGTGGCAGCCTGGTGTTCTTGCCACTGGGTAAACGGCAGCATCTGGAAGCTGAAAAGGTCTGTTTTTCTCTCCCTGCAGAACTTTTGAGGGCCTTTGGACCACAATGAGTCTAGACTGAACTCCAAGCTCTGTGTTGTGTTTCAGTTGTTACCCGCATCTCTTGGTGGTGGCAACAGAAACATTCTTTTAGCATTGGTGCTAGGGTGTCCTTTCTGAATTTTCTCCCTTTGCCCCTTTGCAATGATCAGAAGGATCCTCTGCATATTCGAAGCAGACAGCCAAGCTTGTCCTTGCTGTTTCGGCAATGGCTGTAAAGCTCATTGGTGGCGCTTGGGTCCCTAGCACCATCAGATCTTTCAGGGCAGTCTGTGCCGTTTGGGTTCACTGGTGCAAAAAATGGTATGTGGATCCCGCTCAGGCAGATGTAACGCAGGTGGTACAATACCTTCTTTCACTCGCCTCCCCCTCAGCTTATTGCGCTAGACCTGCAGTATCTCCCTTTCATCAGTTGCTGGAAGGCTGGACAACAGGGGTGAATGTATTAGTATGTCATATCCTCAAGGGTAATCACATGGCACTTTTGTCGAAGTCGCTATATTCTTGCCTTTAAGATGTTCATTTGATCCCGTCTTTGTTTAAGGGTTGACCAGATAATAATGACTTATCATTACAGCAGATTTTTGCTACGCTTTTGATGTTTATTTGTTTAGTTTTATTTTGATGAGTGCTGGATGTACAGGGCTTGGATCTCTCTGGATGGCATCACCAGGATTTGTGAGTTTTTGCATTGCTCATAGGACGAAGGCCCATTATACATTTCCTGAGTTTATTCACTTTCATGTATCATGTGTGGTTGGTTGATTATGCCAGAACAGGTGCTCTAAGGAGGTCATGTAACCAGTCCCTCATACATGTGTCCCCGTCAGCTTTTAGCTTCGCCCACTTCGGCTCCATGGGTCACTTGTAGCTTTGGCAGAGGAGGGAATCTCTTCCTTTAGGGCAAAGTCTGATTGAGGTGTTCTGTAAGGTGTTTTATGGGGGTGCTAGACTTGAGGACATCCCCAGGGCAGCTGATTAGTGTGGAGCCTGAGAGTTCCAGATCTTCCATTGTGTTCCTATCTTGCATGTATTTCTGTGATGGAAGCAAGACTTTGAACTTGTATAACAGGAAGCCTCCATGCCCTGACATAGAATGTTGATCCTACTAGCAATTTATGAAGAAGAATAGGGACTCCATTAATGGCACAGGGGCAAGTATAATCCTCCCTCCAGTACATGTTTGGCTGATCCCTTGCATGGCACATACATGGTTCAACAATTCTTTTGAGGGATGTGAGGGCTATGTCCAAGGACCAACTGCCATGAGATTCATTTGAAACGTGATCTCCTTCTCGCTTTTTCTACCACGTTCAGTGACTTGAGAAGCAGTGATGAAAAGAGGATGTTATTTCTATTTGGTGTGATTTTGATAGACGGAATTGAAGGGGATTGGTTCAGGGATGAAGCTTAGAACTATGGGACTTGGGGTCCACTAAGGTGAGGGATGTTGGTTTTTACCTTGTTTCTCTTGTGCATTGATTGCTGCTGTCAGAGAATGAAAGAAAAGTCAAATGCATAAGACTTGCCTCCGTGGCATTTATAGAATCCCTATCCTCCTTCATAAATTACTACGAGCAATCAGCACACTCACTGCAACACCTCTGTGAATAACTTCACATCAATAATACCCCGATGAAAGAAAAATGTAAAACATCTGGACTGTGTCAATGCTGTGGTGTTCGCACTGTATACGAAGCATGACACAAAGAAGTTATGGCCTTATTTCAATAGGGGCATGAGTAATACCTGCATGGAACAGGAGGAAGAAGGACGAATCTGAATTCAGTTGTTTATTCTGGCATGTTTCCCAGTCCTCAATTCAAGGAAGCTTGCACTTTCATGTTTTCATAGGACTTAACCTTGAAGGTTATGTGAGTTCTCTGGCACTGCAGTGCTGTTCCACCTGGGACGTTCTACTAAGGTTACTAAGGTACTTGAGACCAAAGGACACAAGTTCGAACCCATCTCTCTCTCCTTAAATCTCTTAACTTGCTTCCCATTTTTAAAAGAAATTATGCGCCATGGTTTATAACAACCCTTCACACATCTTCTTACAAATTAAAGACATCATTACAGTCTTGAAATGAACACATCAATATTCATTTGAATAAGAGACAACGAACATCTATAAAAAATAAATTGTCTCAGGATAACGTAATACTGAATCGATATACTGCCATAAATGGTAAACAACATTGGGAAAAAAACGACTAAATTTACAGAAACCACGTATGACCAAAAATGATCGACCTAATCTAGGAAACATGACTCACATATTTAGAATACTTAACATTATGTGTTGCTTTCCATTAGCCTTCATATATTCGTTAAGACTTACAAGCATTAACCTTTTTAAAATGCATGTCCACTCTTGTTTCCAACTCCCAAGCCTAGGTGGGACGGGGGAACTAGGAGCTAGGGGGCCATGGGAAATAAGAAAGGAATATCTATCTATATATATATATTTTTTAAAACATCTATTTATTAGCATGTCAACAAATACAAATCACATCAATATAATACAAGGGTTTTTTAGATTTTAGCAGAAGCATAAACACATCGTTCAACTACATTCCAATAAGTATACAATGCAAAGCAAACATTACAATCCAACACATCCCCCATAGCCACACTAAACCACTTTCAGTGTATGTAAACAACAAGAGTCTCAAAAAAATATAACCACCCCTCCTATCAGAAGACATGCATAGACACAAGACTCCACGTAGACCAACACCAAACCAATACACTAAGAAAGAGAGCAAAGAAGAAAGATAAGACAAATTAGAAAGAAAAGAGGGAAGAGAAGAGAGAGAGAGAGAAGAAAAGGAAAAGATTTAAAAAAAGAAAAAAAGAAAAAATAAATATATATATTTGTGAAAGTGTGTTTATATGTTTGGGGTTGGCTCCAGCCCTGTAACAGTTAGTGGGCTGAAATTTTGGCCCCTAGTCGGCATACTACTCTGGAATGTACTAGCAATAGTGATATCTGACCAACCCCACCCATTCGCAATGCACAGGGCGGGTTCCGGCCCTGTACTATCAGTATAGGCGATTTCTGGAGATTGCCGATTTTATTTTGCAACTACAGACCCCACCGTGCAACTGCAAATCGTTTCAGAGAAAGGTGTGCAAGTAACACGTATATCGGGCCTGGCCCGTTGGTACGTGCCAGTTTAAAGACTTTTCTGAAATTATTCAAAAATGCCAGGCGCCATCTTGGTACAGGGAGCGAGGCATTTACATCAATTCCTGGAGAATCCACCACCTAATGGCGGGTGCTGAAAGGTGGCAAGTGCCGTGGAAATCCAGTGTATTTTACGCCAGGATCAAAAGCAGATGCTGTTGCAGTAAATGCATTCGTTTTTGGCAGGTCAAGAAGATGGGGGAGGAGAAAATGTAAACTTCTTTCCCTGCCTGCAAAAAGGGGAATATCCCCCACAGTGTTAAATCAGGTCTAAAACCTTGGGTACACATTGCCATGCTACTTTGTCGGTAACAATCCGAGGACTTCAAAAAAGAGCTCTATTCTATTTGGAGTAATAATATGACGTACATTTTGTATATGCTGTAGTCAAGGTGAGTTTCTTTTATTTTATAATTTTGATTCAATGTATTGTTCACATGTAAGCCTCGCTTCCTTCAATGTTACCTGTCGCATACTTGACTCCATTGTACTTTGTAAAATATTGTATGTGTATGTTTTTTTAAACTTTTCTCAGTCGGCCAGTGGTAATTTTATTCTGGCGTCCGCCATAAAAGTACAGATTAATAATACATTGATCATTAAAAACAACACAAGTAAACATCAAACTATTCAACCTTTATAATGAATGCATGCACGAGCGTTGCAGCAGCAGAGAGGCTTTCTTTGAATGGCCGTCCGTGGAATGCAGGAGTAAAACTCCTTAAGAATCAGCCAAGGCGTTGGCGCAGGGAATCGCACTTCTTCAATACTATGCACACATTTGTACGCCCCTTTTCCGTCATAGCAAAGCATGGTGTAGTACCTGTGTGGAACAGGAGGGGGACGCTGAGTTGTGGGATCACTACCTGAATGTGTTGAGAATGGTGCTTTCAAATGTTATGCTATGTTAAGTTGACTTATACTGCCCACGTTGCCATTTGCAGTGGCTCTGTAAGAAAGTGGGTTGGGTAGGTTAGTTAAGGAAAAGGGGATAGGATATAGGTTGTGCTTTGGGAACCCTTAATGCTCAGTGAAACACAATAAAGCAAACACATTGTTTATACTTTTTTTATATACACATGGTTGTATATACACAGCAATTCGTAAGGCAACATGTACCCTGGCAGAATTTATAATAATGTCAGATTACTCCTACACATCATCTATAAACACATACAATGACATGGAACAGACTACGGCACACTGGGATCTGACAGTGTGGGGGGAGAAGGAGGGCTGCCACGAGACAACAAATATGCTCGGAAATACATCCATATATGTTTAGGACGCTGAGTTGACGAAAGCAAATATATATACACTTCTGTGTTATTTGCCAAAGTCAAATCCTTCAACTAATGTTTCACTTCTGCTTCTACCATTGCAGTATTGTACTCTTGGCAAGCATTAAGAATAGATCTAATGGGGGGTGCTGTTGCGCCATCGCAAGATGGCCACAGCCTGAGAGAGCCCCGGCGAGTACTTTGATATCCTGCTGAATATCCTGTTCTCACTGGGGCATCTGACCATCAAATCGTAATGGAGCGGTCATGAATCCCCAGTGCCTGTTATCTGCCCCGTTGGTTGCTCTGTTGAGATCAGAGGAGCGGGAATGGCAACAAGGCCTTGAGGTGCAGCCTGCGGGGGGCAGCGACAACTGCAGCAGTGGTCTCTCTTGGATCAGGAGTCGGGCATCACGTGACCCACGTGAGACTTCGCAAGCTGCGCTGCCCGGTCCCTGCCAGCTGGTGGGTCCTTTAACTGCACCTCGACAGTGATGCCGGCTCTGCTGCGCTGCCTGTACCATGGCGCTGGTGTTCCTTCTGGATGGCTCCGGCAGTGCCATCTGCATCCTCCCTCATATTGGCGCCTGCCGCTGGGGCGGGTGGCACTGCGCGTGACGGCACAGCACGGACGTGGTGATCCTGGGGTGAGGAGCGGCTGCGGGAAGAAGTGGCACCGGACTGCACATGTTGGAGGGGAGATCCATGCATTGTATTCTGGTTCCCACAAGATTGGCTGAAATATCTCCCTGCACGTCATATTTCTCTCTTGACATCCTTGGACACAAGTGGAGGAAGAGTACAAACCAGATCTGGGCAGTGGTTGACCTTTCTCTGTACAGCCATGATGGCCATTTGTATGCTCGCCCGCTCAGCTGAATGGGGCCTGGCGGTCTAGTCCTGCACTGTGGGGTGAATACTGAGGGGAGCCCACACAGCAGGGTCTCATTTCTACTTCACGCTAAGTTGTGAGCTCGATGCCCTGATTCCCGCGGCTCCTCACTACCTCCATTGGCACCCCAGCACCCCAATGAACTCTGTGCAAGAATGTACCATGCTTGCTGGCAACAGGTAATGGATTACCTCCTTAATTATTTGGTCCCTTGGATTGGGTGGTAGTGATACACTGGTCCCGCTATTAAGGGGTGGAACGGAGCATAGCCAACAAGCTTTTACCCAGACTAGTTGACATTACCGGGCTCACCACTGCGGCTAGGCTGAAGGACAAGGCGGGTGAAATCATTATTCAGCCTGCTACTCCCAGAAAGAGGAAGTAAATACCTCCATACACTGAGTGGTCTGCCCACGATACAGTTCATTAAGTGTCTGCCTTTCTTGCACGCTAACAGCCCCAATACACTGGTCTTAAGATAACAGTAACTGCTGTGGTGAAAACCAAGAAACAGGCTAAGATGGACAGGCTAAAATGGACCAATTTGCCAGGCATGAGGCTGCGCCATCATCCAAGCCCGTCGTCTCTGATCCCTCCTAGGTGGACGTCTCAATGCCTAATCAGACATTGCTAGCTCTCAAGAGTGGTACAGACTGTATGGAAACATAAATCGATGCACTCACATGCAAGGTTGATATATCTGCTGTGCAAATTGACAAATTATGCGGCCTCATGACTGAGCCGGAACAGAGGATAGGTGAGGGAGAAAATAAAGTGGCTACTCTGCAGCATGAGGTTGCCCTCCTCCAACAGTCAAGAATATTGCAGTCAAAAATGATGACCTGGAGGGGAGATCGAGATGGAATAATGTGTGCATTCTTGGTGTACCAAAATCCACCCATATTGAGGCTATGGAAATGTTTGTGGAGAACCTTCTGTTGGAGACCCTACCCAATCCAGCGTTATCAAACATGTTTCTGGTGGAACGGGGGCAGCGCTCGCATGCAGCCAAACCACCCCACGGGGTCCCCAGAACATCCCATTATTGCCCGAAATCTTTAACTACCGCAACAGGGATGTGTTGCTAAGCACAACGAGGGAGAAGGGAAAAATTCGCTCAGGCGCAGCAACGCTTTGCTTGTTTCCAGACTTTAGTCCCCAGATACAAGAACGAAAGAAGACTTTTCAAACTGCAAAAAATATACTGAGGAGAAAAGAGATCTGTTACTTGATGATGTATCCGGCTAAACTTTGCGTGATGCACGAAGGCAAGACTATAGTTTTCACATCTCCTGAAGCAGCAGAACGATTTGCGCGAGATTTGCCTGATCCACAATGCTCCGAACGGCTCTCACTTTGAGGGCACCAGCCCAGTTGCAATATTGATGTTGCCCATTGATCACCGCAGCTACGACCACTTCGAAACGTGCTCCCTCTGGACCCGGCTATGGTCACCCCAGGAAATCCACAGAGCTCCTGTAATTGAGCCCCGCCATTGGCTCCTGTAAAGACCCCCGCCCCGCCGGGCGGCCGCTGACGGCTCCCTGCTCCTGCGGCCGTCTCGGGTGTGGTGAATTGTTGATTTTGTGGTTCTTTATTGTTTGTTGCTTACAGGTTGGGGGTATTGCTGGTATGTTTGTGTTTCTGGCGTGGTTTGGATGTGGGTATTTGGGGGGTGTTCTGAGGGCAGCATTTGACTCACATACCTATTTCTCCAACTGGTAATACAACACTGGGGGATAATATTTTGCTACTGCCGTGGAATATACAGGGATTTACATTTACAAATCAGAAAAAGGTCCCTCTAATTGCTAATTATGCCAAGAATCATAAAATAAATATTATATACTTACAAGAGACACATTTAACACAGGAAAATAAGCTTCCTAGTGTACCGGGTGGGGTGTACACAGATATGGCTCCCCCTTCACATCCCACTCACGTGGTGTTGCCACATATATAAATCGCTCCTTAGAATTTAAGTTACATGAACAGATTGGAGATGCAGAAGGACGATACTATTATACCGGGCGAGGTTTCGGGCTACGGATCCTCATTATAGATAAATATGCTCCAAATGCTGATTGCCCTGAATTCTTCCATAGTTGCGCTAAACATTTACATACATTTTAAAAATATGAGACTATATGGGCTGGTGATTTCAATGTAGCGCTATCCCTAGGCATGGACAGATCCACAACAAACCAGTCCTCTCTACCTAAGGCGGTCTTGAAATGGTTGAAGATAGCAAAATACAGCGAGTTTCACCACGTTTGGCATGTGTTACACCCTATAGAAAGGGAATACTCCTTTTACTCCGGGGTCAATGGGAGCTCCTCAAGGATAGACTATGTTATGGTATCTTCAGAGCTGGTACATAGAATTACTGATGCTAAGATCCTCTCTCGTACTCTTTCGGACCACTCCCTGGTCTGAATTCTTCTTACTTGCCCCCTCAACCTCCTAGGTGGATGTGATGCGCTTTGGAGCCCGGGTGCTGGAGGACGCCATCTTCCGTCAGGACATTGCACAGGATATTCAAACTTTTTTCAAACAAATGTTGGGTCTGTCCATGACAATAGAGTAGTGAGGGAGACCCTCATGGTGTATATAAGGGGGTGTTGCTTATCAAGAGAGGGGGAAGTCCTGAAGGTGCTCTGTAGGTCCATAGCCAGACTGGAGGGGGAAGTCAAGGAGTTGGAGATGCAACAAGGTTCCCGGGACACCCCCTCTATACGCGGGAACCTGCAGAAAAAGAGGGAGGAGATGTGCCTTCTTATGTGCAGGGAAGAGCAGTTCCTTGCAGATCCCATTAAGGAGGCAGCATATGGTGAGGATGATCACCCCAGCCGCACACCGGCCTGGGCGATTAAGCGGGAGCAGCACTTTGACAATATTGTTGAAATCGAAGGCCCGGATGGGAAATCCAGCATAGGTCCTAGGGAAATTAATGACATATTCCAAAAGTAATATGAGCAGCTAAACACATCGTAATTCCAAGCGGGGCGAGACTCCATGACCTAATACCTTGATCAGGTGGCCTTGGGGTGGCTTGACCCAACTCAGGGCGAGGAGCTGAATGTACCTCCCATGGAGGAGGAAATACATAAAACAATCCTCTCTCTCCCCAACGGTAAACCCCCGGGCTTGGATGGAATCACGGCGGAGCTATACAAGGAGTATGCTGACCTGATAGTCCTGCACCTCTGTAGCATGTATGAGTCCGCTATGGCATCGGGCGTCTTACCCGAGTCTACCAGAATGGCACTTGTGATGATATTTTTGAAGCCAAACAAAGACGCCCTAAAATTCTTCTCCTATGGACCCCTGTCTTTAATTAACACTGATAACAAAAGCCTGGCCAAAATATTGGCTGACCGCCTCCTCCCACATATGCCGGCACTGGTTCTCCCATACCAGGCCAGTTTTATTCCTGGCTGATCCACATAGAATAACTTGAGATGGCTATTCACACTAATGCATAACGTCAATCCCACAATTCCCATAGTGGTAGCCACTCCAGATGCAGAAAGGGCCTTTGACTCCGTCGAGTAACCCTTTCTTTTTGAGGTCCTTCGGCACTCTGGAATATGACGTACTTATCTTCGGTGGGTCCACTTATTATATACCGCGTCAAGGGCTGCGATATACACAAATCGTATACTGTCTGAGTGCATCACCCCTAAGCGGGGCACGAAACAGGGCTGTGCCCTGTCAGCTAACCGTTTTGCCCTCGCGATCGAGCTCTTAGCATGCTATCTCAGGGAATATCATGCCCATCAGGGAGCACATATCCATTCCCACATCTCAATTATTTCTTTATATGCTGATGAGATGTTGTTATGCATACAACATCCTGGAGAAAACTTACCTTTCGTGGTCCAATTGATTCATAGCTTTGGTGACATGTTGGGATTACGGATCAACTGGTCCAAATTAGAGGTGCTCCCGTTGACCCCTGTGGTGCGGCAGGAGGATATAGGATCTGAATTTAGATGGTGCCCTCATGGTATGAAATATTTAGGTATTCAGGTTACAACCTCCCCGATTGATCTGTACATGGAGAAATACTTAAAGGCGCTTGACAGCTATGAACATAGAGTCGAGGCTTGGAAGCTGCTCGGTTGTCCCTGTCCAAGATGGTTATCCTCCTAAAATTTTTATATCTATTTAAAAACGCCCTGACTTTGCCTCCGGCCGGCTTTTGACCACCCTATGGAAATTGATGGTTTGTCTTGTATGGGCTGCGAAACAGGCCAGGATATCATATCAAAAGCCCTCGCAGGACAAGGCCACGGTGTTGAGCGATGCAGGTTCGCAGGAGACGCTGCCTGATGATACATAGCACACATTTCTACGTCCACGCTTCCATGCCTATAAAAATTGAGGTATGGACCCTCTGCAGGTCAAGGCTGTGTTATTGAGCGACGCAGGTGTTTGGCGGCAAAGGGGTAGCGGCGTAGACAGTGAGTGTGGCCGCAAGGTAAGAAGGTGCTGGGAGAGTTAGCTTGCTACTTCCCCAAAACCCCCTTGACCTGGTGACCCTCTCATTCTTGCACACGTGTTGCTCCCCTGCGACGGTATCTTACGCCCCCGCTTGCATCTTAGGCTGCAAGTTTCCCCTTGCAATTCTAAGGCCGCGTGCTCTCCCCCGTATCTTGAGCTGTGTGTGCTCCCTCGCATCTTAGGCCGCGAGCTTCCTCTTGCAACCCTTAGGCTGCGTGCACTCCCTCGCATCTTAGGCTGCATGTGCTCCCTTGCATCTGCGGCCACAAGCTTACCCTTGCAACTCTTAGGCCGCGTGCGCTTCCCTCTCTACTTGGCCGCACACTCCCCTCCTTTCTTTTAGTCGCTACGCTCCCTCGCATCCTAGGTCCACTCTCTCCCCGCCATCCCCTCCTTCCCCTATTGTGTACTGTTCTTGTTGTCTCCACGGTTGTTGGCCTATATTACATTGTATTGCCTGCATTCCTGCTGTGTTCCTTCCTTACTTCTAGGTTCCATTGCTGATTGTGCTGTTCTTGTAGTTTTTGTTTCTCCACAGTTGTTGGCTTACATTGCATTGCCTGCATTCTTGCTTTGTTCCTCCTTTACCTCTAGGTTCCCTTGGTGATTGACATGTGTGTCCTCCTTGTTCAGTTTGTGCTTCACTATACTGCTGCTTCCTTCAATGTAGGTCCTCTATTGTAGTCTTTGCTCTGTCATTGGCCCCCAGGTTCCTGTTGCATTCTGTGCCTTGTTGCTCGTTACCTACAAACGTATCCTTCTTATTAGGTTCCTAATTCTTTGCTGAATGTTGCTGTTGTCTATGCATTGCATCTGATTTTCTGTCATTTATCTTCTCCGTTGTCTTGTCCACCGTGTCCCCCTCCTACTGTTCCCCCTCATCTGCCTGTTCCCCAGTGCGGGCCACCCTCTCACCCCCCTTCTCTTCACCCCCCCTCTTTCTCTCTGCACCCTGTATGGTGCTCTCTGTATCACCTATCTTCTCTAACTGCTTTTCTATCGACTATCCTATCAATCGCACTAAGTCTGGTAGGAAGAAGTTCAAAAGGGACATCCTGGTCTCCAACACAGGCCTCCCCATCACTGATATCTACACCAGTGCTACACCAGTGCTTCCTCCAGACAGACCCTCACCGACATCCTCTTTGTCGTTCCCTCCCCAGGCCTATGGACCCCCCATACGGTTTCTGTTCTCTCTCCCTTTTCATCTTCTCCCATTAATGGTGGCACCTGGTGGGAGGCCCTCCTGGCTCCCTTCCACTCTCTAAGACCATCATTAATGCCTAACTAAACAGCACCGTCTTGGTCTAAACTCCTCCTTTTTGATAGACGTTTCCTGCGCCTTATCAACTTCCTTTCCACTCCTGCTATCCCTTCTCTCCCCTCTCTGGATCCTCTGCTGCCTCCATCTTCTGCCACCTCTGCGGCTCCCTCTGCTGCTTCTCTGGCCACCCTGTTGCCTCCTTCCTCCGCCACCCCTCTGTCACCCTCTTCTTCCTCCCAGTCTACTTTGTCTTCTCCTCCTTCCTCCTCCCTTGCCCATCCCCGGGCTCCTCCAACACTTCTTCAGGGCGTACTTCTGACCTGTACCCCTCCAGGGAAGTCTTTCAAAGGGGGCAACCTGCTCCACTTTGCTACTCTCAACTCTCACTCAGCTGTCAAATACTCCTCTGACATCTCCTGTCTCCTGGAAGAATTTGATTTGAATTTACTCAGTCTTACGGAGACTTGCTTCACCACCAGCTCTTTAATGGGCTTGGATGCTCTCCTTCCGGATTGCTACAAGATCCTCTCTCTACCCAGAACCAGTGGATCCCTGATTTTATCATTCCTATGCAGGACTACCCCTACTTTTAATGTCTGGTCAGCTGGCTCTCTATCTATCCTGACCTCTCTCTCATTGTGGCCACTAGCAAGAGGCTGCCTGGCCAGGCTGCCCTCTTCCTCTCTAAGTGGGCTGACCTCTCCTCATCCCTCCTCACCTCTACCTCTCAACTTCTGCTTGGAGACCTGAACATCCACCTGGATGCTACTTTCCCTTCTTCAGGACTCTTTTGCAACCTCTGCGTCTCTCTATTTATCTCTATTCTTCCCTCTGGCCTGACTCACTCTGCAGGGCACACAATGGATATTCTGATCTCCTCAGACCTCCCACTCTCTAACCCTCTCACCTCTCTCTTCACTGACCACTTCCTCTTTCCCTCCCACCTTTTTCTCCCCACCCCTCAGGCCAACCCGACCCCACAACTGCCGCCAACCTTCTCGGTCATCCGACCCATGAAGCGTGTGCCAGCTGAGGCTTTCGCCGCTACTTTCTCTCCTCATTCTGCACCTTTGGCTGACTCACACCCTGATACCGCCCTATCTAATCTTCATCTTTCTATCTCTAACAATCTTGATGTCCTTGCCTCTGTCATGAGGATCCACTTGAAGCCCAAATCCAAGTTTAACTCTTGCTATGACTCCAACCTCGTCACCCTTAAACCCAAGTGCAGGGTGGCTGAGAGGAAGTGGAGGGCAACGGGTGCACCCTCTGACAAACTGGCCTGTGCCTGGTCCAAAGGCAATGCAGATTTTATGTGCTCGCCAAGAAGAGAGTCCACATCCAAGCCTGCATTTCTGTAGCATCTAACAACTTGGCCGAACTCTTCAAAATCTGCAAGGACCTGGGCAACCCTGCTGCAGTCAACACCTCTCATGTTTCCTCCCAGGCCCTCTGCATGGCCTTGGCTTATCATTTCATCACTAAAACTCAGGACATCCTGTTCACCCTCTCTGTGTCTACCTCCTCCTCCTCATCCATTCCTGGCCCGCCTCTGGCCGACTCTCCTCCTCCCTTCTCTTCCTTTCCCTTGTTCACCCCAGACAATGTTTCTAGACAAGTCCGATCTATAAAAATCTCATCATAGCAGGTTCTCCCCTGCTCATCTAGAACCATCAAAGACCACATCGACACCCTTGCTCCAGGCTTGGCCGATTTCTGCAATCACTCCTTTGCCAATGGAACCTTCCCCTCCCCTCTTAAGCACTCCCTTGTGCACCCCCTTCTTAAGAAGCCTTCTGTGATCCTTCATATCCGGCTAACTATTACCTGATCTCCATCACTCCTTTCCTGGGAAAACTCTTGGAAAAGCTTGCCATCTCCCAGCTTAGTCACTGAATCTGTTGGTTGTCTCCACGACCACCAGTCTAGCTTCAGAGCTGCCAGAAGCACAGAAACTGCTCTCCTGAAACCCTGTGAAGACCTTCTCCCGAACCTTGACTGTAACCTTCCTGCTGTCCTCATTCGTCTCGATCTCTCATCTGCTTATGACATGGTCAACCATGCCATCCTGCTCACTCACCTCTGTGATAACCTGGGTATCACTGATGAGGCCCTGGCCTGGCTGATCTCCTTTCTCATTGATCGACTCTCTCAGTTCCAACTGGAGTCTTTCCCCACTTCTATCTCTCTCTCTGCTTGTGGTGTCCCTCAGGGGTCTAACCTTTCTCCCTGGCTCTTCAACCAATACCTGGCACCTCTTGCCCACTGCATCGCCAATTTCTGCTCCAACTTTCAGTGTTTTGCGGTTGGCACCAAGCTCTCTTTCAGGCTCCCCTCAGCCACTTCTTCTCCTTCTCTCACACCAGAATGTCTGGGCGCAATTCAGGAATGGTGCACCACCAATGATCTCTGCCTTAATACCAGTAAGACTGAGATCCTCCTCATCGGAACACCAGCTCCCTCCTTCCCTCTTTCTCCCTAGCCCTCTTCCTGTTCCTACCTGTGAGGCTAAAAATCTTGGGGTAATCTTCGACTCCACCCTCTCGTTTACATCTCTGAGGTGTCTAAGAAGTCAAACTGTCAGCTGGACCTCCTCAGAAGTAGTCTTGCTTTCCTCACTTACCCCAAGAAGCTCACTGTCTCCAGAGCTCCGGTCCTCTCAAGAATGGACTACTCCAACAGCCTATTTCTAAATCTTCCTGCTTCTACTCTCCGACCCCTACAACTTATCCAGAACAGGACTGCAATAGTTGTCCTTGGCCTCAAGCTCAAGCCCAGGGATTGTATCCCTCCAGCTCGGAAATCCCTTCACTGGCTCCCTGTGGTGGCAAGGATCAAGTTCAAGATCCTTTGCATCATCCACAAGGCTTTGTTGGGCCTGGTACCACTCTACCTCCAACTCTCTCTTCCTAAACATCTCCCTTCTTGAGCCCTCCACTCATCCACCACCAACTCTCTCAGGGTCAGTCACTTTTCCAAGCAGAGTGCTGGGCAGCAGATCTCTCTCTTTGGCTGGGGCTTCCCTCTGCAACAGCCAACCTTCTTCTCTCGAACTTGAGCAGACCCACCTCCGGTTCCGGAAGAAACTCAAGACCTTTCTTTTCGTTTCCGCTTTCTCTCTTCCTCTCCTCTGATGATGCCCCGACTGTCCCACGCACTGATAACCTGGCTATCCTCTGAACTTGTGCCCAGGCTCCTGCATGTCCAGTTGCCTGGCACACTCCCTTCTGGCTCTCCCGGCACCTGCGGCCTGTATCTGCAACCCTACAGTCCCCCCTGTTAGGCAAAGTTTGCATGCAGTACCCTTTTGGACCACTACACACAACTAGGACTAAAGGTGTAAGCAAAACCAACCTTTGGTATAAGTCTATACCACACAGTTTTTGGTAGCGAGCTGAGCAGCTAGGCTTATCTCAAGAGGGAATGTGAGCTTGTAATGAGGTTACACAGAGGTCTACAATTACAAGTATTCAAAGACTATTATACTCAAGGTTTCTTGGTAAAACACTTCTAAATTTATTACACAGTCAATTAGAAAACATTCACTAAAAGGAGGCAATCAATATCACACAAAAATATACTACAATACTTCACACTAACCGGTTCTGAAATATTTAAACTACTTTGAAGGAGGAGCAAAATGGCATTCAGAGCAGTTGAAGTAAGAGCAAAAAGGCATAAGTTAATAAAACGAATAGTAGAGTTACTTTTAAACAGTGCAAATAGTTTGAATTCACCAGAGGGGTTGATCCAATGCAATATGTAGGCCAAAGTCAATGGGCTAGAGTCTTGTATAGGTAACAACGGTTCTGGTAGTTAAACGGAAAAGTCTTTGCCACGGTTCTCAGAAGTAGTTCATAGAGGAAAGGTTCATATGTCAGATCACAAGCTGACTAGGCCTGCAAGTTGCCAAAGTTTCATGCACTTTCGCAGTGAGAGGTAAGTTCTCTCGGTCAGGTTTTCACAGTACCTTATTTTGAAGAAAAAGATCCAGCTGAAGACTTCTGTTCCTGGCAGTTCCTGCAGATCTCGCTGTTCCAGAGCCTTAGTCGCAGGGACAAGAGGGAGGACGTCGGGGGACTCCTGCACTGCAGAGGGAGTGGTCGCAAAGCTGGCAAACTGGTAATTCTTAGATTCCGGTAGCTGTCTTCAAGCACACAAACTGGTGTCCTTCTCCCTGGTTATTCGGTTTCCTGCAGCACTCTGAGGAAAATACAACCAGCTCAGAGAATGGTGTCCAGGTGGCTTAAGAGTTGATTGGTCCCACCAACTCAAAGGGAGATGTCCTTGAAGGGCTTCTCTGTCGAGATGAACTTGGCGATTCGGACCTGCAGCAGGGCTTCACCGGGCAAACCAACGGTGCAGGAATTACAGCATCCATCCTCAGTTCTTTTGTTCCAGTGGTTGACTCTGCTTTGCAAGCCAAGAGACTCGCCTTTTAAACAGTTTTCTCCCATTCATTCCAGCCTAGCTGCCACGCACCCAGCAGGGTGGCTGTCCATGCCGGACAGTCAGCCAGCCAATCACGCCAGAGTGCATTTGGGTCTCCTAAGAGACTAAGCACAGGAAGTTTCAGGCACCTCCCTCACTTCCTGCCCACCCCAAACACTCGGGCGCCAGAGGCGGTCTCCATTCCTGAAGCCCGCCACAGGCGTGGGAACAAAGGGACCAAACCTAGTTTGGCACGCAGAGACAAAGGGCCTCATTCCGAGTTGGTCAGTAAGGGTTAACGGTCACTGGTAAGGAGACCGGTGCCGTTAAACCTTTACCCCCCAATTCCGAGGTCCCTTAGCGGGACCCGCAAAGGCCGTGTGGTCTGACCACACGCCCTTTGCGTGTCCCGCTAAGGGACCAGGGCGCTAATAATGGCAGCGCCTTCCCCGTTCCCATTAAGCCTTATGGGGGCTCAAATGGGAATGGGAAATTGTTGGTTGAATGGGGACTTACCGGGTCCGAACAGGTCAGAATGTCCCGGTAAGTCCCCATTCACCCAGACCGGACACAGACACGGGTTTGGAGGCAGCCATGGCGCAAATAGCGCCATGGCTACCTCCAAACTCGGAATGAGGCCCAAACTCTGGAAGGACCTTTACAAAAAGAAATGGCCAAAAAAGAAGACCGGACCTGTTTTTACAGAACGGGCTCATACGCCATTTTGAAAAACATGGCTCCCGCGATTTAACGCTACCGTTGTTTGCGGTCGGGAAAAATCATGGTAGTTCATTGTAAAACCACTGCTACATGAGTTTCTAGACACAGGGGATACTAGTGTCTAGTGCACTCTAAGTCAATTTAACTTTACTTTCTCTGGGAAACAGTAGTTTATCCCAGAGAAGGTACTTAAACCTTGGGACAGCCTAAAAGGCTTCCCTGTGCCACTGCACTGAGGGTGCTGTGTGACATACATGAAAAGATGATGCCTATGGAGTTATCTAAAACCCCATAATCAAAGAACACAAGAGTAAAACACACATCAAAATACATGAGAGAGTGGGAAAAAAGGCTCACACTCTCTCCAAGTAAAAAAAATCAAGTCCTCAAAATCCAGAAAAGTTGCTGGAGGCCTCTAATGTGAAGGGAATTAGCACATTTATGAGAATTGTCCATAACACCCCCGCTCTGCACTTATAAGCCACCCGCTGGCTGCACTTATTGAGTTACCTGCACTTCTCCCCCCCCCACCCCTGGCCCTTCTCCCCTTCCTCCTCCCTGATCTGAATGAAACAGGCCTTTTAAGATCGTTGTTTTGTCCTCCCTCTGTTTTCCCCTCCTTGTCTTGTCGCTCCTAGAAACACTTGTTTACAAGTGCGTTATAAATTCCATATCATATCATATGATACCCTAATGTTACCCTATGATAAAGGTCGGTCTGTAGTATCCGGACCTATATATGTATTTCCTTGCTGCTCATCTTCAGGATTCTGCATGGTGGTGGATCCCTCATGATGCGTTAGAAAAGGTGATAGCTTTCCCGGATGATCTCAGGGCACTATTATGGGCAGGCCCTACCAGGTGGCCGGGGGGGTCAGGGGTGCTCAGGGACGTAATTTCAGCAAAATGCCAGGGGTAGTGGAAAAATGAAAAATATGGTTACAATATCCCTGTAAATTGATATATACATTTCATACAATAATGGATCATCATATGTATCAGCAGAAAAAAACATGCTATAACAAAAATTCACTGTTAGACCTGATTATCTGCAAAATCTTGAGATGTCTGACATAATTGGAAAGAGGTTAACAGTGGGATTGGGTATATAAAGGAGTGTTTCAACCACGTACATAGAGACTATCTCGGCCACTGTGTTCAATCTTAAACCTCAGTGTCTGTGTCTATGACTGAGAAGGTTCACCAAGGGTTCAATTATTAGGGTGAAGAGGAGCAGGGGCAGAGGGCAATCCTGCCTGGTACCCCTACCCAGCTGAAATGGTGAAGAGTAAACATTCCTCATTTGATTCTAACCTCCGGACGGGAGTATGACAATGTAATACAAGATAAAAAGTAGGAACCAAATCCATTGATTTCCATCACTTCGAAGAGGAACTCCAAACATACTGAGTCAAAGGCTGTCTCAATATCTAATGACACTGCCACCGCCGGAGCATTTGCATCTACCAGGGATATAACGTCAAACAAGCACCGCAAGTTCAGGGAGGTAGAATGAGCTGGAATACTGCATTATTGGTTGTAACCTAGACGCCAGAGCCTGAGTGAATATTTTAATATCAGAGTTCATTAAGGTCAAGGGTCCATATGAGGCACACTCCTCAAATGTGTTGTTGGGCTTCAAGAGAACTATGATTATAACTTCACTCAAAAAAAAAGGAAAGTGCCCGATGCCTACTCCTCCCATAAATGAAGGAGGTAGGGGCCCAAGATCGGCCAATATTTTTATAAAATTCTGCACCAATGCCATCCGATCCTAGGGCTCTGCTCAAGGGTAACGTGCCAATGGCAGCAAGAATTTCTTCGAGCATCAACAGAGCTACCAAGGTTTTAGCCACGTCGGCAGACAACAGCAAGGTAAGTCTCAGATTTATTATGATTTGATGAGGGCTATGCAGGTTCTTTTAATATTGAAGAAATATCAATACATATCAATATATTTATTAGTGTCCCTGGTGTGGAGGACCTCATCCCATTGTGGCCGTGACCCCGTCCATATTATTTTAATTCTTCATAACCCTTGCCAATGAATGGCCTGCCTGGCCTATCTGCTTTACCATAGTGCTTTGCCATGGCCAGTATAGAGGAATTTCTCTTTCAGATAACACTCAAAATTTGTCCAACTGACTTTTCATTTCCGGTCATATTCAAGGATCAGCAGCAGATAATTGCTGCAAGTCCAATATTCTTAATTTTTCTTGTGATTCGGCTACCTCTCCAGCTCTCAAAAATGTATCAATATCATAATTCCCGGGATGTATACCTTAAACGCCTGCCATAGTGTACCCATGTTGCTAACATATCCTTTATTCTCTGAAAATTAGAGCTGTATGTGGTTCTGGATACAGGCATCAAATACCGAGTCCAGCAGGGCAGCAGGTTTAAAATGCCAAGCCTACTGGCATCTCCCAACACCTAATTAAGAAGGATGGGGGAGAGAGATCTGACAACGCGAGGGGGAGGATATGGCATGAGTTTACCAGGCCCAGTAGTGATGAAACCACCAGCCAATAGTCCATGCATGACATGTCATGGACCGGGAATAATAGGTATATATCTCTGTCGGCATGGTGCAAATACCTCCATACATCAATCAGACCTAAGCACCACATGACATCTACCAATTCCTGCGCCTATCTGGGCAGCATTCTGTGAGATATGCCAGTACAATCATTGGCAAAGAGTAAAAAAGAGTGGTGTCTCACGAGGTAACTGCATAAACATAAACTAATTAATGTCCATGCCAAATGTATTTATATTGAGCTCTGCAAGGAAAAATACATAGGCATTAAGAGTCGTTAAGATCTAAAATGTAAGTTATTTTATTAATGTAAACAGTGACAAGTACACCTATCGAAAATATAAAAGACATAAAAAATTATGTTACAATGAGCAACACGTATGCAAACATCAGTCTGGCTGACTACAGTGTGCAAAATGGCAGCAGTAAAATGCATCAAAAAGTATGGCCTACATAAATGTCTAATTTCCTATAAATAGAGTATTATATCGTGGATACGGGCCTAATACTGTGTACAACATTCAGCATAAAGTGCAAAAGTTAGTGAAAAACAAATATGCCCGTCAAATAATATACAGAGCACTTATTTGAGCCTCACAGGTCGCTCAAAGCACTTATATCAATGGTCAATAGTGACCATACACTACTAACTGTAATATTGATGTCAAACCATTTGTTATCGTTCACATATTATACCATGAACATGTAATTTGTGTAGTAACTCCGAGCCCCAGGTTTTTGCAAATGTACCATATGTAGCATTTAGAGTTTGTGTTTCTAGCAGCAGCATGACAATCTGCACCTTATTCCTTTCTATCTATGATATATGTTTACATGCTTTAACAAAGTTACCCAGTCCCCGAAACTTCCAGCTCAAAACAGTGATTGAATATCCCCCTGAAATCGCCAGGTCAGGCTTCCCTGACACCATTCATTCTGTAATAACTAAAGGTAACAAATCGGAGACATGTTACCGAGCATTTTCCAAGTGCATTAAACTAAATTATGCCTAACTCACCCAGCCCCACCCTCACCGCCGCAGTAAACATTGCAGTGTGACGCACTGGCCCCACAAACACAAACCCCATAACTAATGAATGTCAATAAACTTTCAGGCTGGCAAAGGGAACGCGGGCGCACTGATAAAGCACTGATAAGAGCCGGCACATGCCAGCAACCGACATATAGCACTGCACAGCATACCTAGCTCGGATGAACCAAGTGTGAGGACAGTGTGAGTTTACATTAGCTGCCATGGGTCTGAGAGATGTGGAATGCATAATTACAGCTGACAATGAATACCCAGATTGCATATTGGCTTAGAGTAGCACTTATGTAGCTGGCCCCACAGCAGGTAGAGACATATTCCCTTCAATAAATGATACCTTCCTCTGGGACTGTGAACAAGAAAGTTTTGCCTTTCAATTGAAACCTTAATTTCACTTGAAGCAAAATTGAATAAGGGATTTTTCTCTGAGTAGATGTTTTTTTATGCCCAGGAAGGATTTACGTTCATTCTGGATTGTTGTGGAAATGTCTGGATATTGGAAGACTCTGATGGATCCCAATTGGTGTACTCCCTTTTCTCTGGCGTCGTCCTCTTTTCTGTAGTTCAGGATCTTTGCTATAATCAGCCTAGGAGCTGCACCTGGGTTAGGCCTCAGGGCCAGCGGCGGGCACGCTCGACTGTAAAGTAAAAGGATAAAGCGGGGTTATCTAAACGTTTGTTAATCAGACCTTCCACTTATTCTTCCACGCTCCCTTGTATTGTAGCTTGGGGCAGCCCCACAATACAGATACTATTATGCAGTATTACCCAGAGAGCGAGATTCAGGATCCTCACATTTTGCTTTCACATTTTTTTAGATACTTTGACATATTTTCACAGGCTGCCCCATAGCTCCACAATCCCGTCTACTTGATCACCGATTTTTGTTTCGGCTACAGTTCTGCACACGCTTTCCTTTTCCAGCTTACTATTGATTGTTTGTTTACTGGATGTAATCTCATGCAACTTAGTATACATAGGGACAAAGCCCTCCTACATGCCCCCGTATAGCTGGCGCACATCCATGTTGAGCTCCCCTCCCCCTGTTCCTCCCCACTCAGGGCTGCATCTCAGCTTCTGTTGTTTTGCTCAGGGCCATAGTCAAATGATCCATTTTGCTTTGTTTCTTTCCTCCACCTCCACTGGTCATGGCAGCACACACTTCACCTTCGCAAACCCACTCAGCTCCCTTACGGGATGTAACCCGTTCCTGCTGAATGACAAACCGGCACAGAGCTCACCAGGAAGCCCCCACATGCGGTACCCACCTACTATTAGAACTCTTGTATTATTGTATGTGCTCCAGAGCGTGAAAGGATCCGTGCAGGGCACCGACCATCAGGTACTTATATGTGAGAGCACTTGGGCCTGCAGGGACCGTTGAAGAACAGATATATGCTCTCTCCTGGCCTCTCAAGCAGCTATAAAACCACCAAGCAGTCCAGGCCATGCTGGCCCCCAGGAGAAGTTGGCACTACCCACTGGGAGGCCCTCCTTGACCTCTTCACCATTTCCAGGGTCATCATAAATGTCTATCTAAATGGAACCGTCATGGTTCAGGGTCCTCAACCCAACCTTCTTCACTTTGACAGGCTACTACCCCGCCTCTCAAACCTTACCTCTCCCCTTGAACAGGCTCCCTTGTCTCCTGTGTCTTCCTCCTCCGATACACTGGTTCCCTTGCCTGCTGTGCCTTGCTCCTCCACTACACTGGCAAACTGGCCTTGCCTTACTCTACCCGCCCCCCTTGTGGCCTCTGGCTCCTCTGCCGTCCTCCAATATTCCTATGGCTCCCTTGCCACCCTCAGGGGGGACCACCATCCCCTGCGACCCCTGCAGAAGACCTTCAAAGATGGCAAGCTGCTTCATATTGCCATGCTTAACTCTCGCTCCACTGCCAAACACTTGTGCGACATCTGCAACCTCCTTGAACACATGGATCTTGATGTGCTTGCAATCATGGAGACTTGGTTCAAGGACAGCTCTGTCATGGGTTTTGACACACTTCTCCCCGAAAATTACAAGATCCTCTCCGTACCCAGGCCAAAGAGGTCGGGAGGGGGAGTGGCATTGATCTTCCCAGAATGGATACCTGTGTCCATCATCCCCACACAGGCCTACTCCTCTTTCGAATGCTTAGTCTG
Organism: Ambystoma mexicanum; assembly: GCF_040938575.1. Taxonomy (NCBI): domain Eukaryota; kingdom Metazoa; phylum Chordata; class Amphibia; order Caudata; family Ambystomatidae; genus Ambystoma; species Ambystoma mexicanum. Next base: position 678,219,538 of record NC_090927.1, on the reverse strand, counting down.
CAGGCTTTCACTCTCTCCTAAATCTTCCCTTCTTATGGCCACCTTCTATCGGCCACCAGGGCAATTCACTATCTACCTCTCAGAATGGGCTGACATTGCCTCCTCCCTACTCTCCTCCTCCTCCCAACTCCTCCTGTTGGGCAACCTCACATCCATCTGGACTCTCCTGAATCCTCAAGACCTTTCTGCAACCTATGTGACTCCCTCTCCCTCTCTATCCTACCTTTTGGCTCCACACACATAGCGGGCCACACTTTGGTTACCCTCATCTCCACCAACATCCCTCTCTCTAGCCCTCTCACTACCTCTCTCTCCTGGATGGACCATTCTCGTCTCTCTTCACACTTAATTCTCTCCTCTCGCATCGTCACAGCCGGCACAGTCACTTGGTTTCAAAGTCACGAGACCCATGAAAAGAGTGACAAAGACTGCCTTTGACTCCACCAACTCTCCGCCTCCTTCTCCTGCAGTTGACTCCCACCCTGACACAGCCCTCGCTAACTTCAATCTCTCCATCGCCAACACCCTTGACATTCTTGCCCCTGTCATGAGGGTCCGACTGAAGCCGTCCAAAAAGTGCAACTCTTGGTACGACTCTGATCTGGCTGCCCTTAAACGGAAGTGCAGAGCAGCGGAAAGGGAATGGAATGCATAAGGTGGGCCCCTGACAAACTGGCCTACCGCCTCCTTCAAAAGCAATATCGACTCTGCATCCGCACCAAGAAAAGAGTCTTTATTGAAGTCTGCATCTCTGCAGCTTCAAACAACACGGCCAAACTTTTCAAAGTCTGTAAGGGACTGGCCAATCCTGCAGCAGCCTCCTGTTCTGCCACACCCACCCAGGACCTTTGCTCAGCCCTGGCTTTTCACTTCTCAAAAACCCAAGACATCCTTTCCTTTCTCACCTTTACACCACATCATTGTAAGTATTTCAATCCGGCACACACCCAAGTCAAACCCAGCGTGTAGTGCCCAAATGAAACCCTTATTTATTTTATCTATAAGTTCAATATTCTGAACGATATATCACTCGTGTCACACCCTTCTCCTGGAACCCTCCCCCCCCCCCCCGGTCACACGGAACCAGGAATCAGGCTAATTTGCAAAGGAAAATATTTATTTATGTATGTAGAATTCAAATCACAATGGCCCTCATTACGACCCTGGCGGAAATCGCGGTGCTAAATGCACCGCGGAGCACGGCGGAAAGCTGCCGATAGCGCCATGGAGGTTGGCGGATTTTCCGCCCCATGCCGACCTTGGCGGGGCGGTAAATCCCCATTCCCCATTTTACCCTTCCCCATTCCCATTTTTGCCCCATAGGGTATAATGGGAGTGGGGAAGGCGTTAATTGCGCCACCGCAAAATACGGTGGCGTAATTAACATCAAGGTCCCGTAGCGCCATGGATTTCTCCGCCCGGAAAAACCAGGCGGAAAACGTTCCATGGCGCTACGGGAACTCGTAGTAGGGCGGACGGGTCCGCCGCGAATAACGCTGGCGTAAACCCACTCCGCCAGGGTCGTAATGAGGGCCAATATATTTTAATAGGTAAACAACAATCACCAATGGGGTGACAGAACACTGAATAATATATTTTAATGCACTAGGAATCAAGTGATGAACATAAAAACAAATGCAGCACAGAAAAGAATACTTTTTAATTGGTGTAGAACAGATTGCACTATGGTTAGGGGTTCCCCCTGCAGCACCCCTCAACCCCCCAATGGGCAATTAAATAGATGTGAGGAGAGAGCAGGTATTCAGGAATAGCACAAATCAAACAGAATATCACTCCCACCTTCCCCCTTCAAGCACAAGAGAAAAACGGAATTGAATTTTCACGGTCAGAATGGCTTTGAAATTTTCTTTGCAATTGACTGAGCAAAAACACCAACAGGGTAATTCATAGAATTTCACACAAAAGTGGCGCACGTGGCTGGCGCACAGTGTCCCCGTGCGTTACACTGCGCCAGCCGCGTGCGATAAAATCCATTTCATCGCACAGCGTATTCATGGATTTTAGCCCCCAAAACCAGCCGTGGCGCAGAGTGGCGCAGCGACCCTGCAGCAGCGCCAGTTACGCCCCCAAGAACGCCCTCGCTTAAGAAAAATCCATCAAAATCCCCAATTCATCGCAAATGTCTGCGCTAACCCTGGACCAGTTTACAGGGCTGCCAAACAGCAAACGCCAAGCGGGGTCCGTGTATTACTGGGCTGCGCGTGAAGTTTCACACGCGATTGGCCCTGTGCGAGCGGGGTATGTGTATAACTGGGGAGCGCGGGAAGTTTCACACGCGATTTCAGCAGGGTACGTGTATTACTGGGGTGCGCGGGAAGTTTCACACGCGATTTCAGCAGGTTACGTGTATTACTGTGGTGCGCAGGAAGTTTCAGACGAGATTGGCCCTTGTGCGAGCGGGGCACGTGTATTACTGGGGTGCGCGGGAAGTCTCACACGCGATTGGCCCTGTGCGAGCGGGGTACGTGTATTACTGGGGTGCGCGGGAAGTTTCACATGCGATTTCAGCTGGGTACGTGTATTACTGGGGTGCGTGGGAAGTTTCACACGCGATTGGCCTTTGTACGAGCGGGGTACGTGTATTACTGGGGTGCGCAGGAAGTTTCACACGCGATTGGCCCTGTGCGAGCTGGGCACGTGTATTACTGGGGTGCGCGGGAAGTCTCACACGCGATTGGCCCTGTGTGAGCGGGGTACGTGTATTACTGGGGTGCGTGGGAAGTTTCACATGCGATTTCAGCTGGGTACGTGTATTACTGGGGTGCGCGGGAAGTTTCACACGCAAATTCAGCAGAGTACGTGTATTTCAGGGGTGCGCGGGAAGTTCCACACGCAATTGTCCTGGGTACGTGTATTCCAGGGGTGCGCAGGAAGTATCACACGCAAATTCAGCAGGGTACGTGTATTTCAGGGGTGCGCGGGAAGTTTCACACGTGATTCCATCAGGGCACGTGTATTTCAGGGGTGCGCGTGAAGTTTCACACGCAAATTCAGCAGGGTACGTGTCTTTCAGGGGTGCGCGGGAAGTTCCACACGCGATTGTCCTGGGTACGTGTGTTCCAGGGGTGCGCGGGAAATCTCACACGCGAATTCAGCAGGGTACATGTATTTCAGGGGTGCGCGGGGAGTACTACACGTGATTTGGCCGTGTGGGTCCTCCCAGGTGTTCCCTCTACACCCTCCACGGCCCCTGCAGGCAGCCCACACCACAGGGGACTACCCTGCACCCCTGCTCATGTCCCGCAGGCAGACCATCCACCATGGGCATGCCCCCAGCCACGTCACATGTCACCCTGCACTACTGATCAACAACACATGTCTCCCAGCACCCCCACACCCCAGCACTGTGGGACACCTGCCAGCAGGCCCCCACTCATGTCCCCCTGCACCACCACCACTCCCCAGCATCCAGGGGCACCCTCCACCAGGCCCCCACACATGTCCCCCTGCACCCCCACCCCCCAGCACTGTGGGGCACCCTCCACCAGGCCCCCACTCATGTCTCCCAGCACCCCCACCCACCAGCACTGTGGGGCACCCTCCACCAGGCCTCCACTTATGTCTCCCAGCACCCCCACCCCCCAGCACTGTGGGGCACCCTCCACCAGGCCCCCACTTATGTCTCCCAGCACCACCACCCCCCAGCACTGTGGGGCACCCTCCACCAGGCCCCCACTCATGTCTCCCAGCACCCCCGCCCCCCAGCACTGTGGGGCACCTGCCAGCAGGCCCCCACTCATGTCTCCCAGCACCCCCACCCACCAGCACTGTGGGGCACCTGCCAGCAGGCCCCCACTCATATCCCCCTGCACCCCCACCCCCCAGCAGTGCAGGGCACCCTCCACCAGGCCCCCATACATGTCCCCCCAACACCTCATGACGATCCATAATCATGGCCCCCATGCCCACTCAATACACTGCCTATGCCACCCCAGTCCAAACACTCCACCAGGTATGACATCCATCCGACAAAGAAATCACCAGCACATGATGCATCCCAAATGGCTAGTCTGCACATCAACACATATCCGTCAAACCCACACAATGACAGCATGTGAATGATAGAACACACATTGTGACATGCATGAAACCAAAGAGAGAATACCACACATTGAAGTACAAAATTATAATGTATTAAACAGAAAAGCAAGGCAATGAAATGGAACAGAAGAAAATGGAAATAATGAATGAAATCCAGCATGTCCAATTAATGAAAAAGATGCATGAAATCCAAATGAAAGGCAATCCAAAAGCAAGTCTCCAAAGTGTCAGTCTGAGAAAATAAATCCAATGTTCCAAAATAAGAAAAAAACATTGATCCATGTGAAAAAAAAATCAAAAATCCAAATCCATTGTCAAACTATGTACAAGGTGAAAATCCAGGGTCCATGTGCCCAATCCTTTAAATGAAACCTATAAAATAAAATACTACCTAATGAAGAACTATATACAAGAAGTTGGGGCATTGTCCAAGCGCCCCAAAACAAAACAAAACCGAAAGGAAACTTAACACTAAAGAACTATTTACAAGGGCAGCGGGCTAGTCCAACGGCTCACTTCTGGATGTTGCGGACCAGGGCATCATCGAACTCCTGCTCAATGTCCCGGAGGCGGTCCTCCTCCATGGCCCGAGGGTCCGCAGGGCCGACGACATGTTCTCCTCCAACTCCCTGCGGATTGCTTCGAGGCACTCGGCCCGCCTCAGAGCCCTCCGCATGGAGTTCTCCGCCCTGACCATCGTGAGCCGTGCCTCTTCCGCCCGCTGCCGCTCCGCATCTATGGCGTGGCCCAACCGATGCCACACGGAAGACACTTCCCGTCCTGGGTCCTCCTGCCCTCCGGCCGATGCCTGCCCCTCCGATGTCGAAGGCCCTGAGCCATCATGGCTCCCACCTCGTTGCTGCTGCTGCTGTGCCTGTGCCCGTGCCCTGGCTCCTGCTGCCTGAACATTCTCGACCGGCCGGGGTGCAGTCGTTGATGTGGCCACCCCTGCTGCATGTCCGACTCCCGACTGTGGCAGGGATGTGTCCTCCACCAGCCTGGCCGCACCGTCAGAGGCAGCTCCACAGGGCATCCAGGTGACAAATGGGTGGAAAGATGGCACGGAGGATGACTGGCGCATAGGGTGTTCAGTTGAGGAGGGGGTCGGAACAAGCTGCAGCAAACGGAGGAATCCGGCCTGGGTGACCTGTCCGAGTAGGCCGACGCGGTCAACGAGCCATTCGAGATGACGTGCAGTCTCCTCATGAAAAGACTGCAGGTCACCTCACATGGCCCGTTGACGCAACGCCACACCAGTCAGGAAAGGCTCAACCCGTACCTGGATAGCCACGTCCGCAGGCAGAGGAAGGCCAGTTGTTGTAATCTCATCCCCTGCCTGAAAACGGGTCTGGACGTAGGCATCCCTGCTGGTGCAAGATGATGCAGTGACAGGATCAGGGACAGGATTGCACACAGGTACCTCCGCGGCGGACTGTGCTGCCTCCTGTCCCTGGTCCTGCCCTGCAATACTAGCACCAGTGGAATCCCCACCTCCAGACCTCGTCTCTGTTGCTTGCACGGCCTCCTCCTCCACCAAACACCCCACCAACCTGGATGACTCTGTGCCATCTTCCCCAGTTGGGCCCTGTGGGGTCCCAGCTGCCCCTTCTGCTGCCGAGGAGTCCAACTCCGACCTGCGCCTCTTGGACCTCCCCCCGGCAGCTGCGGCCTGGGACGCGGCACCGGACTCCTCACTCCCCGACGAGATGACAACCTGGGAGGGGAGCCAGGCCTTGCGTCTCCGGCTGGCGGTGCAATCCCTGCCGCTGTGCTCCACAGCACCTTCTCTGCCCTCTTCATCAGTTGACGCTGCAGACAGGGAGAAATAAAACACAGGCATCAGGGCACTGTACAATGGACACATACACACATGACAGTTGTACATGAGTGGCATTTGGAAACCTCAGACATGGCATCACATTCGCCAACACACATGTCATTTCAACTCGCACACATGAGCCATACACAGCCATATTGTAACAGCCAGCACCATCCATACACATACAACAGCATGAACAGGCAAAGGTGAGCCAGACATCACATGCAACACAGAGAGTGCACTACACATGCACACACACCACCACACTTGCATGCATGTGTACACCTCTGCCAACTGTCGCAGTGTTCAGATTGGCATCCATGTCACATCTGCCAATCAGGCTTCCACATCCCGGTGTCACATGCATCCATGTTGCATCACTGTTGCACCCTTGTCAAATACACACACATGCACATGTACACAGTGCTGATACATGCAGCTGAAACCAACATCCATGTGTGACATTACAAACATGCCTACTTACATACACATTCTTCCAAACATGTGTGCCCACACATCTGCATTTGGCATGCAAGCCTACACACAAAAGCACCATTCATGTTTCACACATGAGAGCCCTCGCATGTGTTAGCCTCACGGCCCTGTACACCCCCCCATACTTGGCCCCATAAAAACACATGTGCAACCTGCACACTACTGGCACACCACCACACGCACAGCTCACAATCATGATGCATGTACACTTACCGCTCGACTCCAGGCGGGTCTGCCTCTCAAGGACCTGGACATGCAGCGCTGGGGATATGCGTTCCAGGACCCTCATCTGATCCTCCGACAAGTGGCCCCGGCGCCCCTTAGCATCCGCTGCCTTCAAGAGGCGCCGGGCCTTGTTGAGGGTCCTGGACCTGAAGTCCTCCCAGCGCTTCTTGACATGATGGAATAGTCGGACTGCCACCCCCTCCGCGTTGATGGCAGTCACGATGTCCGTCCAGAACCGAGTCCGTCCTTCCTTGTCGGCGCGCAAACTTCCGAAGAGGGCATCATACTGCCCCAGCACTTGCTCCACCAGGACACCAACTTCGGTGGCAGTGAATCTGGTGCCCCTCTGCCTCTCTGGCCGGGGGTTGCCAGTGGTGCCAGATGTTGCAGTGCCCGACATGACAACCCCAGAGGCAGGAGTGGGTGGGCAACTGGGTCCTGGGGCTGGTCTGTGGAGCGATGGAATCCCAGTCGGGAGTCTTCAGTTCTAGCAGGGGTGGTCACAGCAACAGCACCCCTGGCTGATGTGCAGGCAGCAAATGGCAGGGCACGTGGGCAGTAGGCAATCAGGCAGCAGCAGATGGCAGGTGGGAGCGTGCTCAGGGCTCTGGGGGGCAGTAATTCAGCCTTCTGGGCAGGAGCGTGGTCTTCCGTGTGCTTACGCGTGGCCAGCTTGATACGGAGTGATTTGGCACGTGAAAATCAAGCACGTCTGCCTGTAATTTGAGGAAAGGGCCTTAGCGCGTAAGCGCGTCAGCACACGTACGCGAATTCATTGGCCCAAGGCCCCCAGCGTGTAGGCGCGTCTATGATGTTACGCGCACGTGCGTTTTCCATGGCGCGTAGAAAAAATAAGCACACCAGAGTGTCATAGCGTGCAATTGGTGGAAAGGGCCTCAGCGCGTATGCGTGTCTGTGATGTGCGTGCGTGGGCGTTTCCCTATGACTGCACGTCAGAGTGTCAGCTCGTGTAATTGGAGGATAGGGCCTTAGCGCATACACGCGGAAGTGACGCTGGACGTGTGGGCATGTTTAAAAGGTACGTGTAGAACGCCATTTCCTTGTACGTGCTTTTCGTGGAGAGCGAGTGGGTGAAATCTGTACTTCTTGTCGGTTCACACGCGATTTACTTCACGGCGTTCCAAGTTCGTACTCCCTGTTACCTCTGACAGCTTTTTCTCTTTTTGTCTTTTTCCTGGGCCTGTTTCCTCAAACAGCGTTCACTTCTTCTGTTGTCCTGTCTCCTCAGACAGCGTACAATTCTTCTTTTGGCGGGGGTGTTGCCAACGCGCACATGCGCGTATTTTTCACACGATTTTTCCTGGCAGACGGTGAGTTGCGCACGTATTTAACATCTGCGCTTGCCCCGTGTGTTGCGTACCCCTTCAGAGGTCAGTCTAGGCTGCGTGTGACACGCATACGTTCATTTTTGTGTTTCTGGGTGCCACAGCGTAGTGCAGGTTTATTTTTCCACGCACGTGGTCTAGTAGGGGTTGCGTGTAAATTATTTCGCTTTTTTGGGGTGCCTGTGCGTTGCGTGACCTGTCATCTTCCCCCAGGGGTCACATACAGCCTTGCTAGAGCACTAGGGTATGAATTCCATCTAGTACCCTACCCCTTTGACCCCCAATTGCCCAGGACAATAGTTTACTGCAACTCCCATACGCACAACAACATCAGTGCCATGGTTGGGAGGCGAGCATGCGGTAAGGGTGGCAAAGGTGGCCGAGCCTCAAGAGGTGGCCGTGGTGGATACGGTAGGGGACGTGGCCGGGACTTGCAGGGTGCCCCTAGCCCCCCATGTGTGGGTGACGGTTTATAGTCATAATCTCGAATACAAAAATGTCGAAAGTCATAATGTCGAAAAAATAAAGTCGAAAAAAAAATGTCGAATTTTTTTTTTTTGTTGATTTTTATTCGAAATGGGGGGGTTCCCCCCCCCCAACCCCCCTTTTTTAAATTTTTTTTTATGTTTTACCCCTTTTTTTTACCACCGGAACCCCAAAAAAACATTTAAAAAAAAAAAAATTCGACATTTTTGTTTTCGACATTATTGTTTCGACATCATTGTAATTCGACATTTTGTTTTCGAGATAATGACTGGACACCGTGGGTGACCAGTCAGGGACACCCATGCCCCCCCCTGGTTGAGGGTAACGTGGCTGACACCATCCCTGCACAGCCCTTGTTGGACCAGCCCATTGTGGCACCAGACCTGGCACAGGGTGACTCCACGGCTGACTTCCAGGTCAGCAGGTCTAGGCCACTTGTGGCAGTGCACATTGGTGACACCAGGCCACGTGGATCAGGGGCAGCTATGTCATCTGCTGCCCCGAGTAGGCAGGGTGGGGAGGCTGCAGGGGCAGCTGCGGCTCCATCCACCCCAGCTCTGAGTCTCCCAGCCAGGACAGTGTCGGTCCCAGTCCATCCTGCTGACATTCCCCCTGACTACATAACACTTCAGCTAATGCCTGCACCAAGTCCCATGGTGAGTGTTCATTCCCACACTCCTGGTCCACAGTCCACCGGGGCTCCTGCCCCTAGTGTCCAGAGCGGCGTAGGACACTCAGGATCCCCACCACCTTCCAAGCGGAAGAGGAAGAGTGCTCGTCCAGTACAGGCTGATGCCCCAGACAGGGCTACACAGTCCGGCCCACCAAGGAAGCCCAGCTTCAATCAGGCCGAACTTGATGCACTTGTGGAGTATGTGTCCACACATGACAGCGAAATGGTGATTACTGCAGGATGCAAGACCACACCTGCACAACGTCACACTGGCAGACCATCGCGGACATCATAAGTGCCCTTGGATTTGTGAGGCGCACAGCTAATGATTGCTACAAGCGTTGGAATGACCTGAAGCGCAGGACAAAGAAAAAGCTGGCCTCAAGTCATGCCGCAACTCTAGTGACTGGAGGTGGGTCTCCAGCAGAGGACATAGAACTCACTCCACATGAGTATGTTGCTGGGACCTACGTCACGGAGGAACAGATCCAAGGCGTGGGAGACCTGCCAGATTACGAGGCATTGTCCGGAGGATGCATATGCATGTGTGTGTCATCCATGTGCATGGTGTGTGTGTGAGGGCTTCTGATTGAGTGCCAGGTGAGGGTGTGTGTGCCTGAGTGGTTTGGGTCACCCATGTGCTTCATCCAATACATTCTGTGCACCAGGATTTGGGTATTGCAGTGCCCCTTCTGGCAACAGTAGACATTCAGCCCAACCTCACGCCAGTTGCCCTTGAAGTGCCATCTTGCCACAACATAGTTGCGTATTATTCTGTGTTCATTCAGGATGATTGTTTGAATTCCACCACTTTCACTAGGCATTTCTCAGTCCTATTGTCACATGTGTGACATGGCTATGGTACATGCCATCTGTGTGATGGCATGTGTCATGTATGTGTATTGGACATGCCAATCAGGCCAATGTGTGATGGCACTGCTAGCCAGCATGCAGCAAATGTGTTGGTCTTCCATCTTGGTGTCATCAATGTGTGCCATTTGCCTCCCCTTCATACGCAGTGACGGTGCATGCATGGGAGGGTTATAGTCATGTGGGACATGTGTCAATGAAGTACTGTTTCTGTTGCTTCTCAGCCCTAATTGTGTGCCATGGTGCTAATGCCTGTTCCCATTTCTTTTCTTTCATGTATTTGCAGGGGATGACGCACTTGATACTGCTGGGGTTGTGGAGATGGTGCAGACCCAGGAGGGGTCTCAGGCCCGACCGGGCACCAGTGAGGGAGGTGGTGTGGTGGTGGGTGAGAACCCACACTTGCTGCAGACCATCATCTCAAGGGGTGTCTCTGGGTGCACCTCCCCCGAGCTCTATTCAGGTGTCTATTCAGATGATGAGACCTATGTGCAGTGTTTCTGGGAGGGATTCTGTACTGTCCAACCCACCTGCACCAGGGGTAGAACCCTCAATGGGGATGTCAGTGTTGGTAGGTCCGCCTTTGGTGGTTACGGATGCAGGGTCACACTCCGCAACATCTGATCCTGTTCCTGGGCCAGAAGATCAGAGGGGGAATGCAGTACTACAGCCTCAGGCAGTGCCGGCACAGCAAGGCGCAGTTCGCCTTGCCCCAGACAGGTGTGGTGCCCGCCGACGCGGTGGCCGTACGCCACCTGGCAATACCGCATGGGAGCAATCCATATACGGTATGGCAAACCAACAGGCAGCATCATCTAAGATGATGGCTCAGGCCATGGATAGGGTGGCCACTTCCATTGTCCCCCAAGAAAGGCTGATGGAACAACTACAGCAGGCAACAGACTCCATTTTCCAGTCACACAGGGAGGACATGTTGGCGTCCAACAGGGACAGACGGGCGGCACTGCAGACTCTGCGGGAAGCCATTTCTATTGAGTCCCAGGGCCACAGGGAAGCCCTGAGGGTGGAACTCCGTCAGCTCAGGGTGACTTTTGTTGAGCTTGAGGCTTCAACTGACACGAGGACAGAACAGCAGCTGCAGCGGCTCACACGTACGCTCTCAGCTGAGATGCAGGCAACTAGGAAGGAGGTCCGGGCATCCCGTGAGTTGTTGCATGGGGACCTCCGCACGATTATCCTCCAGAACCAGACCTTTCACACCCGCATGCTTGCTGCCATGGAGGACCAGACTAGGGCTTTGCGTGGGCTGCCTCCCATACTGCCACCACCTCCTGATGCAGCTGCAGAGGGTGAGGAGAGCGACAGCAGCGAATCTCTCACAATAGGGTAGCCGTGCAGGCCATGAGCCCATGGAGGTGTTTTTTTTTCGCAAGATCCACACAGGTGGGTTTTGCTGTGCACCCTGTCCTCGGACCTCATGGGTGGCCTCTCCCACCCCCCCTGGCCCATTCATGGCCATTTTTGATTTTTGATATTTTTGACAGTGTGTTGCCTTGTGTGGCTCCCGTGGGCATACGCTGTATTGTGGCTGGGCACATGCAGGCTTGTCCTGAATTTGGGTTAGATGCTTGGGTTTGTGTGACACACACCCCTCCTGCTTCCCATTTCCATGGGCTTGCAAAGGGTGTGGCCAAGTGACATTGACTTACACAGTGACGTTGGACTCCCATTTGATGTGTGGGCAGTCTGTAGTCAATACTGTGTATACATTCCTAGTGCATATTGTTGTTGTATTGTACACTGCATGGTGTATTGATATGTGCCTCTGCATCCATCTCATCCTCCTAATTTGCAGGTCCATTACTCATGTCTTCACAAGGCGGTCTACTTTGGAAATGGAGTCCATGTTGTAAACAGTGCACCTACATTTTTGCGTGGCGCTAACACTGTACAGTTGGAAGTGTTCGAAGTGCTGGCATTATCAGGTAGTGAGACTGCCAATTTTTTAAATCCGTACTGTCATGTTTATGGTAGGTTGGAGGTTGTGTAGGTGATTAGTATTATTGGTAAATATTTGGTAATGTGTGTTGTTGGTCCTGCATTACTGTGAGCATTTCATGTGTGGCCAGTTTCCATTAGGGACACTGTAGTTTGTGACACTTGTGTCATGTTGTGGGGATTAATTTATTTGCTCTCACATAGCATGACATGCCATGGTGTGTTGTGTGGTGGTGCCGGGGAGGGGTTGGGTGACATGGCACTGTTCTCATGTTGTATTTAGCAAGTGTGTATTCATTTTTGCTGCATAGAAGTGTGTCTTTTGATGACACTGCATTGGTGGTGTTTGTGTAGGTAGGGATGCACACATTGTGACACTTCCAGGTGAAAAATCTCAGGCTGCTATGGTTCTGACAGTTGACTGTCCCTTAATTCATCAGAATTGTCAGATTGAGTCATCATTGATTTTCAGATGGTATGTGCCAGGGCTGTGTGCACTCCACAGGGGTGTGATTTCTATGTGAAGTAATTAGCCACTAGCTGCGTATGGGCTGCCTCACCCCGTGCCCTTTCCACTCCCATGCGCAGCGGGCGTGCATGTGGTTGGGGATGTGGGGGCACTACCATGTCCACAGCCAGGCCCCAGCGTGTTGCAACATTGTGCAGGACACATGCTGCCACTATGATCCTGCACACTACTGGGGGAGCGTATAACAGCTGCCCGCCAGAACGGTCAAAGGAGCGAAAGCGTGACTTGAGCACTCTGAATGTGCGCTCCACTATGCCCCGGGTTGCAATATGGGCTGTATTGTATCTTACCTCAGGAGGCGTGATGGGGTTCCGAATTGGCGTCATCATGTGGATGCTCAGAGGGTAGGCACTGTCCCCTGGGGAGGTGGTGATGGGGATCATTAGTGGGGTAGTGACATTACTCTGTATCTGTCATGCATGCGTGTGCTGTGGCATTTATACTCACCAAGCAGCCATGCATCGCCATGCCGCCCACCTTCCATGTCCCGGTTTAGGGTTGACATCCTGTAAATGAAGCTGTCGTGGGTGGACCCTGGATAGTTGGCATATACTGAGGTGATGATTCCCTTGGCGTCACATACTACCTGGACGTTGATGGAATGCCAGTGCTTGCGGTTTCAATAGATGTGCTCAGATGCCCTGGGGGGACGTAGAGCCACATGGGTGCAATCAATGGCACCTAGCACTTTGGGGAATTGGGCCACCCTGTAGAAATCCTGGCTGACAGCCTGCCTTTCTGCAGGTGTTCGGGCAGGTATATGTGCCTGCGGACTGATGGGCGTACAGTGATGATGGCCAACACCGGGTGTAGGCACCGTGACTGCGTGGCCTGTGACACCCCCCCACTATGGCACTTGTTCGCTGAAATGATCCGGTAGCCAAGAAGTGCAGTACATTGAGGACCTTCTCCAGGGGGCTCAGTGCTTGGGAGCACAGGGTGGGTGATGTGAGGTCATCCTCCCACTGACTGACCAGGTCGAGTATTATGTGAGGTGAAAACCTGTACCTCCCATACACCTGGTGATCAGGCATACCAAAAAGGCTGGTTCTGGGTGTGAAGATTCTGGCCCTGACTATCCTCCTCCTGCGGTATCCCACGGCCACTGCTGCTATGAACGGTATATTCATCCTGGCGTCTGAGCTTGTTTGTTGTTTGCGCACACTTTTATGCTGCGCGGGACATGCGCCTGCTTCATGCTGGCGTACGTGTTTCCGGATTGGACCTTTTTTTTGGCGCGTTGTAGGCGACCGTGTAAATCTTCCCGCCCACCCCAAGAATACACGTAACATGCTCTCCCAGGCCCAGTCGTGAGTGAATATTCCCGCCCACCCCAAGAATACATGTAACACGCTCTCCCAGGCCCAGTCGCGTGTGGAAGTTCACGCGAGTCCGTATTACACGTACCCTGCTGATATCGCATGTGGAGGTTAACGCGAACCCTGTAATACACGTACCCTGCTGATATCGCGTGTGGAAGTTAACGCAAACCCCGTAATACACGTACCCTGCTGATATCATTTGTGGAAGTTCACGCGAACCCCGTAATACACGTACCCTGCTGATATCGCGTGTGGAAGTTCACACGGACCCATACTACACGTACCCTGATGAAATCGCGTGTAAGACTACCCGCGCACCCCTGAAATACACGTACCCAGGCAAATCGCACTGCTGGGGAGTGGGGGTGCAGGGAGACATGAGTGGGGGCCTGGTGGAGGGTGCCCCTGGATGCTGGGGGGTGGGGGTGCTGGGAGACATGAGTGGGGGCCTGGTGGAGGGTGCCCCTGGATGCTGGAGGGTGGGGGTGCAGGGGGACATGAGTTGGACATGAGTTGGGGCCTGGCGGAGGGTGCCCCTGACTGCTGGGGGGTGGGGGTGCAGGGGGACATGAGTTGGACATGAGTGGGGCCTGGTGTAGGGTGCCCCTGACTGCTGGGGGGTAGGGGTGCAGGGGGACATGAGTTGGGCATGAGTGGGGCCTGGTGGAGGGTGCCCCTGGATGCTGGGGGGTGGGGGTGCAGGGAGACATGAGTGGGGCCTGGTGTAGGGTGCCCCTGGATGCTGGGGGGTGGGAGTGCAGGGGGACATGAGTTGGACATGAGTGGGGGCCTGGTGGAGGGTGCCCCTGGATGCTGGGGGTTGGGGGTGCTGGGAGACATGAGTGGGGGCCTGGTGGAGGGTGCCCCTGGATGCTGGGGGGTGGGGGTGCTGGGAGACATGAGTGGGGGCCTGGTGGAGGGTGCCCCTGACTGCTGGGGGGTGGGGGTCAGGGGGACATGAGTTGGACATGAGTGGGGCCTGGTGGAGGGTGCCCCTGACTGCTGGGGGTGGGGGTGCAGGGGGACATGAGTTGGACATGAGTGGGGGCCTGGTGGAGGGTGCCCCTGGATGCAGGGGGGTGGGGGTGCAGGGAGACATGAGTGGGGGCCTGGTGGAGGGTGCCCCTGGATGCTGGGGGGTGGCGGTGCTGGGAGACATGAGTGGGGCCTGGTGGAGGGTGCCCCTGGATGCTGGGGGGTAGGGGTGCTGGGAGACATGAGTGGGGGCCTGGTGGGGGGTGCCCCTGACTGCTGGGGGGTGGTGGGGGGTGGGAGACATGAGTTGGGGCCTGGTGGATGGTGCCCCTGTCTGCTGGAGGGTGGGGGTGCAGGGGGACATGAGTTGGACATGAGTGGGGCCTGGTGGAGGGTGCCCCTGGATGCGGGGGGGGGGGTGGGGATGCAGGGAGACATGAGCGGGGGCCTGGTGAAGGGTGCCCCTGACTGCTGGGGGGTGGGGGTGCTGGGAGACATGAGTGGGGGCCAGGTGGAGGGTGCCCCTGGATGCTGGGGGGTGGGGGTGCTGGGAGACATGAGTGGGGGCCTGGTGGAGGGTGCCCCTGGATGCTGGGGGGTGGGGGTGCTGGGAGACATGAGTGGGGGCCTGGTGGAGGGTGCCCCTGGATGCTGGGGGTGGGGGTGCTGGGAGACAGTAGTGGGGGCCTGGTGGAGGGTGCCCCTGACTGCTGGGGGGTGGGGGTGCAGGGGGATATGAGTTGGACATGAGTGGGGCCTGGTGGAGGGTGCCCCTGACTGCTGGGGGGTGGGGGTGCAGGGGGACATGAGTTCGACATGAGTGGGGGCCTGGTGGAGGGTGCCCCTGGACGCTGGGGGGTCGGGGTGCAGGGAGACATGAGTGGGGGCCTGGTGGAGGGTGCCCCTGGATGCTGGGGGGTGGGGGTGCTGGGAGACATGAGTGGGGTCTGGTGGAGGGTGCCCCTGGATGCTGGGGGGTGGGGGTGCTGGGAGACATGAGTGGGGCCTGGTGGAGGGTGCCCCTGACTGCTGGGGGGTGGGGGTGCAGGGGGACATGAGTTGGACATGAGTGGGGGCCTGGTGGAGGGTGCCCCTGGATGCTGGGGGGGTGGGGGTGCAGGGAGACATGAGTGGGGGCCTGGTGGAGGGTGCCCCTGGATGCTGGGGGGTGGGGGTGCTGGGAGACATGAGTGGGGCCTGGTGGAGGGTGCCCCTGGATGCTGGGGGGTGGGGGTGCAGGGAGACATGAGTGGGGGCCTGGTGGAGGGTGCCCCTGGATGCTGGGGGGTGGGGGTGCTGGGACACATGAGTGGGGGCCTGGTGGAGGGTGCCCCTGGATGCTGGGGTGTGGGGGTGCTGGGAGACATGAGTGGGGGCCTGGTGGAGGGTGCCCCTGGATGCTGGGGGGTGGGGGTGCTGGGAGACATGAGTGGGGGCCTGGTGGAGGGTGCCCCTGGAGGCTGGGGTGTGGGGGTGCTAGGAGACATGAGTGGGGGCCTGGTGGAGGGTGCCCCTGACTGCTGGGGGTGGGGGGGTGGGAGACATGCGTGGGGGCCTGGTGGAGGGTGCCCCTGACTGCTGGGGGGTGAGGGTACAGGGGGACATGAGTTGGACATGAGTGGGGGCTGGTGGAGGGTGCCCCTGGATGGTGGGGGTGCTGGGAGACATGAGTGGGGGCCTGGTGGAGGGTGCCCCTGGATGCTGGGGGGTGGGGGTGCTGGGAGACATGAGTGGGGGCCTGGTGGAGGGTGCCCCTAGATGCTGGGGGGTGGGGGTGCAGGGAGACATGAGTGGGGGCCTGGTGGAGGGTGCCCCTGACTGCTGGGGGGTGGGGGTGCAGGGGGAAATGAGTTGGACATGAGTGGGGCCTGGTGGAGGGTGCCCCTGACTGCTGGGGGGTGGGGGTGCAGGGAGACATGAGTTGGACATGAGTGGGGGCCTGGTGAAGGGTGCCCCTGGATGCTGGGGGGTGGGGGTGCTGGGAGACATGCGTGGGGGCCTGGTGGAGGGTGCCCCTGGATGCTGGGGGGTGGGGCTGCAGGGAGACATGAGTGGGGGCCTGGTGGAGGGTGCCCCTGACTGCTGGGGGGTGAGGGTGCAGGGGGACATGAGTTGGACATGAGTGGGGCCTGGTGGAGGGTGCCCCTGGATGCTGGGGTGTGGGGGTGCAGGGAGACATGAGCGGGGGCCTGGTGGAGGGTGCCCCTGACTGCTGGGGGGTGGGGGTGCAGGGGGAAATGTGTTGGACATGAGTGGGGCCTGGTGGAGGGTGCCCCTGACTGCTGGGGGGTGGGGGTGCAGGGGGACATGAGTTGGACATGAGTGGAGCCTGGTGGAGGGTGCCCCTGGATGCTGGGGGGTGGGGGTGCTGGGAGACATGAGTGGGGCCTGGTGGAGGGTGCCCCTGGATGCTGGGGGGTGGGGGTGCAGGGAGACATGAGTGGGGGCCTGGTGGAGGGTTCCCCTGGATGCTGGGGGGTGGGGGTGCTGGGAGACATGAGTCGGGGCCTGGTGGAGGGTGCCCCTGGATGCTGGGGGGTGGCGGTGCTGGGAGACATGAGTGGGGGCCTGGTGGAGGGTGCCCCTGGATGCTGGGGGGTGGGGCTGCAGGGAGACATGAGTGGGGGCCTGGTGGAGGGTGCCCCTGGATGCTGGGGGGTGGGGGTGCTGGGAGACATGAGTGGGGGCCTGGTGGAGGGTGCCCCTGGATGCTGGGGGGTGGGGGTGCTGGGAGACATGAGTGGGGGCCTGGTGGAGGGTGCCCCTGGATGCTGGTGGGTGCGGGTGCTGGGAGACATGCATTGGTGGGCAGTATTGCAAGTTGACATGTGGGTTGGCTGGGGGGCATGGCCAAGGTGGATGGGCTGCCTGCGGGACATGTGCAGGGATGCAGGGTAGTCCCCTGTGGTGTGGGCCGCCTGCAGGGGCCGTGGAGGGTGTAGAGGGAACAGCTGGGAGGACTCACACGGCCAATTCACGTGTAGGACTCCCCGGCACCCCCGAAATACACGTAGGCTGCTGGATTCGGGTGTGGAATTTCCCGCGCACCCGGAGTACACGTACCCTGCTGGAATCGTGTGTGGAACTTCATGCGCACACCAAAATACACATACCCTGCAAATTCGCGTGTGAAACTTCCTGCGCACTTGGAATACACGTACCCTGCTGAAATCGCGTGTGAGACTTCACGTGCACCCCGAAATACACGTACCACGGATAATCGCGTGTGGAACTTCCCGCGCACCCCGAAATACACGTACCCAGGCCAATCACGTGTGGAACTTCCCACGCACCCCAATATACACGTACCCAGGCCAATCGCGTGTGGAACTTCCCATGCACCCCGAAATACACGCACATGCTATTTTTCACACAGCGGGTGTCCGCGTTTTTTCGGTACCCCTTTGCACCTCATTTGTCCTGGAAGGCCACAGTATCGATCATTCATCATAGCTGTATATAGGTGCTTTTTGTAAGCGCACATTTTGGCGCACATTTATTTCAGGCGCAGGGACGCTACCGCCTGCTTTCTTGTGGCGGACTTGTTTGGCCCTGTGCGCGTCTTTGACCGTGCGCTGGTTTGCCCTATTCGATTCCATGAATACTAGTTGTAGGCGAGCGTGTGGGCATTCTGCGCACTTGTCTCCTGTACTTCCCCTGTGACGCCCATATTTTCACGCGTTGTTCCCCATTCCGAGTGTTACGCCCCGTGTTCCGCCTACTTTTGTTATGTGCGCCGCGCTATGTGCGATTTTGCTCGCTGTGGCCATGGCGCACGCCTTTGGATGACCTGTGCGCCGGCGTGCGCCGCGCACTTTTTCAGCGCACATCCAATATTCTTCTTGCGCACAGACTTCCATGAATCAATGTGCGCTGGTTTCCCTGCGATTTTCGCACTTGCACTGCGATTCGCAAGTTTTGGCACCTCTGCGCCGGAATTTTCAGCGCACATTGATTCCATGAATCGGCCTGCAAATGTGGTCAAAAATACTTAAATTATTATAAATTCCTATGGGAGCCGCTTTGAACAGTTGCTCGCAATCACAAGCAATGATTTAGTCCAAAGAAAACATTTGAAATCTCAAAGTCCAAGTAGGAAATGAATTAAAGCTATTTCACACGTGTAAAATTTCTCAGAATGTAAAATCGCAGCAAACTTTTCCTTATGCGATATTTGCTGTAATGGGAGAATCACACTGTTTTGTAATGCGATTTTGGGTTCTATGGATAGCTAAGGATGTTAGGTACAAGTAGGAGTTATAGAGGTTCTATCATAAAAACTGAGGGAGTTATAGAGGTTTTAGTAAAGGTCGTTTTTCAAAATAGGCGCGAGAATGGAAAACAGAAATGCACTTTGAAACTGACAGATGGGTTTGCTTACACTAGATTATGACTATGGAAAAGAGGATGCCACACATGAATCTCCACAGTCAAGTGGCCAGCGTAACCCTTCAAGTGGTGGATGCTCAATTTCTTTTTGGAATTTACTTGAGTTACTCAAAATCACTAATTACTTATGATTTTATAAAACAAATGAGGGAACATCAGCGCACGAAAGGTTCTGACAATACTATGATTCTGAATTTACAGATAGGATGGGTTCAGATTGGGAATCAGACAATGCAGATATATCAGGGTCACTTTTCTTCCTATTAATACTCACAACAAAAGTTATTAAATTGGACCGTCAGTTCTGGTCATGGATTGGATCTGGTCTAGGAAGAACAGCAAGCACATCAGGCACGGGATCGGATCAGCTAGGCGGTCACCGGATTTGCACAGGATCTGTCCTTCTTATTTGTGGATATTTCAATCAGCTGGATAGCGAGTTCCTCAGGCAAGCCTTGTGGTACCAAGTTAGAGAATTTCAGGATACTAGTTCAAAAGGCCTTCTCACACCACAGCACTTCACTAGGTTGCAAGAATAAGTTTGAAGATTTGGGCCTTGCTGAAATCAATAGTTCTCTACTGCTTTGCAAGAGTCTTGGCATCTGGATCTGGACGGATGTTAAAGCGAGATGTAGGATGCTGGATCAGAGTGCTTCGGCGGAATCAGGAAAGTGAGTGAATCAGTCAGTCCCTATGTGTTGTCAGCTGTCTCTATTTATCCTTTTAAATGACATCATCTCCACCTTGCATTTGAGTGATTGGTTCAAGGCCGGATGATGTCACATTTTATGGTTTGCTTTACAGTTCTTAGAAACCTCCCTTTAGCCACTGGTCTCAAAATTTAATTTTATACTAAATACACATGTCTACATTGGTCAACTTTACACAAATCACACACAAAGATTGCATATTTTATATAGCATCTGTTCCTCAAAACCCCGCAGCCGTGGGATCTTGTCTCAACTTTCTACAGAATGTTGTCCTTTTTGCTATGAGCACAATTTTCAAACTTCATGCAAATTTCTATACATGTGTGTGTTTAACATAGGGATAAGTGTGTAAATGTTCACAATTCTAGGATTAATACATTTCACATAAAACCACATATATTGCCATTCCTGTCCAGAACATGTCACACAGTTCTGCCACCTCTTAAAACGTGCAGGCAGAAATTAGATTAAAAACGCTGTCCTTTTTATATTTTTCACCACTTTGAATCACAAGTTATGAGTCTTTGAAAATTGTTCATTGTTCATTCTTAACAGCAAATGGTCGCTTATCTCCACCCCTTTGTCTCCCCTGGGAGTCCAGGAGCAGCCCCCCCCTTGGGAAAGTTCCTTCCAGGAGCCATTTACGACACTCTCACACCTCCGTTTCCTGGGCTGAAGGGTCTGCTATTGTTCATTCTCTTTCTGTTGACAAAAGTCTGAGGTAACCCACAATTATCATCTCCCCGTGAGTTTCCGGTGAGAGAATTTCCCTCCCCGCGGGAGAAACTTGTTTGTCCACTTCCAAAGGATTGCAGCTCAGCCAAGCTAATTTATTATTAATTAAAGATCCAGGAAAAAAGAAATGTGTTGCATCAAACATAAATACATTACTTTCTTAGCTTTAACTCTGTGGGATAAAAAGCAACTGATATCCAAACAATCCTTTTTATGTTTGCTAATCCGGCAGACTTTTTAGTTTAAATCAGTTTAAAGTTTCACCAGTAACTCATCTCACAGCTGTCATTCAGGTAGCCCAAGGTACTGCACCCAGATTCTGACAGGGGCTGTCAGTTTACAGACAATCCAGTTTTTCTGAAGAAATGTTTTGCTCTTCACATTAGGATTTTGTATGTTCGCAATGCTTCATGAGATTACATGAATTTTAGCGGCAAGCAAGATTTTGAATGTTGAGAAGTGTTGTGTTCTAGGCATTTTGGAGTTTTTAGCACAAAAGCAAATGTCATTTGTAGGCACATTTTTTGAGTTTCAATTTCAAAGTGCTGCTTCTCCCCTTTGCTGGTCATGGACCCCACTGGCATATTTTCTGCAGTGTGTGTTTTATTCCTCCACACATGCGTGGCTGGTTGTGCATCCATCTTTTTGTGTGTTTGAGAACGCTGTTTTGGTAGGTTTTTGGCACGCACAAGAGTTTTACCGCCATTGTTGCTGCTTCTTGCACCATAACTAGCAGGGTGATGCCACACAGCACAGCAGAGTGGGTCAATACATCCCACATCATACACCTATACCTCTTGAGCCTCCCTTGGCTCCTCCACCACTTCTCCTCTCCTATCTCACTCCCATCACACCGGACAAGGTCACCAGACAAGTCTAATCTATGAAGGCTTCATCCAAGCAGGTGGACCCCTGCCCCTTCAAAACCATCAAGGACAATATTGACTCTCTCGCTCCAACCTTGGCTGATCTCTGCAATCTCTCTTTTGCTACTGGAGTTTTCCCAACTTCGCTTAAGCACTCCCTTGTGCACCCTTTGCTTAAGAAACCCTCTGCCGATCCCTCCATATCGGCAAACTACCGCCCCATCTCTATCACCCCTTTCCTGGACAAACTTCTGGAGAAGTTGGCTATCTCTCATCTCACCCTCCACACTGAGTCTGCTTGCTGCCTCCACGACCATCAGTCTGGCTTTAGAGCATCCAGAGGCACAGAAACTGCTCTTCTGAACACCCGTGAAAACCTGCTCTCAAATCTTAACACTAACACTCCCTCTGTCCTCATTCTTCTTGACCTCTCCTCTGCCTTTTGCAGTGTAAATCACAACATCCTGATTGCATGTCTCTGTGACACCCTAGGAATCACTGGTCAGGCTCTGACATGTTTAACCTCCTTCCTGTCCGACTGCCCATCCCAGGTGGTACTTGGGCCCTTTCTCTCCACTATCTCTCTTTCAACATGCAGCATCCCCCAGGGCTCTAACCTTTCACCCTGGTTCTTCAATGTCTACTTGGCTGCCCTGGCATGTGTGATTGGCAGTTTCACCTGTAATTTCCAGTTTTATGTGGATGACACGCAACTCTGCTTCAGGTTACCCTCAGTCACATCCTCTTCCTTGCTCATATCAGACTGTCTGCCTGCAATTCAGTCATGGTGAGCTGCAAATGACCTCTTCCTCAACATCAGCAGACTGAGCTCATTCGCATTGGGACTCCTGCTTTCCCACTCTCACTCTGGCCGGCCTCCCTTGGCCCTTCGCCTACACCCACATGCGAGGCAAGAAGCCTTAGGGTCATCTTCGACTCCACTCTCACCTTCTCCACTCACATTTCGGACATCTCTCAGAGGTACTCTTCCTTTTCTCACCTTCCCACAGAGACTCACTCTCTCCAGAGCCCTGGTTCTCCCAAGGCTTGACTACTGCAAAAGCCTCTTTCTAAACCTCCCTGCCTTGGCACCGTGTCCCATGCAAATCATCCAGAACAGAACTGCAAGACTTATCCTTGGCCTCAAGCCCTGGGACCGCATCTCTCTGGCGCTGAAATCCCTCCACTGCCTCCCTCTGGCTGCAAGGATCAAGTTCAAGACCCTCTGCATTGGCCACAATGCTTTCTGGGGCCTGGGACCCACCTATCTTCTCTGATGCCATCCTAAATACTGTCCCTCCTGAGCCCTCCGCTCATCTACCTCTAACCTTCTGTGAGTGAGCCGGTAATCTAAGCAGAGATTTGGTGAGAGATCCTTATCCTCAGCAGGGGCCTGCCTCTGGAATAGCCTCCCTGCCGCCCTCCATCTTGAGCCTGATCTCCTTAAGTTCCGGAAACTCCTTAAGACATTTCTCTTCTCCTCTTCCGTCTCTCTCCCTCTACCCTGCTAACCTCTCTTTCTGTTCTATTCCCTATCCACCTCCTTTTCCACACAGCATGCTGACTGTCCTACGGGAGTACCTCAGAGTCTCACAAGTACCCGGCAACCTCGCTAGTCCTCCAGCACTTGCCTCATGGCCTGCACTTGCCTCATTCTACTGCACTTTGGCTATTACCCATCGAGAATGGCATTCCGAGCGCTTACCCAGTTTTCTGCACTTGTCCCCACCCCTCTCATGTACCATCTGTGCACTTGCACGATCACAACGAACCATGCAGTGTAGATCATCTAGCCTTTCCTCCCTGTCTTCCCTCCCGCATGGTGGCTCCTCTAGGCTCTTGGAAAAACATCAGAATCGTAGTCAGACCTATTTGTTGTTATCTACATTGTTAATTGTTTTATATGCACTTACTCTGCCTGGCAGACTGATTATCGTTCAGAAACTCAAGGGCCCTGAACTACTGTTGTTTTTTTCCCCTGCTCCCTCCCTCCTTGAGCACCTTGAAACACTTGACTTGTGTATAGGTGCTTTACAAATAAACATTTCCTTTACCTTTACCTCACGAATATTTTAGAGGAAGCAACACAAAAGCCAGTGAAACCATGAGTGAGGCTATTTTGAAGATCATACCCTGAGAATGAAATCACTTTCGAAGGTGACATTTTTGAAAGGTTTATGGTCTGCCAATTGTGACAAGTTAGGCAGTACAAGATTAAATGAGATGCCCAGAAGCACACATTGGAAGAGCCGACGCTGAGATCTGCACCCACTCTGCAACTTCTGACAATAAGGCTTTATTTTCCATTTCTTACCATGAACTAAAATAATCCCATTTTATAGATCTGACTTGGAAAGTATCTAAATAATGTAAACCAACATTACAATTTAAAAAAAAAAATGTAATAGAAGCATGTTATGCAAAATGATAATGAGTCTAGCTTCATCCCATCATGGCATCTAGAAACACGCGTGTACAGGCACGTTATAAAAGCGACCATCAGGAACAAATTATGTCCCTCATGTCTGGAGTCTAGCTGCCCTAACCCCAACAGTGGTAGTGATTGGTTGACAATTTCTACTGGATTCCACGAGTGCGGGACATGCAGTATGTGCAAGTATGCACATAAGGACTGTGGCACATGAATTTACAAAGAAGGAACAAAGATTACCATCAGGGATTTTATTAATTGTAAAACCACGCATGTTGTATATGCTATTTTATGCGTGTATAATAAATTATACATTGGCAGCACCATCAGACAACTGAGAATTCGCATCAGAGAGCATCTTTCTAGCCTGAATAGTCAAGACACCAGGTTGCCACTGGCACACCACTGGCAAGAATGCCACCAGATGTGCAATAAGGGAAACATTACATTCATTGGTCTTATGAAAGCCAAGTGTGGTAAATGTGGGGGAGATCTCCAACTAATTCTGAGACCCATGGAATCCAAATGTATATGCAATTTAAGAAGAACAATGGAAGGACTTAACACGGAACACGAAATGTACGTGTTCCTTTAATGCTGATGAATTGGTATATTAGTTACACTACCACCTTAACAAGGTGCAGATTTATGCAATTTATGTCTATATATTGGGCCTCATTGGGCCTCATTACGAATCAGGCGTTAAGGGGTTAACGGCGCCGTAAACGGCGCCGACCCTTAACGCCTGATTACAAGGTCCGTTAGCGCCATGGTGATATTAACGCCTGCTTTTTGCAGGCGTTAAAATCCATGGCGCTAACCTGCCATGATGCTAATTACGCCACTGTAATTTACGGTAGCGTAATTAGCGCCTTCCCCACTCCCATTATGCCCTATGGGGCAAAAATGGGAATGGGGAAGGGAAAATGGGAAATGGGGATTTACCGCCCCACTCACCTTGGAATGGGGCGGTAAATCCGCCATCCACCATGGTGTAAACGTAGTTTACACCATGGTGGTAAAGTTGGCGCAATTAGCGCCTGGGTTGTAATGACCCCCATTATGAGGTAGGAGGTAGCCATGGTGCTATTAGCACCATGGCTACCCCCTTACCGCATTCCAGGTCCGGGTTCTCGGAATAAGGATTTACCGGGTCATTCCAACCTTGGAGGACCCGGTAAGTCCCCATTCTGAGAACCATTCCCCATTTCCATTAGAGCCCCCATAGGGCTCAATGGGGATGGAGCTAATAACGGGCCCGCTAAAAGTGGGCCCGTTATTAGCTCCCTGGTCCCTTAGCGGCTCCCTCTAAGGGACCTCGTAATGCGGCGTTAAGGGGTTAACGGCAACAGCACCCTTACCGCTGCCGCTAGCCCCTTACTGCCGACCTCGTAATGAGGCCCATTGGGCCTCATTCCAAGTATGGAGGTAATCATGGCGCTATTTGCGCCATGACTACCTCCCATACCGGTACCATGTCCGGTTTGGTGAGATGGGGACTTACCGGTCCAGTCCGACCTTGGCGGGACCGGTAAGTCCCCATTCACTAAACCATTCCCCATTCCCATTTTAGCCCCCATAGGGCTCAATGGGAAGGGGGAAGTAGCTAATAACGTTAGCGCAATTTGCGGTACCGTTATTGGCTCTGATTTCCCTTAGCGGGTCCCGTCCTTAACGCCTGGTAAAACCAGGCGTTAAGGACGAGACCCGCTAAGGGAACTCGTAGTAGGGCGCAAAGGGATTACCGGCACCAATGTCCTTAACGGTGCCCGGTATCCCTTTGCACCCTACTCGGAATGAGGCCTATTGTCTTTGTTAAATTATGTTTCTGTTAGGCTAAAGGCAAACCATATTGAATGCTATGTTGTAAATGGAATAAGTCAATTCCAATAACATGTTACTCATTTAATATGTTTAACCATGCAATATTAGATATCATGTATTGATACTGTTGTATAGGATTATCCAGGTATACTATGATCACACTAAGGGTCAAATATATTTGACTTTTGCCTATACATTGGGCCTCATTACGAGTCAGGCAGTAGGGGATACCGGGCACCGGTAAGGAGACCGGTGCCGGTAATCCCCTACGCCCGATTCCGAGGTCCCCTAACGGGAACCGCTAGGGACGTGTGGTTTGACCACACGTCCCTTACGTGTCCCGTCAGGGGACCAGGCCGCTAATTACAGGCCTGTCATTAGCAGGCTCATAAATAGCGCCTTCCCCATTCCCATTGAGGTTTATGGTGGCTCAAATGGGAATGGGTAATGGTTGGTGCAATGGGGAATTACCGGTCCCGCCAGGGTCGGACTAGACTGGTAAGTCCCCAATGCACCACAGCGGACTCGGTCCCGTTATTGGTGGCAGTCATGGTTCAAATAGCACCATGACTACCACCAATCTCGGAATGAGGCCCATTGTCTCTGTCAAACTTATTGAATGTTAAGCTCCCATTGAAAGAAGTCAATTATAATACCATGCCACTCTCCGTAAATATTTCAACATAACCAATATTTGGACATTATTTATTAATTTGCCAGTATAGCACAGGAGTAGATTTAGGTTTTCTGCGCTCTCTTATCTTTATTATTTTACTGGAAACCTCTTATTGATGATTGATGGTAGGGTTCATGTTTAGATACCTATTCATGTCAAATACAAAAGGAAAAGATTGTATCCATACTGAGACTGGATGGATGAAGCCCCCAAGCACTTATATGCCACCACACAGTGGGGCTTATTGGACAGCACATTTTGCCACCAGCTTAACTTCTAGCCCAATCATGGCTGTGGTACAGTTCCTATCTATCATAGGCCATGCGTTATTATCAGGAGTGCGATTATTAGCGCTTACATTAATAGCTATCAAACATTATCGATGGCAGGGGTCTGCAACCTTTGGCTTTGCAGATGTTTTGGACTACAACTCTCATCATCCCTAACCAGCATAGTTATTAGCTAGATATCATGTGGATTGTAGTCCGAAACATCTGGAGAGCCAAAGGTTGCAAAACCCAGATCTATGGTATATTCACACCACAGGATTGACAATTTGACAAATGAAATTGTCTTCATCATAATTATTTGAAGTTACAGTTGTTAACCTCCCTTTCTTATTCTGCGCTTGTTATTCCCATTTGGAGATTTGTAGTGACTACTCCTCCATAATATGTTACTGTTAATTTCAGTACAACGGGCGCCAATTCCTTCATTTCGGTCTTGGGAAATAAACTGTGATGGCGCAGAGGTCACACACAGAAATGAAGGCACCAATATGGCGCCGGCGTGTAATACACGTTTGGGTGGCTCGAGATGCTTCCTAACTGGGCATCAAATCCATGAACAGGTAAGGACCCTCGTCTGCATAGCCACAATACGTATAGTTTCACCTGACATGGTCAAATATTCTCTATGTGTTAATTACGTGCAGGCAAGCATGTAATCACAGTTTTTAATACGCAGGGCTAACGTGGTAGGTGACTTTAGTTGAGTGATGGACAATTTGTTTTTTTGGGTAGTATGGTACACAGGTCCGAGCTTTGTCACATAAACTTGTGTCTCGCTAATAATGAATGACGGCGGTGTCGTCATTAGTAATAGCTTTCATGTTACAAATGATCTACTTCATTGCACACCTGGAACTTCATTTCCCTGTTTACTCACTTGGCTCACCTGCTTTTCATAGGATTATGTATTTCAGATGAGCCAACTGCAGGTGAGTTCAGCTAATCACCTTGGAACATCTTTAACAGGATGTATTGGTTCACTGCGATTTTATTGCAAAATAACAGCGACGTATAATAACAAAGTGTAATAAATATTGCATGAAAAAAAATTCAAATCTCTTTTATAGTCCACAATGTAAAAATACCTATTTTTGGTGGGGACCCCCGAGCTCTCTTTACCTCTCCTACTTTATTATTTCCTGCAATATGATCACTGGATACCGATTTATTATGGCACTTGTTACAGTTAGAGAACTCATTTTCAACCCCCAGAATAATCATTAACATAAACGCTTGAAGTTCAAGACACGATACACGGGTAACATTTTGCAGGTATTATGACTGACACTTGTTAATAACTCTGCCCGGAACAATTACTCATCATGTACATTTTGTGTCCAACAGGCCAGACCCTAGACCCTCACGGTGAGTCCAGACAATTATCCACACACATAATTCAGGTGCTTCAGTGGGAGGAACTCATGGCACATGTTTTTATGCTTATAAAGGTCGACTTATTAACAGTGGACCAGCTCACACAATGTTAACCAATTAAGCAATAGAACCCGAGCGTCGGGGGCATTACGAGGGTTCTATTGCTATTAGTACCCCGGCCCGCAAAAATTGCGTGACTGGGGCACTAAAAGCTTTTTTTTTGTCCCGAAACGCTGCAGTGTTTCGGGCGCCGCAGCTTTTCGGAAAAAAAAAAAAGAAAGACTATGGCCGACGCCATGGAAAGGAAAAACAAAGTCCGTTTTCCCTTTCCATGACGGCCATCGGGAGCGGACGCGCTGGGAACACAAGTGTTCCCAGCGCGTCCGCCCCCGATAAAGGATCAAAAAGAAGGTAAGTGGGGTTGGGAGGGCGGAAGTGGGACGGGGGGAAGAGGGTAAAAAAAAAAAAACCTACCTGCGTCCCTGCCGGGGGACGAGGGAAGCCCCCAACCCTGTGGAGGCGCAGAGCGGGGATGGCCCCGCTCCGACGCAGGACCAAGAAGGTAAGTTGGGGGGGCGGGTGGGAGGGAGGGAAGGGAATAACAAAAAAAAAAGACTTACCCGAGTCCCTGGTGCAGGGCAAAGGCAGCCTCTCAGCCGCAGGGAGGCTTGGGCGGGGATGGCCCCGCTTCGAGCATCCTCATTGGCTGAGGGGTTGCCAGCCGCCCGCCGCGGACAAAGGCCGTGGAATCCCGACGGAGGGATTCCCGGCCAGGTAGGGACCTGGCGAGAGCCAATCAGAATACTTGTTGCATTCAGATTGTCTCTCGCCGGGTTACTAATATTACATAGGAGGCAGGACTGGAACTAAGCATGAGGTCACACATAGTTTGAGGTTATTACAAGCACACTTGTATTTGCAATAAGTGGCACTATAGGATTTTGGGTGTTTCACTTCATTCGCATTTAAGACATTACAAATTACTTGTAATTTTGTCTCACTTGTCATTTATAGTATCATATCTAGTGGATATTAGGAATGATGGATACTAAGCATGTTATGACTGATTTACAGTGGTATTCATTTCTGCTTTTCCTTTGTTTTTGTTTGATTTCCTCATCCTTATGCCATCCTGCCCTAAAACACGATTTTGGTATGTATTTTGATTTGGCAGTCATGGCACTGTTAACACAAATTGGTAACACTAACATTATCATGTATGGATAGCAACCTTGAGAAAGACCTTGTGTTGAAACACGTGTTTGCTATATTCAAAAGAATATTGGACTACAATAAATCCAAACCATTGGACACAGTATTCTTGCATGGACATATTTGTTGATTTGCTAATTTAGGGTCAAGCGCGATTAACTAGTATAACTTGGTTAATTTGTACACTATTTCTGAGGTTACGGTCGAAACCTCATCAGACTGGTTACGCAGCAGGCCACGAAATATAGTACTGAGGCTAAAGCGCACCAAAAGATGGTTATACCCAGATTTTGCACCTTACAAATGCCATATCATATTGTATCATATCATGTCAAGGGAAGTATATAAGTACCAGCATGCTAACTGATGAGCTCTTGAAAGATTTTATCTAGGTTCAATATGTGAAAGGTTTTATTTAAACCAAACCACTGAAACATACAATAACATTATTATTATTGTTTTATTATCTGGGTTGCTCGTTTGTATTTTAAAGCTTTATGTACGCCCAAAACACAGGCATGTGAAATTATTTATAAGTATGCAGAAAAGAATCTGAATTGCACACAAAAAGCAAACCATTTTTTGTGTCAAATGAGCAGACCTTAAAATATGCTTGCAAGAGGCCTATGATATTTGTTCCAATCTCTTCTTTGTGTAGAACCCCTTCCATTCAAATGGCCTACATAAAAAGAAAGATCAGGTAATGGGGTAAAAAATGCCACCAGTATGTGAGAAGGCGAACCTTTTCACAGAAGACAGCACAGTAATGACAGTGATATGCTGATTTGTCGAGGATCAATGTATAGTCTGTTGGCAAAGCCAGGATACAAGCATGCACGCTTTGGTTCCACAGTCTTGAATCGGGTACCTAATGACCTCTG
Source organism: Ambystoma mexicanum (assembly GCF_040938575.1). Classification (NCBI taxonomy): domain Eukaryota; kingdom Metazoa; phylum Chordata; class Amphibia; order Caudata; family Ambystomatidae; genus Ambystoma; species Ambystoma mexicanum. The sequence goes on along the minus strand of NC_090927.1, from coordinate 678,189,389 downwards.
CAGACTAACACTTTTTGCTCAACATTGGAGGTGGCTGCCTAGGTTTTATGACTCCCCATCTGAACAAACCACTTTCTAGACATTCACCCCATGATGCTATAATTGTTTTTATAGCAACCACTATCTGGTGCAGGCATATGGCTGATAATAGCCTCTGTTGTGCTATAAAACAAAGTGCATATTGTGATGAATCGAGGGAATCTGTCACTTCTCCCCAAGGGGAAGCCTTTGCCTGTGAGGCTAAGGAGGTGCGCCCACTCCGCAAAACCCTTCCTAGGGGTAGAAACAAGTGCGACTTGACTGAGTGAGACTCCCCCTCTGGGGAAAGGACTCCCATCCTCATGAGGAAACCTCTAAGCAACATACCACTAACCTACCTTCAAAAACATCCAGTGAAGAAAGATATGAAGAAAAAACTCTCTGGGAGAATACAGAGCATGAACTAAACAGAGAGGAAGGACTATGACATTGAGCAGGGGAAATCCCACAGCAACATAATCAAAGTTAAAGGCAGAGACATCGTGAGAGAGAGAGAGACCCTGCGGGTTTTGAGCCCTGAGATACTGAAACTCCTCTGCAATAATGACTGATCCATCTGCAGCTGAAGTGGCCAAACATACTAAGAGAAAGCAAGGGGATGATAAGGCTGAGAAGAGAGATGATAAGTTGCTAGACTGTTTGACCAAAGTGGCGGTAGACATCGCTGAGATTAAGGCTAAGAAAATATACCTGAAGCTCAACACTTAGGTAGATTCAATGGAGTAACACGTTACTCTGGTGGAAGACAAAACCTTATAATTGGCAGACCAGAAAGGGGTCTTACAGCTCCAAACTGAGAAACTGTCTCTCAAATTGTCTGAACAGGAGAACATTTCCAGGGCAAACAACATAATGATTGCTGGATTTTCAGAGAATGTGGAGCGGGGCAACCCCGTGATATTCTTGGAGAAAACATCAATAAGTGTACTCAATCTGGATCCTAAAATAATCCTAGAAATGGAAAGGACCCACAGATCACTGGGTAAAAACCTGCATTGGGCCACACAACAAGACAGTTCATTATGCAGCTCCTAAGATTCCCAATTAAAGAAATGATTTTAAAGAAAGCTCTAGAAATTGCTGATCTCTCCTGGGGGCTTCACAAAATAATATTTGGAGATCTAAGCAGAGATGTACTGGAAAAAAGAAGAACATTTGATGTGGCAAAAGAAAAGGCAAGCCACAAGAAGCTAACATACTACATGGTTTATCCTGCAATATTCTGTGTGGATGGCCAAGTGCACTCTTTCATGGATTACAAAAATTCGGAAGCCTTTCTCTCAGACCTCGATACTGAACCCATGGAGACAGCTTCTGATGTACAGAGGATCCCCCATAACAAAAAGAAGAGATAGGGGGTCATTACAACCCAGGCGCTAATTGCGCCAACTTTACCACCATGGTGTAAACTACGTTTACACCATGGTGGATGGCGGATTTACCGCCCCATTCCAAGGTGAGTGGGGCGGTAAATCCCCATTTCCCATTTTCCCTTCCCCATTCCCATTTTTGCCCCATAGGGCATAATGGGAGGGGGGAAGGCGCTAATTACGCCGCCGTAAATTACGGCGGCGTAATTAGCACCATGGCGGGTTAGCGCCATGGATTTTAAGAATCAGGCGTTAAGGGTTAACGGTGGCGTTAACCCTTAACGCCTGAGTTGTAATGAGGGCCATAGTGTGCTAATGGAGTTTTATTTTTTTAAACTTGCTGTGTTTATATATGAGCCTTACTTATAATATTTTGGATTTATCGTTAAAATTCATTTTTAACTAAAATTAATAGGGCTTACTTAAGTGACAGTTGTAGTTGGCGGTTGTCATTTAAATTTTTTATAATTTTCCAGAGCGTGAACGCTGCACGCATTAGAGTAAAGGACCCATCATATGCCGTTAACTCAGTTCCGGGTTAGAACAGGGAATTTACGCTCTTGAATGGCCGCTGTGACTATTGCTCTGGATTGTGTGCGGTCCATCATGGTCTGTGAGACCAGCCATGCAACCTGACAGAAGAGGACAGACGGGCACTCTTCTTATCAAGATGGGGAAGGTGCAACAATCCTTGATGCCGTCCAACGTAACAATTAGTAACTTGGTTGTGCTCGCCTGGTTTTTATTTACTGCTGCCGGTATGAACTCCTGCACAGATCACTAGAGTAACTCACTGTGGAGACCCTTCCGTCACCTAACACCCCCACAGGCATAAACTACCCCCTGCTCCTTAAGCAGTCGATCACATGAGTGACATTGGGTGCTCAACAATAACACCTGACTTCTGCACTAAGACGGCATTCTTGTCTTGCAATCTGCTACGTAAGTGAGGTTCAAATGAGAACTAGTTCATGCATCTTTGGGGAAACTCCAGCGACCTTGTGGAATGCTATGTTAGCTCGCAGTGCTGAGTCGCTGGTTTCGTTGCAAGAGGAATGACTAAACTAAACTGCCAACACTCACTCCTGTAATTGTGTCCTCCACTGATGGGAAGATTTTTATCTTTTATGCTACTTAAGGTGGAAACGACTTGTACATTCGATTTGTCTAACAGTCTCACCAAGACGATGTTGCAATCGACACTATTGAGTGAACCCCAGGTCTGGCCCTCATGGGTCAAATACGCTTCATGTTTTTGGGATATTCACATATAATAAGTTGAATAGTTTTTTTAAAAAGGGAGCTAATTGCATAATCTGGTTATCCTGGGAACCTGGTGTGATTGCTGACCTCGGGGACTAGACTTAAAGAACCCTAAAATATTAAGGCTAAGCTCTTCAATCCATATCGTTGTATGGATGTGTCAGCGGAAGGAAGCCATTATTTGGTGCGGCAGCAGCACATGCAGAAGCAGATACGCTGCGGTATGGGAGGTCGAGGATCAGTCTGAAAGGACACAAACATTGACGTGGGAGGTAAGGGAGGTGGGGGATGAACATGCGACATGTGAGGGTCATCCTAGCAAGACTGTTATTGCGTATGCATGTCCATGAGATTCAGACTGCCTAATGCAATTTATACGCTGCAATGTGGGTCAGAATTATATGGAATGAATAACCTTCTGTGGTGGTAGTAGTTATAACTGATGGAATTACAATAACTCGGATAGAACTATGAACAAGGTTTTGAAATTAATATCCATGTAAGTAAGTTAACAGGAGTTTAAATATTACATAGGCATCACAGTGGACAAGACTGGAAGATAAATGTACCTATTATAATAGAATAACTGTATTATGAAATGATTAGATTGACTAGATGTAGATGGATACATAATATACACCTGTCATATCTACAGGCAAGAGGAAGATAATTATGAAAGATATTAGTAATTATACAGGGCATGGAGGTCTGGAGGGATAGTTCAGATGAACACATCAGATGTATATATTTGTTCTGATAATCAGTCCATTGAGTTGTGGATTGGATTTGTTGTAAATGCATGTGTGTGTTTATGTAAATGTGTTGTGAGTCCATCTTGAGTGTGTAGTATTAGAACTTGCTTCAATCCTGCTTTATATCTAGCAAATGACCATTATACACTTTTGTTTAAACATGTGCTAGAATACTCTCAAAAAATTACGATAGGAAAACCACACCCTACAAAGGAGGGATTCGAAATCGAGAGCTGACTGACCCTCTGGTACATGAGTTCATCTTTGGGCTTTATTATACAACGTCCTCTACTATGCTTAGATGTATGAATGTGACAATTAAAATACTTAAAAGAAAATATTATAAAAGGGGGTTATTCTAATGAGTCCATTGAAATTAGCAACATGGGATGTTAAAGGGTTGAATTGTTTGCAGAAAAGAAAGGAGGTATTGTCGAGAGTTTGAAGAAAAGAAAGGAGGTATTGTCAACAGTTTGGAGAAAAAGGGCAGATGTGGTGTTTTTGCAAGAGACACACCTACTAGACAATTTTGAGTGTCTCTTGAAAAATCGAAGGTATAGCAAAGTGCTCTTGAAGTGCCACTCATCAAACTCAAGAGGAGTAGGCATGTTATTTGGCCAGGGGCTGGGAATTTCAGTGGACAAGGTTACGATGGATGATGAGGGCTGTATCATTTTGGGAGATTTGCAACGTGAGGGGACACTGATAAACTTGGGATCTATCTATGGACATTGCACTGCAGGGGGATCTTTTTTCACAAGTCTGAGCTCATTACTACGGGACATGTGCCAGGAATACGTTATTTTAGTAGAGGATTTTAATTGTCTGCTGGATCACAAGGTGGACCGAAACTCTTCATGCAGGTTTACAAACATGAGAGGAAGTAGAGAATTTCAGCGTTTTACAGATACATTTGGTCTAGTTGATGAATGGAGGGTTCATCATCCCGTGCAAAAGGAATATTCTTTCTACCCTCTTGTGAACAATTCTTATTCAAGAATTTACTATTTCCTGATTTCAGACAGATTAGTCAAGAAAATGGTCACTGTTGACATACAAGAAAGAAGTCTATCAGATCATTCCATAGTTAGCATGAAGTTGAATATGGAGAATCGAAGGTGCAACTTTCTTAGATGGTGCCTGAAGCTATTTGTACTGAATGATGAGGAGGCCTTGAAGGGATTGAAACATTTAATTAAATTGTTCTTTGAGGAGAATAATGGATCATCGAATTCTCGATTCATGGAGAACTGATGAATTGGACATCGCGGATAAGGAAGTCAGGGCTGGAAGAACTAAAGAGAATGGAGTGTTACCTTTGGGACCTACAAAGGCAGTATGAGTTATCAAGAAACACTGTAGACAAAATAAAGATGGATAGGGCCAACAAAGTAATTAGATGTGAATGTGATGCACAAGCAAAAAGGGGGATGTTTTTTCTTAAACAGAAGTATTGGGAACAAGGAGACCGCAGGGGTCGACTTCTGGCAAAAAAACTAAAGGGTATGGTGGAAAGGTCATACTCTACATGATAGTTAATGATTCAGGAGAAATGGTGGTCAAAAGGAAAGACATCTGTGAATGTTTCTGAGCATTTTACATATCCATATGTAGGAGGATCTCAATCCTTCTAGGTCAGATCTAACTAACTTCTTTGAGAAGGTGAGTCTCCCTTGTTTGTCCAATGAGAGTAGGGATTCGCTAGATGCCCCAATTATGGTTGCCGAGGTGTTGATGGCTATAAGTCATCTTAATATGGGAAAATCACCGGATATTGCTGGGTTACCTGTAGAATTTTATAGAACTTTCAGTTCAGAACTTGCTCCAATTCTGTGTGGATTATTTATTAACTTCATGGTGGATGGCATCTTATGTCCATCCATGAGGGAGGCTATGGTATTGTTGATTCCGAAGCCGGGGAGGGATGAAACTAAGTGCAGTATTTATCGCCCAATCTCACTGCTTAATGTAGACTCCAAGTTATTTACACTTAGTTTGAGTAATAGATTGGACAAACCTATGGGTGGGCTAATAGACCAATCACAGGCTGGATTTATGAGGCAGAGGCATGGGTATGATAATAGTAGGTCAATCATAGATATCCTGGGATTTCCAAAAGCTGAGGTGGAATACATAGCCTTAATATTTATGGATGCTGAAAAATTGTTTGACCGGGTTAACTGGACATTCTTGAATTTTACATTGCTTGAAATTGGATAGGGGCCTCTGTTTCTGAATGCTATCAGTGCACTGCAATCACATATTACTGTTAGTATATGGATGAATGATGAAATCTCTGAATCTTTTCCAATATTTCGGGGTATGAGACAGTGGTGTCCACTGTTATCTTTTCTCTTCACTGTAGCTTTGGAGCCCTTAGCCGCCTATTTCAGACAGGAGTCCAACATTCATGGTTGACATGTAGGGGACAGGAAGATTAAGGTGCTTTTCTATGCGGATGATATGACAATAATTCTGTCGAACCTAGATGATGGGGGAGCATTGCTGAAAACTCTATTTGAAGAAGTTGGTCGGCTTTGGAGAAACAAAATCATTTGGGGTAAAACTGTGTTCTTCCTGCTTAAAGAATCTTTGGTTTGTAGTGGACTATCAGATTGGAATTGCCCGTGGGTTAACTCTAGCATGAAATACTTGGGGATTTATCTGGTTTGCAATGTTAAAAAGATTATTGAATTTAATACCAATAAATTCATAGAGGTACTACAACAAGATGTCAGAAAATGGGAACAAGTAACCTAAATGTCTGGGCAAAAATAAATGCAATTAGGATGTTGCTCCTTCCCAAGGTATTATATTGTCATGATGCCTACCCCCGGGCATCCAGATAAAGCCCATCAGCCCCGGGAGCAGGCATCCAGACATTTACAAAAACCCCAGCAGCCCCAGCTAGGGGCTGTCTGGCTTCAGTCCTGGCGCCGTAGGCACCAAGCTCATAATAAAAATCAGTCGTGGCGCCGTAGGCGCCAGGCTCATAGACATTACTTACCTCATGCAGACCATGCTGCAAATAACTCCAAGCCAACGTGAGGCCTGGATGGGACTATTTTACTACAGGGACTATTTTTTACTCGGGTGTGGTCCTGGGGAACTTCTTTCCTGGGACTACTTTGGAGGCTATTTAAACCACGCCCGAACAGCAGCACATGCTTTGTGTTATTCTGCATCCAGCAGCGTGACTCTCACCGTGCCTGCAGCCAGCATCCAGTCTTCTGCCACGCCCACCTTGAATCTGGAGCTCCTAGAATAAAGAGGAAGAAAAGGACAAGGTTAGAAAACCAACTTATTTCAAATTCCTCACCTGATTCCGGATCCATTTCATCTCCCGACCTGGAAGTACATCAGTCCTGCACGCGTTGCGTCGCCAGCTCCAGCACGGCGGCATACTCACAAGTTCTCACAGCATCTTTCGATACAGCACTGTCTCCATCATTTCTTCGCCATACTCCGGCACCTAGGGGCACAAGAATAACAAGGTGAGCCAAGGGAATCAACAAATACCTCTTACCACCATAGACTTACCTGATTTACCACCAGCTGTATTATTCTCCATATCTTCATATGCCGCATCTGTAAAGAGGGAGAAAAACGACACGTTAACGCATGTAATAATTACCGGACAGCGTTGGGTAACACAGGGGGTCATTACAACCCAGGCGCTAATTGCGCCAACTTTACCACCATGGTGTAAACTACATTTACACCATGGTGGATGGCGGATTTACCGCCCCATTCCAAGGTGAGTGGGGCGGTAAATCCCCATTTCCCATTTTCCCTTCCCCATTCCCATTTTTGCCCCATAGGGCATAATGGGAGTGGGGAAGGCGCTAATTACGCCGCCGTAAATTACGGCGGCGTAATTAGCACCATGGCGGGTTAGCGCCATGGATTTTAACGCCTGCTAAAAGCAGGCGTTAAAATCAGAATCAGGCGTTAAGGGTTAACGGTGGCGTTAACCCTTAACGCCTGAGTTGTAATGAGGGCCACAGACTCTTACCTGAACGCCAGCAGCAGCTACGAGACCTTCTTCTCACAAACTCCGTTGCAACTTAAGGAAGGAAGGGGACAAGAGTGAACATCGGGCACATTGAACTCTTTGAACTTGATACTTACCAATCCCGCCTGGGACTTCAGAGTCAGTGCTTACCGGAACTCTCCCAAGGCCTTCAAACCAGTGAAGTAACTGGTATCTACGTGCCCCTGCAAGACACGCAGGATGGAGAGCTCATCTTTTACAAACATAAGGTGAGGTTACTAAGGGGATATCGGAGGTGATTAGTGGGGGAAAGCGAGAACAGTTGGAAGGCCATCACTAAAACCCACAGGTGGCTAATCCCTGTCTCCACTTGCAGGAAAATATTTCTTCAGGTCCAGCAGACAAGACTAGGCGGACCAGTCCAGACAGTCATCTCTGCACTACGCATTACGTTGACGGAGACCGTAGCTGTCCGGGTCCGATCGACGCCCCTGTGGGGTCCAGGTGAGCGTAACATATATGTTACCCAATACCTTCCACTAAACTTCCCCAAGTGTATGCTTAAGCGTATTGACAAAGTTTTTCAGGGATTCCTATGGGGTGCTGGGAAAAAGACCAAAGATTCGAAGACACATTATGGTTAAAAATGTAAGAGAGGGGGGCTTTGGTTACCCGATACTGGAAAACTATTGTAAAGTTTTCCTGTTAACATAATCTGTCTACTTTGGTGCACATAATGATAGTTCCAAACTATTATGGATTGTAATAGAGAAGGAGACGTTTTCACCTTACCGCCTAAATAGCTTGTACTCAAGTGGTAGTATAACTAAACTGCCAGCTACACTACTGACGATTAGAGTGACCAAATATAAACTTGAATCATGTATTAAAGATTGCAATCAGGGTCTCTATATGCACTACGATGCGTCTATATGGCATAACCCTGGTTTACAAATAGATAATAAGACATTGGTATGGGAAGCTGGATCAATAGAGGTATTTTGAAGATTGGAGATGTATAGTTGGATGATAGAATGAAACCTTTTGTGGATCTTGTTAAAAAATATGGGTTTAACAAGAGAGAGCTGGGGAGATATGGGAAGTTAGAGGTCCTAATGACAGAGAGACAGAAGATGCTGAAATCTCCAATGGGAAACAGGCCAGAGGTGTGTGACCTGTTTCACCCGCCGCCACAAATGTTTTTGACCTATCTTAGAATGATGCCAACAGATTGGTCATATATAGCTTCAGGGGAAAAATTGAGACAAGCCTGGATACAAGAGCTAGGTAATAATGTAACGATAAAAGAGTGGGAAAGGCTATGGAGAGTAACTTGTAAAGCGAAAATAGACCTGAACCTATGTTAAACACATCAGAGAATTCTAGGTCTTCTATATTGGACCCCTGTGAAGATGTTTGGGCTAGGTATGCTTGATAATGAGACATGCTGGGTATGCGGCAGAGGTAGAGGATCCTTGTTGCATATGTTATGGGATTTTCCCAGGGTGGTCGATTTCTGGAGGGATGTGTTAGATAGGCTGGATAAGACTATAGGTGTAACATTTCTGAAGTTTCCCTTCTGCTGTTATCCTGCATTCAAATCGGGGCAGATGAGGTTTCATGTGATGGATCAGGTTGGATTGACAGAACACATCTGGTGGCAACAAAGGACATCTTAAGAGTTTGGAAGATGAAAAAAAAGCCCTAATTGATAACTGAGTGACAGATTTGCAAACACTTTCCAAATATGAAAAACACAGGACGTGGAAGCAAAACCGGGAGGTAACATATCTGGACTCCTGGGGACCATTTAACGACTTACATGGCTGAGTGCAGATTAAATTCAACTAGTGTGGGGGGATGTTGGTCGTTGATAATGGTTATTAGTATGCAGTATCATTTGGCAGGTTTATATTCGTGACATATTTGTTGTGTTGTGTCATTTAGTTTTGTTTTGTGTCTGTATTGTTGTCTGTATGGTGACATCAAATGAATAAGTGTATTGTATATGGTAATACAGGGGTAATTTACTTGCTATCTATATAATTGTTTGTGTATAACCTCAATGAGAGGGTGTTTTGTACATATTGTAAGCTTTCATATACAATAACCAAATGATATTTGTTATTTGCATGTAACTTTAAATATCTAAACAAAGCGGGGGGGGGGGGAAATGAACAACATTCATGTCATTAGTTGATTTGCAAAAATCCATTGCCTCAATGGTACTGCAGATATGTGCTAGATTAAAAATAGGTTTCAAGTATCTTGACCTCAAAGCCTTTAGTCCTTCAATGAGTAACATAACGTGTACAACTGTTTCCTCATCCCACCCACAAAGGGGACAGGTTCCAGAGTTCTTACCTCCCCAAAATCTAGTAAAATGCCACCATTAATCTACCGATTCTTAGCTCTAAATAGAGTACCCATACATATGGGGGATCAATGAGATCTCGGTAGTTTTTGAAGCCAATGTCAGGTTTACATGTTAAATACCCCAAACCCAGCCCCAGTCTGAGGCAAGCTACTGCCATTCCTTTCCTAGATAACATTAATGCTGCTGTTTTTACCCTCAGTTCAGTTTCTCTATTGATAGAGCTCGGGTTATGTTACTCAAGTCCAGAGCTAAGGTAGTTCTTTTCATATGCACGCACTACACATGGGAGTGTTTTCCCCCGTTAAGTTCCAAAACATGTGTAAACGCTTCCTTGTATCTCATAAGACCCAGTGTACTCCACAACCGTACCCATCACGGCCTAATGGAAATCACATCTTTAATAGTGCACAAATAAATATCCATATGGATTAGTGCATAAGGGGTGCCGTGGAGGAGCATTAGTAGGTTTTTAAGAAACATGTTTTCTACTGGTGATATGGCAGGTACCTTTGCATAGCCCCATAGTTCTGCACCTTGTGGGGCTGATGCTTTGGACTGTCTTTTGTAGATTTCGAAGACGGCTGCTGTAACTGCTCCTCTGTGTGAAAAGGCTTTTGACAACTCTGCTGTGTTTTTCCAAACTGTTACATGCTTTGTCTGTGTGAGCTGTTCATAGGACATTTTCATCGAATATGATGCCCAAGCAATCGTAGAACGAAACCTGCTCCAGCCTTCTAGTTTCGTTGTTTAGAAAAATTTGGTCTAAAGACCAGGGTTTTTCCTACATTTAGTGTGAGATGCAATTCCTTACATTTGCCTAGGAAGCTTTCCATTGTGAACATAAGGCCCATGGGAGAGGTAGATAGGAGAACTACGTTGTCTGCAAAAAGCAATGCTGGAATCCTGTCAATACCCAGTTTTGGTGGATCGAATCTGTTTATGATGAGTTCTTCGATGACCTCATCGATATAAATCACAACAAGAGTGGAGCGAGTACAAAACCCTGTCTAATTCCTCTGGCGATTTCAAATGAAGGTGAAACTTCTCCCACCAAACCATAACGGACCACTGCTCGGTTGTTAGTGTACAATGATTGAATTGACGTCAGTAGATGTTGCAGTACTTTTCTCTTTACCATCCCCTGGCATAGCAGATTACGCGGTACACCATCAAATGCTGTCTTTATATCGACAAACAGCACATACAACTTGGTTTTCAAAAACACTGTGAATTTTTGTACTAAAAGAAGCAAAGAAAATCTTTGTCTGATAGTACTTTTTCCTGATTGAAAAACAGCTTGCAAGTTGTTAATTATCACGTTAGAATCTGCCCTGGCTTAGTTCCTGGACGTTTGGGTGAACCATGATCATGAGCTGCTGTTTTTCCATGAACCAGGCCTCAGTAATTGAAAACTCATGAATGCATAAGTTGGTCAGTTCCATGAACTGCTTGGGCTTTGTTTGCCTCCCTGCTATATTTTCCACCTTTTGTCGGTGGTTCGGGACAGTATGGTGTGAAATACACGCAGGCCTATGGATGGGGATCTTCCGTATACCCCCTCTGGTATCTGCATCATGGAGCAGGTGTCAATCCCTGGTGTCCATTGTTACCTCAGTACTATCCCCAAGCCCTAAGCATAGGCTATTGTCACAGAAGACTATGAGGCTCGAATCTGGGGTGTCTATTGAAATTTGGTCTGTGGGCTATGCTGGTATCGTCTGGGGGCTATTATAATTTGATCTGGGGGCTGTGTGGATTGCGTCTGAGTGGCTATGGCGATTATGTATGGGGGCTATGTCACTTGAATCTGGGGGTATTTTACGGTTGGTGGCCATGGGGATTTGTTCTGGGGGCCTATGGTGCTTAGGCTTGCAGAGTGACGCTTATGTTTATTGTGGTGGGTGTTGGAGAATATTCTTGGACCTTTGGTGATTGGACTTTGGGGGTGAGGGATGTTCTGAGTAGGACAGCTATGGTGGTGGGTTTGGGGAGATACAGTGATTCGATCTTGGGTTGGGGGATGTTCTAATTAGGTCTGGAGCTATGATGCTTGGGTCTGAAGGGCTATCTTGGTTGGCATAGACTTTTACTTATAACCACAAAAGTAAAAGAAAAGCCCTACTTACTATGAGGGGTTGCCTTACCTCAACAGAAATACTAAGGACATGGTCAGGACTTCTGTAAAATAAAGTATCCACTGTCCTGTGTCTAAACCTATTTTTGTCCTTACACTTTCAAACTAACTTAAGAAAACCGGATGTCTTATTAATCCAGAAGGAGGCCCCTCTCATTCTAGGTGTAGACTCCAAGGCACAGTTCTTGTGAAAGAATATGTAGTTCCAATGTCCACTGCTTGAACGTTCAGACCAATTTAAAGAAAACACAGTTCCCAAATCTCCTGCAAGGGACCTCTTCCTTGATCCTTGCTTCAACTCATAAACAAAAATAAAATTCCCCACTTTTCTGGAGGAAACCTCTTGTGCTGTCCATGCAACAAATATTACAGTGCCCCACTCTCCTGGAGGGAGCCTTTTCCTGTGTCTGAGTCTTTGACTCTTAAACAAAACACAGTTTCCCAGTCTATTAGGGGATGGGGGGATCTCTTCTTTACACACAACACAGTTCCCCAGTCTCCTGGAGGGAACCTCTTTCTTGAACCACCTCTGTCCGTGAAACACAAATCAAATTTCCCCAATATCCTCTCAAAGGAATTGTCTTCCTCCGTCTATGAAACAAAAATGTAGACCAGCAGTTTCTTATCAGGCCTGGTTCACTAACCTGCCAGACCTGAACGTAGACTTTCCTAAATGATTCAATACAGCATCAGACTAGGGATCCCAGGAGATCTCGTCTACCTGAGTGGGGGCATTACCCTTCCTCCCAGGGGATCAAAGGAAGGCAGCATCCTGGCTAATGTCTGGAGTGATACAGACAGCTAGACATCCATGAATAAACATTGCCCTCGCTTGGATGTCTGGGCTCAGGGGTTTGACACTTGTACGATATGAAATTGGTGTGGTTTTAATAATTGTGTGCTCTAATCAGTCACTATTCCATAACCAGCTATAACCTATTCTTAGAGTTTGCCCTGCCACCGGACAGATGGGGTAACACTTTTAAAATTTTGCTCAGAGGTGGTGAAGTTAAATTGCATCCTCTGTCTTCAGTGACTTTGGGTACCAGCAGCCGCCAGAAATTCAAATGTGACTTGTAAACCTGCCCTGTACGACTGCAGAGCAGGTGCTGTAATTGCTACAAGACTGTTGTATGAACTATGTTTTTGGTATATAACTTTATGAAAGGGGGTATAATTAGCAGACTCCCCTTTCAGAAACAAAATTACCTGCATCTTTTTATTTAATGAAAATCAAAAAAGTCAGACTTGACCCCTCCACCAGACGACATTCTGTCCCACACTCTAACCTATGTCCAACAAAAAGCATTGGAGGCTTGATAAAAGGAGGCCCATCTGTTGGATGATGTTTGAAAGAGTATAAAGCAGGTGGACCTTTAAAATGACAGACGTTTTCAATGTAGGTCTGTGTCCGCTTATCTCCCACTGATAGCAGATGCTGTGCTGGTAACAGGTATGCAGTGAGCACAGGCCTGAGAAATTAAGATTGAGGACAAGGTCCAGAATGATGGACACTTGAAGAGGTGCACATTTTCTATTTTACAGAATTGGAATGGAAATAGGGTCTATATATGTCTGTATCATGATGGATTAAGCTTGAGTCCTTGGTAAACTTGCTTGACTCCTGCTGGACATGGACTGTCATGGACTGTCATTTAATATCATTATAATTCGGTATATCATGTTGAGAGCTATCCACAAAGGCCAATCCAAAAATATATGCACAGTGGCCATCACTATCACCACAAGATCTGTGGGTAGAGATATAATTGTATTTATTTATTTATTTACATTTTTCTAACACGCCACACACACCCAAAGGTCTCAGGGCGCACATGAAATGGACAAGACTAACAACAGAAGGAGGCACGGGAGGTAGAGTAATGGAGCACACATTTACTAGGCAAGATTAAAGAGGAAGGTCTTAATCATCTTTCTAAAAGCTGTCAGATTGGTTATCTTTCTGAGGTATGTGGCTAGAGCATTCCAGGCTAGGGGCACTTGGACATTGAACGTATTACCTCCGAACCCCTCAAGTCTGAATTTGGGTTGGTAGAGTCTCAACTGGTCAGACGACCTGAGGCAGAGGGTAGGTTGGTAGACCTTAATGCGATCTGAGAGGTATGAGGGAGCCTCATGATTCATGCACTTGTGGCTCAATCTTAGGGCTTTATGAGTGACGCAGTGTTTCACCAGGAGCGAATGGAGCTCCTTTTGGCATCGGAGACATGACTGCATCACGTAAGACCACACGTAGCACAGACTGCACCATTTTGGATTACCTGCAACGCTGTGAGATTGACCTGGTAGCTGCCGACTGTTGCAATAGTCAAAGCGTGAGTTGACAAGTGCTTTGGAAAGAAGAGAGATGTTCTTAGGTTAGACAAAAGGGCGAATATGGCCGAGTAGTTTGTTAACATAGCCACAGGAGGCCCAAAGATATGCAACATGTGGCTTCATGATACGTTTGGTATCAAGCATGACCCAGAGTGTTTTAACAGTCTTGGCCACTGGGATGGTGGTCTTGGCAATGGTGAAGTTTAGATAGTCTGCAGGTAGTTTTTTCAGCCTGGGCCCAAAAGCAACAATCAGAAGTTCAGTTTTGTCGGTATTTAGGGCAAGGGTGTTGGCAACCATACAAGCCTGAATGGCTCCATAGATCTTATCAAATGACGCTGCATCCTGTGCATAGATGCCAGAAAGCTCCAGGACCACCTAGGTGTCATCAGCATAGCTAGTATAATGAGCACCCAGGCTGTCCAAGAGCATCAAAAGAGGAAGAATGTAAACATTAAAGAGGGTTGGGGAAATGCACTCCACAAGCGATGGCAGCAGGGACAGATTTTACATCCACTGCAGCAACCCTTGCATTACAAGTCCCCAAGAATGATGCGACCCACTGAGCGGCAAAATCCGTGCAACACACCAGCAACTGCATGCTAGAGAGCAGAAAAGAATGATCCACAAGGTCAAAGGCGGCCAAGAGATCTAGCAACATCAGTAGAACAGGATGGCCTTGATCCATGATGTTGGAAAGAATGGATTTTAAATCCAGCGGGGCAGTTTCAGTGCCATGTCTGGCTCTAAAGCCTGACTGTCGAGACCCAAGAACGTTGTTACTCTCAATAAAATCCTGTAGCTGAAGGTACGCAACCCAATCTAAGATTTTAAGCTGAAAGGGCACGTTTGTAATAGAACGATCGTTCTTTGCCTGGAAAGGATCAAGATCATTCTTTTTCAAAAGTGGAGTGATCCATGCTTCATTCAGGAATAAGGGAGCATGGCCTTATGCAAAGGAGAGATTAACCAGCTTCATGACCCAGGGCACTAGGATGTCCAGGTAGTTCTTAAGGATGTCAGAGCGGCAGATGTCACCACGACAAACAGTGGGCTGCATAGCACCTATTTTAGCTATTTCTGCCTCAGTACAGGGGGCAAAGAAAAACGAATTCCTTATAGTAGGAGGAAGAGGTTTAGTATTGACCCATGCATGCAGAGACGGCACAGGTGGGGGATAGAGCCCTCAATTGCTCACAGATGGAATCCTGATGTTTTGATATTTTTAGCTTGAATTCATCATGAATCCCTTGACACCAGGGATAATCTATGTTGGGCACTCGGCCCGTGGCTTACTTGCCTTTAAATTCTCTTAAGATCATAAAGAGTTCTTTAGAACTGGATTTGGCCTGATTGATCCTTTTGTTGAAGGTAGTAGTTTTGCTGCAATAATGGCTGATTTTAAATTCTGCACTGCTTGTTTGTAGTGGGAGAGGGCTGTTGGGGATGGGGATTTTTGCCAGTCTATTTTGGCTGCCCTTTTAATATGTCTTAACTCAAGGACATCTTCATTAAACCAGGTGTTCCTATTGGACTGTGGCTTAACCGATCTGGTCATGAAGAGGGGCGAGAGAATCAACTGCTTCGTTCAATGTATTGGTAAGAAAAAAGGCCGAATATGACGCATTATCAAACTCTTCCAGACCAATCAATTTAGTTTTGAGCATGGAGAATAGTTTCTCCTGAGTGATCCTTTTCATATTTCTAGAAACTTTGATGAACCTTGGGAGAGCATTGACTTTGCGGGGAGAGGCCGGAGGGTAAACCATAGTGGAAACAAGTTGGTGATCAGATCATGGGCAGGCCGAGACTGAAACGTCAGAAAGGGAGAGATGGTGGGACAGGATCCAATCAATAGTGTGACCACCAGTATGGGTGGGTGCAGATACCCACTGTACATACCCCATGATGTCAAGGGCGGACAATAGAGAGTTTGCTACCTTGTCAGAGGGGTCATTAGCCCAAAGGTTAAAATCACCAAGCACGATAACAGGTATATTGGCTTTGGTAAGTTTATTAAGAAGGCCATTGAATTGCTCTGCAAAGGAAGGCATTGCTTTGGGTGGTCTGTAGATAACAAGAATAGTCAGAAAGACTTTGTGAGTAATCTTAAATTTCACCACAAAGCTTTCACATTCATCTGGAGACTCCCTAGGAGTTAGGTGAACGTTCGGGCATATGTTATGAAAAATAGCAACCCCCCACCCTCTTTACCCTGACGATCACTCTCCAAAAAGCTGTAATTAGCTTGGGTAGCTAAAGTGGCCTCTGATGGAATAGAGTCGTTCAACCAAGACTCTGTAATGGCCAGAAAATCAGGTTCATAGTGGAATAATAAGTCCTCAACCTCGGATCCATGTTGGAGAACAGATCTAGTGTTCAGCAGAGGAAACCGTAATGGAGGGCCCTGAGAGATAGGACCCAGCTCCTCTGTACCAGTAGAAGAGCAGGGACCAGTATCTGGCTGAATCATGGATGCAACGACAGGAGGGGAGCATGAAGCAAAATGATGGGGATCTGGTGACAAAGGGACGGACATGTGAAGTGCCGCCGATGGGCCAAGATGGTAGAGATGAAACATCACTAGTCTGCTTGCTTATTCTGCCTGTGGATAGACCTTGGGCGGAGGAGGACAGCAGTGCTGATCAGAAGGGTTCCATGTGTTAAAATCACGGCAAAAATGCCCGTGGACACAAAATATCACGGCAAAAAGGCTGTGGTTTTGCTGACGCAATCCATGTAAAGGATGCGAGGGACACCCCGTAACCCCCGTACCCATTATACAATTGAAGGGGAGCAGGGGACACCCCTGAAACTCCAGCTCCACTTAAATGCTTAAGAGAGTCGGTTTAATCTGGACTTGTAGTTTCTTAGAAGCTAGAGAACTACAATGCGACCTACCAGGGAGCACACATCTGCAACTCGTAGCTGGGGAAAGAGCTGCCGACGGGATCGCAGTAAAGGGAAGTGCGAGTGACACGATATTCGCAGGCAGAATAAAATGAAAAGTTAAGTGTAATCAGTGAACTGCGCCAATTAACAATAGTACAACAACAGTTAAGTTATATTTTTAATTCCATTCCACAGCCTGACACGTGTTTCGAGCAAAGCTCTTTTTCAAAGGCTGTACATAGTTTCCAATATAAAGTCAATAACATATTCATTATTGTATACACATCATATCAATTGGGCAAGCACCAAGGGGTTGAAAAGGGAAAATGGCCAAAAATGAATGTGTAATACATAACAACATTGTTAACATCATGACAATATTGCACAACCATTACGATTAAATAACATTAGATGATAGTGAAAAAATTAAAAATTTGTGCAGTCAATTACCGTTTTACAAGGGGCATCCATCCGGTTCCAAAACCAATAAAAAGGATGACAAAACAACATGGTAAGAAAATAAGTGCGTGCGGTGATCAAACAACCGTAGATGAATTAATGGGCTGAATCAACTAAAATAAATCAAGACTAACTAGGTATATTTACCGATGAACCTTGTCCAAGATGAAATCTGTACAACAAAAATTCACAAAGATTACAGATTGCCGTAGCTATTAACAATCTGAAAACACCAATTTTTTCCCATATATTGCACTTACCACTAGTGATGTAAACTCTAGGGAACGATTCCAGAACTAAACAGAATAGAATTGCCAATCAATGTTAAAGCTCATGGACCAACCAAAATTCTGCGACACTTTGTGTAAAAAATTAAGAGGAATTACCTTAATATTACTTGCAATTGCAATGACATTTAGAGGCAATCTGCAATAATCCACGTACGAAAGGGAATTGTTGCCCACGAAGATGCAATAATCAACCAATTCAGGATGACACACGTATCCAATGTCAGTAGATAATCGAACAGTTAGCAAAAAAAGAAAAAAAGGGAAACAAGCACAGGATTAGGTGAAAGCGCCTGATTGAAACACAGGGACCGTATCCAAAGAACATGCAGACCGCTTACCAGCCTTCCGGCAACAACAATATCCAAGGGAGAGCGCACGCGCGTAGTGCAGCTCGTATTTGTTAAAAAGGAAAACTAGGTCGCGAAAGCATCAACGTGACAGAACATCCAGCGGCGGCCATATTAGGTGAGGGAAAGGAACGGCTACAGTCAAGTGACATGCTACTGAGCCTTAATTTAACGCTTGGATCAATGAATTAATTGTAAGATTAAAGCGAATCTGCTGGCGCTATTACATGCATAATTTAGGTGTTAATACGTAGCGCACTGAAAATAGTGCATCCTGGTTGTGTAATCAACCACACACACCCATTGGTGCTACTAAGCCTGAGTTACCACTTGAGCCTACAATTTGATTTAATAAATGATACAAATCATCTGGCACAATTATATATATATTATTGTGGTAAGAAGAATAAAAATTAGCGCTCTGAAAAGATATGCCATCCTAGGTTGTGTAATCTACCGCACACACCCATTGACTCATCACGGGGCATATTCACAGTAAAGGTAGCTCCCATTAAGATCAAAAAATAAAAATACAAATAAATAGCATAACGAACACGATAGTCGAGTGTAGCTACCTGCAATGTCAATGGCACAAGCAACCAATCTTACTAGTTGCACCCAATAGCAAAAAACCTGATAGGAAATGTATACAAGATCCAGTTATACATAAAGCAACATATAAGTCAGCAACTATATGCAACCTATATGAGTCAGAATCAATATGATTAAAGCTGATTAAAACCATACATTAATACAAAATGATCTGCAATAAAGGGTAAATCATCAGAAAACATGAAATTCATGGTCGGAATTAAGTCCACAATTGACCAATCTATGTTTACAAATAAGTCTTGCTTCCAATTGTCTGAGTCTGAGTTCCATATTGCCACCTCTTTTGGAAGGACGTATTTGAGCCAACCCAATAAATGTTAAGTCCTTGAAGTCATCCAACTGGTGTAGAGTCTGCCAATGTAATGCCAATGGATATTTGGCATCCTGTTTGTTCAAAGAAGCCAAATGCTCACGGATCTGAATTTTGAGTGGCCTGATGGTGCTCCCAACATAGAATAAGCCACAAACACATATGATACAGTACACTACACACTTTGTGTTACAATTAATAAATGAGTTAATTACATGCTTGCCTATTGTGCCAAAATCTAGAGCTTCAGATTCAAATGTGTGTGAACACATGTTGCAACTCCCACATTTATGAAAACCATTCAAGCGCCCTTGATCTAACCATGTTTTGACAGTGGGGGCTGGTGCCATAAAGGACGGACATAAGAGATTTTTAAGAGTAGGAGCTCTACTAAATACTATTGATGGGTGTGGTTCCAATAGTTTGGTAAGATCCTTGTCAAGATGGAGCAAGTGCCTGTCATGATGCCTACCCCCGGAGCACCAGGCCAGGCCCAGCACCCCCGGGAGCAGGCATGATGTCCCCGGGTAAAAGCCCAGCGGCCCCTTATAGGGGCTCTTTGGACTCTGTCCTGGCGCCTTTGGCGCCAGGCTCATGTTGGACATCAGTCCTGGCGCCATAGGCGCCAGGCTCATAAAGGAAAGTGTTTGGTGCACTTACCTGATGCAGACCATGCTGCATACTCACCTGATGCAGACCATGCTGCATGAAGACCCAAGCCAAATGAGGCTTAGGAGGGACTATTTTACTGAAGGGACTATTTTGTTACTTGGGTGGGGCTGTGGAAGAATACTTACCTGGGACTTCTTCCAAGGCTATTTAAGCCACGCCCGGACAGCCACACGTGCTTCGCATTGTTCTGCATCCCAGCAGCTGAACGCTCACCGTGTCTGCTCCTGCACCTGGACTCCAGCCACGCCCGCCTCGAACCTGGAACACCTGTAAGGAAAGAAGAGAAGAGAAAGGTGAAAATCAAGAACTTATTCAAACGTCTTACCTGCATCCGGAATCTTCACGCCAGCATTCTTGAAGAAAGACTTCCATTTAAAAAGCATTGCGTTGCTTGCTGCAGCGCCGCGCTTCACTCACCTGTCCTCGAGACATCTCCTGGCTCCATCGCGGCTGTCAGCACCGGTCGCCACATCTCTGCACCTAGGGGAGAGAAGAAGAGACAAAAGGTGAGCAGAGGGAACACAGGAGGAAAGCCGAATTTTCAGCCATAATACTTACCGGCTTTTCTTGGTTAACCATTCCACATTTCGGGTCGGCGCCGCTTCGTTGGCAGGTACCGCACCCCGGCCCCTATAGGGAAAGGACAAAAGACATTACTGGGGAATTGTAAAGACATTTAGAGGGGTCGCCCTCATTACTAACTCACCTGATTTTACCATCGGCAATTTAACCCCTCAACGCATCGCCTTCGTTCTGCACCTGAAATAAAGGACAGATCACAGGTTAGGAAGACAACATAAAAAGAGGCTCACACTTGAACTTTTGAATCTTCATACTTACGGCGTATCGCTCCGAAAAGTCAAGTGGATTTTGCCAGCGCCATTCTGAAAACCAGTGAAGTAACTGGACGAACGCGCGCCCCTGCACCAGAAGCAGGATGGAGAGTTCATCCTTCCAAACCATAAGGTGAGCTTAAACCGGGGGTTTTGGAGGAAGTCAGAGAAGAACGAAGGGGGAAAAGGGGGAGCAAGCACACTATTCTGCAGACAGTTAATCCCCTTTCTCATCTGCAGAAGGATATTCCTATGGGCCAGACAAGCAAGATTTGGGGTCCTGTTCAATCGGTGGTCCGAGTTCTGCGCATCACGCTTGAAGACGCCACAGCAACCCAGACTAGACCAGCGCCTCCGTGGGAGCCAGGTGAGCGTCACAGAATGCGAAGCCTTCCTACAAATTCCCACCCAGGCGCTATGGAAACTTCTGAGACTGACCAGTTGGCCCAACTACTGGGGGAATTACGGGCCGAAGTACACGCCGCTCGTCAAGAGACTAATGCTCTCAGGAGGGAAGTGATTGTAACAAAGGAAAGAGCTGATGACCTGGCTAGACAGCTTTTGCAAGGTCAGGCTGGACAAACTCCTTTACCCGGTTCCAGGGGGAACCCCGCTCCTGTGCTTTCCAGTAACCTGGTGCAGATTAAACTACCTGGAAACATGCCGCTGGCCCCACCCGAACGCTTTGCTGGGGACCCCAAACGATTCGCCTATGCAGACCTAGGGCCTTCCCTAAGGACCAGACCAAGGTAGCCTTTGTATTGTCATATCTCAGCGGCAGTGCTGCCGATTGGTCAGTTCCACTGGTAACTCAAGATGACCCGATTCTTCGTGATTTTCAAGGATTTCAAGCATGCATGGAAAGGTTATTTGCTCGTCACTCCCAGGGGCAGGCTCTGGATGACGAACTTCTATCTCTGCGACAGGGCAATCAAGACCTCCTATCCTACATTGCAACCTTTAATAGACTAATTGTGGAAACTGGGTGGCCAGAGGATAAAAGAATCATGTTATTTTATCGAGGTCTACGCGGAGAACTTAAAGATGTCCTGGCCCAAGTTGTAAATCCGCCCCAAGAATGCTCAGAATATATAGACTTAGTGGTCCAATTGGATCACAGACTGCAAAACAGAAAAGCAGATCGGCCCAAGTTTGAGACCCGGGTGTTGGTCAAGACCCACGCTAACCTCAAGGGGGCTGAAACTTCTGAGCCAATGCAAATCGGAGGGGTTAAAGGACCTCTAACTCAAAAGGAACGTGAAAGAAGACGGCAGATGCACTTATGTCTTTATTGTGGGTCCTCTGGACACTTTCTACGAGATTGCCCGGCAAAGCCGCCCAAGAAGGTGGTAGGAGCCGCTGATAAAATCCATGAAAACTCTGTATCGGGAAACGACCACGCCCGACAAGCGTAGGGGTCCGCTTGCCGAGCTTGAAAACGAACTCTCAGACCTTGCATTTCATTGTGCCAATGGTCCTCGTAGATCCGGAACAGCCTAAGCGGTTGCATGCAATAAAGGCATACATCGATAGTGGGGCTATAGGAAACTATGTGGATCGTGAATTGGTCTCCAGGATTAACCTCCCTCTGCGTCCTAAAACCAGCAAAGATGTCATCACCACAGTTGATGGAACCAAAATTGCCTCTGGACCGGTAACACATTCCACAGCTAAGGTGACACTTGTAGGTCCGGACGGCCATCAGGAGGCAGTTGTGTTTGATGTAATCAAGGCTCCACAGTTTCAGGTTATTCTCGGAATCCCTTGGTTAGAGACACATAATCCTCGAATTGATTGGCGAGCGAAGATTGGCGAGCGAAGAGAATAACCTTCCCGGAGTGTGCACAAACCTGCTACCCAGAAAATCTGAAGATCAGTCTAGCATCAGTAACCTCTGTCTCCATGCAACTACCTCCGGAATACCAAGACTTTCAGAACGTCTTCCAAAAGGAACAGGCCAACACGTTACCTCCTCTCAGATCGTACGATTGCCAAATCGATCTGGTGCCCGGTGCACAACCCCCTTGTAGCAGGATTTATGCCCTTACTGAACCGGAGAATCTGCATTTGAGACAATATTTAGATCAATACCTAGCCAATGGTTTCATTCGCCCGTCAAAGTCTCCGGCATCCTCGGCTTTGTTCTTCGTGCCAAAAAAAGAAGGCGACCTTAGAACTTGTATCGATTACCGCGCATTGAACTAGATAACTGTTAAAAATCGTTACCCTCTGCCTTTGATCCCTGAACTCCTTGACCAGGTGAAGGAGGCTTGCGTATACACCAAGTTAGATCTCCGGGGGGCTTATCATCTGGTACGAGTAAAAGAAGGCGATGAATGGAAAACGGCCTTCCGTACAAAATATGGACTATTCGACTACCAGGTGATGCCTTTCGGGTTGTGCAACGCGCCCGCTGCCTTCCAATTCTTCATGAACGATGTCCTTCGGGAACTCATCGATGTCTGTGTTGTCGTGTATATCGATGACATTCTGGTGTACTCCTCTTCGGAATCAGATCACAGAAAACATGTCAGGGCCGTCCTAGAGAAATTGCGCCAGCACAAACTGTTTGCAAAGCTGGAAAAATGCGTTTTCCATACCACCGAGGTTGAGTTTCTTGGATTCATCCTGACACCTAAAGGGGTCCGAATGGACTCACGGAAAGTGGATGCCATCCTCAAATGGCCATCACCTAGTTCGGTGAAAGGTGTCCAAAGCATGCTTGGTTTTGCCAATTTTTATCGCAGGTTTATCCCGGAATTTTCACGGGTGGTGCAACCCATCACTGCACTCTTGCGGAAAAATAAACATTTTGAATGGACCGAGGAAGCTGAACAGGCCTTTCAGGAATTGAAAGCTAAATTTACGTCTGCACCTATTTTGAAACACCCGCGTCCCGATCTCCCATATATAGTCGAAACCGACGCATCCAGCTTAGCCATGGGAGCTGTCCTGTCTCAGAGAGACCCCGAAACCAACCAACTGCACACCGTAGCATTTTGGTCCATTAAGTCCGCCTTTAAGGCTTGGCGGCATTATCTTCTTGGTGCCAGGCATACCATCACCGTGATCACTGATCACCGAAATTTACAATATTTAAAAACTGCCTAGGCTCAGTCTTCATGACAGCTCCGATGGGCTTTGTTCTTTGCTGAGTTCGATTTTGTAATCACTTACCGTCCCGGCTGTAAGAATGGCAAAGCTGACGCGCTATCTCGAATTGGAATGGGAGAAATGGACACAAACTCAGAAGAACTGGTTATTTCCCGTCATCATGATACTCTGATGGAAGGACATCCTGGCATTGCCAAAACATAGGACAAAATTAAACGACAATTCTGGTGGCCTTCCTGGCGAAAGGATATTAAATCTTTCGTGATGTCCTGTGGAGTTTGCGCCCAAAACAAAGGTCAAAAAACAAAACCCGCCGGTCTTCTTCAACCCTTAGACATTCCACCAGCACCTTGGCACACCTTGTCACTAGATTTTATCACGGACCTGCCCTCTTGTAATGGATACAATACTCTTCTGGTTGTGGTGGATTTATTTTCCAAAATGGCCCATTTTATTCCGTTGAAAGGATTACCTTCAGCTTTTGTTCTTGCCAAGGAATTCCTCGAAAATATCATCCGTTTGCATGGATTCCCGTCCATACTAGTCTCCGATCGGGGAAGCCAGTTTATTTCTCATTTTTGGAAAAAGTGTTGTCAACTGGCACAAATCGACATAAGACTCTCAACCAGCCACCACCCACAGACCGATGGTCAGACGGAGAGAACGAACCAGAGCCTTGAACAATATCTACGATGTATGTTGCACCAATCGGAGGGTTATTGGAAGGATATTTTATGGGTGGCTGAATATGCATACAATAACTTGATACACTCTGGAACTGGTCAGAGCCCCTTTTATACCCTATATGGACATCACCCTCGTACTTCAGACTTGGACTCACCTTTGAGCCTTGAAATGCCCGCAGTGGACCATTTGCATTCTACGATTACTCAAGCCTTCAAGGATGCAACTGCACACTTACAACATGCGAAAGGGAAATACAAAAAGAATGCGGATCTGCATCGAAGAGAGGCGCCTCCATACTAGAGCTTCAGATTCAAATGTGTGTGAACACATGTTGCAACTCCCACATTTATGAAAACCATTCAAGCGCCCTTGATCTAACCATCTTTTGGCAGTGGGTGCTGGTGCCATAAAGGACGGACATAAGAGATTTTTAAGAGTAGGAGCTCTACTAAATACTATTGATGGGTGTGGTTCCAATAGTTTGGTAAGATCCTTGTCAAGATGGAGCAAGTGCCTGTCATGATGCCTACCCCCGGAGCACCAGGCCAGGCCCAGCACCCCCGGGAGCAGGCATGATGTCCCCGGGTAAAAGCCCAGCGGCCCCTTATAGGGGCTCTTTGGACTCTGTCCTGGCGCCTTTGGCGCCAGGCTCATGTTGGACATCAGTCCTGGCGCCATAGGCGCCAGGCTCATAAAGGAAAGTGTTTGGTGCACTTACCTGATGCAGACCATGCTGCATACTCACCTGATGCAGACCATGCTGCATGAAGACCCCAGCCAAATGAGGCTTAGACTATTTTACTGAAGGGACTATTTTGTTACTTGGGTGGGGCTGTGGAAGAATACTTACCTGGGACTTCTTCCAAGGCTATTTAAGCCACGCCCAGACAGCCACACGTGCTTCGCGTTGTTCTGCATCCCAGCAGCTGAACGCTCACCGTGTCTGCTCCTGCACCTGGACTCCAGCCACGCCCGCCTCGAACCTGGAACACCTGTAAGGAAAGAAGAGAAGAGAAAGTTGAAAACCAAGAACTTATTCAAACTTCTTACCTGCATCCGGAATCTTCACGCCAGCATTCTTGAAGAAAGACTTCCATTTAAAAGCATTGCGTTGCTCGCTGCAGCGCCGCGCTTCACTCACCTGTCACTGAGACATCTCCCGTCTCCATCGCGGCTGTCAGCACCGGTCGCCACATCTCTGCGCCTAGACAAAAGGTGAGCAGAGGGAACACAGGAGGAAAGCCGAATTTTCAGCCATAATACTTACCTGCTTTTCTTGGTGAACCATTCCACATTTCGGGTCGGCGCCGCTTCGTTGGCAGGTACCGCACCCCCGGCCCCTATGGGGAAAGGACAAAAGACATTACTGGGGAATTGTAAAGACATTTAGAGGGGTCGCCCTCATCACTAACTCAGCTGATTTTACCATCGGCAATTTAACCCCTCAACGCATCGCCTTCGTTCAGCACCTGAAATAAAGGACAGATCACAGGTTAGGAAGACAACATAAAAAGAGGCTCACACTTGAACTTTTGAATCTTCATACTTACGGCATATCGCTCCGAAAAGTCAAGTGGATTTTGCAGGCGCCATTCTGAAAACCAGTGAAGTAACTGGACGAACGCGCGCCCCTGCACCAGAAGCAGGATGGAGAGTTCATCCTTCCAAACCATAAGGTGAGCATAAACCGGGGGTTTTGGAGGAAGTCAGAGAAGAACGAAGAGGGAAAGGGGGGAGCAAGCACACTATTCTGCAGACAGTTAATCCCCTTTCTCATCTGCAGAAGGATATTCCTATGGGCCAGACAAGCAAGATTTGGGGGTCCTGTTCAACCGGTGGTCCGAGTTCTGCGCATCACGCTTGAAGAGGCCACAGCAACCCAGACTAGTCCAGCGCCTCCGTGGGAGCCAGGTGAGCGTCACAGTGCCAATGACGTTTGAGTATAGCATACACCTCATTACTATCACTGTTGTACCGAGTAATCAGTCTAATTTTATTAGAAGGCATATTAGCTAAATTTGTTCTAGTTTTAGGTTTAAGTAAATCAGCCCTCTTCATACTAGACACTTCACGTTCAACCTTAGCGAGAAGATTTGGTTGGTACCCACGTTGTACAAATTGGTCATGTATAAACAGTTTTTCCGCATCAAAATCAGCATTGAGAGAACAATTCCGTTTAGCTCTAATGTATTCACCTTTCGGAATATTGTTGATAACAGAACGTTTGTGAGAACTGGATGAGTGTAAAACTGCATTAACCGAGGTAGGTTTACGAAAAGTTTTAGTGATAAAACCCAAAGGGGACACCGAGATATTCAAGTCAAGAAAGTCCACAGAATCATTGGAATAATGATGTACAAATTGCAAACCCCAATTATTAGCATTCAAAAAGTTTACAAACTCACTTAGTTCCGCTTCATTACCAGTCCAAATCATAAAAACATCATCAATGTATCTTTTCCAAAGATATATCAAGCGAGAAAAAACTTTGTTCTGAAACACATATTGTTCTTCAAATTGATGCATAAATATATTCGCCACAGAAGGAGCAAAACTAGCTCCCATTGCAATCCCAATCAATTGTAGGTAATATGTCTCATTGAAAAGGAAAACATTATTTTGCAAAGCACAAAAAAGAAATTCTTTGATCATTTCAATATGAAGATGATATGATGCTGATTTGTGTCGGAAAATGTAGGTAATGCTGGCAATTGCTTTATGATGATCAATAGAGGTATATAGTGATTTAACATCAAGTGTGACCAATAATACTTCAGAAATATAAGGCAATTGTGCAAGAATATCAAGAATATGCATAGTATCTCGTATGTATGTGGGTGTGGAGTGGACCAGTGGTGCAATACATTCATTAACATAAACTGATATTGGCTCCAAGATTCCACCCTGGCCACTGATGATGGGTCTGCCTTCAGGTATCTTATCAAACGGCTTGTGAATCTTAGGCAAAAAATAGGCAGTTGGCATTGTTGGTTTGTCAGAGAACAGAAAACATTTTTCCACATCCGTAATAATGCCTAGTTTGTACCATTTGTCAATTAGAGAGTGAACTTTATTGCGTATATGTGCGATAGGATTATTTTTCAAAATGGCATAACACCCAGGAGAGTTCAAATGGTCGAGTGCCATATAGATGTAATCTTCTTTATCCATAATTACAACGTTTCCACCTTTATCAGCCTCCTTAATCACCAGTGAGTCATTAGATGCTAATTTGTGAAGGGCGAAACGCTGTGCTGATGATAGATTGGAATATGTATGATGAGAACGAGAAGAACAACGATCAAACAATGTATGGATATCATTAGTCACAACCCGATGAAAAGTATCTATGACATTATCATCTGAAAAAATAGGAGTACATTTCGATTTGTTTGCAAATTCTTTAATTGTCAAATTACGATGCTGAATATCTAATTCTTTCATGGTATCAAGAAGATTGGACTCACTGTCAGACATTGACTCATCGATAGACATAACTATGTGTGTACTCATCATTGTTTGCAGTGTAAGTTCTGATAGTTCGGCGACAGGCGTCATAGGGGAGTATTGTTTAACCTGTGTGGCAAAAAACCTTATTAACTTGAGCTTTCTGATAAATTTAAATAGATCGATCTGTACCTGCACACAGTCATTCATGCATGATGGAGCAAATGATAACCCTTTGTTTAACAATGAGTGTTCTTCTGGAGAGAGCTGATATTGACTTAAATTATGTATTAAATTTATCTGAACTGATTTGGATCGGTTTGATTATGCATCGATTTCTGGTAAGAGGCTCTGGTTAGCCGTTGGCCTAGTGGAACGGCGTTGGCGCCGCCTATGTTGGCCGCCCCTTGAGCCCCTTCGTTGGGCCCGAGCGTTGCGATATTGGCAGCGGGTGGTAAGCGGAACCTGACCTGTTTTCTGATAGCCTCTTGTCTGTTGCCCTTTTTGAATCTTCTCATCTGTTCTAAAAAAGGTGCTGGAGCCAAAATGGGTTGTTCAGGCAATTCAACAGAGTCAACATCCTCTTCATCCAGCGCCTCATCCTCAAGGGGTGCATTCCCTGAGGCATTTTTATTCCTAGGTCTATCTGAATCACTTTCTATATCAGAACTGACAGGGGATGAGGCAGCACTACTATTACGCGATCTAGACACTTCATCAAACTTGGTCTGATAAGTGTAGACCCGGTTATCTCGGTAATCCCTATCGTCTCTAGAGAATTTTCTACATTTTCTCATTTTGACCTCATCCTGATGCCTTCTCAATATATTGTACATTGTTTTAAAATTTTTATCAATAGTTGCAGCAGGTGCATCAAACAATTGAATTTCTTGTTTGAGTTCATCAATCTGTTTAACAATACGAGAATGTGCTCTTTCTGCATGTTCGATGAGTAGTAGTAACATTTTATTAGAGGTATTGGTCAGGTTGGTTTCCCATTCCACTGCCAGATCATTATCCTGAGGATCTTCAAAGTCCGGCAAAATAAGTATACGAAGACTTCTTGGTATTTTGCGTTCTTGAATATAGTGCTGAAGCGTGGTCATCTCCCAAAATTTATTGATTTCTCTGATACTCAACCTCTCAAGCTTAATGAATTTTGATTTGAGATCCTCAGTAATGTTAGGTAACCACTTGAACGGGTTCAAAGTAGAACCACGAGGTGCAAATAATGCTTTAATATCCTCATCTCTAGTAAGGATATATTCGGCTGCTTCAGCCATTGGATAGAGAAAAGTACAGTGCAAAAGCTGCTGGGTTCAAGACCAGAAATTTAGCAATAGAACAGTGTAGTCCAAAGGCCAATGTGAACAACCAGCGCTAATACTGAATGTTAGGAGTGTGAAAAAGGCAGCGTTCAACTTGAAAATTTGAGGGTGCCTGGACCAAGAACCCTCAGTAAGAGACAAGTTAAGTGTAATCAGTGAACTGTGCCAGCCTGTACAGCCTTTGAAAAAGAGCTTTGCTCGAAACACGTGTCATGCTGTGGAATGGAATTAAAAATATAACTTAACTGTTGTTGTACTATTGTTAATTGGCGCAGTTCACTGATTACACTTAACTTTTCATTTTATTCTGTTACTGAGGGTTCTTGGTCCAGGCACCCTCAAATTTTCAAGTTGAACACTGCCTTTTTCACACTCCTGACATTCAGTATTAGCGCTGGTTGTTCACATTGGCCTTTGGACCACACTGTTCTATTGCAGAATAAAATGAAGACAAGGTACTGACTAGAACAAAGAAGCAAGGTGATAAGCACAATCTCAAATCTAGAAGCCTTGTAATTTAGGAATAGGTTAAAAACTAATGTGCAGTCCTTACTGCTTGGTAAAAAGAAATGCAACACAGTAATATTACAAAATCAAGACACAGAATTAAGAGCATCCCTGGAGGATGCAGACAGAATATCAACACACAGCAACACACACTGCACTGCTCAATCAACCTAACCATTTCCAGCCACAAAAGCAGCTGCCCTTTTAAGAAGATCTCATTGAGCCTAGAACATATATTATTTTGTACATATTAAGCTCCTGCCTTGGTTTACCTGACTGTCCAGCTGTACAATCTCATGTGACAAATCACATTATATGTCTCTTCTAGGAGGTTTAAGCAGGCTTTGTGGATCAGCGCTGTCCACTTGCAGTTTAAAAAGATACCTGGAGGGGTATCGAGTTAACATTTCGAATGAACAATTTTAAAGGCCTTTTTGTCGAAAAAAATATGTTGAGAAAAAATGTTGAATATATATTTTTTTATTTTATATGTTTATTTTGGGTTTAGTTAGTAAAAAAAGGGTCAATTAAAGAAAAACAGGGGGTTCGGAGGGAAACTCCCCATTAAAACAATAAAATAAAAAAATAAAAATTTGACATTTCTTTTTCAACATTTTTCAGCTAGACATCCATGAATACACATTTCCCTTGCTTCGATGTCTGGGCTCACATGTTTGACACTTGTATGATATTAAATTGGTGTGGTTTTAATAATTGTGTTCTCTAATCAGTCACTATTCCATAACTAGGTATAACTTATTCTTAGAGTTTGCCCTGCCACCGGACAGA
Organism: Ambystoma mexicanum; assembly: GCF_040938575.1. Taxonomy (NCBI): domain Eukaryota; kingdom Metazoa; phylum Chordata; class Amphibia; order Caudata; family Ambystomatidae; genus Ambystoma; species Ambystoma mexicanum. The sequence continues at coordinate 678,158,836 of NC_090927.1, read as the reverse complement.
TAAGGTAACACTTTTTAAATTTTGCTCCGAGGTGGGGAAGTTAAATTGCATCCTCTGTCTTCAGTGACTTTGGGTCCCAGCAGCCGCCAGAAATTCAAATGTGACTTGTAAACCTGCCCTGTACGACTGCAGAGCAGGTGCTGTAATTGCTACAAGACTGTTGTATGAACTATGTTTATGGTATATAACTTTATGAAAGGGGGTATAATTAGCAGACTCCCCTTTCAGAAACAGGATTACCTGCATCTTTCCATTTAATGAAAATCAAAAAAAGTCAGACTTGACCCCTCCACCAGACAACATGCTGTCCCACACTCTAACCTATGTCCAATAAAAGGCATTGGAGGCTTGACAAAAGGAGGCCCACCTGTTGGATGATGTTTGAAAGAGTATAAAGCAGGTGGACCTTTAAAATGACAGACGTTTTCAAAGTAGGTCTGTGTCCGCTTATATCCCACTGATAGCAGGTGTTGTGCTGGTAACAGGTATGCAGTTGTCAGAATAAAAAGTATATCGTGCCTCCTATTGTAATAAATATATTAATATTGGCCTACGCCAAGCTGCTAGAAAGTAATTTGCGAGATCTGTGTTACAAGGTCCTGACCTTTAATCTATGTAGGCCGCCATTTTTAGGTCAAACCGCCATTTTAGGATTTATGTGGAAAAGTCACCCTGTGACCTAAAATGGTGGACGATGTCATTGCAAAATACAACATGGCCGTCTTGACCTCTGTACATCGCTAATGTGTAATCTGCCTGCAGGCTACTTGTTGAGGTCATGAACCGAGACCTCGTCCTACGTTGACCTATGTTTAAAAGGATGACTCGCGCAATGAAACCAATCCACGAGTATATATTATGATAATGTATTTACACATTGGACAAAGAACATTTGTTTTTATTATATCGTATTAATGTTTGAGAAGACCTGCAATACGAAACGTAGAATACAAGTTAATGCATACGCCTATTGTTACATGTAATAAAGAACAAACCAGTTAGATGCGGTTAGTTGAGACTCGGCAACCCTAGAATTGGTAACATATAAAGTAGAATATTAACCCGAAGAAGGGTTGGCCATAGCGCTCACAAAATGTATAAAAAGCGAATGCATTCTAATGTACACTCTCTCACTGAACAAACTGAACCACGCTGGAGTTCGTTGTGTTGTACTGAGGGCTGATAGCTATCTGACTTTGCACTGTTTTGTAATTGTATTCGATAGAGAATAAAATACTTTGTATGTTCCTTTGAAACCTGTGTTTGGTGTATTTCCTTTTGGGGTACTCAGCCTCAATATTTTGTTTCTCTTTTTACAGTTGGTGCCCGAATAGGGACCCTTAAGATTGATGCCGGATTGTTGAAGGTTGACACTTGATATCGGACCGGGATCGGACGGTGGACAAAAGTAAGGGGCCCCTGAATGAGACACGACACCTCAGCAGCGCTGCACGATCCGATTCCTGGACGACTAGCCTGTGGTCTGAGACGGCATCTTGACGAGGGTCCACTTATCGAGGCAGGCAGATTTGCCGAAATCACCATACACGAGGTAAGATTAGTTAGGTAAGATTCTTAGAAGTACCGATCGGTCCTCCTTAGGTTTGGCCAGGTGAGTCATGACCCGATTCTTAATTTAACCCTGGAAATTTGAATTTTGGTGCATTGTATCTGCAGACACAATTATTGACCAGGTAACACCAAGAATTTGAGATATGCCTGGGAAATTGTCTACCTGCTTTAGGGCATTATTCCGCAGTGATAGACAATCTTTGGAATTTAGCCGTCCGGCACCACAGGAGGGGTCGCCGGCATGTACTATGTACTGTAAGCATGGCATTGGAAGTATAGTATTTAATGATATTTGGCACAGACAAAACAGACATACCTCTGAACTTCAGTGGCCAATCAATGGTAGCTTCGAGATCCCTCGCATTGAATATTTGGAGTCAGTATTGTTAAAGAAAAAGAAAGGCTAGACCTGCAGCATTTGATGTTTTACAAAATTGCAAAAAAGAAGCGTTACAACAGTTTAAGAGTAGAGAAAAACATGTGCGCCGTCATAAGACGGTTGCCGAAAAAGCATTATTATATGATCAGGATAAACAGGCTGAGCCGGCTAAAAATATGGAAAGGGCTTTTTCACTTGGTATTCAGAAAATCTATCCTTCCAAAGATCTCCATGATTCTGATGAGTTTTTTGAGAAAATATTAAATGAACGAAGGCCTGGTGCCTCTGCGCCACCTCCGTATGTTCCTCTTCTTGCTGCGGTACCTTTTCCTGCTGTTATTCCTACTCTTCCTGCTCAACCTGTTGTTCCTATTCCTTTGACTGTTGTTCCTCCACCTGCTCCTCTGCCTCTTCCTGTCGCACCAGTTATAGCTCCTCCATCGAAATTGCCTGTCCCCTCTCTTCCAAGTGGTCTTGGGCCGCTTGTAATCGATCATGGTGCAGGCTCGAAGGTTGTCACTCACAGTGCTGTACCACCGGAGAAGAAACGTGAGTTAATTGCATGGGCTAAACATTGCATGGAGAAGGATGATCAGGCTATTGTTTTTTCCACACTTTCTAATACGGACAATTTTCCTGAGAAAAATGTTTTTATTGAAGGTTTGGGGATTCAGTTATGTATAATGTGGGGAAGATTAAATAATACTGATGTTCTGAAAGGGTTAAGGGATCTAAATACTTTAGCACTTTCCAGAGATACTGTGGAGAAGGTAAATGAGCATGTCGAAAGGTTATTTGAATATAGAAAGGAGTTAGAAAGGATACGGAATGAGGATGACGACAGAAACTATACCTTCCGTGTCGTAAACCGATGTCGGAGGAAATGCGAATTTGTAAGAAAGATGCGATTAGATGGATTTCAGACATATCGATAACTCCAGTTGAGGTATATGACACATATAGTCAATATACGTTGGAAATGCAGAGAAAAGTGATACAGGTAATGGTAGAGTACCTGCAAGATGAATATGTAAAATGGAAGATTAGTTGTCCCACAGAGTTATTGAATATTTATAAGAGAGCTTTTTCGGTTGACACTTCTTCGACTGCTTTAGCGCTCAATTTGGCTCTGTTGCTTAGTAAGCTTTCAGAGTTGCCTACATCTCAGTTGCCTATGAGAGAGGTTCCTCCGACATTTGTCCCGAAGGTTGAGATTGCGGCCGATGCTGCACGAGGTATAGTCACTGTGGACATTCCCACACACTATGTATCACAGTTTGTTCACGTCCCGTTTTCACAACAAGAAGTGAACACCATTAGACAGTCTATTCCTGATATTAGGAAAAATCCGACAGGGTTCTATAAAGAGATGTAATCCGTTTTGCAATCCTCAGTGTTCACCTTGGGTGACATTGATTTGTTGTTTCCAGTACTCCTGCCCGTAGATTTATGGAAACAAGTTAGAACTATTGACGATGTACCCGGGTTGGGAGATACATGGGCGAATTTAATTAGATTCGATGGGGAAAGACCAGCTGGTGAAAGACCACAGCAGGTGATATTAACCTTGCCTGATAGAATCATTGCTAAATTAAAAACCATAATTCCTGAAAAAAGAATTATATGGGACAAGCTTACGGCCTGTGTACATGGAAAGTCTGAGAGTGCTACCGAGCTCTTTAATCAGTTCGAACAGGTATTTTCGGATTTCAGTGGACAAGACTTAGGCACAGAGTCTGGGAAAAGGTTATTTGTGGACAAATTTGTACGTGGATTGCTGCCTGACATCCAGTCACAGATTATGTCCTCTGAGAGCGCTTGGTAGTCGAAATCGCAATCAGAAGTACTGCATGTGGCTCAGTATTATGAGAATCGTGTCAACAATGAAAAAGATAGGATTCAAAAACGGAAAGGTGATTTAAAAACAAAGGTGCTATTGCAGCAAATTGTTAGAGGCCCTAGAGTGGGTAACTCTCAGGTTAGAGGTCAGTATGTCCCACAGGGGAATGTACCCTTGGGTCCTGTGAACATTAATCAATGTGCTTATTGTCGAGAAGAGGGTCATTGGCGAGCGCAATGCCCCGTCCTTCAACAGAGGTCGAATAATAATATGGGTAGGCGATCTAGAGGTCGCCCGGGTGTAGGGGGCCCTGGTAGAGGTCAGTTCACACAGGACCCTCAACAACCTTTTTCATAGGACAATCAGACTCTGAGTGTGGATACTAGGAACATATTCGATCATCCTTCCGCTGCATATTTGTCTGAAGAGCTTCCTTTTGACAATATTCTGTTTCGTTAGGATTGCCCGAAGCAGGGTTTGGAACCTACACCTATTCCCGTTAATCAGAAAGGTCCCTACGTTGAAATGATAGTGGGAAATAGGAAACATCAGTTTTTGATAGACACTGGAGCGCAGAAGTGTTCCATTGATCGTTCACGGGTTCCAAACGTTTCACTGTCAGGGCAAACCAATGTTTCTGTAGGGTTTTCTGGTACTCCAGTTATTTGTCCAGTCTCTATGCCAGTACCTATTTCTTTGGGTCCTTTTATGGACCAGTGTCCTTTCCTTTTGACCTCGGATTGCGGGGAAAACTTGCTGGGATTGAACTTGTTAAAAGAATTAAATGCAGTGATTTATAGTTCTTCTGATGGAGTACGCTTGACAATTTCACCGCAGCAATCTTCCACCCCGCAATTGCTGACTAGACCTTTGCCTCCAGAATTCATGGAGCTTATGGGCTGTTGACGACAATGATGTCAGTGTTTTGCAGATTGAGCCTGTTAAGATAGTTTTGAAACATGGAATTGAGCTGCCACGCATTCCCCAGTATAAGATTTCGGTTGAGGGCGAGCAAGCTTTGAAATGTATTGTTTCCGATTTTGTGCACCATGGTGTGATTGAAGAAATCTCAGGAAGTTTGTGTAATAGTCCGATTTTACCCGTGTACAAGAAAGGCGATAATCTAATTCCATTCCGTTTAATAATTGATTTACGTGCCATTAATAAAGTTGTGGCACCGCAGTTTCCAATTGTGCCTGATGTGACAACGATCTTAACCATGATTCCAGCTACAGCTACTTACTTTAGTGTTGTGGACCTAAAGAATGTGTTCTTTAGTATTCCTATACACAAGGATAGTAGATATTTGTTCGCCTTCACCTTAGGGGGACGCTCGTTTACATTTACTCGTGCACCTCAAGGGTACACAGAGAGTCCTAGTATTTATAGTAGGACTTTGAAAGAACAACTTGATGCCCTTGAATTACCCTCTAATTGTACTTTGCTTCAGTACGTTGACGATTTGCTTCTGGCTGCAGACTCTGAGAGTGCCTGTAAGGAAGGCACCGTGTTACTACTTATTCATCTAGCTAAGCATGGTCACAAAGCTTTGCTTAAGAAATTTCAATATTGTTGCCAGGAGGTCGCCTATTTAGGCTATCTCCTGTCAAAGGAGGGAAGAAGATTGACACCTGAAAGAATAAAACGCATTTCTGATATGTCTGTCCCAAATACGCAGAAGGAAGTTAGGGCCTTGATAGGTATGGCTTCTTACTGTAGGTTGTGGATCCCAAATTTTTCACTAGTGATAAAACCGATGTTGGCCTTGATGAAGAAGGGTATTTCTTCGCCGTTGCCATGGACTTCGGAACACCAGCAATCGTTTGACTTGCTTAAGACTGCATTATGCTCTGCACCAGTTTTGGGCACACCAAACTATGAAAAGGCCTTCGTATTGTTTGTGCATGAACGTGATGGATGTGCTTTGGCTGTATTAACGCAGGAGCATGGAGGGAGGAATAGGCCGTGCGGTTACTATTCCTCCGCCCTTGATTCTGAAGCATGCGCTTTGCCAAGATGTTTGCGCGCTGTCGCTGCTGCTGCTGCTGCATCTGTAAAGCAGAGTGAGGGAATGGTTTTAGGCCATGATTTGACCCTGATGGTGCCTCACTCAGTAGATGTTCTATTGAACCAAACTCAAACGCAACACCTCACTTCCGCACGGTTGACGAGATACGAATTGATCTTGTTTGCCCCTCACATTCAAATTAGGAGGTGTTGTGTTCTTAATCTGGCTGAACTCCTACCCTTCCCGCAAGATATTACTTGCGGTGATGAAAACTCACATGATTGTTTATATGCGACCGAGCAAGAAACAAAGGGCAGGATTGATTTGAAAGAAACCCCTTTGAATAATCTGCAAGGAGAGCTGTTTTGTGACGGCTCCTGCTTTAAACGTCCGGATGGTACATCCACAGCCGCTTATGCAATCACTACCTTGAGCACGGTTGTGGAAACTAAGAGAATTACACATAAATCTGCACAGGCCGCATAGATTATAGCCTTAACCCGAACTTGTGAACTTTCCGAAGGGCTTGCAGTGAATATATATACTGATAGTCAGTATGCCTTTGGGGTGATTCACAACTTTGGGAGACTTTGGTTGAAAAGAGGATTCCTAACCTCGCATGGCACCAAGCTCCAACATGGCACCCTAATAGTGCAACTTCTCTCAGCACTTTCGCTCCCTACCCAGTTAGCAGTTGTGAAATGTGCAGCACATCGCAAGATTGTAGATAATTTTGGAAAAGGGAATGCTTTCGCCGATCAAATAGCTAGACAAACTGCCACTGATCTCCTTACGGAGATATATGTTTCTAGGAAAACTGAAAATGCTAATGTAATGGATGAGGATGTGGGGTCTGTACGGGAGATCCAACCCGATGCCACAGTAGAAGAAACCAAGAGGTGGTAATGGGGAGACCTGCCAATATCTGGAATTTGCCAAAATGTTGACAGTTAAGAAATATTGAGAATGTATTACTTTCAGATTATTGTAGCCAATTGACTAAAAACCTGTATTTGATTTACCACCAGGTACGAGAGGCCTTACCTGTGCAGTACGAAGGCCCGGGCCACGGCATACGACCTGGAACCTGGATACTCACTAAGTCATTTGAGCGTACCTCCTGCCTCGCGCCACGCTGACGTAAGCCGTTCCAGGTCTTGTTGGTCACCCAAACAGCGGTGCGGGTAGCTGGCCGAAAGAATTGGATCCACACGTCACACATCAAGAAACTTCCTCACCCTGTGCCACATGTTACAGAAGAAGCAGAACCCCTTGCTGATACTGTAACCAACGATCCTAAAGCAGTAAACAGCACCAAGAGTGTGTCGGAGAATATCTCTAAGCCCAAGAGGCTTGGGGAAGCTGCCATTTTGTTTCCATACTCTCCACCGATTTTGCACCCGGGAGCGGCTGTTTCAAACGCAGCCCCTTCGTTTGTCCCGGATACGTTGCTTCCAACGGGAAGTGACGACACATTGCTTCCGGATCAATCAGTGCCAGGAACAGCCAGATATCACTTGCGTCCAAGAAAATAGGCATACGGCACGGTTCGACTGTGCATTCAAGGAAGGAAAAGAATCATCAAGGGCTTACTTTTGCCCAAATTTGTGAAAGGGAATTCTGTTGGCTAGGGTTTTGGAAGGACACAGAAATCGCGCGACTGGGGGGGTCGCCAGCAACGAACATTGGGGTTTCCGTTTTGAAGACTGCAATGCCTGCTACCGCCACCGCTCATATTGGACTTGTAAATAAGAGGGTGACCAACCGGGACAATGGACAAAATGCCTGGGCCCCGAAAACGTACTGCTGTATTATTGTAATAATATTTGGTTTTATAATGGGCACTGTTGTAGGCCTTTGGTATTTAGAAGAAGCTTATCCTTTAGAGTTTTCGCTACCAACTGTAAATGTACCCACTGTTCCTACACCTTTTGTGCATTCACATACTTTGTCCCCTAGAGATTCCCAGCACAGACAAAAGTATCATAATAATACCTTTTTACTTATAATGAACGCTACACATGCGATCTTTAATAGATCCAATTGCTGGGTCTGTTCACATTTACTGCAACACGGGGATAAGGGGCTAGGTTGGTATATTCATCCTTTACCGTTGACAACTGCTTGCTATGCTTCTCTTAGAGCACTGTTCTTTGGCCGATGGAATGATAGCGTCTCAGGGAACTTTGATGGCACCAATTTGAATAGTTTTGAGAAACGTGTTTTGACTCCCCTGCGATGCTCTCTTTTTTTTAATAGGAGTAGACCGAATGTCGCTTCTATTAGGCCTTCTGATAGACTGTCTCGTCCCTTTCAATCTTTGATTTCCTTTAAAATGGCTCTGATAGGCAATAAGGATGCCATGCCTCCTTCTTACACTGTTAGCCATAGCCCTGATTCAGTTTCTTTCTGCATACAGAGGAATGGCACTCGGTCAATGGGAGATTTTAAAGGTTGTGCCAACATTGTAAATTTGACTGGGGAAGACAGACCTTTGTATGTAGGCGAACGTGTCTATTTTGTTTGCGGTAATATAGCGTTTCCATGGTTGACCAGGGATTGGCAAGGAACCTGTTATTTAGGGATCCTGTTACCTGGGGTGTTTATAGTGAGTACTAAAGACGTTTTAAAGGCTCGTCCACGACGGGATGAGAATGGTGATACCCCGGCACAAGTATTGGGAGATATAGCAAAATCAGTTGTGCCATTTTGGGGGCAGATAGCGAATTCAGAAGATATCAGAAAACTAGCGAGAGTACTGGAGAGAACCATCAACCGGACTGTTATATAAAGGGACTAATGCTTTATGTATTGTTATTGTTGTTGCTAAGTGCTAATGCCTTTTCTGTGTTCTGACAGGCAGGGCATCTGTGATTCTAGATTGGATCCCTTGTGTTTATACCATTCTGGAATGATATGTCATCAATGTTTATGCTTGGCTTTATTCAGTTGTACCCTGGATGCTGACTGTGTTGGGGGTCTTATGCTTTACTGCTGGAAACTAAGTAATTAAACTGTTTCCTACTTACCTTGGCTTGCGGCTTCTTTACAATGGTGACGAGGATGGGATAAGGATGAATCTCTGCTGAAGCCAAGCCCCCCAACTGCCCAAAAGAGGTGCTGGAGAAGAACAGTCCAGGGTGGCCTGCGGGACCCGGCATTCAGGAGGACTATCCCCTGAGCTTGTGGATTAGCTTTCACCATCAGACGCTGGAAAAGTTTGTCTGAGGGGGATTAGGCGAGCCCTGCCGCACGTGGCTTGGAGGAGCACCGTGCCAGCCTCAAGTTTGGCTCAAAACGGAGTTGCCAGTCTCAAAAGTCTGACTGCCTGAACGTGGATGTGGTGCCGGCAGTAGCGTAATACAGGAAAATAACGAAGGCTCGCCCAGGGCCCCCTTTGGGAAGGCGAGCGAGTTGAATGATACTCAGATGCAACGCAGGTGAGGAAGTGTGCGTTCCCTCAGGATGGAAGTGTGACTTCTCAGATGAGGAAGTGTTCCTAAAATTGGGAAACTACTTTACTTATGCAGGAAGTGTGATTTCTCAGATGAGGAAGTGTTCCTAAAACATTTTGCAGGAAGTGTGATTTCTCAGATGAGGAAGTGTTCTTAAAATTGGAAGACTACTCTACTTTTGACTGGGAAAACTAGTCTCACAGAGGATCTGTCATGGGAAGTTTCCTCAATTGGGAGAGTTACGGCTCTCAGTGACATCTGACACACCTCCACTAGTGCCTAGTTAATATTTGGACGCTGGTGCAGTGAGTGAATTCCCTTGCATTCCAATCCCAATAGACGTTACTGCTTTTCATACTTTCTAAGAGTGAAAGACAGACATGGCTTTGTCTGGGGTACCTGGTCCTCAGGTGTTTATGCCTACACCAGGCCCACCAAAAATCAAGTGGGTCCCTTGGAAGAAAGGATTTCTTCATTATGTTAAAGCCACATGTGGAAATGGAATGTCAGTAGAGCGCAAAGTAGCTATGTTAATGCATTTCTTGGGCTATGAAGGTCAGAGGATATATGACACTCTTCCTGATATTGCTGAGTTAGATTTAGAAGAGGGGACAAATGATTTTGATCTAGCGTTAATCAAACTTGATAAGCATTTTGAATCAAAAACAAGCAGTGTATTGGAGTGATATCACTTTGGCATGAGGTGCCAACATGAGGGAGAATCTGTTGAAGACTATGTAACTGCTTTGAGGCATTTAGCACTAAATTGTAAATTTGGGGGTGGACTGGAAGAACATAAAAGAGATCAATTTATGATTCATTGCTCTAATGATAAAATACGAGAGGAAATTTGGTTGAAGGATGATCCCAATTTAGATGAGGTTATTAGTATAGCGAAGAGAATTGAGCATACCCTGCAGTGTGTAGCGAAACTGTCTCTTAAAGAAAATAAGCCATCACTGGGTGTTGAAGTGTTGAGGGTTGGCGACAAGAAGGGTGGTTGCTCGAAGGAGAAGAAGAAATTTAAAACCAAGCCCAATAAACGTGATGAGAATACCCAAACCAAAGGTGAAGGTGGTGAGCTACCCAACAAACGTTCTCAAAGAGATACTACCCAATTTAATGTAAAGAGAGAGGATAGATAGTGTTTTCGTTGTGGGAGTTCACGACACCTATCCACATCTCCCATTTGCCCTGGAAGACGTGTGAATTGTAGTTTGTGTAAGAAATGGGGGCACTTTGAGAATTGCTGTAAAAATTATCGAAGTGGTGGTCGGAAGGAAACACTTTTAATTGAAGAATATGATGGTATGTCGTCTGAAGAAGCTGATGTTTCTGAGAATGAGATAGTTACAGTCCACATGGTAAAGTGCTCGGGGTCTGATGAATGTGAGCATCCCTCAGCGTGGATAGAAGTAAATGGTCATTCAGTTAAAATGCTTGCTGATTCATGTTCAAAAATTACGTTGGTATCCAAAATTGTCTTTGAAAATGTAATTGGGGGTGATATTAGGCATTTAGTTCCCTCCGATAAAACACCAGGAGGATACAATGGTGATAAAATAGAAATTTTGGGATGTTGTGTAGCGGAATTTAAGTTCAAGGGTAGGACGACACACGGGAAAATATATGTCACAAAAAGAGGTGAAACTCTTTTGGGTTGGAAGGAACAAAGAGGTTTGGGAATCAAATTAGATCCCAATAGTGAGGAGCAAGTTCTCAATGTAAGTGATCCATTTGCGCTTAACAGCAATAGAGCCAAATTTGAGATGGTAGCTAGATATCCTGAAGTATTCTGTAACAAAGTGGGATGCCTCAAGGGGATGGTTCACAAGATTGAGATAAAAGGAGGGAGCAGTCCCGTTGCCTCTAAGCTTAGACCGTTGCCTCTGTCTATGCGGAAGGCTGTGCGTGATGAGTTGATAAAACTGGAGAAAGAGGGAATCATTGAGCCGGCTAGAGCGGTAGAATGGATATCCCCCGTTGTAGTGGTGAAGAAGAGTAATGGGGATTTGAGAGTATGCATCAACTTGAGGGAACTTAATCGATGTGTGGTAGCGGATCGCCATCCTCTTCCCAATATGGGAGAGTTATTGAGTAGGATAGGGAGTGCAAAATACTTTGCTAAACTTGATATGGCGAGTGCGTATCATCAAATCAGTTTAGATGAAGACTCACGAAAATTGACAGCTTTTATTACTTATGAGGGAATCTATCAGTTCTAGCGCATGCCATTTGGATTGGTCTCAGCGTCGTCGGTATTCCAGAAGGTTATGGACAGATTGTTGAAGGATGTTGGTGGAGTGTGGTGCTTTCAGGACGATGTTTTGATGTGTGGGAAGGATGAGTCTGAGTTGAAGACAAGATTGAACCTGGTCCTTAAGATTTTCAAAATGAGAGGAATAACATTGAGGGGTGAGAAATGTGTTTTTATGACACAAACTGTGGATTATTTAGGTCATGAAATTTCTGAGAAAGGTTTAAAACCGAAAAGAAATTTGGTTGAATCAATTTTGAAAACACAAACACCTGTGAATAAGGCTGAACTGAGATCATTTCTTGGCACTATTGAGTTTTATCACCGATTTGTGGATAGATTTGCTGACTCCATAATTAATTTAAGAGCTTTGTTAAGGAAAGGTGTTGAATTTGAATGGAGTAACGAATGTCAGAAAGAATTCGAAGAAATGAAAAAAAAATTGACATGGCTAAACCTTTATCAATGTTTGATACGAGAAAGAAAACTATTCTGGCTGTTGATGCCAGTGACACAGAAAAGGCATTAGCACTTAGCAACAACAATAACAATACATAAAGCATTAGTCCCTTTATATAACACATCCCCCACCCCTATAAAATAAAATTCTTTATTGATAAAAGCAAACAGCAGTCAAATTAACATCAAGAAGAATAAAATGAAATGCGAATGCTCTATCACTTTACTTTTGTAATTCTGGACAAACGCCATATTTGTCCAGAATAAAATGAAATGCGAATGCTCTATCACTTTACTTTTGCAATTCTGGACAAACGCCATATTTGTCCAGAATAAAATGAAATGCGAATGCTCTATCACTTTACTTTTGCAATTCTGGACAAATATGGTGTTTGGAGAGGTGTACAGGAGAGAGAGGGTTTACCTAGAAGTATACTCACTGACAACGGTCCACAATTCGTGGGGAAGTTATTTATGGAGTATCTTCACAAATGTGGAATTAAACACAAAAGAACGCCTTTGTATTGTCCTCAAGTCAACGGCATGATTGAGAGAGTGAATCGATGCATTATGGATGCCATTCGTGGAGCCAATGCATGTGGTTTGGACAAAAGAGTTGCAGTGAGAGACAGGTTGTATGCATTGAGGATGGCTCCGCGAGTAGAAACAGGAATTAGTTAATTGGAACTTATGAGAGGCCGAAAGGCGAATACCTGTGTGGCTCCAGCTTGGTTGGGCAGGGCAAGCGCGACAGATGTGGTTGTGGATGCCGTAAAGAAAAAGATGGGTGTTCGAAAGGATAAATGGGTGGAAAAAGTGAATGAGAGACATCCTAGGAAAACCACTGTGGTCGAAGCTGGAGATTTGGTGAGGATAAGGAAGGCGGTCATCTCCAAGAAAGGGGAGCCACTTTACACGGAACCAGTTAGAGTTACACGAGTTTTCAAGAATGCTGTGTGTGTGGAAAGTGGACAAATATGGTGTTTGTCCAGAATTGCAAAAGTAAAGTGATAGAGCATTCGCATTTCATTTTATTCTGGACAAATATGGCGTTTGTCCAGAATTGCAAAAGTAAAGTGATAGAGCATTCACATTTCATTTTATTCTTCTTGATGTTCATTTTACTGCTGTTTGCTTTTATCAATAAAGAATTTTATTTTATAGGGGAGGGGGATGTGTTATATAAAGGGACTAATGCTTTATGTATTGTTATTGTTGTTGCTAAGTGCTAATGCCTTTTCTGTGTTCTGACAGGCAGGGCATCTGTGATTCTAGATTGGATCCCTTGTGTATATACCATTCTGGAATGATATGTCATCAATGTTTATGCTTTTTTATTCAGTTGTACCCTGGATGCTGACTGTGTTGGGGGTCCTATGCTTTACTGCTGGAAACTAAGTAAATAAACTCTTTCCTACTTACCTTGGCTTGCGGCTTCTTTACACGGACCACAGATATACTCTACAATATGACATTAGAGCAGAAAGCAATAAGATTAGTAGCACTCCAAAATCGAATGGCGTTAGATGTCATTCTAACTGAGCATGGTGGAGTATGCAAATTAGTGAGGTCCGCTTGCTGTGTTTTCATACCAGATTCCTCCCCAACTATCTTTAAGGCAATACAAAATCTGCACGTCCTTGGTTCCAAAGTGCGTTCTCGAGGGAAACTGGGATCTAAGCGCTTGGTTCTGGGACTTCTTGTGATCTTGGGGTTGGAAGGTACTTTTGGTTTTATTTACTATTTTACGTGTTCTGTTGTTCCTTTGTTGCTGTATTCAGTGTCTGCCTGGTATGTGTTCGATGCTAGGGGGATGTTGTGCACAAGCGATAAATTCGATAGGACATGAGGTGTATGCCTCAGATAAAACTTCCAAAGAATATGTGTTGAAAGATATACTAGTAAAAGACCTAATGGCAATATATATTTCAGATAGCGATTCAGGGTACATGGATACTGATGTATGGAGTTATTCGTAAGGAGACCCAAAATAGTTTTTAGCACTTGGCATAGGGCAAAAGGAGGGTTTGTCGGAATAAAAAGTATATTGTGCTTCCTATTGTAATAAATATATTAATATTGGCCTACGCCAAGCTGCTCGAAAGTCATTTGCGAGATCTGTGTTACAAGGTCCTGACCTTTAATCTATGTAGGCCACCATTTTTAGGTCAAACCGCCATTTTAGGATTTATGTGGAAAAGTCACCCTGTGAGCTAAAATGGTGGACGATGTCATTGCAAAATACAACATGGCCGTCTTGATCTCTGTACATCGCTAATGTGTAATCTGCCTGCAGGCTACTTGTTGAGGTCATGAACCGAGACCTCGTCCTACGTTGACCTATGTGTAAAAGGATGACTCGGGCAATGAAACCAATCCACAAGTATATATTATGATAATGTATTTACACATTGGACAAAGAACATTTGTTTTTATTATATCGTATTAATGTTTGAGAAGACCTGCAATACGAAACTTAGAATACACAGTTAATGCATACGCCTATTGTTACATGTAATAAAGAACAAACCAGTTAGATGGGGTTAGTTGAGACTCGGCAACAAACTCTAGAATTGGTAACATATAAAGTAGAATATTAACCCGAAGAAGCGTTGGCCATAGCGCTCACAAAAGCGAATGCATTCTAATGTACACTCTCTCACTGAACACACTGAACCACGCTGGAGTTCGTTGTGTTGTACTGAGGGCCGATAGCTATCTGACTTTGCACTGTTTTGTAATTGTATTCGACAGAGAATAAAATACTTTGTATGTTCCTTTGAAACCTGTGTTTGGTGTATTTCCTTTTGGGGTACTCAGCCTCGATATTTTGTTTCTCTTTTCACACAGTGAGCACAGGCCTGAGAAATTAAGATTGAGGACAAGGTCCAGAATGATGGACACTTGAAGAGGTGCACATTTTCTATTATACAGAATTGGAATGGAAATAGGGTCTAGTTATGTCTGGATCATGATGGATTAAGCTTGAGTCCTTGCTAAACTTGCTTGACTCCTGCTGGACATGGACTGTCATGGACTGTCATTTAATATCATTATAATTCGGTATATCATGTTGAGAGCTATCCACAAAGGCTAATCCAAAAATATGTGCACAGTGGCCATCACTATCACCACAAGATCTGTGGGTAGAGATATAATTGTATTTATTTATTTGTTTACATTTTTCTAACACGCCACACATACCCAAAGGTCTCAGGGTGCACATGAAATGGACAAGACTAACAACAGAAGGAGGCACCCTAGGTAGAGTAATGGAGCAAACATTTACTAGGCACGATTAAAGAGGAAGGTCTTAATCATCTTTCTAAAAGCTGTCAGATTGGTTATCTTCCTGAAGTATGTGGCTACAGCATTCCAGGCTAGGGGCAATTGGACATTAAACGTGGTACCTCCGAACCCCTCAAGTCTGAATTTGGGTTGGTAGAGTCTCAACTGGTCAGACGACCTGAGGCAGAGGGTAGGTTCGTAGACCTTAATGCGATCTGAGAGGTATGAGGGAGCCTCATGATTCATGCACTTGTGGCTCAATGTTAGGGCTTTATGAGTGTCGCAGTGTTTCACCAGGAGCCAATGGAGCTCCTTTCGGCATCGGAGACATGACTGCATCACGTAAGACCACACGTAGCACAGACTGCACCATTTTGGATTACCTGCAACGCTGTGAGATTGGCCTGGTAGGTGCCGACTGTTGCAATAGTCAAAGCGTGAGTTGACAAGTGCTTTGGAAAGAAGAGAGATGTTCTTAGGTTAGACAAAAGGGCGAATATGGCCGAGTAGTTTGTTAACATAGCCACAGGAGGCCCAAAGATATGCAACAAGGGGCTTCATGGTACGTTCGGTATCGAGCATGACCCAGAGGGTCTTAACAGTCTTGGCCACTGGGATGATGGTCTCGGCAATGGTGAAGTTTAGATAGTCTGCAGGTAGTTTTTTCAGCCTGGGCCAAAAGCAACAATCAGAAGTTCAGTTTTGTCGGTATTTAGGGCAAGGGTGTTGGCAACCATCCAAGCCTGAATGGCTCCATAGATCTTATCAAATGACGCTGCATCCTGTGCATAGATGCCAGAAAGCTCCAGGACCACCTAGGTGTCATCAGCATAGCTAGTATAATGAGCACCCAGGCTGTCCAAGAGCATCAAAAGAGGAAGAATGTAAACATTAAAGAGGGTTGGGGAAATGCACTCCACAAGCGATGGCAGCAGGGACAGATTTTACATCCACTGCAGCAACCCTTGCATTACAAGTCCCCAAGAATGATGCGACCCACTGAGCGGCAAAATCCGTGCAACACACCAGCAACTGCATGCTAGAGAGCAGAAAAGAATGATCCACAAGGTCAAAGGCGGCCAAGAGATCTAGCAACATCAGTAGAGCAGGATGGCCTTGATCCTGATGTTGGAAAGAATGGATTTTAAATCCAGCAGGGCAGTTTCAGTGCCATGTCTGGCTCTAAAGCCTGACTGTCGAGACCCAAGAACGTTGTTACTCTCAATAAAATCCTGTAGCTGAAGGTACGCAACCCAATCTAAGATTTTAAGCTGTAAGGGCACGTTTGTAATAGAACGATTGTCTTTGCCTGGAAAGGATCAAGATCATTCTTTTTCAAAAGTGGAGTGATCCATGCTTCATTCAGGAATAGGGGAGCGTGGCCTTATGCAAAGGAGAGATTAACCAGCTTCATGACCCAGGGCACTAGGATGTCCAGGCAGTTCTTAAGGATGTCAGAGCGGCAGATGTCACCACGACAAACAGTGGGCTGCATAGCACCTATTTTAGCTATTTCTGCCTCAGTACAGGGGGCAAAGAAAAACGAATTCCTTATAGTAGGAGGAAGAGGTTTAGTATTGACCCATGCATGCAGAGACGGCACAGGTGGGGGATAGAGCCCTCAATTGCTCACAGATGGAATCCTGATGTTTTGATATTTTTAGCTTGAATTCATCATGAATCCCTTGACACCAGGCATAGTCTACGTTAGGCACTTGGCCCGTGCCTTACTTGCCTTCAAATTCTCTTAAGATCATAAAGAGTTCTTTAGAACTGGATTTGGCCTGATTGATCCTTTTGTTGAAGGTAGTAGTTTTTGTGCAATAATGGCTGATTTTAAATTCCACACTGCTTGTTTGTAGTGGGAGAGGGCTGTTGGGGATGGGGATTTTTGCCAGTCTCTTTTGGCTGCCCTTTTAATATGTCTTAACTCAATGACATCTTCATTAAACCAGGTGTTCCTATTGGACTGTGGATTAACCGATCTGGTCATGAAGAAGGGCGAGAGAATCAACTGCTTCGTTCAATGTATTGGTAAGAAAAAAGGCCGAATATGACGCATTATCAAACTCTTCCAGACCAATCAATTTAGGTTTGAGCATGGAGAATAGTTTCTCCTGAGTGATCCTTTTCATATTTCTAGAAACTTTGATGAGCCTTGGGAGAGCATTGACTTTGCGGGGAGAGGCCGGAGGTTAAACCATAGAGGAAACAAGATGGGGATCAGATCATGGGCAGGCCGAGACTGAAACTTCAGAAAGGGAGAGATGGTGGGACAGGATCCAATCAATAGTGTGACCACCAGGATGGGTGGGTGCAGATACCCATTGTACATACCCCATGATGTCAAGGGCGGACAATAGAGAGTTTTCTACCTTGTCAGAGGGGTCATTGGCCCAAAGGTTAAAATCACCAAGCACGATAACAGGTATATTGGCTGTGGTAAGTTTATTAAGAAGGCCGTTGAATTGCTCTGCAAAAGAAGGCTTTGCTTTGGGTGGTCTGTAGATAACAAGAATAGTCAGAAAGACTTTGTGAATAATCTTTAATTTCACCACAAAGCTTTCACATTCATCTGGAGACTCGCTAGGAGTTAGGTGAACGTTCAGGCACATGTTATGAAAAATAGCAACCCCCGCACCCTCTTTACCCCGACGATCACTCTGCAAAAAGCCGTAATTAGCTTGGTTAGCTAAACTGGCCTCTGATGGAATAGAGTCGTTCAACCAAGACTCTGTGATGGCCAGAAAATCAGGTTCAGAGTGGGATAATAAGTCCTCAACCGCAGATCAATGTTGGAGAACAGATCTAGTGTTCAGCAGAGAAAACCGTAATGGAGGGCCCTGAGAGATAGGACCCAGCTCCTCTGTACCAGTAGAAGAGCAGGGACCAGTATCCGGCTGAATCATGGATGCAATGACAGGAGGGGAGCATGAAGCAACATGATGGGGATCTGGTGACAAAGGGACTGGCTTGTGAAGTGCCGCCGATGGGCCAAGATGGTAGAGATGAAACATCACTAGTCTGCTTGCTAATTCTGCCTGTGTATAGACCTTGGGCGGAGGAGGACAGCAGTGCTGATCAGAAGGGTTCCATGTGTTAAAATCATGGCAAAAATGCCCGTGGACACAAAATATTGCGGCAAAAAGGCTGTGGTTTTGCCGACGCAATCCATGTAAAGGATGCGGGGGACACCCCCGTATCCCCCGTACCCATTATATAATTTAAGGGGAGAGGAGGACACAACTGAAACTCCTGCTCCCCTTAAATGGTGTAATGGGGTACACCTTTAACGGGTCAAACCACAGCATTTTTGACAACTTTTTTACAGACGACATTTTTGCTGCGATGTTATCACTGCATACCATAAGAAGAGAGGGGTAGTGGCTGGGAAATAGGGAAGAGTGGAGTATCCAGCCTGCTGTATTTGTCAATGATACTCTAATTTTTTCACCTTAAAGGCTGTCTCATGCGGTGCAGGAGTAGTGGAAGAGCGAAGCTCCTCAATAATGACATGAATACTATGCATGATAAAACAGTAGTCCACAGAAGCGCAAGAGTTTCGGATTACAAATGGACGTGATAGCTCACCGGGTGGAGCAGTGAACTGCGTCATAGCACTCCAGATGCAAACCGGCGACAACCAGCCTCTTCAAATGAGCTGACATGCTTAAGAGAGTCGGTTTAGCCAGGACTTGTAGTTTCTTGGAAGCTAGAGAACTACAATTCGACCTACCAGGGAGCACACATCTGCAGCTCGTAGCTGGGGAAAGAGCTGCCGACGGGATTGCAGTAAAGGGAAGTTCGAGTGACACGATATTCGCGGGCAGAATAAAATGAAGACAAGGTACTGACTAGAACAAAGAAGCAAGGTGATAAGCACAATCTCAAATCTAGAAGCCTTGTAATTTAGGAATAGGTTAAAAACTAATGTGCAGTCCACACTGCTTGGTAAAAGGAAATGCAACACAGTAATATTACAAAATCAAGTCACAGAATTAAGAGCACCCCTGGAGGATGCAGACAGAATATCAACACACAGCAACACACACACTGCACTGCTCAATCAACCTAACCATTTCCAGCCACAAAAGCAACTGCCCTTCTAAGAATATCTCATTGAGCCTAGAACATATATTATTTTGTACATATTAAGCTCTTGCCTTGGTTTACCTCACTGTCCAGCTGTACAATCTCATGTGACAAATCACATTATATGTCTCTTCTAGGAGGTTTCAGCAGGCTTTGTGGATCAGCGCTGTCCACTTGCAGTTAAAAAAGATACCTGGAGGGGTATCCAGTTAAAATTTCGAATGAACAAATTTGAAGGCCTTTATGTTGAAAAAAAATGTTAACATTTTTTTTTCAAATATATCTTTTTTTATTTTATATGTTTATTTTGGGTCTAGTTAGTAAAAAAAAGGGTCAATAAAAGAGAAACAGAGGGATCGGGGGAACCCCCCCATTAAAAAAATAAAATAAAAATGTGACATTTTTTTTCAACATTTTTCATTCGAGAAAAAGGCATTCGAAATTGTGACATTCCAAAATGCCACTATAAACCACCAGGAGGCACTATATCTGGGATTTTCTTGAGTGTTACCACTTACTCTAATCTATCTTGCATTCTCTTGTTTAAAGTACCTGTGGCACCACACCTTCAACCTAAGGGTGTCATGCGCCCCTTCTATGTGAGGGTATGGGACTGATGGCGACGCAGCCGCCATAGAACTGGTCTACTACATTGAGCCGCAGCATTTGCAGCAGTCTAGTCTTTTCTTTCTGTCATGGCCGCCGCTGGCTTTTCTGCAGCTCTCAGCCGGCAGCGAACGCGTTGCAACTGTGTTCCTTTCTACTTTGTTGCCAGCGTTCTCGTGAGTTTTTCCCTTGGCTCTGCTGAGCCCCTCTCTCCGGCGACCTTTGCCTCTTTCCCTTTTTTCCTTCTGGTTTACCCTTTCTGCTACACCCCTTCTCTGGGGGTTGTCGCCTTCTCGTGGCTTGTTTTCGCTTCGTCCCCTTTCCCTGGTTTCCCGTTCCAGCTCGCATCCCTGGTCTCTCTCTTCGTACCTGGACTTCTGCCTATCCCTCTTCCTTCTACTCCTTCCTCGACTTTGCAGAGTGGAGCAGTCCTGTTTCGTGGAATCGACAGCTTACCTGTATCACCGGAAGACCACCACATTTATTCCGGAAGAGTGCATCAGGGTTTTTTGCCTTCAGAGCTTTTTCCCCTTCTGGCGGCTGCGGATCCGGGGCCTCTGGTTTCCGGATTTTTTCGGGTAATCATTCTGGCATCGTTCCGCGGTCGGCCATACCTGCATAAAAAGAAATCAGCGATAAGAGAAAGGAAAAAGAAGAAGTCATCTCCGACGATATCCTAAGGTGAGGAGGATTGTGAGACAATGGAATCTGAAATTAAAGTTGACGTACCTGACAAAGGGTCACAGAACAGTTTTTGTTACCTGGTCAGACACTACACTATCTTTCAGGAAGATATCACAGGATTCAATGTGCCCCTGAATTAATTTTTCTGGGTGCCACAGCTACCACTGCAGACTTCATTTTGCCTATTCGCGTGTGGGACCTTTCTTTCCCTTACAACTTACAAATCCCTGGCAGAGGTGCTTAGTCCAATTCTGTACTTCTGCCATAATAGGCAGAACCTGCACATAGATGCAGCTCTAAGGCCTACGCAGCCAGGTTGGAACGTTTGTCTGGTTCTGTTTGCGGATTGTAAGTGGTTTCAACCCAGCACTCCAACTAAGTCAATGCCTAGCTGAGATGCCCAGCTGGAACCCTTAATTACATATTTTTATGTCTAAAGTTCTTTTATTTCTGAATGATGTACCCTTATAACACGCCCCTCTCTTTGAATACCCCCCCACCCCCGGTCTCACTGAACCAAGAAGAAGGTTTTTTTGCAAAGTTAAAAGATTTATTTGATGGATTTGAACAAGATATATATCACACTTTTATGAATTTTAACAATATCTAGATACCACACTATTTATATTTATACAATGATCAGCGTTGGGTGATATTACAATCAACAGTGTCTTTAATCAGTAGGAGTATGGATGAGAAGAATAATGTAGCATAGAATAAAACTTTGTGTGGGTTCAATGAAATACAATGATAGGAAATAAATGCAGCACAGAAATAAAACTTGATATGAATTCAATCAAATGCAATGTAATCACTCTTTCCCCCTGATACTACTCATTCCCCCCTAATATGCAATATAGAGATGGAAGGAGAGAAAACAGGTTTCAGGAATATACACTCTTAAACGCAGTTTCAATCCCAATTCCCCCAGCAAGCTTAGAGAGAAACAGGACTGATTTTAAAACAGGTCAAATGCTTTTGAATGTGATTTGGAATGAAGCGGAAAAATGCTAAAAATGGATTTAATTCTCTAAATGGGATTCAAAACTAGTGGGAGCCGCTTTGCATAGGTTCAGGGACACACTAGTAATGATGTTTGAATAACTAGCAGATATGAAACTGAATTCAGAGGTTGAATGCAAAGAAATAGCTATTTTACATGTGGTGAAATTGAGCCAAATGCAGAATTGCGGCAAGCTTTTCCACGCGCGTTAAGCACGATTGCGGCAAAACTATAAGGAGTTGAAATCTTTCATTTGTTTGAAAGCTGATGATGTTTGCTTCAATTTGATACTTAAATGTCGTTCCTAGCATGTACGGTTCAGAAATTATGAAGGTTTTAGTAAAGGTTGATTTTTCTAAAAAGAGTCAAGATTTCAAATGAGAGATGCGCTTTTGAAGATTACAAACAAGGATTGGCTTTACACTAAGGGGCTTTGAAGATGCGAGATACCAACAGTACAGCCACCAGTCCAGAGGCGCCTCTGTCTGATCTTTGCCTGCTGCAACACTTGCCTTTCTTCAGCAAATATATATTAGCGCAAAGATGATAATCACTACAATTATCACAGGACTATATGGATGAGAGAAGGATTCAGGACAGACAAAAGGGTTTTTAAAATGCAGTTCTGGATATGTTGGAATGGGTTGGATAGGATTACTTAAGGATAAGAGATTGGCTATGGACAATTCTATGCTAGATACTCACAACTATGGTTTTGGAATGGGCCCGTCAAGATCTGGTCAAAGGGTTTTGGACTGGAATCTGCTTGCCACCGGACAGGATCAAGGCACTCTGGTCACTGCGCAGCCTCTGGTTCTGGATCTGATGGGTTGGTTCTGGGTTACAGCTCTTCTCTACTGGTTTGGATCTCTGGGTTCTAGCAAATGTTCTTGGTAAGAAGTAGAAAAACGGCACAGCCAGGCTGTTGAATTGGTTTTGCCCCTAGGAATTTTGGGGTCCCATCTTCTTAAGAGTTTCGGTTCAAAACTGACAGTTTTTTGCGCTTTTGGTTGGTTACCCAGTGTCGGATCTGTACACATTTTTCTCCATACATAGCATGACATCTGGGCATACTCCTGTAAAGTTTCATATTTTTAGCATTATCACAATTGTTACAATATCAACATTTTAGTGGTTCTGTCTCTGAACATCACACAGATTCCAGAGTTGTTTTAAACTGTGAGCAACATGTTCATTTTAATAACCTATAAATTCCAGATTTTTACCAGTTGGTCACAGTTTTCAATGAGTCTTTTCTCAAAAATATATTTTCTACTGCTCCAGATACACATTTTTAGTCTAGCCCCGCCCCCCAAGGTTTGGCTCAGCCAAGAGCAATCTGCCTCTTCCTGCCAGCAGCTGGTTTCTGTTGACACCCACATTTGCATTTCCTTTCATTCAAGGGAGTCTTTTGTTTCCTGTCAGAGCAACAGGCCAAAGTCCTCCTCCCACCTCCATTAACACCTCCCTGCCAGTTCCTCAGCAGAGAGCAGGGAGGAAGATTCCTTTGTTTGGGAGAAGTTGTGTAATGTCTTTGAAGCTCAGTGTGGCTGGCTTTAACTCACTTTTAAAACAATGTTTAAAATAGTCTTTTCCTAAAATACAATTAACATTTTTAACAAATATAGCCACACATCTCTTAATTCCAGCCTTTCTAAAACATAGAGATTGAATTGTACAACCTATATTGCTTTTGATAGGAAGTCTCTTCTTTTCCATACTTTGATTTTAATGTACAAGTTTAAATGACAGGTTAAGTAAATGCCAGCTTCTGATACAGGCGAGCGGCGGTACTGCGCCCATTTCTGACATATTTTTCCAAGCAAGCACCTTTGAATGTGGATTTTCTTCTGATAACATGTGCTTCTGCTGACATTGGGCTTAAGTGGATTCTTTAAATAAAGTGATGTTTAACACCCAACAAGGATGTTGGATCTTCTCTGCTGTTTGAGAATCATTATTTTGCACATTTAACAGCCAAGGAAAAAACGGATTTTTAAAGCAGTTCTGGGTTTCCTTTGCAATGCAGCACTGCTTTTTCAAGTAGTTTCATTTTACTCTGTGGCCAGCTCCATGAGAGGTTTTGGCAGTGGTCTCCTGTGTTATCACTGACATAGGCAAAATGGATTGGCAGCCTATTTTTCAGGTTTCCCTGCACACTTCTCAGATTTCTAGCGCACATAAGGCTTTTGGCTGCCATTCTGATGTTTCTGAGGCAAGCAGCACACAGTAAGGTTGCAAGGCATAGACTAGTGGGTTAGAACATCCCACAGGATCGGCCTTGTGAGGCATTGTCCACTACAGCGCAAAGTCTAATCAAGGACAGTTAGCAACAGGGAGACAATTAGGGGTTACACAGAGGAAGGCCCTTAGGGAAAAAGAGAAGACACATAAGGGGAAACAAGGAACAAAGGGGAATAACCAGTTCTATTCAAGGGAGAATAACTAGACTGAACAATTGCTGAACAATCAGGACAATCAGCAACAGTATAAAAGACCAAGGAGCTTTTAAAAGAGTGGCCCAGACCTGAAGAGAGTGAGAGGAGAAAAGGAGTATGATTTGGGGCTAGATGCCAGGAGGAGGAGACCCCAACCAGGAAGACTGCCTAGAATATCACATTTTTCCAATGATGTTGTTAACACCAGCAGGACTTATTTTAGGCCTTCCAAACCTAGAAAAACTAAGTTTGGAGAGAGAGTAAAAGAGGTTGCAGAGCCTTCTGATTGTTTTTACTCAGACACTGGAAGCGATAAAACTATGAGATTCGAGAAGCCTAAACGCCTGCTTAGGGCTTTATCTGAGATACTGCTTGAGACCAGATTGTGAGGCCTCAAAACCCAACTTAGGAACTTCCTTAGGGATATATCTCAGACATTGGGAGGTACCAGATTGTGATATTTGTGAGAGTAGACTAAGAAATTGCTGTGGTAAGATATTCCTGACCCTGGAACAGATCAGACCAAGACTGAGATTTTGGTCCAAGAGGGCAACTCAAGGCTGATGAATAACAATAGCACAGCCTGGCAAAACCCCTAAGCAAGGGGGAAGGCAAACCTGCGTATATGAGTCTTCTATGGGAATTTTTATCGGCCCAAGAAGGTGAAGACACATGGAGGGTGTGAATATCTAAGCCTGACACTTATCCTAAAGTAAGCAGGAAGAAGTACCTTCTAGTGGATAATCTGTGTGCTATTACACATACTAGATACCAGGTATGGGAAGCCAAGAAACACCAGTATCCCTATACGTAGGCTCCAGGCACATTCAGTGGTGAGAGTTGAGGGACACACCTATCAGCCTTCTGAGAGATATATCTCAGACTCTGGGAGAGATCAGGTTGGGGGAGTTGAGAGAGTAGTGCACAAGTCCGCTGAGGGCTGTATTCCTGGCCCTGGGAGAGACAAAACTAAGAGTGAGATATAAAGAACGTGTTAAGTGCTGTAGCCACTGACCAGTCTTCTTAGGCCCAGGAGGCAACATGTAGCTGGTGGGTTACAATAAATCTGCCTGACAAAAACCCTAAGCAAGGGGAAGACATTTTTGCTGGTATTTTAGAGGTATTGATCCTGGCCCAGTGGGCAACCCACAGAGAGCAAACCACAGCTGGAGCATGAGAATATCTGTGTCTGACATGTAGCCAAAGCGAGCAGAGAAAAGGGCCTGCAGGTAGGAGATTGACTAAAGGTGAGCTGGGCCCTAAACTCATGATCCTCTGGTAGAACTGGGAAGTATGCTGAGCGCTATAGTCCTGAGACTAAATATTAGATTAGAGAACCAACATGGATCAGCATTCCTTGAAAATGATTAGACTTGAAGGAAATCACTTGCGGTTCAGATAATTTCCAACGAGCCCATAATCTGTGAGTCTGATCACCCTCAGACTTCCTCCTGGGGTTGACTCCTTTTGCAGCCCTATAATGACTTGTCTTTGTTTCTTTGCACTTTAGCCATGTACTGTTAATGCACTTCTTTCTATGGCACCGCCCCTATTGCCCTCCCTTTGCACGTGCTGATCTGAATGTTTGCAAATCTTGCAGAAAATCCCTATGAATTGGTTGTGTTTTCAGTTGGCACATTACAAAACACCAATACATACATTCCTGTAGTTCAACCATTGATATCTTGAGCTAACCCTAATTGTATAATAGCCGTCTTCATTCTTTGTGGTAGGTTGCCTTAGGAATCACATACCTCATCCACGTCCATCCTGACAAAGTTAATGAAGGTGTTGAACTTGACTACCCACCTCTTGTGTGTGCTGTGATCCTTCCTCACACCCAGGCCATCTGCTGTTCATAATGAAAGTAGTGTGGAGTGCCTAGTGAGAAGTGGAAACAATTTGCTAAAACTGATGCTTTCCGCTCCTACCAGTACTCTTGATATTTGCGACAGAAAGATATGGGGCACTCCTTGTGCTGGTAAATGAGATAACACCTGATCTATATATATTTATGAAAAATGATATATTACGTTTCTGATTTTCAGATAATTCCAATCAGGTAGTGTCATACAGTAAAGAAGATAGAAGACAAGAACTAGCACCAGCTTCCCTTCCCTTGGGATCATTTAAATGCCTTGGTCACAATCCTAAACGTCTAAGTAGTTCCTTAAGGGGAAAGTGTGTCAAGGTAGCAAAACTGGTAGGATGAGGCAACCAGTAAAATCACTTCATAGAAATAAAAAACATAGAGAAGGCAATTACTTAAATATCAATTCAAAAGAGCTGGTAGGGGCAGCACATATTTCACACTATACCGGGATCTTTATATACTATGTACTTCTCTAGGGTCTAACAATATATTTGAATACTTGGTGAACAATTAATGAAACAATGATCTTAAGTGCTGTTCTCAAAAAGCTTGACCTTGGTCAGAGGAGCAGAACCTCCAAAGAAATGTCAGGATTAATCTTTTAGAGACGTATGTTTCCAATGCCACTGCAAAATTATTAGAAATACAATCTGTGCTTGCTCGCCTGAATTTCAAACGTGGCCTGAACACTTTCTGGGATGGTGCCTTTTTGGTAGACAATCTATGCAGCTATACCTAATGAGTATAAATGCTGACCCCTCTTGCCCGGCTCACTATTGACCTTTCTCTACCACCCCTTTCTATGGCAAACTCATGGAGGAGCTGATCATCCCCCAACAGACCCTCCACACCGAAATGGTTGGCTGCCTCCATGACCACCAGTCCGGTTTCAGGGCACTGAAACAGCTCTCCTGAATACCCGAGAAGACCTACTCCCCAATCTGGACTCCAACACTGCTTCTGTTCTGATCCTTCTCGATCTTTCCTCTGCTTTTGACACTGTCATCCACTCCATCCTTATAAACCATCTCTGTGATACCCTAGGCATCATGGAGAGGGCACTGGTGTGGCTTACCTCTTTCCTCTCTAACAGACCCTCCCAAGTTCAAATGGGTAATTTTCTCTCTTCCACCTCACTCTCCACCTGTGGTGTCCTTCGGGGATCTATCCTATCGCCATGGCTCTTCAACATCTACCTGGCACATCTGACCCACCTGATCTCCACCTAATCCCCTAATTTCCAGTGTTACATAGACGACACAGCTCTCTTTCCAGCTGCCTTTCCCTAACCCCCCGCCTCATACCTGACTGCCTGACTGCAATTCAGGCATTGTGCTCTGCCAATGATCTCTGCCTCAACACCAGCAAGACAGAGATCCTTTCATTGGGATGCCTACTCCTAGTTTCCCCCTCACTCTCTGGCCAGACTCCTTGGGTCCCCGCCCCTCACCCACTCATGAGGCAAAAAACCTTGGGATCCTCTTTGACTACTCTCTCTCTCCTTCTCTCCACACACCACAGACCTTGCCAAGAAGTCCAATTTTCAGCTTCATCTCTTTAGGGGCATTATACCTTTCCTAATGTTTCCCCAGAAGCCCAATGTCCTCAGAGCCATAATTCTCTCTAAGCTTGACTACTGCAATAGCCTCTTCCTCAACCTTCCTCTTTCCTCCCTTTGGCCACTCCAACTAATCCAGAATAATAATGCAAGCCTTATCCATGGCCTCAAGCCCAGGGACTGCATCTCTTCACCCCTAAAATCTCTCCACTGGCTCCCGGTGACTGCAAGGATCAAATTCATAATCCTTTGCATCATCCGCAAGGTTGTCTGGGACCTCTCTACATCCAGCTTTCTCTTCCGAAATACCTCCCTGCCAGAATCCTTCGGTCTTCCGGCTCCAACTCTCTGCAGGCCAAACGTTTCTCCAAGCAGAGAGCGGGAGGTAGATCCCTCTCATCGGCTGGCGCCTCCCTCTGGAACAGCCACCCCCCTCAGACTTGAGCCAGATCTTCTTAAGTTCCAGAAACTTCCCAAGACTTTCCTTTCCTCCTCTTCCTTCCCTCTCCCCCTCCCATGCTAAACTTTCTACCTGCCGCTGCGACTGGGGCCAGGTCCTTTCAGAGTCATACAGGAACCAGACCACCCCCACACCAGTCCCTCTCAGCATCCTTTGCCAGCAGTTGCCCTCAGGCTCCCTTTCCCGGACTATGCCAACCCAGTACTCCTGTTGACTGCACTCTTCCTCCCCTCCCCTCTTTCCTCTGGTACTTGCCTCCTTGGCCTGACCAGCACTTGCCCGCCCCCACCGTCGGAGTACCCCACTCTTGCATTTCTCCATCTACCCCCCGCACCTCTTTGCACTTATCACCTTGTCATGCACTTCCACCGTAGGATTGTCACAAGGCCAATATAACTCTTTCTTTGTTCTTTGTTGTTGTATTGTTATGATTCCCATGTCCCCCCCTCCATCTTGTCTTGTGGCTCCTGGAAACACCTGTGTATAGACGCCATACAAATGTCCAATAAATAATTAAAATTAGATGAGTGGTGCAGTGATCCCCAATTTGTCACCTAACAATAGATTTCTACTTCTAATATTGCCCTTCTACTAGAATTGGGTTTTTTAAGTTGATGTCCTGCGGCTTGTCCTCTATTGGCAAAGACTGTGGCGAACTGGAGAATGGAACATTTTTAGAAAAGTGCTTATGGATATGATATTGAGCTCTGGTGGCACCTCATAGCCATGGGTAAACATGTAAAACAAATATTAACTACACTAAATCTGAGACTGTAAGTGAACATCATATTATGTAGGGGCAGCCGGCCACTGTAGCCACTGTCAGGCCAGCCTCTTTGACTGACTTTGACTCTAAGATATGTAACAGATGGGGGATTCTAGAATTTTAACAAAAATGTGTTTAATAACTAAGTTGTGCCTAGGCTGAGAACCATATTTAGATGAAATAGAGTATTTTTAGCAAAACAACTATATTTGAAAATCTTTTTAGACCTTTGGATAAATTCAAGGCCCCCTGGTAATGAGAATAATTCTGATAGGTGCACATGTTGCCGGATTGTAAAGAGGACGATCTACATGTTGTGCTCATATGCCCCTTGTATGTTATTATTAGGAAAACTAGGCTCACGCTGTTCTTAAGAAACAATAATATAAGAAGCAGCAATGCTGCACTTAAGTTTTATAAGGACACGACGGCGCAACATGTGGCATTTGCAATGGCTAGATATATTATTAGAGCCTGGAACAAGAGATCTCCTTTTAATTATTTGAACGCATAAATTGATATGGTTCATATTGAAAATAGTTTTTACTGACACAATGTGTTTTAATGCACTGCTTATTGTAATATTAATGATATGCAGTGCAGGGGTATTTTTATTTATCACCCGAGGAGTGGAATCCGCCAATCAGGAGGGAAGGAATGTGGGATTGCACCAACGGTATAAACTACCTTTCCTCTCCAGACTGTGGTAACAGTCCCCCTGGTGCCGCCATTTTTTGTCTGAGCACCGTCTCCACTCCCACGTCTCTGCTCGCTCCCACAGTGACTAGATCTACCACCCCCTTATCTTTAATTACCCATTGCCACCTTCTCTTTCCTGATGCAATAGCCGCCAGCAGCACAGACATTTGGCATGATGATGGTGACCATCTTGCTTTTTTTCTAGAGGAGTTGGGCTTGTGCTGTCATCCCGCACCAGATTTCCTCTGAAAAAATCTATTAGCTTCACCTACCCGGGGTTCTAATAACATTAAGCGCCCAGTAGCCAGGCCCATCATGGCTTGGGTTAGTGTGCTGTTACCGATCAAGCCTTCCCCCCGATCGAGTACTTAGAGTAACGCTATAGTACATTTTGAAATTAAGCTATATATATATATATATATATATATATATATATATATATATATATATATATATATATATATATATATATATATATATATTACATGGACGCAGTAGCGTCCATGTAGTTATGGTTAAGTTGGTGTTTCCATAGGAAGAGCATTTTTTGGGTGGCTTATAACTTCGCTCCCTCTGGACGAATCCTCACCAAACTTTGCAAAAATGTATATGGCCCACTCTGAATTTTTTTGCAAAGTTTCGAGAGGTTTGGTCCAGGGGGGACAAAGTTATAGGGGGGGTCCCAAAACTTTTGTTTTTTCCCATAGACATAATGGGAAAAAAGTTTGCGCACGCCTACAGCCCAAACCGCTGGACGGATTTACACCAAATTTGCGGCAGGAGTGGGGGCTTGCTCCCGAAGGCGTGCTTTTGCAAATTTGGTGTAAATCCGTCCAGTAGTTTTTTTTAAAATTACCAAAATATAAGGCAAAAAAATTAGTGATATCTCTGTTGGCTTCGCGGACGGACTTCCCTGTTCGCTCCGCAGACAGCGCCCCGATTGGCCAAGCGGCTTGCGTGATGTCCACAGACATGCGACGTGTTCGCTGATTGGACAGCGTGGTGCGTGAAGCGCGTCACATTTTTTGTGGCGCCCGCCATCTTGCATTCGCCGACGACGGCGGACAGCGCGGTGGTACTTGGATTAAAAATTGTATTTAGTGGAGTGTGTTGGTGTGTACGAGTGTTTGGGGAGGGTGGGGGAGTATGAGATAGGTTCAATGTTCTGTTTTTTTATGTGCTAGATGCTTTTGTTGTGTTCCATTTGTCTGTGGACAACACGGCTGTTCTGAAATTTTCTATATAAACTAAATGGTGGGGTGTTCCGAGGACGGAGTATGTGTCCCTTTTGTTCGTAAGCAAGCTAAAGAGCTAAGAACACTCGCAGTGTCCTTAAATGTTGGTACATAAACAAAATGGGGGTGTCCTGAGGACGCTGTCCGTATTGTACTCTGGCAAGTTGAATGTGTTCTTAAGAACACTCGCGGTGCTGAAATGTTTGCAATTAAACAAAATGGGGGTGTTCTGAGAACGCTGTTCGTATTGTTCGTTGTCAGGTTGAAAGTGTTCTAAGAACCCTCCTTATGTCCGCTGACATTACAATTTCCTATGGGCCTTACCCGACTTTATGTCCACTAAACAAACGATAAATCAGGCTGCTGTGCGCCGACATTATGTGATAATCCTATCACTTGCCCCATCGACCTGGGACCTGTTTTTGCGACACTAAATCATATCTCCCGCCCCTAAGCCTGACATTATCAAAGCATTCATATTCCCCGCCTCTCTCCGTGACGTTACAGGGTGTGTAGCCAAACGCGCCCAGTCATCTCCAGTCCTACGCGACTTTACACAGAACCCGGAAAAAAACACACATCATCTCACAACACAGCGCGCCACAATTCGGAATATGAAACTGTGATTTAAAAGCAAACAGCAAGATTGTACATTTCGTAAAATACATTTATTTGACATCAAATGTTTAGAGAATATTCAGCGATTTGCATTTGTCTTTGCTGTCGATCCGCAAAAGTTCATCTTGACTCACGCGCTGTTCCTTTGGCTACACAGGGTGTTGGTTATGATAAAAGAAGCACTATGGTCGCACTGATAATCGGAAGGCTGTTCCAACAACGAGGCATTATGGATTATAAAATACTAGCATATTAAAAATGGCAGTACACATTTAAGAAGCGACAACAGAACAACCTAATCATTGTGGGGTTTATTTAAATACTAGTGCATTTGCATGTGAATGTATGCATATGGATGTAATGAGTTTGCATCTGTGCATTCGCGACTTTCATTACAAAAAAGGGGTGAGCTCAATGAGAGGCTATAACAACCATGCCCTCGGCAATCACCCATCATACACCTGGTGAATTATGCAAATTAGGTTATGACATCATTTAGCTACTTCTAGCTACTTTTATGACGGCCAATAGCTACTTTTCTTACTAAGGAGTTGCCAACACTGCTCCTACGCGACTTCATACAGAATCCGGAAAACAACACAGATCATCTCACAACACAGCGCGCCACAATTCGGAATATGAAACTGTGATTTAAAAGCAAACAGCAAGATTGTACATTTCATAAAGTACATTTATTGGACATCAAATGTTTAGAGAATATTCAGCGATTTGCATTTGTCTTTGCTGTCGATCTGCAAAAGTTCATCTTGAGTCACGTGCTGTTCCTTTGCGTTACACAGGGTGCTGGTTTATGATTAAAGAAGGATTGTGGTCGCACTGTTAATCGGAAAGCTGTTCCAACAACGAGGCATTAGACCACCATAACAGTTGGTATGTTGCTTCTAGCCGCTAGTACCGTGTAAGGGCATATTGGTCATTGGCGATTGTCCCATAAAATGGTGAGGGTCATGAAGTTGTTTACTAGGAGCTGCACCTGGCAGTTAAAAAATGCGTCGGCCGGGGTCTGAAAATTGTGGCATTGACAGTAGGGAAGGATGTACCTGTTTTAAAAACATAAATTAGTCTCACGAGCCGATCTTCATTAAAAATATTAATTTTATTTATTAGGGCGTGAAACTATTTGCTAGCGAGGATAGTGCAACGGAGTATGTTAACTTATTCCCACTAACCCACCCTCTCTCCTGTGCCTTTTTCAGAGCCGTCTGAGTGCCAGCGGACCACTTCGTCAGGTGATAGTGCACGGTACAAAACAATATGCCACATTGAACGAACAAGTACAACTTAACCGGGCTTTAACGCCACGCTATTGTTATTATATTCCGGTATAAAATAATTTAAAGGGTTACTTACATTATATTGGCATTTTCCATTGTCTACGCGTAATGCAGTCCCTAAATACGACTCCGTCTGTGCCAACGATCTTTCTCGTAGTGATATAATATATAAAAGCGGTTTCGTTTCAGAAATTTCATCCTTATCGTCTCTTACGTTTTTGCACCCCTCCTTCAAAAGAAGTCTTTTGGCACGATCCCTCTCTGTCAAGGTCAAAAAACAATAGAACCTTATAGTGCGATTCGTGGGCCACTCCGGCCCGTGAGCAAAAAATGGAAGCAGCTGACCTTCACTGTGAACGAGCATAAATTCTTACTTTGCAACATTCTGTGTAAAGGCATCCCTGAGAAATTGCTTTTTACACTCCATCTTTGTATATTGTCTGCGTGCTAATGAAAAAAGTTTGTTAAAGGGAGTTTATGGTTAACTTGCGCTACTAAAAACCTATGAAATCCAGTAAAAAAACGTTGTTAACGGGACGTTATGGTTAAGTTGCGCTAATAAAAACCTATAAAATTCAATGAAAAAACTTTGTTAAAAGGGACGTTATGGTTAAGTTGCGCTACTAAAAACCTATCAAATTCAGTAAAAAAACGTTGTTAAAGGGACGTTATGGTTCAAAGTAAAACCGAAAAACTCCTGAAATTCGGCAGTTATGGTAAAATAAGCAACCATAACTCGCGCCACCGTGCACTGCTAACACTAACACCCAGGACATCAAAGATTACATCACAAATGTCATTGATGACATCACTGATGACATCACATGGCTGGCTCTCCCTTTTTTTCCTTTACTGACATATCTAAGCCACATAGTTTTCTTCAGTAACAGTCAGGAAGTAAAAATTGAAAAGGTACTATATTTGTAAATTTAGGGTCAAGTCACATCATATGAAACATATATATAGCGGAAGACACAGGCTTGAAAGAGAGCAATCCTTTCTGTGCATGAAGATAATCATTAGAGTTATCAGCATTTTCTCATAGTTTTATTTTTATTACTATACCTTCCCTTTATATGCTCATATTTGTATACATTGTACTCACACTCCTTTCCTTAGGGTTTACTGACATCATTTGATACACATACATACAGTAATTAGCAGCTTTGAAACAGAGCAATCATTTCTCTGCATAAAGATAATCAGTTAAGTTATGAACTCTTTCTGCTACTACTTCTGCTTTTTTGCTTACTTCTCTGTCCCTGTATATACTCATATTTGTATGTGTTGTTGTCTCTTTGTGTTTTGTCTGTACTAAGTGTACTTATGTATTAAGTGGTTTTTTTTAGCTACTAATTACATGTTTCACAGTACGCAAAATTCTAATACGAAAGCAGTTATCATTTCATTATTCTACATGGCAAGATTATGAATATTGCACCTTCATCATGTATACTGCACACACTGCCTAAGTTTCTGCATGAGTTGCATAGTATACTGGATAGAACTTCAAAGTTTTTTTACTGAATATATATTTTTAGAAACATGTTTCAAAATCTCTGTTTATCTTCAAACCCAGACATTTTCAGACTGAAATCCATACATGCCAATGTCCTCTTTGTCATTGAGGGATGGTCATCCAGCCCTATTTATTTCTGTGGACCTCATTTTGCTCCTAATTATAATTTGACATCAGGGAGCCGTTAAGTTAGCACTGCAACGTAAATGACTCAGCACCGTCAGATTTTTGTCACTTGCACGGCAGAGTGCAAATGTGCAGGGCAAAAGGCAGTGTACGCATGTGAGCATGTCGGGCAGCATTTAATGGTAATTGTAAACTCTGCCCGCTATGGTGGTTGGCGTTCCGCCTCTCCTCTCCTCTATACAAATGCATGAAAATGTGGCATGGCGTGATTGAAAGGCGTAACTTCATGTTCAATTTCTAAATACCTTAGCTCTGTAGGGATATGGTGCAATTGCCATTTGTAGTGGAGTACAGGTTTTCTTGCCTATCCTCTTTCAGCAGAACAGACGCACACCGCATAGCACTGGCATCTACAAAGGCCTTCACCCATCTGATTAAATCATTACACAGTGGTGTCAGTGGTAACTGAAAGGGCATCTTTTGTACTATAATATCAGTGGCCTTGTTCCTCACCCCTCGACACTGGTCTTGTGGCTTTGGTCAGTTCTGTCAACATCAAACTATTTGAGCTAAACATGCCAGGCTTGCCATTCCATAATAACTTTGCATTTCAGAGTGATGTTTTTACAATTTTACAATGTTGATGTGACAGACTCTTCTGGGTCTTCCAATACTGCCTTTTCAATGAAGAGTGAGAAACTCGAGGGCATCCTCACATTTTCTCCCCTCAAACCTTTGCTCAGGTGGCCAGGAAAGGGCCATTGGCACTGGATCCTGACCCTGGGGGCGGACAAGCGAAGGAGGACCACCTGAGTAGGGGGTCCTTGGGGAGTTGGAAGAGGATGCCTGAAGGGGAGACACGGTATCCCCCTTTTTCTACGGACGATCATTCTACCCTTAACCCTCCCATAACTTCTTTGGGCTATTGTAAAACCCTTCCCTTCATTGTCCCCCATGTAACCTCTACTAGTACTGAGACATGGTATTCCCTCTTTCCCGATTATCAATGACCCTATTCTCTCTTAGCCATTATGGGATATTGTAAGTCCTACCCCAATACCCCCTCCCCGTTTCCAACACATACTGAGACGAGGAAGAGGCGTCCAAGAGTAAGAAAGATTACCTATGGTAAAAGTCCCTATAGTACTATGAGGAGGAAGATGAATGGAGAGGCCTGCTACACCACAGTACTAAGCTGTCCCTTTAGAGGTCAGCCAGAGTCAGGCACTTGACAGCAATAATACAGACGTGCACTCTATTGAACACCACTACGGGACTGAAAAGGAGAAAAGGAAACTTAAGGGTCAGCCATGTCCCATTAAATGGCCTAATGGCAGTCAGGCAAGGGAGCCAAGGATTCACAACTAAAACCGCTTAAAGGGCTCAGGTGTATGAAAGGTGGAACACTCAGCAGTGCAGAGAGCAGCAGTTAGGAGAGCAGAAAGGAATCCAGCAGGGGATCCCTTCTTGTCCCGAAGCCAGTTTTTGCTACAGAAGGAGAGCAAACTGGGAATGGTGAGCGGGCCGTGGAAGCTGGAGCAGAGAGACCCCGAAGGGTCCAGAGGACAGCGGGAGGCTGAGACACTGACACAGTGTGTTGGAAGGGTTGCTGCTTGGCGAGGGAGCTGTGTCTAAAAGGAGCCGGATTGGGGCGTGTGCAGTCCGGTGAGCCGTGGACCAGTAGATGCTTTTTCCCCTGTGAGGGGTCCAGGTCCCAGAAGTGTCTGAGGGGCAGGTGGTGAGACCCTGGCCTCAGTATTGAAGCCGGCGAGCCCTCCCTATCACTTCACATTAACCAGTGATTTTCTGTGTGCAGAGAAACCAGGTATGCGTGTGATGCAGAGGCGGCAAGTTGAAAAGAAAGCAGTTAAAGTGCGTGATCGGTGTGAATGAAAGGAAAGGAAAGTAAGAAGTGTGTGCAGGAGGCACACAAAGAAAGGACAGAAAGAGGAGTGTGCAGGAGGCATGGAAAGAAGAGACGAAAAGAAACGTGTATGAACAACATGAGTGAAAGACAAAACAGAGAAAGTAAAGCTTGCACGTGGCACAAACGAATAAGCAGCAAAGAAAGCAAAGTGTGCAAGCAGCACAAAAAGGAAAAAGCAGAAACGTGCAGGAGCACTAAAGAAAAGAACAGTGACAAAGCCATGCAAGTGGCACATAGAACAAAAGACAAACAGTAAGTGTGACAGAGTTACAAGAGAGAAAGAAGTGAAGGGAGCTATGTGGCATAGTGGTCGCACATAGGGGAAAGCAAAGCTATGCGTTCTCGAATGTTCCTGTTACATGCCCCACGCTGAAAGGATGATACAAACAGCACCACTTGTGAGATGGTCCAAAAGGGGGGACTATACTGAAGTTGAAGTGGGAGAAAACTCCCCAAAGTGTTGTAAAAGACTGTTTTGAGCTTCAGAGAAAGGACTGTGTTATAAGAATGAAATCTGGGAGGCTGAACTTTTGTGTTTTGGTGAACTTTGTGGTGAATCTTCGACCAGAGGGGCCAAGCCTTGGGCAAGGGAACCCTGAGAGGCCCAAGAGGGATTTTTAATGTGAACTATTGAAACCAGAGGGGCCTAAGTTTGGGTAAGGGACAATGAGTGGCTTAAAGCAACTGTGAATCCTGTTGAAACAAGAGGGGCCTGAGCTTTGGTAAGGGAACCCTGCGAGGCCTAAAAGAACTGTGTACTTTAAGATGCTTGGCGGAACGGAGCCCAAGCGAATACCAGAGGTTTGTGAACTAAGTTGTTTTGAGACTGCAGAGGTCTTGTCTCTAAGTTGTTTGGATGCCGAAGGAACCTTGACTGGAAAACTCCCCAGGCATATTTAAGTTAAACTATTTTTGTGTACTGGCAGTGCAAATCCTGACAAGAAGTCCACCTGAATATAGTTTTGGATATATTTCTTTGGGACACTAATTTTCTTTTGAAGAAACCCTGCAAACCATTTGTTTCTAGAGTGAGAGCAAGCATAGGTTTGACACAGACAGTTTTTGTTTTGAGACTTACGGACGTCGACTATCCTTAGAAACATCAGTTGAGGGAAAACCTAAATTAGAGATGGGGCAAGTTAGGCATTACACCAACCCAAACATCTTTAATAAGGGTTTTTGAATTGTTATCTCTTGCGTCTGTGTCTCTCTTGATACCATTCCTATCTCGCACAAGATCGAACTATATGATTTGAGACCCTGCATCGTGTACTCACCCCTGCAATGCTTGTCATTCTGGTGGTTGTGGCACTGGACTATATGTCATAGACGTTTCTATTGTTCCAATTGTGCTGCAAACACTAGAAATTAATTCCCTTGCAAGTCTACCTAGATGTATTTGATGGTAACTGACAGAAATCTAGTTCTGAGCCACTTGTGGTGATGTAGGACCATGTATTTTGAAACTATGGTGATGCACGTCGACTCAGAGTAGAGTGGGATGTTGCGGAAGCCCACTTTCAGCTTCATCTTTGTAAAGTATATGTTAACTGTGAGGTCTGTCACAATATCAGCAATTATGTATTTTGGATGATGTTTGTGCTTGATGCCCGTGTTTGTTTATCTCATATCCATACAAATGTGAATCTCCTTCTGCTGCATTGGCTTCTATGCAACAATAATGAGTGAAAATCAGGGAGTTAGCCATGGACCTTTTCAATTATAGCCATCTCTCCACATCCTGTAGCTTGTTGAGCTCATGCTCCGCTCTAGAGTTGTGTACCTGTTGCTGCTGTAAGGTGAGAGTTTGAGAAAGGATAAAAGATCCACACAAAAAGTAATCCATCCACTCAGCTCAGGGGCCGAGTTGTACTCCAGGAGTGAAGCACGATTGCAAAATGAAGAGACCTGTGGAGGTTTAGAATTTTGTTATAGAAACATAACATTTTCCACCATATATTGGGCCTCATTATGAGACCGGTGGTAGCTGTGCCAGTAAAACCGGCACGGCTGCCGCCGGAATCATTTTTTTTTCAGTGCCCGGGAATTTAGCAATTACTGCGGCATTACGGCCCCGGCGGACCCAGTAATTGCCAATTCCCTGATGCACCGGCACCATTAGTGAATGGTGCCGGTGCATCCGACATGGTCTGCTCACAGGTGCCAGTCCGCCCGACAGGTGAGACCTGGCGGGTGAAAAGGCACTGTGAGCTGACCTAGTAGTTTGCCGGTCCGGTAACAATGGTACCGGCAAGCTTACCGGTACAGTTGTTACTGGATCGGCAACCTTGTAATGAGTCCTATTAACTTCTTAAGAGGGTAAACCTAATGTGTAGCGTATGACAGATATCGGGACCCTTGTGGGCAGATTTAGAACAAATCTCCAGAATAAACCCTCAAGTCTAAACCAGAATAAATGAACCGAAGGATCAAAAAGTTCCACGCCATAGGTTAGAGAAGGAATTACCTTTGCTTTATAAAATGTAAGAACTGGTAACATTGAGAAGCATCCAAATCTTGAATTCATTTTCTTAGCTTAGACCACCTGGGCTAAGTCTTCGTTTTAATCTTCTCATATGCATGCTTTATGTAATGTTATCTTCTCTTATATGGCATTTGTGGAGCACCTACTGCCATTGGTATGGCCTCAGAGCAATGTGAGGATTAACGCCTTTTTGAATACTGTAGTCAGAGATGCGTGGGGTGAAGAAAGGATTTCTAAAATGCAGTTGTGTATTTTTAGTCAGCACAAAGGTGGGTAGGCAGTGACTAGGTCCCTAGCAGCAACCCAT
Organism: Ambystoma mexicanum; assembly: GCF_040938575.1. Taxonomy (NCBI): domain Eukaryota; kingdom Metazoa; phylum Chordata; class Amphibia; order Caudata; family Ambystomatidae; genus Ambystoma; species Ambystoma mexicanum. The sequence continues at coordinate 678,119,887 of NC_090927.1, read as the reverse complement.
ATTTATCAGTTAATGGAGTGGGTGCCGTGACAAATTGTCAAGGGAGTAGGAGAGTCAGAAGGGTCAGATTAGGTGAACAGCTCAGTCTGAATTTTGTGTGGGGCTCAGCTATATTCTTTTGGAGGTGGTGAAGCATGATTTGTGTGTGTGTAGTCGAGTAGTGTTTATTGCAGAAGTGCCAAGGCGGGTTGGCCGTGCTCGGGCGGGATACGGTTATGTTCCGTTGTGATGGCATGCTTCATGTTCCAGTGAAGGAAAACTGACACCTAGTTGGAAAATGTCTTGCAGAGCTCATAATAAAGGCCTGACTGAGATGCAGTAAATGGGGGGAGGTGCTAGGTCCCATCTTGTTGGCTCCTCAGGTGCGCCAGTCTAGTTCACCCAGGAGATGTAAGGATGGCGAAGAGAAGACCCAGGTTTTGAGAGCTGTCCTGAAGGCGAGGTGATCTCCCATGCGACGGATGGTTAATGGGATGTAGTTCCAGATGGTGGGTGCTTGGAATGAGAAAGAGGATCCCCCCATTCTTGTTGATTTTGTCATTGGAATGACAGGGAGAAGCGCTGCACCTGATCTGAGGTTTCAGTTAGACCTGTAGCATGTACGTTTGTGCTGAAGGTGTTCCAGTCCTATGTTGTGGAGTGCTTGGTGGGTGATTCACATTGCCTTGAAGGTGGATCATCGCCCCGATCGGAAGCCAGTGAAGGACCTGGAGAGGGAGTGAAATGTGTTGTCTAGAGCCTAGGGCTAGGAGGACCCTTGTGCCAGTGTTTTGTACCCACTGGATGCACGTACCCCCAGGTATAGGGCATCAGCATAGTGTAAGCATGAAAGGTTGATAGCAACAATCACATGGACTCTGTGTGGGAAGGTCAGGTAGGGAAAAAGGCGGCAGAGAAGGCAAATGTTTAGGTAGCAGCTTTTTGTCACTGAGTTAATGTGATGTGATTATGGCGAGGCGCAGTTGCATATTGCATCTGAGGTTTTTTACTGTGTTGGAGGTGGTGGGTGGTGGACCTAGAGAAAGTGGCCACAGGGAAGGTTCGAGGAAGAGGGAGATCTTCCTGCAGAGCAGGATCTCAGTTTTGCTTGGGTTAAGTAGGAGGTGGTTGGCAGTCATTTAGTGCTCAATTTCTGAGAGACATGTTGCGAGATCCATGAAAGTGGAGGAGGGCTGATTTGGATTTTGAAGAGGATTTGGGTGTTGTCTGCGTAATTATAGCAGGATAGGTCATGGGATTGAATGTATGCGGTAAGGGGGCTTGGGTAGAGATTAAAGAACAGTTGGAAGAGAGATGCACCCTGTGGCAATCCATGGGCGAATAGCCGGGGGTCAAGGAGAAAGGAGGCAAATGTACTATTTCGGATCTGTTGGAAAGGAAGGAGGTTTTCCACTTCAGAGCTGTGTCCCTGTTGCTGATAGAGTGAAGTCTGTCTGTGAGGGTGGAATGGTCAATGGTCTCTAAGGATGCTGAGAGCCTTCATGGACATTCTCTTGTGAATTGAGAAACCAAGATAAATTAGATGGTTCACTACTTCCAATTTGTTGTGGTTTAGTCTCCAAGGAAAGTGTCTTCTGCTTTTACGAGCAGCCATTACTAAAATGTGTGATTTGAAAGGGTTCATTTCAAAGTTGTTTTTTTTTTATATAAAGCTGGAGAGCATGAGGTGCGTGCAGAAGACCGATTGGGGTTTGTTTGAATAATACCAGGTCATCAGCGTGAGCTCAGTAATTCACGGGAGAAGTGCCTAAACATGGAGGAAATAGCCTTGCCTTATCAAAGGTCCTTAGAAGTTAGTCTCACTCGAATTGTAGTGTCAGTATGAATGTGTTTTAGTATGTCAAAAAGAAAGTGAGGGCAACCCCAATTCAGAAGTTTAACCCACAACAGGTTCCTATTTATATGGTCAAAAGCACTAGAAAGACCAATGAACGCGCAAAAGATTGGTTGCGAATTTTGAATTGTTTTTTTAAACAAGGAGAGAACATGGTCACCAAGTGAAGTATCTATGTATTTTCTGAAGCTAGATTGACATTGATCCATCCTTCCACTTTCTTCCATCCAGGTTTCTAAATTCCTCAAAATAAGGGCAGATAAAATGTTACTAGATGCGTCCAATAGTGCTACTGGGTGATAATTCTGAGATTTTGATTGACTACCCATTTTTGTAAATAGGGACCAAGAGGGAGATCGGCCATGTGAGAGGCGTAGAATGAGTCGTCGAGATTTGTACAAACAGCAATGTCAAAATAGTAGCCCAGAGCTGAGGTTTATCCTTAAGGGTAAAATTAAATAAACCATCAGAGCCTAAAGCTCGAGAAGATTTTCCTTTTATAATTAGCTTGTACATCTGCTATCTGGATTATTTTATACACCATATGAAAGTATTAGGAGCATTAAAACTAGATTGCTCAGAATTGACTGGAGCAAATACTTTTTTTAAACATTCTATCCATTCAAGTTTGCCAATTGGGTTAATTTGAGAAAAGGCCTGGATTTCTATATCCTCATTAATAATTCCCCAAAGGTTTACGTCTTTAGAAGATAGACAACGCAGAGTCTTTCTGAGTCATGTAATTTTTATGAGACTTCAACCATTATTTTATTGTTGATTGAGGACTTTTTTGTTCCTTTCTTAATTGAAAGGGCAAGTTCTCTAGTGCTCTAATCTTCTGCCTCAGTTCCCTTTTATTTATTATGAATTAGGGTCAACTACCTATTTTAGTGTTTGTGCATTGATTCCGACTTTATGACTAGAAGAATTACAACTTTCTTTCCAGAACTCAATCAATGTATTCCACAGTGACTTTGAAGTTGCAGATTAGGAGGCAATATTTAGTTTTTCAAACTTTTTTCCTTTCTTTTAAGATGGCAGTTTGTAAAAGAAACACTGTCACTAAAAGGGAACAAGTCATACCCCATAGAGAGTAAAGGCGAGACTTCAGATAACAATGTTTCATAAATTAAATGTGAGGGAATATAAATGATAACCATATCCAGACATTCATGACTTTCAATTGCAAAGATAAAACATTACTTCTATGCAGAACAGCTTTTCTGTTAATTGGTAAAACAAATTTAAAACAAATTCTAAGCCTAAATGATTCAATAAGGATAGTCACAACTGATGGTTTATGCTAGAAGAAGGTTTGAGTGTTGATTCTTTTGGTCGCATACTACACAAATTAGAGCTTACTTTTACTAAACTGTGAAATTCTTTTGAGAGCCCCGGGTCTGGATTAGACTCTTGCATAATTCCTAATGTCGTACGCAAAGGATGAATCGGAGGTTGTTTCCCAATTTAATAAATCCATACATTCTGAAGAATCCATTAATTGTTAACAGACAAATCAGTAGTATCAATAGCACGAGAATCCCCCGGTAGCCCTGTTGGTATATGTGGAATGGGGTTCAATATACAATCATTGTTTGTTATATCTACTGCTTCCGAGACCTTCTTGATTTTCTTTCCTTTATTTTTTCCTTTTTACGAAAGACAGGTTCTTCCTTAGTAATGTCAGTAGAAACCGGCTCTGTCATGTCCTTCTTTATATGCTGATGACATTTTCTGGAACTTCAGTTCTTGTTTGAAGGAATATTTTTAATTCTTTTACTTGTGGGTGAGCTACCTCATTTGCGTTTTAAAAAAATGGTGCAATTTATTTACTCAGAGGCGATTTACAGGGTGTTTGTGGTAATGCTAACATTGTTTTGCGAGATAGCCACCTCATACTTGGTTACATTTTTAGATTGCAAAATAGCAATGCGATTCACATGAACATAATGAATTTTGCTAGAAATACTTGGATTAAAGCAAAGAGGTGAACACTTGGGTTCTGCAATGTCTTTGGTTCTCAAGTCAAAGGATTGACGCCTCTTCACGTTATTCTGGGCCATAATAAAACCTTCTATGAAGCAGATATTGGAGTTGAAAGAATTTAATATTAACTTGTGTTCACTTTGGTTACAGCTTATGTTTTCATATAAGAGAACTAACGAGTTCAACACAAAGTTAAGGGATGACAAATAAGCCGGGCCCAAGATAGGCTTGTTTTCAGAAGGATTAATCAGCTGTGGAGATGTGAGAGGTAACGGTGTAGAAATAAATTAATGTTTAGATGAGTCAGCATTCATGCCTCAAAATTGTTGTGCATCGATTCTTGAAATAGAATTGGGGATCAACTTAACAAATAAGTTAACTTTAACAAGTGTGGATGCAGAGAGTTGGAATTTGTCAGCTCTGAACTCATCAGATTTGTTATTTAATTAGGAAATGATTCAATTATTTCAGTCGTTCATTTCTTTAGAGATGATGATGGCAAGACCGCCATGATTAATAGGATTGCTCTGCTTTTGTACAATAATTACGGGACCCACAAGGGAAGTGATAATTGAGGTAGAATCAATTAAAGTAGAAACCATTTCTTCTTTTTTCTTGAACAATGATGTTATTTTTACAGAAGGAGGTGGCAAACTTGAGGCAGTTGTTGAGCTTTAGGGCCTCGGATAGGGGCCTGCAATGCCGCAGAGTTGGCAGGAGATTCTGTATGCATAAGCGAAGATGAATTTTATGTTCCCGCTTTACTTCGTAAGTCATACATATAAACTGGGGCACGTGTAATTGTAAAAGGTAGCACAATGAAAAACAAAATACCAACAGGAAAGATTTACCATTCACCCAACAATGTCCACCTGCATCCAGCTGCTCCAAATGCTCCCACTGCACCCTGCTTGATGCACTCCATGCCTGCGCTACACGCAAAGTAATTTTAATTTTCCTCCTCTGGTAGACAGAATAGAGCGACTCCAAGTGTAAGTCTGCTAAACATAATCCAGGTAAATTGCAGAAAGTAGATGCCACTTCCTCTGCTCCAAGTGCATTCTGCTTGCCGCACTCCATGCACACTCTACACAGCAAAAAATGTACATGTTCCTCCTCTGATGGAGTAGAGGGACTCCAAGTGTGAGTCTGCCAAATGTAATTCAGGTAGACTTTAGAAAGTAGAGGCTGTCTCCCCGGCTCCAACTGCCCATGCACCATGCAGGAGGCAGCAAATCTAAATGTTCCTCATCTGATAGACAGAGTAGAGAGACTCTGAGTGCAAGTCTGCAAAATCGAACCCAGGTAGGCTTAAGAAAGATGCCGCCTCCTCAGTTCGAACTGCTTTCAGCTTGTCACACTCAACATCCTTCTTATCCTTCCTCTCCTCATTCTTATCTCTATCCACCTCCGCTTTCTCCTACCCCAATCTAATTATTTCAAGTTTCACTTCTCTTAATGAAGTTTCTCTCAGTTGAAACGTTAGCTTGCTAACTTAACAGCTAACCTATCAGAGTCACTAATTTGGGTCTTTTCCACCAGTATACACTCTTGTTTTTTCTTATCTGATTTCTCTTTTCACCTCCTCCGTCTCTAGTGGAATCTTTCCTTCATCATTTAAGCATGCGACTGTGCTTACAATCCTGAAAAAACACTAGCTTGATCACTCTCTTGCTTTTAATCACCATCCCATCTCCCTTCTTCCTTTTCTTTCAAAACGGTTTGAGTGTGCTGCTTATTCACAACTATCTTGACTCAAATTCTCTGTTGTGATAATTGCAATCGAGTTGATATCCTGTCCACTCAAACAAACATGGCCTTTTACATGTTACACATTTCCTTAACTCTTTCAGTCATTTTAAAAAGTCCACTTTTTATTCTTCTGGATTTATCTACACCCTTTGTCATTATGAATCATTCTATTCCACAAGTTTCTCTTCTTGGTCACCTATTATTCCAACTCTACGCCAGGGTTTTGCAAACTCCAGATGATTTGCACTACAGCTCCCATCAGAACTAGCCACCAAAGTCAAGGGTGAGGGACCATGAGAGTCAAAGTACAGAAGATCTGGAGAGCCATATTTTGCAGACCTTGCTCTACATTGTAGCTCTTTAATCTATCATTGGGCCTCATTCCGAGTTTGGAGGTAGCCATGGTGCTATTTGCGCAATGGCTGCCTCCAAACCCGGATCCGTGTCCGGTCTGGGTAAATGGGGACTTACCGGGACATTCCGACCTGTGCAGACCTGGTACGTCTCCATTCAACCAACATTCCCCATTCCCATTTGAGCCCCCATAGGCCTCAATGGGGAAGGCGCTAATTACAGGCCCGTAAATTACGGGCCCTTTATTAGCGCCCTGGTCCCTTATCGGGGCAAAAGATGTGTGGTCAAACCAAACAGCCTTTGCGGGTCCCGCAAATTGGGCGGTAAGGGTTTAACGGCACTGGTCCCCTTACCGCCCAACTCGGAATGAGGCCCATTGTCTCATTTAGTTTTCATTGCCATTTCTACACAGGTGACTCTCAGTCGTTTTTTTTGCTCTGATCCTTTTCCAACCAACTTCATGAGTCTCTTTCAAATTGTCTTTTAGATGTTAAGCAATGGATGATTCCTCATTCTGTCCATCTCAACTGTACCAAGACGGGGATTCATCGCTTCCCTTCTCCTTCTTCTCATCAATGTCCCACTTCCTTCTCCATCTGCTTTCCTTCTACCTTTCTTCAGCTTTCCTCACCCACTTGGAATCTGGATGTCATCTTCTACTTACCTTCTCTGATCACAGACCTTCTCTTGCTTGTACCGGTCACTATCAGTTATATAATACCCATAAACTCTGACCGTATCTCAATGTCTCGGCTACCAGATGTGTATGCTTTGACAAGTTTTCTCATGCCTAAACAATTGTTCTATTCCCCTTCCCCCAAATGGGTCTTCCTGTATGTGCTTTATCCCCTCTTCAGTTTAGCCTCAAATCTGAAATATGACTTCTCTGTCTTCTTCGCTATGCTTCTGCAAGGACTTCAAGGTTCTACAGTGCAAGACAAACAACACGTTGAGCAAAATGTGCATTCCTGTCTTGTAAGTGTCATAAAATTAGTGCAGCGGTCTCTTACCGGATTCAGAGTGAAAATGCAGAATGAGCAAGGAACTGAATAATGCAGCCAAGATGGCAGATAAAACAAAATGGCAACATAACCGTTTATTATGGCCATTGCAATGTGATGTGAATGTGCTTAGACCAACATGCATACATTATGAGGAACCAAACTAAATATATTTTCACACTCCCCCAAACGGGTCTTTTTGTATGTGCTTTATCCCCTCTTCTGTTTACCTTCAAATCTGATATATGACTTCTCTGTCTTCTTCGCCGTTGATTGTTTATCTGGCTTTTGCTTGCCCTTTTTCACTGGCATTCCTTTCCTTCCCATTTCTGTTTTATCCACATTCATGCATTGTAATTAAGTCTCCTTGTGAACTTGCATCTCCTTAAATCTCTTCCCCTTATCACAGTTTATTCTGCCAGTTGCACACTTAGTTTCTCATCCTTTTGTCTTCTGGCTGTTCCCCACCCTCCCCAGACTCAGTCCCATCTCCGATCATTTTCTCTTCTTGCTCCTAAACAGTGGAGCACCCCATCCCATCCCCCAGTCCACACACCCCTGCGAACTGTAGGTTCTACACCCAATCTCACCTTCTTTCATTACTCTTTGAAGGCCCATCTTTTATCATCTTCTCAACATTAACATCCAGCTGCATGTAGACTGCCGTCTGTTGGCCATGATTTTATTTGACAGTTTAATGCAATTGTTTATCGCTTTGGCAAAAGCACTTTATAAATCTGTTTGAAAAAAGAAAACAAATGTTTACTTGGATACAGCGGTACATGTACGCCACTGGTTGTTTTGTTTCCTCACTATAAAGCTGCACTTCCTTGCTAGTGAAATACCCTATAATATACAAGGGGTGTGTATGACCCTCTTTTTTGGTTCGGGGGGCCTATGTCATGAGGGTATGGAATACTACTTTTTACACAGGGACATAGGCTAACCCACCTGTATGGCACTTGCCGGTAGTGTAATGTCGCACTTAATAGATCATAACATTTAATCTATATATCAATTAGAGAGCACCAACATTTGTTTTCACACATACAACAGTTTTTATTTTCTCGTAAATCGTTAAAAATGCCTATTAAAGCTGCTGTGTATGCATAACCATTTACAACCTCCTGTTTATGAGGAGTTATGTACAAAAGCAATCATATTGATTCTTCATATGACTAACAAAGTGTAATACAGTTTTTTGTGAGGGTTAGTACAAGTTGTGACTTTGAATGTGGTTAATATAATCAACACATCTGTCTAGTCAACAACTCTGGTGTTTCTGGCACAAACTGGGTGGTTTGCTTTTCTAGTGCCATCTTTAGGACTGTGCAAGTGGACTGGTTGGTGTCACTTGTGTACCCCTTGGCGAGACATCTAAAATTAGAAAAATAAAATCAGAACCTGGTGTCTCTCTGCAAGGCATAGTAATTGCCTGCATGGTGTTCTGCGACATATCCTACCTGAGCCGGTAATTGTGGTGTCACAGGTGTTGAGAAGAGGTGCTGCGTTCTTCTCTCAAGGTACCTTCTGTGTACCTCGTATTTCTTGGTCATAGTCAAATAGGGTCTACTGGTGAGTGTCCAGATGGATTCAAAAAGGCTTTTGTCATGTTTGTCGTGTCTCTGGTTGCTAGACACATCTAAATGGCTGCATCTGTGGCGGGCCATTTGCCCTTCTGCTAATAGGCCACTAGTTTTTGGCACATCCTTGCCGAGTTATCAATCACTAGAGTTGGCAGACCCTGATGGGGAACTGCGGGCTTGTGATTAGGTGCAAGCATTACATCAGAAAAGTGGCCCTGCGGCCATTTTCTATCTGGTGCCCAGTAATGAGTCAACCCTTACGGGGTATCCGTGGCTGGAAAAGTGATCCCATCATGTGAGTGGGCCCAGTGGGTTGTGCCCCCCTATCTGTATGATAGTGAGCCCTTGTCATAAGCATTGGAAAAGGAACCACTCTATGGGGAGACGGTCTTACCTGCGCTCGCTTGCTTCGTGGCGGAGCTGTATCCGCAGTAGAGTTACTGGCCTGCGCATGCACATATATTAGAAATCGCTCGTAACTAGGCGACCATCGTTCCGACTGTGCATGAATATCTGGATAGTGTTAAAGGCTACTGTGTATGATGATTAGCCGTGCATTGTCTTGCCAATCGTGTTCTCTATTCAGGGCGCTCGGAAATCGTGCGTCCAGGGGTGAGAGGCATGCATGCAAATGCACGTATTACAAACATTTTAGCTACTCATAAGCACATCTTTATACAGCATTAATCAGCTCATGGTTAAACACAGCACACCATTTGGCGGATGATATTGAGATTAAATTATTCTGAATTCAGTAGCTACATGCATCATTCAACAGTATTGTTTGTTTGTTTGTTTGTTTATTTATTTGTATCGCGCGCCAGACCCAAAGGTAATCGGGCGCAGTGAAAAGAATATACAAGGCTTACAATGTTACATAAAATTACAGTGTTACACCGAGTTACAATGTTACATAAGATTACAATGTTACAGTATATACAGATTTAGTCGCGCGTCTGAGGACGGTTGAGGAAATGCTAAGGAGCGAGTCGGTCGGTTATATGCAAGAATTTACAGTAGTGATATATCTTTGATGTTACATATATACATTCAGATAAATAACATAACACAAATTAAATGTCTTTCAATACCTTACAAGTTGTTGTCAATTAGGTGTTTGATAAGATTCGTTCTAAAGTATGGGAAAGGTAGGTATGATCTCAAGTTATGTGGCAGGGCATTCCACCATTTAGCGGCTAGCACAGGGAAGCTTGTGCCACCAATTTTAGCATGTTTAAATCTTGGAATTACCAAACAGTTGGAATTGGGAGTTTTTGTAGGCCTGCTAGAGATTTTTCTTTTTATTTTGTCCATCATATAACTGGGAGCAGCGTTATTGAGGGCTTTGTGCGTCAAGGAGAGCATTTTAAGGTGGATTTTATTATCGGTTGAGAGCCATTTGTATTGTTGTCTAGTGGAAGAGATATGTTCCCTTTTGTTTATGCCTAAGGCGGCTCTGAGGGCATTGTTTTGTAGAATTTGTAGCCTTTTGGTGATAGTTTTGTTAGCGCCGCTGTAGAGGGCATTGCAATAATCAAGTTGTGATAGTATTAAGGCTCTCGCTAGGATCATGCAACTATTGTTAGATGAAAAAGGTTTACCTGCTCTTATTAGTTTACAGGTATAAGCTGTAGTGGAAGCTAAGGAGTTAACTTGTTTGGTGAAAGACATGGTGGATAGAAGCCTAGTGTTTTTACTTCACTCGAAGCCTTGATGCTGTTGCCATCTATGTTGAACATGGAGTAGTCCTTGCCTAACTTGATATTGGCCTGCGTGCCCAGAATGATCAAATCCGTCTTATCATCATTCAGGCAGAGACCATGTGATGCCATCCATGCCTGAATAATGAGGTACACCCTATTCACCAACTCCCTGTCCTTGCTGTGATCCCCAGAAAGCGGGAGGATAATCTGTGTATCATCTGCATAGTTAGTGTAGGTGATACCTAGAAGGTCCAGATCATCAAAGAGGGGTTTAGTGAATATGTTCTAAAGGGTTGGTGAAACACAGGAACCTTGAAGGCCTTAAGTTCTGGCGTGAACCACTTGTTTAAATGTGCCTTAGGTTTGTTTGTACGCATTTTGAGAGGGGCGACTTTGTCCATAGTGGTACGCATGACATTGTTGAATTCGTTGACCAATGCACTAGGGTCGAGGTTGTCTGGCAGTGCATTTAAAGTGGGAGGATCAGGGGAATAATATTATCCGCTGTAATATTCTTTTTGTTTCTTGTAAGGCATGGTGGAGCTGCCTGTAGGACAGAACTGGGTGGTTTGATGGTTAGTAGATTAAAGGACACCAGGGAGTGGTCTGTCCAGGAGAGGGGCGTGATAGAGGATACTGTGGCTGAGCAGTTGGAATCAGCGATCCAGTCAAGCATTCTACCCTTTGCATGGGTCGGGGTGCTAACTTTTTGGGTAAGTCCTAAGGTGTTAAGGGTATTGGCAATAATAGATGCGTGGGCATCTGCTTGGTCATTGAAGCCAAGGTTAAAGTCCCCTAATACCAGCAATTGGGAGGTAGTTTTGGTATTGTTGGACAGAAGGCTGTGCAGGTCCTCCTCGAAAGTTCCAAGTGGACCCGGTGGTCTGTAAATTAGGTGAATCGATAGAGTCTGGGTGTTGCTTATGGGAATTTCGGCAGTGAGAGTTTCACAAGATTGAATAGTTGTAGAAGGGACTAGGCGTAATTATAAGTTTATTTTGGATATAATGGAGATGCCACCTCCACGGTAGCCTTCTCGGTCCTGCCTGGATATGGTGTAACCATCGGGAATGGCCAACATGAGTGAAGGACCTGCCGCGTTGTGTAACCAGGTCTCAGTTATAGCAATAAAGTCTAGATTGGCTTCTGTAATTAAGTCAGCTAGATCAATGGCGTGTGCCACTAGGGATCTTACATTAAGGAGTGCTCCCTTAAAGGAATGTCCTTTAGGGTCCTTTTTGGTTATGGTCGAGTCAGATGAGATTTTATTTGTTGTAAGCATATTTATATTCACTGGTAAGGGTTGAGGGGGATTGGGGCCAGTACATGTTCTAGTGTGATGGTCTTTCGTTGTACGCTTTATGGTGGGGAGAGATCTTCTAAGAGGTTCATAGAGTTTATCGAGTCTGGCGCGTAATTTGAGGTTTCTCTCGTGAGTTGGGATAGGCTGAGAGGTGTAGGCTAGTTGGCCTGGCATGGCTTGGTGCATGGGGCTGATATAACCAGAGTAGTTGAGTACCTTGGGAGTGGTGAGTAGGAGAGGAAACACGAGAGTTGGCTTGCATGGGGGAACTTCAGTGTGGCTGTTCTTGGGGGGGGCATGAAGCGTGGCTATGATCATTATAAAATAAAAGTTGAGTAAGCTGGACATGGTGCGAAGCTATCCCTGGTAGCTAGCAGTGCCACGTAGTGTGTATGGACTAGGATAACTGGCCGTCTGGGTACTAAGTGTCGGTAACTGTGTCTAAGGTTGTGTCTTCACTAAGTCTAAACTAAGACTAGGAAGCAGTTACGTTAAAATGCTGGGTGCATTTTACCTAGTGTGGCTAGATCTGTAAGGTCTAGATACCATTCACTGGTAGGGACATACATTTGTGAGGCATGAATGGGCAGTGACTAGAATACATAGCATGGGGGCATCTAAATGCGTCTGTCCCAAAAAGGCTAAAATACAGAGACTGAGGGCACCTAGATATGGCAATCAAACAGTGACTAGAATACATAGCATGGGAGGCCCCTAAATACGTCTATCCTAACAAGGCTAAAGTACAGAGACTGAAGGCACCTAGATATGGCAATCAAACAGTGACTAGAATACATAGCATGGGAGGCCCCTAAATACGTCTGTCCCAACAAGGCTAAAATACAGAGACTGAGGGCACCTAGATGTGGCAATCAAACAGTGAGGTCATAGGCAGGCAGTATAGACACAGAATCAGAGGCCAGAGCAAGATATGGATAGGCAACTTAGTAAGTATGAATGGTAGCGTGACATGTGGTCAAGGGCGGAGAGCTCTAATGGCAATATCTACTAGCATGCACTGAGGTAGATTAATAAATGAAAATGCTATACCCTAATGCTAGATGGCTCAGATGCAGGGCAAAGTGTTCAATGCAGGCTGAAGAAATTCAATGATGGCTAAAGACATGCTAGATGTGACTGTTAGTCATTATATAACATTATGTGCTGCGTTTGTGGCGCAGTATCACAATAGCGGTGCAGCGTACATGGCAATGTATTAAGAAGGGTGTGAATGATTAGCTGTGCGCCAGTTGGTTGATGGAGGATGAGCGCGGGCTGCATGGGTCATTGCACGAGAGTACCTGTTGCGGGCAGGGTCACGGCATCAGAGTGTAGGTGGATCCAGTATAACGGGAGGGCAGCATTGTAGATGGGCGGTGTGGCGCTTATTCAGAAGGTTACAAGAGGATGGTGGTGGGTCCGATAGAAAGGTGACCAAGTGGGGCCTGGGTCTGACCAAGGCAGTGTGGGTATTTTGGGCAGCGTTCCTGGCCCAGGCTCAGTCGGCTCACGACAGGCTCCAGACAGGAAGCCTTAGTGTGTGACCTTCGTGGGTGGGCAGTCGATTCGCCTGCCGGCGATGGTTGGCCAGTAAGAGGAGTCGAAGGGCCAATCACACATAGCCTGGCCCGGAGGTGGCTGTGAGCACCGATGAAGAATTGCAGGTGGCCATCTTGGAGCTGTATGAGCCTCGAGGAGGCCAATGGCGGCGAGCACAAAGTACGGCAAATCACAGCTGCAGTAGCACGGGAGAAAAAGATGCCCTCACGAAGCATTTCCCGTGGAAAATGGGACACAAAGCAGATTTTCGATTCTACTTGTGTCGGAGGTGTGCAGACATGGTGCGGTGGTCTGTGCGGCAAGGGGGTGCCTCCCAAGTATCACCTGGGGTACTGGCAACACTGCTCCTGCAGTCTGGGGACCCTATGCCCGATGCCACACGGGATCCGAACAAATTTGTTCCGACATGTATTATACCATCGCTTAACTGATCAGGTTTTACCCATACACATGTTGCATATTAGATAACATTACCTAAAGGTGGTTTGTCATATTGGAGAAATGCACATATGCAGAGCGTTTGAGCTAGTGAAACGCTCATATTTGTACAGCATAAATCCAAACTTGGATAAACACAAGACATTGTTGACAAATCGTATTGTAGTGTGGTTATGCCGAGCCTTATACAGGCGTAAGTCATTCAACAGTATTTATAATAACTATATGCTGACATGTGTAAGACTTATCGTATCTCTCGGAGGGTCTTGCCTATGCAATAATGCTGCTTGGATAATGATGCAACATGGTAACTTGTCATATTGGAAACATTGCCAGGTTGGGACTTTGTGTCAATGGTAGCTACCCATGTGTGTCATGTCTGGGTGGTGATTTGGCTGTGGCCCCTTAGTGACTGGGGTGTTGGACAATCACTACTATTAGAAAAACAGGTTCCATTCAATGGAAACATTTAGTCCATTTTTCACCGTGTCTAACCGGTGTATCCATTTCTGCTCCAATTTTCTGAGTTCCAGATCCCTGTCTCCTCCTATAGCTTTGGCGCTGATGGTTTGGATGACACACCATCGTAGTTCTGTGTGTTTATGTTTTTCTTTGACGAAATGCGCCACCATAGGTTTGTCCTCTACAGTGTTTTTTAGGCACGATCTGTGCTCACAGATTCTTTGCCTCACTTCTCGCTTGCTTTTCCCGATGTACATTAAGTTATATGGGCATTTTATCATTTATATACTCCATTTTGTAAGGCAGTTGGAAAAGGTTTTGTACTTCCAGGTGATGCTCTTAAGTGAGATTTCTTTTTGATCTTGTGTGAGATGGCACACTGAGCATTTACTGCATCTATAATGTCCAACTACGGGTGGGAGTTGCCATAGAGTGGTTTGTTCTGGCTTCTTTGGTTTCTCAGTCGGGTATGTGTGTACTAGATGGTCTCTCAGGTTTTTGCTTCTTTTGAACGCAAGTCTTGGTGTTTCTGGTGTGAAGGTTTCTGTTTGTAATAGGCTCCAGTTATGGAGGATCGTTTTCCTAATTGCATTACTGACTGGTGTGAATGTGGTCACTTATGTAATCTTTTCTTGGTGTTCTTCTCTCGGACGTTTCGTTAGGCAATCTGTCCTGTTGGTATTTCTGGCTGTTTTGCGTGCTTTCCTAATGATGGCTGACAGGTATACTCTTGCTTTCAGGCGATTCTCTAAATCCTTACCATGGTGATCGTATTATGGTGACGTGGTGCAGTTCCTCCTTATTCTAAGGAACTGCCCGTAGGGTAGATTTTCTTTTAGAGCTTGTGGATGGAAACTGGAGAATTTCAGTAGCGTATTCTTGTCCATGGGTTTGCGGTACAGAGTTGCGGTAATGGTGCCGTCTTCTGCTCTGTTGATGTTGAGGTCCAAAAATGCTATGCTTGTAGTGTCATGGTCCATGGTGAAATTTATGCAAGTGTCTACGGTGTTGAGCCAGGTATGGAAGTTGTCTCGTTGTCCCTCTCCAGATGGTGAAAATATCGTCAATATATCGTACCCATCCAATCAGTTGGTTCCTGTGTATGTTGTTGTCATTGTAGACAAACTTGTTTTCCAGATTGTCCATATATGAATTAGCAATGTCCGGTGCAAAAGTGGAGCCTATGCTGGTACCCCTTGTTTGTTGATAGAATTGTCCCTGGTGTATGAAATAGTTCTCTGTAAGTGCCAGTCAAATGCATTCTTGGATGAAGGAGGTGGTTGTTGACACATCTGTTCTTCTGTCCAGATACTCTTTCAGTCTGTTGATGCATTTGTTTTGCGGAATGCTCGTGTATAGAGCCTTGACGTCAAAAGTAACGAGGATGTCTTGTGATGTCTGTATGTTGTTAAGGTGGTGTATCATAGCTGTTGTATCCTGAATAAATAATTTCATTTTCCTGACGCAGGGACGGAGGGAAATGTCTGTATATATCAACAACGGCTCAAGCAATGACCCGATAGTGGATACAATTGGTCTTCCTGGTGGCTTGATGACATTTTTGTGAATCTTGGGGTCCATCCCTGTGTGGTGGCGAAGAACATGAGACTTTTGATTTCTTCAAGGATGCGTGTGGTCGGATTCGTATCCAGTTTTTTGAAGAAACGGGTGTCGCTAAGTTGTTTGAGGATTTCTTCTTTATATCGATCTTTGCCCCAAAGGACTATGCCACCTCCTTTATTCGCTGGTTTAACAAAGAGGTCATTGGTTTTCAGGTTTTTCAAGGCCTGTCTTTCTGGCTGTGTGAGGTTGTCTCTGTAATTGTTTTTGGTTGTAAAGATTGTTTCCATTTCTCTTAAGATTTTGTTTTCAATGGTGAGTATTTCTGGGCAGACCATGGATGCAGTGTGTCATGACCCACAGGACGCGCCCCTTTTGGTCTTCCTGGTCCTTATCGCAACGGGCCTTGCATTCCCTGACACTCCCAACATGGCCGTCCAGCGTGACACGCCTTCCGCGGTCTATACGTTGGACGTAACGTATTCTACTAATAGACCACCCCGCCGCGGCTCCGCGCGTCTCAATGCTATTGCCAAGTAGCGATCAGACGTGTGCTCCGTAGTTCGCAGTATTGCTTTCCTGGTTCCTAGCCTTTCTACTTCCATTTCTTGCCTCTTTTCCTCTTGCTTTCTGGACTCGTGCGCCATTAGCACATCTTCTTCGTTTCCTGGATCCCCGGATTGCTGCATACCGGAATCTTAAACACACGCTGGTGTCGGAAGAGACTCACTCAGCCTATTTCAAGTCCAGGTCTGTCCGCAAGAAGACACCCCCAGGAGTCCAGCAAGGATCGGTCTCAGGTGAGAAGGGGGGAACTCCATGACAGTTTGAGATGCCAACTGACCGCACTCGAAGTCGACATGGAAGCAGCCGTCCAGGACCTGATGCGAGGTATGCAAGAATTAACCACTGAGGTGCAGAATTTAAAGGCGGAAAACGCTGCTCTCAAGCAATTAGTTCTATCCCGTTATTCAGCCGCAAAAGAAAGTGTGTTACTGGGCGGCATTGTTGACAAATACGATGGGTCGGCAAAAACCCTTCATGGATTCCTGGACTCATGTTTGGTTCACTTTACATTTAAGCCCTATTACTTTTCCACCGCCAGGGCTAAGGTGGGGTTCATAATCTCTCACCTTTCCGGAAATGCTTTAACCTGGGATACAACCCTAGTTAACTCCGGCAACGCTCTCCTAGATGACTACAATGGTTTCATACGGGCCCTAAAAACCATGTTTGATCGCCCTGAGCAGGTCTTTAGTGCCCAGGAACGCCTCTTAGACTTTCAGCAGGGATCCCAGGATGTTCTCACGTATGTAACCCGCTTCAAGCAATTGGTCAAGGAAGCTGATTGGTCTCCGGAGGCAAGTTTTACCCTTTTCAGGAGAGGACTAAATGAGGAGATTAAAGATGAGTTAGCCAGAGTGGCCGACCGAACTAATTCCAGGCTCTTATGGACCTTGCCATGCAAATAGACTTTCACATCCAGGAAAGGAAGGCAGAGAAGAAAGAATCAAGGGGACACCCCCCGAAGGTGTCCTTTGAGAGTACCTCCAAATCTGACACAAACACTGGATCAGTTACCGAACCGGAACCCATGCAGATAGGAGCCTTCCGTGGACCCATATCCCCGCAAGAAAGGGTGAGAAGGATTAATACAGGGTTGTGCATGTATTGTGCCTCAGACAAACACCTGGTTAGAGAATGCCCTCTGGCCCCTCCTCGGCGTTTGGGAAACGCCAACTCCCGATCCTAGATGGAGCAGGGCTTCGGGAGAGAGATGTTTGCTCCATATCAATTCTATCCTTGAACTCTCCTGGACAAAACAATTTAGTCACACTACAGGCCTTCCTATCAACCTCCGGGAATAAGACCTATCCTGTTTTGGCCTTGGTGGACTGCGGGGCTATGGGAATATTCATTGAGCAAGATTGGGTTTTTAGTCACCACATCCCATATGAAACACGAAACATCATGTAGCCGGTGGAAGCGATCGATGGAAGACCCCTCACTTCGGGGCCCATAAGCCTGCAGACCAAAGAGATCCAGCTTTCAATTAACCACCACCAAGAGCGGATTAGATTTGACATTATTAAGTCAGCTCATTACCCCATGGTACTGGGCATGCCCTGGTTACAGAAACACAATCCGTATATCAATTGGACAGCAGGATCACTATTCCTCGGCTCAGAGTTTTGTATGTCTCACTGTCTAATACTGGATCCCTCCTTGGCCCCCTCCAAAGAACCACCAATAGACCATCAAGCACCTCTCATGGTTTCCAATATTGTGCAGGTTCCTAAGGCCTATCAGGGATTTGTTGATGTGTTCTCAACTGCCATAGTCCAGGCCTTACCCCCTCATAGGCCTGAAGACTGCGCCATAGACACAGATCCTTCAGCAGTGATTCCTTTTGGCAGGATGTTCATCCTTTCCGAACCTCAGAAAAAGGCCCTCCGAGAATACTTGGATACCAACCTTGAGAATGGCACCATAAGACCTTCAAAATCTCCAGCCGGAGCTTCATTGTTCTTTGTTCCTAAGAAGGACACTAAGGAACTCAGACCCTGCCTCAGTTATCGTGGATTAAATCAATGCACCCTCAAGGACCGGTACCCTTTACCCTTAATCTCGGATATCCTGGAAGCGGTCAGAGGTGCTGTGATTTTCACAAAACTGGACCTCCGGGGTGCCTATCATTTGATTCGTATCCAGGAAGGAGACGAATGGAAAACAGCATTCAGAACACCCTTTGGTCACTTCGAATATCTGGTCATGCCCTTTGGATTAGCTAATGCCCCAGCAGTCTTTCAACGTTTTATGGACAGGATGTTCTCAGGCATGCTATTCCTCTTCGTCATCGTCTACCTGTACGACATTTTGATCTACTCCAAGGACCTTCTAAAGCATGAAGAGCACGTAAAGGCAGTACTACAACGACTCTGTGAACATAAATTCTTGGCCAAACCCGAGAAATGTCTGTTTCACGTTGCTTCTGTTCATTACCTAGGATTTATCCTTACTCCAGAGGGAATTGGCATGGACCCTTCAAAGGTAAAGGCTATATTATCCTGGCCTGCTCCCACGTCCGTGAAACAAGTTCAATCCTTCCTGGGGCTTGCCAATTTCTACCGGAGGTTTATATCCACCTTCTCTGAGATTGTTGAACCGATTGTTGCTCTCCTGAGAAAAGACACTCCTTTTGTCTGGTCTATTCCGCAAGATAAGGCATTCCAACTCTTGAAGACAAGATTTACTCAAGCTCCCATTCTGGCCCAACCTGACATTGATCGACCATTCCTTGTGGAAACGGATGGCTCTAACTATGCCATTGGAGCGGTGTTGAAGCAAGAATCTGAGGATAAACTAGAACACCCCATTGCTTACCTTTCACGAACCCTGACTCCCAGTGAGACACACTACTCCGTCCTGGAAAAAGAACTTTTAGCCATCCGCCAAGCCTTCACTCAGTGGTGACATCTACTCCTAGGAGCAAGATATCCAGTCCAGGTCCGCACGGAGCACCGAAATCTTCAAATTCTACAGTCATTAGAGTGTTGGAACAGTCGTCAGGCTCGTTGGGCCTTCTTCTTTGCCCAGTACCAGTTCCACATCACTCATGTTCCTGGATCACAAAACTTGATTGCTGACGCCTTATCTCGACGGCCTGACTACGAAACTACCGAAGATATGGCCTATCCTAAGATGTTTCCCCACACGATTTTTGTAGCCCAAGCAGTCAACCTCCTGGAAGAAATCCGAGTACAAACCCAATCCTCTGAACTCTGGAAGAATATTTCAAGAAAGAATCAATGGAACCTGAGAGTCAAGGAAGGATATTTGTTCAAGGACAACGCTCTGCTCATTCCTACACAAAAATAACAACAAAGAATAATAAACCTCTGTCATGATACCCTTCACTGCGGACATCGTGGCATTACCAACACCCTGCACCTCATACAAAGACAATTTTGGTGGCCTAAAATGAAGACTGACGTACAACTATACATCCGAGCCTGTGCAATCTGTAGTCAGAATAAACATGACAACAAGAGGCCGGCGGGTCTTCTGCTACAACCCGCACTGCCAACAAGGCCATGGGAATTTATCGCTACAGACTTCATTGTGGAATTACCGCCTTCCAGAGGGTATACCACCATCATGGTCACCATTGACTTGTTCACTCATATGGCTCATTTCACACCCCTCAATAAGCTACCATCCTCATCTGAACTGGCTGGAATCTTCCTGGAGCACATATTCCACCTTCATGGACTTCCTTCCAAGATAATTTCCGATCAAGCACCTCAATACGTCTCACAATTCTGGAAACACCTCTGTCAATCAGACTCTGGAACAATATCTTCGATGTTTTGCTACTAAGGTTCAGGATGACTGGTCACTCCTGATACCCGTGGCTGAATTCGCCTATAACAATTCCGATCATTCAGCAGTTAAGACCAGTCCCTTTTATTGCAGCCAAGGATTCCATCCATCAGTCCTGCCCTCTGTTCTTCCACAACCTACACCGGTACCTACTGTCGACTCCTGGATTGAAACACTCATCAACATACATAAGGAGACCAAAGAGCACTTAGAGAAGGCCAGAACACAGACCAAGAGATATGCGGATTCCAAAAGAAGACCCGGGCCTTCTTATTCAGTTGGAGATCAAGTCTGGTTGTCCTCGAAATTACTACCCCGACATCTACGGCCAAACAAATTGCTCCCCCCCGGTATTATGGTCCATTTTCCATCAAGGAAATTATAAACCCAGTCTCATACCGGCTCAAGTTACCAGAATCCTGGAAAAAAGATTCACCCAGTTTTTCACACCTCCTTATTAAAACCTTACATTCAATCCTCCTGGAAATCCTGCAGACCCACTCCTGTGGTGGTGGACAATCACCTGGAATATGAAGTGTCCCAGATATGCGACTCCAGGTATAAACGGGGTCAGCTTCAATATCTGGTTGAATGGAAAGGATATCCCCCCAGTGAAAGAACTTGGGAACCACTTTCTAATCTGAATACCCCTCGACTGCTCAGAAGATACCACCTCATACACCCAGGCAAACCTGGAGGAACAGGTTTTCGGAGGAGGCATGCTGTCATGACCCACAGGACGTGCCCCTTTTGGTATTCCTGGTCCTTATCGCAACGGGCATTGCATTCCCTGACACTCCCAACATGGCCGTCCAGCGTGACACGCCTTCCGCGGTCTATACGTTGGACGTAACGTATTCTACTAATAGACCGCACCCCCACAGCTCAGCGCGTCTCAATGCTATTGCCAAGTAGCGATCAGACGTGTGCTCCGTAGTTCGCAGTATTGCTTTCCTGGTTCCTAGCCTTTCTACTTCCATTCCTTGACCCTTTCCCTTTTCCTCTTGCTTCCTGGACTTGTGCGCCATTAGCACATCTTCTTTGTTTCCCGGATCCCCGGATTGCTGCATCCCGGAATCTTAAACGCACGCTGGAGTCGGAAGAGACTCACTCAGCCTATTTCAAGTCCAGGTCTGTACGCAAGAAGACACCGCCCACGGAGTCCAGCAAGGATCGGTCTCAGGTGAGAAGGGGGGAACTCCGTGACACAGTGGGGGTAAAGGTGGATTTAGGTTTTAGTCCTGTCGTGATGTGGTCTATCGGTTTTTCCCCTTTGAAATTATGGAGAAAATATCGTAGCCGTATCAGCCGGAAAAAGGTCCTAATTTCGACCTCAGTGTTGAAGCGATCTGCTTTACTTTTAGGGACAAAGCTCAGTCCTTTACTTAGGACTTCTGTGTCTTGTGGTGTCAGAATATATTTACTTAAATGAAATATTGGAATCACCAGGATCACAGATGTGTCAACACCCACCTCCTTCATCCAAGAATGCATTTGACTGGCAGTTACAGAGAACTATTTCATACACCAGAGACAATTCTATCAACAAAAAAGGGGTACCAGCATGGGCGCCACCTTTGCACCGGACATTGCTAATTTATATATTGACTATCTGGAAAACAAGTTTGTCTACAATGACAACAACATATACAGGAACCAATTGATTGGATGGGTACGATATATTGACGATATTTTCACCATCTGGAGAGGGACAACGAGACAACTAGAAGACTTCCATACCTGGCTCAACAGCATAGACACTTGCATAAATGTCACCATGCACCATGACACTACAAGCATAGCAATTTTGGACCTCAACATCATCAGAGCAGAACACGGCACATTACCACAACTCTGTACCACAAACCCATGGACAAGAATACGCTACTGAAATTCACCAGTTTTCATCCACAAGCTGTAAAAGAAAATCTACTGTACGGCAGTTCCTTAGAATAAGGAGGAACTGCACCACGTTACCAGAATACGATCACCATGGTAAGGATTTAGAGAATCGCCTGAAAGCAAGAGGATACCCATCAGCCATCATTAGGAAAGCACGCAAGACAGCCAGAAATACCAACAGGACAGATTGCCTAACGAAACGTCCGAGAGAAGAACACCAAGAAAAGATGACATGTGTGACCACATTCGCACCAGTCATTAATGCAATCAGGAAAACGATCCTCCATAACTGGAGCCTATTACAAACAGAAACCTTCACACCAGAAACACCAAGATTTGCATTCAAAAGAAGCAAAAACCTGAGAGACCATCTAGTAAACACATACCCGACTGAGAAACCAAAGAAGCCAGAACAAACCACTATATGGCACCTCCCACCCGTAGTTGGACATTATAGATGTGGTAAGTGCTCAGTGTGCCATTTCACACAAGATCAAAAAGAAATTTCACTTAAGGGCATCACCTGGAAGTACAAAACCTTTTCCAACTGCCTTACAAAATGGAGTATATATATGATAAAATGCCCATGTAACTTAATGTACATCGGGAAGAGCAAGCGAGAAGTGAGGCAAATAATCTGTGAGCACAGATCGTGCCTAAAACACACTGTTGAGGATAAACCTATGGTGGCGCATTTCATCAAAGAAAAACATAAACACACAGAACTACGATGGTGCGTCATGCAAACCATCAACGCCAAAGCTAGAGTAGGAGACAGGGATCTGGAACTCAGAAAATTGGAGGAGAAATGGATACACTGGTTAGACACAGTGAAAAATTGACTAAATATTTCCATTGAATGGAACCAGTTTTTCTAATAGTAGTGATTCTCCAAACACCCCAGTCACTCAGGGGCCACAGCCAAATCACCACCCAGACATGACACACATGTGTAGCTACCATTGACACAAAGTCCCAACATGGCAATGTTTCCAATATGACAAGTTACCATGTTGCATCATTATCCAAGAAGCATTACGACGGGTCTTACACATGTCAGCAAATAGTTGTTATAAATACTGTTGAATGACTTACAATGTCTTGTGTTTATCCAAGTGTGGATTTATGCTTTACAAATATGAGCGTTTCACTAGCTCAAACGCTCTGCATATGTGCATTTCTCCAATATGACAAACAATCTTTAGGTAATGTTATCTAATATGCAACATGTGTAAGACCTGATCAGTTAAGCGATGGTCTAATACATGTCGGAACAAATTTGTTATGAATACTGTTGAATTATGCATGTAGCTACTGAATTCAGAATAATTTCATCTCAATATCATCCGCCAAATGATGTGCTGTGTTTAACCATGAGCTGATTAATGCTGTATAAAGATGTGCTTATGAGTAGCTCAAATGTTTCGAATACGTGGATTTGCATGCATGCCTCTCACCCCTTGACGCACGATTTCCGAACAGCCTGAATAGAGCACACGATTGCCATGACAACGCGCTGCTAATCATCATACACAGTAGCCTTTAACACTATCCAGATATTCATGCGCAGTTTGAACGACGGTCGCCTAGTTACGAGTGGCGCGCCTATTTCTAATCTATGCGCACGCGCAGGCCAGTAACTCTACCGCGGATACAGCTCCGCCACGAAGCAAGCGAACGCAGGTAAGACCGTCTTCCCATAGAGTGGTTCCTTTTCCAATGCTTATGACAAGGGCTCACTATCATACAGATAGGAGGGCACAACCCACTGGGCCCACTCACATGATGGGATCACTTTTCCAGCCACGGATACCCCGTAAGGGTTGACTCATTACGGGGCACCAGATAGACAATGGCCGCAGGGCCACTTTTCTGATGTAATGCTTGCACCTAATCACACGCCGGCAGTTCCCCATTAGGGTCTGCCAACACTAGTGATTAATAACTCAGCAAGGATGTGCCAAAAACTAGTGACCTATTAGCAGAAGGGCAAATGGCCCGCCACAGATGCAGCCATTTAGAGCTGTCTAGCAACCAGAGACACGACAAACATGACAAAAGCCTTTTTTAATTTTGCAGTTTATCCAACTGGACACTCACCAGTAGACCCTATTTGATTAGGACCAAGAAATATGAGGTACACAGAAGGTACCTTGAGAGAAGAACGCAGCACCTCTTCTCAACACCTGTGACACCACAATTACCGGCTCAGGTAGGATATGTCGCAGCACACCATGCAGGCAATTACTATGCCCTGCAGAGATACACCAGGTTCTGATTTTATTTTTCTAATTTTAGATGTCCCGCCAAGGGGCACACAAGTGACACCACCCAGTCCACTTGCACAGTCCTGAAGACAGCACTAGAACAGCAAACCACCCAGTTCGTGCCAGAAACACCAGAAGTGTCGACTAGACAGATGTGTGGATTTATTAAACACATTCTAAGTCACAACTTGTACTAATCCTCACAAAAAACTGTATTACAATTTGTTAGTCATATGAAGAGTCAATATGATTGCTTTTGTACATAACTCCTCATAAACAGGAGGTTGTAAATGGTTATACATACACAGCAGCCTTAATAGGCATTGTTAAGGATTTAGGAGAAAATAAAAACTGTTATATGTGTGAAATAAAATTTTGGTGCTCTCTAATTGATATATAGATTAAATGTTATGATCTATTTTCTGTGCGACATTACACTACCGGCAAGTGCCATACAGGTGTGTTAGCCTATGTCCCTGTGTAAAAAGTAGTGAAATACCCTGCCATATTTAACAGGTCTTCATATGATTTCCTGCTGTCTCAGAAACTATGCCGACGTCCTGCACCATCTTGTTCATTACAGAGTTTGCTACAATTGGAACATAATCCCTCCTACAACCTGGCTGTGTCCCGTATGAGGCAACAGACCACCACATGACTCACACTGCTTGCTCTTGTTGGATTAACCTGTGCGGGCTATTGGGTACTTACAGTAAATCTGCTTGAAAACATGCGCACTCAACCGGGTACTATCAGGATCTTGGCTGTATACCAGCAGTAAATCTGCCGGGACACCGCCAATGCAAATAGCGTTGCCGCAGCTCGGGCTGGCGCAATTAGCGCCAGATCCTGAGTTGCGGTAAAGTTGTAAATCCCCATTTTTTCAAGAGTCCATAGGACTCTATGGGGCATGCTGGGCGCTATTACAGCGTCGCAATTTGCACCACGGTACTAGTGCTGCAAATGGGTGGAAACTGGAGATTTTTACCTCCAGCAAAAAGCTGGAGGTAAACCTCCCACTTTCCGCCCAAACTCGGGATTGGTCAGAGCAGTAATGTGGCGGTAATAGCAGTACTGCTGCATTTTTACTGCTCTGCCCGACCCGTTATTACTTGGACTGTATTCTCTGCACTGTATTGATTTCCGCCACCTTTACATGGTCCATACTATCCATAGCAGCCTCCATGCCCTCTACGTGGCATTCACTGATCAGGCACGTGTCCAAGCTCCGGAATGCACTGCAGTATGAAGCCTGATTCTCACAGCAACGTCGCCAAGTTGCATCCCTGAATCAATTGTGCCCTCAGCATGCCAGTCTCGCATTTCACGTGCTGTTAGGGACTAGCCATTTGTGGAGGCATCTAGAGACTTCACTACTTGTGCCTTTTTAAGATGGAGCCTCTCATACTATGCATTCACTCGAGGACTAATTTAGGATGACAGGGTTGTCGCTGCAACGCTGAAGGTTTAATCTGAGACCTACAGTGTCTTAAATATGTTGTGCTCACACTCCCCTTCCAGGATGCCTTGGCCAGGTCATCAGTCTTTCACATGGCTTGAAAATACGTCCCCAGGCCGTTCAGCCAGTGTCCATTTAAGGTCCAACGCAAGGCAGCACTTATACAAGGGGCTGTCGCATTGCCTCAGAAGAGGAGGAATGTTGACGTCCTGAATTCTGAGGCAAGCGGGCGATGTGGCAGCACAATGAGCCTGCATGGTTTGGCAATGTAATGGGGGTTATAAGGGACTCATTACTGTTATAGGTCTCACCACAAGTGGACTGTAGCCTGGCGGTAAATCCCCCATGCATACCACCCAACGCAAATAGCTTTACCGCAACTCTGTCCAGAGCTATTAGCGCTGGATCCCGAGTTCTGATGGGGTGGCAAGTCCCCATTCATATTCAGACCCAATGGGGCATTTTCGGCGCTATTACTGCGGTGCTAATAGCGCCGCAGTAATAGCGCTGAAAATGGGCAGACAGTGGCCAGATTTACCTCCAGCAAAAAGCTAGAGGTAAATCTCCAACTTGTTACGGGCACTGGGGAGGCCAGACATGCACACAAATAACACAGGAAGACTGCAGTGTTGTCAGAGTAACTGGCGTGCGGGAAGCCGCTCGCCCCTTTCATTGACGCAACACACGTGATCACAGCCGTCCCAGCTGGCGACGTGATGTAATCACCAAACTGTATCAGGTGACTGCACCGTAGCGGGTCACTGTCACAACATCCCATGCTAAGGATTAGAACATGAACATAAACTTTATTAACAACAGTATAAATCAGGCCGAGAGTTCCTCAGCACCTCTATCCCTGGCCACTCGCCCCCAGGCACTTCTTCGTCAGTCTTCTCATCTCTGCCACCCATGAGTCGCTTGCTTTCCCACTCAAGCAAGGCTTCCTCCATGAGAAGTGCCATGGTTGTCTCAGCCTGTCTGTTTCTCCATGGCTCCAGCTCGCTGGCCCTGGAAATTGATAACCTGGAGGCCCTGCAGACATTGGAGTAGTGTCCTGTCTTGTGGCACCCTCCACGCTGCCGCTGCACGGCTGGACACGCCCCATTTACGGCCCTTCCCTCTTGACAGAACTCGCACCATTTTGGGGTTGCTTCATCCTTGTGTTTCCTTGGTGTGGGTCCACCTCCCACCCCTGTCACCAGAGCAGCTTTCTTGCCCTGTGCTCTGATGGCGTGCACTTCCTCCACTTGCACCCATTTATTGCCACCTCCATCTGGGTCGACAACGCCACAGCCAGTTCTTGGGCCCTTGCGAGTTCGAGGATGCACGCCATGGGAATTGCTGGTTCCTTCAGGATCTGGGTGTGTGCAATTTGTTGGACCAACACTTTTGAACAATGTGGCCCCTGAGCTCTCCCTCTTCATCGACAAACGCACATGTTGCTGCCAGCTGGCACAGCCGGGTGTGGCATGCGTTGATGGATTCGGTGGGCTCTTGCGCAGCCTGCCGAAGCTGGAGACTTTTATAGTCAACATTGACCATTGGGGCAAAATAGTTAGACAGCGCCCTCCCTGCTGCTCGGTATGAGCCATCACCTGGCGGCAATACCCTATACAACCTATAGACCTCACTCCCAGCGTACAATAGCAGGAGTGTTCTCCTTTTGGCATCAACATCTATCTCCGCTACTTCGAAGAATATGTCTAGCCGCTCGAGCCAATGTGCCCAGTTTGGTCCTAGGTTCACAGGGCTTGCCTTCATGTCGAACTCTGGCACCAGGTGGCTATGGAACAAAGCGGCTGCGGACAGTGCAGTGCCTCTTGGGCTTGAACCCGGTTTCAGGAAGTTGGGGCATCTGGGTAGTGTGAGTCCATCCCCTTGGGCATCGGTCCCTCTGCCACCGCTGGTAAACAGAGAGCCCTGCATCATGTTTGGCCTCCCACTGTCCGGGTGTAGTCCTTTGTCCACCTCTCTCTGGCCCTGCAACATGAGCACCCTCCTGAGGGCTGTGGCTGAGGATGGTGCTAGGTCTGGGTGCCGCCCTCCCCTCTGATAGTGCAGGGCATCTTTTACCTTGTGTCAGGCTGGTTGGCCAGTGGGTGCCGATGCTGCCCTAATGACACCACCCCTGGTCAGTGGCCGTCCTGCACCCAGCCTCCCCACCGGCCGTGCTGGCAGCCGGACAGTTCCTTTTCTCATTGCTGCCTTGGCCGGCTCCTCCCCGGATAGTTCACCCAGCCCCTGTGAGGGTTGATGGGCTGCTCTGGGTAGCGTTACCCATTGATTAATATTTTTTGTGTGTACATGGGGCTGCCGTGGGCGATACTACTGCATGGGCTCTCCACTCCAGTCGCACGAGCACTCTAAGATAGAGAGCTGTGGCCGCGACTGACAGGTCTGATGGGGCCCCCGCCGACCGTAGCTTGATGTGACATGCGGCCACTGCACAGCGTGCTCCGGGAACCTCCTTCTCTTTGTTTTCTTCCCAAGGACCCTGTTCTCCACAGCCGGGAGACTTGTGGAGGCGGGAGTTCAGGGACTCGCTGCTTCTTTACGCTGCCTCCAGAGGCACCACCGATGCACCGGAACGACCGGCTATACTCTGCGGCACACACCCGCCGCCGGGAGCTCCGCCACAGGCAAGTGTGTATGTCTGGGGGCCGGCACACATGCAAGTTCTGTAATCCTCATTTACAGATGTTACGGGCGCTTGTGAGGCCAGGCCCTGCTCAGACATGCACACAAATAACACACAGGGAGATCGCAGTGTAGTCGAAGTAACTGGCAAGCGGGAAGCTGCTCGCCCCTTTTATTGATCCAACACACAAGATCACATCCGTCCCAACAGGCGACGTGCTGCGATCACCAAACCATATCAGGTAACTGGGCCATAGCGAGTCGCCGCCAAAACCTCAGCTCAAAGCTGAAAGTAAATCTCCAACTTTCCGCCCAACTCATAGTTGGGTGCAGCGGTAATGCAATGATAATAGCGTTACTGCTGCATTTTTACCACTCGGCACAACTTGTGATGACCTGTCAGTATGCAGTAGACAGAGCATTCGCAGTCAGTAGAGATACAGCAAGCACATGGGACAAAACAGGGATGCGCCACATTCGGTAGCGCTTGCACAGGTCTAATTGCTGCCAGACTGCACACCCAGCATAGCACCACACCCTGCATCATCACTGTGTCATTCATTCTTTTGCTTTTTATTTTCAAACAATTGTGTCAACATATGTATTTTCTATCAGTCTTCTTTCTAATCCATACTTGCCAAGTGGTGCTATGTAATATGTGACACCTTCAGGCAGTTATGATTTTCTTTTCAATAGAAACTTTGCTGAACTATAGGCCCATATATAGATTAGGAGAACGCAAAACTACAAGTCCCATGTGCCAGAGGTGAGCGTTAGCCATTTCTCAGGTAGACTCATTTTGGTAATTAACCCTTGCTTATATTCGAGTAATTGACCCTTGCTTTGTCTGCCTCCTGCTAGTCTTCTTATCCAAGTTCTTGTCAATAGAGTTCATATTTTGCTCTTTATTTCCCCCAGTAGTGCAACGTTATTTCCCTTCAGGCTAGCTAAAATCCCAGTGCCCCAGTCCTCTTCAACCTATAGCATTCACTTTCCAAATGCTGCCTTATTTTAAAACGCCACAAGATTTTCCCCATATAAATTGCTCTAGCGCACCCTACCCCCAAGTCCCTTGACCTTCTCTACCCAAAACCGCCACAGCATTTTCACCCTCCTATTAACCCACAGCTTCTCTTCTTTGGGCCTTCAGACACATCAGTTCTCCAGCCCCACCAATCCCCCATTCCAGAAATCCCTCACACCCCCAGCCATCCATTTGCGATGTTATTCCCGAACAATATACACGTCTAAAGTCAATTCTATTTCCTAATACACACACGCAGAGAGAGCCCAATGCGATTCTGCTCCTCGCTTCATCGCCATACATTAGCGCGAACGCTAAACCCACAAAGCCATCAGCTTCCGGGCAAAGGTGAAGTTAGTCATAACAGGCCTTTAATTTAACGCTGGTTTAACATTAACATCTGCTTGCTAAGATCAACACACGCACCATGGAGCTTATTGCAAATAACGCTTTGCACTTTAACAGCTGTGACCATATGTTTTTTTTTAAATGATGCTGCGTGCTGTGAGTGGGTATCTTTCCACATTAATGATTGCTTCCTTGAAGCATGTGTACCTTTGCACCTTTGGTTAGTCTACACATTAAGACATTTTAGAATAATATTAACAATTCAAGAGAAGACGTCATTCGTTCGAAAGCAAGGATACAGATTTAAAGATAACATGTAAGAGTTTTCTGTGGTTCAATGGGACTGTGTTTAGGGAGCCTTATTGTGGTCAAGGGGCTGGACAGCACATTGGCAGGGAATGCAAAGCTGCATGTAGGCAGTTACTGCATAATAAAAGAACTTGGGAAGACCAACAAAGGGAAAACCGGCCCCCCAAAACACTCAGGCACATTCGTTCCCACACGTGCAGGCTCAGAATGGCACCCTGGCACTATGGAAGGGTTAAAGGTCCACTGCTGTTCCAACACGCTGTTCGTCTCCTTAAGCATTTTGCAGAAAAGCACAAACCTAAACTGTTATGAGAGAGTCTACTGTGGTGGTGACTTGGTGAAGTAGAAAATAGTTGTTGTTAGCATAACATAAAGGGAAAACAAAGAAAGGGGAGGGGGAATTTGGCTTATTTTTCTGGGAGTTGCAGACATGCCAAATTCACATTTCTGAAATACATCCTATCCCAAATGTTGCTATTGGAAGGATGTTCAGGTGTACAAGCTGCCCAGGTCACCCTTTCTCTGGCAACATTCCGGTGCACAATCAGGTTTGTTTCATGCCTATTCTTTCCACTTCGGCTGGCTGCGGGCCCGCC
The DNA here is from genome assembly GCF_040938575.1 of Ambystoma mexicanum. Lineage (NCBI taxonomy): Eukaryota > Metazoa > Chordata > Amphibia > Caudata > Ambystomatidae > Ambystoma > Ambystoma mexicanum. The sequence continues at coordinate 678,089,423 of NC_090927.1, read as the reverse complement.
AGTGCTAATCTTTCGGCACACTGGTGTTCAGGTTTATTGACTTGGACCTTAAAGCTTCCCTCCCTTCTACTCAGTCCTGTGAGGTGGCCTTACAGTGGCATAGAGCGCAGTTCAGGGTGTGGCAAAGCCTTGTGGTAACAGTCAAAGCATAGTAACATAACATGAGAGAAGGGTGCCAGTCTATCACTGCATACAGACTGACAGACATCTGGCCCTTCTTCTCCTACGTACCTTGTTTGGTCACAAATCCATCTCCGCCTTTTGGCTTACTGCACAAAACACCCAGACTCGCTTGTAGTGGAAAAGGTCGCTTTAATGTGACAGGCCAAAGCTCACAAATAACCGCTGACCTGGCTCCCATGGCCTTACAGACTAACAAAATGTTATTAAACAACCAATTTAATAATAATTCAACACTTTCATTTTTCCTCAACAAATAAATAATTAAATAATTTCACTTCCTACCTAACTATCCCTTGGTCCTTACCGTCTCCTTACCATCTTCTCAAGGAGTCCCGCTTTCTCCCCGGGGCCATGCCCCTCCAGGTTCAATACCTGTTACCCCAGGGTAGCCCGTTTGTGCAAACAGCACCACCCCCATCCTTTCCCGCGCTATTGCCCCATTGTGCTTCACTCCCCCCACATCTAAAGGGGCCATGCCCCCGGCAATCAAACACCTTCAAATACCATATAACGCCCCTCGACCAAACTCCACCTTCCTACGACCAGCCGCCAGTCTGACCTGTCACATCAGCAGCAGAAATTTAACATCACAACATCCCCAACTAATGCCCCAGCCTGTCACACAAAAACTGCCCAAAAACAGAGACTTTTAAGAAAAAAGAGGTTTGATCATCGACGGTCCTGATAGGTGAGAACGGAACTGTCGTCTCGTGCTGGGAAAGCTCAAGAGTGTTCTGTGCTCAGGAGACGCACTTTGTCCCGTGCTCAAAACCTGGGGAAGGGAGACCCCTGGTTCCCCATCCTGACTTATCATTTGTGAACACTTCTTTCTTTTCTTTTGAATCCTACCCCTCACTCTTTTTGTATTAAGCTGTAAGGACTGGCAATAGTATAGGCCCTTTTATTTGACAAGACGCCACTAGGGCTGCCTTATTTTTCATTTGATGGTTGTAGCTTGCCCCCATCTTAGCTTTAGGTTTAGATTAGGCGTTTTTCCAACCTGCATATCCAGTTTAATAAACACCCTTGAACTGTGATCACTTGTGTCTGTCTATTCTTGATACAATGCCTTCCTTACAGTGGGCCTCATTACGACCCAGGCGGACTTCGCGGTGCTAAATGCACCGCGAAGCATGGCGGAAAGCCGCCGATAGCGCCATGGGGGTTGGCGGATTTACCGCCCCATTCCGACCTCGGCGGAGCGGTAAATCCCCAATCCCCATTCTGCCCTTCCCCATTCCCATTTTTGCCCCATAGGGTATAATGGGAGTGGGGAAGGAGTTAATTACGCCACCGTAAAATACGGTGGCGTAATTAACAACGAGGTCCCGTAGCGCCATGGTTTTCTCCGGCTGGTAAAACCAGGCGGAGAAAACCTCCATGGCGCTACGGGAACTCGTAGTATGGCGGAGAGGTACGCCATGCACTACGCTGGCGTAATACCCTCTCCGCCAGGGTCCTAATGAGGCCCAGTAAGTATTAAGCATTTACCAGGCACTACTATTAGATGCCCAGGTACTTGCACCATTTTGCACCTGCCAACATCAATGGCCAGTTAATACTATGGCAGTGCTTGGTAAGTGCTTTTCTTGCACTGAAGCCCAAACAGTTGGCGTTGCGCAATGCTTGTTTTATTTGTATTTCTTTTGATGTTTTAGACAGTGCCACATATATAATATATAAGGCATGCACTTGTGATGTGCAATGTCCAAATACATTGAAGCAAGGCTTGTGCTAATTCTACCACTTTTCACGTGCACAAATCAGGCAATAGTATTAACATTTTAATTACACTTGTTTGGAATTTCTAAGTGTAAACATGCCAATGACTTTACCTGCAAGTGTGGAGCCGATGTCAACCGAAGGTCAGAGCCCCACATTCCACCAGCGATGAGGTGGTACTGCCAATCAGTAATCAGGAAACAGCCAATCATCGCTGGGTCAGCCATTATGTATACGCTAGCGTGGCCAGCCATGCGTTGTGCCCGCATTAATGCACTGCTGGTCGAGCGCACTGCTGGCCGCTGCCCCGGACAAATGTCAAAGGTCCCTTGGGCTTGTCCATTTTCGATGTGGAATACACCTAAATAACATGCCGCTGCAATTTGCTGCTTGCCTAACTGTGCGCATTTAATCAGATTCGAAAACAGCCACTTTAGCCGTCCAGCAAGTGCCATATCTTAAATTGCCCCCATAGGCATCATGGGAGCTGTTTTGTGCAGAAGCGTGCCTTTCCTTCCACGACTCAACGTGTTTGCTTTTAAATTCATGGCTACGCCTAGCGCTGCTTCCGTTCTGAACAGACCTATTACACAGAAAGGGGGTCGCGGGGGGAACGCAAAGCGTTTCCCCCTCCAGTGATTTTGGGCGCTGCACAGGCCAGCAAGTTGGCCTGCCCATAGAGTGCCTTCGGAGATTTCAAAGGGGGCAGGGAAGGTTCGGGAGCAAGTGACAGTTGGGACAGCGTTTGTCTCAGGTCACTGCTCCCGAGCCTTCCCTGCTGTGCAGAGACGTGTTTATGGGAGGACAAAAGGGCCACTTGCCCAGGGCCCCCACCTTAGAGGGGGCCCCACAAGGCTAGCTGATCTGAAGAAGTAATATTCCATTGTTCACCAGTCTTAAATAGCACACGTCAGGATATTTTATGGGGTGCTGCTGAGGCTCTAAACCCATTGCCTTTCTGTTTTGGCAAGTGCATTCAGCCTTGATCAATTCATCATGTATTGCTTTCTGTGTTCACTGTGTTATACATAGTTTATGTGTTCCTTATGGCACAACTCTGTAGCATTCTTTCCTTCCTGTGGGAAGTATGTTGATCGTGTGCAATAGGCAATGGTGAATTGCATATTGATAAATTGAGTGCCAATGGTTCAGAAGTTAGCTCAGTGTGTGAAGTACCCATTGCAGAGATATGTGTTCATATGCAAAATTAGAATATCACATTTCAGCAAGGCTGGCTGAGCCTTTCCTATGTCTGAACCTTATAAACCTGCCTGCATTGGTTTTCCATAACAGCATCTGCTTTTATCAGCAATGTACCTGTTGCAGATAGGGGTTGCTATAAAAACTAACATATCAGCCATATGGTGAAGGTCTAGAAATTTTGTTTGTTCAGATGGGGTGTTGTAAAACCTAGGCAATCACTTCCAACGAGGTGTTAGTCCAAGAAGTGAATAAATATCCAAATTCAAGACTACGGAATGACAGCGTTCATGTTTGTATCCTGGATTTGCCAGCAGACGATACAGTGATCCTGGTCAAATCATCTAATATATCTTACATTACTGTGCTGTCTTCTATGAGGTTTGCCTTCTTGCATGCTGCTGGTATCATTTATCCCATTACTTGATCTTTCTTCTTATGGAGGCCATTTGGGTGGAAGGGTTGGTAGACAGAAGAGAGCGAACCATATGTTGTAAGCCTCAGGCAAGCATATTTTTAGGTCTACTTGTCTGACACAAAAAACGGTTTGCTTTTTCGTAAAAGTCAAAGGTTTTTATGCACATTTATAACTGTAAATGTCACAAGTCACTGTTTTCGAAAGCAGTTAAAGCTTTAAAATACAAAAGACAAACCCAGATTAAATTTGTTAAATCACATCGATTGGTAGGCTTGTTCTTGTATACTTCTCTTGATTTGTGTACTTTTCAAGTCCGTTTTTTTAATAAAATGAGATTGTTTTAGTTCATGATAAGAACTGGAAAAGAAAGTGTTCAAATGCAGAAATTGCAGAGTTAGCACAAATCGCAGCTTCACCCCTTCACCCCTTAACCAATGTGTGATCCTGGGCATCTCATTTAATCTTGTATTGCCTAACCTCTCAATATTGCCAGTCCCTAAACCTTTCAAAATTCCTTCTCATGGTATGAATTTCATAAAAGCCTTATTCATGGTTTCAATGTGTTAATAGTGAGTATATATATATATATGTACATATATATATATATATATATATATATATATATATATATATATATATATATATATATATATGTATATATATTCAATGAAAAAACTTTGTTAAAGGGACATTATGGTAAAGTTGCGCTACTAAAAACCTATGAAATTCAGTGAAAAAACTTTGTCAAAGGAACGTTATGGTTCCAAGTAAAACCGAAAAACCCTTGAAATTCGCCAGTTATGGTAAGCTAAGCAACCATAACTCGCGCCACCACCGTGCACTGCTAAGACTAACACCCAGGACATCAAAGATGACATCACAAATGTCATTGATGACATCACTGATGACATCACATGTGTATGTACTTTTCATGAAATATGTGTACAAGGGATTCTTATTATAATGTTGCGAAACAAGTGTCAAGGATCATTCCAATAAATATCATACCCTAATTAGTGCATTGAACGATGCATTGATATAAATAGCATTCTATTATGGAGTTCTATCTAGTATATTAAGCTACTTATACAGAAACATAACATGGTGTGCAGTGTACAAGATGAAGGTATAATATTCGTAATGTTAATATGTTGAATAATGAAATGATAATTGTTTTCTTAATAGATTTTTGTGTATTGTGAAATATGTAATACGTAGCTAATAAAAACATTACTATAGACAAAACACAAAGACACAAGAACACGTACCAATATGGGTATATACAGGGAAAGTGAAGTTAGCGAAAAAGCACAAGTAGTAGCAGAAACAATTCATAACTTAACTGATTATTTTCATGCAAATAAATGATTGCTCTGTTTCAAAGCTGCTATTCACCCTATGTATATGTATCACTTGATGTGATTGGACCCACAGGGAAAGTACAGCCATAAAAAAAAAACAACAGAACTATCAGAAAGTGCTCATAAGTCTATTGATTATCTTTATGCACAAAAAGGATTGCTGTCTTTCAAGCTTGTGTCTTCCCGTATGTATATGTTTCATATGATGTGACTGGACTCTAACAGAATTACTGTAAGAACCTACTTGAAGGATACATCTACAAATAAAATAAAATGTTTAGTTTCTGACTGTTACTGAAGAAAACCATGTGGCCTAGATATGTCAGCAAAAGAAAAAAGAGTGAGCCAGACATGTGATGTCATCAGTGATGTCATCAATGACATTTGTGATGTCATCTTTGATGTCCTGGGTGTTAGTCTTAGCAGTGCACGGTGGTGGCGCGAGTTATGGGTGCTTAGCTTACCATAACTGGCGAATTTCAAGGGTTTTTCGGTTTTACTTGGAACCATAACATTCCTTTGACAAAGTTTTTTCACTGAATTTCATAGGTTTTTAGTAGCGCAACTTTACCATAACGCCGCTTTAACAAAGTTTTTTCCCTGAATTTCATAGGTTTTTAGTAGCACAACTTAACCATAACGTCCCTGTAACATTTTTTTTTAACTAAATTTTAAAGGTTTTTATTAGTGCAACGTGACCATAACATCCTTTTCAATAGATGAAGACCACTAACATCTTATGTCCTCAAAGTGGGAATGCCGGATGATAAAAAAAACAAAAAGATTTTCCTTCCTACGCCGGGACGCCTGCGGCGTCTCGGTGTAGGAAGGAAAATCTTTTACCAAGATGGCCACCATGGAAAGGGAAGGCAGGGTGTATAAAGAACACAACGGCGCATGAGCGGGGTTGGGGGGCACAGGGGAGACACATGGGCATGAGCGGGGGGTGAGAGGGAACAGGGTACAAACGGGGCATGAGCAGGGGTTGGGGGGAAAAGGAAGGAAACACAGGGCATGAGCGGTGGTGGGAGGAACACGAGAGAGACACGGGGCATGAGCAGCGGGTGGGGAGGAACATGAGGGAGACACTGGGTATGAGCAGGGGGTGGGGAGGAACACGAGGGAGACACAGGGCATGAGCGGGGGGGTACAGGGCATATACGGGACATGAGCGGGGGTGGGGAGGAAAGGAGAGAGACAAGGGGCATGAGCAGGGGGTGGGGGAACACGAGGGAGACACGGAGCATGAGCGGGGGGGCGGGGGGTAACACGAGGGAAACACGGGGCATGAGCGGGGGTGGGGGGAACACGAGGGAGACACGGGGCATGAGCGGGGGGTGGGGGGCAACAGGAGACAGACACGGGGCATGAGCAGGGGGTGGGGGGCAACAGGAGACAGACACGGGGCATGGGTGGGAGCAAGAGGAGACAGACACGGGGCATGAGCGGGGGGTACAGAAGACAGACACGGGGCATGAGCGGGGTAGTGGGGGGCAACAGGAGAGAGACATGGGGCATGAGCGGGGGGTGGGGGGTACAGGAGACAGACACGGGGCAAGAGCGGGGGGTGGGGGGCAACAGGAGAGAGACACGGGACATGAGCGGGGGGGTGGGGGGGTAAAGGAGACAGACACGGGCCATGAGCGGTGGGTGGGGGGCAACAGGAGAGAGACACGGGACATGAGCGGGTGGGGGGAACAGGAGACAGACACGGGGCATGAGCAGGGGGGGTACAGGAGACAGACACGAGCATGAGCGGGGGGCGGGGGGGTACAGGAGACAGACACGGGGCATGAGCAGGGGGTGGGGGCAACAGGAGAGAGACACGGGGCATGAGTGGGGGGTGGGGGGAACAGGAGACAGACACAGGGCATGAGCGGGGGTTGGGGGGAACAAAAGAGACAGACACGGGGCATGAGCGGGGGGTGGGGGGCAACAGGAGTGAGACACAGGGCAGGAGCGGGGGGTGGGGGGCAACAGGAGACAGACATGGGGCATGAGTGGGGGGTGAGGGCAACAGGAGACAGACACGGGGCATGAGCAGGGGGTGGGGGGGAACAGGAGACAGACACGGAGCATGAGCGGGGGGCGGGGAGAACAGGAGACAGACACGGGGCATGAGAGGGGGGTGGGGGGCAACAGGAGACAGACACGGGGCATGAGCGGGGGGTGGGGGGCAACAGGAGAGAGACACGGGACATGAGCGGGTGGGGTGAACCGGAGACAGACACGGGGCATGAGCGGGGGGGCAACAGGAGACAGACACGGGGCATGAGCGGGCGGTAGGGGGTACAGGAGACAGACATGGGGCATGAGCGGGGGTGGGGGGCAACAGGAGAGAGACACGGGGCATGAGCGGGGGGTGGGGGGGAACAGGAGACAGACACGGGGCATGAGCGGGGGTGGGGGGAACAACAGAGACAGACACGGAGCATGAGCGGGGGGCGGGGAGAACAGGAGACAGACACGGGGCATGAGAGGGGGGTGGGGGGCAGCAGGAGACAGACACGGGGCATGAGCGGGGGGTGGGGGTAACAGGAGAGACACGGGGCATGAGCGGGGGGTGAGGGGCAACAGGAGACAGACACGGGGCATGAGCGGGGGGTGGGGGGCAACAGGAGACAGACACGGGGCATGAGCGGGGGGCAGCAAGAGACAGACACGGGGCATGAGCGGGGGGTGGGGGCAACAGTAGAGACACGGGGCATGAGCGGGGGATGAGGGGCAACAGGAGACAGACACGGGGCATGAGCGAGGGGTGGGGGAACAGGAGACAGACATGGGGCATGAGCGGGGGGTGGGGAGAACAGACACGGGGCATGAGCGGGGGTGGGAGGAACAGGAAAAAGACACGGGGGCATGAGCAGGGGGGTGGGGGGCAACAGTGTGGGGGGAATAGGAGACAGGCACGGGGCATGAGCGGGTGGGGGGAACAGGAGACAGACACGGGGCATGAGCGGGGGGTGGGGGGAACAGGACACAGACACGGGGCATGAGCGGGGGGTGGGAGAAGGGGAGAGACACACGGGGCATGAGCGGGGGTGGGGGGAGGGAGAGAGACACACATGGGAGAGAGACACACGGGGCATGAGCGGTGGGCGGGAGGGAGAGAGACACACGGGGCATGAGCGGGGGTGGGCGGGAGGGGGAGAGACACAAGGGGCAAGAGCGGGGGTGGGCGGGAGGGGGAGAGACACAAGGGGCAAGAGCGGGGGTTGGTGGGAGGGGGGAAGACACAAGGGGCAAGAGCGGGGGTGGGCGGGCGGGGGGAAGACACAAGGGGCAAGAGCGAGGGTGGGTGGGAGGGGGAAGACACAAGGGGCAAGAGCGGGGGTGGGAAGACACGGGGCAAGAGCAGGGGTGGGCGGGAGGGGGCAAGAGCGGGGGTGGGCGGGAGGGGGCAGGAGACACGGGACAAGAGCGGGGGTGGGCGGGAGGGAGACAGACACATGGGGCAAGAGCGGGGTTGGGCGGGAGGGAGACAGACACACGGGGCAAGAGCGGGCGTGGGCGAGAGGGAGACAGACACACGGGGCAAGAGCGGGGGTGGGCAGGAGGGAGACAGACACACGGGGCAAGAGCGGGGGTGGGCGGGAGGGAGACAGACACACGGGGCAAGAGCGGGCGTGGGCGAGAGGGAGACAGACACACGGGGCAAGAGCGGGGATGGGGGTGGGCGGGAGACAGACACACGGGGCAAGAGCGGGGGTGGGAGGGAGGGAGACAGACACACGGGGCAAGAGCGGGGGTGGGCGGGAGGGAGACAGACACACGGGGCAAGAGCGGGGGTGGGCGGGAGGGAGACAGACACACCGGGCAAGAGCGGGGGTGGGCGGGAGGGAGACAGACACACGGGGCAAGAGCGGGGGTGGGCGGGATGGAGACAGACACACGGGGCAAGAGCGGGCGTGGGCGGGAGGGAGACAGACACACGGGGCAAGAGCGGGGGTGGGCGGGAGGGAGACAGACACACGGGGCAAGAGCGGGGGTGGGCGGGAGGGAGACAGACACACGGGGCAAGAGCGGGGGTGGGGGGGAACAGGAGACAGACACGGGGCATGAGCGGGGGGTGGGGGGCAACAAGAGACAGACACAGGGCATGAGCGGGGGTGGGAGGAACAGGAGACAGACACGGGGCATGAGCGGGGGATGGGGAGAACAGGAGACAGACACGGGGCATGAGCGAGGGGGTGGGGGGCAACAGGAGACAGACACGGGGCATGAGCGGGGGCGTGGGGGGCAACAGGAGACAGACACGGGCATGAGCGCGGAGTGGGGGGGTACAGGAGACAGACACGGGGCATGGGTGGGAGCAAGAGGAGACAGACATGGGGCATGAGCGGGGGGTGGGGGGAACAGGAGACAGACACGGGGCATGAGCGGGGGGTGGGGGGTACAGAAGACAGACACGGGGCATGAGCGTGGTAGTGGGGGGCAACATGAGAGAGACATGGGGCATAATCGGGGGGTGGGAGGGGGTACAGGAGACAGACACGGGGCATGAGCAGGGCGTGGGGGGCAACAGAAGAGAGACACGGGGCATGAGCAGGGGTTTGGGGGGGTACAGGAGACAGACATGGGGCATGAGCGGGGGGGTGGGGGTACAGGAGACAGACACGGGGCATGAGCGGGGGGTGGGGGAGTACAGGAGACAGACACGGGGCAGGAGCGGGGGGGCAACAGGAGACAGACACGGGGCATGAGCAGGGGGGGTGGGGGGTTACAGGAGACAGACACGAGCATGAGCGGGGGGGTACAGGAGACAGACACGGGGCATGAGCAGGGGGTGGGGGGCAACAGGAGAGAGACACGGGGCATGAGCAGGGGGTGGGGGGAACAAAAGAGACAGACACGGGGCATGAGCGGGGGGTGGGGGCAACAGGAGAGAGACACGGGGCAGGAGCGGGGGGTGGGGGCAACAGGAGACAGACACGGGGCATGAGCGGGGGGTGAGGGCAACAGGAGACAGACATGGGGCATGAGCGGGGGTGGGGAGAACAGGAGACAGACACGGGGCATGAGAGGGGGGTGGGGGGCAACAGGTGACAGACGCGGGGCAGGAGCGGGGGGCAACAGGAGACAGACACAGGGCATGAGCGGGCGCTGGGGGGTACAGGAGACAGACACGGGGCATGAGCGGGGGGTGGGGGGCAACAGGAGAGAGACACGGGGCATGAGCGGGGGGTGGGGGGAACAACAGAGACACACGGGGCAAGAGCGGGGGAGGGTGGGAGGGGGAAAGACACACGGGGCAAGAGCGGGGGTGGGCGGGAGGGGGAAAGACACACGGGGCAAGAGCGGGGGTGGGCGGGAGGGGGAAAGACACACGGGGCAAGAGCGGGGGTGGGCGGGAGGGGGAAAGACCCATGGGGCAAGAGCGGGAAAGACACACGGGGCAAGAGCGGGAAAGACACACAGGGCAAGAGCGGGAAAGACACACAGGGCAAGAGCGGGAAAGACACACAGGGCAAGAGCGGGGGTGGGCGGGAGGTAGACAGACACACGGGGCAAGAGCGGGGGTGGGCGGGAGGGAGACAGACACACGGGGCAAGAGTGGGGGTGGGCTGGAGGGAGACAGATACACGGGGCAAGAGCGGGGGTGGGAGGGAGACAGACACACGGGGCAAGAGCGGGGGTGGGGGTGGGCGGGAGACAGATACACGGGACAAGAGCGGGGGTGGGCGGGAGGGAGACAGACACACGGGGCAAGAGCGGGGGTGGGCGGTCGGGAGACAGACACACGGGGCAAGAGCGGGGGTGGGCGGTCGGGAGACAGACACACGGGGCAAGAGCGGGGATGGGCGGGAGGGAGAAAGACACACGGGGCAAGAGCGGGGGTGGGCGGGAGGGAGACAGACACACGGGGCAAGAGCGGGGGTGGGGGGTACAGGAGACAGACACATGGGGCAAGAGCGGGGGTGGGGGGGTACAGGTGACAGACACGGGGCATGAGCGGGGGTGGGGGGCAACAGGAGAGAGACACGGGGCATGAGCGGGGGGTGGGGGGCAACAGGAGACAGACACGGGGCATGAGCGGGGGTGGGGGGAACAACAGAGACAGACACGGGGCATGAGCAGGGGGTGGGGGGCAACAGGAGACAGACACAGGGCATGAGCGGGGGGTGGGGGGCAACAGGAGACAGACACAGGGCATGAGCGGGGGGCAACAGGAGACAGACACGGGGCATGAGCGGGGGGTGGGGAGAACAGGAGACAGACACGGGGCATGAGCGAGGGGGTGGGGGGCAACAGGAGACAGACACGTGGCATGAGCGGGGGTGTGGGGGGCAACAGGAGACAGACACGGGCATGAGCGCAGAGTGGGGGGGTACAGGAGACAGACACGGGGCATGGGTGGGAGCAAGAGGAGACAGACATGGGGCATGAGCGGGGGCTGGGGAGAACAGGAGACAGACACGGGGCATGAGCGGGTGGTGGGGGGTACAGAAGACAGACACGGGGCATGAGCGGGGTAGTGGGGGCAACAGGAGAGAGACATGGGGCATGAGCGGGGGTTGGGAGGGGGTACAGGAGACAGACACGAGGCATGAGCAGGGGGTGGGGGGCAACAGAAGAGAGACACGGGGCATGAGCGGGGGTGGGGGGAACAACAGAGACACACGGGGCAAGAGCGGGGGAGGGCAGGAGGGGGAAAGACACACGGGGCAAGAGCGGGGGTGGGCGGGAGGGGGAAAGACACATGGGGCAAGAGCGGGGGTGGGCGGGAGGGGGAAAGACACACGGGGCAAGAGCGGGGGTGGGCGGGAGGGGGAAAGACACACGGGGCAAGAGCGGGAAAGACACACGGGGCAAGAGCGGGGGTGGGCGGGAGGGGGAAAGACACACGGGGCAAGAGCGGGGGTGGGCGGGAGGGGGAAAGACACACGGGGCAAGAGCGGGAAAGACACACGGGGCAAGAGCGGGAAAGACACACGGGGCAAGAGCGGGAAAGACACACGGGGCAATAGCGGGGGTAGGCGGGAGGGGGAAGACACATGGGGCAAAAGCGGGGGTGGGCGGGAGGGGGAAAGACACACGGGGCAAGAGCGGGGGTGGGCAGGAGGGGGAAAGACACACGGGGCAAGAGCGGGGGTGGGCGGGAGGGGGAAAGACACACTGGGCAAGAGCAGGGGTGGGCGGGAGGGGGAAGACACACGGGGCAAGAGCGGGGGTGGGCGGGAGGGAGACAGACACACGGGGCAAGAGCGGGGGTGGGCGGGAGGGAGACAGACACATGGGGCAAGAGCGGGGGTGGGCGGGAGGGAGACAGACACACGGGGCAAGAGCGGGGGTGGGCGGGAGGGAGACAGATACACGGGGCAAGAGCGGGGGTGGGAGGGAGACATACACACGGGGCAAGAGCGGGGGTGGGGGTAGGCTGGAGACAGACACACGGGACAAGAGCGGGGGTGGGCGGGAGGGAGACAGACACATGGGGCAAGAGCGGGGGTGGGCGGGAGGGAGACAGACACACGGGGCAAGAGCGGGGGTGGGCGGGAGGGAGACAGACACACGGGGCAAGAGCGGGGGTGGGCGGGAGGGAGACAGACACACGGGGCAAGAGTGGGGGTGGGCGGGAGGGAGACAGACACACGGGGCAAGAGCGGGGGTGGGCGGGAGGGAGACAGACACACGGGGCAAGAGCGGGGGTGGGGGGTACAGGAGACAGACACACGGGGCAAGAGCGGGGGTGGGGGGGTACAGGAGACAGACACGGGGCATGAGCGGGGGGTGGGGGGCAACAGGAGAGAGACACGGGGCATGAGCGGGGGTGGGGGGAACAACAGAGACAGACACGGGGCATGAGCAGGGGGTGGGGGGCAACAGGAGACAGACACAGGCCATGAGCGGGGGGTGGGGGGCAACAGGAGACAGACACAAGGCATGAGCGGGGGGCAACAGGAGACAGACACGGGGCATGAGCGGGGGTGGGGAGAACAGGAGACAGACACGGGGCATGAGTGAGGGGGTGGGGGGCAACAGGAGACAGACACGGGGCATGAGCAGGGGTGTGGGGGGCAACAGGAGACAGACACGGGCATGAGCGCGGAGTGGTGGGGTACAGGAGACAGACACGGGGCATGGGTGGGAGCAAGAGGAGACAGACATGGGGCATGAGCGGGGGGTGGGGGGAACAGGAGACAGACACGGGGCATGACCGGGGGTAGGGGGTACAGAAGACAGACACGGGGCATGACCGGGGGGTGGGGGGTACAGAAGACAGACACGGGGCATGAGCGGGGTAGTGGGGGGCAACAGGAGAGAGACATGGGGCATGAGTGGGGGGTGGGAGGGGGTACAGGAGACAGACACGGGGCATGAGCAGGGGGTGGGGGGCAACAGAAGGGAGACACGGGGCATGAGCGGGGGGTGGGGGGGTACAGGAGACAGACACAGGGCATGAGCGGGGGGTGGGGGCAACAGGAGAGAGACACGGGACATGAGCGGGTGGGGGAACAGGAGACAGACACGGGGCATGAGCGGGGGGTGGGGGGTACAGGAGACAGACACGGGGCATGAGCAGGGGGGGCAACAGGAGACAGACACGGGGCATGAGCGGGGGGGTAGGGGGGTACAGGAGACAGACACGAGCATGAGCGGGGGGGTACAGGAGACAGACACGGGGCATGAGCAGGGGGTGGGGGGCAACAGGAGAGAGACACGTGCATGAGCAGGGGGTGGGGGGAACAAAAGAGACAGACACAGGGCATGAGCAGGGGGTGGGGGGCAACAGGAGAGAGACACGGGGCAGGAGCGGGGGGGTGGGGGGCAACAGGAGACAGACACGGGGCATGAGCGGGGGGTGAGGGCAACAGGAGACAGACACGGGGCATGAGAGGGGGGTGGGGGGCAACAGGAGACAGACATGGGGCATGAGCGGGGGGCAACAGGAGACAGACACGGGGCATGAGCGGGCGGTGGGGGGTACAGGAGACAGACACGGGGCATGAGCAGGGGGTGTGGGGAACAGGAGACAGACACGGGGCATGAGCGGGGGTGGGGGGAACAACAGAGAGACACGGGGCAGGAGCGGGGGGTGGGGGGCAACAGGAGACAGACACGGGGCAGGAGCGGGGGGTGTGGGGAACAACAGAGAAACACGGGGCAGGAGCAGGGGGTGGAGGGCAACAGGAGACAGACACGGGGCATGAGCAGGGGGTGGGGGGCAACAGGAGACAGACACGGGGCATGAGCGGGCGGTGGGGGGCAACAGGAGAGAGACACGGGGCATGAGCAGGGGGTGGGGGGAACAACAGAGAGACACGGGGCAGGAGCGGGGGTGCGGGGCAACAGGAGACAGACACGGGGCATGAGCGGGGGTGGGCGGGAGGGGGAAAGAGACACGGGGCAAGAGCGGGGGTGGGGGGTAGGGGGAAAGAGACACAGGGCAAGAGCGGGGGTGGGCGGGAGGGGGAAAGACACACGGGGCAAGAGCGGGGGTGGGCGGGAGGGGGAAAGACACACGGGGCAAGAGCGGGGGTGGGCGGGAGGGGGAAAGACACATGGGGCAAGAGTGCGGGTGGGCGGGAGGGGGAAAGACACACGGGGCAAGAGCGGGAAAGACACACGGGGCAAGAGCGGGAAAGACACACGGGGCAAGAGCGGGAAAGACACATGGGGCAAGAGCAGGAAAAACACACGGGGCAAGAGCGGGAAAGACACACGGCTCAAGAGCGGGGGTGGGCGGGAGGGGGAAAGACACACGGGGCAAGAGTGGGGGTGGGCGGGAGGGGGAAAGACACACAGGGCAAGAGCGGGGGTGGGCGGGAGGGGGAAATACACACGGGGCAAGAGCGGGGGTGGGCGGGAGGGAGACAGACACACGGGGCAAGAGCGGGGTGGGCGGGAGGGAGACAGACACACGGGGCAAGAGCGGGGGTGGGGGGAGGGAGACAGACACAAGAGGCATGAGCGGGGGGTGGGCGGTAGGGGGAGAGACACACGGGGCATGAGTGGGGGGCGGGCGGGAGGGGGAGAGACACATGGGGCATGAGCGGGGGGTGGGCGGGAGGGGGAGAGACACACGGGGCATGAGCGGGGGGTGGGTGGGAGGGGGAGAGACACATGGGGCATGAGCGGGGGGTGGGCGGGAGGGAGAGAGACACACGGGGCATGAGCGGGGGGTGGGCGGGAGGGAGAGAGACACACGGGGCATGAGCAGGGGGTGGGCGGGAGGGGGAGAGACACATGGGGCATGAGCGGGGGGTGGGCGGAATGGGGAGAGACACACGGGGCATGAGCGGGGGGTGGGCGGGAGGGGGAGAGACACACGGACATGAGCGGGCGGCGGGTGGGGAGAGACAACACGGACATGAGCGGGCGGCGGGTGGGGAGAGACAACACGGACATGAGCGGGCGGCGGGTGGGGAGAGACAACACGGACATGAGCGGGCGGCGGGTGGGGAGAGACAACACGGACATGAGCGGGCGGCGGGTGGGGAGAGACACACGGGGCTAGAGGGGGGGTGGGCGCTTGGGAGAGACGAGCGGGGCATGAGCGGGGGGTGGGCGTAAGGGAGAAAGACACACGGGGCAAGAGGTGGGAGGAACAGGAGACAGACACGGGCATGAGCGGGTGTGGGGGACTTACTGTGCAGGCGGGATACAAAGCCTCTCATGCGAGGAACAAAGATGGCGGGCGTCTCTGAATCCAGACGCACTGCACGCTTCCATGCATCCAATAAGAGAGCACGTCAGATGTCACGCAAGCTGCTGGCCCAATCACCATCCTGTCCGCGGAGCGAACAGGGAAGTGTGTCCGCGAAGCGAACACAGATATCACTAATTTTTTTCACTTACATTTTTGTCATTTTTTTAAAATCTACTGGACGGATTTACACCAAATAAAGCAAAGCACGCTTTCGGGACCAAGCCGCCGCTCCTGCCGCTAATTTGGTGTAAATCCGTCCAGCGGTTTGGGCTGTAGGCGTGAGCAAAGTTTTTTCCCATTATGTGGGGAAAAAAAAAGTTTTGGGACCCCCCCTATAACTTTGCCCCCACTGGACGAATCCTCACCAAACTTTGCAAAATAAATCAGAGTGACGCAACTATTTTTTTGCAAAGTTTGGTGAGGATCCGTCCAGGGAGAGCGAAGTGTGTGTGTGTGTGTGTGTGTGTGTAATCTCAGTCAGTCTCCTTCCTTCCAATTGGTGGTCTCTATCCATGCATGAGCACATTTGAATTCTGTGAGGCAGCTAATTTGAGTTATCTGTCTATTATGGGTTACATGTACCTTTTACATATGGTCCTGCATTAATACTACAGGCTGCATACTTTCCTGGATGTTATTGATAAACATTATCCTGTATGTACTAGAACAGTAACTTCTTCAAACACTGCTAATGTTGATCTTCAAATGCTACCTGTTTATGATTCCGATTAGAGCACGAATGAAGAGGGCAAGGGACTTAAAGGGAGTAAACATGCTTAATATGCTGCGAGACAGCATATCAACCTATAGGTTGTGAGCGTGACGGTTGGGGGAGCGCCCAGTATTCTTGATCCCTTAATTCCTTTGGTTTGGTGGAGGGGGGCCCCAACGATGTCCGTGCCCAGGGCCCCAAAAGTGCTGAAGATGGCACTGTGCGCGTGGGCCTGGTCAGTAGCGGTATTGCAGGTAGGGTGTGAGGCAGTGCCTTAAGTGGCACTGCTAAATGAGCTGGGGCTCATCAAGGGGGTGTGGCCCAACAGCGGGAGGGGGATCACCTGCTGACCTGTTAGGCCACGCCCCCTTGACGAGCTCCAGCTCAATGGGCTACTGGCACCCCTGCCAGGCAGCCTTTTGTAGATATCAGCACCCTCTCCTCAGTGCGGAGAGGGTGCTGATCCCAGCATTGGTTTTCTAAAGGATTGCCTGGCAGGGGACAGTGCCTCGACTATTCAGCCTTAATGGTGGGGCTGCTCCTCGCCAGCTGTGGAGGGGCAGCATCACCATTAAGTCTGAAAGTGTGAGGCCGCTGGAAGCGGATGCCTTTTCCCTAAAGAAGGAAACCCCCATGAATGCGCAGGAGTTTCAGGATTTAGAAAACAAGACCTCTGCTCCAGCGGCCTCACGTTTCTGTCCATAATGGTAGCACTGGCCCACGGGCATCTCTTGCTTGAACGGATGCCACGCAGGTGCGGGGCCACTATTTTGGATGAAAAGCATTTTTTTCTGAAACCTGAATATCTCGCACACGACCAAGAGCTTCAGGCTTCAGAAAAAATCCTTTTCATGTAGTGGCCGGGGCTGCCAGGTGAGACTAGTGAGCACCGGCAGGGCCCTGCCTCAAAACGAGAGTTTGGAGCCTGCCGGGGCTCGGCCCCGGCTGGCCCCAGCCTACTTAAAGCCCTGGTGTTAGGGTTAGTTGTATTGAGTTAAGTATATTAGTGGGCTGGTAGGTAGTTGGGTTATATTTATAATGAACATTTTATATATTAAATTCGATATTATAGGCGGGGGTTGCTGTAAATAAAGCACGCCCCCTTACCTTGTACGGAGACTTATCCCTGGCCCTGCAAGTGCCGTACTCTCGCCCGGAGGGTGTAGCTTCATCCGGGTCTCTCCAGGCATTTCTGCGGCAGTGGGCCCAGGGTGGCTTGTCCAGTTGTAGTGTGATGGTTGGTTGGGGGAGGGAGGCGTTTCCTTGCGTGCCTTCTCCTGTGGGACGGGTGGGGTATAATAAAGGTTTAAGGCACAGTAGGAGAGGAGCTCCGGCAGCCTACTTTAGTTTAGGCTGCTCCACGTCATCGGGGAACAGCAGTGCGGTTTCTTCCCTACGCCACCAAGGGGCAGTGCAGAGCCCTTAAAGGGCAATGCATGCTGCTCCTGTGTTTAGATTAAGTGGAGCAGATTAGGAGTAGTTTTAGAAGGGGATAATTAGTGAGGAGTGGGGGTTAAGGATATAAAAAAAATAATTAAAGAAATTGAATTTAGAGGGTTTTCAATTATTGGCATCAGTTGGGGGAATTATACAGGTTTCAGTAAGAAGCCTGGTAATTCTTCAACCCATTAGGGCAGGCCACGCAGGAAAACATTTTTGGCTCGGGGGCCAGCTTCGTTTTTGGAGGGCAGCAAGGGGTAGTAGAATTCAAGTGAATTATTTCAAGTGCAACAGGATGGCAGGACAAGGATCTGGGAAGAAGAGCTTGGTGGACGCCCAGGCATTGAGGGAGGCTCTGGTTAGTATTAGCAGGGCAACCAAAGCCCAGCTCGAAGGGGCAGTGGGAGAAGTTATGGGGGAAAAGGGGTCTTGAGAGGGTAGTCCTGGGCGCAGAGCGGCGGCGGATGGGGCCCTTGCCGCAGTAGTGGCTTGTAGCCCTTCAGCAGGTGGGGGAGAGTATGGGACAAAGGGGCCAGAAGGAGCAGGAGGGAGGTACCTAGGAGAGCCTCCAGGATTAGGGGGGAGGTAAGTGAAGGGTCGGGCAGTGGGTTGGGAGCCAAAGATTCAGTGGATGTCTCTAGTGGAGTGGGGCCAGAAGTGGGCACAAAGCAGGCTAGGGGTGAGGTTAGGGGAGTCTCAGACCAGAGAGGAGCAGTGGTGCAGAGGGGCAGAGGAGGAAAATACATGCAAAAGAGTGCAGGTGGGAGGAGGAGGGAGCAGTCCCCGTCGGTTAGTGAAGAAAGGGGAAGGTGCAGAATGACCTCCCCGCCTAGGAAGTCTTCAGGCGGAGGGCATAGCACGGCCCCTGTGGTTCCTGAGGAGGTGGTAGGAGAGGGCTCGAGACCGGCCCCTCTTGAGGAATGCAGAGATCAGACTAGAGGGCGCAGCACAGCCCCTAGCACGGCAGAGCAAAGTGTGGAGGAGAGAATCCCTTGCCCAAGAAGAGAGGAGCAGGCAGGGGACGGCACGGCCCCGCCAAGAAGACATCAAAGGAGCAGCGGGCGGATGCCCCGGGCTCACCCGAAGAGGAGCTGCCCGGGCCGAGCGTGCAGGCGCAACAACAATGCAGGAGCCCAGTGAGAAAAGAGATGAGGAGTGTTGGTGTGGAGGCTAGGAAGCCACGGCTAGGTGACGGCGGGGCAAAAAGAGGTGAGCAGGAACAGGAGTGGTCAGCCGCTTGGCACAAGTCAGACACGAGAGGGGGGACATGCAGGGAGGGAACTGGGGATAGGTAGGGAATCAGGGTTTCGGACCACAGGGGCCTTGGAAAGGGTTAAGAGTGTATCCTCAGTGGAAGTACAAACTGACAAGGTGGAGGAGCCTGTGGCTCCAGAGCCATTGCAGGTTCCTAAGGAGAAGGTTGTGGAAGGTATGGGGAAGGACAAAAGGATGCCTTACATGGGTATTACTAAGCCACTGGGCACGCTTTTGATGGGAACAACAAAAGAAAAGACATGGGCAGGGGAGTTTGTGGACATTTTTAAGCTCCTGCATAGGGAGGTGAGAGCAAAAGAAGAGTCTAAGGAAGAGGAGAGGGAGTTGGCCACCACGCCAAAGGTGCCGGTCACAATTGACAATTGGACGTCAGCTTTTATTATATATGCAAGTGTTTACTGTGAGAAGTTTCCTGAGAGTTGTGTGGCGTTATTAAAGTACATGGATGTAATGAGGAAAGCGTTTACAAGTTTTGGGGTTTTTCAATGGGTGAGATACGATGCAGAGGTTAGGGCGAGGATGGCGGAGGATAGTTAAGCAGTGTGGGGAGAGATTGACATGGCTCTCTGGCTGCAATGGATGGAGCCCACGCGGCCAGCACCAATGCTGAATACTCTGAGAGGCTTTCCCATGCCTTACCGACCCTTTCATGGTCGCCCAGCCCTGGAGGGGGTGCACAGAGGAGGCAGTGGCAGCTCTCAGCAGCATGTTGGGCTTTCAATAAAGAAGGCTGCACGAGGACGGTGTGCACATTTAAGCACAAGTGCAGCAGATGCGCGGGATGGCATCCGGTTATGCAATGTTTCCTATCAGGGGACAGAGGGAGAGGGCGAGGTGCAGGATGGGGAGTTGTGGGGAAAGGCCTATACTACAGTTAAGGTTGCGGTTTTGGAGAAGTGGCTCTGTTTTTACCCGGACAGGGAAGGGGACAGGAATTTGGGGGAAGGTTTTCGGGAGGGTTTTAGGTTGGGTTACCAGGGTCCAAGGCTGAGACGGTGGGCGGAAAATTTGAAGTTGGCACGGGAAAATGTTGAAGTGGTAAGGGCGAAACTGTACAAGGAGGTGGCAGCGGGGAGAGTGGTAGGGCCATTTACAGATTTGATGGGCGATTTGGTGGTGTCCCCATCGGGGGTCGTGCCTAAGAAGGTTGCCGGGGGTATGTCAGTCAATGATTTTATTTCACCAGAAGATAGCGGGGTGTCCTATGCGAGTGTGGACCAGGCGGTGGGTTTGGTGAGGAAGGAAGGGTGTGGGGCATTCATGGCAAAGTTCGACATCAAGGCAGCGTTCAGGTTGTTACCGGTGCATCCAGAGGATTTCTGGCTGCTGGGGATGCAGTTTGAAGGACACATTTATATAGACAAAGCTTTGCCCATGGGTTGCACAATTTAATGTGCCTTGTTTGAGCATTTTAGTTGTTTTCTACAGTGGGTTTTTACATACAGTTCAGGAGCTGAAGGAGTGTTACACTATTTGGATGATTTTTTGTTTATTAGTGGGGCGGGCAAAGAACAAGAATGACAGAGGATGCTAGGGACATTTCAGACACTGATGCAGGAGTTGGGAGTGCCATTGGCTGAGGACAAAACGGAGGAGCTGGCAGTGGTGTTGACCTTTTTAGGGGTTGAATTGGATTCGGGGCCATGCCCCCCATCCTTTGCACGCACAACAATGTGAGCAGGCTGGTAGGTTTTGCTGGAGAGGGCAATAGTTGCGCGCAAAATGACATTGGTGGACATGCAGAGGCTAGTGTGACATTTAAATTTTGCAAGTAGGGTAGCGGCCCCGGGGATATGGCGCGGTCTATGGCGGGAGCTAAGTGCCCAATATTTGGTAATGTATTATTGCCTTTTCATCATAAAAGACTGTCCTCTAAGTGAAATACTTCGTAACTTTATTCGGTTTCTATAGAGGGCAGATTTTCTTTTAAAACCCACGGTTCCCTGGCTGGTATCGTAATGTTCATACCATACGACCATGGTGTATGTAGGTGGGTGTAGATAATAGGTTGTGGACCAGAGTTCTAATGAAGGATCTTTTCTATCCTTGTGCGTGAAGTGTCATTTATTTTGTCCCTTGAACTTCAATGCAAACAGAGTTCCTAAAACTTGATCTATGATGAGCTCATCTCTACACTATATATGTGCGACAAAATTGGGCTAAAACTTCCACGCCAAACTACAGCTTGATCTTTCCACAGAATATAGGATATATCAAGTTTTAAGAACTCTGTTTGCACAACCTATTATCTACATCTAATTTTATCTATTATCTACACCCACCTACATACACCATGGTCGCATGATATGAACATTAGGATACCAACCAGGGAACCGTGGGTTTTTAAAGAAAATCTGCCCTCTATAGAAACCTAATAAAGTTACAAAGTATTTCACTTAGAGGACAGTCTTTTGTCACGAAAAGGCAATAATACTTTACCAAATATTGGGTTTTCAACAAACCACTGAAGAATAAAATCACCTGAATCACAATGTGGAACAATTATAACTAAGAGAAGATTTGGGTGCTAGACTACCCTTTAGGTCCAGTACGTGGATACCCTACGGGAGCTATCACAGGGTGAGGTTGTCTGGAGCGGTTAGGGAGGACTGCAGGATTTGGCTGTGGTTTCTTGGAGGGTTCAATGGGGTGTCCATGTGGCTTCAGAGTTATCCAATATCGTGGGAGGTGCAAATCGTTTCAGACGCAGCGGGCTCAGGAGGTTTTGGAGTTTTCTGGAGAGGAAGGTGGTGTGCAGAAAGGTGGCCAGAGAAGTGGCAGAGAGGAGGCAGAAGCATAGACTTTTTGGAATGTTTCCCTTTGCTGGTGGCAATGGCGTTGTGGGGAGGTGAATTGAAGAACAAGAAAGTGCATTTCAATATCGATAACGAGGTAGTGGTTAACGTGGTTAACAGGCAGTCGAGAAAGGACAAGAGGGTGGCTAGATTAATGAGAGAATTTGTGCTGCGTTGTATGAAGTGGAATGTGGTGTTTAGAGCAACGCACGTGCCATGGAAGCATAATGGCATCGCTGATGCATTATCTTGTTTTCAGTGGCAGAGATTTCGTGGAATGGCACGAGGAGTGGACTGGAGCAGGGATCGGATCCTGGAGGAGGTGTGGAGGATAGGAAAATTAGAGCACTGGCCTTAGTGGCCAGTGCTCTAATTAGTGGAGGGTTCGCTAGCCCTGGCGTCTAGGGCAGCATACAAAAGGGCGTGGTCGGAATTTATAATGAGGGCAGCACGCAGCTGGAAAGGCAGGGAAGATGCGGAGGAGGGAAGAAGGGATGATGTGATAAACTTTCTACTGGAGCGTATGGACAAGGGCTGGTCGATGGCAACGCTATCAGGGAAACTGGCAGGCATTGCTTTTTATGGGAAATGGTTCTGGGGTTTTCAGCCAAGTGGGAGGAGATGGCAAGCAGAATGTTGCAAGGTTGAGCAAGACAGAGTAGGAGGGAAAAGGACAAGAGGAGACCGATCTCAGCAGCCTTGTTGGTTAGGTTATATAAGGCGTTAAGGGGGGTGTGCTGGTCAGCATGGGACGGGGACACGTTTTCAACATGTTTCACTTGGTTATTTTTTGGGGCACTTAGGGTGTCCGAGCTGGCGGGGGGGAGAAGAGGGGAAGGAGGTCTAAGGTGGGGGGATATTCATTAGATGTGGATATTAAAATTAGGAGATCAAAGACAGACCAGAAGGAAAGAGATGTTGGGTGCTGCTGGATAGGGGTAGTGAGGAGTTGTGTCCAGTAAGGATAGGCTTATTGTGGAAGGACACTTGCGGGGAAGAGGAGGGTTGGTCTCCCAGCACGAGGACTTGTCGGCAGTGTCGGCAGCACAGGTTTCGGGAGTTATGAGGAGGGCTTTGGGGGCCGTGGGAGAAGGAGCAGAGGTTTTTGAAACTCATTCTTTCAGGATGGGGGTGGCATCGGAGGGTAGCAGGGTGGGGCTATCAGACAGTAAGGTTAAAAGTTTGAGGTGCTGGAGGTCGGTAAAGTACAAGGGGCACATCTGAGAGTTTGGAAAAGGGGCAGGGTAGAAATGTAGAAAAGGGCAAGGGGCAGGGTGATGGGGGTTTGGAAGTGACGGAGAGAAACTCACAACAATTTTTCTTTTGCAGAAGTGGCGCGGAGGAGTAGTGAGTTGCCGCAGATATGGATTTGTGGACATTCAATCATGAAATGGGCTGGGAAAGAGGCGGAATAGAGGATCTTTGGGACACAAACTGGGTTGCAGCTACAACATTGCGCTAGTGAGATAGTCGGGGGATAGGGGGCTTAGGTGGGACACTTGCTGCCCATGTTGGCGGAACTGAGGGAGCGCCATGGGGTTCCAGAGGGAATAATAGTACACGTGGGGGAGAATGACTTAGTAAGAGATACAGGAGTATCATTGTTAAGGAAATTGAAAAGGTACCTTAGCTGGTTATGGGAGATATGGCCAAAGGTAAGGTTGGTTTGGTTTGGTCAAAGTTATTGCTGAGGAGAGTTTGGAGGGGGGCGGTGAATGAAGGGGCAGTTGAAAGGACAAGGAAGAAGATTAACGGGGAGTTTGGGAAGTTTTGCAGCATGGTGGTGGTGCAAGTGCTGGAGCACAGGGAAATAACCTATGATGATTTTTTGTTTTTTTGGGAGGTCGGAGTACATCTATCGGTATATGGAAACAGCTATTACTTAGTGGATGCTACGTTGGCAGTGCAAGATATAACAAAAAGTTGGAAGTAGAGAGAAACCTAGGTCAGGTGTGGGGCAGAACCAACACCTTAGGGGAGGGTTTTTCTGGTGCCGGGGACATGGTCCTTTGGAGGATGGGTGGGGGAAGCACAATGGGGTACTAGCGCAGTAAAGGAAGGGGGTGGTGCTGTTTGCACAAACAGGCTACCCCGGGGTTACAAAGAGGGGAACAGGTATTTAAGAATGAGGGGCGTGGCCTCGGGGAGTAGATGGGAGAAAGCAGGCTTTTAAGGAGACAGAAGGGAACAAGGGATAGGAAGGAAGGAATTTGAAATGCTTTAGTTATTTAATTGTGGGAGAATGGAAATTGTTTATTTATTTGATTGTTTGACAATTTATTAAAACGGTAATGTTAGGCTGTAAGGCCAGGGAGCCAGGTTAGCGTTTCTTTGTGAGCTGTGGCATGTCACATTAAACCAACCGGTGCAATCATAAGACGAGCAATCAGGTGTCCTCTTTTTTTAGGGGCTTTTTGGGAGAGGACTTACAAACATGTTTCAACAACCAGGGTCCACAAAAACTACCTGCTAATGTCGTATTTGGCTGTGAAATTAGCATCGCACCAGAAAGCAAAAAGAAAGGTGAAGAATCGTCTTGCCAAACAAATATAAAGACGGTATCGTCTTTATATTTGTTTGGCAAGAAGACGATTCTTCACCTTTCTTTTTGCTTTCTGGTACAATGCTAATTTCACAGCCAAATACGACATTAAACCAACCTTTTCCACTTTAAAGCGAGTCTGGGTATTTTTGTGCAGTAAGCCCAAAGAGGGGTTCAGGGAGGAACACAAAACGAGCTGGCCTGCACATACAGTGCCTTCAGTGGTTTAAAAGGGGGCAGGGAAGGTTCGGGAGCAAGCGACATTTGGGACAAGCTTTTGTCCCCACCCTCCCACCCCTTTTGTTTTGTTTTTGGGTATTATTGGCGGGGGGTCGGACCTTATTTAGAATTTTTGTTTTACCCCATTTTCAGGACCAGGGTTTTTTGTGAAGGGTTAGAAAGGGATAGAGGATCTGGTAGTTTAGGTGTGACAGGCTGGGGCGTTAGATGGGGCAATGTGATGTAAGGTTCATTGTCGCTGATGTGGCAGGTCAGCCTGGTTGCAGGTCGTAGGAAGGAGGAGATTGGTGTAGAGAGGAGCTTACGGGGATAAGAAGTTGTTTGATGCCGGGGACATGGCCCTTTGGAGGATGGGTGGCAGAAGCACAATGGGTACTGTCGCAGTAAAGGAAGGGGGTGGTGCTGTTTGCAGGAACGGGCTACCCCGGGGGTACAAAGAGGGGGAACAGGTATTGAAGAAGGAGGGGCGTGGCCTCAGGGAGAAGATCGGAGAAAGCGTGAATGAAGGTTGAGAGGATTTTAAGGAGACGGAAGGGAGCAAGGGATAGGAAGGGAGGAATTTGAAATGCTTTAATTATTTAACTGTGGGGGAATGGAAATTGTTTATTTATTTAATTGTTTGGCAATCTGTTAAAACGGTTATGTTAGTCTATAAGGCCAGGGAGCCAGGTTAGCGTTTCTTTGTGAGCTGTAGCCTGTCACATTAAAGTGACTTTTACCACTTTAAAGCGAGTCTTGGTATTTTTGTGCAGTAAACCCAAA
This sequence comes from Ambystoma mexicanum, assembly GCF_040938575.1. NCBI lineage: Eukaryota > Metazoa > Chordata > Amphibia > Caudata > Ambystomatidae > Ambystoma > Ambystoma mexicanum. The sequence goes on along the minus strand of NC_090927.1, from coordinate 678,064,122 downwards.
CGACTTTACATCTGAAGGCTAATGGATATGTAACTAATTTCCCATCAAGGTTTCTGAGCAGACATAATCTAAAGTGAAGATTAAACCTTTCACGGACAGACATGCCTTTCTACTGGCGGGATACTATGGAATAAATGTAAAGATTGGCAGACAGACCATTCAGAATGAATAGAAATGCTGCATTTCCTAAAATCTTTCTGCAGTGATCATCATGTTCTGGGGGAATACACACAAGCACGAATGTGAAAGAAAACAAGTGAATGGCTCTTTATACAGGTCGGTATTACCGGCACTTCTGTGTTGGGACACATATGGGTGATTTCCTGCTCTGGGCCTCATAAATATGTAACATACCCCTTAATCCTCTGTGTTCAAACACCATTGTACACTAGTCATGTTACTGAAGAGTGTCATGATTCCTGCCCCTCATGTCCCCAGCCTTCCAAGATGTCAGGCTGGAGCCAGGCCACGATCACCTACATGGCCCTCAAGGGCCTCTCCATCCCTCCAAAGACCCACTTGGAGTCAGACTTGGCGCTTGTGGCACCAGACTCACTCACTCCCATAGGATAACATTGGGGAATTGGACTTGTAGTGCATTGATGGGGACAAGATGGATGCCCCCACATATTTCGGTTCCCAGAACTGCATGTGCAGTCTAGTCTTTTGGGTGTGGTTCAGCCCAGAGACACCTGGGATACCCAGAGACTATTTAAGCCACGCCCAGGCTGAGAAACATGCTTTGTGTTTTCTGCACCTGCAGCGTGACACTCACTGTGTTCGGATCGGTCTCCAGTAGGCCTGCATCTTTCTTCTGCGCCCAACTCCTGCAAGAAAAAGAACACCGTTGGGAACAGCCTTACCTTGCGGCGCTTCTGCCCATCATTCATCACTCCTTCTGTTCTGCGGGCATCTTCAGCGGTGTCATTCCCATCCCGGCACGCCGCTTCCTAAGAAAAAAGTAAAAGAACAGAAAAAAGCATTAGTAAGCATTCAGCAAATCTTCGCTTATTTTTAAAGACTGTATGAGCTTCAAACGCTTAACTGAATCCAGTCCCCGGAACTTCTCATCCATCTGCAAGAAGGAAAAAACACTCCAGGTTAGCGTGAAAACATCTAGAGGCGCTGCATACCGTGCTTACTCACCGCATTTCTTCTTCATAACCGGCATCCATGCTGAAAACGTCACAGCACCTAAAAGACACAGAAAATGAACTCAGTGCAATACAAATACGAAAGGGTCACATCGTGCATCGCGCTCTCACTCACCTTCAGCGCTACTCATCTCAGCAGCACGTCGCCATCCCCGGACGACGGCCATCATCTAAGGAAGGAAAGGAACAAAGTTAGAGAACTGTTCAAAAGACTCATTATACTTACTTGTCGGACTCTTGCCAGTGAAATAACTAGGCATCAACGAGCCTGCATCAATCAACGCGCCCCTGCGCTGAAAGTAGGACGGAGAGCACACTTTCCAAGAAAACAAGGTGAGCTGTGGATCAAAGGGAAGGGTTGGACCCTGGAGAAGAAGGGGTTCAAGCACACAGAGACAATAGGGAGTTAAACCCTACCAATCCTGTGTTTCAGGCCGAGTCGCCAGTCGAGTAGACTCCAGGGAAGGGTTTGAGGTCGTAAGAGATCAGAACAGGCTGAGTGACATCCCTGTGGATACCAGGTTAGCGTTACAAGGAGGCATGGTGTAATGACAGTATTTTGCTGAAAAAATATAAAGATGACTTTGTGTACGGAAACACTTAATGCTGGGAGGAAACGAGAGGGACATGCAGCAAGGGGGAGAGGAGTAACTGAAGAAGTCCAGGGAGGATTCCAAGAATAAGAAATGATGGATAAACACACATGGCATGGGGGAAAAATGGAATGTACGAGAGGATGTATGCATGTAAAAAGAAAAGAAACACAAGAAATATTTGTATAAGTCAAAAAGACTGTTAATCCGTTGTTTAACAGTACTTAATGTTATTGTTAAATTGTATCTTACATATATTTGAAATTTTCTCTACATATAAATGGTAAACAAATGAAAATATATGGTAGTCGCATGAAAATGTATTATTTTATTTAGAAGATGCATGGTATATTTACCATTCAAAGATGGCCTTGTAGACAGTCACCTAAGAAGGCTGCACCATGAAAAAGCTCGGAACTCAAAGAGTTAATGTGCTGTGGAGGCAATGTGGAGGCTGGGAAAGGCAGGCAGAGGTGGGATTAGCTGTTGGCATTAGCATGGCTAGGGGCAGGGAATGGGAGGGATCTATAACCAAACAACACCAAATATACTGTGTATCCCTCCTCAAATGTCATCTCCTTTGAAAAGTATTACAGATCCTCATTCATAGGCCATATTATGTTAAAGCTCTTATTTTAATGACAATAGTTTCAGCATAAAGGTAGCGCGTTCAGCGCCTGCTAATAGCCACAACTAAACATTGTATTGTCACAAATGTCCGTCCTCTACTTCCATGGCCCTCCAGTATCACATGACAATTGACTTTCGTGTCATGATGATGAATCTGACGCCTTCCATTTCATCCTACTATGCCATGGGGTGCAGGTCCTCCGCCCCCTGACATAATTCCTATCCTCAATATCGGGCTCATTGTCTTCACTAGTTTAAACCTCTTCAGTCCACAAAATGGCAGACCAGTGACCTTCAACCAGTAACCTCGAGCTTGTCAAAGTCCTGAGCTCAGTAACCCCTGGGGCATGCATGCCCAGTTCATATTCCCAAGCACAAGTATTGCCTCCAGTAAATGGGACGGGAAAACCCCTCAACATAGTCCACTGTGATTTATATATAAATAAAAAAAACACTACGGTCAGAGTCTGCTTGATTTAAAGATAAAGTAAAAAAACACTAGGGTCAGTAACATATGTGTGTGGTGAAGGCACCCGAAGGGGAAATATAGGCCTCATATAGAAAGGCATCTGTACCGTACATGCTAATTTCATCATCCTTCTCACACTCAAATATCCTGCAATGATGTTACTTTACTTCATTATGACTTCGAGGGCAGGGGTCTGCATATTCACACATATATCCCTCTTTTATTCTCTTTCTACCATCATCATCTTCATTGGCATTGTCGTTATATACATAAGCTCAATCATCCACAATCATCATCTTTGCCACCATAATTATCATCATCGTAATCACCACATCTATCATTATTATCATATGCTGCAGCATCATTATTGTATTCATCATCAAATACATCATCATCATCATCCATCGGCGGTGTCAATCATCATTCATAATCAGCACCAAACATCATAATCATTCTTCATTATCATCATCCATCATTATCAATCATCCTCAATCATCTCTATTATCATCCATCATCATGCACTGACCTCAGTCAGCATCTATCATCCTCAATAATCGTCCATATTTATTCATTATACTGAAACATTTGCCATCATCTTGCATCATCAGTCATTCTCAATCATCATCCACCATTGTCCATCATCCTCAATCATCTATTATAATCCATCATTATCCTCAATCATTATCCATCATCATCGTCATCATCCATAATCATTATCCATCAGCACCGAGCATACTCAATGAGCATCAATCATCCTCAATCATCATCCATCATCCAGAATCATAATTCATCAATGTTCATCAAATATATCTTTATCAACCATCAGCCATCATGCATCATCCCCCAATCATCAACATTATTCATCATAATCTATATTCATTTCCACCCTTCAAATCAACAACAAGCACACCCACCTAGGGAGTCCCTCAAGATTCATCACCCTCACCACTGCACTTCAACATTTACATGACTCCAGTCATGAAACGCATCAAAGGACATGGGATGACATGCTACAAAAATTAACACCAGTGAAGACAAAGGGCCTCATTACGAGGTGGGCGGAATGGGTTTACCGGCACCGGCACCATTACTGGTGCCGGTAAACCCATTCCGCCCTATTACGAGGTTCCCTTGCGGGACCTGCTCAGAACGTCTGGTCAGACCAGAGGTCCTTTCCGGGTCCCGCAAGGGGACCAGGGAGCTAATAACGGGCCCGTTATAAACAGGCCCGTTATTAGCTCCCTCCCCATTTCCATTGAGCCCTATGGGGGCTCAGATGTGAATGGGGATGGTTTTTTGAATGTGGAATTACTGGGTCCTCCAAGGTTGGAATGACCTGGTAATTCCTCATTCAAGGAACCCAGACCCGGACACGATTTTGGAGGCAGCCATGGCGCTAATAGCGCCATGGCTGCCTCCAAACTCGTAATGAGGCCCTAAGCCTGAATACTTACCAACTGCCTCTAAGAAATCAACGGATAGATGAGCAGCAACAACCTTACACTCAACCCCAACAAAACCAAAAAAATGATTGCTCCAAATAACCTTCATATCCAACAGCTTATACCATAGCCCTCCAAAATGGGAATCATACCCGGAGTATCCAAAATAGTATAAAATTAGAGAATACTGATGGACAACTACCTTACACTAGAGCCCCAAGTTTACACAGTAGTGAAGAAATGCTTCTTCCATCTGCGCACCATCAAGTGGATATTGCCCTTTGTCACCTTCCCTCGCAGAACACTGATAATCATCTCTCTCATCATGTCAAGAATAGATCATGCCAGCAGCATTTACCTGGGAATGCCTGACTACCTCAACAGAAAATTGCAACAGATACAGAATGCAGCAGCAATTCTCTTCCTCTTACTTGACAAGAGTGAACACATCACACCAGCACTAAGATCCCTACACTGGCTACCAATTAAGAAAAGGATCCAAATAAAAACCCTCTGCTTTGCCAACAGAACAATTCATGGCCAAAGAGCAGAATATCTGCAAAGACAAATCTCCATATATAGACCAAAAAGAACCCTGAAATCTATCAATGTCATCAGTCTGGAACTCAAGCAATACTAGAAAATAAAATATGGTGGATCAGCCTTTTCATACATCTCAACAAAACTCTGGAACTTGCTCCCCAAGGAAATACTCAAAAGGAAGACCTAACCCTCAGGAAAACACTAAAAACATGCTCTTTAACCTGCTGTCATAGAAAAGTAAACTGTGGTCGATGAGAAACGCAGAGCCTCAATGCAAAAGTTACACCAGGAAGCACAGGATCCCACTCATGTTTTCATGCTAAAGAATGACATAACATTGCTAAACCCCCACAATGGATCTTGGTCTGAAACACCAAACAAAGCAAGAATGGTGTTACTATCAACCCTTAAACTAAACCACTAAAACTCTTCACACTCTCGCAGACACACAGCTCACCCACCAAATTTGGCACCCATACACAACTACCACAGCATCGACAATAGCACCAAACAGCAAAAATCCACACCTCCTCAAATAACTCACACAAGTAAACATGCTCAACCCACCGCCGCATTGCAGACACACAAACCCACATACAGACTCAAACACCAAACAACCCATACCACCCAGAACAAAGCCACACATAGTGACAGTTTATTGTGAACTGAAACTACCAACAAACAGCAAAACACTCGTACGTTCTCCCTCTCCTCCCACTTACATACACACCCCACCTCTTTTTCTTTCTAGAACCGCCACAGCACCTGCAGACCATGAAAATGGCAGCCATGCATGGTACGAATCACATTAACATAAAATCATCCTGAATTATTATCCATAATCACTCTTCATCAACAATCATTTTTTACCATCCTCCTTATTCATTATCCATCATCCTCAATCATCAATCATAACCATCCATCATCATCCATCACCCTCACTGTCATCCATCATCCTAAATGCTCATCTATAATCCTCAATCATCATCAATCTTCACTCATTTTATTGTATACCAAATGCAATTAAAATATACACCAAAATATGCCTGTAAATGTAAGGAGCAAGGACCCTTTTTGTTTCATGCCAGGCTTCAGTGAGATGGTAGACCCACTACTCTCATCACCCTATCATATTTAGTCCATGTAAAGCAAGGGTGCCCAACATATGACCTGCAAAGTTGTTCATATCATCCTAATACATGTTAATAGTGTTTGACCTAAAGAGATATGAGCCCTTTGTGTCCCTTTCTTCTATATCATGGGCATAAGAGTAAGATGTTTATCACAGTCTCAACACTGTTATTATCACATTCATCAGAATCCATCCTCATTTGTCATCATCCACCACCACCACCATCATCATTATCTTCATCACCATCATCATCATTGTCATAATCTATAATCATTCATCATCCATTGACATTCATCACCCTCAATCATCATCCATCACCATCCTTCATCATTCATCTTCCCCAATCCTCATCCATCATGCTCAATTATCATCCACCATCATCATCAGTCTTCATTCATTTTATTCTGTACCAAATGCCATTACAATATATACCAATATATAATGGTTAGACAAAAATCCATACAATAAGTTATAACCATACAGAGACACAATCAATATACATTCCATAAATCAAGCCCTACATTCCTGTCTCAAAGCTCTCCCTGTCTCTGTCTTAGCAAGGTCCACAAATCTAAAGATCAAGGGACCTTTTTGTTTTGTGGGAGGCCACAGTGAGATAGCTCTTCTGTCACCCACTTTCCTTAAGTGCATACAAAGTATTACTCCTTTTGATTTGATCTGCTGACCTCTAAAACGTAATTATGCTAGGGCCTGCAATACAGCATGCTTTTTCTGTGGTTTTAGACTGAGGAGCTGTAATGGATGCCTGACAGGTGATCAACCTGCGGTCATTACATTTAGAAGGGTCTTTCAGAATAGCCACATTTATTTTGTCCGGATAGATTCAGCTTGCTGGTATTGTGCTGACTCTCTAACAGTCATTTCACGGATGTAGAGTGATCATTACCCAGTCATTCTGACCATAGTTCTAAAAGATTGTATTGCATCCCCTGCAGCTCACAATATTGTATCCTCCGACATTAGCATATCAGCATTAGGTGGGAGGCTAGTGACTATGCAGCCAAGTGTGACAAGGCCAGTATCCTGAATAGAAGTTAGTGTAATCGGTAAATATACATTGAATGGTTTTGGGTGGAAGGAGAGTGTTTCTGTAGTGAAATGGGAGGATGAGAAAAGTGGCGGTAGTGGAAGGAGAGTGGGACTAGTGTGAGGAGAGTGGTAGTATTGGAAGCAGAGTAGTGGTATTAGCAGGAGGACAGTAGTGGTGGTAGTGGGCAAGAGTAGGGGTAGTAGTTGGAGGAGAGTAGTGGTAGTAGTGGAAGGAAAATAGTAGTAGTGTGGGAGGAGAAGTATTCATGTAAGACAAGGAGTAACAAAATTGTAGGGGGATTGGTAGTGTAGGGCTAGGAGGAGGAGTGTGGGAGGAGTAGTAGTCATGTGGGAGGAGGACGACTAGTCATCTAGGGGAATGAGTAGTAGTTGTGTAGGAGGAGTAGTAGTGTAGGATGATGAGTAGTAGTCTGGGAGGATAAAGAACAGGGGGAGGTCGAGTGGTATTAGTAGAGGGGAGGAAAGGAGAAGAGTTAACATTAAAAAGGTGGAGGCGGGAAGAAGATGGAGTGAAACATCTGAGGGACACAAGGTTGGTTGGGAGGAGTCAAGAAGAGGAGGCAGGTAGAGTAGGAGAGCAATGTAACCATGGGCATGAGGGGAACCAGACAACTCTGACAGAGTGTTTGTAAGTAGGGGTGTACCGAATAGTAGTTTTAAGTATTCAGCCAAATACGAAGCAGAATAGTTGCCTTTTTAATCAATAAAGTTATGCAGACAAACACTTTATGAATTAAAAACACACTTTAAAATATTGAACCTTTTGATTACCGAAATTAAAGATTTGCAATATGATATTGACGGCCCAGTGGGCGTGAAGGCATCAATTCGATTGGATCACGTAATTCAGGAGGGTGCAGTAGGGAGAGAGGGGAAAGCACCCTCTGGCTCTGCCACTAACTGTGTGGTCGTTGAGACTGATGACCTTATTTCAAATTGGAGGCCCTCGTTTTGTGATGGTTAACGTGCCCAAACTCGCCCCCAAGGTCCCTGAGCACCTCAAAGCCCTGAAGAACAAGTGTATCTTTTGGATCCGCCACACCACGGGCTGTCTCTCGGTCATCAGTGATGATATTGTTTATTGTGTTAGGGGGGCAATTCCTAACCAGGTTTTGACTACATTAAGGTGTTTTTGGCGCCACAGAAACTGGTGGATGGCCTTCTTTCCATTGACCTTCGGACTTATCCCCTGGAGAAGATAATAATTAGTCTAAGATCTGGCGAATCCTTGAAAACTTTAATTGCTGTTTAAGACCAATCAAATACTGGAAACAGTAGGCCAGTTAATAATCATACCTTTGTCCCCCTGAGCCCTCCTTCCATCCTGTAGGCAGCACTATTAGACCCCCTCGTCCACCTGTTGACCTCGATGAGGTGGATTGACTGGGCAATGGGACACCAAAGTTTTAAAGACCAGCAGGGGTTACAAATTACTCTTGGAATGTAGCTGGGGTGATTCGATTACTGGTAGACCCTGATTGGTGCTCTTTTATTCGAGAGCACAATATTGTCGTATTGTAAGGAACCTGGGATTCTGAGCCTGTTGCTTTCCAAGGTTATCAATCATTTCACATTGCAGCCTCCAAGAGTGCAGGAGGTAGACCCAGTGATGGGCTGTTTATATGGGTTGATGTCAACCTTGGCTGGAAGGTGAAGGCCGTGGATTCTGGCTTTCTGGACTTGCAAGTTTTGCAGATCTGGATGGCTAAGGATGACTAGATGTGTCTTTATAATTTGTATAATAGACCCTCCCAAGGACTGACAATGCTCATCTGTTTACAGAATTTAATTGATGGCCCGTGCCCCTCTTTGCTGCACTCAAACTGTATTGTGGTGATAGGGATTTTAACGCATTAAGGATCTTATTGGGTTGTGGGATGATCAGGATGAGGCCTGGGACATCCCATCCCTTAGCTCTGCCGCTCCCGTCATGCGCACTGCCTTGCTCTTGAGTCTATGTATATTTTATCCACTTTGAATTTAAGGGTTTGCAATGGCCGATTTATTAAAGATCAACCTGCCAATAAGACCTTTCATGGTCCAAATGGGAGTTCCTTGATTGATTACATACTAATGTTTGGGAAAGATTGGGCCAGCATTGGCGATTTCACAATTTGTTAGAGAACAGAAAGTGATCATTATACCTGAAGAGCTGAATATCGGAGAAATAACAAGGGGGTGGATTGAGTTATGGTGCACTCTATGGAGCACCCTTTGGAATTAACCAGCCATGCTTGTAAAGCGGTCAGATGGGTTAACTTGATGAAACATGGCACCAAACATGTTATTTATGCATCTATTTTAAACAACATTAGTGCAATTTGCAGATTGGACCGTAGTGACAAAATCACATTGGAAGAATTTGCGCAGCTCACCAAGAACTTAGCCCCTCATATCTCACTCCCTACTCGAGAAGTAAAGAAACATTCTCTCTCTAGGGTAAATTGGTATGAGGCTTGCCATAGTGCTAAAAGAGACATTGGGCCTCATTACGAGTCTGCTGGTAACTGGTGCTACTGGCGGGTTGCTGCCGGACTCAGAATAATTTACCCACACCTGACCTCCCGGTGCCATCGGCTCATTCCGAGTCCGGCGGCCGGGAAGTCAGGCGCCGGTAATTTTGTTAATCCCTATTTAATGGGAGTGGGGACGCAGGAGCACCGGCACCATTAAGAACGGTGCCGGTGCTCCTATGACAAGTCTGCCTACCATGACCGCTGCGCCCGGCAGGGTCACACCTGTCAGGCACAGCGGCTCCAGCCGGCAGACTTGTAGTTTGCTGGTCTGGAAACAAGGGTGCCAGTGAGCTTACCGGCACCCTTGTTTCCGGACCGGCAAACTTATAATGAGGCCCAATGTATTCCATGTTGTAGGTGTCATTTCAAACACAACATTATAAAATGTTATTTATAATCAAAGTCCTTTCATATACTTACATTTTTCAGTATCTGTAGGTTTTATAATGCGGATATTTATTCTTGTAAGGAAATAAAAACAAATACTAGAAGGCCTCAGTTCGATTTTGATTCTCATATGAAATGGTGCGCCTTTCACCCTATATTGGACTGTTTTTGCATTTAACAAAAGGTTGCTGGATACTTTCTGGTAACTGGAAATATTTATCTTGCCCTTGTCAGTTACTTTTGACAAATATTCTTGTTTTAGATGGGCTGCTAACATCGCACATTTCCTCGAAAGTGTCTTTCAGTTGTTATGACAGGCAACATCTCACATTTTGATTTTTGAGTGTAATGTTTTGCTTCGCATCCTTTTATTTTGCATAGATTTCCCTACCCCCCAATCGCACCCCCACTGTCCCCCCACCCCCACAGCCACCTTGCTCTTGCTCCTTATGGCTGAAAAAGAGAGAGGACAGGAGAATGTGTATTTTCCTTCCGGGCCATTTCTAGATAACTATGGATGAGTCTTTTTTCCAACATGAACTTCTGTTTGGGGAACAAAGGAGGTTTTTTTCTAGATCTTCTCCCCTTTCCATTTTCTCATGGAAGGATCCTTTCCCGTCCCTCAGGCCATGGAAAGAATTATCCAATTAGACAACCAATGAGAGGGGTAGAAAGGCTAGTTTAGTAACACATAGAGGTAGTGTTTTTTAGGAAAAACATACATCCTATTGTGCTATTTTCACCTTTGGTCATTTATTTTCCTTAAAACAAATAATTTCATCCAATCATTCTCTTGCACTCTAATTGTATTACTTACTATTGTATAATGCTTGGGGTGGATGTGGAAGCTTGGTGATGTAAGAGAGAATGTTTGGTGTGAGTGAGGAAATGCTTGTAACAAAGGTTCTAGAATCAGGCAGTTGGAGAGCCCGTGACTGGGTGATGGGAGCCAGTATTTCTCACTATTCATCTTCATGTAACACAAAGTATCCTGAATAAAGTAACTTGCTGGCACCTACATGTTGTGCCTGAGGATCCTGCTTCACTTCCCTTACCAGTTATTTGTTCTTGTTATTCCTTTTTTTCTGTTCTTCATATTTCTTCCTTCAAAGTTTTCTTTAACTGTAACTTTGGAAGGCTCCTTAAAGCTGGTTGAGGATGACAGCTTTTCAACTGATTGATGTGGACCCATTTTTCTTAATCAGATCTCCTTTTGGGATGCAGATCTAACAGTGGCGACAACAGAGATTGTATCAATGATCTCAAGATCAGCTGCCAAGAAGATAAAAACGGTATCCAGGCATTGCATCGAATACATAGTATCGAATGCAAAAGCATCGAAAAAAATGCATCGAAAAATAAAAAAATGTGTAGGTAACGTTTATTTTACTTTAATGGGTTTTAAGGGGTAGACAAACAGGGGTTAGGGGGCCCCCCATTAATTTTTTTTTTTTTTAAATGAATTTTTTCGATGCTTTTTTAAAAATGGTTTTGCATTCAATGCTTTTGCCTTTGATGCAATCACTAGGAACCGATAAAAACGTCTTCTCATCGGCTTGTTTTTTTTTTAAATTATAGAGATAAACCCTGTCATCTACCTTGCAATCCCTTTTTATTGTTTTGAGGTCGTAGTATATCATTATACCTTCAGCAGATTTCTCTGGGTTGTGCTGGGCATATGCAAAAGCATGCTGTAGATGCTTCCTCAAATTCGCAATGCACTCATAAGTAGTTGAGGCGCTTATCAATGTCTGCTGCTGAGTTCGGTAAAGAAGGTGTTGAGGTAATATCATGTTTCATCCAGACATTAACTTACATGGAGCCATCTAGAAGAAGGTACAGATTTGAGGGCCATCCAAAATAACTATACATTTTTTTAAGATACACTTGTTTTGTTGTATCTCGCCACAACCCCACTCAATGCTGGGTGGTAAGCAATGAGGAGTTTTCTTTTCACTCCTAAAATTTCCCACATCTTAGTCATCATCTCACTGGTAAAATGACTATCCCTGTCCGACTCAATCCTTTGAGGAAACCGAAGTAAGAAAGGATGTGGTGATTATCAAAGTGGTGGCTGTCTCTGCCCTACAATGTCGGGCAGAAAGGCACTCAATCCACCTTGTGAAGAGGCATGTCACCATCAACATGTATGTGTTTCCTCTGGAAGAATGAGTTACTGGTCCAATTAAGTATACTTGCAAATCAGACAATGGTAATGTCATTCTTCTTTTCTGGAGAAGAGCGCTGTGTGTGGGAGAACTCAGTTGGGACTGATCACACCCAATACATCCCTTTAATTATCTATTGAGATCCTGACCCAGGCGACTTCTCACAGTATCTCTAGTGTCTTTTTAAATCCTGTATGAATGACGGAATGAAGTAGGTACCCCCCCATCCTGCACTGGTCATACCCAGATTAGGGATTCCTCACTGACAGGCCATCTTAAATCCTGAACATTTTCTGAATTTCATCAGAATGCAGAGGTCTTCTGTTCCCTGATAATCTGATTCTGTCATAGGAGAACTCATTGGACCTTCTAAATATTGATAGAATTTCCCAATGATGGGATCATCGTTTTCAGCAGTGGTCAAGTCTGCATCAGGAGCATATTTATTCCACTGTTCAGTTTCATCAGAATGCAGAGGTCTTCTGTTCCCTGATAATCTGATTCTGTCATAGGAGAACTCATTGGACCTTCTAAATATTGATAGAATTTCCCAATGATGGGATCATCGTTTTCAGCAGTGGTCAAGTCTGCATCAGGAGCATATTTATTCCACTGTTCAGTTTCATCAGAATGCAGAGGTCTTCTGTTCCCTGATAATCTGATTCTGTCATAGGAGAACTCATTGGACCTTCTAAATATTGATAGAATTTCCCAATGATGGGATCATCGTTTTCAGCAGTGGTCAAGTCTGCATCAGGAGCATATTTATTCCACTGTTCAGTTTCATCAGAATGCATAGGTCTTCTGTTCCCTGATAATCTGATTCTGTCATAGGAGAACTTATTGGACCTTCTAAATATTGATAGAATTTCCCAATGATGGGATCATCATTTTGAGCAGTGGTCAAGTCTGCATCAGGAGCATATTTATTCCACTGTTCACTTGAAAATTCACTGTCATTGTGGGTTTGTCATTTGGTCCCACAAACCCATTTTGTACATAACCGTAATTAGTTATATTCCCCAGTTCTGTGAGTTGGTGATTTACAGTAGTGAGGACAGCTTGATAATTTGCCTCCAGCTCAGCCACCTGACTACTTCAGAGACATATTTTGTAACCAGCAGAGGGTTCAGGCAGATCATTCACCCATGCGTTCGCAATGCCAGCAACCAATTATTTCTCCCTGTCCTTAGTGATAGGATAGGAACACCTATCCTCATAAACTGTGGGTATGCTCTGAGACGTGTGTTCTTCATATACCTTGCACAGGGATGGCAGGGATGCATCAATATTAGTAGACTTTTGTCCTCCAGACAGTATCCTTCAGCGCAATCATGTAAGTTTGCTAATTCTTTAGCTATCGTGCTCTTTTTATTTTGACAGCACCAGGCTGCCACAGGAAAGCCCTACATTGACTGAATCCAAGAAGTAATTCTTGAATTAGTGACATTCCCAGTCCGTATTCTATCACTTTGTGGGTATTGTGACGGTTGGTGTGAGGTCTGTGCTATGATATGCTCCCCCTGGATAAATGGGAGGTCATTTTTCAATGCCAACACAGTTGCCAGAAGTGCTTTTTTGCAATCATTGAATTTTTCTTCTATGGAGGATAATGTTTTGCTCTTGTAGGCAATTACTTTATTGACTTTGTCATGTTTTTGGTATAACACTGCCAACAAGTAAGTGTCTGAGAAACCAGTGTCTAAGAAAAACGTTTTATTCTTAATGTAGTAAGCCTAAGAAATAGCTTGTGTGTTTTACCTCCTCAGATTGCACTTCACCCCACTCCCACTTTTCCACCGGCATTGAATAAATATACTCAAGGTCGAGTGATCGCTGAATAATCCTCATCCTTAATCCTCAATGAATTTTTGACTATATTTGTTAGTCCAACGAGTCTTTGCAACTCACGCAGAGTTGTAGGGTTATTTAATTTGAGCCGTGCCTCAACCTTCTTTTTCTACGGATTGAGACCCTCAGCAGTGATTTCATGTAGTAGAATGTTCACTCCGGTTTGACACTTTGGGTTTTCTGGAAATGTATGAACGCTTACTGATTTATCAAGGTTTGTCCTTTTATTTTGTGGGTTACAGTAAACTGTCGCACCTGATCTTTTACTTGCACTTCAACAGTGTAAAGCATCCTTGAGCTGACCCAAATGCTTTCTCAACATTGTCAAAGCCCATTGGGTTACCTCACAATCCTGACCAAACTTGCATTCATAATTTCCTAATTAATTGCAAATTGATGGAGAATGTTACTACCCAGATAAAATTAAGAAGTCACATCTCTAATAACAATTCAACAATTATAATCAAAATGTTTATCACCATTTAAAATGTGTAACTAGCACCAGCTAGATAATCTGTTTTGAATACGATTTTACAGACCAACTTCCTATTTATTTGTCAAATGAAAGGAGGGAATTGTCTGATCTTTTTGGAGTCACTTTGCTTATGAAGTTTTTTCCATTGTTAAGACTTGACTCTGGCAAGCACAGGATCTTTCCCTCCATTTATCTGAATGGGGAAGAATTTGTTTTCGCCCTTTTTCTGGATGTCAATCAAATCATGAATATACTTTTCTGGGTTCTTTTCAGGGGATCTTTAGATTTCTTTAGAGTCCTCCTGTTACATCTAGCATTTGCTCTGGAACAGGTGGAGTAGAATCTCATCATTGTATACTGCGGTGTGCTCCCCCAACATGGCGGCTGAAGTGCCATACACCTCTGCCGAGGCATGCGAGGGAGAAGATGTTGCTTCCATGTAATTGCTGTTTGCGGAAGAGATTCTACTTGTACGCTGGAGGTCGGCAGCAGTGGCATGTTGCTACCCTCAGCAAGATGCTTGTGAGTTTGTTTCTATCCTGTTACCTGCTTTACCTTCCTCGTTCTGTTCATAAATCGTACTCCTATCCTATTAACCTTTTATTCTTGTCAAGTAGAACTCATCCCCCACTTGCTTGTCGCAAGACCGCCATGGTTCCGCTCTCCCAGCCCGCTAAGTCAATCTTATGGGTAACTTTTCATTGAACAAGATTACCGCAGCAACATACCTACATTTGCTGCAGCTGCATATAAGTGTCTGCCCCATCTTTCAGCTACAGGCAGCGCACTGTGGGTAAGCACCTTTCTGACTAGCAGAAAGCATTTCAGCGCAGACGGCAGCACTCCGAAGGCTGATACCTCCCACTGCCACCATGTAGGAGTAGTCCTCCAACAATCCAGACAGGGTTTTCTTCCTTTTAGAGGGTTTCCCTGGAGCCCATGGCTCTCTGATTCCAGGGGTATCAGAGGGTAGCAGGGGTATCTGGGAAATTCCTGCTGGTAACGAAACCTGTAAGGGGCTCACTTCCCCAAGCTTATTAAACTTCGGGTCTCCCTCAGTCAAGCTCAGACCACTTTCGAATGTCGAAGACCTTTGAATCGGCGTGGCATTCTTTTTGTTTCTCTATTGGTTTATTTACCGTGCTCAGGGTTACAGCATTTCAATCATAACCAAACATTAATAGGTCATCAGCACTTATATTGAATTGCATACAGTACTTTCTTGATACAGGTTAATTGACCACATTGTTCCCCTCCTGACGTTCCAGATACTGCCGGAAGTCGCCCCAAATAGCACACGGGGGCGACTTCCTTGTGCCTATAAATTAAAGGACGTTTCTTCCATGTCATTAGCCCACACCATATCACCATATCATATAACCAGTTATCAGCTGCCCTCCATGTCCAACGCATCAAGATAGCTCTTTTTGACAACACAAGTCTACAGTTAACCAGTTTACGCTTCAAAGTGTTCAGCTGCTTTACATAGCCTAATAGGCACACCTAGGGTTCCCATACTGAATCTCATCCAAATCAGGACATATTGCATCCCTGAACCCGGACAGCGCCTGACAAGACCATAGCATATGCACTATACCAGCCTCCAGAGTACTACACCTGGGGCATTTACCTTCCGAGGAGGGAAACATTTTCATAAGTCAGGCTGGGGAACAGTATGTACGGTTCAGAACCTTGAACTGGATTAGCCTATACCTCAAGTTCATTGATACCTGTTTTGTTAATCTGCATGTGTAAACAATGAGTATCTGTGAAAGTAACGTCAAGATCCCTTTCCCATGTGCCCCGTATGTCTAGCGTCTTTTCATCCCAGGACATCTGAGCAAGTTTATAAAAATGCTGACATTGATTTTTGTATTTTCGGGACTAATGACAGTATGCAATGAAGACATGAGTGTGATGCAGGTTCTCGTGGAAACTCAGGCCGCACTGAGGCCATGGCTGAATGAATCCGAAAAAGTACTGGAGTCTACGGAGCAGTGTATCGCCTACGTGTTCATTAATCAGGCCCCATGTGACAAACGCCCCTTCCCAGAACAAGTCCCCCAAATACCGTATCCCAGCCTCTTGCCAGTATGCTGCCAGTGCCTTATCCCATGTTGGACTCAGAAACGGCATATCCCATATCAGTATGGCCTGATTATGTAACATTGTATTCTTAGGGCGTTTAACTAATCTAGCCCAAGCCTTCTGCGTGGCGTTCACCGGATCCAGCCTGTGAGTGTGTTGATTTGTGTCCCCCATAATAGTATGTATCAATATCCCAGGTAAGTCCCCCTACCCCTCCAGCCGCATACGTGCCCACTGTGGGCCACAATCCACCCAGTATATTGCACAATATGCCTGCGCAGCCAAATAATACAGCTCAAAATCAACCCCACAAGTTCATACGTCAGTGTAAGTCGTTGCCATTAAGCCAAATTTGCCCCTTCCAAACAAACGCAGAACACACCTGGGCTATTTTGTCAAAGAAAGATCTACCTGGCCACAGCAGTATATTGCTAAACAAGTAGAAGAATTTGGGTAAAATGGTCATTTTTATTAGTGCCATCCATCCCATCAGTGAGATAGGAAGCTGGTTCCACTGTTCCAGCTTGGTGCCTACTTTTGCGACCATGGGATCATATTTGAGAGATTTAATAAGAATGGATGTGCACGCAACTGTTACACCTTCGCTACATTTGAGGGTGTCCACCGCAGCCCAAAGGTGTTACGTAGTTCTTGCGTAGCGTCTGTTAACAGAAAAATCTCAGACTTGCTGTGGTTTAGACGCAGGCCAGAAAACTTGCCAAACTCGCAGACCGTCGCCATTAACCTCTGCAAATACCTCAGCATACAATGTGATAAATTCCACCCAACCAGCAATGTTAATCCCGACAGCAATGTTAATCCCGGCACCCCTGTGGCAGACACACATAAAATCTGCCAATGGTTCTATCACTAAGGCAAATAACAGGGGCAACAACAGACAACCCTGCCTGGTGCCACCTTCCAACGCCAATACAGGGGAGAGCATCCCATTCACATAAACTCTGGAATAAGGCTGTGTGTACAGGATTTTCACCCATTTCACAAAATTTCGGCCTAAACCCATAATTATTATTTACCCTAAACAAGAAAGGCCAGTTGACCGTGTTGAATGCTTTTTGCATTTCCCATGAAACAGCAACCCACTGGACGTCCTGCGGTATCTGCGCTACCACACTGAACATCCAACATATGTTGGAAGCCATCGATCTTGCCTATATAAATCCTGCCTGATCCTCATGTACCATATATGACATTAACGGGTTCAGCCTAGATGCCAGAATTTATGCAAAAACCTTTGCATCAGTGCTTATTAAGGATAGCAGGCGATATGACCCGCATTCATTTGAGGGCTTACCAGGTTTGAGTAACAGGTTAATTACTACTTCACGCATGGATTCTGGGAGAGTCCGAACCTCGAGTGCCTCCTTCCAAAGCAAAAGCAATCGGGGGAAGCACACCCACAAATTCCTTGTATAATTCTGCCCTGAATCCGTCCGACCCAGGAACCTTCCTCTTCAGAAGACTTCAAATAGCTTCTTTTAATTTCGGCAGGTTTATCGGCTCTTCCAGTGTGGTACGTGCTTCTGCAGATTAAAGCATTGTGGGAATATTGGCCAAATATTTGTCTATCTCTGCTGCTGAGGCTTCAGTCTTTGGTGAGTATAGGTCCCTATAGAAGTCGTAAAATACTGTGTTCACTTCCTCCACCATGTTGGCCACTGTGCCATCTTGCCGAATTATACATGAGACTTTAGAGCCACCCTTGTCACTGCAACCAGTCTGTGCTAGCAATTTGCCAGGTCTGTCCTGTTCGCCGTATCAGCACGCCATTGCAGGCTTATCAAAATACCTCAACTCCCTATTGGCTGCATCATGGTATCTGTCCAGGCCTATCTTGATATCTCTTCTGATCTGGGGTGATGGGTCAATACCGTATCTCTGTTGTAACTGTGCGAGCATCTCCTCATGCCTCCTCAATTCCCTCCTAATGTCACAGAGTACTCCAAACTCAGTGGACATAACAATGCCCCTAATGTAAACCTTAAACACTTGCCAGAGAGTGGCATGCATGGTTACCGACCCCTCATTAATTTCAAAGCAGCTACCTATACGTTGTAATATGTTTGCCTTAAAGACTGGGTCCTCTAGTGAAGTGGGTTCAAAGCGCCATTCTGTTCTCGGTGCTATGTTCCCAGGGATGTCTAGCGAGAGCAACACCGGGGAGTGGTCCGACAAGCCGGGTCTCGACCACCCAATTCAATATGTTCTGCGATACCAACCATAAATCAATGCACGGGTGCATGTTGTGCATCTTTGAATAAAAGGTGTATTCACGTTGAGTGTTATTGAGTGCACACCACGTGTCAATCAACCCCAAATCCTCAGAATACATAATTATAGTATGTGCAGCACTAGGTAACAACCGTGGTGATGATGAGATGCGGTCCAAATGGACATCCAATATGGTGTTAAGGTCTCTGCAACAGATAAATGATGCGGTAGGATACCTAGCACATGTCTGGAATGTTCTATCGTAGAATTCTGAATCATCAATGCTGGGACCATATACATTTATCAACAGAACTTCCAGGCACCCGAACTGCCTAATGAACAAACACAAACCTGCCAGACTCATTACATATAGTTTCAAAATGGACAAATGGTAAAGACCGGTGCACCATAATAATGACTCCCGTACTCTAGTGGTATAGGACATGTAATATCGCAGATCACCCTACCCTGGGGCCACTTCTTGTAAAAACAGAAGCTTAACCCCCAGCCTATTAACATATGAAACCACCTTGCACACCTTCTTTGGGGTCCCAAGCCACACACGTTCGAGCTTAATAGCTTCACATTTCCCGTGTCATTCCCAGCCATGATTGCTTAAGTATGTCCCTATAGATATCCTTGGCAAGTAACCCTTCAAAGGCAATCAATGTTCTACTGCTTTTTCTCTGTGCATTTGTATAACCTTTACAACCAATTCCCCCCAGAATGTCCCCCACCCCCACCCACATAGTACCCCAATCTTTGACTATGTTTGCCCCATCCCATCCCCATCCGCCTCCCCATCCCATCCCAACTGGCATATGCACTCGTATTGGGGGCAGCTGTTTCCGCAGCGAGTGGAATACTACACCAAACAGTATTTTTCCTCAACTCATTGCTATCAACACGTCATTCTTGCATCGTCGCGGGTATGACATTCAGCTTCGGCACCGTTTCACTTCACTCTGTCCCGGACCTGAAGGGAGTGGGATGTTAGCCTCCACGAATGATGTGGCCTCCTCGGGAAATGTGAAGAAGTAGGTCTTGTTGTTGAATTGCAGGCATAGCTGGGCAGGATAGAGCATAGTGGAAAGTATACCGCGCTCCCTGAGTAGCTTTTTAACGCAGACACACGTGTGTCTTTCCTGTTGTACCGCCAAAGTATAGTCTGGCAATATACAGACCACACTTGATCCCACCTTCAGCTCCTGCTTCTCGGGTGCAGCCTTTAGGACTAAGTCTCTGTCTATATAGTTAATTAGATGGGCAATTATGGGCCTGGGATACCCCCCTGGCTTGGGCTTCACCATCAATGCTCTGGCGCCCATTCCACAACAAACAGCGGGGACCACCTAGGAACGCCCAGAAACTCTTTCAATAACTCCTCCACTTCAGTTTCCATCGCGCCTTTCAGAGCATCCTCTGGCACACCTATAATACGGACGTTATTCCGTCTCGACCTTGCCTCCAAATCCTCACACTTGGCCTTGATATTTCCCATATCCTTCCGAAGGGATGTAACGGTCCCCTGCAATGCCGTTATAGCGTCCTCCGCTGCACCAATACGTGTTTCAGCTTCCGTTAGCCACTGCGGTGCCTTCTCAAGCTGGTCTCGTATAGTTGCGAAATTAATTGTAATTTGTCATTGATGGAGGTGAATCCTTGCTGCATTACAGCCATGACACCCTGAAGATCTATTGGTAGCGAGGCCTGATCCCCTGTCGCCTGCACCTGACCGCATGCACCATCTCCCGCCACTTGCAAAGACTTGATAGTGAGCTTTGCAAATGTATCCATAGTGCCACTTTTTTTGGAACCAGCTCCTTTAGACATGATATGGCACACCGATGCTGTTGTATCCCAAAGTATGGTATGCTCTGATATCAATCCCCAGTCACTGCACCCTGTATGGTGCTCCTTTATGTCTGGATGGCATCCAGAACAAGAGAGAAATCAGCAAGGAGGGCTGTAGCTGGTCTGACGACAGCAGTGCTACCTCCAGCACACCACAGATACCTGGGCTTGCGGCGTAGAAGCTGCTCAGAGAACGATTTATCAAACTTATAAGTGGTATGTCCACATATCAATCCCCAGTCACTGCGTGCAGTATGGTGCTCCCATATGTCTGCATGGACATCCAAAGCAAGAGATCAATGACAGTCAGCAGGAAGGCCGCAACCAGTCCGACAACAGCAGTGCTACAGAGAGTGATTTGTGAAACTTGTAATCACTTTGGCCCGTGAATGTTGTATGAGACTGCGGACGGACTACGCACTTCACACCACTCCGCCCAGTGCACATGGGGATCTCCCCGCACGATATGAGAATGAGATTGTCAGCCCCGGCAGCACCACTGCAGCGTTCGCACGCTCCGACCCCACCAGCCAGTGGGTGATGGCATATAGCAGCCAAATGGCAGTGATAATGTAGCGTGCAGCTATTCTACACCCTCCACACTTTGTCCACCACAGGAGCCACTGCAGTCCACAGGTCAAGAAGATTGTTCAATCCCCCAAGAGGGGTTAACTCGGGACTCCCACCGCCACAGGGCTGCCCCAAGATCCAGGCCATGCTTGCCTCCATCTCGTTGAGTGCCGCAGCTTCCTACAGGGGGCCGCAAGGGAAAGCGGCAAAGAAGGATCAGGCTCCAGAGCAGGTCCGTCGAGCACTCTCCCAACTTCACCTCCCAGCTTCAATGGAATCTATCTTGCTTCGGAGCCGCCTCTACCAACAGCCGTGACTCCGCAATTGAGCCGAGCAGATCAGCCAGAGTACACCACAGACCGCTTCCCAAAGTCTCAGCTTCATATGCTGTTCCGCCGCGCCTAGCGCGTGCCGAGCGTGCCTGTTCTCTTCAGCTTTCTTTTTCATCTGAACTGCAGTCAAGGACGCCTCACTACTGACACTACATCCTGCATGAAATCTCCTCTAAAAGCAGAGCGCACACAAAAGCCGCCATCTTGGCAATCACACAACAGTGCCCCTGCGTGGCATTCTTTACAGACCTCCGCAGGAGCACTCAAAGTTCAAGATTCAACTTTCACTCTGCCCATCTCCAGGAGTTAATTTTGCTTACTTCGCTTTTTGCAGTTCATTCACTTTATCGTCACAAACAATGTACCTTTCACAGAGAATTTTGAGTGGGCTACTTCCTTTCGCCGGACCACTCCATTAATTAGAATTGCTGATTTCACAGCTGTCCTTGCTTCAAATCATTCACAGGTTTGCCTTTCTTTGCATCTCATCCACACACGTGCAGCTTTCACTTGCGATATACTGTTGCCACTTCCAACTTTCTTTAACACATCGGTCTCTCAGGTCACTTGCCAACTCACCAGCGGTGTGCGTTTCTTTCTTAGTTTTATGATTTCCAATTCACGAGTCAAGGTTAGTACCACAGGCTTGGCCTCACCTCCCCAACTCTGCCGTTCACCGAGGAGGGTCGCTGCGTGCTTGAAACACAATGCAGCCAGTCGGGAACTCTTGGGGTTTTCGACCCGCTGTTCTCGTCTCCTGCTCCGTCGCTATGCTCCATTAGGCTTGCCTTCACCCTGGAAGTTCTACTCGTACTCGTGTTCCACCTTGCTCAAAGTGTGTCTCTAGGTTCTGTCTTTTATTTGTTTGAGGAGAGCTAATGGGTATCCGGTGCATGCACTTAAAGTCAAGATCCTGACTTTGCCTGACCTGATTAGCGGGACATGTCTAGTATGATGTATGAGTGTCTGTGTTGTTACTCTCAGTCACCCTCTTCCTCGGCCCAGTGTTTGTGTAAAAAATGGGGGGGGGAGTTGGGATCTAGGAGAATCCTAAATAATCGGACGGGTTAGATGAACAAAAAAGGGGGGAATACCATGTCTCACCATTGGCTGCCTCGCCCCCACTCCCCGAAGACCCCTCATCCAGGTGATCCTCCCGCAGTGGTCCACCCCAGGGTCTAGATCCAAAGGCGATGTTCATGCCCTGGCCACCTGAGAGAGAGATCCCCCAGGACTAATGGGTGAGATACCCTTCTGGTTTCTCACACACCATAGAATGTTGCCTTTGAGAGACTCATCAATCATGAGTAGTACAACATGTTCATGTTCATGCTTTTGGGAATGTGTGATGACAGATAGCAACCCACAAATCGTCTGACGATAGATCAAATGCAACAGTTGGTATCTGCTCTGCAGAATCTCACAGTTGAGGTCCAAACACTCAAACAGGAAAATATAGCTTTACGACCCCGCAGTGCAGTCGAACTGCCTCCAGGTCCACTCCCCAGCGGTAAATACAATGGGAACTCCCATAAGCTGAAGGAATTCCTCAATGCTTGTACCATATACTTTACGTTTAAGGCAGCATATTTCCCTGCGGATCGTGCCCGGGTGGGACACATGATTTCCCATTGAACTGGAGATGCACTCACTTTGGCTACTCCTTTGGTAACAACAAACAACCTAATCCTTGATTCATATCCTGCATTCCTTACTAGTTTGAAGGCTATGTTCGGAAGACAGGAATTAACCATTTCAGCACAAGAACAGCTGTTGGACCTCGAGCAGGTTTCTTTAGACCTCCTTGCTTATGTCACTGTGTTTAAACAGATGGCCACAGATTCGGCCTGGCCCAAAAATGCCCTCATAACATTGTTCAGGCGTGGATTGAACGAAGATCTAAAGGATGAGGTTGCACTAATTCCCCAGAAAGCAAACCTAGCTGAAATGATTTTGATCACCATGCAACCAGTCTATAGACTTCAGGAACGCCTGTCAGAACAGAGAAAGCATAAAAGAGGAAGGAATACCGGAGACACGTAAAGAACCCAGGTTAAACCTGTAGCCCAAGAAGAACCAATGCAATTGGGACTTGCTAGGGGCCCTCTGACTGACGAGGAACTTAGCGGAGTAGTTCTGCGGGATTGTGTATGTATTGTGCTACTAAACCCATCTGGTGAAAGATTGGGCCTCATTAGGAGTTTGGAGGTAGCCGTGCCGTTTTTACCGGCATGGCTACCCCAAACCGGGTACCAGGTCCGGGTCCCGAAAAAACGAAATTACGTGGCCATTCTGACTTTTGCGGGCCGGCAATTCCCTTTTCTTGGGACATCCCTGGTGCATCCCCATTCCCATTCGAGCCCCCATAGGGCTCAATGGGAATGGGGAGGATGCTAACAACAGACCCGTTAATTGTGGGTCCGTTGTTAGCATCCTGGTCTGCTCGCGGGTGCCGGTATGTGCGTCTGACCAATTCCCAATCATAGGGGGACCCACGATTGGGGATGGCAGAACAGTTTCAAAGGAAATAAATATGGTCCCCCAATCACCTCTGCCTTGTCACCTCCATATGGTGGTGATTAATATCAGCTTAACCTTCTCCGGTACTAGAATGCAAGATATACCAGCCCTGATATACTGTGGGCTGCAGATCTCTCTGTTGATGACACTTGGGCCGAGCCAAACAAGATTCCTTGTGTATCCAAGGACATACAGATGCCAGTGGAAGTGGTGGATGGAACACCTCTAGTATCAGGTCATATACGTGAACAGACAGAAGCATTGCTTATGTCAATTTGCTCCCATCAAGAGATGGTTTCTTTTGGCATCATCAAGGCTGCACATCACCCTATTATTCTGGGGCTTCCCTGGCTTCGTTTGCGTAACCCTTTCATTAACTGTAGAGCCAACACTCTATTTTTGGGGTCAGAACGCTGTGGAAACCACTGCTTGCCGTCCAGGACCACAGACTCTAAATCCATCTTCGGAGTTCCTTTGGATGACAACATTCCTAAAAGTATCAATAAGATACACCAACTCCCAAGGCAACATTGGCAATAACAGGAGGTATTCTCGGAAGAACAATCAAGGGAACTTCCTCCTCATAGGACAGATGATTGTGTAATCAATTTGAATCCACAGCAGCCAGTTCCCTCCAGTCGGATGCATATGTTATCTGGAAGAGAGAAGATGGTACTTAAAAAATATCTGAAGATGAATCTAAAGAATGGGTTAATTACTGAATCCATATCACCAGCCAGGGCATCTCTGTTTTTCATACCCAAGGCAGACACAGATGAGTTCCGTCCTTGTATAGATGTCAGGGGTCTGAACAAAATCACAGTACCCGATAGCCACCCCATGCCCTTGATCCCGACATTTTGGAGGTGGTAAAAGGTACCCCCAATCTACACCAAATTGGACCTGAGGGGAGCGTACCATCTCATTAGGATAAGGGAGGGGGATGAATGGAAAACAGCTTTCCGAACTCCCTTTGGACATTTTGAATACAGGGTGATGCTGTTCAGATTATGCAACGCTCCCGCTATTTTCCAGTGGCTTTGGATCATTTGTTTTCTGATCTCCTTCTTCGCTCGGTAGTCGCCTATCTAGATGATATATTAGTCTTCTCGCATGACCCAGGAGAACATACCAGTCAGGTTCAAACAGTGCTACAACGTCTGAGGGAAAACCATCTTTATTGCAAATTAGAAACATGCAAGTTCAGTAGAGAAAGAGTGAACTATCTTGGCTACGTTCTATCCTCCTGTGGGATCACCATGGACTCCCTGAGTAAAGTGTCTGCAGTTTTGGAATGACCTCCCTTGACACCAGTGAAGGAATTACAATGTTTTCTTGGTTTTGTCAATTTGTACTGGAAATTCATTTTGGAATATTCCAGAATTACTCTTCTCTTGACTGCACTGTTGAAAAAAGGAGCTAAATTCCTATGGTAGTCTGCAGCTCACAGTGCCTTTGAATTCCTGAAAATGGCGTTTTCGTCAGCTCCTGTGTTGAAGACTCCAGACCAGTCCAGAGGCTTCATAGTTGAGACTAATGCCTCCCATCACGCTCTGGGAGCCGTGCTTAAACAAGTGTAAAAAACTGGTGATAAACTTCCAATTGCCTACATGTCCAAGACCTTAGCACCTGCTGAAATTAATTACACAGTGCTGAAAAAAGAACTGTTGGACATCAAGAGGACATTTCAAGAGTCGAGACATCTTCTGCTAGGCTCAAAATATAACATCAAAGTCAGAACCGACTATCAAAACCAGAAGAGTCTGAAGTATGCAGAGACCCAGAACAGCCGCCAAGCCCGTTGGGCGAATTTCTTTTCTCCATACAGCATCACCTTCACATTCATACCCGGAAACACAACTCTAATGGCTGACGCTTTCTCAATAAAGTCAAGGACACCCACTGCAAGATTCCAAATAGAAAGGCTGTTCCCTAAGGCTGTGTCACGAAGTCCAGAATCCAAGGCGCAGGAGCGACGCAGTACCAACCACCCCCACTTTGGTCGTGGAGCCCGCAAGTCAGAGCTTACACGGGTTTCCTGGACCAGAGCAGGGAAGGAGGGTTAGGGTCTCGATGATTGGATAGGTAGGGGGGAATTAGGTAAACCGGATTGAGGGTGAGGTAGAGGTTATGGGTGGGAATGGGGAGTTCTACAGGGAAAGTTTGGTTGCTGCTCACTTTTGTTCTGGTGTTCTCAGCCCTTACTAGCTACTTGTACATAAGCACCAATTTGCACATAAGAACAGTTTAACTCTGCCTAACCCTAAGTCATCGGAACAGTACAGGAGTTAGCATGCAACGTAGCTCTGGTCTTCTGTGTCCTGTCCATGAAGAGCAGTCACGTCCTTGGCACGTCTGAAGGGTTGTTTTCAAAAGGTCCAAGCTAAAAGAAATTAACAAGCATTAGAACATGCCCTCTGTTATTGTCTGCATTCACCTCATGCAGACTCACTCACACAGACACACTCTCTAATGCCCCCCTCAAGACCTGTATAGTGCTATTGCACTATGCTACGCAAGCAATCTCCTTGCAGATCCCTGCAAACATGTTCAAATGCACAAGCAATCTTCCTGCAGACCCTCGTGATCGATTTGTGCCCTAAAACTGTGGCAGGTGTCTCCGGTGCTGTGTTTTCGCCTCACGGATCTGCTATGGTCTCCAAGAGGCGGAAACACCCCAAATGACTAAACGCACGTGCACAGGTCAATGTATCCCAAAAGAATGCCGCCGGCACATTGAGCGCCGAAGTTCTAAACACTTAGCTTTTCGTAGCGGTGCAGGGGCTCTGGGGTGGCAAGCAATCGCCCCCTGCACTTCCCCCTCGATCCCTTTGGGCCCTGAGCAAAGAGGAGTACTTATCTCGTGTGGGCGAGGGGCCGGGCTGCTGCTCGGGTGGGGCTGGGCCCCTCGCGTGTAGTTTTGCTGGAGCTCCGGTCCACACGTCTTGTCGGCATGGAGTCTCAAGCGCAAGCCCCGTGCTCGGGGCTCTGCGCATGCGCGATGGGGCGGCCGCGCCCTTCCTGGTTCCTGATTGGCCCAAAACGTCCCTGGGCATGCTGGGGATTGTAGTCCTTTGGCGCCGGCTGCTGGGAAACGCAGTCTTTAGTCCCTTTCTCCTGCACATGGGGCAAAGCAGCCTTTTGTATGGTTGCATCTTTGTTTGTCTCTCCCCTCCAGTGCCCAAAACAGTACCCACAACACCCCTACGCCTAGCCTGTCCTTGTCTCTGCCTACCTGAGTCCCTGACAGTACTCCCCCTCCCACAGAAGGCAGTTGTTCCGGGTTTACTAGGATAATTCCTGTGAAAAGCACGCAGCAACCTGGGGGCATGTACATGCTGGGAGGGTTCCCAAGTGCGTTCCTCAGGGCCATACCCCACCCAGTCAATGAGGTAAAACACCTGGCCCTTTTTATCTTGTTTAGAGTTCAATATTGCTCGAACCTCGTACTCAGGTTCCCCTTGCACCATAACGGGAGGTGGTTTTCTAGCAATTGTCCCATGTGGAGCGGGTTTCAGGAGGGAAGTGTGGAAAGTGGGATGTACCTTCATTTGGGGAGGTAAGGTCAATTTAGCTGCAACAGGGTTCACAATTTTAACTATTGGGAATGGACCCAAATATCGGGGTTGTAATTTCCTGGGTCCTTCCATGTGAAGGTTGCGAGTGGATAACCACACTCTATCTCCTACACAGTAAAGTGGGCTGGGTCGACGACGCTTATCTGCATAGCGCTTATATGCGTCCTTGGCCTTTGTGAGATTCTCCTGCACCTCCTTCCAAACCTGCTCTATGCCCAACCGTTGTCCAGCCAACGTAGGCAATTCAAATCCTGAAACTGGAATGGCCACTGGGAGGATCCGTGGATGTCGCCCATAAAGGCAGTAGAACGGAGTCTTTTTGGTGGATGCATGTATGGCGTTATTATATGCCAATTCTGCCAACCAAGTATGCTGGACCCAGGTTGTCTCCCTACTTGTGGCAAAACACCGTAAATACTGCTCTAGGCATTGATTCACGCGTTCTGTCTGGCCATCTGTCTCGGGATGGTATCCGGACGACAAGCGGACTTCCATTCCCAGAATCTTGCAAAACTCACGCCAGAAGCGAGAGGTGAACTGTGGACCCCTATCTGTGACCACACAATAGGGAAGGCCATGAAGGCGGACTATGTTTTGCAGAACTAATTCGGCAATTGCACCAGCAGTCGGGACTCCCTTACATGGGATGAAGTGAGCCATTTTCGAAAAGGTATCCACAATTACCAATACAGAAGTGAATTCCTGAACCTCGGGAAGATCCACAATAAGGTCCATGGTGATCGTATGCCATGGCACCGAAGGGGTCGGTAGAGGATGAAGGAGCCCAGCAGGTTTTTGGTGACTAGCTTTATTTCAAGCACACACCTCGCATTGAGACACATACTGCAGAACATCGTGCCGCCACTTGGGCCACCAGAAATGTCTAGCCACCAACTCCTGAGTTTTTGACTTTCCCGGGTGTCCTGCCAATGACGAATCGTGGCACCAAGATAAGGCCTTTTCCCGTAGTTGCTTGGTGGGCAAGTACAAGGCTGACCCATGGTAGGGGAGTCCCTCAACGAAAGTATTCTGAGGATCTTGTTTGCACCACTGATGGACGTCCTGCATAGTGAGGTCTTTTAATACGGCCTCAAAGAAATCAGAAGTAGCTCCAACGATACGTGTTGGGGGAATAATAGGTTGTGGTGTAATGCCTGCCTCTCGCTCTGCTGACTCGGGATATCGTGACAATATGTCTGCCTTTCGATTGTTGGCTCCGGGTCTATACGTTATGATGAAATCAAACTCGGCAAAGTATTGAGCCCATCGCAATTGGCGCGGGCTCAACGTCTTGGCGGTTCTTATAAACTGGAGGTTACGATGGTCCGTTATGATCGTGGTGGTATGACGTGCCCCCATCAGGTAGTGTCGCCACTCACCAAGAGCTGCCTTAATTGCCAACAATTCCCGATCGGCAATGATATAGTTCTGTTCAGCTGGGAGTAGTTTCCTTGAGAAGTAGGCCACGGGATGTAGCAGGCCTGTCTGAGGATCCCGCTGGGACAGGATAGCACCTAGAGCGTAGCTAGAGGCGTCCGTTTCCACTACAAAAGGTCTAGACAAATCCGGGTGTTTCAGTACCGGGGCGTCGGTGAAGGCCTTTTTGAGCTGTCGAAACCCCTGGTCGGCCGATGTGTCCCACTCAAAAGGGCAGCCTTTACGGAGAAGCTTCGTGATTGGAGTGACCAATGCAGAAAAGTTCTTTACGAAGCGTCTGTAGAAGTTCGCAAACCCCAGGAATGACTGAATCTCTTTCACACTGGTAGGGGGAGCCCAATCCAAGATTGCCTGCACCTTTTTCTTGTCCATTTGTACGCCGGTTGGGGTCAGGAAGTAGCCTAGAAATTCCACGGTGGTACAATGGAACTCGCACTTCTCCAGTTTTGCATAAAGGTGGTATTTTCGCAGCTTTTGCAAAACTGCGCGTACATGTTGGACATGTTCCTGGAGATTTTGAGAATATATTAGGATGTCATCTATGTACACTACCGCACATACGTCTAAATATTCTCTAAGGACCTCATCCAGGAAATGTTGGAAGGCAGCGGGGGCGTTACAGAGACCGAATGGCATAACCTGATATTCGTACAATCCGAACTTGGTCCGGAAGGCGGTTTTCCATTCGTCTCCCTCGCGCACCCGCACAAGATGGTAAGCGCCTCGAAGGTCCAACTTGGTGTAGATTGTCGCGTCCCTAACTTGATCCAAAAGAACCGGGATGAGAGGAAGCGGATAACGGTTCTTAATGGTTATCTGGTTCACTCTGCGGTAATCTATGCAAGTCCGGAGTTCTCCAGACTTCTTCGGTACGAAGAACAAAGGGGAGGACACTGGCGAATTAGAGTGGCGAATAAATCCATTCTTTAAATTCGCAGCTATGTACTCTTGGAGGTGATTGTTTTCTGCCTCCGTTAGGGCATATATACGACTACACGGTAGAGTAGCCCCAGGCTCCAGATCAATTCTGCAGTCAAATGGCCGATGTGGGGGTAATGATTCTGCAGCTTGTTTGTTAAACACGTCCATGAAATCTGCGTATTTTTGGGGTATACTTTCGGGACGCATTTCCTGCTTAACCGAGACGTTGAGAGCACACACTGAAGGTGTACTTTCTTGCCGGCAATGTTCAAGACAATGCGGTGAGTCCAGACTGATTGACCCTGTGGTCCAATGAATTTGG
Organism: Ambystoma mexicanum; assembly: GCF_040938575.1. Classification (NCBI taxonomy): domain Eukaryota; kingdom Metazoa; phylum Chordata; class Amphibia; order Caudata; family Ambystomatidae; genus Ambystoma; species Ambystoma mexicanum. Next base: position 678,033,837 of record NC_090927.1, on the reverse strand, counting down.
GGGTTATGCTTTTTTAGCCACGGTAATCCCAAAATCAGCCCAAATTGCGGGGCGGCAATGATATCAAAGGCAATGCTTTCCCTATGCCAAGCTCCGCATTGTAACGTCACCAAACAAGTGTTATGTGTTATGGGCCCTGAGCTGAGAGGAGTGCCGTCTACAGCACGTACAGGTTCCGGGTCTGCCTTTTGCTGTACTGGGATACCTAAGGTAACCACGTACTGGACATCAATAAAATTACCTGTCGCTCCCGAGTCCACAAACATAGTGACCTGTTTCTTTTGTGTTTGGAACTCCAAACAACCCGTCAAGGTGACATGCGTAGCATAGTTCGAAATGCCTGCCATTGGGGCCCTACTACTCAACAGGCTCGATCGGGTGACCCCCACTACCGACGAGCCGAAGCGTTTCCCTGGGTCTTGGGCTTGCTTGGGCATTCACGAACAAAGTGCCCAGCCTTGCCACAGTACATACAGAGGCCGTCCTTCCTCCTTTGTTCCTTTTCCTCTTTAGTGAGGGGACCTCGAACTGAACCTATCTGCATCGGTTCTTCCCCCTCAGATCTGGCCGCCACCCCCCGGGATCCCCTATACAGATCCAACCGAGGCACGGGTCGTGAATCTCCCTTTCGTTTATCGCCCCGCCTTTCTGCCATTCGATGGTCAAGCCGTAAGGCCAGATCAATCATCTCTGAACATCTCCTTGGCTGTGGATCTACCTGGGCAATAAGGTCTTTGATGTCATCCCTCAAACCTTGATAAAAGAGGGACATCCGCTTATCACGGGGCCAGTCGGCTTCGGCTACCAGCCGATTGAAATGAGTGACGTATGTCACTAATTCCTTAGACCCCTGCTTGAGGCTTAACAGTTCCCGATCCTTGCAAAGGGTGGCGGCTCGCCGGTTAAATATTTTCTCGAATTCCGCCAGGAAATCATCCCAGTCATAAAGAATGGCATGGTCTTTTTGGACTAATGGGTTTGCCCATGCCGCAGCGTCCCCTGTGAGGTACGAAATTACAAACGCCGTTCGGGACTGAACAGACCGAAAGGCTGCAGTCTTGGTCAGAAAATGGAGACGACACTGAGTAATAAAAGTGGTAAACTTTTGTGGGTCTCCAGCGTAGCGCTCAGGAGGTGCCAACGGAACTATTGCCTCCGGACTTACGTGTACCTGCACCGGAGTGGGTGGTTGGGTAGGTAAGGGCGCTGTCTGAGCCGCTAAACTGCGCACCTGTGCGGACAGGGTGGCGTAGTCCTGTCTAGACGCTGCCAGTTCACCTTGTAAGTTCTGCAGGGCTTTGGCTATTTCTTCCATGGTTTCAATGGGGGCTGGCCACGTAGCTCGGGCACCTGAATATTACGTGGGCTTGAGCTTCTGTCACGAAGTCCAGAATCCAAGGCGCAGGAGCGACGCAGTACCAACCACCCCCACTTTGGTCGTGGAGCCCGAAAGTCAGAGCTTACACGGGTTTCCTGGACCAGAGCAGGGAAGGAGGGTTAGGGTCTCGATGATTGGATAGGTAGGGGGGAATTAGGTAAACCGGATTGAGGGTGAGGTAGAGGTTATGGGTGGGAATGGGGAGTTCTACAGGGAAAGTTTGGTTGCTGCTCACTTTTGTTCTGGTGTTCTCAGCCCTTACTAGCTACTTGTACATAAGCACCAATTTGCACATAAGAACAGTTTAACTCTGCCTAACCCTAAGTCATCGGAACAGTACAGGAGTTAGCATGCAACTTAGCTCTGGTCTTCTGTGTCCTGTCCATGAAGAGCAGTCACGTCCTTGGCACGTCTGAAGGGTTGTTTTCAAAAGGTCCAAGCTAAAAGAAATTAACAAGCATTAGAACATGCCCTCTGTTATTGTCTGCATTCACCTCATGCAGACTCACTCACACAGACACACTCTCCAATGCCCCCCTCAAGACCTGTATAGTGCTATTGCACTATGCTACGCAAGCGATCTCCTTGCAGATCCCTGCAAACATGTTCAAATGCACAAGCAATCTTCCTGCAGACCCTCGTGATCGATTTGTGCCCTAAAACTGTGGCAGGTGTCTCCGGTGCTGTGTTTTCGCCTCACGGATCTGCTATGGTCTCCAAGAGGCGGAAACACCCCAAATGACTAAACGCCCGTGCACAGGTCAATGTATCCCAAAAGAATGCCGCCGGCACATTGAGCGCCGAAGTTCTAAACACTTAGCTTTTCGTAGCGGTGCAGGGGCTCTGGGGTGGCAAGCAATCGCCCCCTGCACTTCCCCCTCGATCCCTTTGGGCCCTGAGCAAAGAGGAGTACTTATCTCGTGTGGGCGAGGGGCCGGGCTGCTGCTCGGGTGGGGCTGGGCCCCTCGCGTGTAGTTTTGCTGGAGCTCCGGTCCACACGTCTTGTCGGCATGGAGTCTCAAGCGCAAGCCCCGTGCTCGGGGCTCTGCGCATGCGCGATGGGGCGGCCGCGCCCTTCCTGGTTCCTGATTGGCCCAAAACGTCCCTGGGCATGCTGGGGATTGTAGTCCTTTGGCGCCGGCTGCTGGGAAACGCAGTCTTTAGTCCCTTTCTCCTGCACATGGGGCAAAGCAGCCTTTTGTATGGTTGCATCTTTGTTTGTCTCTCCCCTCCAGTGCCCAAAACAGTACCCACAACACCCCTACGCCTAGCCTGTCCTTGTCTCTGCCTACCTGAGTCCCTGACAGGCTGCCTTTATTCACGTTATCCACGACTTCTTACAAGCTATCCAGCATGACACCCGTACCCACAAAGATGCATGCTCACAGAAGGCGAACATTCATGACTTATCTATGGACAACAGACTCTATTTCCACCACCAGCAGGTGTACCTACATACTCCCAAGCTGCAGAATGAAGCAATGAATATGTGTCTTGACTCTGCAATGGCCGGTCATCGAGGAACAGGGGTACGTTAGACTTACTCTGGAGATACATTTGGTGGCTGAGCATGGTTTCTGACATTCAAGACTACATAGTGTCATGCATTGACTTCCTGGCCATCACTGAGACTTGGTTACACCCAGCAGCGGGCCCTATGCTTATGCTGGCAGTCCCAGATAATTACTCTATCTTAAGACAAGACCGCCCCAATTCCAGAGGAAGTGGTGTCGCCATCATCCATAAGTGCAGTCTCGCCATGAAACTAGCTACCTCTACTGATGGCCTCTCTTGTGAAACACTATCAGTTAAATCACCACTCACCAACACCCAAACTCTTAACATCTACCTGATCTACCGCCCACCAGGCCCCATTGGCACCTTTGAGGAAGACCTTAACTCTATTCTATCTAACAACCTTAAAAGTTCCACTCAAGCTCTCACATTAGGGGACTTCAACCTGGGCTACAATGACCCGGATGACCATCTTGCCAGCGCCACAGCCAACACTCTTACTGAACTAGGCTTCGTGCAAAGATGCTCGACACCTACGCACGCAAAAGACAGAACACTCGACTGGGTGGCTGACTACAACTGCCTAGTGAATATCATAAAGACTTCACCTTTAGCCTGGACGGACCACCACCTGGTATCATTCATGCTTTCCACCGACAGACCTCCACCTACACCCATCACTAAGGCCCCACCCACTCTCACCAGAAACAAGAAGAACATGGCAGTAGAAAGACTTATCCCTAACCTACTTCCCACACTTAACACACTTCCTGACAACCTGGATCCCGAGTCCCTGGTCGAAGAATACAATAAGATTATGGCCACCTCGCTGGACTGCATCGCCCCCCTCAAACTTAGATCTAGTAAACCAAAAACGCACCTCAACAAATGGTACACACCATTCCTCAAAAATCTTAGGCAGCAAAAAAGAAACTGCGGGGCCATTTGGAAAAAATCCCCTTCAATCTCCAACAAAACCAAATTCTCGAAACTAGCTGCACTCTCCAAAAAAGAAATCTACCTGGCCAAACGAGCTTCCTTTGACTCTCGTATATCCCAAGCTAAATCCAACATGAAAGAACTTTTCTCCATCCTTAAAGAAATAGAAACCCCTATAGCACCCCTTGACACGTGCATCAAAGATAAAAACTGGTGCTCAGAAATACAAAGTGCCCTAGCGAATAAGATTGTGACTCTTCAAAGCAAAATCTCCAGCAAAAGAGCCACCCTGAATGACACCCTCAACTCAAAAATTCCAGATAAGCTCATGCCCACAGACCCCACCCGCTTCTAGTTCTCCAAAGTCAACATACTGGAAGTTGAAAAAATGATCCTGTCCCTGAAACCGTCTAACTGCCAGGGCGATTTGTGCCCTGCACAGCTCATTAAAGATGCTGCCCGTGATCTCTCCCCTTTCATCACAAAATTGATAAATGCCTCCTTCGCTACTGGATCCATCCCTACTAACCTAAAACAATCCTGGGTACTCCCACTACTGAAAAACCCCACACTTGACCCAGCCATACCTACAAATTACCGCCCTATAACGACTGTTCCCTTTTTACTAAAAATTCTGGACAAGGTTGCCTATGTACAAATACAGAAGCACTTGGAAGAACGCAACCTTCTAGGATCTAGACAATCTGGATTCCATCCCCAACATGGGACCGAAACTGCTCTCATTGACTTGAAAGCACAGATCGATCTGCTCAGAGACAATGGACAAGCGGCCCTACTCCTCCTCCTCGACCTACCTGCAGCTTTTGATTTGGTCGATCATTCTATCCTATGCTCACACCTCCACACCTCAGCTCACTTTTCCACTGAAGCCATCACCTGGATCACATCCTTCCTTAACGGTAGGACCATGAGGGTCTTCTCTCCCACTGCAGCTGCTGACCCTATACCCATCACCTGCAGTGTTCCTCAGGGCTCCTGTGTCTCCCCCACACTATACAACATATTTAACAAGCCCCTTTTCGATGATTTGGATCATCTTGGTATCACCTACACTAACTACGCAGATGATACTCAGATCCTCCTTCCACTTTCAGGAGAATATGAAAAGGATTTGGCCTTGCTAAATAGGGTGTACATCATCATCCAGGCATGGATGGCCACTCATGGACTATGCCTGAATGATGATAAAACCGAGCTTATCATCTTAGGTACCACATTCAGTATAAAGAAACTTGGCCCTGCCTATAATTCCTTCATGATTGACGGGAACAACATCAAAGTCGGACAGGAGGTCAAAATATTGGGATTCTACCTAGACTCTACTTTTTCCCTCAAAAGACAAGTGAGTTCTCTTGCATCCACCACAGCCTATACGTGCAAATTAATCCGCGCAGCCAGACCTTTCCTGTCGAACTCCAGCTGCCTGACACTTGCCAGAGCCATCATACTGTCTCGCCTCGACTATTGCAATGCCATGTACTTGGGGTCCACCAAGGCCACCACCAGTAAATTGCAAACCCTCCAGAAAAATGCTCGCAGAGCAGCTCTCGGCATCTCCAGAAGAGAGCACATTACAGGATTCAGCCAACAGAACAACTGGCTCTCCACTAGAGATAAAATTCTCTTAAAAACGGCATCACTCACCCACAAGTCCCTTAACAATGCTGTCCCAATTTACCTGATCAACAGATTCCACAGACAATCCCCCTTAAGACCCGTCAGAACTATATACAAAGACTGTTTATCTGTTCCCCACTACAAACGGGCCACCATAGGGGGTAGCAGTTTCCCGGTAAAAGCTGCCAAGCTCTGGAACTCGCTGCCTCCAAACCTTAGAGCAGACCTACCCTATCAGAACTTCCGATCCAAGGTTGTCTCCTGGCTGAAATTGGAGTCCCATTAAGACAATGAAATGCCCAGTGCTACCCGCACACATTGTAACCACGTGTGCCTTCTTGCTTACTTGTATATTACGGTCCCATAATATGACTGCTGATTTGTAAATAATACTATGTACCTATTTTTGTATCATGTATACTCTCTGTGTATTGTAACCAAGCTTTGAAATTTCTTAAATGCTGCGCCCTGTTACCCCCGGGTATGCTCGCGCATTATAAATAATAAAAACAAACAAACAAGCATTGTATGTCTACAAACGAAGAGACCCAGAAAACATCCTTTGGGTCATTTAGTTCCTAGTGCTCTTCCACAAAGGCCCTGGCAAATCATCTCAAATTATTTCATTGTGGACTTACCCAAGTTAAAGGGGAACACCACCATCATGGTGACCATTGATTATTTTACTAAGATGGCCCATTTCCAAGCTTTCAAACCAGTCCCTATGGCAGCCCAAATGGCCAGGACATTTATTGAAACAGTCTTCATGTGACATGATCTCTCTGAGGTGATTTTGTCAGATTGGGGCCCGCAATATACATCTAAATACTGGAAAGCGGTTTGTACCATACTCAACATTCAAACGGCCTTAAGTTCCAGATTTCACCTGCAAACTAACGGGCAAATGGAGAGGTTAAACCAAACACTCAAAGGCTATCTACAGTGTTTCACATCTGCTGCTAAAACAACTGATCTTAGATTCTGCTGCTGTCAGAATTGCATATAACAATGCCTCGCAATCATCCTTGGGAGCCAGCCCTTGCTTTGTTTCCTATGCCTTCCATCTGATATATTTTCCATCAGCTTCTGTTTCTTCAACCCAGTTACCTGATGTGGATGGCTTGGTCTTTGGTCTTCAACAGGGTCAGATGCAAGCTCTTGTGACTTTTGGGGCAGCACAGGACAGGAGCAAACGCTTTGCGGATCTCCATCGTAGAGCTGAACCTTCCTTCCTTCCTTACCTCCTGGTGATCAGGTGTGCCTGTCTTCAAGGTTTCTTCCTCGTCACTTGGTTCCGTCTAAACTGTCTCCCAAGTACTTTGATATGTTTGAAATCCTTGCAGCCCGAGTGCCTGCTGCCTTTCTTTTGCCACTCCCACTGACCTCGTCTAGACTGCATCCGGTGTTCCACATCTCTCAGCTGAAGCCTGATGTCCCAGTCTCATTCTCATCCTCCTCCGATCCCAACGCCTTCGGGACATGAATTTGAGGTGTCCGAATATGTGACTCCAGGTATTTTCATGGTTGTTTGCAATATCTGCTGGATTGGAGGGGCTACTCCCCGGCTGATCGTTCTTGGGAGTATGCCTCTTCTGTCCATGCCCCTCGTTTGGTCAGGCGTTTTCATTGCTTTCACCCGGGCAAACCGGGCCATCCCCTCTTGGGAGGGGGCATACTGTTACATCTCATTTGCTCTGGAACCGGTGGTGGAGAATCTCATCATTGTATACTGCGGTGTGCTCCCCCAACATGGTGGCTGAAGCGCCATGCACCTGTAGTTCTCTCTGTGGGGGCGTGTCAGGGAAGATGTTGATTCCACGTCATCGCTGTATGCAGAAGAGATTCTACTTGTACATTGAAGACAGCAGCAGTGGCGCGTTGCTACTCTCAGCAAGAAGCTCATGAGTTTGTTTCTATCCTGTTATCTGCTTTTCCTTCCTTGTTCTGTTCTGTTCATAAATCTTACTTCTCTCCTAATACCTTTCTTCTTGTCACGTAGAACTCATCCCCTCTTGCTTTTCGCAAGACCGCCACAGTTCCGCTCTCCCAGCCCGCTAAGCTGAGCTTAGGGGTAACGTCTCCTTCAACAAGATTACTGCGGCAACGTTCCTACATTTTCTGCAGCCGCGTATATCTGTCTGCCTCCTTTTTCAGCTCCAGGCAGCGGACCATGGGTAAGCACTGCTCCCACTAGCAGACAGCAATCCAGCACAGACAGCAGCACTCCGAAGGCTGATACCTCCCGCTGCCACAACATAGGAGAAGTCCTCCAACAATCCATACAGGGTTTTCTTCCCATTAGAGCCCCTGTCTCTCTGATTCCATACGTACAGAAGATAGCAGGGGTATCAGGGAGATTCTTGCCGGCACCATAGACTATTGCATTTGAGAGACTTGTCCATTGTGAGTAGTACAACATTTTCATGTTTTTGGGGAATGTGTGATGAAACCTCCTTAATGTAAAACGTTAAGGTATCTCCTGTCAACATGGAAGACAACTTGTTGTTCAGAGATAGATACATTTTTAATAGTTGGTATGAGGTCCCCTCACCACTCTGTTCTCCTACTGAGATAATGGTGTTCTCAGGAAACAGATTGTGGTGGACATTAAATTGAATTTGGTTAGGGTATCGTTCAATCAAGTGGCAAGTGCCATTCAGACTGACATAATTGGCACTCCTCTTCAAGTTTATTGGACAATTGGCTTGGGTCCAGAGAACCTGGCTCACGCAATCAATCAGAGGAGACAGGCTTGGAAGGAAACCGTTCCCCAGTAAACAGGGTGGGACCTCTGGAGTGAAAACGATCACTGAATGTTTCAGACAATGTTGCCCAATTTTGATAACGGTTTTAGAAAGATTTTATGACTCCCCCCTTCCTAGGTTGAGTTGGTCAAATGGTTGTCAAGGTTGCCTGTGAACCTGTGACCACCAGGGCTGATTAATCACACTGACCTTGTATCAGAACCTTATTTAGACTCTAATTTACAAAGAAAGTGTGAGTTATTGCACAGCTCAGCATGAGATTTCTTTATGTCATTTATTTCTTGAACTTGATCTTGGCTCGCAACCATGTATGCACTTCGTTCTTTGAGATTAAGTTCGCCTGAATTGGCTTCGGAACCTGCCAGTATAAACACGTATTTGGAGCTAAAATATGGAGTAGGTGTATCCCCCCTTTCCAGAGACGCTTTGCTGGTTTCTCATTTCAGAGGAAAATCTTCAGAATCCTTTTGATGGAGGTTACCTCTACTGTTTCTAGACTTTCTTGGTTTATAATTTCTCTTTTATCAAATTGTCTTTGATATTTAGGGATGTCTTCACGCTTCTCAGACTCTGTTTTGATATTATCGGATTCAGGGTCTTCTATTTTGACCCAGTTTTCTTTATGAGGTTTCACACCATCTCTGAAAGAGAAGACTTTCTTTTCTGGGTTCTCCTCTCTCTCAGTGGTGACTATTTAACTTGTATTTTCTTGGCTGAATGCTGGCAAACTCAGGATTGTGTTGGGCCCTCAACATCTATCCAGCAGCTATCAAATGTTTGCTGCTTGACCTGCCACTCGAGTTGAGATATCTTTTCTCATCCTTCAAATGTGTAGGGTAGTCTTTGGTCATACCTCTGTTGTTCCCTGAAAGGGTAACTATTCCTCCTAGCAAGGTAACTCAGGTAGTGTTGAAATTACGGGTGCAACTGTCATTTCTGGGTCTCCATTCCCCTTGATTCTAAGCTGTATAGTCCTAGCATCTAGGAGGAGACAGAGGGAATTTTCGGGAGATTTTCTTTTTATAACAGTTATGATTTTGAACATTTGGATTAGGATGGGGTTTTGAATTTCTTTCTCGTAAGATTAGGATTTCCCAGGGGACCTGTTCCTTTGTTTGGGTTCCTCACTGTTCCGGTGCAATGTATCTGTAGCCCATGATGGATCTAGCATCTTAGTACCACAGACTTATACATGTACCGGTGTCCGAAGTGACTGTATTTTGGAACACAGGTTGTGTATCACTCAATTGGGCAAAGGGCCTCCTCTGCCAGTCATTCTGCTTGCTAGCAGGAGGAGCATTTTTTGACCACCCATGACTCCAGGTCCAATGCAGGAGCGCTTTACACCTCTGCAATTTTTGCCATGATAGTTGTTCTAGGTGGTTTGGGAGTTGTGTGTTTGTTTTGTTTTCTCTAGGCTTTTGAACCTCATAAATACTTGCAGCTTGTGACGTCACCCATTCAAGACTCTGTGAATCACTGAAGTCTCTCAGTAATTGGGTTGCCATATATTTTGAAAGGGCAGGAAAAAACGTGGTTAAGAACTCTCTAGTGTTGGTATTTACACGCTGAGAAGTCTGAGCGAATGCACGTTTCAACTCTCGGGCAAATTCTTACAGAAATTGGTCCTCACCACACACCACATTGTGTGCAGCTTTGCGGGGCTCTTGCGGGTAATTGTAGGTAGAAAAGTGTTTTAATAAATGGATGCCATGTAAGTAGACCATTTATGGTGGTTTTTGACTCCCACCCCTGCAAAGAAGCTGGACAACTCAGGAGAGAACATCCATTTTACATACTCCATGTTATTGAGGTCCTTCCCTATTCAAAATGATGACATAATTTGTTCATACAACTCTAGATATTCCCAAACAGAATATTTCAAATTTTTGTGATAAGGAGACATTAAACCTTTGATGCCTTTTAGTTGTTTTAAGTAGTCTTTGATGAAACTCTTTTGGGATCTGCCCTTCTTGAGTCTTTGAATCAGAGTCCACTCTCCCTCAAGGTCAGATCTATTTGCTGAAACCCCATTCCCTTTTGTCACCTGGGCTCTCCCTACTGATTTCAGGAATGTCTTTTCGATGCATGTGACACAGACTCCTCGCTTTGTTACTCTTTTTGGAACTACTCAGGATTATTTTCCCAGGATCCCTTTTTAGAGGTCAGGTTATAGGGGACTTCTTCCTCTGAGGGTTGCAAAAAAACCCTCTCTCTTTCCCTAGATGGCCTAGAGACATTCTCCCAGTCTATCATTTGGGAAGAGACTTTTAAAATGCCTTTCTTCGGCTGAATATTTGTCTTTCTATCTCAGCCAAGTGGGCTAAATGATTTCTCTGCAGGATCATTTTCTGCAGCTCTAGGTCTCTCAATCCTCCCTGATATTTTTCCTCAGGCCCAGATGTATTTTATTTTCCACTCCTGTCCCCTCCTGACATGGTGAATGGGACACCATCCCCCATTCTCGCGGGTAAGGGTGAGAAGTCATCTATGTCTGATAAGCAATGCTCTACTTCCTGGTCAGAAATATTTTGGAGAGGAGATGCTTGACACCTCAAAGCTCCTTGCTCTATAGTTCACAAGTCATTTTTAATTGCAGTTTCTGTTGTAAAAATACATTCTTGTGCTGGAAAGTTTGAATAGCACTAGAATATTCATGTTTTAACTCTCGCCAGTGTAAAATGTCTTTTTCAAATGACTCTTTTTGTTGAACTGCCTGTTTTAGGTCAGCCTGTATTTGTTCCAAAATAAAAAAGTCCTGTAGGTGCAAATTTGCATCTTTCCTTTTGGATAGTTCTTGGGAAGAGACTAGGCTCAGACCCTCATTTTCTCGTGCCTGATTTACTTTTTGGATCAGCTACTGTTTCTACTGAATTAGAGCATCACATTCTTGTGTAAGTTGATCCCTCTGTTATTTTAGGACTCTAATATGATGATTGATATGATGAAATACAGTTTGGGACTCAAAATTTGGGGAATTAGCTTACTATTTTCTTTATTTAATTCTACAATGTGTAGTTTCGGTGCCACAATGTTGTTTAAAAGGGCATTATTATTTACAGACTGGTCATTATACTGCGCATGCAGCTTATTGTGAGCCACCATACACTTATTATAGATGTCCTGGAGACTCATAAACTGTGTCAAAATGAGTACTGCAACTCATTACAATGGGCCTCATCACGAGTTGGGCGGTATCCCGACTGGGATACTGCCCAACTTTATTTGCGTTAGCGCCCACCTGTCCGGCGGTATTACTGCCCAATCATGGGTTGGGTGCTAAACATTACTTCCCATTCCCCATTATATGGGGAATTTTCAGTGCAATTTCCACTCGGTAATACCGCTGGCGCTAATTGTGCCACAAATTGGCATTTATCTGGAGTGTTTACCCCAGCCCTGAGCTGGCGTAAACATGACAGACTCCAGATTGGGCAGAGCGGTAAATACGGCGGTAACCCCATTACCACTGCATTTAAGGGCTACCACCCAGCTCGTGATGAGGCCCAATGTGTGTTAATTTCACTTTGCATTTGATCGATATTACGCTCCTGCAATACAGAAACCTGGCTTTCTTTCAGTGTTTCTTGCAACCTATAAATGGCTTTCAGTTTGTTATTACCCAAATTCTTGGAGCTCAGTAGCTCCTCATGATTTTTCTGGGCTGCTTCTTGACAATGTTTAATCTCAACATCCCAGTTTTCTAATCTGCCCTCCACCAATTGAAGGTAGAGCTAAGGGTCTGCAGAGAGGTTAAACCGTTCTACTTTCACTGTTGAAGTTATATGTCCACTCTGTAGGGGCTAATTTAATGGGCCTTTTTCAATTCAAATATTTGAACTCAGATTCCATTAGTTTCATCATTTCTGTATCCCATATTTCAATATAATCCCCCTTCAAACATAATTTTGAAAGGGCCTGGGCTTTAACCACAGACATTTCAACATCAGGCATTTCTTTATTTAAAATATAACCATCTATCTCCACAATTCTCGCTAAACAATAATGCTAACTTTTCTTACTCCTATTTTACCACTATCACTCAGTCATTTACAACTCCAATTCAAACCTCTTATTCTACAGACCTTCAGACTTCTGTGCACACCTTAGTATTGTATTTCCTTATGAGGTTGCAAATACAACAAAATCGTCTACACACATTTGTGGGCTCTGCACAATGTAGTTTACCCCTGCTAACTGTGCAGGGAGTATGCTATTAAAGACTAGAAGGCGAGCATTATGCTTCAACTTCTTATTTATTACTCCTCAGCAGTTTCAACAACACACAATAAAACTCTGAAAAGTATCTACATGTCACTTTTCTTTCTTGAAACTACAAATCCCAAAGTCTCTGTAGTTTACTCCTGCACAGCCCAGCTATGACACCTTCCTGCGCCTGGGCTGTTCCTGTCTTTTACGTGCTCTGAACAGTCTTTCGAACCTTTAAACCAAGTCCCGCCAACAGAGCGAATAACGTCAACTTGCAACAGCTGCCCTCGCTGCTTCCTCCTGAACTGCTTTGTTCCGCCTAGCTCCCGTCATTTGTCGACCTCTGCTTAATTGTTCTTCTGCTCTTCCCCTAGGGAGCATACAAATAACACATTAAGGGTGGCGTCCATGTACTGTTGCAATCATCATATATCACATACATAATAAACAATACATTACTGGGTGGGAATTTAATACTCGCCTCCTAGTGTTTAATAAAATGAATACTCTCTGCACAGTAGCAGGGGTAATCTACATTCTATGGCAAGACTGGAGGCGAGCATTATGCTTGTTCAAAGCTTCCCCAATACTGTTATGGCCACGCTCTCTATCGGCCTGAAATAGAACTCCTTAAAAGTATGGTCACTCACCCAATCTGCTGCTAGCATAATCTCATGAAGTGACACACCTGTCGTGGCCGCTCTGGAAGCCATTGCTCTTCTCACAGAATGCGCTCCATAAATTCCCAAATCAATCCCTGCTGCTTGCATTACTCTTTCACCCATCTCACAATGGTGTCCGTGGCTACTGCTTGAAAAGGCTTTCTGCACGCTATCAACAACCGAGTAGTACCGGCTGCCCTGTACTCTGCTGTCCTACTCTCATACTCTCTAATGCATCTTGCGACACACCATTTGGGGTTACTCGGGAAATATGGGTAATACACCGAGGTGGTGCCTGTTTTAGTCCTCCGGACTACTAAGAAAGTCACCCCTTCTGGCCCGAAAGACTTCCTGTCAATCTCCAGGGCTCTGACATCTGCCACACGCTTGCAGGATACCAAACATAGTAGCATTGCTAGCTTGCCTAACAACTGCTTTAACAACAAATACCTATCCACTGGCCAACTCTCCAAAAGACGCAGTACTACTGTTACGTCCCATACCTTGTTATATCTTGGCTCCAGCGTTACCTTATACTTTGCTCCTTTGATAAGCCTTGCTACCTCCGGGTGTTCCCCTGCTGGGATTCCTTCCACTGGTAGGTTTCCTGCTGAAATCGCTGATCGGTACACTCCTATGGTGCGAAATGCTCTCCCGTCTTGCAACAGTTGTGCTACAAAATTTAATATAGCTACTATAGGAGCTGAAACGGGATGAAAATTTCTCCCTCTACACCAGCTCGACCACTTAGCCCAAGCCGCGTCGTAGCTCCTCCTAGTTGATGGTGCCCAGGATTCAGCGATAAGCTCTGCAGCCTGCGCGGAAATGCCTGGCAGTGCCCAGCGTCTCCTGATATTCTGCACGCTATGAGCGGGAGAGTCTCTCTCACTATCAGAGGATGACATGACCCAACTGTGTCCGTGAGCAGTCGCTCTCCTTCCTGAAGGACCCGCAGAATATCCGCCGCCATCTCCATTAGCTTCGGGAACCACACCTGTGATTTCCACAGTAGTGCTACTACGACCAATTCTGCTTTCTCCCTCCGACACTTCGCTAGAGTCCAGTTCAGCATCATGAACGGAGGGAATGCGTAGTGCAGGTCTCCTGCCCACTGCTAGAGAAATGCATCCATACCTTGTGCTTCTGGGTCCAACCTCCAGCTGAAGTGGCTGGGCGTCTGAGCGGAGAGACGGGATGCAAAGATGTCTACATGTATCGGACCCCTCCTCTGATTCAGCCTCTGAAACACTGCTGGATCCAGCCTCCAGTCGCTGGAGTCCGATAGGTAGCGCGAGTTACAGTCGGCCACTACATTCAGTGCCCCTGGCAGATACTCCACGATCACCGAAGTCCCTGACTGGAGGCAGAAGTGCCGGAAATCTTTCGCTACCTCCGCTAGCAACTTGGACTTGGTTCCCCCCAGGTGATTGATGTACCTGACCGCTGAAATATTGTACATATTCAGTAGAACGCACAAACTCACTCTCACTTTGGTGAAAGCTTTGATCGCAAATGACCCCGCTAGGAGTTTGAGGCAATTTATGTGGAGGCCAAGCTCCATTTTCCTTTCCTCTCCAGAGATCTGCATCTTGCTCCCCAGTCTACTCAGCTGGCATCCGACTTTATCACTAAGTCTGGTCGGTCTCCAAAAATGGCACGTCCATTCCAGGCATCCATATTCTTCAACCACCATTCTAGTTCTGTAATGGACTCTTGATCTAACGGTACATGCTGGTGGTATCTCAGCCCTTGCTGCAAGTGTCTTATTTTCAGTCTCTGCTGCGCTCGATAGTGCAAGGGCCCGAGGAAAATAGCTTGATTAGAGGCTGCTAACAGTCCCACTATCCTTGCTAGTACTCTGAGTGAAATTGTCTGTTTGCTCAGTCAGGCTCTGATCTGCCTCTCGATATCTCATATCTTCCGGGCTGGCAGCTCTAGTGTAGCTTTCCTGGTGTCTAGGACGAAACCCAGGAAGTCTAGCCTCTGCGCTGGTGACGTGTCTGATTTTTCCACATTCACCAGGAACCACAGCGATGATAGAAGCTCCTGAACCCATGCTGTCTGGTAAATTAATGTCTCTCGGTCCTCCGTCAGGAGTAACAGGTCATCCAGGTATATAATCATCCTGATTCCCTTCTCTCGAATCGTTGCTGCTACTGGCTTCATCAATTTGGTGAAAGCCCAGGGAGCCGAGCCAAGACCGAATGGCATTCTCCTGAATTGCCATAGTTGTTCGTTCCAGCGAAAAGCTAGGAAGGTCTTGTAGCTCTCTTGGACCGGCACTGTGAGGTAGGCGTCTTTCAAGCCTAACCTCGTCAGCCAATCTCCTTCTCTCAGGGAGTCCCTGAGCTCGTGTATGCCCTCCATCTTGAAATGGTGGTATACGATACAGCTGTTCAGTTCTTTTAAGTTTATAACTGGCCGCACCTTCTCCTTTCTGTGGAACAGAAACATATTGCTCACGAATCTTGGAGGACATGCGCACCTCTCTATGGCACCCTTCTTTTCTAACTGTCTCAGCTTGTGGTCTAAGCACTCCTGCTCCGCTTGCGCTAATCGCTGCTGTTGAGGATAGCTCCTCTGTATGGGTGTCTAAACAAATTCCCGCTGCAGACCTCTGACGGTTTGCAAAACCCATGTATCGCTGGAAAGCATGCGCCAGTTGCCCCAGAAAATGTCTGTTCTCCCTCCAACTGGTGGGTACTCTGTTGCTCTCACCTGGTGTAAAGCCTTGTCCACACCCTGGTCCTCTTCCTCTGCGCCCTCTTGGGAATCGCCCTCTTGCCGGGAGAAGGTGTCCTGTTGTTTGTTTTCCCAGTATTGTGCTCTGGGATTGGAGGGTCTTCTACCACCTTGAAAGCGACCGACCGCACGACCCCGAAAGCGGCCAGTCCCGGCAAAATCTCTGCCTGGAAATACTTTCCGTAAAGATGTTTGTGCTTTTTCCAGTGATGTGTATGTCCCGACGAATCGGCCCATCTCTTTCCCAAAAGTTTCTCCAAAGAGAAGTCCTGTGCCGCTTCTCCAACTTCGTCGGACGCTAGTTTGCTCAATTTCGGATCTATCTTGAGCAGTAGTCCTCTCCTTCTCTCCAAAGAGATGGTGCAGTTGGCGTTGCCTAGAACGCAAACCGCTCTGTGCCCAGCTTGCCAGGGCATCAGGATTCACTTCATCCCCTGTTTCTTTGGCCCTTTCTGCCAGGTCCATTATTTTCGCAAGAGGTCCTGACAGGTCTAGCACTTTCTCTTGACAGCTCCTCCATGATCTGCCAATTCCCTTCCGGGGATCTTTACTGGTCTTCGATACGAAGGTTAACATTTTAGGGTCTAGCTCGGGTGTCTCGGCCACTTTCCCAGGGAGGTCTGGCCGTGGACATTCCGTGCGTAGGCGCTGTCTCACCTCCTTGTCTAGGGCTTTCCGAAGTCTTATTGTCATATATTGTGCGACCTTGGGGGAGGACTGCCAATCTGAGGACCTGGGGTTGCGGATACTGTCCAGATCGAACATGTCCACAGTGTCCTTGTGTTCGCCCTCTAGGTGTTTTTCTTTTTTGGGTTATCTTTCCCCCACAGAGTTTTGCCCACTCTTCTTCTGCTACATCTTCCTCTCCTTGACAGGATATGTCTCCTTCAACTGGCTCCTCTTCCAAGCCCGGGTCCTCTCCTCCCATATTATCTTTCCCTGGGGAGGGGGTCGTGAGACTTGGCACTGTGTGACACTGTAAATAAGCTTCTTTCAGCTTTGCGAATGCATTGACTGCCTCTGGGGTCTTCTCTTTCACCCCGTATGTACGACCCGGGGGGTCATAAGAGGTCTTCCTCTTTCGGGTCTACTTACATCCCTTTTCTGTGGACATGCCTTCCATCTCCTTGGTGCTTTCTCAGGGCTGGTAAAGCATTGTCTCTACAGTCTCCTGCCTTTCTTGTAGGGGTTTTACCCCTTGCACCACTACATTGATCAGTGAGCTTCCCAGCCCATCCTTAAAGCTAGCTGCGAGGTCTAGAGTCTGCTCCTCCTCGCCCCATTCAAATTCTGACATTTTGTATAGTGCTGTGTGCCTGGTTCCTGAGACAGGTGTCTTCGCACGGCCACATTGCTTGATCTGATGCCTGATATATATGATCTCTAATGTTATTATTTCTTTTTTTTCTTCCTTTCTGTTTTTTTTGTCCAGCAACTTCCCCCGCTTTCTCCTGGTTCTTATTGCTGCCAGATAGGCTGAAGAGCCTGGTCACTGCTAGAGGCACTTTCTCTCTTTCCGTGACTCATGCTGCCTCACTGCTGCTTTATTGGCTGATTCGGGCTGCACGTCGCTCTTTATACTATGCGGAATCGCATGTCCACGTCTGCGATATACTTCATATAATATAAACTTGCTAGAGGAGCGCGAGAGCTCTGTTAATCACACCGCCAGACTCGGCAATCTTAATACTATGAGATGTGGTTGTGCTCCGGCTCCACCTCCCCAACGGTGGGGGCGCCGCGGCTGCTCTTCTCCAGGAAAGCTGGCTAAGCCCCTAGAGTGCTGGGAATGCGGCACAGTGCAGCCTGCTTCAGGCGTCCTACTGTTAGCCTAAAACATTAAATTACTAGACGTAAACGCCCCTACGTACTCTCTAAACACTTTAGGCACTATCTATATCACTCATATGTCACATTCTGTTCCCATTCTCCGTTCAGCCTAACTAAACATAACCATTATACAGAGGAGGTATTAAATGGTACTTATCTGCTGAAGAGCAGTAAAAGAAGAAGAGGAGCCCAGACACAGGAAGGTGTCATAGCTCGGCTGTGCATGAGTGAACTACAGAGACTTTGGGATTTGTAGTTTCAAGAACGAAAAGTGACATGTACATAATTTTCAGAGTTTTATTGTGTGTTGTTTTAAATGCACATGGATCTCCAAATGTACATTTGACTTATCCTGAGCACGCATCCACCATGCATTGAACAGTGTATAAGGGACCAGGATAACATTGTCATTTTATTGGAAACCGAATTAAATCAAAACATCCCTGCCTACCTAAGTCTCGCTAGCTCTTACTCCTTTAAAAAAAAAAATGTCTCACCCCACTGAATGGACATATCTGAATTTAAAAAATAATTTTAGAAAACTTAATTGAATGACAAGCTACTTCACATTCCCGTGTGTAAACCACTTGCAAACAGGAACGTGTATGTTTAACGTAAATGTTTGCTAGATTCCATTCAGTGGTGTTTCTATTGTATTATTGGGTAAATGTGTACATTTGTACTTTTTAATGGGCAACTTAAAGCGGGAAAATGGGTAGCAGTTACTAACCCTTTCCCTTTTGTCATGAGCAGTTCAGGATTAATAACATGATTCTGCTTGGTGGTATAGTTAAGAAATTACAACAATTACATTATTTTTCTGGTAGGCACACAGTGAGATATCCTTTTGACTAGCAGAATACTTCTTCTGTGCGTGATCATTACAGAAGAAGGAGGCGTGGGATCTCCCAGTATACTCACCATATGACATATTCTATTAATCTAGAATTCCAGAAGCATATACACTTCTGAAATGTTTATTAGTTTCTCAGAATGTATAGAAAATGTATGTCCCTCGCCCTTTCAGTACTTTCAGTAATAAAAAGTGCTGGGATTTAATTGATTCCCCTTCAGAGTATCGCTCCCCTTAGAATTATTTCCACTTAATATTATACTTAAATAGGAATTTCTGTTGTCTGTCTCAGAGACAGGTGAGCCACCTCTTACAGACTGGTTCCATCCCCCCCTCTAGGAACAGGTGGGCTTCAGTCAGAAAAATTGGGCTTGTCTGCTGTCTCTTCCACTGATGAAGGCCTGGGACTTTAACTCCAGGTAGGACTCTCTTCCAGTGTACTGCTAGCAATCCAAAATGGGTCCAAAAGGAAATCAATCTATTCTGTTCTCCTTTCCGTTGTTGCCAATTCTCTTTCTCTTCTTCTTTTAGTCTATTAGTCAGTCCATTTGAGACAGTGAATGAGCAAGAGAGCGTGTCCACAATCTATGGGTTTTAACGTTTATAAATCGGAAACCACACCCTAATTTCTCTAATCCTATTTGTCAAAGTATGTAATTGGACAGTGTTCCAAAAGTGACATCACACTAAACCATACCCTCTGTACTCTTTGGGCAGATTAACGAAGAGGGCAATCTAATGGGAGTGACTTCCGAACCCAGTTTCCCTCCCATTTGATGTGAAGCCAACTTGGAGATGTCTACCTTAGCCAATTCTAACTTTCAGAAACATCATATTCCTTACATCTGATCATGTGACTAATCAGTTCATCAGGTTGCTCGCACTCAGGCAAATCAAATGGAATATAGCAGGGCTTTTAAAACATCTTGAGGATCCAGGCTAGATTGCCTTTATTTGAGGCTTCTAGATACTCCTGTTATAGGAAATAGTGATAATGGAAAGGGCTGCACTGCAGGGCTACCAATCATTCTACATCCCAACAAAAAAAGGGCCGAAAGGGCAACCGAGTGGAGGTTTGCTTATCTGGTTGGATGTAGTGTTAAACTGGGATGTGGCTGATCAACCAACAAGCTCAGCAGATATTCAACGCTTGTTCATATGAACTAGCCGGGAAAATAATAATATCCACCTGTTCAATATTTATAAATGAGCAAGCCTTGACAGAGAGAATCCAAGAATCGATGAACTCATGGAAGACAGTTGAGTCCTTTTTATTAGTTGTGGGATATGTAAATATGCAGTTAGAGCCCATCTGAGAGCTGGGGGTATTTGGGAGAGCCAGGATACAGCATGGGACATCCCACCTCTGGTGGCAGCCCCAGCAAAGAGAGCTCATCATTCTGCGATAGAGACCGCCCACATATTCTATAATCTGGAACTTAGGGCATGCAATGGTCATTTTTCAAGATGACCAGCCAGCTAAGCCAACCTTTTTAAGCCATAATGGTCTTTCTACCATAGATTTCATTGTGATCACAGGGAAAGATTGGGATAGGGTGAAACATTTTGAGGTCTTGGATAAGGTTGACAG
Source organism: Ambystoma mexicanum (assembly GCF_040938575.1). Lineage (NCBI taxonomy): Eukaryota > Metazoa > Chordata > Amphibia > Caudata > Ambystomatidae > Ambystoma > Ambystoma mexicanum. Next base: position 678,013,715 of record NC_090927.1, on the reverse strand, counting down.
CAACCAGAAACGGTTGAGTGTCGGGTTACATTTGGAGCAGGGGATCTGAGGCTCAATTATATGCTCGGAGCAAGCAGAATCAATATTCTTGACTGGGCACATGCATAAATATGTTAAATGGTCTAGGCTAATCGAGCAGGATTTGAAGCCTGTATTATATGATGCCTTCCTGGACAACCTGGGTGCCATCTGTAGAAATGGAATATCTGACCATGATACTTTAGCAGAGTTTGATAAACTCTGAGATAACGTAATTCCCCATATAACCTGCTCAGCTTGTAAAGGGAAAGAAATGCCCTGCGTAAAAGTGGCTGGTTGATGAAGCAAGTAGAGAGGGGAAAGTGAAAATAGTGACCGGGGTGAAAGCTGGCCAGGCTCTAGATAAGGCTCAACTTAGACTTTATAAAGCTAATTATACACATCTAATTGCAGAGGATTAGAAGTAGAGCTATGCTAGAGAAAAACTGGCCACCTTGTAATAAGGTGGGCATTTTTTTTTTATTTGTTTCTCTCCATCTCCGGCCTTTTTTCGGTCTAGGAATGTTTTGTGTCTAGTTTGTCTTGTCTGCGCCCTCACACCTACGGGTCTATGGCTGCGCATTATAAATTAAAGTAAAGTAAAGTAAAAAAGCAAATGAAGAGGGGGCAATATAGCTTACTGGAAAACTTTTCGGGCCCATATGGTGGCTCAGTAAAGGTTGTAATCTCCACCACTAGCATCCAAAAGGAAGATAAGGCAGTGGGTGGGGGTGCCTTTCAATTGAGCATTAAAGAAGTCAGCAAAGCTACAAGGTCCCAAAAAAGCAGAAAGGTCTCGGCCCGGATAAAGTACCAAATGACCTGTATAAGGACGAGGTTATGATGTGGGGTCCAATTCTCTGCAAATTGTTCAATGCAATCATCAACTGTGGTATAGTACCCGCCTCCTGGCAAGGGGCGGTTATTGTCCCTATATTATATGAAATTATATGATATGGCCTTTATAACGTGCCTATAAACAAGTGTTTCACGGTGTGCCGTGGCAAGGGAGGGGGAACAGAAGGAAGACAGAGACAGCGATCCTACTAGGCCAAGTATCATTCAGATCGTGCAAGTGCAGGGTTAACGGGGAAGAGTGCGGAGTTGTAGGGGGCTGGTGAAATTGCAGTACAATGGGTAATAGAATAAATGAAACAAAAAGAGAACTAGGGCCAGCTTGTGGCAAGTGCAAGGATAAGTGCAGAAAACAGGTGTCAAGTGCAGGTGGGGGACTGTCGGGATACAGAAAACAGTCCCCAAGTGCGTGGATTGGCAGGGAGGGGGAGGCAGTGCAGGTGTGTAACTGGCGGGGGAGGGGACCAGGGGCCCGAGATCAGAGGGTGGCCAGGTGACCAGTACAGTTTCAGCAAGGAGTTCAGCAGGGGAGAGGGGGAGAGAAAGCAGAAGCAAAGAGGAAGGTTTTGAGGTGCTTCCGGAACCGGAAATGGTACTCCGAAAGTTTCAGGGAGGCAGGGAAGCTGTTCCAGAGGGAGGCCCCAGCCGAAGAAAGAGATCTACCACCAGTGGTCGAAGTGTACGAAAAGAAGTAGTGGAACCATGTTCCCTACTGGCCTGCACCACTCCCCACAAACTCCATCACCGCGCCCACTCCCATGCACAATACAAACCCCAAAACACATGCACCTGCTGTTTAAGGGCACGTCCAGTGCAGTGCACTGAAAGTGCAAGCTTCAACTTCTTCCTACACTTTTATTTTAAAACTAAACCGTTCCGGAATGGTTTCTTTTTAAAATAAAAGTATAGGAACAGTAAAACGTAATAGAAAGAAGTAGAGGAGCACCGCTCCTGACCGCTCCCGCTCACTTTGACCACTGTCTACCACCAACTCGTTGCTTGGAGAAGCGACTGACCCTGAGGGAGTTGGTGGCGGATGAGCGAAGAGCTCGAGAAGGAAGATATTTAGGAAGACATAGTTGAATGTATTGAGGCCCCAGGCCCCAGAAGGCCTTGTGGACAATGCAGAGGGTTTTGAACTTAATCCTCGCAGCCACTGGCAACCAGTACAGAGATTTCAGTCCTGGAGAGATACGATCCCTGGGCTTCTGGCCAAGGACAAGTCTTGCAGTCCTGGTCTGGATGAGTTGCAGAGGGCGGAGAGTAGAAGCAGGCAGATTTAGAAAGAGGCTGTTGCAATAGTCCAGCCTAGAGAGAACCAGAGCTCTGGGGGAAGGAGAGAAAAGGAACATTACCTCTGAGGAGGTGCAGCTGGTAGTGTGACTTCTTAAAGACGTCAGAGATGTGAGGAGAGAAGGTGAGTGTGGAGTCGAAGATGACACCAAGGTTTTTTGCCTCGCAGGTGGGAGCAGGAAGATGGCCAAGAGAGGCTGGCCAGAGAGTGACAAGAATGGAGGGAGCGGGTGTGCCAATGAGCAGAATCTCAGTCTTACTGGCATTAAGGCAGAGATCATTGGCGGTACACCACTCCTGGAAAGCAGACAGATAGTCAGAGATATGAGACGAAGAAGAGGTGGCCAATGGTAGCCTTAAAATGAGCTGAGTGTCATCCGCAGAGCACTGAAAGTTGGGGCAGAGAGTGGCAATGCGGTGGGCAAGAAGTGCAAGGTATTGGTTGAACAGCCAGGCAGAGAGGTTAGACCGCTGGGGGACACCACAGGTAGAGATAGGATAGGATGGACCAACGTTGGACCTCAGAGGGTCGATCAGAGAGGAAAGAGGTCAGCCACGCCAGGGCCTGACCGGTGATACCCAGGTTATCACGGAGACAGATGAGCAGGATGGCATGGTTGACCGTGTCAAAGGCAGAAGAGAGATCAAGTAAGATGAGGACACAGGGGTGTTCTAATCAGGGTTGGAGAGCAGGTCTTCAGGGATGTTCAGGAGAACAGTTTCCGTGCTTCTGGTAGCTCTGAAGTCAGACTGATGGTCATGAAGACAACCAACAGATTCAGTGTGAATATTAAGCTGGGAGATGGCCAGCTTTTCCAGGAATTTGCCCAGGAAGGGAGTGATGGAGATTGGCGATAGTTAGCCAGGCAGAACAGGTAGCACAAGGGAGTGCTTCAGGGCAGATGGGAAGACTCCAGTGGGGAAGGAGTGGTTGCAGAAGTCAGCCAGAGCAGGAGCCAGGGAGGCAATGTGGTCCTTGATGGTTTTGGAGGAACAGGGATTAACCTGTTTTGATGATTCTTTCATAGATCGGACTTGTCTAGAAACCTTGTCTGGGGAGAACAGGGGAAAGGCAGAGAAGGAGGGAGGAGAGGTGGCCGAAGAAGGGCCACAGGAAGAACAGGGAGTAGTGGGGGGCAGGGGAGAGGAAGAAAGAGAGGGCAGAATGTCCTGAGTTTTAGAGATGAAATGAGAAGCCAGAGCTGTGCATAGGGCCTGGGAGGGGACAGGAGAAGTGGAGACTGCAGCAGGATTGGCCAGTTCCTTGCAGATTTTAAACAGTTTGCCCAAGTTCTTAGATGCTGCAGAGATGCAGGCTTGGATGTGACCTCTCTTCTTGGTGCGGACAGAGAGCCGGTATTACCTTTGGAGCAGGCGGCAGGCCAGTTTGTCAGAGGATGTACCAGAAGCACGCCATTTCCACTCGCCACCCTGCACTTGCATTTGAGGGTGACGAGGTCTGAGTCGTACCAGGAATTGCACTTGGCTTTGGGCTTCAAGCAGATCCTCATGACAGGGGCAAGAACATCAAGAGTTTCAGATATAGCAGAGTGGAGCATGGAAAGGGCTTTTTCAGAGTGTGAGTCAGCCAAAGAGGGATGGTGGGGTGAGAAAGTGGTGGCGAAAGCCTCAACTGGCAAACGCTTCATGGGTCGGATAACCGAGAAGGTGGGCGGCAGTGCTGGAATTGGCTTAGCCTGGGGGCAATAGAGGGTGAGCTGGGAGGAAAGGAGAAAGTGATCACTCCAGGAGAGAGGAGTGGTAACGGGGATAGAAAGGGGGAGGTCTGAGGAGATCAGAACATCCAGAGTGTGCCCTGCAGAGTGGAACATCCAGAGTGTGCCCTGCAGAGTGAGTCGGCCAGAGGGGAGAATAGAGCATGCAAGAGAGTCACAGAGGTCACGGAAGAGTCCAGAGGAAGGACAGGAGGCATGCAGGTGGATGTTAAAGTCTCCAAGAAGGATGTGTTGAATGGTAGAGACCAGGAGGGAAGAGGTAAAGTCTGCCCATTCAAAGAGGAAGGAGGAGATCTGACCAGGTGGTCGATAGATAATAGCCACAGTAAAGGAATGGCTAGGAGAGATAGAGAGAGCCAGCAGCCGAGGCATTTGAAAGAGGAGTAGGCCTGCATAGGAATGACAGAGGCAGGAATCCACTCAGGGAAGATCAGACCTACACCCACTCCTGAGCGGTTGGACGTGGGCGTGGGACTACCAAAAAGGAGGCAGGGACTTGCCAGCCAAATATGGCCAATTTCTTTGCTGTAGAGACGGGAAGACTATTGGACAAACTAGTCTACCCCATTTACAATAATTTCATATTTAATCATTTTAATATAATTAGTGACCTTCAGGCAGGGTTTCAAAAGTGGAAAAGCACAATAGACCGGGGCTTTGGGCTGTTCCTGTTGATCCAGAAATACACTGTGCTGCTGAAAATAAAGCTGTAGGCTGTGTTTGTGGATCTCGGGAGGGCCTTTGATGGAGTCTTGCAGGCCTTTTATGGTGAATATTGAGGGAAAGAAGTACTCCTCTACACTTGCTCTCCATAGTTCCAGTATTGTACTCTGGAAACCAGGCTGTGGTGTGATGTGGCCTTGCTGGCGAGAAGGGTATAGGACAGGGGTGCATGCTCACACCCCTGCTCTTGTGTCCACATCGAAGAGATAATTGACTCATTACTGCTGAAGTGCATGGACTGCCCCACGATGGGTCGGAATAAATATCCGGCTCTATTCTATGCAGATGACGGCATCATTATGGCCACCTCTCCCCAAGGTCTCAAGGCTACTCTGGACATCTTCCAGAATAAATGTAAAGATCTTGATTTGAATGTAAACATCAGAAAGACGAAGGCCATGGGGACACTTCGGTTGGCCTCTTTCACCAAATCATGGAGACCTAATGGGTCAGGTGTCTGACCTTTATGCTGGGCTGACAATGAACTGTTACCCTTTTTTATTGATCTGTGAAGCGATGCACCTATTGAAAGGCCGGTACTTGAGACTAGGGGTGTACCGAATAGTTAATTTACTATTCGGCCGAATACCGAATAGTTGGTCCAACTATTCGGCCAGAACCGAACAATGACCAAATAGTAGATCAGTACTGGAAATGTGTCACGATATGCATAACAAGCCAAAACGGTTGGCTTTGCCAATGCTTGTTTTAACAAGACTTCAGTGAAGGACATGCATAGTGCTTATAAATAGTATGTTAAGCAAAAAGAGTACACATGATGCGTTTTCACCCTATCTTGAAGCCTACAAATACCATACCAGAATGCAATTCCACAAAATTATAAACAATTGCTTGTAGGCAGTCTTAAGCATAACAAAAGATAATGTGTAATGGTAACCTTTTGCATTGTTTAACAAAGGCATGCTTTATATGATGCCAGTTAAAAGTGACATTCTTCTCCAAAAAACAAATGCATTTAGCACACCAAATGCGGACATATAAATACTATTGAAATAGTGCACATCTCTTTTTGGTCAACATATTTTATAGCAACTAGTTTTTCTGTCTGTGCTTTCAGTATTGAATGCACATTTTCAAGCCCTTGTCCCCAACAAATGTTCTTAAATGGACCATTACTTAAAAAAATGAATGTGAATAAAGAGGAGAACACTGATGCACTGGGATCAGTGTGCTGCTTCCTCCAGCTGCGTCCCAGGAGGGCGAGGCCTTATTCATGTTCTAAACTAAATGAACTGGTGTAGTTCACTCCCCCCGCCGTCAGTATAACCTTTATTATCTTCCCTTCAATTACCCCGGCTGCTAATGAAACTTAGCAGCAGTGGTCGGACTTGGCGCCACAACAGTGATTGAAGAGAAGCTGCCCTGGACAGAGGCCCATTAACTCCCCCATCTTATCTGCATTTATTTGCATTTAGAACAGCATTCACCAGGCTGTAAACAGAAGCATGCCGCATGGATAATGTGAATGAGATGTCACGGTTCAACGCACACATGGGCAGGGGTGAATGGGCTGTGTTTGGATTAATTGACCTGCCATCCATGGGCTATCGCCATGACTCTTTGATATGATATGATATGATATGGCATTTGTAACACGCCTATACACAAGTGTTATCGCCTATACTTTGCATTCCATTGCGTTGGTGAGTAGTGATGCTCCATTGCCACACTGCCGCATTTCGCACACATGCATGCACGGCCCGCACTGTACAGTCCCGCTACCCGCCTTCCCTTGTGGAGCTTCAGAATCCTCGTAGCAATCAGTTCCCTCGTCATGTCAGCGACTCTAGCTTGGTGCCTGTACTCAGCTCTGAGCATGAAGTCATCTGCTTCCTGTCACAGTGATTGTCTTATCGCCAAGTTCTTATGGGAGAATGGTGAATAAACGCCCCAGTTTTGGTTGAAAAAATGTAAACACGTGCCTCTGGGTGTGAGACTGAACAGCTGTGTGGTATCAGAGACAATACACGGTACACACGTGTAAGGAGTTGGGGGTTGCGCCGATATCAAACACTTTGCAATTCATGCCAACCTGCTCCATTCAATTCCGGAAGTTGCGTGCCCTGTCTGGTTTTCCCCATAGCCTAGGGCCGGATGTAAAAACACGACTGGGACAGCGGCATCTCCTAAACTGAATAGGGTAAATATGTCTATCGAGCTCACGTTTTTCTATTGCACTCTTGGCACCTATCGGCCGCCGTACGGCTCACAACGTGCTTGGGGCAGCAGGGATTGGGGGCACGAACAGACACCCACCCCTTCCCAATAAGTGCTTTCTCCCATGTAAGAGGCGAGGGCTGCCAGTGCTGCAGGACCAGCAGCAGGCCGGAGTCATTCAGACCAGGAACTGGAATGTTTAGGGCTGCAGGAACCCCCATGTGCATGCGTAATTCAGAGCAGGAGTGCCGCCCCCACCCTTTTCAGTCCTGTGGGGCTGCCTGGTATGCAGATCATCTTGCGGAAAGTAGGGTCAGTTTAAATAAGCAAGAAACGCATCCGCTTTGTGATTGTGAATGGTGATGCAATGACATCACCTGCTGGCCAATAATACTAATAGCTCACACTTTCATGCAAGCTGTAATGAGAATAATACAAGCTTGGCATGTGCTTAACACAATGATATTGCAGAGACGCCAGACATGGTATGTGCTACGGGTGTAACTTCGGCTTCGAGTAAGATTCCAGTAAGTATTCTGCCGAATGCGGAATAGCTGATTTCAGCCGGAATTCGGCCGAATACTTACTTGAAGCCGAAGTTCGGTACACCCCTACTTGAGACCAGACTTCAGCGTCACTGGCTACGGTCAACTGCAGATGCATTGAAATGTTGTAAAAGCTCTTTGGAACAGCATGCTGTTGGCCGTTTTATGCACAGTGCTTGGCTGTACAGATTGAAAGCCCTGACATCTGTTGATACTGGCAGTAGTGTGCAATGTTAACCGCAAGCTCCTTGGTGAAAATTGGTATTTCTCGCCCAGGCATTGTGTGTTTTTGAGGCTGCTAGCGCACACTCCCCTGTTTTGTTGTTTCTTGAACTTCTTTTCTATCATATTTTTAATCTAATATTTATTGTAATTGTTTAAGGATACTTTGTATTTGAAGGCCTCTTTATGCCAAATACTGTTTTAGAATACTGCTGACTGATTTGATATGCACATTTTTGTAAATCTGGAACTGTTACTATTTTGCACAGAACGTGTTGCGGTATTTTCTTGTATACATTTGCACAGTTATTAAAACACAGCACTTTATCGATATATATTGCTCTAAGGAGATTGTAATGGATTTAATTAACTGTATTTTGTTTGTTTTTTCTGTGCTGTATGCTGTTTATGACTTATTTGTTGAAATAAAGCATAAACAAAGAAAGTAAGCAAATTAAATGATCGTAGTCTGACTTCTGCACGACGTGTGTTGTAAGTGGTACAAAGTTTGGCTTGTTACATACTGATACTTTTATACAAAAAATGTTTCGCCATCTTAGAAAAACAGGCTCACCGAAAAGGATGCTAGGATATATGAATAATTGAAATTTCTGTGCAAAAATATCAACATTCGCCTAATTTACTAAATGAAACACATCACAAAAATGTTGTTTTACCTTCGGCTAATAGAGCTTTTCAACCTGCACAATTAAAAAAATAAGTCTCTAGGACCTTCCTTTCAAAAGTTAGAAGTGAAAATGTGATTCTATCTGTAATTTTTAAAAGGCTGTTTTATTCCTTATTAACTAATATTAAATAACATCTACAGTTCCTCTGCCTGGTAACAGAACATCTGATATCATATACTGTGGATTCCTTTGAAGCTGAGAGCCTGTCATGTATGAGTGCTGTGAATTCTGGTTGTCGTGGTGCACATTATTTGACGTTAGACTGCTGGCAAGGGCCATGTATGACCAGTCATGCCGCCTTGAGGAATTACAGCATCGGCCCATCCCTGCATCAGATATAATGTCTCCAGAAGTGCAAATTCCTTTCTCCTGGCTAATGAAAAGATTTGACTATTTGAGAGGGGATGACTGGTAGGATTAATTGTGTATATTGTAGCCTACACTCAGAGACAGCTACAGTGGAAAATGGGGACCATTTGTTTTAATTGCCATGGCCTGCTTCTGAGGACAAGGCAACAATCAGCATCATGTATAACTCAGTGCTCACACATTTCTCATGGGAAAGCAAGCCATCCCGATTTTCCTGCTTTGTTCCTGTGACTGGGGGTAGGAATGTCATTCAGCTACTACGATGAGTCAGAAATGAAAGCCGGACACAAAGTTGTCATGCTTTTTGTTAAAGGCATTTATTAAATAAGAATGGTTTGGAAAAATGCCTCTCTGGCCCTATTTTAAACAGGGACTTCCCTACCTAAAAACCAAAAACTAAGGATCTGTCTGTGTCAGGATGTCAGTAACTGAAAAGCCGTCCTTGTGTCCAAAATGTCCTATCCTGACCCTCACACTACAAGCAAAAAAAACAAAGGATGCAAGGAAATGTCTTTAACTTGATGTTTGCAAAAAGTGTTAAAAACCAAAAAAATATAAGAAGGACTCCAACAAAAATGTTCTCCAAGATAAAGACCCTTGGATCCAGAGGGTGGTCCCCTTCCCCTAGATTCTTAAATAGGATGGCAAAAATGTTCCTTTGGTTCTTCACTACACTCGCAAAGTTCTTGTTTAAGCAATAAGTTCTGTAACAGTTTTTTTTCTGTAGTATTTCTTGTAATTTTGCAAACCACACACGGATACTCCCCTGCCAGGAATCTTTATACAATTTCAGCTGCCTGGTGTACTCACGTGCCAAGACTTCTTATGTGTTTCACAGTCCTTTGACTATAGCACAATTGCATATACTGTGAGGTGCTTGGTATATCTGTCTATGGTAACATTTGCTAAAACGTTCCCCACACTGGCATCTCATACATCTGTACTTAATTGGAGTTTGCCTATGTACTTTGTGTTGTCTGCATTCAAACATTCTTCTTATTGGGTGTTGAATTTGTAATTGACTGCATTTAAACAAACTTGTGGTATTTTCTGCATCAGCAATCTCGTACCATTCAAAGATTTAGTGGTGCGCTTGTCGGAATGCCCTGGGATCTCCAGCTGCTTTGGGCAGATGCACCAATTCCTTCCAGCATCTCTGATCTTGCTGGCACTGCTGCGGTGTGGTTCCTTCACCCGCTTTCCACTTTGGTGTGTGCGGTTGTTCTTCCAACATCCTACACAGTTCTACAGCCACATGCAGGCTTTCCTTTTTGGTCCGAACTGGGGAACATTGTCTCTTTGAGCAGCCGAACACCCAGGAGCTCCTGCGCAGCTCCCAGCATCTCCACTGCTCTTCTTACTCGCACACTGCATTTCTCCTTGTGTCCCGGTGGCCTTCTCTGTCCCACCACAAGTGTCCGTGTGCCTCAGCATGTTGTTCAACGTCTTCTCCTGCACTCCTCTAATTCAATGGTGCGGTTGCCATCTTCAAACGTCCCGCGCACTGAAGACTTGAAAAAACAACTAGCCTGAATGTTGTACTTCAAGCTCCTGTCACTTTGCACAAACTGCCTCATCCTCATCCTCATTTCAGTACCTGGGTGGTTATGGGAGTTGGAGTCCATGGAAGTCATTGGACTTGTAACTTATAGATGGTTTTTCTCAGAGATTTCACATAAAGGCACATCAGAGACAAACAGTGTTATGTGTGAGTAGTGGGTTTTTGTGTCATAGGTGGGACCTTGACCAGAGTAACATACAATAGAGGTTTCTTGACTTCTGTTACAAGGGGAAACCATTAGCTGACAATAGGCCATTAAGGTCTTGTGTGTTATTTCCCTCAAGGGAAAGGGGGGATACTGTGTCTCATCTGATGAAGTCATGACATCTCCCCGGTAGTTCTCTCCTCCCATGCGATCCTCCCTCATGTAACCGCCCCCAGGGTCTGGATCAGGTAGCAGCTGCTGTCCTCATGCGACAAGGGAGGAGGTTCCCACCGGGGAATCCGTGATGACTCCATTGGATTCATCACACCACCCAGGCCATGTTGCTGGCCTTATTCACAAATGCAGCTTTTAAAAGTAATTGTATTCCATGTTGCAAGTGTAATTACACAGGGCAACATTATAACATTTCATTTACAATCAAAGTCCTGTCATAGACTTATAGTTTTAAGTATCTGTAGTTTTTATAATGCAGATTCTTAATCCTGTAAGGAAATAAAACAAATATCATCAGACCTCAATTCAATTTTGATTCTCTTATGAAATGCTGTGCTTTTGATCCCAGATTGGACTGTTTTTCCATTTAACAAAAAATATACACAAAGTATCTCAGTCTTGTCGGTTACATTTAATAAATACTGCTGATAGCATTGCACATTACCTCACAAGTGCCTTTTCCAGATGCTGTGTACAGACTGCAGGGCACATTTTGATTTTTAAAAGTAAAGTTTTGCTTTGCATTCTTTTCTTATGCATATATTTCCCTACAAGATGCAGAGTCAGCTGGTGATAACCCAACTTGTGGTTGAGCTTTGAAAACCATCACCCCCCACTTAGTTTAGCAAAGATGTCATCCATAGTGGGTGTGATGTATCTCTCTCATTTAATGGCTCCATTTGAGAGAAGGATGGCAACACTGATTCTGACCTCTCTGGGTTGTTTTACTTTTTTGTGATGACTATGAGGGATAACCACAGTGTTGGCCTATGCCGTTTAGCTATGATTTATTTTTCTACCATCTCTTTCAACTCCTTCTCACCTGTTTGTGTATGTGGAGCAATAGTCTCCTGCTTGGATTGTCAAGTTCATTTAATACAAGGATATTGCATTTCACTAAATAAGGTGTACTGTGCATGTCTTTTCAGCACTATCATGTTAATGTCACAAAAATGTTAGATGTGAAAAGTGTTTATTTATGCAATTATGTTAAATAAATATTTTAATATTCTGTGAGAAAACAACAAGTTAATACATATACTATGTATTATGCAGATTTAATAAGAAGATATACATTAGAAGTTCCTATTCTTTGATACTGCCAACGTGACCGTTGTTTCTGCATGTATGTTACTTTAAACGGTAAATGCAGATGGATTCTTGTGAATCTTCAGCTTTCAAGGCCTTCTTTTTGGTATAACGGACACACCATTAATCAATAACCAAACAGTTAGCTGAACTGAATAGACACGGTTGTGGGTATTCAGAGCATATGTTCTACATTAAAAAATATAAGAAATAAAAGCCCATATAGTCCAAAATACCAATTTTTGTGGAGCATCACAGTTTGATGGTTGCTAGATCAAAGAAACATTGGCCCAATTCATTAGTAAAATAATGCTTCAAAAAACCATCTCTTCATGCAATCCTGACCCTCTTCACCTCAGATAGAGCAATAAACCACTTTCTATTGTGTGTCTGCTTCAAGACCTGGAGTCTCAGATGCTTTTTTATTTAGCACATTTCTGTTAATGATGGACTCTCATAAAATATACAATGCACAGCTTTTTAAAAATAAAGTTATTGGAGGATTCAGCTGGGAAGGTACCAAAATGAAAAATGAAATGAAATCCTATTATAACATTTGAACGCTTTGATTGATTTAAAAACTGAAAACAGATTTGAATTCAGTAAAGCGTTTCATGCCATATACATAGAAACGTGATATATTAATATGTGTGGATTATTGATAAATGCACAGTTTCAATAATTTTCTCATGTTTCCATGATGAAGGATGCCCAAAAATGGAGTATTTTCTTGAGATTTCGAATATATAGGCCTTGATACTGGCACATATCCATAACAGATTTCATAATGGAAAAATAGATTTCATTCCAATTTTATCATAACTCTTGATGGGAGTAGAGGGAAACCTCCTGTGGTAAGTCAGAATCAGAAGACAGAGAAGGAGGCATGATTCTCACAAGTTTTTATTGTTTCTCTTTAAAGAAAGAAGACCTAGTCGTTTCTTAAGCCTGTTTTATTAATTCCCTACTCTATGCAAAAGAAATTCAAAAGAGTTGCTTGTCAGGGTGTCAGGGCGGCTAACAGAAATGCAGTACTCTGTCACAAATCCTATTGTAACCTAGTTTCTTTCCCTATTTCTTAAAAAGAAAACTTAAAGTAACCAAGACACACTTTGGGCCACCACTGAACAAAGGGTTGTGTGTTTCTTTTTGCCCTGAGGACAAACGCTGATCAGTGAATCGAAAAACCTACCGGCGGACCGACACTGCGAGCGGCTCCTCTGCTCTTGCCGGATTTCCCCTCGCTTCCTGGAGGAGGCGGGGCTACTTCGCCCACGTGACTCGTCACGTGACTACTGAGGCGCATATAACACCGAAGCTGCTGCCTGCTTCGTGTGTGTTTCTTTTTGCCCTGAGGACAAACGCTGATCAGTGAATCGAAAAACCTACCGGCGGACCGACACTGCGAGCGGCTCCTCTGCTCTTGCCGGATTTCCCCTCGCTTCCTGGAGGAGGCGGGGCTACTTCGCCCACGTGACTCGTCACGTGACTACTGAGGCGCATATAACACCGAAGCTACTGCCCTTGCGGCGTTAAGCCCGGCGGGGACAAGGCCGATAGCAGGGCTGTTGTGCGGCTGTTAGGCGAGCTGGGAAGATACATCCAAGTCCACAATACAGGCCAGAGCCGGGTGGGAAGCAGTCTGCGGCGAAACCAAGAGTGAAGAGGTAAGTCCTCTAAATGGCCGATCAGGGCCCTCAAACTCGTGCTAAACTAAAACAGTCATTACAAATGCGTGACTACAATGTTAACATGAGGTCACCATGCGAGCTTGGGGGGAGACCTGACCAAACAGGGTCGCTTGAAGGGTATGATTGGTCAAGAGGAGAGCTCGATGAGCGTGTGGAAGGACAAACACTCGCATGTAATCCATCTAATGGATTAAACCAGAAAGTATGCAATATACCAGCATTGGACCTAACAAGTGAACAACCAAAAACTTTAGTACACATTGTGTCAGAGAGTCTAAGTACTTCAAAAATAGCCTCCAGACCAGCTGATGAAACTGACATGTTCCCTAAACGACCATGGCTAAGAAATGAGCTTCCACTTCGTCCTCCAGCCGACCCCGCCGATGGCGCATTGCGGGTGGAAGCAGAGGTCTCGCCACGTGTGGCAGCCGTGGAAGCGGACCTTAGCGCCACCGCAAAGACAACGATCGACGGCCGGACTACCTGGAACTTGGAGAATAACATAGAAAGCGCTATAAACGTGATTGAAGTGAACATAACGGCCTTCCAATCGCCGTTTGACGTAACCGATATCGAGTTACTAGAATTAGAGGTACCTGTAAACCAGAGCGATTCCGGCCTGGTCAAATTCACTTTTCCCTGTAATGTCCTTGATGACAGCGCAAGCCGGTCCAACCCGGTACACCCTACATCTCTAATGGAGCAAACACCTAAAACGCCGCGATCACCAAGTACGCTCAATATAAAGCAAGACCCCTTGTTGGAAGCAAAAAAACTAAAGCCAGAGAGAGGAAAGGGAGCACCTGGCACCCTAATACAAAACACGCCGTCAAGATCAAATTCCCAATTGGTATTAGCAGAGCCCAGTATCCCAAAGATAAACACTCTTGGAGTAGACTTAGCAGGTCGTGAAGCCAGGCTGACTGAACGCCTAAAAGCTGACTTTGAAAAAATGAAGGAACGCCTGTCTGAGAGCTTCATAATTGATAAAAACAAACAAAAAAAAACAGTGTGCTCCTCAAATGTCAAATCTCTGATGGATGAATGGACAAATGCTCTGCAGAACACAGCTTCGAATAATACAGCTCGACAATGTTCAGATGACCATATGCGGAACAAAATAGGCGATGCTAGCTGCGGTGAAAATCTGTCTCCCCGGAATCAAAACACCATCAATCAAGCAAACACGCTTAACTCGAATCGACTTACAAACTCATCGACAGCAAGGAGCTCCTCATACTACTCCACTCCAAACATACTACAACACATGAATAGAGCATCTAAGTCGGGGAAAGGGACTGCAGATCACGCAGCGCAAGGCATCTCCGACTCGAGCATATTGATCGATGAAAACAACTCAGCCCATCTCCATAAGGAGGCCCTTTCATCTTCGAAATCAAATCTGTCAGCCGCAGCCGCGATACAGATACACAACAATGTCCTCGCAGCAACTTCATTAGCTTTAATTCCATTTACAAAACTATATGAGAATCTCCACGAAGCAGTCCAAAACAACGGTGCATACATGGTCCAGCTTAACACCAAGCTCTCAAAACTAGAAACTATGAATCTGATGTTGCAAGACCGTCTGGACAAAGAAGCTGAAACCTCTAAACTGTGGCATAACAGATTGAATGAAATCACAGGAAAAGACACTGCCGAAAGAAAAACAATGATGGATACAATAACTGCATGTATGAAACACCTGTTGGAAATTAAGAGTGTAAAGCAAGTTAGTTTGACTGAATTGGGTACCATGGAAGCTAATAAAACGACCCCCGTTTCAAATCCGTCTGAAGTGGATGCGGCTTCCACCTTGAGCGACGGGAGTTATCAACTAAACCTTGGAAAGGGCATCAAGACCCCCGGGGCGAGCGTGACTCCCGCAGTCCAGAGTGCCGTTATTCTGAGCGATCCTACCTCCGTCACAACTGCTAATCAACTCCACAGCTGTCTAAATGCAGCACCTGCTCCTGACTCAATCGTCAATGTAGTTACAATAGCAACCAATCAGCATCTTGAAACAAACGAAATACCTCATCCACCAGTGGTTGCGCAGTGTTCGTCAGCAAAAACATCATTCGGAATTTTCAATGGGCCAGCTAAAACGCTGACGACTAAGATCCCAACAAAGAATCTGCAAGGGATCAGTTCTGGTCCTATTAACAAGAAACAAAAAGAAAAAAAGAAGCATTGTCCAGAAAACAAGCAAACCAGTAAATCAAAGAAGTTTATAAGAAACTTGACCACACCTGCCAAACTTGGACTCTTCGAAAGAGGTACTAAAGATGAGTTAGCAAAACCGAGATACACAAAAGAAATGAAACTGGTGAAATCCAAATTGACTACACCTCAAAAAAATAACTCTAAAAAACGTCAAAGAATAGACTCAGATGTTGAATCCGTTCATTCAGACTCGTCATCTGATGATTTATGTAATCTCTCTACATACTACGATGAGAATGAGGACGAGCCAAGCGGGGAGGAACTTATCGATACTACAATCGTTCAAAACAAGATGGAAGGTGTGGTCGAATCGGCCAGGAAGACAACACTAAACCCATGGCTCGCAATCCCGAAGTCTGGCAAAAACGATACTGTACCTGAACATGCGAAATTGAGAGCATCTGAAGCACAACTGATGGAGAAATCAGCAGCTCCTCGCCAAGCAGCTAAACAAGAACAACGTCCTGGTAGCGACGAGCGGATCTCAGTAATGAAGGAGACTTTGAACCCGAAACAAACGGCCACACAGAGACTTAAAGCACAAAAACACTTCGAACAGGCAACGCCCAAGGAGAATAATGCCATGGTAACAAAAATTCTTATTGAAAATGTTTTTGTAGACGAAAATGAGGTCAATCTAAATAGAGGAAACGTTATTTGACTTTTTCACTCAGTTCCAGCACTCAGAACGGTGTCCTCTCAGGACATCCAAATCGTCGAGTACATCTCTGAGACACATGCAGATAGAGTCTACCTCCATATAAAATCACAGGCGGTGCGCAAGACAATCGTATCGGCAAAAGACGAACTCTTATTCTTGGGTTTCGAAGTCTCTGAAGTGCAGACTGAAAAAACTCACATCCAGTCAGAAATCAGACTAAAAGCCTTGAACATATCGGGCCATGCAAATCGCCGTGAAGAGTTACGCCAGCATCTAATGAATGCCCCAGGACCACAACCGTCGACAAGCAAGTGGAAATCAGGAAGGACTAACTATTAGCTATGCCAGAGTTGGGATGGAATCCCGCTAACACTGATTTCCTGGAACACTCGAGGATTCCATCATTTGTATGCTGATTTTCCGGACGATTTGACCAACAATCTAGCCATTTGTCTACAAGAAACATGGTTGAGGACCTTACCGACTAAAGATGGATATGTGACCCTGTTAAATCCGGCAAAGAAAAATGTACAGGGCCGCCCGTTTTCTGGACTCATAACCATGATTAAAATCGGAACCGCCTGGGAAATTATCGAAACGGACAACCCAAACATCTTCGTACAAAGTACGTTATTACAACACCAAAACGGGAAAAACTCCAATAACCAGTACATCCTGATAATTAATATATATTGGAATCCTGCTCAAATAACTCCAAAAAAATTCATTTCTTCCGTAACGAAGACCATAGATAAATATCAACAAATAGATGGTGAAATTTGCATTCTTATTTGCGGCGACATGAACACATCCTGGTTCGACTCAAATAGATGCCATATCGTAGAAACCAGGAAAGAAGTGTCATGCCAACAATCGAGAAGTGCACTATGGTCTCTCGCAATGGAAGCACGAGATTGCGAAATGATAAATGGACGTGTAGAGGGCGACATACCACCGAAATATACCTGGAACAATATGGGCCACAAAAAAATTTTGGACTATTTCTGGATCTCAAAGCACTCATGGCATAAAATCAAGAACTTGAGAATTTTGGAGACATTAAATAGCGATCATGATGCTCTAGTTCTAACTATGATTCTCCCTTCAAAATCAGATGGAATGAAAATGAACCAGAACCTAGAGATAAACAATGGGCATAATAGATTAAGAATAAACAGCAAACAAATAACTAGGCTGGACAAAGACTTCCAAAACTTGATATGGACCAAGGATACAGTGCTAAATTATTGTATGCTCTTACCATGCAGGAAAGAAATTTCTCTTTTGAAGTTGCCACCTCACAAAACACATGCCCATGATTGGAGCCTCAAAGTCAAGATGGAAAAAAAGAAACTGCATAAAGACATACATAGACTAAAAATTGAGGGAGGGGTGGAATCTGAGTTAAGGATAAAAAAACGTAAGCAAAAATACCGCAACTGGGTGAAATCTTATGCCCACATGCGCGACCAAGAACGTGGTGAAGCCATGTTGAAGCTCATAAAAACAAACAACTGTAGAGAAATTTGGCGAATCATGAACAAATTTGCTCGTAATCAAGCCGACACAATGGCTAGTGGAGTCGCTGAGAGTGACTGGAAAAGCCACTTTAGCAAAGTGTTTGCGACTGAAATTAACCAAATGATCCCTGTCCAAATAGAATCTAAAGCTAAATGGGACTGTGATGAGAATATCGAAGACATCATTGTGGCCATACTAAAACTTAACAACTCCCGTGCAGCGGGCCCAGATGGCATCACCAATATGATGCTGAAAGCCAACAAACAAGAATGGGCGGCCTTCATCTGTAACCTGTTCATAAAGATTGCAGAGCTGAGAAAAATCCCGCCTTCTTGGACAACAGCGATCATAGTACCCATTTTCAAGAAGGGTAATCGGGCGGATCCGGCAAATTACCGCCCAATCGCTTTACTTGACACAATTGGAAAGGTGTTCGCTGGCTTCTTACAAAAGAAACTTTCTGCCTGGGCTAAGTCGAAGAATATCAATGACTGCCGTCAAACCGGCTTCACCAAGGGTGTCGGCACAGAAATCAACTTGACCTTGGTAAATATACTAAAATTGAATTCCTTCGAAAAACGGTCAAAGTTATTCATGGCCTTTATCGATATGCATCAAGCATTCGATACAATAAATCGCACAAAACTATGGCAGAAGCTAACCATTTGGGGCTGCCCAGAGAACTTATTACAACCCATCAAAGCCCTACACACGACAACATCTATACAGATCCGACTAAACGAAAAAGGAACTTTGTCAGACTCAGTGATGACCCATAGGGGCGTGAAACAAGGTTGTCCGATTGCCGCGTGCTTATTTAAACTCTACATCGCGGACTTGCCGTTAGCACTGAAAAATGTAAAGTGTTTCCCGCCTAAAGTAAATGGACAGCACATCAACTGTATAACGTATGCTGACGACATTGTTATAGTTGATACAACCCAGATAGGACTGCAACGTCTCTTAACTAAACTACACCAATACATGACCACAAACGACTTAAAAATAAATGTAAAGAAAACTAAGATAATGCAAATTGGATTGGCAAAAGGCACCAAAAATAAAAAATTTGTGTGGAAGATCGACGCTAATCCAATTGCTGAAGTTAACGAAATCCGATATCTTGGGATAACGCTAAACAAATCGATTCGAGAATGGAGCTGGGCACAGGATATTATACAACGTATGAAAACGCTGGCAATTCAAGGGCGTCGAATTCACAATCTTTATGGCAAATTTTCGCTAACACCTGTTAGAACATTCTACTATCAAAAGGCAATACCCGCCATCACCTTCGGGTCAGAAGCTGGATGGAACTTAGACTATCAAATTTGGGCCAAGCTCGAAAGCATGTTTTGGAAGACAGTGCTTCAGTTACCAAAACATGTTTCAATTATTGCCATTAGACACGAGTTGGCGCTAGATGAATTATACTCTAGCGTCCTTTGGAAATCTTTAGCGCTTCTACGAAAGATGAAGATCCCAAATCCCGAACCAGCGTATGAAATATTTGCCTCATCAATCGGACACCCGCACACAGATGTAACTTCAAAATGGGTCCAAGGAGTAAGGGAGATCATGCTTGCTGCAGACATCAAGATGGAGTTGCTCTTTGGGCAACCCCAAATTGCAAAACGCAAGTTATATGAATGGGCTTGGATGACAAACTTAGGGAAACTAGATAAGTTAGTATCTGCACTAAAACTTGGCCCTATCAAGATTCAACGGAATGTAATGCCAAGCTATTTGGTGCAATTTCCATCACGTTACCATCGAGACAAATTCCTCCGCCTCCAACTAAATGTCATCAAAGTAAAGGAAATGCTATTTATGAGACATGATCAGTCCACTGTGGATAATATCTGTTGACATTGTGGAGATGCAGTAGAATCCTCTAGACATCTAATAGCAGAATGTGCAACTCTCAAAGATCTACGAACACTCCATCTAGCGAAGTTTGCGCCCTTACACACGAATATGGACGAGTGGTGGTTTCGCGTTTTAAGTGGAAGCTCGGTCCACTTGACATGTGCAATCATAAACTTCATGGATTCAGTGATACTTTGAACAGAAAGTGATGTCGACGATAGCGAAGAACGGCGAGACCATCGAAATACAATTAAATAGAGATGGGAATGAGAAAATGGGAATAGTCTGAAGTAAATGTTGTAATCAAAGTGAAGTTCTGTAACAAAAGTTTGTAATAAACTATAATTTACAAAAAAAAAAAAAAAAAAAGGGTGGCTGAAGGATTCTGACTCCCATCCTTGTGTTTCCTTACCATAGGCCTTTGCCTATGTGAACAGTCCAGAGCATGCAGCTCGTACACTGTTGGAGTGCGGTCCTGGGACACCAGCCAAGTTTTTATGTGTCTCTCAAATTAGACACTTTCACCCCACTCTGGTGCTCCTCTCTTTTTAACTTCCCACTCTGGGATTTCTTCCTTCCTCCCCTGCTCTAGGGCTCTGCTCTTTCTCCTTCCCACTGTGGGTTTCTTGGTGGTTTCCCCACTCAGGGGTTTGTCTCACTCTCTCTCTCTCTCTCTCTCTCTCTCTCTCTCCACTGTGGGGCCTTTCAGACCTATGCCTGTTTTGGGCCTTTTTGCACTTCTTCTCCCCCACTTTAGGGCTCCTTGGGATTCTCCCCTCTCCGAAGAATTTCTCACTCTCTCTTCCCACTCTGAGGCTTCTTGGTATTCTACCCTCTATGGAGCTTTTCTCACTATTTGTCCCCACTCTGGAGCTTCTTAGTATTCTTCCCTCTGCTGGGCTTTCTCACTCTTTCTCCCTGCTCTAGGGCTTCTTGGTATTCTCCCCACCTTCGGGCATCTCTCTGCCTCTCTCCCAACTCTAGGGCTTCTTGGTTCTTTCCCCACCTTGGGGCTTCTCTGTCTCTTGCTTGCCTTTGCGCCCGCCTCCAGTTCCTGTGGAACCACTGTGTACCTGTGTACGACCAGTGGTGCTCCCTGGGATAGCTGCATTGTTTGCCCAAGCCTCTTCTTGCTGTGGAGCCACTTGCCTGAGTCATCCACTCGACTCCCCCTTGGTTGCTGTCTTTTCTCCATTTCAGCTTGCTCAGTGCAGGGATTTGGGGATGGCTCTTCTGGACTCTGCCTCGGCTAAACTAAGGTACTGTGTGCTCCTTCTGGCTGCCACGTCACATGCTATTTGCCTGCCTGAACCTGTCACACTATCCAAGTGCATATCTCCAGGCATGATGCCTCGTCCGGTGTTCTGTCTGTCCAAGCGTTCCCATACCTAACGTGCACTGTGGTGCTATTGAACACTTGTTCGCCATCCTTCCTGAAATAATCCATGGAAAGGGAAAAAAAATGTCTTTTCCAAATAATATTTCCATAGGGAGGGCAAGAATGTCTCTTTCCAGGTAACAGTTTCTCAAAGCTAACAAAAGTGTTTCTTTTATGCAACTGCTTCACAGATGGCAAAGTGTCTCTTTTACATGACTGCTAGAAGGATTGCAAAGTATCTCTTTTACTCAACTGCGTTATGGATAATTTCCTGGTATACTCCCTTATCAGGAATTCTTCAATAGTTTCCTCAGATCCCCTGGTATGCTCACCTGCCAGGTATTTGTGTAAAATGTCCCTTTCTTTTATACACTTTGAGTGGACTCTCTGGTATACTCTCCCGCCAGGTATCCCCCTCTGGGTTCTGTAGATCCCCTGATGTACTTTTACCCAAAATACTCACTGCCTGATATATCCCATTTATCAGGTCTTCTTTCAATGTTTTCTTTATTTCCTAGTACAGAACAGTTGTATTCCTGTATTGTCTATACTTCATTGATTTTGGATTTAACTCATCCCAAGCTTCCCCCTATGGACCTCTCGCATATGAAGACTTGTTCAAGTTCTGTTTCTTTACGTCTTCAACAGTATTTATTTACTTATGGCAATGCTTGCTCCAACTTTCCCAATATGAACTTCTCGTATATGGAGACTTGTGCAAATCTTGTCTTTCAGCTTCTTCATTAACATTCATCTGCTTATAATCACATTTGCTCTGGCCTTTCCCCATATCAACATTTCAGGCATGAGCAATTGTGCAAATTCAATCCTTTTAATTTACTTGGTCGGTATTTTAAATTCTATTTCACTTGTCTGTGTATCTGTCTGTACGCCCCGGGGTTCCCACTCTCTCTGGGCCAACTCACCGGTGTCTCATGGCATTCCCAACCTCCTGTATGCCACTGCGGCAGAGTCACAATGTGGGAATGGCGTTCCCCATCTGACAGACCCACCTTCTGCTCTTTCCTTGGTCTCACTTTCACTCGATGGTAAAGTGGCTGCTTTGCTCTTCTATTGTGTCCTGCACAGCTTCTCCTCAGATGCTGGTGCCCTTACAGCTTCTCCTTGGAGCCTGCCACGCTCCTCTGGTTCTCTCGCCACTCTGGTGTGAACTGCTGATAAGTGGCAGCTTGGGAGCACCTGCCTCCTTCAGCCAGTCTGCTCCCAAGTGTCTGCCTTCACCAGCGTTTCTGCCTCTCGCTTTGCCCAAACTGCATCTCCTTTCTCCAACTTCTGATTACCAGTGGAAACCATCTTTAAATGTCCAGTACAGCTGATTCACCTTGCAACAACTGTTCCGAAACCGTTGCTTAGGGTTTCGTTCAATCCACATTAACTCTGCTTAGCCTATCCCCTAGGGGGTGTTAAGCTTAGCAGGCTCACCTCCCTAGTCCCAAAGGAGGTGGCTCCCCCTGCGGGTGAGGTGACAAACTCCTTGGATTCATAACACTCCCTGCACCACATTGAAAGATACATTGGACCAAGCAAAATAAAGGAGAAGATCATTGAAACTGTCTGTATCTAAGGATAACCTATCAAAGGCCCACTGCAATGTGAAAGTGGTACGTCAAACAATACTGCCTGGGTGGAGTTGACAAAATATTTTAGGCCAAACACACAGGAAATTTGGAGAGTTCTTGGAAAGTCTGCAGACGAAAGGTGCTTACAATGAGAGAAGTGCTGATTGGGGTGGAATCTGGATGTAGCAGATGGAAATCCTCCATAACGAGGCTTTTTCCCCGATGGAGCCTAATATAGAAGCTTTTCCCAAGACAGAACCAGATTGCCTGAGAAGGATTCTGAAAGCTGGGACAGACTGAGAGCAGAGCTTATTTGGTGGAACTGCCTGGAGATGCTGACTTTCCTTCATGTCCTGGACATTTTTTAAACACAAACCAAAAGTGAGTACAATGACCCCTGTGCATTTAGATATGGCAATTCAAAGTCTTTTAGAGGAATCCTTTACAAGCTATGCTTCTAAACTCGGACTGGGTGTGTGAGGCATAGTTGTGAAAGTATTCTTAAAATAGACTGCTCTAAAAATGCATGATTGCACAGGGCATATTATTCTCTGAAAGTAGCCAAATATTAATTAATCCCCACATGGGAAATTTATATCTAGATTTGCGACAAGGTGTTAAATGTGATTCACAGATTTGCAGCAATTGGTAGACTTCTTGACCTGTGAAAAACAATTTTACATAAAAAGAGAGTTTCATACCCCTTGAAGTAAAATAGGAAGGAGATTGGTGTATTCTCTTTATTCGCATGAAAACCATGTCAATTTAATAACCATGTAGTTTTCTAAATAACATTGTACATCAAAGAAAAGGTTCTGCCTTACGTGAACTCAGACTGCCAAATAAAATTAAATGTTGATTCCCTTTTTTGTCTAAAATGTATGCTCTCATGCTTGTGGGACCCTTTAAATTAATCAAGAATGAAGTAAATCTAACCAACATATATTTTCATTTTGCAAATGATTTACATGCGGGAATGTTAAGTAGCTTGTCTTGCAATTGTGTTTTCTAGAACCCTGTTTAAGATTCTGACATCCATTGAGTAAGAGGGGGATGTTTATTTGCAATTAATAAGAAGTAGAAAGATTTGCTTAGGCAGAGATGTTCTGATTCCATTTGGTTACCTACCAAGTAAAGAGCCCTCACATACACTGTTCAACGCATGGTGGATGCATACTCAAGAAAAATTAAATATGCTTATGTGTGTTAGAAAGATCTCTATTCCTGTAAATGTAACATTGAAAATTGAGGTGATTAGTCTACTGAACCCAATTGGCATTGGAATTTCAAAGATGCCTAACTTGGTTATTTTTAAATTGATTTACGTATTTCTATTTTTCTTAATAAATACACCTTCTGTACTCTGCATATCTTCTGCATGTTTCCTGTACCACAAGGAGGGTGGGCCATTGGAGATCAATAGAGTTAAATTGGGGTCCCAGTTTCATAAAAATAACTTGATTAAATGAATAAAAATTGTGTGCGCCTGACATGGGGTGGGTGGAAAATTCCCCCAAATTAGATGTCACCCGATCAAAAGGTCCTACATTATCCTCCTCAGGTGAGGGGCATAGGTCCTCCACCCCATGACGAACATCCGGTTTCACTTCAAGTCCTATTGTCAAGGCCAGATAAATCCAGCATCAAACAATGGGGGTATGTGTCCTTCGGCCAGTCACCTCAAGCATCCCAGAACTTCTAAACACAGCATCTTTATGGCGTGTGTCCAGCTTATGGTAATTCACAAGCAATGCCACAAGCCAAGAGTTCATGGGGCAACCCTCAACTAAAGTCTGCTAACATTTAAAGAAAAATGAATAAAAGCTCAGGCAAGTGACATATAAGCACGATGAAGGCATCCATTGGGGACAGTGCCATGCACAAACTTACAAACCATCTCACCAGGTTCATTTGCCCCCGTCATGTAACCATGGTGGCATCAAGTTAATTTAATTAAGCCGGAAGCAGAGTGTGTTAATACATTGCAGTGTACTTCATCCCCTGGCATGGGTTGTAGAATTGATGTCTTTATGGATGGGTCTGTTTCGCTAGTGGCTTTCATATAATTCTGAAATCTCACTAGCCATAACTTTCACTTGGACCATTGGATGCTGGGTTGGGTGGTGGGTCAGAAGAAGGACGCGGACACTGTGAGACATTTCAATACGTGTTTATTAAACAATCGAAATAAGGCCTATCTTTCCCTAGCACTATGAGGTGTGCCCTACCTCACCTATATGAAAAAACTAAGGTGCTCGTCAGTCGTGAGGACATGTTCAAATGAAAAAGTCTGCTGTCCAAAACTCTAACCCTATCTGACCCTACCGCAAATCCAACAAACTAAGGTCAGGAGAATGACTCCTTTCTCCTTATGGTGTACTGTCCTTCTTTTTAGAGTTCCTATTAATATCCTATTTTCAAATAATCTCTGGTCACCTTATGTACAAACTGTTTTAACTCTCTCACAAGGGTGCTGGCATTTCCAATAACTTTGTGGACTGTTCTCCACAAGTCATTTCTTGAACTTGGTTTGGTCCTTTGATCCAGACTATTGGGTTTCTTATAAGTTATACTGTCTTAGGTGGGGTTTTTTTTTGGGGTAATTAACATTCCCTCTTCTCAGCTGTGGTGTATCCTGTGGATCTTTTATCTCATAGGCTTCCTTTGCCTTCACTTCATGGTATTTTCTCTGTTCCCAAGGTAGTGTGACACCAGATTTAATGTACTTGTTCCATGGTGTGCTCAAGGTTCTCCATCTCTGATTATTATAGTTCAAGTTCATCAATTTCATATTCAGTGTTTCATCAATCTTACTGGAACGAGATTTCTTCAATTTAATTTGCAGGATTTGGTCAATTTCACTGGTACAAGTTTCAATTTTATATTCAGGGTTTTGTCAGTTTCACGGGGATGAGTTACTTTCTATTCATAACCATTCCCCTTTGGCCTACAGGTCCTCCCGTTCTTCCTGCTACCTCTATCCTTACAGGGAAATGTCTCTGGGGCATACAGTCACGTGGGACCATTCTTTCCTTTCACTTCTTTGTCGGCTTGCTCTTGCCGGCGTCCTTATCTCATTCTGCTCAACGTCCTGGTATTCCTTCTGCAACCGGGAAGTGTCGACATCATTGATTGGGCAGCCTGCCCCCCCACAGAGTTGCTGTGGTCATGCCACCACCGATACCTGGGTTCTCCTTCTTTCGGCCTCTCTCCACCTGCACACGCTGGTTTTCCAGCGTCTGTCTCTCACGTGATCTTTGCAGGCTCTGCTTGGCTCTGCTCGGCTCCACCTCCGTCAGGTGATAAGGTTACAGGGGAGCTCCCCTGCTGGTAGATGCATCTCTCTCGTTCTCCTTCATTCAGCATGTCCTCTATCTTCAACCTCCTGGTAGATGCATCTCTCTCGTTCTCCTTCATTCAGCATGTCCTCTATCTTCAACCTCTTCATCGCAGTCCATTGGAGGTTTTCTCTTAAAGTGACAGAGCCTCTCTCGGTGAAAATGACATACTTTACTTTCGTCTTCAACCAATATTCTGAATGTGGACGTGCTTTGCATATGATTTTGATTTAAGTATACCATGCAGCCGGACAGAATTAACTGCCTCTGGGCACTGAACTCAATCAAGCTTCAACCTTTCCAATGAGAAAGCCAGGTTAATCCTTGTTAAATAACCTCTAGCCTTGATTAAACAAAGGGGTCTTCAGTGTTTTCTAACATTGTGTCAGCTCTTTCAGGAACCTAATCCTCAAAGGGATGACATTCCAGAGTCTTGGTCCATAGACTGAGAAGCGTCTGTCTCCTCTGGTGACCCAATGAGAAGAGTGAATGACAGGCAACAGCTTACCGGATGAACATAGAGAGCGGGATGAATTGCACCAAGTTAGTTTCTCTGCTAAATTGGTAGAGGCAAGACCGTGTAAACATGTATAGGCCCTGCACAAGATCTTAAAGTCTATTCTCCTTTTGATTGGGAGCCAGTGAAAGGATTTACGCAGCACTGGGTTTGGCTTTTGGGACTTTACAAATAAATCTGACTCCAACATTTTGGTCTTTCTGCAACTTGTTTAACTGACCCTTGGGTATACCAGATAACATACAGTTACTGTAGTCCAGTCTCAAATTAATTAAAGTGCCTACTACCGCTACATGATCTTAAGAAGGAATATATGGCAGTACCAGGCGCAAAAGGCGTAAAGAGTAGAAAACAGGATGTAGTTTGGCCCCAACCTGGCTACAGCAGGTTAAATCAGGCTTCGCATCAATGCGAAGTAAATTAAAGCCTGTGGCCTTTCAAAGATGCTGTCACTCGTGTGCGTAGCATGGGTACACTGAGACTTGTAGTACAAGATCGCCCATGTGACTCAAGATGCATAGAACATTCACTCAACACAATCTCTACACACAATTAACACTCGCCTCTCAGCAGTACGATAATGACGTTACAGCAGTTCTTATTAATCAGGGCCTAATGTGACTTAAGAATGAATTCCTAAAAAGAAATCGTCATCAAATTCTAAAAATCCGTTGAGAAATATCTAACTCTTGCTAATTAAAATGAATGACTAAAAGAACAATATAAAGGACTAACTGAATAACTTCTTGGGTGCGGCCTCAGCCCAGGAGTAGTCCAGATTTCTCTCAATGTGTCACCATAAGGATCAACACTGTGAGTCCTGCAATGCTGCCGCGAGTCAGTTAAAGCATGTGGGCTTTCAAAGATGACATCACTCTTGTACACAGCACGGGTACACTGGGAATTGTAGTACAAGATTACCCATGTGATTCAAGGTGCTTTGAACATCCACTACACAGAATCTGTGCACATAATTAACATTCGCCTCCCAGCAGTAAAATAATTACGTTACAGCAGTTCTAAGAATCAGATCATATCAGATCGTCCCATGTATGCCATCATGGGGAATTGCTTGAGGAGTTCCTCAGCGGAACGGGAGTTATTTACCCCTAAGGGGGTCTCTCCTAGTGAGGTCCCACTTGCCCATACCCCTAGGCTGTGTCTTGCAGAGCAAGCTCACCTCCCTAGCCTCAAAGGTGGAGGCTCCCCCTTGGGGAGAAGGGATGAATTTCCTCGATTCATCACAGTTCTCTTGTGGCAAAACTGCTTGTGTGGGGTTCAAATTCAGATAAAGTAGGTTTGTCATTAACACTTCTGCTGGTTGAGCCATCATTGTTTTTCTGTGCTTAGCTGATTTGTTAAAAATATTGGGCCTCATTCCGGGTTTGGAGCTAACCATGGAGTAATTAGCTCCATGGTTGCCTCCGAAACCGTCCCAAATCCGGCATGGTGAATGGAGTAATTACCGGTCCATTCCAGGGTTGGAGGGACCGGTAATTCCCCATTCACCTTTTGCCCTTCCCCATTCCCATTTCTGCCCCATAGGGCTCAACGGGAATGGAGAAGGAGGTAATTACGGCACTGTAAATTACGGTACCGTAATTACCTCCGAAGTACCTTTGCAGGTCCCGTACTTTACTCCTGCTAAAAGCAGGAGGTAAGGAAGGACCCGCAAAGGGACCTCGGAATACGGAGGTAAGGGATTACCGCCATCGGCACCCTTACCGGTGCCGGTAATTCCTTACCTCCAACCTCGGAATGACCCCCATTGTCTTCTTTGGTTAGTTGTTATGTTTTTCAGTGCAGGCCGGGGACCATGAATTGAGGCACTACATGTGCTAATGATAGCTGCGCGCCACGCGCGCATAGTAAATACTGCTCATGTGAAGGTTTTGGTGCGGAGTGCCCTGCTTGTGCACGAGGAATGCCCTTTGTTTTGATGAAACCACACAGGGACACACAATATCACTGCCGTAAAGCTATATGAGCAGGTACATTCTACAGGAGACATGTATCTCCCAACATCATTGTGATTTATTGACTTCGGCCTTGCAAGAGTACAAGGATGAACAGAGGCTAAAACTCCTACTGAGCTATCACACTTCTACAAACCAAGAGCCAACACAATCATAAAGGTAAAACCGGCACAGTTAAGTCATATAACCCCTTTGTCTTTTGTAGTAATGTGGGCGAAGGGAATGTGTAGTATAATAAATTTCAGGAGGCAGGAGGCTGTGTGTTGTCCAGAAGGGCTTTATTGTACAAACATAAATTGTCCTTATAAATGATGCCAGCGGTGCTGCACTGTTGGATGCCAACGTGGCCAACAACATAAGGGGCTGTACATGTAGAGTAGAGTCGCTGGCAAGTCCTGCCGATTTCCCGTGCTCGGAGGAGCCGGGGAGACGCTCCGATCGCGTCCTCCGCTAATCCCCGTAATGCGCGCGTAGCGCGCGGGGGCGGGGCTTCGTCGGGCGCGAGATCTCGCGAGAGCGGGCGCTCTCGCGATATCTCTACACACCTCCCTTTATCAAAAGGGAAGTAGGGTCACTGTAACACAAAGTCATTGAATCTTACCGGTCTTTTGTGCTCCCTTCTGGGCCTCTCACTGGTTCCCGGGCAAGGTCCCTGCGGAACCGGTTCAGGGCTTACATAGGGTTCTTCCGGTTCACTCTCTGGTTCTTCTCTCTCTCCATCGCTTCTCCCTGGTTCTGGTTCTTCATTTCCCACATCCTCCTTTTCTGCTTCTGTGCGTGGGGTTTCTGGAGTCCTAAGTCTTTCTTGTCTGCGTTGATACAAAGCTACTCTTTCGAAGTTCCACGCGCGCCCGTCTTCTGTGCGGACATGATTTGTCCCTTTATGGGTAACTTGTATGGGTTGACTATACCGGGAACCTGTGTCTTGATCTTTCCTTGGTAGTTTGATTTTGACCCAGTCCCCCCTTTCAATGCTGGGCGCTTGCTTCGTTCTCCTTCTTCTGTCGCTCCACAGTTTCATGCGTGACTTGTTTCTTGTGATACGCCATACAACTTCTGACATGTCTACCTCTTCATCTATTCTTATTTTTGACAGCCAAGGCGGGATGAGCGTTGATGCCGCACTCCTCCCTCTCAACATTTTGAACGGGGATACATGGGTAATGCCATTCGGAGTGAGTCTATGTGCTGCTATGGCTTCCTTTGTAGTCTTGAGGGGGTCCATGCCCGAGGCCATTGCAAGTTGGATAGCCCCTTTTATGAACCTGTTCGCCCTTTCCACGAGTCCATTTGCTTGAGGGTGATACAGGGCCGCCTTCTTTTGCTTGATGTGGTTCTTTTTGAGAAACTCCTCCATGTCTTTAGAAACTAGTTGCACTCCATTGTCTGTGACTACTTCATTGGGGAGCCCTTCCCTTTGAAAAATTTCGGTGAGCACCTCTATAACCGTCTCTGTAGTTATGTTTGGAACAAACTCTGCTTCCACCCACTTGGATAGGTAGTCGACTAGTACAATTCCGTATTTGTGTTCTGCTGACATCGCTTCCAGGGGTCCGATAAAGTCTATGCCCACTTTGGACCATACTGTTTCTGGTATCTCGGTGGGTATGAGAGGTGCTTGGCGAATCTTCAATCTTTTGTCGCTGTTTAAACACTCGTGGCATCGCTCTATCATGGAGCGGATTTCTTGGTCCATGGATGGCCACCAATATGCTTCTCTGACTCTGCGGCGAGTCATCGTGTTTCCCAAGTGCCCCGCATGGGCCCTGCAGAGAATTGTGCGTCTCATTCCTGTGGGGGGTACGATTTGATCCGACTTCATGATTATCCCTTGTGTTTCGGACAACTCCTCTTGTACCTTCCAATATGGCCTCATGCCCTCAGGTAGCACCCTTTCATCTGGCCAGCCTTCTTTGATCCATTTTCGAATGGCGGACATGGTTGGGTCTTTTCCTTCTTCTTCTTGCCAGTGCTTTTCGCTGAGTTCAAGATATTCTGGCGTCCTTATGTCCGAGATGGAAGCAACAATGCACTCCCCTTGTAGAAATGGGGTAGCCCTTTCTTTGTTTTCCGGTAATCTCGACATGCAGTCAGCCTGCGAGTTTTTCCAGCCAGATATGTGGTGGATTTCAAATGTATACTCTTGTAATTTCGCGGCAATGCGAGCTAGTCTGGGAGTGGAGGCTTTGGTGCCTCCGGGACTGAGCATATGGATGAGTGGTTTGTGATCTGTCACCAGCTTGAACTTGGTGCCCCACACATAAGTCCTGAAGTGCTCCACTGCCCATGCGCATGCTAGCATCTCTTTTTCGATGGTGGAGTAGTTCTGTTCTGCTTCAGATAGCGCCTTCGATGCAAAGGCCACCACATGTTCGGTGTCACCCCTCCTCTGCGTAAGTACTGCTCCCAGTCCATATGCACTGGCATCAGTGGTGATGACTGTTTCCCACTTGGGATTGAACGGTTGAAGGCACGGGGCTTCCATAATATGTTGTTTTATGGTGTCTATCGCCGCCTTTTGGGGTTCTTGCAACAGGAATTCGGACCCCTTCTTGAGAAGATCCCGTAGAGGTGACGTGGTTTCAGAAAATTTGGGTATGAATTTTGCGTAATATTCTGCTAAGCCTAAAAATGATCTCACCTCTTCCTTGTTGGTGGGATTGGGTGCTTTGATGATGGCTTGCATCAGGTTCTGTTTGGGGCTGATGCCCTTTTCTGAAATTTTGTATCCCAGGTACTCGACTTCTTTTACTCCAAACGAACATTTTTCGTATCGTAGGCGGACTCCCGCGTCTTGTAACTTGTTGAGCACTAGTTTGAGAGTGGCATCATGTGTCGGTTTATCACCTGCATAAACTAATATGTCATCCTGGAAGTAAACTACATTTTTGACCTTTCGAAGGAGGGCATCCATCATGCGCTGAAACGCTGAGGCAGCTGATGATAATCCGAAGGGCATTTTGGTAAATTGGAATGTGCCAAACGGGGTGATGAATGCCGTGAGAGGTTTTGATTCTTCATGGAGCTGGATTTGGTGATATGCATTTCGCATATCTAGTTTTGAGAAGATTTTGGCCTCTTTCATTAAAAGTATGAGTTCATTTATGCTTGGAAGCGGATAATTGTCTGTGACGACTTCCAGGTTTAAGCTACGCAGGTCTATACATACTCTTAATTCTTGCGAATGGGGTTTCTTTATGAGAACGACTGGGCTCAGCCATTCGGACGCTTCAATCTCTTCTATCACCCCTTCATTCTTCATTTTGTCCAATTGTTGTTTGAGTGTGTCCCTCGCTGTGGCTGGTACTGGTCTCACTCGGTGCTTGACAGGAATGGCATTCCTTTTGAGGACAATTTTGTGTAGAAAACCTTTGATGTGACCCGGCTCCTCCGAGAAAAGTGCTGGGTAATCGCTCTTGACTACGGTTTCACTCCTCGCACCTATGGATAGGACTTGCTCTTCCGTGCTGGGGTCAAGTCTGATCTTTAATTTGTCTTGGTCATCCCAACCTAGTACTGGAGGCCCTTCGTGGCTGAAGTATATTCTGGTGTAAGTTTCCCTCCCTTTAAATTCGACTTTTCCGTTGATGTACCCTAGTAGTTCAACCGATGCTCCACCGAAAACCGTCGGCTTGTGTTTCGTGGTGAGTACTTTTACTTTTTCTTTCCCGAGCATATCTTTGTATGTTTGTAGGGGTAAGATGGTAAGGTCAGAGCCGGAGTCTGCCATGACCCTTGTCTCTCTGCCGTCGATCTTGATCATGCAGTGTGGCTTTTCTCTCCTGGCTCGTGTACTGTTCACCATGATTACGGTGGGCCTTCCTTCTTCCTCCGACGAGGAATCCCTTTCTGCCACGCGTTCTGAGGTCAGACTTGTGACTTTCTTGTTTCGCCATCTGCACACTATTGAGAAATGCCCTATGCGTTTGCATACTGTGCATTCTTTGTCTCTGGCTGGGCACTCTCTGTCGAACGCTAGGTGCTTTGTGCTGGTGCACCTATGGCACTTGAGGGGTTCTTTCTTGTTGGCTCTCCCTTCTCTTGAATCTGGAATGAACTTTTCTTTTCTGGGACGGAACCCTACTGCTTGTACCTCAGGGGAACTTTGGGTACCTGCAAACTCTTTTCTTCTTCCTGCCGTTTCTTCCACAGCTCTAGCTATTTCCACTGCCTTCTCCAACTGTACTTCTTTTTCCATGATATATTTGTCTTGGACCTTCCGGCTGTTGGTGTGGACTATTAACATGTCGCATATCCGGTTCTCTGCATTGGTGCCGAAGTTGCACAAAGCTGCCAGTTCTCTCAATTTCGTGATATAATCGTCGACAGGTTCTGACGGTTCTTGTTTCCGCGTGTAAAACCGAATCCTGTGGAGCACTGTGTTTTCCTTACTGGCAAACCTCTTTTCTATTCTTCTGACTGCCTCCTTGAACACGTCATCATCGGCGTCTTCTACCGCAATCAAAGCCAGGCCCTCGAATATTCTTTGTCCTTCCACCCCTAGGGCGTTTAATAGCATGGCTCTGCGTCTTGCCGCCGTGAATCCTGCTCCCCCCATTGCCTCCACATACGTTGTAAACAGGGGCTGCCATTGTGGCCACGGTATAGCAGGCCTACCTGGCGTCTGTAAAAAGGGTGGGGGCGGTGTTGCTCCCTGCATGCTTCTGCGCGGTTCCTGGAGGTGGTCCTCGTCGCCAATTTATGTAGTATAATAAATTTCAGGAGGCAGGAGGCTGTGTGTTGTCCAGAAGGGCTTTATTGTACAAACATAAATTGTCCTTATAAATGATGCCAGCGGTGCTGCACTGTTGGATGCCAACGTGGCCAACAACATAAGGGGCTGTACATGTAGAGTAGAGTCGCTGGCAAGTCCTGCCGATTTCCCGTGCTCGGAGGAGCCGGGGAGACGCTCCGATCGCGTCCTCCGCTAATCCCCGTAATGCGCGCGTAGCGCGCGGGGGCGGGGCTTCGTCGGGCGCGAGATCTCGCGAGAGCGGGCGCTCTCGCGATATCTCTACAGAATGCTATACTCTAAAGAGGGGTGTGAATGTGGTTCATTAGAAATCCAAACAGCGAAGTATAAGAGTTCAAAATAAAGGAATGTCCAAACAAGATTCTATAACAATATATAAACTTTAATCAAACACACCATGTACAATATTAACTAATTCAAAAACACTAACAAAATCTACCCCTATAGAAAGAGCACATAATATATGCAAATGGAAGATGCAGCACTCTGAGTAACGAGACGGGGAGAGAAAAGGCAATGAAAAAACACAGTGTTCAAAGGCTATGTTCTTGAGGTTGCAAAAAGACATTCAAATGATCTATGTAGTCTCTAAGGCCCAATGATGGATCAGGGCGTCAGTCAATAATACCTTTGCATTATCTTGGCGATTCTGCATCAGAACAAGCTTCTCAGTGGCATTCAATGGTTCATTTCAGTTCATTTCAGTTCGAAGATGTAGCAGTCACAGTGGTCCAGTGGCAAGTATGAGGAACCTGAGGGCATTCTCCCATCTACTCCCCTTGGATCCTCTTCTGAGATGGCATGGGAAAGGCCATCGCTCTTGGATCCTGACCCTGGGGTGGAGATGCGACGGAGGATCACCTGGGTGGAGGGACCTTGGGGAGTGGGGAGAGGATGTCTGTAGGTGAGACATGGTATCCTCCTTTCCCTGTTGGAAATGAGTCCTACCCTCCCCGACCATTGTAGGGCTTTGTAAGTCCTTTTCCTTTCCTTGCACACCTACTGCCCCACGTTCACAAACCTTTACAACAGGGAGTGATACAAACTTCTAGACAGTTTCACCACTTTGGTACTGAGGCAAGGAAGAGGATTATGGAAGGTCAGGCATGTGCCGTTAATCACTGTAATTGTTGTCAGGAAAAGGACTTGTACCTGCGACCAATTGAAAGGCCACAGGTGCATAAAATGGTAGACAGACAGAGGAGAAGGGGGCACCTGCCTGTTGAGAAGGTGGCAGCTGTGAAGCGAGGAGCAGGATGGAGCCGGTCCGGCAGAGAGGATGCTGTGTGTTGCCAGAGGGAGAGAGAGGCGCCGCGACCCGAGCGGGCCATGAGAGGACCAGAGCCTCAGCAATTACCTGAGCTGCGTGTTCCGAACTGGAGCTGGGGAACACAGAAGACTCCTAACCGCTGTGTACGGGTACACCAGGCTTTCGCTGGAGCTCCCGACGCTTAGCCGGGAAGAAGGTTGAAATTGGAGAAGACTGCAGAGATGCCCTGAGGAGCAGCTAAGTACAGGTGAGTGTGATAGAGGGAACACTCATACCGGGGTGCTCCAAGGGCAGGAATTGGACATTTGGAAGTAGTGATTCAGCTAAAACTCCTAAACACCTACGAGTGGGATTTGGTACCCTAAGGGAAGAATATTGAATACTGAACAAGCTGCAAAGCACTTTTTGAAATGCCACATGATTTATTGAATACCGAATAAGCTGCAAAGTACCTTATGAAATGTTTGAAGATTTAGTGAATACCAAATTGAAGAGAAAGATAAGGAAATCAGCTGATAATACTGCACGAGTGAAAAGCGAATGATGTACAGTTGTGAATACAGTGAAAATCTGCTCAGAAGCATTTAATGAACAAAGTGAAAGTTTACAATAAAGTTCATAATAATCCCCTCCACCTCCACCTCTCAAACGGATACTCCACCTCCCGACACTCCGCCTCAAAAAACCTTCAAAGGCAGCGACTGCCTCCATCTGGCAACCCACAACTCACGCTCAGCCATCAAACATTCTGCTGACATCTGCCGTCTCCTTGAAGACATTGACCTGGACATACTTGCACTCGCAGAAACCTGGTTCAAAGCCAGCTCTGTTACTTCCTTTGACTCACTCCTCCCGGATGGCTATAAGATCACCTCTAAACATCGACCCCACCATGCTGGCGGTGGAGTTGCCTTAATATTCCCAGAGTGGATTCCTTCTACCATCCTACCCACTCAGCAGTATTCGTCATTTGAGAGCCTAGTGTGCAAATTGTTCATCTCTCCTTCCTCCACCTTGACCATTGCTACCATCTATCGGCCCCCTGGCACTTCTTCTCTTTTCCTATCTGAGTGGGCGGGCTTCTGTTAGTTCCTTCCCTCTACCACCTCCAACCTGATAGTACTAGGTGACTTCAACATCCATCTAGACTCCCCTTGCACAGAATCCACCCTCTTCACTGACCTCTGCTCCTCCCTATCCCTCTCCATTCTTCTCTCTGGCCCTACACATTCTCCTGGACACACACTAGATGCCATCATCCACTACAACCTCACTCTCTCTTCTGAAGAACTGCTTGCATCTCTTGACTCCAATTCCCCTGCTGTCCTCATCCTCCTTGCTCTCTCTTGTGCATTTGACACAGTGGGCCTCATTACACGGATGGCGGTAAGGGATTACCGGCACCGGTAAGGGCACTGGTGCCGGTAATCCTTTACCGCCCTACTATGAGGTCCCTCAGCGGGTCCCGTCCTTAACGTGTGGTCAGACCACACGTTAAGGACGGGACCCGCTGAGGGACTTCAGAGCAAATAACGGTACAGCTAATTGCGGTACCGTTATTTGCTCCTTCCCCATTCCCATTGAGCCCTATGGGGGCTCAAATAGAATGGGAAAGGGCCATGGTGAATGGGGAATTACCGCCCCCGCCAACCTTGGAATGGGGCGGTAATTCTGCCATTCACCATGCCGGACTCCGGCAGCAACCATGGCGCTACTAGCGTCATGGTTACCGCCACCCGTGTAATGAGGCCCAGTGAATCATTTCATCCTCATAAAAAGGCTATATGACACCCTTGGCATCTCGGAGCGGGCAATGGACTGGCTCAACTCCTTCCTAACTGGCCGTTCCTCCAAAACCATTCTGGGCCCTTTCTCCTCCCCTTCTTCCTCCGCTACCTCTGGCGTCCCCCAGGGTTCCATTCTTTCGCCCTGGCTCTATAACATATACCTTTCTCTGCTGGCATGACTCATTTCCTCCTTCTCCCCAACTTCCAATGCACGCTGACGATACACAACTTTTCTTAAAATTTCCCACAGACGCACTTGCACCCTCCTTCATCCCTGACTGCCTCTCTGCAATCCAGGCCTGGTTGAACAGTCAATGACCTCTGCCTCAATGCCAGCAAAACCGTGATTCTCCCTACTGGGTCCCCTGCACCATACTTCTTCCCTGCATTCTGGCCTTCCTCGATGCCCCCCCTTCGCCCTCCACTGAAGCTAGGAATCTATGGGTCATCTTCGACTCCTCCCTTTCCTTCATCCCTCATATTCAGGACATTGTCAAGAAGGTCAACTTTTAGCTCTTCCTTCTCAAAGGTACTCTTCCCTTCCTCGCCTTCCCCCAGAGACTCAATGTCACCCGTTCTCTGGTTCTCTCCAGGCTAGACTACTGCAATAGCCTCCTCCTTAATCTTCCTTCCTCCACCCTGCGACCCCTGCAGCTAACCCAGAATAGGGCAGCGAGAAGTGTCCTTGGCCTCAAGCCCAGGGACAGCATCTCTCCTGCCCTAAAAGCCTTCACTGGCTTCCGGTATCAGCACGGATTAAATTCAAATACCTCTGTTTCATACAGAATGCTATCTGGGGCCGTGGATGTAAAGACTGGATGGGGGTCTCTGTACTCCTGCTCTCTGGGTGCCAGAGTAGAGGCACAGTGCACCCCAGCAAAGATTCTCTATAGGGTAGCAAAGGTCGAGCAATCAAGGCTTCAGCTCTAAGGAGGTGATGTAGGCTGGCTCTTAAGTACAGTGTAGTCCCTTAGCACCCACAAAGGAATGTCCGCACACTATGTTAGTGAAAACATAGTTGTTATATAAATAAGGTTCACGTTATGTACACAATCACAATAGCACACTTTGTGCTATGACAATTCTAAAATGGTAAATATATACAGTCTCAATGTGGTACCACAATTACTCTTGATTCCATTAAAATGCATCCACAGCTAACAGCCCAAATAACATACAAATCAAAATAGCAAAAGGTTTCAACCGTACGTACACTTAGGAGGAAAGCAGGTTGGTTAAAATAATAAGCAAAATACTGAGCCCCTACCAGTAGGCACAGTTCTGTATGAGTATCGCCCCACCTGGGCAACCTGTAAATAAAAATATAATACAAGCCCAGTACATATATTGTTCAATGAGTCTTATTTCCCTCTAGAAAGGTTCTACCACCCCAATGTACCTGGAATAGCAGAGTTCAATGCCGGGTCATCGACGGATCCTTCTTGAGCATCTCCCTTTAAGGCAGGAGCCACAGATTGTTGAGATCCCATGAGGAAATGGTGAACAAAGGTGTCGAGGCCACAGCTTTGGTCGTGGCGGTGCTCGTCGACGATCGGTCATGGGCGTCCTGCGAAGATGAGGCATGCAGTACACCTCTATGATGATAGTTTGTTGCCGCATAAGAGTCTATGAAGAACTTTGGTCCAGCAAGGGCGTCGAGTCATAGTCGTCTCTACGGTCTTCAGTTGGCGGGAAACCCACCAGCGGATTCTCCTCGACACTTCAACGGCCTTGCCTTTCTCCATGGGTGATGAGCGAGGGGGTCCTTTGTTCAAAGTGTTCTTAGGCAAAGGAGCACTGCGTCTCCCGTCGGCGATGGCAGTCGAGGGTGATGGACTTCAATGTCCGGGTGCTTCACTTTGCGATTCCGCAGTTGTCCCCGTCTCAGGTCGGCAGCCTTTCGAGGGTCTGACGTCCAGGGAGCTTTGGTAAAGATCAGCTGGTGCACAATGGCCCCTTGTAGCTTGGGGAGAGGTCTCCTAGCCAGGTCCTCTCTTTGATCAATTCCTTGAAGGCACAG
Source organism: Ambystoma mexicanum (assembly GCF_040938575.1). Classification (NCBI taxonomy): domain Eukaryota; kingdom Metazoa; phylum Chordata; class Amphibia; order Caudata; family Ambystomatidae; genus Ambystoma; species Ambystoma mexicanum. The sequence continues at coordinate 677,975,471 of NC_090927.1, read as the reverse complement.
CAGCTTTCAGATTGGCGAAGGACAGCAGCAGCAATTCTTCTTCTTCCAGTGGGCTTTAAAGTTAAGCATCAAGTATCAACTTCAGCTTCTGAACGATTTCCATCAGTGAGAGATCCCCAGATATACAGTTTGGCCTCTCATTCACCCTTCTGGGTCACACTCAGGCAACCAATCATTCAGAAGGGCATTCATGCAGGTAGGCAGCCAATCGGGCTCACAGTGCATTCAGGCCATTCTCCTCCCTCCAGACACTCACAACAAGGAATGTGTATTGGGACAAGTACCCAGCCATTCAGCACTCCACACTGCCTTCATACCAGTTTCGGGCAGGGCTGTCTCATTCATTATATTACATACCAGAAACCAGACACCCATAACAAGATGTGCATATTGGTCACAAACTCCATTCACCCAGGTCCCACCCCAAGGGTGTACCCACAACATGCAGTCACTGGGAAGGCTCCGGCCAGTCTGGCCTGGACTTCCCCACAATACCATATGTGGAACTTCCACCCAACAGCCAGTCAGGGGGAAGGGACAAAGTCAAGGCTTCCCAGGACTTTGGGAAAAACAAGGTAACAGGCAATAGAAAGCAAGAGGCCACAGGGGCCATCTTGTCTTCTATCAGGAATCAATTGATTCCAATGGCAGAGCCTGGGTATCCCAAAATGGTTGATACTTAGAGCATGTGTCAGATTCAGCATGGAGATGCCACCAGCCCATACCCTGCTCTGTGGGCCACACACAGGTGCCCAAAAACATACACTAAGGGTACAGGGGTGTACCCCCACCCATGGGTCCTATAAGGGTATCCCAAGGGTCTGTACACCAAACCAAGAAGTGGAAGAGCTGCACTGCCAGGAGTCCCACATGGACTCCTGGGCAGAAAATAACACAGAACATACATGAAAAAGGACTACAGAACAAGGACAGGAAGGCCCTGTCTCTCCAATGCATTTCCAGCATCACGGTCACCCCTCCCCCCCAGACTGAGGTTAAGGTGTCTAATCTCCCACGAGATTGACACCCTCATCCAGACGGTCAACATACCTTCTGGAAAGGCCATCTGCATTATCGTGACTCTTCCCTGGTCTATGCTCAATGGTGAAGTCTAGCCCGTGCAAGCTAATGGACCACCTGAGCAGTTTCGGTTTTCGCCATTCATCTGCATAAGCCACTTCAGGGGCTTATGGTCTGTTTGGACCTTGAAGGTAGACCCTGTAAAGTAGGGCCTAAAACAGCTAAGGCTCCAAACTATACTGAAACATTCCTTTTCAACAGTAGCCCACCTAAGTTCTCTACCCTTGAGTTGTCTACTGATGAATATGATCGGATGTTTCTTGCCTTTGTCATCAAACTGGGAGGAGACAGCTCCAATTCTGGTGTTGCAGGCATCTGTCTGGACGATAAAGAGTTTGCTGTGGTCAGGCGCACACAACACAGGTGCCCTACACAGACTTTTTTCAAGCCAACAAAGGCCCTCTGACAGTCTTCTGTCCAATTGACTTTCCTTGGTTGTTTGGGCGAAGTCAGAGCTGTCAGAGGGGCAGCTATGGTTCCATAGTCCACCATGAAGTTGCGATAATGCCCAGTGAGGCCCAAAAAGACTCTCACCTGGGTTCGAGTAGTGGGAGTCTCCTAGTCATGTACATCCTGTACCTTACTGGGGAGAGGTTGGATTCGACCCCCTCCTACCTTATGGCCAAGATACGTGATATTCCCCTGAGCTATCTGGCACTTGGTGGCTTTGTGTCACGATGCCTGCTCCTGGGGAGCCGGCTCAGGCCCTGCGTCCCCGAAAGCGGGCATCAAGTCCCCGGGGAAGGTCCCAGCAACCTCTTATAGGGGCCCTTTGGACAGCGTCCTGGCGCCTATGGCGCCAGGCTCATAGAAAACGTCAGTCCTGGCGCCATAGGCGCCAGGCTCATTATGAAAGTGTTTGGGTGCACTTACCTGATGCAGACCATGCTGCAGAACCCCGGTCTCCTTGAGGCCTGAAAGGAACTACTTTACCTGTGGGACTCATTTACCACCCGGGCGTGGTCGGGGAAGGATACATACCTGATTGGAGGAAGGACACATTCTAGGAACTTCTTCCAAGGCTATTTAAACCACACCCGATCAGCCACACGTGCTTCGCGTTGTTCTGCATCTAGCAGCTGGACGCTCACCGTGTCTGCTCCTGCATCCTGACTTCTGCCACGCCTGCCAGCAACCTGAATCACCTGCAAAGGAAGGGAACAAGAGAACAGAAGAAGGAAAAGGCCTTACCTGCTAAATCTGCATCCCGGAGACATTTCGCCGACGATCCCGAAAAGGAAGACATTTATTTTTAAAAGCACATCACATCGATCGCTACAGTGCCTCATTCTACTCATCTTACAGGGCGCTTCCATGTTCTGCAGCGACCATCCGGATTCACAGTCACGCCCCAGCGCCTAGGGAGAAAAAGACAATAACGAAGGTGAGAGAAAGAAGGGAAAAGGGAAGCTAAATCTCCATGTTAAGACTTACCTGCTGGGTCATTCCCTTTTCGTTTCGGGTCTGCGCCGCATCCAGGCATTTTCGGACCCCGGCCCCTAAGGGGAAAAAGACATCAGCGTTAATGAGCGAATGAAAAGACATTACCAAGACGCTCATTAAAGACTTACCTGATTTCCACAAGGATTTCACCTCTCATCTCGGGTCGGTGCCTGTTCCCCGGCATTCCGTACCCCGGCCCCTATGGGGAAAAAGACACTAGCATTAGAACATTAATGCATGGACACAAGGGGAACCACTTATCAAAAACTTACCTGGAAGCCAAGCAAGTTTGGTTCTCACCAATCCGAAAATCCAGTGAAGTAACTGGATACCAACGCGCCCCCGCATCTGAAACCACCAATCCGAAAATCCAGTGAAGTAACTGGATACCAACGCGCCCCTGCATCAGAAGCAGGATGGAGAGCTCGTCCTTCCAGACCCTAAGAAGGATACTTCTGCGAGTGAGAGAAGACAGATTTGGGGCCCGGTCCAGTCCGTCTCCCGACCCCTGCGCATCAACTTAGACGAGGTCACAACAGCGCGAACCAGGCCAGCGCCTCCGTGGGAGTCAGGTGAGCGTTACACTTTGATAGTGAGGTTAGCCCTTTCTAAGGCCTGCAACACCTTATCCAGGTGAGTCAAATGTTTTTCCCAGGTGGAACTGTAGATAGCAATGTCGTCTAGATAGGCAACACAAAAGGCCTCCAGCCCACTGACAGCATGATTGACTAAACTCTGGATGGGGGCAGGTGCATTTTTCAACCCAAAAGGCATGACCCTAAACTGGTAGAGCCCTTCAGGTGCTAAGAATTCAGTCTTTTCTTTGGCATGGTCTGTCAGAGCTATTTGCCAAGAGTTTGAGGTAAGGTCAAAGGTGCTCACAAATTTGGCAGCATCTATGCTGTCCAGAAGCTCATCAGCCCTGGTCAATGGGTGTGTGTCTATTTTGGTGATGGCATTGACCCCTCTGTAGCCCACACAGAACCGCCAACCCTTGGTACCTGCCTTGGGGACAAGGACCACTGGACTGGACCAGGGACTGGTTGAGGGTTCAATAACACCCAGATCCAACATCTTGCCAACCTCAGCCTGGGTGTGGTTTTTAACAGTGTCTGACATCCTGTAGCATCTGCTTTTGACAGGTACGCTGTCACCAGTGTCAATTTCATGCCTGCACCATGGGGTGAGGCCTGGTGTCAGCGAGAATGGAGGGGCATACTGCCGGAGCAAAGACCTGCAGGCCCTCTGCTGCTCTGGAGTCGGAACTGGAGAGAGATGCACTCCCTCCATTGGACCATCCTGAGGGTTGCTATGCAGCAAATCAGGAACGGGCTGACTCTCATCCTCTTCTTGCTCTGAAGCCAGCAAGAGATATGAGACTTCTGCTCGCCTGTGGAAAGGCTTGAGACTGTTAACATGGAATACCTGAGGGGCTACCCCCCGGGTCTCCCATGTCAACCAAATAATTGACTTCACCCATTTTGGAGATGATCCAAAAGGGCCTAGTCCACTTATCTGCCAAGGCATGAGGCTTGCTAGGCTCCATCACAAGGATCTCCTATCCTGGAGTCCAATCTACTTGTGATGCTTTAAGGTCATGCCAGTATTTGTTCAATTCCTGGCTTGCCTTAAGGTTCGTTGTCGCCTGACCCATCATCTGTGTCATCCTCTGTCTTAGGCCTAACACACAGTCCCCCACTTGCTTGGCAGGACCTGGAGGGGTGGCTTCCAACCTTCTTGGATCAAGGCAAGGGGCCCCCTCACGGGATGTCCAAAGACTAACTCAAAGGGGCTGAAACCAACACCATCTTGAGGTACCTCTCTCTAAGTGAACAGCAGACATGGCAGGGCAGATCCCATTTCCTTCTTAGGGGCTCTTCCAAAGCACCTAGCATGCCCTTGAGAGTTTTATTAACCCTCTCGACCAGACCATTAGTCTGGGGATGGTAAAAGGTGGAGAACTTGTAGGTTACCCCACACTCTTTCCACATGGTTTTCATGTAATTTGACATGAAGTTGGATCCTCTGTCAGAGACAACCTCCATAGGGAATCCAATCTGGGTGAAAATGCCCAGGAGAGCCCTGGCAACCACCTTGGCAGTAACAGTCCAAAGGGGTATAGCCTTAGGGTACCTGGTGGCATGTTCTACCAATACCAGGAAGAACCAAAGTCCACCTGAAGTGGGAGGGTCAAGGGGACTGACTATGTCGATGCCCACCCTCTCAAGTGGTGTGCTAACCACTGGCAACTGCTGCAGTGGGGCAATGACACTGCCTCAAGTCTTACCAGACAACTGACAAGCTGGGCAGGTCCTGCAGTGGGACTCCACTTCTACTCCCATCCGGGGCCAGTAGAAATGAGCAGAGAGCCTCTGCTTAGTCTTCTTGGTACCAGGATGACCAGCTAAGGGCACCTAATGTGCCAACTGCAATAGGAAGGGCCTGTAAACATGGGGTACCACCAACCTCTTGAGGGCACCAGGTTCAGGCTTAGTGGGCTCACTAACAAGGAGCTCATCCTCCCAATATATCTGGAATGTCCTTGGCACTTCTCCCTGTGCCTGGGACAGGGCCTATTTCCTCAGACCCTGAAGAGAGGGGCATTCTCTCTGACTCCTACAGAAGTGCCCCCGGGCGGGTTCCCCTTCAGCCAACAGGCATCAAAGGTCAGGGTGGTCCTCCGGGTTGAGCACCTCTCCCGCAAGAGGGTCTTCTGCCTCGTCTTCCTCAGGAGTTGAGTTTGGGTTTACCACTGAACCCAGCCCGTGCGGAGCATGAATCCCAGTGGGTGCTGCAGAAGCAGCAGGAAGAGAAAGGGGTCCTCTTCACAGAGGTGGCCTTCTTGCTCATCCTTCTTCATGCCTTGGGGTTCCCCGTGGGCGGTGGGCGAGGGTACCTGACTCACAGCCGGACCCGGTGTGACCTGTGATTGGTTGACTACCGCAGCAGCCATGGGCAGAACATCCATGATCATCCCCATTTCCACCAAATCATTGCCTAACAAAATATTAGCAGGCACGTTGTCCTGAACCAGGACAGGAGCTTTGTTGTCTTGTCTGCAATCGTAATGTTGACTAAGGCTACAGGCGATAGTTTGGGAGGCCCACCAGCTAACCTGGTGATTCTCAGAGGAGCACCTACATAGTCCTCTGGCTTGAGCAGGGTCCTGGCTACCACTGTCATTCTTGCCCCAGTGTCTCTCAAACCAGTAGAAAGCTGACCATTCAAGAGGACGCTATTCAAAAACCTACAAGTGTTCTGTGGGATTTTCGCCAGTACTTCCACATACTGGTTCCAGGCCCCAAGGGACTCTAGGGAAAGCTCTAGAGGAACACCAAATGTGATTCCTGTGGTGGAGGGGAGGACAGTGGCCTCCACCTCTGACATGGGGTAAGGGTAAGTCAGGTTGACAGCCTGGACTCCAAGTGACTTACCTTTACACTTGGGGTCACCCTTCTTGTGGTCCAGAGCCCCACAATCCCAACAAGTGCCAGGAATGTGGGGTACGGTACTGGGAGCCTGCTTTGCAGCAGGTAGGCCACTACTCTTACTCCCACCCACATAGGATTTATCCCCACTCGAATTTTGGGTTTTAGAAGAGGAAGGTTTCTGAGAGGTCCCCTTTTCTTTGTCCGTTTCTTTCCCACTGGAGTCCTTACCAATGGGAGACCCACTTGGTAGCCAGCCTGGCCAGCTTAAAGGGATCTAAAATGTTCTGGTCAGCAACATACTGATGCATCTGTGGTGAACAGGCTTCAGAAAAATGCTCAAAAAACAAAAGGTGGGACAATTCAACAAAGGTTTTCACCTTGTATCCATCAATCCACCCCATCATGTTCATATGTGCATCACTCACACAGTCAACCCAAGACACATTCTCTCTGTTCTTAAATTCCTTGTACCTTTTAAGGTATTGGGTAGGCGTCTTGCCAAACTTGGCAATAAAAGCAGACGTCATGCACTCATTCTGGCTCCTTTCTTCCACACTCAGTTTCAGAATACAGTCATATCCTGTCTGAGGCACTCTGCTTTACAAACACTTAGCCCAATCTCTCTTATCAACATCATGGATTCCACACGCCATCTCAAATGCTTCAATCCATTGGAGGATATCATAACCCTCCACATACACACCAACCAAATCTTTCATAAACTTGGTGGCTGGGGACCTGACACTCTCAGCTGGTTTAGCTGAAGTCTCCACTCCAGCTCTTTCCAGCTGAATTTTCTGGTGCTCAGTGTCCCTATTCTTGAGTATCACTTGTTGTGCCAACTCCTCTTTCTTCAATTCAGCTTATGTTTCCGACTTTTTATATTGAAATGCTAAATGTTCCTATTGTAGCTCTAATTTAAAAAAAAGTTCAATCTTTTGGGGGGTGCTGGGGTTCAGAACAGAGGCAGCAGGAGTGATGGCATTCCCAGAATCAGATTCAACAACAGCCCTAGGGCAGGGTCCTCATTGGTTGCATCCCCCTTCATTAAAAGCTTCACAAATAGTCTGGTAGTCCACCAGGGCAGCTATCAGCTCAGCCCTAGACTTATCCTCAAAGTCTAACTCCCTGACGTCACAAGCACTCTGGAGAGACTCTAAGCTCATCCTAGTTAATTTACCATTTGCAATAGATTACATTGCTTGTAATGTAGTTATCTTGTACACACTAAACCTCAATTTAACAAAGTGTAGATATTTTGTAAGTGGCAAGGTTACACACTTATTCTTAAAACCATTAGCATCCCACCACTACCACCAGTGTAAAGACTGGAGGGGGGGTAACTGTACTCCTTCTGTCTATATGGCAGAGTAGAGGCACAGAGCACCCCAGCCAAGATTCTTTATAGGGTAACGAAGGTCGAGCAATCAAGGCTTAATCTCTCAGAGGGTGATGTGGGCTGGTTCTTCAGTACAGTGTAGTCCCCAAGCACCCACAAAGGAATGTCCACATACTATGTTAGAGAAAACACATTCTTTATATAATTAAGGTTCACATTGTGTACAAAATCACAGTAACACACTTTGTGCTCCAACAATTCTAAAATGGTAAATGTATACAGTCTCAATGTGTTACCACAATTACTCTTGATTCCATTAAAATGCATCCACGGCTAACAGCCCAAATAACATACAAATCAAAATAGCAAAAGGTTTCAGTCGTAGACTTAGGAGGAAAGTAGGTTGGTTAAAACAATAAGCAGAATACTGGGCCCCTGCTACTGGGCACAGTTCTGTATGAGGATCCCCCCGTCTGGGCAACCGTTAAATAAAGATATAATACAAGCCCAGTCCATATATTGTTCAATGAGTCTTACTTCCCTCTAGAAAGGTTCTAGCACCCCAATATACCTGGAATAGCAGAGTTCAACGTCGGGTAGACGATGGGTCCTTCTTGAGCGGCTCCCTTTAAAGCAGGAGCCACAGATCGTCGAGATCCCACGAGGAAATGGTGAACAAAGGCGACAAGGCTGCAGCTTTGGTCCTGGTGGTGCTCGTCGATGATCGGTCATGGACATCCTGCGAAGCTGAGGCGTGCGGTACACCTCGACTATGATAGTTTGTTGCTGCAAAAGAGTCTATGAAGAACTTTGGCCCAGCAAGGGTATCGAGTCGTCGTCGTCTCTGCGGTCTTCAGGTGGCGGGAAACCCACCGGCGGATTCTCCTCGGCAATCGACGGCCTTGACTTTCTCCGGCAGGACATAGTGGACGTCGGTGATGAGCGAGGGAGTCCTTTGGTCAAAGTGTTCTTAGGCAAAGGAGCACTGGGGCTGCGGTCGTCGGCGGTGGTCATCGACGGTGATGGACTTCAATGTCCGAGTGCTTCGCTTTGCTATTCCGCGGCGGTCCCCGTCTCAGGTCGGCAGCCTTTCGAGGGTCTGACGCCCAGGGAGCTTTGCCAAAGATCAGCTAGTGCACGATGGTCCCTCGTAGCTTGGTCCCTCGTAGCTAGGTCTCCTCTTGGATCAGTTCCTTGAAGGCACAGCAGCTTTCAGATTGGCTAAGGACAACAGCAGCAATTCTTCTTCTTCCAGTGGGCTTCAAGGTTAAGCATAAAGTATCAACTGAATGATTTCCATCAGTGAGAGGTCCCCAGATATACTGTTTGGTCTCTCATTCACTCTGCTGGGTCACACTCAGGCAACCAATCATTCAGAAGGGAATTCATGCAGGCAGGGAGCCAATCAGGCTCACAGTGCATTGAGGCCATTCTCTTCCCTCCAGACACTCACAACAAGGAATGTGTATTGGGACAAGTACCCAGCCATTCAGCACTCCACACTGCATTCATACTAGTTTCGGGCAGGGCTGTCTCATTCATTGTGTTACATACCAGAAACCAGACTCCCATTACAAGATGTGCATATTGGTCACACCCTCCATTCACCCAGGTCCCACCCCAAGGGCGTACCCACAACATACAGTCACTGGGAAGGCTCCAGCCAGTCTGGCCTGGACTTCCCCACAATACCATATATGGAACTTTCACCCAACAGCCAGTCAGTTGGAAGGGACAGAGTCAGGGCTTCCCAGGACTTTGGGAAGAACACAGTAACATGCAATAGAAAGCAAGAGGCCATAGGAGCCATCTTGTCTTCTATTAGGAATCAACTGATTCCAATGGCAGGGCCTGGGTATCCCAAAATGGAGGATACTCAGAGCACCTGTCAAATTCAGCATGGAGCTGCCACCAGCCCATACCCTGCTCTGTGGGCACATACACATGTGCCCAAAATCAAACACTAGGGGTAAAGGGCTGCACCCCAACCCATGGGTGCCATAATAGTATCCCGAGGGTCTGTACACCAAACCAAAAAGAGGAAGAGCTGCACTGCCAGAAATCCCACATGGACTCCTTGTCAGAAAATAACATAGAATATACACGAAAAAGGACTACAGAACAAGGACAGGGAGGCCCTGTCTCCCCAATGCATTTCCAGCATCAAAGTGGACCACTCTATCTTCAACGCATCCTGACCAAATACTCTCCTTCTAGACTCTTCCGTTCCTCAGGCTCCAACTCCCTGCATATTAATTGCTTTCCTAAACAGAGAGCTGGTTGGAGATCACTTTCCTCAGCTGGCTCCCTCCTATGGAACAGCCTCCCTCTCCCTCTGCGTCTTGAGAAAAAGCCTCAAGACCTTTCTATTTACCGTCTCCTTCTCCTCCGCTCTTCCCTGCTAATCTTACAGCTGCATGACTGCATGTGTCCTCAGGGCCTTGACCCCCCCTCCACATCTCTCATCCCAGCCGCTTTCTACTGCACTTACTTGGCTCACCCACTCATCGGTGGTTGCACTTACATTCTTTTCCTCTTAGCACTTACCCTGACCACTTCTCCATGAGCTTCAAAGCATCTTATCCTTCCACTCCCCCCCCCTGCACTTGGACGTTGTGAACACTCACAAGGCATAGTAGGTTCGTCTCCCCTTACCTTATTGTCATTATTTTGTACTAGTAATGCAATTATTTATTCATTGTCTTCCCGTATCCCCACCCTGTTTGCCCTATTAGCGTTTTGAAACAGTTTTGCTAATTGTGTAAGCACCTAATAAGTGACCAATAAATAAATCAATAAATATTGAAAAGCAGAAAATCAAGTGTGAAAGACAAGTTGATGAACTTGAATGAACATTGGGAAAAGCGAAGTGTAAAAAGGATTTACACCACAGAGTGTCAGAGTGACTGGAACATAAGTTGTGGCAAAGCCAAGAGACTTGTGAAAGCTACAATGAATGTGAATTACTGACATAGGTCCAGGGAGAAAACCTGTGTTGGGCCAAGGAAACCAAGAGCATCACAAAGTTCCAAGGGTTACTGGTTGTGTGCCCTATAATGGGTGGACCATGTGGTCCGACAACTGCACCTAGACCAAGTAGCCCTATGGCGGAAGAACCAAAGAAAGCCACAATACAAAGGCTGTGCTACCTGACAATTGCTGAAGTGAGAGAAAGCATTTGTTTGACCCATTTAAGAGCCAGGAGGATTATAAAGTCAAACTGACAGCAGTCTTACAAGTCAAGAGGCTCACAGCAGTTCTAGTGGAAGAGCTGCCTGATTGGGGAAGTGAAACCCAAGACTTTGTGAACTGTGTTACACTTGGGGATGGGAACCCCAAAGTTTCTAAGAACTATGTAGAACCTGGGGAAGGGAAAGCCTCAGATAATATGGAACTGTGTTGAACTTGGAGAAGGAAAATTGAGACATTTTGGTACTGTGTTGAACTTGGGGAAGTGAGCCACAAGACCTTTGGGGACTAATATTGAACTTGGGAAAGGCGAAGCTGAAAATAAGAATCTGGAAGAAGCTCAGAACTTTTATTTTGAACACGTTTTCTTTTGTTGCTGATATCCCTACACATTGCATTGCTGTAGTTGTGAGGGCAAGTATAGGGTTTGGGTACAGACGGGTATTTGAGTTGAACTTGATGACACAGACTGACCTTAGTTTCTTTAGGTAGGGAGATCCCAGTTTAGCTTACAGTAAGTGAGGCATTACTCCATCCTGACAAATAAAGACCAATAAAGTATTTTTTAAGAACGGTGAATCTTTTGTCTGTGTCTTGCTTCATGATGTCTTCACAAATGGTGTCAGAGGTGGGATGTGGCTCAACCGATACAAGCTGGGGAACCCTCAGATCTGAAAGATTAAGTACCAGAGCGTCAGACCACTCAATTGCCACAAAGGGCTCTGTTGGGTTTGATATTTGTAGCAGTAGGGTTGAGGTTATTCCACCAGGAGAAAGAACCACTGAGCCGATTCTAATTCCACCCCCTGAAACCTATATTAGGTTGGCTTCCAAGTCAGGACTAACATGGTGGTTCGGAATTGATGTGCTAGCTAGAGTTATGGACCGAGACTTTAGAGAGGATTGTAAGGAACTCATGGTGGCAACAATTAAGACAGACACAAGTGATTACAGATCAAGAGTGTTTATTGAACAATGAAGGCTGGATAAATGCCTAATCTAAATCTAAATCTAAGATGGGAGCAAGCGCCGACCATCAAATGAGAAATAAGGCAGTCCTAGTGGCGTTGTGTCAAATAAAAGGGCCTATACTAAGAAACCTATACCCAACCTTACAACGAATACAAAAAAGGGTGTGGGATAGTTCTCAAGAATAGAAAGAAGTGTTCTCAAATAATATGTCAGGATGCAGTAGCCTGGGTCTCCCTTCCCACATTTTGAGCATGGGGTAAGGTAAGATCTTGGAGCACAGTACAGTCTCGGGCTTCTCCGGCACGAGACAACAGTTCTAATGGCAGCACTCTGGATCGTCGATGGCCAATTCTCATTTCCTTGAAAGTCTGTTGCCTTCGAGGACCCAAGGTCTTCAACTAACAAAGAAAGTTCTGTTTAACAAATGAAAGTTCCTTAGGGTGATACCAATTCACCCCTGTGTCCCCCTCTTCCAGGTGCTTACTTTCACCAATCTTTGGGGTGACAACTTTTCACCCTTGGATCCTTCTCTGCTGGACTATGACCCCTTTTGACTGTTAGCCTCCCTCCGCCGGGTTCAATGTGGCTCTCGATTAGGGTGATTGTGGCTCACCCCTGGCTCCCCGTCTTCTGGACGCTGACCCCTCTTTACATCCCTATTCTACTTCACTTTTACTTTCACAAATTATATGACAGTTCTTTTCTCAATGAACTTTTAGGTGATAGCTTCACACCTGGATCTCCCTTGGTCGGGCTCGGACCCCTCACGTAGGATGATGGCTTCACCCCTGGATCTCCCTCGGTCGGGCTCGGACCCTTCTCTTCTCAGTTAGCGGGATTCACTTCCCTTTCAATGTCTTTTCAAAGAGTTCAAAGTGGACATCCCTCTGCTGGGATCACGTCTGTCAATACACTGCTTCTCTGGGCTTTAGACTTTGCCCCTTTCTTTCACACAGTTTGTAGATCAAAGTCTTTCGATTGTACACTGATTTTACTGGGCTCTCAGTATGACCACTTTGACATAATCCGCTGGCCCTCCTGTGGCCTTCTGGTTCTGTAGTTTCTCTTATATGGGGCTCGACAAGAGTCTCTTGAGTCAGCACCCACGTGGTGCCGGTTTCCCTCTGCAACTGGTTTCCCCCTTAAGACTTTTATAGTTGATTCACAGTCCCTTGAACATGGTTCAAACTTGCCACTTTACGCTTCTCTCACTCAACACAGCCCGGTTCTTATTGAGTCTCCCCTCGAGTCACTGGCTCTGATGAACTGCTTGGTTTTTGGCTTTCCTGGAGTCAAGGCCGGTACCACGGGCGCAGGAGCTTCCCTCGTTCCTGCTTATCAGCATAAGCTTGCCCTGTGTACCGTTGACATGTTCTGCAGAACACGATTCTTTGTGGTCTTAGGCTCTCTTCCACTAAGTTTCCGCGGGCATGGGACCAAAAGGGCACGGTCACTTCTCTCCTCGCCACCCTCTCGATTCCCGCTGCCTTTCTCCTTCTATTGAACTGCTGCGCCTGCTTAGCTGTGCCATCGTGCTGTCTGCCATGCTCGCCTTGCTTGTACTGTGCTCTTTTACTCCACATTTTATCTCTATGGGGAAAGGAAAGGTCTGTCAGGGGTGTGTGGTTCAGGTTAATGGCCTGACTTTGCCTGACACTGGGGTTGGTGCATGTCAAGTAAACAGTTTTATTACAAGTCTGTTGTTTGTCATGTGCACAGGTGCGGAAAAAGAGAAGGTTTTGGAGGGTTTGTTGAATGGACGGGAATGACAGGGATGGAGAACGGAACAGAGGGGATTGTGGAAACGGTAGTGGGATGGGATTGGTAGGGTTTGTGAGGCAAACGGGAATAGCTGGGACCGTGAAATAAACAAGAGGGATTGTGGGGACTGTAGTATTTTACCTGAGTAGTTTGGGAGCATGGAAAATAATAATCAGATGTACGGGAAGAAGAACAATGGGGAGTATTTGAATGGAGACCGGTGAACCAAAAATTCTGGGAGTTATCCTATTGGGTGTAACCGGGATTGGGACCTTAGAGGATTGATTACGTGCAGAAGAGTTGTTGGATCTGGCCAGGAGAGATCTAATGAGAGGAAGGGAGGCAGATAGATGGAAACAGCCCATTAAAGCTTCAGATATCTCACCCTCCTCTCCTTCTCTGGCACTATACTGTTTTTTACCTGGGGCATTTCGCGGAGCACAACCCCAGACTCCCTTAACTAGGTGATTACCTCTCGCTCTTTCGACCCCAGGGCTGGTTTCTGAGCATGTCAAGCTTCCTTTGGCCACCTGAATAAGGGCCCCTCGAGCTTCGCTTGGGAGAATACCCTCAGGTTTCTCACAGGATGTTAAGGTATTGCTACTGAATCATGGAAAATGTACCTTTCATATCCATCAAAGGGATAAGATTGCTCAAAGGGTGCTTGAAAGGGCAATGAGGTACTTGAGGCTTCCGGGAGGTGGATGAAACACCAGACACCCCTCTGGAATCTGAGCCTAGAAATGTCAGAGAGGAAGAAGCTGAAACCCTTCCCAACTTAGCCTTCACCCAAAGGAATGACCCTTTATTGGATTAAACCTTTTTACAGGTTACATCTGAACAAAAAGGCTGCGAGAAAGGAATGCCTTTTTTCTTTTTGAGGCATGGGCTTATGTATAGGGGAGAAACCACAGCAGAAGGGGTAGCAAAAACCCAATTGGTTGTCCCTAAGAGTCATGAGCAAGTGGTCCTAGAAATAGCTCATCACATCTGACAGGAGGCTATTTTGGTCTGAAAAAAACACAAGTCCAAATCACTAATAAGTTCTGGCCAGGAATACATGCCGACATTAAAATCTTTGTTCAGGCTTGTGAGATTTGCCAAACGACTAATACTCATATGCCATCAAATGTTCCCTTAAATCCATTGCCAATCATTGAAATTCCATTCTCAAGAATTGGTATGGATATTGTTGGGCCCTTGAAAACAAGCACATTATGGTATTCTTGGATTATGTAACCCAATACCCAGAGGTCTTTCCCCTGAGAGCAAACACAAACCAGCAAATTCTGAAACACCTACTCCCGTTCTTTTCTCGAGTAGGGTTTCCAAAGGAAATATGATCACAGCTCTACTACATTCATGAGCAAGCATATCACTATCTTAAGGACCTCAGTATACTACCCACAGACAGATGGCCTTGTAGAAAGATTTAATAAGACTTTCAAAACCATCCTGCAGAGGTTAGTAGAAGGATATGGCAGAAATTGGGATCAGATGATTTCATGGGCTTTATTTGTAGATAGGAAAACACCTGAGGCATCTATGGCATTCTCCCCTTAGAATTACTTTATGGGCGAGAACCCTGAGACTTCCTGGATATGCTGAGAGAAAGCTGGGAGGAAAGAGAAAAAGCCCCAATACCACTCCCCCAAACTGCCAATAGGCTTAAAGAACACATGATGGCAGTTAGATTGTGCTTTGACCCATATGGTCAAAGTACAAGAACAACAGAAAGCCTCCTATGATAAAAAGGTTTCTTTAAGATCTTTTTTCATAGGCCAAAAGGTATTGGTCTTGTTACCCACTTCAGAGAACAACTTAATATACAAATGGCATTGACCATATGAGCTGCTAGAACAAATGGGGCCTTGTAACTATAAGATCTCCCAACCTGATCGCTGCTTAAAAACACAAATCTACCACATGTATCTTCTAAAGGAGAAAATCCTTCAGAGCCCAATGTCACAATGTTGTCCTGTTTGTTACCAGAAGATTCGGACAATACTGTCTTAGTCCCTCCAGAACTCAGTATCAATCGGAAGAAAGACCTATATGATCTCATGAGACATTTTTGTGACGTATTTAAAGAAGAGCCAGGAAGGGTGAAGGATATTTATCATAGCTGCACTCCAAAAGGCAAAGTGGTACATTTGAAACCCTATAGGCTCCCTGAGTCCTGAAGTGAAACCATTGTTCAGGAAGTAAAGCAGATGTTGGAGGCTAACATAATTGAATCATCTACTAGCCCTGGGTCCTTCCCTATCGTATTGGTGGCAAAACCTGATGGGAGGTGGAGGTTCTGCATCGACTTTAGAAAGGTAAATGCCATCTCTGCCTTTGATGCTTACCCAATGCCACGTATTGACGATTTTATTGATGGGCTGGGTAATGCTGTCTATCTTTCCACTATAGATCTTAGTAAAGGTTATTGGCAGATTCCAGTACATGGCCCTGACAAAGAGAACACTGTCTTTGCTACTCCTATATATGTGTTTCAATGTAAGGTATTACCATTTGATCTGCATGGAGCTCCTGCAACATTTCAAAGATGAATGGACAGAACTGTACAACCCTATTCAAATTTTTGCATCACCTATATAGATGATATTGTAATACATAGTAGAACTTGGTAAAATCATTTGCACCACCTTTACAATGTCATGAGGGCACTTAGAAAAACAGGCCTAATCGCAAACCCCAGAAAATGCAAACTAGCTCACTCTGCAGTCAAATACCTAGGGTTCTTCGTGGGTAGTGGTTCGTTTGGCCCAGCATGAAAAGGTTACAGCTGTCGTGGATATGCCCACACCGAAAACAAAGAAAGACCTCAGAGCCTTTTTGAGGTTGATCTGTTTATACCGCCGGTTTATCCCAAACTTTTCTAGTAGTTGGAGCCCAAAGATGATTCAAAGAAGTGCTGTGAGACCCCTTCTTTTAAAGGCAAACATCCATAGGTGATTGGACTAAAGCTAGTCTGCTTTAGGGGTCCAATCCCTGTTCTTGAAAGAAGTGGACGTTGCCCTTCTGACATCAAACACAAAGTGCTTTGTGCTAGAGGAAGTGGAGGGGACAAGAAAGAGAGAGAGAGGCAGAGAGAAACAAGATAACAAGACAGTGAACCTTCCCCAACTGTACAGAGCTCTCCCTGTCTACACTAACCCTGCCCCTTCCCTTGCCAATAGGATCAAATGCCCCTTTGGCATGCAGTACCTTGGTGTGAGGCTACTGCTTTTGAATGGGTGTGCTCCTTGGATTCCTGGACTGACGATAGCTTCCTGTTGAGTGGTTGACTCCGGAGGTGAGGGGAGTTACCTTCCCTCAGAAGGCATCAACGAAGAGGCATGGACATGCAGGTTCCTGACGTGTCACTTGGCAGGACCAGCCTGTCTGGCCAGAATGCATATCACTTTCCGCACCAGGAGCTGAAACATGTGTGATGTCAAATTGGATGTAGCTGCAATGATTATAAGCAGTGCCATGCACCATGCCCAAACTCAGGCATGGCTTATATTTAGAGTTTCCCTGCCACCAGCATGGGCTACTCATAATCATGATATTTTGGAACAGGGCTGTATATCTTAAATGCCACCCCTTTTCTGAATTGACTTTAGGTGTCACTTCACTTCAGCTGTCAAGATCGCACATGGGACTCTGTGCCACTGTTGGGCAGAGACTTCAATCAGGCTACTGATGCAGCATTGCACAATTGTACTGGAATGGAGCTTATGAACAGTGAATCTGATTAGAAGATTACCCTTTCAGAGATGGAGTTACCTACATAATTTTATTAATTAATAGAAAATAAAAAAACAGGGCTTCTATACGTTACCAGATGTCAATTCATCACATTCATACCTGTGGTGAGAGAGTCTTGATCAATGCTGTCCCGAGAGGCTCAGCAGTCGAAGCATGCCAAGTGCACGGAGAGCAAGTATTGTGAGAATGGAGCTTAGTCAGAGCAGCAGGGCCTGCCGGCACTCCTCATTAAAGACCATTGCAGGACTAATCATTTAAATTAGAGTCTCCCTTTTAAAGACTATTGCAGAACTTCACGAGCAGTGGTGGATCTGCTCTTTGTTTATAAATATCCATGCACAATAAACCCTAGTGCAAATTGAATACACTGGCCCTCATTACGACCCTTGCGGAAAGCGACTGACCGGAGCGCCACAGCGTAAATAGCGTTTCCGCCATTGTACGAAGGAGCAAAGTGCGGCCCATTCCGACCCATCGGGCACGAGCACCACGCCACGGCGGAAGTGCAAAGTCCGCGATGGCGGAAATGACCCCAAAACGGCCCACACCGCCGCCGTACGGCGCCCTAGGTGCAATACCGCCACCCCTCTTAGCGGTCACCGCAGTGTGCGCCTACCGGAAAGTACGGTGCCCAGAAATATACGGAAACGGAAGTTAAAACATGGGCCCGGAACGGGAAACATCCCGGCGTACACCTATAAAAACACTAAAACCACACAACCACTAAAATCACTACCCTGAAACACACCCCAACCCGTCAACCACCCTAGCGAAACCAAGAAAAATGGGAAAAGTAGCGAAGAAAGCGTGCGACCGCAAGCGGCAGGTCCACTTCTCCCGTGAGGAACTCACCGTGCTAACAGAGACCCTCCAGGAGAATGCTGCCGTCGTCTTCTCCACGCAAATGACCAGGACGGCACTTGCAAACAAGAAGGCCATATGGGCTCTGGTGGCACAGCGGGTAAGTGCGGTGGGGACCGCACCCCGCACCCCACAGCAATGCCGCAAGCGATGGGACGACCTGCGGATACGCGTCCGCAGCATACTCTCTGCCAACCGCAACATTGCCACAGCCACCGGGGGAGGTCCTGAATCACCCATCAAGTTGACCCCCTGGGAAGAAATCTGTGCCTCCACCATCGGAATGGAGAGCATAGAGGGAGTCGGAGGGATGGAGAAAGGAGTGCAGACATCCGAAGATTCAGGTAGGTGGGCCAGATAAAACAATGCCAAATCCACACAGTCCATCCATGTGAAGTACCATGCGTCCACATAGTGCAACAGAAACACATGTCCAGGAGAACGTCCACACACATCGGCCTGAAAGCTCACGTCAAAACCCACAATAAATACATAAATAATTAAAAACCCCTAATACACGCACTACACGTGCAGCAGGCACACCCTAACTGCAGGCTGCCAAACAACTGCACCCTCACTCCACACACAAATCAAAGCACCTCCAAGACCCCGACCCAAATCACCCTCAGGTACCACCCCAATGCATGTGATACAATGCCATTCCAATTCCCACTGACCCATCAATAACCCTCGCCCTCCTTTACTCCACCACAGGGTCCGATCCAAACGACGAGCTACAGGACACCCCTACCAGCACACCTGCAAAGAGGGCCAAGACCAACGGCCAGAGACCCTCCACCTCAGCTGCACGCATCAAGACACGGCAGCAGCACAAATCAGGTGGCAGCACAGAGGAGGGAACATCAACAGGCACCCCAGCAGCCAGCATGCCCACAACACCACCACCACAGGTCCCCCCAATGGATGCCACAGAAGGCACTGCCTCTGGTGGCAGCAGCACCATAGGTGACACCCCATTGATGGCAGCATGCTCGGACACAGAAAACGGGGATGCCGAAGTCAGATCCATCCATGACCTGTCCCAATCCCCCTGTCTGTCCCATCCCGTACAACATGAGGATACCACGCAGGGGCACCCACAAGACGACGACTGGCCATCCCCCACAAGCCCTGTGGCAAGGCAACATGAGGACAACAGCCCCTCTGTGACACCCCCGCAAATGGCCATGGCCCAGCAGAGGCAACAGTCCCTCGACCAGTTGATCGAACAACAGCAGCAACTGGCCACACTCCTCAAGGACCATGCCGATGAATGTGGGGGCACTAAGGCAGACATAGAAACATCAACTGAGACACTTAGGGCAGAAATGGAGAGAGGTACAGAGACGCTAAGGGCACAAATTGAGAGAAGCACCGAGAGCCTGAGGGGGGAACTGCATGCGACGTCCAAAGACGTATGTGCCGAACTTGCCGCAGTGCGCCGTGTGCTCACTGAGCTCTCGCAAACCCTTAGGGACATGCATGGACGTGAGCAGGCAGACACATCATCCGTTGCAAGTTCCGTCCAGGGCAGCCCCCAACGTAGATCTGGAAGGAACCTGCGCTCCACAGGCAGGGGTGCCCCTGATACCCGCAGAGGGGGCATGCAATAGCGACAGCCCACTGACAATGAGCATCTTTGGACACTGGTGTTCGGGGGGGAGGTAGGAGGGCGGAGGGGGTGTGTTGGGCTCACTTGGGTGGCGGGTCGATAGGGTGTTCAACATGATATCACATATGCCATAAAAAGTGCACGATCAACCAATGAGAAGTGTGGACATTGATCTTTGTGTACTAGGCCATCATAGGCGTACAGTCCATATTGTGCATGTCCCAGACACACGCAGTGCCACGAGTCCCGTGTCCATGTATCAGCCACCAGGCGTGAGTGCTAGAAGCATACATCAATGAGATGCTGACGAATGTCACGGGCCTCCGGTGCCTCGCAGACTCCATGAGGTGCTGCCACATCCCCACCCTCATCATGACCATCATCAGGTGCTTGCAGTTCAGCGTCAGGGGGCATGGGCACATTTCTACGTACGCACATGTTGTGGAGCATGACACATGCCATCACCATCTTTGCAACCTTCTCATGGCGGTACAGGAGTGCCCCGCCAGACCTGCTGAGGCAGCGGAAACGGGTCTTCAGTAGGCCGAATGCCTGTTCAATGACTACACGGGTACGTGAGTGGGCATGGTTGTAGTCCTCCTCATGCTGGTCCCGTGGGTTCCGGACTGGTGTGAGGAGCCATCTCTTCAGTGGATATCCAGCATCACCTGTATGTGGACGAGAAACGTATGATGTGGAATGCCATTGATACGTACGCACACCCCCCCCCCCTTCCTGGCAGGTCATTGCCAATTCACATACCCCACATCATCATGCATGTAATGAGACTCACCGAGTAGCCAGGATCTGTTCCCTGCGTGTCGCTCCATGTAGCGTGGTATTGTAGAGTTCCTCAAGACCATAGAATCATGGGTTGATCCAGGGAATCGGGCACAACAATGTGTAATGATCCTGTTGGAGTCACACACCATCTGTACATTCAGGGAATGAAATTGTTTTCGGTTGCGGTACTGGGCCTCCATGGCATGTGGGACGACCAATTCCACATGGGTGCAGTCGATGGCACCAATGCAACCCGGTATGCCGGCAAGTGCATGGAATCCCACTTTTGTGTTGGTTATTTCCTGCTCCGAGCGTGGTAGAGAGATGTAGTCGTCTGCGTGCTTCAGGAGGGCATCGAGCACTTGCAATAGTGTCCGTGAGAACAGTGGCTGAGAAATGCCATGCAACTGTCCGACTGTGTGCTGGTAGGTGCCTGTGGCCAGGAAGTGGAGTACAGACACCACCTTCAGTAGGGGTGGGATGGCGGTTGGGCTATCTATCATGCTGACAAGGTCAGCCTGTGTCATGTCCACAATGGCGGCTATGGTGTCCCGGTCCAGACGGTAGAGGGTGTGGATCTGCTCATCAGTGAGGTTGAACGGATGTGCTCGGAGGCGTGGAATTGCGGGCTGCCTGCGTGGTGGTAGTGGCTGTGCTGGTGGGCCTTGCTGGCCCTGCCTTAGCCTCCTCCTCCTCCTGCGTCTCCTCCGTGCGGCTGGTTGTAGTTGGTGTTCGTCTACTTCTTGGAGTCGGAGCACTTGCAGTGCTATCAGGTCCCCCAGGGCCAACATCGCGAGTCCTGCCGGTAGCATTTCGGTGTGGTTGTGGGAGGAGACTGGCTGTGCAATTTATGTGTTTTCAGGCTGTATGGCCTCCACCTGTGGTGATTGATTCCACCTGTGCAAACTGCTCTCCCCTTTGGCCGAGCACGTCCCGCGCACAACGCTGCAATTCGGGGAATTGTATCTTGCTATTGCAATCATGTATTTGTACCCGATGGCCGTGTAAGATTGGTTGATATGTTCATTCTGCTGTGGTCCCATTGTTTCACATACTATCTGTGCAGTCGCGAACAGACTTGTGAGGGGTCAGTGGGACGTAGTACTCGAGTAACGGTGGGCCCTCATGCATCACTGTACCGAGTTGCAACGACGGGCGGGGCGTCCCATTCGTGGGTGAAGGCAGTTGCCATTTTCACACACAGCCGCACTCGATGGAATAATTAGTGATTTCAAACGGCCACAGATGCCTTTTCGACGTGATGTTGCAAATGAGGAATTCGAAGGGCGGCGCTTTCGGTTTCCAGCTAGCGGCGAGGAGATGCCCACAGGTCTGACTGCAAATGTAACGTTCTATTGTTCTATGTCCTTGAGACAGGGCCCATGGCGAGGGAGCAATGATTGATATGAATAGTTTGGGATGCGCAATAGCTACGTGGGCGATGAGGCCGTCCGTTCCCAAATACATGTTACTTCACAACACTGGAATTACGGGCTGGGGCACTGTGGATTTAGCAGGCTGCATAACGCACAGACTCAATGGATGTTTCTAATGTTATGTGAGTAATTATTCAGGCATTTTGATCCCGGGATGAGGGAATGATGGATGGATGCATGGGCAGGTGATTTGATACAGAGTTTGCCATGTACAGGGCTTCTTGGGATCTATCCGCCTCCCCTACGCTATGTGATGCAGGGCTGCCATAGTGGGACCATCGTCCATCTGGCCTTGTTGAGCCCTCCCTGTCTCGAGGCGCCCTCAGACACTCGTTTGTGATGGTGTTTGCACCTCGATATAGATGGTTATGAGTCGCAAGTGGTTTTGGGGTGGTGATGTTCCTTTGGAGTGGGCTAGCATGCATATGGCTGTGGATTTCGTGTGATCATTGAAGTGAGTTGTTGGTATGTAGTTCTGATGGCCATTCTGTTCTTTTTCTTTTCTTTTGGTTGACAGGTATCTCCTCCCCTTTTGCCACTGCCATCTGTATGCCACTCCTGCAGATGGATTTTACTCCCGACACCTGCTGCTTCGTGTTAATCAGTGGAGCAGCATTACGATCTTATGGGACGATCGCCAATGGGCCACATGCCCTTACGCAGTACTGGTGGCTCGGAGCAACATTTCGGCCTTTCAGCTGGACTAGTGCCTCCCCATTGGGACGGCCCTGCGGTTCTGTGCGCTTCCATGGTGCCTTTTCGTACGTGAATGTGGCTCTGTGTACCATGGGGGAACAGGGCGACACACAGGTAGTGGCTGGTCATTTCTTGCGGAAGCAGCCCACAATGGTGATTAGTGTTTTGGAGTTCATGGCCTGATGGCTGTATGGGCTTGGTGATTTTGATGTGCATAAAATTTCTATTCTGATTTGGCCCGTGTAGCGTTTTTCTTTGCAAGTGATGTGGCATATGCCTATTTGGGGGGCGATGTATTGTGAGGAGATCTGCATTGGGTTCCAGCTTCGGGGTTTAGTTGCGTGGTACTGTGCTGTGCGCGTTTGCCTACGAAGCCCAGTGAGGTCAGGGATGGGGGCTGCCAATATTCCAGTTTGAATGTTGTCATGCTCAGGGGCGGGGGATTGGGTTTTGTGTAACAGATGCCGGTCAGCCAGGTGGACTGGTGGAATGATGTGGTTTTCTGAATATTGCTGGTCACAGGTGCCTGTGTTTGCGTGCGTTTCTTGGTGGGGGACTGTGGTCATGTCCATTGGGATGGCTTCTGTATTCGTGCCATCTGTGCCCTGCAGCTCCCATTGGCCCCTCTTGTGTTTCTTTTGTTCGTTGGCATGCATGGGTGACTTGTACATTTCAATGGTTGCATTGTGGCTTCATTGCACCTACGGGGAGTTGTACTTTGTGGGCAGGGAGCGGTGTACAGGCACTCAGTGGGGCCGTTTACGGTTGATTCGCGATGCCGTACTTCTCGCCATGGCGGAATGGTACATTACGCCGTGCCTGATGGCGTTAGGTACATGTCCGCTAGGGTCGGAATTGGCGTACCGTTGCACCATGGTGGTGTTTGCGGTTTGGCATGGCGCGCGCGCGCGTGCTTGGTGCAGTTAGCGTTGGCGTTCACTACGGTGTCGCTAATGGCTTCGTACTTTGCGGTGACGGGTCATAGTCGCACCGAGCGCTATTCGATGGCGGTATTGCATTTCCGCCATCGTTTTTCGATTTCCGCCAGGGTCGTAATGAGGGCCACTGTGTGCAGTCATCTTTTGTAGCACGTAATTGGTGACGAGGACCCAGAAGATCACCATGTGGTTATGATGCAGGGCGCGACACCACCTCCTGCTTTTCTCCATTCACAAGGTAAGCCTGCCATTCCATGGCCTCAATGGGAGCCTCTGTTCACCACTGACCTGGATGCTGTTGGGGGCACAGACTACTCCCCTGCCAGTAAAGGAGGCATGCTGCTTAATGCCATGGGAGTGGAAGGGCAGCACATTTTTGCTGCCCTAAATCCTGAATTGGTTGAAGATGATGCTGATGATGTGTTCAAGGAAGCGATCAAGTGCATAGTAAAGAGATTTCCCAACAAACAAAACACAGTATTGCATTGGATCAAATTTTATAGCAGGAATCAAGACATTTTGGAGTTAGTCGATGATTTCATCACATGGATGAGAGAGTTAACATCTTTTTCTGACTTTGGCAATAACACAGACAGACTGCTCTGTGATATGCTGGTGGTTCACATCAACTTGAGAAAGGTACTGGATAGGTTTATTGTGGAGAAGGAACTGATGCTCGACAAAGCAATCCAGATTGCCAGAGCCTTAGAAGAGACCTTAATCAGGCACAAAGAATTTGCGGGAAGCACGTCAAACCCTGATGTACATGCTATACAGCACCGTGGACACAAGGAGTAGCCAAAGTTCGATAGCTGGGATGAGAGGTCTGGTAGAAGAGAACTTTAGAAGTACCACAAGTGCACCAGCACCCGACATTTAGCCATTGATTAGAAATGTCTGGCCAGAAGCAATGAATGCTCAAACTGCAGGAGGTTTGGTCATATAATTGTTGCATGTAAGCAGAGGGGCAAGAAGGTCACATCGGTTGAGGTTATGCAGCGACGCAAGAAGCAACAAATCTTCGGAGGACGAAAAGCCGACAATCATCATGGTCAACAGTTCCACCGCAAGGAGAGAGAAGCCGCTCTGTGTAATCAGAGTTGATCTAAATAAAACTAGCGCCATGGCCGACTCTGGGTCGGATTTAACCATTCTACCGCTCCGCACTTACAAAGAGATGGTAGGCCAGGACAAAGTTGAGGTTTTGAAAACTAAACACAGACCCATAGTGTTCGGAGGTGCATCTGTTCATCTGTTGGGATACATCAACAGTACTGTGGAGTAAAAGAAAAGAAAAGAAAACAGTACTGTGGAGTTCAAAGTGAGAAAGATATGCACCAAGGTATACTTCGCGGAAGAAGGTCCTGCAGTGCTAGGGTGGGATGAACAAGTGAAACTGTAGATAAAACTCGATCCCAGCACGATCAAGTTCTCTCAGTGACATTAGGAGGAGCGTCAGTGTAGAGAGACAACTTTCCACAGTTGTTTTCCAATGGTCTGGGCAGAATTAAAAATGTGTGCACAAAATCAAGCTACATGAAAATGTCATCCCAGTCAAGCTTAAAGTTAGGCCGGTGCCAGCCACAGCAAGAGCAGTTGGAGAAAATGGTCAAAGAAGGCACCATAGCGGCAGAAGAGTCGTGGGTATGGCTGAGACCATTCGTGTTGATAAAGAAACAAGGCTTGAATGACCTGAGAGTGTGTATGGATTTATGCAGCCTGAACCTACAAGTCATCAGCGACAGTTACCCACTGCCCAGCATCAATGAGCTCATATTGATGATGAAAGAGGCAAAGTTCTTTTCTAAATTGGACATGCAAGATGCATACCATCAGATTGTGCTATGTAAAGAGTCAAGACGGCTTACAGAGTTTACCATCTCATTTGGCACATTTCAATACACCAGAATGCCATTTGTGTTGTCTTTGGCTGTGTCTTCTTTCCAGCGTATGATGGACTCATTATTAAAGAACATCGGAAATGTAGCTTATTTGCAAGATGACATACTGATCTATGCAGAAGATATAAAAACTCATGAGCACATTTTGAGGAAAGTGCTCCAAAACTACAAAACCCTAGGGTACGGTAGCAGTACTAGAAGTGCAGTATTAGAGCCAAGGAAGAGGAGTATCTAGGAAATACCATATCCAGTGATGGCATCAGTCCAAAGAAAAACATACTGCAAGCCATAGTGAAGGCTTCGGCACCAGCCAACAAGGAGAGGCCTAGCAGAATACTATGTCAAGTTTGTGCCCAAGTTTTCAGAAGTGACAGCAGCCCTGAGAGAACTGTTAATGAAAGGGGTGGAATATGTTTGGCATCTGACCCAGGAGGGCATGTTCAAGGAAGTGAAAGAGTGAATAATTGAGGCACTGTGTCTTTGAGCCTTCAATCCTCACTGGAAAATGTTTATCACAACAGATGCCAGTGCGTGTGGGCTAGGTGCAACACTCACCCAAAAGCAGGGTGACGATGAACATGTAGTAATCTTTGCCTCAAAGGCATTGTCAGAGGCGGAAAATAACTAGTCAACAATCGAAAAAGAAATGTTTGCGTGCACCTGGGCAGTTGAATTCTTCCAGACATATGTGTGGGGCACCAAATTCACGCTTCTCACTGATTACAAGCCGCTGATACACATGCTGATCCCAGGTCGGATGAAAAGACCCCCTCCCAGATTAGCACACATGCTGCAGGATTACACATATGATATCGGTCACATAGCAGGGTGAAAGAATACACAGGCCGACTGCATGTCGAGACTGCCAGAATCAGGCGGATTAAGGTCGGTGTTCTTGAAAGACAAATGTGTAGTAGAATCCATTGGGGACCTGAGCAGCAACATGTACATGGAAATGGGTGAGCACCATTGAAGACAAGAGTCGGACAAAGACCCTGCATTACGAATGTTAGCAGACTGAGTCTGGAAAGGGTGGCCCGATGAGAGGAATCTTCCAGAGGAGCTCATTCTGGAAGGTAGCAGACGAGATACAGGAAGCTGATGGCTTACTTTTGAGAGGCGATCAAGTCATACCACCAGCCGGAATGAGAAATATAATACTGTGCAGAGCTCACTCGGGTCACCTCAGGAGCAGTATGACACAATGCTGTGTCAGGGATGTATATTGAGGGCCGTGTATGGATCACGGAATCCGCATGATGA
Source organism: Ambystoma mexicanum (assembly GCF_040938575.1). Classification (NCBI taxonomy): domain Eukaryota; kingdom Metazoa; phylum Chordata; class Amphibia; order Caudata; family Ambystomatidae; genus Ambystoma; species Ambystoma mexicanum. Next base: position 677,949,007 of record NC_090927.1, on the reverse strand, counting down.
CAAGCGCCTGAAAGTGCCACAGGCACCACTGATTCCCACAGAGATACCAGAGGGAGTATAGCACAAGCTGGGTGTAGACTTCATAGGCCCGTTTGAAGCAATGGGGCTTCAAACCCAGTGATGTTCAACTACTTATCCAAATTGTTGGAAGCTGAATTTGCATCAGACATTACTACGGCTACGGTCATTGAGGTAATCACTGCTGTGTTCCAAAGGAAAGGATTGCCCAAACAGATTGTCATGGACAATGGGGTCCAGTTGGTATCCAGGGAAATGGAGAAATTCCAAAGGGGAAACAACATCAAGCACATCAAAGCCTCCCTATGCCACCATAAGCCAATGGAGTGGTTGAGAGGACCAACAGATTTATACAGGGTACGCTACAACTGGTCAGGGCCTTCGGCATGGATCCATACAAAATGGTTAAGGAGGCCATTACCCCCCATCACCCCTCTCTAAGTGGGACCAAAAATGTGTCACCATTCCACATGTTGCGGGGTAGAAGGGTGGTGTCCACACTGGTGCCGCCTTGGCTAAACAGAGTAAGGGAAGATGAGATAGTGGACATGAAAGAGGTCGTTTTGGAGAATCAAGAAGGCAACCACGAAGAGCAGAGGTGATGAGAGAAGAGCTGCCCAGAGAATGGAACCAGGTGGGAGATATAATCAAAATGTGCCAGAGAAGAGCTGCCCAGAGAATTGAAGCAGGTGGAAGATATAGTCAGAATGTCCCTGCCCTACAAGGATCAAATCACTGGTTCAAGGTTCAGCAGACCAATTCAGGTGGTGGAGAAAGAATTGAATCACATATGCACACAAGATGGCAAACGATGGAACTTGGACAGGGTTGCCATGTACCAAAGGACATCCGAGGGATCGAGAGAACACCCTGATTGAGAGAACACAATGTGCAGGAAAGTGACACTGCCCTTGTACCGGATGTCTGGGACAAGGAACATTCAAGCGAATATACCCAGGAAGTAGTTGAGCCCAGAGTCAGCATAGAAGGTGAGGGTGAGAAGCAACATGAGCAGAGCAGTGGAGGTGGAGGGAGTAAGCAGTAGAACATCAACTGCAGGGTTGCTGGTCAGCAAAGTTCATGAGAACGCCCCCACCAAGAGAAGCATACATACATAAAAACTTTATTTCGGCGAAAAAGTGATAAAAGTACAAATAAGAAAACAGACACATGTGATCAAATTAGGCCCGGGCAAATACGATTCAATCAAATGAGAAATATTAATTAAACGGGCCAATTTCAAAAATACATTGATTTTGACAGCACAGTATACCTGTTAAGTAAACTCTAGGACAATGTATGGCAAAATTATCTAATAAAGTCTACTGATGCTTTGTAAAAATGTGGACCCATTTAAAATCCTCAGGACTATTTCACGCAAATAGTGAAGTATAGCAGTGTGGGACGAGGAGAGAAGCTCTCGCAGCCTCGCCCACATCAACCTACTTCAATACTGCCTCTCATCAACCCTAAACACTTCCTTCTTAGTAGCCAAGCCCAATGTATAAATCGAGTAGTTGCAAAACGTATGTGCAAATTGTTACACTGGCTCAAGAACTTTTCGGCCACTACTGTTTGGCAAATCCCCACCGCTCTCAGGATTGGCTTTATATCATTATTTCTTAAATTGATAGATCCAGCACAGATTTACAAAAAATGTATGGTCATCTCATTTGCAGCGCCAAACAGGGGGCGCACACTTGTGTGGGACACCCGCCAATATTTTGTGAAAGATGCAATAGGTATGATGCCCAGTCTGAATCTTAAGTATGAGGATCCTTTCAAATGGAGGGGAGATAATATCCAGATATGATTTAAAGTCTGGAGACATTCTATGCTCAAGATAATCCAAACCGATCCTTAGGCTGGTAGCATCAAGCACATGATTTTCGCTAGAACCTGACTTTAATGTATGTTTCATATTCAGAATAAGAGAAGTCGTTGGAGCTAATGTGTTTTGCAATGAAGAAGTGGCATCCAGATCCTTGAGAACAATCTTCACATTTAAAACCCATTTTATACTTTTTCCTCCCTCCAGTGCAAGAAAGTGCAATAATGCTGCCCGATAAGATTCTAGGCCACATTGTTTCCATAACCTAGCCCAAAAAAAGGCTGATCTTGCCCGGATGGAATGGACAGCCGGGATAATATTGTGTTCTAAATAGACCAATGCCCTGGGGGCACTGAGGGGTAGCATTAGAAGCTTCTTTAGAAACTTGTGCTCACCAGTGTTGATTTTTGAGATATCACAGTGGCCCCAAAGCTCTGAGTCATAAGGGACAGCAGGAAGAACCTGTTTCTGGAAGAGGTCTAATGCTGGGGAAATAGCTCCACTTCCATGTTTCACATGAAAAGATAATATGGCACCACTGACCTTTTCCAAAACAATAGCAGATTTTTTTTATTTGTTTGGACCATCCACCATTTTCTTGGAATATCATCACCAGGTAATCATAGTACTTGACCTGCTCGAGCACCTGCCCACTTGCTCCTAAGCTTATTTGGTTGGGTATCACATGGAGGGTTTTAAACACAATAGTCTTAGATTTGTCGATATTTAGCTCAAGATGGAGCTCCTTGCACTTATTCAAAAAAATAGAGAGGGCTTTTTTTGGCATTGAGGGGTTGTAGAAATGAGGATGGCATCATCTGCGTAGAACAAAGCTGGGTATTTCTCTTGGCCCATTTTAGGACAATCGCAACAGTCCCTAAGCAATCCTTCAATAATGTGTTGAGTATAGAGATTGAATAAGAGAGGGGCCAATAAACATCCGTGCCTGACCCCTCTCTCTATAACAAAAGGGAGGGTTAGTTCACCTCCCAACCCAAATCGTACGCTAGCCCCACTATTGGTGTAGAGTTGGTGAATTGTATAAATAAAATTTTGGGGGGCATTACGCATAGAAAGAATTTGCCAGAGGGTTGTTCTGCACACTGAAGTAAACACTGTCCTTAAATCTAAAAAAGCTACGTATAAATGCATTTTTTTTTATAACAGTACATTTCTGAATCAATAATAAAAACATAAAACATTGGTCTATTGTGCATCGATTTACTCTAAAACCTGCCTGTAAATCATGTATTGTGTGTTCCTTATTTGCCCAGTCTTGGAGATGCTTGAAAATAACTTTACCAAATTATTCCCTATACTGTCCAAAAGAGAAAAGGGGCGGTAGTTACCTGGACTGGACAGTCTCTACCTCCTTTCTTATATATAGGTAGAATCACGGCTCTCTGCCACGATGGGGGTACAGCACCATTATATAGTATTGCATGGAATACTTTATTTAAGACCGGTGCCCAGATCGCCCCCTCCTCCTTTAACAGATTGATCGGGATTAGGTCAGGGCCAGCATCTTTTTCACTCCTCAGGGAATTCTAAGCTATTACCACCTCCTCAACAGACACCAATAATAATCCTGTTTCGGCAGAAAGAAACTGGGCTGACAAGATAGAGTGTGGAGTAGAGTCCTGGTACAATTTTGAAAAATGTGGCCACCAGCCGTCCTGACTGACACAATATTGTAACCCTTGGTCACCACTCGGGGCTCTATCAGACACCAATTTCCAGAACAGTGCATAATCTCTTGATTTAAGAGCATTCAAGAGATCAGACCTTTTTCCCTGGGCAAACTCCTTCTCCTTGGTTGCAAGCAGACTCTTACACTCTGCGCGAATAGTCTGGAGTTTTAACCTATCTATTCCCTGCACAGATTTTGAGCATTCAATGATTCTGGCTTTACCACTATGGCAGTCTCGATCGTACCAGCCTGGACTAGATACAGTAGATTTTATTTTCTTTGCAGGGACAGAGACAAATGTAATTAATTTAGTGACCAATTTCTCATATTCACTAAGAATTTGTAATGTGTTGGTGTCCATATTGCAGATAATTTGAAAATTTTCAAGAACTGCAGGATAAAGCTTAGCTTTCAGATCTGGTCTTAAAATGTTTGACAATTTTACCGATTTCCGGGCCTTGCCACAGACCTCCACTACTTCCGTGTTTGGCCCAGTTCTGGAGCCACCTGGTTGAAATCATTCCCGGCAAAACTCAAAGTAAGCAGAAGGTGGTCCTTTTCTGTCCTATCGTCTACTGCAAAGTCGACAACTCGCTCCCAGTTGGGCCCTGAGATAAGGATATAATCAATTAGGGAACTTGCATTATGACCCCTAAATGTCATCCTTGTTGCTTGGTCCAACAAGAACCGTCCATTGCATGCTCTTAAATGTAAGTTAAAAACCATGCAGGCCGTGTCAATGGCCAAGGGGTGTGCTCTAGGAGGACAGCCAACCTTCAATTGCGGGATGTCTCATGCCTGGACCTGATCATCCCAAAGCTCTGATATCTTTTAAGGGCTCCAACAGGTGGTTAAAATCCCCTGCCACAATAGTGAAGTTCTTGAGGGACAAGCTATTGGAGCTTGTGGACATATGCGCCTTAAAGGCAGTTATGGTAGCTATGCCTCGGGACGCTGATGATCTGTTATAGATATTATATAGTCGCAATGCTTAGTTTTCACCAAGCCAAATGACCAGTGCTTCGAGATCTGGGTTCCAGTTAAGGTCTCCTCATTCTTCCAAGAAATGAAATGTCAACCCATATCAGGAGACCACCACAGGGTCGCCCCCTGGGTCCCTTAACTGCTGGGACAACAAATGTCTGGAACCCCTGTAATAATGGTCAGTCAACTGCCCATGTCTCCTGCAGCATTATTTTCTTGTTTTTCTATTTGTGTGATATAGTTCAAAACTGGACCTTTCACACATTACCAATCAAATTAACAATAAACTACATGTTAAAAGGAGGAGAAAATTGACAAAAACAAATCGAAAAATGTATACATAGTACAATCAATCAATTCTTTTACACATATAAGGCCTCATTACGACCCTGGCAGGAACGGGTTAAACGGCGCCGTAAAAGGTGACGGCGCCTTTCAACCCGTTCCGCCACATTACGAGGTCCCCTCACAGGACACGGTAAGCACGCCTGGGAAAACTAGGCGTGCTTACCGGGTCCCGCGAGGGGAGGAGGGAGCAAACAACGGGCCATGTCGTAATGACCCGTTGTTTGCTCACTCTCTCATCCCCATTCTGCCCTATGAGGCAGAATGTGGATGAGGAGCACGGCATGACCGTCACCCGCGAATGGGCACTTACCGGCCCATTCAACTCGCAATGGGCCGGTAAGTGCCCATTCGCGGGTGACATGCCGGATGCGAGTTCGGCGGTAGCCATACCTGTAATGCAGGCACGGCTACCGGCCAAACTCGTAATCAGGCCCATAGACTCTTAAAAATCCAAAAAACTTTTCAGAAAATCTAAAACTCTTATTAAGATCGATAATTCATTAGTATTTAAAATCCTTATCCAAACATTTTCTTCCCCACATATTAAAAATGTTCCCAGTATCTCTTCTCGCAGACTAGACAGGGCAGTGCAAGAGATGCAAAGGTGCTTCAAAGATTCATCCTCCTAATTACAGAACCGTCATAATCGTAAACCCCTTGGCACCCTCCCCAGAATTCCAAGTACCTCCATTGTGGGACACAGATTTAATTTCAACATTAAGATTTTGCAACGGAATTCTCTGGATGGGTGCTTTCTTAAATAAGAAGACTGTATAGTAAAAATGTTATAGTGCAAGAGAAATTATCATTGAAGCAGCTGTAGGCCAACAATTTGGACCTCAGCTGAATCCATGCATATCTAAAGAGCTTTACCTAAGTTTTATTCGGATATGCAGTTAGCTCCTCAGTTAACGACTCGATTTTACTAAGCAAATCTCTACAGGGTTGAGCCCAGCACTCCAACACTCTACACAACCCTTGACCCAACATATTGTTGAGACAGACAAAGAAGGATGCAGGTGGGGGAACCAATATGTTTGCATAAAGTTGTCAGAATCCCCGTGAAACAAATGTCTGTACTGGGAGTTGCCCCAATTCGTGAAGTATACCCACCAAAGGGACAGGCCTCCAGAGGGAGAGCACCTTAGCAGCATTATTATATGAAAACTACGCACGTATTCACACCAATCTGTGATATTTAGCAATCTGTTCACTCCCACGATATTCCATGACAATAATCTGATGGCTTCCTGGGACCTCTCAATGCTACCTTCCAAGCCATTCAGTCAATCTACATCCTCTGTGACCACTGGAATCGTGGCCCCACTGCTGTAAGAAGGACCCCTCAAGGATGCCAAATTCCACGGGACTGTAGAGAATGGTATTCGCTGCTTATTATTAGTCTGGGGGACATGAGGGACCGGTGTTCCAAAAAAGGAATTAGTGAACCTAAGTTGGATTCTGACTATGTTAGTGGGTTATGTCCTGTGATCAATACTAAAAAGACCTCAAACAGCATCCATGAGGAGATAAAAACCTGTATGTAATCGGAGTTACTGGCGGGAGAAGAGTCCCTAAAACAATGTATAATATCATCCCCAATGATAGATAGACAACCCTTGGTATAACGGAACTAATGAGTACACTTGTTCTGTAGGGACTCTGTACCTTCAAAAGAGTCGGGACTGAGTTTAGGTACACTAGTCATAACCACTTTGGGTCTACACTCATCCACCTTAGAATTAACATTTTCTCCAGTTCGCTTGTGATCGATAATTGTGCAGCTGCCAAGGGAAAGAACGTTAAGGCCTGTTCGAGGGGGGACCCAAACACTGCGGCAATATGCCATCTGGATATGGGTCCCCTATGTTTGCCTGAGGAGGGCGGGGGTTCAAATTACACTGTTGAGTTAAAAAAGACCCAGTCTTTGCACGTTATATGTTTCCAGGTGGTCTGTACAAAAGCAAGTTCGGGGCACAGGAAACATTAGCCATACAATAACTCACATCGCCAGGACCAGAGCTGATGATATGATCTGCTACATACTGGGCCGGCACACTTGGATTCAAATATTCAACTTTTTTCCAGATTTTCATAATTTCTCCCAACATATCCCTCCTCCACGTGTCTCTGCTGCGAGTAATGGATTCCTTCAGACCAACAAGAATTTCTTCTGCTTTCATAGTGGGATGATTACTCTCTTTACGTACATTAGAGTCATTACTATTGAACCCAGTTGCCAGAAAACAAGTCTGTGAGCCTACATCGGTTTTAAAAAAAAAAATGTATTAGTTTATTCCAACAAACAATACAAACCAAACTTGCAGGCATATAATAATGTTTTAAATATACATTGCTTCATCATGTCCACCGCTTCTCCCTTTCCCACCCGCCCTTTCGAGCCTACTTCCTCTGATGTTCTGTTTCTGCACCTTGTGATAGGGATTCCTCTTCTGTGAGTTCTGTTGGGTCTGGCATCGGCCCAAATAACTCTGCTATTAGTAGTTTCCAGGTCATCAGGGTCTCTGTTTCCTCCTCCCCCGGCACTGCTTGTTTCTTGCCATACCATGGTTTCTGCTTCAGCCCATTTCTGTAGGTCTCTCCACCATAGTTCTAGTCGTGGTCTATGGCATGCCTTCCACCCCATAGCAATTCTCCTCTTTGCGAGTACATACGCCAGGTCTTTTAGTTTGCTCATATGCTTGAGTTTACGTGGTCTAGGAAACCCTCCTATCAAACAGGCCCACACTGTATCCACCACAATCTTGATACCTTTTTCCGCTAGTCTGTGTGCCACATCACCCCAAAAACGCTCAATGACTGGGCATGACCAGAACATATGCAGCATTCCGGCATTCTCCTCATCACATTTGGGACATGCTTGCCATCTTGCATTATTGAATTTAGCTATTCTCTGGGGTGTCATATACGCCCTATGTGTAATATATAGTTGCATCTGTGGTAGTCTTGCGTTCCTTGACACCTTTTTGTGTTACCCTTGGACTCGTTCCCACATCTCATCACTCATCGGGGCTCCCACTTCCGCCTCCCAGTCCTGTCTCAGTTGTGTCACCTCCTTTCCCACTTTGGACATCATCAACTCATATATTCTAGATATCTCTTGTCCCCCCTCTGCTATGTCATATATTGTATCTATGGTGGCGTCTGGTTCCTCTCCTAGTACCACTTCGGACCATGTCCCCCTGATTCTCCGCAATCACTCTGTGATATGTGATATACTGGTCTCTGTGTAACCCGGTTTCCTCCCCAACACTTCGAAGTCTCTTATAGTCCCCTCTTGCCATATATCACCCATTGTTACTATCCCTACCGGTTCCCAGTGTTTCCCAATCATCATCCTTAGTTGCTTTTCTTTGCCCACCAGCGCCACTAATGGTACCTGCGGGGAACACGGGAATGGGTTCTCCATCACCTGGCATGCCCTACGCCATATCCTCTGCCCAAGTAACATCATCTTTGGACGCCCTTCCATATCTGCCTTGGACAGCCACATAATTTCCTTCAAGTAGAATGGAGCACAGTCCTGTCGGAACAGCCTGTACATATTGCAGCTGGCTTGCTATGTAATAAACTTCATAGTTAGTCAGTTTTATACCCCCTTTTTCATATGGGTTTTGTAGCTTCAGAGGGCCACTCTATTTCTTGTTCCATGCCAAAGAAAATCCCTGAACATGCCGTCTAATATAGTAAAGAACCTCCTTGCTATCGGGTATGGTATGTTCCCAAAGTAGTGCAAGAGTCTTGGTAGGACCACCATTTTCAACATTGCCCCACGCCCCATCATTGCTAAAGGTAACTTCACCCAGAACTTCATGATGTTTTCAATTTTCTTGATCGCTACCTCTGTATTATACTGATGCTCCTCTTCCACCGTATGGTATATATCTATCCCAAGATATCGAAATGTGCTAACCTCCCATGGTATCTGTAACACCGGTAGCTGTTTTAACGGGACCCCTTTATACCTACCCAACAGGAATATGCTAGGTTTTTGGGGTTTCACAGCTATGCCAGACAACCCCGCATATCTCTCCATCACCTCCAGAATGTACTGGAGGTTTTCTTCTGGGTGTCGTAAATACAGCAACATGTCATCCGCATACAGGGAGATTAAATGTGGTTCCCCTCCCACGGCGATGCCTATCATATCATACTGTTGCCTCAGGTATATCGCTAGAGGCTCCAGGGCCAGAATGTAAAGCATAGGAGACCACGGACATCCCTGTCTAGTACCTCTATGGAGTTGCCATCTCTCTGATATCACTGCTCCTGTTTTGCCTCTATCCAATGGCTCACTATATAACACTTTTGCCCACTGCAGATATCCAGGCCCCATTCCATAGCCAGCCAAGGCCGCCATCAGCCACGGCCATTTGACCGAGTCAAAGGCCTTTATTGCGTTCAGTGATACAATTGCCAATTCGCCTTCGTTCTCATTTACATGCTCAATGACTCGATGGAGTCGCCAAGATTATTGGATATGTTCCTGTTTGGGACATAGCCCGCCTGGTATGTATTAGTTTACCAATAACCCTCTTCAGTCTGTTTGCCAAGACAGCCGTCAGTACTTTACTGTCCTGATTTAACATTGATAGAGGCCTGTATGAACCACAGCTGTGACCAGGCTTATTAGGTTTGGGAAGCAGTATTATTATCGCTTCTCTGAGGGACTCTGGCAGCCTTCCCATTTCATATGTCTCATTCAACATCTCTAAGAGTGGGGGGAGCACCTCTTCCTTATATGTTTTATAGAATTCGCTTGGTAGTCCATCAGCCCCCGGAGTCTTGCTGGTGGGCAACTGCCTCACCACCTCTTCTAATTCTTCTAAAGTAATCGGTGCGTCCAGCTTCTCTCGTTCCTCAGTGCTGATCTGCGGCAGTCCTATGTCCTCCAATGTTTCTGCTATTTCCATGCGATTACTCTCCTCATCATCTCCATATAGTAGTCTGTAATACTCTACAAACTTCTGGTTAACTCCTTCCTGGGTATCCACTATGCTTCCATCTTCCCTTGTTATTGTTCTGATTGTGGGCCTGGGGGTCCAACTCTTGTATAGCCATGCCAAGATCCTCCCTGGTTTGTCCCCTCCTGCTTGCTATCTCTCTATGTATTTTTTATAGTTAAGATTACCCAGTCTCTCGCAATGCCCGGCAAATTTCTGCTGCAGTCTGAGTATTATTTCATTGTCTACCTTGGTGTTATCTCTTCCCCTTAACACCCTTTCTAACTCCTTCTCCGTTTCCTGTAGTTCAGCCAGGATCCCTCCTTGTAGCTCTTTGGACTTTGCTATAGCTACCCCTCTCATCACCACTTTAAAGGCCTCCCAAAGCGTACCCACTGAATCTACACTGGCAGTGTTTATCTCAAAGTAGTTCATAATCTCCTCCCTCATATCCTCCCTAAAAAGGTGTCTTTCAGCGCCTCTGCTCTGAGGCTCCATGTCGGAATCCTTGCTCTCGGGGGTCGACATTGCCATCCCAGGATTAATGGCGAGTAGTCTGAGAGGACCCTCGCTTTGTATTCCGTCTGCGTAATCTCTGTCCTTAGCTCCTGTGTAGCAAACATATAGTCCAACCTAGTATTTAGATTTTGTGGAGCAGAATAGTGCGAATATTGTCTCTCTTGGGGGTGGTGTGACCTCCATACATCCCGAACCCGAAATCAACCACCAGTGTCTGCAGTGCTTCAGCGGCTGCGGCTGGTCTATCCATTTTTCCATCTGATCTGTCTTCCTTAGTGTTTAGCACTGAATTAAAGTCTCCTCCCCAAATCACCACCCTTCCCACACATGTGCTGAGTTTGCTGCACAAGGTTCTAAATTATGCTGCAGTGTTTTGATTATCTGCCTGTTTTCCACCAGTCCTCTCATTATGACCATCCTCCCGTCCGTCTCAACTGTCGTCTGTAACAGCTGAAATGGGACATGCGGCGCCACCCAGATGATCGCTCCCCTAGCATAAGCCGAATATGATGCGCCCACTACAGTCCCCTTCAATTTTTTCCAGATCATCTCCATCTTATCCTGCGTCAGGTGAGTCTCCTGCAGCAGGACTATATCTATTTTCTGTCTATGTAGGTATAGCATAACCTTATTCCTCTTTAGATAGCTATTGAGCCCTCTGACGTTCCAAGTAATTATTTTAAGATCCCCAATGGCTTGTTAGGGTCAGGCTCCTCCCACCACAAGTGCAGTCCAAGACCAAGTGTATTTCCCTTCTGTATAGGCTTGTTTCCCAACTTAAATTCCCCTAACTAAAAACACATCAAACACCCAAACCTCCCTCCCTCCCACCTCCCTTGCCTGCCCCAACAATACCCTCCCCAGCTCCATCCCTGGATCTCAGGCACCCCCGCATCTAGCCCTTTCTGGCAATAGCCTGTACTCGCGGCTCAGCAGGGTGAAGTCGCTCTAGTGGCTGTCTACTACTACTTCCGGGGGGTAGGTTGCCTTCATCCTGCTGCTCCTGTTTGCTTCAAATTCGCCATGCTTAGTGCTACCCAGTTTACTTGTGCATTTTATACTCTATATTCCAGTCCAACAAGTTCAACAAGTCCAAGAATACCATGTTACAATTTCAATATTATCTGTCTTTGCCCCTCTCCTGTTATCTGTGCCACAGTCTTTTCCAGGACTCCCCCCACCTATCCTTTCATTATGCATGATATATCCCCATCACTTATCATGCTCCTCGCGATCCTGCTCCTCACCTCGTTCCGGAGAGCCCTGTGTGACCAGCCATGCCACCGCTTCCTCTGGGGTATCAAAAAAGTATGCCCTACTTTTATGCAGGACTTTAAGCTTCGCAGGATACAAAAGCATGTACTTGATTCCAGCTGTGTGCAGTCTCCTCTTGACCGCCACATAGCTATAACGCTGCCTCTGCACCAGCATGGTGTAATCAGGATACGCTGTGATGGTTGCAGATGCCCTTTCTATCGTTCCACCTTTACAAAAATACTCAAAGATCCTCTCTCTATCTTTGTAGTTCAAGATCTTTGCTATTATTGCCAGAGGGGGGGGCCCCGGGTCGTGGTTTCCTCATCAGGGCCCTGTGTGCTCTTTCAACAGTAAATCCTTGTGAAATCTTGTCAGCCCTATCTCTTGCAGGATCCTATTCTCCACATAGTCCGTGGGGTCCTGGCCTTCCTCCTCCTCCGGCAGGCCAACCACACGTATGTTGTTTTATCTCGCTCTTCCCTCAGCCTCTTCTGCTCGGTTCTCAAGGTTAGCCACCTGTTGCTTCAGTATATGGACCTCCTTTGCATTGCTTGCTCTGGTTTCAGTGTTGGTTTTCACCGCACTCTCTAGACCACTTGTTCTTTCCACCAGCGCTCTCACATCTTGTCACAGCAGGGTGACCTCTATTCCTACTGCATCTATTTTGGTTTCCAAGGCAGTTCTTAGGTCCGCCATTGCTATCCCCCATGAGACTTTCAGCTCTGTGATAGCTGCTAGGATCAGGTGGTCCTCTTTTGCCGGGGTACCTTCTACAGACGCGGCTGCCGCACCTTGTGCCGGAGCGGTAGGAGTCTGTTGCGTCTTGGCAAAGACGTCCATTGTGGGTTGCTTGCTCTTGGCCATGACTCCTCTTACTAACATTACGCAACCCTGTCTATATATCCAGGTCCAGCTCTTCTGTAGCGTGCAAGTTCTGCTTCCCCGTTCTTCTGTGGCGCCACAGGGACAGTTGGTGCTTGGAAGTGTTGTCCCCAGAGGGCTGCAGTAAGTATTAGTATGTACTGTGCTGTGTTTCGAGTGGGTTGTGTCCCCCCATGTCTTCAACTGTTGTTATTTCTTTCAGTATGCCCTCTCTGACACTTGGCCGGGCCTCTCGTCGTCTGCACGTTCTATAGCTTGTGAGCCCGTGTTGGTGTTCATGCAGGTCCTGTGGGCACCATCATTGGTCTGGCTCGTCCCTTCATACAATGTTTCTACAGCCGTGGTAATCGATGGCTTGCTCTCTTGTTTCCTGGGGCCATTAGATGCACCTCATTCTCCGCCGCTGCTGAATCTCGGGCTCATATGGTGCCTGGTGCCATGTGATCACCTTGATGAGGGCCCTTATCCCAGTGTCGGCGTTTAGCTTGCCTGCCGCCTTTATTCTTTTTATGTTGTCATCCAACAAGCACCCAGGATAAACCAGATTCTTGCCCAATCCGATTTCCTATCATGCCTTCTTGCTCTTGCCAGTGTTGTTCAGCACTTTGTATTGTCCCACTCCCTTGTCTCTGGGGTCCCATTTTGGCACTGAGGGTTTTGAGTCTAGCGTACCAGCGTGCTACCATGGATCCGACCTCATTGTGTAGGTCTCATTTTCTCTCTGGGATGGCAATGCTGGATTGGTTACCGGGGCATGTGTCCCCCAGCAGAGTAAGAAAAGTTCTCTCCCATTCACTCGAGCAAACAACTGGCGTCCGTATCCGCAGGACACCAGTATGGCACTTCGTTTATATGGGGTGCTTCCTCCTTCTCATATAATAGCAGGTAAAGGTTATTTTCGGTTTCCCACCTCGGCACCCGTATGTAATTGCGAGCGGGGGTGTATTGTATAAGCTGCAATTCTGCAAGTGCCATGCATTCAATCAATAGATGTTCAAGGGTCTGTTGGATTTTAGTACAATACCTACAAGTCGGGTTCAAGTTTGAAGTTTTGTTATATCTAGCGGCTTGCATTTTTGTGGGCCAAAGATTGAATCTCATTCTTAGTATCGCTTGTGCATAATTCGTAGAGTAGAGTGGAACTTCATTTAATGGTTTTAACACAAAGGCTCCTGCTTTGAATGATGTGTATAAATTACAGGTCTCCCATGTAATTCTCCAGTGTCTGTGCCAGAACTTTAGTTTAGCTTTATCCGGAGAATTGATTAATAGTGCAATTGAAATGTCAGCTTTTTTTAGTGTGGATGTACATTGGGAGTGCCAGTTTTGAAGAGGGGATTTTTTACCAGTGGCTAAACTGGCTTTCACGGTTGTCAGAAGAGAGGCTTGATGTTTGTGGCAACCAGGAATTTTTTGTAAACTGCTAGCATTTGCCACGCCACTACTGATGATAAAGAAATTAGTCCCATTTCATAGCGGATCATTTCAATTGGTGTACTCATTGGAAGGGATAATATTTTCTTCCAGTATATCCCTTGCAATAAGTTCCAGTTAGGGCAGCTCATTGGCATTTTGATTTGCACTACATATTTAACAATTGGCACAACTTTTTGCCTATAGAATAATCTTGCCGAAGTATATGAGAATTTGCCATATTTATTTTGTATAGCTTGGCCTTGAGCCGTTAACAGCTTCATTTTAGTTCTTAGCTGTAATTTGTACAGCAGGTCTGAAATATGAGTGTTGAGATTCATGCCTAAGTATTTATACTGACGTACTTGTACTAGAGAGACTTTGGAAAGAGTCGAATTGAATGTATAATTATGTGTGGCTTTATTATGCTGAAATACCATTGCATTTGATTTTTCTGCATATATATAGTAAGGTGATTATCAGACGCATATTTATCTAACGCAGCTAATCTTTTTGTAGACCAATTGGAGTCCTTTCTGGGATCACCACATCGTCGGCATAGAGGAGCCGAGATATTTTCATTGAGCCTAATTTTGGAGGAAATGAGCAAACTGATTGAAATGCTTTGTTTATATCGTTAGTATAAAAGTTGAATAGAGTGGAGGCTAATATGCATCCTTGCTTAAGTCCTGTGTTTGTTAAAATTTTATCTGACAGGAGCCCAGCCTCTGTGAGCTTGACTTTTATGGAGGTGTTGGTATAAAATTGTTGGATCAGATATAAAATATTTAGTGGCCATTTAGCATTAAGAAGTTTTTCCCATAAGAGTCCTTGTGACAGGGAGTCGAACGCCTGTTTAAAATCAATAAATCGTATCACTACAGAACGGTATTGAAGGACATAGTTAAAGAAAGGCCAAATCAATTATATTCACAATTGATACACACATTCAGACTGTCCCTAATAAGGAAGAACACCCGGTCCCTAACTCTATGAATCTCTCCATAGGAGACGGGTGGTGAATGTACTTAAGACCACATGGTCTATAAATTTAGCCCTAAGTGTATCTTGTAAAATCAATAAATGCCAGAAAAACTGGCTATTTATCTAAAATTGCTTATTTTTTAATAGCATTAAAAAATGTTAGATTTTAAAAGGTGGCAACTCCTTTAATAAAACCAGATTGATGTAAATCTAAAAAACCGCTAGTAATTAACCAGATGTTAAAATCTCTAAGAATCTATCGTGCAAACATTTTACCCGGTATGTCCAGGAGCACGATAGGTCTATAGATTATTGGGTTGTTTCTATTCCCTTTCTTGAAAATTGCTATGACTATTGATTCTGTCCATGATAGGGGAATAAACACTATAAGTGTGACATTATTATAGATTAACATGAGAATGTTGGCCCATTCTCTTGGCTGAGCTTTGAGGGTTGCGTTGGATAGGGGATCAGCCCCTGGTGCTCTTGATGAGCTTAGTTTTTTTGTAATCAGTATAGTGATGTCAAATTCGTAAAACTTTTGTTGGCTACAGTCTGCGACGGGCTAAATCCATGGTGATTTATTTTGTGATTCTACATTTAGCAGGGTAGAAAAATTAATAATCCATTCTTTGTTGTTTATAGTATTCGATAGAAGTATTTCTGATGTGCATTTATCTCAGCTATTCAGCATTTTCCAAATTTGTGTGGGACTTAGTTGTCAAAACCAACAGCATTTGTTCTGCATTAATTAGTTTTTTGTTATAGTTGATTTGTTTTATTTTATTACTATATATTTTTTTTAAAATTTTGTCTTTTTTGGGCATTTATAGAAGATCTTGTCAGATCTTGTGGCAATTTTTGCTTCAGGCTTTGATTTTCCTTATCAAATATATATTTATGTTTATGTTCAAACGTTGGGAGACCTCGTGGAGTTACTGATTGATTGATTAACTTTAGACAATCAGTATATTGAGGAGGAGAATGAGAAGTGTCTTGTATAGTCGATTTTATTTATATTTCTATTTTTCTGGTCATCCATACTAGACGATTTCTGGCTTGATTTAGTTGAAGTGAAATGGATATGAATTCCTTTGTTGGTAATGTATTAGGGAACCATTTCGCTAGTAGTACTCGCTGTCTTAGGTAAGATCTGAAATAGCTGAATCAATTTGAAGGCATTTGCAGAGACAAATACATAATCTATGGTTGAAGATGAGGAACCTCTTGACCAGGTTGCAGCTGCGGGAATATCTCCTAAAATATTGCCATTGAGCCTAGTGAAATTACGTATTGACATGAGGGTAATGCACTTATCAGCGCAGGTGGGACAGTTGTTCACATTTGTCATTATGCAGTTAGTGTTCAAATCTCCTATTATAAGAGTTGTTTGAATCAGGGGTTTGATGAGAATAAGTTCCAACATAGCTTCTATGTGCATTAGAAAGACATCCTTGTTAATTGCTATGAGGTTCCAGTACAAGTTGAGTAGTGCAGAGCATGGATATAGAGGGTGGTGCGGGTTTACTGTTGAAAGCTTCATTAATTGTATCCCACTGCAAGGCGTTGCCGAGGACTCTAGTTGGATAACAGATTGGATTTTGACTACAACAAGCAGTCCAGCTGTAGGGCGTCCTTTGGGAGCTTTCTTTGCAGGGGCGTAAGAGATTTGGAAACTTGGCCAAACTGGTTGGCCAGTGATCCAAGCCTCTTGGGGCAGGATTATATTATTGAGGGCACATTCTAAGTTATAGCTTTGGCTTTGGCAATGTGATGTGCAAACCCTCTAGTATTCCATGCTACCAGGGTTCATGAATGAAGCTTCTGTTCTAAATGTACCTATCGGTTCTCGGGGCGAGAGTTATTTTGTGCAGCCTTAGAGAGCCATGCCCATTTAAGGTTTTGGGAGGAAGATACCTTTGACTTAATTATTTCTTGTCTGTGAATTGAGTTCCTCTGCAGGTGCATTTGCACCTTGCGGGTGGAGTGGTTGTGGGGGGATTCTCAAACAACTCAATTTGACTAGGTGGTGGGTAGTGCTGTATTTGCATTAAGAAGCTGCATGTTTGAATTTTGTTTTTCATTCGCCACAATAGGTTTTTCACTATTTTTGATGGAATGGTGAGAGCTATGGTGTCCATGCTGGAGGAATCAATGAAGCTAATTGATTTAATATACTCAGAGCAGATTCCTTCAAGATTTAGGATGGATTGGAAGACTGTAAGGAGTGTTGTTCTGTTGGGGTATAGGTCTGATCGGAATCTATCCACCATTGTCAAGACAGGCTTGTCTGATTCCAAGGGTGGTGTTCGGTTGGGGTTAGAAATAATATTATCTGATGTTACATGGGGGGACTTTTACTGTATTAAGATGGACTCAGGTGGGTCATCTTTTTGCAAATGTAATTCAAGTGGATGGTGTTTTTGTGAATGTGATTCATACGCCTCTTCGTCCATTGACTTTAAGTTGGATAGCTGGGCTCTCTTCTGTTCTATAGTTTTAAAACTTGTATAATCCACCTATAGTGTGACGCAGAAAGGGTGTCCGTTTTTAGATACTTGACAGTTTGGATAGTGTAAACTCTGGTGGATAATCTCAGTTTGTGGAGGAGTGAAATTTGGATACACAGACATATTAATGAGATCTTCATCATTGACTTCATCATCTCTATTAATAAAATGTACAGGCAAATACTTTAAAGCATTATCAGTAGAATTACAATTCAAAGCATTATCAGTAGGATTAGATAGGTTATCTTGTAATGCCTGCTTGGAAATAACCGGCCGTAAAGCAGGATCTTCAGAGCCTTCTGTGGACTGTATGATATGATATGATATGGCATATTAGATGCCAAATCTAACCAGATGGGAGGTGAAATAGGGGAGGCCATAGATTCCACAGAAGTAGTCAATGGAAAAACGCTGCTCTCCAGCTGAGTGGAAGAATGAACCAAAGTGATATGATATGGGGAGATTGGTGGCCGATGTGCTACAGGTTTGACTGATTCCATTATGTTCAAAAGGCGGATTAGTTCACCGGCAATCCAATACATTTTTAGCAGTAATGTATGTACACGAGCATTATGGTCATTAACTTTGTAATCAAGAGCTTCATAGAGTTTCGCTAGTGACATTACACTTGCATTAAGAGCTGATAGAGTGGTGTCTAGGGCTAACAATGTAGGGTGTGGAAATCCAAGGGAAGGGCTCAGGGTTGGTTTAGCAAAGGAGTCAGTGGATGAGGCTACTGAGTCTGATATATTAAGGATCTCTGGAGCATCTTGAATAGTATACAACATGAGTGAATTTGATAATCTAACTGATTTTAGCATTGGGTCTTGTGCCAAGTTTTCTGGGGAGTAGATATGGCTGTGAGGGTATGTTCCCACGGCTGCTACATGATGTTCTGAAGTACCAGAGAAGGTGCCATGGCGATGCGGCTCATGGGAATTAGGCTGCATTCCTTGCAGTTCTCGTGTTTTCATGTTTTGAATGGCTTGAGAATATAAGTATGGCATGACAGTGGAGTCTAAAGTGTGAATTGTGGCTTCTGCACCCTTTAGGTTCTTGGGGAAAGGGAGGGTGGTGGGGGTGGAATAGACCTCTCCCTCTTGTTCTGAAAGGGTAGGGGCTAAACAGTTTTGTAGCGTGGTGTCTGAAAGTTCGTCGGATGGTAGCAATGATGTTGAGGGCACATTAATTTGCCCAAGATGTGATTTGGAGTTATTTGGGATTAATGCAGAGCTTTGTTCATGCAATTTTAGATGCGACTCAGCATTATTCTTGTTGGACAGGCAAAATTGTGTCACGGTTTATAGCACGGCACACGCCAGCTAGGGAACTCCTTCCCCCACAATGGATGTGGTGCACTATAAAATGCTGTTTATTTTGAATATACAAGGGATTCCTTTTGAGTAGGCCCCCAACCCGCCTCGCACCCAACCTGCACAAACACCCTGTGTCACAATGGACTAGGAAACAGGCCGGTGTGCATCAATAAGATATTTATTAATTCTCATTTGTCCCATTTTTAGATCAGCCAGAAACTAGTCTTAACTGGCCATTTCAGTCCCCAAAGTCCTAGGAAAATGCAATGAATACTTATACAACCGCCTGGAAATTGCATGAAAAAATAGCATAAAATGAAATTAATTCTCATTCCGAGTGCTGCGAAAAATGCCTAAAAGGAAATCATTCTTTTAATGTCAATTGGGAGTGTCGGTCCTCCCTGTGGGAGGGCCGCTTCATCCCCCATAGCCATTTGTCCTCCTCTGGGCTCAACCGGTGACCAAAGATTTTATTAGTCGCTTTGAACTTTGTAGTTTGTTCTTTGAGGTGGGTGCAGGAAGGGCTCGCACCTCCTGGTCAAGCTTTAGCCACACTTTGCCTTCTTTGAAATCTCTGAGCTTCTGCCTTCATGTCTGGCAGAGCAGGGAATTATGACACCCTCAGCAGCATCACATTTTATTGCGGGATGGTTCACTGGTAGGTGCGATTTCCAGCTGGAAGCGGGGCTTTTAATTGTGAAGTTTCCTGCCTCAGCCTGAACTGGTTTTTCTTGTAGTAAGTGTCTCTTCAAAGGTGACTGGAGTCTTGTGGGTTGGAACATAACTTACATTTGCCTGGGCCAACTCTCCCAACCCCCATTATATTTCCCTGACTTTTTCTGCGTGAGCAGTGCTATCTTCCTACTGTGGCTTTTTAAAGCCGTTTTTCTTTTCACACATGGGCAGGCTTTTTGCTTCAAATGTTTAAACTCCTGTCTTGCAGCTCACAGGATTCTTTGATTTCTCCTTTTTGAGCAAGTTTGCATTTGCTGTTGCTCCATTGATAATGAGGGGTAGGCCCCCTTCCACATGGTTCTACAATTAGACTTGAACAAAAGAAAAGCCAAGCCGTTTTTCGTTTGCATTGTTAAAAGGGATGCTGTTCAATTGAAAGGGAAAGCAAAAGCCGTTTCTGATTCTAGTTTTGAAATTCTTGCCCCTCATGTGAATAAAATGTAAATCAAGGCCGTTTTTGGATGCAGTGTATAACTTATTGTCATTCAGGTAAAATAAAAGCAAAGCAGGGCCGTTTTGCTAAAAAAGTTCAAAAGCTTGCCACTCATGTGACAGGGGAAAGCAAAGCGGGCTGTTTTTTGCTTGCAGTGTTCAAATTCTTGCCACTCATGTGAAATAAAAGCAAAGCAGGCCGTTTTTGGTGGCAGTGTTTAAATGCGGCTTTCCAGGTGAAAGGGATTTCTATTTGGGTCCTTTAAATGCACCCCACAATTGCCTAATGTCCGTAGTTCCAAGTTGTATGCGTTTCTGATGTTGGAGATGTGCTATTTGGGGAGGGAGTGAGGGGGCGGGAAGTATATGCTGGGGTTTTGCTGGCTTTCCCATAAGTGATGCAGCCTGTATGGGCATCTCGGAAGTAAGACTGTATGTTGCCATGTTGCTATATTAGAAACGGTTGTGGGTGAGATTAAAGCGGCAACACATGTTCTAATAGCTAAGTAAGCGATGATACAAGGGGACAGGGAGGCGCTAATAAAGCAGAGGTGGGGTAGAACTTTGATGAAGTTCCCAAATTGGGGGCAGGGGATGCAATTTGAACAGCAGCTAATAACACAAGGTAGGGAACAGGCCGCTATCTCGAGGCAGTATTGACTTTCTGCTGCCACAGAGCGAAACGGGTGGAGGAGAGCTTGGAGCTGGCTGGGTGTTGTACTGGCACAGCTTCTCCAAGACTCGACTGATAAAATTGATACAGCGACTAGATTACAGTTGTATCAACACCATTTGACAAGTCAAAGTTCCGCTCTTATAGTGGTGCAATCAGAACAGCAGCTAGTAACACATGGTAGAGAACAGGACCACTGTCTAGCGGCAATATTGGCTTTCTGCTGCCACAGGGTGAGACGGGTGGAGGCGAGTTTGGAGCTGGCTGGTTGTTGGACTAGAAGGTATTCTCCAAGACTGGGCTGATAGAATTGATACAGTGACTAGGTTACAGTTGTATCAACGCAATTTGACATAATTCCGAATGATGAATGAGATGAGGCGATCAGTAGTATGGCAAAATGGAGCGACAAGCAGGGAGTTCAGCAGGTCAGCAGACAGCACTCATGGTGCACTCCCCGATGCATTATCAAAATGTTAACATCTATGATTGGCTTAAAGAGCCTTGAGATTTTACGCTGACTGGCCCCGGGAGGATTAGCATCCTCTGCTTTTCCTTTAACCATTATTTGACTACCATTATTTGACTATATGATAAGTCAGACTATGTTCAGAGACCAGGAGGTGTCAACAACCCCTCAAGCTCTGTTGCTCTATTGCCACGCTCCGGTTTCCGGTCTTCACGGCCTCCCTCCCAAGTGCTGATTATAAAATCAAGAATATGGAATACGATGAGTTAGAATGAGCTATGAATTAGGATTGATCCACAATAAATACAGCAGCCTCTGAAGGATTGATCCACAATAAATACAGCAGCCTCTGACATGAGGGCTGGATCACCACTGCAATAAATGGAATAGTAACAGGCCCACTTACTGCAGTGTCCTTGATGGCTTAAGCAGTGTATCGATGTGGTATTAGTTAATCCATGCTCCCACACTCCCGACAGCCTCCAGACAGCGATAGACAGTGCCCTTAACCAGCGGGCTTACGCCGCAAAGGCCGATCTCCTCGGCTTTTGTTGCTGCTTGCTTCCTTCCGTTCCAGCAGGGGGGTTGTGGCCAACTCACTGAGCACTCCTCAGGGCTAGGGCAGATGACAGCAATAGACAGTGCCCTTAACCAGCAGGGTTATGCTGCAAGGGTTGGTCTCCTCAGGTTTTGTTGCTGCTTGCTTGCTTCCGTTCCAGCAGGGTGGCGGGACTAACTCACGGAGCACTCCTCAGGGTTGGGGGCAGCTGACACCGATAGACAGTGCCCTTAACCAGTGGGCTTACCGAGAGAAGCACAGACCAGACAAGTATGAAGACTATAGGGGTCATTACGACCCTGGCGGTAGGGGGTTAACGGGGCCGGTAGAGCTGCCGGCCCCGTTAATCCCCTACCGCCTCATTACGAGGTCTCCTCGCAGTACCCGCTAAAGACGCCTGGTTTTACCAGGAGTCTTTAGCGGGTCCTGCGAGCAGACCAGGATGCAAACAATGGGCCAGTCATTAACGGGCCCGTTGTTTGCATCCTCCCCATTCCCATTGAGCCCTATGGGGGCTCGAATGGGAATGGGGATGTACAGGGTCTGGGTTCCTTGCATGGGGAAATACTGTGGTGTCGCCACTCTTGTCTTCTATTAGAGGCCGAGTCCTCTGTCTATTTCTGTTCATTGGTGGGCTGCGACCCACGTGTGTTAAGGTGCTGGGTTACCGCCCAAGGGCAGTTCGAGTCTGACTGTGATGCAGTAAAGACGTGTTGCACCCCATCTCCGTGTCGGCCTAATCATTGTGTGAATGATTGAGTGATCGATGACTTAGCGTGAGGTGGTCCATGTGGAAGAATATCACATTGGCGACGAGGCGGACACGAGGTCCCACCGTGCCTGCCATCATCAGGTCCACCGCGCTCGTGGTGTACTGCCTGACACCACTAGAAGCGCAGGACCCCACCTGTCGGGGAAGTCCGATACAGTGGGTTGGAGCCCGAAGACTCCCCACCGTCGGGACAAGCCCCCCCTGTGCGAGAATCTCCCGAGCTCTGGCGCACACACTTCCTGCGGATGGAGCAGCTGCGACGGCTCCCCGCGTGGCGGATCATCCGGGCGGTGGAGAACGGATTTCTCCCGCCAACGGCAACGACAGCGAGGCAAGCTGCGCACGCTGAAACACTGGCAGGTAGAGCAGTAACTCCCTGCTCACGCATTCCGGGCGGTAAAGGATGCCGACGGCAATGAGCAAAGACGAGCGGTGGAGGCGCGAACCTCCCGCTCCAACGAGAGCACATCAAGGGGTAAGGACAAGCGCTCCCTTTTCTCTTTTCTTCTCTTCACCTCCACAAGGCCCAACAGCACACGCAATAACACCACGGCTGCAGCTCAGGGCCTCCAGCAAGACACTAGGCCTCACAAGCCCGCCAACACGCGGCACAGCACCCCCCCCCCGGTTGGTGCGCAAAGGCCCCACCGCACTAGATCAAAGAAACTTCTATCCAGCACATTCATAGGAAAACTCAAGTGCAACGTCACTTCATGAGCGGCTCAGAAGGAGAATCATTAACAGTTCCTGTGACTCCAGCCAGAACAGGACACCGGAAAATGACAGACAGCCTACTAACACAGCTGCCAGCAAATTTCGACCTCACTGACACCGGCACCCTAGGATCAAGGTGGAAGAGGTGGCTGAGGGACTTCGAAGTGTGTTTAAAAGCGGCTGGTACATTAGAGGATGAACAGAAGCTCAACCTGTTAAACCATGCCGTGGGACATAACGTGTGAGACATCCTTGAAGAAATACCGGAAGGAAACATAGACACATACACTAAGCTGAAGACAACGCTCACGGAATACTTCACACCGCACACAAATGTGGACTATGAACGACACATATTCCACACTACCAAACAGAACAAAGGCGAAACCATAGATGCATTCGTCATGAGACTTCAAGCAAAAATGAAACACTGTGATTTCAACAACTACTCCAACGAGGAGGCCCTCAGGTCACAAATAATAGTGGGGTGCGAAAGCGCTGACTTCCGCAAACGACTGCTGCAACAGCCGCGCAGCCTAGAAGAAATCCTACGCCTGGCGCAATCTGATGCTGCTCTCGCCGCACAAGTCGAAGGGCTGGACGACATAAAGATCACCCACGGAAAACACGAAAGCCTCAACAAGCTAGAGGGGACGGCAAGAAACAGTGACCCTTTCTGTTACCGGTGTGGACATGAATACCCCCACGAAGGAACGTGCCCTGCAACGGGTCAGACCTGCTCCGCATGCGGCGGGGAAAACCAATACAAGGCCGTGTGTTTTATATTCTGCAGCAAAATGAGAGGGGCGGGAAGAAGCAACAAACCCATAACAGAACCGGAACAAAACCAGCTGACACCCCACTACCACCGGGGAGCATACCAACCCCATGAACAAGGGCGCCACAAACACCACGACGAACAACCAGAAAGAAGGCAAGACAGAAGAGACAGGAGGTAGAGCAAGACCCTACCCTCAAAACCCAGGAGAAGACCCCGAAGATATGTACGGTGCCTCATTGAGCAGTCACAGTCTGACAGTGTGTCAAGCGCATCATCAGATGAGAGGGCCCATCGACCAGAAAGACAACCGGAAACGCTGCGGAAAAAGGGATATCTATACGCACTAGGAAATAGTACGGCAAAAGAACATAGCCCGATACTCAGAATACAAGTGAACCAGACGGCGGCTGAATTTCTAATTGACACAGGGGCGACCGTGAATGTAATCAGTGAGAAAGTCTATGAAAGCATACCAAACGCCCCTCGCCTGCAACCAGCTCGAACACTTATTTATCCATATGGCTCAAAGACCCCTTTGGCATGCAAAGGATTCTTCATAGCATCGTGTCGATATAAAGAACATAAGAAAGATATACCCATGCACGTGCTGGAAGCGGCCACTGAGAGCGGATGCATACTGAGCTATCAAGCAGCAATAGAGATGGGACTCATCCACATATTATATCGCCTCATGGTACACAAATATCTAGACCCTACAGCAAGCATAGACCAAGTCTTTCCATCACTATTCAAAGGCCTTGGCAAATTAAAGGACAGACAGATCGAGCTCCACATCGACACCAGTGTCCCACCCGTAGCCCAACATTACCGGGGAATCCCCATCAACATTAAAAAAAAAATTGAAAACGAACTGACCAAATTGCTGGAGGCAGACATCATTGAGCCAGCAGACGGCCCCACCCCATGGGTCTCTCCCATCGTGCCGGTGCCAAAAAGAGACTCCCAAGACATCAGAATATGTGTAGATATGAGGAGACCAAATGAGGCCATTCTAAGGGAACGCCACCAAGCCCCTCGAATAACAGACATGGTGCATCTCTTGAATGGGGCGACCGTGTTCTCAAAACTGGACCTAAACAAAGGGTATCACCAGCTGGAACTCTGCAAGAGTTCTCGCTATATAACAACGTTCGCTACCCACCTGGGACTTTTCCGTTACAAGCGACTAAGTTTTGGAGTGTCATCCGCGGCTGAAATGTTTCAAGCAGAGATTCACAATGTCATCAAGCACGTGCCAAACTGTTTGAACTACAGTGACGACATCCTGGTCTTCGGCCAAAATCAAGAGCAACACGATGACACGCTAATGAGAGTGTGCATGGCCTTAGAAGACGCACGGCTCACATTAAACAAGGAGAAATGTGAATTTCGCAAGAAAACACTCCGTTTCTTTGGACACATATTTTCGGAGAAGGGCATGACACCAGACCCAGAGAAAGTCAGTGCGCTCTGAGAAGCCAAGCCGCCCACCACCACCTCGGACCTCAGGTCATTCTTGGGACTTGCAAGTTACTGCACCAGATATATAAGAGATTTCGCCTCCATCAGCGAACCTCTACGAGCACTCACCAAGCTCAACACAGAATTCGTCTGGTCACCTCAATGCCAAGAGGCATTTCAAATCATCAAGGACCGTATCTCCGACGCCCAAAATGTGGCATACTTCGACCCCAAGAAGACCACAGAACTCATCGTTGACGCCAGTCCAGTTGGCCTAGGCGCCATTCTAACACAACTGGACGACAGAGAGGAAAGCGGAAAGCACATAATATCCTATGCCAGTCGAAGCCTCTCCAAAACCGAGCAAGCCTACTCTCAGGCAGAGAAGGAAGGTTTGGCCGTGATCTGGGCCTGTGAACATTTTCACTTGTTCCTGTATGGAAAGCCTTTCGTAGTTGTAACGGACCACCAGGCCCTCATCTTCATATATGGCAACCCTCAGGCAAAAAAGCTGCCCAGGATAGCTCGATGGGCACTTCGACTACCAGACTATCAATTTACCATCACACACAGGCCAGAGAAAGAGCAGAACCCGGCAGACTTTCTCTCGAGGCACCCAAAGGACACATGCGGACCAGAACACTCCGTAGCCGACCAGTACATAAGATATGTCATCCACAGCAACACGCCACAAGGACTCGACATGGATCACATAACTCGTGAGTCCAACTCTGACCAGGGGATACAAGTAATTCTATGATGCCTAGAAAAAGGGCGATGGAAACATGCCAAACAGATTCGAGAGACAATGAATGAGGACATGAAACATGACATCACATGCTTTCTAGTCGGGAAGGAGGACCTCGCAAAATCAGACGAAGGGTTGCTACTAAAGGGCACCAAGCTCGTAATTCCACACAGCCTGCGGCAGAAGGTACTAGAACTCGCCCATGAAGGACACTGAGGGATCATTTCTACCAAAGGAATGCTAAGGCAGAAATTATGGTTTCCGCAACTAGACACCTCAGTGGAAGAACTACTGCAAGACTGCCCTACCTGTGTGCTTGTAAAGCCACACACATCCCCTGAACCCCTGAACATGACCGCACTGCCTGAAGGAACATGGGAGGAAATAGCTTTTGGTCATTTTGGGCCCATGGAAGGGGGAGAATACATTCTGGTGGTAGTGGACGAATACTCAAGATACCCCGATCTACAGATAGTCCCGTCCACATCAGCACATCACACCATACCCGCCCTACATTGGATGTTCGCTACCTACGGAGTACCCAAGGTAGTAAAGTCCGACAATGGACCGCCATTCACAGGGCAAGACTTCCAAAGATTTGCAGAATACATGGGTTTTCGGCACCGAAAAGTGACACCGCTGTGGCCACAAGCAAATGGTACAGTAGAAAGATTTATGAGCAACATTAAGCGCTCACACAAATTGCACGCATCACTGGAGAGCCAGTCGAGAAGCTGCTATACCAACTCATGCGTGACTACAGAAACACGCCACACAGCACCACTGGGAAGACACCATCGGAAGTGATGTTTGGGCGAGCGATTAGAACACGAATACCACATGTGGCAGTTGACGAAGATAAATATGACAAGGACTAGGACACAGAAATGAGAAAGAAAGACAAACACATGAAGGAGAACATGAAAAGGACTGCGGATACCACCCGACGAGCCAAAGTGAACGACTTAGCACCAGGAGACCTGGTGGTGGTCTGCCAACCTCAGCATCGGAAAAACATAGCCCCGTTCAGCGAGGAACCACTCATCATCGTCAAAAGGAAGGGATCACTCATCACTGCGGAGGGAGACCGTAGGTCCATAACGAGAAACTCATCTCACTTTAGAAGGATGCCGGGAGCCCCAGTCGTGGGCGACGCAAACCAGAATGACGATTTCACTCAATGGGATGCTTCTTATGAAGGAGACAGAGAAGACTCTGAAGGAGACATGACACCAGAGACCTGGACAGACCCGCCGGTCCGAGCAGAGTGTCGACCAACGAGAACGAGAAAGAAACCCCATTGCCTCATTGAAGAAATGAACTGAGGGCAGGACATAAAATTTAGTGACGGGAGGGTGTGGTGTCGCCTGTCTACTATTAGAGGCCGAGTCCTCTGTCTATTTCTGTTCATTGGTGGGCTGCGACCCACGTGTGTTAAGGGGCGGGGTTACCGCCCAAGGGCAGTTCGAGTCTGACTGTGATGCAGTAAAGACGTGTTGCACCCCAGCTCTGTGTCGGCCTAATCATTGTGTGAATGATTGAGTGATCGATGACTTAGCGTGAGGCGGTCCACGTGGAAGAATATCACAAATACCAGGCCCTCCAAGGTCGGAATGGCCCGGTATTTCCCCATTCCAGGAACACAGACCCGGTACCCAGAATGAGGGTAGCCATGCCACAAATAGCGGCATGGCTACCTCCAGGGTCGTAATAACCCCCAATGTGATGGAATGGGACAATGCTGCTCAGCAAAAGGATGTATGTGGCGAGAGAGTCTTGCGAGACCCCTCGATCAAGCAGCAGCTGGAGCACACCACGGGGAAGGAGAGCGAGAATTGCAGGAAAAGAGCAGCCAGAACAGCAGGGCCTGCTAGCACTCCACAATTAAAGACCATTACAGGACTAATCATTTAAATTAGAGTCGCCCTTTTAAAGATTATTGCAGAGCTTCCTGAGTAGTGATGCAACTGCTCTTTGTATATAGTTATCCTTGCACAATAAACCCCAGTGCAAATTGAATACATTATTATTGTGTTTAGTCATATTTTGTACCACAATACCCTACACTGCTCACATGCACCAATCCATTAAAAGTTACCTCATTTGCATGCATTCTGCTATTTTTGTTTTGAAATATTGTTTTTGTGACAAGGGCTAAAGAAATAAAAGAGATAACATATGTGAACCCATTAGCATAGAAACAACTATGTGCCACTGAGCTGCCTGGCTGCAGCAGCACAGTCGCTTGCTAGACCGGTGGGACGAGCACATCAGGAAGGGGGAGGGAGGACTGGCCAAGTTTGCTGTAGCGCTTCCCCTTTAAGAATGAAATGTCTAGCACGAGAAGAGCTGCGCTCTATGGTTTCTGTTCCTGCACTTAGAGAGGGACTGGCGGGCCACAGAGTAGATCGCTTGGGCAGGCTGTCAGCGCGTCCTCCCGTAGTTTAGTAGAGAAGTCGCCGTCCCGCGTATTTGCTGGTAGCCGGTGTGCAGCCTGTTGGGGAACGCACTGTAAATCGGCGAACAGTGTTTGGGCCAAATAAGCAGCGAGGCAAGCGTGCGGGCAGGCGGCCAGGCTTACCGTGGAGTCAGAGAGAAGACACCCAGCTGTCAGGCAGTGGGGAATTCAAAGCACAACACACCAAGAAAATGGCGAGTAGGGCGGAAGAGTAGTCGTTTTGGTGTTGCTTTAAGCGTTTGAAGTTGGTGCCCTGCAGTAGTTATTAAGTTAGCTGTGCACACACAGTCCGGTGGCCAGATGGCAAGGCATTATCTCTTAAGTTCCGCACGACAGTAGCTGTTTTGGTAAGTGACCTTTTTATTCGATTTAGTTTGTCCAAATTCCTGAAGTTTGTGAAAGGCGCCAGAAATCCTTTTGGCTTCCTTATTTGGTGTTGGGTTGCTTCTACGTGTTTCTAGTTTAACGCCGCTAATTGACTTTGAAAACGCGTCCTGGATAACTTTCGGTGACAATGCTTTGTGAGTGTTGCTAAACGTCTAAAGTTATAGGGCAAACTGGGACAAGGGGAGTTCTTGCGTTGCCTTCCAACCATCATCGCGTTTTTAATGCATGCATGATTCTCCGCGTCGTCGTTATTTATTGTGTGCTTTCAAATGTTAAAAAAAAGCAGGAACAAAAAACACTTCCTTGTTTATTACTGGATGAAGGCTGCTCGCAGCCAGACCGACCTTGTTGGAAAACCTTCCATAGTTGGGAATGGTGTTTTATTTAGTGTGACCTTGTCAAGGTGATGACTGTGGGCCTTGCAACATGAAATGTTTCCTAAGTAGGAAATCGTGCAGTCGAGGAGGGTATGAATGGGTTCTCTACACAACACTAAACCGTTTGGACAACCTGCATGTGAGAGGGGCAATAACGTGCATTTTATTTGTTTTTCAGAACGCATTGAGAAGAACTCCATGTTAAGTATTTTAGAGCGAAAGTACTCCGCAGGTGCTGTGACGGGTAGGTAGATCATGTTTCCCGCCGTGTGTGGATATTCACATGTTTACTGTCTGGGGGCATCTGTGTCTAAGGGCAATCGATTTACTTGGTTGCGTGTACCCGCCCTTTTTCTCGACCTGTAGCAAAACGGTGGGTACCGCATTCTACCTCGAAAAAGCAGCGCACTGCTTAATCGTTTGCACCCGCATCGCCAGTGCGGGGTGTCCAAAAATCACCACTAAAGTGAAAACCTGCAGTTCTATTTGGAACTATGCACCTATTGGCTTGTGTGTGGTGTCTTTGTGTTTTTTTTTTGCCCCACGGTGATGTACGTGACCATAAGGTAAAAGAAAGTTAATTATCCTTAAGCATGTGCATTAGCCGGGGATTTTTTTACAGTAAGGGCCACTGAAATCTGAGTTTGGCGCCTCATTTGATGTAGGTGTCCACAAAACATTTTGGTTTTATGGTCTATCCCGCCTTATCGTGTCGGAGGCGAGTTTGAGCAATTTGGGCATATATAGCGTCTCCCATAAAATTCCGCCAATGGCAGCTCTTAACATGACACATACATGGAGGGTCTAGTTATATGTTCTACGTGCCTGATGGCTAGGCATCGCAGTGCTATGGGCGCCCATGACTCTTGGTTTGCAGTTCGACAAGCCATGTTGTGAGTTGGGTTCCTGTCGACAGGGAGCTTCGACCGATGTCTATTCGAGTTTGCAATGTTGATCCACAGTGGTTGCAGGGGGTGACGAGGAAAGGCCACATATTAAACAAACATGCAGAGACGAAGGGGCTGCCTTTCACTTGCTGTGCATTATCCTCCCGAGAAGTTCACTGCCCGCAGGGAGAGTTTACAAACGGAAAAAAGACGACGCTAAGCTCATTGGAAGTACCTGGACCGTGTACATTAGATCGCGTGTCAAGATAAACGGCCTACAAACAAGAACTGAAACGCATCTCTGGTGTTGTTTTTCACATGGCAGTTAACCTTGAGTTGTTGACCTTCGTACAGTACTCGCGGAGGAATGCAGTGTTCAGAGTATGCAAACACTGGTACAGACACAACCCTAACTAGCAAGCTACTTCTCAGATCTACTTTATCGCAAGACAAACAATCCATAAAGCTAGGTCTACTTTCCTTGTTTCCGTGAGGGAACAGCGCGTTATTGCGTGAACTGCGAAATGCCCAATTCCTGTCAAAAAAATTCTCTGCCAGAGTGCTCAGTCGGAGACGTTCATTTGGTGTGACCTCCAAAGGTTTACTGGCTGAAGGCTATCTCTCTAAATGAGCTGGTGTCACTTGAACTATGCAGGTGAGGGGTTGGGTTGCTGCGGGGTTTGAGGCCTAGACGGTGCCAACATGATCCATCTCGTCAAACCATGTTGACCTTTCATTGCCCTTTGAAAGATGGCGGCTTTTGTTAAATATCATACCCGCAGAGTGAAAGCTGTGCTTGACCGAGCGGGTGTTTTTCGACCCAACCGTGCTCCGCATTATAGTTTATCGAGGGAGTGCTTCTCTTCTGGGGTGGCCTGGGGGTAGGCTGAAGGGCTCCTGCCATAGGCTGGGCCTCCGTGAAATTTCGGATCACCCCCCTCCTCTCCCTCCACTGACCCCCCCCCCCCCGTTCGTTGTTTCGCTGGGAGTGGCAATTCTTTGTTGCTCCGACTGCATTTTTGTCCTTCCAAAGTCAGCTTTTAAGCCGAGCGCAACCTTGAGCTTGTGACCGGTTGTTTTAGTATTACCACAGCAACAGAATTCCGCTTCTGTCGTGCCTTAGTTTGCTTTTCACTGATCGCCTGCCCCTTTAGTCCAGAAATAAAAGTTTATACTAATATTGCATTTTTATGAGGTAAGACGCATTCTAGTTATAACCATTGTTATAAAGAACTTTCCCATAGTCTTGCTGAAAAATGTGCATGATCGATAATTGGACGATTTTTGTTCATGAATTTTCTGGCACCCCACAATGAAGGTCACAAAGCATGGAATGGGTCCCGGGATAGCATCTAAAGCTGAACGCTCCTTTACCACTTTCGATAATTAGTTGGAAGTGTCATTTCTTTGTTCTGGTTGTGCGACCATGGCTCTGCTGACCTCCGTATTGTTGCTGGACAAGGGGCGATATATTGTTTGCTTTCTGCAAGGTAGGTCTGTTCCAACATATTGGGCAAATGCATTCATCATATCGGTTGACCTGTACAAGATGGGCAGTGCCAGTTTGAAATAGTGTGTACAGCCTGTCTTCGACTCTTTTGTGCGAGTATTTTTTGTTTTTGTTGAGCATTTTTATTGGCCGACAAGAGCTAAACTGCTGAGGGATTCCTCAAGAGACTCCACGGATAAGAATGGACGGGCGCCTCTGGACTTTACCTTTTCAAAGAGGTTTGGACTTTTTGGAACTTTGTATTCTGAAGGTCACCAAATTGGGGAACCCTGCATAAACCATTCTGTAAATGTTTATCGACCAGTTCAATGAACTACAGTCAACAATCTAAGCACTGAGCTGCCAGTTACTTGGTGACTGTTTAACAGGAACCGAAATAAGGATTTGATACTTAGCAGCTAAATGCTGCTCCTGGCTATCGGCATTGCCCAGTAAGCAGGATCTGCCCAGTAAGCAGGATCTGCCCCTGGGAAGGAAGGGCCAGCACCTAGCGTGCAGTACTTTCTTACCTTCCACACAAGGTGCAAAATGTAACTTTGGTCATTGACGTATGATCCATTGTTACCAATGTCTTCTAAATACCTCCCAGGCGTTTGTCGGGTAGGTATGTTTGTCGGGTAGGTATGTTTGTATGGCACAAGATGTCATGGGGAGCCAAATGTTGCCCCGGTAGCTGTTGGTGTCAAGCCAACCAGGCTCTCCTGTGCTATAACCAGGAGCTAAATAACCCCCATTACCCCTGCCCCCTGCAATTCCGAACCCTGATTTACAGACTAAACCTAGACCTCTCTAACTCCCCAAGCTTTACTGGCAGACTTCAAAATTGCTACCCAGTGAGACATGCAAAGTGGGTTTCAAACTCCACCATCATAACATTACCTCTTTACGAGGCCATTTTCAGCCTTCAGACCTATTGGGGCGGTATGATCACATGTAGGCTTTTTTAAATCCACACGAAGAGCTGCATCAGTCTTTTGTATTTTTAAAAGTCCCGTCCACTCATCGTTTGCTATGTTTCTCTTTGATATTCGCTTGTCCTCCCCGTTGCCAGACCTAGCCATTTTGTCCTTTGTACCCTTTTCTCTACCAATTTTCCGTATAGGGGTGTTTCCAGAAAACCAATTGATCATCTTAAAAACGGATATATTTCAGACAAGATGGCTTCACGGCAGAGCTCTGTACAACCTGCAACCATGCATCAGACTTTTGGCAAGATCAATCTTATTTGATCCTTGTGAAGATGATGACTTGAGTGCTTAAAGTTTATATTGCTGCTCAAAGAAGTAGGGAGAATTCACTGTGACACCCTCTATACAAAGTAACACGCTTTATATTCTTCAGGTTCAAAGTGCCGCAGGTGATGTGTTGCAAGGTAGTCTTTTGTGAAAGTTTGGTTGTACAACCAAGTATTCAGTTTCTTCTTGAAAACCGTGTTTGAGGGAAATACTGTGAGCTCCATGAGGTTTTAAGATATCCTGCACTGATCGATGAAGATACCAGATTGGTCAACATAAGTTATCCAGCGTCTCATGAGACCTGGCGTCTAGGAGACGTGCAGGCAACTGGCTTGGTAACCTCTCCCAGTGTAACTTGAATGCTCTGCAGATGGACAAGGAAGAATGGGATTGTCTTTAAAAACTTGTTCCCGGCAAAAGATATTGAAATGATACTTAATCAAAACAAATGACCGAATTCTATATGGTCCTTAATAAGTAACTGGAATGAAGTCACAGATGTACATTTTCTTATAGAGCCTAACATCCAAGGTAGCTTTGCCACAGATCGGTCTAAAAATTCCATCCCTGTTTTGTCCCAAAAGGACCACATCGGGAGTCCAAGCAAACTATCTGTACAGTGTTTATCAGGGAAAAGGAAAATGTTCGGTATAGGTGAGACTCGTGATAGCTGGTTAGCATTTTAATTTCTAGGTCCTCTGCTTTAATGTATTCCGCTTGAGCTCCCTGTCTAGGTGCAACAGCCCCTTCTCCCCACCCTCAAGTGAGTTGTCTGATGGGACCGGATCTACTGGTGCACACTGGTACTAGTCAAATTAGTAACTAGCAGTCTTGTCAAGGGGAGGCTCGCCACAGTCCATGATAGTTGCCATAACTTCCCGGACACTATCGTTCTGTGAATAACCTTCTTTCTTCTCGTGTCTTACTGACACCTTACTTGGAGACTGGTGCGTGGAGCAGCACTTTGTTCTTGAGGTCTTCTGTGCTGGAACCAGTGTTCTCTCTCTCCTTTGGGTCCCTGACGGGGACCCTGAGAATAACCTCTACTCTCAACACCAACTTTTTTTAAAAAGTTGGGCACCTGGCTGGACCTGGACCTGGGGCTCCTGGCATAGCTTTAGATTTGTAGGTTTTGAACTCTCTCCCACTGTATGGCTTATTTATTTTTTTCCTCTAATGCTGCCAGTTTCCTTTCGGGGTTTACTTGGAATTGAGAACCTGTGGAAGAAATGTATTCCGAATTCAAAAAAGCTGCTGGCAGAACCGTGTTCAAGCCAGCATGGAACCAGCTCCAGCCAAGCGTACATACCTGCATGTGCACTCGGGCCCTGTGTGCGCTCGAGTGCCACATGTTGGTAAAGGTGTGTGGGTTTTTTTTTTTTTTTTTTTTTTTTTTTTTTTTTTTTGGCACTCTGTGGCCTTGGTTTGACTTTCTCACAGGATTGACCTTTGGCAGGAGCAGAAACGAAGTTATTATTTATTTTTAGTTTTTTTTGCTGACCCAATGCCCTTCAGCCAATCAATCCAAACAAGGCCGCGGGGTGGTATTTTCTTGCAGTGTTCTGCTAGGCTTACCTCATTGTGATCGCTTCTCGCGTCCATAAAAAAGTTCTTGAGTGTACCTTATTTCTGTGCTGTTTTACCACTGGGCATTTTAGTGTAATGCTGTAACAATGCACGTGCATAGTTTCTAATTTTTTTTGGCTACCCCGTCATGGTGGCAAATGGTACTCGGAGAGAAACAGTATACACTGCGGCACTTCAGAGTCCCCCAAAGGGTATCCAATTATTGTGGCTGCTTAGTGCACAGGGCTGCCTTTGCGGACTTGGAATGGAATACTGGTGGCTAGGCATGCCAAGAATGTGGCACTACACTATCCTGACAAGTTTGCTTTGTTCCCGCCGTGACTTGTTCCATTGCCAAAATGCGTCCCAGTGAGGTTTCCATAGGTCTAAGCCGACTATCCCCAGGGAAGACCTCAAGAGCAGTTCTCATTCCCCCCCCCCCCACCTCCCCACATGCTGCCTTGAAAATTGAACATGACAGCTTTTAGGATTATAATGCCCCCAGTAATTGACTTGCTCACTTTGGATCTGTGTGATTAATGTAAAAAAACGCCAGACTTCCCCTGGTGCTAACTCCTGGGTTACCAAAAAAAATGCCGAACATGGTGGGCGGGGGGTCTGTTTTAACTGTAAACCGATATTTGTGTTTGGATTAAGCTCAAACAAGACAATAATTGCACTATGCATTTGTAGGAACCCGGGTGCAAAGAGGGGAGTGCAAAGTTTGAACGGAGGGTGTGATCAGGGGTGCAGGTGTGCAGTAGAATGAGGGCAATGCAACAATAGTGGAAGCCATTGATGGTGCTGATGATGAGCAAGAGGAAATATGTGAGAGGGTAACCAAATGAGAGGACGGCTGGGGGGATGGGGACTGAGTGAGTAAGGTGGGTGGATGGGGTGATAGGAGGGGTAGAGTGGGCGTGTGGTGCTAGAGGAGGGGTGTACAGTGCATGGTGGGGTAAAGAGAGGGGGTAGGGTTGAAGGAAACGAGGGGATAGGATGGGTGGTGGTAGGGAGAGGGGGTGGCGGGAGGGGGTGGTGTGTATGGCAAAGAGATGGGGGACAGAAGGGTACTTTGTTTTGAGTGGCGGGTGCCCCTTCCTTGGAATTTCTCCCCCTGCCTTTTTATAAAGGGTAGACTTGCCCTTGATGGACCCAGAGAATGGCAAAATGAGGGAGTGGGTGAAGGGACCGACTGAATGATGTCGAGTTACATGATTGTGTGCCATGGTCTGCTGCTGGTATTAATTTGATTGCAACCGATTTTTTTATATAGTTAATTAAAACGTTTGCATGGCATAGGTCGCCTGTGAAATGTCACAGAGCCTGCCACTCACAAGAACCTTGCCCAGAGCAGTGAGGAGGATAGACTGGCTACACGACACACGTCTCTTGATGGTGGTATGTAGTCTTGGTCCCAAAGAACACGTTACTACACTTTGCTTCCCCAGAAAATTTGTAGGGCCTAGGAAATACTTTAGTACAATTTTTTTTTTTTTTTTTTTTTTTTTTTTTTTTTTTTTTTTTTTTTTTGCAGAACATTTAAATAGTATCTTTTGTATAGCGTTGCATACCAGAAATTTAATGTTCACCGAGCTTCGCTTGGATATGCCACTAATTAACATTCCCCACATTTGGGTCTTCAGTTTATGACGGAAGAAATGCTGACGCGAGTCAGCCGGAAGGAGTAGTGAACCCTTTGTCCAATGTGTAGTAGCTCCAACTCGTCGGCGGTGCACACGCTAGGTGTAGAGCTCTTTACTAGAAGGCCATCACTTGCATGATCGTGGTCCACGTGTGCGTTTAAAATGATGAAATGCTGAGCCCATTTGCTTCAGAAGTCCCCACAAGGTTGTACTTGGCTATAAAAATGCATGCCTCTTCTAGAATGTGTGCTTTAAGGCAATTTATTAACCCAAACACCTAATGCTTGCTAGCTTTGTTTTTTTGTTGAGGAAATGTAAATGTTCATCACATTATACATTTAACAAACTTCGCGTCTGAAACCATGACTAA
The DNA here is from genome assembly GCF_040938575.1 of Ambystoma mexicanum. Classification (NCBI taxonomy): domain Eukaryota; kingdom Metazoa; phylum Chordata; class Amphibia; order Caudata; family Ambystomatidae; genus Ambystoma; species Ambystoma mexicanum. Next base: position 677,912,511 of record NC_090927.1, on the reverse strand, counting down.
GAGCGCTTTAACTACTGCCAAATTATGCGCCCGTGTTGCCAACTCTTTGTTACCTAGCCTTTCGCACCATAGACAAACGGCAACCCTATCGGGAACATCTCGAGCAGTGTGACCCAGCCAGGCCACTGCCACTTTAAATGCCATATTAGTAACTAGAAACCCCCCCTTTCGAGGTTACGAAGCATACGCCAGATAACCGTACCGTTGAAATCTTTCCGGATCCCTTGCTGATGTTCCTACCCAGCCTTACTGTGGTATTGCTGGAATGCCCCTCCTGTCTTTAGCTCTACACTTCTTTGAGAAACAGTGCTTATATATCGAGTGGCTGAAGGCAGACTGTGTGAAGAACTTTTTACTGCGCCAGTAAAGAGTTTACAACAATTGTCATTAATTCTCAGACTTCCTTATTCTTACTCCCACATTACCTGCTGCAGTTTACCGAAGTCATTGGGCAGCACATGGCACAGGCCAGCTTTATTGAATTATGGAAGCCCCTGTAAAGTACAGCTGGTGCATCTATATTCCATCAACTCGGACATTTACCTGTTCTCTCGAGACCCAGAACTAGACAATCGGCGTTATAATGCTAGACGTGTGCATGCATGCCAGCGGCTTGGGTTGTATTTAAAGTTCAGCATGGCCAAGGACGGCTACAACCCTATCGCGCACGTGAGTGTGATGACTGGCGCTAGATTGTATAGTGTCTTAACAGCTAGTTCTGGGAGCCTTCCCTGATTTTTTTTTTTTTTTTTTATTTTTTTTTTTTTATTACGGGATAGAGTTCACAGTAGATGCACGGTACAGTGTCCACTGCTCATAATGTCCTGGTGTATTCGACCACCTCTGCTAAGAGCTAACCCAACTGCACGTGCCGTTCTCCCAGAGACGGTCGCAGCTCAGCACTAGACCATGGGGTGAAGTAGTTGAGTCGCCATTAGAATGCAAGTTTCCTCCAACCTCGGTATATGATGCAGCCACTAGCTGCCCTTCAGTATTAACATCCACAGACCTAATTGAGCCATCCTTTATTCAGAAGTTTCTATGCACCCACGTCAGAACATTTCAAGCGTCCTTCAATGGGTACAGTGCTTATCTCTGCTGTGTATTGCGACCAGTCATCGCCACTGGGGTAACGGGAAGCAATCTCGCAATTACTTTTGGCAAATGAATAACGTTCGCCCTAAAAACCACATACTTCAATCGATCAATGACAATTTTAAAGTTGCCAGGGAAATCCCCCTCAGAACTAATTAAGGTGGTGTTTGATGTGCACCTGCCCTGCACGTTCGCCCTCCGAGGGACATGACGAAGAATGCGCTGTTCATCACTGCTGTAATGGGCAGGTGCCTATGGTCCAACTCCCCCGCACCTTTAATGGGCGCCCTATAGCCTCGTGAAAAATGCAGCGCTCTGTACGACTGTGGAACAACTCCCAACACATCCCCCCCCTTCCTATCACATTGGAATGCAGAGCTCTGTGTGAGTGCTGTCAGACTTCCAGCCCTTATTTTATTGGGAGCCTTGAATTGCACCTGTATGTTCTTTCTGCTCCTCTTCTTCGCCATTCAGCACTGAACTCCCTTCCTGCACTTTTTACCTCGGAGTGAAGCTCCTGTTCTGCCATAGCTGCGGCTGGAGCCTCACAATGATCCTTGGCTTTGTGTAAGGATCTAGCATAGCTTTTCGTTAGTGGCAGCCGATCACCAACTCTGCTCAGGACCTCCTGTGCTGCGGTGTTCCCCTTCAGGCTTCTTCCGTGGCTGCCATGCCTTGCTCCGAGGATGACCTGCACAGCATTGCACTGCTAGGAGAAACCTCAAATCCCGGAAGATCATCTCGCAGAGCATTTGCTCATTAAACCAAGCTGTGGCCTCCTCTGGGCTTACTGCACAAATTCCCAGACCAGCTTCAAATGGAAAAGGTTGGTTTAATGTGACGAGACACCGCTCACAAAAACACGCTAACCTGGCTCCCTGGCCTTACAGACTAACAAATAATTTAACAATTGCCTAAACAATTTAAATTAAACGCTTCCTGTCCCTTGCTTCCTCCCCCACCTTCATTCCCACGTTCTCCCATCTTCTCCCTGAGGCCATGCCTTTCCAATACCTCTTCCCCGTCCTCCCTCTTTGTACCCCTGGCATAGCCCATTCGTGCACAGCACCACCCCCCCTCCTTTACCACGCTAGTACCCCACTGTGTCCCCCACACCAGGAAAACCCTACCCTGAGATGTTTTTCTGCCTCACCCCTTCCCTAGCCCACTTCTCATCTACCTCTAACTCTTTATGAAATCCTCCATAGCCATCGCACAAGTATCATGTTTCACATGATTGACACATGCACCCCATCCTCCCGAAATAATTCAAAATCCTCATAAATGATCTCCAGCGTTTGCACCTTCATTCACAGCCCCCCTCCATACTCTTCTCGGCATCAACTTGGTCCAAACCAACCACACCCACCTGGGCCTGATCTCCCTCAAACAACCCAGATCCCACTTCCATCTTTTTTAACAGTGCCACCCCCGTATCCCTAACCAAATCGTTCTCCCCTGCATGTCAAATTAGAGCTGCCCGAGCCCCATGAAGCTCCCTCATACCCACTATCTTAGGCAGCAGTTGGGCAAATCTGTCTCCCCAACCCAGACCATGTCACCAAAACCGTGTTATAGCTACACCACATCTGGGTCCCTTTGCTGCATCTTAGTGTCCACATACAGATCTGTCACCTTGCCACTCCTCCATGCCATATCTGAAAAAGATTTTGAGACTTCTCTCAACCAACCGCATCGCCCCCATTTCTCTCCTTCATTAACCAAACCTATTTCCCAGCTCTCTATCTCCTTGTATTTTGCTGATCTCCTGCACCCCCAAACATTTTCTTGACAGACCATCTACTGCCTTCAGATGCCCCCCATCCTAAACGAATGTCCCAAAATCTTCAGCTTTCTCCCCCAAAGCAAACCTTGCTCTCCTCGTGGCCCCCACAACTTCACCTCAGACCCGTTTTCATGCTTGATAACCAAACCCTCCCTTTACATCATTCCTGCCACAATGCTCCCACCCTCACTGGATACATCCTTACTACATCTATCCAGAGGCACCCAAAAGCCCTTTCCTTTCTCATCTGTTTTTGATCCACAAATCATTGTATCTATGCTGTTTTCTGATGGTGGACGTCCCTCCACAGCACACCTCCTTCTCCTCTCCTCACCGTTACCATTTCCAACACCCAAAATGCCCCCAAATAAAATAAAACATGTCAAACTGTCCCTTTCCCATGATGACAGCACACTACCTCCAAAACCTTGGGCAGCTGAAAAAACTGGTCTCCTGCTATCCTTACCCTTCCTACTTGCCATTTCACCCCCACTGGGCTGAAAGCCCCACAACTGTTTCCCATAAAAAGCAATGCGCGCATATTTCCCTGCTATCGGTGCCCTAGACCAACCTTTGTCCATACACCCCAATATAAAATCAACCACATCATCCCCCTCTCCTCCGCAGCCTTCCAGGTGCGCACCCCTCCCCACCCCTTAGTCCAACCATGCCCTCTTGTATGCAGCCCTAGACGCAGGGGTTGGAGACAGTGCTCCATTTCCTAGCTGCCACAGCTCCTCCGGGATCCGATATCCGCTTCTGGTGCCATCCCACGGAATCTCTGCCACTGAAAACGAGCTAATGCATCAGTGATGCCATTATGCTTCCCTAGCACGTGAGTTTCTTTTAAACACCATTCACCTTTAGACCTCGCAGTACATTCTCTCATTAGCTTGGCTACCCTTTGGTTCCTTACTGAATGCCTGTTCACAATTTTGATCTAGATTGGACTACTGTAACAGCCTCTTTCAAATCTATGTGCCTCCACTCTCCGCCCCTTACAACTAATCCAGAACAGAACTGCGAGACTTGTCCTTGGCCTCAAGCCCTGAGATCGGGATTGTATCTCTCAGCTCCGATATCCCTCCATTTACTCCCAGTGGATGCAAGGATTACATGTAAAATGCTCTGCATTTTCCACGGCTTTCTTGGGTCTAGGTCCAAAATACTTTCAACTATCCCTCTGTAAATACCTCCCCTCTCGAGTGCTTCGCTCCTCTACTTTGAACTTCCTCAGGGTCAGTCGTTTTTCAAAGAAACGAGCTGGGGGTAGATCTGTCTTTGGCTGGGGCCTCCCTTTGGAACAGCCTCCCTGCCACCTTGACTTGAGGAGAAAGGTCTCCGGTTCTGGAAGCACCTCAAGACCTTCCTCTTCGCTTCTGCCTTTGCCCCTCTTCTCCCCAGCTGATCTGTTTTTTCCCCAGCACCGTGCACCTGGCCACCCTCTGTCCTTATGGCCCAAGTACCTGTTCACTCTGCCACACTCCTGCACATCCTCCACTTGCATTATGGTCTGTATCTGTACCCATACAGTCCCCCCCACTCCCTTCTGCTTAATCCAGCACTCGCCACTTGCTGGCTGCACTACCACCATATTTATTTATTTTACTTATTCTGTTCTCTCCTCTGTTCTGCACTTTCCACCTCTTTCACCCCCCTTTTTCCCTTTCCCATGCACTATACAAAGGCTATGCTCCTCCCTCCTCCTCCCTCCTCTCTATCACTGCTTAGGCCACTTTTCCGCACACACTTACCCCTCACTCCTCCAGTGCACTCCAAAAACCTCCTATGTCTGAACTTACCTTTCCCATGCAAATGGGTCCCCTTGCAGACACTCATTGATTTCTCCAAAAAATCTTAGCCCAATCTTGCAATCCTCACCCTGTGATGTGGATCCTTTGCCCCCACCATGTTACTGCAAAAAGTGCCAGCAGGGGGCCACCACCCGACATGCAAAATTGAGACCCTACTAATCTCTGCATGTCCACCAGCTTTGTTTTTTTGGGCTGCTATCGCCTTCTCCAGCAACGCTACAAGCCTGATCATCTTGTGGCGCGGTAAGCGTTAGGCCATGGCCACGGAATCCAGCTTGATTCCTAAAAAGTCAAAACCGCCACCGGCCCATCTGTTTTATCCTCTGCCAATGACCCTCCCAAATTCTGCATCAATGTCTGAAAAACCTCTATCATCCGCACACATTCCCGTTCTTTATCTGCTCCACTGATTGAAAAGAAAGACGGCCAAATAATAACTCCCTCAGAACCAAACCATCGACTGCGCAGCCCATTGGCAACGCTTTGACTTTGTAAATCTGACCTTCGAACTGTATCTCCAGCAACCAAAAATCTTCTGGATGCACTGGTAACAAATGAAAAACTGCCTTGATATTGCACTTGGTGAAAGCGCCCCGTGATCCACACTGGCATAGGACATCCCACAATCTTCTGGTGCAATGTCATTCACTGACATGCCCTCTTGCCATGATAAATTTACTGAGTTATCCCGTTGGTTTCTTGGGCATAACCCCTAACGGAGACGCCACCAAGTCATGGCCCTACCACTCTCCCCACTGCCACCACCTTTTGCAACTTCAACCTTACCACTTAGGAAAGTCTCCCGAGCAGACTTCAAATTTTCCACCCGCTGCATCCTCGGACCCTAATATACCAACTTAAAACCGTCCCCTAAACACCTGGCCCCTTCCCTATCCGGGGGGAAAAAACAGCCATACCTCCACCTTAACTGGAGTATAGGCCTTTTTCCCCCCTCCCTGTCAACTGTTGCAAAACATTGTGTAACAGGATGCCGTCACGCACATTTGCTACACTAGTGCAGACCTCATTACATGCCCAGCATGCTGCTGATGGCAGACCTGCCTTCTCCCCCCTGCCCCATCGAATGCGGGGTGACCATGAATGGGCCGCTAAGGCACAGGTAAACCAGCTGCTGTATGCGGCGTCAGGGCTGGACACGTAGGCGCCTTCCACTGTAACAGTCTCTCGCCATACTGCTTGATTGTCCTCGCCCATCTTTGCCCTAAATTCTTCTCCCATGCAAACCAGCCCCCTGAAACTTGTACGCTTTCCTAATTACGTCCATATATATGCAAAGCTACACCCCTCTTGGGGAACATTTTGCAATAAACACTAACCTATATTATGAATGCCGAATTAAATTGTCACTGGTACCTTAGTCTTGCCGTTAACGCCCGCTCTTATTCTTTGAAACCCTCTTTTTCTCTCATCTCCCTGTGTAAGAGTTTAAACGCATCCACAAACTCCCCTGCCCACGTTTTCTTTGTCACCACCATCGGATACGCACCCAGTGGCTTTGTAATGCCCATATAAGGCATCTTCTTGGTCTTCTCTGTACTCTTCCCCTGTTCTTTCTGTCAGAACCTCCACAATGGTCCGGTTGTAGCGTTCTACTGCGCAGAAGAAGCTGGCTGGTAAGCAATATGTAGCTTCCTTTTGACCCCCAGTATCTCCCACATCTTTGTCATTACTTCACTGGTGAAGTGGCTACCCCCTGTCTGACTCAATCCTTTGAGGTAGACCAAAAACGGGAAAATATGTGGTTAATCATCAGGGCAGCTGCTGTTTCTGCCTTGCAGTTTGGAGCCGGGAGACATTGCACCCACTTGGTAAACAAGCATGTAACCGTCAACATGTACTTGTTTCCTCTAGACAAGCGAATCACAGGGCCTACGAAGTCGATTTGCAAATCTGACCATGGCAGTGTCATCCCCCTCTTTTGGAGAGGCGCCCGGTGTGTGAGGGAAGTTGGCTGAAATTGTGCACACACAAGACATCCCTTCAAGTATTGGTCGAGGTCCTGCCCCATGTGTGGCCAGTATGCAACCTCTCTTAAGATTTCCAGTGTTGTGTGAAACCCCCTATAACCGGCAGTGGCCGCATCATGGGCGTGACTTAACATCAGGCTTCGGAATGAGGTAGGGACCACCCACTAATCATGGCCAGCTTGGGATTTCCTTACCAACAAACCGTCTTAGATTCGGAACATCTTTGGACATTTCATCAACACTCTAAGGTCCTCTTTCCCAATGTAATCGGTATCCGTCAGGGGAAAGTTCTCAGGGTCCTCAATGTGTTGGTAAAACTTACCAATTATTGGATCCCCTTTTGAGCCGTAATTAAATCGGCATCAGGGGTCTCCTTACTCCATTGTGCAGTTGAAAGATCATTGTGAGCATTTGTCTGGGACCTAGTGATAGCAGTGACCTGGATTTCCCCAAACAGGGACTCTATTTCTATTAGATCCCCTGGGATGGCCCCGGTTTTGGCCAGCTGATCAGCTAAGTCATTTCCAGTTTGGTCTGGTCCCTCTACTTTGGAATGACCCTTGATCTTTTTCCAGTAGATGGTCATCCCATTTGAGGTGACCAGGTCATCAATGTTTTGGATTAACTTCCCATGTTTCAAGGGTTTGTTATTAGCACATAACATGCCTCTGGTTTTGAAATTAACCAGATGGTCCACGAACCCGTTCCGTACATAATCCAAATCTGTGATTATGACCAGTTCGTGGAGTTGATGTTGGACAGCAGTGAGGATGGCCTGATGCACAGCCATCAACTCTGCCACCTGACTACTTCGGGGACCAATTTTGTACCCAGCGGTGGGTTCTGGAAACTCCTTCACCCATGCATTCCCTACGCCGGCCACCAGTTTTCTCCCACTGGCTCTGTGACCTTGTCTGTCTGTACTTTAACTGAGAAGGCACTTCTCCCACTCACCAATGCCTCTACGTTGCCCTAACCCCACCCACTGTCTCCCACCTAGTACCCATGCCGCCGACCATTCCCTTTCTTGCTCACCTCTTGCTGCCCCGCTGAAACATAGATGTGTGATCCTGGCCTCCACACCGCCACTCCTCCTTTCTTTCCTCAACAGGCTCTTACTGTGGGGACAAAGTCTCCAGGCCAAGTTCCCTGCTGTCTTCTTGAACTCCTGCTACCCCCAGCCCCATCTCCTCCCCACCCCCTTCAAGTCCTCTGCACCTTTTCTCTCCCAACAACTCTCCTTGATCCTTATTTACCCCCCCCCCAAACAAAACAATTTTCCTTCTCAAATTCATCCTATCCTCCCCCGCCATATACATTAATGTTGCACACGCTTGGGACGGGCAGATCCTCTTCAGGTGAGCATGGGGCGCCCACCCCGATGCTCCTGTCATCTTCTCGGTGGGGTCGCACCAAGCCCTTCCTGCAATTCTCTTCTCGGGTAAGGGGTTCCCTCCTCCACCCTGTGTGGTGACATACTAGGGGCCGTACTGCACCCTCTAGGCTGTCTTCCGCCTGCCCGAGGAGCCGCTCTCAAACCCTCTCCTTCCACCACCACAGGGACTTTGCAATTCCCTCCATGTACCACACTATTTTTCAGGGGGCGGTCACTCCATACCTTACCCTTTCTCCGCTATCTACCGGAGATGGTGTTTCCACCCCTCCCCCTGCAGTCATTTCCCACATCGGCCCATCTGTACCACTGCAACCATTTGGTCCAACCCAGCCCTAACCTCCTCACCAACGTGGCCCGGGCCCACCTCTGTCCCTACTCCTCCTGTAGCACACTCGCCCGCCCCAACTGCTTCCGGCCCACTGCCCAACCCACGCTGTCTGCTCCCCTACTCCTGGTTGACCGCCTGGGTATGTCCTTCCTACTCTTCCCCGCCCCTTCGTCCCATAATTTAGCACCCCCTTTCCTGCTGACGGGCTGCAAGGCACAACCTCTGAAGCAGCTCTGCGCTGTAGTCGCCCCGTGCCCATTCACACCTGTAACCTCTTGTAATGCCCCTTCAAGCTGAGGTTTTGATGCCCTGCTGCAAAGCACCTCCCGCAAAGACTGGGCATCCACCAACTCCCCCCTGACACAGCACCCTATCTTGCCATCCTGCACCCAGAAAGACTTGAAGCCTTACTGGCGCCGGCACCCCCCTCAAACCCCAGGATTTTCTACTTGGTAAGCTAAATCTTCTTGCAAAGGCTTATGTACTGTGTGTTTGCAATATTCCTCCCAAATGCTGCAATATTCCTCCCAAATGCATATGTATCTTTATCTAAAAATATCCCAGCCTGGATCCCAACTCCCCATCAAATGCCTGCTGCTAGCCACCAGCCCACTGATACTAAGGAAGGCAGTAATTCAAGCCACCCAAATATGGCCTGTCAGTATTCAATAATTCCTAATCCCCCTTCACAATTACCCCCTCCTCCAATATAAAAGGAAATTCCCTTGTTTAGCAACAAACGCCCCAAACGGAGAAGACTTCTCCCATTGCTTACCAAGGATCGTGAAAGCCGTTTACAGCCCTGCCCCCTGGTGGCCCAGCAGAGTACCGCACTCCCAGCCACTGTAGACGGCTCAAAGGATCCCAGCACAACGGACACATGCAGTGTCATGCAAGGCCTCTCCCAGTCCCTCCTGGAAAAAGTGCCCTTCCCTCTAGCCGGAAAAAGCCCCCCCCCCCCGACCATACCAAATGGAAAAAGAAAATGGCAGAAGGGAAGGCCCTCCCGCTAAACGATGGAGGAGGAGGGGGGGGTTGGGGTGCAGTGTTTTTATGTACAACACTGCCAAATTATTTTCTTTTCTAACCTGCCCACCAATGCCCCCAGCATCCCACCACTATCTCAGTCCCAACGGATGCCCCACACTGACCATGCCTCATGACATGGAATGCTCGGGAGCAGCGACTGGACAAACGCTATGTCTCAACCGTCGCTTGTTCCCAAACCTTCCCTGCCCCAAAACCTTCACTGCCCCCATTTATACCTAGACAACAGCGCTCTACACGCAGCAAAGGCCAGCCCAGCCACCCCAGCCCCCCTCTTGCAAGCCTACTCTGTTCTGACTCCAGAGCGTGTTTGCATTTGCTTTGGGGATATTCAGGTGTATGTGTGTGTGTGTTTTTTGTTTTTGGTTGTTTCCTTTTTTATTTATTTTTTTAAATTGTTTTCTTTTTTTTTTTTTTTTTTTGCCTTGGTCGGCACTGTGCTTCTCTCTTGTGCTCTGATCGCTCTCAAGCGGTAGACGCTGTGCCTTATGCTCTTTAGGGGAAGTGGAGCGCTTTTTCTCCCAGTTCGCACCGTTTGTTTTCGTTGTATGTGTAAGGCCGTGCATTGCAGCTCTTTTTACCCCGCAGCGTTAAACAATGTTGCAACGCCTGCCCAGGATAACTGCCCTGTTTACCACTGCCCGGGGTTTGTTAGCGTGGCGGCCAAAAAAATGATACTGATGAATGCAAAGCCGGTCCGTGATGCTGGGCAGTCACCGGTGTAATCTATGTTGGCAGTGCTTTCTCGTAGATCGCTGGGCTCGATATTCACTTGTAGCCCAGGGCCTCGTTTTTGGATCCACGCCACTCCGCTGTGTTGGATGACCGAGAGCTCCCCTCTCACTCAGTTTTGTTGCCATTTCGCTTCTTGTCGAGCACGTGCTACCTGCCCCACTAGATGTCTGGCTCGTAGATAACGCAATGAATGAGGGAGCAAAAGCTAAGATGGCTGCCATCGCGAGAAGGTAGGTCTGCCTCAGTCTGGAATACAGATGACTCACTCACACAGTCCCGTGACCACACTCCCGATTGGGAGGAAATAAGTTAAAGAAGTTACTATTGTTGTACATCTGCGTAGTAGAACACGAATTAACACTTGGTGTGTTGGCAATTGTATGCTTTTGTCATGGCAGTAACAAAGGTCACTTCTTGGAACCCCCTTCCTTCTTGTAGCCATGTTTTGGTGAAATGTGCTTGCTTATGCCACTAAAAAATCACCAAAATCGAAAATAGTATGTTGCATGAGGTGCTCATGCTTTGGGACAATGAGGCAACATGCGGACAAACCATTGGGGTAAATGAACCATTCCTGCCTTGTGAAGGGTGTGAAACCATATTCTCTGAATAGTCTACTCTTTTGCTCAATACAGTAATAATGATTGTTGTAACTCTGTACAACTATCGATCTGAGCAGGCTGGTAGAATAAAACCTCATGTACTGTGGAAGCCCGCATGCTGGCATTTCTCCATTTCCATTTTGTAATCTAACAGACTTTTCTGGTTTTTTATTTATAATATATATATATATATATATATCATCCAGCTCACTGGTTTTGTTTCATAGATCCTGTGTGGTCAAGGGAGCAACGTTTTTAGGAGAGGGAGGGATATTGCCAGATGTACTTTTAGGATTTTGGTGTTGAAGTGGTTCTGCAGCACTACTTGACTGTGTAGTCAGTTTTGTGGGTAAGATGGCGGTGTACAGCGATATGGTGTCAGCTTGCAGGAAGAAGCATAGAACCAGTACAGAGGACTGATCCAGTGTGGACTGCCTTTCACTTAACAAGGATGAGTCTTTGCGATTAGCTTTTTCTGGGAAGCATGAGTGAAGGGGATTTCATCAAGCCCAATCGACTTGTCACTTGAAAGGTTGATGGACTCTAAGCCTTTGAAAAGAGAATTGTCCCTTTTAGTGAATGGGGTCTGGAGATTTGCTCATAGACCAACTATGTTTCACCTGTTAGGGAGGTTGGATTGTGGGCTTTGTTACCAAGTCCCAAGTATAAAACTGTGTATTGCTCTAGGGCATTGTCTCACATTTGCCAGAGAATCTGTCCCGTATAGAAAGGGTGGATTTTTCACTTGGCGGAAGTAGGCATTTTGTGGGTTCACCAATGGACAAAGAGCCTGTTGATTTGCTGATGGTCCATCTAATTGTAGAAAATATGCTTTGGGGCACAGCATCATGACTGAGGGTGGGCTGGAATGGCGAATGGAACAAGTCCCATGCAGAAAGGATGGTTGGCTCGTTATGTGCTTGCTTCAGACATTTCTACTTGGCCTAAAGAACACTGATTCAAAGCCTTACCACTCCAACTCTGCCCTTCCCCAGTTTGAGGTATATAAATTTGACTACCATTGCAGTGGCTAATGGAGGTGGGTGGAATCTGGCACAGCGTGCTACACAAACTCAAAACCCATATTCCACCTGGAATTGGAACATAGGTACATATCCTACCATCTCAGGCTGAACGATCCAGAATGAGACATACGAATTCCCCCCCTTCAAGACCAGATGGGCTGAAGTGGTTAGCCCAGGGATGCAGAGGCTTTTGACTACAGTACTGTATGATATGATTATATAGCGCCTATACACAATGTGTTTCTTCAAGGGAGGGAACAAGGGAAAATACGACATTCTTACAGGCCATGAACAGTAAGGATGTGAAATTAACTATCGTACTCGGCCTGACGACATTTCAGATAGTGCAAGTGCTAAGACAAACGGAAGGGAGGGGGAGAGTGGGAAGGAAATGGAAACAGACCGTACTATGCCTGTAGAGCTGGAGGAAAAAACGGTGAGGGAGAGGGGTGCAGAAAGGGAGGGGAGGAACAAAACATCTATCGCACTAGGCCTGACAACGTTTCAGATGGTGCTGGAGGGGGGGGGGGGGTGAACAGTAAGGGGATGGGGGAGCGACAGACGAGGTTGCTATCATACCAGCTGTCCCAACTAGAAATATCACTCCTTATTCCTATGATCATACCTAATCTTAACACTATTCCCGACCATATAGATCCCTCAACCATGGTAGATCTGTACAAGTAATGCTATCCTCCCTTGATGTCATAGCACCTCTCAAAGTGAGAAAGAGCAAACCTCGCAAACATGTGAACAATTGGTTATCTCCTCACCTTAAGGCTATCAGACAGGAGAAACAACGCTATGAAAAAATCTGTAGATCAGATCCATCTGAAATTAATAAGATAAACCTAGTAACTTAGCTTCCCAGTACAAAAAAGAAATTATCCTTGCAAAACAAACCTCTTATAACCTTTGAATCTCATCTAATACTAAAGAGCTCTTCTCAATTATGAAAGAAATAGAAACTCCCGCCCAGCTGCCTGACTCTTGCATCAGGACAAAAACTGGTGCACAGATATTCAAAAAGCTCTTGCTAATAAAATTACTTCTCTGCAAACCATCAGTAATAAAAAAGATTCCCTTCTCTCCATCTCCAAATTGAGTAACACCAGTTCCACTCCTCAATCCACCTAGACTCAACTTCAGTAAAGTCTCTAGTAAAGAGGTTGAAAAAGTTATTCTTGCACTCAAACCTTCGAACTGCCATGGGGACCTATGCCCTGCACAACTAATAAAAGATGCAGCTCGAGAACTCTCACCATTTATCACTAAACTAATAAACGCATCCTTTACAGCTGGTACCATACCCAACAACCTGAAACAATCCTGGGTCCTCCCACTCCTTAAACCGAATTTAGATCACTACAGTGCCGTTTCTTCTCAAAATCCTTGATATAGCATACCAACAAATTCAACAATACCTTGAACTTAACCACCTCCTAAGAGTCCGACAGTCAGGCTTTGGACCTCAGCACGGGACCGAGACTGCGCTCATAGATCTTAAGGCACAGATAGATGAGCTGAGAGATGAGGGCAAGACAGCACTGTTACTTCTCGCTCTCATCTGCATTTAATCTGGTCAACCACGAGATCCTCTGCACACACTTAAAGTCGACAGCTCTCTTTTCCCAGGAGGCAACTGAATGGATCCAGTCCTTCCTCAATAACCGCACTGAGGTTTTTTTTTTTTTTCCCCTCCCCCTCCCCTTAGTGGCCACTGACCCCATGCCCATTACCTGTGGTGTGCCACAGGGTTTGTGCGTCTCCCCTACCCTGTACAACATTTTTACAAAGCTCCTTTTCGGTGATCTAGATGGTGGCCTGGGTATCGCCTACACGAACTATGCTGATACCCAGATCCTCATCCCGTTGACCAGTGGGGGGGGGGAGGGGGGGGGAATTATGACAAGGATTTGGCCTTTGTAAATCGTGTGTACCTCACCATTCAGGCATGGATGGCCTCTCGTGGTCTATGCCTGAATGATGACGAGACCAAACGCCTCATCCTAGGCACTGCACCCAACCTTAATAAATTGGGTCAAAACTACTCCTTTGTCATTGACAATAATATCACCATAGCTAAGGAGGTTAAAACCACTCAACGCTCACTTTCAAAAAAACAAATGCCATGGCTTCCGCTACACATGTAAACGCATTAGGGCATCCAAACCATTCCTCTCCCCACTGCATCACTCTAGCCAGAGGATTATTGCAACGCGCTCTACATAGGCAGTAACAAATACATTACAAATAAAATTCAAACCCTGCAAAACAATGCCTTAAGAGCAGCCCTAAGCCTCCTGAGGAAAGCGCATATCTTAGAGACTAGAAGATTGTACAACTGGCTTTCTACAAAAGATAACATTTTCCTTCAATTGGTCTCTGACCTACAAATGCCTACACCAAGCGGCCCCTCAATATTTGATAACGAGATTCACCAGACTGACTTCCTGCCGCCCCTCTAGAAAGGCCAACTCAAACCTCCTCCTTGTCCCAAGATTCAAACGTACTATGTCTGGAGGAAATGGCTTTCCTGTCAAAGCAGCACAATTTTGGAATTCTTACCACCATCCCTTAGGAAGACCTTCCCTACCCACAATTCAGATCTAATACCATCCGCTAGATAAGGAACATGACACCTAATGCTAGGACATCTAATCACCTCCACTGCCGCGCCTATTGTAAATTGTGTATAAATTGTATATCCTATCACCTCTATGCTTAGATATATCCACAACTTGTAAACTCTGTATATTCACCTATAATTTGATGTATTGGTCTAAATGTTTGATGCTTCCAACACTGTAACCTTGTTGGATTCATTTACTGCATGCTCTGTAACTTAAGTTGTGCACTCCTCTTGTTGCTTGCGACCTGCTACCCACGGGTTAGGTGCGCTTTACAAATAATAAAAACAATCAATCTAGGTCCAGGGACAATTCTGATAGAGTAATTCATATAAGTAAGGGGTGGGGAGGAGTGAACAAAGTAGTCAAATAGTGGAGAAGCAAGAGGGGAGAGTGACTACAAATGCAGAAGTCAGTAGTAACACATAATGCTGCAAGCCAGGATACAAGATGGGGGGGGGGGGGGATGGGTGAGGGTGCAGCATGATTCAGGGTCACCATGAGTACAAGATGCAAAGTAAGTCCAGCATGAGAGTTGAGAAAGGGTGACGCACTGAAGTCCATAAAAGCAAAATCCAGCATTGGCCACAAGACGGTGATGGTGAAACCAGAATGCATCAGGACAGCTTCCTGTGTGCAGGAAGGGGGGGGCAAAGGTAACAACATGGGGGGGGTGGGGAGGGACACCAGAGAGGGTGGGGATGGCCTGTGGGGACAGAGGGTGTAAACACATGTTGGTGCATGCTTACCTGCTGTCTTAGCAGGGGGTGGAACCTGGATCATCCTGGTACGAACAGGTCCAAACAGGAATTGCCCTTTTCTTTGACTGCCCTTCACTTTGGACACACGGGCGAGAGACACCCTTGATCTAAGAGGCAGGGCTAAGAAGGTGGGTGGTGCTTAGGCCAGGTGACCTAAATCCACTTACACCTGCTCCCCAGCTGCTATAGTCGTTCACCTCCAATAGCAGATATGTCCAATACAACTTGAAAGGGACGAAAGAGTTGACCAAAATAAACACTTCATCTCTGGTAGTCGAGAGCTGCTGTGCTGAGTAACATGTGGTTAATCAAAATGTATATCTGACCAAATGTGTGGTCAATGACCATATGAACACCATTTTATGAGACTAGGCATTTATGGGAATTGCACAGGGATGCCTAATTCAGCAAACCAGTATTTGAAAGGCTCAAGACAGCAAACGACCAGTCAATTGTTTCTTGGTCTTTCTGGAGGACTTGCATTGAGTTTGAGTATACCGGATTTTCCATCTCAGAGGGCGACTCTCTGATGCAATATCTGGCTCAACACTCCTCGATTAGGTGTATTCATGCATCATTCCGTAGCTTTGGAGATATCGTCTAAAGACTAGGCACACACTATATTTCCTCACATTCCCTCTTCTATCGATCCACGACCCATCAGTGGGGCACTTAGTTCCACACCCTCACCGTTTTCTATCCCCATAACGTACCAAAACACTGCTTTTCCCCCCTTGGGGATTCGAAATTGAGGGGCACTGAGCTATTTGGCTCCTGTGTAGGGCCTAAGAGCCTGGCTAGCTTAACACAGCTACCAGGAGCTACTTTTGACTCCCCAAGCCAACTGATAGCGAACAAACCAACCTGTGTGCATTTGAGACAGTCTGTAAATAAACATTCAAATAAATCTGTATTACAGTTAAAGCATAAGGGACTGTAAATAATGGACAAAGGATATCTTTGCATCTTATATGGAAGTTATATTTGCGTAACCCTATGCACTAGCTCCTTGTTATCCAGTATTAGCTGCTGGTCACTGATTAATGCTAGATACCCAGGAGCTGCTTTAAGATCCTATTCTTAATTTCAATGCCTTCCAATCTAGCTGATCTAATTACGACAGCACCTTATTATCCTAACCATCTTGCTATATTAGCTGACAACTCATTGTTTAGGGCGCTTCTTTGAGAAACATGTTAAGTTAAAATAAAGAGCATGGTCTTGTGAGATGTCCCATTTGTGTTTTTTGGAGTGGCAGAGCTGCTGGTCTAGGGCTTTTTTTTTTATAGGGTGATTTGGTATTGGGTGGGCTGTGGTTGTGGATTCCTTGGCTCTCTTCTGCTTCAATCTAATGTCTGACCATAACTAGCTCTCTCTGGCTTAGTGACTTGGCACTATGGTAGTCTAGTAGCTTGCACCTGTGCCTCAGCAGACCGTGCTGGATGAGACTGCCTAGCTCAAAATATCAATTTTACCTAGTGCAGTCTGGCTCAAAAGCTAGGCCCTATGCAGCATGCTGTGTGTTTGCAGAAATAGTCTGCTGCAGCAGTCGCTGCCCAGACGAATGTGGTCAGCAGCATGTTGAAAGGAAGATGGAGTGGATTTGGTCAGGATTTATCACCGTGACAGTGTTCTCCCTGAGTCATCACAGGACCCTAAAGCTTGTCAGTGGAGTAGCACAAAATGAAAGGCCTGCTGAGGGGTCTTGCCAAGCTTCAAGAAGAAACACCGGTGACTTCCAAGCTGGCCCACAATGCAAATTACTGAATTTCCATGCTGCGTATGTGCATGTCATGAGCTTAATTTGGTGAAATATGTAAGTATGCTCTGAAATCAACATTATATCCAATGCTGCATTTAGTTTTGCAAATGGAGTATTACTCCCTATTTTTTTTTTTTTTGTGCAGAGTAGAATTGTTTTTGGGGGGAGTAGAAAATGTAGGTCCAATTACTAATGGGAGTTTATTGTTTGAATGTTTCTATTGGAAAACTGTTTTGTAATTTCTTTGCACCTAGTTATGCTCATGAGTACTTCTTTGGATCAGGTAGTTATAATTATAGTCTGTTCCTATGGTAGTATGGGCACTACTGGTCCAACGATATCCATACAGCTGCGTGAGTGAAAACAGGGACACAAGTTTCTATGGGGCATTCGCCCCCCCCACCCCCTACCCCCTCTTTTATAGTAAACGTGGCTTATACACCTCTGTAGAGCTGTGTACCTCATCTAGCGTTGAAACAAGGGGGACGGCCCTGGCCCCCGGCGATCAAGCAAACCATTATGGCAGAGATGGCTTTTGTTGCCAGGAGGGGGGGGGGGTTGGCCAACATCTCAGGGGGTATTGGCATTCTGTACTATTAAAGGTCGGGGGGGGGGCATTGCCATCTCCCACACATGAGTGCCAGTGACCGAGCATAGTGACTGAGCCTTAAGTAATGTAGGGATTTTAACCCATCTTCTGCTGCTGGTGCATATTATTATTTTATTTTTTAAGTGGCGGGGAAGCCAGTTTTACAATTGTGGTTTAAAAATGCAGGGCATATGAAGTTGATGGGGCGTAACAAGAGGTTTTGTCTAAAGAGTGGTGGGTGTTCTCTAAAATATGAGTCACATGCTCAATACAAATGAGTCACTGCATGGGTCGAAATGGAGATTGCAGGAGCTGACACTTGCTCCTAGGTGTAGACCATCATGGTGTAGGCAGGCGCTTGTACGTAGTGTGCCGAAAATCTAACGTTTATGTGGGATGCAACTTTTTTTTTTTTATTTAATATATACAATCCATGATGCTTAACTGTCTTTTAGATGTTTCTAATGCTACTTTGTAGACCTTTCCCAATACAGAAAGTTAATGTAACGTAGGCATGTTTGTAGGACACCAGATCTCCTTGGGAGCCGAAAGTTGCACCTGGTAGCTCTGGTGTCAAGCTAACTAGGCTCTACAGGGCTAGAAGGAGCTAAATGGCTCCCCACAATTTTTAAACCCTGCAAACCTATTTGGTTGCTCTGCATAGTCTTGTTTTCATCCGTCTGCATATTGTAAATGTATCTTTGACCCAGTTTGTAAGTAAAATGCACCCTCTAAATAAAACGCTCACTCAATAGCTTAGCCTGACTGTTAATTTAGCAAAAATCGGTAATTGCATGGTGGGATCTTGCTTGCGATTTTCAATTTTTACAAAACCGAGCGCAAGAGTGAACACTGGGAACCTTTGGGAACTTTTTTTGTGTGTTTTTTTTTTGTTTTTTTTTTTATTTATTTATTTTTTTCTCTTGGTTTAATAAAAGGTTTAAAGCCAGCCTGCAAATTACACTTTGCTGATCCTCTACAATATGGTCCAACTGCTTTAGCAGATATTAAACGCAGGCTTAGGGCTTCACCTAACGCTTTTATCCAAATGTCGCGCCTGAGAAGTGGCCCAATCATCATATGCCATTAATCTATATTGGAACCCGGCAGGAATCTCAGATGAATGCTTTCTGAAAGCCTTAAATGCTATGCTGACCTTGGTTATTTTGGACGGTTCTGTCCACAAGCTATTAATTGCAGGTGATTTCAACTTTGCTTGTATTCGTTCTAACAACAAAAACAAATCGACTCGTATTAAAAAATGGGCTCTATTTGCAAATCATCATCTTATTAGACTTAATGGAGCCTTCAGTTCCGATATCCCTGCGGGTTCTACATGGTCTAGAGGTGCTTCCTCATCCACCATTGACTATATGTACACGAATGTATGTTTATTTTTGGATATTCAGGATTTTGAAATTGTGATGACAACCATGAGCGACCATAATAAATTAACTGCCTATTGGCAGTACTACACTGATCCCAACTTGCACAGAGACAAAATTACCCTAGGTTGCTGTAGTGTCAATGTAGGCAACAGACTCTGATGGATGGAAAAGGCTTTGGATTCTCTCCACGATTGTTTAAGAAAATTGTAAGTCTTCAGACAAACTGTTACTCTTCCAATGTTTTTTTTATTTTGATATGATCCAAGCCTTTCGGTCCCCGGTGTCCAGTTCCCTGTCACGTTCTCCCCATCGTTGCCCTACATTACATGTTTTCGATAATGAAATCCAAGAGCGCAAACGTGTGTTTAGGATGCAGAAAAGAGGAGCACAAAATCTTCCAGTTCACATTTGCTATAAACCTCACGCTTGAGAACTAAGTACAAGAATTGGGTTAAAGCTAGGCGTGCCTACTTATATAATAGTGATAGTCAACAACTTCTGGCCACATTACAAAGTAAAAACATTGCTAAAACCTGGGCTTTTCTTAATCAAGCTACGGTTGGTCCTCAATCCATTATGCAAGCCAATGAAGTTTCAGAATCCGCCTGGCTTGCACATTTCTCCGATTTTTATATAAAGTTCCTGATGGTGAATTATCCTTAGAGTCCTTATGCCCCTCTCCCCCCACCCCCTCTGTCCACCTTTCACTTAAATTTTGATCTCGATGACATTCTTTTAGACCAGTTGGTCCGGTGCTCGTGGTCCGGATGGTCTCTCCAATAACATGCTAAAAGCCCATCCAGAGATCTGGGGTCGTATCTTGTTTCAAATCTTTAGTCTTAACTTCCACCCACTTAGACTCATTCAATAATTGTCCCCATTTTTAAAAAAGGGGACAGGTCCGCCCCCTCAAGTTACAGACCCATAGCGTTACTGGACGTGCCAGGAAAGATTTTCTCTCGGTCAATTATGAGAGAACTATATGAGTGGATTGCACAGGCCAAGCTCAACGACCCTTTCCAGTCAGGTTTTGTGGCTGGTTTAGGTACTATACCTAACATCACACTACACATGCTCTTGTCAAACCATGCTGCCTGTAAACAGACGCTGTATCTAGCCTTTGACTTTAAGGTCGCATTCTTTTCTATTGATCGCACCAAATTTAATTGCCCACCTTCCCTGCTAGCTTTGATAACGCCAGCTTCATACTAACACTTCTATGCAGGTTACATTAGATTTGGCGGGCAATATGACCTCAATTTCATACATATAGAGGGTTGAAGCAAGGGTGCATTATGGCTTCATCAATCTTTAATCTGTTCATATATGATCTGGGTATAAACGTTAGTAATATCTTGAGCGATTCTCCCAGCTTAGGCCCCCATAAGATCACATACCTTTAATGCGGATGATTTAATTCTCATTTCCAAAACCCATTCCGGACCACAAACTCTTAGATGCTCTTGAGTCTTATGTAGATTTGAATCATCTAAAGATTAACATCAACAAAACTCAAACAATGGTATGCAAATGGCGCCTAGGTTGCAAAATTAAACCCTTCAGGTGGAGTTTGCACAAAGTTCCACTTGAACAGGTATCCAGCTATAAATATTTGGGAACATTAGTGGTAGACACTTATTCAAGCTCTGAGGTTGATTTAGCAATCACTGGTAAAATGCGGTCCTTAGTTGCCCAAGCAAGAGTACTTATGGGCAAATTTGCAAAATGTACAATTAAACATGTAAACGTTTTACCTCCCGAAGGTTCTTCCATGGGTCTGAAGCCTTTGCTCCTAAACCCGCAGCATGGTGGGACAAATTGGAATCTTCCTTTTGGAAAGTTCTACACCTACCCATGTGTACGCCTTTACCTATGATCTGTTTTGAATTAGGTTCTTTATCAATGGCTTCCTATGTCTCTTGGAAATATTGCGCTTTCTTTCGAAAATGTTTGTTAACCTTAGACCGTCTAGATATATTGGGTAAGGTGGCAACACATTTACTCTTGCAAAATCAAACATTCTCTTGGAAGTGGTGTGACTTTACCATGAATGCTTTATCTGATGCTTCTGTTGAACTAGATTTGTTATTATCTAATGAAGCACGAGCAAAACTGAAAATTCATCAACATGATTGGTGTATGACACAAAACCAATGCTTAAAATATAAGGACTTTGACCGAAGCTTATTTGGTCATAAACGGTTTAGAATTATGGCTGACTACTTGGCCAAGCTCCTTGTCCAAAGCTTCGACAAAAGTTTATTCGCTTCCGCTTGAACCTCTGGCCAACCCTAGATGTGTTGGCGCGTAGGAAGCAAATTCCAAATGCTGAAAATCAATGTCGCTTCTGTAAAAATCCTGCTCAAAGGGAAACATTGGAACATTGTTTAATATGGAACATTGTTTAATAGATTGTCCACTATTATCAGAGTGCTTGAAACATTTCTTTGAGAATCAAAATGTTTATATCCAGAAAAACATGTGGCAATGTATCTTTACAACTAAGATAGCCACCGTACAATTTCTTTAGGCAATTTTTCCTGATTCGCACCAATACTGTACTCTGCCTTCCAATACCATTATTCATTATTGCTTTGCTCGGCTCTTAAGGACATTTCTTTTTTTGGGAGGTAAAATGACTTGTATTGAATCTTCGTGTTATTTTTCTGTGTGGTCATGCCACTCATGTAAAGATTATGTAATTTTTTTTTTCTTCTAATAGACTATATTGTATTTTATTGTTCCGTACCTGTTGTAAAATGTGAGGTTGGTTTTTATTTTATTTTTTTTTTCCAGCCAAACTAATAATAATAAAAAAAAAAATAATAATTAAAACAGTCTCCGTAGGGACACGTCCGTTTTAGGTAGTTGCAGAATAAACAGGAGGAGGAAACTTTTTCTCACCTTCTGGCTGTAGGAATTTTTTTTTTAAATGCCCCAGAGAGAAAAGCAAATTTATTCTGACGTGAGCCTTTTATGACTTTCTTGCATGCATTTTACTGCACCACCGCTTTTAAAATGAGCCCCATTAAGTCGATCTCCTTTTAGTGAATCACCTGTGCAAAGGGGGAAGAGGGGCACATTGCACTTTGCTGCTCCGCATAAAATAGCATGTTTTGGGATCCTTGGAATGTTTTTTTTTTTTAATTTTTTTTTTAAAATCCACACCGCGATAAGCCCCCATGTCTTATTCCATCTTACTACAAGAGTCCCAGATTAGGACATTTTTCCGGAACAAGGTGGTGCTTCACTCCAGCAAACTTTGACTTCCAGAGAGCCACCGTGAAGTCCCAAACCCCCAGGGTTAGCTAGCTGAGAAGTCTACAAGATCGGTTCTAGAGTGGGGGGCGGGCTCCCTCTGCCCCCCACAAGCAGCCTTTCAGGAGACTCCATGTATGAGCTTTGTGTGGACTGCCCAAGCCTGGCATCCCATGAAGTATATCCTAAACTATATAACCATTTGGATTTAGTGACTTTTTTCTGTTTGGGTATTGTGACCAATGGAAAAGGGCAGCATGCCCAATTTACATGACTTGCTCAGAAGGACTTCTTGATGAATAACCATTAGATCTATTTCAAATATTCTGCGAACCTTCTTTGAGTTCCAAAATGCTCTTTGCTCTTCTTTGACTAGGTGCTGCTCACCCTGGACTGGGGCTACACCTTAACTCCGCATGAAGGGAGGGGGTTTCCTCAAGTAATTCTTCCCATGCTGTAACTGAAATGTTCTAGACCCCCCCCCCCCCCCCCACACACCTCCCACGCCCTGCCCTTTCCTCCCTCCTGCGCCAGGCAGCCCAAAACATGAGGATGAATGTAAAAGTAAGGGTTACAGGAGACTGGCAGGTTTCACCTTGTGGACTGTCACGCGTAGTACATTTGCTTTGACCATGTGTTTTGCAAGAAGCAATGTACAAAGAGCATGCTGATGGCTGGAGCCGCACCATTTCCGTTTGCTTTACAAAGGCATGATGCAGTAGCTTATACATTAAAGCAGCTGATGCCTTGGAAGGGACTGGACACAGTGACTGGAGAAGGCACAGGACAGACTAAATCTTCAGTAATTTAAGTATTTAACAGATGTAATCTGCAATAGTTATCATTGGGGGGGGGGGATGGTACTCTTAAGGTTCTGGAGTTCCTTCTGGGAGTTGAGGTTTTGTTCACTTTCACTTTTTGAAAAAAGTTTGTCTTCTGTCTTCTTTCCAGTAATCTTTCTTACTTTGGTAACCCTTTTATTGCTATTGTCCCAATTTTGTGAGCTGCATTCAAGCTCTGAAGGGGGTAGTGAAAGGAAATTAATTATGTAGATCAGTTGCTGCAGTAAAAGGGGAGAGGGGTAAAGGGTTGCACTTGTATACATTAAACAGTATACTTACTACTTCCACCACACCAGTAGAAGTAGTAGTGCTACTGTTGGCTATAGTACCTCCCCCGACCGTTCTACTACTGTTAGTAGTGATAACATAAATAACCTTTTGGCTTGCTGCACAAAAACCCAGACATTTAAAGTGGAAAAGGTTGCTTTAATGTGACAGGCCAAAGCTTACAATTAAACGCTTATCTGGCTCCATGGCCTTACAGACTAATGAAATATTTTAAACAACCAATTAAATTTTCCCCCAACAATTAAATAAAACCACTTCCTCCCTAACTATCCCTTGGACCCTACCGTCTCCTTAACCCTTCTCCATGCGTCCGCTTCTCCCCGAGGCCATGCCCCTCCAGGCTCAGTACCTGTTCCCCCGGGGTAGCCCGCTTGTGCAAACAGCCCCACCCCACCCTTTCCCGCACCATTCCTCCATTACGCTTCCCCCCCCCACATCTAAAGGGGCCATGCCCCCGGCACCAGAAAAACCCTCCACCAAGGTGTTTTCTGCCCCAGCCCCCCACCAGTTCTCTTTACCTCCACCTCCTTAACCAATCTCCCAGCCAAGAGACCAAGTCCGCCTGATAATGATTATTCCCATAAACCGACAAATGTACACCATCCTCTCTAAATAGCATGAATCCTTCATAGATTTCCTTATGGTCCAAAACCTGTACCACCACCGAGGCACAAAACTTTACCATCTCTCTGTTCCTAGCCTGCTCTATCGCTCCCTCACTTCTCGCTCCCCTCCAAACTCTCTGCAGCAACAACTTAGTCCACACTACAGATGCTTGAGGCCACATTTCTCGAACCCATACCAAATCCCTTTTCATTTTCCTAAGAGCCACACCCGTATCCCTTACCGGGGTCATTTTCCTCAGCATGAATAATCACCACCTCTGGAGGCTATAGCGTTCACTCAACCCAGCCAACATAGGAAGCAACTGATCCCAGCGCAGTCCCCCTAACCCGGACCATCTTACCACCACATCTTTATAGCTACACCCCAATTGCCTGCCCAAAACCCTTCTCTCTGCTTCCTTCCCAGCCCACTTAACAATTGAATGGCTGACAATCCATATTTGCGCCAACTCCCCCTCCTTTCGAGCAGCATCTGAAAAAGAAATTACAAAATCACTTACAAATTAAAACATCCACACGCCATTCTCATGAGGTCCTTTGCCGCCTTCCTTCAAACGTCCCCTTTTCCCAAATCCCTGACAAAGCCCTTGTGTCTCCCAGACCTCCAACGCCCCAAAATGTTCACTTTATCCTCTGAGAAACCCAGCCTACTACCCTCAGATGCTGCACCCATCCTAAAGGAAAGTGTCCCAACTCCTCTGCCTTTCCCCTACCGCTACCGAGTCTTTCCCAATACCCCCAGAACTTGAGCTGCTGAAACCGGCGCCCCATCCTCATGCTGAAAAACCAAACCTGTCCTTTCCCCACAACGCTCCTTCCACACCTGACCTGTCTGAACCGGGCATAAATCCTTCCTCCCACGACCCAGCAAAACCCAAGAGCCCTTTCCTTTTTGATCCGTTTTAGACCTCTTAATCCTGATGTCCAAACCTGACTCTGTAAATTGAACTTCTTCCCATTGCAGTCCCCCTATCCCACCTTTTCCCCCACCAACACAGAAACCCGAAAAGCCCCAAAGAATAACCAAGTAAAACAAGCCACAAACGGCTCTCCTTACCATGCCGACCGGAACCCCCCCTCCCCCCCCCCCCACCGCCTGATTCAACGTCTTTAGCAATTCTGCCGATACCGGTCTCCTCTTATCCCTCTTACTTTCCCTTGCCCATCCTTCCAACATCCTATTTGCTATTTCCCCACCGCTCGGCTGAAAACACCAAAACCATTTCCCATAGAAGGCAATCCCGGCCAACTTCCCCGTTATAGTTGCCCTAGACCAGCACCTGTCCATGCACCTCAAGAGCAAGTTCATGACATCATCCCTTCTCCGCTCTTCCGCATCCCATCTACCCTTCCAACTACAAGCTCACCCCCCCCCCCCCCTATAAAATCCTCCCAAGGCCTCTTGGATGCCGAGGCCAGTGAACCCTCCAACAAAGCAAGCGCTCTCAGCTTATTTCACAGCTCCTCTGGAATCTGCTGCCCCTCCTGATCCGCTTCTGGAGCCAATCCACGGAATCTCTGCCATTGAAAACGAGATAATGCATCAGCGAGGCCATTATCCTTCCCTGGCACATATGTTGCCTTAAACACCACATTCCATTCCATGCAACGCAGAACAAACTCATCAGTCTTGCCACACTCTGATCCCTTGCTGACTGCCTGTCCACCACATGAACCACGCATTCATTGTCAATGTTGAAATTCACTTTCTAATTCTGCAAATCCTTCCCCCACAACTCCAATGCCACCAGCAAAGGGAAAAATTCAAGGAATGCTATACTCCCCTCTTTTAACTACAGAGATGGCCACTTCTCCGCACACCACTTTCCTCCCCAGAAAACTTTGAAACCTCCCGCTGCATGGTCTACCTCCCATGCCACCGGATCTCCCTGCAACCACATGGACACTCCGTTAAAGCTCTCCAAAAAACGCAGCCAAATTCTACAATCTTCCCGCACTGCAGCCGATACTTTTATCCGATGATGTGGGCACTTCGCTCCCACCATAGACTGTGCCATGTTCCTACAAAAAGTCCGCCCTGTGGCCACAACCTTGCATGCAAAATTCAGATGCCCCAACAATCTCTGCATTTCCACCAGCATCATTTCTTGGCCCCCACCGCTTTCTCCAGCACTACCAATTTGCTCACCTTGTCGTGCGGCAAGCGTGAGGTCATGGCCACTGAATCCAGTTCAAATCCTAGAAATGCTGCCAGCCCTTCTGCTTTGTCTTCCGCTAGAGGCACCCCCAACTCTTCCATCAACTCCTGACAACTTTAGCATTTCCTTGCACTCCCTTTCTCTCTGCCCCGCTAATGAACAGAAAATCATCCAGGTAATGCAGACCACTCTCCCAACCCGAGCTAAATGGAAAAAACCCACTGTAAAAAAAAAGAACTGAAACACTCAAACGAAGCGCATGAAATTGCGCACCCCATTGGCAAGGCTTTGTCTATGTATAGGCGGTCCTCAAATTGCCAACCTAACAGCCAAAAATCCTCGGTGCACCGGCAACAACCTGAAAGCCGCCTTAATGTCACACTTGGCCATGAAGGCCCTGTGCCCTTCTTTCATCATCAACTCACCGCCTGGTCCACACTTGCATATACAACCCCCCCACATTCTTCCGGGGCAATGAAATCATTGACCAACATGCCCTCAGACCATGACAAGTGGTGTATCAATCTGAACTCCCCCGGGGCTTTCTTGGGGCACCCCCCCAGTGGGGATATAACTAAGTCACCCGGCAGGTCATCAAATGGCCCTACTATCCTTCCTGCCACTATTTCTTTACCCAATTTTTGGCTTACCACCTCAACATTTTCCTTGGCTGAATTCAAGTTTTCCGCCCACCGATGCACCCTTGGGCCCTGATACCCCAGCCTGAAACCCTGACAAACCCCCTCACTCAAAATCTTAGCCCCTTCCCTGTCAAGATAAAATTGCAACCATTTCTGCAGCACCTCCAATTTAATTGGAGTAAAAGCTTTTCCCCACAACCCCTCTACCGAATCCTCTCCGCCTCTGCCTGTCTCCGTTGGAAACTGAGTGAGAGGGTGTCTTCCTGCACATTTGCTACACTCGTGCCTGAACCTAATTATTAAATGCCTAGCACGCTGCTGAGGACTGCCCTCTGCCTCCTCCCCCTTGTCCCCCCGCCCCCTCGTGGGCGGGGTGACAAGAAAGGGCCGGTAAGGCACAGGCAGACCACTTGCTGTGTGCATTGTCGGGGTAGGCCTCGTTGGAGCCATCCATTGCAGCCAAAGATCCATGTCTATCTCCCCCCCCCCCCGCCCCCATACAGCCTGACTGTCCTCCGCCATTCTTGCTCTGAATTCCAATCGTAGCGTACCCATGCAAAGCCCCCAAAACTTGTGAATGCCTTCCTAATTACATTCATATATTTGAGCAGAGCCATGCATTGCTCCGGGAATTTCTCACAATATACCCGGGCATAAATGCCAACGTCCAATTGTGAAGTCACTGGGACCCTTAGACGCGAAGCCAGTTCCCTCTCTTCTTCCTTAGACCCCTCCTTTGCTCTCACTTCCCTATGGAGCAGCTTAAAAACATCCAAAAATTCCCCTGCCTGAATCTTCTCCCTGGTTGCTGCCATCAAGTGCGCCCCCAAAGGTTTTGTGATACCCATGTACGGCAGTTTTTTTCTCCTTTCCCTTCAACCTCTTTCCTTTGCAACTTGCTCCTCGAGCATCAATGGCTCCCCCCACCTTGTCCGTTTGAACCTCCACTGAGCAAATGCCCTTCTCACCCCCCCTCCCAAGGCTCAAATGGCCTGTACACCAGCCTCTTTCCTTACCCCTTGCAGACCAAACCCTTCATTTCCCGTCCCCATTCTCGAGTCCCCTCTCTGCCATGCAGATGACCATTCCCTTTCCCACTCACCTCTTTCCACACAGCCCGTCTGCGGTCTGGCGTCCACACCGATGCTCCTCATCTGTTTTCTTAACAGGCTCCTATTGCTGGGACAAAACATGTCGGCAGTCTCATCCAGCCAATTGCTCCCCCGACTTCTTGCCATCCGACCGTCCTGCACCGGTCTTTCCCAATCCCACCTCAAACTTCTTCTCCCTCTCCCCCCCCCCCTTTCCAGCCCTATAGCCTTCTTCCTCCCACTGCCCAACATAATTCTCCAATCCCACTGCATCACCCCTTATTGTGGATGCCAGCGCATGCTCGAGTTGAGTTGATCTTCTTGTGAGCCCGGGGTGTCCGCCCTGCCACTCTGTCTTCTCGGCGGGGCCGCAGAAACCCATGCCTGGTACTCTTCACTCGGGCAATGCGTGCAGTCCCCCACCCTGTAATCCTCCTTGCTAGGGGCTGTGCTGCACCCTCTAGGCTCTCCTTGCTCCGACCGTGGAGGGGCCGTTCATAAACCCTCTCCCTCCTCTTGAACAGCGGGGGCTGCGCAGCGCCCTCCGTCCTCGCTCCTACCTGTGGGGGACATTCTGCGCCCTTTTCCGCAGGTATTTACCCCCTTTTCCCCTCTGCCCTGTCTCCCCTTTCTGCACCCCATCACCCCCGACCCCCCCCCCCCCCCCCCCCCACCGTGACTCCATGACTCACCACTTTCTGAGCACTCCTCACCTCCCCTAATTCCCCTTGGTCATTATAAGCTCCATCCCTAACTGGCTATCATTTCACCTCTGGATGCTCACCTGTCTTTCTTCCTGCCCTTGGATTCCCACACCGCCACTCGCCCCGCCGCGGGGGTGCAAGCTGCCACAAGAGCCCCATCTGCCGCAGCTCTACGCTGCGGCCTACCCCCTCCTAACTCCACCTCACCCGTGACCTCCACCACCACCAACCCTTCCAGCTGGGCCTTAGATGCCCTGCTGATAATTTCCAGGGCCTCCCTCAGCGCCCTAGCATCCACCAAACCCGTCTTACTGGCTCCCTGGCCCACCATCGTGCACTAATACTCTGAATGTGCACTAAAAATATGCCCCTTGCCCCTTGCCACTTAACTAGCTAACTAAGCTCCCGAGCCAGCGCCTACCCATGGACAAACCCCAAGAAATGTGAAACCCAAAAAGAATATTGGGCTATAAAGCTAATATCCTCAATAAACAAATTAAACTCTAATTCCACTGTATAAAATATATTAACTAATCATGATCCGAACAGAAATGTAATTTTTAAACCCCCTATAATAACCCTGCCTTAAAAAAAAAAAAAAAACTTTTGCTCCTAACCAAGAAGAAATGCCCCCAAAAAACAAGAATCTCACAAGAATTGGGACCCAAAAAGGACATTCCTACACTGGCGGCTTGCTCACAGGTAACCCCTCCCCTGTTCCACAAAATTGCGAAGAATGTCCAATAGCCCCCAACAAACAAACTTCCTTTACAAAATATTAGTAACTAAAGGAAAAAACACTGCCCCCTGGCTGAACTATGGCAGAAAAGCACCGAACTTCCCAGAAACACAGAAATACGGTGCTGTCCCCTTTAAGGGATTCGCACTGCCCCCTCTGTCTACAGGCTGCTACCGCGCCACTTGCGTCGTAGCAGCAATGAGCTGGGCAACGCAGAGTAAACAGCTAACGGCTTGAATGAAAATACAGCCGCACAAGAGGGGGGGCCAGAGATTCCTGCTAAAATGATCAGCCTCACTGATGCAACAAACCCCGCTCCCCCGACAATGGATGACCGCTGCTTGCAAGGATAATTACTTTCACCCACCGAGCTGAGATGCCCAACCCGCTCCGGACAGCAAAAGATGCTCAAATATGCACCCCCCCGGAACACTCGGGTTAGAAAAAAGGGTTGTCTTATCTACGGCACCCCTGCGCTATACAGTTCAAAATATGTTCTTTTTTAACTACTAACTTTCTAACCACCCAAACTAACTAAACCAACCCTACCTCACCTTCACTAAACTCGCACTAGGCCCAGCTGGTTCAGGGACTCCGGAGCAGGCGAGACAACTGATCAATCTCAACGTCCAACCGTCGCCTGCCTCCCGAACCTTCCCTGACAGCTTCCCCTGGAGGCGCTATCCCCCCCACGGCCATTCGCTGGCCGTGTGCAGCGCCAAAATACACCCCCGGGGGGGGAAAACACTTTGCGTTGCCCCCCCCCACTACTGCTACTATTACTCCTAGTTATAGTAACCGTACTAACGAATGAGGGTAGGATAGCATGAACTCTGTATTTTTAGTAATACAATGATGCTGGTTTTTCTATTTCTTAAAGGGAGGCTTGTCAATCGGACCCCCCTTGTCATGCCAATCTCATGGTGTACTTGTTTTGCTGTGAGCATTTCCCGACCTCTAGTGACAGCATGGCCGGGTCAAAGGTTGACATGTGCACTCCTGACAGTTACTGGAACACAAACGTTCCTATGGTCAGAGATGGCTTTTTCAGTCTCATTCACCTCTGGTCCAAACTATGCCAGTATGCCCAAGTCAACATGGTGGTGCGTTAACCTGTACACCTAACCGGTCTACTACACCATGGGTTCACATAATTGTACAGCCACAGCAAATCATTTGGCTGACATATTAGTGTCTGCTTGTTGAAGTGCCTCCGTCATGATGGGGCTACTGTATATTGGCTGTCTAGCATGGATGTCTCCACAAAAACCATGTGGCACCATACCCAGGAAATTGAGCATTTTCCTTTAAACATTTATTTTTAACCCCCTTCGTTGGGACATAGGAGCCTCTCTCTCAAGGGGTCCCCTGGGGACTCTGGTGCATTAGACAGTCCTGATACAACCTTACACCAGGTGCTGACCATTTGAGTCCTTTTTGAGGTAGGCAGATTTGGGGCAGGAGCAGACCAAGCACTCTGGAGTATGACCACAGAAGGCAAAGGGCACTTGACAGGCTCTTCTTACCCACCTCCGGTGCACGTTTGGTATGACGCTGCGGTCCAACTTCTCTGCTTACTGTGCTGGCTCGAATTGAGCACCC
Source organism: Ambystoma mexicanum (assembly GCF_040938575.1). Classification (NCBI taxonomy): domain Eukaryota; kingdom Metazoa; phylum Chordata; class Amphibia; order Caudata; family Ambystomatidae; genus Ambystoma; species Ambystoma mexicanum. The sequence goes on along the minus strand of NC_090927.1, from coordinate 677,881,615 downwards.
AAGACCAGAACTAGTATTTGTAGTGGTCCAGTGTCCCTAGTCTGCCTTAAAGGCCCCTAGCGACTTGTTAAGACCCCACACTTTGCCTTCTTTCAAGTACCATTTGCTGCTCAAATCCATTGCTCACTACTACCCCCACATCACCCCCCCCCCCCCTCCTGTCTTCGTCCACAGTGCCCCACTTTTCTCTCAAAGTCTGCATTCTATGTTTCCTTTAGAGGGTTGTGTCCTTGGTGTTTTAATTAGTTATGTGCATTCTATGTCGCCATTAGTTTCTATTTTTGTAGATCGATTGGACATGCTTTTTGGTTGGGGCTTTAGCGCCACATATAAGCCAAACGAGTACAGCTAGGGAGAAATGGCTTATGAGGGACCCAAAGCTTCTAGGGGTTTGGTTGTTTCCCTGCCCATGGCCATGCCAATCCCTATGGACGTTCCCACCTTGCCCCACCCAAAACCACTACTCATGGGGAAACTCTGTGAGCTTACTTTAATCAAGCCTTGCTGTCAATGGCTGCACTCAAAATGCTTGTTTTTTTATTTGGTTTTTTTTTCATAGTTTTCCAAGCATTAATGGAAGCTGTGAATGCACTACTAGTGTAATAAAAATATCTTTACCAGGTCTTCCTTCAGCCATACTTTAAAAGCCCCATGCATGTCCTTCATTGAAATCCTGTTGCCATGCATTGGCAAAGCCTACTGTTTTTGGCTTGTGTACAAGTGTTGCTTACCCATGCCTGTTGCCAATGTCTATTTTATTTTGGTACAATTTTTCAACTGTATATCGGCTCACAACTCACCTGATGAGTATACCTTAGCCACATTACCAAAAAAGGCTTATTGTCTGGTTGTGCCCCTTGCACCTTTATGATTAAAATTGCTACTAGTTATAATAGTAGTTTGGGCCCGAGTAGGCACTTTAGCCACTACTCCTCCCTGTTACCTGCGAGCATTTCCTCACAAGTGGAACTACTAGTATTGGCATTAGGACTACTTCTGGCAAATGACTATTACTAATATTAGGAATAATGGTGGTCCTCTAGCAGTAGCACCACCACTCTTTTTTTTTATTTTTTTTTTTATATATTGTCAGCAGTGTTAATGCTGGTAGCTGAAGTGGTTCTAATGCTACTGGTCGAGTGCTATCCTTGTGAGAATGCTGCTAGCACTGGTGAGTAGGGGTGTCACGGTATTAGTTTTATGACGGTACAATAACCTTCTTGCCAAATGACGGTATATCATGGTTATCGCGGTATAGCAGGTGGGGTTAACTAATATTAACAAATATTTTCTAAAGGGTCATAAATTGTCAGATTTATCATCCCAAACAAAACCAGGCACCCAGGGCCAGAATTGGGCTTTTCAACCTACTTTCCACTGAAATGCCACCCCTTGCTTCCACCAAACACACGTGTGAAGAGGAGGAGGGGATTGTGGGGGGAGCCCTGCTGCGACTGGCAAAGCAAACTGAATAGCTTTTCTTAAGTGGTCATTTAGGCTTTTAGCTCCCCCACTGGCTACTGGTGAAGATGAACATGTTGCCATCTTGATAACCTGCATGCCACAGATCAATGGAGGCTGATGGTAGTATACGCTTGTGCGCATACGCACACTCTCTCTTTACAGCCTTTAGTTTACTTGCGGGCCAAAAGGTGTTCAGTAATCACGGACATGTTACCCTTTGGTATGGCAGCAGGGAATACCCACAGAGCTGAGTGAATTTCGCAGCGTGACTTATTATATGTAAATTCAATGATGGAACCAGGGAAATCCCCCATTGTCATATGTTTAGCAAACAATATCCATTATAAATATATAAATCCCAAAGCCGCCATCCCAAAGTAGACCCTTTTCCTTCTTGGCACTGTTTATTCTTCCTATTGCTAACATATTGATTTTATGTCAGGCATGTGTGGTTTATGGAATAGCATTAAAAACTGCTCCAACTGAAACTACTTGGCAGACGGCACATCCAACAGTGCAAGACCAAGACTGTGCAGCACTTGCTTACTGCAGCCTTTCCAAATCAGATTGAAAAGCACACTTAACGGTATACCGGTATAAACAATGTGACGGTTAGTGTTCAATTAAGTGGTTCACGGTATCTTTAACGGTATACCGTTATACCGTTACATCCCTAGTGGTGAGTACTACTAGTGGGAGTAGTAATGGTAGGAGTGCTGCTACTAATAGTGCTAGATATGTGGTACTACTGTTACTATTGTTGCTTTGTGGGATTAGTAGTTGTAAACTTGTTTTGCAAGTCCAAAGAAATGCAGCTTAAATTGACTTGCAGACTGAGCTCCTCGTGACACTTTTGTGCGGATGGGCCTTTAATTACCTCGACCCAAACAGGCCCACCACTTGAGTGCACGTTCGTATGTAAAGCATGTTTATTGTACAATCGTCCGGGAGCAGCTGAATGACGCCTTGGAGTCAAACTAACCAAGTCTCAATGAACCACATCAGTTGATACATTCTATACAATTTTGTGACATTTAAAATGCTCCCAGATATGTTATTACAATCTACCCCCCCACCCCCTTACATATGATTAGACAAGACTAAATTACCATCATTCCTCATTTCTTCCTTTCTCTTTGGGCGTCGACATTTACTACCATCTTCCGATCATATCCATAGTACACCCCTCCTTGGGATACGTCTGTGATTGGTCATGACATCATGATAACATTCACATACAAACATAATTCATTACTAGTAACAACTGGCCTAAGCCCTTTTAACCTTAGTGTGATTGCGCATGGTTTGCACAGATATTTTAGCAAGACGAGGAAAACCTGCGCAAATCATTTCTCTTTGAACTATTGATAGCCATCTCATCAACCCCTGTTAACTGCTTAAGACATTCTAATTCATAAGAGTACCACTTCAGCACGTTTTGGACTCTAGTACCACCCTTAGAAAACCATGAGTTCCAGACACCATGGCCTTGGGTGCCATCTCACCCCATATTCATTGCAGGCCCAAGAAAATGGCTGGTAAGACTTCAATGCAAATGGAAATTCAGTCTCCTGCGGATCTACTAAGCCAGAAACCACTGTCCTGTTCGACGGCTGACCCTCTGCTTAGTCAATCATGGACACACTGTCAGCCCACAAGCCTGCAAAACCAGAAATACCAGCCATCTGAAATTCACTGCGCCAACTTCTAACTGTAAAGTGAATAAATTCATAAAACCACCACTGCATGCAGATTTATAAATCCCCTTTTATGTTTCTCAGTGCACAGATATGTTTAATGCTACAATGGGTTCTCGAGGACAGGCCCTTTCTTCGCATGTGCATTAAAACCCTTGTCTGTTAATGCCCATGTGTAAATAGTGTTCATGTTAGAATTGACGGTTTTAGCATTTTACTTTACGTGCATGCAATAATAATATGTAGAAATTATAAACCAAAATCAACACTACACTAACATCCCATCCATAATTGCCTACACTGGATACATATGACATTAACATTGTGGCTAGTTCGCTGCACACCCATCCCCTCCCCCCCCCCCCGTCATCAATATGGCCCGTGTAACATTAACCCTTTGTGATTGTGGGGACCTTCTGCACCACCCCAACAAGGACTTGAACACAGTTTACAAAATAGAGGACTGTAACAAGAAAATGTCTACAAATTAGAAATGGTATGTTTTAAAAACATTTGCCGAAGATGGGTAGTAAACATTTACAAAAAAGATGAATGTCGTTCTTAACTGTTCATGGAGCGAAGTTTAAATTTGAATAGTGTGATTCCCAGGCTATTATTTGTGTTTGCACTATATGTAATGGGGAGAGCTTAAAGGTCATTCTTAATTTTTGGAGAAAGGAAAAAGGAAAAAACGTATTGGAATGAGTGACGTTTGTGTTTTTTTTTTTTTTTGGGCAGTGCTTAAATTAAGCCACTTGGAAGTTTAAAACAAAAAAAAACTCAGCAACTCAAAGGGCTCGGAAGTAAGGATGTATGGCAATTCCAGTTTGTGTAAAAGGTCACCACTTGCTGTGGAAACAAAGTTGTCAATGGACGTCTTGAGTCCCCTCTTAAACTCCTTGTGTCCTCATTGGGGTCCCTATTACACTCGTTGTCCTCACTGGGACCTTCAATAACGAATGGTTGAAAACTGAAGGCAGTGGATGCCACAACTTCTATGGCTGTGCCATGAGCGCCACTACCCCCATGTTGATATCGCCAAAAATGTTACCTTTTCAGTTATTTGGGCTTTCAGTTGTATGCTTTACTCAACCAGAAATGTAACAAATCCTGATCTGCAGATTTTTTTATTTTTTGTGTGCCCTGGACGCAGCAATTTGGATGTTATGTCTCAACCATTGCAGAGCAGCATGCGACGTCTAGTGCTCTCCGGCCTTCATAACGCGCCTGGACACCTTGCCATGACAGTGAGCGGCTGTAAACATCCTCGACTGGAAGCTGTGAGGCAGTCAGTTGGGCTTTCAGTCGGATGTTTGCAGCTGCCGGCTGTTGGAGACTTCAGGAAATGCTGGCCGTACACCGCCGCTCTGACTTTTTTCTGGAGTCAGGACAACTTAAGAGGAGTCGCCGCAGGGGGGTGGAGGAGATGGGGCGGCAGGGAGTGGTGGAACAGTTTCCTTTTGAAGTCGACTGGTTGGAAATCAACAGAAGTGTCTAGTGACAATCAGGTTTGGGGCTGGGAAATTGCCAATTGTACGCACTATGATTTATGTACATTTTTATTTTTGTATTTCTGCCAAATCCCTTATTACTTAGTGGCACTGGGGGCATTTCCCTCTGAGCGGAATTGGCGCACTCCATCCCCGCTGCCTGTAGATTGATCTTTTGGAATCCCCTTCCTGGGTTCACATTTAAAACCATTTGAAGGTCTGAAGATTTTGGCCCACTCTGGCATTTCAACTCGTGAATTTCGGACCTCCCATTGTCTGACCTTTTTCATCCTTTCCCCAAAAAAGCAAAAGGGTTGCATGTCAAATGGTTGGTTCTGCACAGTGGCTGGACCAGCGACGAGCGCAGGTTTTCCTCCCCCCTTCTCTGCCTTCAGTTCTCCAGTGTGTTCACACCTGCTCATTGCAGCACAATGTTCAACTGTGTGCTGTTTTGTAGTATTGGTTCCAAAAAACCACCAATGCAACTGCTGTGAAACTGTTAATTTGGCAAGTACCTAATACTATTTTTGTTGTATCTTTATTTTTTTGTCAATTACCTGAACTCTGCAATCCATAGTTTCATTACCTTCCCAAAATGTCATAGATTGCAATTCACTTCCGCTTGGAAGTGCTAACCTCCAATCTGGTACCTACACGATTGGCGTGATCCGATGACTTGAGGCGTGACATGGATGACATGTTTGTTTGAATTACAATGCATACCTCACCGTTTAGAATCTTAGCTGGGCTGCCTCTGCCCTTCATGATGTTGAGATATGGGCTCGTATCAACATCTGTCGCAGAGCTCAAGTGGAGGAATCCGGAATGACGAGCTGTATCAAAAATGTAATGGCATACTCTTATTGGGCTGTGGAAGAGTTTGTGGTGGTGGTGGTCGTCGTGGTCTACTCCTTGCCGTTTTGAACATGCCACCAGTGGCAGTCATATATTTTGTAACTGATGGCGCTCCGACTAGACTGCGCTTGAGTTCTAGAGGAGTGGAGCACAACTTTGGTAGGAGAAACCTCAAGGTGGCTTGCTGCTTGTGGAACCTCACATTAAGTCCTAGGGCACACTTAATTCTGACACTTGGGCACTTTTAGTGCTCTAGTTTTGTAGACTAATCTGAAATGCAGCCTTCACCCCTTGGATGTACTTGACCTTTACTTACAAGGGTCTGCAGCTAGTTATCGAGTGTACAACAAAACGTATTGCATTAATATCTTACTTTATGTGTCCAGTGACGGACATAACACTCAGAAGATCATATGTAGTATGATGGTGACAGTAAAATCGTGTGGTGTTTTTTTTGTTTTTGTGTTTTTTTAATTAAAAAAAAAATGAAATTGCCATTGCATCAAATGTGGGTTTGCATGGGATATTTACGAGCTGGAGTAAAATGTGGATTATTTACCTGCTGAGTGTAGTATTCCTTGCGATCTACGCTCAATTCCCCTGTGCTTGTATTGAGGCCCTTGGTTCTCTCTTGGTAAGTCCTGGAAGGGATGCAGCACAGTGCAGGTACACTCAATGCTTCCTAGGCCACTGCAATTTCATAATATGCTCATTTAAGCAGTTTGCCCTTGATGAAATATTCCTATCCGCTACGTCGGTGTTGAAAATTACATGCCATACATATTTTGTGAGAAAGTACCTCTACGGTCGTTTTTCCAACTTTTGATTTGCATATACATTGTTGCAATCCCACATGACCCTTCGTCGCGTACTCCTTAAGTACTGGGCTATTTGTAAATTGGACAAGCCTTGCTACGTTAAAGTCGCCTTTACACAGCAAAGCCCAGGTCACCCTGAATCCTCATTTAAGCGTGTTGCCGGTCTAACATGTCAGGGCACCAGTAATGATCACTCGCCACATCCAGTGGCAGATCTTTCAGTAAGCTTATGTAATGTTGCTGTGGCCATTGGTGTCCCTGCTGCCCTCTTGTGCAGAACAAGGAACCTGCAGCTCATTAGTGCTGTCTATCACTTGTGCGCCTCAGCTTTGAATAGAACTGGGTGATCATGAAACCCACGACTATTGTTTCTTGACGATAAAGAAACGTGTAGTTTTATGGAAGCTTGCTAGATGTATAGCAACAAATATTTGTTTCCGAAGGTTAGAACGCTGAGAGCTAAGATTGTAAACAAATATGGCCTTGTGAAATACTTAGTATTGCTTCCAAATGTGGACCGCTAAAGAATATCCATTTTACTCCAAATGCATTTTCTATAAAATACACTTTGAGATAGGAGAGTTGACAGATTTACCGTTTGGTTTTGCAGCGCTGATAAATGCCCCAAATTAAGCAGACTATCGTAGTAGCCCGTTTTCAAAGGGAGCAATTGCTGACCCTACCAAAACCAATCCCTGCAAGGCTTCTCTTGGGCACCAGCGTTGCTAGGCAGTCTTGTTTGTGACCCACAGACTGAGCTAATCCCACCCGCATGCCCTTTATCTCATCCAGTTAATCTCAGCAGCTGTGTGTTTAGGCATTTTAATTGGTAACCAGTGGACCCATACGCAGGCAAACTGTTACCTGGGAGTGAGAAACCAATCCCCTCCCACCCCAGGTAGTACACGAGAGCATTGGGTGAGTGTTGGTAATAAAGGCTGTGAGGTTTTATTGCAGTTATGGTCACAACAAAACATAAATCATAATTACAGTAACCATAATCTGCTGTACTTTGGGCATCGGGTCCTGAGGTTACCCACCCTGTTACCCCCCCCCCCCCCCCCCCACCCCTGTGTTACCTTTTTTATCCCACGACAATGTGTGGTCACTGTACAGTGACCGGTCTTATTCCTTTCTTCTTGCCCTTTTTCTAGGGTGGGAGGGTTCTGGGGGAAAAAGAAGACGCTGCGTAAGCAAAGTACTCCTTTTGTTTGGGTCACTGTGCAGGGACCACAAACTGATTCTTGTTTTCTGCTGCAAAAGCAGCTCCTTATATTGTACCCAGGGGCTGGGCCTGGGTCCATGTTTCATGTGTGGGGGGGCTGTAATGCCGGACCCCAGGCGCTGCTTGTCAGCACCCAGGGTGCTTCTCTTTGTTGTGGCCCTGCTTCCTGCGCATTGTGTGCACTTCACACCTATTTGGAAGGAAGGGCGAGGTGGTGTTGCACACCTCGCCCTTCCTTGTCCTCTTGGCCAGCGACTACGTGTCGCCTTGCGGCAGTGGTGGGGGATAGGGGGAGCACGGCCCCGTTTGGGCTGCTGCTCGCCCCTCTCCCCAGCCTGGCTGCCATGGGGCACAGGTTACCCGTCCTCGCTTGGTGCCCATGTGGGCAGGTGCTGTAGCACACTATGCTCAGAGAAAAACCCTAATTGTGGGGACCGGAAGAGCAAGAAGGTGGGGGGTGGGGGGCAGTGAGTGGGTCAGCAAGTTTCCTGTCACATTCTTGTTACCACTAACACATTGAGTACCTAGACAGATTGACCCTACACATTGAACCCATTCAGTCTACGAGTTGGGCAGAATCCAGTGTGTGCTTTGTTGGTCATGGATGGACTCCTCACAGATGTCCATCAAGGTGATGTGGGTAAAAAAGAAATTGTAGCATAAGCCCCTCCTTCGTTCTGGCAGTCAGTGCATTTGCAAATGCTCAGTTTTTCTAGGCATACATTCTGCCCCCAACCCGTGGCAGACCAGACTGACCACACCCGCACTCCCTCAGCTGAGTGATTTGATCAATCGACCAGTTGGAGAAAATGTCTCCAAATGCCACAGGAAATGCATCTTTAGACAATAAGAAGATGGTATTGAGTGCTATTCCCCTATGAGGTCTGAGCTTTGCACCATTAGAATGGATGCTTCAGACTTGGGCAATGTGTGCTTTCTGTGCTGTAACCAGAAAAACTTTTCAAATTGTGTCACAATTTGTGGTACCTTCCAAATCAAATTCTGATCGCCTGCTCTTCAATAATTGATTTCCTATTGGGTAATGATGCAGAAGAGCACGTGAAAATACCCTGAAAGAATACATTTCTTAAGGGGCACTTGCTTTTTGAACTCTCTGGCACTAGACACTACATTCGTATAATGTAGCTGACAATGTGATGGCATGTTCTTACTCTAGGCTAGCGGTGAGGTCACACGTAGAAAAACCAGGTACTCGTGTATAGGTTATGAATGAATGCTGGCCCCTCTTGCCTGAGTCTACGTTTATAGCTATTCGAAATGTTTTATACTCAAAAGAATGGTGGGTTCATAACTGTTCACTTTTTAAAGGGGGGAATGGTCATATGGTAATCCTACGGTTGATACATTTGTTCAGTAAATGGTACTGATGCACGCATTTCAAAGCTAGAATTGACTTTACCATAAGAACATTAAGTTCAATGGAGCGCTAACTCTGTATAATGCCCAGCATCTTCCTTCAATACAGCCATTCTATGCAGGAGGTGGATTTTGAATTGCTCTTCCTCAATCCTACCTCCCATGAAGACCCCACCCACACACGCATGAGGGATGAACTGGTGAAACATTACCTATTTAACACAATAGGACCGCAGAAAGTTTGTATGTGATCATTAAACAATGTTCCCCCCCAGCAGCCCCCCCCCGTCCCTTTGCTGCCCTTGATGTTTGAATTCGGGCTGAGATTGACATCGGTGAGAGCTGGCCTGTGTTGCAGATGTTTTCTTTGCTATCTCAGCAAATGGCTGCTAGACAGCCCTTGTTGCAGGAAGGAGACAACATGTGCATGCCCTTTCAATTATGATGCACTGATGTTGCTCGTTTGTTTTCAAAGCTTTGTGATAAGCCAGGACTGGGGGGGGGGGGGGAGAGATCTGGGTTGAGCTGTGTCCAGGCCTCTGCAATGGTGCTCTGTATACACAGCCAAGACGTATGTTGCTGCACACATGTGCCAAGTGCAACATAGCTTCTGTGGCAGACTGCTAATATTCGTTGCCCCCCCCCCCCCTCCCTTTGGAATGCCTGCACTCTGTGAGTAGATAATCACTGGATGATGGTCTAGCCGCTGTAGCAGTGTGGGTCATGGGCCAAAGATGGTTGCCTGTTCCTGACCAGGTGAGTGTGATCAGAGCCGTATCAGCAGGCTCAGACTGACCCCATTAGAGCAGGGGTGGGTTCTAGAGTGCCGAGTGGTGGTTGATAACTATCAGTTTGGGATTTATACTTTATCCCTAAATGTAATGGACGTTATTTGTATATGTTTGTGAGTCTGAAATTAGATTTGCTCTTTGTAGTGTGCACGGAACGTGCTAGCACCATGCCTATGCTAAGCCAAACAAAAGCTTAGATGGTGTTTAACTGTCCTTGAACTGATTAATAGACTTTCCCCCTATTGACCTCTTTGCTCGTTGAACTTGTGTGGTTATTCCACATGTGACTAAGCCTAGTATGACATTGAAACAGTTCTTTATCAAACTATTTCTTGTTTTGGCACTTTTTTCCGAGACGGAATGGGTTTACAAACTGATGACCAAGAAAGATGGGAATAGGGAGTGGGTGGCTATTACGAGACACTCCAGTGACTTGGCAAATAGTCACAAGATATGCTGGACCTATTGTTTGTGACCCAAATCTACCTTAACTTTGGTAGTCACACTTTATCTCTTTGAAGTTTTTGTTTCAGGAGGCAACGTGTTTTGTGTCATTGTTAGCCCAGTGAAGTGGTGCAAACTGACCTTCGTGTCCTTGGATTATTCTTGTTAGTCTGGAGACCTGAATGTCTCCTAAACAAATTTGCAGGAGACCGGCTTTGAGAAGCAAGCCTACTAACCGGGTGAATGTTGTCACAACTACCGGAAGAGTTTGGAGGGGCCTAAATCTCTGGTATACAAAAAAGCTTGATTGGACCCTTTTTACACACTTTTAAAGTAGTTAATGTGCCAGGCAAACTGCAATTTCGTATACAGTATGGGTTACAACTTTGACAGTAAAGCAAATTACTAATAACTTGTCCTAGCAGCACTGCCTGAATTTCCTTATGACTGATCTTTACATTTCTTCTTACTTTTTCCCCACTTGTGGGGGGAGCCTACTTTCTTCAACTGCTGATTTTCAACCTATATATTCGACCACTGTTTGACATCCTGAGGAAACACGGTCTACGTTTCCACTCTTATGCCGACGATACGCAGATCTATGTGGAGACAGATAATCTGCCGGAGGCATTTGAAAGGATAGACCGGTGTATGCAAGATGTCAAAAAATGGATGGCTTGCAACCAGTTAAATCTCAATGCAGCCAAAACTGAGGTAATCCTGTTCAGATCAGAGAACAAAAACGGAGAGGAAGGAACCCACAACTCCACAGATCTTAGGTGAAAACATCCCGTTTTCTAGGAAAGTAAAAAATCTTGGTTGCATCTGGCAAGAAAACTTGACTAGTGAAGCACAAGTTGGAGCAAAAATAAAAGTAGTATATTACGCCCTGCCCTCGCTTATGAACGTACTTCCTTTTAACACCCCAAGATCAGCCAGTGGTGGTGGGAGCCTTGGTAAATGCCCATCTTGACTATTGTAACAGTCTCATGACAGGGATTCCTATAAAACAAATGTCAATACTACAAAAGGCCCAGAATGCGGCTGTGAGGTTAACTGCCCACGTGGGCAAAAGAGATCACGTTTCTGCATCTCGGAAAGCATTCCACTGGCTGATGGTGGAGGACCGTATTCAATTCAAGGTGGCGTTACCACAAACTCGCACCCAGATACCTGAACACGAGAATTCAAACTCCTGCTATGTGTCCCTCGGACAAAATACACCTCTAAAGGAGACGGGAGGTTCTCCGTCGGCCCCAAGCTGTGGAATCGGCTGCCTTTGGCATTCGTTCATGCACTACACTGGCAACGCTCAGAAAGGAATTAAAAACATTCCTATTCAAATGAACTTAAGTAACCATGGTGACCCTAAGCCTCCACAGCTAAACCATAGTTAACATCTGCGCCCGAATGCAATTGCTTGCTTGGTGCGCGTAAGAAATGAATCGGAATCAAATTAACTGAGCCTGTTGTGATATCCCTCCCCCGCTCATTTGTTAGTTGCACTACACAACTTACATTTATTTACGAAAGACTGTAATGTGGCCTTGCGGGCTAGCTCTCAACATGACCTAAAGGTACCCAACTTACAGTGTGGGTTGTTGCATAGAAGGTACCCTTTTAAGGACCGACGTTATAATGGACTATCTTCAATTTGTAATCATGCAATACCGTTTGATTCATGAATATCATGGTTTACAAGTGACATGTCTGGAGGTGGACAAACCATGCACCTGACTCCATACACTTTTTTTTTTTTTTTTTTTTTTTTTTTTTTTTTTTTTTTTGGTAGCACATCTGTGATCTGCTACTCCTGAAATGTGCAACGGGGGTGGGGTGTGCAGACTTGTTGACTTTCAGGGGTTTTGTTGCTTTGAACAAGTGCTTTAGTGATGCTGCAACAAAAAACAAAAATGTACTGAATTTCTAGACTTGTTATGCTTTGCCTTCTACCTGCACCACTGCACATTACGTACATTTAAACTAATAGGTATCGAATTAAAGTCATAGTTGCCAGGCCTGCAATCTGGGGTTCAGAGTTTGTTTAATTTTTAGAAGTTAATATTGCAAGAATACATGTGTGGACCACTTCAACACCCCAAAGCATCCCTGATGGCCCTCACATTTCGATTTTCATGATTCATTGTTACTTGCCCTAAATTTGTCTTGCGACTGACTATGGGTAAGCTTGCACAAAAAAACACCCTGGATGCCTACAATTGCCAAATCTTTGATGTAGGTTCTCATCCCTCCCTCTCATGGTCCCTGGTGTTCTTCCTCTTCAAATGCCCTTCCTCCTCCTCCCCATATCTTCTCGCGAGGAGTACTCCCTAATATAGCAAGACATTGTACAAAAACCCTTCGTAAGCACTAACCCCCCCCCCCCCCCAAAGCTTTCCCTTTTGGCCATGTTCATTTTTATGGTCGCTGGTGTTTTGCACGTCCCAAGTCTCCCATCACCCTGGGGAGAATTTCTCATAACTAAAAGTTCATGCTTCTAACCACCCTTTGCTTATTAGCCAATCGCAATAAGCCATGTTGCAAAGCGGCATGTCACATGCCTCTTGCGAGAACTGTTCGTCGGGCCTGTGAGCTTGCTAGTATACTGCAATATTAAACAAAGTAATGCACCCCTTTAAACTAATAAGAACCAAAGTGTTCACCACGTCCCTGTTGAGTGGACCTCCCAAGAAGACTTGAAGTTTGGGAAACTTGGAGTAGGCGTTATAACAACTCCAGAGCGCATGAGGGGTTGCATGACAACCATAAGGGGGCACCTGGTGCGTGAGGAATTAAGTCCTTTAAAAAAAAAAAAATATATGCAAGTGGCCATCGTAATTGCCTTACAATTTTTCAATGCACTTTCACAATATTTTGTAAACTCGATTTTTAAATACACTTCTTCCAATCACTTCAAAGCATCCTCATATGCCAATAGACGCTTCCTCACGCTGCAAAGCACAATTATTGTTTTACCTTCATGTTAATTGCACCACTACAGTTTAATTTGGAACAATCTATTTCGTACTGATTGTATTGTTCTAAAGTACCTTGGAAACCGGAAATGAACCTCAATAGGGCCCACAAATGTAAGCGCATGTTTTGATAATTAACACTTAGTTTAGTCTACTTTTTCTCTGCTGGTTAATTCCCACAAACGTGCAGGAATATTCGCAAGTTTTAACAAAAAACCAGACCACCTTGAAACTCCAAACTTTTAAAAAGATCCTGCTTTTTATTTTTTTTAATTTATTTGCAGCGCACATGTATCTAGGCTCTAGTTTTCACTCGTGCAGGTTATTTATAACGTGCTATGTTTTTCAAGCGCTGATCCGGGATTCGAACCTGTGAGCCATCCTTGAACCTGTGAGCTATCCTTCCTTCACCATGTGTGATACATAAATAATGCTTAATTTAAAAGACCACACTGGATGAATTTCCACCAAAAGCAAAGAGTAGAGCAGTTTGGGCTGTAGTTGGAATTGCAAAGTATTCACTATGGGAAAACTAACAAACGTGTTTGTGTTTTTTTTTGTTTGTTTTTTTTGCCTTTGTAACCTTTTAGCTGTTGGATGGATTTGCAGTACACCAATTGTTATGCCAATTTGTCAATGTTATTAGCCATAGAATTAAAGTCCCATGATTTCACCTAAATAACGTATACTTTCCCCAGGTTTTGTCTCCTATTTTGTGCTTTAGCAACACCCAAATGATGCCTAGGTTTAATGCTGTTGAGAGACATTGGATGTGGTATTAAATGGGCACTGCACCTATCTGTGTCTGCAGCACAAAGACTGGACTGCTAATCAGTCATTGCTGGTGCTGTATTATAATGGGACAGGCTTGTGGGGTCCCAAATCCGAGTGATTCAGTGTATTCACCCCCCAAACTGGAAAAGGTGCACAGCGATTGCTTTTCGACTGCTCAGCATGCATCCTAACTGTGTTTGAACACCACCCCATCCGTGCCCCACCCTTGTGACTGTATTTTTATTTTTTTAATATAATGGTTTTGTAGCTCCTGCTTTTCCTGCCTCCCTAGAATGGATCAAAGTCTAGAAAAAAGGGTGATACACCCTGCCTTGCCTGCTTCCTCTCTACCATTGGAGAAGCCATGGGAAGGGGGTAGCGCCGACAGGCTATGTAAGCTGTATGCCAGCATGCCAACACTTTCCTGGCCCTCTTCGGTTCAGCAGCTCCACACTTCACTGTAGTGCTCGGACACACGAGTTATAAAATGATAGGTGTCTGGGTTGCATGCAAGGCAACTAGCTAGTTGGAATGGTACACAGCAATGTTTGCACTTTACATGTTTTGGCGGATGCATGTTAGTTTGTATGTTTTGTGAGTACGTCACAGGGGTAATATGAGATGTATGTACAATTGTTGGGTAGCATTTCTGTAGCTTTCGTTGCTGGTTTTCTATTCTAATCAATATTTTAAACTGACTTTGTATTACTCATTTGAATTGGTGTGTTCTGGAACTGCATTTCTATGTATAGTAACAAAAACGGTGGAGTGACTTTACTGATAATGTTGGGGTGGCGCATGACCTCGGTGGGGCTAGAGAAGCGCAGGGATGGCGCACTAGAGCTAGCTTTTGGGAGGTCCTGGCAAAGGGAGGTGGGGCAGGAAGTGGGACTTCTCTCCTCCAGTGGCAGGCAGCCAGCCTCCTTGTGCCTGGGACTAGGAAGACGGTCTACTGTAAAAGCCAAGACTGAGTTGCTAATTGTAGCTTTTATGTTGTAATGGTTATCATTGACACACAGTTTAAATGAAGTACAAAAAGAGGGATACAAAAAAGGTAGCTGGCGCCCCGCCCCTCTCTCGAAATAACACGGCATGATAACCTATTAAGTGGTTATTAACCACTTTGAGAGTTCACAGCCATCTGCTTTTTGCTCACTGTACCTGTCACAGATGGGAAATAACCATTTGCATATCAGTCGTTATCCCGCCCACATGGGCAGTCCAGCACCGAAATGCTATGGCAATTCTCTTCTGAACAAGAGTACCAACAGCAACCCCATACACGTGTTTCAACCTTGTTGGGCCTCATCAGTGAGGTGAAGCTGTGCCTCTCTTAAGCACAGTGAGCAGGCAGTCCACGTCTGGTTGCCATCAGGTAACTTGGGGTGACCAACCCCAAGTTATTTCCGAAAAATACAAAAGACTGATATGCAAATTTCCCATCTGTGAAAGGTACAGTGATCAAAAAGCGTGTGCTGCAGTCTCCTCTCAGAACAGGTTTTTATGCCATGTTCTTTCTGGAGAGGAGCGCCAGCTACCTTTTTTGAAATGCAATATAGGGATGCCTCATTTACCCGGCAATGGCAGAAAATATAAAGTAACACGCTCCATATTTTGTTTCTGTTGGCATTTGTTGCAACTGATGCCAGCCATTGGATTAAATTGTGGTGGGAACGGACGGCGAAATTGGAGGGGAATTCCCATCTCCCTATTTCAAGGGGCAGTTTACTGGTTGGGTTGACTGATATAGGAGCTCCTGTGTGCTGGGACCGTTCATATTGATTTAAGGTGCACTTGGGGTGAGGGCAAATCACTTGCACACGTTTAGCCATTCAAATGTATTCCAGGCACATTTTTGGGAGATTCTCCAATTGATAATTGCCCTAGGTGATTTTACTGCTGCAAACATAGTTGTGATGAATGCAAGAGGCTTGGCTACGAAGACGACCTAGGTTTCCGAAGGGCCGGAATTGGTAGCAAATGCCAGGAAGCATCCATATGCAATAATGTTTGTTAATTTGGAAAGATTAGGCCTCCAACTTTGAAGGTGTAATTAGTAATAAGCACCCCTTGCTTTTTTCATAGTATAAATGCGAGCTGCTTTTTAGTACTCTCCGATGACAATCTATAAATATTGGAGCAGCCCCGTGGGGAGCCCCACTATGGGCATGCACTGGCATGCAGAGCAATGACTTTTGGAAGGGAAATTCTGGCAGAAAGCCCTGCAGCTTTGAATTGGGATCATTGCAGGAGTAATGTGGAAATGTATTCTTTTGCTAGATATTCCGAGCTTTCAAGTTTCCCGTGTAATGCGTGAGAATGCCACCCAGTTCTGTTTTTGCTTAGAATTCTGGAACTTTTAGCCCTAATTTTCAAATGGGGAAGGAAATCCAAGAATGCAAAGGGTGAGGGGAGTGGGAACCACTGGATATGCTTCTCACACACGGCCATGGGGAAACTGGAGAGCTTTGTATATTTCCATTTGTCTTATTAAAAACTATGCAAACCTGATGTGCCTGTCTGAGGAAACGGTACTTATTTTTATTTTTTTATTTTTTCTCTCTCTCCTCTAGACGTTAGTGGTCAAGTGTGTTTGAATCAAAACTTGGCCTTGCCGTTCATTAACTGTTTTTGCTTCTCGTATAACGTCCTCGAATTGAGGGGTGGGAAAGTCACAAGAGGTGCCAACGTGGGCAAGATAAACTGGATTTCTTAACTTAAACGGCGGCTAACATTTATTTACACTTTACCTCCAGTTGATTATGCGAGTTACTTCCAAGGTACTGCAGCTGCTAGTACTGTGTTCTTACTCCGCATCTCTTCCTCTAATAAGAGGCCACGACCGGGGCTCGAACCCGCCCAGGAAAGGCCAATTTCCGAGGTCCGTGTACGTTGCAATGGAATTTTTAAAAAAAAAAATACGTGGCACAGCCCCTCCTCAGCTCCAGCTGGGAAACCCAAAAGTCCACGCCCCTGCCTCTTATGATGTTGGATCGTGTAAGCTATGATTGCGTACTCTTGCCAGCAGACATTTTGCATTATGCTTTATTATCCAAATGCACAGCTCTGCTGGATTCAGACACTGGATCTGCGCTTTTCTTTCTGAGTCGGAACACACACCTGCATGATTGTTTCCGTTTGTTGCAGCCCATAAACAAAATGATGGCTGGCTTTTACATGAGAACAATGTCTGCTGAATTTACACTTTATCCAGGTGTGACCTGCTTAGTGATGAGGGGTGTGGGTGGCAGGTTATGGGCTGCTCGTCTAATGCCTTGCTTTGTTTAACGCACTTAAGGTGAGGTGCCCTGGCTAAGACAATTATCGTTAGTGGGAGGGATGGGGATTTGACCAACATGGCCATCTGGGGAAATGGGCAACTTACTTCATGACATATGGGGGCGGGCTGACCATGGGATAACCTCCTGTACATGCCAATAGATATTGATGTACAGATAGGTTGGGGGGGGGGTGGTGGAAGGGTGGATGGGTTAAGCCAACCTGTCAACCACCATAACTATGGGCAGAACTAATGCCCACTTAAAAAGATGGGGGTTGGGGGGGGGGGGAGGGTGTCACTAACCTGAAATTCTTTAGAGGTAGTTAGGGTTACGACTATGTGGTTACTAAAACACTCAGTGTAAAATAACTGTTAAACCCACTTTCTTATGCTACAAATTAAACCGTAGCTCCGCCTACATTTAGGATCTTCTACTGTGTCCATTAATCTTAATGTGACTAGCTTTTCCCAGGATTTTTGTAAAAAACACTGGCATTTGGCTGAACCCTGTATGCCAGGCTCCCACTAATGTGAAGCGTCTCAGTGCCCCATTGGCTGCTTACAACTTCATATGGAACACTTAACATTAGTATCCTGTAACCTACAATGACCTTCAGTTAGGCGTGTTCAAGGTTTACATGTTTGAGTTAAACATTTCAATGTAGTCTTTCCGGATTGTATGTAATCTTTTTTTGGATGTGCTATACATGTTTATCCTATAATTGACACTTGTCAAAATGGGAACCTTTCCCTTGGACATCTTCCATGTAATTAAACTAAATCTGTTACGCTGTCCGATGTTTTATCCGTTCATTTTTCATTTTTGACGTGCCTAGTTGCTTTTTCTGTGCTTTTCAATACTGTTATTTGATACCTTATGTCACCACTTCTTCTTTGTTAGCATCTTAATCTGGAGGGAGTTAAAACAGAGGTTGCTGCCAGGCTCTCCTTTCCAGACTACAAGTCCCAGGAAAAATTGTAGTTCTTGCGGCCTGTTATCTTCAGGACAGGCGCGAACTTGCCTGTCGCTAACACGCTGGTTTGTGCCTCTTAATGCATGGAGAGGCAGGAGGGCTTTCCATACTGCGTCCTTTCGCGCCTGTGGGGTTGGCAAAGTACTTAGGCTTGCTATACACGTGTTATACACCTGTGCAGTATGTCACGAAACAACATAATTGGGTGTATACATTTAAATCGGAAAATGAGGCTGCAAGGTCAAACGCGTGACCGTGCCCCAGATACATTTTTTTTTTTCCCCCCATATCACAACTAGATATGGATACACCCGTTACTACGGTGGAGGCCGAGGTGGGTTGCTACTAACCATCAAATAATCCCTGAGGCAGTTCACCCCAGCACAAACGTGCCTCTAAAACGATGTTAGTAAACACCCGCTCGTTGGCTGGTCATGCCACAGAGGTAGTAGACTACATGCTGTCTCCCGACTTGGACATATTGTGCTTTTGACAGAAGCCTGGCTTTGTGAGACTTAACTTGCACGCCTCTCAATTAGCCACACCAGTGGTCTATAAAATCTTGAATGCCGACTGGGTATGGTAAAAGGGGGTGGGGTGGTGGCAATTTTTAGAGATAATCTCACTTTCTTATCTATCATGCTGGTATTTCATGCTTGTGAGGGCATGTTGGTAAAACGGAATCTGAATCCTACAACCACCCTTGGCCTCCTTCATCGCCCTCCGGCCATTTTGCCAGATTTTCAAGAACAACTCCTGGCTTTTCTGGGATGCTATACAAAACCACAGGCCCCATTAATGGTGGTGGGTGACTTTAACCTCTGGGCTAATGATACATCAGACTCTGAAGCGGGCATCCTATTCTCCTGGAGTATAGGGCTAAAACAATGTCACTGTCCCCACTCACCAAGGAGGTAATGCACTGGACTGGATTTTATCCAGAAATCGGACCATCTTGCCACTAAATGTAAAAACCAGCTGCTGGTCAGATTCATTTTGCTATCCTTACTATTGGTCAAGTTATGGATAGGGCTGGCCTGTGCCCTGAATCCATCTTGCGTAGAGGCTCTTGCAAAGGTCTCACAGGAGGCCTTTAATTCCATTGTTTGATCTCCGTTACTGGTCATAAAGGGTCATTTTCATTGGAATCATCCACTGCCCAGCTGTGAGAAATTAAATATTGCCTTTTGATAAAACACCTCGTAAGCCTACCTTCTTATCTCAGTGTTAACCAGTGGTTCTCTCCTGATATTCTGGCAGCTCAAAGAGGCTGGTGGAAAAAAAACATCCTGGCTCTGTATAAAAAAAAAAACAGCCAAACATAAAGATGCTAAGTTGGAAGAACGTATCCTGGGTGCGAAATCTAGCACTAAAGAGCTGTTCAACATTTTGAACAAGCTAAAGAGGAAGACGCAAGAGCCACAGTTAGCTGTGGATGATGCATGGTGCCAAAAGATCCATGAAGGCTTTGTTCAAAAGGTTAGACGGCACCAAGGGAGTACACCAATAAACCCTCGTACGTCTCGTGCTCTAGGCACGGATACTAGGGCCCTTATCCTGGAAGAAGATAGAGATGCTGATCGTGTTCAAGCAGTTCATGAGTTATCAGTAGTGGTTGCTAACCTGACACCTACACCATGTAAGGGTGACATTTTCCCTGCATGGTGGTTTAAGGAATATTCCTCAGTATTGCGACACCAGTTGCGGCCTTTATAAATCGCTCCTTCCAGGAATGGAAAGTTCTGGACTGTATTAAGGAAGCCTGAATCACACCTCTATTAAAAAAGGAAGGCCTAGATCCACGGGAAGCAAGAAATGTCCCTTTCTTACTAAAGATCATCAATCAAGTTGGCTAGACTCAGTACAACGCCTTTGCTGAAGAGAGGGGCCTTCTGTCTAAGCGCCAGTCTGGTTTCAGGAAGAACCATAGAACGGCAACAGCTTTGGTGGAAGTTAACTGTTGATCAAGGTTACCTGGCCTTGCTACTGCTTCTGGACCTGACTGCCACCTTTTGATCTGGTTAATCACGATAGGCTGGTGGACAGGCTAGTTGAGGTTGGTGCGCCACTCTGGCGGGAAACTGGTTCAGATCTATTCGGACCAAGGAGGGCCAAGGTAGCCAGGGGGAACTTCATAAGAGCTCCTCTGTTGTGTGTTCCACAAAGATCCAGTGTATCCCCGCTGTCTTACAATATATATTCAAAACCCCTTTTTGATCTCTTTCATAGTCTGGGTGTCAAATATGCATTATGCCAATCCTGCTGACACCCAGATTATCCTGGAATTGTCTGCCTCCTATGTCTACTGTTGGTCGGTAGGGTCTTTGGTGCCATCAAAGTCTGGATGGAAAACAATTCGCTGGCATTAAACAACAAGAATTCTTTGTAGTATGGTTAAGCTTAAGACCTGAGGCCCTCAGAATGAGGCTTTCTCGATCAGTGGGGCTAGCATTCAGGTTCCTAACCACGTTAAAATCTTGGGTTGTTTTTGATTGCAACTTAAATTTCAACAAACATGTCTCCTATCTAAGCTCCAGCTGCACCCACATGACCCAACTGTTATGGCAGATACAGCCATATTTGTCAGTGGGAAACAGGGCCTTGATAGCCACAGCTAACAATTGTAGGCTTGATTATTGCATCGGACTACTAGTTGGCACCTATTGAAAAAATTGTAGACCATTCAGAATGGTGCTCAGGGCCTTATACGACATCGGACGAAGAGATGTCTCAGATGCCTGCAAGAAACTACACTGGCTCCCTGTCCCTCCAAGGATTCACTTTAAAGCATCTTGCCTGGTGCATTAATGCCTTGCAGGTATTGCCCCAGCTATCTTTAAATGCAAATTCTGAGACTGTCTCACAGGCGAAAGCTGCGGTCAAATAACAAGGACCTATTACTGCAACCACTTTTTAAACTCAGAGATTTGGAGACTTGAGCTTTAATGTCTGAGGGACTGGAATGATCTGCCCCTTTATCAGGCGGCTTCCGTCGACTGCCCAGTTCAGGAAAGCCTTGAAAACCTACCTGTTCGATAGAGGAACTTGGTCTCCTTCTCCCTTCCCCTCCTTTTCCTTGTCTCTGACTGCTAATTCACTGCCATTTATTATTTCCCGCTCTGTGAGTGCTCTGAGGCTCGCGGGCGAGTTGGCATCTAATAAAAATTCTTTAGAATAGAATTAAGGTGCCTTCTGCAGCGATGGACTCTGCTTCAGCATTCCAATCATTTGCAAATATTACCCTTTTTATAGGTCATAAACCTTAAAAAAAATAACCAGGATTGCATGCCTATCCCACTCTTTGTTCGGTATCCAGTGATTAATAAAAAAATTGCGACATTACTTTTTATGGATAAATACTGAATAAAAAAATGTATCCTTAAGAGGTATGGGGAGCTTAAAATTCATTATGATCCTTTAGACCAGGGCCTTTTCAGATATATGCTCTCTTTAGAGCTGAACCGCATTGAGCCATGCTTCTAGGTGCTCTTAATGCAGTGCAGATGGTGTCGAGATTTACTTTCAAAATGACATTGTCGTCAAGTAAGTTCAAGGCGCAGGCTCCCATGGATTGAGTTGGCATCCGAGACGGTCAAGTCAATGTCTTCCAGCAGTTGATTCTGAATTTGAGACTGGTGAGTTGATGCCTTCTGGCAGGTTTAGTTTGCATGAAGTTGGCTGCTTCATGGAGTTGAGCCGGCGATCTGTTCGTATTTGAGCCTGCAGAGTTTGAATTGCTTACGCGCGCTTCAAGCTGGTTTGGACTGCCAAAAGCTGGTATCTGGGTCCCATAGTGGCTCAGTGAGGCGCATGTCTTTGAGCTGCCTCAATGCTGTCCCAAGGCAGTTAATGGCATTCCAGGCTGCTTCTGTATTTCTGTGCTGCCCAATCGAGTGACAAGGTGAGAGCCCCCCCTCCTCTCTTTGTCCTGCTTTTCCACTCCAGGAACGTTGCCTGGCACCGACAGTCCTTCAGTGGAACTGGGATCCTGCTCCCTGGAAGTGAACAGGCAGCAGAGATGCCTTCGTCGAACAGAAGTGATAACCCCACTTTTCCCTGTGGATGGTTAGGGAGCGGAGCTTTCTACTGCCTTGGCTCATTCGGTCTTCACCGATTTTAGCATAGGACCTCCGAATAGACTGTATTCTTGACACATTTCCAATAGAAACTTGCCTCAAAGATCAATCAACTAAGGACTGGGTTTTCGGTTGTAAAGGCAAACTGCTATGTGGATTGGTCTAAAACAAGCCATTGGTGGCCCAATCCTGGCTGTTGTAACAAGTTACTTTGGACTTCTGACCTCCTACCCAATGTTTTGTCTGCAGCAATTGAAAGGGGGCAGCAAATGGAGATCCATAGCACAAGCCAAGATGGTGGAACTCGTCTCAGCCTAGACTTCCTCTCTGTCTACTATAACTCCACCCCCTTCCAATGTTTGCCTACATCCAAAGGACTTGGTGATGCACACCCGGGTGTGAGTAGCTTTTTGCGGGACTCTACTTGGCATTAGTTTCCAGCAGACCTCTGAGGTATGGTTCCTGTGCCCTAGGAGGACTGTTGACATTCTTCAGGGGTATCAAGCAAGAAGCCTCCTGGGCTCAATGTCCCTATTGACTGTGGTGCTCACCAAGCTGTCGCTGTATGACTACAGTGGCAATCATATTACAAGATGTGGATATAAATGGAGAAGCGAGCCATCTTCTCGTTGCATCCCAATGTTCCCCTTCTGGTTCTTCTTTTCCATATTATTCAGTTTTCCTTCTGCCATTCAACGCCTGCTTACTTTAGTTAAATTACTCTGTCTACTAGGAATTCCGAATTCACTGTTCAGTTGTGCAGGTTCACCTTTTCGTGTCTGAAGCTAAGGACTTTTTATTTATTTTTTCCCTTTTGTGCAGGGGGTGAGGTTGTGGAGTTGCGAGGCGATGGCAAGCTTGCCATTCGGAGAGTAGTGGGTGCGTGAAACTAATGCATCTAAATTGCTCACCAATTCATAAACCTGTACTGCTAATTTGATTTGTTGCCCAACATGTGTTGCTGCACCGATGGTAGTCAAGCTTTTTTTTTTTAAAGCCAACACCTTGCTGGTTGCAAACACCACAGTATCTGTTTGTGCCAGTCGCCCAGAACAAATGAATATCTTACCCATGAATTAGAAGCCACAACTGAGAGCACCCCACCCTCCTCATCTTAAAACCTCAGTGGAACACAGTTCATAAAATTCACTTCAATACTGTTATCCACCATACCCTGTTCGATGCACCATGATGCTTTCAAATACTCAAACTGACGAGGCCTTGTGCCGAATCAACTTCTGGGGCACCAGTGGTCCAGGGATGAATATCCATCTATCAGCCCCACACCTCTAGTACATCAGAAGGGATCTGAACAGATTGGAAACGCAAGCAAATTCTAAACCACCTCCAATTTTGGTTACATGGATGAAAGGGCAGGCTTCTCCAGCATAGGGTCTGGTATGGATTCACATGCTCATGAATATTCCCCGTCGCCAGGCTGGGAATCCTCGGTAAAGAAAAAACCAGTATCAGTTTCGTTTCTGATCTGTCTTTCGTAGTAGTAACCAATCACTGATCTCTGCGTCACACTGACCACAGCCAATGACTGCCCTCTACCTAAGCCCCGCCTCTGGCAGCCATCTTCAGATTTTTACCGCACGTTCTAGTGTTGGGATCCTCGTGCTATTGCTCTCGAGCGTTAGTGCTATTTTTCTTCACTTTTTTTTTCTCAAACTTCGATTTTTCGGTCAAAAGAGCCTCAAGCTCCACCGTTTCTTCATCCGATCAACGGGGACCCGTGTCGGATTCGTCTATGCCTCTCAAGGGTGAAGATTTCGTCGAGCCATGCTTTTGGAGGACTCCAGAAGTTTCTCCGGCCCATCTCGGACATGGCCCAGGAGAAGGGAAGCTCGACGCCCGGAAAGCTGTTCAGGGTCTGCCCTGGATGCCAGCTTCAGAATGTCTTTAAGGAGGACGAACACTCCTTTTGTCTGTACTGCCTACATGAGGACAAGACGCACGTGGAGAAGGACTGTGCGTTTTGCGGCAATATGTCGGAGCGGACCATGAAGGACCGCCATCAACGTCTCGCCAACTGGCTGGAAGGGAAGAGCCCGTCGGGCGAGAAGAAGAAATCCGAGCGGTCTTCTAAGACCTTTGAGGATGCCCCGGCGACGGAGGTCCAACACAAGGCCAAGCACCGCGAGTCCGCTGGCACCGGGAGTGCCGAACGGTCGGGCTCTACGGGCGGCAGGCAGGGTGCATCCTCCCCGGCACCATCAACCACGAGCCAACGCTCTGGTTCGGGTAAGAGGAAGGCCGAGCACCCGGCGAAGCTCCTGGAGAGGCCCCGGTCGAGCTCAAAGGTCCCATCGGAGGGAGAGCGAGGCAGTGCACCCCCCCCCCAGGAGAAGGCGGTGAAGGCCTTAATCCATCCGGCCAAGGCCTCTATCGAGACAGTCGCGGCGGCCCTGGCTCAGCCTGGGGAGGCTACATCAGTGGTAGCGACCTCGGGGCTCAGAGTCTCCCTGCCACCGCGGAGGGAGTCCTCTTTTATGCCCATCGACAGGACCGCCGACGAAGAAAAAGGGGGGGGCAGGAGGTCGTCGTGGATTCGGCCTCAACCTCTGAGGAAGAGCTGATCGAAGTCTTAAGCCACGGCATTGGCGTGGAAGAAGACCAGCCTGTCGGGAGGGACCCTGACGTGGGAGACGACGATAACGTTGAGGGTGCCGACGGGGCCCCGAACCGCCCATCGGAATCCCCTCAACCAGTGCCGCAAGACAACTCGGCGGCCATTTTGTTGGCTATACAGTCCTTATGTTCGGAGATGACGACGAGACTGCAGTTACCACCAGCGGAGGAACCGCTCCCGACGGGTGACCCGGAGCCAGGCCCTTCTGGGAGCCCTCCCCCTAACAGAAGAAGGATTCATCCTCCACCTCCTTTTTCAGCCATCGCGCCCTGTTCAGCCCTCCTCCCCGTCCACGACTCGTGGGGATGGTACGGGGACTGACACGGCCGCGACGGGTACGGACGACGAGGTTTACGACGAGGATCTGCCGTCGTCCCCTCCCACCCGGGCTTCCCCGCCCGACGAGATTGGATCGTTTCACTCCATGATCGCCAGGGCATCCGAGCTTTTCCAGCTCTGCCCGGAAGAGAAGAAGGAAGGTTTCCTTTATCAACGGTGCGAGGCCAAGAGGAAGACTGTCCTCTCCGTACCTCTACTGGACGATATTTGGGATGAGGGCCTCGCCCTCCTCAAGAACCCATCCACGACGCCGGCTAGAAGGGATCGGTATGAGGAAGTACCGGGTCCCGGACGCGGCCTCCTTGTGCCTTCGGGCACAGCCGGACTCGGTCGTCTCCGCGGCGGCCAGGAAGAAAGCGGGGGGTGGGGGGGCGCGGCCTCTACGTCGACCTCCCCGCCGGACGGCGAGGGAAAGAAATTGGATACGATGGGACGCAGGGTCATCTCGTCTGCAGCGAAGACTATTAAGGCGGCCAACGCCTTGGCTATCGTAGCCCGCTACGAAAGGGAGTTGTGGTACAAACTGGCCCCCCTGCTGGACTTCCTACCGGACGACAAGAGGGCGGATGCCCTAGAGATCTTGCAGGAAGGAGAGGTGGCGTCGGACCACGCCATTACGATTGTGACGGACATCGCTGACACTGAATTTCGCCAGTTGGACAACGGCGTGTGCCTTAGGCGGCGTGGATGGCTCAAGGCTACTGACTTCCGGCAGGACGTGCAGACCAGAGTCTTGGACATGCCGTTCGACGGAAACAACCTGTTTGGGAAAACAGTGGACGATTCCCTTCAAGCCATCAAGGCAGACACGGAGACGGCCCGGGCTCTTGGGGTTCTCCAGCAACGGCGGCCGCCCTTTCGGAGCGGCGGAGGCAAATAGGGTGCCTCCAAAGGTTCCGGCGGCGGATTTTCCACCTACCATCAAGCGGCCCGTTTGTCGTCGCAGGAAGCTTACAGGGGACGAGGCAAGTCAGGCGGACCCCGCCGTCGTCGCCAAGGAGGTCAAGGCGGCAAAGCCTCGTCGAAGCAGGACTGAACCGGCTGTGGGGTCGGGCCCCCACCGAAGCACCCCGGTGGGAGGCCGGCTGGCGAGCTTCGTCAGCGTGTGGGAGTCCATCTCCACCGACCGTTGGGTGCTGGACGCCCTAGCCCAGGGTCACGCGCTCGAGTTTCTAAAGAGGTGCCCGCGCGTCCCCCCCCCCCCCCCCGTGGCCAGGAAAGAACATCACGTCTCAACTTCTCTTGGAGGTAAAGGCGATGCTCAGGAAGGGCGCCATCGAGCTCGTCCCAAAGAGGCTTCTGGGCTCTTGAGTTTACTCAAGATACTTCCTCATGAAGAAGACGGGAGGATGGCGTCCCATCCTGGACCTACGACGACTGAACAAATTCATCAAGGCACAGAAGTTCCGGATGGTCTCCCTCCAACACGTCCTGGGTCAGCTGGAGGAGGGCGATTTCCTGTCGTCGTTGGATTTGGAGGATGCCTACTTCCATCCTAAAGGGACACTGAAAGTTTCTCAGGTTTGTGGTCCAAGTGCGTCACTATCAGTTCAGAGCCATTCCCTTCGGACTGAGGTTGGCACCCAGGGTGTTCACCAAGTGCCTCGCACCGGTGGCGGCGTAGCTGCACCGAGAGGGGATCCACGTCTACCCCTACCTGGACGACTGGCTCATCTGAGCGAAGACGAAGGAGCTCGCCGTGGAGCACACGGCAAGGACCGTCCAACTTCTCACGGACCTGGGATTCTCCATAAACTACGCCAAGTCCCTCCTGGTGCCCGCGCAAGACGCACTGTTTCTGGGAGCGAAGCTTGACACAGTGTCGCTTCTGGCTTATCCGTCGGCGGAAAGGACGAGGGCCATCTTGGGCATGGTGCAGCAGACGCGGCCAGAGTGAGGTCCGTCAAGTCCCTCCTCGGAATGATGTCTTCTTGCATTTACCTCATCCCCCTGTGCAGGCTCCGGATGCGCCCGTTGCAGGAGTTCCTGGACGCGCGCTGGATCCAGACGACGGGCAGCTTCGAGGAGAGGATCACACTCGACGAGAGTTTCCGACGAGCGATCTGGTGGTGGGGCACCCGCGCGCATCTGACGGCGGGCATGGACTTCCAGAACCCCGGCCACCAGGAGACAGTGACCACGGATGCCTCCCTGGAAGGGTGGGGAATGCACACCGAAAATCTGCACGCGAGAGGCCTTTGGCTCCCGACAGAGAAGTCCCTCCATATCAACGTCCTGGAGCTCCGTGCAGTGTTTTGGGCCCTCGGGTCCTTCCCTCCCTCAAGGGTAAGGTGGTGAGGATCTTCACCGACAACACCACCACCACCATGTTCTACATCGGGGAACAGGGCGGAACCAGGTCCCCAGCCCTGTCCAGGGAGGCGCTGGAGTTGTGGCATTGGGCCATCGCCCAAGGGATGTTTCTGGTGCCGTTTCATCTGGCAGGGATAAAAACCATCGCCGACTCACTCAGCAGGGAGCTGCGCTCGTGCCACGAGTGGGAACTACAACAGGATCTTGTGGACCGCATCTTCTGACGGTGGGGCACACCCCAGATCGATCTGTTCACGACGGCGACGAACTCCAAGTGCCGGATGTTCGCCAGCAGGTTTCCCCAGCCGAGGAGCATGGGCGATGCTTTCTCGTTCCCCTGGGAGGGCCTGTTTCTATACGCGTTCCCTCCATTGCCATTGCTGATCCGGCGCATCAACCAGCTCAAGAGGTCACGGTGCAGGATGATCCTCGCACCTGCGTGGCCGAGGCAGATATGGTTCCCGGACCTTCTGGACTTGTCAAAGTCCCCGTCAATCAAGCTGCCAGTGGACGCGGATCTTCTCTCCAGGGAAGGAGGCGCCATCCTCCATCACGACCCGAAGTCGCTGAACTTGCAGGCCTGGCTCCTGCAGCATTAGAGTTTGGAGGATACGACATACCGGCCGACTGCAGAGAGGTTCTTGCAAAGGCCAGGGCGTCCTCAACTCTTAAATGCTACGGACACAAATGGAAGAGGTTCTCTGTCTGGTGCCACGCACAGAAGATTAACCCTCTACGGATTACGGCTCCCCAAGTACTGCCGTACCTACTGACGCTGGCCAAGGCTGGACTGGCGCACGCGTCCATCAAGATTCATCTTGCTGCGATCTCCCGATACACCAGAACCATGGGGCGGACGTCTTTGTGGTCTCGTCTGGTGAAAGAGTTCACGAAGGGACTGTTCAGATCGTTCCCGCCGGTGAAGGCTCCAGCCCCGGCGTGAGAGCTCAACGTGGTGCTGACCAAGCTCATGGGACCTCCGTTCGAGCCTCTGCACTCGGCTCCGTTGAAGTTCTTGTCGTGGAAAACAGCGTTTCCTGTGGCCATCACCTCCGCACGACAGGTGGGAGAGATCCAGGCCCTTTCCTGCAAGGCCCCGTGTTTGACTTTTCACGACACGAGGGTAGTGCCCAGGACGCACCCCTCCTTCATGCCCAAGGTGCCGTCGGACTTCCACCTCAACGAACCCTTGGTGTTGCCTGTTTTCTTTTCGTCGCCGGCTGAAAGGACTTTGCACTCGCTGGATGTGGCTAGAGCGCTGAAGTTCTACGTGGACCGCACAAAGTGTTTTCGGAAGAGGTCACAACTCTTTGTGAACTTTGGACCTGCCAATCGGGAAGGCTCTCTCGAAGGCTTCCATTTCCAGGTGGCTCTCCGGCTGTATCATGTACTGTCATTGGTTGGCAAACCGACCGCTGCCTGGCTGTCCGAGAGCCCTTTCCATTCACATGCGAACCCTCCCGCCTACCCCGCTGCGGCTCTTCACTTGGTCATACTGCCACTTCACGTTCTACCAAATCTGAAGATGGCTGCCACAGGCGGGGCTTAGGTAGGGGGCAGTCATTGGCTGTGGTCAGTGTGACGCAGAGATCAGTGATTGGTTACTACTACGAAAGACAGATCAGAAACAAAACTGATACTGGTTTTTTCTTTACCGAGGATTCCCAGCCTGACGACGGGGAATATTCATGAGCATGTGAATCCATGCCAGAGCCATGCTGGAGAACAGTTACAGGTAAGTAACTTGTTCCTTCTCTCCGCAAGGTCGTGGATCGTTGGTTAGTTCTAACACAGTGAAAATACAATTACCCAATGATAAAAGGGACTGTCCAGTCAAGGTTGTAATAAAATATCTACTTTATTATTATCATCACAACAGACAGTTCTAGCACACTACAAAACGCATCCCACCCTGTAAAGGAATGCAGTGGACGGACTGTTTCAAGAAGGAAGGGGGATGCACTCTGGCTACTGACAGGAAGGTAGTTGGTAAAGTAATTAATCTCAATATTTAAAAGATACTTGGTTTCGGCACAAAAGGAGCAATGGGTCGTAAAATGTCACTGGGGGCTTTGCAGGAGGACCAGGGGAACAGAACTGCAATGTACCGTGGGCTTGTAGAAGTTCTTGGTGCTCGACATGGTCAAGTCGGTTTCAGGGCGCTTTGCAGCTTCTGCAACAGAGTTCAAGATGGGAGATAGCTGCAGGTATTGGGTGGCAGGCAGTTCAGGGAGTGAGGCTGGCCTACACATTGGCTCAGGAATAGTCTGTGGCGGCTGGCACAGTTTGAAGCACTGGTTGGGGCGACTCTGGCATGACCAGTCAGAGGTGCAGTCAGTTGGGGCTCGACTGGCTCGGATGTCCTTAAGGTGGGTGCTGGTTGATGCTTGTCTGTGCACTCTGAGCTTCTTCACTGGGCTCATGTCCTTGAAGGCGGACGGTCCAAAGTTGAGGAGTTTGTTGGAGGCAACATCCTTGTCCTTCTTTTGGTTCAGAGACTCTCTGGCATTTCCACGCTGTGTGCTGGCTGGGTACTGATTCTGTAGCTGCCAGAGGGTCCTGTAGCTCCCTCTGGTCCCTGGTAGATGTTTAGGGGAGGGATCTTGCCTCCCTCTGGAAATCCTATCCTTTGCTAGCGGAAGCTGTAAGGCAGACTGTACCTTCAGCCAGGGTCCTGAGTTCTTCTTACTCCTTGCAAAGTCTTCAGGTCTGGCAAGAGGGGCTCAACCCTCATTTAAATGAGCCCCAGTGATTGATCTTAATGAACCAATCCTAGGTCCCCACCAACAATCTTCTGTTATGCGTGAGTTCCTAACCAGAGTGCTTTGCTACAGTAAAGGTAAGGGGTGAAAACATGTACTACTAAGTTCCACCTATCTTCCTGCCGGTTGTGGATCAAAGGGTCTCTGGTTCCTTGAACTCTGTTGTTCCTCATTAAAGACAAGTCTCCTTTGAAGTTGTGACGTGAACAGACTTTGTCTCCATCAAATCACATCCTACCCTCTGACTCCCCCACCGGGGTTGCCTACCGTAAACACATGTACCAGACATGACACTTAACTGCCCGTGATACTGAGGGGTGGGAGCTGACGTCATGTTGACACAGATGCATATTGGTGTTGGTGGGAGGGGGGGGGGGGTTCCTGTCCTTTGTCAGCTCTGCGACCAGGCCTCTCGCAAGCCTTCTTCAATATCAGTTTGCGCTGCCACCAGCAGGACTGACTGTGGGCAGGGAGGATCCATGGAGACTTGATAGTTAATTGGGGAGGGCTGGTGAGGTCCCGCATTCCCAAACCCCCTAGGGAGGGTTTTGCTGAGCAGGCTTGCCTCCCCAGCCTCGGGTGGCTCCCCCTAGAGAGGTCCCCGGATTCATGTTACTATTATTTGTGCGTATACTCTAAACCGCTTGCAAAAGAGCGATTGTATATCAAACCATGGGTTTGTATCACTGGAAATTCAAACAAGTTGTTTAAAAAGAGAGGTTGATGCAGCTGGAACAGGAAGCACACTACCCAATGACTAGAAGGAAGTAAAATTGAAGAGGAAATATTTATAGAAAGGTTGTCGACTGCATGCAAAAAATCGGAACTACAAAAATAAGTTGGGGGGGCTGAGGGGCTTGGGTATTCTAGAACAGATAACTGAATATATACATTGTATGACTTATTACCTAGAAAAAGGTATTTGAAATATTTTCTTCTTTTCTTGAGATAACGAGAACTATATAAAGAAGAAACTGATTCGGAAGAAATGAGCAGCATCAATGAAACCATGTTTGAGTACCTGAGCGAAGTATATGGGGTGGAAATAGTTGAACTTTTTTTTTTTTAATGGAAAGTGAACAAGATTGTATCGATTATCTTTTAAACCTAGGTTGGATTCGCACATTTTGATAGTTGGTAAAATTGTTTCACAGTATCCAGAAGAATAGAAATTCCTAAGAATCCTGCAAAGATGCGAGTATCTGACTATGCCATACAACTACAAAGGAATACACATTGTGCTGCATAACCGTCACCCCAAGTATTTACCATGAGTTCAAGCCATATGAATTTATATTAGCAAGGCATATGGTGTTTTGCATTGCATCGTTCATTGCACAAAACTAATTCAGATGTTTTCCACGTAGAAATGTGTGCGACTATGTGAGAGACCACCTTTTGAGGTACATCATTTGCGACCAAACATAAATGCCATTGAGTTCAGTATCTTGTTCATGGTAGTAGTTGGATTCTCAAACACCTATTTGACCCAAAGGGCATCCTTGGAGATATAATCTGCTCCTTGTTAGCTTTGAGTGGAAGGATGCAGGATTGTCCTTGTACCCTTTCTTGTACACCGTTTACTCCCGAAACCTCCCATATTTCCTCTGCATAGATCTAATAGACTGGCAACTGATTGTGGCCCATATGCTGATCACCTGCAAGTTCATGGAATGAGCCTTTGAACTGATTGGTAAAATCGGGCATCTCACTTTGTACTTTTTAAACCAAGAGTAGACCAATGCTGCCACCCATCACTAAAGTTTCAATGCTGTAAAAAGTGCGTAAAATATCTCTCGGTACGGGTGTATTGTGAAAGAGGTAATCTTGAAAGTTTCAGTGTTTAGCTGGTGGAAATGGAGAAGGGGGTTAGTGGCTTCTATCGATTAAAGGACAAATCTGTTTTCTGCAAATGTTGGTCCTCCCCAAAATGATGTACCTCTTCTCATTTATCCCACTCACTTTCCAAATAATGAAACTTTATTTGGAAAATGAGGGACCTGATCATTTTGTGTGTTTGATAAAACATTTAATTAGGAGGCAGACTATAGACTTTAAACTATTGATCAGCCATGCCCTGTAAAATTTGATTTGTACTTTTGCATCGGAGGCCTGCCAAAATGAAGTGCTCCCTGAATGGATACATTGAATAGAACTAAATCAGACGTCCAAGTAAATGTTGCATTCGTGGTTGCAAAGGACTTTTCTGGAAACATTGAACAACTATGCAGACGAGTGATTAATGTGTTGCACATTGTTGGGTATTACAAATAAAACCTAAAAACTAAAAGGAGTAGGCAAATTATGAATTGTGTGGCCTGCCACTCAGTTGCTCCACCCATCACCTATTGTCCTCCTTGGGTTGTTTTTATCAAAAAGGATAATTCCCGGATGCCCTCTGGTCTCATACAGCCTCTTGGGTGGGGGGGGGGAGAAACAACCTTAGATCCAGACGACATAGCCAACTACTGGCCCATTGCGAACCTCCTGTTCATTTGCGAAATCTTGGAAAATATAGTTGCTACACAACTACTCGCCAGAATCAAACAACTTCACCTCCTAAATGATGATCAGTCGGGGTTCTGTCCCAAGTGTAGCATCGAGACAGCCACCATCCAGTTGGTGGATGATGCCCTCCAAATCCTAGATAAGGTGACCTATGCCACCTAGACTGCCTTGACCTCTCGGCTGCATTCAAGTCAATCCCCGCATCTTTCTCTTCCTCCTTGCCGACAGAATGGGTTTACCTCCTACCTCATGGCCAGACACCAGGCCAGGCTGTTAAAATGAACCTTTTGCGTTCTAACTCCAGGTCTTCTGTGGAGTGTTTCTCTCCCCCCCCCCCCCCCAATGCTCCATCCTCTCTCCAATCCTTTTTTTAAAAAAAAATGTTTTTCCCCTTCAAAATTGAACTTTTTCGGCATTTTGTATAATGTAGTGTCAAAAGGACCCCAGACCGAAAGGCCCATCCAACATAACCTCCCTCCCAACAATTGGTCACCCCCACCCATGCAGCAGCTACCGAGCCACTCCATTGGGATCGTATTGAAGGTATCAACCCCCTCCAGAAAGACGGTTTCAAAGTCCTTGGGCCGGGCAAACAGCCGTTGAATACTGACCATCCTTTCCAAATGACGTCCATGGCCGTAGGCTGAGGTTAGCAAACCTTTTCACCCTCGCCCCATCCCTGACTCCCATCACCCCCACTCCCCTGGCCTGCATGCTTTTCACCGGCCATACTTATCACGGAAGGGTGTCCATAGGCCTTCGATATTGGCCCGAGACTTGTCCAGAAGATGTAAGGAACTCCATATCGTAAATGGCTTGGACCTTCCCCACCCACTTGGTTTCCCCAGGAACACCGAGATGCTTCCACAACTGAGCGAGACAACATCCACTAGCGTCCACCTCACCATGTGCCCATCCTCTACCTCATCTTCCTCTTATAGCCACACACTGAAGAGGAGAAACCATGGTTATGTCACGACCCTCGCCCAAAACCCCCCCCTCTGGCAAACCCATTGGCCAGGTGGAGTCAGGACTTGGACCTCTAGATCCTGGCATCCTCTTCAAAAGCCCTCATGGGGCCAGTCCTCATACACCATGAAAAACCATGTGCTTGGGAACTACTTTATTGTATTGTGAGCCAACATGGAGGCATCCACATAGCTTGGTTCCTAAGAACCAAGCTATGCAGTCTAGTGTTTTGGGTGTGGTAGCCTAGGGACTACTTTACCTGGACTATTTTGTTAGGGCTATTTAAACCACACCCGAGCAAGACAACATGCTTCGCGTTACTTTGCAGCTTGCAACGTGACGCTAATCATGTCCAGCTATTCCCTCGAACCTTGGAGAAGCAGCACCTGTAAGTAGACAAAAGGAACATCATTAGCAGCAGCATCTTACCTGCAGTCTTCATCTTTAAACACTCGCAGCTACTGAGAACGGCTTCCTCAAATCTGCACGCCTCCCGGACAGAACGACCTGAAAGCGGAAGATGGAGGCAACATTAAAGAAAGCAGTAGAGATATTTACAAATTACGAACTGCTCAAAAGGCTTACCTGGCTGGTCGCCTCTCGGCTGGCAGCACTCCGGACATTCCACTCGCGCTGAAGAACACTGCAACCTACAAGGAAGGAAAACGCAGGTTAGCAAAGGCAAGACTTCGCAGCGCTGCGCATAGCATTCACTTACCGCATCATAGTGCTCTTAATGCGCCATCATTTACCAGCGGGGCTCAACCAAGCCAGTTCGCCGTGCTGAAGCTCTGCATACCTAAGGGAGAAAATAGACATTTTAAACAAAGACAGACATGCAGGCTAGCAACAAAACTAAAGAACAGCAATAAGACCTACCTGAACAATATCAAACGAGCCGGCGTCCGTGAAGTAACTGGACCGCACTCGCCTAAGAGACAACGCGCCCCTGCAAAGAAGGCAGGACGGAGAGCACGCCTAATTCTACCCCAAGGTGAGGAGAGGGCGCCAGAGGGACTGAAATCATACGGGGGTGGAGGGAGGATACTTACCCCAGTTGGTCAGCCTTGAACACAGTCCTGCATTTTCAGGCAGAACCTTCCCCGCAGACCACATCCGGCAAAGCTGAGAAGCATACCAGCGAGTAACCCGGCTGGATGGTGTACCTGTGGATACCAGGTGAGCGTAACAGGTTAGAGCCTCCTATGGATTCTGTCCTCAATCCATGTCAAGACCTTCCTCCAGTACGCCTGCACCAGATATGGGTATAATCCTTTCACCCAGAGGCACTTCCAACATCGTTTGTCATACCCCCTACCGATCATCGCCAGTACCACCGGAGGCTAGTGCCATCTATGCAGCCATTTCTGGGCCTGATGCCTATAATGCAAGGAGGCCATTGAACAAGAGACTTTTCTACACATCAACCATTGGGAATCGTCCGCGTCTCCCCGCAGATCTTGTCTCCATCTGATTCTAGTTGGGAGTAGGTCCCAGGGCTCTGCCAACAGTATTGCCTGGCCCTCGAGCCAGACTTTGTGAGCAGGAGCTGTTCAAAGTTAGTCCCCTTTGCAAATTCTCAACCCATTTCTTGTCCAACACTCCCTTCAACTGTAGGTAGCGGAATACTGACAGCTTTCCCACAGCCAACCGCTCCTCCAACCAGCCTACAGGAAAAAAGCCTGCCCCTTCCCACATTTGCCCTGCCCGGCTTAACTCTGCTTCATACCAGAGTTGAAGGCCAGCGGCTCCGCAACACTATCCATCAATGGACTGGCCCAGATAAACTCGGTGGTGATGGCCATGTGGACAGCCACCTGTTCTCCCCCACTCCTCCTTTCCAAAGGGACCAAAGTACCTCTAGGATCGGGTGGTGCAACACCCTCCTTGGTATGCAGGACCTGGGGGACAAGACTTTGTTGTCCATCGGCACCCACAGCTGGTGTAAACGGGTCCATATGTTGTACCAAGACACAGAGCTGAGCTGCCCTATCAAGCTGCCCTGTCGTCAAATCTGGGAGGCTCTGAATTCCCCCCCACCCCCACTCCACCCTCATTCGGCAGAAACCATGTCTTGTATGCAATCCTATGCTTGGCCCCTGCCCAGAAAAACTTAAACAAGGGCGCCTTAATGTTGCTAGAATGGACACTGGGAGCATTTCGAATAGGTATAGGAACTTGGGCAACACCACCGTTTTAATGCAATTTAGGCGTTCCGTTCATGAGAGCTTCATTGTCAGGTTGCGGTTGCTCCAACGCAGAGGCAGCACAAACTCCTACCTCCCCTGTAGGGTCTT
Organism: Ambystoma mexicanum; assembly: GCF_040938575.1. NCBI lineage: Eukaryota > Metazoa > Chordata > Amphibia > Caudata > Ambystomatidae > Ambystoma > Ambystoma mexicanum. The sequence continues at coordinate 677,845,552 of NC_090927.1, read as the reverse complement.
TGCACTCGCACTAGCTGTAACGCAGGGCACTGCAACCCCCAAGGGGAAAGGGGGGTTAGGGTCCATGGATTGGATGGGTAGAGTGAAGTGGGATCACCAGAAAGGGGGTTAGGGAGTGGTGATGGATAGGTAGGGGGGAAATTCGAGGGTAAACCTGCTTCTTGGCTCACCAGCCTCCACTTTGCCACCACTAGTTTGCGATCAAAGTTATTACCTCCACTTTGCGTCCCCTTAACCCTCCCATCTGCTCCCGCGGCACCAACATTAGGTCTATTCTCGTGTATGACTGGTGTGTAGGAGAGAAAGTATAGCCCCTGGCCCTGGAGAGTTGGCTGGCCAGACATCGGCCCAGTAATAGTCCTGTAAGATTTACTTTTTCTGACGCACTCGCTCCGACGGAACCCCCCCCCCCCCCCTCTTCGCTGACCACCAATCCAGCGCTCGGTCCGCTACTAGGTTAAAGTCTCCCTCTAGGATCGTGGCTCCCTCTGCCCATCCTTCCATCGTCTGGAATATCCAGTGCAAGAAACCCACCTGCCCTGCATTGGGTACATACAGCGTGGTCAGTGTGACCCTCACCCTTTGTATGCCCTTTATCCCCAGGAATCGCCCTCAAACCACCTCTTGATCTGCATTTCTGCCCCCCCCTCTGTTAGCAGCTGCATGAAGGCCCATCCCCCCCCCCACCCACTCGCCTCATCCTCCACGCTATCCATCATCCTAACTGAGGTGTTCGACTGTGTGTCCTGATCCTCCTGGCCACACCAGCCGAACCAGTGGGGATCTGTCCCCCACTCGTTACCTTCCACACCAACTCCCACAGGGCTGCCCTTGTTCTACCCCTATTTAAATCTCAACACCATCAACATGCCCACCCCGTCAATCTCCTTTCAGCCCTCCTCGCACCCCCAGACCCCACAACTCCCCAACATCCACACCAAAAAGTAAATTGCTGTAAGCCAGTGCAGCCCCCCCACCCCCTGTCCCCCACTTCTTTTCATCCCGGGGAGGAAGGGCCCATCGAACAGTAACAAAAGAAAAGGGATCCACTTGAACCCTCTGCCTCTCCATGTCATCTCTTCAGGGCAACAGGGTATTTTCGAAATTTTGCACCTACCCAGGGCAGTCTTGGGTCCCTTGAAAAAGGTCGGCTCCATTGCCTCACTCTTTGTGGGGGGGGGGGGGCACTCCATACCCCATCAGGTCCTTCATGGCGCACTGTATCTCCTCCATGACTAGGTTTTCTCTTCCTCCTCCCATTCAATTGTTATTGTGAATTGGTAGCTCCATCTATACTTCGGCTCCAAAGAGGGCTCCAGGAGAAAGGATTGAAGAGCATTTCTTGGATCGTCTGCTCCAGCCCAAAACGAGGTTGTTCCGCCTCACCCGATTCTCGATGTTGTCCACCTTGAGATGTAGCTCTTCCTCCATTATTTCCACCTCCAAGAAGCGGGTCTCTGTTTGCGCTTGCAGGATGTCCCTCAATGCTCGGTTGTCCTCCACTCTTTCCTCCAGGGTAACCACCTTTGCCCCTATATCCGTCCACATTACTCTGATCTCTTTCAAGATGGCCTGGATATCATTTTAATCCTGCTGATCTCTGCCGGGCAGGATTGAAGTGTCCCTTCTCCCTTGGCCAACTCATCACCATCCTGATGGTGATGCTCTTCTAGGGTATGCTCGGCTCATCCAGAGCCGCTTCCTCCCACCTGTCTCCAGGGGGGTCTCTTTCCAGTGCCACCGCCTCTTAGCCTACTCCCAGGACTGCCTCTCCACCAGACCTCATGGGCCTCCCTGTTGCCTATAGCGTGTGGAGACGTGTGTGCAGTTGCAATTGCGGACTCCATATGGGGTGGGGTGGGGGGGGCGGCCCTTCACATAGGCGGCCACTCACTGGGAGGGTGCAGTGACTTTGGCGAGTGGAGTGTTCTCCTGAACTGTGGGCCAGAACCCTCATTCTCTTACCCTGTTGGGGGCAGCATTATTGCAAGATCCAGATCTATGTCAACTACTTGCAGCTTTCGGGTCCTTTCCACTGCCAGCCCGCTGTCCTTTCCACTGCCTGTCTCATGGCCGCCATTCACACGGCCTCTCGGGCCTGCCTGTTCTGACTGCACTCCTTGCCGCCAGCTGTCTGCACCCGGGGTCTTTGGCTCCTTCCGAAGGTCCTCCACCTGGTGCACTGCAGCAGCCCAGCCCCTACGGAGTCTGCTGCAGCACAGACCCCTCTTCCACCTGGCGTGGAGCACCCTGCTCACCCATGGCTATGGCTCCACGACTTGCTGGGCTCGCACCTCCGAACCATGTTGCGGGACGGGCTCCACACTGCTCACAGTATCCCAGAGGTTCCCGGGACGCTCTCTGCTCCTGCTCTGCCTTAGCCTGCCGCTCACGCAGCTTTACCGGCCTCCCCAGTCCTCTTCCAGACCAGTGGGCTATTCTTCCATCTGGGGTGGCTCTGTGGCAGCTAATGTTTGGCTGTCCCAGCCACACAAACTCGCGGCTCCTGCCAAGGCTGGGCTCCTTTTCCTGCCCAGCTGCTGCAGTGCTCGTCTTGATTGCAGGCTGCACAGCACTTTTGTTCACAGGGATTTCTCCATGACCACACTGGTGCACAACCAACTCTGGCACCGTCCTTATAGGGGGTTTGGGTGCCCCCTGACTCCTATCCAACTCGCCAGAGCAGGGGACAGAGCTCTCTGCCTAGGCAGCCATGTTGCCTGCGCCCCTTGGTGGTCCCTCAACTAACCTTTAGATGGAGCCTTTGGGCACTAACCACAAACATGTTGATATAGCCATCCACCAGTATGCGACGCTACTCGGTTGTACAGGAGTTAATGGCCCACATGATTATTTGTTTCCGCGATTACCTAGCCATCCTCCAGTCCTGGATGTCGACTGCCTACCTCCAACTAAACCTGTCCCGGACTGCACTTGTCCTAATCGGTCCGCCCACTAAAAGAAAACTTGTCAAACAATGGCTCAATGATATGTGCCTACAAGAATTTGACCCATAATTCTGACTCTGCCAAATCCTTAGCCTGCTATCAATGAGGAAGCCTTTCTTTCTAGAAACTGACAAGAAGGCCCAAATAGCCTTACTCAGAATCTCAGAATCCCTACCCTTTGAGAAATCAAGCCCTTCATCCCGCTGCAGGATTTCCAGAGCGTAGTGCAGGCACATGTGGTCTGCATCAATTTGTGGGGCGGGGGGGAGGGTGGGGGTTGGATGCTCTCCTGACAGGCTCCCAGCTGCTCACTTGGCTACCCTTAGAGCAGTCCACCACACCTTATTACAGGAGTACAGAAATGTGACCGACTTACCCCATCCTACACAAACTACATTTACTCCCACTTAAAGCCGGGATACTGTTCAAGACTGCATGCATCATCTAGAAAGCAGTCCTCAGTAGCACACGGTGTACCTGCCGGATAAACTGCACATTGCCATGGTGACGCATGCTCCTTAGACAGCAAAATTGACCAACTGGCATCACAACCAGTGTGCAAAGAGAGGACCCGCAAACAATCCTTCTCTTGTCATGCACCCACCCTCTCGAACTCCCAGTTTCTGCTCGGAATGCCCCCTTTTTGCAAATCTCTCAAAACATGACAACACTGGACTAAGGACGAATTCCAGTGGATGCACCAACCTCTCAGTACTGCAATCCTGTGAAAAGTTGGCAGCCCAAATGCTGCTACCCACACTCCATATAGCACTCTGCTGCTCTTGAGCCAGGTCTCTGCTTTAAAAAATTAAAAAAAAATATATATATATATTTGCAGTGGTTTAAAAAAACATATTTTTCTGCTCATCTTTGGGGATGAGCTGAGGGGTGGATTTCTCTAGAACTCGCTCTCCTCGCCATAAGGGATTGAACTACCTGAATATACATTTTCTCTAGCGTATTAAAGTAAAACAATATATCAAGTTAAGTGATGAAGAACCAATCTAAAAAAGAAAAAGGATGCATCAACAGATGGGACGCATAAGGAAAAAGGGTGTACTTTGTTGTTGCTTGTGCACTTTTTCTTTTCCACCGCATTTGTTGTTAACCGCACGTTAAAATGAAAACCTTACCGACACACATTGTAACCAATATTTTTCAAATCTGTTCCAAATCAACTTCTCCCACGGCAGCCCACATTCCGTTCCAAACCTAAGCCAAAAAAAAAGTAAAAATTACTCCCAGAAAACCTTATTCCACTTACTCCGCCTTCCGTGTGGGATTCCCTTCCGTGTGGGATTCCCTAACAAAAAAGCTTTACACATTCTACTTTTACAGTATGGTAAGGCGCTTCAGGTAAAATAATTTGACACAATAATTTGTTCCTTTTAGGAGATATAAGAATTGCTCAGCTACATTACGATTAAAAACATCATTTTGTGAATTTTTGTAATCCCATTTCTACACCCGCTACCAGTCTGCGTTTGATTCATGCTGTGACCGCTTAGTGTATGAACGTTCCCTGAATAGGGAATAAACTGAAGAAACGGTTTCTCAATGATCAAAAAATAAGTTTGTGACACACTTCAAAATTGACATTAATTTTCGTTATGCACACAGACCTTGTCGGGAACTAGTATAAAATGGATCCGTTTTAAGCATGGGCAGCAAAGACACACTGTACGGATGTTAGAGGGCGTGCTCTGAATAGTGTAAAGGTTGATATTGTAGTGGGTGGGGAATAATTGGATTTGGCTCCGTGTGCCTTTTTAACAATGAGCTGAACTGAAAACCCACTTCCAAGTATAATATATAATTATTCAACACATTTTTGGCACCCATGTGCAACATTTTGATAGTTTCACTGATGTGCTTTGCCTAGAAAGGAACCTTTCTACTGCCTTGTAAAAGGCTGAACAGCTATGAAGCGGGTATCGGCAGAACCATTAGATGTGTTGAATTACATGGCAAGGGTATTGTGCACAGGCATTCTTTCTTCTTCGCAAAGCCTGCTGCTACACAAGCCGCCATTGTGCCGCAGCTTTAGACAGAGCGTTGGTTGTTTGTTTTTCAGCGTTTTCTTCTGCAGGAGCTGGCTGGGCAGCGTTGACATTCAGCCGGGCACAGGCATTCTTAGTTTCCCGAGTTGGTGGCACATGCGTGTGGATTTTTCCGTTTAGTGAACAGTCTACTCTGCAGACTTCCTACTTTTGTTCTTTGTATTATTTTTAGGCTTGCTATTTGGAGCTTGATGTGGCTTGACTTTGAAATGGGAGCATGTGAACTGAAAGATTATGAGCGAAGATGTTGCATTGGAGCCAAATCGGGGCAGGGTTTCACAGCACATCAAGGAAGTGATCCCTGCCAGCAGGGCACAGTCCTACGGAGGCTATTTAGGGATTGCATCTCATTCACTAAACAGAAGGACATTATTTGGATGAACTTATTTAGAAATCCTTATTCTGTCCTAGAACAGCAACTATTGCAAGTGCACCCTTCCTTATGTTTTTTTTTTCTTTAGCAGTGGCAAACGCTACGTTTTCAAAAACCTTTTTTCACAAGTTATGCACACTTTTTTTTCTATGGTAATTACTTGGACTACTGAATTACTAGCGCAAATCCTGAATAATCAATGGGGTGGTTCTCAAAACTGACCGCGCTGAAATGTATTCCTTCAGGGTGAATACAACCACAATTTTCTCTTGGTCGGTGATCACATGCAGTGGATTCACTTCCTTAACTGGTTACTAGGCCTATTTGTTCAGATTTGCTGGTTGTCACATGCAATAATGGCGTGGGAGGGGGATGTGTGCGGAAAGCGGTAATTGAGGTGTAGACCTGCGTAGTGTATTAGGTTGCTTAAGGCCCCCCACGCCCCCAAAGCAAACCCATTTTGCGTTCAAGGTTTTAATCTATATGGTACATGAATACTATATACTTGGGAAGTGCATACATGACCTAAGTTAAATTGAGGATTTCCATGTGCCATTGGGGAGTCTTGGGTTGCTTGCTAGCAGCACTGTTCAAAGGACTGACACCCGGCATCCTTGTGGTTCCAGTTCAGGGTCAGATGTCCATGTCTGTTCACCCCCCCCCCCCCCCTCACTCTCCCTGCCTCTCTTCACCAGCTCTGGAGTTGACCTCCCTCAGGTTATCTCCAACTCTAGAGGTGATGCACTACCTCTCTCACACCCCCAGCTCAGGAGTTGACGCTGGAGAAAGCTTGCTCGAGGAGTACAACATGGGCGTCCTTACTTGATGTTGCTTTATTCTGCTCGTAGAGCAGGTGTTTTTTATTTTTCCCCGAAACAGTGGGGGGTCATTATGAGTTTGCCAGTATTCTGGTGGATTTTACTGCCGGAATACCGGCAAATGCAATACCACCACTTGTTCAGGCATAACCACTGGAGGTATTATCGCCGGCTGTAATACCACCTGATGGTGCTCCAGATGACATTTTGAAGTGCCAGTATTTTACTCTCTATTTTTTAAAGTTGGGACTAAAATGCTTTTCCAATGGGAGCATTTATAAGTGAGGTAAAAATGTTTTAACTGAAAAAATGGAAACGTGCAATAACTTTTTTTGCACCAAGTTAATCATACACATTGAAAGATACACGTGCATTTCTTCCGATCGGACAATACAATTTCCAGTGCTAGGTAGTACATGCACTACTGGTCCAAACCTGTCCATGGAGCTGTTTGGTTGAAAGCAGGGGGTCAAGGTGGTGGGTTTTTTTTGTTTGGGGGGGAGGGGGCTATTTTTACTCTATTGAAATTTTTGGGGGTATTTGCCCCTTTTTAGGGAGTGAAGTGGCTGATACACCCCCTTATCTGTAGGGCTGCACCTGTTGGCAGTGTGCCAGTATAAATCCCAATTTAATGGATTCCATAGGACTAGCACTCCATTGGGGATTTTGGCCAGGTTTACTGCAGTCGCTATTACTGGATGGTAATACCAGCAATTCTTGGCGATAAGTGGAGGAGTTGCCTCCACCTCCACTTTACTTCCAAAAATCGCTGGTAATACCAGTAAACTTGTAGTTTTGTGGTACGGGGGGATTGAGGGAAATGTTATTACCTCCACCTTTTTCCCCATACTGCCAACTCCTAAAGTGTCCCTGTAAGGACAGCATTCTTGGACCAATGAGAGCTTTGGTGAAGAATAGTCAGATTTTCATAGTTTTATCCGATCTGTGTTCTAGCAAGAGTGAAGTGGCGACTAGTACTTTTTAGTGTTTGAACAAAGAAAGCATGCACATGTCTTAAACTGAAGGGAAATTGGTGTACACCTGTAGCATGCAACCTTGCACACCGTGTTATGGAACCTGATGACATAGTGGAAGAGGGGAGGGGAGGGACGGTGCGAGGCGCGGAGACGAGACGGTTGAATGGAGAGCTGAAGCGGCACTCTTTCTCTATCACATTACTTATCAAAAGTTGTTTGTTATACAATAAACCAGTACACTTTTTTAACGTGCCTATGCGTTCGCCTCCTCCTTGATACTACAGAAGTTGCGACGAGGACAAAGGAACTTGGAAGTGCAGTGAGCTCTGCCTGGCATGATCACCCCAACTGAGGCCCGACCACAGGTGAGAGAGCAACAGCAGTGGTGTGCATGCTCCTATGCACATGAAATATTATTAAAAAAAGCAAAGCCGTGGAAAGGGGTGCCGGCAGGCCTCTTTAGAGGAAAGGACTCGCAAACACTATGTAGATGTCACGCGCAAGGCGGCTATTTTAGGAAGTGAGGCATTCACTCCACCAACCAGTCCCACTCCTACTTGTCCCAGTGTGTTTTTATTTTTTAATTTTTTTTTCAAAATCGATGCTGTAACTAAATCAGCAGCAACCACCACAGCTGCAGGACATATGGCAATGCAGGGTTTCAATCCTCCCCTGCTTCCCCACAACAATGTTTCTATCAGAGATTGGTGAACCAACTATACCTTGGAAAAGATGACTCAAAGCATTTGAGCATTGTGCCAATGTAGTTTGTGGAACAAACTATCGTGTAGAAAACAAAAATCACTATTTCTGCATTGTTAAGAGCCAGTGGGACAAGAGAAGTTTGAAGATCAACCAGAACTAACGGGAGAAGAGCTAAGACTTAAATGAATATGAAAAAGCAGTACGTTCTTAAATGATTTTGGAAAGAAGTTTGGAAAACATATACAAGAAGGTGAGAATGTAGAACAATAAATCAGCTTTAAGAAAACTAGCAAGAACATGCAATATTAACCAACACTTGGATGAGAGACTCAGATCAATTATGCTCGAGTGCAGTAGCAGCAAAGTGAGAGATTATGGGCATAAGATATTCACCACTGTTTTATGCATGGCAAAAGAAGTTGGAGAAATGTGTAAGGACACTAAAAAGGTAGGTAGAGTAAAACCTGTCTGTTAAAAAAACTCCCCTATGGGCACACCTCAATCCATCAGCAATGCAATGGTTGCTGCAATTAAGGGTCAAAAGAGGAGATGCGGTGACCACAGAGAGGGAGTAAATGGAGAAATTGGAATACATTCAACCATGGATTTCCAGCAATGAAGGGAGCGATAAAGAGCAGGATGAAGAATGACTGTCGGACCATGCTACAGGTGTGACAGCCCCTCTCATTGGGCTAGCGATCCGACCTTTCCTGCACTAAGGATAATATGCAGAATGTGCAATGGAAAAGGACATCTAGCCAAATGCTGCAGAAATAAGAATGCATGAACTAGATCGATTGGGAGTGGGGGGTTGGGGGGAGGGGGTGAAGAGTGCATACGTGCAGTGGGGGGAATGAGGAAGGAGAAGCTGACCAGCCCCAAGACTGTGCGTGTAAATGGTACCCCAGTAGTGATGGCTGACTCTGGAGCCAAGTTTACGCTCATTTCTGAAGCTGTGTGGAAAGAAATTGGACACAAGTATCTACATGAGGTGGATATTAATCCAAGAGCCTATGGAGGGGTGAAAATTGATCAGATTGTGTGGTTTAAGACGACCCTCAACTTCAAAGAAAAAGCAGTAGAAGGGTGTGTATGTATCAAAGAAAGGAGCCTCCCCTCTCTGAGTTAGATGCATCAAACACTTAAAAGTGAGGCTAGACCCAAATGCTGAAGAATTGGTTTTCACGGTCCAAGGAGTAAATAAAGATACCGGAGGAAGTATTCAGAGATGAAATTGTTTGAGTGGTTTCACACATCACATATTTCTGAGGGAAGGCATGAAACCCGTTGCCCAGAAGCTCAGGAATTTTCCTTTAAGGAAGGAACTGCGGAAGTTGGAGGAACAAGGAATTGTAGAGGGCATCGATGCGTCTGAATGGGTGTTGCGACTAGTAGTTGTGAGGAAAAGCACAGGGAAGGTCAGAGTTTGTGTAGACCTCAGGCAACTCATGTCATTCCCGGATACCCACTACCCAATATACATTAACTTGTATCAACGATGGGACCAGCGACTGTTTTCATCACTCATTGCGGTGTCATCAGATCAAAGTACACAAGGCATCTAACAGCATTCATAACACCAGAGGGGTGGTTTCAATATAAAAGAATGCAGTTTGTTAATCTCTACATCTTTAGAAAAACTGAAGATTTGAAAAAGGTGTTCTTTTTTTTTTTTTTTTTTTTTTTTTTCTTTCTCTCCTTCTCTCTCAAGACGATGTGTTGGTATATGCTGAAAACGAGGAAGAGCATGACAAAAGACTAGATGGTCCTCAAGAGTCTAAATGATGGAATGACCCTCGGCAAAGAAAAGTCAAAGATAAACAGGAAGGAAACTGAGTACTTGGTGCATGTAATTTCGGAGGGAGGGATCTCCTCCAAGAAAGATCCGATTGACACAATAGAACCCATGTCTACTCCAAATTGTAAAGAGCATGTTAACAGTTTTAGGGATGGCAGAATATTATTCCAAATTTGTTTTTGCTGATCATACAAGTGCCATAAGGAGTATGTTAAAGACAAGTGGGAAATGTGAGTGTAATGACCAATGTGAAGATCAGCTTAAATACATAAGGGAGCATCAACAGCTATGGCATTACATAACTATCAAAGAGTTTTGCAGTGTAGGCTGTTGGATGAAGTGGCATTTATTTGCCTTTGAAGTATGAAGGCAGAATCTAGATAGAGGCCTAGAGTTTTTGCTTCTTTCTCAACTTTAATGATGTTTCCATATATGTTGAAGGAGGTGTATTTTGGGCCTAGCTTGTCGAGTCTTAACTTGGAGGCGATGAGTTGGATCTAGTTTTGTCGTTGTTGAGACAAAGGCCGGGATTGCCCATCAAATGTCAGACGTATGGTGTTGCAGTGGATGCTTTGAGATGTACAGAACTGATGACGACACCACATGTGACTACCAAAATGCTGAGTTAGTTCTTGGAGGATTTGTGTGAACGGTATCCAGGACAGATTCTCATGGATAATGGGCTGCAATTTAAGTCAAGAGCAATGGAGAAGTATTGTGAGGAGACGGCCATTTTACACGGAACCAGTGCCATTTACCACCCACAGACCAATAGAATTGTGTAGATATAACCAGATAATTAAAGAAGCCATCAGGTGGGCATGGTCTAATGGGAGAGTGTGGTAAGAATGACAATGATTGTGCACAGGTTCACGCCACACTGTACTACCAAGTCTCACCATTTGAATTTAGCAGAGGAAGGAAGGCTATTACAAAGCTTTTTCCAGGTTGGATGGATGAGGTGGCTGGTATGGGTGTACATTTGGAAGGTGTGGAACGAAATGTCAGGTGTAAACAAATGAGCAACAAAGTCTTGTATGATGACCAGAGGTTTGTGAGGCGTTCCGCTGTGACGGTAGGAAGTTGGGTCAGGATCAAAGTGCCATCAGTGTTCAGGGGAGATGCATGTTAATGGTTGAAACCCATCGAGGTTGTATTGGTGTTCAGACATGCTGTAAAGACAAAAGCTGGAAGAGTCTGGAACCTGGAGAGTTATGAGAGTAAGACCTGAGGAGAGAAGGGAAAGAGTTTTTTCTATAGTGGTGATTCTTTGTCTGGTACAACAGCTATGTCTTCATCGTGATTTCGGAGAAGTTACAGAAGACAGTTACCTAAAATGAGTACACTCAATAGGGTGGAAGGAGACCGGTTGTGAAAGAAAGGAGAAGCATACCACCTTGCACTCCGTGTCAAGGAACCTGATGACACAGAGTGGAAGAGAGGAGGGATGGCGCAAGGCACAGAGAAGAGACAGTTGGAGGGAGAGCTGGAGAGGTGAGGCGGAGCTCTTTCCATATTTCATTACTATCAGAAGTTGCTAGTTATACAATAAACCAGCACACATTTAGTGCATATGCGTTTGCCTCCTCCTTGATACTACAACACCTTTTTGAGACTGGCTTTGATTGCACCCGAGAGAGCAGGAAATACTGTACTATCATTAGTCAGAGGGGGCCGGGGGGGGGGGCGGGCGAAGCAGTTTCTTTCTGTGGAGATATGGACTGGCCAAGCATCCCATGCTGAAATCTGAATTGCTGTGAATCCAGTATTTTCTCAGAACCTCTCTATTGTGGATACGTGCACTACTCCGGTTAGAAAGCAAGGATTTTTAAACTTGCTCGGCATTAATGTTGGTTTATTACCTGCCTTGCACATGAATACATGCACTTTATTTTGCTGTAGTAGAGTGAACATATCCATATGAACAGCATGTTTTGTAATGTATACAAGAACAAGTTTAATGACTTTCTAAATGCAATTTTATTCATTCATTATCCCTCTTCCCTCTGTAACCATCTACTTCTCCCAGGTTGAGCAGAATCAACAATTCCTTCAGTACAATCTCGATTTAAAGAGGTACTGTTTATTACAGCCTGTGTTCTCCTCTTGGAATAACAATTTGTTTGCTTAATGCATAACCTTCCTGAATTCTTATTCTATACCGGCACCTTTTGTCCCCTGTTCTGACCTTTCCTGATCAGTTAATGGATCTCACAAAGGAATAGTAGTCCTGTGAACTAATAGTCAATCCCTTACTGACCAAAATAGCCGGATCTCACCGTAAAATAAAGGACCCGGAAATTCACACTGCAAACTCCACATCTCAACCCATTAGCACAGGGAAAATGCAACACCCTGACTGTACGCTTGCCTACCATGCTCGTGTCTTCCTTGCAACTATACTTCAAACCATCCCCGAGACGCTGCACTTTCCCCAAGCAGTGTACCTCGCTCCAAATCCTTTTTGTACATCGCATGCGATAATTGCTCCTTTCCTCCCAAATCCCCATCCCCTTTTTAGTTTTGGATATTTGGTGTGTGAGGGGTCGCCTACATACTGACTGATTCATTGAATGCAGCTAGGAGGGAGATTATCTGTATGGAGGGACACACGTTTTATGGGTGTTTGGTTATTTACCCACCCATGTCCAAACTAATCCAGATGGCATACCCACCCTGCTTCTGCCTTTGCAAACCCACACCCTGAAATGTCTAAGCAGTCTGCTGAGAGGTAATGGTTTAATTGCAGCTGTATTTATGCTAGCAGTGTACTAATTTCTTAACCAAGTGTGCATTTAACCACTTGATTTTAAATATGTTCCTTGCACCGAAGTCCCGTTTAAAAAGGAGCATTGACAAAGGGAACAGTTTTGGGATATGTATAGGTATTGCATTGATATTTGCCAATCCTGCTTTCATAGGCCCAGGTAATCAGTCTTGCTCCTGCCATTTTATGGCCAGCTAGTACCATTGGGTCTTTTGCTACCACTTTAACTGGAGTAACCCCTCCTAATCTACAACCTTCTCCAGCATCATAGCACACCATACCAGGGACCACCGTGCAGCTGCAATGCTCAACCAGATTCTTTACTGACTCCTCTCTGGTAATGACCCTGAAAGACTGTCTGCTGTAAAGCCTGATAACGCGTGAACTTGCAAAGCGTGAAAAATTGGAATGCAACCATCCCTAAGAAGCTGAAGCTATTGTGAGGTCCCAGCCTTGTTAGATGCTTTTACCCTAAACTCTGCTTCTTTCCCCAAAAATGTACTTTGGTGTTCAAGTTTTTGGAAGGAGAAACATTAAAAACTATACTGCAAGGAGTTAGTCTTACGACAAACCATGCCTGCTGAAAAAGTGACCGCTCACTTTACCATGGCCACCCATAATGCAATAGCTTGGTATTGGGACATCGCCCACTCCTGTGAGGCCACAGTTTTCAAACACACTGAAGCCCAAGCTATTCTACCGTTGCCTACAGAACTCTGTAGGCGTGACCCTTCTATTGGGTAGCCACATTTGAGTGCCGGCGAGCACCTCGACCCTCTCATAGACCCCAGTTGCCCCGACAATTTGGTATTTTTAGAACATTTTGCTTCGACCTTGCAACTTTAGAATTCACCAAATAACACACCTTTTAACTGTTCAATAATTAAGTTAAATATTCCTGAAGTCCAGTGCAGCTTTTTATTCAGAGAGGTAAAGTGTTGGTTGCACTAACTTGAACCACTCCACTCCTTAAACCTAGACCTTGTAAACGTCAAATTCTCACTTTTCAATCAGTGAAATGAGTGTAGGGGTATGTTAGTTGGTCTTGAAAGGGAAATTGGCAGGATCCTAGCATTGATCCATTGCCAGCCCGCTTCACCCTCCAGATGCTCTCCAGTTAATTGCACCCCACGACATTGAAAGGCATTTCTTATGTCCATAGGGTATCGCCGGACTAACCAGTTCTGGATGAAATATGGCAGTGCCGGCGTCTGTTCGATTACAGCCTCCTTGGGCGTGAGGTGCAGGTCTCCACCCCATGACACTTTCCACTGCAGGGGACTGGCTTATTGTGTGAACCAGGTCAGACCAGTAAAACCCATTGGCATTGTGCTGATGCTTTTACTGTAGTAAACAAATCGGCCAACTTTCAAACGTCGGCACTCCAGTGTGTCTGGTAAAGGCACTACCATTCTTAATTGACCCCAATTCGTTAATGCCATATTGGAAAACACCAGTCTGCCTAGGTTTACCGAAAAATAATAAATGCCCCTGTCATATGAAGGTGATGCAATGGCGAAGTGTTAAAAAAAATGCTACTCTTCCCAAACACCCCCCCCCCCCCCCCCCCCCACCCACCCACTCCCAGCAACCACCCCTTTGCATTTCTCAAGGAATGCTCCCTGGAACCACGCCCTCCCGAATAAAGTTCCCTTTCATCCCAATTTTCAGAGTATCATTATAGAAATGTATGTGTTTGGCGGGTCTGCACACTTCAACCTCTATCCAATAGGTGAGCTTACAAAGCCCCGTCTGGTCATTGTAGGAGCATCAGCCGGTCTGCATTCAAAAAGGCTGTGGAGACATCCTGGCATTTGCTTTTTAATCATTGGAGAGGTCATGGAAAGTGCTCTGTGCACCAGTGTGCATTGTTTGTTTAGGAAGGTAAGGGGTCGTTGGACTCTGTAACCATGCAATCGCTAATCTCTCATTCAGGCTGCAAATAAGTGAGGAATTTAGCAACCCTTCTCAGATGGATTTGTCCCGTCACATTCACGTTTTGCTTTATCTGCGTTTACTATCATGTCACACTCAAAAGTGTAATTACCCACATTTATAAGCACATTTCTATTGTGTGCACTGCGTGGCATGTAAAGGTTTCAGATCACAAAAGGTACACTTTCTCCATCGACTCCTCCATTTTTCTAGTGGCATGTAGGTAATGGATTTAAGGGGCATGGATCCAACACTGGTCAAAATGACCAGATTGAACTTTATGTATAAGAGGACTATTCATATTATTTTAGGGGAGTTTGGCGGGGGCAACAACCAAAATCAAATTTACGTCCTAGAAAGTTCATTAGCTCCGGGCCTCCGTGTAAAATACTGCCTTTTCATTGCGGCACCCCTTTCATTAGAAATGCAGGCATCACCACCCTCGCAGCTCAGGTTTGAGGGTGGTTATCGTTGCAATGTGGTGCCTGGCAGAGGGTCGGTGGAGCCATTAGGCAGCAACACTTAATTAACTGATTTGCATGTCTCCTGTTGGGCCATTGCCCTTTCGCAAAATCAAGCCTAACAGGTGGCATTCAGGAGAGGCAAATGTTGCCTCGTAATTTTGGTGCGGACCTCCCTGCCAGGCCCTGCCCCATTTCAGCCACTCCCCGTAAGATCACTGGCTCCATTTGGCAGGCCACTCAAAGCACTGGGTGGGAGACAGCCCAATTGGTCTATTGCAGGCCTTGCAAGCGTTCAGATTAGTAAAGTGCAAGGAGAGGGCAAGTGTACAATATGAACAGTGCAACGAGAATATGAGCATAAGCAAGTTAAGTGCTTATGTCTGGGGGGGGGGGGGGGCGGAACAAGAGCATGGGGAGCGAGAAGGGGGCGCGTGTAGAACTGTTGGATAAAGAGCCTATGTGCGAAGAGGGGAGGCCACGGCAGAATAAAGTGGGAAAATGCAACCGTGCATACCAATGACTACTTCAGATTAAGCTGTTAAAACCTTTCTCTGAGTCTAACATTTTCCTCCACTTTAAAGGCAAAGAGTAGGTCGTTCCATTGGCATTTTATAGTCCCTGGAGCTACTTGAGCGCATCAGTGATATCTCTTGCAGCTGTACTAAGAACCACACTACTCTCAACCTCCAGACGAGTCTTCATTTTTTAGATATTCTCTTTTATGGGATTAAATCCCCTGATAGACAAGGAATGAAGAAGAACCAAAACCTTAAACTAAAGGACAAGACCCATTAGAGTGCAGATTGTGAATATAGAAAATAACTACCATAACCTTGCTCAGCCATCATGAGTCCCTCATATCTCAGCAAATCCCAGTTTAGCAATCCTGCAGCACCTCGCATAACTGGACGCGACCCTTTGCAGAACTTAATTTCAAACCCTGCATAGCACAGATAGGAATCAAGGGGAGCTGGGAGCTATTTAGCTCCTGATTGTAGACTAAAGAAGCCTGGTTAGCTTGTCACCAGCGGCTACCAAGAACACATTTTGGCTCTCCAAGACAGCTAATGCTGAACAAACAGATCTACGTGATTCGACCGCGGCTGATTTTACCGCGGCCCAGGTTTGCATGTGAAATGTACAAACCACAAAAGTTTCGTACATTTCCCATGCAAACACCGGTACAAAACCCCTACATACCCACAACACACCCTCCCCCAGTCCCCCAACATAAACAAACCCTACTTACCTTCTCTTCACGCTGTCTCCCTGCGGCGCCGGTTCCCTTTCACTTTGTGATCGGGAACCGGCGCTGCAGGGTTTTTTATTCTTTTTTTTTATATATATATATATATATATATATATATATATATATATATATATATATATATATATATATATATATATATATATATATATATATATATATATATACACTTACCTACAATGCTACCACCAAAGGTTCGAACCTTTTGGTGGTAGCATTGTTTTGGGCTTTTTGTACAGTTGGACCTCTTGTCTTTGGTCCGATCGATCGTACAATACCGAACAAACGCACCTGTGTGATTTTAACTGTCAGTTTGTACGACATTTGAGGTGACATAATGGACAAAATTATGTTTGCATTTTATGAGTACATTGTATTTGCTGTGTAATAGCTCCTTGTTCCTCGGTGGTAGCTCCTGGTTAATGCTGGATGCGCAGGAGCTGTTTATAGCTACTGCTTATCCAATCTTAATTTCGATCCTTGCTATACTTGTACATTAGAATTGGGCTATAATGTAACCCCTCGCTGAGCCCGTGCAGCCCCACTTTCAGACTAATTTGGTCATACTAGAATTCGATCTTTAATCACCCTTACAGATTGATGCATATTTTTGCTTCCATCCTCTGAATCTATGCCATCTCGACTTTCTCATCTTGGAGTCTTGCACACCTGCTGGACACTGGCCTTGCACCCTTTGTAGCTTTTTACTCCCGACTGTGATATCTTGATTTTGTTTGTGTTTGAAACTTCTGTTTCTAACCTCTGTAATACTGGGTGTTAATAATAGTGCTCAATTTAGCTTGATGGAAAAAGGCCTGAATGGGCAGCACCACCTCGAGGTTTGGCATTGGAGTTTTGCAGCTTTCTGCCCATGCCATTGCTTTTGGCGAGAAGCCATCCTGAATTGCCTCCAAATGTCTTTTACAAACTTTCCCTTTGTTCGGTGTAGGTGGCTTATGCAAGCCCAGTCTCACGGTCAATTTAAGGGACCTGTCATTGGCATTTGTGATAGTTTTGTAGACCGAGGCAGAAGTTTGCTCTGGTTGTTCAGAAGAGTTAAAATATAAAAAATCGAAATACAATTTAGTTGGTAAAACATTGAGGTAGGATCACTTTGTATTAAATCCAAACGTTTCCAGACCGTAGTGAACAGTCAAAAGGGGTGTGCAGCCTCTTTTGATTGCTGCAGAGATCTTTTGATTGCTGCAGAGACAAGCAGCCCACTGACCACCTTGCATGACAGTGAAATTTCAGACTGTAACTAATCTGGAGGAGGGAATGTTCGGAGCCATTCCAAAACGGGTAATTCATCATTTGAAGTAGGTGCGACTTGAACTGGGGTATATTTATAGGGCAACAATTAATGCATGGAATCTGTTGCCTCCTCCCTCCTCTCTTCCACCACCCAGAGTGCCACACCAGTATATCTGTATCTAATTCATTCAAGCCCTGTTTAGAACCATATCCTACCTCACCCCTGTGCCATGGATCAGCCAAGAATTGGGCCGGTGTGTAGAAAGAATATATAGTGATGAATAGGAGCATTAATATTTGCACACTAAATACTCCACCTCATTCGGTGGCCCAAATGCTTTTTTTTTTTTAGGATAACACAAACCAGACTCTTTAACCCCACAACATGTACAGTTTTCATATTTTGGTTATTTCCATCGTGGTTACATAAACACAGGTCTATAGAATACTTCAGATACCTTGGTCACTCACAAAATGCTCTGTACAAGAACTGTAATGCACCCTGGTCATAACAGAATAATTGAACTTCACAACACTTCACATGGGGTTTACTCTATTTAATGTAGTACCTTGAAACCTGATACATTTGGCAGTAGACTTTACCTGAAGTTTAATGTGAATAGCATGCACCACTTTTCTATTGACAAAAGCAATTTCACACATGCAGTATGTTTTATATCTCCATGCGCACTTGGCAATAGTAGCAGTATTGGAGCGCAAAAAAATGCACTGTATACTCAGAAGCCCGGAGGAGGGGGTAAACTCCTCAGTTTAATGGTGCAAATTCGTTTTTTATGGTGGAGTAATTAATAAACCTGAAAGAAAAGGAAATTGGCTTTCTGTGATGATTTGCAGAAACGAGTGCCGTAATGTTCTGTGAGGAAAATGGGGCAGCGCAAGAGTATGGAAATTAGTGCCGAAATGTAAAGAGGTCTGGGCGCCCATAGGCAATAAAGGACACGGAATGATAACCTTGTTGGGCATGTACCCACTCAGTTTGCATATCCACTCTTGTCCCGCCCACTTGAGCAGTCCGGAACCGAAATGCTATGGAAATCCTCTTTTGAACAAGAGTACTGTGCCATGTTCTTTCTTGCACAGGGGCGCCCTGACATCTTTTTGTGTATGTGTATATATATATATATATATATATATATATATATATAATGAGAATTGACCATTTTTCCTCTACCACTATGCAAAGAAGAATCTCTTTGATCAGTGGTCATTTCCTCATCCTCTACCGAGGATATGCTTAGAGTGAAGGCCCCGATTTCAAAGTTGGAAAGACACTTTTCTGCCCTAGCACAAAAACAGATATTTTACTCTGGAAACCCCCTTTGCTTTAAGGCAGGGTCTGGGGAAGAGGGGGCAGTTGAGGATTTGATTTTTATGCACCCCTGCCTTTAGGATATTTTGGGATTGGCAAAAAGAAATGGGAGTACCCAATCACTTGAACTCCTTTTTTATTCTCACTGGAAGCAATGCTTATGGGGTACGGGGAATTCTAGTTCTTGTCCATGTACCACTACCTTAACCACCAGTGAATTGGATTTATTTATTTATCAGACCATGATTTTGCTTCGATTAGCATGCCTTTTTTTTTGCTCCTACAAAATTGAGTAGTCTGTATTTTGGCGTTTTACTTGCTACTGTGTAGTTACACAAGTGATAACCAGGACAAGCACTACACGCTTTTTTGAAATTGCCAGTATTGTGATGTCCCTTCACCTATCCATTAACCAAAATGCCAGCGATATCACATGCCCAATGACATCGCAATAAGATATAGGCATGATAATTGACCCAGATTGCATTGCAGGAATGAATGTTTCAAAAATTAAACATAATCTGTAAGGTGCTGCATGGCATCCCAAGG
This sequence comes from Ambystoma mexicanum, assembly GCF_040938575.1. Taxonomy (NCBI): domain Eukaryota; kingdom Metazoa; phylum Chordata; class Amphibia; order Caudata; family Ambystomatidae; genus Ambystoma; species Ambystoma mexicanum. Next base: position 677,826,307 of record NC_090927.1, on the reverse strand, counting down.
CTCTGCCGTCTCATGCCAGTGCAGCCTCAGTGCCCCAATGCCACTTTTCACAAGTAAATGCCCCCTGTGCATGGTCTCGTTAGCATATGATGGCAGCACCTGGACCGAAGTTGCACATTTCATGTTATGTGCAGCCTCAAATGAGTTCTGTGTGCCAGTAAAGGCTGTATATAGCTGGTAGGATAGTCAAATGCCATCTGCATTTTTCTTTTTTCTCAGTTCGTCAATCGGACACCATGCACACTATTCTCACAAAGGTAGGATCATGCCACAGCTTCACCTAAAAGACACGCAGGAGGTCATTACGACCCAGGCGGTAAGTATCTGATATTACCGCCATGGCGTAACGTTTACGCCGTGGATCGATGGCGGAAAGAGCGTCACATTCCGACCCATCGCGCACAAGCATTACGCCATGGCGGTAATGGCCCCTACCGGCATCGTATGCCGCGCAAGGTGCACTACCGCCACCCATTTTAGCGGCAACCGTAGTGAGCAGACACCGTAGTTAGCGGTGACCGTAATTAGCGTCACCGTAAATAAGCGGAACCGGAAGTAGTGTCATCGCGGCGGAATGGGAAACAGCACGGCGGCCAACTTGAAAAACACAATCCATTGCCATCCTCCCCAACCATACCAGATCCAACTCTGAGACCTGTCCCAACCCATCACCCACCCAATTACCTACATAAAAATGCCCAAAGTTGTGAAGAAGGCATGCGATCGGCAGCGCCAGGACCGATTTTCTCGGGAGGAACTGACCATGCTCGCTGAGACTCTTCAGGACAATGCTGCTGTAGTATTTTCGACGCAAATGACCAGGCCAGCAATAGCCAAGAAGGCCATTTGGTCCCTGGTGGCAGAGAGTGTCAGTGCGGTGGGGACCGTACCCCGCAACCCACAGCAGTGCAGGAAGCGGTGGGATGACCTGAGGCTCTGCGTCAGAAGCATCATCTCCGCTAATCGCAACCTGGGCCTGGCTACTGGGGGAGGATCTGACTCCCTATCAAACTCCAACCATGGGAGGAAATATGTGCCAGCACAATAGGCATGGAAGGCATCGAAGGTGTAGGAGGGATGGAAAGAGGAGCGCCGACATCAGGCGATGATGGTAGGTGCCTCAAATCAAGACATGCTATAGTCCATTCATGTGTAGCACAATGTTGCCCTAGAGTGTAAATGCAACACATCAGCTGGACACTGCCCACAGCCACATGCGACCTCCACCCTGTATACATGTAGCATGCACACCCTAACTGCAGGCACCCACATACCTCCATCCTTATTCCACACAAAAAGGAGACAACCTGCATGCCCCTGCCTCAAATGTGCCTCATCTAGTGACCAAAATCATGTCAATCATTGCCATTCCAATGTCCGCAGACCCATCAATAACGCTCTCCCTCCTTTGCTCCACCACAGGCTCAGAATCCAACCCCGAGGATGAGGACACCCCTGCCACAAAAAAAAGCCAAGAGGCCCAAGACCACCGTGCACAGACCCTCCACCTCAGCTGTAGTGAGCCAGACCCCGCAGCAGGCAAAATCCTCTGCCAGCACACAGGACGGGCCACCGACAGGCACCCCAGCAGGCAGCAGGCCAGCAGCAGCACCACCACACGTCCCCACATTGTCCACCACCGAAGGCACCGCTTCTGCAGGCATCAGCACCATAGGGGAAACAGCTGCCATTGCAGCATGCTCTGACTCCGATACAGAGGAGCCCGATGTTGGATGCCCCACTGACCTGCCTCATTCCCCCTGTTTGTCCCATACCAGCCCCCATGAGGATCCCACACAGGGGCACCCAGAGGAAGAGGACTGGCCATCCACCCCATGCCCTGCTGAAAGTCCACAGGAGGGGAGCAGCCCCTCCGTGGCACCACCTGGAATGGGCATGGCCCAGCAGAGGCAACAGTCCCTTCAGGATGTCATTGCACGTCAGCAACAGCTGTCCACGCTCCTCAATGAGCATGCTGCGGAATGTGGTGGGGGTGGGGGGGAGGGGGGGGCTAGGGCCGCCATAGAACAATCTACGGAGACCCTAAGGTCCGAAATTGAGCGGAGCACGGAGACCCTGAGGGCTGCAATGCAGTCCACCTCAAGGGACATTTGTGGGGAACTTGCCGCCGTGTGCTCTTGGAGCTGTCACACACCCTTCAGGACATGTATGCACGTGAGCAGCCAGGGACATCCTCCGCTGCCAGTTCTGCCCAAAGCAGCCCCGTCCGACGATCAGGACAGAACCTGCGCTCCACAGGCAGGGGTGCCCTAGGGGCCGGGAGAGGGGGCTTACAATAGCGTGTGCCCACTGTTACAGGCATCTTTAGCCACTCACAGGGTGCGTGTTGGGTTGTTCAGGGGGGAGGGGGTGTGTTGGGGTGTTCAGGGGGGAGGGGGTGTGTCACAAGAATTTACAATTGAAATACACATTTTCCTTTTTCCCAAATCAAATGTGTGGACATTTTCATTGCATGTATGTGCTTTATTGGCGTACAGTACACAGTGTGCATGACCCAGAGACACAGTGCCCCAAGTGCCGTCTCCATGTGATACACACCAGCCATGTGTGCTAGAAGCATTGGTCGATGATGTTTTGACGCATTTCACGCCCCTCCTGTGCATCGCCTCCTCCATGAGGTGCGGTCCCATCTGCACCCTCCTCATCGTCAGGTGGTTGCAGTTCTGCGTCAGGGGCACATTTCGTCTGATGCACATATTGTGTAGCATGACGCATGCCATGACCCTCTTTGCCACCTTCTCATGGCGGTACAGGAGTGCCCCGCCAGACCTGCTGAGGCAGCGAAACCGTGCCTTCAAGAGGCCGAATGCCTGCTCAATGACCACACGGGTACGTGTATGTGCACGGTTGAAGTCCTCCTCGTGCTGGTGCCACCATGGCTTGCATCCAACTGTTAATTTGGACCACTTCTAAATGCACTAATTGATTGACGCTATGCGACCGGTATATGCTCATAGCTCTCATGGCCTGTTTTGCATGCCATCAACCAATGTATGCAGAGGGGTAGAGTGCTTTGTGAGTGTCCATCCACTGTGTTCGTTCATGCCGTTTGTTTTGGTAGCCTGGCACGTGTCCTGTGATGTCAATGCTCACATCATTGCAACATTGCTGTCGGCCTCATCATGACCCCAGTGAGCAATACTGATGGGGACATTTTGGGGGCCCTGCTGTCTGTGTAATGGTGTGTTGATGTTTCTGTCCGTCATGTGCCTCCTTCGTGCGCAGTTATGGGGGACAGGCCTTTCGGTTGACGGTGTTTGGTGACGTGCATGTAGGTGCATTTCGTTGTCAATGTGGTCTGAATTGGTACAATGCACTTGCAGATGGTTGTGTCATGGTTGGGACACGACCTCATTCACATGGTAGGGCTGCATACATCATGTATTGGGTTTACTGGTGTTGGGTGAAGTTTGGGTTGCTTTAGGGTATGATCTGGCTCTGTTGTGTCTGCTACTCACAGCCAGGTGGAGTATGCATCATTTCCCCCCCCCCCCCCTTTCAGCCAGGTGGAGTATGCATCATTTCTCCCCCCCCCCCCCCCTTTCAGCCAGGTGGAGTATGCATTGGTACGTCGTTCACCTACCCACTTCACATTTCCATGGTCATGACATTAGACTCACCGAGTAGCCAGGATCTTGGGCCTGCATGTCACTCCATGTAGCGTGGTATTGTGGAGTTCCTCAGGACCATTGACTCATGGGTTGCTCCGGGGAATCGGGTACAACAATGTGTGATGATCCTGTTGGAGTCACAGACCATTTGCACGTTGATTGAGTGGAATTGTTTCCGGTTGCGGTACGGTACCTCCATGGCATGTGGAACCACCAATTCCACATGGGTGCAGTCGATGGCACAAATGCAACCAGGTATGCCGGCTAGTGCATGGAAACCCACTTTGGTGTTTGCAATCTCCTGGGCGGTCCGTGGTAATGAGATGTGGTCGTCTGTGTGCTTGTGGAGGGCATCGAGCACTTGGATAAGTGTACGTGAGAATAATGGTTGTGAAATGCCATGCAAGTGCCCCACTGTGTGCTGGTAGGTGCCTGTGGCCAGGAAGTGGAGTACAGACACTACCTTCAGTAGGGGTGGGATGGCGGTTGGTGTTTCTATCATGACGATGTCGTTGTGTGTCATGTCTACGATGGCGGTGATGGTGTCCCAGTCCAAATGGTACAGGGTGTGGATCTGCTCAGCAGTGAGGTTGAATGGACTGGCTCTGATGCGTGGGATTGGGGGCTGCCTGCGTGGTGGCACTGGCTGTGCTTGTGGGGCTTGCTGGCCCTGCCCTCCGTCTCCTCTGTGCTGCCTGTTGTTGTAGCAAATGCGTTGCTATCAGGTCCTCCAGCCCCAACATTGCTAGTCCTATTGGTATCATTGTGGAGTGTGACGGTGTGGGGAGGGGTGGGGTGTGCTTTGTGTGCTTCCTGAGTCTGTATTGCCTCCACCTGTGCTGTTTCTGTGCACCTGTGGCAGCTGGATTTACTTTACATGGCCATTTACGGTTGGTTCGCGATGGTGTAATTAGCACCATGGCGGTAAGGTACTTAATGGGCTGGGTGATGGCGTTAGGTGCATGTCCGCTTGGGTCGGCATTCGCGTACCTTTCCGCCATGCCGGTAATTACGGTGTGGGAGGTCGCATGCGCGCGTCCTTGGAGCAGTTAGCGGCAGCGTTAACTACGATGCCGCTAATGGCATCGTAGTTAACGGTCACGGGTCATAATCGGACCTAGCAGAAAAGGATGGCGGTAACCATTTACCGCCATCGTTTTTCACTTAGCGCCAGGTTCGTAATGAGGCCCGCTGTCTACTGTGTGACTGCTTTACATACTGAAAGCATTACTCGCCCATCTAGTGTCCAGGCCACATATAATTGATACTAGGGTTTCCTCTCTTGCCCCTCTGTGGGGACCTACCAGGTTTTCAGATAACCGGACGGCAGCTACAAAATCTATCAACCACTCAATTATTAATGAGGATATATGGCTGCTCCTTGCTGGATAGAGGTAACATGCATTATTTAGAATAGTCGGCCCCTGAAGGAAATCCTTCAAGCAATATATGGCATTGAAACTTGTAGGTCACGAACTGAGGGTTTAAGGAAGCTACGTAAGTAGACAGTACCCACATGAATGTCTAATTAATTTGCCATCACGAAATTGTATTTAACAATGGTGTTTGTTAGTTTATATACGGTTTTCCATTTAGTGTTGATGTTTTTGTGAAGCTCATTAAGGGGAGCATTTAGTATCTTGGGGTTTATTTGTTTCCCCCCCACCCTCTACCTGTGGAAGTGGGTTATGTTTCTGAATTTGAGTGTTGGAGCCATGGCTGAGGATTGGCCTTTTTGAGACCAAGAACAACCCTCTCGTTGGCTGCCTGCACTTTCCTGGAATGCCACAGATCCACAACCCAGTTTTTGGTTTCAGGGTGCAATTATTTACTCTCAGGATGCAATGATTTACCCTTCCATTTCTTCTTCCACTGGCCTTTCCTCTCCTCAAACATATTGTATTAGGAAAATTCCTGCTGATTTGGCAAATGGGCTTTTCACCCATTATCCTGCTGTCAACGCTCAGCTGCTTGATGAGTAGGGGTATTGTGTGTGTACTGTAGAAAGTAATAATTGTGTTCTTGTTTAGCATTTTATGCCCTATGCCTCCCAAGTCTTAGTGCTGTAACTTAAAATGTGTATTTTGTTAATGGTAAAGCTTGCACTCACCAGAGCCACGTGTATTTTATGTTAATGGGGCTGCCCCTGCTATCTCTGAACCAGTGGTTTTGAGTCTAGGGCCAGGGGTACCAATGGAGTCTCCATGGGTGCATACTGGTACTTATGACATTCATGTATACATATAGGGGAGAGTTAAAGGGGCTTCACCCTTGTAGAATAATTATTTGGACACGTATATCAAAGGCACTACTTCCTTAAGTGAGACCACATGTTGCAGTAATTGGTTACTGGGCAACTGTTCAATGTATTACTTGGCAATGTGCATCTTATGAATTAAGTTGAATATCACCCTTTCATATTTTTAATGCTGGATTCCTTCTGGCTCTAAATGTTGTAATTTTATAATGTGCACAATGTATTGACTTCAGGAGGCAGATCTGGTGCCTGGATTCGATGCAGTCTCCTGCTGTCTGAACAAGTGTTTCAAAAATAAGCACTTGACCTCACTGTCATTTTACCTGCTATTGGAAAGTAGGAAGGATAGTCAGACACTTTGGAAGCTTCCAGAAATTTATGTGTCCTGGATAGCACAGGGGCAACACGCTGGTCTTGGAAGCAAGACCACCAGAGCAACAGAGGTTCGAATCCCGGATCCGCGCTTAGAAACTAAACTCTGGTACAGTATTAGGCGTGTTTTTTTAAAAAAAAAACGATTAAAGGATCATCTAAGTCTATACGCATCTAGATTTTCAACATCCCTTACAAAAAAAACTAATACACCCAATAGACTTTGTTGCAAGAAGTTTCTACAGTGGATCTAAATTGAGTGACTTTTTTTTTTCTTTAAATTTGCAACGATTTCAAATTTTTTGCATGTGAGCAGTTTACAGGGGGAGATGGGCAGTTGGTAAGGCCAGTGCTGCAATGTGCTTTCATTGCGCTGTCTGGGTGGACTGATGTAGCAGGGCTGCAAAAGCCTGTTCCACTTATACCCAGTTGTACAAGTACACTCCCAACTCTGAGTAAAAGGATACAGGACAGAAGTGCAAAAGTAAAACAATGAATATATCTTTCTTTTGCAAAGTTCTAACACTAAATGTACAATTTTCAGCTTTGATGCAGTAGTTTAAAAGGTGAATTTCGACTCTTTTTATAATAAGATATTGCCGTCCCTCCATTAGGGGAATACTGCAAGAGTTGTATGGCCAAAATGGGAGCTCGCGGAAAAGTTGAAGGTGGTCTTGGGAAGGGCAAGGCTGTGTTTTGGCTGAAACCTTGAGTTTATTTATGAATGATTTGGACCAGTTGCTTGCTTCACAAGGGTTGGATGTTTTTGATGATTACAAAAATAGAGGTGGCCACATTTTAGCAGCCTTTAGTATTCTGCTAATTATTGTGAACCTTCTCAGCATGCAATGCTAGCTAAACTGATCTAAGGAATGAGGTGTACCCAGGATGCTGTTCAGCGTTCGTGGCGAGTGCGTGCTGTTTGTTGCTTTGATTATTGTTGGGTCCCCAGGCAGCTTGGTGTTTTAGTGACTTTAAATATTACAATTTTGAACCTTCGTTTAATGGAGAAACGTACCCTGATATAACGCCCTCTACAGAGACAATCCGTCCCCGAAATTCTGGGCCTTTTTGTTTTGTTGAAAATGGTACATCAAAATAATGACGTGGTCTCCAACTTTGAAACCTGGGAAAGTCACCTGCAGTATTTCATACAAATTAAGGAAGCTTGTTTACAAAAAAAATAACCTGGCTATTATCTCGCTAATGTTTTATATCTGATTGCAGCCTCTAGACTGCTTCCCCAAAAACATATGCACAAAAGGCCGCAGCACACTTTGACACATTGTATATCCATTTTTGGTCAAGGGGCAGGAGGACCGGTAGAGGTAAGTGATTGAGGCAGGTGAAGCATGGTGGTGTGGAGGCAGGGAGGGTGTGGAATGCAAAATGGACCATGAGAAGGAGGGCTGGTGGTGGTATAAGGCTGACTTTGTTGCCTTCTGTAGCATCAGTCTTTTGTTTGTGTGGGTTGAACCACAAAACTTTATATTCTAGACAAACCTATTTAACGTCTGCAATATGAATAGTCAAATTGTCCCTGTTTGTCAGCATCACATTTTAAAGAAAAACAGAACTAGTACCCTGCAAGGGTCAATGAGCTTTTTACAAGCAAGTTCATTGGCACTTCCCGGGCCATTATACCCAGCCGCTGCGGCTCTGGGGTTCCTTCCGCAACTGACTGCTATGTAAAGGGAGAAGGGACTAAAAATAGTCCCTTCTCCAGATCCCCAGCGGCTTTTTGTTTTTATTGTTCTCGAATCGGCTGTCGCAGCACCGTTTCTCGACTTGAGGAAAAATTGCAATTAGTACTCTGGTACGATGTGCCGGGGTACCAATAATGGCAATTTGACCCGAGAAGGGGGTCCTCATTACTTGCCGGGTAATGCCCCCCCCCCGGGGCTCCGTCAAAGCCCTCTCTTCGCTTGGCCTTCTAATGGCCTCAGGGATATTACCTGACCGGTAATGCCCCCCCCCCCCCCCCCCCTCTCTTTGGGTGATACTGTCTAATTTGCAACCTATATCTCACTTATTTTCTCTACACCATAGACCGGTGTTGGTATCAAACATTGGATTCACGCTATTCAAGGATTAGTTTTACTCTAGATTATATGGCATTGTTGGTAATTGTTTGGCCATGAATATAAAAAAATATAGGGTATGATTGGCTACTAAGTCTACAGGCTTGGATTTAGGATATGCACTTATTTCTGGAAAGCTTATAATTTATTTCAAGGGTTATACGAGCAAGAGTATACATTTGAGGAAGCAAACTAATTGCGTTTTAATCTGTATTGGGCGTCCTTTCCTTTCGGCACAATGTTATTTGGAAAAATTATATTGGTTATTTAAATTAACTATTTTTTCTGGGGGGGGAAAGTGGAGGAATTAACTTATTTCTGATACCACAGGGGTATAAAAATCTAGTCCAAATTTCCCACTTTGTAAACCGGCAAAGAAGTCTAAATTGCTGCAAATCTGTAACGTGCTCTACATCAAATCACATGTGTCACAAATCCAGATAGAAATTGCCCGTCTTTGACCATTATGCCTTGAGCAATCAAATTCTGGGGCATACTATTTTAAATATACCTTCACAACGTTTCCTTTGTAGCCCAGTCCCCATTCATTGCATAGCTTGAATCTGCAGATTTACAGTGAACTCTGCCGATCCCATGTATTTGGCCTTAAATACTTGAACTCCACCAATGCAGTATCATTGGATGCAGCATTTTCTCAATGGCCTGACCTGCCATAGGTTCTCCTCAGATAAAGACTCTCCCAAATATCCACCCCATGTTAGGGGTGTCACGGTATTAGTTTTATGATGGTACGATAACCTTCTTGCCAAATGACAGTGTATCATGGTTATCGCGGTATAGCAGGTGGAGTTAACCAATCTTAACAAATATATTTTCTAAAAGGTCATAAATTGTCAGATTTATCACAAACAAAACCAGGCACCCAGGGCCAGAATTGGGCTTTTCAACATACTTTCCACTGAAATGCCACCCCTTGCTTCCACCAAACACAAACACACGTGTGGAGAGGAGGAGGGGGGAGCCATGCTGCGACTGGCAAAGCAAACTGAATACCTTTTCTTAAGTGGTCATTTAGGCTTTTAGCTCCCCCACTGGCTCCTGGTGAAGATGAACATGTTGCCATCTTTATAACCTGCATGCCACAGATCAATGGAGGCTGATGGTAGTATATGCTTGTGCGCATACACGCACACTCTTTACGTTACAGCCTTTAGTTTACTTGCGGGCCAAAAGGTGTTCAGTAATCACGGACATGTTACCCTTTGGTATGGCAGCAGGGAGCACCCACAGAGATGAGTGAATTTCGCAGTGTGACTTGTTATATGTAAATTCAATGCTAGAACCAGGGAAATCCCCCATTGTCATATGTTTAGAAAATATTATCCATTATAAATATATAAACCCCAAAGCCGCCAACCTAAAGTAAACCCTTTTCCTTCTTGGCACTGTATTTATTCTTCCTAGTGCTCACATATTGATTGTGTCAGGCACATGTGGTTTATGGAATGGCATTAAAAACTGCTCCAACTGAAACTACTTGGCAGATGGCACATCCAACAGTGCAAGACCAAGACTGCACAGCACTTGCTTACTGCAGCCTTTCCGAATCAGATTGAAAAGCACACTTAACGGTATATACGGTATAAACAATGTGACGGTTATTATTGTTCAATTGAGTGGTTCACGGTATCTTTAATGGAATACCGTTATACCGTTACATCCCTACCCCTTATTTTGATTGTTGCAATTTATTTTGCCATGTGACAAGGGTAGTTTTTCCTCCTATACAGAATGATCGAATTGTGCTCAGATGTATTGTCCTTCCTTTTTGTAATGGTTCTAGGCTGTTGTCTAGAATCGGGAGAATCCTTCATGCTCCAATAACTGGAAATGTGAAAGTTCTCCAGCTTGGGGTCTGGCATGGATTCACATGCTCATGAATATTCCCCGTCGTCAGGCTGGGAATCCTCGGTAAAGAAATATCAGTTTCGTTTCTGATCTGTCTTTCGTAGTAGTAACCAATCACTGATCTCTGCGTCATACTGACCACAGCCAATGACTGCCATCTCCCTAAGCCCCGCCTCTGGCAGCCATCTTCAGATTTTTACCGCATGTTCTAGTGTTGGGATCCTCGTGCTATTGCTCTCGAGCTTTAGTGCGTTTTCGCGCTTTTTCATAGGAAAATTCTCTTTTCGATCAAAAGAGCCTCAAGCTCCACCGTTTCTTTATCCGATCAACGGGGACCCGTGTCGGATTCCTCTACGCCCCTCAAGGGTGACGATTTCGTCGAGCCACGCTTTTGGAGGACTCCAGAAGTTTTTCAGGCCCATCTCGGACATGGCCCAGGAGAAGGGAAGCTCGACGCCCGGAAAGCTGTTCAGGGTCTGCCCTGGATGCCAGCTTCAGAATGTCTTTAAGGAGGACGAACACTCCCTCTGCCTCTACTGCCTGCATGAGGACAAGACGCACGTGGAGAAGGACTGTGCGTTTTGCGGCAATATGTCGGAGCGGACCATGAAGGACCGCCATTTGCGTCTCGCCAACTGGCTGGAAGGGAGGAGCCCTTCAGGCGAGAAAAAGGTCCGAGCGGTCTTCTAAGACCTTTGAGGGTGCCCCGGCGATGGGGGCCCAACAAAAGGCCAAGCACCGCGAGTCCACTGGCACCGGGAGCGCCGAACGGTCGGGCTCTACGGTTGCCAGGCAGGGCGCATCCTCCCCGGTGCCATCAACCACGAGCCAACGCTCTGGCTCGGGTAAGAGGAAGGCCGAGCACCCGGCGAAGCTCCTGGAGAGACCCCGGTCGAGCTCAAAGTCCCCATCGGAGGGGGAGCGAGGCGGTGACCCTCCCCCCTCACGGAGAAGGCGGTGAGCGCACCTAAGGTGGTGAAAGCCTTGATCCACCATGCCAAGGCCTCTATCGAGAAAGTCGCGGCGGCCCTGGCTCAGCCTGTGGAGGCTACACCAGTGGAGGCGACCTCGGGGGGGGGGGGGGGGGGGCCCAGAGGAGCTGATTAAGTCTTAAGCCACGGCATTGGCGTGGAAGAAGACCACCCTGTGGGGAGGGACCCCGATGTAGGAGACGACGAGAACGTCGAGGGTGCCGACGAGGCTCCTGACCGCCTGTCGGAATCCCCTCCAGTGCCGCAAGACAACTCAGCGGCCATTTTGTTGGCTATACAGTCCTTATGCTCGGAGATCAGGACGAGATTGCCGTTACCACCAACGGAGGAACCGCTCCCGGCGGGGGACCCGGAGCCAGGCCCTTCTGGGAGCCCTCCTCCTAAGAGAAGGATTCATCCTCCACCTCCTTTTCAACCATTGCGCCCTGCTCAGCCCTCCTCCCCGTCCACGACCTGTGGGGATGATACGGGGACGGACACGGCTGCAACGGGAACAGACGAGGTTTACGACGAGGATCTTCCGTCGTCACCTCCTCCCCGGGCTTCCCCGCCCGACGAGATTGGATCGTTTCATGCCATGATCGCCAGGGCATCCAAGCTTTTCCAGCTCTGCCCGGAAGAGAAGAAGGAAGGTTTCCTTTATCAACGGCGCGAGGCCAAGAGGAAGACGGTCCTCTCCGTACCTCCTACTGGACGATATTTGGGATGAGGGCCTCGCGCTCCTCAAGAACCCATCCACGACGCGGCACAGCCGACCCCGGACTCGGTCGTCTCCGCAGCGGCCAGGAAGAAAGCGGGGGGGGGGCGTGGCCTCTACGTCGACCTCCCCGCCGGACGGCAAGGGAAAGAAAGATGGGACGCAGGGTCATCTCGTCTGCAGCGACGACGATTAAGGCGGCCAACGCCTTGGCTATCGTAGCCCGCTACGACAGGGAGTTGTGGTACAAACTGGGCCCCCTGCTGGACTTCCTACCGGACGACAAGAGGGCGGATGCCCTAGAGATCTTGCAGGAAGGAGAGGTGGCGTCGGACCACGCCATTACGATTGCGACGGACATCGCTGACACTGGATTTCGCCAGTTGGGCAACGTGTGCCTTAGATGGCGTGGATGGCTCAAGGCAACGGACTTCCGGCAGGACGTGCAGACCAGAGTTTTGGATATGCCGTTCGACGGGAGCAACCTGTTTAGGAAAACAGTGGACGATTCCCTACAAGCCATCAAGACGGACACAGAGACGGCCCAGGCTCTTGGTGTTCTCCAGCAACGATGGCCGCCCTTTCGGAGCACCGGAGGCAAGCAGGGTGCCTCCAAAGGTTCCGGTGGCGGATATTCCACCTACTGTCAAGCGGGCCGTTCGTCGTCACAGGAAGCCTACAGGGGACGAGGCAAGTTGGGCGGACCCCGCCGTCGTCGCCAGGGAGGACAAGGCGGCAAAGACTCGTCGAAGCAGGACTGAACCGGCCGTGGGGTCGGGCCCCCACCAAAGCATCCCGGTGGGAGTCCGGCTGGCGAACTTAGCGTGTGGGAGTCCATCTCCACTGACCGTTGGGTGCTGGACGCCCTGGCCCAGGGTAGGGTCACGCGCTCGAGTTTCTAAAGAAGTGCCCGCGCGTATTCCCCCCCCCCCCCCCCCCCCCCCGTGACCAGGAAGGAACATCACGTCCCTCAACTTCTCTTGGAGGTAAAGGCGATGCTCAAAGGCGCCATCGAGCTCGTCCCAAAGAGGCTTCGGGGCTCTGGAGTTGACTCAAGATACTTCCTCGTGAAGAAGACAGGAGGATGGCGTCCCATCCTGGACCTACGACGACTGAACAAATTCATCAAGGCACAGAAGTTCCGAATGGTCACCCTCCAGCACGTCCTGGGTCAGCTGGAGGAGGGTGATTTCCTGTCGTCGTTGGATTTGGGGGATGCTTACTTCCATATCCCCATCTTAAAGGGACACCGAAAGTTTCTCAGATTCGTGGTCCAAGGGCGTCACTACCAGTTCAGAGCCCTTCCCTTCGGATTGAGGTTGGCACCCAGGGTGTTCACCAAGTGCCTCGCACTGGTGGCGGCGCAGCTGCGCCTGGAGGGGATCCACGTCTACCCCTACCTGGACGACTGGCTCATCCGAGCAAAGACAAGGGAGCTCGCTGCGGAGCACACGGCAAGTCCCACCTGGTGCCCGCGCAAGACGCACTGTTTCTGGGAGCGAAACTTGACACAGTGGCGCTTCTGGCCTCTCCGTCGGAGGAAAGGACGAGGGCCATCTTGGGCAAGGTGCAGCGGATGCTGGTTGCGGACGCGGCCAGGGTGAGGTCCATCAAATCCCTCCTCGGAATGATGTCTTCTTGCATTTATCTCATCCGCCTGTGCAGGCTTCGGATGCGCCCGTTACAGGAGTTCCTGGCCGCTCGCTGGATCCAGACGGGCAGCTTCGAGGACAGGATCACACTCGACGAGAGCTTCCGACTAGCGATCCGGTGGTGGGGCACCCGCGCGCATCTGACGGCGGGCATGGACTTCCAGACCCCGGGCCACCAGAAGACAGTGACCATGGATGCCTCCCTGGAAGGGTGGGGAGCGCACACCGAAAATCTGCACGCGAGAGGCCTTTGGCTTCTGACGGAGAAGTCCCTCCATATCAACGTCTTGGAGCTCCGTGCAGTGTTTTGGGCGCTCAGGTCCTTTCTTCCGTCCCTCAAGGGCAAGGTGGTGAGGATCTTCACCGACAACACCACCACCATGCCCTACATCAGGAAGCAGGGCGGTTCCAGATCCCCAGCCCTGTCCAAGGAGGCACAGGATCTGTGGCATTGGGCCGTCGCCCAAGGGATGTTTCTGGTGCCGTTTCATCTGGCAGGAATAAAAAACACCATCGCCGACTCGCTCAGCAGAGAGCTGCGCTCGTGCCACGAGTGGGAACTACGACGGGATCTAGTGGACTGCCTCTTCCGACGGTGGGGCACACCCCAGATCGATCTGTTTGCGACGAACTCCCAAGTGCCGGAGGTTCGCCAGCAGGTTTCCCCAGCCGAGGAGCATGGGCGATGCGTTCCCGTGGGAGGGCCTGTTTCTATATGCGTTCCCTCCGTTGCTGATCCGGCTCATCAACCAGCTCAAGAGGTCACGGTGCAGGATGATCCTCGTCGTGCCTGCGTGGCCGAGGCAGATATAGTTCCCGGACCATCTGGACTTGTCAGCGTCCCCGTCAAGCTGCCAGTGGACGCGGATCTTCTCTCCAGGGAAGGAGGCGCCATCCTCCATCACGACACGAAATCGCTGAACTTGCAGGCCTGGCTCCTGCAGCGTTAGAGTTTGGAGGTTACGACATACCGGCTGACTGCAGAGAGGTTCATGCAAAGGTCAGGGCGTCCTCAACTCTTAAATGCTACGGACACAAATGGAAGAAGTTCTCTGTCTGGTGCCACGCACAGAAGATTAACCCTCTACGGATTACGGCTCCTCAAGTACTGCCGTACCTACTGACGCTGGACAAGGCTGGGCTGGCTCACGCTTCCATCAAGATTCATCTTGCTGCGATCTCCCGATACACCAGAACCACGGGACGGTCGTCTTTGTGGTCTCGTCTGGTGAAAGAATTCATGAAGGGACTGTTCAGATCGTTCCCGCCGGTGAAGGCTTCGGCCCCGGCGTGGGAGCTCAACGTGGTGCTGACCAAGCTCATGGGACCTCAGTTCGAGTCTCTGCACTCAGCTCTGTTGAACTTCTTGTCGTGGAAAACAGCGTTTCTTGTGGCCATCACCTCCGCACGATGGGTGGGAGAGATCCAGGCTCTTTCCTGCAAGCCCCCGTACTTGACTTTTCACGACACGAGGGTAGTGCTCAGGACGCACCCCTCCTTCATGCCCAAGGTGCCGTCGGATTTCCACCTCAACGAACCCTTGGTGTTGCCTGTTTTCTTCCCGTCGCCTTCGTCGCCGGCTGAAAGGACTTTCCACTCGCTGGATGTGGCTAGAGCGCTGAAGTTCTACATGGACCGCACAAAGAGTTTTCGGAAGATGTCACAACTTTTTGTGAACTTTGGACCTGTCAATCGGGGGAAGGCTCTCTCAAAGGCTTCCATTTCCAGATGGCTCTCCGGCTGCATCATGTACTGTCATCGGTTGGCAAACCGACCGCTGCCTGGCCGTCCGAGAGCCCATTCCACCAGAGCGATCGCAGCTACCACGGCGTTCCTATCTGGTGTGCCCCTGCTGGACATCTGCAGGGCTGCTACGTGGAGGTCGACGCACACCTTCACGAAATTCTACTGCGTCGACCGGGATTCCAGGGAGTAGTCCAGGGTCGGCCAAGCAGTGCTGCGCAACCTGTTCGCCTAAGGTGAGCCTGGTGAGAAGGTAAGATGCTTAATGTTGAGTTGTTGTATTGCTTAATGTTGAGCCTGTTGCCACCTCCCGTGGTTGTGCATGTGTGTACTGCTATGTATTCTTTTATCCATGAGCATGTGAATCCATGCCAGACCCCCATGCTGGAGAAGGAACAAGTTACTTACCTGTAACTGTTGTTCTCCAGCATGGGTCTGGCATGGATTCACATGCGAACCCTCCCGCCTACCCCTCTGCGGCTCTTCACTTGGTCATACTGCCACTTCACGTGCTACCAAATCTGAAGATGGCTGCCAGAGGCGGGGCTTAGGGTGATGGCAGTCATTGGCTGTGGTCAGTATGACGCAGAGATCAGTGATTTGTTTCTGATCTGTCCTTCGTAGTAGTAACCAAACTGATACTGATACTGATTTTTCTTTACCGAGGATTCCCAGCCTGATGACGGGGAATATTCATGAGCATGTGAATCCATGCCAGACCCATGCCGGAGAACAACAGTTACAGGTAAGTAACTTGTTCCTTATTGAAATATGTAAATGTAGTAGTAATTAGCACATAATACTAATGTTTTTATAAGTGCGATTAGGATCACTTTGTTGAAGGTTTTCAGTTTTTAAATCCAGCAAAGCATTCAAAAGTTATAGCCAATTATGATTTCATTATTTGCTGTCCTTTTATATTGAATCCATCCACTTTGTTTTTCATAGAGCTGTGCATTGCATATTTGTATGGGAGCTTATTAACGTAAAGATGGACAAATGTCTGAGGACCCGGCCATGAAGGAGACCCAAAAAAGGTAATTGCTGAGGCTCCTGTCGAGACTTTAAAGCTCTTTTGTTTAGTGTTTTTTTTGAGTTTTTTTATTTAGTGGTTTGTTTTTTATTTTTTAAGCATTGCTTTGGCTGAAAGGGCAGACTCATGACCTTTTCATTAGGTTCCCCTCCAACTGTGACACTCCACAAAAAGGATAGGGTGTAGTGTCTCCAAAAGCACCGAGACCGCTCTTATTTATAGGTGTGGCCTGCTGCTTGGCTAGTGGCTTACAGCTAACTTTTGACCCATAAAGTTTCGAGAAATACATGTAGTATCCACTGGCACTTAGCACAAAGTCTGTGCTTTCAAAGGCATCAATTACCTGTAGTTTCATAAGATACTACTTCAAAGGAGTAGTCCTGATGCTGTAGTGTTTTTTAAATCTTGAAACCGCCAACCCGTGATTGAACTTAGTCTTTTTCAAGGCTATTATCAGCTAATGGAGAACCTTAATTTGGCTGTGTATCCTTTTCTGAAGTTCTAAGATGCCATTGTCAGTTGCCTGTACTGGCGAGTATTGCGTTCATAGGTCATTTTGTCCGAGTGTCCTGTACGGAATCACCTTGCATTGTCGGGCACGTATTCGAGGTGATTCCATACAGGACACTGATGCCGAGGCTATGCGCACAAGTGCTAGTGGATACTACATGTATTTCACAAGGATTTTGGAATAAATAGGCTATATTAGTTTTAAGGTTCAACATATGCTCTGAATGCCCATTTATCTGCTCAGCTAATGAATTGGCTGCTTCTGGGCCTTATGTTGCAGGTTCTAAGCTGACAGGGCAGGTTTCCAAGATTTCAGCTGTATTTAGTGACCTACATGCAAACAGCAACGCTGATGTCTTTTTCACATACAACAAAATGTAATCCTGTATGTCTTGTCTTCTCATTTTCATGAATACTAAAATACACTTTTGACATGGCTGCAAAAAGGACCAATGTTTGCATTTGAACATTTTTTCTTTTTGCAAGATTAACATTATAGGGATGAAAAGGGATTCTTTAGTAAACCTGTCCTATTTATAATAAACTAAGGCAGCCGGCTGGTTGAATGTGTAGAGTCAACAACTAGTTTTGAAGCAACCACTCTAAGCATTGGAGTTGTTCCAGTGGAAGGTCTTCTCAGCTGCGTCTTTGGTGAACATTTGGGGCTGTGCCGTGTTGCAAGAACATTTGATGGCTGAAAATGCTTTTCCAAAAGTCCTAATCAGTTTGAATAAATGGACATCTATCCATTACAGATGGAAAAAGGGCTGAGTGTTATATGAAGGGAGTTCTAAACATACTAGTTTCCTGGTCTCAGTCTTCCATACGTTTTCCAATTCACTTGAGGCTTTACCATCTAAAGCACTGATGCAGTACCTTTAGACAGATGGGCAAACATTCACAGTTGTGCGCAAAAAATCAGTTGCTAGTCTGGCATGGAGAACTGACTCCACCTCTTCAGAGTGCACTGATCAACCAGCAGATGCTTTTTTCCCCCCTCCAGGCTTGCACACTATTGCAAGCATGTTCCAATCCTTTGTTCACCACCATACTTGTTTTTCTACTGTATTCTAAGCAGTTATCTTGCATGTCTATACCTGGGCACTGGGCTTTAATATTTGAATCGTTTGTTTCCCAATAGCTTTGTACTGCATAACTCCACCCACACAGCATCTGTTGAGAGAAACTACCAGCAGTGGTGTAGGTTCTTCATTGCAGGGTCTTCGGGTCTTCCTATTAGATTACCCCATTAATGACCAACTGTTGGTACTCTCCAGAATTTGAATGGTGATGTTTGGGCCAGGTATCGTGAACGCTTTCTGCCCCCTGACAATACTACCGCCTGCCAAAATATTTGAATTAGCAGTCTTCACTGGCAAGTGTGTACAGGATGGCAGGTGCTTTTGTCTTTTAGGTTTGCCTTGCTATCCGGGTGAATGGTGGTCTAGAATTTGATCGATAATCAAACATTGTAAAATGAAATGTTTCAACCTCGTTTTATTTTTTCCCCTCAGGCTTTGAGAAGCATCTGTTGGTAAGGTGTAAAGGTAACCCTTTAATGCACAAATGTTTCCATGACTTGTGTTTACAAATCTCAACACTGCCAGTGTATGAGGCTGCATGCTTCATGGTGGTTCAATCCTCTACATGTCGACCACTAGCATCTTACTTCCTGCAGAGGGGGGGAGGGGAGGGGGTATAAGACTGGACGCTTTGATAATGAATAATCTGCTGATCTATAGTTGGGTATAAAACGGCCTTGGTCTACATTTCAAACTCATTGTATTTCATTCATGTATTTTCATAGAACAATACTCCCTGAAAGAATGGCATAGGGTCTGCAAGAGTTCTTATTATGGAGTTCTTATCACTGAACATCAGCATAGAAATGTAGAGTCGCAGCAGAGTTGGTGCTCATCTCATACATGGTGCTAGCCTGTATCTTGCAAATTCAAATCCCACCAGGACTGTCTTAAATAACTTTAACCACCTCAGAAGAAAGTAGGACTAACTGATTAACCCCTTCACAGCAGGAAGAATCCCATATGTACTGACATATAAGAATGTGATGTTGCGATTTTCTCATGCATACGGCCTTTATAATACACACCTTGAGATGAATCCATCTGCTGGCCATGTCCCTACCTCTTTTAGGTCTTGGAGTCCTTATTTTGTCTTTGGCTGTACTTTGGCTTTCCTGTAATTCACTCTTTGTGGATTGTTTGCTAATTTCTCTTCAACTGCAGTTTGACATTCATTTATGTTTATTTAGCACAAGTAGTTCCCATTTGCTCTACCCAACATATACTTAAGTAGCTACAATTAAAATGGATTTGTGAGCATTAAGTGGAAATGTAGCAAATTACTGCCACTTAACTACAGTTGGAAGCAATTCCATCACAGGATTATCTTGCTGTGTTGCTATTGGGTATGTACTTTGTATAGACTAACTGAATGGAACATTGCACATAAGGGCGATGTAACCACAAAAGCCATGACCTTTCATTTCCTCTTAATGCATCACATCAGATCCGGAAACTCCTTTGCCCCACTCTGTTCATGGTAGACGTCCATCATTACATTAGGCCCCATTGATTTTTAGCCTATTATCGTTTCATCTTTTTACACCTTAGATTCAGCTACAAGGGTTAAATAAAGAAGTATTAGAAAATATGATTCCATCACTGCGTAACCTTGTATTCAACACTTGTCGTCAGATCAATAAATAACCTGTAATTACTTACCTTGTTGATGATAAAGTAAATGCTGATTGTTACAGCAGGGGAACTTGGAATCCCTCCGTGGTAGTCAATCATGAGTACACCTTTTCAGAACCTCTAAATTAATTTTTTTAAACCTGAGCAACAATTTTCTCAATATGAAACACAAATTTAAAATTCCTGGAAAGATCACTTGGAACATTCAGGATACTAAAAGCCTATGATTAGACTCATAATATAGTATTAATGCTTAATGGGCAACTAACATATTAAACATGCTGACACTGACCATAATCTGATGTCACAACCTTCTCAGCCATGTTCTATGAATGCAATTTGCCACCGTACATACTTTTTATTTCATCAGAGTTCTACATGGAGTTAAAGCATCACATGGATTGTAGATTGTTTTTTCTGACCCGGAGGTTAAAAAAATGCATTCCAAAAAAAAAGTTGCCCTCCATAGTTTCCTTACTAATGCTACAGAGGACAAAAGCTGATCCCCCCCCCCCCCCCCTCCTGGCCCCACAACTTTGTGAGGTCAGCTAAGGGAAGTGCACCCATTCTAAGCTTACAACAAGGAACAGGCTTAGGAAGTGGAGACATCATCGTTCAGGTACTCCTACAAATACACTACAAATATAGCTTCCCTGTCGATTGTTTGGCACACATCAACATTCCAGAATGCAATGCAGATAGATCCTTAAAGGATAGTTCCGGGACTTTTTTTTTATTGTCCCTACGGTTCGGCCATGTGTTTTTAAGCATAAATCGGTAGATCGTAGAAAACTTTCCTATGGACCATACCCGACTTTTCGTCCATTAACGCACTCGAAATCAGCCGCCATTTTCTGATAATCCTCTCACTTGCCGCATCGCCCTGGCTCACCTGCTTTTGCGGCACTAAATCAAATCCCCCGCCCCTGAGCCTGACATCAGCAGACGCGTACCGCCCATTTCCCAACGCCAAAGCACGTTTCGTGTCAACAATCGCTGCGCCTCAGCTAATGACGTGTCGCCATGGAAATGGCAGGACGCCTCTTTCCTCAAGTATAAACACACCGTTTCACAACACACAGCAGCAGATTTTCGATTCCATTATTCTCTGTGTTACTTTGAGTATTCTGTGACTCGTTTCTGTGCTCTGGTCAGCTACCTTCGCCACTCCTAGGCCTTGTGAACACCTGTACCATCTCTGTAAATTATTTTACTTTCTTTAACACACAATGGCTACAATAATGCCGTATATGTACGAGCCCGAGTACACCGAGGAAGAACTACTGGAAAGGCAAGCACGCGAAAACGATGGGGATTCAGACGGCAGTTGGGAGGACCAGTCAACGGATGAAGAGCCTGGACCATGTCGCATGGACGGCGTCTCCACCTGGTGCACGTGCAATCGGTGCGAGCTAATGCCAACTGAGGAGAACTGCTGCTGCCGTGAAAATTTCGGGTGCTTGGCCTACATTTCGGAAGGCGAGCCAAGTCCGCAATGCATCACCGAGCTGCCAGAGTTCAGGGAAGCCTGCCTCTCACGGACCGTGTTGAGGATGATGATGATGATGGTGCTTATGCACGAACTTCGCGGCACTGTTCGTCCGCGTAATCCGAGTAACGAGTAAGTATACTCTGGTTTTGATGTCAGTGATGCCACTACTATGTCATGGTCGTCTCCCACATATAAAATTACATCTACATATCATTCGAATGCATGTAAATTGGGTCCATATTGTGCATTTTCTAGATAGAATTTTTTTCAAAGCCGAATGATAAGAAAGTTTTGTCATTTTAATACAGTTTGCATCTTTCATTTTCACAGGTGGTACAGGCTGGTGGCCTATCGTTGCTTCACTTGGTGGCTTCACGGGAGGCTCGGACACCGCGTTCGGAGAGTAATACCTGCCTGTGCGGTACTTGCCATTAGACAACATTTCCCAAGCGACAGTGGACAATACCGCATATTTTCCCTGGATGTGCTGCAACCGGAACTTTACAATGTGTAATGTTTATTATTTATGTTCAATTGAAATTAAGATCTAAAATAAAACCCAACATATATTTTAACAATGGTTGTTTTCATTTTTTAAATGAATCTAGTGTCTCCATTGAATAGTCTTCCTGTGCCTTGTCTTGTCACACCACATGTCTCCGGCCAGCATCCTCCCTCACGCTGGCCGCCCACCTTCAATCCACATAACCTTTGCACCCATATATTCTCCTGGGAGGGTGAGGTATTTATAAAGTCACCCCCCTGCCTTCCATGTACTAGATCCTGCAGCCTGCCTCTTACATGCAGTTAGATGGCCTCTCCTTGGTGAGGCCCTGCGGCAAACGAGTCTTGTCTGCACGACCACCGCCCCAATCCACCCCCCCGCCCTATCAAAGGCAGTTCGCACCGGGGTACTTGTGCTGGCAAGTGGAGCTGTCAGGGAGCGATAAAGGCCAAGAGGTGCCAAAGACCATGTACACTTCAAAGTGGTCTATAGAGCATGGGTTGTTGTTCCCATGTCTACCTCCAGACCCCGTGTCTCCTGCCAAGCATCCCCCCCTCACGCTGGACGGCCCCCTGCAATCCACATAAGTGTGTCTCCATTCACGAGTCTTCCTGTGTCTTGTCTGCACGACCAGCGCCCCAATCCACCCCCTGCCCTATCAAAGGCAGTTCGCACCGGGGTACTTGTGCTGGCAAGTGGAGCTGTCAGGGAGTGATAAAGGCCAAGAGGTGCCAAAGACCATGTACACTTCAAAGTGGTCTATAGAGCATGGGTTGTTGTTCCCATGTCTACCTCCAGACCCCGTGTCTCCTGCCAAGCATCCCCCTTCACGCTGGACGGCCCCCTGCAATCCGCATAATGCCACGACATATAGACTTCATTCACAAACACACCCCTGTTTCGAATTCTTTATAACCCACTTCATATTTCTAATGAGCACTTCTTTGCGCTTTGCTAGTCAACCCGTGAAGGTGCTGGTTATCTGCTCTTCGTCTCTGTGAACTTCCGTGACCACTCCGAGGAAATTCCTCAGTTTGCAACCGGTGAACTGCTCCCTGTTGTACGACAAGAAAGTACTCTGATCCCTGCATCTAACTGTTTGTTCGTCAAGGTAAGGCCATGTACCATAATCATTTTGCGTCCAATTTCTTTTTGTTCAAGACAGTACATGCAAGGAACTAGTCACATGTTCTGAGTTTACATTGGTATTCATAGAGAATTGTTGATCTTTACATTTCAGAACTTTCCACAATGCCTGCCTGTTCCATTGGCGGTTGCCCTTCGAAGACCCATAATAAATCTGAAGGTACTATAATGCATGTTTTCCCTAAGACAATAGATCAGATCAGAGAATGGGTCCGATATTGCGGATATCCACCGTCTGAGCTTGAAAGTAGAGTCCTAGAAGTCTTTGCGGACAAGAGGGGTGATCGATACCGCATCTGCAGCAGGCACTTTACCTCTGACATGTACTCCACATCATTGCTAATAAAGAAGAACACACCGCGAGCGAGGCGAAAATTGCTCTCAAACGCTATTCCCACTCTATTCGTCCACATCCCTCCACTGGTGAGTCAAGTTTACGTATTTTATCTCTCGGCCTTGCGGTAGTGTGTAGCATTAGCTAACAATAATTTCCCCATTTATGTATCCACTCAATATGAAGGCGGAAGATTCTCCATCCGTGTCGTTATTGCAGTCATCAGCCACTTCAAGCGCCTATCGGGTAATCTTACTTGGCTATTCTGCCACTGACTTTTTTTAGGCATGTAAATCAATAGTTTTAATTTATCGTGTAATTATTTTACCTAATGGTACACCCTTGTACTCGTCCTCTAGTCTTTGTTTTCAGTTATAATTATTGTTATCCAAAATAATGCAAGTACTGTCTTTCAGGGAGATGCTGGGGAGTCCAACGTATTGACGACAACCGTTGATGTCACTCAGATGCTCGAGGTACGTTTCCGGACAGTTCCATCGATGGAGATCATCAGATCTTGCATTCTTGTAGCGTGATTGTTACACACAATGTTTCTTTCGTTTTTAGCCATTGATATGTCCTTCTGTCGTCGCCCTCCTATGTGTCTTCTTTTTTCAATATTGTGTTCATTACTAATGAAAGTCCTACGTTTCAGGGAGTCGATGGAGCATTAGTCCAAGAAGAAGGGGGAGCATGCAGTTACGGGTCGGCGCAACAGCTTGCAGAAGTGTGCACCGCAGTTACATCGTCCCTTGATGTTCTTATGCATTTCGAGGTATGGATACTGACAGTTCGATCAAGCGAAATCATATGACGTGATTACATCCGCTATACTTCCATCTTTATTAACGCAAGTACTATGTTTCAGGGAGATGACGGAGCTTCTTCTACAAGGACATCACCCCTAGTAGTTGATGCAGATCTCTGGGTGGTGACACTTCCAACCATCGAGCAAATCGAATCATATTTACATATCCATTATTTATTTTAGACAACTGATCATTTGTGCAGGTCTATTTAGATGAGCCGTTGACGCCTGCACAAAGTTTATGTTCTTTTTAACAAAATAGAAAACCATACTAATGCAATTACTGTGTTTCAGGGAGTTACTGAAGCATCATCTTCAATAATATCATCAATGGAAGTCTATGAGGAGCCCGAGGTATGGATCTTGACAGTTCCATCTAACTAGATCAACAATGCGTGAATAATTGTCGTTTGAATGTTCTACACAAAGCGTTCATTCGTGTTTTGCTATTGAGATGTACGTGGGTATTGGTACCCAAGTACATTTTGTGTTTTCGATATTATTATACATACTAATGAAAGTTCTATGTTTCAGGGAGTCGATGGAGCGTCAGTGCGTGATGGATGTGCTTATCATGAAAATATAGTCGTTGCAGCGCAAGAGGAAGTGGAGACATGCACACACGAGTCGGAGCAACAGCGTCCTGATGTTGAAGTTCGAGGCAAGAAAGTTTCAAAGAAAAGAAAGCAAAAGAAGGTTAGTGTCCTGGTCACTATATTATGTTGTTTTTCACTGTTAATAGTTCAATACTGTAAGTTGTGTTTAAACTGAACATCCCTTTTCCAATCTGTCCTCTAGTTGCGAGTGGGTGTACGAACTAGATCTACACAGACAGTGAAGCGAACGAGAGATGTTGCTTGTCAAACCTTTTGGCAGGGACTTGAGACTGGAGATGCATCGTGCCAATGGGAAGAATATGAAGTGATTGACAACGGAGCTATACCACATCCAGCCATTGATAGTGAATGTCCTCCTGGTAGTTCGGATGCAGTCGGAGATCAGTTCACAGAATCCAAACCCGCAAAAACTAAGACCGCGAGAAAGTTGAAGAAATTGTCTTATTCACCCATCGCCGGAGAAGGAACAGATGTTGCAATGGAAGAGAATGAAGTGGACGACAATGAAACACCATCAATATCACTGAACATAGCGGAAGACGATATCATAGATTCTACCTTTCATGTGAGTGACATGTCCTCAACGTTACAGGCCGAACCAGCTGGGATGCAGAGTGACAGTATAAGGAAAGAGGCCAAATTCATTGTATTCGATAGTTGTTTGATTGATATTATTATTCGGATGAAATGTGGGCATTCGGTTGGTGGGGAAGTATGTGGGGAGCCATTGATCAATGTGACGCGTGCAATTCGAGGCACTAACCTTAAAATACATGCCACCTGTACAAAATATCATCCTTTCTCATGGTCTGCACAACCCATGCTGGGGCAACTGCCAGCAGGCAATCTACTTTGTGCAGCGGCTGCACTTTTTAGTGGTTCAAGTTTTAAAAAGTTAGTCTTTCTTTCAGTTTGTGGGAATCCATTTCATTGCGAAAACTCAGTTCTACAAATACCAAACCGATTATCTATTTCCAGCCATTAGCGAAGCTTGGAGAATGGAAAAAATGTCTATTGATAGTACATTCGCGGGCAAACTGTTCAGTCTAGCCGGTGATGGACAGTGCGACAGCCCAGGATTTTCAGCCAAGTACTGCACCTACCACTTTCAGGACATGGAAAGTAAGAAAATTGTTCGGTGGTCGTGCAGGTGTCACAAAGTACATCCTCAGTGGCCATGGAGAAAGTTGGCTTTGTAGCATCATTGCAAGAACTACAATCGCGGGGAATGGTGATCGACCTGATAGCCACGGACAGACACGTTTCAATTGGCAAGACAATGAGAGAAGAGTACAAAAATATAAATCACCAATTTGTCGTTTGGCATCTTGCAAAAACAATATATAAAAATATGTCTGCTGCAGGTAAAAAAAAAGAAACGCAAGGTATTTCACAGTGGTCCAAGTCAATCAGCAACCATCTTTGGTGGAGCTCAAAAACATGTGGAGGGTCGTTGGAAATTCTACTGGAAAAATGGCACAAACGTTCACCGTTGGAACACAAACCAACATTTCCACAATTGTGAACATGGCCATTTGTCCACAGAGGAGGCACGGAAGAAGAAGTGGTTGATTCCTTCATCACCCACTCACAAAGCCATTGAAAAGATTGTATTTGATAAAACTATAACAAGAGATTTGAGGGGACTCACGGAATTCTGCCACACAGGAGATTTGGAGGTGTTCCACAATATGTGCCTAAAGTACAGTCCAAAACGATTGCATTTTGGCATGGAGGGCATGATAAATCGGACTCTTCTAGCGGTCTTGGCACATAACCATAATGTTGGACGTCAACAAAGTAGGACGACCGGAACTTTAGGGACGCTTCGCTACAATAAGGCCTTCACTAAAAGAAGTAAACAATGGGTGATCAAACCAGTGTTTGAGGATATGCAATATGAGTTTGAGAGACTTATTGTTGACGTCCTAGATAGGCACATAAATGGAGTTGTGAACGAACCTGTGCAGGGGACAACTGCATTGCCACCCAACATTGCCTCTGTTCCATGTCCACCTAAAGAAGAGCTCATTGAGAAATACACATCACGGTTTAAATGATTGTAATTCGATTGTCTGTTCTCTCGAGTCTCCTCATGTCGCAGGCCCATTGAAAATGTGTATCTATGTAATGTGTAAATTAAAGTGATTGCTCAGTGTACATGCAATGTGTCTATCCAACCTTGTTCATCTGCGCATTAAATTAAACCAAACAGTATTATAAATCATTTTTCAAAAAATATAGAATGTCTCCGTATTTATGGTTCTCTGGGGCTGCAAAGCACGCAGACAAAATGCAAAAATGGAGTGTAAATTTCAAGTCCTGTGAGATGGCCTTACACTGAATGTTGCTAAATAGAAATGTGCGCTCGTTCGAAGTGAAGGTCAGCTGCTTTGATTTTTTGCTCGGGTGCCGGAATGGCCCACGACTCAGTATAAGGTTGTATTGTTATTTGACCTTGACAGGCCGGGACCATCCCGAAAGACTTCTTTTTGGGGGTGTGGGGCAATAACGTAAGAAACGATAATGAAGCCATTTCATGTTCGTTCATTAGAAGAAATAACATCGGCATAGAAGGAGTGGTATTTCGGGGCTGCCCTACGCACAGACACAATGGAAAATGCAAATATAATGTAAGTAACTCTTTAGATGAGTTTATACCGCAATTTAATTACTATACAGTAGCTTTAAAGACGGGTTAAGTTGTACTTGTTCGTTCTATGTGGCATATTGTTTTGTACCGCGCACTATCTTAAGGAGAACCATCTCCTTTTACGGAAGCACCTCAAAACCTTCCTCTTTGCTTCTGCTTTCTCTCTCCCTCTCCCCTGCTACAACTGGTCCACTGTCTGCGACCTCGGTCCTGGGCCCTTCCACTCTCCACCTGCACTGCCTCCCTGTCAACCCCTGCACTGGGGGACTGTCTCAGTATCCTACAGCCCCCCCTTGACGTATAATACCCAGTTGCACTGTCCTAGCTATGAAATAATTTCCCGACCTAATATATAAAATGAATAATTTTAATAAAGATCTGATGGTGAGACTAATTTCATTTTTTATGTTTTTCAAACAGGTACATCATGCATTACTGCATGTGTCACGAGTACCAGACACCGGCGGATGGGTTTTTTAACCGCCAGTTGCTTCTCCGCGTGAACAGCGTTACCACCCTGACCATTTTATGGGACGATCGCCAAGTACAAGTATGCCCTTACGCGGTACTAACGGCTAGATGCAACATACAGACCGTTGTGGTGGCCTAGTGCCTCGTTGTTGGAACAGCCATGCGATTATCAGTGCGACCGAAGAGCTTATTTTATCGTAAACCAACACCCTGTGTACTGCACACGAACATCGCTTGCCTCAAGACGAACTATTTTGGATCGAGAGCAAAGAAAAATGCAAATCCCAGAATATTCTCTAAACATTTGATGTCGAATAAATGTACTTTGCCAAATGTACAATCTTGCCGTTTGCTTTTAAACCACAGTTTCATATTCCGAATTGTGGCGCTGTATTGTGAGATGATCTAAGACCCTGTGTACAGCAAAGGAACATCGCGTGCCTCAAAACGAACTTTTTGGAACGTGAGCAAATGAAAATCGCTGAATATTCTCAAAACATTTGATGTCAAATGTACTTTACCAAATTTACAATCTTGAAGTTTAATTTAAAAGTACAGTTTCATATTCCCGATTGTGGCGCGCTGTGTTGTGTGAGCTCATCTGTGTTGATTTCCGGGTTCTGTGTGGAGTCGCGTAGAAGACGCCTCGGCGCGTTTGCCTACGCAGCTCAGTCACGTCACGGATAGAGGCGGGGAATATGAATGTTTTGATAAAGTCTGTTTCAGGGGATTTGATTTAGTGCCGCAAAAGCAGGTGAGCCAGGGCGATGCGGCAAGTGAGAGGATTATCAGAAAATGGCGGCTGATTTCGAGTGCGTTAATGGACGAAAAGTCGGGTATGGTCCATAGGAAAGTTTTCTACGATCTACCGATTTATGCTTAAAAACACATGGCCGAATCGTAGGGACAATAAAAAAAAAGTCCCGGAACTATCCTTTAACTACTGCCTTGGTTTCTAGTTTGTTGTCATTTGGGTTATGCCAAAGCTGTAATGAACCAATCGATGGAAGTATATATTGCACGTCTCTCGGCCAGGTTAATGACGAACCGCCTTCTTGTGAAGAAAGGATGTCTATTAGTGCTTTTCTGAATTTGCGGAGCTCCGGAATTGACCGCTACCGTATCCAATAGAGGACAGGCTACTCGTAGGGAGGGGGTCAGAAGCTTCTTTATTGTTCTGAGTGGTACTTTGATCTGTTGGTGCGTGTTACCAGGTTTCTGCACCAAGTAGCTGCTGCTTTCACCTGCATATTTTAAGTATGTATGGCCAGTTTTAAGTTTCTTTTCCAATGTGACATTTTGCTTTTGGCAATTGCTCTCCCCATTTGCATTTTCCCATGAATTTAATGCTCGTAATGGTATGAAGACGCTTGTTCAAACTTTGCAGTTCCAATAGAAGCATCCATTCTAGGTGCCTGTTTGTGTTTCAACCATGGCTTTGATCTTACTGGTGTTTATTTCCAACCGCATGCTATTGCACTTATCGCTAAAGGCAGCCAAGAGCATTTTCTTAAGCCAAAGGGCGTTGTTGCCAGTAAGAAATAGTAGCAGGATCCTCTCTTGCTCTAATCTGGGGGTATCACGTTTACTGGTTGAGAACGTAGCTCATGCTATTGCTAAAAATACAAAAGCGCAGAGGGGCAAGCACACAGCCTTGCCTGAGGTTTCTCTGTATCTTGAAGAGCTCAGTTATTTTGGCCGAGCTCCAGCATACGACTGCCTCATTGTCTGTGTATAGGCGTTGCAGATGTTCAAGCAGCTGGCTGGGGTGCCTTATTATTTTTCTTTCTTTAACGTATGCTCCAAACAACCTTCCTTGGAGCTCCGTCCAAAGCTCGTG
Organism: Ambystoma mexicanum; assembly: GCF_040938575.1. NCBI lineage: Eukaryota > Metazoa > Chordata > Amphibia > Caudata > Ambystomatidae > Ambystoma > Ambystoma mexicanum. The sequence continues at coordinate 677,796,886 of NC_090927.1, read as the reverse complement.
TCAAATCAATGAAGGCAGCATAAAGACAGGCTTTCCACATTTTCTATCCTGAGTGTAATCCTGAAACTTTAGTCGCTGGTACTCCTTTCTTTTATGAAGGCCTGCCTGCAAGTGGTTGATTATGCTGGTATCCTCTGCCGGTCCCTACAGGTGCCTCAACACCACTTTGGTAAAGACCTTCCTGGAGGAGTCTAAGAGAGATGTAGGACGATGGCTGGCCGGATCACTACGACAACGCTTTTAAACCGGGGCATAATTGCTGCCTTGATGCAGGCACTTTATCTTCGGACACCGCAGCGTTGCAGAGGCAGAAGAATATTGGGGTCCCAGATACCTGGGTCTGACTTAAATATGTCAATTGGCATCTTGAGTTACATCTTATTACACTACTACCACCACATGTAATCCGGTGGAAATTCCTGCGGACCAAGTGGTGGTAACGGAAATTCACTTGGGCGGTATTCAGGCAGATTTACACCGGGATACCACCCCAACTAGTAATGAGGCCCTGTATGTTTTATGCCACTGGAAAATCACTCATTTGGGTGTCAAAAAAACTTGGCCCAGAATATATTTGCTCATGGATTAATGGCAATTAACCGTTTAAGTGCCATGGGTATTTCTCCCCAGTGCCAGGGCCTTTTTTGGTGATTTCGGTATGTGGCCATTCAATGCCTTGTAACTTTTCTGTTACATGAGATATCTCAGCCAAATTTGGCTCCTTTTTTCCCCACATGTAGGCGGTCGTAATGCTACCCAGGAATCCTTGGTTTCTGTAGGGGAGTGAGAGAAAATAACCAAAAAGGGGGGAAAATGTTGGTTTTTTTTTTCAAAAAATGCCAATAAACTGATGTACAAAGTAGCCTGTGGTTTTTTCCTTGTAAGAGCTAGGAATGAATGGTTTGCTGTGCTGAATTGCCCAATTTCCTGGATTTCAAGAACAGGTTGAGTGGAAACGGAAAATAATTATTTTGATGTGGTTATCAACCGTTTTGTGAGGTAGGCGATTTTGGCCATTTTTGCCAATTGGACATGCATGGACTGAATGGAAGAAAAGGGTAGGAAAGCCGATTTTGGAGGACGGAAAGGCATATATTTCTCAAAAGTAGACAAAATTCCAAGTTTAGGAAGGGGTGATTTGCGTAGGTCAGGCAACAACTAGGTAGGGGGAACTGCCATAGATTGGGGGAAAAGCGGGAAAATTACTGAAAAAAAAGGTATGTGTTGGACATGGTTGGCTTGGTACGGCAATGGCTTCTATGAATTTTGAGAAAAGCAATGCTCCGCTACATTCCCCCGACTCTTGCAGTTAGGAGAGCACACATTTTTTGTAGTGTTTTACAAAACAAGCAATACCACAAGCCAAACACTGAGCCATGGTACACAGGAGTTTTACGCTCACGGCCTGAACAGACGCACTTAGCATGTGTAAATCGGGAAAACCAATGTGGTGAGGAATGGCAAGCATATATTTTTTGAAAGAGCACAGACCGACCTTTTCAAGGTTAGGTGACTTGTGCAGGTTACAAAAGAGTATGGTGGCTAAAGCAGTGATTAAATGTAGGTCACATTTGGGGAAATGAAAGGGTTGTGAGACAAAGGGCACCAGCAAATGGGTTAAAACGTTATGAAAACCACACAAACACAACACATGGCCTACCGTCCCACGTTGCCACAGGTGTCACGATGAAAACGGTACCTCACATGTGTGGGTGCACCTACCTGGCCGCCAAGGGGAAAGCCTAAAACACAAGTAACCCCAAGACCAGAATTTCAGACGCTCTGCCGACCGGCACAACATACAGATATGGGCCTCGGGTGTCCAAGCCACCAAGGAAAACAGGGAACCCCATGCATTTCCGAAAAGAGGACACCCATGGGAATCCGCAGAGGTATGATTTGGGCAAATCGCCCCAGAATTTATTACCCAGACACCCCCGCAAAGTCTGAAATGGGGGAGAAAAACTGCATTTTCCCCACATTTTGCTTGGCTCACCCATCGAAACACGCCCCCCCAACAACACATGGCCTACCGTCCCGTGTTCCCACAGGTGTCCCGATGAAAATGGTACCTCACGTGTGATTGCACCTACCTGGGGAGCAAAAGGAAAAGGGTAACCCACTGGTAACCCCAAGCCTTTCGCCACTGCCCATTTTGTTCATGTGGGCAACCTACAGATTTGGGCCTAGGGTGTCGAAGCCAGCAAGGAAAACAGGGAACCCAATGCATTAGTCAAAAGAGGACACCCTTGGGAACCCACACATGGCCAAATTGGAGGGGTGGTCCATCGCATCTGCCCTCCCCAGGGCAGATAAAGGGGGGGGGGCGCTGCCCTGCACTCCTCCAAGGCTCAGGCGTCCGTTCCTGGGAGCAGATATCTGGTCCCAGGGAGGGCTGCATGACATGGCACCCAGTCCATTGTGGCTGGGGGAGAGTGGGTCCATGCTCCATCCCATTAGAAACTTCCCAGACCCTTTGGGGTGCCCCAAAGCCCCCCCTTAAAAAGCGTTCCATTTTCTTTCTTTGTTTACGAAACTTGCCTTGGTGCAGAGGGGCACATTGGTGTGCCAATCTGGCCCCGGGGTGCCCAAACCTTACTGCTCCACCCACTGGGGGGGCCTCTCCCACCATTTTTGGGGGCCCTCTCCCACCATTTTTGGGGGCCCTCTCCCCCCTCACGAGTGGCAGGGGAACCTCATGCAGGCCTCCCTGGGCCTCCTAAAAAATGGCTGCGTGAGATACACCCCCACCCCCCCTCCATTTGGGATGGGGGGGAGAGGGCCCCCAAAAATGGTGGGACATGCTCCCCAATGCATGGGGCAATAGGGTTTGGGCACCCTGGGGGCAGATTGGCACACTAATGTGCCCATCTGTGCCAAGCGATGTTGGGTAAACAAAGAAAATAATACAATCGTAGGCTGCTTTTTAGGGGGGGCTGAGGGCCACCCTAAATTGGCAGCAAATGGTATACTGCAACGGTGGGGGGATGCCCGCCCCCCACCACAAATGGAGGGCCCCACCTCATGCATCCCTCCCTGGCGTCAGATAGGGGGGGGGCACCTCATGCATCCCTCCCCGGGGTCAGATGCCCCTTCCTAGGAGCAGATATCTGCCCCAGGGAGGGTTACAAGGGGTGCCCCCCTTTCTACTTTGGTTGGGGGGAGGGCCACCCCCTTTCATTCAGTAAAAAATCCATGGTGGCTAGTGGCCCCCCCACCCCTACCCCCTTTTCCCTTTTTTTATTATTATTTTTTCTTTTCTTTCCCTGGGGGCAGATGGTCAGCCATCTGCCCCAGGGTTCACATGCATGTGCCCCCATGCTTTGGGGGTCGGGGGGAGGGGGTGGAGAGGGCTGCTTACTTGAAGCAGCCCCCCCCAAACTCGCAAATGGATCCATGGTAGTCCAAGTGGGTTTCTGGTCACGGATCAGCGCTCTGCCAAAACCGACGAGCCGGTTTATCGGTGGCAACCTGGAGCGGTTTCCACTGACGAGCCGGCTCGTCGGTGGCACTCAAAGGGTTAAAAGCAATTTGCCAAAAACATGCTGAAACGAGTTGCAGTGCCACTTGTAATTCTAGTGCCAGGAGAACACACTTCTAATACTTTGTGGAAGGATGATAATTGCATCAGAATAACTGCACCTTAGAATATGATGATCAAAGATTCCTGTGCATCTGCTTACTATCCACATTACGTTCTCCTGTGGGTAGTGATAACACCAGCCTTGGAGCTAAGGGACATATGGATTGTGCATTTTTACTCCGTTTAAAAAAAAGGAAAATGTGCCTAACTTAACGAGAAACAATGCATATCATTGCTTCAACCCACAAAGCTCCACTGATATTTATTTTCCCCTAATTAGTGACCAATAGAGCAATGGCAAAGGAAGGAACTCTAATAATATTAATGCCCGATCTCGAGAGGTATTTTAAGGGTAAAGAACACCTTTTTAATAAGCAGACAGTATCCCTATTGGCAAAGCTAATTACTTTTTTACTCCCTGAAAATTTTTCCGGGCAACAGCCTCCCTGCCACTCAGTCTTGAGCCAGACATCCTTAAATTCTGGAAATTCCTCAAGACTGTCCTCTTTGTCTTCTTTCCCTCTCCGCAGCTAACCTCCTTTCTCTTCTCTCTTACTTCCCTCCCTTTTCTCTTCCCCACCAACCTGCTCTGTTCTGTGACTGGTCGCCTGGTGCACCTCCAGAGCTTCACAGGTCCCAGGCACCCCCGCCAGTCCTGCACTTGTCGCTGAGGCCCTGCACTCTGCTTTGTACTACTGCACTCGGAATACGTTCAATGTGAGTGGCAACCACTCTGCACTTAACCCAGGCCAATGTGGACTGGGTGCACTTGGCCCCCCCCCCACCCCACCCCACCCCCTCGCACTTCCTCTCTGTGGACTTGCATGACCTTGAATGTACTAGGCCCTCTGTCTCCCCTCACTAACTTGTTTCTGTATGTCCTTCTCCCTCTCCTGCCCCCTCCTTCTCTCCTCGCTCTTTGGCACAGACTTATACCAGTAGTAATGCCTCTGGCCTAGTATGCTAGTTATTGTTAGATCAATCGGAATTCTTCTGGGCGTAAGAATGACTACTTTATCCCCTTGTTTCCTTCCGTCTTGAATTGCTTTGAAGCACTTCACTTGTGTATAAGCACTTTACAAATGAATTTGACTCCAAGTAGGGAGCAAAATCTGATTAGAGCCCTGCTTGTACCCGATATAGGAAGTGAAATGACAGCGCACATAATAAAGTGTATAGTTTTCCGCACCACAGCCTAGATGACATTAAACCAGAGCCGTACTGAGGTTTATTATGGAGCACTGTTGAAGAAAATCACACATGTATTCCTTTTTGTTAATTGCATCAATTTATCAGAGATAAAACTGATTGAGTGCCTTCTTCTATGACTATGGACCCCTCTTCTGTAATTTGGGATCAGTTAAATAAGATGCAGGGAGTTGCTAGAGACTGTGCACACAGAACACATGGTTGTATTGAAAAGCCCTCAGCGGTTGAACATACAAAGAAAAAGAAGGTGCTGTTGTTTAGATGGGTACTAGAATTTCCTATCCTTTAGCAAACGTGCATTACCTTCAGCTTACTGCCATAACGTCTGACTTGGTCTTTGAAATTTGCTGCTTCGTTCATCACCCGTAAGGAGTGATGCTTCCACCCATACCCTTCCCAGGCCCCTGTTCTTGTCTCCAATACTAGTTTATAGAGCACTGTAAAAAGTGAGGTTTTCTAGCACTAAATATTTGCAGACCCACAATACTAATACTTTTCAAGCAAGGCATATTTAAATGCCTCAACATATGATGTCCATTTTAAGAATGTCATGACTCTGCATGTACACAATTCTTTTGCAGTGCATACAAGATTGTTTGCAACATAGACTACCCTTATATCGTTGTTTGATTCCGCAAGTGCTTGTTGAAACAGTTTTTGTATAGAAGCAAGTTACCTTTAACGTGTGAAGGTCTATGCCCAAAGGAACTCTGAACACTAGGAAAGGATGCAGGTTGTGTGAAAAGCATTCTCCTGTCTGAATATCCGGTGCGCTGATACTGTGGGCGAGTAATCCCAGGCATAGTCCATACCCATTATCCATTGTAAGCTAAGTAAATGTAAATGATAATGCAATGTTGCTCTCCACTTATAGGGTAATGCTTAAGTAGGAGATGCTGAGCATCGCATTTGTCTGTTCAAAATCTTTAGAGGGCAAATAAATATTCGAGTTATAAAATGCGTTAAGGGGGCTGCTTCAAAGCACTTGCGTGACGTGTACAAAGAAGAGGAAGTATCTGATTTTGTTTAAACCTCCGAGTAGCCTGCTTACTTAGTGTCCGATATTTGAGCTAGCAGTTTGATTATATAGTGTGGGTGACTCTTTCGTTAAGGCATAATGACTAACAGAAATTCTGGCGCGTGAACTTTATTCATGTTACAACATACGAAACAAGTGGATGTAGCTACACGTCTACTAACCTTTCGCAGAGCCAAGGTTGTCCGGTAGTATCTTAATGTGCTCTGGGGCAGAGTCATAAGATAAGTGTGGTACAGTCAAGTTTCGGAGTCATGGGTGGCGAGGGGACATTCCTGGTTGCTGTGTGCAGGCATATCTTGGTTAGATTCTTCTGTTCATGGAGTCAGTTTTTCATATTAGTTTATATCCTCTTGTGTTGTGCGGTTAGGGATTTTAGGTGTTTAAGGTCACCCTTGCAAAGTAGTGTAATGCAAATCAGCAGAATATCAAGACTAGTTGCTCATTTTAAGAGAGAACATTTCAGGTAATTGCTGTGGCTTGTGTCTTATTAAATCTTTTTGAATTGCCTGTGTGCGCTGCTAAAAATCTTCTGAGCGGCACCCACTAGGAAGCTGGGCATGTGCACAGCTTAGAAGGAACATTGGTGGTGGTACTCCTTGGCTCGGCCTGTGATGCCACCTGCTTCCAGAACTCTGCACTTTCACCTGCCATAGCAGGTTCTAGGAGGCTCTTCCATTTCCCTTTAAAATGGACTTCCTTTTTATTTATGGATGTTGGTATTTGTATTCGTCCCTAGAATTGCGTAAGGACATGAGATGTTCATAATCAATTCATTCCCAAGCTGAAAGTTGCTTTTAGCTACCCTACACTACTTGTCAACCCAGAACGGATTCCTCACAGTGTGGGCTTTGCTTTCTCCTGGTGTCGCGACGTCAGGCTGAATCTGTAAAGTCATGGACTCCGATTAATGTATAATTTCCCTAGCTGCTTTTCCACATGCTCGCGTAGGTTAGCCCATTTATTGGTACGCCAGGCATGTCCTGTGATTGCTAGAGCATTTCTTCCACTCAGATACAATATCTGGGCCTCAAGTCATCAGATACTATCTGCCCTGGGATATCCTGTGCTATATCTTCCTCCTCCATCTGCTGTGTCGGGGCTTTCAGAGGTTCAAACTGGAGATTTAGATCTCCCACCAGTATCGCATGTGCGAGTGGTGAATCCCTCATTTATCTAATATATCTAGGGGGGGCGCGAGGGAGATCGTGCTCACCTTGATACATTTAGTAGGTATGTTATACATGGTAAATTGAAGGTCTGCTGGACTGGTTACACTTCTTTTTACGTCATGATTAAAACCTGCATCTAAGAACAAAATGAGTAGACCCCACTCCCCCCGCCCCCCAAACTTGACCATCCGCTCTTCTGCTGGTGATGTTGCTTATGTCCCCTGGGAAACAAATGATCTGATGCTCACGTATATAGTTGCATAATTCTATTAATCACAGAATTCAAATGTCCGTTAGGTGGGGAGGAGGGGGGTGGGGATACTTGAGTCATTGGTATCTGAGCATCTGAACAGTCGGCTTGGGATAAAATGACCTTACAAGTGTTTAATTTTGCCTGTTTTGAGTTGGAGGTATAACTAGCAACACTCGCTAGGTGCAGATGGGTGACTGGTGCACTGCACATCTGGCTGTGTAACTTCAGGTTCCAATACTGCTGTTACAGCCTTTGGGGGTTGGATGCATGTATGAGAAACAAAAAAGTGCAGTTTTTAAAAAAGGAAATGAGGCACTAGAATAAAACCTGCCCGACAGCCAGGTTTCAGTGGTGAAGGTTTACCTTTTTGTTTTTGGAGGCTGTCAAATCTGTGTGGAAAATTGCTACAGTATAACATCGCACTACAGTACACCACTGGTCACTGCATTACTGATCTTTGCTAGGCTGCATTGTGATGTTGTGCTGTATCTATTTTCTTTGCAGTTGTGAGTTTGCTCACCAAGGTAAGCTCTGACTTTTAAATCCTGCCCTTTTTCAGCCTTGTACACGACCTAATGAGGCCCCTATACCAAACGGCTTTCTTCAGCCCTTTTTTTATTTGCCAGCACCTGTACAAAATACAGTTGCTGCATATCATAGCACACAACTATGCTCTGGAGGAACATAGCTGTGTACAGTTAGGTGAGGCACACCGTCGAACCAGATCTTAGCTAGAATGTAGAGACACTGTAATTGGTGCAAGATGTGAGACGGGGTTAAAGGATACTGGTAAAGGAACCATCAAAGGAAATATTAATATTGAAAAAACAAATACTACGGTCACCAAAGTACCATATACTGGAACTAAAAATATCCACATGGAGAAAATGTCAAAGGGTGCTCTTGCCCAGTATGTCTGCAAGTGTAAAAAGCGATATAGTTAAGAACTCTTTAAATCAGCAGTAGTGTGCAAAATCGACATTTGCAAGGAAATGTGCATACATGCTGCTAACTTACTTCAAAGAACTCTCCAAAAATTGCACGTAATCTCGAAAATAACCCTGCAGAAAAAGTAGCATGGTTAGGAATGTCCTATATAAACAACCAACTTGGTCGCCCGAGCCTAAAAAGAGCGTGAAGTAAAGTTTGTGATAGTCCTCACGTAGGATCGTGATGACATTGGAGACTGGAATTCCAAGAAGGGGAAGCAATAATCTAAAAATAAATGGATATATTTTCAAGTTTAACTCTAACACAGGTACTTTGTCCGTATGTCAATGAGGAAAACAAACTCTGGTAAACTATGGAAGTAACTCTGGTCAGTCATGCCACTTACTAACGTCTTAAAATCTAATATTCCATCATCTAGATGGCGGTGCTTAAAGTTATTCACGTGTTACAAAATAGATCATTACATATTACCTGTATATACATAGCCATATAGACTGAACTAATTTAATGACAAAGTATATGTAAAAAGGGGGTGGGTCTACTTGGTTTAAATAAATGTGATACAATGTTACTGAAGCAATGTACCAATCTGACTACAAAACTAAATGTTTCACCATGGTGATCTAATACACATGGGTTTATTTTGTGGATGTGGAATTTTAATACATGTGACCTAAAAATAATAAATTGTTCAAAAACAAGTAGGCCTGACGGCCTGTTCAATGTGGCGCACCTTTGTTAAATTATACGATAAAGAGTAATCTGCTATAGACGCTATATAAGATGACCTGTAAGAATCTAGTCCAATGATACCAGGTATAGCTGGCCCTTCAAAGACTAGAGACTGTTTACATGAACCTAGATATGATATACATGTCTTTCTATGTAAACCGTTAAGTCTTAATTCATGCCTTTCAGCGTCGGGGTTCCCAAGCGATCTATCCAAAAGAGCTCTTTTGTAAGAGCTTTCTCATAAGATCACCACCTCTCTGTGAATTGCCTGCTACTTATAGTATCGTGAAATGCACCTGTGTAATAGAGGGGGACTTGATGCTGCTTTAATGGGGACTTTAAATTTCATGTCCTGAGTTTTTTTTTCTTTTTCTTCTACCCACTGTACCGTAGCCTTTCTACTAGTCTGCCCCGCATATAGAAGGCCACAAGGGCATTTGATAGTGTAAATCACATTTTGGGTGTTGACCTGTTGCATACTCTTGTAGTTCCTTTCTCCTGATTGTGGGTGGTGCACATATTGCCACTCTGGATGTTGCAATTACTGCAATTGAGACCCGCGAGAAGTTCCCGCCTTCGTTTTTGTAAGCCTAGTCTGTACAGGTTTCTGTGAACTTTCAGCTTTTACCAAGTATCTCATAAATTGCTTCCTCTTGTATTCCATGAGTGACTGGGAGGGGAGCGGGGGTTAGGGGACAATTTCTTATTTGGTATCCCTATCCATGCTTGGGATCTTCTGGATTTTTTTTTTTTAAGAATGCGTAGTGACGTGCTCTAAGGGGGAATCTGTTGGTCTTGGGTTCTTGGCAATCAATAGTAGCTCTGTTACATGCTACGTCTAATATTTCTTTAGTATAACCCCTAATAGTGATTCTACTCGACAATTCCTCACCTGCTTTGTTCAATATCAACAGTTCATTGATGTGTCTCAATCTAAAATAAAAGTAAGCTTAGGGTGATAACTACTATATTATACAGTTCATTATTACTCACAAATTGTAATTTACAATTAGGTGCAAGGGAGAGCAAAGACGTTGGCACAGAAGTCGAACAGCAAGAAAAAAAGAGACCCCTGCACACCATATAACTGGAAAAGAACCAGTTTTAACCTCTTTATATAGATTCAAATGTGTTTGTATGTTATCAAAGGGAAATGCCATATCAGTCTTGCATATATTTCAACATACATTATAACTTAAAAGAACCATATTATGGAACGAAAAATAAGTTCTGAAGGGACCCAGGTCATGTGTACTTTTTTTTTTTATTCTTTTTTTTTTTTATTTGTTTCTATTTGGGCTAACTGCAGTGCCTTTTTGTGACTCTGAACTGCCACCGATGGCTACTAGGTGGAGGTGTGATTTTGCTCAAATTAGCTATTCTACTGTCACTTTTCAGGTGAAAGGTTGTGGTGTGTATGTATGTATCTATATATATATATATAACTTTGTTAATGCAACGTCCTGGTCAAGTTGTACTAATCGAAACCTAAAAATGAACTGAAAAAAGTTGTTAAAGTGATGTTATGTGAAAAACCTGCGAAATTCACTAGTTATGGTAAGCTAAGCAACCATAACATGCCCCACCACCATGCACTAACTCCCAGGACATCAAAGATGACATCACATGTGAAATTAATTTTGATGAAAAGCCCTACAAGGGGTTGTGTTTATAATGTTGGTAAAAAGATGTCAAGGGCGATTGGGAGACGCATCATGAACTATTTAATTAATGAATGTACTCGTCTAAAAAACATTGTATTGGAGTGTTCTAGTACAAATATTTATAATTTTGGATGGTAAAATAAAGAATGCTACCGTTTCAGTTTTGAGTAGTGTTAAACATGTAATAACTAGCTAACAATTCAAGACTTACTACACACTTGCTAGTACAAACAATACATATGAAGACCCACAATGCATACAAATCAGAGGCACATATAGGGAAACCAAAGTAAGGAAGAAAGACTGCATCATCAGAAAATGTTAACCTTTCATAAATTGTGTGTTTGAGGCCTGCCTATTGCCCCATGTATGTGCACCATGAGCTGAGACCAAACCCTAAGGAAAGTACTTTAAGAAAAAATGACAAGGTTAACGTGTGTGTGTGTGTATATATATATCTATATCTATCCTTTCAAAATTTTAATATCCTGACTGTCGGTGAACAAAACCACCTGGCTTAGATATGTCAGTAAACAAAAACAAGTGGCCCAGATATGTGATGTCATTTTTGTCCTGGGTGTTAGTCTTAGAAGTGCATGGTGGTGACGCGAGTTATGGTTACTTAGCTTACCATAACTGGTGAATTCTGAGGTTTTTCAGTTTTACATGTAACCACATTTTTTTTTCCCAGTGAATTTCATGGATTTTTACCAGTGCATGCTATTTTCCTAAAACTTACTAATATCATACTTCACCCAATATAGCAAAATGTTTGTCCAATTTAAAAGTCTCACCTTAAAACTGCCATTTCCCACCTTAGAGCATAATTTTTCAACACTTTTGTACACTTTTTGCAACATTTTCTACTGTTTTTGTATCCATCGATGTCTGTGAACGTCTGACGTCATCACTGACCTTCTGTACAGTGCCAGGTGACCATGCACTCGCGCGCGGCATGATGACACGCCCGCACTTTGCGATCAGGTCTGTGCTTTGAGGACCATTCTGAACTGCATTTTCTACTGATCTAGGAACTTTCAAGCTCCAAATGTACCCTTGCACAGCTCCTACACTTACTCATTATCCATTAACCATCTAGTACAAAGCACATACTGGGAAGGATATTAGCAAAACTGCTATTTATCTTAAAAATGGCATTGGCTATTGCCATCCCTCCTCCCCCAGAGCCAACACCAGCTGGAGGACCTGCACGACAAAAAAGCGCACTACTTCCAAAAACTAAAGAAGATGAGGTAGAGTAAGTGTCTACCTCTAACACCCAGAGAGAATAATGGGTGTGGCAGTTATTTACCACTGTGGGAATGTACCAAAGTCTAAAGCTAGCAAAGTGAAATGCACTGTTGTACTCAGTCGCAGACTACCTGGAAGTACTCCTACAGGACCACCTCCATGTGCCGCCACACCAAATCCAACCACTGCATGCTCTCAAAGGTTGTTCCTTTCTTAGCAAGTAGTAGGCTGTCTTCATCCACCTCCTCTTCCTCAACCAATACTGTAACCACACAGCCTACTTCTGTGGGACACAAAATCCCACAAGCTACCTTGCAAGCAATATAACAGTCCTCTGTATATACTGCAACACACCGCTTTGCAGGGGGACTCGGGAGCATGAGAAACACTGCCCACTGCCTTAAAGTAACACACTCGCAACATCTTCCCCTGTCCACCTGCCCCTCCGTATTGGTGCTTGGTGCCTTCTCATTTCCCTCCACGCCTTACCTTCTAACCTCTCCTGCAACAACAAAAAAGACATCAAGAAACAACAAAGGAAAGGTTCCTTTAGGAACCACCTTTTCACAGTAAAAAAATGGAACAAAAAATAAAGAAATAAAAATCTTAGAGGCAGTCTATTTCACATTTCTCAGTAAAGTACATAGACTAATAAGATTTTCCAACAGTTTTTGTTATGCTAATGTGAATAATGTGGCGTTCATCCCCCGTTCCAGGGACAGGAACGGGGATAACTGCCCGGCAGCCCATGTCTTCGGTCGGAGCAAGGGTGGATAATGAGGGCTCTGGACTGTTGTCACCTGTTCCAGCCCCTGCAATAGGAGGGGCTGGGGGGGGTTTCAAGGCCATTAGCACCCCAGTGTCCCAAAGCGGGAACCTGAGGTGCTTTTCCAAGATGGCCATCATGGAAAGGGAAGGCGGGGCCCCGTACGGAGCCCCTCTTCCCTTTCCATGGCACCCTGCAGGAGGTGAAGAGAGAACCCTATGACCATATTACCACAAGCACATTTTATTTTCCTTTCAAACCTATCCTACTTTCGAATAACTTTACCACATAGCAGATCCCAGATGGACATGGCTACTTTAACCCCATTTGTCGTCCCTTGTGGTCATGGCCAGAAACCAGATTGTCTGGGTCATGCCATGATATGGACAATCCGGCCACTGGCTATACACGCAAAAATCCAATTAACTGTTCTCCATTGCACATACTTCATTATATGCTTTACCTACTCTGGTTTAGTATTGAATTCCATCAAAGTACACTTATCAGCTCTGTCTGCTTACACTACATCTCCAAACAACTCCTTCCATGAATGTTTTGATAACTGATGCTTTCCAGCATGATATTTTAAGACTTTATCCTCCCATTTCGAATTCACCACCGGGTTGAGACCTCAATGTTGCACTCACAAAACTTGTGTGTCCACCCTGTGAACCTATGCACAAAGCCAGTCTGGAGCATTTACCCACAAAACTGCTTTTCTGGTCGCAGGTACTTCTATAAGACTAGAACTGCAAGTGCTTTCAGTCCAAGATCCGTTCACAAAGACAAGGTGTTTCTTAGAACACACCATAGATTTTCACCAAAATTCATATCAAAGTTGCATGTTAAGCAATTGAACTTCCTACTTTTTTTCCAACATCCTTCACAATCATCAGAAAAAAAGCCTCCATACCCTAGATGTAAGGAGGGCTGTCTTGTACTACATAAACTAAACAGCTAAGGAAAACAGATAAAATCTTTGTTTCCATAGCAACTGGCAGAGGAGATCATTTTTCTAAAAATGTGGTTGCCAAATGGATAGTGTAATTCAGCCATCTTTGCTGCTCCTTTTCAAAGAAAGGTTTACCTTTTACACCAAGAGCCCACTCTACTAGAGGCACACAGGCTACTATATAATTATTGTTAATGTTCCTTTCAATGCAATTTTCATCTTTATCGCTCTACCTTCTCGCAACCCACCTCCAGGTACTGCTCGCTAATCTGTGCATAGCATGTGATCTGAGCAGATGTGCAAGCCTCAGAAGGCATACATTATTCACCGAAATTGTATTTCTGATGCTTGTATTTGCTTCGATTCACATACGCCCACCTTTCCTCCTATCCAAAGGTGTATAGATGTTTCTCTACCTTTCTACTATCTTTCTTGTATTCGCAAAAACCATGCACCCTCATGTCAGAAAAACAACAATCTGAGGGACCTTGATGTGTGAAAGACCAGGGGTACAGTAGATGTCGCACATGGGAAAGTATTACAAACAGGCCTAGTAGACGTACCTTTTTGAATTTTGAAAAAGTCATGCAATACTCTGCGACTGTAACTAGATGTCTGCCTATGCATAGCATATGAATTTAAGCAGATGCAAGCATCAACAACATGAATATGGTGAGTAATGTATGCCATATATAGTTGGGGGCGCAACTCTGGGTCCCAGCTGCATTGAGCTCACAGTCCACTGGTATTCTTCTCCTAGGGTGCTCTTTTATGCCTCAGTAAATCTTCAGGGCCAGCAGATCGGATTCTGGTGCGCAAAATTGAATTCTACTTGTTTGTACCAGGATGATGCAGCAAGGAATTCTGGTTCTTGCACACATTAATCTGATCTGCCTCCCTGAAGATTGCTGAGGCATGAACGTGCATGCTAGTAGAAAACCACTGGGACTATGAACTGATTATTACTGGGACCAGAGTTGCACCCCGCTCCCATCCAATCGTCCCTCTTTTGCCTATAGTTGTATAAATGTCTCATTGTAAGAAGGATGTTCTAGGAAGGAAATCCTTGTGTTGTGTACACAGAGGCTGCATGACTTCATAGACCTGTTTGCTTGCACTCGCTGTGCTTTTTGGAACACTAATAAATAAATGCAATGCTGGATTTGCCAAATTTAGTTTTTAAATAGGCTTGAACATGTGAGAATGTGATGACTTGAAAAGTTGTTCACCAATATTGATTCCTGGTTTTGAGTAGCTTAGTGAGCAAACTGGTTTGAGTTTTGCTGAGTAGCCGGCTTATTACAGGGGCAGGGTCTCGAACCGTAGCAATACTCCTAAAGGGTGATTTGCTTTTTACTGAGGAGCTCTTAATCTTTTCATAGAGCATCCTCCCGATCAACGAGCAGATCTTCCATGCTATGCAGGAGCGACTTGTTTATTGGGGTGAAGAGGGCAGGGCCCTACATATCTGAGCCACTCCCACTGACTACGGTACAGCCAGGACTCTCGGATTACATTGCCTGTCTGGGAAGAGGGATGCTTTTCTGGATAACCTGCATCACACATGCACAGTTCTGAATTGCGGGTGGGATTAGGAGACTCTTTAAATTCCTGCGAATGGGTCCCATTGGGGTGATAGCTTCATGCGGCCCAGTGGACTTTGACCCCACCCACTGCCTATACCTCTTATAGGCTGGGTTCTGGGTTGCTGGCCCCACCCTAGGCTGTGAAATGCATTGGCAATGGGCATGTCCCTGTGAATTGGAGTGCGTAAACTCCCAACCTTGCATGTTCGTGTAAACCATGTACATGCCACATACAGTACATCTTTCATCTGCTCTTCTAGTTCGTAGGGGTTTCTCAGTTCAATTAATGAAGCGCGGAGCAGTATAAAGAACAGACGATGGGGAGTTGTGTTACCACTAAACACCTTTATTCTGTTATATTTGACTATTTGATCTTTTGCAGCACGCTCCTGCACCCTGGGGTAAGTGCAGAAATATGCGGCCAGACTAGCCATTTCTTACTGTGGAATGACATTTTGTATTGATCATCTTTGATAAAGCAAGCATGATGGGCTGGAATTTTGGTACAGCCGGTCGTACTGTGGCATGCATTTGTCATGATAAAGCCAACTAGAGTATGTTATGTGGGCATACTGCCACATATTGGCAGAACAAGTTATATATTATAATTGCTGTCATTATGCACAAAGCAAAACGTGTACGGTTTTATATGGGAATACTAGGGTATAATGATGCAGTCAGCATGGAAATGTATGGGCACAGCCAGTGTGAATGTTTTATACTAGCACATAATGTGGGCAAAGGCATCATGAAAATGTTTTGAAGAAATGCTCCTGGGCACTTTTGGTGATGAGCATCTTTTGGATTTGTCCTGAGTTGGCCTACAAAACCAATTGTATACTTTTATTTTTTTACACCCCATTTTAAGTGTGCAATTTCATAACCCAATATTTTCTAAAATGTCTTGGGCGTGGCGGTGGCCAGGGTGGGATGGCGGGGGAGCTTGATTGGTTTGGGATAACTACAGCATGTCTGTACACCCCCCCCCCCCCCATTAAAAAAAAATAATAAAATAAATAAACAGTTCCCACTGGTTCTACATTGCCCCATTTTGTTCAGTTAATGAATCCAATAGGCTCTCCAACTCCTTTGTCCAGCACATACTGTTTCATATCTCCATTATCTAGCAGTTGGTGTCTGCATAACTTGCAATGCACATGCATAGATCAGAGACGCCCCTTCGTGTAAAGAGTTGCTCACCACCGGACCCATGTCGGGCAGAATATTTAAGGACCAGGTCCTGTCCTCCTTCCATCACCCAGCTTGCTAACCCGTCCTTGCTTCTGGGTTAGTCCTGCAGGCTGTAGCATTGCCCCTTTCTCAAGAAACCCAATGACGATCCGTCATAGCCTGCCAATTTTCACCCTTCAGATTCGAATCCCAGCAGGTCCACTCAGCCCGTGATCCTTCCGTGGTCGATAAAATGAGTACCATTAAGTTGTGTAACAATAAACATCTGCTAAAGATGCGCCTTTAGGGGTGAACGTGCGCTTTACAAGTACTTAGAAGCATTGCATCTTCTTGGCTCTCGGCAAACAGGCTGTAGGCCTCCTAGGGGAACGGAGAGCGATCCCACTGCCATGCTTGGTGGTTTTGGGCTTGGTAGTGTTTGATGATCTGGCCCTATTGGACCGGCCTATTTGACACCATTGACTGGAATCTTGAGCTCTGGACAGTAGTGGGATGCCACTGATTTATTAGATAGTCCTCCTTTCTCATGGGGGCTGGGAGGGTGGCAAGTCACAGGCCTTTTCGTTACCTTCTCACATTCTTTCAATGTGTACATTTCTCCTCTAGCCCAATTAATTCATTTGCTCATCGGCCCATGTGCCATGATTGTCCAGCTTCATTCACCACCATCTGATTAACAATAGGGCTTTGCCAGATAGCACCTATCGTAAGTTTGGAGGGTCGGGGGTGCGCATAAACCAGCTCATTAGTAGAAGCTGGCTTAAGTCGTATCCGTTCATTGGTACTCACTCGGCACTGCTTGCCAGTCCTTTGGTGGAGGCGTAGTCCATCCTGCATTTCTAATTTCCTCTCCGAGCAGGCATTTTAGTGTGATCGCTCATTCCGTGCTTTACCTCTGCGACCTTGCTCTGCCTGTTGTTTCTAGGCCTTCAACTTTGGAACGTCTTTTGAATCTTTCGTTCACTCCTTAGCTAACGGCCAGGCAAGGTCAAGGAGACTTGCTTTTCTCGTATGCCTTTCCTTGCATTTTGGGCTGACTCATGCTTTGAATGTATTCATTTTCTCCCACGCCATCGCACCAGGGACGCTGCTTTCTCTCTAAACAAGAGTATGTGAACTGACTCCATATCGCTTTGCTCAGGGGATTTACTGGGGAGACTCCCACCCAATCGAGGAAATGGCCCGCCAAAACATTAAAAAAAATCTTTGGAGATCATTTGTGTTCGCAAAAAAAAAAAAGCGCTTCCTCTGCAGTGGGTGGTTCTGGCTTCGTTCCACTGGGTAACCATGACGCAGATCAGTGGGAGCAGCAGAGCCCCCCTTGCCTTTTACAGGAGGAATCTGCGAGCATGAGGAAAAGCTGCGAACTCCAATAAGGACGCGGAATTTAATGACGCTAATAACCCCTGGGATTGCTGTCCAGCAGGGCCGCGTGGCTTTAGAGGCGCTTTTGTCCTCCCTAGCACGCCCTTCATTAGCTGTCAAATATGTACAGCTTTAGTTTATACCGGATGTATTTCTTTTGATAACCTTCATCGCTTAGTAACGTGCTTTCAAGGTCTTTGAAATGCCGAGTTTTCCTCCCGGGCTGAGACAAGTCTTTAAACATTGTTTAAAAAAAAAAATCCGGATTACTTGGTCGAGGAGTTTTTCATAGGCTGAAACTTTGAAGTCCTTTATTTTGAGCGGAAAGATTAAATGGTAACCGCCCCACCCCCCCTTTAGCTGAGCCAGGTGGGGTTAAATAAAATGCACATTGTAGCTTTTTATTTTTAATAACCAGCCTAAAACAGCGGCATTAAGAGCAGGAATGCGCAGATTGTCGAGGAAAGACCTGTCCCTGCCACCCTTCCCTGTTTGCTTTCAGGCATTTGAGAGCTGCAGGGTAACTGAAGTGCCAGCTTCCTTAGAATCTGTTGCCAGCTTTCGAGAAACGCCACATCATTGGCAATCTGGCTCTGTTAGAGTTTATAGGTACATTTCAAAAGGGACCTTACTAGTCTACACAGGATATTTATTGAGGAAAATCCATATTTTATTCTTTGCGTGCCATGTGCATTTTCCTGTTGAACAGACTCCTATGGTCTGTGCATGCCACAAGCTATTGGGCCGTACAGGATGCTAGCACGTTTCACAGCTGGTGCATTCACTCCCTGCCAGCGTGAGATGGCTGCACAGAAAGAGTGAGCGAACCGATCTGAAAAAATAGCAAGAACATCATAGACCTGGCGCAGACACACGGGAAGACTGGTAGTTGATCACGGTTTCTGTGCTGTACACTATAGAATGTCAAGAATTCTGGAACAGGTATGCAGCGAGGTGGGGGGTACATGAGTGTGAGTAGTAGAACCACCTACTCGGCCCTCAAGCTTCTACAATCCAACAGTGATCAAGATAAAACACAGGATCTACCTCCTACGCCTTTTGTTGTAACATAGGTAGGGCAGAAGGCTATGCTCTTGAGGGGTGTGACTGTGATTCAGTACCTACCCAAACTGAAAAATTATAGCAGTCCAAGGTTCTATACACATTTCTTGCAAATGGTGTCGAAACACAAACTGTACAAAACCCACGTCTCTGGAAAGCATGGAGAATATGGCAGAAAAGTGAGATTGCAGCGCTCAAGGCAAGAATACATGGGTGAAAGGCCATTCAGTAAGCATAATGTTATTTTTAAAAGGATGCGTCTGATGGAAAAGGTGCACTAGTGACCTAACTTTTTTTCTAGAGCCCAGTTTTGGGGTCTATCGTACTTTATTATTGGTTCAACAGCATGGAACCAGGCTTCAAGCTTGTGAGTGGATCAGGCTCAGTTTCGGTATGGTGGACCATGTTAGCAAGTCTATTTCGATGCAATAGCTCAGAGTGTTCGGTGATGCAGGTTGGAAAACTTAACTGGATTGGTTTGGGGTCGAGCTGTTTGGTAACTGCTGGCTCGAGTCGATGAGTGACACTCCAGCAGTTCGGCTCTGGTGATGAGCGGTTGATTCAAGCGGAGAAGGGGATGGGCTATGTGAGGACATGGTGTAGTGTTGAGCTGCTTCAAAGTTGCAAGCATGATGGGTTGACTGTTTGGTAAGTGCCAAAAGCAGCACCAGTAGGTCCTGAGGTTTGAGATGCAGCAAACCCACTTCAAAGGCAGCTTGATGTGAGGTTTAGGTCTATTTTTCAATATTTCTTTGTTTGAAAATGCGTGGGTAGCCCCCTACCTTAAGCCCCCATGCTAATCTATTTCAGTACCCCACATGTATATTTAATTTGACTGAAATGCCCCCCAAAAAATGCAGTCCAATTGAAAAGGTCCCTTTGGTTTGCGATCAAGCATGCTAATACCGAAAAACGAGAATCCTGGCTGTTTTGACTATTGGATGCTGTGCTTTCCACTCTGGGGGTGTCATGGACAAGTTCAGCAAGGGAGGCTGTCCGCATGTTCAGTAGTCCTTTGCCGTGATGATGAGGTCCTATGCAGTGCTGTCACTGGTAGATGGAGGTGTTGCTGGGGGGAGGGAAGGCTTAGGAGGCTATAGCCCCTGGTCTTTTGGTTGTAGCCCCGGATAGAATCTCAGGATCTACAACCAAAAGGCTAGCTAGCACTGAGACCCGACAGTCCCAACATTAGCATAGCCCTGGATCTTTTCCAGACCTAGCAATACCCCTGCTGGCAGATATTGATTTATCAGCGCCTTGGTGTAAAGCGCTCTATAAATCAATATGCAAGTCTACCCTGATTTGCATTGGGGATAGGTAGGGAATAAAGCTTGCCTTTGCCACTCCACCTTACTGGTGGAGGACTTTGCAAAGTCCACTTTCCCAACAGAGTGCCAGTGGATTCTTCCTTGGATGTTTGTTTGTTCCGAAGTAAACTTGAGGAATGGGGCGACCTCCCCTTCTTTTAAAGGCAAACGTCTACAGGTTACCAGACAAGAGCAAGCCTACTTTAAAGATCTAAACCCTGTTCTTTGAATAAGTGGATGTTGCCGACTGACATCGCACCCATAGTGCTTTGTGTTGAAGTGAATGGGGGCCAGACGAAAGATCAGTAAAGAGAAAACAGATGGTTTGGGCTTCCTCAGTCTACACTAACATCAAAAGGCATTTTTGTCATGTGGAACTCTGGTGTGAGGATAGTAATTTTGTGACGGATGTGCCTTGATTCCTTTTTTCTGAAAAGCTTCCTGTGGGGTTGTTGACCTGGCGAGGTTAGTTGCCATCAAAAAGCCCATGGTTAGTCTGGCTGGTAGCAGCAAAGACAACCTGGCGTGAATACACAACCCTTCCACAGCTGAGCTAGGCTCTCATGCTAACGCATGTGATATCCAATTGATGTGGCTTAGATAATTGAGACGTTAGACATCATTCCTCAACCTCTGGTATGCCTTTATATTTGGATTTTAATTTGCCAACCGTATAGCAACTTGTTTAGTTTTTGGAACAGAGGTGCATAGCTAGATGATCTTAAAGGCAGCTCCTGTTCTGCAGGGACTTGGTTGTCAAGAGGGCACGTGTGCCCTGAACCCGCTATACTCCACTGGAGAGCAGGAGCTGCAGATCTGGCTAGTGATTCAAACAGGCACAGGTGTACACAATGCTTTCCACATGAGTTTGTGGGGGAGAGCGGGAGCAGTGAGGGGCCGGTCAGCAGACCACCCTCTGAGTGAATTACCTGCGTAATTTTATATTTAATCAAAAAAGCCATGGCTTCCACACCCTTGACAGATGGGTATCGTTCACCTCTCGCTGGAATACACCTTTTTTATTGACTTGACTGTCTTGGTTATGTCAGAAAGGCACTTACTATCCATGTAACAAGAATGGACTGAGCTTATAGTCGCATAAGCAACAATCCCCTATGTTCTACTTAAGTCTAGGTTTTAGTCCTAGGCACAATTTGTAAGCAGATTGTGTCCTGTTTCTGCTTACCATCTTGATGGAGCGATGGAAAGAAAAATAGTTAAGCAGGACAATTTATCCACAAAATATTGGAAACGTCCTGTAAAATAGGCAGTTTATGCACACAGTAAATATCATGTAAGGATATGCTTGTGTGTGGGTATACATGGTGTTTACGTGCGTGCAGATGTTTGACTTGAGGATGTTAAAACAAAACCAGGTATAGCATACTTTAGCATTGTTCGCAGGCTGAATTGGTTGGGGGTGGCCCCAGGTCTGATTCTCTTGCAAACCTGGTCAGTAATTGGGTGCCAGTGTATGGTTGACCTAGCTGAATAAAAATTGCTTCCCAGGCATGGCATAGTTGGCGATGGTTTTTGGTCATGCTTTACTTTGGAGACTGTTTCCTGGGTCCTTCGTTTGTGCATATTTGGTTTTTGGAAAATTCTAAATCAGCAAACGTCTTCCTTTTGTGTGAAGTGCATGGATGGGTATGAGGTCCTTACCTGGTACCCGTGTGAATCTTGAAGGGTTTCTTGACTTTGCATCAGTTAGTGTGGTGGATGTATCGGGCGTTTGAAAGTTTCATGGTGGTTTCCTTGCATGTGTGGTTGATGATACTTTTATTTGGGTATTCGTCTTTGCATGTTAATCATATGGACGGTGGTTACGCTTAATCTCACTATTGCGGGTTGATTCCCGATGTCTCCCTTATCCTGGTGTAGTGGGATGTTGTTTGGTCCTTGTTGAAACGAAATGTGTGAGTCGACCTGTGAGCCCTCTGTGTGCATATGTTGATGGTGAATGTGTTGGAGGGAAGGTGTTCTGTCCTGTTCTACTGTCTTTCATAACTGTCAAAAGCCTCATGCATGTACAACAGCTCTCATATTGTCATTCTTATCATGTAGTTAAGGCACACATAAATCTGCATAAACGGTTGAAGAAATATAGAAGTTGGTTACTTTGATCTATTCTGTCATTGAAATCTCCTCTATTTCCATGGTGATAATAGGCAAAACCCTGAACACAGAGTAACAATCTAAAAACAAGTAATAGTTGAGGCCTTGATCTTTGGACCCACAGTTTGCCATCTTTTTCACTTCATTAACCCTTTTAAAAGCTTCTGGTGATTTGTCTTCAAAATAAACCAAACCTGTTTTTATATGTAATGTTCTCCTTGATTGACGTTTTTCTCAAGGATTGGCATATTCTGTTCATTAATATGTTGCCCCAAGTGCCCATGCAAAGGGCCAGGCAATTCACGCCATTTGAAGGTTTTGGATTGACAAGCCCAAGGGTTGCACCAGAGACTAGTATTGTCATCAAAATCCTAGTATTTGTTGTACTGCCGTCCAGTGCTATATTTCTAATCGTTTCGACCTTGCAGTGCTAGGGTATGTGCATGAAGGACTCGGTAGTAATGTAACCTCCCTCTACACAATCCTTAGATCTGTCAAAATAAATTGGTCTTAAGCAGTACTGTGCCATGATCACAAGTGGCTCTCAATTTATATGGAAGGCCATGCCACAAACTGGGGTGGCATGTGGTAATGTCTGACTGATCGCTCTAGCTATGTGGAATTTTGGCATTTCCATTAGTTGCGACTACTGCAATATAAATGAAATGCAGCCTTTTACGGATCAAGTTTGCACTGAATATATTCTGGTCCTGTTCTGTGAAAGGCTCTTTGTGCAGCACAGATCATGTTTAACTTCTCCCTCTCCTATACTGGAAGCCAGTCCAAGGTTCTGAGGGCTGGTGCCGCATGATAAAACCTCCTCAATCGAAGTGGCTTCATGCCGGCATATTCCAATCCATTAGAAGCCTCTGGATAATCCGTTTAGACCCCCCACCTTCCTCCAAGAGGTACTAGTTGCATAGTCGAAATGCGATAGCATGAGTGGCATAACTCAAAAGGAGTCTGATAGTACTGGAAGATATTTGTGTTCTTCCGAAACCCTTACTACAGCAGTCACTGGTACTTGGCTTCCATACATTTTGACTCTTTATTAAAGAGTAGGGCTAGCGTCTAGAATTGAGGGACAGTTTGTGCCATCCAAAAATCAATGCTGGCAAAAAACTTCTATTAATAGGGTGTCAGCATACTGCAGATCTGCACGCTCATCTTTCGAATTTGCAGGGACAACTCTATAATTAGTGATACGGGGGGGCGCAACACTGACTACTGTGGCAATGCGCTCCATTTTATAGGCTTTCAATGTAAAGCGCAGAAGCATCATCTTCTTTTTCCATCTGAGAGGGGATTTCCCCTCCCCTCCCCACGACTGTATCTTTGACTTCAACTTTTGTAAGCATGCTAGTAGACCCTGGTGGCTGAGATGCCATTGACGGTTCCGCAATACCAACGCATCAATCCTGCTGCTCTGTCGCATGTAAGGTCATGCATTAATATGCTGATCAGATTTGGTGATAAAACCTGCCTCCACCAATGATGGACCAAACATCTTCTCAATTGTAAGACTGTAATTGTAATATTGCGTCCTTCTCCAGTGATTATGCTGGATTAGGTAAATTCGTCATTGGCCCGTAAATCAAATATTCTGTTGGGACCAAGTAAAACATTTACGATGTTTCCCAGATGGCTAGCCACCAGGGACGTAAAGCAAGTTCCTTGAAAAGCTGCTGGGCATGGGTCAAAAGGAGAATCTGATATTTTGATAATCTATACCATTTGAGTTGCTCTTCCCCCGGAGGACAACCTTGCCAATGCCTGGATCAATTTTGGCCTCCCCGGCAGAGCCTCCATTTGTGTGGTGTCTGTCTTTGATCAGAATGGTCTGTATTATTTCTTCATGGGCCTAATTAGTTCTTCCCCTCACATGGCGAGAAGGCCACAGAGTATGGCAGTACTATCTACATCACCTGTACAATGTCAGGTACTGAGACATTGTACAGGTGATGTAGATAGTACTGCAGTATCATGTTCCACTATGCCCAGCCAGCATCTTTTGGGTCCAGCTATCTATGCCCAGTGAGCATAGCTGGAATCAGTTTATCGTAATTAGGACATCTGTGCTGTGGTTTTTTTTTTTTTTAGTATTTTCTTTTTTTTTTTTTTTGCCCACTTACCTCAGTAAGCAAGATACTGGTAATCTTCGTTACAACAGCAGTGCAAGATTCCAAATGCTTAGTAAAACCACATTCCAATTTCCTAAATTGTCTCTGTCAAGTGCAATGTGTGACTTGACTTAAATGAATGGACATTCCCTCCCCCCCTTTTTTTATTAAACTCACCATAACTTTCTTTGTATATATATGTGTGTGTGTGTGTATATATATATATATATATATATATATATATACACACCTCTTGTTATGTGTAGGTATGGTGCCATTATTGTAAAGTTTGCGCCACGTAGATGCTGCAACTGTACTATGTTGGGGATAAGTAACATAAATCTCAACACAAAGCAAATTACTGCTTGATGAAAACCCCATTGGGTTATCCTGAGAGTCTCCATTCCAAACTAGTCACTATACTTTAGGTGTTCTATTACCTGAAGGCTGTGTTCCCCTCTCCCCTACAGTTGTACTCTCCCATGCCAATAGAGTATCAACTCTAGCAGCGTCCCCTTGTGACACCTGTTTCAAAACTAACATTTAATGCGAAGAGCAAAAGCAGGAGAAGGAGAACCGGGGATGGAGTGGGGTTTGAAGGGGTGGAATATAAATTGATACAAATCCTAAATTCACTTCAGAAAGATGAGAAAAAGCAGTATAGCGCAATCTATAGAGATGCAGGTCGTGAGAAGAGGGGTTGTAAAAATAATGGAGAAGGAAAACCAGAGGGAGAACAATGTGACAACTGTTGAGCTAATGCCATACAAACCATGTTAGGAAGAGGCTGAAATGAGTTGAGGAAGAAGAGAACGATTGGAAAAAATGACACTAAGGAAGGGACATCAGATCAGTGTGTTTATTTTTTGGGGGAGGCCTCACAACTTTTACCAGGTGGTCATAGTACGCCTCAGTGACGCATGTTGGTCGTAGTTTAGCTCATTTATAATAGCAACTTGTTTTCTAAACATTTAATTGAAAGAATTTGCTTATTAATTTTGTTTATCCTTCGCACGTAAATCACGCGTATTGGGATCTTAGCCATTTTTTACGATTGAATGTACTTTATTATGTCGTTTAGGTTACACTTTGTTCATGTGTCATACTGCGCTTCCCCTTTCTCATTGCCGGTTTTTACTTGTTCGCCTAGAGTCAAAGGTACACGTTTCTTACACTGTGAAACCTGGAAATCACCCTTATCCATTACATGGTGAACCTTCTACACAATGCCATCATATTCAAGGGGTTCTTACCAGAACGCTGCCCTTCCCTTCTCCAGTGGGATTCAGTGTCCTCCTTTTCAGCATTTCGTTTTTTTAATGTGTTGCTTGTTAATCTCTGCTGATGCTGTGAGTTCTCATTTGTACTGCAATAAGCAATCTGAAAGTTATAACATGCACACAACCATTTTAATTCTTTAACATCATTTCTTCGAATAGAAAGATGCCGAATGTTTATCTTGTTTGTAACGGTCCACATATAAGGCCTTGTTTGCATGGTTCGTGTAATTGCTAGCCAGGGAAGTTTAAATGAGAGGTCATAGTCCGTAACATCTACCAAAATGCTACCACATTCAACCTCCGTAAACTAGTTGTGGATTAAATTAAATTGGGTTCAAAACGTGCTTGCCTGGGTCCAGCCTCTGAGCGTGGGATCTGGTTTCGAACCGAGGCTGCTCAGTGTTGTCTCGCTTCCAAGACCAGCACATTGCACCCGAGCTAGCCTCCAATGAGCTGGTTTCTAGTCCGACATTGTGAGGTCGTGTACCCCTATGTTGCACCAGGCACCTCCAAAAGACTGTCCAAAAATCAATTTGATTCAATATTTCTTTTTTAATTACGTCTCAAGGACAGTGTTCAGGTTCATGTGTGCTGGTCTATGTTGACACATGTTTTGGCCATCAAGGCCCTCTCAAAACTGTACTTAATTTTGGGCTTAATTTTTGCAAAACAATAAGTTTGCTTCCAAATACATTACATTCCACAGTTGCACTCGAAGCCTAGTTTCCATTCTTTATGGGGATTCCTCCAACTTGTATATAAGGGTTGGATCCCTAGGTCCGGTGATGGCCGTTCCCTCTCTCGCGTCCCTCCACTCCCTGCTGCGGTTTCAGCTACTTCTGTTCTGGGGGCCTCACTCTAACCCTGCAGGAATGTGGGGGTGGGGGAGGAGAGAACGTCTGTCACCGGACCTACGATCTAACCCTTATACACAAGGTGGCTCCCTAGTTGGACTCAACAAATGAGAGTTCAATCATGGTGGAGAGGGCTTAATTTGGTCCAACAGTGTAATGGCTACCTACTGTAACAAGCTATTTCAAATCCTCCTGCCCTCAACAATGCATCTCTCCAGCTATCCCAATCGAGTTGCACTTCCGTGCGCCTCAACCTATGCTGCTGACGCTGGAATTATTCCCCTATCCATAATACTGCCTAGAAAGACACTCCTTTCCCTTAACACTGCTTTTGATTCTACCAAATCTTATATAGTGACCTATTGTCATCAAGGTCAGCACCCCCAGAGAAAAACACCTCTAACAACTTTACCTACTACTGAAACCTAAAATGTGCCACTATCCACACGTTTAGCTCTCCTTCCTTCTCTCACCACGCTTTGTTTCTCACTAACTGCCTGCACCCACCTGCATTGTCTCCACATAACATAACATATCATGTGCCTCCGTATCTGTTTGACCCACAAAGTTGTTCTGATTCTCATCTTGCATCTTTCCTCTGCAATCTCTCCCACTCAACAAAATAACCAGTCATACCTGTTAAACCAACCCACCCACCCACCGACAACCTCTTATACCTGGCTCATCCATGCCCTGCTGGAAAGTTGTTTTTAATGATGTAGACTTGAACGTTGGTGCAGATTACAGTATGTGGGCCTCAATGGGGATTCGGAAGTAATACTCTAGATGGAAATGTGGGCAAAGGCAGTTTGATGAACTAGTGCTCACCACTCTCAAATCCATTCTCCTTTTTAATGGACGTCTCCACTCCCGTTGTCACTGTGCACCACTTCTTCAACCCTCTTTCCTTGGATTGTAGTACAATACACTTGGCTGGGTGGCCATTTACCACTGCTCCTGTCACCCCACCCACACATAAAAAAAACTTTCCGGTGTCCCTCAAGGACCAGTTTCCAGCCCACTTTTTCACCCGCTACACCTTAGTAATCTCATCTCCATCATTTGGTTTACCCCTATCACCTCTCTGCAGGTGGTACATACATCTTTATCTCCTTCGCACATGCTCTTGCAGAATGCATCTTGTGACAGTCACTTTTATTCACCAAATGCCTGACCATCCAAGATGAAAGTGGCCCTCTCTGCCTCCAAAGCAAACTTCATTCTCCCACCGGCTATCTCTTGCCTTCCTGACCAACTCACTTCTGGCTCACAATCTGGGGGTTCCCTGACAGCAAGCAAACACCTCAGCAGTTAATTACTGTCACTGCTAAAAGGCTGTATTTTCTCTAGATAAAGAATGTCTGCCCTAAATTCACCCACCTCTTGTCTAAAACTGTTCTCGCCCCTGCTCTGCTTAGCAAGCGTGACTGTTGCTCGTGCCTACTCTTCTCTTTTTGTCTTCCCCTTTATTTCTTTGCTCCCCATGCCAGTGCGTGTCTACTACAACCTAAATAGATCCTCTTCCACTATCAACACCACCACGCTGAATGGCTCTTCCATGCATAATCGCTTTCTCTACCTATGCCTCCTCTTCAAATCTGTCCATGATCTTGCCCCCCCGCCCCTCTTTCTTGCTTGACGTCCTACTACCTTTCTATACCGCAGCCCCCACCTGGGGAGTCTCACCTTCAGCTCGTTCTTTCTGCTTGCCCACTCCGCACAGCTATCAAGTCGACCCTTTGGTTACATTGTTTTAAGACCCCAATCAGTTGCCACTAACAAGCCATTGAAGGAGAATCGCCTACCTACCTCTTGATAATGCTGTGCAATAATGTGTGTGGTATTATATGGTCACATATAGAGACTGACAGCAATGAGATGCACACCACCCCTATGGGCATGGAGGCACACAAAACGTAGACAAAAAGCAGCCTAAGCAAAAAAAAATAAAGGAGTCCAACCAGGCCACGCGAGATGGAGCAATCCAGGGGTCCACGATTGATGATAAAAATGAAACAGTTTTTGAAACAAAAATGTAAAGCATAGGTAACTGGCTGCTCTACTGTGTATAGCACAAACATGGAAATCTAAAGACCCACCACACTTTGCTGATTGGCTCTCCAG
Source organism: Ambystoma mexicanum (assembly GCF_040938575.1). Taxonomy (NCBI): domain Eukaryota; kingdom Metazoa; phylum Chordata; class Amphibia; order Caudata; family Ambystomatidae; genus Ambystoma; species Ambystoma mexicanum. The sequence continues at coordinate 677,768,313 of NC_090927.1, read as the reverse complement.
AGTAAGGAACTTTGTTGCACTTGAGTGAGTAACATACACTATTCAAGGAGATCAATCGAAATTCGCACAAGATTGGGTGGAAAACTCACATTTTTACACTGCGACTACAACATTCGGTACTTCCCTCGGCACCTCCGATTCCTGGGTATCAGCTAAGCTTGGAGGGTCGTGGGGGGGAGGAAGGGGGGAGTTTATGGTGCTAAATTTTGGTGTGTTATATTAATTTTTGTTAATTAAAAAAATTAAAGATTGAATGGGTAGAAAGCGCATTTAAAATGAAGGGTCTTGAGGCTCTTGTAAATATTAATACCCTGCAGGGGCAGAGGGGCTGTGTGGCAGCCTCCCAGCCAACGGGGAGGCTTGGAACAGTGGGTCCGGGGCGGGGGGTGATTGTGGGGAATGCAGGCTTTATAGAAGCCCATGTTCTTTGTCACTGCTTCACTCGGGATGCACCCTTGGTGGGGGCAGCGAGGGGGGGAAGCTTTTCCTCAGCTACCCATATCTGCCACATGGTCCCTCCCACAGCACCGCCTAATGGCTTCTATGCTGCTCCCTAGGGGCACTGGAGCAGCATCCTGCTTGAGCTTCATGCTACCAGGCCTACCATCTCCCACTCAAGACCATGCAAATGGAAGAGGAAATAGGATGTAGCCTCCACTGGTCCATTTCCATGGTGGGCAACTTTGATTTCATGCAATGACTGTGAGCCGCTTGCTTGCCATGGACTAGGTTCATAGCCATATGCCTAACTCTGGTATTAGAGACCCCAGGCTTATGCCTATTAGTAATGCCCTCCTCTGGCTATTACAGTATGGTAATGCCCTTGTTGCAGTTAGCTTGGGCAAAAGAGTGATATGACCTGGCAACAGCCTTCAGAATAAGGTGTTCTTGCTTCAATGATTTGGTGTCCTCCTCCTATAGTGCTGAGGTTAATTTTACTTCTATGTGTTGCAAGCACAGCTGTTAAATAGTGCACAATTTAATTGGACGATAATTATCATACTCCATTGAAGGGGTCAGTTAACCCTCCCCTCAGAATGTGAAGTGCAGACTGGCCAAATGTCCGAGGTGAGCACTTAACTTGTGAGCTATCTGCCTAATCTTCTAATAAGTTTGTGTTTGGTGAGAACAGTTGACTTTTATAAGAATCTTTGGGTAAGGATCCTTCACTATGAACAGTTCAGTGCCAGCCATGCCTCCGTGTTGGCTGTCATTCCAGAAGTGAAGTTGAATATGCTCTTGTACAATGGCTATGACAAAAAAAGATTGAGAGAGGAAAAAACATGTCTCATGGTAGCACAACACTTCATTCAACAATCTCTTTCTGTAGTGAGGAAAGCCTTTTAGAGTTACCCCAGAAACCTACATTTTGGGGTTTTGCCTCCACAGAAAATTCGTTTATGCTGCGACACTTATGCGAACAGAGTTCTTGTGGTGATATGTAGAACATGCAGTTTTGGGTGTCTTATTGTGCAAGGTCATGTTGGGGCCAAATCGCTTTAGACGATTTATGAAAAGTAAGTGGGTGGGAACGCAAGGCTTGAAGTTAGTGTGTGGACTTGTCGGTGCTCAGCAGAGTTATTAAAGTTGGAACATTTCTGAATCGGGAAATCTGGTGAAACAACATGATTGCCTTTCCCATTGGTGATGTTTATTTTGTTTGTGTGATTAATTCCCAAAAGTGCCCAACATGTTTATGGTTGTTAGCAGTTGAATGAATTGATAAATGTTTTATCTGTTGCATTTAATTCACAGAATTGCCATTCATATTTTGTTATTTTAGTGCTTTGTTATAACTAATTAGTTGACGTTCACACTAATAAATACAAACGTATTAATATGTTTCTTTGTTTACAGATGCAGCTGCCTTTCAAATGTTGCAGGAAATGCTGATGGAGCCACCTGGAATCTGTGCTACAGCCTCACCTGGAACAGAAAAGAGTGCATTTATGTTTTTGATGTCACTCGCTGTATATTTTGAAATGTATATCTTGCACTGTGAGCTCGGAAGTCTGCTCAGGGGTGCTGATTTGTGACCGCCTTCACAGAAGAACTCCCAGTGACAGGAGCTGTAAACATCCTACACTCTCAGTTGTGGAAAGTAAAGAAGCTGGGAGAAGGTTGTTTACGCTTTCTGCCTAGGAACAGCAGCGAACAGGAAGTGTGGCAGCGAACAGGAAGCTTGCCTGGGAGCTCAACGTCTAACTGTGTAGATCATGTGCTGCAGCCTCCGTTTAATTTTCTCAATTCACTGCACAGTAATGAAAAGCAACATGCATTCAAATGATCTGGGAGAAACCTTTTGGTCTTGATGAGTCTTACCGAATGATTAAAAAAAAAAAAAAATACACCCTTATTGTAGCAAAAAGTGTTAAGTGTGGCTGTCTAGGAAGTTCACATATAACTAAGGGTATTTGGTTCCACCATTCTCTGCTGATGGTACAGATTAAAGGCTTATGGAATAGATGGCTTGCCCTCTTCTGTGGTGCATGTTCCATCATTACTATTCTAAGCAGCTGTGCCATCTCCCCAATGTGCAATTACAACGCACAATGTATTTTTTTTTCTTTTTTTAAATTGTAGTTTGAATCCGAGTTGGAAACGTCTAGGATGTTGGAACACTGCCATTATAAAGTACTGCATATGAAATGCATGTTATTTTGGGCATAAATGTAAATCAATAGTTCAGAACGTTGTGGGCATGTGGCATTGTTTCAGAGTTGATTGGAGTTTGTTGGTTATTTTTGTATTGTATTTTTTTTTATCACCCATATATTGGTTTTACATTATTTATTACCCTTATATTGTGTTGGCATATTTATCATCCATTAATAATAGTGTGATTTTTTTTAATGTATTTTTTTCGCATTTTAGGGTCCACGTTGGAGTCTCATGTCTTGTCTGTAATTGTGTGATTTCCTAGTGCATTATCATCTACCAGCATGAAGTCTACGGGTCAAACTGTAGCCCCTTAAGAATTTTGCGAGTTTATCTTCAACAAACTAGCATTGGTGGTTTGGTAGAAAAGCAAGTTTAAATGGTCTACAGATGTGGCACTTTTCCATTTGAAGTTGTTTGTCAACAGCCAATGAATCTCAAGGCGCAAATCACTGGGCAAAAAAAAACCCCATTATCAGTGGAATGTCATCCAGATGTCATCTGTTACATGGTGTTCTTTATACACATGGTGGGTGGCTTCCATCCTTTTGCACCTAATCGCCTAATCGGGAGAGTTGTCTGGCGCCTCTTTGTTCCTTGTATGTTTGTGAAATCTTGAGGAAACAAAACCTTCAAAATTGCCCTTCTGTTGGGAATCTTCCATTTTGCCAGCAGTTATCCTGGGACGACCTGACCTTTCCTCAGGTAAGTTTTCAACTCCAAACCAGTTTCCTCAACCAGCGTTGGAGCAGTATATGTACATTAATAAACAACATGGGGAACGTGTTATTGTGTTTGGTAATTTTAAAACGCAAGTGTTTGGGACACTTGATTACAGAACTCATTACATTGACTGCTGTAAAACAAACATGGTTGTTACAAATCAACTTCTGGGGCAACGGTGGTCCAGGGATGAATATCTGTTTCTAAACCATCAATCAACCCCACACCTCTGATACACTGGAAGGGATCTAAACAGATTGGAATACAGGTGAATTATAAGAACCCCTTGTCCAATTTTGGTAGCGTGGATGGAACGGCAGGCTTATCTCTGCAAGGTTTTGGATCATTGGTTAGTTGCAACACAGCTGAAATACAATTATTACTCAATGATAAAAGGGACTGTCCAGTCAAGTTTGTATACAAATAGCTACTTTATTATTACTACAACTGACAGTTTGAGCACACTACAAAATACAACCCACTCTCTAAAGGAACATAGAGTACAGTTTCATGAAGGAAAGGGATGCACTCTGGATACTGACAGGAGGGTAGTTGGTAAAATATTCAGTCTTACTGTTCAGGGTTATTTTGTTACAGAATCAAGGAGGCAAAGGGGCGTAACTCTCTCTAGGGGCCTTCAGAGAAGAACCAGCGGGGGCAGAACCATAATGTAACTGGTGTTTTTGAAGTTCTTGGTGCTCGACAGCATCAAGGTGGTTCCAGGGCGCTTTGCAGCCCTTGAGACTGAGTTGGTGGTGGGAGACAGCTGTGGGTACCAGGCAGTTCGTCAAGCAAGGATGGGCGGATGTCTGCAGGCTGTCCGGATGGTGGCTCGGGGGCCAAGCATCGTTGTCTCTGTGCTGGTTGGTGGATCTCAGACGACTCTGGTGACAACAGTCAGTGGTGCAGCCGGATGCGGTCTGAGGACTCGACTGTCTCAAATGTCCTTAAAAGACAGATCCTGGATGATGTTTGTGTGGCACTCCTAGCTTCTTCGTAAGGCTCATTGCGTCCTTTCAAGGTGGACGGGCCAAAGCTCAGGAGAGTGCTTGCAGGCAACGGCTTTATCCTTTGTTCAGAGACTCTCCAGCACTTCCCACCTAGGAAACTTGCTGGCAGAACCTACTAGGGCACACTTTGTGCTGGCTGGGTACTGGTTCTGGAGCTGCTGGATGGGTCGTCTGAGTCCAGTAGCCCCCTCTGTTCCCTGGCAGATGTTTGGGGGGAGGGGTGGATCTTGTATCCTTCTTGGAACTCCTGGACTGCCTTCACTAGTGGAAAATATAAGGTAGACTGTACCTTCAGCCTGGGTCCAAATGAGTCGTCCTTACTCCTTTTGAAGTCGTCAGATGATCTCTAAGTGATGGGTTCAGCCCTCTTTTAAACCCAACTAGGCCCCAGTGATTAATGGACCAATCCTAAGTCCCTGCCAACAATCTTATGTTATGCATGAGGTCAGGACCAGAGTGCTCAGCAACAGGACAGACGAGGGGTAACAACATATTATGAAGTGAACCATCACAATCTCCATCAGTTTTTCTTAAATGCCTGGTCACTCCTCTCGAAACTATCTCTTCCTTATTGTCCAGAAATATCTATATTTTGTCAATGATTAAAGAAAGCACTTCTTAACATGAATTCACTAATAAGCGTGTTGCTCTTCACCACTTAATTTCACAAAAAATGTAACAATTGTTTCCATAAAAATAAATTTACAAGTCTCCTTCTATACAGAGATCCACATTTCATTTCAGTTTCCAATTCATCACAGAGAAACTAATTTCACATTTCTGATTGTTTCCTCCGCAGTGCTACATACAATGGAACATATACCATTGTCTTAACAAAACCACACTGGTATAACTCAATTTTGATTTCAAAGATGTGGTGTACACATCAACGCCACTTTGCGTTTCGGGGGCTTATGGGCCCCTTCTTCAGGTGAAGCTGCTACTGTTAAAGCTCAACTGTCAAGAAAAGCAAAAAGATGCTCATCAATCAAAAACACTTCTATTCTGTACTGCTCCTCATTTCCAAACACCATTTTAAAGAATGAACCTGTTTGCATTCTTGGTTCAAAAAAGTATATAATTTTCATCACATCAGAATCTATAAAAAAATACGTTTCTTTTTCAGTACATTGGTTATGTTACCTTCATGGAAAAAAAAAACTATACTATGCTAAATCTGCAAAATAATTGAACAACTGCTACCTACTTGTTTGAAAATCTGATTTTTCACATAAGTCATATGTTTAAAATAAAACAGCTTAGACCAAATTCCATATTCATCCATTTAGGGTCCAATGAACCCAATCTGTCAATCCATTCTATATCCCTTTGTTTTAGTAGCTTGTTAAGATCACCCCCTTTTTTTTTTTGAGCATTTCATTTGTTCAAATATCACTAATTTCGTTTGTGCTATATAGTGTTTGTCATTTGAAATGTTGGGCTACTGGTGAATGTGGAGATCCTGTGTGAATATTTGATTTACGTTCGGTCCATTTTGTTTTTCCTTACCTCGTTAATCCTACATAAAACAGACCGCAAGGACATCTAATCCCGTAGATCACATTACTTGAATCACACATACTGGTGTGCCTTAATTGTATTGATTTACCTCTATGTGGATGGTTAATGGTAGTTCCCTTGATAATATTGTTGCAATGTTGGCAATTGTTACAGGGAATGGTCTGTTTAAACGTAATGGTCTTTTTTTTTTTTTTGGTAGGAAATAATCTTCTCTAACCACATGGTCCTTCTATGCTTTGCTTTTCCTATATTCAATCGCCAGGATTTCTTCAAATAACTCAGCCAGCGTTGGGTCCATTTTTAACATATCCCAATTTTTCTTCACAATTCTTTTAATCCTGTAGCTTTGCTCCGAAAAGGTTGTCACATAAACAAGTGTCTGTTTTTGTTGTTGCTTCAAGAGTTGTGTCTTGTAATTTCAGCGATTGGTCTCCGAATTCTGTTTTGAAGGGATTGTGTCCTCCGATGTATTCCACATCTATGACATGTAATGTCCACAGCTGTGCACTTCGGAAACTTTTCAGCAGAGAACGTCTTGTGTCGATGGCGTCGAGCCGATGTCCCTCAAGGGTTGAAGTCACTGGATGTTATATATAGGACGCACGGCACCCGTTGCCTCAGTTCTGTTTTTTCTGACAGCGAACGTGTATAGCTTCGTGAAACTCTGCGTGCCTCGTGTGTATTATCAACTTTTATGATGTCGATTTCTTTGACTCCAAGGTCCGGGTTCAAGACTTGCTGGGACTGCAAGTCCAAGATGTCGTTGGCCGACCTGCACTCTATTTGTTTATGGTGTCTGTGTGAGTCGCACGACACCGGCGACTGCTTGAAATGCCAGTCTCTAACCGCCAAGGCCTTGTGTGAAAGGAAGGGGAAGCTCAAGGTAGGTAGGGGTGCCTCGAAGTCCTGTAAGTCCGGATCGAAGTCTAGGGTTCCCACCGACGACTCGAGGGGTGACTGTCAGCGTCCGGAGGTGGCTCGAGGTTCTCGGTCCCGGAGTGGTTCCCGCCATTCCTCGTCCTCGCGGCACTCTAGGAAGCACCGGCACAGGTCGCCTTCCCCATCTTCCTCGGAGGATGGCACCGTATGTAAGTCCTCGACTCTGGAGGAGTGGGCTGCTTTTAAAGAGCAAATGATGGCGATTTTCCAGTCGCAAGGCATGGTTCCTGTTGCGCCTTCTCATGAAGCCGGCAGAGAATGCTCTCGAACCGCGGCTCGCACGCCTTTGGGCTCAGATTCGTGCCGTTACTTGCACAGGGAGCCCTCGAGGTCCCGAGACGACAAGAGCAGTCGCAAGAAACATGGGGCCTGTGGAGGTATTGACGTCGACTCGTTCGCTGTGGGGACAGTCCGACTCGGACGATGCTGTTCTGTCCTATCAGCACACGCCTGCAGTGGCGTCGATGCCGAAGATCTCGGCGTCGACACCCACGACGTGGGTTCTGGCGTCGAAGTCCTCGGTCTTCTCGATTGTCAATGTTTTCGATGCCCTCAGCGCTTTTTGGGCGTAATGTGTCTGAGGAGTTTTCTGAGGAAGTGGTTATGCCTAGGAAGGCTTCCTCTAAGTCTGGGAGGCCGGTATTGGGGCCCAGGCCCTCTTCTGTCACTTTGGCTGGGTTTTCCAGACCTTTGGCTGACATTTTTGAAGAGGAGGAAAGGTTGGAGATTGAAGACCCTGATTCTCAGGATGAGGCTCTGGGATTGTTGGATGACAGTCCCTTGGAGGAGTTGAGGTAGACCCTCCATGATGCCAGTGGCCTGGACACTTCTCTGGACGTTGAGTTTGGTAGGCCTGAGCCGGGGGCTCATGCAGACTCTTCCTACAGGCAGCTCATGTCTATGGTCTCTGAATACCTGGGGTGGTCCAGTCCTCCTGAGGATTTTATTCAGGATGACCTTACTGACATCTTGGACCACGGTCCCCCCTCTGACCCGGTATTGCCCTTTCATCTTATGTTGCATAAAAAGATGTCATCGGCTTGGCATGCCCCGGAATCGCTTCCGGCGGTCAATAAGAATTTGTTGAAAAAGTACTGTTCATCTGTTAGCGACCCCAGCTATTTGTCTACTCACCAGAGTTTGGTGGTTCAGGCGACTACAGCCACCTTGAGGCAGCAGGCGTACCCTACCATCCCTCCAGATATGGACGACAAGCGCTTTGACGGATGGGCTCGGAAGGTCCTTCCTTCAGTGAGCATGGCACTGAAAGCTGTCAACTCCACATGTGCCTTGGCAAGATTTACACATGCTCTGTGGAACTGTGCTTCCTTGGCGGCTGAGCATATTCCTGAGGGGGAGGAAAGGGATGGCTTCCTAGCCCTCGTGCATGACTGCAAGGATGCGATGTGTGAATCCCTTCAGTCAGGTTTGGACACGGCAGACTGTGTCAGCCGGTCCATGGCTGTGAGCACGGTCCTACGCAGGTTTGCATGGTTGTGGAAGTTGGGGTTTGCTCCTGATGTGCAAGCCTATCTTCTGAACATGCCCTTTGATGGCGTTCATTTATTTGGCAGCAAGGCAGGCGAGAGCCTTGAGAGGTTGCAGACCTCCAAAGCTGCAGCGAAGTATTTGAGCGCTGCAGTACGTCAACCTCTGCCTTTTCGTCCTAGGGGACAGCAATAGAGGGGAGGTTCCTTTCGTTTCTACTCCTTTTGGTAGATCGAGAGGAGCTGCCAGTCAAAGGGGCCAACATAAGGGTACCCCTGGGGGACGGGGAACTCAGGTGCCAAAGCCGCTCGGGCAGTTGCCTCTTTGCCTTCAGGCACTGCCGCAGCAACTCCAGCTCACCATGTCCCATGGTTTGCCGGTTGGGGGCGGACTTGCACAGCATCTTGGAGAATGGCATTCCATTACTTCAGATGCGTGGGTTCTGGATATCATAGCCCACGGCTACTGCCTTCCCTTCCTTCAGCGGCCTCACGACAATCCACTGGGGAAGCTCTCTTTGAAGAGTCCTGGTCCGCTCCTTTCGCAGGAAATCCTATACCTGCAGGAGAAAGGCGCCATAGAACTGGTGCCTGTAGCGGAGAGGAACAAAGGATGGTATTCCTCTTATTTTTTTTTTATCCCAAAGAAAGATGGGGGGGGGGGATTGAGACTCATCATGGACTTGCGTTGGTTGAACAAGCTTCTCAGGCAGAACAAGTTCAAGATGGTCACTCTTTCTCAAGTCCCTTCAACATCAGGATTGGTTGGTGTCTCTGGACCTCAAGGATGCTTACTTTCATGTGCAGATTCATCTCAAGCACAGGAAGTACCTGAGGTTCGCGGCTGGCGACTCGCACTTTCAGTTTCGGGTCCTGCCATTCGGATTGACCTCTGCCCCGAGGGTCTTCACCAAGCTGATGGTGGTTGTGGCAGCGTACCTCAGGAAAGGGGGGTGCGGGGGAATTCATGTTTACCCCTACCTGGATGATTGGCTGATCAGGGTGTTCTCCCGAGCAAACTCTGGATCATCTATCCGTCACTTGCCATTCCCTTCACAAGCTGGGCTTCTCCCTAAATTTAAAGAAGTCGCATTTGACACCTTCCCAGCGGCTTCGATACATCGGAGCAGTGCTCGACACGTCCCTGGGGCAGTGTTCGCCTCCCCAGGTGAGGGCTCATCACATTCTGCAGATGGTGGACAAGTTTCAATGTGCCCAGAGTCTCCCAGCTTTCGAATTCTTGAGGTTGCTCGGCCTCATGGGGCCCTGCATTCTTCTGGTGCCAGAGGCCAGACTGCGGATGAGATCCCTGCAGTGGGCTCTCAAGATGCAGTGGTTGCAGTTCTCCGGCAAGATGTCAGATCCTGTTCAGATTCCGCTCTCTGTCGCCCAGGATCTTCTATGGTGGGCCGACAAAGGAAATCTGATGAAGGGGCCACCGTTTTGACAACCATAGCCGGAGGTTGCGATTGTGACGGATGCCTCTCTCACAGGATGGGGCACTCATATCAACGAGTTGACAGCCAGCGGCCGTTGGTCTCTGTCAGAGTCCAGACGCTGCATCAATATGTTAGTGCTGAGAGCCATCAGGCTGGCCCTGAAGGCTTTTCTGCCATCTGTACGGGGGAAGACTGTCCTGATTATGACGGGCAACACAGTGGCCATGCATTACCTCAACAAAAGGGGGGGGGGCAGGGTCACTCCCGTTGTGCAGGGAGGCGACGCAGCTCTGGTTCTGGGCCATCCAACAGGAAATCTCGATCTCGGCAGTTCATCTGGCCGGAGACAAAAACGCGGCGACCGATGCTCTGAGCAGGCAGAGCTCAGGCTCTCAAGAGTGGGAGTTGGCTCAGGAAGTCTTTTTGGAGATCTTCACCCTTTGGGGAACCCCTCAAGTGGATCTCTTCGCCACCAGTGTCAACCGGAAGTGCGAGAGATTCTGCTTGCAGGAATTTCCCCCAACAGGAGCCTTGGGGGACAAGTTCATAGTGGAGACTGCTGTATGCGTTTCCTCCATTCCCCGTCATTCCTCAGGTGTTGCGGAGGTTCGGTTCCTGAATTATCCTCATTGCTCCGGATTGGGCCAGGAGAGCGTGGTACCTGGACCTTCTCGACATGTCCATCTGGCCTCTACGCCTTCTTCCCTACCGAGACTATCTGCTCTCACGGGAGGGGGGATCAGGTTCTCCATCCAGAGGTTAGGTTTCTCAACCTTCATGCTTGGTATTTGAAAGGTTGAGATACAAGAATTGGGACGTCCCGGATGACGTGATGGAGGTGTTGCTTTCGGCCAGGCGGCCTGCAACAAAATCCCTGTACAGTTGGCGTAAATTCTGCGATTGGTGCAGGGTTCAGAATGTGGATCCTTTCCTATGGTGTTGTCTTTTCTGCTTTCTTTAGCCCACAAGGGCCTTCAAGTGGGTACCATTAAGGGTTACTTGACAGCGCTGTCCATATTTAAGCGCTCCTCTGAAGAGTGTTCTTACTATAAGAGTCCTTTGATTTCACAGTTTCTGAAAGGACTGGCTAATGTGTTTCCACCATCCCCTTTCCAGGTGCCGGGGATGGGAGCTCCGTTTGAGCCCTTACACTCTTATCCGCTGAGACTGTGTTGTCTTTTAAAACTGTGTTTTTAGTTGCGGTTACTTCTGCACGTAGAGTGAGTGAATTGCAGGCACTTTCTGCCAAGCCACCCTTTACTGTTTTCCGTAAGGACAGGGGTGTCCTGCGGGTGCGACCTTCCTTTCTGCTGAAGTTTGTGTCTGAATTTCATTTGAGCCATAAGGTGATTCTTCTGGCATTTTTATCCTCCTCCGCATCCTGGTAAGGAAGAGGAGAGGCTCCATAGGTTGGATCCTAGGAGAGCTTTGAGCTTTTATATTTCACGGATGTCCCGGGTCAGAGTGGACGATCAGCTCTTTGTTGGTTATGCTGGACACCACTTGGGTCAGGCTGTTTCCAAACAGTGATAGTTAAGATAATCCATCTGTACAAGGTCTGAGTGCTACCGTTTGGCGGGGAAGGACCCTCCGGTAGGCTTGCGGGCTCACTCCACTAGGGGTGTGGCTGCCTGCACTGCTCTACAGAGGGGTGTTCCTATTTGGAATATTTGTGACGCATCTGTCCATACTTTTGTTAAACACTATTCCCTGGATTCCATCCATGGGCAGGATTTTGCCTTTGGTAAGGCGGTCCTCTCTTCGGCCATTTGATTGGGTAATCTAAATTCACATTCTAAATTCTTTCCCTCCTCCATAGTCTGGTACTGCGGTGGGAGTCTGTCATAGATGTGTCAGGCTGGGAGGGCGAGGGGCAGGCTGGGAGGGTGACGTGGAATACGTTGGATGACACAATCCCTTTGAAGAATAAGTTACTTACCAGTACCATTCTTTCAATGGGATGTTCCACCGACGTATTCCACATTGCCCTCCCAGCCTGCCTCTCTGGAGAATTTCCTCTGTGGTTGCAGCTTCTGTTTCTGCAAAGCTGTAGGCAGTTATACTGGTAGGAGACTGGTGCCACACGTTCTGGGGGAAAAAAAACGGAGGCAACAGGTGCCGTGCGTCCTATATATAACATCCGGTGACGTCGACCCTCGACGGAGGCCCTTGAGGGACATCGGCTCGACGCAAGACACCCTCTGCTGAAAAGTTTCTGAAGTGCACAGCTGTGGACATTACATAGGTCGGAGGAACATCCCATCGAACGAACGTTACCAGTTTCGTAAGTAACTTGTTCTTCCGATATCCTCTTATATCTTAAAAATTGGCTGTATGGTATGCTCTCTATTGTTATTGTAGGATGAAAACTTAACAAGATACTATTTTTGTCTGTTGGTTTGTTGTAAATAGTAGTTTCCAGTTTGCTTTTAACATAAATTTCAACATCCAAAAATTTAATATGAGAAGTACTTGTTTGAGTTGTAAATGTACTTCTTGGTGCCAATTGGTCCCTAAATTAAAATAAATCTGCCAATTCTATTGCCGTACCACTCAACACTCCAAAGACACCATCAATGAAGCGATAAAAACATTGCAGATGTTTTTGATGTTCCGGGTTGTTAAAAGATTAATGTCTGCTCAAGAAAAGCCATATACGTGTTTGCATATCTAGGTGAAAGGGCTGCCCCCATGAACGTACCTGATACTTGTACAAAGTAACGGTTTTCAAATTATTATTTAGTACCAATTTCAATTGGTTCAATACACAAAGCTTGGTAGCAGTGCATTCTTCGGTTGAAAGGAGTATCCACTCCATTGCCTCTTAGCCTGCCTCATGCGTAATCTTTGTATAGAGGCTACAGATGTCCATTGTAAATATGTCTGAATTTCCATGAAAATGCACATCTGTAATCTTTAAACGAAAATCAGTAGTATCCTAGTAGGTTTGGGTGGATTTTACCAATGGTTGGATCGCTTTGTCTACATGCTGTGCCAATGGTTCGAAGAAACTATCTGATGTGGCTATTATAGGTCTTCCTGGGGGGTTCATTATGTACTTTGAGCAATATGTATAGAACTGGCATAACTGGATACTGTTTTGTCAAAAATTGTTTCGTTTTTTCTGATATCAACTCATTGGCCTCTGCTTCATCCAAAAATACGTTTATGACCTGTCTAACCTTCTCCGTGGGATCTTAGAAGACTTCTAAATAAGTTTCTTGGTCATTCAATTGACGTTCTACTTCCTCCTTGTATTTTGTTTGGTCCATAATTACCAAGGCGCCATCCTTGTCTGCAGGCTTCAGCGTTCTACCTTCATTCTCCCACAGCCTTGACAGTATCTCCCTTTTCATGTTTAGAGAAATTCCCTTTGTTTTTTCTCAAATGATAGTTTTTCTAATTCACTTAATGTTTTCTTTTGAAAAACTTCCACAACATGATTCTGTACTGATGGAAGAAATTGACTTTTTCGGAGAAATTTCCAGATATTTTGAAGGTTCCACTGATTGTGACCATTCTGTAGTTGCAAAGAAAAATTTCAGTTTCATTTTGCTTGAGAAGCGAAATAAGTCTATTTTTTCTTTTAAGAGGCTACTACTATAGACTGGTACAAAGTAAAGACCCATTTGTAATGTCCTTGATTCCAAAGGATTCAGGGTGTAAGAAGAAATGTTTAAGTTTTCCTCTGTGGAAAGTTCACTTGACCTGTTGAGTTTATTCTTTTTCCCCCCTCACCAGGTTTTTGTTCGTCTAAAAAGGTACTCATACTATACTCCTGCTCGCACTGCCTCTCGTTTGTCCTCCTTCCGCATGGTCCTGTTGTCGCTCCCTTGCAGTTGACGCCTCTTCAGTTTCTGGACCTGATGCGCCTGATGTGGTCAAAGATGCAGAATTTCTCCTAGGTCTTGGTTGAAATTACTTAGTCCCACTCATCATCCTGTCTGTTGTAGATCAACGTATCTCTGGTTAAATGAGCCCTCTGTGACTCTTGATTAAAGTGCAGATATCCCCTGAAGTTTGTGCTGGGAGCAGACTTCCTGTCTCCCCCAATTTACATCCTTTGTCCCTCTGAAAGGGGTCTGCTCTGCTGGGACACCTATGGTAACTGCTGGACCCAGACAGGCCATCCACTGCCTTTCATACAGAGAGGTGGGAACTAGCTTTAAGTTGACACATTGCATACCAAAGGGGTGTTGGCCCCGCCTTCCCGTTGTCTTGTCCAGCAACCAAGCCCCCTTCAGGCTTGCCTCAATTTTCTCGTTAGTATGCACTGCCACCTGCCGGATGAGACAAAAGGAAAGCAGATCCATGGAACCTTTCATATTTAAATAAGGCTGCTCACGGCTGGAGGAAGGTGTGCCTCGCCCCTTCTAGAGATGCTTTGATGTACCCCTGGCTGTCACATTGCAGCTGAATATGACAGGGGAATACTGCACCTGTAGGCTGTGTCTTCCTGTAGTACTTGTGACTGTGTTTGTGTGGGAAGCAGATGAACTGTGTGCGGAATGGCCGCACACAGTCCTATGAGGTTGATCTCCTGTCATAAATGAAAATTAATATAAAAGTCTGGGAGAGCGCACTCGCCCCGTGCGGATGGTGAAGTCCTCACAACGGTACACTAGAGAACAGAGTAGGTCAAACAATGTGATGTAGCTAACGTTACCCTCGCCCTGAAGCCATATGCATCTGACTGCCCCTCTTGCACTCCTCGAGGCACTGAGCTGAGCACATCACAGGGGGAGAAACTGGCAGGGTGGAAGTTATACATTGGCGCTTTATCGTAAGAAAACCAAAAATTATTTTAAGTGGTGGGTGAGTATGTGCCAATAAGATTCTTCAGTGCATGCCTTTCCATCAGCCACTCCGTAAGCAGTGGTTCATGTGTTTTGCAGCTTTTGTTCAAAGCTTCATGTCTATGGTCTCATTTGTGTTTATTCTTTCCAAACATTGCTATGTATGCTCAATGGATTTTATCCAGCTCCCAGTTAGTCTTTCTTTGTTTTTGTGCCCATGGCCTAACAACTCAAATGCAAGTCACATCACTGTCAATAGCTCGGATTGTGGGGCTAAGTGAGCCCATATGGAGTTGTAGTTTGCTTGTGCCACGATGCTCTCTGGTGAGTCATATAAACTATGCGAGTGGCCAGGACACCCCTCAAGTGCATTAGAGTGGATGTGAACATGCTTAATTGCAATCGTGATTACAGGCATAGCTCTGAAGATGTGCAGGGCTGCTCTGTTATGGCAACACAATATGACTTTGTATGCTGGGCTGGTAGTCTAATGCTAAAGGGGCAATGTGCCGTCCTTAGTACAAGAGCACTTTGTCAAAGGATGCGCAGTGGGGCATGTAAGCACACCCCCCCCCCTTCCAAGATTGTTTTGTCCTGTTTGCTGCACCTCATGAAGGTCTTATGAGGCAGATGTTTGCTCAGCCTTACAGTGTTTGCTGCAAACTTCTTGCATTGGGAGTTGTGATTGGGAACGTGGGGCTTGTGCCAGCTGCGTTTGGCTGAGCAGAGTGTTTTTAAGTTGTGTTGATCGAATTTCTTGTTTCAATAAAACGCCAAAGGTAATTAATTGGTCCTATGACAAGCCAAGCAGCGTGCATCCCTAGCACCCACACATGGCAAGCCTTTTCTCGCTAGCCAATTTTGCATAATCTGACAACACATAAACGTATATGAGTTTAACACAGACCAGTGCATTATGGCCTAGAAGTAAAAGTAGTATAATTGGCAAGTACCCTAAAGGTATTAAAGTAAACTAGCTCCATGGGGCCTGTATGCATTTATCACTGCAGCAACACAGGGAATGTCCATGCTGTTTTATTTGTGTTCTACTGACTTCAAGGATGCTGTCCGACTGGAGCGTGTTAAAAGGGTGTAGGCTTGGTTTACAAGTTGATGTGCTGTTGTAGTTTTGAGTGGCTGATGGGTTGTTAATCTAGATTTTAAGAAAAGCAACCATATGCATGACCACTGATTGTTCGGCTGCATTCTTTTGGGGCAGTCAGGTTGGACCACTCCAGTGAGGTCAGCCTTGGGTCACACCCCCTATCTCCAAAACTGCTCATTACTTTCATACCGTCTGTGTCTGTATGGACCATGGTCTGAAACGGTCTTCTTTCACAGCCAGAGGTCATGGAGGGAGGATAGCTCAGCGGCAACTGCTCGCCTTGGAAGCAAGACAACACGCAGCAACACAGGTTCGATTCCCGGGTCCGTGCCTAGAAACCTCGGGGTATTAATTGCGTTATAAATACCCCATCATGTCTTGACTAGTAAAATCCTGCAACACCATGATTCTTAATCTAAACCACATGATTGAAACACCCCCACTTAGGAGGTGTACAGGGCTGGTAACAACTTGAGCCAGAACAGACTCAAGCAAAGGGAGGGCCTCTTCAAGAGCTCAGGACAGCTACCTGCCCTGTACACCCCCTCAACAGGGATAATTGCTATTTGCACCCTGGGGTGTGACTCGTTTTCTTTTTTTGTACATTTCTTTATTGCAATTTTAACATGCAACTCCCTGCCCCCACCTCCCCGCCCTTTCCTTTATGCAGGCCACACCCCTCATCAAATTTAAGTACCTCTTAAGTACCACCCCAATTTGTCGCATTAGATCTTCTTGGTAGTCCTCTTTCAGGTAGGTGGGGGCTGGGGGGGGGGATATCTCCACAATTGCCATAATGTCCATAATAAACGCTCTCACTGACTTTATATCCCTTCATGCCGCCATTTCCCAAACCTTGAACATCAGCCAGAAGTTGATCCTAACAGATATTTACCAATAGTACTAAAGCATACAAATCCAAACATACTAATAATCTACAAGGACTCTACCATACATCAGCTTTGAATAGAATTACTTTATCTCAGGCTCCTAAAGCTATAGTGGAGTGAGGGAGATGGACACCATGGATCCTAGTGTTCCAGAAAAAAGAAAAAAAATGTACACAAGTGCCTCAAGATAATATGGGGGAGGCACCAGCATCCGCAAAAATATATTCTCTCTATCTCATTCCATGAAACCCTACGTGTGGTGGGCTTGGCAATCCTGCTTTCCTTTCACTCCTCGTTCTAAAGAGGATTTATTTAATGCTGTGTTGCCTCTTTATTCTTCTATGTACTAAATCGGGAAAGATGAGAATCCTATACTTCTGGAACTCCAATGCCTGTCATGTTGCTAAGCTTGACAGTGAGTGGTGGGCACGCTGATGCGTTTAGTGATTTGTTGGAGGCAGGGGACTTGATTCTAATATATATATATATATATATATATATATATTGCTCCTTCTCCAAGGCAAGCACTTCGGGGAGCCAGCTCGAAACAAAACCAATGGGGTTGTCACCTTCCACTCCAGTTGGGAGACCAATAATCTGCAGTTGTTGAGCATGCACCACATTCTCTAGGTAGAGGTACAAGAGAAGGTAGGAGTATTTAGGAAGATGGGACCCCTGCACTGATCTGCTTGGTAAATAATTGTAATGTTCTTCCTGCAGCTGTTTCTAGGGTTCCAGCGGGACAGAGCTTTTAAAGTTCTGGTGTTCGTAAGACGTGAAGAGCATGGGTTGGAATCCTGGCTCAAGTGATGCTGGAGGGGGCTGTTGCCATGGGCTAGGGTAGTGAGTGAAGACTCAAACACTGCTGAACACAGTTTGATTTTCAAGCTGGTTGGTGTTATTATTTTGCTATAGGGCCAAAGTGTTGCCCAGGTCTTGGAAACAAACTTGGGTACGTTGGCATGTCGAGAGAAAGCCAACATATGTTTCGACCTAGGGTCTTTATCAAGGCATAGAAGTGCAGGCCTGGTAGGTCCTGGGTATGGTAGCTGAATAGCTCCAATAGAAGCCCGGCGAGGTGTGTGGCTCACGGGTGATTGTCAATTGCGCAATCGATGATCGCCATGAGCCACACACCTCGCCTAGGTCGACCAACACGTGTTTGCTTTCTCTCGACATGCAAATGTACCCAAGTTTGTTTGCAAGACCTGGGCAACACTTTGCCCCTATAGCAAACTAATAAAACCAACGAGCTTGAAAGTCAAACTTTCCACCAGCACTGTTTGAGCCTTCACTCGGGTACTACCCCACACCACCCCATGGCAACAGCCTCATCCAGCACCACTTAAGCCAGGGTTCCTACCCCTGCTCTTCACCACATTCTCGAGGTATTCCAATCTATTCTCGGTTGCCAAATTCCCTTTAATTACTGCCTCCACGTCACGCCCCATTTTCTGAACAAGCGGTAACATTTGGCCACACTGTTGGTCCATTTTGTTTAGTTCTCTGATCTAAAGTGTTGCTTCTTGCTCCCTGAAATGAATTTTCCTACCTTGACATTGGCTTTTCAATCCTTCCCATTGCAGCCATCACAGGGTCCTGAACCCCAGCTTCTCCTGGCTGTTTTGCCTACCAATCTGCCTCGGCTTTCTTGTTGGATTTCTCAGAAGCCGTTTTAGTCTCCTTCACCCTGTAGTAGCTGATTTGATGAAATGTAAAAGAAAGGATGTAATTTACCTATTCTTGGTCACACCTCTGCCATTTCACTGGAAAGTGCTTAATACAACACATCCAAATAGGTTCAGCAGGCTGTCTTGCAGGGAAAATGGCCACCCCTAGTGTGACTGCAGTATGTTTAAATGGTTGGTATCACCTGTCCACACCAGAAATGGCCGCCACCTCCCTGACCTTCAAAGAACCGAATCATCCTTGCGCAGGCTGTGACAAGCACCCAACGCCTGTAAAGGTCTCCAGAAAACCACTGCCAACTGTGCAGACGTGCCTCTTTTCATCCGCTCATCTTCTGGTATGTGCAAGACGTGCCTACATTTGAGATGGCCTCCTCTTTAATCACTTTAGGCAATACCTTGTTTGGCCTGTCCATCTGCCTGTACACCTCAGTGACTCCGTTCCTGCGCTCAGATGGATCCTGTATTTAAATGAAAAACTCTGATGTGCTGGTAGCCCGATCTCCAGCCAAGCCCCTTAGCATGTGCGGAACAAAGCAGCCTCTGTTATCGAAACTGGGCAGCTCATGCCCAATCCCTCCACAGCACCCCATGTGCAAATCTATCTGGGTTTCACCTCCACATGCAAGTCTCAGTGTTGGATTAATTCTGCCTCCACCCATCCCCATGCCTCTGATCGGCCCAGGGTCATCGGACTCGCACTGACTGCACTCAATAGCTGTTGACCTAGAAAAGGGACTAAGGCTCTTTTATATTTACTATTTCTATGGTGGTAGCCCTGGAAGGGGTGGTTATCCTGAGAGCACAATAAGGTAGGTGTGGGGGGACCTGGGAATAAAATGGTGGGCACCTAGGGAAGGGCCCCGGGAGATGGGAGAAACGTGGGTGGTACACTGTGTGCTTGCCTGCATTTCCAGCTGCCTGATTGGCTGAGTGCCCATTATATGCAGTCTTAGAACTCCACAGCTGTGTTGGAAGAATGGAGGCTGAGAGCTGCAAATGGCAGCATGGGGGCAGTGCCAAATTAGCTGCTCGGGTGGGAGACATTGAAACACTCAGCTTATATACACTGGTAAATTCGGTGGGGTCAAGGGTGTTCTGTATTTGAAAGATCACTTGCATCTGAGAGCGTGCAGGGAGGGAGGGGGTTTAGGGTTGTGGCAGACCATTTTAATGGTCAATTGCAGCGTGCAATGCCCAAATAATACCATCAGATGCCTGGCATGTTCACCATGTGGTAAGGTATAATCCACATGTTCACCTGTTGCTACCGTTATTTGCCATGAAGTCTCAAAAGCCCCAATAATGTGCTATTTATTTATACAATATAGCAGCTAGTTAAAGATCAAATAACGTTCAGTGGAGGAAAGGGGGCGAGGGAGTGAAGAGTCAATTGAATAGGAATGTTTTCAGGTGCTTTTTGAAGATGGAATAGGATTGTTCTCTGCGTAGATGTAGGGGTAGCTTGTTCCAGTGAGACGCTGCCCGAAATGGGAAACTGGATCTTCCTGCTTTGGATCATTTGAAACGTGGTGTGACTATAGGCGACTCTGGTGGGTCTTACTGAGGTGCATTGTATGACATTGACAAGGTAGCCAGGTGCATCGTTTGAGAGACAGTGGTGGGTGAGTAATAGACTTTTGAACTTAATTCTATCCTTGACAGGTAGCCAGTGTGCAGATATTCTGGCTTCTGAGTTGTGGTCCCATTTGCTAATGTCAAGGGTGGCTCTGAGTGCAATGTTGTGGGTAGTTTGTAGATTGTGAAGGTTTTCTTTTCAGAAGTACTGCAGAGCAAAGAGTTGCAATAGTCAAGTTTTGAGCAAATAACACTTTTGCAACTTCCAGATGGTTGGTAGTAGAAAGGCATGGTTTGCTGGCATTGATTAGTTTGATCGCGTACCCTGATGTAGAGGCAATGTGGTTGATATGGTGGGACATGGAGAGAGAAGAGTCAAGGTAGACTCTGAGGGTCTTCACTGAGGATGTGACGGGGATCTTGTGGCCATTGATGAAGGAGGTATATACCTGGGGGAGACTCTTCGGGCAGGCAGAGAGCCCAACAATGAGAAGTTTGGTCTTTTTGTCATCCAGACAAAGGCTTTGTGCGGCCATCCAGGATGGGTAGTTTTGTAGATCTCATCAGTCCTGGTGATCTCTATCAGGTGTTCGCCAGAGAGGGGGGTGAGTATTTGGGTATCATCTGCGTAGTTAGTGTACAGGATGCCCAGGGCATCAAGAAGGTCAAACAAGGGCAAGGGCTTGGTGTATATGTTATATATCATAGGTGAAACAGAAGAACCTTGGGGAACCCCACAAGAGTTGGGTGTCAGAGAAGCGGTGGCCTCACCTGAAAATACTCTGGAGGATCTGTTTGCCAGAAACGAGGCGATCCAGCTGGAGGCTTCTGGGGAGAAATGGGCAGTGGTTGCGAGAGCTTGACAAAGGATCTTGTGGTCAACGAGGTGAAAAGCTGCTGATGGGTATAGGAGAAGCAACAACCATGATCCCCTGTCATTGGCACTGTCGAGCTGTTTTTTTATTTTTTAGGTCAAAGGGCTGTTTCTGTCCTGTGCTTCGGGCTGAAGCCAGACTGGCGGGAGTCTAAGATATGATAGTGCTCTAGGAAGGATTGTATTTGTAAGTAGGCCACTCTGGCCATGATTTTGAGGAGGAAGAGGACAGTCGTGATGGGGGCGGTAGTTAGTAGGGATGGCTGGATTGAGGGTAGGTTTTTTGAAGAGCTGAGCAATCCACGATTCCTTGATTGCACAACCTATGAGTAGATAAACACATGTCCCATTTCGAATCAGTCATTTTTGGACAAAATTGTTTCAAATGTTAGTATTATTTAACTTGGTATAATTCTTAGCAAATAGCAGTTAATGGCTCCAGTAGGAACGATTCCGGGGTCTGCAATATGTGAGGTGGTGCTTTAACATAACATCTGGTATTCTGCAGATGGATGATTTCCTGTTGCGTACATGGTGAGACGATGACCACCCCTTTGGGGGACTGTATATTGTATGTGTAAGCTTAATGTCATATATTTGAATAATGTTATTATTGTTTCAGCCCATCCAGACATTACATGTGACATTGGTCTCTTCCAATGTTTCCTAACTAGATATTTAAATCCGTGAATCTATAATATGATTGGCACTGACCATGAGTGCATTATCTTTTAGTAATGATTTTCCACCAACACGCAGTTAGGGCTTGTCGATATGGACCAAAGGTCATATCTTGATATTTTTGGGCTGTATCTCGATATATACGATGTATATCTCAATAGTGTTTACATGGGCTAAATGGTCAGTTGTAAGCCGCCAACTACAGGTGAGATCGTAAACGCCTTTAGAAGACCTTGATCAAAATAAATTGTAAATACGTGGTTCCTCTTCCTGTATGAGAATGCACACAGCTGTGTAAATGTCAAAATGGAAATAAAAATTGTTTATGTAATCTCGATGTCTCGTCATATGTTGAAAATATATCGATATATCTCAAATTCGGAATACTGCCCAGCCCTACACCCAGTATTGTTTCTTGGAATTATGAGTTACTGATCATTTCTCTGGCAGAGTTACTCAAATTAAACACCTCATGAGTTGCTGGGGGAGCTAAAGGAGTATTACCTTGACCTCTTACGTTTTAGGCTGATTGTACAGACGCTAGTGCTGTTGAGAAACCTGGTGGAATTGTGAGTTAAAATGTGGCTAGATCTGTGGAATGATAGCCTGATTTATCTGCATGGGTAAAAGGAAAGTTGCCCAGGGGCTCTGGCGGGTTCTGGGAAACTGATAAAGGAAGGGGGGTATGTATCAGAGGAGCCCAGAAGGGAGGTACATGTGCTAACCTGTTGAAGATATCCCTTTTTGACTTGCAAGGTGTGGAAGGTCCCTAAGCAGCCTGAAAGTATGCTACAGGGAGAACAAGAGGATATGGCGATTGCAGAGACCTTGGATATCCTGCAGACGGTTGTGTGTAGGGGGAGGGGTTCGTGTTCCCGGTGAAGTGGATTGGAAAAACATGGTGTTAAGTGTGATTACTGCCATTTTTCTTTCCGGTCTACCTTATTTCGGTGCGTTTGTATGGTGGAGTTGGGGAGTGGGCAAAAAGTCTCTACCTCCAATTTGTGATGTGCCATACAATGCAGGTGCATTAATGCCAGCGTGTGTTTTCTTGCTGGTGTTCAATGTATTCCTATTGAATCCTCTTGGAATCACCACCTATTTAAAAGTCGCCAGATTCCTAGGAATCATTGTAATCTCTTCCTGGAAGCCTACTCTGCAGGCAATTACACTTTTCCACTAATGTGCTGGAAAAGTGTAAAGGTGATTTTTTCTTTTGTTTTATGCCTCACTTGTACACTGTTGCGGAAATGTAGCCATTGCACCAAGGGGTTATTTTGCACAAGCATGGTATCCTCTGTGTAATTAACATGGGGATTTAACGTAATTACCAGTGACTGATCCTGCTTCTCACTAGCTGGAATATATTTGGTGCATGTCTTATACTTACAATAAAACGTAACCAGGCACTGATTCATTTCTTTCCCTTCTGTAATACATAGAAAGCCCTGTCTTTCAGTGATTTCAGTGCTCAGGATTCAGAGCACCTGGGAAAGTTGGTCCCTCTGTGAGGACAGTGATAGTTGTTAAAATAATCTCTTGGCACGACACAGAATGATAGTAAATCTTTTAGACGGGAGCTGGAAGATGAGATCACATGTCTGCTAAGGGAATGAATGTCCCAACGATTCCTGAAGTGAGCTCTTTCACACTTCATAGTAGTGCACCTAAACCAGTGCCTAATTCAGAGCATCCTTGACCCCATGCTCTATGGTGAGGCCCCACTTCTAGGTCACCCCTTTAGAACAGAGGTCTGGAGGTGGCATCCCTTGGGAGGAAGTGGTAGTCGGACAATTATTTGTTGGGTCTCTGGAGTGTGGGGGGATGCTACGAAACAAACATCAGAGAATAGGCCTTCCATTTGTTCAGGAAGATTGATTTGGGGGGTCTATCCAGGGCCCACAGCAAACATCCCCCCCGCTGTATTATTATCTTTCTTGACTTCTCCACTCCTCTTTCCTGTGGGAACCCTGGTATGATCCAAATCTAGGGACTCCCAGATGAGTAAGGCAACATGTTGGCTTGGAGAGGAGAGTGGGTGTGTCAGTTATTTGGAGCAATATTATAGGCATGTATAGACTGCTGGGAGTTGGTTCTACCCAGGGTACGGATTTTGTTAGTGTGAGGTTGGGAGATTCTGCCAGATATAGAGATTTTGGAGGGCTTGTTCCTGATGGAACAGGTACGTTTACCCCTGGCCATTTTAGATGCATCCTCCTGATATGTTGTTATTCTCTACCCCTGGCCATTTTAGATGCATCCTCCTGATATGTTGTTATTCCCAAAATCTGTACTAATGAACATAACTAAATCTGTCCCCGACATAAATGATCCGTCCTGCCGCTCTCACTGCCCTTATCCAGCCAAAATAAATTTGACATGCCTTTTACGAGACCCCACATTTTGAGGCAAGGATTGCTAAATGTTTTAACAGCAAGCCCGTTTCTATTCTGTTTGACTCCTTTGTGTTATAGATTGGGAAGTTCATACTCGGATGGGATCTGTATGTGCCCCTACCCTTTGATTGTGCCTCAGCGATCTGACTCCAATTCTAGTTTTGCCCTGCTTGCTTCATGGGGCTCTGATTTAGAATATAGTGAGGAGATACTGATGGCACTCTTATGTTGATCAAAGAGGATAAAGTTGCCTTACAGGAGTATTGGGCTTTGGATTCCTGCCATAAGGAAAGAATGTTTCATTTCTATTCCTAGCTACACCCACTGGTAGATGACTCCTATGAGAGGGGTTGCTAATATGGGTGTTAATCTAACTGCGCTTAGGTTCTCAAAATTATCTCTTTCAGTACCACATAAAGACTGAGATGACGCCCTATGAGTTTACCACCATTAGCGTATATAATGCAGAGTGTCGCCAAGATAAAGCTGAATTATGTTGCTTAAAAGCATGATTTCTGTCACTGGTCTAAAGTCTCACATAACGACATCTGTACCCACTTTTTGAGAAGGTACCAATGGGAAGATATGTGGGAAAATTAGTATATTCTGACGATTGATGGGCTCCAGCTATGGCTTGTCCTGATGGGTAGAGAAATAGGAGGTGCCACCAGGTGAGAGGACGTAGTATGCAGTGATGTTAACGAATATAAAACAACAAATTGAGTTTTTAACTAACCGAAAACGTCTAAAAAGAAATTAAGAATTTTTGAAAACTATATGTAGTTGGGAACGGGAATAGTAGTTTTGGGGTGGTGGAAAAGTATTAATAAAAAAAAGGTGGGATGTGGGGTACACCCTGCCCAAAAGAAAAAACTTGTTTTAGATGTTTTTAATTTGTTAAAAATGCACTCGTTGTTTTGTGATTCGTTAAAATCACATGTAACCGAGAATGTACCCTTTGAGCTCATGTAAGAGTCTTGAATGGTAGAGCTAGTGACTCTCTGTGGACATCCAGGAATGACTCTGGCGGTTGAGATTTGGGTCTGTTTTGTTAACATCACGGTAGACCACTTCTATGTAGTCAATGCCCTAAAAGCTGAGTGAGGGAGAGGGCCACGACGGGCATGCGGTGGGGAAGTAGTTATGGCAGCAAAACAATAGGTGTATTAGGAGACGAGCCAAGTTTGACTTGGATAGTTTTCTCGCTGTCATGTTTTTGGCTATCATGCCAGGTGTAGAGCTATTTCTAGATCATGAGTTTGGAGCCACATTTAAAGCAATGGACATGCACAACATTTATGAGACCCTCCAAGACTTTTTGGCTATTTCTGTAATGTCCCAGGTTCCCATATTTTGACAAAGGGAAACCTTTCAGGGAAATAATCTCAACCAAGACCTTTGAGACTAAGAATAGAGTATGGGTGGAAAAGGTTGGGAACATGCATGAATGAGTCTCAGCTTTCCGCTCTATTGTTACTTTGGGCTAGAGGAATTACTTGCCACAGGTAGAAAGCAGTACCTCGGCCGATACCTGAAAAAATCGCTTCAGTCCCTCTGGATGTAGAGAGGGTCTGGAAGTGTTTGGTAAGCAGCAGTGTTTGATAATGGTAAAGATCTGAATTCAGTCAGTCATCCTGGGAGTTTTCCTCTATGTCCCAAGCACCAGGGAAGGCCTCTGGCCCCAAAGATATTCTTCTGGGTTTCTTTGTCTGCCAATCTTCCTTGTCCTCATCCTCTGTGACTGGTCTAATTCTATCAAGATGGGAGATTCCCCCCCAGCCACCCCACCCCTTCTTGTTTGTGCCCATCTTCCAGAAGGGGAGTCTGGCCACTACAGACCTATTTCCTCCTGGATGCTATGCCAAGGTCTTTACCAAGTACCTTAGTGTGTGAAGATCTTGTCATCTGTCCAGCGGGGGAGGGGGTGTTCCAATGGATAGCCGGTACCATTGATCAGGGCATTCCATAGGGAGAGAAGGTTAATAAAGCAAAGTAAATATTGGCATACGGTTGCGTTTCAGTCCATTGGCACTGGCTTCCTATGGGAGGCCTTTGAAAAAGGTTTAGAACCACAATGATTGGCCTGGTAAGGACTCTCCATAAAAGCTCATGGGAGAGAGCCATTTGGGCCATGTGTGGAGTTATCCAAGGAAATCCAAGGAATTTTAGTTAGCTGGAGTGTGAGAAAGAGATGTAGCTGTCCATTTGTTCTTTACCCTGTTTGTCGATGATGCGAAATTCCCATCCTCGGAGAGGGATTCCTGCCACTGCCCTGTAATGAACCCTCCAAGAGTTCCATTCCTACTTTTCACACATAATGCAGTGATTTTTCTTCAAAGTGTGAGAAGCGCTTGCGGGGACCCTTTCATGGATTTGACACATACTGCTAGCTCAAACACCTTACCATGAACTGGCCGGCTTTCTAAGATCATGGTGCTCGGGAGACAAATGTCTGAAATCTAAGCTCCTATTGGGAGGAGCAGCATTTTAACAAGTACAATGGTCTGACTATCTTTGTATTAGATTCTCAAACTCTGTGGGGGGAGAGATGCCCCGCATCAATTGCCTTGTTTGGGGGGCATTTAATGCCCCCATCTTTGGAGACCTATGGTGCCAAGACAGTGACAGCGCTTCTAACCCTAAAAAGGAATAAAATAATGCTTCACAACCCTCAAGAATCACCCTGACAAACTCGTAGATATTAACTCATGAAGAGTTTCGGTATTGCTCTCTTAGTGAACATTTGTTTAAAAACCTCTGGCCTTCTGAGTCAGAAGTAGGGCTTCCCAGTATCCTACTGCCTACAAATATCACTGGGGGGAGATGCATGCTGAACCAGGCATGACCATTTCTTTTTGTTGAGGCATTAAACAGGATTTTGCTCAGCCTGGTCTGCGCTGCCTGTGGGATTTCCCAAAGTAAATTACCAAGCTTGACTTATGAATATTAAAGATCAGATTTTGAAAATGGTGGGACCGGGTGTTGTGGTGACTTGCTTGGAGAGCATATAGAACCTAACCATAGAACATAACCTGGTTAGATCATGTTAAATATTTAACACTGAAATAATTACAATAAAGTAATCCGCAACCTTGTACAATGACAAAAAAACACACACATTTACTTGATTTGATAGTTGTTCAAGAAATACTTTGCCTTCTTTTTTTCCCCCTCTTAGTCTGTTTAAACAAAATGTTCAATAAAAACTAAGACCATTCGCAATGATTCATTGATAAAAAGAAAAAACGTTCCACCCTCCGCTCACAGTTAACCGGGCCCAAGTGACAATACACCACTAGCATTTAGGAATGACATAACAGGGAAACAGAAGATAGGCTCTTTCTGGGGCGGGTGCTTCAAAGACTTATTGAACCACAGTCCTCGTGCAAGAGCACCACTGTCCAGCCCTGCAGAAAGGCGCTTATTGAATCATGTACCACTGCTATTAACTTCTCGTAAGTGAAAATGACACAAAGCTTGGCCAGCCAATCAGCTCTGGATGGAACTACCCTGCTGCTCCACTTCTGGGCCAGGGCCAGCCTTCCTGCTCTCAGCATAGCCTGAAGCACCCTAGGATAGGCACTCGACTCCAGGGCCGGAGAGGGGAACTGAAAAAGGTCGTCGATGGGGCACAAGGTAATCGAGAGACCCACTATGTCCTTAATCCAGCTCAAGAGTTCCGACCAGAAGATCTGGATGGAAGGGCATTCCCATCATAAATGATACCAGGACACTCTCTGGGGCAGAGGGGGGAGGTGCTATGAAACATTTTGGATAATCTCTCAGGGGCGAGATGCCATGTGTGAAGGATTTTAAAGTTGTGCTCCATGGCAGCCGTGCAAAGGGAACCAGACAAGAGCACCCCAAAGTTTCACCCCACTTCTCCTCCCAGAACCGCTTAAATCCCTGTCTGCCCTCCAGTTGAGCTGTGGTTAAAATTTTGTATATTTCGGAAAAGGAACCTCTTCTTGAGGTAGTCTCTACCAACATTTTCTCCAGGGATTTGAGAGGGCGAGCGAGACATACGCCCCACTTGGGGTGGGTCAATAGCCCCTTTATTCTGAGAAAGTAAAAAATAGAGATCGGGTGCTCTCCCATGCTTTCTGCAAAGGTGGGGTGCTCAATAAATGCACCGTTCTGGAATAGCTGAGCAGCTTGTTCCAGACCCATATCGGACCACATCTGGGTGTCTCTGAAACCCCTCTTCCCCAGATCCAAGGGGGGCCCCCCCATAGAGAAGACTGAGGAGAAGGCCAGGAAGAAAGGGGAGCATTGGATCTATCTTGCCTCCATAGGGACCACAGGGCTGACAATGTCGGATGGGTTTTAACCCTGTCAGGGAGGTCCTTGGCCGGGGCCCACAAGAAGTCCCTTACTTTCTTGGAATGAGTATGGGTATCTTCTATATACGACCAGTAGGTTCATCCTTCATATGCTCCAACATGACCCTTCACTGCGCAGCCTTGTAGTACAAGCAGATGTCCGGGAGCCCAAAGCCCCCGTAAGACTTTGGAAGGGTTAAGGAGGCAAATTTGACTCTTGGCTTTTTCCCATTCCAAATGAAATGCAATGCCATGGATTGTAAGGCTTTAAAAAATAAAAAGAGTCTGGTACTAGGGTAGTAAGGGCAGAGAAGAGGTACAAGAGATGGGATAGGACATTCATCTTTAGGGATACCATGTGCCCGAACCACGAGAGAGTCAGTGGAGTGCACCGCCACAGGTCTGAACATATCCTGGAAAGAACAGGGGGGAAATTAAGCTCAAAGAGGCTACCCAAATTCCTCGGAAGCAGGACCCCCAGGTAAGGCGTAGCCACACGCTCAACCCTAATACTACACACCAAGTATTTCCCTTCAATGAGTCCATCAACTGGCCCCATTGGCATGAGGGATGATTTCAATAGATTAATTTTTAAGCCTGAGAAGGCCCCAAATGATTGGATCAGATTCAAGAGGGTCGGGAGAGATTGGTCCAGGTTGGTTATATAGACCAGGATGTCGTCCGCGAACAATGATAACTTAAAGTCTAGATCCCCGCAGTTAATCCCAGTGATCCGTTGGTGCTGTCTTATGGCTATAGCTAGGGGCTCCAATGCGAGAGCATATAAGAGTGGAGACAAAGGGCATCCCTGCCGGGTACCACGAGAAAGGGAAAACGGGGCAGAGACTGTCATTGACAGACACCCAGGCTGACGGGCCATTATACAAAGCAGAAACCCACCCACTAAATATTTCCCCTTAACCCATCCTCTGCAAGACTTTTCCCGATATAGGACCACTCCACACGGTCGAAGGCCTTTTCAGAATCCAACAACAAGATGTATGCCTGTATGCTGTTGCTGCCCACTTCATGCATCAGATCCAGGGTTTTCCTAATATTATCGGAGTCCTGCCTCCCGGGGATGAACCCAACTTGATCACCATGGACGAGTGAGGGGAGATGCTGGGCCAGCCTATTTGTGAGTATTTCGCCAGAATCTTTACATCAGTATTCAATAACGAGAATGGACGATAGGACTGGCAACTCATCGGGTCATTTCCCTCTTTTGGGATAACCACTATACGGGTTGATAACATGGAGTGAGGGTGCCTCCCTGAGTGAAGTACTGCATTGAATAATATGGATAGGAATGGGGCCAGAGCGGAGCCAAATTACTTGTAAAAAAGGACTGTGAAGCCGTTGTTGCCAGGGGTAATATCCCCCTTCATGGAGCCAATGTTATCCATTAATTCCTGGGGTTTGATGGGCCTCTCTAGGGGATTTGCCTTTTCTAGCGGGAGGCGGCGGAGAATCAAGAAACTGATCGGCCTCTGGGCCCTCCCCTGTGCACTCTGATGTATAGAGGCGCTCATAGAATGCTCAGAATTGTTCTGCAGTTCCCAGGTCGTCGAGGCATTTTTCACCCCCCAGAAGGTGCACCGCGTCCACACTTCGACTGTTCCTGAGTTCACGTAATCCCCAAGCCGACATTTTATCTGCCTTCTCGCCCCTTCTCCATATATCTTTGTTTGAGGAGAGACAGCTTTCTCTCAGTTTGCCCGACCATAAGGGAGGCTAGCTTCACCTTAAGTTGTTGGAGTTCAGCCCATTTACCAGGAAGCATTTGGGATCGGCGCTTGCCCCGTGGCTCGTTTATTTTGTCTCCGAGAGACTTCTCCTCCCTGGTTCTGACTCGCATCCTTGCTGCCCCCAACCCAATCAAGACCCCTCGAATTGTAGCCTTAAAGGCCTCCCATACTCCCGCCTCCCCAACTTCTCCATTATCATTAAGCTCAAAGTATTCTTTAATATTTGCAAGCAGGGTCTGGGCGCACTCCCTGTCTTTCAACAAGAGATTGTTGCACGTCCACCTTGTGGACATAGGGTGGCCTGAGGAAATACCCACTTGGACCTGGACCAAATTGTGGTCCGACCATAGGATCAACTCCATCCCGAACCCTGTAATAGACTCATGCAAGGCTCTGTCAAGCAAGACATAATCAATGCTAGAAAAAGATGAGTGGGGGTTGGAGAAGAATGTAAAGAGAGGATTATGGTCCGGACGGGTTGAGTGGGAGTCTAATAGGCCCAATGCCTCAATTGTTGCCTGGAAAGATGCAGCCATTCTCCTCTGGGACTGTAGGTCTGTGTACGGGCGGAGAGACTTTCTGTCAACTTCAGGGTGAAGAACCATATTAAAATCCCCGCCCCCCCCCGAAGAAGCCCCTCTGCAAATCCTGCGATCTTTGTTTTTGTCTCATCCCAGAATTGATCCTGGGCTTCATTAGGGGCATAAATGGACACTAAAGTTACCTTCCTCCCCCTGATCTCTCCCTTTGCCATCATGAACCGACCATTCGGGTCTACTCAGTGACCTCTCGAAACTAAATGGGCCTTGGGGGACAACACTATCTCTACCCCTCTTCTCTTGGTCGGGGCAGAGGCCTGGAAGACCTCCTGAATAGACCTGGATCTGAGAGCCATCTCCCTCCCACTTGCCCACTGAGTTTCCTGCAAAAATAAAAAGTGAAATTTCAACCTGTTAAACTCCTTCATCACCAGGGATCTTTTATTCTGGGAATTAAGTCCCCGGAAGTTTAGGGAACCCAATGTCACCGAAAATAAATGGTTCTCAATGGATTCGGTCCCCCCTCCGGTATTTTCAAACAATAGTGACCCCAACGTAACACAATACAACTCCCCATCCCCAACTTAACCCCCACAACACCTGAACGCCTGGACTTCCTGCAGCATGTTGGATGCACACTGGCCAGGCCTCTAACACAAGCAAAACAGAGTCAACATAAGATCCCCCCCCCAAAGTATCAAGGCTAAAGGTTCAATTAGGAGTCGAACTCTCTCAAACTCCCCACACCATGAACACCCCGGCCAGGTAATCCCGAATGTCGGGTGAGGCCCACATCCCCCCACTGCGCCAGACCACAACCACCCCCCCCCCCGGGGATGCAAGCAGCCACTCCCCCAGATAAGAAAATCTGCTTCTCCCCCCATCCCCCAGCAGAGTTCACCTCGGCAGCATCTCTGTGCCTGCTGGACAAGATTCTCGTCCTATTAAATGTTACAGCTACAAGCTACCAAGTCTAGCTCAGTCATTAAAGGGTTTAGGGGAGAGCAGAGCCTCCCTTCTGGATTGTCTGTGCCCACAGATTTGTAGACCAGCCACGGAAGGGACCCTGTCAGACATTGGAAGGTCTCGGTGAGGCTGGGGTGATTCTCCTATACTTTCTGTGACCTCGAACCTTGCGTCCCTCCACGGAATCTTTAGGGCTTTGGGGACAAGATAATTTCTCCTCCTGACTAGTGCCCTCAGATGACTCGTTGGGGTTGCCCAGGAGATCCTGAGAAACTCTTTGTATGTCGTCCTCCATGACCATGGCATATTTGTTGCCCTCAAGTTCAAAGGAGAGCGAAAAGGGGTATCCCCACCTATAGCGGACCCTCTTGGATTGCAGCATTGTTGCCAGGGGGGCACACAGGCGGCATCTTGCCAAGGTAAAGGCTGACAAGTCCTGGTATATTGAGATATGTGCATTTTCCCAGCTGATCGGCTCTAGCATTCTGCTCTTCTCGGTTTAGTAGTGGAACTTCACTAGAACCGATCTGGGACCCCTGCCGGAGGTGCCTGCTCTGTCGATCATTGGTTTGTTGATATCGGCTTCATCAAAGAGAGACCTAAGTACAGCATTGACAGCTTTAATTATGTCCAACTGTGTTTTGCCCTCCCATTCCGGGAAATGCAGGTTGCAGCGGCGCTCCCTATTATCTAAATGGTCAAGCTTTAGCATACATTTCTCTTTCCTTCTTTCCAATTCAGCCAAACGCATATTGAACTGGGTCTCAAGCAGGTCAATTGATGCTGTATTTGCTTCCAGGGCCTTGACCCGATCGTCTATGGTGTCTACTTTTTTATCTAGAGAGTCCAGTCTTTTCCCAATGTCTGCTCTAAAACCTTGAATATCCTCCAGCAAGGCTACCATTCCCTTGGTGACCGAGTTGACATCTAGTGGTTCAAGCTGTGAAGGAGCCACCATATTGGGGGGCGGGAGATGCCGGGTTGGTACGTGTTGTAACTTCTGGAGAGATTCGGCCCAGTTCATGAAGAAGCCGCCTGCATAGGAAATCAGTATGATGAAATTATAAATTTATTCTCCATTTTGGACATTTTGCTATAAGGTGATTATGACATTTATGATTACTGTAATTTTATCATTCTTTCTTTGGTCAACTATGATACTTAATGTCCTTTTCTGTTCACTGACAAAGTAGTCAAAGTAATTAAACATTTCTGTTCATCTTCTGGCTTCATTTAGAGGGGTGTTTTTTAATAGTGAACTATGCAATTGTTTTTGTTTGAAGTGTCTATTTTTTTAAAAGAACCTGGATAGAACATTTTTTTTAATGTTTTAACTGTACTATTGTTATTTTGGTTGCTACCAACTCTCATTCCTTCTGGAATTACCGCCTATCCTCGGCTGACGTTATCACTGAACGCAAAGAGGCTTCTCTTACCTGTGCCTTTTACCTTTATGATTGGGACAACTGTTGGTTTATAGAGGTGTGAGGGCTGAGAAGGGGATTTATCCAGAGCAGAAGTCGTTTCATCAGAGGGGATACTTTAGAGAAGGTTTCTGTTTACCCCTCTTGAGCTAATGTAAAGCCCCACGAGTTCCATAAGATGTTTCTAGTGGGAAGTCATATCTTGTTTTGGATAAGTTTCTCTTGTATTGTCCCGTCCAGTGTATCACTTCATGATGAAAGGAAAACAGATTTAATTGAGAAGTTAATCTATAGAGTCACAGTATACAGTTCCCGATCTTAAGTGTATTATTTACATTGTTCTTTTAGTTTCTGAGCATTTACCATCAATAGGTGAGGAAATAAATGTCACCCTTGTGCACGGTGGATGGATGAATACATAATCAACAACACGATCTTTAAGAGATGGGAATGAAGAGGTCACCATTAAGCGAATGAATCTCAACTGAAGGCGGCATCATGATATACGGATACCCTTAGTACACTGTCATTCAGAGATGTAAGACCCCAACTGTGTTCAGCATCATTTAGGCACAACCAGGGATTCATTTGAGGATTAGACACGTGAACAGTTATCTGTTCGAGCCAAGTATAGGAGTGTGCAGTAAAAATGTTGTGATAAGGGTGAGCAATAAATGGATCTAATCCTTAATCCACTTTCCGCACCAGACACACACAGGCTTGGATTGGATAGTTTGAGAATTGGCAACCCTGATCAAGGAGACTATATGATATTTCTTTTCCAAAACTAGCAACTCAATATGTCACTCAGAAGGAAACTCAAACCAGGCTCCCGCTTCCCCTCATACCTCCGTTACACGAATGTGGGACACTGTCAAATACACAGATGGATTTTTATTAAGCAGCAAGCATACCATTAAAGACATGCTATTGATGACTTGGGTGAGTCCTATAATTCGAAATAAAATGGAGTAAACATTCCCTCTTCACAGATCTGTGCTGATTTAGCCAGAGATTTGGAATGAAAAGTAATCCATGGCCCACAACAGAAGTGTCCGTATATGTGCACACGGATACAAGGCAATATGAGAGGATTATTATTTTTTATTTTTTTAACAGAGATTTGGGTTATTTACATTCTTCTTTGGGCATCTTTCTCGGTATGTTTAGCATTCAGTGATCTCAAATGTTGCCTAAAAGACATGCATTATTTAAATCCATGTTTTACATTTCTCTTGATCCATCTCTATTGCGAATAGAAATATGTCCTACCTTATTGCCTTCAATGAGGGACTAGGGAATGTTCATTGCAACACGAGTTCCTAAAATAGTGATGCTTTTTTTTTCCTCAATGAATACGACCTTGGCTTAACTCAAGGCCATCTGAGATTTATCACGGAGGAGTCTCAATTACTTTATGCATGGCATATGTGGCTGTCCTGTATGTACTCGATATTTTACATTTTCTTTTTATCTTGCTCCATATCTAAATAAACATTTAAAACTTGACTCCCTGGCCCCTTACACAGCCAAAGCCCAGTCTCCCCTCCCTTACTTGTCCCTGGGCCTTCTTTATTGTGAAGACCTTCTCTGGATTTAATCAGTCACCCCCTTTAGGAACCACCATCCCTTTTTGGAAACTTGATGCCCTCTACCCCTGAACCTCACCCTGGGATCACCCCTGATAACCGCTGCAAGGTGGACCTGCAATTCTACGTTTGCAAGTTGCACAAGGACTATAGCTCTGCTCTTCTTGTCAATAACAATTCACTATGGCCCTTCATGGTTAAATAGTCTTAATTCACCAATGTCATGACTACTCTAATGCTTAAAAGCCCTCCTCCACTACCGCGAATATTCTTCTCTACACCCTCTGCTAGACTTCATGAAGACACATAAGATCTGAGATACTCTCACTACCATCTTCCCCCTCACTTCTTTTTCCTTTTCCCTCCCCCTGCTACCTGCACCATTTCTCACCTGCATTCCTTCTCTCACTGAGCCGACACCAATGATCAGGACAACGTGTGCATCCCTGTTGACGCGATTATGTCACTTAATGTCTAAGAACTTGTACATCTCACCTGCTCCTAGCTAGCTGCCCTCCATAATGTTTGCCTTTACCTCTGGAGCTTTTCTACCTTATTCCCCATCCTCAAGAAGCCTTCATCTATCTCGAACAATACTGATAACTATTGGCCTGCATCTCCCCTTCCTCTGAATTTGTTAAATGCTTATCTTCAACAAGATCATCACCTGGTAGTAGTTTCTTCTGTCACCCACTGCAGTCTGAAGTTTGCAGAAACATCCATTTCCCATGTCTCCAATTTTATGATGTATACTCCCTGATGCCTTTTCCTTTCTGGACCTCCGTGCTGTCTTTAATACTGGAGACCACACCTGTCCTCTTTGCAACGTTGCCTTCGATTCAAGGATACCACTCTTGAGTGGATGCAAGCCTGCCTCATTTCATAACTCCCATCTCAAGTAACATGGCTACATCTGATCGAACCTCCCTCTGCTCTGCTGTTGGCCCTCTTCCCTGAGACATCTCATCTCTTTTGGGATCTCCTGTTACCTCATGGTGGACAACTCTCCAATCTTCTCCTTGGCTTTCACTTTTGATCACTCGCAGGTTTCTTATTGCCTCTCAGCAATCTGCTACTGGATGACATTTCACTGTCATATACTTTACTCCTCGAAGACCGATGTCCTCCACCTCTTGGCTTCCAAGGCACCCTTATCCTATAACATTTCCCCACAATATGCTTTCTACCTGCCCTAAGGCACTCAGCCTTGCGGTCCTTTTTTGACACAGATCTCAGTTTTCACTGCATTAACACTGCTACCTTTGGCAGGATTAACCTGCTGCAAATGCACGCTCTCACATGCCATTCTGCCAGTACCCTCGTGTCTGGTACTCTGTCAAGTTGATTTTGAGTAAACACCTCCTAGGACTCCCTCTCTATTTCTTCTGGCTGATTGAGAAAATATTCAATTTTGCCACATACGCTCTATACAATCTCTGCTCTTCTCCCACCTTTCAACACTGTATCCATGTCGTATGTGTTAGGCAGAATCATATGCAGTACCCTTTGGGAACACCACACACAATTAAGACTACAAGCGCAAGTACAAATTCACCTTTGGTACAAGCCTGTACTTCACAGTAAACTGGTAGTGATGGCTGAGCATCCAGCCTCAAGAGTAAAGTGAGCAGTATCAGAAGTTACACAAAGGACAACAATTGCTATGGTTCAAATAAACACTGACTCAAGGTTTCTGAATAAAAGAATATACATTTATTTACGCATTCCTTTGTAAAACAGTTCACTAAATAAAGCAGCAGAAAATCCCACTAATAATATACTACACAACACCCAATGAATTCTGGACAAGTTAGGCTCAAAATGAAGTTTGAGCAAAATGGCACTCCAGCAATTAAGAAGGGAGGGAAAGGCAAGGTTATACAAAATTAAGCAGCACCAACAAGTAAGTAGGCAGGGCAATCTAGAAAAGGCTTGCTACAATGAGGAATCAAATCAATAGGCCTGGGACAATGTTAATGGTTCAGAGTCTTTGCAGAGGATCACACAGTTTAGAGTAGTTCGCGGTTAGGTCTTTGCCAAGAGTTCGAAACGAAGTTGGTCAAAAGTAAAGTTACTTAAAAGAGTAGAGAAGGACAAGCCCTCGGATTGGTGAACGATTTAAAACACTTTCACCGTGGTTGGACGGAACGAACAACTG
Organism: Ambystoma mexicanum; assembly: GCF_040938575.1. NCBI lineage: Eukaryota > Metazoa > Chordata > Amphibia > Caudata > Ambystomatidae > Ambystoma > Ambystoma mexicanum. Next base: position 677,731,782 of record NC_090927.1, on the reverse strand, counting down.
GATTTGAACAGTACTTTAGAATAAGAAGAATGCTGTAGTTGAGGCAGAAGTTCCTGGCAGATCTGCAGGCTCACGTTCCTGAAGCGACTGTCGGACTGACATGAAGAAAGAGGACTGGAGGGTCCTCCACTGCCCAGGGAAGAAACCAGCAGCAGAGCAAAGCAACAAATAAAAGGTGCTCTCCTTAAAACACAAACAGGGTCCGGTCCTCCTGGCTATCCGGTTCACTGCAGCTGTGCACAGCAAATTCGACCAGGGGAGGGAGGCCTTGATTGGTGTTTACCAAACGGGTTGGTCCCACCAGCTCAAGGGAAGAAGATGCCTTGCAGATCTTCTCTGTTGTCGAAGTTTGGAGATTCGGACAGGCTGCAGGGATTCACCGGGAGGTTCATTTGTGGTAGTGGTCCTCTTCTTTCAGCTTCTCTTAGGTTCTCTCGATCCAGTGGCGACTCTGCCTTCCAAGTCTCAGAGACCTGCTTTTTATGCAGTTTTCCCCCATTCACACAACCTGGATATCAATCACACAGCAGGGTGGCTGTCCTGGCAGGACAGTCACCTAGCCAATCAAACAAGAGTGTGACTTGGGTTTCCAAGGGAACCCTGTGCATGGGGTCCTAAAACCCCTCCGACACATCCTGTCTATCCAGACTATCAGGCGCCTAAGGAGGGCTTCTGTGCAGAAGCCCACCAAAGGATGGTGAACAAAGGAACCAAACCTGGTTTGGCACGAGGAGTAAAACACAAGAAACATATTTATGAATAGAAATGGTGAATAAACCCAGCCGGAACCAAATAAAAGTAAATGGGGTCCAGCGGATTAAAGTTTGGGGCTACTAACATAGCCTAAAACAGTACCAAGGCTATTTTCATAGACCGCGGTAGGAAAAATATGGTAGATACCACTGCCACCAGCCAAATCTTAAAGAAAGGAGAACGAAATAATGTTCCATAAGGGACAGACAAAAAGGATAACTATTAACCGTTTCCAGTACTCTATGTAAGATAGTGAAGGCAAGCGTCCCCAACCAGCACGATCCACATCGCAATGAGAGACAATGAAGGACTCTCCCAGGATGGGAATAAGGCCAAGGCAAAGTGCGGGTGAGCGTAAATGGGAGTTTATCAATCAGAATAGGGCATGCAAAGAACTCTGCAAACTCCGAGAGCGCTCTGTCTGACAATAGCAAAGACAGGCGTATATATTTACAAAAAACGTCATCAGAACCTACATTCTATAGGGGGCACAAGTTCAATGGGATTGAGTGGCGACGACTAGCTATAGGTGCTGCTGCTGCGATGTGGTTGGCCTTGGCTGGAGGACGTCACTGGTCAGCCTCGTGGGTTGGGCTGGGCCTGGCAGGTCTGCTGGGTTCATCCGGGCGGTGTCATTGTGCCCCTGTGGCCAGTGTCAGAGATGAATGTCTTTTCCTGACTTATTAGCCCTAGGCCATGCACACTGCAGTCATTCAGTTATTGCAATATTATCTTCTTTAGTAAATCTTTCAATAGGTTATTCTACAGGTTAATGCAACACAGGAGGAATGCACCTTGAGAGGGGTTTGATGGCGATTCATCAGTACATGGTTACCAGTGTCCTGTTGACCGGGTACCATAGGTCGTGGGGCTAGGTCTCAGGGCATGGGACAGGCGGTACATGTCTTTTTGTCTTGTTAGAAGTCGTTATGAATGTGCTGCTGTATGTTGCCATAGTATTGGGTGTCCTAATTTTACAGGGGCCATAAACCTAAGGTGATCCGGTGGGTTGTGGGGTTTAAGAGAGGGCGCCTTTGGATTTGTGTATTCAGGCGGAGGTTTACTACTGGGCTGTAAATAATGCAGGTGGCGGGCCATGGCCTTGGGTGCTGCAGAGGGGACTACAAATCTTTGAAGCGGCTCCAGCCTAGTTGGGGGAGGTGGAGCAGCGCGGCGCGGGCCTCTGCCCTCTCGTCTGGCAGGCTCCACTGGGTGGGAGGGGGAATGGCCTTGCATAAACTCACAAAGGCATCTTCCTCATGTGTTGCCGATTTGCGGTGAAAGCATCATAAACATTCAAATAACATACAATACTAATTGAGTTGTTTCAAAACTCACATCTTAACATTGCTAATGCCTCTCGAATTTAGCCAGTCCGAGCACATTATTTGTACACTATGTTTTAACAACTACAACATTGTGTTATATGCATATACATTTGCAGTTAGTGAGGTAGAAGTGAGGTTGGTGGAGCACATAGGAAATGACTTGCCACCATACATGACGGTAGTGGCACATAAGGGGCTTGGACCTACACACATGGAGGGTGCTTTCTCACGTGTCCTTCACATGAGCCCTCAGTATGGTTGCATTTGTCTTTCTTTGCACTCTAGCAGCATTAGTTCGGTTGTGGCGCGGGACCGTGGGGTCTAAGCTTTTCAACGAGGCACATAACAAATAACCCCCCGGGACACTTTTATTATTTGCACACAACTGCAGTGGTGGGGGTGCTTCATTGCTTATGCCATGTGAATATGTATTCTGCCACATCTGTACGTTTTACAAATTTTCTAATCAAAGGGGTTTGTGGAGAAAATGCACGTATTGCAAGTAGTTTTGGCATTAGTATTTAGGAACTTTTGCTTTTATTAAAGAACCATTTTTCAGTTCTCTTTCCACTCAGGCTCTGCTGGCCGGGTCATGCTGTTATGCTGGGAGCAGCGATACACTGCGGAAGGTGAAATGTTACAGTGTTGGTATCTTACACTAGCTCATGTCCGTCTCGTTCGTGGGAACGGGCTCACAGCGGATCTGCCAGGGAGCTGTGGCCACAGGGATAATTGAAACTCTCCAAAGGTGGGGGCTGCGCTACAGTGCGACGAGCTCACACCATCTTTATTAGACAAAATGGTTTCTGGGCCTAGCTAAATTCAATATGTTTGGGCAATGTCTTCAGCAGGTGAGCCATCCACCACCTGGGCCCTGGTGGTAAGGAAGGGATGCCCGATGAGTCATGGCCCTCACCTGGGGAGGGGATGTAGGCAAGGGGGGTCTTTTGGACCAATCCTCCCCTACATTTCCCCCCTTTCGTTACTTAAGTAACGAATTCTCTAAATCTTCCAATCTCCTGCACTCCTCTTTGTCAATTATTGTGTCATCCCATGCAGGTGTGCCTTTTATGGGCATCCACGCTCTGCACACCCCCCTTAAGCTCTCACCTCTCCTAGCATACTCATCTGGGGTACAGGTCAGGTATATACATCCGCTCTCTCCTCCCAAATCTACCCATACCTCCTCGTACCATTCTAGTATACGAGGCTCTCTAATGGTAGTATGCCACAAGTTGTCCACTATATCCTTGTCGTGATACCTAGGCACTAGCTGATATCTTGGTGTGTCATCTGTTCCTGTTTGTACCTGCACTTCCTGCATAGTTTGTATTGTACTACGGGTGTTGCCCATTGTCACCATCATCATTGCACCATTCGGTACCGCGTTAGCACAACATTGAAGACCCACCTGGCACAGGCAAAAAATAAAGAGGAGGAACACCACAGCCGGCATCAAGAATTTCACAGTCATTCCCAGCCATGATGGAACACAGGAGAAGATATTGTCGAACCACGGGCTTTCTTCTGCTCCACCTTCCATTTTCATTCTTTCTCCTAGGTTGTGTACTGCTTCGATCACATGGGATAGGGAGCTGTTGTCTGCGTCTTCAGAAGGTACGAAAGTGCAGCAGGCACTTCCGATTTTTCGGCAAACACCTCCATCCATCGCTGTCAACAGGTCCAAGACATACCTGTTTTGCATGGTCATCAGCCGTAATGTTCTTAGTTCCAATTTTATTATGTTGAACCCTTCTTCAGTGTCATTTGCCAGCTGGATCAGCTCCCAACGTGTTATTTGGAGCCATTTTGCGTTTGCTCTTGCCTGGATACTTGGGATCAGTGAGGCAAAGAATGTTTCTGCCGAGCTGAATAGTCTGTATCTGTCTGGGATCTGTGCCAGCAACTCTGATGATGCTCGTCTGTTTCGGGACAGCACCTCTTCCTTGTTCTCGGAAGACAGGACATAGATTTGTGACTCTGCAGTGGGATGGGCTGCACTCTGTTGGGTGTTTTCTCGCATCTTTTTGCTCCCATCAATGTGGCTTTCTGGTATTACCATTAGTGCTGAGTGTAGAGTGGCCATTGAGCAGCTGCCACTCCATGATTGTGGGAGGTGCAGGTATGCTTGGTTGCCACATACCCAATACGTGTCCATCAGGGCCGCTGTCCCTTTTCTTAAATCTGGGATGGTGAGGGTCTTGTTACAGTTCTTGTTTGTCCCCATGGAGGCTTTCCCCTCTCCTTTAAAACACAGCTCATAGTTTATTTCCTTCTGCAGCTTGAAGGGTTTTTCAATGGCTGTTACCCAAGTTAGTTTTGAAATGTGTTCCTTCCATATTGGTGTGCACGTTTTTTCTATCCACTGCAATTTCTCTTGTGCCACACCCCTCAGCGCTTCAGCTTTACACAGTACTTCTTTGTCCTTCCACTTGTTGTCTGAAAAAAGTGTCCCTTGTATCACAAAAAATGGTTCTTCTAGACATACCACTCCTACCGTCTTTGGGTAACAAGTTTTCTCGTTCTGCAGCATTCTAAAAGTAACTTCATGTGCCTGGAAGGTGTTCTTAATCCTGCACAACGTGAGATGAAGGAGACATTGGGCATCTACAATAGGCAACTCTTTGGGTAACAATACTTTGGACGTGCCTGAAGCATGGGGGATGAGGGAGCAGACATAACAGCTTTCATTTGTTGTTTGTTTAGCTGTTGCACTCTGTCCGCATACCATTTATTTGTCTGATGGGGGTATCGTGGGTCTTCTATTTTATCTAGTCCTAACCCATAGTACTCATCATACTTCCTCCTCCCCGCTTCCCTTTTCCGTCTGTTATTTTTGTTCCTCATGTACTTTCCAGCTTCATGAGCGATGGACAAAGTGGGCCCCCCTTTCTCCTTCCCGCCCCCCTTTACCCAATCATCATATAATGTTTCATGTGTTGCTGTCATTCTTTCATTTTCTTCCTTTCTGTTATCTGACAATGTGTTCTTGGCTACGGGGGCAGGCTGGCTGGTGGGGGTGTTATACAACCAGGATATGGCGGAGGGGTTTCGGTCATTTAAACTGCGGGCATTGTAATTAGATATTTTCGGCGGAGACACTGTGTTATTTTGCATTTCACCCTGTAGCCCTTCATTTTTTGAGATGACAGCATTGGATGGTGTGGTAAAATATCCCCATACAAGTTTAGTTCCGTCCCATACCAAAAAATCACCTTCTTTAGTATTTGCACTTGCTGTTGCATTGGTCACATTAGTGCTGTTAATCCCTCCCCCCTCGTTCATCTCGATAGAGATGAACGCTATGAACCAATATGTAACCAGACCAAACATGATTGTAAAAAACAATGTAATGCACACAGATAATCCACACTCATACGAATATCTGCATCTCTCAGTTAACAACTCTCTATATCTAATAAATCTATCCGTTGCAGGCTGCCCGTTAGATGTCATGGTAGCTCCTGTTTGAGATATAAAAGTGCATTAAGTGCATGAATGTAAACATTTTGTTGGCACTACCAGTGCCAGTATATATTGAAAGGGAATGGAAGCGGGTAGGGTTGTAGGGGTGGGGATACACAGACAAGGGAGTAGACACTGCATAATTTTATTGCATCATTAACTATATATATAAGTACACAAAAGAAAAATGTTTTTTTTTTTTTGTAATACCCTTAAAATGCAAGTGTACCTGTCAGCCACTTTCTCACTCAGGTGCATCTCTGCCACACACACAAGTTCATAATCAGACATTCTCCTCATTTGCATTGTTTGCTGTTGTCTGTGCCTCCTCATCCACCTCTTCCTGCACATTATTATATGCCTTTCGTACATCTGTCAAATGTATCCAATACTTCAGGCCCTTCACTTTTACAGCTGTGGGCGTGGAAAACACTACTTCGTATGGGCCATGAAACCGTGGTGCGTTCCACCGGCGCACAAAACTCCTGACATAAATGAATTCACCCGGCATCAGCTGTAGCTGTGTTTCAGGCTCCGTAATAGACCCTGTTGTGTTTCCCTCCTCTCTCGTGAAAGGTGGAGAGAGCTGCTTTGATATTGCGCGCGCTGCCCTTGTTAATTTTTTCAAATAGTCTGTGAACTCGTCTCCCAATATCACAGCGCTTCTGTGTGCATCTGAGTGTTCGCGCAGTGGCGGGTGTGCTGTGTGCATTCGTCTCCCAGTCACTATTTCGTGCAGGGACAAATGGTGGTCCTTGCTTGACTGATTTCTCAGCTCAAACAGCGCAAGGGGTAAACAGTAAATCCAGTTCTTTTTTAATGAAAAGCATAATTTCGATAACCTTCCTTTTAACAGGCCGTTCATCTTCTCTACTACGCCATTACTTTGAGGATGATAAATCGAGCACAATTTATGCTTTATTCCCAACAGTGTTGTTACTTCTTTGAAGAGCTCATTTACAAAGTGAGTGCCGTTGTCTGAGCGAATCACGTCACAAATTCCCCAGCGCGGAAAGACTTCCCTCACTAGGAACTTCGCAGCGCTTTTAGCATCAGGTCGTGCACATGGGCCTGCTTCTACCCACCTTGAAAATGGGCATACAACCACAATCATGTAACGTGCCCCATTACACCTTTCTCCCATGTCCGCGTAATCGATATGTAACTCTCTGAATGGCCCATTCGGTTTTGGAATTGTTCCCCTGAGTGTACGTAATGTCATTCCTGAATTGTATATCTGACATGTTGTGCACTCCAGTGTCAATCGAGATAAGTGCTCCTGAAGACAGGGCACGAACCACTCCCCCTGTATCTCTGCTGCAATGTGCTGTTTCGTGTTGTGTGCTGGGAAGTGTAGTTGTTGGAACGCTATTTCCAATAACTTTACTGGCATTACCACTTTTCCTGAGTTATTTTGTCGCCACAGTAAGTCTGTTGCCGATTGGCTGCACCCTCATTTCACCCACATCACTTTTTCATCTGCACTTGCTCCTTCCTGTAACTCTAGTATTTGTGATATCGGCATTGCATTGTACCCTTCTGGAAGCTCCTCGTTTGTCTTGTGCTGTAGCATGTACTCACCTGCTTCATATTTTTGAAAGTAAGAGGCTTCTTTGGCCGCCGCGTCCGCTGCCGCGTTTCCTAAAGACACAACGTCTGTGTTTGACGTATGGGCTTGGCATTTCACTATTGCTACCACTGTGGGGTCTCGTAGGGCTTCAATTAACTCTTTCAGTAAGTCTGCATGTTGCACGGGAGTCCCATCTGCTCGTCGAAACCCCCTCCGCCCCCATCTGGCCAGACCTCCATGTACTGTTGTCGTCATATAAGCTGAATCTGTGTAAATTGTCACTGCACACCCTTTAGCTGCATGTAGTGCTTCTATTAGGGCAATCAGTTCTGCTGCTTGTGCTGAGTAATGTGATGGAAGGCGGTACTGCACTAGTGTCTCATACTCACCGTCTTCTAATCTCACCACTGCCATACCCACATGTTTCTCTCCCGTGTCCACGTCAATTGATGCTGACCCATCAACAAAGTACACTTCCCCCTCGCTCAGAGCATTCTCGCATACCACTGTGTCTTCCCCTCTTTCTCCTGTGTAGGTTGCACAATCATGTTGCTGCATGTCCTCTAGTGTGCACGCTTCCGTAATGAATGTTGCTGGATTCACTGTCCTGCATCGCACCACATGGATGTTGGCGCTGGACAATATTATTTCATAGGCGGTTGCCCGCTGTGTTGTCAGTGTGCTTTTTGACCTTTTCAGTATTGCAAATAATGAATGCTCCACAAACAACGTCACAGGGCATCCCATTACTATTGTGGCACTTTTCTCAATTGCGAACGCGGCCGCTGCGAGCGATTGCTCGCACGCGAAGTGTCCTTGCATGACAGCATCCAAAGTGCCACTATAGTAAACCAAAGGTTTGTGTCCTAGTGACGTCTTCTGTGTCAGTACAGCTGTCATGAGTGTCCCCTTGCAGTGTGAGAACAGGTAAAACTTGCGCCCATAATCAGGATTTGCGAGCACTGGAGCGCTTGAAATCAACTCTTTTAATGCTTTGAAGGAGGCGCTCATTTCTTCTGACCATTCTATTTTCTTGTTCTCCTGTTGGGCCTCCTTGAGTGCTTGCAGTAAGGGTCTGGTGTATGCTGCATAATCTAATATCCATGCTCGGCAATAGTTGCACATTCCCAGGAATTTCTGCATTTCCTTCACTGTTGTGGGTTCTCCTACTGATCTTATTGCTTCTACCCTGTCGGGGATTATTCTTTTTCCATCTTTTGATATAAGCTGTCCCAAGTATAGAACTTCTGTCAGACAATATTGTAGCTTTTCCTTGTCTACTTTGTACCCCTTATCGGCCAACAGGGTCAGCAGTGTTCTTGAATCTTTTCGGCATGCTTCTTCATCCTGTGCACAGACGAGTAAATCGTCTACGTACTGAATAATTGTGCTCTCAACTGATAAGTTTCCTAAATCTTCATGTAGTATGCGATTGAATATACTTGGGCTCTCACAGTATCCCTGTGGTAATCTACAATGTTCATATCTCTTCCCCCCTAGGGTAAATGCTGTCAGGTACCTGCTCTCTTCAGCCCGGGGGATGGAGAAAAATGCGTTTTTCAAATCCACCACCGTGAAATGTGATGCCGTTTTTGGGACGCTGCATAATATTGATGCAGGGTTCGGGACCAAAGGGAACTCTTTCTGTATTACATCATTTAGGGGGCGTAAATCCTGGATCATCCTCCAAGACCCTCCTTTTGCTTTTTTAATTGAGTAAATGCATGTGTTACATGGGGAGTTGGAAGGCACTATTGTCCCTTTTGCCAGTAGCGCATTTATTGTCTCTTTTATCCCTTCTTCAGCTTCACGGGACAATGGATATTGCTTTACTCGGGGTAGAATTGCTCCTTGTTTGAGCTTTATTATCACTGGCTGTACTCCATGCAACAACCCTACGTCATGGGGGCCTGTTGTCCACAAATTATTTGGTACGAGCCTCATGTCATCATCGAAGAATGACGGTGGTGCTCCCACCACTGCCATCAGCTGGACAGGGATTTCTCTAGCTTGAATCAAGATGTCACAGGGCATTGCTATTTCCATTACTATTTCACCATCCCCTTCCGAATCTGAAAAGAGATCCTCATCAGTCAAGTCTCTTAGGGCAATATTGGCATTGGTACACAGTACTGTACGCCACTCACATCCTTCTATATCTATTCCAATCACAGAGATCCTTTTCACAGATACCTGTACAGCGTGCAAGTCTAATGATACCACTGATCCTGGTGCTGTGTCAGGGTACACTATTGGGCGGAAGAGGAACTCTGCTGGAATCCTCCAATCCATTCTTCTTAACTCAGGAATTATGAGGGCCAGTGTCTTTAGTCCTTCAATAAACATTTCCTCGTCCACTGGCAAGCCACGTATTTCTGGTGTGGTTGTGTGAGCCTGTACTACCAGCATTACACGTAATGGGCATATTCCTGGTGTTGAACACACTATACCTCTTTCAGTAAATGATATTGTCATGTTGAGTTTGCTAAGAAGATCCCTCCCTAGTAAATTTATTGGCGCATGTTCATAATACAGTAAGGGTGTTTTTACAGTTTTACCCCCCACCGTCTCGTCCACTGCTTCTGTGTAAGGAATTTCAATTACAGCCCCAGAGAACCCCTGCGTCTCTAACTTCCGGTTAGATAAAGGGAACCGGCCCTCTCTAATACATGATTTCCCCGCTCCCGAATCCACCATGAATATGAACTGCTTGTCTCCTATATGTGCCCCTACCAATGGTTCCTCTGCTGCATTGCAGGTGGTAGATAGGACTGTACACGCAAGTGTTCTCTGTGGGCTGTCCTATGCGGGGTGTCTCATTGCCCCCCCTTGGTTGAACACACTCCCTGAAACCACTGACACGCCACTATAGGGGGCTGGTGCTCCATTTGATGTCGTTGCGAAAGGGTTGCCTGGCGTGTAGTGCATATTGTCATTGTTTTGTGGGTGATTCTGTGTTTCTGTATTGGTGTCCCTGTTGTTGCTCATTGTACCCCTGGCCGGCGTTTCTTTGTGGTTGTCCCATTGGGAGACCATATGGGCTCCCCAGATGGGGATGACCATAATGTTCTGCCTCTGGAAATCTGTTGCTTGGTCTACTTCTGCACTCCCTAGAGTAATGTCCCCACCTCCCGCAGTTCCAACAACTCCCTTGCGCACCTCTGGGACCCTGCCATCTATTTCCTCCCATTCCCCCGTACCCCGGTCCACCTCCTCTTCGGCCTCTGTACCCACCTCGTCCCCCTCGAGGGGCCCACTCTTGCCACTGCGGACCTCCGCCCTGCTCCTGCTCGTTCCACTGCCGCTGTCCTGTTCCTGCCCAATTAGTTGCCATCCTTCCCTGTATTGCTACCAGCCCCTCCTCTTCCTCATCTCCCTCCCTGTTGTGTGGGAGCACTGCTACTGCTGCTGCGACCTTCACCAACTTGGTCTGCACTAGTTTCGCTTCGTCTGCCAATCTTTTCTGCGCCACCTCCTTTTCTCTTTCTTTTATTCTGTTACAGTGGTGAACTATTATGCTCTGAATTTCAGGCCATCCTTTCGCTTCAATACCTGCTATCTTGTCGAGCGCCTTTTGCACCTCTTTTGGGAGCCCCCTCTTTATAATGAAGTAAAATAACGATGTCGATTGGTACCAGGGCGTGCCCGTTTCTGCTCTCCACATCTCTTGGACCCGAAAAATGTAATCCATAGCATCTTCCCCGTCATTCATTGTACACTGCATGACTGACTGTAAGTCTGGTGTATCTGGAAACGTTTCCCTCAAAGCATCCCACACCCTTGCACGCACTGTGTTAAAGGAGGCACCATCATGGCGATCGCAGTCTAACGTTACTCCCGGGAAACCAGCTTTGACCCATACTCTGTCAGCCTGATCCCCTACTGCTGATACTAGCAAGCTCTTCACGTCCCCTATTGCTAGAGGTACCCCGGCTGTGTGTTTCTCAAAGGCATATATCCACTTGCTCGCCCCTCCTGACAACGGGGGCAATAACTTTAGTAAGTTAGCCTTATCCATCTGAGCCCAGGGTATGTAATTTGGCCTCCCTCCTCCCCTATGTATCAGTGGGAGCTGCAACTTGCCCTTTGTCGTCGTATCTGTACTCCCCTTCATTCCCGATTTTCCTAGTGATGCCATTTTCCCCACTCGGTTCCTTAATCGCCCTGTCCACTCCTCATCCAGTGTTCTCATTGAGCATGCACCATCCAATCCTTCGCTTCCCCCTCCCATTGCCATACTTAACCTTTCGCTTTCTTCCAAATCATCCCTTATATCACATAATAGCTCCTCCCTGTCCCCTATAGGCCTCTATTCATTGTCAGTACATCCCTCTCTTTCCTCTACTTCAATTATTCGAGTGGGTTCTTCCTGTATTCTGAACAGTATCTCACCTATTTTCCACTCTTCTTCAAAAGTTCTACTCCCGCTTTGTGCTCTAGACGCACGCTCTGAACCGGCCGCATTAAGTGTGGTCCGCTCATATATGCTTTTTTATACTCGAGAGCTCATCTTTGGCTATAGAGAACCTTGATTCGAGATCGTCTGTTAGTTTTTCTATGTCCACCCTTGGTGTGCTCACCTGTGCTCGTTCCCTAGTACTCTCGTATGGCGGGGGTGCCGTTGACCTTTGGGTTGTAGTAGTTGTCGGGGGAGGCACATAAGTGGGGTCACTGTACCCCTCTGCGGGCACTGGCTTGTTTAGTATTGGGTACAAACTTATTACCTCTATTGGTGGCTCTTCGTCTGGCAATGCTTTATCATCTTTGTGTATCATTAGTGGATTGTCAGTGGTAGATGGTAGATCAGGATTTAATTCTCTTGCCTTAGGCGGCGGTATCTCTTCAAACAGCCTCCAGAGATCTAATATTTCTCTCCTATTATGCAACTGCTTCCCCTTGTATTTCAAACAAATACATGTGGCTACCATATCTAGGACACTCTTGTCAAATGATCCCCCCTTCGGGCCATATTTGGGGCAACCCCTCTCCCTTCAACTCTGTGATCCATTGGTCATGATATTTCTTAATCCGCTCCTCGTACCCAGGTAGGTTCTTGCAAATATGTCATAAGGGTGTTTCTGCCCCCATATTTTGTGCCCTCCTAGTACTTGTGTGTCTCTATGTATCTCGATATCTCAATATAAACGTATCACCATGTGAGTCCTTGTATTTTATGTCTTACTGAATCGTGGGGGCCTTCGTGTTCCCCCCCGCCCCCGCCTGCACACCATAAGAATGGCTGCACACAGCCTCTATTCTATTCTCTTTGGGGGGGGCAAGTACAAGAGCAAACCAAATTGTAATCTCAACAATGTTAACCCAGAAATCAGAAAGGTACACACTCACTTCACCTTATTACTCTTGTCTTTATAATGTTTTGTCTGGCCACACTTACCATGACCACTCAAGGGCTATACATTTATGACCATTTTTACACACCCATCACACCAAATTATCTCCTGACACATACGATGTGCGCACACCCCTCTGTAACACTCTGTTCACAGTTCAATTTGTCCTCCCTTTCCTCCCTGGCCGGCTGTCCCTGTCCGTCTTATTCAGATATATGTATATATGTATAGAGGTTTGACCTTCAATTTTACAGTAAAACTCTCTGTCTCTTATTTTATCTCTTTGGTTTTGTACTAACCCACTTTTATTTTTCCCGTAACCCTAAAGAAAAGGATAGAAAGAATAGCAGTCACTAATATATTCTCTGTGTCTCCCTTTGCCAGACACTTTTATCTTATTTTCCACTTCTTCATATATTCCCAGTACTAGTCAAGATAGCACTATGCGGCGCCGCCTTCCACCCCCTTTCGGAGCTAGGTTCCCGTCACTCTTATCTCTTATTCACCTCTTAATCCTAATGGCCATATGCAAAGAAAAAAGCAAAGAAAGTTTAAGATGGTCCTTAATAGACCCACGTGCCCCTTTTTACCCCGCCTCGTTCCCTGTCCTAAATTTCCCCCTCTACTCCCTTTATGATCGCTCGCACTCAATACTCATGTGCCCGTCTTGAACCGAGAGTCTCCGAAACTGGGTCCGTCCAGGCAGTGCTGCCGTATGCTCAACAGTCAGCCCCGGCTCCAGCGAGCGGTACTCAAAGGGGATTTTTCAACCGGGATCCCGTACCCTCTCTCTGTTGAGTGCGCACTTCTGAGCGTACCGGTCGCCGTTGGTGGGTAGCCTCCCGGAGCCGGCGCACTGTGCGCATCCCTTTTCGACCGGAGATTTTCGTGCCAAAGGGGACGGTAGGGATATGTTGGGAGAAAAATAATAATCACGCTTTCGGGGTCACCACTAAAGGCAAGCGTCCCCAACCAGCACGATCGTCCCCGCAATGAGAGACAATGAAGGACTCTCCCAGGATGGGAATAAGGCCAAGGCAAAGTGCGGGTGAGTGCGGGTGAGTGTAAATGGGAGTTTATCAATCAGAATAGGGCATGCAAAGAACTCTGCAAACTCCGAGAGCGCTCTGTCTGACAATAGCAAAGACAGGCGTATATATTTACAAAAAACGTCATCAGAACCTACATTCTATAGTGGGCACAAGTTCAATGGGATTGGGTGGCGACGACTAGCTATAGGTGCTGCTGCGATGTGGTTGGCCTTGGCTGGAGGACGTCACTGGTCAGCCTCGTGGGTTGGGCTGGGCCTGGCAGGTCTGCTGGGTTCATCCGGGCGGTGTCGTTGTGCCCCTGTGGCCAGTGTCAGAGATAAATGTCTTTTTCTGATTTATTTGCCCTAGGCCATGCACACCGCAGTCATTCAGTTGCAATATTATCTTCTTCAGTAAATCTTTCAATAGGTTATTCTACAGGTTAATGCAACACAGGAGGAATGCACCTTGAGAGGGGTTTGATGGCGATTCATCAGTACATGGTTACCAGTATCCTGTTGCAGTGGCGGCTGCTTATTTAGGGCGTAGGGGCACCGCCCTCCCAGCCCCCAGGGAGCACAGAGAAAACAGTGTTGGCTATGTTTATTCCTTTTTGTTACACGCGATGTGGCTGCAATGTTAAGTACATATATAAATAATGAAATCATCTTGCCGTGTCAGAGCTGGGCCTGACACATACAGAGGGGCGCTTCCCATTTTACGCATTTATTTCCTATAGTATAGTGCATGGAGCTCAAAGGCTCCACGCACTTAACGTAACCCATTATCATAAACGAGGCTGGCGGGGCGCTAGAGCTGTGGCCCCGCCAGCATTAATGTGTGCGCAAGCAGCGCAGTGTAGGATCCTCATCTGCATTACACCATAGCAACAGAATATTCGGGATTTTCATTGGCTGTTTGCAAGCCAATGATAATCGTGTTGTGATGACTGTGGGTGGGGTGATGGGTGCACGTGCGCCACCGTCTGAGTATGTTTCAAACTTGCGGAGCCCTCAGCCAGGGAGTGGTCGGCCAAGCTTCTATAGCCCCCAGAACAAGATAGCATGCAGCAGCAGAGTAGAGCCACGTGCGCAGTGCAGCCTCGCTTTCACTTGTGGACCCTCACCCATCTGAGGATTCTGAATCTGAACGGTAAGTGCTGCCCCTCTAGCCTGTACCACGTGGCTGAACCATTACTAGCCCAGCCGCGGTACGGCCTCAGCCATGCCCTGCCCGGAGCCCAGTTCTCAATTTCAACGCTCTCCTTTCCCCTGTGACAAGAGGTCACGACGGAAACCGAGAGGGGCGAACTGTCGAACAAGTAGCCTGGGCTGCCTCAACGCTTGAGGGTGAGATGCCAGAGGCAGTAGGCAAATGAGTGCACTGAGCAGGGGTGACAGGGCGATCGGGGCTTGTTCATGAGATTCCATCAAATCAAACATATAATACTGAAACAGCAGCAATGCTTTGCAGTTTGTCTTGATGTTAAGACAGATTTGATGTACTAAATGCCTGGGGTAGGTGCCTCGGAACTGGTTTTCATTCCAACACTGAATCCACGCAAATCACACAGATCGACCGAACTATGCTGGCTGTGAATGCCCCCCTCCCGCTTCCATCAAGATACACGATACCACTTTCAGGCTATGCAGTGCTTCAATCACATAAGTGCTTTCAAGATCTAACCCTGTCCATAGTTGTTGCTAGATAGGCCTCTGTTCATCACAGTGCGCACAGAGCAGGTTGATGCACCGACAGAGAACTCTTTGATATGAATTGTATTTGCACATTGTGTGCACATATATGACTGGAATATTTCACGGTGCAGGCGACACAACCCCACGTTTTAAATAGATTATTATTATTTTTGCATTTTTAATTCCGTTGACCGACGTACATTAGCATTCCTCGTTATGTACTTTAGCAAGCAAAATATTACAGCACGCCTGCCAGGCCCACTGCCTTTCCTGGTGTTTTCGAATAAAGGGCATTCAAGAATACCTTTACCCAATCTCTATTTAGCTTTTGTTCTTTTAAGATGAAATGAATCAACCCTCCAAATTACGCTCTAAGGAGCGCATTGCTTAACTTTCACCCATTTATGAAAGCGCGCGCAGCCCGTCCGCAAATGTACTTAAAAAAAAGCAAGGCTATTACAAGTTTAAAGATGGCCTTTTTATGGAGAAATGTAAGGATGTTAGTTTTATTAACTACAAAAGTGTGTCTCCCTAAAAATTGGAAATCCTCAACAAAAAAGAACATGCAGTTATGATATTGTTAGTGTGTTGAATTAAAACTAACATTACATTGTGGACACACACATTTATAATTAAAGTGTCGTTCTCGAGTCGAAAGGATCGTGTTCAATGTCTGAGCCAAATGCTCCAAAAGCAGAATGCGGGTCTCGAGCATTAGCACAACAGCAGGCGCTGCCTTATCACCCCGTGATATTACTGCAGGCGATAATCACCTAATGTACTAGGTAACCCCTCAACTAACCGGACCGCATTTGGGTTGGAGCCAGATCACAACACTTTCTGCATTCATCCATTTACGCCAATTTAAAACAATCCCAGGATACATTTCACGTGGCATGGAAACGCTCAGGGTCCCTTTCTCCGATTTCTTTTCTTGCATCACAGATGCCAGACATGACATACACTGCCACCAGGACCAGTGCGCACACAAGCCTCACTTGCACATTTGTCCTTGATGAGTCTTTGGAGGTTGCACTGGCATGTATGCACTCTCTCTACTATAAGATGCGCAACCTCACTTCTCGGCTATTTGCCTTCTCTGGATGTGTACCCATATTGTCATTTGTCTGGTCCCTGATGCCCGTTCATTCACCCAGAGGGATTGCATGGGATATTTACGGCATTGGGTACGTAGAAAGTACTGTGAGTGGTAAAAAAACAATATTTACTCCATGTACTTCTTTATATACATGCTGTAAATATACCATGTGATTGCTGCCATCGAGCAGACAGAATTATGCAAAGAAGTGATATTTAAAATGCCACAGCCTCAATATATGTATGGAAGTAATGGTGTAAACATGTGGGGTCAGATTTTCAAACAATCACTCGAGAAAGCAAGGGGGTGCCCTTTTTAGTTCTAGCTATTGGGTGGAGCTAAAGTGCAACCTATAAGCAAAAACGATTAATTTGCAGTACAGTAGTGGGGAAAAGGGATATGAGCAGGCACACAAAGCTTGCATGTGTTCTTTGATTATTTACCCACCCATTGACTTCCGTGGCCATGCTAATCCCTATGACGATTCCCACCCACTTCCTGCCCCTCCCCACCTAAAACACATCCACCTGGGATGTCGTTGAGTAACATCGAACTTTGTGCTTGAAGTGCCTGCCAGTGTTATTTCAAAGCAGTCTTACGAGAGTTAATGCTTTAGTTGGAGCTGTAAATGGATTACTAGTGTAATGAACATTTCTTAACCAAGTGTGCATTCAGAGCTTGTTGCATATCCTTCATTGAAATCCGGTCAAAAGCAAGCACTGGCAAATCCAACAGTTTGGCCTTCTGTATAGGTATTAGGCATTGGCAAGGCACTGTTACTATATGCCCAGGTATTCACACCATTTTGAAGCTGGTACAATTAATGGCCAATTAGTCTAATTATTGCAGTGCCTGCCAAATACCTATGCCAAGCCTACACACAAGCCAAAAATGTTGGCATTGCAAATACTTACTTGCATGGCTTTAAGAAATACATAGTTGACATTATCTGCAAAGGTGACCTGAACATTTTGTGGGATTCAGTGAAAAAATGACTTTCTGTCTTGCCCCTTAACATTCATTAGTGCTAGGAAAGCATTCCAGACATAAATATAGTAAAGCCTCCCATCATTAGTACCTAAATCCTAATACTTTTTTGGTAATCTTTGTGTTGGTTTGGTTAGTAAATTGGACATTTTGGAAGTCCTTTTTCCAAACATTTTGCACAGGAACCCCCATCCCCGCTCACCCCTTGATGTGGGTCGGACTCACTCACTCGCTCGCTTCTGAATTCGCCCTGCTAAATTTACGCCCCACCGCCTTCCAAAGTCACCAGCCGCCACTGTCCTGTTGACCGGGTACCATAGGTCGTGGGGCTAGGTATCAGGGCATGGGACAGGCGGTACATGTCTTTTTGTCTTGTTAGAAGTCGTTATTTTTTTTATTTTTTTTATTTGATTTAGTTGTTAGTACAACTTTACAAATTTTCATTTTATAGAT
The DNA here is from genome assembly GCF_040938575.1 of Ambystoma mexicanum. Classification (NCBI taxonomy): domain Eukaryota; kingdom Metazoa; phylum Chordata; class Amphibia; order Caudata; family Ambystomatidae; genus Ambystoma; species Ambystoma mexicanum. The sequence continues at coordinate 677,714,048 of NC_090927.1, read as the reverse complement.
AAACAGATAAAATCAACATTTAGTTACAACATATAAAAAATAACTATATAAAATTACAAATAAGTATTTTTTCCTTAATTTCTGGTACAAAAGGTGCAACTTTTAGGAAATTCTTTTTGCATAAGGAAATGCTATGTCAAGTAATTGCATAGCAGCAATGATGATCGATATTTTTCTTGCACTAAAAATTTCATACCATATTTCATCATAGGATCGACTGACATGTTCCCGTGTCATTTCTTTCATCAGTTTAAATCAATGTGGAACAAAGGCATTACATTGGACAATGATATGAGCAAGCGTTTCTGTTTGAGATTTATCATTACAAAACCGACAATGGCTCTGCTTCTTTGTGACCACACCACGTCTTACCAAAATTTCATTGACTGGCCATAGATTAAAACGCAAACGCAAGATTTTCGTTCTTAAATTTACAGATGGACATTTAATAAGATATTCAGCCATGCTACCAAATTCCTTGTGACCAAAGAGAGATCTATTAAAATCTTTTAGTCTTAGGCATTTTTCTTGAGTGGTTATCCAATCGGTCTGATACATTTTAGTCTTCGCTCGATTCGGATTTGTAATCAATAGATCAATTGATATATGTGCTTCAACAAGAGCATTCATAACATGTGTTCTCCATCTTTGTGGAAATAAGTGAGTGGAGAATAAAAGGTAATTTGCTAAGATGGCAAGGCTATCTCGCTTATTTATCCCCATAAGATATTTTCTTAGAAGGGTGCACATTTTCCATGTAACCTGAACATGAATGGACAGCAGGCCAAATTCAAACCTCAGTAACATGTTCGGTGTGGACTTGGGCAGTCCAAATACTCGTTTCCAAAATTTTGCTTCAATACCATTCCGGAATTTGAGAGTTCGTGGGAGCAGAGATTCCAAACCATATATAAGAACAGGTATTACCTTTTGTTGGTAAAATTTCATGATCGGAATGCAAGTAAACTTACCAAATCTTGCATGAATTATTCTGGCCTGTGAAATTAAACCTGTTAGTTTGGTTTGAATTATTGTCTCAAGTGCATTTTCTGAGGCAAAGTTGTTAAAATATACTCCTAGATATTTATATTCGTTCACGATCTGTAATTTTTTATTGCATATCGACCATGTATATTTAGTCCGTAGAGATAACTTTGGTTTCCCAAGGATAATAATTTGTGTCTTATGTTCATTCACTGTGAGGTTATTTTTTGTCACATAAAGATCGAGGACATTTAATAAATGTTGAAGCCCACTGGGAGTTTGGGAAATGAGGACTAGATCGTCAGCATAAAGAAGCCAAGCAACAGCTTGATTTCCCAACTTTGGGGGATCAGATTGTGCCACCGCGAGATCATCCGCCAGATCAAGCAAAAATAGATTGAAAAGAGTAGAGGCAAGTATGCATCCTTGCTTGAGCCCCCTCTCAGTTGGGATAGATTTAGATAACAGACCCTCTAAATTAAGTTTCACCTGGATAGAAGTGTTAGAGTGTAGCAAACTCACAATTTTTAACAATCTCCCTGGGCAACCATAATACGCCAATTTCCTCAAAAGACGCACTCGGTCAACGGAATCAAATGCCATGCGGAAGTCCACAAATGCAACATATAAGGGTTGCTTTCGCATGGCATAGGATTGTTTAATTGCATTGAGAATGGTCAAATTAATAGCTGTTCCGAGACCTGCTACAAAACCCGATTGAAACGGGTCTCTACGCTTATGCTGGAGAGACCAATTGTTCAGATCACGCAATACTAGCCTACAGAAAATTTTTCCCGGTACATCCAATAAGGCAATAGGTCGATAGCTCAAGGGATTTTGCCTATCTCCTTTTTTATAGATGGGGACAATGATAGAATGTGTCCAGGAACTTGGAATTTTTTGAAGGTATATGATTAGTTGAAAAAGTGAGTACAGAATTGGTGCCCACATATCGATATGTTTCTTTAAGACTGCGTTCGAGAGTCCATCAGGCCCAGGAGCCCGTGACATGCTTGTTTTGTTAATATAATAAAAAATATCATCTTGATCAAATTTTAAAGTAAAAGGTGACATTATCATGTCCGAGGGCTCGCTTACGGTTGGAGCAAGATATATGGATGAAAAATGATTGCACCAATCGTTTTCCGACACTCCATTTATATGAGATGATACTTGCGATACGTTGGTTACTGAGTTTAGGAATTGCCAAATTTGTGCTGTATTTTTGTTCTTAATCTGGTCTAACATAGCTTCTCCTTCTTTTTGTTGCTTTGTTATTTTGTATTCTTTTATCCAATTTCTATATGCAGTTTTGATAGCTCTTAATGTATGAATCTTTAAAGGTGGAACTAGTTTAAGAGCTTGTCGCTTTTGTGTTTTGAACAGAGCTTTCCTAGTGCGAATTGCAGTGTCATAAGGTTGAGCGGACTTTAGTTTGATGTTTTGTTTTGTGGCATATAATTGCATAAGATCAAAAGGGACCAATCTATATGATTCTACTGACATTTGAGAGATTTCTACATAAGATCTTATATGGTCACAATAGCATGTTAAGGACTCATGAGACCATTTTAATCGATTTAGAGAATTATTAGTTTCGTATTTGCCCATAAGCGATTGAGTTTCTACAATCGGTACTGGGGTCAGCATGATCTTAAATGTTAATGGACAGTGGTCACTGTATTGCGATGACTTGATGGCAAAATCGGTAGTGTGCGCAAATAGATTTCTAGAAACAAAAATAAAATCAATGATTGCTGACTGTTTTTGGCTATGCCATGTCGGTAACGGAGGTGAATCTGCTGCACTTGTGCCATTCAGCATAATTAAATTCCATGTCTTCATGAATTTGTTCCATAATCTTATACGCTCAAGATCTTTTAAAGTTTCTTTGTTAAGAAGATGTAAATTCAAGTCGCCTGCAATAACAAAATATACAATTTCTCGCACAAGCATAACATTTTCCAGGACATCTGTTATATCTTTCAAAAACTTGGCAGTTGTAATGCCCATTGGATTCCAATAAACATTAATACAAGCAATTTTAAGAGAACTAACCGAAATATAGGAGCATTGGATGAACGGGTTGCTAAAAGGCAATGGAGAAAGGTGGATATTTGCTAGAGAATTCGATGCAATTAGCAGACCTGACATAGGTCTACCTCTCAAAGCACACAATGCTGGTTCAAGTAATATATCGTAATTGTTCCAAGTTGGTGCAGTGGACAGCCAAGTCTCTTGTAAAAAAACCAAATCATAATCACCCAGTATGCTTTCAGGGTTATTAATAAAATGAGAGAAACCTCGAGTGTTCCAACTTAGCACCGACAAATCAATCTGCTCCCTATTTCGATCTAGTTATACTCCAGTAATGACATTTGAGTTCTTGTACATAGGTGTATTAGTTTCATTTCTATGTTTAGGGATGTATGGTTGGAATCTATGGGTAGACTTCAAGCAAGATTTGATAGGTCCTTCATCTTTGTTATTGCGTGAGAGTGCAAATCCTAAATCAAATAGTTCGTCCCGGGCAGCCCAAATGATGTTATGAATAATTAGAGACCGACACCATATAAGGACTGTTGTTAGATCCTCACTGCGGGGGAATTCAATCTGATCAATATCATTAGAGTCGATCTCTCGCAAGGATTTCACATCCGAGAAAAGTCTAAGAATACTTTGTCGATTCATGTTGTATGATGTAGTTAGATCTTCTCGTGCCATTAAGAGCAAGCAGTGTCTATTTTCTACTTTTGTTTGCTGTCTTCTGCCAGACTGTGTTGGTTTATCAGAAGTAAGCTTTGGGTCTGTCACTTCTTGGTTAGCAAATTGATGTGGGTTTGGTTGTTTTTTGAATTTATCATCTTTTGGATAGTTTTGCATTTGAGCTTTGGAATTTAACATCCATAGGCGTGCAATAGACTCTTTAATTTCATTTAGATCTGATTGTGACATATTATTATTAACAAACCCCTCTCATGTTGTTTTCTCATCAGCATATGACAATGAGTCAGCAAACGATACTCGTTTTACTGATGGCTTTATTGATTCACTCGGCATTGCATAAGGTATAGGATCCGGAGAATTAAGAGTCGAAAATTTTGCTGGACCATTAGTTATGATTGGAAAGACTGGGGGGTCGAATTTACGTGTCTCCAAATATAAATCAATTTCCTCCCTTAAAGCTTTTCTTGATGATGCAACTACATCTGTCACTTTTGTATTTGGGACACTCACTGCATTTGTTTTTTCAACAGTGGTTCTCGAAGGCACACAGGCGTGTTTATTTTGAATTCTAGAAGATAAACTTTCAGTCTCTGCCAATGTGATCAAATCGTTCAATGGTGGATGATCCATGATCATTCCCACCGACTGAGTGCTAACAATGTTTTTTGGCTTCTTAGATTTTGCTAAAGCAACATATTTTTTAGTTATGAGATTCGCTGCTGTTGTTGATCTAGAATTCGCCCTTGTGATATTATTGACAAATTGTTTGATAGATGGAGAGGCTGTTGCTTTTACAGTTTTCATATTTTTTGTTTTTTTTGCAGCCATTTGGTTAGAGCTCTTCTTTTTTGAGAGATTCTCATTCGCTTCATTGATTGTTTTTTTGTCAAAGACAGAGTAGGTCATTTTATGTGTTTGAGTACATTCCAGTTCTTTATTCTTTTCTTTTTGTGCTGAAGAACGTTCAATGGAGGGCAATATGACAAGTTCTTGAGGTGCCATTTTTTCTACTATGATACCTGGTACAAAGGGAACCGCTGTCTTGGAAGTGTGTGAAACACTGGATCTGTGTGATTCAAGACAAATTTGAGAGTCCATAATAATTTCTACAATTTGACAATCTGGGTCTTCTATAGTTTGAGTGCTTTTACAGGTCTCAATCACACTTTCTTTTAATGTACAACTCGGATTCTGTGCCAGAGACTCGGCTATTTTTTGTTGTAAATGAGTGACATTATTTATTTTTACATTAATATCATCATGTAAAAAGGACATCTCTGATAATAGTTTGGTTTGATTATTTTCAAGAGTATTAACATTAGCAGTGAGGCACTTTAAGGTGCTATCCACTGATTCAAAGAGCTTCGCAAGAGCCATTAATGCTATATTCATGACTTCCAAAGTCAGATTTTCAGATTTGGGATTAGTAAGAGATCTTTCAAGACTCGTAAGAATATTATATAATAATATATAATATTAGAACATTTGTTAGTTCACTTGGTTTTTCAAATGTTGCAGCAGCTCCAAGTTGCACAACACCGGACAAGGCATTTTTTAAAAGTATACTGTCTGACATAGAGGCAGGCATTTTAGAGGTTTCCAATGTCTCTTTTAAATTTAAGTTGTCATCTGATGTGAGCACCCGCTCACCCCCACTACCTATTTCAGAGTTAATTGGTACAATATTAATAATATCATCAACATGCGCAACAGTTACCATCTGATTAGTCAGGGGAGCTGGGGTAGTCGTTCCACACTGCGCCCCGAAGCCATATTTCCGAATGTCAACATTATCCATCGATGGTTTTTTCACTTTTTCCTTTGATTTGCATTTGATTCGAGCAAAGTGTTGGACAGGCGTGGAACAGATATTTGCTGCAGGACTTGGTGCAGGACTTGGTGGAAGTCTTTCGACCGCCGACGCAACCAGCAAAGGCTGGGTTTCTGACATTATTCGAAGCCGTGTGTTCGTAGGCATATCGGTTGTAAGACGATAGATTTCGTTTCTTTTAGTGGACATAATTTAAATATAACGTCACAAGTTTTATAACCAGAACAGACTGTGTGGTAAAATGCTCTACCGTTTAAGAATAAGAGAGAGAAAAAAAAAAAAGAAAACAAGGGCCCCCGTGGTGCCCCGGACGCCGCGGCGAAGCGGCAAAGCGGGGACTCCACGGGGACACGCTCGGGTGCGCGCGCGCGGTGCGCGCGGATCGAGGCTTATGTAGGCCCGCCTCCAACAGGGACCAGCACAAAGCCTAAATAAATATAAACAAGCTGTAATTAATATAGTCCACCTTGTATATGAGGTAAAAGAAAAAAAAAAAAATAAAGGCTTTCTTGGAAGTTGGTTTCACCTGCTGGGCGTTGTAGTCCGGAGAAGTTTTGCAAATGCAATATCGAAGCAGAGCAGACTGCAGCAGCGTGTAGCGGCAAAGCGGGGACTCCACGGGGACTCGCTCGGGTGCGCGCGCGCGGTGCGCGCGGATCGAGGCTTATGTAGGCCCGCCTCCAACAGGGACCAGCACAAAGCCTGCTGGGCGTTGTAGTCCAGAGAAGTTTTGCAAATGCAATATCGAAGCAGAGCAGAGCAGAGCAGACTGCAGCAGCGTGTAGCGGCAAAGCGGGGACTCCACGGGGACTAGAAGTTAGAAGTCGTTATGTTGCCATAGTATTGGGTGTCCTAATTTTACAGGGGCCATAAACCTAAGGTGATCCGGTGGGTTGTGGGGTTTAAGAGAGGGCGCCTTTGGATTTGTGTATTCAGGCGGAGGTTTACTACTGGGCTGTAAATAATGCAGGTGGCGGGCAGTGGCCTTGGGTGCTGCAGAGGGGACTACAAATCTTTGAAGCGGCTCCAGCCTAGTTGGGGGAGGTGGAGCAGCGCGGCGCGGGCCTCTGCCCTCTCGTCTGGCAGGCTCCACTGGGTGGGAGGGGGAATGGCCTTGCATAAACTCACAAAGGCATCTTACTCGTGTGTTGCCGATTTGCGGTGAAAGCATCATAAACATTCAAATAACATACAATACTAATTGAGTCGTTTCAAAACTCACATCTTAACATTGCTAATGCCTCTCGCATTTAGCCAGTCCGAGCACATTATTTGTACACTATGTTTTAACAACTACAACATTGTGTTATATGCATACACATTTGCAGTTAGTGAGGTAGAAGTGAGGTTGGTGAAGCACATAGGAAATGATTTGCCACCATACATGACGGTAGTGGCACATAAGGGGCTTGGACTTACACACATGGAGGGTGCTTTCTCGCGTGTCCTTCACATGAGCCCTCAGTATGGTTCCATTTGTCTTTCTTTTCACTCTAGCAGCATTAGTTCGGTTGTGGCCCGGGACCGTGGGGTGTAAGCTTTTCAATGAGGCACATAACAAATAACCCCCCGGGACACTTTTATTATTTGCACACAACTGCAGTGGTGGGGTTGCTTCATTGCTTATGCCATGTGAACATGTATTCTGCCACATCTGTACGTTTTACAAATTTTCTAATCAAAAGGGTTTGTGGAGAAAATGCACGTATTGCAAGTAGTTTTGGCATTAGTATTTGGGAACTTTTGCTTTTATTAAAGAACCATTTTTCAGTTCTCTTTCCACACAGGCTCTGCTGGCCGGGTCATGCTGTCATGCTGGGAGCAGCGATACACTGCGGAAGGTGAAATGTTACAGTGTTGGTATCTTACACTAGCTCATGTCCGTCTCGTTCGTGGGAACGGGCTCACAGCAGATCTGCCAGGGAGCTGCGGCCACAGGGATAATTGAAACTCTCCAAAGGTGGGGGCCGCGCTACAGTGCGCCGAGCTCACACCATCTTTATTAGACAAAATGGTTTCTGGCCCTAGCTAAATTCAATATGTTTGGGCAATGTCTTCAGCAGGTGAGCCATCCACCACCTGGGCCCTGGTGGTAAGGAAGGGACGCCCGATGAGTCATGGCCCTCACCTGGGGAGGGGATGTAGGCAAGGGGGGGTCTTTTGGACCAACCCTCCCCTACAATAGGTTGTACTGTGTCTGTGAATTGAAAAAGACTAATAAAGTCAATGGCAACTTTACATGTTCTTGGAGACAGTAGTCAGTCCCAGAAGATGGAGTTTAATGTGGGAAGTCTGAAAAAGACAACCCTGTGTCACTGCACTAAAGGTGCTGTGTGACACACAGTAAAAAGATCATGCCTATGGAGTAGGTGAGGCTCCACAGTCTATGAACACAAACATGTTAAACACACAGCAAAACACATGTAAGAGTGGGGAAAAAAGGCTCACACTCTTACCAGGTGAAAAAAATTAATCCTAGAAATCCAGCAAAGCTGCTGAGGGACTCAGTAGGTAAGGGAAATAAGCCGTTCTGGAGAATTCTCCCTAACATTATGTCCCTATGAAAATGCACCTTTTACAAATCTCTACTGCCAGTCTTCTAAACCATCCATTCTTGACACCCCACCCCCTTTACACTGCTGAAACTATCTTGGACTACACTCCACCAGACCATCTCTGCTCTCAAAGCCTCTTCAATCACACTGTTGCATGACTGCCCTGCACATCCTGTTGCTCTTTGCTTGCACTCACTACCCACGCAATTATAACACATCATTGCTATCCATCCTTTAAATCTGCCATAAAATGCCACCTTCTGAGCCTGGAGAGCCAATCTTCAATTTCAGACCACTGCCTCCTCTCTGATAATTGTCTCTAGCTCCACAGTTTATAGGATAATTCCTTCTATACTTATCCATTCCCCTTGTACGTCATTCCCAGTCTATGTATTTCCAAATATTGACTATCCAGATGTTCATTACCTTTCAATCTGTTTTAAGGCACTGGACATATGATTGCGCCACCGTCTGTTGTTGCTTTTGTCAGTGTGTCTGGTTGGAAAACCTTTCCCTGATTAATACAAATGCAACTTTTCATTCATGGTGTACTGAGTAGTTCAACACAAGATCCATTTACCATAGTTGATATTATCACAGCTATTGCGAAGTTGTATTTAACGATGATAAACCAGTGAATGTCCTCTTCTGAAGGCTTCTTTTCCAGCAAGCATTCAACAAGGATGTGCATGCTGTCAACTGCTGGGCTCACCTTGTACATAGTTGTGCCTATGTACATAAGAACCTATTGTACTTATTCTATTTACAGATTGTTTCCAAAGTGCTGTGCATAGCGATGGATCGGTGAACCGTGATGTAAGCATATGCATGACATTAAACCAGATACACAGAAAATCAAACCAAAATTATTTTAACATATACAAGTGGATAGAAAAGCTGAACATTTGATTACCCCTTTGCATCACAGGCCTGTTTCATCGCATCTTATTTTACCATACGTATTTTACTGCAAATATGTATAGAGGGTGGGGTGGGTTTAGTTATTTATAAAAGTGTGGAGGAGGAGGGTGTGGGGGTTCCTGCATGGAAAAATGAGGCAATAAATTACGGGATTCAATGAAATTACATAGATCTGTAAAAATAACTCGGTCTTACTTCAAGGACGAGATGCCAGAACCCCTCTTCCACCCCTCCAACCTCCTGCTGCGCACAGCACCGAGTTGTTTTTCTAACCGCTGCTGGAAAAAAAGTATATCAAAGGGGATTTGTAGGCTAGACCAGCTAAGTCTTCAATCATACACGTTTTTATTTTTTGTTAACATGTGTTATTGGTTTAAAAGAACAACATGCAAAATTAAACATTTAACATACCAAACATCTGTTATCAGATCATTGAATTTTCTTCCTTACATTCAATACATTAATTTAAAACATCATCCTCAAACGTAGTCACTTTGCTACTTCCTTAAAATTCATTTCAATCCAACAACAGCATGTAATTATAAGAGGCGAAAGGGGTCCGGAACCTCCAGAAAAACAAAAAATAAGTCCTCTAATATGCCACCAGTTTTACACAATTTTTTTTATATCACTTCCTGTTCACTCGTCTTCGATTTCCTGTTTTTTTGTCAACACAAATTCCACCATTTTCATTACAGCGATCACATGACTGTTTTTTCCCCCCAGCAGAACCTATTCCCACCATTGTGAGTGTCCCAATGTCTCACACCCATTCACTTTCCCATCCAAGAAATGCATTCTGGTGAAATGAATAAGCTTGCAGATTTGGAAAGGTCAATTTACAAGAACGGTAGGAGGATAAACATTTATGATAAAATCTGGGGGAAGTTTTCGAATCAGTACTAGTCTCATGCTATGTCTTGACTCATCTGACTGTACGGGGGGCGGGTGGGGATTTCTGAGAATGCATATATGTTTATGCGCTTGTACATAGTTTTAGTGCTGACATTTAGAGTAATTTTTGGTTTCTCTGTTGTTGATCTTTATAAGTAATGTACTTTTCTCATGCAAATTGTAAATAAGATTTTTAAAAAAATGCATTCTAACTCTTGTTAGTGATTTACCCACTATTACCAAGTGCGACAGTGCTTCTACACCTCCTTCTTTGTTACAGAATCTACATTGGGCACTTCTAATCCCGGGCATTTTCCTCGACCATTGCACCTCTCTTGCATCAAGGGCATTTAATCGGCATCTAAGAAGGAGATCACGATATATTTGTGATGGAAATGTTTGAAGATATAACGGAAGACAGTTTAAACCTTTTTGCTCTAAATCAAGAGACTGTCTCAACTTATCCTGCTCCCATCTCTACACTATTGTTGTCCAATCTAGGGCTTGGAGTTTCTTCTTTATCTTAATCGGGTTTACTGCCAAATCAAACATTTTAATCCTATTTCTTTCTAGAATGCTTTCAATCTTACTTTTCCACTGGATTAGGAATCTATCTTGCACTTCTTTGCCTGAATCAAAAATAGGGAAGGGATTAACTGCTGATTCATATGTAAATGTTCTATATAAGGTTACAGACTTCCACAAGACCAATGATTCAAGTGATTGTAGCCTCCAATTTGTGCTTAATGAAACTCCTGGAAAGCAAATTGGGCAGTCAGTATTTTTCACCATAAAAGTCCCTCTAACCTCTCCCATGTTTGCCAGGATAGCTGTAGGGTACCCTCTGCCCCATAGGTCAGAGTCTGGGCCACCTTCTGTTTATAGAAGGAAATGATTGGTATCCTTGAAAATTTCCCATATCTTCGGTGAAGGGCCATTCCCTGATTTGTTAAAATGGATAGCGTGGGGTCTTTCTCCCACTCTCCACGTGAATCCATTGCCTTTTTTCTTGAGGACCTATCTCATAGTCGGAATCTTTGATTTGGCCATATTGACCTTCATCCTGTTTTCTATTAGAAAATTATTGAATACCTCAATTCTCCTCTGGAGGCCAATGGGTGTTTGATTTAAGAAGATCAAATCGTCCACAAATAAGATCCAAGAGACTTCGGCCCGATTGATCTTTAGTGGGAAATCTGCCACGTCTTTCGGAGACCGTGCTAGATTGGCAATGTAGAGGCAGAATAATGGAGTCGAGAGCACACCCCTGTTTGAGTCCTACATGAGTCGGGATCTTTTCTGTTAGATGACCTTTCTCAGACACTCTAATCCTGACTGAGGTGTTGGAATATAATGCTTCCATGGCCTCGACCAGGTCAGCTGGGCATTGCCAGGCTCTCAGTTTAGCCCAAAGCTCGTCTCGAAGTATGCCGCCGAAAACCTGTTCGAGGTCCACGAATGCCAAGTATACGCAAGTATTTGTGACTAAAGTTCTCTCTTTAAGAATGTTAATAATAAAGAGATTGAGGGTTGTCCCCACTCCCTTGACAAAACCAGATTTTCTTGGGTCTGTAGTATAATTTAGCGTTTTTTGGAGTGCAGCGCCACTGCATGAGATCACATTATTACTGTGATGTGGTACAGCAAGCCATGTGTTGCCAGGGTAACATATGGACATGTATATGAAGACAGGCTATCTATTTTAAAAGCACACCATTTTTTTCTCACTTGAAATGCCTCACCTACAGGAGACACATTAGATACTTGATTAATTAACTTAACTAACAAATACTAACACGATTCTAACTCCTTAACATTATAATGTGTTCTCCATGTGCAAAATGAGGCAGGCTGAGATTCATTGTTTAAACGTGCAATTTTTCTTTGCCCTGTTCACTGTCTTTGCAGGAAGCAAAATTCGAATGCCAGGAAATCAGTTAGATACAGTTGCTTTCTGTAAAAGTGAGCTATTGTTGAGGAAGGAGGAGGCAATACTCTACGTAAACTTAGGGGAGGTAACAGAGGTTTTTTGGAATAGCTCTGACAGAATTACAGGGAGAAGACATTTTGCGGAGTTGCTGTGAGGTCGCCTTCGTTCTGCTGCTGTGAGGAGCTGGACTACTGACCTTCAGAGACTGGGGTTTCCTAGTCACTTGGCACCGGCTTGAGAACTGCAGATTGCAGATTGAACTGCATGTTCTCGCTGGGTGCTTTAAAGAAAGAAAAAAAGAAAGCCATGGGTCACTGCTCAGAGACGACAAGCCAGGAGATTTTGCATGCTGAAAAGCTACAAATAGCTGGTAAATATGCAAATGGAGTGAGATTGCTGTGACTGCCAGACAAATGATCTACTATTAGGCAGGCAGTGTAGCGATAGGGAATTCTCCTGTGTTTAACTGCCATGTTACAATGTTGCAAGACAAATGATGTAATCTTTCTTTTTCTTGTTGAAAATGTAAAATGAAATTTGTGGTATTATTGCATTTGTTCCTCTTAGGTTTATTTCAGAAAGGATTCTCTCACCAGAATGGTAATGTATCATTTTGAAATGAAATTGTGATAACACACAGTCTGCCTAAGAGTGTTCTTGCTTCTGTTCTTCATTTGGTGCCTCTAAAAAAATACTCTGCAAGAGAGGGAATGATGTTTAATGTGCCAAGTTTCCTATACAGATGAAGCAATGTCATGAGCCATTATAAATAAGTGTGCGCATGATTCCACTCAGGGTATGTGCGTGTGGCTTCTGAGTGGAATATAATGCAATAGTCTGCTGAGCGTATATGAATCAGCAGAGAGAGGCCTATGGAAAAATAGTCTCACTAATGTAAATAAATTAGTGATACCACCACATGTTATTGTGAATACTTTATGGAAACATAGGTCACTGGTGTAGATAAATCAGTGCTAACAGCCATAGGTGGCACTCCATATGAAAGTGTGGTGTTTCTGAATAATGTAGAAGTCTGAGGCCTCTAGAGATCACAAGAACAGTCTAAACAAAAGAAGGGGGTTTCGTATGTTGGGGCCACAAATAAAACAAAGAAATCATGCTCACCAAAATACCACCAACAAAATGTATTCCACTATAAAGCCAAACCCAATCTGAATGCAAGGAATAGTCATTGTCAAATTACCATTGTTGTTGGCGGTAAGAAAATACTGCCAAGCCCCAAGTTTATACAAAATACCCTACAGGTCTAGGATTCCCCTTCTCGTTGCCAATGCCTTTAGGTCTCTCAATAATAAGGTTGCAAACAGTTTCCAAATGGAATAAAGGAGAGCAATAGGGCGGTCATTTTTTGGATCCACCCTTTCTCCTTTTTAAAAAAATGTGGACAATATTTGCCTCTCTCTGGGTAGATGGTATCTCCTTATTCTGCGTGATGTGTGCAAACATGACAACAAACAGCTTTCCCCATTGCTCTTTATTTCTCTTCAGTTCTTGATTGGATAGTCCATCAGGCCCTGCCGCTCCAGGTGAGCTTAGGTTAATATCATTTGCTGAGCATCATCTTAGTGAAATGACCATTCTACTAGTATTTGCCACTCTAAATTAGACCCTCCCTGTTAATTATTAGTTTCCACAAATTACGTGCTTTCTTGGCATATATTACTTTTAACATGTGCTCAGCATCCCTCTGGGCTCTGGGCTAGAACAAATCCGCCAATTACGATATTTTTGCCTGGCTTTTTGGATTCTTTCATTCGCCCACCACCATCCCTGCAGATCTGTCAAATACTGGCTCGCATTTGATGTCTTTGCAAGTCCACAACATAATCGTATGTATGCTTCTGTACCCCCTTTCTTTTACACTTTTTACACCCCTTTTGGGTGAATGACTTCAAAATACTGAAGTAGTCCACTCCAGTTGGGTTCTCTTGGTTAAATGATTTGTATTGACTAGTTAATCGGGTCACAGCTTCACCTCTCAACCTTACCCAATTTTTGCCCCATTCCAGATCGACCTCCCCCATTCTTTCCTGACACTTTACTACTTCCCCTAGGGAGATCGAAATTGCCAGTAAGTCATGACCACTAGATTTCTGTTGTAGTATCTCAAAGCGATCAACCTTCTGACACAAAACAATAGACAATACAGGAATTTAATACTCCACTTTTCCAAGTATATCCCCCAGGAACATCCTCCCTCTGTTTGTGCATTAAGCATATGCATGTTTCTCCCTCTCATGCTTGTCATCCAGTTGCATGCTCTTTCCTCCCATTCCTGATCTTCCGAAGGGCTGCCTTCTTTATTTAGAAGCTTAATATTTATTTGTGCCCCCTTGAAGGCTGAGGTAACAGCAAAAGTCACTGCAACACAGGAGTGGCATTTAAGATATGTGCCCCTCTTCCAAAATATGATCATGAATAGCCCGTGCTGGTGACAGGGTACATTCTAAATATGCACCATGCCTGATTGGCAATGCGCATAGTCATTGCAGCCACATCTAATTTTATATCACGCATGTGTCATCCCTGTGAGCCAGCCCAGCTGTGGATGTTGATGTGCATTCTGGCCAGACAAGATGGTCCTGCCAAGTAGCATGACAGGAACCTGAATGGTCATGCCTCTTCTTTGATCTCTTTGTGAGGGTAGGTTACACACTCCTCCAGAGATAGACACTACACAGGAAGTCCTGGGCATGGAATCAGAGGAGCACACCTAGTCAAACGTAGTAGCCTCTCACCAGGGTGCTAGATGCCAAAGATGCCTTTGAGCCTTTTGAGAAGGGAAGGGGCAGGGTTAGTGTAGAACGGGAAGAGCAATGTACAGTTAAATGGAAGTGCCACCATCTTGCTTCTCTCTCTTCTTGCTGTCCCCTCCACTTCCTCTAGCACAAAGCAGTTTGGTTGTGATGTCAGAAAGCAAAGTCCACTTGTTTCAAGAACAGGGATTGCACCCTCCTAAAGCAGGTTAGCTTAGGTCCAATCACCTGTGGACTTTTACCTTTTCAAGAGGAGTCTCCCACCACTTCTTTGAATCATCTTTCGGACTCCAACCCATGACGATTTGTTTTGGATCCTGATCAGAAAGCAGTACTTTCCAAAGTCCTCACATTAAGATGGTGAAGACAGGTGGTCCAAGGCAGAGGTGCGCTCTATCCCCTAACCATCCCCAGAGACCATTGGGGGGTGAATCTGCTGCTGGAACAAGACATGCCTCTCTGCTACCCACTGCAGTACCATGTTGAAGGACCCCTGCAGTTGTGTGCCAGCCTCCCTGTGTTTGGGACCCCCGAGAACAAGGACCCATCTTGTCCCTGGAATGGAACTCCCAGCAAAATGAGGAGTACCTGCTGCTGGAGCAAGAACTGCCTCTGCCATCTATGGTTTATAGTCAAAAAACCGAATAAAAAAATATCGAATTGAAAATCTCGAAAAAAAAAATCTCGAGTTTTTTTTTAATACTTTTTTATTTCGAAATGGGGGGGTTCCCCCAACCCCCCTTTTTTCATTTTTTTTTTATTTTACCCTTTTTTATACTTACCTGAACCCACAAATACATATAAATAAATAAATAAATAAATAATTCGAGATTTTTTTTTTCAATATTTTAAATTCGAGATTTTTGTAATTCGATATTTTTTTTTCGTTTTTTTTGACCGACCACCGCCATCTACATCAGTACCCGGGACCTCACATGTTCAACGACCCTTGCAGTTGTGGGACAGCCATCTCTGTGTTTGGCAGCACGAGAAAATAACTCATCTTGTCCCTGTGACCCTGACTGGGACTCACAGAACCCTGAGTGCCAAGACAGCTGATATCCTAGTGGTTTTCGCCATGTGGGATGTATTAACCCACTTATGCTCTGCCCTGCAGCATCCCTGTGTGCTGATGGTGCCAGAATTATCATAATGGCCGCAAAACCCCTGGGCGTGCCAAAACCTATGGAGATCACGCTTTGCAACACGAAAAGATGGCTGCCAAATCTACCATGCATGTTGTCAGTGGTGGAATGGAGACCTCACTGCTGAAACATGTCACTGGGCTTCCCAACAAGTAAAAATGGAGACTGCATGAAAAGCAGTGTTTTGCTGAAAGGAATCCAGAATCTTGTTTTCAAATATTTTTCTTGGTTGCTGAAAATACAGAATGCCGGTCCAAAACAACATCAAACATCCAATATTCTTGCTGGGTGTTACAAGTCACTTCATTCAAGAAATCATTATGAACAGACAAGGTCCAGAAAAGCTAGATTTGTCATCAAAACATTCACAGCAGAAATGTGCCTGCCTGTGAAATCTGTCAAAATCTGGGCGAAGTACCAGTGGCCGCCTGTGGATAGCTGTCAGTAGCTTGCATCAGAAGATTTAAACTTGTGCAACTGAAATCAAATGTCTGAAAACTAAGTGACCTGTTATTAAGAGTAACCTAGGTTGTAACTATTCAAATCCCATGGTTTAGAAGCTGGAATAAATGTTCTAGCTGCTTGTTTTGAAAATTAAAAGTTTGTTTTAAACCAAGTAAAACAATGTAACAGAATGACATTTGAATTAAGGCTCAAACCAGTTCCACAGCTTTCCCTCACAAAGGCCAGGCATTTCCTTCCTGCTCCACTCCACCAGGAAATCACACTTCTGTGATGATTAGATCAGGGGAGGAGAACTTGGGCTGCAGCAGAAGAGGACAATGGACTTCCTCTGGCTGAAAGGATATGCAGAGTGTGAAGAGTCATAAACGGCCTCTCCCAGAAGGAAGGGGGCAGAGATTGCTTCTGAATTGCCAGAAGGAGAAGGAGGCGGGGACAGACAACCATTTGTTGATTCACAAGGAGAAAAAGCACATTTTAAAAAAGACTGATAATTTACTGTGTAAAATTGTGAAAAATATGTACACCCCGGACTTGTGAACCTAATTTTCGGCTGCACATTTTAAGAGGTGCCAGAACTCTGTGCTATGTTCTGGGAAGTAAAAGGGGAAATTATGGTTTTGCAGCAAATGTATTTATGTCAAAAGCATGAAACTTGATACGCTGTGCACATTTGTGGAAATTTGCTCCAAAATTGGACCATGTGTTCCGGACAAAAAAGGCGGAAATATGTCAAAAGCAGACCCAAGATCCTACAGCGACGGGGCTTGGAAGAGTATCTGCTCTACAAAATATGTAAATTGTATATATCATTGTAATAAAGATTGCACACATGTAAATATCTATTATACCAAAAGTAGATTTTATGTTCAAAGGGCCAAGGGGAGGTTTCTCTGACTCATAAACTCACACCATCATGGTGACACCCTGTTTTCTTCTCCAATCAGGGGGAGAAGAGATTCAAACCTATAGCCTGCCTAGGGGGCGCACTTAGGACAATCCAGCACACACACCCATTTACCATATGCATAGAGAAAGCTGAGGACTTAGAAACACACACAGATTCACCCACTATCCTGATCCTGACGAAGCACCCTGAAGCAGATCCATCCATATTCCTTGCTCCTGACTCTAGAAACTTGGCAAGCAGAAAGGCCCTTTCCATTATTTGAACCATTTTCAACTAGGCCTTGAGTTTCCAGGACCAGAGAGAATCCTACAAAATCTAAGGGGAACAAATGAAACAGCCGGGATGTGGTGTAACTGCTTTCCTGCTAAAAGAATTATTACCAGAACCAAAAGATCCAATCCCGTTGTGCTGTGCTGTGACCAGAGAACCAGGGCAGATTAAACCCAATCATGTGCCATGCTGTGCCGTGCTGTGCCAATCCTGTCCAGTCTGGTTTGCCCAGCAGAATTCCTGTCCAGAAATCTTGACGGACCAGAATTCCTGACGGTTCTGTTCAAAACATATATAGTGAATATCCATAGTTTAGGACTGTGTCACTAGCATATGTACTATCCACAGTCTATCCCTATCTAAATCCATCCTCTCCTATATTCAGAACTGCATTGTAAAAATATTTTTGAATTGCCTGAACTCTCTATATTATCCCTACTATCTCCTTCAGTACTAGTATTGTTAAATATCTTTGCGCACATCTATTTTATCTGAAGAAGGCAGGCTCCTCGGCAGGCAGTCGCCCGGATCCAGTGGTGCCCTGGTCCAGTGGCTGTGCTTCTGTGTGGTATTTGCTTCTTCATAGTCATCTCCTAGTGTAAAGAAATCCTGTTTGTCTTTTGAAAGCACATCCCTGTTTTTCTCATTCTTGCGCCTATCTCAGAAAAACGACCTCCACTAAAACGTCCATAACTTCTTCAATTCTTATGCTAGAAACAAAATTTAAATGTCTGCTTGTAGCTAACATTCTCAGCTTTACATGGAACCAAATCCATATAGTTTTTCTGCAATGTTCATTTTGGCAAAACATTACACGTGTAAAACAACTTCTGATTGCACCCGACCTCAATTTTAAGTCTGCACATTGGTTATTAGTGTCAAATCATTGCTAGTGTTTGTCTGCAACTATCCAAAGTGGCTCCGATTAGAATTTAAACAATTTCAGCAATTTAAACCATATTTAGTGTTTCTGTACATTCCATTCTCTAGATAACTTAAAAGCATTTTGACAGTTTGCCAATCACTTCTGTTTCTCTCGTGTTGCTGGGGGGAAATTGGGAATGACATTTTGTTTGAATTCTGCATTCCTGAAACCTGTTCTCTCTCCTCCTATCTCTTTACATTGCCTATTGGGGTGGGGGTTGAGGGTGTGCAGGGGGAAATAGTAACCACACTGCTATTTGATTTGAACACACACCAAAGTATTATTTCTATGCTGGATTGTTTTGCTCACTATTACTCCTTGTGATTAAAGAGATTGCTTAGTGTGACATCACCCCATTGGTGATCATTGTATAACCATTAAACATAGTGTGATTATATTTTGAACTACATAAATAAATATTTTTACTTTGCAAACCAGCCTGATTCCTGCTTCAGTGTGACCGGGGGGTGGGGGGGAGCTTCCAAAAGAGAGGCGTGATATAAGTGGTACATCGTTCAGAATAAAATAACTTTTAGACACAAATAAATAAATAAGGATTTCAGTTGTGCATTCCACGCAAGGCGTTGACTTAGGTGAAGTGCCGGATTGAAATCACTTACAGCCATTGAACTGCTTGGAGTCGTGTTTCAAGAATCAATTGACACAAAAGAACCACCAGGACACTCCGTTTCTGCTTTTTGTACTTTCATGATCTTCAAATCGCTCACAGAGCATCAAGAACTGCAAAAGCGTAGTATTGACTGCTAACTACCCTGATGGTCCATTTTTGGGCCCTAAAGACTGATTGGATCATTTTTGCCCCTTTTACACCCAAGAAAATATCCTTTTAAAGAACATGTGCTTATTACTTACCATACACCCCTGATTGATTACTCGGAGTGCTGCAACTTGCTTTCTTTGCTTATTCTGTGTACTTTCCTCCGGGGTGGGTTTTGTGTAGTGCTTTTCTAGTTAGATATTATTGTAGATGGTGTGTTTAATTAAAGTATATATATATATATATATATATATATATATATATATAGAACCTTGATTAGGCATTCCTTTATTTTGGACTGTTATACTTCACTATTTGGGTTGCTTCTGAACCACAATCACACCCCTCTTAAGAGTATGGCCTTCCCTCAGCCATGTTACCACAAAGGGTGAAGGTGGTGTATCTCTTGGCTGTGCTGGTTTTACCTTTATGATTGTGTTGGCTTCTGGTTTGTAGCAGTGTAAGGGCTGAGTCGGCGCTTCACTGTCTGTTCATCCTTGTCCTCATGCAGGGCAGGAGTCAGTTTGTTACAGTAAGATCACACACAAGGTTGAGGAGTCTGGCTGTTAGATCTAGAAAACCGTATTCCAAATAGCTGCCAACATTTCCACTGGCATACTCTTGATTTCCCGAGAGAAGAAGAGTTTGGGCAGAGGGAAGACAAAGACAACGATCTTACTAGGCCAGGTGATATAGAGATTGTGCAAGTTCAGGGGAGGGGTAAAGGGGAAAGTGCGGAGGGGGAAGGGGCAGTGCCATACATAGGATCAACAGTAAAGAATACATTAAATAAAAACAACAGACATCAAGTGTTAAGCGCTGGGACGGGGACTGTAGGGATACAGAAACAGCCCCCATGTCTGCAGGGATTGCCCGGGAGGCAGTGCAGGTGTGCAGCTGGCGAGGGAGGGCCCCTGGGGCCGAGATCAGAGGGTAGCCAGGTGACCAGTACACTTTCAGCCCAGTCAGGAGTTCAGCAGGGGGGAGGAGGATAGAAAGCAGAAGCAAATAGGAAGGTCTTGAGTTGCTTTCAGAACCAGAGATGGTTCTCCTCAAGTTTCAGGGAGGCAGACAGGCTTTTCCAGAGGGGGCCCCAGCCGAAGAAAGAGATTTACCAGCAACTCGTTGCTTGGAGAAGGTCAGAGATTGCCCTTTGCCTTTCTGGTGCAGGTGGGTGTGCAACTTTAAAAGGTAAGTGGAGTATTTTGATAATTTGTTCTTTGGTTCCTCCGTGGTATGAACCACTGCATACCTGAACACATTTATATTCCTTTTGCAGGGATTGAAATAAATACACTTTTTCTCTTTTTTTTTTGGCTATTAGGTGGCGCGGCACGACCCATAGTCTAAACTATTGTATTGGACAACATCTCAGAGGGAGATGGGATATGAGGAGGGATACAAACCTTGTATGTGTGGCTATTTGCCCACCCATTGGCTCCCCATGGGCGTTCCCACTCACTTCTCTTTGAGCTAGCTTTATCAATCTGTCAACAACAAACGTTGGTCTGCTAGTGTTATTGCTAAGCAGTTTCCTGGCGTTAAGGGCCTAATTAGTAGCTGTACATGTGATTGTGATGTAATAGAAATGTCATAACCAAGTGTGCCATCAGCTGCGTGATTGGTGAGCAGCATGTGTGCCCTTCACTGACTACCTAGCACAACATTTACAAATAAGGTCACTAGTGGCATTTTGTAAAGCCCTCTAAAGAAAGTGCATCCGCTGCACTATAGATGCACCTTTCATCGTGCCTGCCCCCAAGCGCTGTGTTTTTATTAAAGTCCAGTCCAATTAAAGAGAGTTGCAATCTCAGAGCACCACTTCCGTATGGAAGCAGTATATTTCCTGACATCATTTTGATCTGCAATGCATCTCAAAGCCCCGAAATCTTGCATTCACATTTCTGAGCCTTATCTTTTTAATGGATATCTGTGTAAATCTGCAAAAGTCAGACCCGCCCTAATTATAGCCGGGCACAACAGTTCATTGTCTATGCAGCATTTCTTGTCTTTTTTTTCTTTCTTTTTTTTAATACTTTGTCAATGACAAGGCAGTGGCGACTTGACCTGGAACGTCTTTCGCATAATGACAAGGGGTCCTCGAGTTTCCTGAGCGGCTGCCAGCAGTCCGTTCGTTCTCTGCACACAAGAGCACAAACCTCGTCTGCTCTCCTTTCGGTCTTTAATTACTTAATGAGGAAGCAGAGAAAGGTTTTTGCAGAAAGCACGCAGACTCCAGATCCAAGCATTCATTTAAACGGGCCCTCCACATTCTTCGCTTTTAATCTTGCCCCATAATCCTGAGAGGGCGAGTTCAGCAGCCTGCACTTGAAAGAAAGCATCTGTACGGATCCCCTTTTCCTTAATGCTGCCCGCAACCATTTTTCCCCCCTCGATACCACAAAAACTAAAATCGCATGTAAGAATAAATAGAGGAGAGTTTTACTCGGCAGAGGTAACGCATGCTCAGTCAGCAGGATAGGATTTTTTGACACAGCAAAAAGTGAGGTTACTTTACTGTTTGCACGTGGTTACCGGTCTACAGCTTTTAGATGACACACGCCAGGGCCCATGGCGTTACGGATAAGCAACAGCAGAGAGCTGCTCCTGGTTTACATTCCTGACACTCTTCCCAATGACCTAAATCCTCCTCATTCCCACTGCTCTGTTGAGACTGCACAGAAGTGTGGGGCTCTTGTGGCCTGAGCCAGAGACAGGATGTACATGTACGCTTTGCCTGCATCTTGCCTTTCATTTGTTCACACCAGGGAACCTCCTGTCCATGTAATTGTGAAAGGCTGTGTCCCTTTTGAGTGAGTGATCAAATGAGATGGCAACCATGAGATATGCTGACAAATGTCACGTCCAGTGAAAAAGAAATGTCCTCTTCATCTTAAGGGAGAGTGAATCACCTATGGCTCAAAGGAGTGATAGTGATCTGTTCATATTTATGAAACGCGGGCCCTTCTAATGGCAAGGTCTGACTTGGGCTCTCTAGAATTGTCAAGACGGGTGGTTTCTAGTATCTGCCTCTTGACCGCTTTATAAGATTTCTGGCATTCCATGTTATGCAGGTCAATGCTGCACCGGTTGGAGAGGCTCAGAGTATAACTTTATTGATTGTGAGGCAGCCACCACTATTTTGTCTTGGACAAAATGACCCCTGTGTTTTCCACTATGTGTATGGATTTACCCTACTAATGTTTCTCTCATCATTTGTACCCAGAGTTGACAATGGGCACTGTTGCGATTAGAATGGAAAAACCTTACATTCAATTCCCAACATGCAAAGAGGTGTTGGCTATAAAGCCCGGGATTAAGGTGGTCCCGTTGACATGTGGCGAGTTGGCTATACTATGTGTCTTTTTCAAGGTAGTTTCTTTTACCAACAGCAAGACACTTTTTTATCTCCAGATCCCAGATTTGGAGCAGTCATAAAATGAATACCAATCCTACCTGCAAGGTCACATTTTTAAGGTACCTCCTTAGGACCAGATTACTTTCAAGATCCATACATGTGCTTGTTTCTACTGTCTTGTTACACGTGTATCTGTGATTCCGTTCAGGTCCTCCATTCACTATCTTTGCTCGCAAGAGCCAGACAGCTTAGGAAGCAGCAGCGCCATCCTCGCAGCGGCACATGTGGCTGGAGCCAGTGTTGCCTGGAGCATCGCTACTAAGGCAAGCCATCCTGGGCTATTTTGCAAAACCGAAAAAAAATGATTGCCTAACTCTGTTTCAGATTGTATGCTCAAGCTCCACCCTTTGTGCTGTTACTGGGACCCCCACATGCAGCGTGACAAAAGAAATAATTTCTTGGAGCTGCACTATGGCTGTTTGATAAATGAGAAGCAAAGCCTTCTCTAAAATGGCCACCGCGCCATTAGCACTGGAGTGCTACCACACCGCAGCCTGATGCTGCATTAATTGGCCATCCGTAGGCTTTAAGCTGGCCAATCGGGGAGCCGGCAGGCCAATGCCGCCCCCGCCAAAGGCCCACGCTGAAGGCCCCTGTCTGGAGCATCCAGGACCTATACTGTTCTTTACTGTACCCCCCAAATCCCTATCTACATTCGACCCCCGAAATCTCTGGAGAAGCTGAAGAGGAACACCATTTACATCGAGGCATCCCGAAATTTAGCCCAGCATTCTGTCTCACCATACCGTAAGGGTAAGACTTTCTATCTCCCCTCTGAAGGCACGATGTGTCGCTGCATAATAGATTAATATCGCCACCTGCTCCTCAACATCAACGCAACAGACAGTCCTCGCACTAACTACTGGCTATAGTACACCCAATCCCAGAACCAAAATCCTCTAACTGTACCTTGTCAGACTCACTGCTGTATGCCAGCATTATGCACTTTTGCAAATTACTAACTTGTGCCCTGTATACTAGCCTGCAATGATAACCCTGCAGTGTGTTCTATCTGCTAGTAGCCCGCTATAGTGTACTGCTGATTAGCTGCCAAATTTACAGTAATGTGTTCTGCGTCCTGTGTACCACCACATCACTGCCCTGATGTATCTCACTGAATGCCTGATCCCACGTTATTCCAAGTCTGCTAGCCCTGCTACAGCGCACAGCGTCCATTAGCACAATACAGTTTTGTATCAACTCGTGTATCCCTCCAGTCCAGCCAACTGGACCATTAGAACCTAAGCCCACCTCCCACAATCACCTTGCCCATTGTGGCCACAGTAATTGGCCGCATAAGCTATTGTCACAGGAGCATCTCCCTACCCACGCAGACCCCCCCCACCAAGGTATCATAGTACATCCCCCACATGCATTTATGGTGCCCCCTATGACGGCTAACAGAGGTATGACCACCAGAGGCATCCAGACCCCTATCAAACAAACCCTGCACCACCTCCTCCTCCCCCTTACGAATCACCACCGCACATTGGCCAAAGTACTCCCCAACCCACTCACCATCCCACCATCACTCTTCCTCCCCCAGACACACCCTTTCAAACCACAAACTAAGTTCCCTACCCTTAGGACTACCCAACCTGCTAATAACCGGGTCTCAACCACACCGAGGTCCATGCAGGAAATCCCAGTTTCACCAGCCGTTCTGTTCATCCCATCCACAACCTGTGCTGACTCCATACCACCAAGCAGGGATAATAAAGGCATTGTACCGGCAATCAAATGTTGCCCTACACCCCATATAATGGTACAACCCATACTCCATCACCCTGATTGTCACCCCAACATAGCTGCAACTACCATCCAGGCCACCTCCCTGAGAAACCAAAGACTCAGCAACAGGACTAAAACCCAACTCTCTCCCATATACGGACCTCAGCCCAAAGGTTCCAGCCCACCACTCAAATGCTTCTCTCCTAAAACAACTAAGACTGATCCGATTGCCTCCTCTAAAACAGCCCAACTCCACTCTCCCACAAGAAATAAACCTGCAGCCACCGTGAGAAAACCCAATCTCAACAAAGCAACCACATTGACCAGTAGGTCCAATGAAAGGGACACACTAGCACATATTAAGGGTACCCTCATAAACGCAAGATCCCTCCCGGCACATGCCCTCGACATTGCTGACCTGATTACCACAAAGGACTTGGACTTTATCCCCATCACCGAAACCTGGGTGCACCTTGTGGCTGGTCCAGCTCTCGCACTAGCCATACCAGAAGGTTACTCCATCCTCAGAAAAAATAGAACGACATCCAAAGGAGTGGGAGTCTCTTTCATCACCAAAACAAACCTTGGCCTAAGAGAAACGACCAACAAAGCATTCCCGGCAGGCGAACTGATGTCCGTCAATCTAGCCAATTTAGCCACATCGTCCCTCTCTCTACATCTCATCTACAGGCCACCAGGCCCCATTAGCTCTTTTGAAGAAGACATAAGCTCTTTTCTGGCAACAGCCACAAAGCCCATCTCCAAAGTGTTCAATTAAAGAGATTTTAACCTAGGACTTAATGACAGCATTGACTCCCAAGCTCTTGCCGTAGCCAACACTATCGAAGTACAAGGCTTCACCCTGTGCATCTCTAACCCATCCCACGCTAAAGGCCGCATCTTGTACTGGTTTGCTGACCTCAACTACATCACCAATATCACCAACAATGAACCATGTCCCTGGTCTGACCACAATATTATACTTTTCTCTAATAGCACCCCTACACAACTCAGCACTCCATCCTTCCTCGCCCCTGCAGCTCCCACACGCAACCATCGCAACATCACTCGTGAAAACATGCTTCCCTTGCTACTGCCCCTCACCTCCCACACGGATCACACGGCTAACCCCACTTCTTTAGTAGCTCTCTTAAACCAAACCCTGGAGGCTGCTATTAACGAAGTGGCGCCATTGGGCATCCGCAAAGCTAAACCCACAGCCCATATCAGCCCCTGGTTCACCACGGGCCATAAAGATCTGCATAGCAGAAAAAGAAATGCAGAGAGTAACTGGAAAAAAAGACCCACCCACGTCAACAAACAGCTATTCACCACGCTACCCACTGAATACAATGAAGCCACTTTCCAAGCTAAGAGCAAAGTGTTGTGTATGGCTTGGCTTTGCAGAAGGAATGTTGTGATGTCATGTGGAGTGTTTATGCCTGAGTGATGGAATGCATGGGTGAATGTTCTAACCTGGTCAGTTGGTCAGGAAGAGGCCTGGGTGATGGGCTGCCAGTGTTTCATATGTCGTACTTGTAACTTATATATAACCTAATTGACTGCTTGTAAAGATACCAATGAAGCTGGTAATAAACCTAGCAAGTCAACCTAAGAAGGCTGAGATGGCTGAGAGCTGCTTCACTACAATGGCGATGAGCTGGTCTTTTAAAGAAGGATCTACGCGTGGAACAGTTGGAGAATCTGCTGCGGGGGTGCAGAAGGAATGGCAAGAGGACATACACTGCCCCTAAAGACAAACAAGTAAGGCCCATCACCCAAGGCGGGAAGGGGAAGGAGAGGGAGGAATGAGAAATAGCCCCGTTAAGTTTGGACTTCCTCTGTGGAGGTGTTGTCTGGAGGATCTCCCCTTGAACTGCATGGAGACCTGAGTGCTGGGTCTGGAAAGGCAAGCAGTAATGCCCCCCCCCCCATACTTGCATAGGGAAAGTCATACCTACAGCAGGAGGAAGGGGACAGGTGAATCCTAGAAGTGGGAGAGGGAGCGACCGTCCGCTCTTATAGTATGCAGTAGTGTCTGCTGGCTGGACTCAGTGGTGCAACTCCAAGAGCACTTGTTATTGTAAACTAACTGGTTGATGGTAAATGTCACCTTTAACAGTGAAATGTCGTGGTAGATCGAGCGGATGCCAATAGCTGTCAAGCCCAGGTTGTCAGTCGGGCACGGAAAGCTCCTTACAGTAGTGTATGCAGTGTGCTAATGATGACCTATTTGGAGCAGTGGAGGGTGATGGCGGACGGGTGGAACGGAATGCCCAGGAATTTCAGGAGCCGTTGCTCGGAAGATCTGTATGCTTTGAGAGCTGCGCAATATGAGTGAGGAATGAGGGGGTCTTTGAGTAAAGGACCCAAAAGCGTGACGAGGCATCATGTGGACGCAGTGTAATATTCATTATGGAAGAATGACGCTGGGAAAATGTGCAGCGTATTGAGGAAGAACAGCTGGGAAGAGGTCTACTAATGTGGTCAAGATCCGTTGTACAACATTGCTAATTGGTAGCGTATTAGGCATATTTCGAATGGCACAGAGAAGGTATCAGTCTGTCCAACGTAGGGTGAGGAGGACATGGAGATTCCCGTGTATGGAGATTGTATCCAAAGTCCGTTGTGGGACAGATCCTGGTGCCGCATGAGGTGGCCTGAAGAGAAGTTATTATGCAGGCAGCAGGCAAGGCAACGACTACTGCATAGTGCAGCATTATTTTAGCAGCTGGTGAAATCTGCCGCATGGAATTTGACGCATGGAAATTGTATCCTTTGTACACTGGGTACAGGTATGAAATTTGATGCATTTGTAGGAGTCCACATATTTTTGAGAAACAACTGGATGGTGGACTATGGTCTTTTGGGGGAAAAAGAATAGTAAACTGCTGGATTGTAAGACTATTGTCCTTTTGGGGAAAAGTATAGTAATTTATTTAAAAGTTGGAAAGTTCCCAAAATGCCATGCATGGTATGGATGAGATGCATGCTAGGGTGCATATGGAGTATGATGAGGGTCAGAGTGTCACGTGTCTTAACAAGATATAACTGTGTTGAGGATTTGCAGTTTATGGTCACAGGAGTTGACATGGACTTCTAGCATTTAAACAAAATGATACATGGATTGGTAGGTATGGTTGTTGTTGGGTGGTGTGGGCATGTATGAAGTTTAGAAGTAACTTCTTGAGGATTTGCAGTTTTTAAGTCGCATAATCGCGACATGGACTTTTAGGACTGGATTTGGGTTGGGTTCAAGGTATCTAATGTTTTAGAGACTAGATGTAACCTTTTCAGGTTTTTCAGAATTTAGTTCGCTGAATTGTGACATGAACTTTTAGGACTGGATTTGGTTTGGGCTTCATGTTATAGAATGTGTCTTTTAAGAAATGCATCAATTCAAATGTATAGGATGTTGCAACGTGAACTGCATATTGTATTATGTGATGTATGGTGTATGATTGTCTGGTGATTGCGGGGGTAGCGCCTCCCATGAGTTTGGTTGGATGAAGCTTATATGAAATTTATAAGTATGGTTTTGCTGATGGTGTGAGTTCCAGGTCAGCATGTCTTACTTCTCAATGTGGTTGCTGGGGGTAGCGCCTTCAGGAATAGTAATCAGTATGATATGGGCGCGTCTGAGGTAGGGGCATGCATGGTTGAACGGTGTACATGTGTTTATGGTGGTAGCGCCACCAGTTTGTCGGGGCGTAACTATAAATAGGTTATGCATGGTTACTCCACGTATGGCTGTATGAGGTGGCAGCACCACCAATCGTTGGAGTGTGACTGAGGGTAGTCAGGCTAGGTGAATGGTTTGGTATCTGGGTGGTAGCACCCCCATTAGGTGTAGGTGCGTGACTGCACCCTGAGTCACGCATGGTTAGGGGTATGTATATACGGGTGGTAGCACCCTCGGGATAGATATGGGCGTGTCTGTGGTGTCAGGCACTGTATGGTCGTGTTACCCCGACTTGGTGTGTGGTTTACCACAAATGATATTTTCTTCTTCTCTGTGCACATGCGGCTGTGTTTAGCTGTACTGTGTGCACTTCTATGACTCTTTTCACCCTCATCAGGGTCTGGAGTGGGATAGTGATATTGGTTGTTGGTCCTGGTGTGCCTGGCCAGTGCATCAGGTATGAGGTGAGTGGTAAAGTGTCAGAGCACGTGTTGTGTGCTAGCCCTGATGATGCGAGTCAGTGTGAATGGCTTATGTTGGTGTGTGTGGAGGTGTGTTGTGTAATGTCTTGCGCTGTTGTCGGAAGATGGGAGATGTGTTGTGTAATGCTTTGCTATGTGTGATGTGCAATGTAAAGGGAGGAGATGTGTTGTGTATGGCTTGGCTTTGCAGAAGGAATGTTGAGATGTATGTGGAGTGTTTATGCCTGAGTGATGGAATGCATGGGTGAATGTTCTAACCTGGTCAGTTGGTCAGGCAGAGGCCTGGGTGATGGGCCGCCAGTGTTTCATATGTCCTACTTGCAACTTATAGGTAACCTAATTGACTGCTTATAAAGATACCAAATGAAGCTGGTAATAAACCTAGCAAGTCAACCTAAGAAGGCTGGGAGCTGCTTCACTACACAAAGCATACAACACGAGAATTGAGAATGCTAACTCAGGCACCAGAAAACTTTTTTCCATCTTGCGGGAATTGCAATCACCTTCCCAGGCCCCAGACCAGTGCATTAAGGACGAAGTATGGGGTTAAAACATTCAAAAAGCCCTCACGGACAAGATCTGCAAGAGCCAGTAGCAGCTGTGCCGAGCTGCATCGTCCACCTACGAAGTCGTCTTGCTGCAGGGAAAGCTAGACTTAGCTGGAAACGGTGCCTGATGTGCACAAGACGTCCTGAGCTGACCCGGAATGATCCTATCTACATCTACAGATTTGGGGCATACCACTGAGCCATAATACCCCACTACAAGTTTTGTGGCAAGCTCCGTCAGCCATTCGCCACGAGGAGAAGCTGATCTGCACACCGCGATCCTAAGATGGCCGCCGCCCAAAATATACGCCTATTGATTAATTTGGTTGCCTAGCAGCCCTCCACCGTGGAGCTCATAGGCCAGAAGGCGAGCCCGGAGGCGGAAGCCGTCCCACCACGCCTAAGGCCCACGTAGTACAAGGCCCCTCCTGTCTGCACCTGTCCGCACCGGCAGCACAGTGCTGGACACTGCAAACCCTACACCCTGTACCATCGCTGCCATTTGACTTACAATCTACCCCGACCAGAGACTATGCTCACTCCCGGAGCACCTGCAATATCACCGTACATGTACACTGCCTGAAGCAATCCAGCACGCGCCTGAGATGGACCCAGTTATCTACACTAATCAGGTACCAAACATATGCCACAAACAGCCACAACTGATATCACTGGGAATTCTAATGGTAGCTATATACTACACCACTATCTAATGCATTATTATGCCTGTTGTGTTAACAATGCTGCTAATATTGTCTCCATCCACCCTATCTTGTTTGCGCCGACTTGCTGTAATACTGCTGACTATATGCTGAAGCCATATTGTGATTGCGACTGCGCCTCATGTCTATCTGCCTCAACATAGACTACAAGTCTGCCTAATTTTGATTGTTCCTATTGCTAAACTGCAATTGTGATTGTGCTTCCTGCCCATCTGCCTTAGCGTGGCCTACCACTTTGCCTAATTTTGATTGTGCCTATTGCTAAACTGCAATTGTGATTGTGCTTCCTGCCTATCTGCCTTAGCGTGGCCTATCACTTTGCCTAATTTTGATTGTGCATATTGCTAAACTGCAATTGTGATTGTGCTTCCTGCCCATCTGCCTTAGCGTGGCCTACCACTTTGCCTAACTTTGTTTGCGTCCACTGCCAAACTGTGTTTGTAATTGTGCCCACCTGCCTTAGCACTCCTAAAACATGTACATATCAAGGAGTCCACTGACTCTCCTCATTATTGCGCTAGCCACTGCTTTGTTAGGGAGTATACTGGTAAACTACCCCTACCATAGCTCCTTTAACATTATTCCAGCACTACCATCCTCCTGTATAAGCAAAGAAAAGCCTACTAAACCAATCATGCAGGAACCACTGATAACACAACCCTGTACTACTTGTGATAGAAACGGAAGACTCCGTGCAAGACTCTCCAAATTGTATGAACCTCTAGCTAGAACCCTTGTATCCAGTAATAACAGATCCACACCTTTGCTAGACACTTCTATTCATAAATCTAAAGTCAACCCTCCACAACTATATCGAGCTCGCCACCCTGCCATACCTTCAAAGGAGCATTTATAAATGCGAGATCTATGGTCGCCCATGCCATTGATATAGCGGAGATCATACAGCTAGAACAACTAGACTTATTAGCAGACACTGAATCCTGGCTGCACGCCGCAGGTCCAGCGCTCTCGCTAGCCATCCCTAAAGGATACACTATCTTAAGATCAGACAGAGTTGATACACGTGGAGGAGGTATCGCACTCATTGTAAAAGACAATTTGGCCCTCATTACGACCCTGGCGGAAAGGGTTCTACGCCAGCGTAATGCATGGCGTACCTTTCCGCCAGACTACGAGTTCCCGTAGCGCCATGGCGATTTTTACGCCTGGTTTTTCCGGGCGGAAAAATCCATGGCGCTACGGGACCTGTTGTTAATTACGCCACCGTAATTCACGGTGGCGTAATTAACGCCTTCCCCACTCCCATTATACCCTATGGGGCAAAAATGGGAATGGGGAAGGGTAAATGGGGATTGGGGACTTACCGCCCCGCCAAGGTCGGAATGGGGCGGTAAGTCCGCCAACCCCCATGGCGGAGTTGGCAGCTCTGCGCCATGGACCATGGTGCAAATTGCACCATGGTCCTCCGCCAGGGTCGTAATGAGGGCCTTTGCCAATTAGACTCATACCCCATATAGACACCAAATCCTGCGAGAACCTATCGGGAAAACTCAATCTAAATAGCACTCAATCTCTCACGATCCATCTGATATACAGCCCACCAAACCCTATTGGAACGTTTGAGGACGACTTATCCAATATTGTATCCAATAATCTAAAAAACACTTCTCAAATTATACTACTAGGAGACCTCAACCTAGGATATAACAACTCAAAGATGCACATGCATCAAATGCGGCAAATATCCTATCAGAACAAGGCTTCACCCAGAAAGTAATCGACCCCTCACATACAAAAGGAAGAACCTTGGACTGGATAGCAGACCACAACTGTAACGTTACTATTTCCTCCATATCCCCATTGATGTGGTCGGATCACCACCTTATAACTTTTACCCGTGACACTGCAAAACCCATTGCCCTACCTGTTTCACTAGCTCCACCCATTCCCACTCGAAACAAAAAAAACGTCACCTGTGACAATCTACTTCCTCTTATTATACCCACTCTCAATGCTATCCCAGAAAATCTGGGACCTGATGCTTTGGTCAAGGAATACAACCATATTATGACCACATCCCTAGATTCAATAGCGCCACCTAAACTTAGACAAAGTAAACCCAAGGGTCACCTCAATTCCTGGTATACACCCTACCTTAAAAGTTTACGTACCAAAAAGGGAACATGCCAGACATTGTGGAAATCACACCCATCTGAAGAAAATAAGAACAATCTGAGTGCCATCTCTGCCCTGTACAAAAAGAAAATACTCTCAGCCAAACGTGAATCCTATAATACAAGAATAGCCCAAGCCAATTCCAGTATGAAGGAACTTATCGTTATCCTCAAAGAATTAGAAGCACCCATCCCCATACCAGACAACTGTACTAAGGACAAACTTAGGTGCTCGGATATTCAGCAAGCGCTGGCCAACAAAGTTGCGACCTTACAAATAAAAATGAATAATAAAAAAGCCTTGCTAACTACCAACACGTCCAACAGCACCACTTAAGTTACTCCCACCAACACTGTCAAGGTGCCCCGGTTCAAATTTTCTAAAGTCACCATTCTTGAAACAGAAAAAAAAATACTCTCACTCAAACCTTCCAACTGTCATGTTGACCAATACCCTGCCCAACTATTGAAGGACGCAGCCAGAGATCTGTCACCTTTCATCACTAAACTTATCAACGCATCCTTCGCCACCAATTCTATCCCCACCAATCTCAAGGAATCATGGGTGCTCCCCTTATTAAAAAAACAGACTCTAGACCCCCTGATTCCCACTAATTACCGACCTATCACCACGGTACCCTTTCTTCTGAAAATCATAGACAAAATGTCATATTTACAAATCCAAAAACATCTGAATCCAATTACCTGCTAGTGTCAAGACAATCAGGTTTCCGGCCTCAGCACGGGACAGAAACTGCGCTAATTGACCTGAATGCCCAGATCGATGACCTTAGGGATAAAGGTGATTTAGCCCTCCTCTTACTACTAGACTTATCGGCCGCTTTCGATCTGGTCGACCACCAGGTCTTTTGCAGCCACCTCGACTCGGCAGCACACCTCTCCCCAGAAGCCATCGCGTGGATACAATCCTTTCTCAGTGATCGTACCATGAGAGTCTTCTCTCCCATGGCCTCAGCTGACCCTATCCCCATCACGTTTGGCATGCCCAGGGATCATGTGTCTCACCTACCTTATACAACAATTTCACCAAGCCTCTTTTCGATGATCTGGGCATCACCTACACAAATTATGCAGATGATACGCAGATCCTCCTACCTATTACTGGTGATTATGATAAGGATTTGGCCGTGGTGAATAAGGTTTATCTCATCATCCAGGCATGGATGGCTACCCATGGACTATGCCTGAATGATGACAAGACAGAGATCATCATCCTGGGCACCCCATCATCTCTCAAAAAATGGAGTCCTAAATACTCAGACCTTAACATCGACAATAATATCATGCCAGTCGCTAAGGAAGTAAAAATCCTGGGGTTTTACTTGGACTCTACCCTATTCTTCAACAAACAGGTAAATACGCTGGCCTCGACCACAGCCTACACCTGCAAACTGATTAGAGCGGGCATAGCCTTCCTCTCTAATCACAGTTGGATTACTCTTGCCAGAGCACTTATACTATCAAAGCTTGACTATTGCAATGCTATGTACATTGGGGCGAGCAAACAAACTACCAAGAAAATCCAACTTCAGCAAAACAATGCTCTCAGAGCTGCACTTGGAATTGCAAGGAGAATACATATCTCTGACCTCAGAAGAGCCAACAACTGGTTGTCCACACTCAACAAAATAAAACTTAAAGTCGCTTCCCTTACACACAAATATGTAAATAAAGTAGCCCCCGCTATCTTGTGAATAGAATTGTCAATAAACCTGTGACAAGATTAACCAGACTCTCCAACACAAATTGTCTTCTGACCCCCAGATTCAAACTGGCCAGAGATGGAGGAATCAGCTTCCAAGTCAAGGCTACCCAGCTGTGGAACTCACTTCCTTCCCCCCTCAGAGTAGAACCATCATACCTAAAATTCCGTCACAACCTTATAAAGCTGCTCAAAGACTCTGACGGCTAAGTGGATTTCAGGCACTTTACTAAATGGATATCACATATTACCAGATCTTTATAGTTTTCACCTGCCTTAGTCCCTGTCTATACTCTGGACAACTCTTGTAATTATACTGTAAAAATGTATTATTGCAAATATGCTCCTCTTTGTAATTATACTGTAAAAATCTATTACTGTAAATATGCTTTTTGGACATTTTGTTTGTTTGTTTGTTTTATTACTTGTATTGCGCACCAGACCCAGGGGTAACCGGGCGCATTGCATATGACAACTTACAGCTTAGTTACAATTTACAGCTTAGTTACAAAAACACAGGGCAAATATGAGGACAAAAAGTATATACAAAGGCAAAGAAATAATGGTACAAGTATTTACAGTCCTACTCAGGCGGTAAGTGCTGAGAGGTAGGTGTGTGCAACATGCAAACAGTGGAAGGGCATGCGGAATAGGTCAGGACAGTTGGTAGTCTATTGTTTATCCACGTCTTTGATCCACCTTGTAAGGTTGTGTCGGAAAGTGGGGTATGGTTGATCTGTCCGCAAGGTGGATGGTAGGGAGTTCCGAAGTTGAGCTGCTATGACCTGGAAGCTACAGCCACCAACTCTGGACAGCTTAGATCTCGGTGTTGAGATGTTGTTAGTGTTTGAGGACCTGGTGAGTCTTGTAGGATTTATTCTTGTGAATCTCGTAGAAAGGTAGCGAGGTGCGGCATTGTTTAGACTTTTGTAAACAATGGAGGCTACTTTTAGCTGGATTTTCTCATGAGTTGACAGCCAGTTATTGGCTCTTCTAAATTCAGTGATGTGGGCTCTTCTGGGAATACCTAATGCTGCTCTAAGCGCATTGTTTTGCAAGATTTGGATTCTTTTAATAACTTCCTTATTGGCCCCAATGTAGAGTGAGTTGCAATAGTCCAAATTTGATAGAAAGAACGAGAGCTCTAGAAAGTGTGATGCAGCTATTGTTGGATAGGAAGGGTTTGCCTGATCTTATCAGTTTACAGGTGTAGGCGATGGCAGCAGCCATCGCGTTGACCTGCTTGTTGAAAAAGAGGGTAGAGTCCAAGTAGAAACCCAGAGTTTTTACCGCGTGAGCGGAGGTGATTTGATTGTTATCAATGTTAAAAGAGGAATAGTTAGGGCCCAGTTTTTTTAGGGTAGAGGGTGTGCCAAGGATAATGATTTCAGTTTTGTCGGCATTCAGGCATAGTCCGTGAGTAGCCATCCTGGCCTGGATGATGAGATACACCCTGTTCACCAAGGCCAAATCCTTGTCATATTCACCAGTAAGTGGTAGCAGAATCTGAGTATCATCTGCATAATTAGTGTACGTGATACCAAGAAGGTCCAGATCATCGAAAAGGGGCTTCGTGAAGATGTTGTAGAGTGTGGGAGAAACACAAGATCCTTGGAGCACGCCGCATGTAATGGGGATGGAGTCTGCTGCCGCTGAGGAGGAGAAGACTCTCATGGTCCTATTATTGAGGATTATCCATGCTGTAGCTTCTTCAGAGATTATATAATTACACTGTGGCCCTCATTACAACACCGGCGCTAAACCATGGCGCTATTAGCACCATGGTTGGTGCCGGTGTTGTAACGGGTCCGCCATGGTTCAATGGGGAATTAGCACCGCATTCCAAGATTGGCGGGGCGGTAATTCCCCATTGAACCATGGCCCTTCCCCATTCCCATTTTTGCCCCATAGGGCTCTATGGGAATGGGGAAGGTGCTAAGTATGGTACCGCAAATTGCGGTACCGTACTTAGCACCAAGGTCCCTTTGCGGGTCCCTACTTTAACGGCTGGTGTAGACCAGCTGTTAAGGTCGGGTCCCGCAAAGGGACCTCGTAGTAAGGCACTAAGTGGTTAACGGCGCCGCAGCCTTTTACGGCGCCATTAACCACTTAGCGCCTGGGTCGTAATGAGGCCCTGTAACTGTAAATGTATTCATATGTACAACCAAGCTGTGAGTAACCTTACGCGATGCGCCCGAATACCTTTGGGTCTGGTGCGCAATACAAGTAATAAACAAACAAACCAACTCAAAATAAACATTTAAAATTCAAGCTTGCCCCAACTGTCCAGCCCATAGCTGTGGAATCCAATACACTAACCTCACACCCCAGATTTTAATTCAAACCCATCACCCCAGAGGAAACTATCAAAATTATAAAGGGATTAAAACCCTTGAGGTGTCAAGGTGATATCTGCCAGGCCTCACTCGTCCAAGAATGTGCAGACAAACTGGCCCCATTTATCACAACCCTGATCAACAACTCCTTTGCCGCCAACAAAGTACCTGAAAACCTGAAGGAAGCCTATGTACTCCCACTACTGAACCCAATGTGCCCACCAACTACCGACCCATTACCACTGTTCCTTTTCTACTAAAAAATAATCAAGAGAGTAGCGTATGTACGGATTCAAAACTACCTTGAAACGCACAACCTCTTGGCCTTCACCAATCAGGGTTCCGCCTAGGCCATGGAACAGAAACAGCCCTTACGTTCCTTAAAATCCAAATGGATCAAGTCAGAAATAGGGGTGATCTAGCCATCTTCCTCCTGGATCTGTCTGCAGCTTTCAACTTAGTAAACCATAACATCCTGTGCCAACACCTAGTCCAGGCAGCCCACTTCTCTAACAATGCCATAGACTTGATAAAGAGTCATTCCTCTAGATGCACTATGAGAGTCTTTTCCTTGTCTGCCTCAGCACCACTAACCCCCGTCATGTTTGGAGTCCCACCAGGGTCCTGCGTCTCCCCCACATTGTACAATGTGTTCCCTAAACCTCTCTCCGACCTCCTCGACAAACTGAGTGTCACAAATGCTAACTATGCGGATGACACCCAAATATTGTATAAATGCCTGTCCAACACTGCCCCCTGATACCTGACCGAACAAATCTCCAAAATCCAATCTACCAGACCAACCCGCTTAAACTTGGAGATTTGTCCGAGTGGACGGTGGCCAACATATGTTGAGCGGGTTGGTCTGGTAGATTGGGTTTTGGAGATTTGTTCGTCAGGTATCAGGGGGCAGTGTTGGACAGACATTTATGTGTTAGGGATATAATTTTGAACTTGATGCAATCTTTCACTGGTAGCCAGTGGATGTTTCTCCTGGTTGTGATGATGAGCTCTGTTTTGGGGATATTGAGAGCAACTCTGATTGCATTATTCTGTAATGTCTGGAGTGTCTTAATGTGTTTTGCAGTGGATTCCGGAAAAGATGGCATTGCAGTAATCGACAAAAAGCAAGAGGCTCCAGGTTCCCTGTTGTTGCAGCCAAATATTGGAACGCTATTCTGTTGGAGTTTAGAACTGACCCATCTCTCTGGTCCTTCCATAAAAACTAGAAAACTTGGCTATCCAGCCAAGACACTGAGAACTGAACCATTATCTATCACTGAGCACCAGGCCTCCAGGTAACAGGTTACTCTAGCCATGTATGTAAACATTGTATATTACCCATCTATGGACTTCCTCTAGCCTGATCAATTCTGCAACGCAACTGATCAAGTATGCAATGGAACTATCTGTACACTAAATAAGAATGCAATGAAATTGATTAAGTATTGTAACTGACTAAGTATGTAACACAACCGTCTTCTTAAGCATAAGCGTCCAGATGCCTAAGGATTATGGGTGCTCTATGAATTAAATAAATAAATACTTCTATCAGTTTTATTAAACATGCCCCAAAATGTACCTAATAATAACATCTATTGCTTATATAGCGCAACACACCCATGGGCTGAAATAACAGATATTATTATCCCACAGAATGGTACTCCATTTTTCAACCTCGAAAGGATGAGAGGCTGAGTTGACCCTGCCAGGATCCGTACCTGCCACTGCAGGCTGCGCACAGATATCCTTGGCGAGTGTTAACTCGCTGTGCTATCTGACCCACTGTGCAAGTAGCAATAACATGCCAATCCACTGTAGGGCATATGCCGCTTTTGTGAAAATTAGGGCTATTGAATATACAATGTTTGATCTGTTTTAAGAAAAGTATAAAACATGAGGCAAAAAACAAATAAGTTATAGAATGCAAAGGTGTGCATTTCATTGTTTAAAGTAATTTAGCTAGAATTGGCAAATTCTACCTAGAAAAACCACAAAGTGCTTAAGAAGAGCCATCATGTAACTAAAGTATGCCCTCCTGGCACGGTACAGCTGAAGTTGACCCAGACAACATGGCACTGTTTTGTCAGGCTGCAGTAAAACTTTATACTTGATGTTAATTCACACTCTGTGTTGTGTTGCCAGGCTTGTGGTTTGTCAGCCTCTTTGACTGGATCCCAGCACTCCCACCAACCTGAGCACTGCCATTAGGCTCCCTGTGCCCCTGTTCATATTCAGAAGAGAAGCAGGTGGTGGGAATAGTTTTATTGTTTCCACACAGCATCAACCTTCCATTCACCCTGATGTACATTTCCCAAGTCACTTGGTTAAATTGTTAATGTAGTTTATGATAAATTCACCTATTCACAGATTTATTTCCCTTGATTTCCAGTCTCAAAGTGGAGGTGAGACAGGGTGAGGGGTTGGGGTGCCGGTGAAGTGCAATAAAGTATATATGCATAAATGTATTCCATGCATTATATGTTTACATTCCATAATCTTCTATACTCTATTTACCCTTAATTTCCTATATTTCCATATTTAATCCTATGTGCTTCCTTGCCCTGCCATCTTAATCTTTTGGCCAATATAAGCACCACGCCAATACTTTTTGTGTACCACCCGCCCCCCAAAAATGTCTTCATTGTTGGGATACTTCCCAATGTAATGTACTTTAAACATTGCTTTTCTGTTTGTGCCAGCCAAACTCTTTATTATTCAAGACTATCTCACGGTTTTATTACACAGCACACTCCAGCCAGGGACTCCTTCCCTGACAATGAAAGTGGTGTAAAATAAAGTGTTTTTTATTTTTAATAAGTCACAGATTCTTTTGTTTGAGTAGACTTCCAACCCGTCTCGCACCCAATCTCCACAAACACCCCATGTCACAATGGACCAGGAATCAGGCCGGTGTGCATCAATAGATATTTATTAATGTATTATTTAATGAAAAAGAAAAATCAAACAATTTTAAAGCCACTAATGTTGTGGTACATAATTACACTAATCTCTAAAAAAAACAATTTGATTAAAATGTACTATTACAATTCTCACAGTCCTTAATGGCAACACAGAAAAAGCGCAATATTAGAAAGAGATAACACCGGGATTTAGCACTCCCCCCCTGCAACACTCACCCCAAACATTAGCTTACTTGACTCCTTTGAATGGAAGGCAGTGGCAAGGAGTAGGGATAGAGAGAGAAAATAGGATTTTAAGTAAAGCCCACCACCCCAGGATGGGAGGCCAGCAAAGAAAGTAAGAAAGTGAAAACCTGTTTTTGGAGCAAAATGACAGAATCGGATTTTGATTAATACTCACACGGATATGGGACAGAAGGAAAGGAAATTCCTGTTGCTACACTTGAGGAGATAGGGAAGCTTAGAGACTACTAATCAGCACACCAGGCCAACGTAGAAATAAAGTAGGAAAATCAGTTTTGGGGAGAAAGCAAATGCAAAAGGAAAAAATACAAATGGAAAATGGAAATTCGTTTTACACTGGATTTACGACAGGCAGCTCAGTCAAGGGGTATAGCTCAGAATAGGAAAATCGGTTTTCATTGACACGGACAGAGACACATAACAGACTTGTAGGCAAAAGGGATTGCTCTCAATGGGACTACGGTTTGGGGTTTTTATAGGACAGATGCAAATAGGAATTTGCGGGGTAATGCACACAATACACAGGCAAATTTGGGTTTCAGTTACAAGGAGACTAATTCTTTTGAGGCAATACTTTAATGACTATGATTATTAAAGAAAGACACCAGGGACAAGGGGGTTAATTTCAATAGGGAATTAATTGATTTACTTAAGAATATGCTACAGATTTACACAGACACTGAGAGGTTTACTAATGGGAATATGCTAATATACACAGGCTAAACACAGAATCTGACTGAATTACACTAGTAATGTGAGGTTGTCAATCGGGTTTTCAATTGGAGTTTTCAATGGGGGATTCACTGACTTTTCAATGGGTTCAACACTACAAAAAGGAAGGGCTTATGCAATTTAGGTCTGGAGTTATTTGCTACTTACAAAGTAAGCCTTGGTTTGGAATTCTGGAAAGTCAGCTGGATCTCAGGACCCTCTTGACAGCTAGGCAAGGGGTCTGGCCACTGCACTCTCTTGGTTTGGGATTCTGG
Organism: Ambystoma mexicanum; assembly: GCF_040938575.1. NCBI lineage: Eukaryota > Metazoa > Chordata > Amphibia > Caudata > Ambystomatidae > Ambystoma > Ambystoma mexicanum. The sequence continues at coordinate 677,674,009 of NC_090927.1, read as the reverse complement.
ACAGGCAGCTGGATCTCAGGAACCTCTGGACAGCTAGGCAAGGGGTCTAGTCACTGCACTCTCCTTGGTATGGTTCAGCTGCCTCCTCCGTCTTCCTTCTCCTGTCTCCCTGGATTTTTGTGTGTCCCCTGAATTAGTACAGTCTCCCTTTTATAGCCCAAATAACATCATTCACTTTACAATCTAGGGGGAGTACTCTATAAGTACATCTACTCCTCTCATAGGAAAGTTTACCATTCCTCTCTCCGCCCGCTGGCATGATTGGCCAAGGGAAGAGAGCACCATCTGTATATTGGCATTTGATTATCCTTCTTTGTTCTCTTTGACACTTTTTGACAAAAACCCAGTTGTCTCATAACTTTATATTTCTACTAGCCCCTGTCATGTGCCCTATATATTCAGTTTGAGGGGGTTATAGAGAATTAGGTAAGCCGATCGTCAACTCCGTATGAGGTAGCATGGCCCTTTGCCACATTTTTGTCATTTTCTTAAAATATATAATAGTTATGACTTTGCAAATGATCAAGCATATTCCTAATTTCACCTTCCATCTTGCCATCAAATATCATACGTTTCATCTTCCGAGCAGCCAGAAACTAGTCTTAACTGGCCATTTCAGTCCCCAACATCCTAGGAAAATGCACTATAGCTCTTAAAAACCGCCTGGAAATTACATAATAACATAGCATAAAATGAAATTATTCTCATTCTAATTGTTACAAAAATGCCTAAATATGGACTGAGTCCTTAAATGTCAATTTGGAAGATCTGTCCCCCCTCTGTGGGAGGAGCACTTTATCCCCCACAGCCGGTGACCAGAGATTTTGATTACCCCCTTTGAAGTTGTGAGTTTGTCCTTGGTAGTGGGTTTAGGAGGAACTCACAATTCCCAGTCAGGGTTTTAGCCACACTTGCTTTCCTTGAAGTCCCTGAGCCACTGCGTTGAAGTCTGGCAGAGCAGGGAATAATAACACCCTCAATACATCACATGTCATTGCAGACTGATTCACTAGTAGGTGCAGTTTCAGTGAAGAGCAGGGCTTTCAATTAAGAAGTTTCCTACCTGAGCCCAAAAACAGTTTTTTTTCCAGTATTGTGAGCCTCTTCCAAGGTGATTGAAGTTTTGTGGGTGGGAACATAATGTACATTGCTTAGTCAACCCCCCTCACAGCATATTTCACTGACATTTCTGTGCGAGCAAAGCTATCATTTCACAGTGGGTTTTTAAAGTCATTTCTTTATTTTTTTACATGTGAGCAAGCCGTTTCTGTGTCTGATGCTTGAACTCCTGTCTTGTATGTCATGGGAATCTTTAGTTTGTTCTTTGTGAGTGAGTTTGCATTTGCTGTTGGTCCATTGACAATGAGGGGTAGGCCCACTTCAACCAAGTTCTTTGATTTGACACTGAATAAAAGAAAAAACCAAGCCGTTTTTCATATGAAATATTTTAAAGGGCAGATGTTCAAGTGAAATGCAAAGCAAAAGCTGTGTCTGGTTGTAGGATTGCAATTCTTGCCCCTAATGTGAATAAAAACTACAACAAGGTCGTTTTTGATGCAGTGCATGACTTTATGTCATTCAAGTGAAACAAAAGCAATGCTGGCCCATTTTTGGATTGCAGGGTTCAATTGCTTGCCACTCATGTGACAGGGATAGCAAAGCACATCCGTTTTTGGTGCTGAGTTTCAATGTTGTTTTTCAAATGAAAGAGATTTCTGTTTAGGGCCTTTAAATGCACCCCACAGATCCCCGACCGCTCACCCCTGCTCTTCCATGACTTTTTGTTGGGGAAGAGTAAGGCAGAGTGGTGTTTCCTTCAGCGCAATTTTCCTTCCTCAGGGAGTGGGCACTCCAGTATCTCCTTCCATCTCTGGGTTGGGGGGGTATGGCAAGGCACGCCCTTTCTTCCTTCCCTTCCAGGTCCCCGGGGTTTTCCTCTCTAGGATGAAATTTAAGGATGTTAGTTCTCTAATGGAAGATAAAAAAAAGTTTCAGTACTTTTTATAGACCTTTTTCCCGGAAGATTTACAAAGATTTTACAACAAAAACAACTTTCAATTTTTATACATCAACTTTTTCTTTTTTTCCCTCCATTTTTACAATAACACCAAGAGAATATCTTCCTTTTATATATATATATATATATATATATATATATATATATATATATATATATATATATAGTGAAAAAACTTTGTTAAAGAGACGTTATGGTTCCAAGTAAAACCGAAAAAACCCTGAAATTCGCCAGTTATGGTAAGCTAAGCAACCATAACTCGTGCCACCACCGTGCACTGCTAAGACTAACACCCAAGACATCAAAGATGACATCACATGTCTGGCTCACTCTTTTTTCCTTTACTGACATATCTAGGCCACATGGTTTTCTTCAGTAACAGTCAGGAACAAAAAATTATAAACATACTATATTTGTAGACTTATCATTCAAGTATGTTCTTACAGTAATTCTCTTAGGGTCCAGTCATATCATATGAAACATATACATATTGGAAGACACAAGCTTGAAAAACAGCAATTCTTTCTGTGCATGAAGATAATCAGTAGAGTTATCAGCACATTCTGATAGTTCTGTTTTTTTTATTACTGTATTTTCCTTGTATATGCTCATATTTGTATACATTGTACTCACACTATTTTCCTTAGGGTCAAGTCACATCATGTGATACATGTACATAGGGTAAATAGCAGCTTTGAAACAGAGCAATCATTTATTTGCATAAAGATAAACAGTTAGGTTATGAATTGTTTCTGCTACTACTTCTGCTTTTTTGCTTCCTTCACTTTCCCTGTATATACCCATATTTGTATGTGTTATTGTGTCTTTGTGTTTTGTCTGTAATAATGCAATTATGTTATACATGGGTTTTATTAGCTACTTATTACGTACTTCACAGTACACAAAACTCTAATAAGAAAACAGTTATTTCATTATTCAACATATCAACATTATGAATATTATACCTTCATCATGTATGCTGCACACAATGCCTATGTTTCTGCATGCGTACCTTAGTATACTGGATAGAACCTCACAATAGAATGCTATTTATATTAATGCATCGCTTAATGCACTAATTAGCTCTTGATATTTATTCCAATGATCTTTGACACTTTTTTCTCAAAATTATAATAAGAATCCCTTGTACAGACATTTCATGAAAAGTAAATGCACATGTGATGTCATCAGTGATGTCATCAATGACATTTGTGATGTCATCTTTGATGTCGTGGGTGTTAGTCTTAGAAGTGCACTGTGGTGGCGCGAGATATGGTTGCTTAGCTTACCATAACTGGCGAATTTCAGGGGTTTTTCGGTTTTACTTGGAACCATAACGTCCCTTTAACAACGTTTTTTCACTGAATTTCATAGGTTTTTAGTAGCGCAACTTAACCATAACATCCCTTTAACAAAGTTTTTTTTACTGAATTTCATAGGTTTTTAGTAGCTCAACTTAACAATAATAACTCTGACTTAATGTACAAGTTATGTTATGTTATGTTATTTTGCATTTATATAGCGCCTTATATACGATTGGTATGGTCTGAAGGCGCTGGTAGGTTGAACGCCCTCGGGAACCGAAGTTCGGGTCAGTAGAGAGAGAAGAGAGAGTCAAAAGGTGTGTGTGCGCACCAGGTATGTGTGCAGCTGGGGCGGAATTCAAGTGGTAGCTGCTTCTTAGCAGTAGGTGTGGTGGTTGAGAGATCTGGAGTATGTGTTCGTTCTGGCCGGCTTTATCCAGGACGAATGTGGCTGCGTTAGGCCTGAGGAGAACGCCTGGCTGGGGGGTGTGAAACCAGCAATGTTTACTTAGAGTGTTGTGGAGTGAGCGGGAGATGTAGATATGAGAACAGTTATACAGAATGGTGTCATAGTATCTCTGTTTTCTAGTTGAGTGATGGTGTAAGGGAGAGAGTAAGCGTGGGATGTGTTATGATATATATTCTTTTTCAAATGTTCCCTGCATTCCAAAGCATATTATGTATGTCACGCAGTTCCGAGCGGGCAGGTCCGTTCTATTCATTTTTGTTCATTTCAGGCGTTCAGGATTGTCCTACACATTCATGCATGCTCGACCTATTCATGTACTCTGGTTCACCTTGCGTGCTCAAGATTATCCTTCATTCTCCAGTGTGCCTCACGCATGCTCTCATGTGTTCCATACGTGTGCACTCCTGTCCTTCTTGTGCACGTACTCCAGTCTACCCAGCGCATGAACTCCTGTCTGCCTACGCACTCATCCGCTCTGTATACTCAACCGCTCTCTATACACATCTGTTCGGTACGCTCATTTGATCTACACACTCATCTGGTCTACACACTCATCCGCTCAACATACTATTCGTCAGCTCCACATACTCATCCATTCAGCATACTGCTCCGTTCAGCATACTCATCCGCTCTACAAATCCATCCGCTCCATGCGCTTGTCCGCTCCCCACACTCATCAGCTCCGTACACTCGTCCGCTCCACAGACTCATCAGCACCACATACATTCTTACGCTCCCTATACACTCATTCGCTCCACATACACTCGTTCGTTCCACATACACTCGTCTGCTCCACCCATTCGTCCGCTCCACGCATTCGTCCGCTCCACCCATCCGTCCGCTCCGCACATTTGTCCGCTCCGCACATTCGTCCAGTCTACACTTTCGTCCAGTCTACACACTCGTCCAGTCTAGACACTCATTCAGTCTAGACACTCGATCAGCCGGTCCACACATTCGCCCGCTCCACCCATTCGTCCGCTCCACCCATTCATCTGCTCCACCCATTCGTCCGCTCCACCCATTCGTCCGCTCCACACATTCGTCCGCTCTACACATTCGTCCGCTCTACACATTCGTCCGCTCCGCACATTCGTCCAGTCTACACACTCGTCCAGTCTACACACTCGTTCAGTCTACACACTCGTTCGGTCTAGACACTCGTTCGGTCTAGATACTCGATCATCCGGTCCACCCACACATCAGCACAACATACTACTCGTTGGCTTGACAAAATTACTCGTCTGCTCTGCTTGTCCATCCGTTCCAGACACTCATCCGCACTGTGTATTAGTTCGCTCCACAAATTCATCTGTTTCACAACATTCATCTGCACCACACTTTCATCCGCTTCACACACTTGTCCGCTCCACAATATTCATCCGCACCAAACACTCATCCACTCCACACACAACATCCACTCCACACACTCGCCCGACACCACCCATTCACCTTTTCGCACAATCATCTGCTCCATCAGCTCATACGTGCCACTCCTACATCCGCTCCATGTATTCGTCTGTTTCAGAACCCTCATCCGCTCTCCACACTCATCCGCACTCCACACTCATCTGCTCTCCACACTCATCCGCTCTCCACACTCATCTGCCCTCCACACTCATCCGCCCTCCACACTCATCTGCTCTCCACACTCATCCGCTCTCCACACTCATCCGCTCTCCACACTCATCCATTCTCCACACTCATCCGCTCTCCACACTCATCCGCTCTCACATTCATCGGCTCTCACACTCATCCGCTCTCCACCCTCATCTGCCCACCAGGCTCAACTGCATCCTTCGCTTCTGCGCTCTCCACTCAGTCGCTCTCCACACTCGCTCTGTGCTTTTCCACATTCAGTCGCTCTCCACGCTCCTCCACTCTCCATGCTCCTCCGCTCTCCACACTCATTCTCTCTCCACACTCATCCGCTCTCCACACTCCACACTCATCCGCTCTCCATACTCATCCGATTTTCACGCTCATCCGCTCTCCATACTCATCCGATTTCTACGCTCCTCCGCTCTCCATGCTCATCCGCCCTCCTCGCTCGTCCTCTCTACATGCTCGTTCACTCTTACACATTCGTCTGGTCAGACGTCCATCCAGTCTATACGTTCGTCCGTTCGGATTAGTCGACTGTTCTACGCCCTCCTGTGTTCTGTTCGCTTTTCTGTTTTCGCATTTTCGTCAACTCTACTGTTGGGGAGAAGCTGGGCCCCCACCAGGGCAGTTGGGGGCCAGCAGCCATACCCTCACCATCTATGGGAGATCCCAACACCTCCCATATGGCCCCCAGAAATGCAACAGAGACCCCAGCAGGCAGCCACATGTTCCAAACTGCGTTTATTCCTGAGCAGCAAAAAAGAAAAAAAACACGCAGAGCATCGTGCACATCGAGAGTTCTGGCGCCGTCTCCCCCGGGGCTGGCTTGCAAGCCAGCTTTGTAATCACACTGCAGGCTGACCTCACAGAATTGGATCAGCTCCCAGAAACCTATCTCCTCCTGCTATTGGCTGCTAAGTGATAGGTTACCTATGTAGCCCTTATAGAGAGCCTGACAATTGGATATTAGCCTTTTGCGTCAGTGGGTTGGTTTAGCTCTGCCAGCCCCCATTACCTAATTCTAACTTGTTGCATTATGACTTTGTTCCCATAACTTTTTAGCTGAAGCAAGCAGTTCGCACCTGAGCTCTGAGCGCTGATTGGCTGGGCTGAGCCATTCTTGTTACAATTATGTTTCAAATGTTGTGCGAGTCTTTGCGAAAATGTCTTTCTTTCCCAGAAAGAAAAGAAAAAAAAACACACTGGGTTGCTGTGGTTTATTCGCATTTGTGGAGAATTAAAAATGTTTGTCTGCAGAAAGCAATCTTATCTTGAATGCGCAACCTTGGCTGCTCGTGGGTTTTGCGAGGAACATTGCTGAAGGCTTCTGCAGCCAGTGTTCAGTGAGAGAAATTAACTTGGCTGTAATTTTCCTGAAACATGGCTTTACACTCTGCAATTAGACCATGTTAATTCTTTTTTTTTTTTTTTTTTTTTTAATAAGACCATGTTAATTCTTATAGGCATTTGCAAGCCTTTAAACAGGGATTTTTGTGTTTGTAGATTCTGATATTGCAGCATTGATTCTAAAGTAGCATGGAAGTTGCACTGTTGGTGAAGTGGGTGTGTTTCAGCATATTTGTCACCCATGGGTGAGCTGGGGCCTGGTTCAAATGATAAGTGCGCTCCTTGTTCTTCCTGCTGTTCTTCTGTATATGCGCCTGGGGTGAGGGGCATGGGTTTGATCTCGATTTTCCCTCTTCACTACACGTACTCATCATCTCTACATGCTCGTCCATTGTCCACACACAACCACTCTGTATACTCATTGGCTCTAGTATGTTCATCTATTTTCTCTGGTCACTATATTCATTTGATCTTTCTAGTCGTCTATTCTACCACTCTCGCACCCTTCCACTTAGTGTGTTCATCTGTTCTATATGCTACATCCATTCTGGATATTTCGTCTATGTCATTCATTAAGTTCCCTCCTCATTCATTAAGATCGTTTCATCGATTCAGATCTCCTAGTTTCCTGATGATTTATTCCTATTATCCGCTTTACTGTTTTGATCTACATTACTCGTTTGGTACTCTTTGTCTTATGGTTTACATTCGATTTTATTTAGTTTTACATTTCTTGCTTCCGGTCAATTGCTGGTTAGTTTTAGCGGAAGAGCCAGGTTTTCAGTAGTTTGCGGAAGGCCGTTAAGTCTTCAGTTAGGCGGATGTGGTGTGGGAGCGAGTTCCATAGGGTTGGGGCTAGGGCTGAGAATGATGATCCGCCTAACCTGGCTGAGTTTGTCTTAGGGATTACTAGGAGGCCGGCTGAGTTTGACCTTAGGGTGCGAGGGGGGTGATAGGGTATTAGCTTGTCTTGAAGATATTGCGGTCCAGTTTTATGCAGTGCTCGATGGGAGAGGCATAAGGTTTTGAAAGCTACCCTACGGGCTACTGGAAGCTAGTGCAGTGTCTTAAGGGCTGGGGATACGTGGTCTCTTGGACCGAGCGCGAGTAGCATTTTGGCTGCCGCGTTTTGTGCTCTTTGGAGTTTGTTTAGTTGGTAGGCATGAATTCCGAGGTATAGGGGGTTTCTGTAGTCCAGTCTTGATATGACAATTGATTGGACCGCGGAGACTCTGTTGGGAAATGAGAGGTATGGAAGGATGCGCCTAAGATTTTTGAGGTGGTAGCAGGATTTTGAGACATTGTTGACTTGGCGCGAGAGTGTTAGGTCGGAGTCTAGGGTGCATCCAAGATTTTTCACTGTGTTGGAGGGTGTCGGTGAGTTGCCCATGGTGGGTGGCCAGGGTAGTGGGTGCGGAAGAAGATCGAGGTTGCCGCAAATCATGATTTCTGTTTTGGAGGGGTTTAACAGGAGGTGGCTTTGGGTCATCCAGAGTTCTATGTTAAGGAGGCAAGATGCCAGGTCGGGAGTCGGGTTTCGAGTTCAGGAATTTTAGAATTAGTTGAGTGTCGTCGGCGTAGTTGTAACACAGGATGTGGTGTGAACAAATTATTGGTGGGAGGGTGATCAGGTAGAGATTGAACAGGAGGGCGGATAGACATGCTCCCTGAGGGACTCCCATGTCGACTGGTCGGGCTTGTGAGGTAAAGCAGGAGAGTGTTGTTATTTGGTGCCTCTCTTTGAGGAATGAAGCTATCCATTTAAGGGCGGTTCCACGGATTCCTATGGAGTGGAGTCGGTCTAGGAGGATTGAGTGATTGATCGTATCAAAGGCGGCTGATAGGTCGAGGAGGATTAGTGCGGCGCATCCCGCGGAGTCTGCTGTCATCTTAAGGTCATCCCAGATCGAGGTTAGGGTGGTTTCAGTTCCGTGACGTGATCTGAAGCCTGATTGGGCTGGGTCTAGGAGGTTGTTGGTTTCGACAAAGGCATTTAGTTGGGAGTAGGCGGTTCGGTCAATGAGTTTGGCAAGGAACCTGGTGTTTGAGATTGGACGGTAGTTTTTGGGCTCGAGAGGGTCGAGCGAAGGTTTTTTAATTAGAGGTTTGATGTGCCCCGTTTTGAACGCCTCGGGAAAGATACCGGAGGAGAGGGAGGAATTTATGACAGATCTTGCGTGTTCTCCTGCGCAAGTGGAAGCAAACATTTCTTTAAGGTTTGTGGCTGGACAGGGGTCCAGTGGTGAACCAGAAGGTTTGCGGGCAGATAGCAGTTTGAGAAACTGTTCTGGCGATATTGGACTAAAGGATTCAAACGTTGGTTGCGTAGAGGTTGCGGCTGCAGGGCTGGCCGGTACGGGCAGAGGATTGCCCGGTGGCTGTAGTTGAGCCATCTTGGTGTTTAGAGTTTTTGTTCTTTCGGTAGCCGTGTTGTGAAAGTGGAGGGAGAGTGAGTCGCACAATGATTGTGTGGCGGTCGGGATGGTTGTATTACAAGCAGGATTGGTGAATTCTGAGATGATTTTGTGGAGTTCTTTGCTTGGGTTTTTGCAGTTTAGGATTCGGGTGTTGTAGTGGGCTTTTTTTGCTTTCCGGATTTCGGCCTTGTATTGATATCGGTGACGGGCCAAGGTGGTCCTGCTCTCGTGGGTTTTCTCTTTCTGCCATTTGCGTTCTAGGTATTTGTAAAGTCGTTTAGTGGTCTTCAACTCAGGAGTGAACCATCTGGGGAAAGGGCCGCAGCGGGTTGATGGTTTGCATGGGGGGTGAGTCGCAGGAGAGATGCGTTGAACCATGAGTCAAAGGCCTCAGGGGTTAGTTGGTTGTTGGGAAGGCAGGTGGGTGGTGGAGATTGGAGGAGTGCCTTGGCTAGGTCCGGGGTGATCGTTAGCTATTTCCAGCATTTGCGTAAATTCGGAGGGTCGGATGCAAGTACGGGAAGGGGTTCAGGTGAGTGGATGGCGAACGAGATAATGAAATGATCGGACCAGATGATTGGGGTGGGGGGCTTTAAATGAATCAGGGTGTTGGAGCTAAAGATGGCATCAAGAGTGTGTCCTTTGTAGTGAGTCGGGCCGTTTATGTGGGGTTGGAGATTAATTGCATCTAGACCGTCAACCAGGGAGTGTGTCATAGGGTTGGTGGGGATGTCGAGCCATATGTTGAAGTCACCAAGGAGGGTGAGGTTGGGATGTTTTAGTTGGAGGGTGGCGATTGAGTCACAAAGGTTGTTTGCGAATTGTCTATCGTAGCCAGGGGGCCTGTAGATTATTAGGAAGCTGTGAGAGAGCGATGGGGAGAGGGAAAGTTTGACGAGGAGAGATTCGCAGGATGGGATGGAGGGTTGGTTGTCGATGATCGAGGCGCGGAATAGAGATTTGAAGACGAATGCTACCCCACCTCCTCTGGACGGACGGTTCAGTGGTATGAGGCAGTAGTCAGGGGGAAAGGCTTCACTAGCGATTGGGCCGAAGTCATCGGAGAACCAGGTTTCAATGATGAAAACTACGTCTGGTTTGACAGAGGCGAGGAGGTCATAGATGCAATGTCTGTTTTTTGCTACGGAACGGGCGTTAAATAGGATGAAGTTCACATCGGCAGGCAAGGTAGGTTTAGGTGCTGGACCGGGATGTGGCGGTGGCAGAGAGAGTGGAGGGGGGGGGTAAGGTCAGTGATGCTAGAAGGGAATAGTGGGCGGGCAGATAACTTGGCAGGTTTCGGGCGGGGCTGGGTGGCTGGGTGTGATAGGATGATCGGATTTGGGTTGGGGGATTTGAGGGAGGGGTGTGGGCGGGGGGGTTTCGGTTGCAGTTGATGAGAAATTGAGGGAGAGGGGTTTCAGGAAGGGGGAGGCCACGGGGCAAGGCGGAGAATGTGGGAGAGAGGGGGTGGGTCGAGACAGGGGAGGCAAGGAGTGCTGAGAGATTGAGGGGGACCAGGCGCGTTTCCTCTTTAGTTTCTTTGCTGCGACTGGTGTGTGGGAGAGGTCAGAGGGGGAGAGGGAAGCAGCTTCGGTTCGTGCTAGGGCTAGGCGTGCAGTTTTTAGGGAGGGGAAAGAGTGCGGTTGGGGGGAAGGTGGCAGGTGTATGAGGGCAAGGCGGTGGGTGGGTGATTTCCAGGTGGGGTGTGCCAGGTTTGATAGTGAGGGGAGCTGGTGAGGGCAATGCTGGCGGGTCGGGGGTGGGGTTCAGGGGATGAGTGGTTTTAGGGTGAGTGGTTCGCCATCGTGCTCCTCTGGCTTTGTGTTTGGAGAGGGGAGTGGCAGCGGGTGTGGAGGAGGCTGGGGTTGTTTGGGAGGGAGGGGGTGGGGGGGAAGGCAGATCGGAGAGTGGGGGTGGTCCCCGGGGGTCGTTTCTGACAGACTCTGGTGGAGTGGGTGTGCTCATGATTGGTGCTGGCTTTCGGTTGTTTTAGGGGGGTTTTCTGATTGTAGTTCTAGGATCGGGGGTGTCACGCCTTTAGGCACACTTCTGGGTTCGACGATATTAGACTATTTGGTGCTCTCTAGATACAATAGTCGGCAGAGGTTTATTAGTTTATTAGGTACGTTTCTGAGTTCTCCTGTACACAGAGAAGATATTCGGTCAGTCACTAGATTCAATTTACTTGGAGGGGGTATTAGATTATTTGTCAACGTTCTAGATTCTACATTACACACCTAAACTGTTAGTTATCTTAATAGGGTTTAGCAGGGCAAGCAAGTCGGGTACTACTTTCAATTCACCGTTATACTGGGAGGGTGTTAGGTATGAATCTAAATCAAGTTTGTATTAGATTATTAGTCGCCGTTTAGGTTTTACATTACACATCTATACTGTTTAGTTATATTAATATGATTAGTTAGGGTACGCTAGTAGGTGCAGTTCATTCAATTCGACTTCATACAGAGAGGGTATTAGGGACTTTGTACCGATAGGTTATTAGTGAGATTGATCGGTTTGGTCCAGCATGATATTACATTATTGCAATTTTCATAGAGAGGCTATTGTGGTCACTTCAGAAGGTATTCTTCCACAGAAAGGCTATTAGGAACGCTTTCTAAGTTCACCGAGAGGCTAGTTGGCACACTTTAGTGGAACTTTACAGACGGGCTATTGGGCGTGTCTCTAAATTCAACTTTCCAGACAGGCTATTGGTAACATTTTTAAATTCGTCGACTTGCAATTGGGAACGCTTCTAGATGCAGTCGGGTACACTTTGAAATTCAACTTTCCTCAGAGAGGCTATTGGTCACAACTTGACAATGTGGCTGGGTACACTTAAATTCAACTTTTCTCAGAGAGGCTATTGGGTACAACTTCTAAATGCACTTGGGTACACTTCTAGATGCAATTGGGAACAGTTCTAAATTCAACTTTCCTCAGAGAGGCTATTGGTCACAACTTCTAGGTGCAATTGGGTACACTTTTAAATTCAACTTTTCTCAGAGAGGCTATTGGTCACAACTTCTAGGTGCAATTGGGTACACTTCTAAATTCAACTTTTCTCAGAGAGGCTATTGGGCGCAACTTCAAATGTAGTTGGGTACACTTCTAAATTCAACTTTTCTCAGAGAGGCTGTTGGGCGCAACTTCTAAATGCAATTGGGAACACTTCTAGATGCAATTGGGTACACTTCTAAATGCAACTTTTCTCAGAGAGGCTATTGGGCGCAACTTCTAAATGCAGTTGGGTACACTTCTAAAATCAACTTTTCTCAGAGAGGCTATTGGGCGCAACTTCTAAATGCAGTTGGGTACACTTCTACAATCAACTTTTCTCAGAGAGGCTATTGGGCGCAACTTCAAATGCAATTGGGAATACTTCTAGATGCAATTGGGTACACTTCTGAATTCAACTTTTCTCAGAGAGGGTATTTGTCACAACTTCTAGGTGCAATTGGGGACAGTTCTAAAATCAACTTTTCTCAGAGAGGCTATTGGGCGCAACTTCAAATGCAATTGGGAATACTTCTAGATGCAATTGGGCACAGTTCTAAAATCAACTTTTCTCAGAGAGGCTATTGGGCGCAACTTCCAAATGCAGTTGGATACACTTCTAAAATCAACTTTTCTCAGAGAGGCTATTGGGCGCAACTTCTAAATGCAGTTGGGTACACTTCTAAAATCAACTTTTCTCAGAGAGGCTATTGGGCGCAACTTCAAATGCAATTGGGAATACTTCTAGATGCAATTGGGGACAGTTCTAAAATCAACTTTTCTCAGAGAGGCTATTGGGCGCAACTTCTAAATGCAGTTGGGTACACTTCTAAAATCAACTTTCCTCAGAGAGGCTATTGGACGCAACTTCTAAATGCAGTTGGGTACACTTCTAAAATCAACTTTTCTCAGAGAGGCTATTGGGCGCAACTTCTAAATGCAGTTGGGTACACTTCTACAATCAACTTTTCTCAGAGAGGCTATTGGGCGCAACTTCAAATGCAATTGGGAATACTTCTAGATGCAATTGGGTACACTTCTGAATTAAACTTTTCTCAGAGAGGCTATTGGTCACAACTTCTAGGTGCAATTGGGGACAGTTCTAAAATCAACTTTTCTCAGAGAGGCTATTGGGCGCAACTTCCAAATGCAGTTGGATACACTTCTAAAATCAACTTTTCTCAGAGAGGCTATTGGGCGCAACTTCTAAATGCAGTTGGGTACACTTCTAAAATCAACTTTTCTCAGAGAGGCTATTGGGCGCAACTTCAAATGCAATTGGGAATACTTCTAGATGCAATTGGGGACAGTTCTAAAATCAACTTTTCTCAGAGAGGCTATTGGGCGCAACTTCTAAATGCAGTTGGGAATACTTCTAGATGCAATTGGGGACAGTTCTAAAATCAACTTTTCCCAGAGAGGCTATTGGGCGCAACTTCCAAATGCAGTTGGATACACTTCTAAAATCAACTTTTCTCAGAGAGGCTATTGGGCGCAACTTCTAAATGCAGTTGGGCACACTTCTAAAATCAACTTTTCTCAGAGAGGCTATTGGGCGCAACTTCAAATGCAATTGGGAATACTTCTAGATGCAATTGGGGACAGTTCTAAAATCAACTTTTCCCAGAGAGGCTATTGGGCGCAACTTCCAAATGCAGTTGGATACACTTCTAAAATCAACTTTTCTCAGAGAGGCTATTGGGCGCAACTTCTAAATGCAGTTGGGTACACTTCTAAAATCAACTTTCCTCAGAGAGGCTATTGGACGCAACTTCTAAATGCAGTTGGGTACACTTCTAAAATCAACTTTCCTCAGAGAGGCTATTGGACGCAACTTCTAAATGCAGTTGGGTACACTTCCACAATCAACTTTTCTCAGAGAGGCTATTGGGCGCCACTTCAAATGCAATTGGGAATACTTCTAGATGCAATTGGGTATACTTCTGAATTCAACTTTTCTCAGAGAGGCTATTGGTCACAAGTTCTAGGTGCAATTGGGTACACTTCTAAGTTCAACTTCTCTCAGAGAGGCTATTGGGCGCAGCTTCAAATGCATTTGGGAATACTTCTAGATGCAATTGGGGACAGTTCTAAAATCAACTTTTCTCAGAGAGGCTATTGGGCGCAACTTCTAAATGCAGTTGGGTACACTTCTAAAATCAACTTTTCTCAGAGAGGCTATTGGGCGCAACTTCTAAATGCAGTTGGGTACACTTCTAAAATCAACTTTTCTCTGAGAGGCTATTGGGCGCAACTTCAAATGCAATTGGGAATACTTCTAGATGCAATTGGGGACAGTTCTAAAATCAACTTTTCTCAGAGAGGCTATTGGGCGCAACTTCAAATGCAATTGGGAATACTTCTAGATGCAATTGGGGACAGTTCTAAAATCAACTTTTCTCAGAGAGGCTATTGGGCGCAACTTCTAAATGCAGTTGGGTACACTTCTAAAATTAACTTTTCTCAGAGAGGTAACATACTAACATAGAACATACAGAAACCCCTCTTCTGAATTTGATGTCCGCAAACTCTTTCAATGTCCGCGGGCATGTTCGGACAACAGCACCACTACCCAAAAAGTCTAGGGGGTATGTTTAATTGTTATATCATAACACATGAACATTTTACAAATTCATAAACCAGCTCACATACACATTATATGTAGTAATAAATAAGAATTGTAACCCATATATATAACACACTAACCATTCATTTAAATACAATATGTTCCAAAATGGAATATACCAAAAGAAGAAAGATAGACTTCCAACACGATTACCTCACAGAAACTCCACAACTAAGAGCAACAGCAGATCTACAGACCACACAGAACACACCTTACCTGAAATAGTAAGTGTACTGCATTTTACTCATATATTTGTAAACTTTCTGTATTAGATACAAGAAAAATGATATTATGTTTTTTTTTCTCACAGAAGTTTCTAGTACTCTGGAGTGTCTAGAGGGGCATTTCCCACGTGAGGAAATGTCAGAAGATAGTGAATCTAATGGTAGACACTTTACTATATAAACCAATTAATTAATATTATTTAATATACATTTAACATATATATTTGTTTTGTACAGACCATACAAAAATTGAAAATACTAAAGAAAAAACAGTATTGGATAAGACTCTTCAGCACATAGAAGAAAAAATGGACCTACTCTTGGCAAATTCTAATAATTTTAAAAACTTTGTGGAGGATCACTTCAAACAAACAACTACATACCATTGTCCCACATGTACCTGTCCCCCCTCACCATATCCCAGTGAATTATCCCCAAACCCTCTCCATGAACCAAAACGTTTTGATGACACTTCCATCCCTTCTTTACCTCATATAAACCCTATTGAAACCCCCAATTCTCCTGTTTTTGTTTCAGTTTCTGCCTCACCTTCTCTGTCATAAATTTAACATACATGTAAAATAAAGTAAAATTATTATATTGTGTCCTAATTCATTTCTTGTCTTTTTTTAAAAAGCAGTTCAGGTGTCTGCGGACAGCGCGGGTGTCCGGAATGTCTGTGAAGAAACGAAATGGAGGTGTCCTAAGCAGGGGTGTTTCTAGGGGGGGGCCAAGGGGGCTATAGCCCCTGATCTTTTGGTTGTAGACCCAGCTAGAATCTCAGGAGCTACAGCCAAAAGACTAGCTAGCCCCCAGTCCCAACAGTTCCGACATCAGCTTAGCCCCGGGTCTTTTCCAGACCTAGCAACTCCCCTGGTCCTAAGAACACTATATCTGTCCGTACTGTTCTCTAGCAAGTTAAAACCGTTCTAAGAACACACGCGGTGTCCTGAAATGTTCGTAAAGAAACAAAATGGGGGTGTCCTGAGGACGCTATGCCTGTCCGTATTGTTCACAGGCAAGTTGAAACTGTTCTAAGAACACATCAAGTGTCCCGGAATGTTCGGAAATAAACAAAATGGGGGTGTCCTGAGGACGCTATGCCTGTCCGTATTGTTTGCAGGCAAGTTGAAACTGTTCCAAGAACAAACGCCAGTCCGTAACTGTTCAATTCACTTGTGACGCACTTTTAATCACTTCAGGACCCAAACAGTGTCCGTAGAACACCAACGCGCATGCGCAAAATAGTTTCAGTGCATTTGGTGTCCTGCGGACACCTGCTCCCTTCGTGAACATGTTCGCAAACCTATCATGTGACCGTGACCCTAAAGATCAGCGTATGTTCTGATTGGAAACACTGTTCCTGTCCCCGAACAATTTAAAACTACATTTTCAAGTAATCCACAATATTTTCCAATATAGTAATCCTGAGTTTCTACATACTTTTTGTGACTTTTTGAACCCTTTTTTCTGTTCGATCTGTCCACGAACCGCGCACAAGCACCACTATAAAAGACCACGCCCTTGAGCTCATTCTCATTGTGTTTCTGGGTATCCTACAGAGCACAGTGAATTTTGCTGCCAATTTGCAGATTTTCAACACCAAGCAGATGGCTTCCATGGCTCCACTCATGCCACCTGGTGCTGCATCTGCCTCAGCACCACCCCCACCCCCTCCACCACCTCCCCAAGGGCCTGAAGAGGGGAACAGGAGTGAGGATGCACAGGAGGATTAAGAGGATGATGAGAATGAGGTAGTGGAAGTCCCTACTACCAGCACTCGGCGTGAGTCTTGGGTGTGGCGGTTATTTACCATCCGTGGTAATGTTCCTAAGGCACGTGCGAACCAAGTCACCTGCAATGAGTGCAAAATGGTACTCAGTCTCGAGAGGCATGTTTCATACAGCTTTGGGACAACTACCATGAAGCGACACCTAAAGTCATTCCACTCGGGGGCCGTTCGCAAGGTTGTACCTTGTGAGGAGCGTAGCAGGTTGACTTCCTCTACTTCATCCGCTGTTTCCGATCCTGTCACCACAAGAAACACTCCTGTGGGACAGCGTATTCCTCAAGCTGCCTCACAGGCCATACGCAATACTGATGACCCTTAACTTTCGAGGGTCACAGTTGTGTGTATGTACTGCGACGCAGTACTGTGCAGGGGGGAGAGACTTCGTAGTGCTTTTGTGGCTATCGTCTCAGAGCACGAGAAGATCTGCTCACTACCGAAGTAAAATCCACTCTACATCTCCCTCTCTCAGCTCACCCTTTCTTATCCCCGTGGTTGGTGTCCCCTCCTTACCCTCCTTTCCCCTCCTCTCCTAGTGTGTTTTGTATAAAAAATAATATAAAACAACATAAAAAAGGCTCTTTTCAGAGCCGCCTTTCACAGTTAAAAAATAGAAGTGAAAATAAATGAAGCAGGTCCCTGTGTATTTTTTAGAAGTCCGCGGACAGTCCGCGGACATCTAAACATTTTGGGGTGCTACCCTATCGTAACCATTGCAGTTTTATCTGGGAGGAAGTGGTGGCTCTGAAAAGAGCCTTTTGGTGGTGTTTGTTTGTGTTTGAAAAATTTGAAAGGAAGTTTGACGAGGAGAGATTCGCAGGATGGGATGGAGGGTTGGTTGTGGATGATCGAGGTGCGGAAGAGAGATTTGAAGACGAATGCTACCGCATCTCCTCTGGACGGACGGTTCAGTGGGATGAGGGAGTAGTCAGGGGGAAAGGCTTCACTAACGATTGGGCCGAAGTCATCGGAGAACCAGGTTTCAGTGATGAAAACTAGGTCTGGATTGACAGAGGCGAGGAGGTCATAGATGCAATGTCCTTTTTTTGCTACGGAACGGGCGTTAAATAGGATGCAGTTCACATCGGCGGGCAAGGTAGGTCTAGGTGCTGGACCAGGATGTGGCGGTGGCAGAGAGAGTGGAGGGGGGGGGTAAGGTCGGTGATGCTAGAAGGGAATAGTGGGCGGGCAGTAAACTTGGCAGGTTTCGGGTGGGCTGGGTGGCTGGGTGTGATAGGATGATCGGATTTGGGTTGGGGGATTTGAGGGAGGGGTGTGGGCGGGGGGGTTTCAGTTGCAGTTGATGAGAAATCGAGGGAGAGGGGTTTCAGGAAGGGGGAGGCCACGGGGGAAGGCGGAGAATGCGGGAGAGAGGGGGTGGGATGAGACAGGGGAGGCGAGGAGTGCTGAGAGATTGAGGGGGGCCAGGCGCGTTTCCTCTTTAGTTTCTTTGCTGTGACTGGTGTGTGGGAGAGGGTAGAGGGTCAGGGGGGAGAGGGAAAGAGCTTCGGTTCGTGCTAGGGCTAGGCGCGCAGTTTTTAGGGAGGGGAAAGAGTGCGGTCGGGGGAGAAGGTGGCAGGGGTATGAGGGCAAGGCGGTGGGTGGGTGATTTCCGGGTGGGGTGTGCCAGGTCTGATAGTGAGGGGAGCTGGTGTGGGCAATGCTGGCGGGTCGGGTGGGGTTCAGGGGATGAGTGGTTTTAGGGTGAGTGGTTCGCCATCGTGCTCCTCTGGCTTGGTGTTTATAGAGGGGAGTGGCAGCGGGTGTGGAGGAGGGTGGGGTGGTTTGGGAGGGAGGGGGCGGGGGGAAGGCAGATCGGAGAGTGGGGGTGGTCCCCGGGGGTCGTTTCTGACAGACTCTGGTGGAGTGGGTGCGCTCATGATTGGTGCTGGCTTTCGGTTGTTTTAGGAGGGTTTTCTGATTGTAGTTCTAGGATCGGGGGTGTCACGCCTTTAGGCACACTTCTGGGTTCGACGATATTCGACTATTTGGTGCTCTCTAGATACAATAGTCGGCAGATGTTTATAGTTTATTAGGTACGTTTCTGAGTTCTCCTGTACACAGAGAAGATATTCGGTCAGTCACTAGATTCAATTTACTTGGAGGGGGTATTAGATTATTTGTCACCGTTCTAGATTCTACATTACATAGCTAAACTGTTAGTTATCTTAATATTTTATTTATTACATTTGTTATACGCCCAGACCCAGGGGTATCACGGCGTAGTTACAGACAATGGGATAATGCAATCTTAGAATGAACATAGAGGTGTAAAGGTATAACAATCAAAAATGTACAATAATAGGAATCAATAATATACACTAATATACAAAGCAGTCAGGTAAAATAGTTGATTGGAGGGGATTAGTGCACTGGTTCAGTTAGAACTTGTTGAAGAGCCAAGTCTTCAAAAGGCTTTTGAATTTGGGGAATGAGGTTTAATTCATAATGTGGGTAGGTAGCGCATTCCAATGTCTGGGGGCCAGTGTTTTGAAGCTGCTGCCCCCTGCTTTCTCTCTTTTGTATCTGGGGGTTTCAAGGAATGCGTTTTTGTTGGACCTGAGGAGTCTGGTCTGGGGCTTCATCATGACTGTGTTTTTGAGGTATTTGGGCGCTTTGTTAGCCCTGCATTTGTGGGTGATGCTCAGGGTTTTAAATAGAATTCTGGCTTGTATGGGGAGCCAGTGGTGGTCTCTTCTGGTGTTGGATATATGTTCAGATTTTTTGATGCCTAGAGCTGCTCTGAGGGCTTTGTTTTGCATGAGTTGAAGTTTAGCTATGTTGGCTTTGGAGGTGCCAAGGAATAGGATATTACAATAGTCTAGCTTAGACAGTATGAGTGCTCTGGCTAGAGTAACACAGTTGTTGGTAGAGAGGAATTTACGGCTGAGGGAGATGAGTTTAGAGGTGTAGGAAGTGGATGAGGCTAATGTGTTTACTTGTTTAGACATGGATAGTGTGGCATCTAAGTACACGCCGAGGGTCTTGACTTGTTTAAGAACAGGGATTATGGTTCCATCGATGGTGAATGATTTAAAGGCGGGCTCAAGGGTGTTGATTTTGCTGGAGGAGCCTAGTATGAGGAGCTTGGTTTTGTCGTCGTTGAGACAGAGGCTGTTGTTAGCCATCCAGTTTTGGATGAGTGAGTAGATTTGGTTAACCAGGAGGGAGTCTTGTTCATGGTTGCCTGTGAGAGGAATGAGGATTTGGGTGTCATTGGCGAAGTTAGTATAGATGACACCCAGGGCATCCAAAGCTGCAAATAATAGCTTGGTGTAGGCATTATACAGAGTGGGGGATAGGCAGGAGCCTTGCGGCACACGTGCAGGGACAGACACTGGGTCTGCTGATTCTTTGCCGATGGATACTCTGGAAGTCCTGTCAGCCAAGAAGGATTTGATCCAGTTGGTAGCGTTCTGAGCTAGGTTGAAGTTGTTTGCTAGAGTGTTACAGAGTTTGTCGTGGTCAACCAGATCGAAGGCCGCTGAGAGGTCCAAGAGCATCAGAAGGCAGAGTTTACCTGCTTCTCTGGTGGCATCCATTTGGATCTTCAGATCAAGGAGGGCTGTCTCTGTGCTATGGTTGGGACGGAAACCTGACTGGCGGTCTTCTAGTAGGTGATGTTGTTCCAAGTGGTTCTGAATTTGGCAGTAGGCTATTTTGTCGATTATTTTACGAGAAATGGGACCGTTGTAATGGGTCGGTAGTTAGTGGGTATTGTTGGGTCCAGGGAAGGTTTTTTTAGAAGTGGTGTCACCCAAGCTTTTTTGATACTGTTGGGGACTGTGTTTGTGAGGAAGGAGGCGTTAATGAATTCAGTGATGATAGGTGTGAGAGTGGGGGCGCATAGTTTCACTAGATGGGATGGGAATTGGTCTTCCTTGCAGTTGGAGGCTTTGAGTTTCATTATAGTGTCGAAAACTTCTTTGTTAGTCACTAGTGAGAATTGGAATGGGGGACCAGTAGTGGCGTTTGAGTTGGTCGTTGATATGGTGGGTGGAGTTTTGTCAGCTAGGAGTGTTTTTTTACTATCGATTTTGTTTTGTAGTAGGAGGATTTTGGATGAGAGTGTGTTTTGAATGGTGGTGCACCAGTCTTTGCTAGCGTTTGAAGGTGCTGAGATTTGACAGGGGTTTTCGAGCTCTCTAAGAATGGTAAAGAGTTCTTTGCTGTCTGAGGACGCGTTAGCAATGCGGAGGTTGAAGGCATTGGCTTTTTGAGTGATTATTGCTGATTTGTAAGTTTTGTTGGCTTCAGCGAAGGCTGATGCTGATTCTGGGGTGTTGTTTTTCTTATGGAGGTGTTCAAGTGATCTTTTAGTGCGTCTTAAGGCTATAAGTTCTTCATTAAACCAAAAGCAGGAGCGTTTATCAGGTCTACGGGTTTTAGTGGTGATGGGTGCAAGTAGGTCAATAGTTTGGGTGAGGCATTGTTGGTATTGTTCTGCTAGATAGGAGGGGTTGTTGGTGCCTAGAACCATATGGGCAAAGGAGGCACTCAGGGCTGGAGTGGGTTTGTCGGAAGAGAGCTTTTTGATATTTCTAGTCTCAAATGTTTCTGGTTTTTTAGAGGTGATGTGTTCGGTACTGGCATTGTCTATCGTGAAGTTAATTGCATAGTGGTCTGACCAATTGACTGGGAGGATGGAGTCAATGGTGACTAGAGAGTTAAGGGTGAGAAGCCAGTCTACGGTTCTTCCTTTTGAGTGGGTGGGTTTATCTACCAGTTGTATGAGGTTCATCTCTGACATGGCTGTATAAAATGTAGATGCTTCTGAGTCGAGGGGGTCATTGTATCCTAGGTTAAAGTCACCGAGGACTATGCATTTGGTTTTAG
The DNA here is from genome assembly GCF_040938575.1 of Ambystoma mexicanum. NCBI lineage: Eukaryota > Metazoa > Chordata > Amphibia > Caudata > Ambystomatidae > Ambystoma > Ambystoma mexicanum. The sequence goes on along the minus strand of NC_090927.1, from coordinate 677,652,375 downwards.
GGTTGATGAGGGGCGTTAGTAGTAGTGGGATGTCTAAGTCAGGGTGTGTGTTTTTGTTGGGTGATCTGTACACCACTAGTAGGTTGGTGCTGCTTTTGGGGTTGGAGGTATACTTGACTAGTAGGAGTTCATAACCTTGTATCTGTTCTATTGGGCATGCTCTGATTTCCAGGGTGGTTTTGGCTATTATGGCAACTCCGCCTCCTTGGGTATTTGTCCTGTCTGTTCTCAGGATGCTGAATCCTGTGGGAATAGCAAGGGCTAGAAGTGGTCCTGCTGCTGGGTGAAGCCAGGTTTCAGTGACCACCAGCATATCAAGGTGTTGGTCTACAATGAGGTCATGGATATCTATAGCATGGGCACCTAGTGAGCGGGCATTGATGAGTGTAGTTTTGAGGGTGGAGGTAGGGGCAGGGGGTGGCGTGTTACCTTTGATGGGGAAGAGTCAGTGGTTTTGTTATTGGTTAGGTGTTTGAGTGGTGCGTTGTGGAATCTTTTGTATTGGAAGTTAGTGGGCGTGGTGTTTAGTTTGGTCAGTGTATTGGGTGGAGTGGTGAGTGAGTTAGCTCGTAGGTACATTTTGGTTCTAGACATGAGTCTATTGAGTCTTTCAATACCCAGGATGGGTGTGGTTGTGTCATTAATGCAGATGGGTATGGTGTGATTGTATGTAGGCGGGTTGGGACTAAGGCACGGGATGTCTGAGGTTGCTGCCTTTTTGATGGTGATGGGCGTAGTGTGGGCCTGAGGAGATGGTATGGGGAAAGGGGGGAGTGTGGGGAGGAAAGGGGTGGGGCAGGGGATGGGGAAGTGGCGTGGACAACCTGGTCTAACTAATCCATCACCAACCTTGATGAAGTGTCCTCTGGTGCATGGTGTACATGGTGTAATAGGGTTTAGCAGGGCAAGCAAGTGGGGTACTACTTTCAATTCACCGTTATACTGGGAGGGTGTTAGGTATGAATCTAAATCAAGTTTGTATTAGATTATTAGTCGCCGTTTAGGTTTTACATTACACATCTATACTGTTTAGTTATATTAATATGATTAGTTAGGGTACGCTAGTAGGTGCAGTTCATTCAATTCGACTTCATACAGCGAGGGTATTAGGGACTTTGTACCGATAGGTTATTAGTGAGATTGATAGGTTTGGTCCAACATGATATTACATTATTGCAATTTTCATAGAGAGGCTATTGTGGTCACTTCAGAAGGTATTCTTCCACAGAAAGGCTATTAGGAACGCTTTCCAAGTTCACCGAGAGGCTCGTGGGCACACTTTAGTGGAACCTTTCAGACAGGCTATTGGGCGTGTCTCTAAATTCAACTTTCCAGACAGGCTATTGGTAAAATTTTTAAATTCGCCGACTTGCAATTGGGAACGCTTCTAGATGCAGTCGGGTACACTTTGAAATTCAACTTTCCTCAGGGAGGCTATTGGTCACAACTTGACAATGTGGTCGGGTACACTTAAATTCAACTTTTCTCAGAGAGGCTATTGGGTACAACTTCTAAATGCACTTGGGTACACTTCTAGATGCAATTGGGAACAGTTCTAAATTCAACTTTCCTCAGAGAGGCTATTGGTCACAACTTCTAGGTGCAATTGGGTACACTTTTAAATTCAACTTTTCTCAGAGAGGCTATTGGTCACAACTTCTAGGTGCAATTGGGTACACTTCTAAATTCAACTTTTCTCAGAGAGGCTATTGGGCGCAACTTCAAATGTAGTTGGGTACACTTCTAAATTCAACTTTTCTCAGAGAGGCTGTTGGGCGCAACTTATAAATGCAATTGGGAACACTTCTAGATGCAATTGGGTACACTTCTAAATGCAACTTTTCTCAGAGAGGCTATTGGGCGCAACTTCTAAATGCAGTTGGGTACACTTCTAAAATCAACTTTTCTCTGAGAGGCTATTGGGCGCAACTTCTAAATGCAGTTGGGTACACTTTTACAATCAACTTTTCTCAGAGAGGCTATTGGTCACAACTTCTAGGTGCAATTGGGTACACTTCTAAGTTCAACTTTGCTCAGAGAGGCTATTGGGCGCAATTTCAAGTGCAATTGGGAATACTTCTAGATGCAATTGGGGACAGTTCTAAAATCAACTTTTCTCAGAGAGGCTATTGGGCGCAACTTCTAAATGCAGTTGGGTACACTTCTAAATTCAACTTTTCTCAGAGAGGCTGTTGGGCGCAACTTCTAAATGCAATTGGGAACACTTCTAGATGCAATTGGGTACACTTCTAAATGCAACTTTTCTCAGAGAGGCTATTGGGCGCAACTTCTAAATGCAGTTGGGTACACTTCTAAAATCAACTTTTCTCAGAGAGGCTATTGGGCGCAACTTCTAAATGCAGTTGGGTACACTTTTACAATCAACTTTTCTCAGAGAGGCTATTGGTCACAACTTCTAGGTGCAATTGGGTACACTTCTAAGTTCAACTTTTCTCAGAGAGGCTATTGGGCGCAATTTCAAATGCAATTGGGAATACTTCTAGATGCAATTGGGGACCGTTCTAAAATCAACTTTTCTCAGAGAGGCTATTGGGCGCAACTTCTAAATGCATTTGGGTACACTTCTAAAATCAACTTTTCTCAGAGAGGCTATTGAGCGCAACTTCTAAATGCAGTTGGGTACACTACTAAAATCAACTTTTCTCTGAGAGGCTATTGGGTGCAGCTTCAAATGCAATTGGGAATACTTCTAGATGCAATTGGGGAAAGTTCTAAAATCAACTTTTCTCAGAGAGGCTATTGGGCGCAACTTCAAATGCAATTTGGAATACTTCTAGATGCAATTGGGTACACTTCTGAATTCAACTTTTCTCAGAGAGGCTATTGGTCACAACTTCTAGGTGCAATTGGGTACACTTCTAAGTTCAACTTTTCTCAGAGAGGCTATTGGGCGCAACTTCAAATGCAATTGGGATTGCTTCTAGATGCAATTGGGGACAGTTCTAAAATCAACTTTTCTCAGAGAGGCTATTGGGCGCAACTTCTAAATGCAGTTAGGTACACTTCTAAAATCATCTTTTCTCAGAGAGGCTATTGGCCGCAATTTCTAAATGCAGTTGGGTACATTTCTAAAATCAACTTTTCTCAGAGAGGCTATTGGGCGCAACTTCTAAATGCAGTTGGGAACACTTCTAAAATCAACTTTTCTCTGAGAGGCTATTGGGCGCAGCTTCAAATGCAATTGGGAATACTTCTAGATGCAATTGGGGACAGTTCTAAAATCAACTTTTCTCAGAGAGGCTATGGGGCGCAACTTCTAAATGCAGTTGGGTACACTTCTAAAATTAACTTTTCTCAGAGAGGTAACATAGTAACATAGAACATACAGAAACCCCTCTACTGAATTTGATGTCCGCAAACTCTTTTAATGTCTGCGGACATGTTCGGACAACAGCACCACTACCCAAAAAGTCTAGGGGGTATGTTTAATTGTTATATCATAACACATGAACATTTTACAAATTCATAAACCAGCTCACATACACATTATATGTAGTAATAAATAAGAATTGTAATCCATATATATAACACACTAACCATTCATTTAAATACAATATGTTCTAAAATGGAATATACCAAAAGAAGAAAGATAGGCTTCCAACACGATTACCTCACAGAAACTCCACAACTAAGAGCAATAGCAGATCTACAGACAACACAGAACACACCTTACCTGAAATAGTAATTGTGCTGCATTTTACTCATATATTTGTAAACTTTCTGTATTAGATACAAGAAAAATGATATTATTTTTTTTTTTCTCACAGAAGTTTCTAGTACTCTGGAGTGTCTAGAGGAGCATTTCCCATGTGAGGAAACGTTAGAAGATAGTGAATCTAATGGTAGACACTTTACTATATAAACCAATTCATTAATATTATTTAATATACATTTAACATATATATTTGTTTTGTACAGACCATACAAAAATTGAAAATACTAAAGAAAAAGCAGTATTGGCTAAGACTCTTCAGCACATAGAAGAAAAAATGGACCTACTCTTGGCAAATTCTAATAATTTTAAAAACTTTGTGGAGGATCACTTCAAACAAACAACTACATACCATTGTCCCACATGTACCTGTCCCCCTCACAATATCCCAGTGAATTATCCCCAACCCCTCTCCATGAACCAAAACGTTTTGATGACACTTCCATCCCTTCTTCACCTCATATAAACCCTATTGAAATCCCCAATTCTCCTGTTTTTGTTTCAGTTTCTGCCTCACCTTCTCTGTCATAAATTTAACATACATGTAAAATAAAGTAAAATTATTATATTGTGTCCTAATTCATTTCTTGTCTTTTTTTAAAAAGCAGTTCAGGTGTCTGCGGACAGCGCGGGTGTCCGGAATGTCTGTGAAGAAACGAAATGGAGGTGTCCTAAGCAGGGGTGTTTCTGGGGGGTGGCCAAGGGGGCTATAGCCCCTGATCTTTTGGTTGTAGACCCGGATAGAATCTCAGGAGCTACAGCCAAAAGACTAGCTAGCCCCCAGTCCCAACAGTTCCAACATCAGCTTAGCCCCGGGTCTTTTCCAGACCTAGCAACTCCCCTGGTCCTAAGAACACTATCTGTCCGTACTGTTCTCTAGCAAGTTAAAACCGTTCTAAGAACACACGCGGTGTCCTGAAATGTTCGTAAAGAAACAAAATGGGGGTGTCCTGAGGACGCTATGCCTGTCCGTATTGTTCGCAGGCAAGTTGAAACTGTTCTAAGAACACAAGCTGTGTCCTGAAATGTTTGTCAATGGACGAAATGGGGGTGTCCTGAGGACGCTGTCCGTATTGTTCGCTGGCAAGATGAAAGTGTTCTTAGAACACATTATGTGTCCTGGGATGTTCGTAAATAAACAAAATGGGGGTGTCCTGAGGACGCTATGCCTGTCCGTATTGTTCGCAGGCAAGTTGAAACTGTTCTAAGAACACAGGCTGTGTCCTAAAATGTTGGTAAATAAACAAAATGGGGGTGTCCTGAGGACGCTATGACTGTCCGTACTGTTCGTACGCAGGTTGAAACTGTTCTAAGAACACATCAAGTGTTCCGGAATGTTCGTAAATAATCAAAATGGGGGTGCCCTGAGGACGCTATGCCTGTCCGTATTGTTCGCAGGCAAGTTGAAACTGTTCTAAGAACAAACGCCTGTCCGTAACTGTTCAATTCACTTGTGACGCACTTTTAATCACTTCAGGACCCAAACAGTGTCCGTAGAACACCAACGCGCATGCGCAAAATAGTTTCAGTGCATTTGGTGTCCTGCGAACACCTGCTCCCTTCGCGAACATGTTCGTGAACCTATCATGTGACGTGACCCTAAAGATCAGCGTATGTTCTGATTGCGAACACTGTTCCTGTCCCCGAACAATTTAAAACTACATTTTCAAGTAATCCACAATATTTTCCAATAAAAACTCACCATAGAACAAGTCCTACATAGTAATCCTGAGTTTCTACATACTTTTTGTGACTTTTTGAACCCTTTTTTCTGTTCGATCTGTCCACGAACCGCGCACAAGCACCCCTATAAAAGACCACGCCCTAGAGCTCATTCTCATTGTGTTTCTGGCTATCCTACAGAGCACAGCGAATTTTGCTGCCAATTTGCAGATTTTCAACGCCAAGCAGATGGCTTCCATGGCTCCACTCATGCCACCTGGTGCTGCATCTGCTTCAGCACCACCCCCACCCCTTCCACCACCTCCCCAAGGGCCTGAAGAGGGGATTAGGAGTGAGGATGCACAGGAGGATGAAGAGGATGATGAGAATGAGGTAGTGGAAGTCCCTGCTAACAGCACTCTGCGTGAGTCTTGGGTGTGGCGGTTATTTACCATTCGTGGTAATGTTCCTAAGGCGCGTGCGAACCAAGTCACCTGCAATGAGTGCAAAATGGTACTCAGTCTCGAGAGGCATGTTTCATACAGCTTTGGGACAACTACCATGAAGCGACACCTAAAGTCATTCCACTCGGGGGCCGTTCGCAAGGTTGTACCTTGTGAGGAGCGTAGCAGGTTGACTTCCTCTACTTCATCCGCCGTTTCCGATCCTGTCACCACAAGGAACACTCCTGTGGGACAGCGTATTCCTCAAGCTGCCTCACAGGCCATACTCAATACTGATGACCCTTACCTTTCGAGGGTCACAGTTGTGTGTTTGTTCTGCGACGCAGTACTGTGCGGGGGGGAGATACTTCGTAGTGCTTTTGTGGCTATCGTCTCAGAGCACGAGAAGATCTGCTCACTACCGAAGTAAAACCCACTCTACATCTCCCTCTCTCAGCTCACCCTTTCTTATCCCCGTGGTTGGTGTCCCCTCCTTACCCTCCTTTCCCCTCCTCTCCTAGTGTGGTTTGTATAAAAAATAATATAAAACAACATAAAAAAGGCTCTTTTCAGAGCCGCCTTTCACAGTTAAAAAATAGAAGTGAAAATAAATGAAGCAGGTCCCTGTGTATTTTTTAGAAGTCCGCGGACAGTCCGCGGACATCTAAACATTTTGGGGTGCTACCCTATCGTAACCATTGCAGTTTTATCTGGGAGGAAGTGGTGGCTCTGAAAAGAGCCTTTTGGTGGTGTTTGTTTGTGTTTGAAAAATTTGAAATGCTCAACACCTACTATAAAATGGATGCTGTAATTCCAAAAAAGGTTGCAATGCATTTTGTACATTTCTCAAAGAAATCTGATTGCCAGCATAAGTAAGATGGATTCCATCTTTTCGAAAAATGTATGTACTATGAAACATATTTTCATTGTAAAAAGAGGACATGCCAAAATCTCTTAGAAAGGCACAAACAGCCTTATTGACATTGTGCCTTGCTTTCTCCATTTGTGGACCAAATGAAGAAGAACGAAGCCACATTTGTCTCTGTGCAATCCGTGAAAAAATTACTTGAGAATTTGGAAACATGTCCATGACCTTCCCAAGTCCTTCTTTCATTGAAAATTGCAAAGAAATTCCAGACACATGTCCTAAACTGTTCCCTCCACAATGAATTAAAATTATGTCTGGATGTTGCTCTGTCTCCAAAGTAGCACAGAGAGGTAGCAAGTCCAACCAATTCTTCCATGTTCCATGCCAGTGCACTTCCACATGTGGGAATCCAAGATCTACAGCTACTCCACAGCTTTCTGCATGTACCTTCAACCAATGTATCCACGAGTCTCCCAAAATCCAAACAATCGTTTTTCTGAAACACACAGCCATAGATATCTGTTCTTCTCTCAGCAAAATGTATCTGAGAAACTCTCTCTTGGCACAACACACCCACTAAACTTTCCTGACCAATCCCTTTCTCTGCTCATTCTCATTTGCATGGCTCCCCAACCCAAAAATCCCCGGATGTAACACCCGATGTCCGCAGACTACCGCCATGTCCTCGGACATATCGTAACATGGACAGTCCTTCTACCATTTCCTTTTCACTTTCTGTGCCATTCCCTCATTGGATATAGCGAATAAGTCACATGAACATCCACCAATCACATCCAAGACCTCTACATCTAACTGCATCATCATAGATCAGCACTTTAAATGTACTGTTCTCTCTGAGTACAAGTGTCATATAATTGGAAAGCACCTTCTGCCAGAAATACTGTACAAGTCTACAAGATTTCTACTTGCAGCTGCATGCATAGCCATATGCATGAACACAAACTACAGGTATGCATATTTTCTATATAGTACATGTACAATTTTTATAGATTCATATAAACAGATTAACTGACTTTTAGCTTGTATAATCTATAAAATGAATTTATTGTCATTTTTTCCATCTCCTAAAATCAACTGTCACTTCCAAACCTATCTGCTATTTAATTTCTTTTTACACACACATTTTCAAAGCATGTTGAACTAACATATTTAAAGTACAATATGAAGAGTTAACATACTCAAACAAAATTGCATGCACACATTATGTTCAAAAATCAAACAACAATACTTGTACAAAAACATAAACATTTATTTACTTATATTTATATACTGCGCAAGCAGCCCCTGGCATTGATGCACTGTTACTTACAAGAGCTTAGTTACAGAAATAGTGGTATTCAGTGGTACATTATGAATTCCACAAGGCATACAAATGATATTTTGGTTTGTACAGTTAGTCATTACAATACAGTTTATGCATTAAGAACATATGATATGTATTCAACTGGTGCGACGCATCTTATGTGAATAAGATAGTCTTCATGATTTAGAGGAAGGCGCTGCGGGTCAATGTCAATTAAAAAGATCAATGTCTAAATTAAAAACAGTGCTATATACAAACAAAATTCCCTATTTGTTTCCTTTACAATTGCAGTGAAGACCATTCTCCTGAAAAGAAGCAGCCGAATTTGAAGCACAAAGAACAACTAAGAAGAAAGCTGCTCATTTCAGAAAAAAAGTAAATTGAATACCACCATATTATTTGTACTATTATTCAAACACAATGTAAGGTTAATTCATGCTATTTCTGTGTCTAAAAATAGAGATTGTGCACCATTCTGTCTACAAATCCCCATTTCTTAAACAGAGATTTAAAGGCAAAATGACACACAATTTCTTATTTTTTGACACACAAATAACCCAACTCAACCCCTAGAATTTTGATATCTTAGAACAAACAACTGTTTTAATTGTATACCATTAGATTTACTATTTCTACTTCTCCACACCACCAGCTTACTTTCTACTATCATCTGAACACCAGTTTAGTAGCACATAAATTCAAGAATACCCATCCCAACTAGTTGTAGTTGTCCAATGCACAATCACACACCATTACATACATCTTTAATCACACACTCATGCACACAGCACACATACATTAAGAACACCCCAACCCATACCTTCTTTATTTTTTTCAACAGACCCTAAAGAATGCTTACCAAAAACCAAGTCAGTAGAAAGCAACGCAGATGCAGAGCAAATGAAAATAGAAGTGTCCAAAACAAGCATCCATCTCTAGCAGAATTTGTAAAAAAAAGTTAAAACAAAACAGCTAATACAGTCATTTAGTGAAACAAAACAAGCTTCAAGTACAGAAACTTTGCCTTCTCTATCAAAATGTAAAATGAACCACAAAACAATTAACAAAAAAACAGCTACCACTGCAGATAAAACTGCCCCTATAAATCTTGACATAGTGCAAACTAAGCATACCAAAAAAAGTATTTTAGCAAAAATGTTCCCTCACAGAGTCCTTCAAAATATTATAAAAACAGGAGAAAAATCAAACTCAACCCTTAAAACCTATCGTAGGAAATTAATCTTAGAAGCCATGATAGACAGTGCAATCCTTCTCAAAAGAAAGTTATTTATTTTAGTGTTAAACAAAATGAAACCACTAACAAAACTAATGACTAAATTACAAAAAAGACTTCTCAATAAATGAAATGTCAACAGAAATAACTTCTTAAGTATCTGTGGAGGTGAATGGAGTCACACTACGAGCACAGAACCATACTTTAATGAAGAAGCATACAAACAAAAGCAAACAAATACAATTGCCTTACATAGCAGTGGACGAGGTTATGAAAAAGTTAATAATACCATAATGGAACAAGAAATACTGCTTACAAAAACATCCCCAGAAAATTTAGAATGACCTCTCCATTCAACTGAATCAGAACGTCTAGTATACAAATGGCCATGCACTTCAATGTGTAACATTCCCAAAGAATCTTTCAAGTCTTTACGCCGATTCCTCAATCAATTTGTGAAAGGCAAAGACAACATCAAAATTAAACTACTGCAAAATATGGATACCTGTCCAGTGCGCAAGTACACAGGACTACAAGGACATTCATTGGCCTGCATTTCAGGACCTACTTGCAAAACCACCTTCCATTATATCAAAATGATATGAGCACATCATTCAACTATAAGAAATCTAGTCTATAAACTGTACTAAGGTAAAAGTCCTGCTTTAGCACTAGCCAATTTAAATAACATTCTTCTACATGGTACAGCAAAAGACCTACTTGAAGAAATCGACTATATCCAGAAACAATATTTTTGAAGTGAAAGCCACTTACAGAATGAAATAGCTTTACAACAAATTAGCAACAATTCTATGCATGGCAACCTTCTACTACACACATACAAAAAAGAAATACTGATATTTAAAAGTACATCTGCTGAAATACCAAACCATGTGTGTGTATGTTTCCGTAGAACTTTTTATAAAAGTAACACAAAAACTGTAGAGCTAACATACAAAATAGAAGACAATGAAGATTCTAAATGGTTTGAATTAGCTCTCTACCTTATAGCAGAAAACAAATATGAAATAACTGACCCCTTAATACTTTGCAGTTACTGCACTACAAAGCTTGACAACAACCAAACTCCTTCACATGCTATCACAAATAATTTGGAATTATTTCCACTACCAAAACCCCTACAACAACTGAATTTATATGAAAGCATCGTAATTCAAACAGTGCACCCATTTCAAGCAATAATACGCCTTCAACCAAAAACAGCAAAATTACCTCCCTCTGAATTAGTGAAACATATTCGGGGAAAAGTAGTGTATTTATCATTAGATCTAAAAGAAAATGTGCACACTCTAGGAGTGCAACGTCCAATGGAGCAATCTTTAATTATCTTAGTAAATGGTGTACCTACAAAAGACAAAACAAATTGCCAACAACTGGTAGATTTACATAAAGTTAGACAAGCCTTGCAATATCTTAAAGAGAATAATGAATACTACAAAGAAATTAATATTGAAGAAAACTTGAAGGATACCACTGAAATAATTCAAGAGACACAAGAAGCTGGTCAATTTGAGCTCCTAGATCCTGCTACAATATCCAATACTTTAGACCATTATACAATTCACCCATTGCACTCTAATGACACTGTAGAAGATGCACTAGAAACGTACGAAATGCGTCAAACAAAAGGATCACCAATCAGCAAATGGGAAACAATTATTGAAGCACATGCTTTTCCTCTACTTTTTCCTACTGGCAAAGGAGGAAGGTACGATGATAGACCTATTCAAATAAAAGCATCAGAATATCGCTCATTACGGATGTATTCTGAAGATCCCAGATTTAGACAAAATGTGGAATACATATTCCACCTACTCTTTGAAAGTGAACTAGCAACTTTATGTTACAGAGTTGCACACACATTAAAATCAGGATCCCACTTTCAAAATATGTCAGCTACACAATTATTACAAAAAGTGCAACAAAAAGATGAGGTTTTACAATCAGATTTTACAAATCTATTGGCAAATATGCGTGGTACTAAGAGATGTACGTTGTATGATAAGAAACCTTGGCCCCCCACTTGGTTTGTTACATTAAGTTGTGCAGGATATGCATGGGAAGATTTACATGATTTCCTACGCATATCAAACAAAAACAAAACATACATAGATATACTAACACCTGGAGAACTTTGTTCTCTAGATCCTGGTAATGTTTCAAGATATTTTCACCATCGCTTCATTGCTATGCTATACTTTATTTGTGATAAAACTGCTCCTCCCCTCTGAGAAGTGCAACATTTCTTTTGGAGAAAAGAATACCAACCCAGAGGAGCACCACATATCCACATGCTTTTATGGATTAAACATGCTCCTAAATTTGGTCAAGACAGTGACACCCCTGTTTTACAGTTTATTGAAAAATATGTGACTTGTCAAATTCCATCAGAAGCAACAAATAGTGATCTTCATGCACAAACTTTACAATTTCAAAGACACAAATGTGGCAAACATTGTCGTCGCAAATACTGTCATGAATCGTCGGATGCGCCCCTTTTGGACTTCCTGGTCCCTGACACATCGGGGCTTACACTCTGCTGTACTTCCAACATGGCCTTTAAACACAGAACGCTGTCTACCAGCTTTTATGTCAGACGTAGCACGTTCTATAAAGAGGCCACGCCCTCGCGGCCCCGCGCGTCTCAACACTACTGATTGCTGTGGCTAGACGTGTGCTCCATAGTTCGCCTTCGCTGAACTCTGTTGCTTCCTGGTTCCCGGACCCTCGCTCCAACACAGCTGGATTAGAAAAGATATTAAAATTATCCTTAAATTGCAGAGTAATGCTTAAACGTAACCTTGACGTGGATCAAGTACTAGTTAATGGAGTACTGGGTACAGTTGTTGGCTTTCAAACATACCCACGTGACAACAACATTCAGTTTGTCAATATTCTCTTTGACAAACTTTCAGAAGTGAAAAGGATAGGACGCTCAAAAGCACGATTCCTTCTCTTCAAAGACATGTATGTACGAAGAGAACAATTTTCTCTAACTCTTGCATACACAGTCACCATTCATAAATCACAAGGTCTGACCCTAGACAAAGCATTGATAGACATTGGTAACACTATCACACCTACGTACACTTGACGGTCTATTTCTAATCAACTTTGATGCAAGTAAAGTAAACGCTGATATTCCTTGCATTTCAGAATACAATAGACTTCGTTCACTATACACCCCCCATCTAAAAACATATCCTATTCCACAAAAAGTAAAATGTTCTAAAAGAACATGAAATCAAACAGAAATGCAACAGGGTGTCACTGCAAATCCTCCAAAGAGATTAAAAGAAACTAATACTTCATCAAGTACCACAATCAAAAAAGAACCTATTAGGGAAAGTAAACCAGGTACCTCTTCAAAGAAGGAAGACAAACTCCAAAAAAAGCACTCAGATACAGAACTACCTGGTCCATTTACACTTTCAAATGTAATTGTTGTAAGTTCCTACGCAAATGTAGCAATGAATATTCTATTTCAATTACCACCAATAGTTGACAACATTTACTTACACAGTACATACCAATTGTGTTTGCAAATGTTAGTACTTCATAGAAACGCAACAAACAATCCTGACAACACGTATAGTGTTTATGGAATAAGACAACAATTGGACTACTGTGCTGGAATGGTGAAATTCACTATAAACTCACAAGAAGATCCACAAGAATTTCTAATGTACTTACTACAAGTATTTGAAAACAAAAACATACCTATAAATGAAATCTTCCAGATTTCATACATGTGGAAACATACATGCACTCTGTGCAACAATGTGACACAAGAACAAATCCCCAATGAGCACTTTGTGCATGTATCAATACCTAATTGTGAATCCGTTCCATTTCAGCAACTTGTACAAAATGCAAACCATGGTAGATTATGTACTACCTGCAATTCAGATACTCGCTCCACCTTACTAATACAAACACATAGTAAATACGTAATACTAATGCTTCTACGTCACAATGCAGATTGTACCAAAAACAACTGCGAGCTGACTGGATTCACACATGGTCAAGTATCACTTGGTAAAAAAAACCATCACAACAATCGGTATAATCTACCACACAGGAGCCACAACCAATGCAGGTCACTATACTGCATATATAAAAAATAAATGTGGATGGTTCGAATGTAATGATACTACCATTACTCTAAAGCAGAGATTACCTGCAAATCTTACAAATGCTTATTTAATGTTCTTAAAACCAAAATGTATTAACTAAACTGTACTTAAACATTAACTAAACTTCTATTAGAACATTATAAACTGTTACAATATGCCAACAGCTATATAACTATAACTACCCCAAAATTTTACAATATCCAAACAGATAAATCAATACCACTTAATTATAACAAAAAATAAACAGAATATGTCAACAGGTATCCAAAAATCGGCAACAAGCCAATATATAGAGCATTAGACCGAAACAACAAGTGAACACTGAAAACAAACAAACAAATAGACTGTAGCATAACAAAAAATTGTTTTTGTTTAATCCAATATGGATTTTTTTTTCTCCCACAGACCCAATGATTTTAACAACAAACACAGAAACTGAGCAAATTGCACAGTACACTGGTTTGTAATCTGCTAAATATGGGGGTAAAAAAAGAAATGTTGATTATTCAATGTTATAAGTTGTTACAAAATACCAATACTAACATTATCATTTCTTTTATAACAGAAATAAAAAAGAAATACATGTACTCCAGTTACTAAACCAAACAGTAAGTATATTATATTAAGTACAACCATCACAGCAAATCACACCCATAGTGACTTACAACTTTGCTGCCTATAAATTTGATCTTGTCCATGCACCCAAGACTATAGGCCCTGCCCACAACCACCACAGCATATCACACCCATAGTGGCTTATAACTTCGTTGCTTATACATTTCTTCTTGGATCCCAAAGTTATATGCCACTATGGGTGTGATATGCTGCGGTGGCTGTGGCCAGGGCATAGAGTCTTGGGTGCATGGCCACAACCACCGCAGCATATCACACCCATATAGTCAAACATTTTAACTATGCCATATGGACACTTTTAATGTCCGCGGACATCAAGAGCGTTCTTAGAACAGTTTCAACTTGCCTACGAACAGTACAGACAGACATAGTGGCCTCAGGACACCCTCATTTCGTTTATTTACGAACATCCCAGGACACATATTGTGTTCTAAAAACACTTTCAATGTGCTTGCGAACATGTGTTCTTAGAACAATTTGAACTTGCCTGCGAACAAAACGAACAGGCTTACCGTCCTCAGAACACACCCATTTCGTTTATTTTTGAACATTTCAGGACACCGCCAGTGTTCTTAGAACACTTTCAGCTTGCTTGCGAAAAATACATACAGGCGTAGTGTCCTCAGAACACCCCCATTTCGTTTATTTAGAACATTTTAGAACATCCGCATTGTTCGCGGACAAAGCGAACACAACATGGAGGGTCTACCACCTAAATAAATACAAAATTTAACCCATCTCTTACTCCCCGACCCTCCCAAAACACTTTTACACACAAACACACTCTACTAAATAGTATTTTTCCACCCCACCAAGTTTCACTGCGCTGTCCGCGGTCGTCCGTGGACGTCCGCAAATCCAAGATGGCGGGCGTTCCCGAAAATCTGACGCGCTTCACGCTCTTCACTGTCCAATCAACAAACACGTTGTATGTCCGCACCTTGCACAGCAAAATGTGTCCGCAGACCGAACATAGATATCACTAATTTTTTGTGACCTACTTTTTGGTCATTTTTAAAAAAAACTACTGGATGTATTTTCACCAAATTTGCAAAAGCACGCTTTCAGGACCAAGCCGCTACTTCTGGTCCAAATTTGGTGAAAATCCGTCCAGCGGTTTGGCCTGTAGGCGTGAGCAAAGTTTTTTCCCCATTCAGTCTATGGGAAAAAAAGAAGTTTTGGGACCCCCCCCTATAACTTTGCAAAAAAATTCAGAGTGATCCATATACTTTTTTTTGCAAAATTTGGTGAGGATTCGTCCAGGGAGAGCAAAGTTATAAACCGCCCACAAAGGGCTGTGTAATATATATATATATATATATATATATATATATATATATATACATATATATATATATATATATATATTCAATGAAAAAACTTTGTTAAAGGGACGTTATGGTTAAGTTGCGCTACTAAAAACCTATGAAATTCAGTGAAAAAACTTTGTCAAAGGGACGTTATGGTTCCAAGTAAAACCGAAAAACCCTTGAAATTCGCCAGTCATCTTTGATGTCCTGCGTGTCTTAGCAGTGCACGGTGGTGGCGCGAGTTATGGTTGCTTAGCTTACCATAACTGGCGAATTTCAAGGGTTTTTCGGTTTTACTTGGAACCATAACGTCCCTTTGACAAAGATTTTTCACTGAATTTCATAGGTTTTTAGTAGTGCAACTTAACAATAATGACTTTCACTTTATATACATATCATATGGAACTGACTGAATCTCTTCTACTGTACTTGATGTCTGCGAACACATTTAATGTTCGCGGACATGTTCGAAGAACAGTACCACTACCTAAAAACTCAGGGGGGGTATGTTTGATTGTTATATCATAACATAGGAACATTTAACAAATTTAAAAAAAAGCACACAAACACATTATATGTACTAATACATAAGAAATGTAACCCATATATACAACACACTAACCATTCATTTAAATGCACTATGTTTTAAAATGGAATATACCACAAGAAAATAAATTGGCTTCCAACATAATTACCTCACAAACACGACAGAACTGAGAACAAGAGCAGACCCACTGAGTACATAGGACATATCTTACCTGAAATAGTAAGTGTACTTAATTTTATTCATATATTTATAAACTTTCTGTATTAGATAAAAATATATATTATCTTTTTTTTTTCTCTCACAGAAATGTCTAGTACTCTGGAATGGCTAGAGGAACATTTCCCACATGATGAAATGTCACAAGATAGTGAAACTAATGGTAAACACTTTATAATATAAAGCAATTTAATTATTATTATTTTGTATACATTTAACATATATATATATATAAATATATATATATTTTTGTACAGAGCATACCAAAATAGAAAATACTTCAGAAAAACCTGTTATGGATAACACTTTTCACAGTATAGAAGAAAAAATGGATTTATTGTTGACTAATTTTAATAATTTGAAAACTTTTGTGGAACATCATTTTAAACCAAAAACCTTGTACCATTGCCCCACATGTACTCGTCCCTCCTCACCATATCCCAGTCAATTATCCCCAAACCCTCTCCATAACCCAAAACGTTTTGATGAGACTTCCATCCCTTCTTCACCTAATAACAATCATGTTGAAACCTCTAATTCTCCTGTTTTTGTTTCTGTTTCTGCCTCACCTTCTCTGTCATAAATTATTAATATATGTTAAATAAAGTTTAATTTTTATATTGTGTTGTAAATAGTTTCGTTTTTTTTTTTAAAAAACAATGTAGGTGTCCGCGGACAGTGCAGGTGTTCTGAAATGTTCGTAAATAAATGAAAATGGAGGTGTCCTGAAGAACACTATACCTGTTCGTACTGTTTGCTAGCAAGATGAAACTATTCTAAGAACACAGGCGGTGTCCTGAAATGTTCGTAAAAAAAAAAAATTAAAGTGTCCTAAAGAACACTATATCTGTCCGTAGTGTTCGCTAGCAAGTTCAAACTGTTCTAAGAACACACGCGGTGTCGTGAATTGTTCGTAATTAAACGAAAATGGAGGTGTCTTAAAGAACACTATACCTGTCCGTACTGTTCGCTAGCAAGTTGAAAATGTTCTAAGAACACAATTGGTGTCCTGAAATGTTCGTACATAAACAAAATTGAACGTGTCCTGAAGAACACTATATCTGTCCTTACTGTTCGCTAGCAAATTTAAACTGTTCTAAGAACACACGCAGTGTCCTGAAATGTTCGTTTCACGTGTGACGCAATTTTAATTAGTTCGGGACCCGAACAGTGTCCGTAGAACATCAACGCGCATGCGCTAGCCAATCTCCGTGCATTTGGTGTCCTACGGACATGCGCTTCCTTCGCGGACTTGTTCGCGAACGGATCATATGACCGCGCCCACGCTGATCGCGTGTTCTGAATGCGGACACTGTTCGGGTCGCCGAACAAATTAAAAGTACATTTTCAATTAATCCATAATATTTTTCAATAAAATCTCACCATGGCACAAGTCCCACATAGTAATCCTGAGTTTCTACATACCTTTTGAAACTTTTCAAACTTTTTTTTGTGTTCGATCGGTCCGCGGACAGCGCTCATGTCCGCGGACCGCGCACAAGCACCCCTATAAAAGACCACGCCCTAGAGCTTATTCTTATTGTGTTTCTGGCTATTCTTCGAAACACAGAGATTTTTGCTGCCACCTGCAGATTACACCATCATCGAGATGACATCCCTGGCTGCTGAACTTCCACCTGGTGCTGCACCTGCTTCAGCACCACCCCCACCGCCTCCACCACCACCACCTCCCCAAGGGCCTGAAGAGGGGAACAGGAGTGAGGATGTGGAGGAGGAAGAAGCGGATGATGAGAATGAGGTAGAGGAAAACCCTACTACCCGCACTAGGTGTGAGTCTTGGGTGTGGCGGTTATTTACCATTCATGGGAATGTTCCTAAGGCTCGTGCAAACCGTGTTACCTGCAATGAGTGCAAAATGATACTCAGTCACGGGAAGCACGGTAAGTACAGCTTTGGGACCACTACTATGAAGCGACACCTGAGGTCATTTCACTCTGGGGCTATTCGCAGGGTTGTACCTTGCGAAGAACGTAGCAGGTTGATTTCCTCTACTTCATCCTCTGTTTCTGATCCTGTCACCACAAGGACCACCTCTGTGGGACAGCGTCTTCCTCAAGCTGCCTCACAGGCCATACAGAATGCTGATGACCCTTACCTTTCGAGGGTCACAGTTGTATGTATGCACTGTGACACAGTACTCTGCAGGGGGGAGCGACTTCGTAGTGCTTTTGAGACTATCGTCTCAGAGTACGAGAAGATCTGCTCACTACCCAAATAAAACCCACTCTACATCTTCCTCTCTCAGCTCACCCTTTCTTATCCCTGTGGTTGGTGTCGCTCCCCTTTACCTTCCTTTCCCTTCCTCTCCTAGTGTGTCATGTATAAAAACCCCCAAAAAATACAAAATATCAAAAATCAAAAAAAAATAAGGCTCTTTTCAGAGCCGCCTTTCACAGTTAAAAAATAGAAGTGAAAATAAATGAAGCAGGGCCCTTTGTATTTTTTAGAAGTCCGCGGACAGTTCGCGAACATTTGAAAAATTGGGTTGCTACCCCATCACAAACATTTGCAATTTTCTCTGGGAGGAAGTGGTGGCTCTGAAAAGAGCCTTTGGGAGGTGTTTATAAGTCAAAAATTATAAATGCTTAACACCTACTTCAAAATGGTTGTAATTCCAAAAAAGGTTGCAATGCATTTTGTACATTTCTCAGAAAAATCTGATTGCCAGCATAAGTAAGATGGACTCCATCTCTGCGAAAAATGTATGTAGTACGAAACATAATATTTTCATTGTGAAAAGAGGACATGCCAAAATCTCTTAGAAAGGCACAAACAGCCTTATTAACATTGCGCCTTGCTTTTTCCATTTGTGGACCAAATGAAGAAGAATGAAGCCACATTTGTCTCTGCGCAATCCGTGAAAATATCACTTGAGAATTAGGAAACATGTCCATAACCTTCCCAAGTCCTTCTTTCATAGCAAATTGCAAAAAAAATCCAGTCACATGTCCTAAGCTGTTCCCTCCACAATGAATTACAATTATGTCTGGATGTTGCTCTGTCTCCAAAGTAGCGCAGAGAGGTAGCAAGTCCAACCACTTCATTCCACGTACTCCATGCCAGTGTACTTCCACATGTGGGAATCCAAGATCTACAGCTACTCCACAGCTTTCTGCATGCACCTTCAACCAATGTATCCACGAATCTTCCAAAATCCAAACAATATGTTTTCTGAAACACACAGCCATAGCTATCTTTTGTTCTCTCACCAAAAATAGTATATGGGAAACTCTCTCCTGGCACAACACACCCACTAAACTTTCCTGACCAATCCCATTCAGTGCTTATTCTCATTTGCATGACTTCTGAACCCAAAAATCCCCGGATGTAACTCCCGATGTCCGCGAACTACCGCCATGTCCGCGGACATATCGTAACATGAACAGCCCTTCTACCATTTCCACTTCACTCTCTCTGCCATTCCCTCATTGGATGTAGCTAAGAAATCACATGACCATGCACCAATCACATTCAAGACCTCTACATCTAACTGCATCATCATAGATCAGCACTGCAAATGTACTGTGAATCTCTCTGATTACAAGTGTCATATCATTGGCAAGCACCATCTACCAGAAATACTGTACAAGTCTCCAAGATATCTACTTGCAACTCCATGCATATCCATATGCATGAACACAAACTTCAGGTATGCATATTTTCTGTACAGTAGATGAACACATTTTCAAACAGACTTTTAGCTTGTGTAATCTGTAAAATGAATTTACTGTATTTTTTTCAATTTCCTAAAATCAACTATCACTTATAAACCTTTATATTATTTACTTTCTTTATACACACACACTCAAATCATGTTAAACTAACATTTTTTAAATGAAATATATAGACTACATATATTCAAACAAAATTGCATGCAAGCACAATCTATGTTTAAATCTTTAAAAAAATACTTATACAATTTCATATTTTTTTGTTTTTATTTATTTATTTACTTAATTACTTTAATTTAGACATGATATTGAGGCGCTATTACCTAGAACAGCTTACTTACAGAAATAGTGGTATTCATTGGTATATTATAAATTTCACAAGACATAGTAAAGATACTTTTTTTTGCTACAGTTAGTCATTCAATACAATTTGTTCATTAAGAACATATCATATGTACTGAACTGATGCAATGTATCTTATGTAAATAAATTAGTTTAATGGTTTTAAAGAAGGCACTGAGGATTTCAATTAAAAAATCAATATCTAAATTAAAAGCAGCGCTATATACAAACAAAGTTACTAATTTGAAGCTTTTACAATTGCAGTGAAGACCAGTTTCCTGAAAAGAAGCAGCCGAATTCGAAGAACAAAGAAGAACTAAGAAGTTACCTGTTAATTTAAGAAAAAAAGTAAGTAGAATATCACCATAGTATTTGTATTATTAATCAAACATACCATAACGTTAATACAAGCTATTTCGGTGCCTAAAAATAGAGATTGTGTACCATTTTGTCCAAAAATCTCCATGTCTTAAACAGCGATTTAAAGCCAGAATGGCCCACACATTCCTATTTTTGGACACACAAATTACCCAACTGAACCGCTAACATTTTCATATTATAGAACAAACAACTGTTTTAATTGTATACATTAGATTTACTATTTGTACTTTTCCACACCACTAGCTTACTTTTTTTTGTCATCTGAACCCCAGTTTAGTAACACATAAATTCAAGAATACCTATCCCTACGAGTTGTAGTTCCCAATGCACAATCACACACCATTACATACATCTTTATCATCTTACTCAAACACTCATGCACACAGCACACATACATTCCAGAACACCCCAACCCATATCTTCTTTATTTTTTTCAACAGACCCTAAAGAATGCCTACCAAAAGTCAAGTCCGTAGAAAGCAACGCAAAAGTAGAGCAAATGAAAATAAAAGTGTCCAACATAAGCATCCATCTCTAGCAGAATTTGTAAAAAAGTTGAAACAAAACAGCTAATACAGTCATTTAGTGAAACACAAGAAGTTTCAAGTACAAAAACTTTGCCTCTTCTATCAAAATGTAAAACAAACCAAAAAACAATTAACAGAAAATCATCTATCACTACAGATAAAACTACTTCTTCAAATTTTAATATAAAAGTATTTTAGCCAAAATGTACCATCACAAAGTCCTTCAAAATCTTATAAAAACAGGAGAGAAATCAGGTTCAATGCTTAAAACCTATCGTAGGAAATTAATCTTAGAAGCGTTGATGGACAGTGCAATTCTTCTCAAAAGAAAGTTATTTATTTTACTGTTAAACAAAATGAAACCACTAACAAAACTAATAACTAAATTACAAAAAAGACTTCTCAATAAGCGAAATGTCAACAGAAAGAACTTCTTAAGTATCTGCGGAGGTGAATGGAATCACATTACGAGCACAGAACCATATTTTAATGAAGAAGCGTACAAACAAAAGCAAACAAATACAATTGCCATACATAGCAGTGGTCGAGGTTATGAAAAAGTGAATAATACCATAATGGAACAAGAAGTACTCCTTACAAAAATATGCCCTGAAAACTTAGAATTACCCCTCCATTCAACTGAATCAGAACGTCTAGTGTACAAATGGCCATGCACGTCAATGTGTAACATTCCCAAACAATGTTTCAAATCTTTACGCCAATTCCTCAATAAATATGTAAAAAGCAAAGAGAAAATCAAAAGTAAATTACTGCAAAATATGGATACCTGTCCAGTGCGCAAGTACACAGGACTACAAGGACATTCATTGGCCTGCATTATAGGACCTACTTGTAAAACCACTTTCCATAATATCAAAGGGATATCAACACATCATTCAACTATAAGAAATCTAGTCTATAAACTGTACTATGCTAAAAGTCCTGCTTTAGCACTAGCAAAGTTAAATAACATCCTTCTACATGGTACAGCAAAAGACCTACTTGAAGAAATTCACTATATCCAGAAAAAATATTTTGGCAGTGAAAGCCATTTACAGAATGAAATAGCTTTAAACCAATTAAGCAACAATTCTACACATGGCAACCTTTTGCTAAACACATACAAAAAAGAAATACTAAAATTTAAAAGTACATCAGCTGAAGTACCAAGCCATGTATGTGTATGTTGCCGTAGAACTTTTTATAAAAGTAACACAAAAACTGTAGATCTATCATACAAAATAGAAGACAATGAAGATTCTAAATGGTTTGAATTAGCTCTCTACCTTGTAGCAGAAAACAAATACGAAATAACTGAGCCCTTAATACTTTGCAGTTACTGCACTACAAAACTTGACAACAACCAAACTCCTTAACGTGCTATCACAAATAATTTGGAATTATACCCAGTACCAAAACCCCTACAACAACTTAATTTATATGAGAGCATCATAATTCAAACAGTACACCCATTTCAAGCAATAATACACCTTCAACCAAAAACAGCAAAATTACCTCCCTCTGAATTGGTAAAAGGCATTCGTGGAAAGGTAGTTTATTTACCATTAGATCTAAAAGAAAATGTGCATACTCTAGGAGTGCAACGTCCAATGCAGCAATCTTTAATTATCTTAGTAAATGGAGTACCTACAAAAGACAGAAAAATATGGCAACAGCTGGTAGATTTATATAAAGTTAGACAAGCCTTCCAATATCTTAAAGAGAATAATGAATATTACAAAGAAATTAATATTGAAGAAAACTTGAAAGATACAACTGACATAATTCAAGAAACACAAGAAGCTGGTCAAGTTGAGCTACTAGATCCTGCTACAATATCAAATATTTTAGACCATTATACAATTCATCCTTTACACTGTAATGACACCGTAGAAGATGTACTGGAAACTTACCAAATGCGTCAAACAAAAGGATCGCCAATCAGCATATGGGAAAAAAGTATAGAAGCACATGCTTTTCCTCTACTCTTTCCTACTGGCAAAAGAGGAAGGTATGATGTTAGACCTATTCAAATATCAGCTTCAGAATACCGCTCATTACGGATGTATTCTGAAGATCCCAGATTTAGACAAAATGTGGAATACATATTCCACCTACTCTTTGAAAGTGAACTAGCAACTTTATGTTACGGAGTTGCACACATATTAAAATCAGGATCACACTTTCAAAATATGACAGCTACACAATTATTAGAAAAAGTGCAACAAAAAGATGAGGTTTTACAATCAAATATTACAAATCTATTAGCAAATATGCGTGGTAATAAAGAGTACTGGTTTCGACGTCATGGAGATGTACGTTGTATGATCAGAAACCTTGGCCCACCCACTTGGTTTGTTACATTAAGTTGTGCAGAATATGCATGGGAAGATTTACATGATTTCCTACGCATATCAAATAAAAACAAAACAAACATAGATATACTAACACCTGGAGAAATGTGTTCTTTGGATCCTGTTAATGTTTCAAGATATCACCATCACTTCATTGCTATGCTACATTTTATTTGTAATAAAACTGTTCCTCCCCTTGGAGAAGTGCAACACTTCTTTTGGAGAAAAGAATACCAAGCCAGAGGAGCACCACATATCCACATGCTTTTATGGATTAAAGATGCTCCTAAATTTTGTCAAGACAGTGATGCCACTGTTTTACAGTTTATTGAAAAATATGTCACTTGTGAAATTCCATAAGAAGCCACAAATAGTGATCTTCATGCACACATTTTACAATTTCAAAGACACAAATGTGGAAAATATTGTCATCGCAAATACAAAAACAAAGGGAAATACTACACCAAATGCCGATTTGGTTTCCCTAGACCAGTTACAAATACAGGTCAAGTGAACAACCTCATGTCTTCAGTTAGACATAGTGTTAAAGGTAAGTCACCTAAAAATACATATTACATAAAAAGAAAAGAAGAAGAAAAATATATCAATGATTATAATGCAATCATTGCCCACTTATGGAATGCAAACATAGATGTGCAGTACATTGCAGACAATTCTACTGCAGTTGCACGATATGTCACAGCATACTTAACTAAAGCAGAAAAGACAGAGCTCCAAGACCTCTGGAATGACCTGTCATCAGATAAAACAGTATCTCAGAAATTATACAGCTTGGGCATAAAAATGCTCACCCATAGAGAATGTGGATCATATGAAGCAGCTGATCGTTTAACTGGTACTGCATTGTATGGTAAATCTGAAAATATAGTATGGCTAAGTCTTGGTCCAGCTAAATCTAGAAAAAGAGTTCTAAAATCATATGAAGATATAGAAACAATAGCCAAACATGATCCCAACAGCCAAGACATTTTAAAAAACAATTCATTGGACACATACTACCCAAACAGAAGTAATACTTTGGAAAACATGTGTCTATACCGCATAGCCCAAAACTACACATACAAAAATAATATGAAACCTGATGAAAAAAAGGTAAATATAGAGTGACAAACTGTGAAGGCAGCTTAGTTAAACTCACTAAACCAAATTTAATTAATCATAGCAAATTGTCATTAAAGACTCCTCAACATAAAGAAGTATATTACATGTCCTTTCTACAACTCTTCAAACCATGGAGAAAAGAAGAACAATTACTAGATAACTATGACTCATATGAGGATGCTTTCAAAGCAAATGAAAGCACTATAACTGATGTCAACTTTACACAGTACAAAACAATGTTGCACAATGAACAGCAACACGAAGAAGAACTCCAAGCCCAACTAGATAAGGACACTCCTGACAGTAGTCAACCTTCTGTAACAGGAAGCCAAGAACCACTGGGAGAATCACTAATAATAAATGAGGCATAATTAGCTATGATAGAAGAAGAAAACACCATGTGTCAGTATGAAGATAAGGAAGACTTAACTATACTACAATCAAAACTAAACAATGAGCAAAGTAGCATTTTTCAAGAAGTAACAAAACAAATTGCACATGGTGTAAAACATGAAAATAAAGAATGTTCCTGCCATAATTATAAACCTATACTACTGTACTTCAGTGGTGAAGCTGGTTCTGGCAAAACATTCCTAATCAAAATCATTAGTAAGTTCCTTCAACAATTGACAAACAACAAACTGTCAGCTGTTGTCACTGCCCCCACAGGTTTAGCTGCCTACAACATAGGTGGTGTTACATTACACCGATTACTACTATTACCAGTAGAACACCAGAACAAATTAGACTATTACAAACTTTCTGCAGAAGCTGCAATGGAATTACGCAGAGTATTGAAACAAGTGAAAATGCTACTAATAGATGAAGTGAGCATGGTCTCCAACCTGATGTTAGCTTTGATTCACCTCAGAGTACAAGAAGTACTCAAAACAGACTATGAAGAGCTCTTTGCAGGAAAACACATTATTGTTTTTGGAGATCTGCTTCAATTAACACCAGTAAAAGGTGAGCCTATTTTTCAAACATTAGGACACAAACTCTGCCGTAAAACTTCTGGCAGCATTGGAAATGTCAACCTTTAGCAACATTTCCAATACAGAGAATTACCAGAAAACATGCGGCAATCTGCAGATCTCACTTATGCCAACATTTTAAAAAGTATCAGAGTTGGTATACTTTCTAAAGAAGCAGAAGCAATATTGAAAACCTGGCACATTAATGCACTTTATGGCGATAATGCATGTGCTACAGATGTTATGGAACAATTAGCCCACAAAAATGTCAATTGTATGGCCTTAATGCCAACTCTTGCAAGCTGTTTCAAATTCAATGAAATCATGCTAAGTAAAGAAATGCAACCAATCATGGAAATTAGCGCCACAGACAAACTAGATGTACATGGTATGACACTACCCATGTGTGACCAAGCCACAACAAGACTAAATAGTTTAGAAAAATCAATCTCAAACACAGCAGGCTTAGAAAAGATATTAAAATTATCCTTAAATTGCAGAGTAATGCTTAAATGTAACCTTGACGTGGACCAAGGACTAGTTAATGGAGCACTGGGTACAGTTGTTGGCTTTCAAACATACCCACGCGACAACAAAATTCAGTTTGTCAATATACTCTTTGACAAACTTTCAGAAGTAAAAAGGATAGGACGCTCAACAGCTAGATTCCTTCTCTTCAAAGATATGTATGTACGCAGAGAACAATTTTCTCTAACTCTTGCATACGCAGTCACGATTCATAAATCACAAGGTCTTACCCTAGACAAAGCAATGATAGATATTGGTAACACAGGCTTTAAAGAAGGCATGAACTATGTAGCACTATCACGCTTACGTACACTTGACAGTCTATTTCTAATCAAGTTTGATGCAAGTAAAATAAACGCTGATATTCCTTGCATTTTAGAATACAATAGACTTCGCTCACTATACACCCCCCACCTAAACACATATTCTGTTCCACAAAAAGTAAAACGTTATAAAAGAAAAATAAATCAAACAGAAATGCAACAGGATGTCACTGCAAATCCTCCAAAGAGAGTAAAAGAAACTAATACTTCATCAAGTACCACAAGCAAAAAAAGAATCAATTAGGGAAAGTAAACCAGGTACTTCTTTAAAGAAGGAAGACAAACTCCAAAAAAAGCAGTTAGATACAGAACTACCTGGACCATTTAACTTCTCAAATATAGTTGGTGTAAGTTGCTACGCAAATGTAGCAATGAATATTCTATTTCAATTACCACCAATTGTTGACAACATTTACTTACACAGTACAGACCCATTGTGTTTGCAAATGTTAGTACTTCACAGAAATGCAGCAAACAATCCTGACAACACGTATAGTGTTTATGGAATAAGACAACAATTGGACTACTGTGCTGGAATGGTGAAATTCACTATAAATTCACAGGAAGATCCACAAGAATTTCTAATGTACTTACTACAAGTACTGGAAAACAAAAACATACCTATAAATGAAATCTTTCAGATTTCATACATGTGGAAACATACATGCACTCTCTGCAACAATGTGACACAAGAAGAAATCCCCAATGAACGCTTCATATATATATCAATACCAAATTATGAATCCATTCCATTTCAGCGACTTGTACAAAATGCAAACCATGGTAGATTATGCTCTACCTGCAATTCAGATAATCGCTCCACGTTAGTAATACAAACACATAGTAAATACATAATACTAATGCTTCTACGTTACAATACAGATGGTACCAAAAACAACTGCAAGCTGACTGGATTCACACATGGTCAAATATCACTTAGTAAGAAAACCTTCACAACAATAGGTATAATCTACCACGCAGGAGCCACAACCAATTCAGGGCACTACACTGCATATATAAAAAAGAAATGTGGATGGTTTGTATGTAATGATAGTACCATTACTCTAAAGCAGAGATTACAAGGAAATCTTACAAACGCTTATTTGATGTTCTTAAAACCAAAATTTGATAACTAAACTGTATTTAAACCCTAAGTAAACTTGTGTTAAAAAAATATAAACTGTTAGAATACTCCAAAAGCTATCTAACTGCTCAAAGATTCTACAACAACTAATCAGATAAATGAATACCATTAAATTAGACCAAAAAATACACAGTTAGTATACGCCAATTGGTATCTGACTGTCCCAAAATTTAACAATATCCAAATAGATAAATCAATACCACTAAAATATATAAAAAAATAGACAGTTAGAATACGCCAATTGGTATCTAACGGCTCCAAAATTTTATAATATCAAAACAAATAAATAATATGTTACTGCTCCAAAAAAATACAACAAGCCAAAGTATAAAGCATTAGCCAGAAACAACAAGTGAACACTGAAAACAAACAAATTAACTGTAGCATAACAGAAAAAGATTTTTTTTAATCCAACATGGATTTTTTGATTTTAGCAACAAATACAGAAACTGAGCAAATTGCACAGTACTCTGATTTGTAATCTACTAAATATGAGGGTCCAAAAAAAAAAGTATATTGACGATACAATGTAATAAGTCATTACAAAATACTAATACTAACATGCTATTTTCTTTTATCACAGAAATTAACAAGAAATACATGTACTCCGGTTACTAGACCAAACAGTAAGTATACAATAATAAGGAGAACCATAGCAGCATATCACATCCATAATATATAATACCTTTGTTCCTTATACATTTGTTTTTCACCCAAAGTTATAAGCAAATATGAATGTGATACGCTGCGGTGGTTGTTGCCAGGTCATAGAGTCTTGGGTGCATGGCCAAATGGTATTATGGCCAAATGGCCATGCACCCAAGACTCTATGCCCTGGCAACAACCACCGCAGCATATCACATCCATAGAGTCAAACATTTCAACTATGGTCTATGGAAACTTTTAATGTCCGCGGACATTATGAGTGTTCTTAGAACACTTTCAACTTGCCAGCGAACAATACGGACAGCGTATTCAGGACACCCCCTACGAACATTTCAGAACAACGCGATAGTTCTTAGAACACTTTCAACTTGACAATGAACAATATGGACAGTGTCCTCAGGACACCCCCATTTTGTTTATTTGCGAACATTTCAGGACACTGCGAGTGTTCTGAGAACACATTCAACTTGCCAGCGAACAATACGGACTATGCCTTCAGGACACCCCCTACGAACATTCCAGGACACCGCGAGTGTTCTTAGAAACGTCTTCAGAACACCCCCATTTTGTTTATTTGCGAACATTTCAGGACACTGCGAGTGTTCTTAGAACACATTCAACTTGACAGAGAATAATACGGACAGCATCCTCAGGACACCTCCTACGAACATTCCCCAGACACCGCAAGTGTTCTTAGAAGCGTCTTCAGAACACCACCATCTTGTGTATTTGCAAACATTTCAGGACACCGCAGTGTTCTTAGAACACATTCAACTTGACAACGAACAATACGGACAGTGTCCTCAGAACACCCCCATTTCGTTTATTTGCGAACATTTCAGGACACCATGAGTGTTCTAAGAACACATTCAACTTGACAGAGAACAATACGAACAGCATCTTCAGGACACCCCCTACGAACATTCCAGGACACCGGGAGTGTTCTTAGAAACGTCTTCAGAACACCCCCATTTTGCTTATTTGCGAACATTTCAGGACACCGCAATATGTTCTTAGAACACATTCAACTTGACAGAGAACACTACGGACAGCGTCCTCAGGACACCCCCAATTTGTTTATTTGCAAACATTTCAGGACACTGCGAGTGTTCTTAGAACACATTCAACTTGTCAGCCACAACCCCCATTCATATTTGCGAACATTTCAGGACACAGCGAGTGTTCGACAACGTCTTCAGAACACCCCCATTTTATGTATTTGCGAACATTTCAGGACACTGCAAGTGTTCTTAGAACATATTCAACTTGACAACGAACAATACAGACATCGTCCTCAGGACACCCCCATTTTGTTTATTTGCGAACATTTCAGGACACTGCGAGTGTTCTTAGAACAGTTTCAGTTTGCTTGCGAACAAAACGGACACATATTGAGTCCTCAGAACACCCCCAATCAGTTTATTTAGAACATTTCAGAACACCTGTGATGTCCGCAGACAAATCGAACACAAAAAGAACGTCTAACACATAAAAAACACAACTTTCATCCTATCTCATACACTCCCACCCTCCCCAAACACTCCTACACACTCTACTAAATACAAATTTTGAACAAAGTTTCACCGGGCTGTCCGCGGATGACCGCGAATCCAAGATGGCGGGAGCTACCGAAAATCTGACGCACTTCACGCTCCACGCCGTCCAATCAGCGAACACGTTGCATGTCCGCGAACATCACACAAGGCGATTGGCCAATCAGGACACTGTCCGCGGAGCGAACAGGGAAGTGTGTCCGCGGACCGAACACAGATATCACTAATTTTTTTTTACCTACTTTTTGGTCATTTTTTAAAAAACTAGTGGACGGATTTTCACCAAATTTGCAAAAGCACGCTTTCGGGACCAAGCCGCTGCTCCTGGTCCAAATTTGGTGAAAATCCGTCCCGCGGTTTGGGCTGTAGACGCGAGCAAAAACAAATTCCCATTCAGTCTATGGGGAAAAAAAAGTTTTGGGACCCCCTTATAACTTTGCCCCCCTGGACAAATGCTCACCAAACTTTGCAAAAATATTCAGAGTGACCCAAATACTTTTTTGCAAAGTTTGGTGAGGATCCGTCCAGGGAGAGCGAAGTTATAAGCCGCCCAAAAAGTGCTCTTCCTATGGAAACAGCAACTTAACCACCGTGGCCATGTAATATGTATATCTATATATTCACTAAAAGAAAACTTTTGTAAGGGGACGTTATGGTTAAGTTGCGCTAATAAAAACCTGTGAAATTCACTAAAAAAAACTTTACAAATGTGACATTATGATTCAAAGTAAAACCGAAAAACCCCTGAAATTCGACAGTTATGGTAGGCTAAGCAACCATACCTGCCCGCACCACTGTGCATGGCTAACACTAACACCCAGGACCTGAAAGATGGCATCACAAATGTCATAGATGACATCACTGATGATATCACATGTGTAGCCCCTTTGTTTTTGTTCACTGCTATATATATATATGTATATATATATATTCAGTAAAAACACTTTGTTAAAGGGACGTTATGGTTCAAAGTAAAACCAAAAAATCCTTGACATTCGCTAGTTATGTTAAGCTAAGCAACCATAACTCGCGCCACCTACATGCATTGCTAAGACTAACATCCAGGACATCAAAGATGACATCACAAATGTCATTGATGACATCACTGATGACATCATATGTCTGGCTCCCTCTTTTTTCCTTTAGTGATATATCTTAGTCAGTAATACTTAGGAACAAAAAAATCAAAAAGTACTAAATTTGTAGACTTACACTTCAAATATGTTCTTATGCCTTTTAACAATGTTTTTTTTTACTGAATATACATATATTTAGCCTACCATAACTGGCGAATTTCAGGTTTTTTTTCGGTTTTACTTTGAACCATAATATCACGTTTGTAAAGTTTTTTAGTGAATTTCACAGGTTTTTAGTAGCGCAACTTAATCATTACGTCCCCTTAACAAAGTTTTTTTTTAGTGAATTTTACGGGTTTTTAGTAGGGCAACTTAACCATAACGTCCCTTTAACAAAGTTTTTTTTTACTGAATTTCACAGTTTTTTAGAAAGGGAACTTAATCATAACATCTCGTTAATAAGGTTTTTTTTACTGAATATACACTTTCATCATGTGATTTTGGGAGATATGTACAATAATTTCCTTACTTTATATACATGTAACATAGAACACATTGAACACCCTCGCTAATGATATTTGAAAGGCACGGACAGAGCGCCTGTCTGCGGACGGGTGCGGATGAGGTCAACACTACCCAAACAGTCAGGGGGTATCTAAAATTGTACTATTGTGTTATATAACAATTCACAACTTTGAAAAAGAACACATAAAGACATTATAAGTACTAATAAATAAATAAGTGAACCTAAACGTCTGAAACATTAACCATGCATTTAATGACCATGTAGAATGAAATGGATTATACCATAACAAAAAAAGGTATGCCTCCAACGTAATTACCTCACAGAAACTGTGCAGCCAGGAGCGACAGTAGACGCACACAGCACAACAAAGACAAATTACAAGAAAATAGTAAGTGAACTTCATTTTTCTTATATGTGTGTGTAATTTTTTTGTATGATGGGCAGTACAAATAATGTATTTCTGTTGTTTTGATACAGAAATGTGCAGTACTTTGGAGTGGCTGGAGGAGAATTTTCCACATGGGGAAATGTCGGAAGATAGCGATAATAATGGTACACACTACTCTGCATAAGCAAATTAATGGTCAGTATTTTATGGGCATTTAACCCCTTAAGTGCCAAGGACGAGGTATCTCGTCCTTGGGATTACCTCCCCAGTGCCAAGGACGAGATAGCTTGTCCTTGGCACTGAAGGAGTTAATGAAGGAGAAAATGTTAGAAGGCCTTGCATGGTGAAATACCGAAATCACCAAAAAAGGCCTTGGCACTGGCGGGGGTGGGGAAACCCATGGCAGTTAAAAGTTAACATATATATATATTTATTTTTAACAGACCAGGTACAAAAAGAAGAAAGGCCAACAAAGGACACAGAGGAAGATAGGCTGAAAAGGATAGAAGTGAAAATGGACATACTAAATGACAATTTTAACAGTTTAAGGCAATTTGTGGACGAATATGTGAGAGGAAAAATACGATATCACTGTCCCACCTGTACCTGCCCCCTTCTCCATTTCCTAGTGAACCATCCCCAAACCTTCAAGAAGAAAATAAACGTTTTGATGAAACATCCATCCCTTCATCCCCTCACAAATCATCCCCTCACAACCAGCCCGTGTTAAACCCTAATTCCCCTATATTTGTTTCAGTATCTGCTTCCCCCTGTATTCCTCTAGATTGATGTGTGTGTGTGTATTGACATTTTTTTTATGTTAGTTGTAGTGGAAGGGTTTGAGGCAAAACATTTTTTTAGACAGAGTTAAAATGTCCACGGATAGCGTGCCTGTTCGAGCTGGCCGTAAGCAATAGAATATGGATGTTCTAACGGCAATACATCTACCCGTACCAATCCCAACCAAGATGGAACTGATGTTAGAACGCACCAGCTGTTCAAGTTGTGCGTAAATGAACAGAATGGGGCGTCCTAAGGACATTATACCTCTCTGTACTGTTCACAAACAAGATAAAACATGTTCTTAGAACACACCAGGTGTCCGGGATCTCTGTAAATGAACAAAATGGGAGTGTCCTAAGGTCACTATACCTGTCCGTACCATCCGCAGCCAAGATGGAACTGTCCGTAGAACAGGCGCGGTGACCGGCATGTCCGTAGTCAAACAAAATGGAGCTGTCCTAAGGACACTGTACCTGGCCGTACAGTCAGCAGATCATGTACGCACATGCGCACAACACCCATAAGCACTGCGAACATTGCACCTGTCCGTAACTGTCCATGTCACTTGTGTCGCACTTTTAATTAGTTTCAGGACCCGAACACTGTCCATAGAACACACGCTTGCATGCGCACGTCCGTTAGTCTGCATTTACTGTCCAGCGGGCACCCATTTCCCTCGCGGATGTGTTCACAATGTCATCATGTGACCGCACCCACGCTGAGCGTGTGGACTAATTTGCGCAGTTTGTCTGCTTCCGCAACAATTCAAAAGAACTTATACAAACATGGGAAATTATTTTACAGTATAAAATCACCATTTCACATGTCCCATACAATGGGCCTACCTTTGAACGTATTGTTTAGAATTTTTGCAATGCTTTTGAGCGATCAATATGGTCACGAGCCGCACCCCTCCACTCCTATAAATGGCCACACCCCCAAGCTCATCTTCATTGTGCTTCTGGCTATAGCAGATTGAGTTGTGCTGCCTTTACTGCTGTAGCGAACATTAGCCAACTACTCCTTATGGCATCAATGGCTACTTTTGCTTCAAAGCCTCAGCACCACCCCCAAACCCTCCACCACCACCACCACCACCACCTCCCCAAGGGCCTGCAGAGGGAAATACGGGTGAGGATGTAGATAGTGAGGAAGAAGAGAATGAGGTGGAGGAACTCCGCACTACAAGCACTCGCCGGGAGTCGTGGGTGTGGTTGTTGTTTACCGTTTTTGGGAACGTAACAAAAGCACGTGCAAACCAGGTCAGGTGTAACCGGTGCAAGTTGGTGCTGAGTCGCGGGAGACCTGGTGCATACAGCTTTGGTACGACACCCATGAAGCGACACCTAACTTCGTTCCACAGTGCGGACATTCGCAAGGTGGTGCCATGTGAAGAACGTAGTAGATTGAGTTCCTCCACAGCATCCTCCGTGTCTGATCCTCTCACCACAAGAGACACTCCTGTGGGGGAGAGCATCCCTCCAGCTGCCTCACAAGCCATTTGCGATGCTGTTGACCCTTACCTTTCGAGGGTCACAATATTGTGCATGCACTGCAACGCAGTACTCTGCAGGGGGGAGAGTCTTCAAAGTGCTCTTGAGGCTACGGTCACGGAGCACCACAAAAACTGCCCCCTACCTAAGTAAAGCCCACCCTACATCTTTCTCTCTCCACCTGCCCTTTCTTATCCCCGTGGCTGGTGTCCCTTCCTTACCCTCCTTTGCCCTCCTTTCCTAGTGTGTCGTGTGCTGAAAAGCAATAAACTGGAAAACAACAAAAATTGCAAAAAAGGCTCTTTTCAGAGCCGCCTTTCTCAGTTTAACAATAGAACTATCAAGTGACCGTTGTAGGCCTCCATGCATTTTTCAAAAATTCCGCGGACAGTCGTAGGACGCACAAAAATTGAGGGTGCAAGTCGAGCAAAAACAATGCACTTTTCGCTGGGAGTAAGTTGTGACTCTGAAAAGAGCCTTTCGGTGGTGTTTTGTGTGGTTCAAAAACTGTGGATTCGAACAAAACGGATTGCCAAATAGGTGACTATGAATCCAAAAAAGGTTGCAATGCATTTTGTACATTGCGAAGAAAAATCTGATTGCCAGCATATGTGCGATGGACTCCATCTCTGCGAAAAATGAAAGTGCTGTAAAACAAAATGTTTTCATTGTGGAATGAGGACATGCCAACATCTCTTAGAAAGGCACAAACAGCCTTATTGACATTGCGCCTCGCTTTCTCCATTTGTGGACCAAATGCAGAAGAACACAGCCATATTTGTCTTTGTGCAATACCGGAAAACACTATTTGGCAATTTGGAAACATGTCCATGACCTTCGCAAGACCTTCCTTCATTGCAAATTGCAAAGAAATTCCAGAGACATGGCCTAGACTGTTTCCTCCGCAATGAATGATAATTATATCAGGATTACGCTCTGTCTGTAAAGTAGCACAGAGAGGTACCAAGTCCAGTCACCTCATTCCACGCACGCCATGCCAGTGCACTTTCACATGAGGAAATCCAATATCTGCAGATAGACCACAACTTTCTGCATGCATCTTCAACCAATGTATCCATGAGTCTCCCAAAATCCAGATAATCTGTTTTCGAGCACACAGAGCCATGGCTGTCTGGTCTCCTGTCAGGGAAAAGACGTTCTCACAAAATTTCTCCGTTCAGAACACACCCACTGAACTTAACTGACCAATCCGTACCTTCGCACATTCTCATTTGCATGCGTCTCCACCCCAGAATCCCTGTTGGTAATACGCGCTGCCTGCAGACTACCGCCATGTCCACGGACACATAGAGGATCAGAGCGTGACGACTGTACATTTAAATATATTCCCCTTTTCCCCTTTTAAGGTGGGCTCTGAAAAGAGCAGTTTTTTAGTTTTTTGGGCAGATGCCTTACAAATACCTGGTATTTTGTTTTTTTTGTTGATATTTTTTCTTCTTACTTTACTCCTTTCCAAAAGATCATGGCATTTCCCAAATAAGATAATGCAACACCATCTGTAAGCCGCATTACTGGGAACAATGTTCTTGTGGCTGCAGAAAAACATACCAGCTCGGAACATGAAAGCACGCATGGCGCGATTGATGTTACACCTCCCAATACTTTGATCAGGACAGAAAACAGAACTGTTGTCCCATTTTCCTCTAGGGATTAAGCCAGAAAAAATTACTTTCGCAGTTGGAAAGATGTTAATGACTGCTTGCACCAACTGTTCCAAATCTTCCAACAAAGTACGTGAACTCACATAGCCCAAATGGCAAGCACCATAGTGCAAAAGAACCACATGGGGACTGGTCATCCTATTCATGTCTCTGTAAACTTGGAGAATAGCCGCAACATTGCGATCACTCTCCGCGCTCTACACCACCTCCACTCCTCTCACATCGAAATTGTGTGCCACATGCCTACTTTCAGAATAGTGCTGTACACCATGGACAAAAATATCTCCAAGCACCAAAATGCTGACTCTCTGCACCTCTGCCATCTTCAGTACACGCACCGTCTTTCGACACAAATGAACAATGTGAACATCTGATTGGCTGATGCCTACAGTCCCCTTTCCATGCTGGATTTGCTGTAGAACCCCGTATGTGGCACGCCCTACCCACGGACAAGCGCTGTCTATGTGCAGCACGTAACTCTTAGCCAGTCCTTCTACCCTTTCCACATCACTTGCAAATCCATTCCCTCATTGGACACAACTAAGCAGTCACACAACCATCCACCAATCACATTCAACATCTCTACATCTAACTCCATCATCAAAATTTCGCACTTCAAATGTACTATTGATCACTCTGAATGCAAGTCATATATCATTGCAAAGCACCTACTTCAAAAACTACTGTGCAAGTGTCGCAGATTTCTACATACAGCTCCGTGCATGCGCACATGCATGAGTATAAAGTACAGGTATGCATATTTTAATCAGAGAACATGTGCAACCCTTATGATTTCATTTAAACAAATTAATGCCACTAAATCTGCATAGCCAATACATACCAACGCTCCCCCTTTAAGTGCAAGACTTCCGATTTTTCATTGACAAACGGCACTACTTCTTACTGTCTCCCGCATAACCTAAACATACGTAACCCTGCCTATTTAGCGCAAAACTCGATTTTCCATTAGAAAATGTCACCATTTTTTACTGTGTACCGCCTACATTAATACTACTTCCAATGCGATCGTATGAGAAAAATAAACACTCCCGATTACTGTGGTGACATCTCCCTCTGAGGGTGTCCCAATTTTTCATATTCGTACTTATAATATGAAAGTAGTACAATTTTTCCCATCTACTATAATGACCTATCACTTACAAACCTCTCTGCTATGGACAACACAGCTTAAAAAAAACAAGGCATTTTCATAAACTAAAAATTGTACTCATTTGCGAATCACGTTCAACTAACATACTGCAAATAACTTACAAAGGCAGCATATAGTGAAGTGAAATGCACACATGCACTGTGTTGAGATATCAAAGGAGAATACTCCGATGAAAGATGCAAAATTAATGTGTACAGTAACATCACTGCTTTAAACACACAAAGTTACTAACTTCTTATTTTTACAATCGCAGTGAAGATAACTCTCCTGAAAATCAACAGCATCTACACCTCAAATGACATATCCGAAGAAACCTGGCCATTCCGCAAAAAAAAGTAAGTACAGTACTACCTTTATATTCTTACTGTTCCTCAAAGAGACTGTGTGGGTTATTTATTTAAATTGTGCACCAAAAAAAACATTGATTTCTGAACCATTCGACCCATAAATCCCCATTTATTAAACAAAGAATAACAGGCAGAATGGCTCACAAATCCCTGTGTTTTTGGAA
Organism: Ambystoma mexicanum; assembly: GCF_040938575.1. Lineage (NCBI taxonomy): Eukaryota > Metazoa > Chordata > Amphibia > Caudata > Ambystomatidae > Ambystoma > Ambystoma mexicanum. The sequence goes on along the minus strand of NC_090927.1, from coordinate 677,615,012 downwards.
CTCAAATAACATACAGAAGCCTTAGAATGTTAGTACTAGAAAACAAATAGCTGTTTCAATTTTATACCATTATGTTTACTATTAATGCTTCTCCTCACCACTAGCTCACTTTGCACTCTCATCTGAAGCACAGTGTAGTAGTATACAAACAGGAAAATAGCCTTCCCAACTCATTGTAACAGCCCAATGCACATTCACACACCATCACAAAGAGCTTCCCCATCAAACTCATGCATGCATGCACACAGCACACATACATTGTACAATAGACCAAACCATGCCTTCTTTTTTTCAACATACCCCAAAGAATGCTTACCAAAAAGCAAGTTTGTAGAAAGGAACGCAGAAATATGGCAAATGAAAATAAAAGTGTCCAAAGTAAGCATCCTTCTGTAGCAGAGTTTGTAGAGAACGTTGGAACAAAACAGCTAATACAGTCATTTAGCGAAACAAAGGAATCTTCAACTACCGGAACTTTGCCTCCTCTATCAAAATGTGGCACGAAACACAAACCACTTTACAAAAAATCAGCTACCAGTACTGCTAACAATGCTCCTATTAATCCTGATATAGTAACAAGAACCCATAGTAAAAAAAGTATTTTGGAAAAAATGTTTTGCCACAGAGTCCTTCAGAATCTAATAAGAAGAGGACCAAAATCATCCTGAACCCTTAAAACCTACCGTAGAAAATTAATCCTACAAGCTCTCGTAGACAGTGCAATCCTTCTCAAAAGGAAGTTGATCATATTAGTGTTAAATAGGATGAAACAACTAACAAAACTAAGTACTAAACTACAAAAGAAACTTATCAATAAACAGATGTCAACAAAAATAACTTCTTAAATATTTGTGGAGGTGAATGGAGTCACACAACAACCACAGAAGCATATTTTAATGAAGAAGCATACAAACAAAATCAAAAATCACAATTGCTATCCATAGCAGTGGGCGAAGGTATGAAAAAATCAATAATACCATCATGGAACAAGAAACACTGCTTAGAAAAGTATGCCCTGAAAACTTAGAATTACCTCTCGATTCAACTGAACCAGACCGTCCAGTATACAAATGGCCATGCACGTCAATGTGTGACATTCCTAACAAATCTTTCAAATCTTTACATCAGTTCCTCAATCAGTATGTGAAAGGTAAAGAGAAAATTAAAATGAAAGTGCTGCAAAATATGGATATCTGTCCAGTGCGCAAATACACAGGACTACAAGGACATTCATTAGCCTGCATTTCAGGACCTATTTGCAAAAGCACCTTCCATGATATCAAAAGGATATCAGTACATCATTCAAATGTAAGAAATCTAGTGTATAAAATGTACTATGCTAAAAGTCCAGCTTTAGAATTAGCCAATTTAAATAACACTCTTCTGCATGGTACACCCAAATACCTACAAGAAGAAATCGACCGTATCCAGAGAAACTATTTTGGAAGTGAAAGCCACTTACAAAATGCAATAGTTTTAGAACAGACTAGCAACAATTCTGCACATAGCAACCTTCTATTACACACATACAAAAAATAAATACTAAAATTTAAAAGTGCATCGGCTGAAGTACCAAACCATGTGTGCGTGTGTTGCCGCAGAACGTTTTACAAAAGGAACACAAAAAATATAGATGTAAAATACTAAATAGAAGACAATGAAGATTCCAAATGGTTTGAATTAGCTATCTACCTTTTAGCAGAAAACAAATACCAAATAAGTGAACCCCTAATATGTTGCAGTTACTGCACTACAAAACTGGACAACAACCAAACTCCTTCACGTGCTATCACAAATAATTTAGTATTGTTCCCATTACCAAAACCCCTGCAACAACTCAATTTGTATGAGAGCATCATAATTCAAACAGTTCACCCATTTCAAGCAATAATACGCCTTCAACCAAAAACAGCAAAATTACCTCACTCTGAATTGGTGAAAGGCATTCGTGGCAAAGTAGGTTATTTGCCATTAGATCTGACAGAAAATGTACGCACTCTAGGAGTGCAACGTCCAATACAGCATTCTTTAATTGTCTTGGTAAATGGTGTACCAACAAAGGACAGAAAAATTTGGCAACAACTGGTGGACTTACATAAAGTTCGACAAGCCTTGTAATATCTGAAAGACAATAACAAATACTACAAAGAAATAAATATTGAAGACAGCTTAAGGGAAACAACTGAAATAATTCAAGAGTCATCAGAAACTGGTCAATTTGAACTTCTGGATCCTGCTGCAGTATCCACTCTTTTGAACCATTACACAATTCATCCATTGCATTCCAATGAAAGCATAGATGATGCACTAGAAACTTACCAAATGTGACAAATCAAAGGGTCACCAATGAGCATATGGGAAAAAAGTATAGAAGCACATGCTTTTTCACTGCTATTTCCTACTGGCAAAGGCGGAAGATACGATTATAGACCCACTCAGATTACGGCATCAGAATACTGCTCATTACGAATGTATTTTCAAGATCCCAGATTTAGACAAAATGTGGAATACATATTCCACCTACTCTTTGAAAGTGAACTAGCAACCCTATGTTACGGAGTTGCACACATTTTGAAATCTAGAACCCGCTTTCAAAATATGTCAGCTACGCAATTAATACAAAAAGTACAAGAAAAAGATGAGGTTTTACAATCAAGTATAACAAATCTGTTTGCAAACATGCTTGGTACAAAAGAATACTGGTTCCGACGGCACGGAGACGTACGTTGTATAATCAGAAACCTTGGACCACCGACTTGGTTTGTTACACTAAGTTGTGCAGAATATGCATGGGAATATTTACATGAGTTCCTACGCATATCAAACAACAACAAAACCAACATAGATATATTAACACCTGGAGAACTTTGCTCTCTAGATCCAGTTAATGTGTCAAGAAATTTCCATCATCGTTTCATTGCTATGCTACACTTTATTTGTAATAAAACTGTTCCTCCCCTCGGAGAAGTGCAACACTTCTTTTGGAGAAAAGAATACCAAGCGAGATGACACCACATATTCACATGCTTTTATGGATCAAAGGTTCACCTTAATTTGGTCACGACAGTGATGCCACTGTTTTGCAGTTCATCCAAAAATATGTCACTTGTGAAATCCCTTCACAACAGACACATAGTGACCTGCATGGACAGATTTTACAATTTCAAAGACACAAATGTGGCAAATATTGTCGTTGCAAATACAAAAGCAAAGGGAAATACTAGACCAAATGCCACTTTGGTTTCCCTAGACCAGTTACAGAAACAGGTGAAGTGAACAACTTCATGTCTTCAGTTCGACATAGTGTTAAAGGTAAATCACCTAAGAACACGTATTACATAAAAAGAACAGAAGAATCAAAATATATCAATGATTACAATGCAATCATTGCCCTCTTATGGAATGCAAACATAGATGTGCAGTACATTGCAGACAATTCAACTGCAGTTGTACGATATGTTATAGCCTACTTAACAAAAGCAGAAAAAACAGAGCTTTAAGACCTCTGGAATGACCTATCATCAGACAAAACATTATCTCAGAAATTGTACAGCCCATTACGAGATGGCCCGTTGTTTGCTCCCTCCTCCCCTCGCGGGACCCGGTAAGCACGCCTGGTTTTCCCAAGCGTGCTTACCGTGTCCCGCGAGCGGAACTCGTAATGTGGCGGTACGGGGTGAACGGCGCTGGCACCTTTTACGGCGTCGTTCACTCCGTACCGCTAGGGTCGTAATGAGGCACCATGTGTCACTATGAGGAAGATATAGAAGACTTAACTGTACTACAAGCAAAACTTAACAAAGATCAGCACACCATTTTTGAAGAAGTAACAAAACAAATTGCACATGGTGTACAGCACGAAAATAAAGAATGTACCTGCCAAAATTACAAACCTATACTGCTGTACGTCAGTGGTGAAGCTTGGTCAAGAAAAACATTCTTAATCAAAATCATCAGCAAGTTCGTTCAACAATTGACAAACAACAAACTGTCAGCTGTTGTAACTGCCCCCACAGGTTTAGCTGCCTACAACATAGGCAGTGTGCCTTTACACCGATTACTAGTCCTTCCAGTAGAACACCAAAACAAATTAGACTACTACAAACTTTCTGCAGAAGCTGCAATGAAACTACGCAGAGTATTAAAACAAATGAAAATGCTACTAACAGATGAAGTGAGCATGGTCTCCAACCTAATGTTGGCTTTGATTCACCTCAGATTGCAAGAAGTACTTAAAACAAACTACGAACAACTAAAACACATTATCGTTTTCAGAGATCTTCTGCAATTGACACCAGTGAAAGTTGAACCTATTTTTAAAACCTTAGGACACAAACTCTGCCGTAAAACTGTTGGCAGCATAGGAAATGTCAACCTTTGGCAACATTTCCAATACAGAGAATTAACAGAAAACATGCAGCAATCTGCAGATCTCACTTACGCCAACATTTTAAAAAGTATTAGAGTTGGTGTACTATCTCAAGAAGCACAAGCAATATTGAAAAACCGGCACTTTCATGCACTTTATAGCCATAACTCATGTGCTAGTGATGTTATGGAACAATTAGCGCACAAAAATGTCAATCGTATGGCCATAATGCCAACTCTAGCAAGCTGTTTTAAATTCAATGAAACAATGTTAAAAAAAGAAATGCAACCAATAATGGAAATTTGCACCACAGACAAACTAGACGTACATGGTATGACACTACCCATGTGTGAGCAAGGCACAACAAGACTAAATACTTTAGAAAATTAAATCTTCAACAGAGCTGGGTTGGAAAAAATATTAAAATTTTCCTTAAATTGTACAGTAATGCTTAAACGTAACCTTGACGTGGAGCAAGGGCTAGTTAATGGGACACTGGGTACAGTTTTTTGCTTTCAAACATACCCACGTGACAACAACATTCAGTTTGTCAATATTCGCTTGACATACTTTCAGAAGTGAAAAGGATAGGGCGCTCAACTGCTCGATTCTGTAGTATGGGGATTCAGTGAAGGACACTGCACGAGTGAGTTGATCAATAAGGTTGATATTTATTCAGTTACGTTATAATTAAAATATATACTTTAAAGTAATACTGTATGGGAAGAAAGGAGGGAGAACGCTCATACCTACAAAGCTGGAAATAACTGTTCATCTTCAACCATGGTTCCACATTCCATGACCAGACAGAGGCTCGTGTAGGCTCCTCCACCAATGAACTGGGTACATGCCAACCATGGTAGAGTCAGGCAGGTCTGATTGCTTACAGGCAAACCTCGCATGGCTTGGCTGAGATGCTACACATCTCCCTTCCTTTATATTGTTCATGAACGATAGTCATTTGAGGAACAACAGGTAAGTGAAAATTGAACATAAATCTAACAAAACTAAAAAGAATATAGAAAGTCACACATAGTCCTCCATCCGTTTAGGTGGGCGATATGATCTTCCCCATCTGGACATGAAACCGATATCTCTGGAACAAACTGACAAGGAAACATATTTTGGCTTAATTTCAACCCTAGATGTATACTTCCTCTCCCTCACATCACTCTCTTCACCAACTCTCATATCACTTTCCTTCACATCCATACTGACCTTCTTACTACCATTCCTGTTACATTTGCTGTCCTCACATACCCAAATCCTCTCAACATTCTAGACTCTTCTGTCTTCCGTTCTAACAGTGTGCCTGAAAGCTTCTATTACTCTAATAGGCATATACCACTTGCATGGGCCCACTCTAAGAGCAGACGGGAGTAGAACTCTAACCAACTTGCCAACATCAGAGACTTTATCATACTTGTCACTACTTCTTTTTCTGTCATAAACAGTTTTGTTCTTTCTCTGAACTCCTCTGATCTTATCACACACTGTACCAAAATCCTTTTCCACCCCATGACCTTTGGTATCTAACCAAACAGGAGCCAATTTGGTGTTGGCCTTCCTTCCTCTACTGAGTTTAAAAGGAGAAAGACCTGTGCTGGAGTGTGGTGTAAAACGATGTGCAACCACCCTATCTTTGACAGCTTCCTCCCAGTTCATACCATTAGACCAAGACATTCTGATAGTCTCTTTCAGCACTTAGTTGAAACGTTCAACTATCCCATTGGTCTGAGGATGGTAAATCGAGCTTGTTTTATGTACAATGGAATATCTATTGCAGAAATCGGCTACCTCTTTGGATTTGAATTGAGTACCATTATCAGAAAGAATGCTCCCTGGGAATCCTTCCCTTTCGCATATGGTGCATAAAAAATCACTTCCACCCACCTAGTGAGGAGATTTATAATCACCAGACAGTACTTTTGCACCCCATTGCTACACACTGGACCTAAGATATCCATGCCCACATCCTTCCATACTTTGCTAGAATCTCCGTAATCACCATCGGTTGTTTCACACCCACACATTTTGTTTCACCATTACAGCAAAGGATACAATTCCTGATGTAGTGTTCAATCTGTAAATCGCATCCTGGACACCAGGGTATTATAAAGACCAAACAAAGAATAAGGAATGGCTTCTGATGGCCAGGATGCGAAATGTAGTATGGGGATTCAGTGAAGGACACTGCACAAGTGAGTTGATCAATAAGGATGATATTTATTCAGTTACGTTATAATTAAAATATATACATCAAAGTAATACTGTATGGGAAGAAAGGAGGGAGACCGCTCAAACCCACGAAGCTGGAAATAACTGTTCATCTTCAACCAGGGTTCCACATTCCATGACAGACAGAGGCTTGTGTAGGCTCCTCCACCAATGAACTGGGCACATGCCAACCATGGTAGAGTCAGGCAGGTCTGATTGCTTCCAGGCAAACCTCACATGGCTTGGCTGGGATGCTACACATTCCTTCTCTTCAAAGAAATGTATGTACGTAGAGAACAATTTTCTCTAACTCTTGCATATGCAGTCACCATTCATAAATCCCAAGGTCTTACCCTAGACAAAGCATTGATAGATATAGGAAACAGTGCTACGTAGCTCATGTCTTCTTTAAAGACTATCACACTTACATGCACTTGACGGTCTATTTCTAATCAACTTTGATGCAAGTAAACTGAACGCTGATATTCCTTGCATTTTAGAATACAATATACTGCGTTCACTGTACACCCTCATCTGAAACCATATCATGTTCCAGAAAAAGTAAAACGTGGTAAAAGAAAACAAATTCAAAAAGAAATGCAAAAGAATCTGATGGCAAATCCTTCAAAGAAAACAAAAGAAGCTAAAACATCATCAATTACCACAAGCAAAGAAGAACCTATTAGGGAAAGTAAATCAGGTACTTCTTCAAAGAAGGAACAGAAACTCACAAAAAAGCACTCAGAGACAGAACTAGCTGATCCATTCAAATTTTCAAATGAAACTGGTGTAAGTGCTATGCAAATGTAGCAATGAATATTCTATTTCAATTGCCACCAATTGTTAACAATATTTACTTACACATTACAGACCAATTGTGTTTTCAAATGTTAGTCCTTCATATAAACACAACAAACAATCCTGACAACACGTACAGTGTTCACAGAATAAGACAAGAATTGGACTACTGTGCTGGAATGGTGAGATTCACTATAAACTCACAAGAAGATCCACAAGAATTTCTAATGTACTTACTACAAGTACTGGAAAACAAAAACATACCTATAAATGAAATCTTCCAGATTTCATACTTGTGGAAACATACATGCACTCTCTGTAACAATGTGATACAGGAACAAATCCCAAATGAGCGATTTGTGTATGTATCCATACCTAATTGTGAATCCATTCAATTTCAGCAACTTGTACATTATGCAAACCATGGCAGATTATGTACTATGTGCAATTCAGATAATCCCTCCACCTTACTGATACAAACACATAATAAGTACATAATACTTATGTTTCTATGTTATATTGCAGATGGTACCAAAAACAACTGCAAGCTGACTGGATTCACACATGGTCAAGTGTCACTTTGAAAGAAAACCTTTACAACAATAGGTATAATCTACCACGCAGGAGCTACAAACAATGCAGGTCACTACACTGCATACATTAAAAAGAAGTGTGGATGGTTTGAATATAATGATAGCACCATTACTCTAAAGCAGAGATTGCCAGCTAATCTTACAAATGCGTATTTAATCTTCTTAAAGTCAAAATTTAATAACTAATGTGTACTTCAACATTACCAAAAATTCAAGTAAAAGATTATAAACAGTTAGAATACGCCAACAGGTATCTAACTGTTTTTAAAAATCTGCAACAAGCCAACAGACATAACATTAATCAGAAACAACAAGGAAACACTCAAAGAAAACAAAGAAATAGTTTGTAGCATAGCAAAGAAAGGATTTCTTTAATCCGACAAGGATTTTTTTCCCCCAGACCCAAGGATTTGTAAAACAAATACAGAAACTGAGCAAAATGCACAGTACACTGGTTTGTAAACTAAATATGAGGGTAAAAATAAAAAAAGCAAAAATGTCTATTGTACAAAAAAGGATATTTCTGCCAAGTACTAAAGTCATGTAAGAAATATATGGATTCTCAACAAAGTAAACAGTAAGTATAATTGCACTCATGTTATGCATATTCGAATCTACACGTCTAATCTATGGCAGTAATATGGTGCAGTGGCTGTAGGCAGGGTCTAGCGTCTTGGATGTATAACCTACCACCTACACCCTGCGGCCAAGCAACCAAGACTATAGGTCCTACCCCCAACCATCGCAGCATATCAAAACCATGGGGCTTGTAATTTCACTACTTATAAATTTACTCTTGGTTGCATGGTCTGCCGCCATGCACCTAAGATTCTAGGTCGTGCACACAATCACCACACCACAGCACACCCATGCACACTTATAACCTCACTGCTCATGACTTCAGTCTTGCACCCAAGACTCTCGGTCCTGGCCAGAACCACCACAGCATATTGCACCCATTGTGGCTTCTAACTTCACTACGTATAAAGTTTGGTTTGGGTGCATGGCCTTTGGCCATGCAGCCAAGACGCTAGGCCCTCCCCACAACCACCTGAATGATGTTTGATACTACGGGTGTACCTATAGAGGTAATATGCTGCAGTAGTTGTGGCCAGAGGCTTGAGTCTTGTGTGTAAGGCCATAGATTTTTGAATGTATGGGTGTGCAGTATATAAAACCCATAGTGGCTTAAAACACCAGTGCTTATAACCTTGTTCTTGGGTGCATGGCCTTTGGCCATGCACCCAAGACTCTAGACACTCCCCACAACCATCTGATCAATAAGCAATACTACAGGTGTATCCATTGCTGTGACATGCTGCAGTGGTTGTGGCCAGGGCCTAGAGTCTTGGAAGTATGACCTACGGCCTACGGCCATGCACCCAAGACTCTAGGCCCTGGCCACAACCACTGCAGCATATTACACCCATGGTCGCTTATAAATCATTAGCACACCCATAGCATGAAACATTATAACTGTAGCATGTACTCAATTTGTACCCAGGACTCTAGGCCCTGCCCACACCTACCAGATACATAATCGATTGTATGGGTGTGATGTATGAATGTGATATGCTGCAGTGGTTGTGGGCAGGGTCTACACTCTTGGGTGTATGGACTACAGCCTGCAGCCATGCACCCAAAAGTCTACGTCCTGCCCACAACCACCCGACTATATAAAACCCATGTTGGCTTATAACTTCAGAGCGTATAACTTTGTTCTTGGGTGCATGGCCTTCGGCAATGCACCCAAGACTCTATCTCTTGCCCAGAACCACCACACTGTATCACACCGATTGTGGCTTCTAACTTCACTACGTATACATTTGGTTTCGGGTGCATGGCCTTCGGCCATGCATCCAAGACTGCAGGCCCTCCCCACAACCACCTGAGTGATGTTCGATACTACGGGTGTATCTATAGCTGTGATATGCTGCAGTGGTTGTGGCCAGAGGCTAGACTCTTAGCTGTATGTCCATAATATTGCAATGTATGGGTGTGCAGTGGCTTATAACTCCAGTGCTTATAACTTTGTTCTTGGGTGCATGGCCTTCAGCCATGCACCCAAGACTCTACACACTCCCCACAACCATCTGATCGATAAGCAATAGTACAGGTGTATCCATTGCTGTGACATGCTGCGGTGGTTTTGGCCAGGGCGTAGAGTCTTGGAAGTATGGCCTACGGCCATGCACCCAAGACTCTAGGCCCTGGCCACAACCACTGCAGCATGTCACACCCATGGTGGTGTGTAAATCAACAGCACATGCATAGAAAAAAAAATGTAACTACTGCATGTACTCAATTACAATGTTCGCGAACACCACGCGTGTCCTTAGAACAGTTTCAATTTGCCTGTGCACAGCACGGACTGAAGTACTATCCTTATGAGACCCCTCATTTTCTGTACTTACAAACATCCCGAACAAGGCGGGCATAGGGAATACATCATTAACACCTACCGCCTGAACAAATACAGTTTTTCACCCATCTCTTACTCTCTGAACCTGCCCAAGCACTCTGACACACCAAAACAGTTTCCGAAATAGCATTTTGCTGCAGGTCGCCGCTGCGCTGTCGGCGGATCCGTGATGTCGGGCGCATCCAAACAATCTGACGCAGAACACGGCTCACTGCAGCCAATCGGCGGAGACGTTGCGTGTCCGCGGTCATGACGCCAGCCCCTTAGCCAATCGCTATCTTGTCCGCGTAGCGAACAGGGAAGTGTGACTGCGGAGCGGACATAGATATCACTAATTGTTTGAGACATACTTTTTGGTCGTTTTAAAGGAAACTACTTGACGGATTGTCACCAAATTTACAAAAGCACGCTTTCGGGACCAAGCCCCTGCTACAAATTTGGTGAAACTCCGTCCAGCGGTTTGGCCTGTAGGCGTGCGCTAAGTTTTTCCCCCATTCAGTCTATGGGAAAAAAAGACATTTTGGGACCCCCCTATAACTTTACCCTCCCTGGACCAACCATCGCCAAACTTTGCAAAAAAATCCAGAGTGGCCGATATACTTCTTTCGCAAAGTTTGATGAGGATTCGTCCAGGGGCAGGGAACTTATAAGCCGCCCAAAAAGTGCTCTTCCTTTGGAAACAGCAACTTAACCATAACTACACGGCCACCATTGTGGCCGTGTAATAGTATATGATTTATATCCATCAGGGTTCCAGTTTCTTACCTGTATTATTTGGAGGATCCCTGGGCTTTACCCTCACGGGGCTCTTCCATCAGCCACAAGTACTGCTCTCTTAATTTTTAGGGGATGGTGAATTGTCGGGCCAGTCCTGGGATGGTGACCTCTTCTTCATTTTTGAACTTCAACTGCCTACGATAGCAATGGAGCTGACCGAAATGCTTTTTCATGATTGTCAAATCCCTGGGGTTACTCTCCAGTTGGGACTTTGCAATGAATGAGGTCCAAATTAATTGCGAGTCGATTGAGAATGTCACTGCCTAAGTAGAAGGCAGAGGGGACATCTTGCACGACCCAACAATTATGCTCTATGCTTTTATCACAAATAGACATTTTTTGCATGCACCTGATGCATGATGTTTGGAATAGGGAATTTCCAGATCCCATACCCACTGACAAAACAATTCAACTGTTGGAGTGGTCTGATCTTTTGAGAGTCCACTGAATACCGCTTCGCTGATGAAGCTTTCCTCAGTATTCAGGCTTAGTCTGGCGAGAACAGGCCCCCCCCCGTGATTTAACTAAATGGGGAGGAACAGCTGCTCACCCCTTTCTGATTATCTGCCCATCCTTGAACTGGTTGTTCATCACACTCCATCACTTTTTATCATGGGATTTGGGTTTTTAAATTGAAGGAAATACCCTGAAATTTTATACTGATCCACAGTGTGAAATACCACCTCGAACTGGAAGGAAGGTTGATTTTCAGGAATGGAGAAGGGTTCCCATCACCAGTTTGTTGTCCTACAGCAATTAGAGTGATGTCAGGGACTTGATTATTCCTAAAATGGAACTCAATTTTGTCAGACCGCTGCTCAACCATGGGGCATGTGCCATTTAGGCTTACATAGTTGGTGCTCTGTTTTAATTTTATTGGCCGGTTAGGCTGCGTCCAGAGGACCTTGTTCACACAGCCTGTTAGTGGTAACAACCTCCGAAGGAGGTAATTCCCTAAGAGACAGGGGGCCCCTCTATGACCGGGTGTTTCACCTTGTGCCGCCCAATTTTGATCTCCAGATCCGCAGTCCCCTTGATGGGAATTGCATTCCCATGGAAGTTCTGGAGTTGTCCAGGAAGAGGTGTGAGGGGAATTTGGTGACTCTCCCCCCTTCCTGAATTGATTTGCTCAAATCCCTTTGTAGACAGGAGGGTGGCTTGGAATCCGGTATCCACCAGTGCTGGAAATGCACTCTGCCCTTTCCCCAAGACAGGGGGAATAAAACCTACCTTCTTTGACCTGCGGGGGACAAAGGAAATGGGCATTTTGGGCCAGCTGGGCAGTTAATTTCTTTATTTTGGACTCTGACACTGTGGGATCTTGTGCAGTTTTCTGTGTCGGAGTTTCGGGAATCTGTAAATAAAATTTCTGTGCTGTCCCTCTTCTCCTGGAGGCAGTCACTTGAACCAGTTGGGGGGGAGACTCCCTCATTAATTTCTGATTTCTCAGGATGACATTTCTGGGGTTCAGGGATAGGCGGTTCTAGGTCAATCCCCATACCTACACAGTCTGACCTATGGGGCCTCATTATAAGTTTGCCGGTCCGGTAACTACGGTACCAGTAAACTATGAGTTCTGCTCGCAGGTGCCATTACGGTCGCCAGGTCTGACCTGGCGGCCATACCGGCACCCATGAGCAGAGCATGTTGGATGCACGGCACCATTCTGAATGGTGCCAGTGCATCCGACCTCACCATTCCCGCTCAAATGGGAATGGGGAGCATTACATTCCTGCGACCATGAATGGGCAATTACCGGGACCAACAGGGGCGCAATCACCTGGCAATTGCCCATTCGCGGGTGCCAGAATTGTTCGGAAGTTTGGCAGCAGTCTGCCGGTGTCGGGGTGATTTCCCAAGGGTGGCAGAGCCGTCCGCGGACCTCCGGGGCTGGGGAGGCCCCAACTCCTTCCGCGTCCCAAAAGGAGTATGAGGCACACACAAGAGCAAAGTAATTACTGCTGTTTATTATAGTAACGGCAGGGATAGTTCTCAGCTCGTATGCATCCGGAGAGACTCTCAGCGTTAGTGGGGCTTGCAGGCCCTTTTTACCATAGTATGACGCGTTGCTTGCATCACCTGGGAAAGTTGTCACAAAACCTAACGCCACTTCGGGTTGGCTCCCCGAGTGGTAAGGTCAGTATGGTAACATATAGTAGAGAGGATTAGGACAGGTCAGGTGGTTGGGTTGTCCCTAACAGTTAGTACACCGAAATTGTTACAAGGGGACACTTGGTGATTGGCTAGCCAAAATGGCGTCAGTGGTGAGCCCCTTGTATTCTGATTGGTTCCCTCGCGAGCCCCCAAGCCTGGGACCATCGCCGTTCCCAGCTCACGATGTACCTGATCTGGCTACAATGTGCAACTATGTGTTAGTGGCAGACAATGGACAGGTCCGACTAGTGGCTGATGTGCATGTCTTTCCCATCACTGTAGGTGTCCAACTTGTCACTTCGTTGTTGCAACCTGCGTCCCAGACGTGGGACTCCGGTGACTTTGTCTCGTAAGCTTGGCATCTTGTCAGTTCGGCTTGGTCACGTGTGGAGAGACCGTGGCTGGAGCAGAATTGTGAGCATTTGATTTGTATTTCGGCTCTGAGGAGCGCTTGATGATGGCAGGTGTAACCTTGGTGCTGTGAGCGCACCATGTGGGTTGTAACATCACGGCCTTGGCTGTGGGCTCTCGTTGGGGCTCGTTCTGCGTGGTCAGCGCTTGCATTTTCGTCTGAGAAGATTTTCGTCTGAGAGGCTCCTGCCTGTGGACTCTTGCTTTTTGCGGCCTACTTTGGGCCTAGCTTCTGGGTGGCGGTACACAATCCATAATATGGGGTCGTGAGGGGTGACAGAGTGTCACAAGCAACAGTAAATACATAGGGTGGCGTCTTCATTGGGATAGGTAGCGAGAAGGCATCTGCAAGCATGTATACATGAGCTTTTCAGGCATCTTGGGTTTCTGCGGTGCTGTAGGAGGCCTATGTGACAAATAACAACGATGCGTGTCTGTGGGTGTACCAGTCCGCTGCATCATAGCAGTGAGTATGTTCTTCGTGTGGGTTGGTGTGTGAGTGACGAGTGTGTATGGTGGCACATGTGTTCTTGTCTGTTGGCTATGTTGTCATGGCATCTCTATCAATGATGATGATGTTTGTGGCTATTGTCTAATTGAGTTGGTCCATGAGGCTGACGTCGGCTTGACCAGGACGTGTTAGTGGGCAGGCTCCCCGAGCGTGTGGGCCTTGGACACATGGGGTCTTGTCGTCTGGTGATGAATTGGTCGAACAGGGGGTTCTTGGGCCTTGATGTCCTGGGCCATGGTTTGGATGAGAATGGGGGAAGGGTATTTTTCCATTTTCCAACTTCAGTCCCCCCTCTGGTCGACTTGTCGACCACAAAATTATCCGCTCTCTTGTCTCTGCATACTCTCCATACCTTAGTTATTCTTGCTAGGTGTCCATACTGGTTAACATGATCTTCAAATGACCAATATATGTATACACATCCACCGCCAGGCTTGCAATAAACCCACTTTCCAACGTAATTCTTCGGGTTCCTTGGGTTTTCTACCTTCACTGATGGTGGATATAAGTCTGCCTCTAGTATCTGCTGGCATAACCGTTCTCTTTCCTTTATGATAATGTCTGTATGTTTGTCGTCTTCAGCTGGCATTAGGGCGTGCATGCATTCTATCATTTCATCAATAGTACGTGCTGATCTTGCTTTCCATAACCTCATTCCAAGCAGAGCAGCCATTCCCAATATTATGCATCCTGCTATAATTTTAAGACCGTCTGAAAGCCACAATGGCATCCATGACCACAAGTACGAAAACCAGCTACCATCTCTCTTCACTCCCTTTGCTTCCTCTTCCATTTTGACGTTCATCTTGGCAAGTTATGATACTGCCTCAGAAAGTGTGCCATTGTCTGCGTCGTTAGCAGGAGTAAATGTGCAACACGAGCTCCCAATTTTTGCACAAACTCCTCCTTCCATTGCTGTTAGGAGATCCAACACATATCGGTTCTGGAGTGCCACCATTCGTACTGCCCTCAGTTCTTCCTTTATTGCGTTGAATCCATTGATGGTGGAGTTGATTGTTATCATTAGTTCCCATCTTGTAATCTGGAGCCATTTCGCATTTGCATATGCCTGCATCCCTGGATGTATTATGGAGGAGAAGAACATTGCTGCTCTGCTGAATAGTCTGTGTTCTGGTGGGATGTCACTAAGAGGCGTTTCTGATCTTCCCCACAGGTAGTTCCCCGTCAGTGGTTCTCCTTGCCTCTTCACCCTCAACAGGCTTGCCGTGTTGTTCCCTTCCCTTTCTCCTCCTATCTTCAGTGACGTTTTCTTCCTTTTGTTCCCCTCGTCCATTTTAGGGAAGTTCCCCAGGTTGACATGTTTCTGCGGTACTACCAGGGATGGTACGTTGATGTGTACCATAGTGCATATTCCATTCCATGATGGTGGCAGGCTGTGGTATGCCTTTTCTCCGCAGGCCCAATAGTGATCCATGAGAACTGCTGTACCGGCACCCCCCTCAGCTATCATTATTGTTCTTTTGCAGTTGCTGTTTCTTACAACATCGACATTCCCATCATGTTGATAACAAAGTGTAGGTGCAGTTAGTCTAAGTATTGTTATTGGTTCTTCATCCTTCTCTAGCCATGTTACTAGTGCTGCACTCCTTGTCCATCCGTTGTAGCATTTATTGTTCTCTTCATTTACTGTTACTACTGTTGCCTTTGCCAATGTTATCATATTGCTACCCACAACCCCATCTACCCATCCTTCTTTCGTGTATGCTTTCCATTTATTAATATCAGTGGTCTTTCCCAGCACCCTGGTATCCCAGGAACTTCTCTTGCGCGCCATTCACATGGTAGGTAATTCAATGTTACTTCCTTTGTTTCTCCTTTATCAGGTCCATCCGTCACATATTGGAGTCCTTGTGTATGCTGCCAGTAGTTGTCGTACATGGGTAGTGTTTTTATGAAGTTATTTTCATACGTGTACATGTCCCTTGATTTCCATCTCAGCATTGCTAATCTCCCTTGGAATCGTCCTCTTGTTTGGAACAGGGCCAGGTATAGCAGGCACTACCGATCTTGCAGGTACCTCAGTTGCCACAAATGTTCTGGATGCACTCATGGCGTATGGGATCAACAAGCACACATAGCAGTTGTCCTTAGTTGTCCGCTTACCAATTTTGGACATGTGCTGGTACCACATGTTATTTGAGACGTGTGCAGACTAAGTAAGATATGTGTTTACCCCGTTGTTTTCAATAGAAACACTACGTTTATCCCTTTTCCTGCTTTCTCTTGGGTTACTTGTACCACCTGACACTGTACCTGTTGCAGCCGTGGTGTGGGGTCTGTTAGTAGGAGGTAATGCCAAAACATAGGAAGCATAGTGTGCCTGCCAGACAGTGGCAGCAAGTAGACCAGTGATGAAAAATATTGCTGTAATTATTATTACAATTGCTAATATCACTGGCATAGTTCTCTTACCTTTGCTGCAGTCCTGCAGCTTCTTTTCTTTGGATGATACAGATGCCCGCCTGAAAATTCTTCAAATAATGCGTTATTTTGTTAGTGGTTTCAAGCTCTCCCTATCATATAATCATTCAAAGCCCAGGCAAAAAGCTGTTCCCACGCTTTCCTTAGCGTCCTATCTCTTAGGACTGGTAAGTGTTTGTGGATATGTGGGAATGATTGTTCTATGATCAAAAGAAATGTGTTATAATACGCACTTATTTTTCTTTTCTTTAAGTGTTTTGGTCTTTTTATAACATAAACAAATTGGTGTGACTATGCCTCTGGGGTGTCATCATCTGCGGGCAGCATTTACCTCTGGGCAATGACGTATGCGTTAGTAGCTTATACTCAACTCTTTCTATATAAACAGTACTGTGCGGTACCTGCATGTGCGAGACAAAAGAAAAGAGAACATGCATGTGTCTACACAGTGTGGTGTAAAATTGCAGATCTTGTTTGGACAAAGTTCTTTATTTAGGTAGTGGCTGAGGTGGGGTTTGTTTTACTTTGGGATCTCGTGACCATGTGTTGGGCTATGGGCGATTGTTCACTCGTGTCCTTATGGAGGTTTGGGGTCTGGGCTGTGTTGTTGTTGTCGTTGGTTGCTGTTGTTGCTGCGTTGGCCCTGTCATCGACGCAAGGGCAGGTCTGATCTTTGTAGGGCTTGATGTCATGCAGATGGGTCCAGACATTCTTGTCCCTAAGCTTAACAGCTCTAGGAGCTGTTTTCTCCACCGGGTGGGGCCCAGTGAATCGGGGGCTGTTCCACCAGCACTAAAAATTTCGCAGGAGGGCATGGTCCCCCTCTTTTACTGTCCACTGTGGTGCTTGTTCCAGTTCTGTGTTTGTTTTTACTTCTTGTTGGGTGTTCTTCGACCTGCCCTGTGTCCGTTCAATTTGTTGAGAGATAAAGGCAACACTAATAACCAAGGAAGATACATATTCGTACTTCACTTCACCAAAAACATTCTGCGATGCATGGCAGTCTGTTATAGCTCTTGATGGTGGTGTGAGTGGAAGGTGCATTTGGCGTCCGGTCACCACCTCGTGGGGTGTGAGGTGGTAGTCCGAACCTGTCCTGTTTCTTAACTCGAATAGGGCCAAGGGGAGGCAGTAAAGCCAACTTTTCTTGGTTGTTTGCTGAATTTTTGCTATCTCTTCTTTTAGGAGGGCGTTGAGGCGTTCACAGACGCCATTGGCTTGTGGGTGGTACACGCATACAAACTTATGCTTAATTACAAGGAGGGCGGGTATGTGTTGGAACTTTTCATTGGCAAAGTGTGGGCCATTGTCAGACCGCAACACCTCGCATACCCCCCACCTCAGGAACACCTCTCTGACTAGGAATTTCGCTGCCCTGAAGGCATCTGCATGGGAGCATGCACCAGCCTCGATCCACCTTGAAAATGGGCATACTACCACAATCATATACCTGTATCCTTGACATATGCTGATCATGTCAATGTAGTAAATATGTAGGTGCAGAAAGGGTCCTTCAGGCCAGGGTATAGTACCTTTGATCACTTGCAGCGTGTGACCGGCTGTAAATTGTTGACAAGTGAGACAATTGCTAATGAAGTTTTCAACGTGTGAATTTAGCTTGGGACAGAAGCACACCTCTTTTATTCATGCTGCAATCAGCTCTTTTCCTGTGTGTGTGGGATGGTGTAGTTGGGCCAATGCTGTTTTCAATAGGGTGAGGGGCATTACTATTTTGCCTGTGTTATTTTGTCACCATAGTGCGTCGGTGGGAGACATTGTGCATCCTCTTTTAACCCATAGCTCCTTCTCTGCCATAGGTGCTGCTGCCTGTAATTCCATTATTTACGTTTCAGGGATGTGTGTATACCCATCCTTCATCAACATCTGTTTTGCCCCTGCCCTCCCCTTATCTTTTTCTATTTCTGGGGGTGTCCAAATCTCGCCAAAATACGCAGCATGTTTAGCATCTGCGTCTGCTGATTCGTTACCTTTGGAAATGGGATCATCCCCGTTTGTATGGGCCTGACACTTCACCAAGGCTATTTCTTTGGGGTCTTCATTTACTTCAATGAGTTCGGCCAGTAGTAGAGCATGTTGCACCGGGGTGCCGTCTGCTCTTCTGAATCCTCTTTGCTGCCATTTAATTAAACCTGAGTGGACTGTTGATGTGACGTATGCACTGTCAGAATATATGGTTACTCTTTTGTCATTGCTTTCTTTTAAAGCTAAAATTAGGGCCACTAATTCTGCTGCTTGGGCTGAGTAGTGTTGTGGAAACTGAACACATTTTACTGGGACATAGGTCCAATCCTCTCTGTCTCACCACTGCGGCTCCTGTTCTGCATACCCCATCACTCTGGTCAATTGTTGAGGACCCATCAATGTACATTATCTCTCCCCCTCTATGGCATTTACCTCAACTTTTCTTGTGCTGGAGTAAATTTCAATGGCCTGTGTGCAGTCATGAACATAGTTGCCATCTTCTACTACCTCTGCTATAAACCTTGCTGGGTCTACGTTGCTGCACCTCACAATTTTTAATTCTGGTCTGGACAAGATTACTTCGTTCCCTGATGCCCTTTGGGTAGTCAAGGTTGATTTTGGTTTGTTCGGGAATGCAAAAAGTGCATGTTCGACGTACAGCGTTGTTGGGCAGCCCATTGTTATTGAGGATGATTTTTCTACTGCAAAAGCTGCGGCGGCCAGGCTCTGTTCGCACGGGAAATTACCCAACATTACAGGGTCCAGGTGTCTACTGTAAAATGCTACTGGCTTGTGTCCCATGCTAGTTTGTTGTGTCAATACTGCCTTCATTACTGCTGAGCCACAATGTGAAAAGATAAAGAATTCTTCTTCATAGTTTGGGGTGGCCATCACTGGTGCTGTTGATATGGCACGTTTTAGTTCCTCAAATGCTTCTGTCATTTCTCTTGTCCATCCCAACTTTTTCTCCCCCCTCTGTGCTTCTCTGAGTGCTTCAAGCAGTGGTCCTATGTATGAGCTGTAGTCAAAAACCCATGCCCTGCAGTAGTTGCATAGGTCCAAAAACTGCTCTAGTTCTCTCACGGTCTGTGGCTGTGGTGTGTTGGTTATGGCCTGCGCCCTTTTTGGTGCAATGTGTCTTGCATGTTGTGAAATGAGCTGACCTATGTAGAGCACTTGTTCTTGGCAGTACTGTAACTTCTCCTTGTCTACCTCGTACCCTTTTTCTGCTAACACCGTGAGCATCTTGACAGAGTCTTTCCTACACTTCTCATCTGTAATGCTGCAGATGATGATGTCATCTACATATTGCAGCACCGTACTGTCCATGTCAGTGTTACCCAAATCCATTTGTATCACCCTGTTAAAAATGGATGGTGACTCGCAGTACCCCTGTGGGAGCTTGTGTGTTTCCATTTTGTGTTGCGGTATGTGAAACTTGTCAGATCTTGTGAGTCAGGGTGCAGAGATATCAAGATGAATGCGTTTTTGAGGTCAATCACAGTGAACCGTGAGGCCTCTGCTGGTATTCCACATAGTACAGTGGCTGGATTGGCTGCTATAGAATATTCTGCTTCTACAACGTGGTTGAGGGGCCTTAAATCCTGGATAAAATGACCAGTCCCTGCCTTTGCTTTGCGCACAGGGTACACAGCAGTGTTACATGATGAGATTCTGATGGTACTAGTATGCCATTATTTATGAGGGCTGTTATTGTTTCATATATCCCTCATCTGCTTCCTTTGATAGTGGGTACTGTTTTACTCTTGGCAGCATTGCTCCTTTCTTCAATTTTATTTTTACCCCTCCAATGCTTTTGATGCAGCCCACGTCATATGGACTGGTGGTCCATAGAGATGCTGGTAATGCTGCCAGATCCTCCTCGTAAAATGGCACAGCTGTAGTGGCTGGTGCCTCTAGCGCCAGTGCCATCTTTTGTGCTACTTCCTTGTATGTCACTGTCACCCAGATGTTAACGCTCATCTCAAACACCATCTCCCCCGCACCATTATCGTCCGAGAAGAGCTGCTCATCTGATACCTGTGTTAGTCGGCACCCCTCTGCGAGTGCTATTACTGCTCTCCATGCTCTCCCTTCCCTGTCCTGGGCATGTACTGCAATGTAGTCTGGTGTTGCTACAATGCTCTCAATGCTCACTGATATTGTTGCCCCTTCCTTCTCACTGGCTGGTGTTTCGGGTCTAAAGAGATAAGCTGCTGGTCTCCTCCAAATTTTCCCTTCAATTCCTGGTAGCCATGCTATTGCCATGTCTGTCACATATTGTAAGATGTCTCCATCTACTGATTCTGCCCTGGCCACTGTTTTGCCGCAATAGGCCTGCAGTATTTGTCGTGCTGTGAGCATGTTAATGCCTGGTGTGGAGCATATTATTCCCTTGTCGGTAAAGGAGTATGTTTACTGGTGATTGCTTTGAGTACAGTAGTGGAAGGGACATATCGTGATCTCCTACAGACAGGGAGATGTTATCAGTGAAGGGAACCAACCCTCGAGCCCCAGAGAATCCTTGAGTGTTCATAGCTTTGCCTGACAATTTAAAGTTTCCCTCCCTTATGCATGACCTAGTGGCCCCTGTGTCAACTAGGAAGGAAACATTTTTTGTCACCTATTGCCACCTGTATGAATTGTTCCTCCGCAGGGTTAGGTGTTAC
Source organism: Ambystoma mexicanum (assembly GCF_040938575.1). Classification (NCBI taxonomy): domain Eukaryota; kingdom Metazoa; phylum Chordata; class Amphibia; order Caudata; family Ambystomatidae; genus Ambystoma; species Ambystoma mexicanum. The sequence goes on along the minus strand of NC_090927.1, from coordinate 677,593,666 downwards.
TGATATGTGGGCTTTCCTATTGTGGGTATAGTGACTGTCCATTGCCCATGTAAGGGTTGTGACCCAATATTGTCACCCTCCCCAGCTGTGTCAGTTGATGATATTGCATTGTCCTGTATTTGCATGAGCTACTGCACTGTTTGGACCTGTTGTTGTTGTTTTGCAATCGCCTGCTGCTGTGGTTGGTGTTGTATCTGTTGCTGTGGGGGTGTGTATATCTGTATTTGTAGTTACGGCTACTATTGTATTTGTTGTGCCTGTTGTTGTGGCAGTCGTGGTTGTTGTGTGTATGCTTGCATTTGTAGCTGGGGCGGTTGCATCTGTGCTTGTTGTAATGGTAGTGGTTGCTGGGTTTCTTGCTGTTGTTGGTACACTTGCTGTTCCCCCATAGGCCCTTGCTGCCCTTGCTCTCCCCAAGTTGCTTGTGCTGGTCTCATTGTGCAAGTACATGACATGTGTCCCACCATTCCACATATCCAGTCTATTGGTGGTTCCTGGGCTTGCCATGGATACCCCCCTATGTTATCTGAGTACCCCTGCTGTCCATATTGGTTGTTACCCCAGAACCCTCCCCCTTGTTGTTGTGCTGGTGGGCCATAGCCTCTCCACCTCATTTGGCCACCCCTCCCTCTGTAGTTATTTGAGTACCCATTTCCTGGTTGCAGATAACCTCCTCCTGCGTGCGCTGTGTATGGTGGGGGTGGAGGCATCTGCTGTGTCATTATCTATGCTTGTTGTAATGGTGCTACGTGTTGTGGTGTGTCTTGTGCTACAGTGACCTGCATTGGCGTGGGTGCTGTTAGCAGTGCCCCTTCCATAGCATATTTAGATAGTTTCTTTTGGACCAATTTCGCTTCCTCTGTCTTCCTATTTTCCTCCTTTTGCTTAATCTTTTCTTGCCAACTCCTACAGTGGTGTGCTATTGTCAGTTGTATTTCTGGCCATGCCTTTGCTTCCATTCCCACTAATTTCTTCAACTGCCTATGTACTTCTTCTGGGAGTCCTTGTATTAGTATGCGGTAAAAAATTGCTAGTGTTTTGTCCCATGGCTCCCGAGTTTCCAGGCGCCACTTCTCCTGAATCTCCTGGATGTAATCAAAAGGATCTTCATTCTTGCACATCTTGCGTGAGGTTATTGCTCCTATGTCTGATGTGTCTGGGTATTGGACTCTCAACGCCTGCCAGAGCGTGTGCCTACAGTTGGCGAATTGTGCTCCATCATGTGACGTGTCGCTTATTGTTACCCCTGGGAATCCCACCCTCTTTCAAATGTCATCTGCAGCATCCCCCAGTATCGAAATGAGCAGCCCCTTTACATCCCCCACCGCTAGTTTTTGCCCCACAGTTTGTTTTTCCATCTCATATATCCACTTCCCGGCTCCCCCACTTAGCGATGGAAGCCTGCATTTTATATTTTCCTTATCGCCGTGCTTCCAGGGGACATATTGTGGTCTAGCTCCTCCCCTCTCTAGTAGTGACATTACAGTGTAATCCCTCACCTCTCCCGGTGTCCGTTTGTGTGGGGTTATGTTAGTATATTCATCATCTTCCTTCATATATGGTAAATCTTCAATACTATCAATGTTACAGTAGTTTACTCTATCACCTCCTATGTTCTTCCTTCCCCTCCTGCTACCCTCTTGCCCCACCATGGGTGTGTTTGCTCGCACCTCCTGTCTGCGTCCTGAGAGGTCCCTAAGTCTGCTGGCATATGGGGTGTGTACAGGTGTTGGTGTTAGTGGGCATGGTGTTTCCCTGTTCGCTTCTCTGCTTTTCGTTTCTTCTGTGTTTTTTTTCTCCTCGTGTCTCGCACGCCCATGGTGATTCGCAGTTAGTGCACGTTATGTATAATTCATCTAAACTCTCCCTATTCCCACCTCCGCATGACTCTTCCTCCTCCTCGCTGCAAAATCCATCAGGAAATGTCAATCCCCACTCTGTGCGTTTCCCCCCCACTGTCACTGTCCTTAAATCTATTAGATCCACGTCTGTGTACTCACCCCCTTTGACCGCAACCCCCTTTGTTGATGTTTTTGCCACCTCCTTATTCTGGCGTGTATATTTTGTTGCTCCATGTTCCACTCTCCTCTCACCCCTTTCATCATTCTTCTTCTTCACTACTTCGCCGCCTTTTTCCGCTCGTTTCCTATTAAGCTCTTCCATTACTTCTTCGCTCACCTTTGCTAATATCCTCTCCTCTTATTCTTTTCTCCCCCATATTCCCCTTCCCTCTTTAGTATGTTCTCTATAACCTTTCCCTCTTCATATTTCCACGCGCTTTCTGATATAATCTTCTTTTTCCACAGTCTCATTTCCCTGTCGTTTTCTTCCCGCTCCTCCTCCTTCCTTCTCACCTCCCTTTGCTCCGCGCGCGTGCCACCCTTTCTGCTATTGCCCGAATGCGCGCTTCTTCCTTTCTTCTGCTTGTTCCTTCATACCTGCTTTTTCTACCTTATTTGCTTTCTTTTCCTCCTGTCTTTCCCGTGTTTCTTTCTCGAACTGTCTGATCAGTGCACTTCGCACGTCCCTCAATTCCGCCAACCTTTCCTCCAGCATCTCTTCCTCTTCTTGTAACAGTCATCCCTCTCTCCTTTTACTTACCTCGTGCCCTGTCTGTGCGTTATCCATCTCTTCCTTTCTTACCTTCCTCACTGCATCCTCCTCTTCCCCTGTTAGTGTCCCCCGGAGCTTCAAAAGCACCTGCGCTGCTATCCTTCATCTGGCCCTATGTTTGTGAAGTTTCCCACAGCCCTCCTTCTGCCCCCCTCTTCTTCCTGTGTTGTGGTTGAATCTGCCGTACCTGTCGCGGCCATCCCTTTTTGGCAGCTATCTATTGGGGCGTATGGTGGAGGGCTGTACGCGGGGTTTGAGTACCCTTCAGCAGCCGTTAGTTGCTGTTGGGCGGCTTCTCTTAGTTCTGTTAGTGGATATAATCCCCCTTCCTCCTTCTTCACTACCTTAGCCATGTTCACGTCCTCTGCCCCCTTCTTTTCCACCCTTGCCTCTGCTACCGCAAACGATTCTTCTGCCTCCTCCTCACTTTCTTCAGTGTTGGGTGGGTTTTTACGTGACGTACCCCCACACCCTCCTTTCACCTTCTCCTCTTTTATCTCCTTCTCTTCCCTTATCCCTTTTTCCTCCTTCACCTGCTGTACTGCGAACATCCCCGGGGCTCCTGGTGTACCCCCCTGGAACATCTTCCAGAGATCAAAAGCCTCTAAATGGTTTGCTTACTTTTTCCCTTTGTATGTGTTGTGTAGGTATATCAGCAGGTAGTGTTGGGTAAACGTGTCGAAGCTGCAGTTGGGCGGCCACGGTACCCTTATTTTGTTGTCTGTTCCTTGTGTCCACTCAATACTGTAATTTATAATTTCCTCTTTGTGTGGTGACAGTGTCGTGAAGATGTGCTGGAGTGGTGTAGTTAAAGCGCTTGCTCTGAACCCCAACACTGCTCCTGCCCCCGACCCATAGTACGTGTCCATGTTACAATTTTACTTTTCTCAACGTCAACATTTTACCTGGCCCCGTAAACTGGGGACTTTCGACAGGCCGCTGAAAAGGAAGGCACTCTCAATTTTACAATAATTTGCTTTTACTGTTCTTTCTTCCCGATGTTACAACTACGGCCCCCTTCGGCCGTGGCACACAAAGCCCCTGCGGCTATGTGCCCTGTGCGGCACGCCTTTGAGCTTCCCCACCTTCCTGTGCTGCCTGTATTTGGCACACCTTCAATTTAGTTCCTCCTCCTCCCCGTTTCTAATGCCTGCTCAGTCCCCTCCCTCTTCTGGTGCAACCCCTTTGTCGAGCGTGGCCGGTGTTCTCTGTGCACGGCCACCTCTCCCTCGGCTCCTCCCCCGTCGAGCGCGGCCAGCGATGTCCGTGCGCGGCCACCTCTCCCCCTTCGCCCTTACCCTTTCGTACCTCCTGCCATCGACCACCCCAGGATGAAAACGAGACAGTCGTCTAGTCCTATACAAGCCCTATGGGTGACGTCCCCAACCTCTACAAGATATTACAAGTACATACTATTTTAGAACCTCTGATCGTGCGCTATCATCTAACACCCTTATTCCCCTTTAACCCCACAGCTGCCTTCCCACTACGTCTGGAGTGGAGTAATCAACAATCAATTACTTAGTATAATCGGACTGCGCATGCTGCGTCACCTCGTGTGTGATACGCCCCCTCTCTAGGGGAGCTTAACCAGCCAATTATCTTCCGCACTCGAGAAACAATCTAGCTACCTCCTGCGGGAAAACATCATCTAGCTAACGAGCTTCAACACTCAATTAGTATTGATCCACATCTACTCATTGATCTACAACATCAATTCATAGGAAAGCCATGCCTCCCTTGTACAGGTGTCCGCGATCTAGACCAATCCGCGCCCTCTAATAGTCCCACGTGGGTGCTTGAAGCCCCACCCAATATACTTCGTGATGATGTAGCGTACGGCCCTCGTGCCTGTCCCGCTACACCTCACAAATCTATCGCCGCTTATCAGTCGAAATCAGTTTCCACACACTGTAACAACTGTTAGGCAGAAACCTGTGCAGTTCCCTTAGGGAACACTGCAAAAGATTTAGGACTACAGGTGTTAGCAGTAAACCCACTTGGTAGCAGTCTGTACCACCCAGATTTACCTGGTAGCTGTGGCTGAGCAGTCAGACTTCCCTCAAGAAGAGTTAGGCAGTATGCAAAGTATACACAATAGGCACTCAGACACAATAATACAAGCAAACACTGACCAGAGCTTTGGTATCAAAGTATATAATTATTTATTTAAAAACACACTGTTTGAAACACTCCAGCACTCTTATTGTAAAACACTCTAAACACAGTTACTATTATATTATATACACCCCTTACTCCTTATCAGATGAGTCTTAGTAAAACACCACTTATTTTCATACAGAGGTGAGCGCTTAACTAGATGGCACTCCAACAAGTTTGTGAAAAAGGGAGGGAAAAAGATAGAATATGGAAAGGTACACCAGTCTAGGATTTAGGAACACTGTTAGCAAGGTAGAAGAGCAAAAGTCACTGGTGAGCCAAAGTCCAAAGGCTGGGCCCGCTCTTAGAGAGAGCAGAGCACAAATGCGCCCAAGATCACACAGTTACACTAGGCTTAGAAAGTCTTGCAGAGAGTTCAAAAGGAGTTTAGAGAGGCTCAGAAAAGTTTAGCCAGGGTGTCCCAGGCTAACCCAGGTTCGAAAGCCGGGGACTAAATCTACCCCGTACAGTCGGTGGCAAGGGAAGCCAGGCGGGACACGATACCTTAAGTGGGAAGGATCCTCCAGCGGTGGCAGTTGTTCCTGGCCGTGGTTGCAAGTCACGTCGTCGTCCAGGGGAAGAGAAGATCTCGACTTGGAGGAAAGATGAAGGTCGTTGCACTGCCAGGGAAGAAACCAGCCGCGGCGTTTTCCGGTTAAAGGTAGTACCTTTTAATTTGCGGTCATGGTAAAATGTGGTATCCCGGTTACTGGGGTGCTTGGCACAGGCAAGGCGGCCACGTGATATGTCGGGAAGGCGAAAAGACGGTGAACCTGGTTATCCCCACCAGTCAAAGGAAGAAGACTCTCCGGCGGGATATCTCCTCTGTCGTTGGGAAAAGTGGTGAGACGGTTCTGCAGGGCTCCACCGGTGGTGTCGTCGTGGCAGGTCGGCTCAGCTTCTCCCTCGTCGGATTCTTAGGTCCTGTTGCGACTTCTGAAGTTCCAGTCCCCAAAACCCTGCTTTTATGCAGAAAACCCCCATTCACTCAGCCTAGCTGTCACTCATACATGCTAAGTGGTGAGCCGGCCGGCTCACCACTTGGGCCAATCAGGACGGAGTGTGACTTGAGTTGCCTAGGCAACTCAGTCCAGGGGGCCTAAATCCCCCTCCACCCCTCCTAAGTACCCCAGACAGAGTGGCACCACTTTGGAGGGCTTCTGTGGAGAAGCCCGTCAAAAAGTGGAACAAAGGGCTCGACTTGGGTTGGAGTAACAGAAGAGAACACAAACACCATTTTAGAATCAAGTTTTGGCAAAAAATACCAACCAGAGAATTAATATTAATTAAATAAACCGGCGGTATGTTCGAGGCTACCGTAAATAATTAAATAAAGATAGTAGCCTAAAACAATGGGAAATCCCATAGGAAAATATTCGCGGTTGAATATAAAAAGTAGCATCCACTGCCACCAGCCAAAACTCGATCAGGGGGGACGGAGACATGCCCCCTCGACTAACAGACCCCGGGGCCATCTAATTGCCCCAGTCAGTACGTCCACAATATGATGGTTTGTACTGGTTCTGTTCAGAATTTAAGACTAGTAAAGTCAATGGTGACTTTACATGCCCTGGGAGACAGTAGTCAGTCCCAGGGTATGGAGTCTATACTGGGGGGTCACTATGACACCCCTGTGTTACTGCACTGAGGGTGCGGTGTAACACACATCACAAAAACACATGAAGCCCTATGGGGTAAAAGACCCCATAGCCCATTAAACACATCTAGATTCAAAGAAACAAACTCAAATCATGTCCAAGAGTGAGGGTAAAAAAGTCTCACTCTTGGCAGGAGAAAAAAAATAAACCCCAAAAATCCAGCAAAGCTGCTGGGGGACTTACTAGGTTAGGAAATTCAGCCTAAACAGAGGATTCTCCCTAACAACAACCACCCGCCACCCTCTTTACAATTCCTCCCCCCTCCCGCACAACGTTACATTGCTGATTGGGTGTGCCATACTCACCAAGTCCTCGTGAGCTGGGGCTGCTCAACTGCGGGCACCCTTCCAAAGCGGCTCGCCACCTCCCCTCGTCTGGACCACGTCTGGACACTCGTCAACCGCGGGCGGGATACTTCTCAAGTCGGCTCCTGATGGCCAATGTCCGGATTGCGCTGTGCGGTCGTCTCGCAGTTCTGCAATGGTCCTGTAGTTTTTGAAAGGGGGCAGCGGCAGAGGGGGCCGCACGGCAGGGTTGCCTCGTTGCAAGAGGCCTTGTAGTTGAAATTCAGGTTAGGTAGACCTCGAACAGATCTCAGCAGTGCCTCCAACCTGTCGGGGTGATTTCCCGGGGGCCGGAAGAGCCGTCCGCGGACCACTGGGGCTGGGGAGGCCCCAACTCCTCCCGCGTCCCAAAAGGAGTATGAGGCACACACAATAGCAAAGTAATTACTGCTGTTTATTATAGTAACGGCAGGGATAGTTCTCAGCTCGTATTCACCCGGAGAGACTCTCAGCGTTAGTGGGGCTCGCAGGCCCTTTTTACCATAGTATGATGCGCTACTTGCGTCACCTGGGAAAGTTGTCACAAAACCTAACAGCACTTCGGGTTGGCTCCCTGAGTGGTAGGGTCAGTATGGTAACATTTAGCAGAGAGGATTATTGAATAAGGACAGGTCAGGTGGTACACTTGGGTTGTCCCTAACAGTTGCTACACCGAAATTGTTTCAAGGGGACACTTGGTGATTGGCTAGCCAAAATGGCGTCAGTGGTGAGCCCCTCGTATTCTGATTGGTTCCCTCGCGAGCCCCCAAGCCTGAGACCATCGCCATTCCCAGCTCGCGATGTACCTGGTGCTGGCTACAATGTGCAACTATGTGTTAGTGGCGGACAATGGACAGGTCTGACTAGTGGCTGATGTGCATGTCTTTCCCATCGCTGTAGGTGTCCAACTTGTCGCTTCGTTGTTGCAACCTGCGTCCCAGACGTGGGACTCCGGCAACTTTCTGTCTCGTAAGTTTGGCATCTTGTCAGTTCGGCTTGGTCACGTGTGGAGAGACCGTGGCTGGAGCAGAATTGTGAGCTTTTGATTTGTATTTTGGCTCTGAGGAGCGCTTGGTGATGGCAGGTGTAACCTTGGTGCCGGGAGCGCGGCATGTGCAAGCATGCATACACAAGCTCTTCAGGCGTCTTGCGTTTCTGCTGTGCTGTAGGAGGCAATGTGAAAAATAACAACGATGCATATCTGTGGGTGTACCAGTCCGCTGCGCCATAGCACTGAGTATGTTCTTCGTGTGGGTTGGTGTGAGTGTGCAGTGTGCATGGTGGCACATGTGTTCTTGTCTGTTGGCTATGTCGTCATGGCATCTCTAACGATGATGATGTTTGTGGCTATTGTCTAATCGAGTTGGTCCATGAGGATGATTTTGGCTTGACCAGGATGAGGTAGTGGGCAGGCTCCCCGAGTGTGTGGGCCGTGGACACATGGGGTCCTGTCGTCTGGTGATGAAGTGAATGGGTCGAACTCCTCTCGCGGGGGGTGCTTGGGCCTTGATGTCCTGGGGCATGGTTTGGATGAGAATGAGGCGAGGGTATTTTCCCATTTTCCCACTTCACCGGTTTCACCGGCAAGGCTACCGCCAAACCTATAATGAGGCCCATGGTCTTTTGGGACCCATTTTTCATTGGGAGGAATACCCCTGTCCTTGAAAGAGAAGACTTTCTTCCAAGAATCCTCCAAGGATTCTTCCCCTTCAAACTGGAGGACGCAGACTTCCTCCACAAAATGGGTCTTCTTTGTCCCTGGTTTCTCCTATTTACCCTCTGTTCCCTCGTTTGCAGCTTTTCGGGGGTAGGCGATTTGGGTTCAGGTTTAGAGGTTTCGAGGGGATTTTCACGGCAAGCTTCCTCTAGGGCTTTGAACCCCCACTTGCTAGTTGTCGGGGTTCTCTCCCCGTCATTGTTCTGGGGTGCCAGATCCTTGGTTTGAGCTGTTCTGAGCAGCTATGTTCACCTGAGGGTTCTGCTGAGCCCTTAACATGCGACTCAAATCTTGGGTCAAGCTCTAGACTTGGAGCTCCAGTTGTGACACCCTCCCCGGCTGATACAGGGCTCTTTGGTCAAATCTTTGTTGCTCTCGGGAAGGGTAAATGTCCCTTCTCCCAGAGTAACTTTGATATGGAATATTTCTCTAGTAGCCCTCCTTCCTTTGCATCCCTTCACCTGGATTTGGGGGTCTAGACTCCTGAAAGCGGGGAGAGAAAGGAGGGTTGTTTTGAATGTTGTGGTTTTGGGGGTACGTAGGGAAGACATTTAAAGTATATGGTAGAAGATTACAGCCCTCCTGGGGGAAGTTTGGAAGGAAATTGAGAGGAAGATTTCCTGGAGCCGTACTTACCTGGTTGGATCCACCCCCCTGAGCCGGGGGAGTCCAGAAATACCCCAAAATGGGTCTATTCCCCTTGTACCTCGGGCTGATGTGGGTGGCAGAGTCAGGTGACTCATTTGTGGGGTACCATTCCTGGCTACCACCTGCTTGGGACTGGTCAGAGGGTCTTATTTGCCTCTGGTTTTGTTGATTATTGGGAGGTGTATTTTTAGGCACCCCTATCTCTAGGTCCAAAATGGGGGTAACCTTCACCTCCGCCACCTTGGCAGCAGCTGGGGTGTTGGTTGGTTTGAGATTTTTGGGGGAACTCTTGTTTTCTATTGGCTTTTGGACCTCATAGATCTGGGTAGTTTGCTCTATTACCCAGTCCAGGGTCTTTTCATCGTGGAAGTCCCTAACCAGCTGCGTCATAACGTATTTATGAAGTGCATGGAAATAGGTATTGATGAACTCCCTACTGTTCGTACGCAGCTGCCTAGTGGTTTGTGCAAATGCCCGCTCCAATTCTTGGACAAATTCCCTCGGGCCTGATCCTCTCCGCACTGCAGGTTGTAGGCTGCCTTGCAAGCCTCCTGGGGATTTCGGTGCACGGAGAAGTGCTTCAAAATGGCCACCTTGTAGGTAGACCACCTTGAGTGATTCTGATCCTCAAGCCCAGCAAAGAAGCTGGAGTATTCAGGGGAGAATGTCCATTTGGTAAACTCATTGGAATTCAGATAATTTTTAATGCCAAATGAAGTCTTCATCTGGTCATACAGATTCAGATGCTCCCAGACTGAGTACTTGGCATTTTTATGGTACAAGGTCATGGAGTTTCTACTGGCTTTTATTTGCCTAATGGGGTCTTTTACCAAAGTTCTTTTTTGTTTGGCAGCCTTCTTTTTCCACTGCACCCGAGTCCATTCGCCCTCAGACTCAGAGCTGCTGCTATGTAAAGTCCTATCCCAACCCTCTAGGTGCTCCCTGATTCTTAAAGACTGAAAGTTTCTCCCAGAATGACAGGGCATAGTCTCTTCTCCCCTGTTATACTGTGGGATCTCTAGGTCACTTCCCTGGGACTCCCTCTTTCGAATGTGGATAACTCCTCCCACCTCCCTGATTGGGTGGAGGTTTTCAAGATGCTCTTTTGGGGCCTAAACTCGGACTCCTTTTTATCTGCAAAGTGGACCAGGTGATTCCTTTGTAGCTGATGTGTCTGCCAGTCTAACTCCCTGATTTTCTCTTCATAGGAATCTTCCTTGTCAGATACATTGGCCAGAATATTTTTTAACATAAATAGGGATGCACTCCCATCAATTTCTGATGAACACTGGCCTGCTGGCTCAATCATGCTGTGCCTATTTGAGTCCGGCTGCCTCATGGTTCCCGGTTCTTGTGAACCTGTGGACAAGAAGTTAGCAGTGCTTTGCGCATACAGGGTGGCAAGTTGGCTTGAGGCCCCTGGTACAGGGGGCCAAAACCATGATTAGGGATTGCCCTGTCACACTCTAGCTGTTTGGGGCACCTCAAGTCCTTATTAAACCTAGCACATTATTTTTCTATCCTCTCGAATTTCTCTTTCTCAGCCCCTATTTCTTGATAGCATGCAAAGGCCTGAGCCTTGTGCTCTGCTATCAGGGCTTGACTGGCTTTTGTGACTTTACCTTTTGCTACTACTTGGCTCTGGAGTCCCCTGTTCTCATCACCAAGGGCCTCATTTTCTTTCTGTGCTTCTTATATCATCTGGAAATATTCAGACCATTTCTGTTGCAGGAGATGCATCTCCTCAATCTGCGCATTTTTGATCTGTGTTGTCTGCTCTAGATCACATTTTATTTGTGTTATGTGCCCCATGAATTTTTCATTCTCTAATTTTATGTTAGTCCATTCCTGAAAACATGACTCACTTTTCTCCAGGTCTGTTTCCACTTCCTGGAATAGGGCCTCTTTTTCATGATAAAGTGTGCAATTCAGTTCACTAAAGTTATCTCTGCTGTTTCATAGCGCTTGACATCTGGCGCTCTTGATCAAAATCTGCTTGGGATGGACCTCTTTAATGATTGACTTGCTATTCTCCTCTTCCAATTGCTTGATCTGCTTTTGTAAAGCGCCCATGTCCTCTAAGCAGATTCTATTGTATGTCACTTGTTGGGTCAATTTTAGTTGACTCTGTTTCGGGGAATCAACCCTTTCTTGGCACTCTTCCTTTAGTGCAGATAATTGGGACTCCTGCTTTGAATTATTTTGTTGCTGTACTGTGAACTCCTCCTTTTGCTGCTCGATGAGGTTTCCTAATTCTAACTCTGAATTTTGGCTCTTTTGCATTTTCTCCTCTACCTGCCATAACTCACTCTGTGTTTCATTTTAAAAGTCAGACTGATTTTGCACAGACGTTACACTTTCTTGGTACTTTTCTTCCATGACTATCATATGGAATTACATATATGCATTGGGTTAGACCATTTTAATTTGTTCATCTTTGACATTCTGCATCATATAGAAGTTAGTCAGGCCTTGATGTAACAAGCCACTGTCCTGCCACACATCCATACTTACAGATGTCACCTGTTGCATCATACTAGATAGTCAGGTTTCATGTTTTTGTTCTGCCCATTCCCCTCTAATGAATACTTTGGATAGGAGGTGCAGTCTAGCCATTTTAATTTCCCCGGTGCTCATTATGAAGAGTGTTCTACTGCTGGTGGGTTATTTATGCAAGGGCAAAATCTCCACCCTGCTCTTGCCTAGTTTAGGGTTACAATGTATTATTTGGCCACACCGCTCTAATACCTAGGGTACAAGTTTCGCTAGTGCCTTCACAGTGTAACACAGCTTTCTAGCAACTAAAGTAACACTACCTTCAATGGATTAGTCTGCTGTGTTGCACTGTCACGGGTGAAAATTCTTCTCTCAATCCCGGACGAGCCCCCACTTTCTCACAGTTTTATTACACAGCACACTCCAGCCAGGCACTCCTTCCCTGACAATGAAGGTGGCGTGCAATAAAGCACTTTTTATTTTTAATGAATCACAGATTCTTTTTTTAGTAGGCCTCCAACTCGTCTCGGACCCAACTTCCACAAACACCCCGTGTCAAAATGGACCAGGAATCAGGCCTGTGTGCACCAATAGATATTTATTAATTTATTATTTAATGAAAAAGAAAAATCCAACAATTTTAAATCCACTAATGTTGTGGTACATAATTGCACAAATCTCTAAAAAAAACAATTTGGTTAAAATATATTGTTACAATTCTGACAATCTTTAATGGCAACACAGAAAAAGAGCAATTTTAGAAAGAGATCACACCAGGGTTTAGCTCTCCCCCCTGCAACACTCACCCCCAAACATTAGCTAACTTGAATGCTTTGAATGGAAGGCAGTGGCAAGGAGTAGGGATAGAGAGAGAAAATCGGATTCTAAGTAAAGCCCACAACCCAGGATGGGAGGCCAGCAAAGAGTGAAAACCCATTTTTAGAGCAAAACAGCAGAATCGGATTTTGATTATTACTCACACGGTTATGGGGCAGAATGAAAGGAAATTTGTGTTTCTACACTTGAAGAGATAGGGAAGCTCCAGGGCAATGTAGAAATAAAGTAGGATCAGTTTTGGGGAGAAAGCAAATGCAAAAGGAAAAAATACAAACGGAATATGGAAAAATTTTTACACTGGATTTACAATGACATGCTGCTCAGGGAAGGGGTTTAGCTCAGAATAGGAAACTCAGTTTTCATTGACATGGACAGAGACACATAACAGACTTGTAGGCAAAAGGGATTGCTCTCAATGGGACTACGGTTTGAGGTTTTTATAGGACAGATGCAAATAGGAATTTGTGGGGTAATGCACACAATACATGGGCAAATTCGGTTTTCAGTTACAAGGAGACTAATTCTTTTGAGGCAACACTTTAATGACTTTGATTATTAAAGAAAGACACCAGGGACAAGGGGGTTCATTTCAAACTTTAACCCAATTGTATCGTGAATTTCAGTGCAGAATTAGTTGATTTACTTAAGAAAACTCACTATGTGGCACAGGGATAGGCTTTTGAAGGCCTTTGGCCCCTTCCAAGATGGCCCCAGGCTGAACCCAACAGTGGTATTCAACATGGCCCCTAGAGGGCCACCGTGTTGATTTCCATGGTGGTATAGTGGTTCTGGGAGAGCCCAGGGCTATATAAACCCCGCCCTGGGCCAAACCCAGTGCTTTGCGTTTTCTTTGGCTGCCAGCGTGACGCTTGCCTGTCACAGTCCTGCTTTATTCTGCACGACGGATCAAGATTCTGGATTTCTATCAGCACTACGTGTCAAGGCATCTCTCAAAACAGCTGAGTCTTCACTACTGAGTCAAATCCTAACCTGAATCCGGATCGTGGGACTCTTCAGACTTCTTCTGCAACTCGCCTGCTGTTTCCACCTACACAACAGAGTTCTGCATCCCGCTCCGCAGCGCTTGCTGGATTCCACCAGTGCGATGGCATTCTGCATCCCTCTCACCTGAAAAGAAACAAAGAAAGACAAAAAGACATGTGGTAAGTGCCGGTCGTGTCATTAACCCACCCGCCACCCTCGTGACACTTACCTGAACCAGCAGCAGCGCCGTCTTCATCTACGCCTCTCTTTCCCATCGGGGTGCAGAACTAAGCAGCGCTGAGGCAAGGAACAAGAACTTTACTTAGAACTAAAAACAACAATACTACAGGCGGCGAATAAGGGGGTCGCAGCAGGTCTGGGCACCCATTTCACCAGTGGAACAACTGGAACTGTCACACCCCAGTGAAGGAACTGGGGGGGAGAGTACCGGGGGAACTACAGAGCTCAGTGATAGGAACTGAGCTGGACTGTAACGAGCCCTGTGAGGAAACCGGGCTATAAAGAAACTAAGACACTTGGTGCAATACGCCTCGGAGGTGCAACATAAAGGTGATCATTGATCCTGATTCCTGTACCTCCAGATCACTCCTGCCCCTCCGACCGCTGGGTGAGTTCACCTGCAGCGAGCAGAGCGGAGGGAGAGTTTTGGGCATCAACGGAAGGCATTCACAGACCGGACCAGAGTTCGCCAACAGACCGGACCAGGCACTCCTGCAGGGCCCCAGAGGTAAGCGTTACAGCTGCCTCCTCTCCATCCTCCTTCTCCTGTCTCCTTGGATTTTTGTGTGTCCTCTGCCTTAGTACAGTCCCCCTTATAGAGCCCAAATGACATCATTCACTTTACAATCTAGGAGGAGTACTCTATAATTACCTCTACCCCTCAGATAGGACAGTTTACCATTCCTCTCTCCGCCTGCTGGCATGATTGGTCCAAGGGAAGACAGCACCATCTGTCTGTTGGCATTTCATTCTCCTTCTTTGTTCTCTTGGCCACTTCTTGACAAAAACCCAGTTATGTCTCATAACTTCATATTTCTACTAGCCCCTGACATATGCGTTAGATACGTGGTTTGAGGGGGTCATAGGAAATTGGGTAAGCTGATCGCCAACTCTGTTCGAGGTAGCATGGACCTTTGGCACATTTTTGTTGTTTTCTTAAAATTTATAATTGTTATGACTTTGCAAATGATCAAGCATATTCCTAATTACACTTTCCATCTTTCCATCAAATCTCATACTTGTCACATTTTCCGAGCAGCCGGAAACTAGTCTTAACTGGCCATTTCAGTCCCCAAAGTCCTAGGAAAATGCACTCTAGCTCTTAAAAACCACCTGTAAATTACATAAAAACATAGCATAAAACAAAATTATTTCTCATTCTAATTGTTACAAAAATGCCTAAAAATGTATTCAGTCCTTTAATGTCAATTTGGGAGATCTTTCACCCTCCGTGGGAGGAGAGCTTTATCCCAGATAGCCGGTCACCAGAGATTTTGATTGCCCCCTTCAAGTTGTCAGTTTGTCCTTGGTAGTGGGCGCAGGAGGAACTCGCACCTCCCAGTCAAGTTTTTAGCCACACTTGCTTTCCTTGAAGTCCCTGAGCACCTGCCTTCAAGTCTGGTAGAGCAGGACATTATAAGGCCTTTAGTACATCACATGTCATTGCAGGCTGATTCACTAGTAGGTGCAACTTTCAGTGGAGAGAAAGGCTTTCAATTGAGAAGTTTCCTGCCTGAGCCCAAAAACTGTTTTTTCCCAGTATTGTTAGCCTCTTCCAAGGTGATTGAAGTCTTTTGGGTGGGAACATAATGTACATTGCTTAGTCAAACCCCCCTCCCCCACAGCATATTTCACTGACATTACTGTGGGGTCAAAGCTATCCTTCCGCAGTGGGTTTTTAAAGTCATGTCTTTATTTTTTTTACACGTGTGCAAGCCGTTTCTGTATCTGATGCTTGAACTCCTGTCTTGTATGTCGTGGAATTCTTTAATTTGTCCTTTTTGAGTGAGTTTGCATTTGCTGTTGCTCCATTGACAATGAGGGTAGGCTCCCTGCCAGAGGGTTCTTTGATTTGACACTGAATAAAAGAAAAAGTCAAGCCATTGCCATTTTTCATAGGCAATGTTTTAAAGGGCAGATGTTCAAGTGAAATGGAAAGAATAAGACGTGTCTGGTTGTCAGATTGCAATTCTTGCCCCTCATGTGTAAAAAGTACAATAAGGTAGTTTTTGATGCAGTGCCTGACTTTGTCATTCAGGTGAAACAAAAGCAATGCAGGGAGGGTTTTTTGGATTGCAGGGTTCAACTGCTTGCCACTCATGTGACAAGGAAAGCAAAGCATAGGCATTTTTGGTGCAGAGTTTCAATGCAGTTTTTCAAATGAAGATTTGTGTAAAATCTAGCAAGTATTTGATAGTTATTCCAGTACACGTTTTCCCCCATAAACTGGTATACTTTCCACCTTACAATTAATTTACACATTGTTTTATCAATAGCTTTACATGTATAATGTTTTTTTACAGTTTGTGTACTATCTCTTTGTGCTGATTCTGAACTACTCTTTGAGGTGTTATCTCTTAATTCCTCTAAAGCCTCTCACCCACACAGAAGAACCCCAAATTGGGATACTTCTCTGAAAGTGTAGCCGAGGGGTATTTCTTCTATTCATTTGGCTGGCGGTTGTCCTCTGCTAGGAGGGAAGACAATACATAGGACTTTAGGGAAGAAGAAAAGGAAAATAACAGAAGGTTCTAGTGTCATGGATCTTGGTTTACCTGTAAAATATACCACAAGTAAATACCTATAAACAAGAACAGCATTCCCAGAAAGATTTTTGCAGGACTGGAGTTCCCCTTTTTTTTTTACTTCGCCACAACCTTGTACAGATGCAATGTCAGAAGGGAAATTTACTTTAGCCACCATCTTACATGGGCCCTGTTGATGTACTAACTTTCATGACAATACTATAGTTTTAGTAACAGACAGGGCACTGTCCCAGCTTTCTTTTATTCAGGTATCTGCATCCCAAGCTTTGGACTCAGAGAGTGCTCCCTAGACTTGAATGACTTAGCCCAGCTCCCACTGAGTCACTCTGACAAAACACCCCCCTCTGAGAATTGTAGCAGTGACCCCATAAAATATATCTATATCCTTGCAGCATGCCATAGATGCATGGCTCCACCCTCAGACAATTCAGTCACTGCATTTGTACATCACATTGCAACTGAATCTGGCAAAGCTAATGAATCTTCAACTTCAATTGCATCATATGATCATTATAACTTACTGTGCGTGTGAGTAGGGCCGCACTATGTCCTTTTGCCCAGATCCTGTAATACAAATGGAAATCACTGTAGGTTTGGCTGAGTGGGCAATGCACCCCCCAATTGACTCTTCAGGTATACCAACTCAACCTGCACCATGCCAGCTCAATGCATATCGTGGAAGGACCGCATGCTTTTAGCCATAGTCTTGGTGGTTGTACCTTAGTAGAGACCTTCCCGTAGGTGAACTGTCTGCTGGAAACCACTCCCTGAATCACTTCATTCTGGGTGGCAAGACAAGTTAGTTCCCTCATAATAATGCTGGTGTCATCACCCACCATAAATAAAGCCAGGTCCCTTCTTTCTCGTGTTTGCCCACAAGGCATGCATATTAAACCAGACTGACAGCTTCTTCTGTGCTCATTGCCAGGAGCACACCACCCGGTGGTGCATGTGCATCATGTGGATACATCTGCACTGAATCAGGTGGTCTGTTTTGGGCTCCCTGCTGTCTGCTTCCCGGGCGCTGCAGAGAAGGACGGGTGGAGCAGAAGCTCATTGGCTGCTCATGCTGAAGCACTCACTACTGCCTGGGGGGGTACGGGGTCCAAGGTAAGTGTGCCATGTAGTTGTCTGATGCTGACACCTGCACTGCTCAATTCCCTGGGCTGAGGGGACACAGAGGACCTTCTTTCTTTCCCCGTGATTTTATCTGAGAGGAACATATGGTAAGAGGCCAATGATCTGCTCACTTCTATGTTCTCATGTACTTCTTCCTCGGTTTCAGTACTTTCCATCGGGCCCAGGGCAGGTCTTCTTCATGTCATCCACTATTGATGCCAGAAGGGCTGGGGCACTGCAATTCCTTTCCAGCTCAACACTGACATCCTGTCTGGCCTCCCCTAGCTCGGACATTTAGGGAAAGACTTCCAAGGCACCTTCTCCACAAACTGCAACTCAAATCAACAGATCCAACAGCCCCATCCCTTGTTGCATCACCTGGCCATGACGATATTATTTGCGATCAAGTCCTGCAACTGTGTGTGCAGTCGCAGTGCATAGACCCACCCTCACGTCCACACTGAAAATGTAAGCATCACACATTATGAGAGATGGACTTGGACACCTTTGGATGTAGTAGGTGGGAAGCAAACTCCCAATCTGCCACCAGTCTGTCAAGGTACTACTATCTGTATATGCCCGCAGTAAGCGACCTATGGGGTATTCGGGTCCCTCATATCTTGTTAAAGGCACGCCAGTCTTTGGGGCTCATATTGCATGGTATGGCCCTCGCTCTGGATCTATAAAGCTGTACTTGACACCAGGATGCATGATAATGGATCTCATCAAGATGACATAAGCGCCATCAATGACAAAACATTGAGAATATCAGATTAATTGAATTTAGCATATCAATCGGCATCTGATGAGAGGCGATGGACAGCTGCTACTACATAATTGAGAAGGTGATTCGATGCAGATTTTATGCACTGCACCGATTTGGTTTACACAAAGACAATGGCATGTTTGTATGCTTGAGTTAGCACTATTATACCTGAACTGTTAATTCCTATTTCTGTTATATTTATCATGAAATGATGTAGATCAATATGTTATTGTATTGGTCGCTTATTAAGTGGGGACGCCTGATGGGATAGCTCCTGACATAAAATCCGACCCTATAATTCCGGGGACAAAAAACAGGCTCATTTCAAAATCTTTTATTGAAGTAAAATCAATGGAAAGGTTGTCCCCAAGATTCATGAAGGGTAAGTAACCAAAATAATACACAATTACAGGCAGCATGTATATACAACAACATTAACCTACCTGCATTCATCTCGCTATTTCTTGCACACATGCTAGCATTTACATAATGAAATCTCTGTATGTTTAGTTCTAATTAGCAATAGGCATTCTAGTCCTTCTGCCGCTTGCCGGTCACTATATCAAAATTCTCTCTGGATTTCAAAACATCCCCAAATTACACAGTTAAATTTGCAAACGAATCATAGAACTTTTATTTCCACAATAACACTGGTAAATGCTAGAGCCGAAGTACTGTTACATGTTTCACATTTCCATGTAAATATGGCCCTGTGCGTTGTTTGTGTGTTTACTTAAATAAGCTTATCATGAATTGAATCAGAAAGGTTTTAGTTAGGGATGCAGTGTTATCGCTTCAGAATGCACACAATCTCTGCTAACCGAAATTACCTGGGAGGCTAGTTTTAGGATTTTGTTAGAAAGGTATAAGTGCCCTTCACCTTTTATTTCTCAGATTAAGTACAAGTGGCGACAGATTCATTTTTTGTATTATGTAATCAAGAGTGATGGGATTTAAATTCACATAATTTTCTGTGGGAGTAGAATTGGCACAATTAAACTTGTGGTAGGGCAGGGGAACACACCTAATTCTGCAATGAGTTACAACTATGCTCCTTTCACAAGGACAACTACATGTTCACAATTTGTGAGGCTAGTCCTTCTCATGTCCATTTGTCCAAATACCAATTCATTTTCTCAACATGAATGAATATTCTTGCAATAGATTAGTCTTGACAGTGTCTTAGTGCAGGTGCAGTGTGCAACACATGTAGGGAAGTACAAGCTGCAGAGTTTCTATCAGCATGGAGATTTGGTCATTTTTAGTGTTAGTGATTCTGTCATTTGTCGCAGTGTTTCAGGTCATCTTCAAATGGGACGTTGTTTTGCTTGCTTTAGTTTTGGCAGATCTTAGAGAACACTAGGCTACAAAGCACATGGCGGAAAAATGGGCGGCAAAGACATTATTGCTGGTTTCAATTAGAATAAGGGCCTCTTGCCATAATAGCCAGTGTCCTGCCATTTTTAACTAGGTCTCATCACAATGTGTAGATTTGTAATTTGGGGCACTAGGCCACAGTTCTGAGCTTCGGTCTTTCGATTTAATAAACTTTATACTTGCTTCCCCAACAAGTGTTCAGCATGTCAATGTCCGTGGAATAAGGGTGAGGTGCAGCACACATATTAATTATTGTTCAAGGGTTAGCTGTATCCGGGAAGCTTTTAGTGAAATGTAGAATAACGGTTTGTTTTTGACGATAGATAAAATACAATAGTTGCAAAAGACATATTTTGGTGGGAACAGAGCCTTGGGTGAAGGCATTGCCAAAATGTCAGAACTAGATTGTGGTCATACTGCCCCCTAGGGAGTGATGGGACACTTGGGTTTACAGTAGGATGGCTTCAAAGAGTGAATACATGAGACATTAATTTCCAAGGAGTGGAGCCCACAGTTATGTTTTTATGAAGCCACCTAGTTCCCAAGAAATAGCAACATGTTTCAAAATGGGAGTTATACAAAGTGTTGCAGAAGTAAACCACTACGAGGCCTGAGAACTGCCTGGGATTGCCAAATTGGCTGAGCACATGGGAGAGGCTATTCCTGTGTCTGATTTGTTGATTTTACTGTTCACACCCACCACACCCACTATATGATTGAGTCGTTTAGGTGGGACTGCACATCAGCAGTTACATGAACATGTCTTGTCCAATGAGGGAATGCTATTTTAGTAAATGTTACATGTAAACCTTTGGCCAATCAGGATGAAGCATTATCTGCAGACTTAAAAATGGTGTCATTCATAAGGGGCTTTCTTAGGATGTCATGGATAATGTACTAACCCATAGGATCTATTAGATGTATATTGTGTTTTTATTTCTCTATAGGTGGGGGCCAATGGGAAACATGGGATTAACATGCACTTGATATTTGTAACTTATTCTAATTTTGTGGGTTTTTACCCTTAAATACTGTAACTCAATGTGGGCGGATCAACAGCGTTGTCAGCTCCAGTGTTGACTGACCCTGCCAACTGTAATTTGCATGCATTAAAAACAGTTTTTCTCGCAAATGTGCACTCCATTATTGTTTCCTTGGATTGATTTTTTTTCGATCGGTTTTTGGGCCTACCATACAACAGTTATGGGTTTATTGAATTGTGAAGCCTCTAAAGCGGACACATGTTTCGACCTCTTCGCTCTTTATCAAAGCTCTATAAATGGCATTGGTTTTCATTATTCATATTATTAGCGAGGTCAATTATAGGTGAACCTTGAGTGCAAAATCAAATACGTGCCCAATACATCATTATTGGTAGTTTGACATTAGAGCAAATATTCAAAGTATTCAATGTAAACATCACAGCATTAGCGAATGTACAGTTAATATAATACAATAAAATGTCATGAAGGAGGTAATGAAGAGAAGAAACAGACAGAACAAAAACAGAGAAATTTTGTTAGCATGATTTAAGTCACCTTCCTTATTGGTTTACATGGGTATGCATATGGCAACTGTGTTACCTGTAGTTCATTAGATAGAACGTTTTCTCATAGTCTCTTCATACAACCCTAATGATTAGACATGTGAATGCTCCTGGTTTTCATCTAATGGCTTTCCGTACAAACATAGAGCGTTCTCTTTTGCTGTCGTTTCTCTCATTTATATAGTGTTAGGTTGTTATTTTGAGTCAACCGACTGTATTTATAAAAAGAACTGTCACCTATATGTATATTTAAAGTGTCTGCTTTCCTGTCGGTTGCTATTGTATTATGTGTTCAGTTTGTAAAGCAGTTGATTGTTATTATTAATTGTTCATGGTTCTGAAAATGACACTGAATTTGGTATAGCTTTTGGGGGAGTACTAGCAAGAATAGTTCATTTGAGTGACTGTGCAAAATAACAAGAGCTTGTGCTAGTTCTGTGGATTCAGCTCATGTTCTTTCTTTTTAGATCAATGGATATCAAGTAACAAGGTGCAGTAAGTTTATTATTTTGAGTGCGTAGACCGAGATTCAAATTGTATTGCTGCATTAAGCATGTGGAGGTCTGTCATTTGACTGTTTTAGTGATAAGTAAAGCTGAACATGCTATTTAAATTTGCTGGCACAGATTATATTGTATCCTCACTTGGTTACATTCTAATTTCTTTACTGTACCGTTATTGCAATTGGGGATCCGCTTGTCACTGTTTGTGGATGCCATTATTCTTTGTGTTTATCTTGCTGCAGTGACATCATATGTCAAGCGTATGATGTCATCATTGTGCCTATTTGCTTGTGGTCATGCCAGTGTGGCATTTGTGTTTACTTATGTAGTTGTTGTTAAAGTACTTTACCATTTTTGGAATGTTCTTCTCTTAAAACCATTGTCGATAGGGTAAAAAGCATAAAACACAACCTCTTTAACATCCTCTTGGTCTCGGTCATTGTTGTCCATACAGATCTAATCATAGCTCCCAAGATGTTCACTTGTGTCATCCAACAATATGTGAGAATAGACAGATCTTGCATTGCATCATTGTAAGCACCTTACAAATGCACAACAAATAAATGTAATCCTAGTTAGTTCTTACAAAATGATGCTTAATGAATCCTCTAAGGTTCAAATACAGAGACATTATTAAAAGAAAACCTTAACAATGCACATCTAGTTCTATTTTCAAAGATGCTCATTTGTGTTATTCATGAAAATATGAAAATAAACAGCTCTCTTTGCAATCATGGTGATCTTGTCCAGTTGATCTTACAAGATGAAACTTGATTAACCCTCTATGGTTCAAATATGTGGGCATTATTATAAGAAAATATTAATCAAATGCTCAATGTTGAGACCATCATATGCAGTTCTCATTTTACATATCAGTCTGTCCACCCATCTGCTGCAGTTTTAATTCTATGTTGCCGCCTCTTTTGCCACATGTGATTTGTAAACATAATTTTCTTCGATCTTCCTATTGTTGTTCTTTCTGCCATTGTGACACGAGAGGTAGCTTCAGGGCTTAGCTCTCTAAAATGCTGATGTCTTTCAGTTCCTGTTCTTAATTCTCTTTCAGTACTCCCTATGTACACTTTTTCGCAGACACATACAATGCCATATACAATAATCATCAGTGACCAATTCGCAAGTATTATCCACTGCATGTTAGCACATTGAACGCGTTCCTCATTTGTAGAAACCACTGCTGTAGCTATGTTTCTACCATTCTCCAATGTCTGGGATTATTTCCTTGTTCACCATAAATGATGTGCAATGTTTGGTTCTCAAAGTAGGAGCTTTAGTGTAAATTATATTGGGTTTGCTACCTAGAAACCGATTAAGATCTTTGTCTATTAATAATAGATGCCAGTGTTTGTTGAGGATTCTGACCAATGTTGTAATAATTTGGAAGGTGGCAACAGTAAAGACAGACACAAGTGATCACCGTTCAAGGGTGTTTATTCAACTGTAAAGGCAGGGTGGAAAAACGCCTAATCTAATCCTAAATCTTAGATGGGGACAAGCTTCGACCATCAAATGAAAAATAAGGCAGTCCTTGTGGTGTTGTGTCAAAATAAAAGAGCCTATACAAAGAAAAACCTATTGCCAATTCCTTACAAGTAATTATACAAAGGCTGTGGGATAAGGATTCAATAAAGAAAGAAGCGTTCACAAATAATAAGTCAGGATGTGATTGCCAGTGGTGTCTCTTCCCCACGTTTTCAGCAAGGGCCAAGGTGGGACCTTGGAGCACAGCACCCACTCTAGCTTGCTCAGCACAAGCCGAAAGCTCTCTTACAGCTATCAGGTCTTTCAATGGTTAAGTCTCTTTTCTATAAAAAGTCTCTTGCCTTCGAGGGCTGGATGTATTCAATGACAACCAAACAAAAAGTTCTGTTCCATGTATGGCTTTGGGTGATGTCTTCACCCCTGGGTCCCCCTCTTCCGGGCACAAACCCCTCACAAAATTGTATTCAGCAAATAAACTAAACACTAATCTTTTCAATGAACTTTGGGTGATAAATTTCCATCCTGTATCTCCCTCATTCGGGTTCGGACCCCTTTCATATGTCAGCCTCCATCCTTTGGGTTCACTGTGGCTGTTCTTACTTTCACGAGTCTTAATGTATTTTTAAACAGTTCTTCAGGCTTCGTCCCTGATTGTGTGCTTCCCTCTGGTTCACTGTCGCCAACTTCTATAGACGGTTCACTATGGGACTTCAGACTTCGCCTCTTCTCATTAGCATCCCTCTGCCGGGTTCACTCTTCCCAACTTTTAACAAACAGTTCATTTACTAGTTTTCAGCATGAAGGATTCCTTCCTTTCTTTCACAATCATTGATTTTTGACTGTACAGAGGACTTTACAAGACTCCTGTATGACCACTTTGACCTCTCTTTGCCTCTCCCAAAGGCCTTCTGGTTATGGTAGTCTCTTATCATCAGGTTAATCACCCCGAGTTTCCTGTGTGAGCACCTACGTGGCGCAGGTCTCCTCTGTTACAGGTTTTACCCCTTTTTTCTCAATAGTTCCTTTCAAAGTTTGAATCAGCTCTTGCTACTTTTCATTCACCAGAGATCGTTTCTTGTTATCGACTCTCCCCCTGTGATGAACCACTTGGCTTTCTTCTCCATCGAGTCAAGGTTGTTACCACTGAGACAAGCGTCTCCCCCTGGCTTGTTTATCAGTGGAGGAGGGTCTCGTGGACCGTAGCCATCTGCTGCAACACATGCTGGCCTTTGTTTGCGGTCTTATGTTTCCGATTGCAGAGGTTACACGGGATTGGATCAGAAAGGGCATGGTCACGTCTCTCCTTTTCACCCTCTTGGTATTCACCGTCTTTCGCCTCCTCTTGAACTGCCGTGCTGAGTTAGCCCTCACGTTGTGCGGTCCGCCTTGCTCGTCCTGTGCTCTCGTGCTCTACCTTTTATCCCTGTGGGGGAAGGGAAAGGGCCTTCAGGTGTGTGTGGTTCTGGTCAATTGCCTGACTCTGCCTGGCCCTTAAGTTGGGACATGTCATGTGAACAGCTCTGGAATTAGTCTGTTTTTTTCCTTGGTGTTGTTCAAAGGTGTTTGTCGGAAAAGGGGGTGGGTTGGAATATTCGAGTATCCTATGGGGTATAAAGATGAAGAGGTGTTGTATGGGATTATGGTTCTCGCTGGGTAAATGCGGAATAATGAGATTGGTAGGGTTTGGGAAGAAAACTGGAGTAATCGGGATAGTGATCATGAGATAAACAAGGGGGTTTATGGGAACAGTAGTGTTTTGTCTGAGCAGGTTGAGAATGAAAGAAATGATAATCGGAGGGATGGGAAAGAGAATTACTGGGAGTATTCGGGTAAGATGAGGAAAAGTAGGGGTCCTGAGAGAGGTGGTTTCTGGATGTAACTGGGGTTAGGATTCTGAGGATTTGTTATATTTGTACGGCAGAGGTTTGACGGGAGGAAGGGTGGTAGATGTATTACAGCCTATAAAGATCTTAGGTATCTCGTCATCATCTCCTCCTTTGGTACAATCAGCGTCTCAGCTGGGGCCTTTTCCCAAACATACCCCCGGGTTCTCATACCCAGGTGATCCTCCCTCAGTTGTCCACCCCCAGGGTTGGGATCTGAGAGTGCCAGCCCTTCCCAGACCACCTGAGTAAAAGACTCCCAAGGTCTACCTGGGAGAATAACGTTGGGTTTCTCACACATTGCAGACCATGCAGCTAGGTTTTTTCCTCTAGCCGTGTGGTCACGAGTCGGCTCTCCAAACACCAAATTGAAAGAGCCTTACTCTTGAAAGAGCAGGTCAGATAGCACAGCGAGCTAAGCGCTCACACCTGATAACTGTGCATAGCCTGCTGTGTGAGGTTCAAATCCTGGCCCGGTCAACTCAGCCTTTCGTCCTTCCGAGGGCAATAAATAGAGTACCACTTTGTGGGATAATAATGTCTTCTGTTGTTTCAGCCCTCTGAGACCTATGGGTGTGAAGCTCTATTTAAGAAATACAATTTTATAATTATTATTAAGCAGGGCTCAGTCAGAGAAACCTCGTTCTTGCAACAGTCATGTTCTAGAACTTCTGGATTCAGGTTAGTGCTAGGGATTTAAGTGTTTAGTATATTTAGTTAGTTACTGCTCCAGTACTTTTGGATTTGGATTACACCATGGACAGCAGTTTCATTACAGGTACTGGATTTCCTATGAGATGAATATTTTCTTGTAAAAAATGGTTTTCCTTGCTGCCTCTTTGTAATGCTCTATTACCCTCTTCTGATTGCTGCAGCTCCTTGTAATATAAAAGCACACTCCAGGCTGCTTTAAGTTGCTTCTTAATGAGTTTACTTCAGTTCCTTAAGTTACATGTTTCAAGACAAGACATCAAGTATAAGACAATAGATCACTGTCACCCATCACCCAGGGAGGAAGGGACCAACTGACCAGTTACAGAACACTCACCACATCATTCTAACACTCATACATCAACATTACAATTGATGCTTGATGGCATCACTGAGCACATGACCAGACTAGGCAGACTCAATTACAAACACACTCAGGCATGATACAACACATCTACCTCCTTACCGAAACATATACACAAACAATAAGCACTTTACATACAGGCAAGTCACATCACCATCCACCATACTACTTCACGAGTACTCCCACAGTTATGCAATTCCAAACTTCACCTACATATTCAGGTCACTCTCAATACTAACACAAATCACCTTCAGTCTATCCCTGCCACGGATAGACTCTAGACTCTCACTCTAGACACAGCCAGCCCGTACACAAGGCTAAAACTACCCTACAAACCAAACGCCCACCAAAATAACATATATCCTTCTGCCCTCCACCGCCACAGGCGAGCCTCCAGGCTGCCACCCTGGAGCACAGCTTGTCATCCCGGCGCAATACTAGACATCCAAGAAGACAACAAAATCACCATACCTAGTAGGAAAACTCATAAAACCGCTAACTACTGTTGAAATAACGCCAACTATGCCTACATCACGAACATACACAGATCATCAATGGACTAGGCCATGGAGCCCACTCAACCACACCAAGGTATACAGATCCTGCAACACTTGAATATGCTGGCCAGCCATCTCCAAGACCACCAACAAAACATGGGGTTGGCCTAAGTCCCATGATGCTGACCTTGGGGTACCTTGGCCAGGATTTACATCTAACACACAAAGAAAACAACTGGTAAGACAACTCTTCATCTTGGACATCACACTTCCCTTTAGCCAATATGTTAACCAGAGGGCGTCCCCAACCAGTACAACAGGTATTTCTAAGAGAACCACTACTTCATCCAACAAAACCACCTGTCCATTACAGATAAGAGACAACTTCTTCAAACAGTGCACTACTACTGTTCCTAAAATCACCAGACCACAACTCCCACTAACCTTAGTGCACTTCTCCACTTACCCCTCACTCCTACACCTGGAAGGGCGCAAACCCCAGGATTTACCTCACACGTCCCCATAACCAAAAGAGGAACTAACTCACCATGCTTAACTATACAAAGGCGCTACCTCCGTATACAAAGTACTAAAATCCACAACTACTGTGGATCCTACCTCCCAGTAACACTTAGACATCTTAAAGAAAGTGTCCATTGCCAACCAATTGACACCTTATTGAGGCGCTACCTCAATACAGTCAATTTAAATAGAATCGCTACCTCCATCTCAATACTACACCTAATAAGGCGCTACCTCAATACAGTGCATTTAAACAAAAGCGCTACCTCAATACAGTGCATTTAAACAAAAGCGCTATCCCCATCTAAATACTCATAGACGGCAATACTAACCGTCATGCCTCCTAACCTACCCATCAGAATAATGCACCCAAAGTGATTTGAATAAGAACTAAACTCACATCACTCATAACCAGATACATATCCATTAATTTTCAGATTCACAGTCAACCTTGTGTACAGTGTATATACAACAATTGACTTTTCTTTAGGCTTCATAGATGACAGAAAAACATTTCCTACATAGTTCCTTTGCTTGTCCATGTCCTGCATTAATCCTAAATGCCTAAAAGTCCAAAAGTCTATAAAACACTTTGAACCTAAAAATCCTCAATAGGTTATGCTAGCTCATTCACACGCAAAGAGCTCCACACCGTATCACATTGCATTTAATTATGCACCTCTCGGTAAAATGTGTAAAAAGTCCATAAACCTGCAAATGTTAAAGAAATGGTTAAATTCTAACAGCAGTGACTTAACCCTTTCCATACACACTCTCATCAGACCAGCACTTTTCACCAAAACCCACACTATTGCTCAGTCATATTACCAATACAACATCAACCAACATTGCATTAAGTTCTTAACTTAACTTAACTCACCCAAAACCAGTGTTTCACATACAGCGGTTTCCACTAAAGCTCACGATAATGCTCACAGTTGTAACACCAATGAAGCATTAACCAGCAATGCATTAGTTAAGTTCTTGTCCTAAATGCAAAACGAAATGAACTCCATCTCAACATGCATTTAAGCATTATACAGTCTCATACAAGTAGCATTGTACAACAATTTTACCAACATGTTGGCCGCTGCATAGCGCCTCGGTAGTGAGGCGGAGCGGCATTATCTGCACCCGACCTCATGAGCGAAGGATGCCTTCCACAGTACTTCGTCACGTCGCCCGCTACATCGTGCCCCTCGCGGGCGGAGTATGTTTGCTGCGTAGCGAGCAGTATAGCGTTCCTCCCCACACAGTAAAATGAGAACGCGTTTCCGAAACGCGGGATCGCTTCTCCCTTCCTAGTCTCCGTTCCATCCAAATCCAATTTAAAAAAAAAATAAATCTTCCGGGTCACTGAACACGACGCTGCGTTCAAAGTGCAAGGTCCCTTACTCAGAAGGTATGACCTCCCTCCACGCCTACAGTAGGCGGTGATGCCTTTCTTCATGGAGTTCAGTTGAAGAACTAATCGAACGGAACGTTTGATCACACCGCCAACTCCCCCTTAGAGGTGAAATACGTCATCACTTTCAAATAGGCAGTAGTGCATGAAGGTACTCCTGTGCTCTCTAGTAGACCAACGGTCAGTTCAGCTCCTGTGCTTTCTGTTCTACGCGCTGTTTCTTCACGCACCACTGAAAAGAGATCTGCTCAAACTCCCCAAGCACTGATCATCCGTGCACTGAACAGTCTCAGGAAACATACTTGGCACATATATATTACGTCCATTGTCCTTCCGTTATGAAGCACATAAAGAAACAATTATCCTTTCTTTACTTCATTTCTGTTTATGGGACCCTTCACTGCGTGCACACAAAGGAAAGGCTTCATTTCAAATTAAAAGGGACCCTTCCATCTTATTGGCGAGCCTTTCATCACTTCTGCAGTCCCTTTAAGTTCCTTATGGCTCTAGACACAGCACTCCCTTAGATAGCATGCTGCTGGTCCGTCCAAATTAGTCCAGGAGCACTTTTACTAAAGCGGATCAACGTATCTTCTTATTCTTATATCCCAGGACCCAGCACTGTAGGGGCACCCTTCTCGTATAGACCCCTTTCACTTCTTATGCCCCAGGACCCAGCACTCCCAAGGCTATGGGCTGCTGGTCCAATCTGCTATGGTCCTACTCCTCCCTTATCCACCCTGGGTGATGGGTATGCTTACTTGGGGGCGGTGATGTCTTCTTCTTTCCTTGGTCCTGATGGTTCCTGCACCCCCCGCAGCAGGTCTCTGCAGTCGCCTTCCTTTCCAGCTTTCCTTCCAGGGTTCTTCTTCCAGAGATCCTCGTCGCCATTGTAATATAAAAGCACACTCCAGGCTGCTTTAAGATGCTTCTTAATGAGTTTACTTCAGTTCCTTAAGTTACATGTTTCAAGACAAGACATCAAGTATAAGACAATAGATCACCGGCACCCATCACCCAGGGAGGAAGGGACCAACTGACCAGTTACAGAACACTCACCACATCATTCTCACACTCATACATCAACATTCCAATTGATGCTTGATGGCATTACTGAGCACATGACCAGACTAGGCAGACTCAATTACAAACACACTCAGGCACGATACAACACTCCTGTCAAGTCACTTATTATCATGAAGTGTGTCACATAGCACTCCCCCTTGGTGTTGTATTCCTAATTGACATGTGGGTTACTTCCTTCCGGGAGAGTGTTATATCTGCTTCCCAGGCTACCACGGTTCTGTTGCAGTCCACAGCCTGATAAATGGCCAGTGCTCTCTGTGTATGGGTCACATGCGATGGGTCCATGTTTGGAATAGATTTACATCCTATTTTTTGAGGTTTTAGCTAATATTATTATGTGTTTCATTATGTGTTACACTCTTGAGTTATTCTTCATGGAGTCTTTTGGCTTACTGTTTCACTGCACCTGACCATCAAAAGGTTCTTGTGCCCTTCTGACACTTTTAATTTATCTAGGAGTATACTGTTTGCGCCTTAGGAATTGCTTTCGTTTCACCATTCCAATCCTCCCTTATTTCAATTTAACCTAGGCACTAGTTGCCAGCCACTTTCTGAGCTCTGCGCTCTGCACAGATATGTATTTCTGTGGCTTGATCCTTTTGAGTTTTCCAGAAGCCTTGAGAAATGTGCTCATTCAAAGATGTGCTCCGGCTTCTATTTTTAAAAAGATGGCTACACTCTTACTTCTGTGTTAGCGAGCTATATTTCCACACCCTTCATGTTACATTCACCTTATACATTGCCATGTTAGTGTTCTTCATGTCTGTGGATGCTATGTTACATTTCTTCATATCTAAATGCATATATTACCTATCAGTACCCGGCGAGAGTCAAGCAGAATGCAACACACATTCTGATTGGCTCCCGCCGGGTCCTTACCCAGCCGAGAATCCTTCGATTCTCGGCCGGGATTCCAGCCGCCTTGTCCTCGGCGGGGGGCGTGGCAGCCCTTCAGCCAATGAGGAGGCTCGAAGTGGGGCCATCCCTGCTCTGAGCCTCCCCACGGCTGAGAGGCTGCCTTCGTCCCCCGTCGGGGACTCAGGTAAGCTGTTTTTTTTGTTTGTTTTTTTCCTCCCTCCCCTCCCTCCCTTCATCCCTCCCTTCCTCCCCCCTCCCTACCCCACCCCACCCCACTTACCTGCTTGCTCCTGCATCCCCGGTGGGGGACGATAGCAGCCTCCAGCAGTGTGGAGATTCTGAGCAGGGCCATCCCCGCTCCACGCCTCCACATGGCTGGAAGCTTCCATTGTCCCCTGCTGGGGACGCAGGTACGCATTTTTTTTTCTCTTCCCCTCCCTCCCAACCCCACTTACCTTCTGCTTCTTTCTTTCAGCACAACCTGTGTCTGAGGTCTATTTAGCATGTTTTTACAATTTAGGTTACAAAATGTTATTTTGGCAAGTCCTTGTGATCCCCTATATCCTTGGCAAAGTACCAGTCCTGATTAACGGGGGTTTAGTTCCCCAACCAAAGCGAAAAAGTGCTGCACCCTCATGTTTGATATTGGCCTGTAGTTAGTGGGGCTGTCTATTTTCCTTGCCTATCTTTTTAAATGTGATGTAATATAGGCCGCTTTGTCTGTTTTGCCACGATTCCCATCTTCAGTGATAGGTGAATTAATTCTTTGAAATAGATGGCTGGTGTTTTATTGGCGAGTGCTATTTGGTATCTTCAGTATAACTTAATTATTGCAGTGTTATTGATATTATGTGAAATAAAGTCTTATTTTATTCTTCAATATCTATCTATCTATCTATCTATCTATCTATCTATCTATCTATCTATCTATCTATCTATCTTGCGCTACTCACCCATAGACCTCAGGGCACTCACAAGACAGTCAATGGAAAACACACAAAGGCATTGGGAGGAAGGGCACACTGGGCTAGTAGAGGATTTAACCTATTCCTTTATCAAATAGAAATGTTTTAAAGTGATTTTTGAAGATGACAGTTGACGCACATTCTCTGCGGTTCAGTGGAATCATGTTCCATACGGCTGGTGCCCAGACATCAGAATTTGCTTTGCCAATTTTCTTTTGAGTGGCTCGTGGTTGATGGAGTCTGAGGGTGTTATTAGAATAAAGGGGACGTCTGAAAGGGACTTTTTTGATTCTTGAGGAAAGATAGGAAGGCACTTCACCCTGAAGACACTTAAATACCATGGTCAGGCCCTTAAACTGAATACTTCGCTCCAGAGGGAGCCAATGCAGTTTTTGCCGCAATTCAGACACTAGGGCTTGACGTTTGTCTGGGAGGTCCCTACTAGCAGGCTGTTGCAATAGTCTAATTTTGTGTTAATAATGGCAGCGATCCGTGATCAGTTTGCACTGGAACATGGGTAAATCTGCCACAGCAAGTGTATATAGTAAGCACAAGAAGATTTAAGGTAAGTGACCTGCTTTTTTAAACGAAAGACGGGAGTAAAAAAAACTCCCAATGTCTTGACGTGGTAGAGACTTCAATATTGTTTCCAGCAATCTTGACATTTTTATATTGGAGGTCTAATTTTACCATTTTTTGTTGGGTCCCTAGAATAAGCAGCTCTGTTTTAGAATTATTAAAGGCTAAGGAATTCATTGCCATTTAGGAATTGCATTGCTGAAAAGACTTCATTAATTCTTTCCTCCCTGTTAGATCCGGAGAGCTTCAGTACAATCTGGGTGTTGTCTGTATAATTAGCGAACAGTATCCCTACGGAGGAGAGAAGATCACATGATGGTTGGGAGTAAAAGTTAAAAAGCTGTGGCAATTAGCAGGAGCCTTGTGGAACTCCACATCAAAGAGAGGTTCTGCATGATTGAGTGTTTTCCATAACCACGTTTGTGGTTCTTGGTCCAAGAAAAGAGTTGAACCAAGAAGTGGCAGAGGGGGTCCAATTGCCAACTTTGATTAGTCTGCATGCTAAAAGAAAATGAAATTGAACGCAGCACAGAGATTTAACAGAAGTCGTGCTATATTGCCGCCATCTATAATGTTTGCAATATTGGACTCAAGATCTAAAAAAAGAAGTCTCCATCCCATGATTGCGGCCTAAGCCAGATTGTTCTGACGCAAGAATGTTGTGTTGCTCTATGAACGGTTCATATTGGTTATATGCAATTCTGTCTGATATTTTTAATACAAACTGAACTTTCATTATGGGTCTATAATTAGCTACACCCATGAGGTCAAGGTTATTATTTTTAGCAATGGTCTAATCCATGCCTCTTTGATATTATCAGGATCATGGGCTTCCTGGAAAGATTAATAAATGTGGTGACCCATGGTACAAGTGTTTTGAAAAAGTCCTTAAACATGGAGGCAGGACCATGTCCCCCTTGCATGATGTTGGTTTTAACTTTTGCATAACCTCCATAACCTCCTCCTCTGATACCTCTTTAAAGGAGAATAATGGAGCTTCAGGAGCGGTAGTCTTGCTGGGGGGAGGAATTACTTCCGTGTTCTGTATTATTTTCACCTGGTCAGAAATGTGCTGTTGTTAGAGTTTTCTGGATAAATCCATTATGAATATTTTGACACCAGTCATCATCAATGATCATCAGGGATTTAATCGTAGTCACCTTTAATTCCTGCAAAATACTGAACAGTTCTTTAGGATTTGATTTTGCTTGTTCAATTTGGACTCTTTTGCTCGAAAGACAGTAAGCTTAAAGAGTTTGGCTGCATGTTTATAGGCAGCATGATTGGTATCTGAGGGACGTTTTGGCCAGATATGCTCAGCCTTACATTTGGCTAGTCTAGCACTCAATACTTCAGGTGTATACCATGAATTTAATACACTGTACTTCATTTGTTTTATGGATTTTAAAGGTGCAAGTGTATCAAAGGCTTGATTTGTGGCAGTTCTAAAAAGATATCATAGGATATGATATGGCATTTATAACGCGTCAATACACAAGTGTTTGAAGGTGCGACGAGGCAAGGGAGGGGGAACAGAGGGAAGACAGAAACACTGATCTTACTAGGCCGGGTGACAATGAGATCATGCAAGTGCAGGGGAGGGAGTAGGGGGAAGTGCAGTACATAAGATAATAGTAAAAAATAAATAAAACAATAAAACAAGTGCGGCCAGCTGGTGGCAAGTGCAAGGGTAAGTGCAGACATCAGGTGTCAAGGGCCTGTTGGGATACAGAAAAAAGCCCCCGAGTGCAAGGGTTGACAGGGGGCAGTGCAGGTGTGCAACTAGCGAGGGGGGGACTTGGGCCCGAGATCAGAGGGTAGCCAGGTAACCAGTGCAGTTTCGGTTTCAGCTAGGAGATTAGCAGGGGAGAGGAGGAGAGCCAGCAAAAGCAAAGAGGAGGGTCTTGAGGTGCTTCCGGAACCGGGGGGTTCTCCTTTTGTTTCAGAGAGGCAGGGAGGATGTTCCAAAAGGAGGCCCCGGCCGAAGGTAGATCTACCACCAACTCGCTGTTTGGAGAAGCGACTGACCCTGAGGGAGTTGGAGGTGGAGGAGCAAAGAGCTAGAGTAGGAAGGTATTTACGAAGAGAGAGTTGGAGGTATTGAGGAACCAGGCCCCAGAGGGCCTTATGGACAATGCAGAGGTTTTTGACCTTAATCCTTGCTACCACTGGGAGCCAGTGCAGAGATTTCAGTCCTGGAGGGATACAATCCCTGGCTTGAGGCCAAGGACAAGTCTTGCAGGCCTGTTTTGGATGAGTTGCAGAGGGTGGAGAGTACAGGCAGGCAGATTTGAAAGAGGCTGTTGCAGTAGTCCAGCCTAGAGAGAACCAGAGCTCTGGAGACAGTGAGCTTCTGAGGGAAGAAGAGGAAAGGAAGAATACCTCTGAGGAGGTGCAGCTGGTAATGTGACTTCTTAGAGATGTCAGAGATGTGAGGCGAGAAGGAGAGTGTGGAGTAGAAGATGACCCGAGGTTTTTAGCCTTGCAGTTGGAAGCAGGAAGAGGGCCAAGAGAGGCCGGCCAGAGATTGACAGGAAAGGAGGGAGCAGGTGTGCTGATGAGGAGAATCTCAGTCTTACTGGCATTAAGGCAGAGATCATTGGCAGCACACCACTCCTGGGTAGCAGACAGACAGTCAGGGATCAGAGAAGGAGAAGAGGTGGTGGAAGGGAGCCTGAAAATGAGTTGAGTGTCATCCAAATAGCACTGAAAGTTGGGGCAGAGAGCAGCAATGCGGTGGGCAAGAAGTGCCAGGTATTGGTTGAACAGCCAGGGAGAGAGGTTAGAACCTTGGAGAACACCACAGGTAGAGATAGAGGAGAGGAAGGACCCAAGTTGGACCTGGGAAGGACGATTGGAAAGAAGTCAGCCAAGGCAGGGCCTGATCAGTGATACCCAGGTTATCACGGAGACGGTTGAGCAGGATGGCATGGTTGACCGTGTCAAAGGCAGAAGAGGGATCAAGTAAGATGAGGACACAGGGGGTGTTGGAATTGAGGTTGGAGAGCAGGTCTTCACGGATGTTCAGGAGAGCGGTTTCTGTGCTTCTGGCAGCTCTGAAGCCAGACTTATGGTCATGGAGGCAACCAACAGATTCAGTGTGAAGATTAAGCTGGGAGATGGCCAGCTTTTCCAGGAGTTTGCCCAGGAAAGGAGTGATGGAGATTGGGCGATAGTTAGCCGGGCAGTACAGGTCAGCAGAGGGTTTCTTAAGGAGAGGGTGCACAAGAGAGTACTTCATAGGGGGGGGAGACTCCAGTGGTGAAGGAATGGTTGCAGAAGTCAGCCAGAGCAGGAGCCAGTGTGTGAATTTGGTCCTTGATGGTTTTTGAGGAACAGGGGTGACTTTCATAGACTGAACTTGTCTGGAGACCTTGTCTGGGGAGAACATGGGAAAGGCAGAGAAGGAGGGAGGATAGGTGGCCGAAGAAGGGCCAGAGAAAGAGCGGGGAGTAGAGGGAGGAGGAGGAGAGGAAGAGAGAGCAGACAGGATGTCCTGAGTTTTAGAGATAAAATGAGAATCCAGGGCCGGGGAGGGGACAGGAGAGGTAGAGACTGCAGCAGGATTGGCCAATTCCTTGCAGATTCTAAAGAGTTTGGCCGAATCGTTGGATGCCGCAGAGATACAGGCTTGGATAAGGGATCTCTTCTTGTTGCGGACAGAGAGGAAGTATTGCCTTTGGAGCAGGCGGCAGGGCAGTTTGTCAGAGGATGATCAGGAAGCACGCCATTTCCTCTCAGCCACCCTGCCCTTGCGTTTAAGGGTGACGAGGTCTGAGTCATACCAGGAGTTGCACTTGACTCTGGGCTTCAAGTGGATCCTCATGGCAGGGGCAAGAACATCAAGCGTGTCAGATATAGCAGAGTGGAGCATAGAAAGGGCTGCGCCAGGGTGTGAGTCAGCCGAAGGGGGACGGGGAGTTGAGAAAGTGGTGGCGAAAGCCTCAACTGACACATGCTTCATGGGTAGGATAACCGAGAAGGTAGGTGGTAGTGCTGGAGTTGGCTTGGTCTGAGGGCTGGAAAGATTGAGCTGGGAGGAAAGTAGAACGTGATCACTCCAGGAGAGATGAGTGGTGAGAGGAATAGAAAGGGGAAGGTCTGCAGAGATCAGAATATCCAGAGTGTACCCTGCAGTGAGAGTCGGGCCAGGGAGGAGGATAGAGAGTGAGAGAGAGTTGCAGAGGTTGGGAAATAATCCAGAGGAAGGTCTGGAAGCATCCAGGTGGATGTTAAAGTCTCCAAGGAGGAGGAGTTGAGTGTTCGAGACCAGGAGGGAAGAGGAGAGGTCCACCCACTCAGAGAGGAAGGCGGAGATCTGACCAGGTGGCCGATCGATAGATAGTAGCCACAGAAAGGGAATGGCTAGGAGAGAGAGAGAGAGAGAGCGCCTGCAGATGAGGCACTGTGGAGTAGGCCTGATGAGGAGTAGGCCTGTGTAGGAATGACCGAGGCAGGAATCCGTTCAGGGAACATCAGGGCTGCACTCCCTCTGGAACAATTGGACCTGGGCACAGAGAGGATCTTGTAGCCATCAGGGAGGAGAGTGCCAAAGCTCGTGACAGAGCTGGCAGTGAACCCTGTCTCGGTGAGACCGAGGACATCGAGGTCAAGTTCTTCAAGGAGGCAGCAGATATCAGAGGAGTGTTTGACAGCTGAGCGAGAGTTTAGAGTGGCAATATGGAGAAGGTTGCCGTCCTTGAAAGACTTGAGTGTAACTGTCACAATCACATTTAACTGGA
The DNA here is from genome assembly GCF_040938575.1 of Ambystoma mexicanum. Lineage (NCBI taxonomy): Eukaryota > Metazoa > Chordata > Amphibia > Caudata > Ambystomatidae > Ambystoma > Ambystoma mexicanum. The sequence goes on along the minus strand of NC_090927.1, from coordinate 677,557,021 downwards.
AGGAAGAGAGATCGACACTCTCCCCCAAACCACAGAAGCTGTATGAACTCGACCCTCCCACTGTGGTTGGCACAGGCACCTGATTAAGAAAACAGGTCACCATGTGGCAGCCAATGGGGGGAAGAGGGGTTAGGGAGAGGTTGTGGATAGGGAGGGGAAATAAGGAACACCGGAAAGCAGGTAGGGAATTCCTAATGTGGATGGGACAGGGGAAGCACCAGGAAAGAACCCTACTCTGTCTAACATATAACAAACAGAAATACCACTTGCGCTATTAACATTTACCTAATTCCTGAACAGCACACCTTAATACGTGTAATGCACCATGCTCTGACATAAACAACACATAAGCAAGCAATATGATGGAAACACATAAAGGGGAAACTTCCCAGAATGATTAGACAGCACACATGGACCTTCGGGCTGCGTTAGCAACATACAACACAAATGCGTTTTTCCTAGTTCACTGCACTAGGAGAGAGTCTTTGTCTGTGAGCATTACTTTATACGTAACCCCCAACACACCCGACACAATGTTTGCAAAGGTCACTTCAAAAGCAACCCAACTCTGACTCTAGCATGTAACGTAATCCTAGCCGACACACTTTGTTTCCCCCTGATTGCATTCAAGAAGATTGCAGCATTACTTATATCAAGTCTGGGGAGCCTCTCAGGACTTCCCAGACGGTTAATGATCTGCAGTGATCACTTCAGACACGAGAGAATTAGAATGCCCCCACAAGTACTTATCTTAGGTCTGGGGAGCCCCACGGAACTTCCCAGACGAAGAACACAGCGCGTGTCTCTGCAGGCAGCTTCGCGCTCCTCCCGCTCCTGCTTCTTCCGAACCGTGACCAAGTAAGTTCAGGAGCTCGTAACTAGCCTCGCTCCTCTTCACATACGGCGCTTGCCTCCTGCTGCTGCTGTTGAACGCGGCTGCCTGCCTCCTGCTGATGAATCGTAAATAAGCCACACCTGCCCGCTGCCGTTGCCTGCATTTAAGCTGTTCATAATTAAAAACAGCTGGCAACGCGCGCACAGGCCAAACTACAGAAAAGCCCTAAGCATGCTGGGAACTGTAGTTTCCAAATCTTTTCCAGCCCATATTGTCTTAATAGGCGCATTTTAACACTCCACGCCTTTGCCAGCCCTGATTCCTGACAGTAACAAAGTGACTTCCTTAAGCTGCAGGTAAGTTCCATTAAGCTTTCTTACATCTTCTTATGTTACATCAGCATAGTTTATCAGAAACAGTCATAGGGAACAGACACTGGCTCCCATCACCTAGGCAGGTGCTCTCCAACTGCTTGGGTTTGGAAACCTCACCGCAAACATTCTCTCATTCACACCAAAACATTCCGCTTTGCATTACATGCTCCTGCATACAATTCCAAGCACATCAGAACACATCTCCCTTTCTTCCAGCAAACAGCACATACACACAAAGCACATCATAACACATCTCCCTTTCTTCCAGCAAGCACGACATACACACAAAGCACATCATAATAGATAGATGAACTTTTTGAGAGGAATACCATCCTTCAGTGAGGGTAGGAGTGGATTAACTGTGGCCTCAAACACTTCAAACGTTACTTTTCTAGTGTTTCTAGTCAGAATACAAGATTTATCTGGTTGTGAGTTCCTAATGGGAGAATGAGGGAAGTATATCTCAAAAGATAACAAGGAATATAACCCCCTTGGTCACCTGTGAGGCTGTGTGTGCCCTCCTCCTTGGTCACCTGTGAGGCTGTGTGTGCCCCTGTCCTTGGTCGTCTGTGAGGCTGTGTGTGCCCCCCTCCTTGGTCGCCTGTGAAGCTGTGTGTGTAACCCCCACGTCCCCGCCCTCCTTGGTTGCCTGTGAGGCTGTGTGTGTATCCCCCACCCTCCTCTCCCCATTTGTCGACCTGTGAAGCTGTGTGTGCCCCTCACCCTTGGTCGCCTGTCTGCCCACCCTTGGTCCCCTGTAATGTTGTGTGTGCCCCGAGCGCCCCCCCCCATGGTCACCTCAGAGGCTGTGTGACCCCCCCTGCTGCCTGTGAGGCTGTGTGCCCCCCACCCGCCCCATGGTTGCCTGTGATGTTGTGTGTGCCCCATCCCTTGGTTGCCTGTGAGGCTGTGTGCCTGCTACCCCCCCATGGTCGCCTGTGATGTTGTGTGCCCCCACCCCCTTTGTCACCTGTAATGTATGTACCCTCATTCCCCCATGGTCACCTGTGATGTTGCGTGTGCACCCACGTTTGGTTGCCTGTGATGTTCTGTGTGCCCCCCACCTGCCCCATGGTCGCCTGTGATGTTGTGTGTGCCTCACAATGATCGAGGTGAGGTGTGTCTGATATATAAAAATGAAGATTGTGTTTAAAAATGAGGGCCGCCCCCCTCTATTCTCCATCTGATCGATATGAAGAGATAAGTAGCCAATGGGCGTGGCCAGTTGCAATGCATGTAGGACAGCCTCATGGAAACAAGTCTCGTAATGGCTAATAAGTCAAGATTGGATTCCATAGTATAGTTGGCTATTTCGGCTGCATGTCCCACCAGCGACCGTGTATTTAGCACATTTTAATAGATGTGGTACTGATGAAAGTATATGCGCTATGCCCCTGCAGCCACTATGTTCAGTCACAGTATCTGGTGGGGCTTGAGTGTCTGCAGTTCTCGTGCCCTTATGAGTTTCAAATAGGGGTGCTTTCTCCGGCATCTAAGTGATGGGCATACAATTAGATATCTCACCACCTGGCATGCCTGTAACATGAATAGTTTTTTCAGACATGGCCAAGAGCCATGCTCTACGATTCCTCTGAATTGCGACTAGTAACTCACAGCTTGTGGCCATTGTTATAACAAGAGGGAATAGCGGACTAACAGATAACACCACTCACCATAACACAAACTGGCACAAGCCGGCTAAGACGCCCCGGGCGCTGACGCGCCACAGCGTCCAGTGTCTCAAAAGACTGAAAGAACTACAAGGATTCTGGGAAACATAGTTGCTTCAATTCAAAGTGATTTTCATAATGCCGTGCAGTGCATCATATGCGGAGAGCGGAGCGTATTGTGAAACAATTCGTGCAGGTCCAATTAATTCAGTCAATAAAAAGTGATCTATACTCCTAAAAATTATTTTAAAAGCCTATCTTTCTAAATAGTAACATCTAAACAAATAAAAGCATTCAAAATGTAGCAGCAATAGATTAAAGCATAGCACCGGTGGATAAGGATGAAGTGCTACTGTGGCGATTAAAGTGATACATAGGGTTCCAGTGCCTGTGCATAGTAATCGGAAAAAATGTTTCATCATATATATGTGTTGTAATGAATGTACTGCTCCTGGCAGCTTTTTACATTTTCTACTTATTGCAGGAGTACTCTTTTGTGGGTCTTTGATTTCAAACCACGCCTTGAGCTGTTTTCTCAGACAAAATATCAAGAACCTGAAACAGGTGAATAGGTACATTACTCCCAACATTTAATGCCAGTAACTGAAGAGGACATGCATTGTTGACCTTCATGTAAAAATGATTGCTCTTCAAGTGTAGCTCTAACATGAGTTTTTATTTGTAGGCGCCATATTCATCAAGAACCGTGCAAGAAGGACCATCCGTGAATACACACCCAGCTTTTTCACATACTATTCATTGCATTTACAAACATGGCTTTGTTTATAAACTCTAACCCTGGTTGATTACACTAGAAACCACCTGGAATTTTGAAACGCTGTAGGTGATGTGCCAAAGCGAGGACATATTGATCTATATTGTTTGATAGTGGCTTCGACATTAAATAATGAACATGGAGTAAGCACGTGCGAATGGGTTCATACTAAAAATAGAATTCATAGTAGCTCCTTGAAATGACAAATGAACTAAAGCCCCAGAAGCTGATCAGGCCACCTCTGGTGTGGAGCCTGTGATAGATTCACACTTTGGGTTCCAGCCCCATTAACAAAACAAACTGCAGCAGAACGCAGCCACAGTGCTTTGGAGCAGCACAGCGTGCTATCACAGAGCAGCGGGGTTCACCTACCGTTTGATAAAATAGATATGTGCTGCATCTGTGCTGATACTGAAAGCTTCTGTGCTTTCACTATCTGCTTGGGTACACCGGCCTACCTTGGAGTGCGCCATTCTGCGGGACACATGTTGTCACTGCATCTATCTGACCCCGTTGGAGGTGGCCCATAGAGTACACGTCTATTATCTAATTGGCCATAAACATGCATTGTCAGAACACAGGATGCAGACAAGCGATTGGAATGCAAATGGGGAAATGCCACTTGAGAAGGTGGGCCCACAAAGTTACCCGGCGTGCATTACATAATTCAGAAGGGGCTGTGATGCCAATGTGCACCCTCTGCAGGGTAAACCGATGGGGCATACTCATGAATAAATGACGAACTTAGACTTATGAACTGAACAAAATAACTTGTATTTGTGTGATTTTCTAGCTTTATTTGGTCAGGATATCCAGTTGAATATATCAGCAGGTCTGTCATTTCCACCCAGTCCCATAACCATCTTGGCCTGCGTATTCTGGGTTTAATTATTTCCCACAATGCACCATTCTCTTGTACATCTGCGCACCTTTAATCCAGATTCTAAAATGCAGTGTGGGTTACTCTCCTTCCGACATTGTTTAGAGATTACAGTTGCACACTTTTGAAAATGCTTTGCACTGTAACGATATCTTTGGTGCATTTTTTTAAATATGTTTATTTTTGAACAAGGCAGGATAATAACAGTGCCGACATTTATCAATAATTAAGATGCATTATTGTAAAAGCCCAACTTCTCCCTTTTCCCCACCCTCCACAAGTTTATCAGGTCTCTCAGAGGATCCCTCCTTCATTCTTGCTCCTGTGGGGCCCCTCCGCTTTCCAGGACTTTCCTGGCCAGTTGGGGTTTGTACGTCAGGGCTGGAAAGTCTCTATCATAGTCAAGAACAGGGTTCCAAATGTTCCGAAAGCGGTGGAGGAGGCCCGCTCTAGTCGCCGTCACTTTTTCTGCTATCAGCACATCCCATAGCTTCACCCACCAGAGGGGTGGGAGGGGGCCATCTGTGGATTTCCAGGTGCGAGCCACACTATTCTACCTGCCAGCAACCATTGGTACAGGAGCTTAGACCTGGGGCCCATCCTTGAGTAGGTCCCGGGGACCGGGAGGCCCAGGAGGATAGGCTCAGGGTCCAAGGGAAGTACAGTTTGTGTGATGTCGGCGATGGCCCCCAAGCATTGTCTCCAGAAGCTTTGGACTTTGGGGCAGGTCCACCACATATGAAAAAAGGATACTATCTGGCCGCATCGTCTCCAGCAGGCTGGATCCAGAGTATGGTTCATGTGATGGAGGCGAAGGGGAGGGTAGTACCATCGCAGTAAGATCTTGTAGGCGCATTCTCTGCTTGTAACGCATGCAGATGATGAATGTGTGCGGGTCCAAATGTCCACCCAAGCCTGGTCATCCACAGGGTGACCCAGGTCTGCCTCCCATTGTGCCATAGCTCGAGTCCTGAAGGCAAGAATGTCTCTCTGAAGGCGTTAGTATAGCACAGAAATTATGCCCTGTGTTGGTAGGTCCTTGAGGGTTAGTTCTATCACTGTAGGGGCGCGAGTTACTGCCTAGCATGTTTGTGGGTCGGATCACCAGTGGCGCAGTTGGAGATATGTGATCCTGTCTTGTTCCTGTAGTTGGAAGAGTTCCTTGCATCGTTCGAAGGACTGTGGTTGTCCGCCCTCGAAGAGTTGCCCCAAGGACTCCAGCCCCCCCGCAATCCAGTTTTAGAAATTCTGGGGAGCTGCTCCGGGTGAAAAGGCAGGGTTTAGGAACACCGGGGATGAGGGGTTAAGTCCTCTTGGAATCTTTTTTTGCCTCAGAGTTCTGTCCCAGATGGTAATGGTGTGTCTAGTAGCCAACAGTAGTTCTTGCCATTGCTGCCTTGTTGCTGGGGGAGAAAGCGTAGGGGGAGAGCCAAACGCGATTGTTCCAGATCCACCCACCTGGGGCGGTTGGTGATTGTTTGCCATGCCCGAATGCAGGATAGTTGGGCTGCCATCTGGTAGTTCTGCAGGTCCGGGAACCCCAGGCCTCCAAGTTTTGCGTTTCCCAGCAACATGGTTTTGGGGATTCTAGCCTTCTTCCCCTTCCAGATGAATTGGAGCATTTTCCTCTGCAGTTTTTGGAGCGCTGGAGTTGGGATTGCGACAGGAAGGGCGGAGCATGTGTATAGAAATCTCGGGAGCAAGTTAATCTTACATGTTGTGATCCGACCCATTAACGAGATTTCCTGTGTCGCCCAGCGTTTCAGGTCCGTTTCAAGCTCCTTAAAGAGTGGGGGAACGTTTACGTGATAAGTGTCTGTTGGGTTGGCTGGGATCTGGACCCCCAGATAGGTGATCGCCTTCGTTTTCCATTGGATTGGGCACATAGGAATCAGGTTCTCTCGCTCTCTCTGGGAGATCCCTATCCCCAGTGCTGTTGACTTGTTGAAGTTAATAGAGAATCTCGTGACGCTACCATAGCAGTGTATTTCTGCTAGAGCCTGTGGTAGGGAGCTGTGGGGGCCCGTGATGGTTAAGAGGACATCGTCTGCGTAGAGCGCTAGTTTATGGTGTGAGGGACCAGCTCGGAAGCCCTTGATCAGATTGTTCTGTCTAACGCGTTGGGCGAATGATTCCATGATCAAGGCAAATAGAAGCGGGGACAGTGGGCATCCCTGTCTGGTTCCGCAGGTCAGCGTAATGGGGGCAGAGAGGTTGCCGTTAATTCTAAGCAGAGTCTTGGATGCTTTATAGTTCACCAAGACCATGGTGTGGAATTCCGGTCCAAATCCAAACGCTTCCAAGGTGAGTTCCATAAAGGTCCAATCCACCTTGTCAAACGCTTTGGTCGCATCTAGAGCCATAAGCACCATTCCCTGTGAGTCTCGGGCAGCCAGGTCCACCAGGTCCAAGGCCCTGCGGATGTTGTCAGCTGTGTATCGGTTCTTCAGGAAGCCTTTCTGGTCAGGTTGGATTATGCCTGGTAGAACATGAGATAGGCGTGTTGCTAGGATTTTGGAATAGATATTGGCATCGATATTAAGTTGGGCGATAGGCCTGTATGAGGCCGGGTCTCTTGGGTCTCCTCCTGGTTTAGGTAAGAGGACTGTGATTGACTCCTGCATGGAGGGGGTTATGACACCCGTTTCTCTGAAGGAATTGAATAATTGCACCAGCGGGGTGAGCAGTTGGGTCCTGAAGATCCTGTAGAACCTGGTTGAGTAGCCATCTGGGCCCGGAGCGCGGGACTTGAGGGACTTGATAGCCTCGTCTACCTCTTTCTTTGGTGCATTTTTGTTGTTCTTTGCTAAGTGGCATTCTCTAATTTAACACCCCATGGTATACAATCCCACCCCACAATTTTGGGACAAGAAACAGGTTGTATTAGGAATCAATGTTTTTTTTAATGTAAAATCAATTAAAAGGCGGCCTCATAACTTTATACTGGGGGAGTCACCATAATATATTGTATATACATTGGCACAATGGGCCTCATTACGATTGTGGCGGTACAGTGACAACAGCGCCGGTAGTGCTGACAGCGCCGTTGTTACTGTACCGCCACATTACAAGTTATGCTCACGGGTGGCGCTCTGCACGCCTGGTCCGACCAGGCATGCAGAGTGGCACCCGCAAGCAGAACTGGATGGTAGCAACGGTACTGTTATGAATGGTACAGCTGCTACCATCCTCCCCGTTCCCATTGAGCCGTATGGGGTTCAAATGGGAACGGGGACATACTGGCTCCGGCTTCCGCGCAAGGGGAATTACCGGTCCTGCCGAGGTCAGAATGGCCCGGTGATTCACCTTTCGTGGGAGCCGGAGCCGTACCAGAGTTTGGGGGTAGCCATGCTGGTATAACCGGCATGGCTACCTCCAACCTCGTAATGAAGCCCAATGTCTGCAGAATAAAACAACCTGCTTATGAAATCCTCACTAAGGTCCAATAGATATATAGCATTCCATACATCAGCTAAGTATATTTTTAAACATCTATTTCTAAAAAGCACAATACAATTCACATTTCTTGCACACCGTTTGCTGGCTAATACAGGTTATGCTTTAGCTATATATACATGTATATATAGTATAAATCACTTTGCATTTATTTACTCCAAGATGAAAAACAAATATTGTTATCAGAAAAATGTTACACAGAAAAATGTGTTTTTCTAGATATTTCACATTAGGAACGTACCCCCATGTACAATGTGATGTGATTGGTTTCTGGCATATTCATGTAAATGAAATACAAACTCCATTGGATCACTTCACAATCTACAGTCTTGAGCTTCGGAAAGCTCTGTTGTCAATTTATAGCACACAGAATCCTGATATATTTACAGTATGCATTCACCCAAGGTTATGTGATTTTCTGAAATGACAACTAACCCACCCATTCTTTGGATGATTTGGGTGTCTCTAATTTGGATTCCTCTCACTTCAACACATAGATGAAATTTGAATGTCCATTTGAAATTGCATCTTTTCTATGGAAATGTAAAGGCCCAGCTAAGCTCTCTTTCACCCAAATATCTCTTTTTAAATCACTACGCTTTCCAGGACAAATTGTAACAATCAATAATGGAAATGTGGAAGTTGGACACCCTTTCACAAATTCAGTGTCAAACTACACCTGTGAAAACACAAAGTTACCTTTACTTACACTTTCTGCATTCAAACATTTTATCTGTTGTACACTGCACACATAGCACAGAGGAAGGCAACAATGCTATTTGTTCTTTGTAACCATGCTCTGCTTTAAATGCAGTCAAAGAAGCATACATTTCATTCCAACATGCCACAACAACCTATTCCTATTCCTATTCTGTTGGTGTTAGGTTATCAGTCACTGCACGCACTGCACAGTAAAAATGCTATGTGTTCTACAAGAAATCAAATTTCATTTGGCTTTACACATAAATAAGTTATGTTGCATTTCAGACTGAAATTTAAAAAAATTCTATTTGGAATGAGCACCTCTAGTGGCATTCTCTCCCACCCCCGGTACTTAACAGAGAAATTGTTCCAGAGAGCCTATATCTAATTATATTGGGGAATTTTGATACTCACCTTTGGATAATTCTTTTTAATCGTACAGACAGCAGGATCATGAGAGATTTCAAACAATCTCTCAGTCAGCTGAGCCCCGTATATTCTCTTTCCCGCCTTGAGGAAACCAGGGCTGCCTAAGGTGAAATCTTCTTCAGGGTTCCGCATGGTTAAGGCCCTTCACCTCCCGATATTATCCAAGCTCAGCAATCATCCTTTTGGGACAGGCATTCCCTTTTTGACAGCCTTCAGGGTCCTAGTTTATCTCCTAATTCCCTGTGTAATGCTGCTTATATAATGTCTAATATTCCCACACTATGGGCCTCATTACAAGGTGGGCGGAATGGGTTTCACGGCACTGGTAATGGTGCCGGTAAACCCATTCTGCCCTATTACGAGGTTCCCTTGCGGAACCTCGTAATAGGGCAGAATGGCAATAATAGGGCAGATCCTCCCTCAGAATGTCTGGCCAGACCAGACGTCCTTTGCGGGTCCCACAAGGGGACCAGGGAGCTAATAACGGGCCTGTTAATAACGGGCCTGTTATTAGCTCCCTCCCCATTCCCATTGAGCCCTATGGGGGCTCGAATGGGAATGGGGATGGGTATTTTGAATGGGGACTTACCGGGTCCTCCAAGGTTGGAATGACCCGGTAAGTCCCCATTCAAGGAACCCGGACCCAGACACGAGTTTGGAGGCAGCTATGGTGCTAATAGCACCATGGATACCTCCAAACTTGTAATGAGGCCCAAAGTCATTGTAAAGTTGCACATTTTAATTGGTCAAGTCTTTCCATTGGCTTGCTTAGCAGCATAATAGAACAGGAATTGAGTCAAAGCTACCCTAACCAATGGTGTGACATAGGGTCACCGAGGTTTGCAGTAGAACTAGATAGCTGCTAGCTGAAATAGACAAAAAACACCTAAAGAGGTGAAAGTAACAAAAACAGGGTTTTTATTTTACACTAACAAAGAAACAAAAACAATTTTTACAAACTGCGCCGTGGAGCTGAAGATATGCATAGTGAGCACATTGGAGTATGCATATTTGTGGGTTAGTATGCAGAGTGAAAAAAACACAGTTTTCTACATATGTTGTTTTAAATGATACAACAATTAGCCTTGTCGACACACTATTTTGTGTTTCTGGTTGCGTGTAAATGACTGGTGGCTGTGGCTGAAGAGATGGAACAGCGTTGATACACCAGGTACTGAACGGTCTTCAGGACAGTTTGATCGAGTCAGGTAAGTAGTGGTGTCCGTCGGCCTGTTGGATAACAGGGGACTGGTTATTTCAGTGGAAGAGGTGTCTGGAAGATTAAAAACTGCAAAAACGAGGGACCTACCATGTTCAAGGTTAATAGCGCCTTGGTCAAGTTCTTTAGAGTCCAGGAAGTTGGACTGGGAGGCTCTCTGCAAAGGTCAGAGACCTAGAGCTAAATGGGTAAAAGAAATACATTCTTAATATCTTGATATAGATATACACTGTAACGGTGAGATCGGACACAGTGCTGTAGTGAGGTGAAATACGGCTGGAGTGAGAGAGTGTGTCTGTCTGTTTGAAAATCGAGCGGGACTACTGGCCCGAGGGTACTTAGCAAAATTAGTTGTGAAAAAGCTAAGCGAAATGCACAGGTCTTAGAAAAAACGTGTGGGCAGCCCAGTGAATTTATTTTAAGGTGGAAAACAAAGTGAAATGACGCCGTGGGGGCAGCGCAATGAATATATTGCTGGCCGACATCTAGACACTCAAAATGATACAAGTGCTTGAAAGCAGGGATGGTAAAACAATTGGAAAACCAGTCGGCAGTGATTACGAAAAGAAACGTGCATGTGATGAAAACGGCCGTTGTATTTAAAGACACTAGATATTTGGGATCTTAAATGCTGCGGCTTCATAGTAAAGCTGGGTGTCTGTTATGGGAAGGATCAAAGCGGTTTACCTGAGTCCCAGGATGCGATGCGGCGTGCGACCGCGGAAAGCTCTTCTGTGGAATGAGCTGTGTCACTGTGAGGGGCTGATGCGCATGTGCGATAAATAAGTGCTAGGTTTTGCTTGCATTGCGCGCCTGTCTCGGAGCTATCTGTCATGCACATGTCAGAAAAGAACTAGTGTCTGTGCTCGAGGTAGTGGAGTCACGTAATTAGAGGAAAAACTTAGACACACAATATTGATGGAAAAACGGAACAGTCTCTAATACTGAAAGCATGTTATGGCATTTCGTCCTTGCTGATTTGTGCAATGAAAACAGAAAACTTAGACACACAATGTTGCTTGAAAACGGAACAAGCTCTAATACTCAAGGCATGTTTAGGCATTTTGTCCTTGCTGGTTTGCTTGCAATAAATGATGTGCAATGAAGACAGAATACATCAGGATGACGCTCTAGTTTGTGTCACTGATATAGTGCGTTTGTATTTGCATAACTTTCAGGAGATCAGAAAAATGGGGACAAAACATTCTTTTTAAGCACATTGGTACATCATTAAAAAATATATTATTGCAACAATTAATGTGCAGCAAAACCGTAGAACATCATGGAAACACTTGTGGTTTGTGTCAATGATTTAGTGCTACATGCCAGAGAAGTTCTAGTTACATACACCACAGGAAAAACAGACAATTAGAGTCAAAACATTCTGTTTTGCAATGGTTAAAAAAATTGAAACCCATTCAAATCGAAAATATTGCACCTGTTTCGTGGGTGGACATACTTCTTGAAATAGATTTCACAAGAGGGTGGGCCAGAGGACAAACCAGCGGAGGGAATTACAAATTGTCGCTGTGTTGGATGTAAGGAGGTAAAGGACGGTGAACCGTCTCTGAAAACGGGCTTGTACAGCTGGGGACCTAGAATGTTTCTCTCAGCTTGACGGGGCGTTATCTATTGAAGAAAAGGTTCCATTCAATTGAAACGCTTAGGGATGAAGTTTGATGGGGGATTTTAGCCCCGTGGATTTTGGCGGCTAAGAAACGTAGAAAATTCTTTCGCACTATCCGCCTACAATATTTTTTCAGAGACAGCCCTGAAAAAGAGCCGCCAAAATCCACGGGGCTAAAACCCCCATCAAACTTCATCTCTCTTGCCTCAATGGTATGTCCTGAAATACTGTCTTTTGGAAACCGCATCATTCTGGAATTATACAAGACCTTTGACAAAAAGATACATTTCAAAAACAATCTTTCAGCCGCACAAAGACTCGCATTACAGGCAGTGGAAAAAAACAAGACCTTCCTCATTAAACCAGCTGACAAGGGAGGCGGCATTGTTCTCTGGAGTCAGACCCTTTATGATAAAGAAGTGACAAGCCAACTTTCCAACAAAAGATTCTACAAACAGTTACCAATCAATCAAACCCCAAGAATACTGTCTGAAATCACAAGTCTCATGAGCCACGCCTATGACAATGGATGGATAGATGAAGATGAGAAAGCATTTCTGGTCAACCAACATCCCATCATTCCAGCATTTTATTTGCTTCCAAAGCTCCACAAGAACCAAACAAACCCGCCCGGCAGACCCATTGTGGCAGGCATTGGATCACTGTTGGAACCACTATCTATTTACATTGACCATTTTTTAAGGCCTTTCATCAGTAAGATGACTTCCTACATCAAAGACACCACGGCCATGATTAAAATGTTGGACACCATTCAAGTTGCACAAGATGATCTACTAGTAACACTAGACGTGGAATCCCTTTACACAAGTATTCCCCAGATGGAGTGTTTACATGTCCTCAAAACCTACCTCGACAAAAGAACAAAAATAGAACCACCTACTGAATGTCTCCTTGAATGCACTAGAATAGCCCTCATGGAAAATTATTTTATCTACAAACAGACCTTTTACCAACAATGCCACGGAACCAGCATGGGGGCCACTTTTGCACCCGACGTGGCCAATCTATTCATGGCCACTTTTGAAAAAGACTCAATATACAACGACGTCAACCCCTTCAAACAATCGATTGGCAACTGGCTAAAATACATAGACGATGTGTTTATGATTTGGAAAGGGACAGAAGAAGATTTACTCACTTTTTTACAATGGCTCAATTTACAAAACAATTGTATCAATTTCACCATTGACTACAGCAAGAGCCACATTCCTTTCCTAGATCTGCAAATCTACAAAAATCTGGACAACTCTTTAGGCACTACCCTCTACCGCAAGCCAACATCTAAAAACACCCTCCTAGAATACTCAAGCTTTCACCCTTCAGGACTCAAGATGAATCTACCTAACGGCCAATTTCTTTAGGATAAGGTGTAATTGCTCTACATTATGCGAGCATGAGTCTAAAAGTAAAGAACTAGCGATCAGGCTCAAAGAAAGAGGTTACCCTAAACATATAATCTGCCAAGCCCGCAAGCGAGAAAAAAACACCAATCGAGAATCATGCCTAACACCTAGCAAAAAAAGATCAATCAACAACCAAGATGACGTGTGTAACCACTTTTACTCCAATGAGTAATTCCATCAGAAAAGTGATCCTTAAAAACTGGGATAAACTCTGAACCGATACCTTCAATCCAGAGAAACCCCGTTTCGCGTTCAAACGCAGCTGAAACTTGAAAGACCACCTCGTGCATACATACACAGAACTTGACACTTCAAGCCAACAACAAGCCAAGCTATGGCAACTCCCCGCAGTCAAAGGACATTTCAACCGTGGTTCCTGTTCAGTCTGTCCCCTGACAGCCAATCTAAAAACCATTGACCTTAAAGGAAATCCATGGACCCTCAATTCCTTCACAAACTGTAGAACCAAATGGTCTGTCTACATAATCAAATGCCCCTGTGATCTCATCTATGTGGGCAAATCCTAACGGGAAATAAGGCAACACATTTGTGAACATCGATCCTGCATGCGGAACCAAGTTGAAGACAAACCACTAGTGGCACATTTTAAAGCCAAAAATCACACCCACAAAGACATCTTCTGGGCGATATTACAAACAGTAAGCTATCCTTTTTGCGGAGGAGACAGAGACCTAGCCCTACGCAAGCTTGAACAAAAATGGATCTATCACCTAGGCTCTGTAAAACAAGGCCTAAACGTTTCAATTGATTGGAACCTTTTCTTCAATAGATAACGCCCTGTCAACCTGAGAGAAACATTCTAGGTCCCCAGCTGTACAAGCCCGTTTTCAGAGACAGTTCACCGTCCTTTACCGCCTTACATCCAACACAGCGACAATTTGTAATTCCCTCTGCTGGTTTGTCCTCTGGCCCACCATCTTGTGAAATCTATTTCAAGAAGTATGTCCACCCACGAAATGTTTTTGATTTGAATGGGTTTCAATTTTTTTAACCATTCCAAAACAGAATGTTTTGACTCTAATTGTCTGTTTTTCCTGTGGTGTATGTAACTAGAACTTCTCTAGCACTAAATCATTGACATGAACCACAAGTGTTTTCATGATGTTCTACGGTTTTGCTGCATATTAATTGTTGCAATAATATATTTTTTAACAATGTACCAATGTGCTTAAAAAGAATGTTTTGTCCCAATTTTTCTGATCTCCTGAAAGTTATGCTAATACAACCACGCTATATTAGTGACACAAACTAGAGCGTCATCCTGATGTATTCTGTCTTCATTGCACATCATTTATTGCAAGTAAACCAGCAAGGATAAAATGCCTAAACATGCCTTGAGTATTAGAGCTTGTTTTGTTTTCAAGCAACATTGTGTGTCTAAGTTTTCTGTTTTCATTGCACAAATCACAAAGGACAAAATGCCATAACATGCTTTCAGTATTAGAGACTGTTCCGTTTTTCCATCAATATTGTGTGTCTAAGTTTTTCCTCTAATTACGTGACTCCACTACCTCGAGCACAGACACTACTTCTTTTCTGACATGAGCATGACAGACAGCTCCGAGACAGGCACGCAATGCAAGCAAAACCTAGCACTTATCTACCGCACATGCGAATCAGCCCCTCACAGTGACACAGCTCATTCCACAGAAGAGCTTTCCGCGGTCGCACGCCGCATCGCATCCTGGGACTCAGGTAAACCACTTTGATCCTTCCCATAACAGACACCCAGCTTTACTATGAAGCTGCAGCATTTAAGATCCCAAATATCTAGTGTCTTTAAATACAACAGCCGTTTTCATCACATGCACGGTTTTTTTGGTAATCACTGCCGACTGGTTTTCCAATTCTTTTACCATCCCTGCTTTCAAGCACTTGTATCATTTTGAGTGTCTAGATGTCGGCCAGCAATATATTCATTGCGCTGCCCCCACAGCTTCATTTCACTTTGTTTTCCGCCTTAAAATAAATTTACTGGGCTGCCCACACAGATCTGTGCATTTTGCTTAGCTTTTTCACAACTAATTTTGCTAATTACCTTCGGGCCAGTAGTCCCGCTCGATTTTCAAACGGACAGACACACTCTCTCACTCCAGCAGTATTTCACCTCACTACAGCACTGTGTCCGATCTCACCGTCACAGTGTATACATATATCAAGATACTAAGGATTTATTTCTTTTACCCATTTAGCTCCAGGCCTCTGACCTTTGCAGACAGCCTCCCAGTCCAACTTCCTGGACTCTGAAGAACTTGACCAAGGCGCTATTAACCTTGAACATGGTAGGTCCCCCGTTTTTGCAGTTTTTAATCTTCCAGACACCTCTTCCACTGAAATAACCAGTCCCCTGCTATCCAACAGGCCGACAGACCCCACTACTTACCTGACTCGATCAAACTGTCTTGAAGACTGTACAGTACCTGGTGTATCAACGCTGTTCCATCTCTTCAGCCACAGCCACCAGTCATTTACACTGAAGCAGAAACACAAAATAGTGTGTCGACAAGGCAAATTGTTGTATCATTTAGAACAACATATGTAGAAAACAGTGTTTTTTTCACTCTGCATACTAACCCACAAATATGCATACTCCAATGTGCTCACTATGCATATCTTCAGCGCCATGGTGCAGTTTGTAAAAATTGTTTTTGTTTCTTTGTTAGTGTAAAATAAAAACCCTGTTTTTGTTACTTTCACCTCTTCAGGTGTTTTTTGTCTATTTGAACTAGCAGCTATCTAGTTCTACTGCAAATCTCGGTGACCCTATGTCACGCCATTGGTTAGGGCAGCTTTGACTCAATTCCTGTTCTATTGTACCCATTTCCCTCCCGAGTCAAGCCCCCATACAAAAAAGAGGGTTCGCCCACCTATCTCTCATTGCTTAGCAGCATGACACTCCTAATACACCCCTTCATATTATATTTCTTCCACATCCCCTCATAGGAACATTGAAGAGATATGGATTTCTAGACTCGTGTGCCCCTCACAAATTCGGCAGCATGTGGCATGAATTTGTGCAATGAAATATGAATTGGCTATCAATATTTATAATTGTATTAAAAATTCATTTTCCACAGAAGTTGATGAATGTATGCCATCTCAACAGTACAAAGCTTACATGCTTCAGCCGTACACATACGGCTACAGAACTTCAAGCTTACATGCTTCAGTTCTACACGTACAGCACTTATGTTGAGGTTGCTGCTGTCTTGGCCGTAAATCAGGACACCAATAATGTTGCTGCACAATCTCAACACTCCAACTCAAAGTAGCTGGTACTGATTTACGGGATTCATGCTTTTCTCATGGTCAGCTTTATGTGGCTTTCTCCAGAGTTGGAAACAAAGACAATTGGTTCTCACAAGCTCCTACAGGAAAGACTAGCAATATTGTCTACAAAGAACCCTTGGTTTCGTTTTTTAAATAAATTTCAAACTAGGACTGAAGTCCAAATTACTGTGCGAAGCCCGGGTACACTTGGTAATTATTAATACATCAGCATCTAGGTTTAAACTCCTTTTGTAGAAAAGAATCTCAGAGTGTCAAAACCTCTTTTCAATCTGCTCTAAGTCATGTTGTTGTGAAGCTTTATCAACACATTTGTTGAAATTCATTTCCAAGGCCTTTTATATGAAACATTACATTTTTTGAATTTGCAAATGTAAAACATTGTCCTAACATAGTCAGTCATATGAACCGCTCTCAGAGGCCCCTTTGAAAAAGCTGTAGTCAATGATTAATATGGTTGACTGAGAGGCCTCCTTTGTTTGTTCTTCCTTTTACTAGGTGTATGGTGAATTTGAATGGGTAATCATATGTCAAAGGTGACATGCTTAGTGCAATTGGCTGTGTTTGAAGCACCCTGACTGGAAAACAGAGGCTCATGCCATGTGAGCAGTCCAGGTTATTATCAGTCCAGAGGACCGTTTTCTGGCCTAGTTGAAATATATTTAAACTCATTTTTTAAGTACATTTCTCTTGAGATGAGCCCTTGTTTGGGAATTCCTTTGTACTGCTGGACCCACTGAGTTTCTTTAGTGGGATGTGAAGCCGTTCCCATCAGAAATATATAAAGGGCTAAATAGAAATTGGCTTGTAGTCAGGTTCAGTGGAAGAATTAGCAAAACAGGCAATGGCCGAGCTAAATTACAGCACCAATCTGGCCATGCAGTTGTAAACAGTTATGTATTACTATGTTTAAAGTCTTGCATAATACAATAAGGTTTAATAAATTTACAGTAGTCTCCTATTTGCATTTATAAGTACATCACTTTTATATTTAAGGATATTTCAAATGCTCCCAATGAAATGAACTGCATGTTGTCTTGTTGTGTAAAATGTGGTTCTTCATTTGACAACGCATGACAATATTTTGGCGTTAAAGGGTGTTCTGCTTGGGTTTTATAGTTTCAAAATTAATATTTCGGTAGTACAGGATTTTCTTCTATGCTTGGTAGTATTTCTGACACAATATGTCGAAACCGGCGCTGGTCCATATCCTTTTGCTCTCCATTTTGTGCAGGGATTGGTGTTGTTGATTAGATGCAATGCTGCCCTACATTTCACAGACTCTATATTTTGTATTTGTAGAGTTCTGTGTACATTGTTTCCACGTAGTAAAGTACCATTTTCAGATGAAAGTATAAAGTTTTATTTCAGGAAAGTATCTTTCAGCATCTGAATGTTCAGTTAGTGGCAAAACGTGCATTAAATGTTGCATAATGTTCCTCAGGTGAGAAGGTAACTACCTACCTTTTACGGGTGCACCTTTTTCTGGTAATTGAAGAAAAACACAACACACTTGAAAGAGGCCAGGTACCATTCTGGAATTTCTTGCTGCAGTAGATTCAACCAATGGTTCCCTTTTATTCTCCCCCACAGCATACTGCACATTGCAGTGTGGGTTTCTCTCTTTCATTCAATGTTCAAATAATATGATTGCACACTTGTGAATTGTTGCTCTGTGTTCCCAAAGCCGATTCAAGTTTATTTTCCACAATGTTCAATTACTTCTGTTGCACAATGATGAACCTGCTCTTCAGATTTCAGAAAAAGTTGATTTCTATCCTTCTCACAATGTTCAGTAACTTATGTAGGACAATTGTGAATCTACACTCCAGGTCAGAAGTCTGTGCATGATTACCTCCCTCACACACTGTTCAGTGACTACTGTGGCATAACTTTGAATCTTCACCTCAGGTTCCAGAAGGGGGTGCAAAGTGTTCTCTTTTCCACACTGTTTGTGGCAGATTTGACGTAATGGGGTACTTTTCTAAAGGTTCAATGGTAAAGTGCAGAGGTTCTCTCACTCTCCCAATGTTCACTGCTGGTTGTTAAGCTATAGAACCTTCCCTTTAGGTTTCAGACTTCAAATTAACGACTCTTGCTTGCACAATGTTGGACTGCTGTCTCCATCCTCCCCCTGCTTCCTAGGGCTCTCTTTACTTCTCAGCACTGTGGTGATACAATGTCCCCCACATGGCTGCCCCCAAGGATTGTCCTTGGCTAGTGGATGGTCTCTACCCAAATATTCTAACACAGCCACTCTTCCTTCTATGGGGCATCCAGTGAATGTCTTGCCCAACATCCTTCCCTTGTTTTCGCTGATGATGGTTTCGGTTTTGAACATCCATCTGTGGGTGTAGCCAGGGTTTACAAGCATCCTTGTTCTATGGTTGATCCCATTTGCTCAGCTCTCCTTTGCACACCTTCATTCTTCTTATCTGTGGGTGCCCTCTCTGAGTGTGTCTCCACCAATCTGGCATGTTCACATTTCCTTTGACACACAATGATTGGCAACCCATATCCCACCTTCCCACTGACATCTGTGCCCCTCTTCTGCTCTAGCAGAATCTCCTTTTCCTGGTCTTCTGGTAGCTTTGATAATGCTTGCAGAGCTGCAAATCAGCTTAAGTGATGTTGAATGTTCACAACAGACTGTGGGTGCTTCTGTGTTATGGGCTGCAATGGTGACACACCACCACCCCTGGAAATGTACCATTTCCTTAGGAGGCACATATTATTAACTGAGATCCAAAGTTGTGTGTGTCTGCTTAATTTTCAGACAGAATGACAGGTTTCTTTTGTACAGGATGCTTACCCTAAGCAGATTAAAAATACAAAAAATCTGGTATATTGATTTCTAAAAATACTTACACTTTTTTCTATCCTAATGTGTTTAGTAGCATTTGTATAGCCACTGTAATAGGAAATGGAAATATTTAAATTAAAATGGTAAATGTGAAACAGTGATGGGAATTCTCTATTAGATATACCCTCAAATTCCGGAGTAAATAAAGAGGAATGTAGGTAGGAACCTCGTGTTGATAGCATAGTTTCTGGTTTCAGTTTGGGGAATATGTGGGAAAATGCAGTAGTATACAAGTTTACTGCTGCAATCTACCAGAGGGTAGAAATTATGTATGTCACTGCATGGGAATGGCAAGTTCAGATCCAATCTAACATAAGTTACATTTTATTTCTCACGTTTATGCACCTGTTGAGAGGATAGTTGGTGAGGATTACAACAAAAGGATCCAGGTAGGCAAGGATCAGCAGATGTTGAACACAGAGAAGAACGTTTCATTAAATCTGCAGATCGGTCAGCATCCTTTTTTCATAAAGGGACAGAGATGCATGCATACAATTGGACCCATCAATCCCCAGCCACTCACTGAAAGAGAATTGTCCACTGAGAAGAGGAAGCAAATAAAGAAGAGGAATGTGACACCATTGTAGAGGAGGAGCCAAGTGCCTCTACCAAAACTCTCTCCCCCATTTTGCCTATATGTTGGAAACCAGCACTTGCAACATGCGCAACACCAGTAATGGTACCTATACTGCGAAGAGTCCTTGAAGCAAGGTACCCATTGAGAAAATCCTATATGATGTATCTGCGAAGGAATTAGTCTTCTGAAGGAAGTTCCGGAAGAAGTGTGAAGATAAGTGAAAGAGAAGACTGGTGATGTCACATGAAGCAGAAATGACGCACCCAGAAGAGATGCCAATGAAGAAGGTGAATAGACCTTATAGAATCTGATGGTGAAGTAAAAAACTGAGCAACATTTCATGAGAAAAATGAATCATAAGGCTGGCTATATGTAGTGAATAGACTGCAGGGGGTTCTGCCTATATATATATATATATATATATATATATATACACATATATATATATATATATATATATATATATATATATATATATATATATATATATATATATATATATACACATATATATATATATATATATATATATATATATATATATATATATATATATATATATATATATATGTGTATAAAATCTGGATGGTCCCCGACGCATTTTAGCAAACTAGGACCCCCATGCATAGAAGGGCTGAAAATGCGGCACAGTAGAATAAAACAGCTGAAGGCGAAGGAAGATTCGAGAAGGCTCGTCTGGCCTGGTGTCAAGGATTGGGGCAGCCAAGAAACTGGTTATCTATTCGAGAAGATACAATGAATGTGAGAAGCAAGGTGGGCTCCTGTTTAGGTGTAATGGAAAAACAGTAGAAGTGCCAGGTTTTATTCATTTAATAGTATTAAATGTAATAAAGGAGATCGAAACACGGTCTCCTGTCATGTGATCAAGTTGGAAATAGACTTGGGGCGAGTTACACCGAGACCAGAAGATAAGACCATGCTCACACTCCCTTTTATTCTCAGGCACAGTGATACTTGCAAGGCTGAGTTCAAAGGACTAACAGTAGGAGTGATGATGGATGTTGGGCTAATTAGGTGGGGAGGCATGCCCAAGCCAACCCTCCAGCACCTGGGGTACCAGCTTGCATGCTGCTAGCGAGTGGAATATTCCAGAATGGTACAAGCGTGGCAACCGATTGTAGAGGACCACGTAGCAAAGAGCCCTATAGTTTGAAATCAAATGAAACGTTTATTTTATTACACAGAAGATGACTTGCACTAGGGGTATAGCTGTTCAACTGACCTTAGAGACCCAATCACAGTCCAGTCCCCCATAGTGATTTTTCATATGAATCATTGAGACTTATGCTTGTAAAATGGGCATCAATGGACGTACAAGCAGCATCCGTTGATGCCCGTTGTACTCCCTGTTTTAGACAATTGCAATTAAAAGAGTTGTGTTTTGCCAACTTCCTGAGTCTGTCTGATTATTGGGGTCAGAGTAGGATCTGCATCCCCATCAATCGCAGATAGCGCTACCTTATCTTAACGGGCCTGCAGGTTCACTTGGTAGCAGAAAGAGGATGGTTCGGGTCCATCGGTTAGTAGGTTTTTAGTGTTTTCAAAAATCAGACACCTCTGCCATTTAGCCGGAGGATTGCAAGGTTTCCTGTGGAGAGCGGCCGAAATAGAACTCTTGCAAGAAAATCGATACAGGTGGGATGGGTCTCTTTTTGACAAAATCCCTCCTGGTTTCCACTGGTGCTGGCTGGTTGGAGGAGGGGATGATCCCGAAGATCTTGAGCTGAAAATTGAATGGTGAGTAGATTGAGGGGACTGGCAGAATAAGGGAATGAGGGGGTTGTTTGATGTAAATGAGAAGTGTTTGAACGAGGAGCGTTCTATAGAGCCGGTTTCCTACCGGTTTCCTACCTCAAGGCAGGTCTAGAAGAAGTCATTTCAAAACCCACGTGGGTAATTATGTGGCACATAAACAGGTTTTATGATAGGGAATGACTCAAACTCCAATCAGGGTATTTTAGGGGCTAGGAGAAAAGGAGTATCATGATGAGATGTATGTAAAGTCTACTAGTCTGTTTGTGTATTTTGAAATTGCAAAGGGGTGTCGAAGAGCGACAAAAGTAAAACTCTGAGGTTAAACAAGAGATAAAACGTTATCTATCTTTTAGTCATTGTCAGCGCCGACTGAACAGATAGGTTGAGATAATTGAGAAGTAGAGGCTTTGAGCGGCGAGGTTGGAGCGCGCTCAGAGTTGTTATTCTTCTGAAACTTATCTGTGTAAATCAACGGTAGGTATTGACAGTCAATTGAAACTTGTCTCAATGGGGGATGTTACTCCACTGATGCAACTGTGCAAGGCACTGCCAAAACACGCAACTAAGCTCAGACAGTATAGTGCGGAATGGGTAAAGGGTACAGCAGACAAGATGTTCATGCCATGGCCACAAGGGGGATTTCTGTCAAAAGTGGTTTTGCAAAACATTACCACATACTTGCACGCTGCATACACAGGGAAGAAATTGGAGAAAAGGCTAGCTAGTTTAGATCTCTAGAAGATGTACCAGGAGGAATGGGAATACCTGCCTCCTGAGGACTGCAAGCTTAATCAGTGTAGCGAGGAAGGTGATGTGCCTTCTGCTGCCCTTACCTCACCTGAAGTAAATGGTGACAGTACAAAAGATGAAGGATTGTATTCGTTAAGGGAACTAAAAGCAGCAACAGGATTTAGTGATCCGATATATGAACTGCCTACTTATAGCAGTGACGACAGTCCCGAGGAAAGTAAGAGAAAAGAGGAGATCTTTAAGGTCTTACAGGACAAAGAGGAGAAACGCAAACAACCAAATGTGACCCCAGACATAGAATGAGAAATTAAGAGATGGAAAGGAGGAATGGATAAAGCTGACCAGGTAACGCTTGCACAGAAAACATGGATGGGTGGACAAATATTGCTCAAGTGTGATGGGAAAAGTATTGAGGAAGTTAGGCAAAGGGAAGATCAAGACGAACAGGATAGAAAAGACAGGCAACGAGAGAAACAACTGAAGGAGGATGAAAATAAGAGAAAGAATAGACAGAGGCAAGAACAAATGTATCAAGAGGAGCATCAAAAGAAGGAAGAAAGGGCAAAGGAAGTATTGCAACAGGCAGAGAGCAATCAAAGAACAAGAAGAGAGGAAAAGAAGAGAGAAGAGGACAAAGCACAGAGATTACGGGATAAAAGAGTGCAATGACAAAGGGAAGAAGAGCATAAAGAAAATGAAAGAAAGGAAGAGAAAAGACAAGAAGAGGAAAGGATTAGACGAGAAGCTAGAAAGCAAAGGGAATTAGATGACGAAATGGAGCGAAAAAGAAGACAAAGGGAACGCGATATTGATCGCATTCTGAAATAGTTAATGGAGCAGAGACCAGTAGTATCATGGAGTCATAAGTTCCTCCCGTGGCAGAAAGCAATGGCAAGACCATCTAGGATAAACCTAGAGGAGTTCCTCCCATCGCAGAAAGCAACGGCAAGACCATCTAGGATAAACCTAGAGGAGTTCCTCCCATCGCATGGAGCAAAGCCAGGGCCATCTAAAGTTATATTTGATGAGAACTTCGAGATAGGAAGTATCGGAGATAGGATCGATAAAGCCTATCAAGATATGAGAGCAAGAATTGAATCGGGAAGCTGAGGAAAAGGAGATTGATTTATAGTCACCCAATCACAAGGCAAAGAAGGGCTTCTGCTTAGTCTCGAGTATAGAGCCTTGTCCTTAGACAGGCTGGCCCTAAATAGGGATGAAAGAGACGAGAGTCATACTAGTTGGGGTCTAGATATGTCAGATGAAGAGAGAGATACCTTCTGTGGGGAGGAGGGAGAAAGTGCATGCAGTCCCGAGGGATGTCTCCCGACTGACAAGGAAGTGAGATGGTCTGATATAGAGCAGCCTATAGATAGGACACCAGATCCCATGGCGTACCAAGAGTGACCTAAAGGACAATCGCATAGTGAGATGGGAGAGACATCATGGTATGTGAACAGGCAAAGGTAATTGCCTTCTACCTGGCAATCAGGAACCATTGTCCCCACTATGGATAGGCAGACGATGGGAGCCGATTGCGGATTTATAATCACGCAATTCCCTTTATTGGAGAAAGGAGGGGCCAGACTGTAGTATATTCCCTGGCCAGAAATGGATAAGGATAATTTAAGATGTAAACTGCCCAGTTTAACAGCTGGGGTGGGGAAGTTGATTTATGAGCTAGAAAAGATAACAGGAGGAAATTCTCTGGCAACCGGGGACATTAAGGATCTCCTAGCAGCCATTCTTGAGGAAAGGGCTGATGACATTTGGACGAGAGAAGGTTCTTCAAGTGTCACGTCACAGAACACAGTTCATGACGGAGTGCCATTTAATAATTGTAGAGCAGACATCTGGAGGGCACTCAGGGTACAGTATTCTGATACGTCAGATATGGGTGCAATTATGGCACTAAAAAGAAAGATGACTGCTTACATTCCAAGTATTCAGGAACGGTGGACTTTGGAAACGAGAGAGCCATGGGGGAAATCAGTGCCAGTATTTTACCACATTTTTTGTCGGGGATTGCCAGAACAGGTACAGAGACAGCTCAAGAAACTACTGGGAATGGAAGCAAAGCCATGGGCAGAGATCCAGTTGAATATAGCACATCACTGCTGGCTGTTACAAGAGAAGAAAAAGAAGAAGGAAGATGCTAGAAAACTAGAGGAAGCCAAGTTAGTTCAGAAGAAATTGTCAAAATACACGATAGAAGGGGCGGTACTGACAAGTAGAGAGGGACTGGGAATGCAGCAAGCAGTGGGTACATCGCAGGTGAATAATCAACACCGGATGGGCCAAGGAGGGAATGAGTTTATGCCACGAGGCAGAAGAATGGGCTACAGAGGAAGAGGTAGTTTCCAAAATAACCATGGTGGGTTTCTGAATATGCAGAATGATAATCAGAATGGGCTAGGGGGGCTATTCAGAAGAGCTCCTCCTGTATGTTGGACATGTGGAATGACAGGGCATATCACGTAAACATGTGGAAGCCAAGGGTATGTACACAAAGGGAAATTCTCAAGAGGGGGGACAGCTTCTCCTCCAGCATATACCTCACACGCTATGGATGGGTCTGCCCAAGATCAGACAGTGCATCAAGCACAAGCGCTGCAAGTGCAACAGGCATCACAACCTCAGCAAGCACCATTGAATCCGCTGCAAGGACAGTCACAGCACACACCCATGCAGATACAGCAGACTGGAAACACGGGACAGTTATTGACACCTAGAATAGGGGTTGTCACAATGGTGGGAGGAAGTCCTTATACGGGTACAGGGATAAGCAGGTACCCACAATAGGACAGTTTACAGGGCCGACTTCATGTGTTCAGTACTATTGTGACACCAGAACCCAAAGAGGAACCAAGGGTTGATGTTACCATAGGAGGCAAATCTTTTTCTTTTTCAGTAAGACATGGGTGCAACACGCTCATGTATACGCGAGGGAACATATCCATTATCAGGAAATGCCATGAATTTGTAAGGTTTCTCTGGAGCTACAAGCAGAGTTCAATTTACTGATGAATTACCAGTCTCTATGGGAGAGTGTGACATGTCTGTTCCATTATTGTATTCAAGGCAGACACCAGTTAATATTCTGTGCCGAGATTTAATGACAAAGCTAAATATGCCCATTTCCTTTACTGACGAAGGCATAGTGTGTTCCACTCCAGGGATACATTATCTAAACGTGGGCAAATGTATACTGGCGTTTACAGGGCAAATGGTTCTGCGAGGAATGCCAGTAGAGCCAGACGTCTTTCTTTATGGGGTACGCATTTTGTTGACATGGTTACCCGGCCTAGTGGGAAAGATTACCTGATGAGTTCAGGCCACAGATACATATGGATGAAGAGGGGGGACAGACTATTCCCCTGCGGTTAACTGCAGCTATAGTGCAAGAGGAATAGGCCATGCTTGAGGGAATCAAGGATGAGGGGCAGGCAATGGAGAACAGTGATTGCCATTGGGGAAGGGTATAGATTGACTGACATCACAGACGAGCATATGATTAGAGATGATCCGTTAGATGGTGAAGTAATATTCGAGATGAGTATTACATATTGGATCAGAATAGAGAAAAGAGAGAGCCCACAGCAAATGATGATAGTACGGCAGTGCCCAGCATTTTTTGACAAGGACTTGGAAAAGTGCCAACCTCTTTATGGACTACAGGCCCCTATGATGTAGGCCTATTGAATGGGGTAGGGCAGGTTAAGATTAAGCTGAAGCCAGGAGCAATTTTAACTCGAGCAAGGCAGTACTGCATGTTTCGAGAGGCGGATGAGTGTATTTTTATGACTAGTTCAGCACTAATGGAACGGGGTATCTTAGTGATGTCAGAGTCACTGTGTAATAACGCAGTGTAACCTGTGAAAAAATCGAAAGGGGGGTTGTGGAGACTAATTCAGGACATGAGACCAATTAACCAGATTGTAGAAGCAGAGTTTCCTTTAGTTCTGAATCGGGCGATAATACTATGTAATATCTCCACAAAGGTACGATATTTCACAGTCACAGTAATTGACTTGAAAAATGTGCTTTTCTCATTCCCGTTGCATAAGGACTCTCAAGACCTTAGGTCATTTACGTTTTGTCAAAACTAAGCTGAAAAGCACTTGGTTACCCCAAGAGTACTGTGAATTTCCATCGATCTTTAATAGGATCCTGCAGATGGAACTAAGCAACATTGATTTGCAGAGTATTGTGCTGCAGTACGTAGGTGACATTTTACTTTGTAGCAGGACAGAAGCTGAGTGCAGGCAAGACTCGATTCAGATAATGATTATTCTAGCAGACAAGGGATATAAAGTGGACAAGGAAAAGCTGGGTTAGGTATTCACAAATGAAAGGAAGAAAGTCACACCTGAAAGAGCTGAGGCGATTATGAAAACAGCAAGACCGCACACAATAAAACAAATGCAGCAGTTTTTGGGATTGTGCAACTATGTTGGAGCATGGGTATTTGATTATAGTTCATACACAAGACCTCTTTTGGAGGCTCTGAAGAAAGCACACGTGTGCAAGGAAAACATTGAATGGACTGAGGAAATGGAGGGAGGGTTTGAAGAATTGAAGAAAGCAATTTGTACAGCTCCAGTTTTAGGAATTCAAAACTATTCAGAGTTTTTTTTTATTTTTGCACATGAATGGGACAGTCATGACAGTGGTGCTTAGACAGAGGACTACACTAGGGTACAAACCTCTGGCATATTATAGTGGGATTTTAGATCCAGTTATGAGAGGGCACTTTCCCTGCGATCAATCGCTGGCAGAAGTTGTGCTCCCCATTGAGAAGTCTAGCAGCATTGTGATGGGGTGTTCTATGACGTTGTTTGTTGAACATGCATTGTTTGCTGTTTTGGAGAAACCTAAGGGTACATTGACATCTCGGAGGGCTTCTGCATATGAGGTTGTTATATCGAACCTTGCAATCAAAATAGTCAGGTGTAAAATAGTGAACCCTTCCACGTTTGCAGCTGAGCCAGTGGCAGAGGGTGAGCATGTGCATGATCGCTCTAACTACGAGGTGTTCTATGATGATATCCAAAGAATAAAGGAGCATGCACTAGCCGTAGGGGAGGTTCTCTTTATTGATGGGTCTTCAGAAATTGATCAAACTGATGCGGAAAGGCATTTGGGTTCAGCTGTGGTAAGGCACAGAGCTAATGGGGAATTTGAAGTGGTAGCAAGTGCAAGACTACCGTCTCATTTTTCAGCACAAGCAGCAGAATTAGTGGTGCTTATTGTTGCGCTCAAGAAACACTCAGGGCAGGAAGTGACGGTGTACAGTGACTCCGCCTATGTGACGTCAACCGTGCACGCAGGGCTAGCACGTTGGAAAAGGAGGGGCTACCTCCGAGCGGCAGCACTCCAGTGCAACATGTAGCATTATTGGATAGGCTCATTAAGGCACGACAACTCCCAGCAGCACATACTAAGAGAACTGATTTTATCTCACGCGGGAACAAAGCTGCAGATGAGGAGCCCAAAACCGTTATATATTGACCAGATATTTCAAGTTTTGATATTCCGAGTGTAAAAGAAAAAATAGTCACAATTATGATTGTAAATGAAGGGTTTAATAATTTGTCAAAAACACAGTTGATGGAAGTTCAAGGCAGCGATCCACAGGAAGAGCAAGAATTGTGGAAGGTTCAAGGCATTGCTAGTGCTCCACAGGAAGAGCAAGAATTGTGGAAACAAAGGGGGTGTTCTTTATCCCCCTCTGAAGCATTGTGGCGAAAGGCCAGCACTGGAAAGCCGGTGATGCCTGTACCCTTATTAAGGGTAGCGCTTGAGCAGCTGTACTACCCTGCACATGTAACTAGGGAAAGCCTCACAGCAGCTATTGTAGAGGACTGGTTTGTACCGGACCTGTTAGAACATGATGCATTTTATGTAGTAAATTGCATCGTATGTCAAAAGTTTACCGCTGGGCACACACTGTGAACAATCAGAGGAGCTATTACTCGACCAAATGGTCCTTTTCAGCATTTACATATTGCCTGTTATTATGCTACGAGTATGTAGTGGATATAGGTATATGACAGCGGTGGTGTGCCCCTTTTGGAGATGGACCGAAACAGGTCCATGTGAACACCCTGATGCCACTTGTGCTGTAAAGTTATAAATTCGAGAAGTATTTCCTAGATGGGGAGTAAGTGAGGTGCTGAGATACATCTATGGACCCCATTTTTTTTAATGAAGTATTTGAACAGATTAATTTGTTGCTTAGCATAAAACATGTGTTTTCTTCTACTTATCACCTGCAAGCAAACGGGGGGATATGTGAGAGACTCAATGGTCTTCTCAAAGAGAGAATCGCTAAACTCAAATTGACACTAAAGAAGGGGTGGCTGTATTACCTGCCCCTTGCATTATATGCATTAAGGAATCAGCCGAGGTCAGACGACCACCTCACACCCCATGAGTTAGTGACAGGGGGACGAATGAGAACCCCGTTTTCTCCTCCATCAAGAAGCAGATGTGATGCCCTGACAATTGCAGAATTGTTAGGAAATTAGTTACGTACATATTTGACATGTATGACCGCTAGTATCTCTGTCATTTAACTCATGCGCAAGGGGTGTCATTCTCAGGACACAGATGAAGACCATTCAGCAACCGGACTTAAAAATTTACTATCTATACTTAAATTATTTATTGGAGATCCAGTCCTAGTGTGTAACTTCACAAGGAAGTGGCACAAGCCCTGTTTTTGTGGACCCTTTATAGTAAAAAATGTTACCCCCTCAGAAGTAAAAGTCCAACAAAGATGTGCCTGGCTACACCTGGGTGATGTGAAGCCGCCATATGCTGGTGAGACCGATGCACCCCCACCCATTGATTTGGAAGCAAGACAATAACAAGTAGTTCAGCACGTGCAGACTCGATCGATGACGAGGACGAAGGACACTAAGATTGCTGATTAAATAAATACAAGTGTGCATTTGGACTGTTGCTCACCCGGACACTCTTCATAGATATATTAGCAGGAGTGCAAAAGAAAACTTTCTTGAGCCGCAGGAATCTTTGAATTGGACTTTAGGAAGTGTTGATGTGCTAAATATGCCAAATTTAGACTTCGAGTTCGATGACTGGAAAGAGAGCAGTTTCCTGATTCATTCCTCACTGAGATTCTCTTTGGTTAACCTCATGGTTCTGTGAAATGTCAATGCCCATAGACTACTTATCGCTGTCTTTATATACATACTTCGAGTTTATCCTGCTCTTGTATGGCATAATACTAACATTCGTGTGTTTTTTCAAGATCCTAAAAATGACCCTTCAATTAGGAGGTTACTCATGGAGATAATTGAACAGATCTGGCAGCTACTTGAGCATTTTTAACTGGGCTGCCTGATTAAAATGTTTTTTTTTTTGCTTCCTTAAAGTAGTACACAGGCACAATGCGGACTGTTGAAAATAATGCATTTCCAGAAAGTGAGCAAACTCAACGATGTGTGGAGAATTGAAAGTGGTGGGACTGATGTATTGGTGCATAATATATGCATGCACAGCATTTATTGTTTTTCTGATTTTGCTAATCCACACTGTTTACTTCATTGGTCGCAAAAAGGTAGGAGTCCCTTTGATTCTTCCCACTCCAGTGACCTATGCAGAATTATCTGTTGCAAAGTGACCAAGGCCATATGTGATTATCCCTACACCAGTGATACATGTGAAGTCACCCATTTCTCTGACAAGTGTTACTATGGTTCCCCCTGTAGCAAGGTCCATTTGTGATATACTCCATGACCATTATGCACAAGCTCATCTTGCAAGAGGGGGAAACAAGAGAAGCACAAGGGAAGATGATTATGGGTTAAATAATTATCTAGACAGTACAGCACATTTGGGGAATAACATGTTGTATCAGCACATGAAAGAGGTGAAAAAGAACCTATGAGAAGAGTTGCTATGTTTGTGCTCTCCTACCTTATGCTATGGGGAAGTCCAAGATATTCATAGATATAGAAATAGCAGTTCAGACAGCTCATTGCTTGACTCACCTTGCACTCTGCCATACAAGAGGTCAGTTCCAGGTTCAAACAGCATCCTTGGTATGGGTTACTGAATGGATAGCACCAGAAGAAGATGCTTATGTTCAAGATTTAAAGACAAGAGAGGGACCACACACCAGAGATCATGTGATAATATACGAACAGCCTGGGATGAAGGGAGCAGGAATCGGATGGGAAATAGATAAAAAGCTCAATTGCCAAGGAAAGAATGATGAAGAAATATATAGCTGCAAGGAGAGAGGCCAGATGCAAATCTGGGGAGCAGTACTTTCTCCAGATGGATGGGAAGAATGCATAGTTGTATGCAGAGCGGTGGCAGTAACAGGACATAGATACATGTATAAAAATGCTAAATAAAAAACAAATCACAAACTAGTTATAGATCGTGTGGAAAAGGGATGCAAACCACTCTGGCAGAAGCTTGCAAAGTTGCTGACATGGCTTGAGGACAAAGGAGGCCCGTTGCAGATAGCGCTAGTGCATAGATATGTGTCAGAAACAATGGCACAAGAAAAGTTGGAGAGAATCAGCAGTGCGGTCGAATCTTCGATGTACCAGGAATGAAGAATGGAACAGTAGTGATAATGGACCACTAATGGGCCTGTGGATCCAGAGCATACATGAAGCTGCATAAGAACTGGGGAGGGTTGTGTTCTACAATACTTGTCCATGTTCTAGCACTGGTGATTCCGAAGAATGACCTGAACATTGGAGAGTTTCCAAAAGCAGATGCTCACCTGAAAAAGAGGAGATCCGTTGAATTCCTCTATCAAACTAAGAGCGAGAACTACTTTTCAGCTAAATCAATAGAAGCCTTTATTTCTATTCCGTATGAACACAGGTTCTTCAGTCAGAATTTGGCAGTATTCGCGACAATCTTCATGCCAAGGATCCCGACGATGGCGAATGCCAAATGGTTACAGATTACCAGATGGGAGCTCCTGCAGACGATTAACACTACCATAAAGGGATTTAATGCTATCAAGGAAGAGCTGAGAGTCATAAGACTGATGACTCCTCAGAATAGATATGTCCTGGACATGATTACAGGTATGGATGGAGGTGTTTGTGCCAAATCGGAGAATCATGTTGCACATTCATACCTTCTCACAAAGAAGAGTATGGGACCTTGACAGAGGCCTTAACGATGCTGACAAACTTACACATTAAGATGGAAGATGAAGTAGAAGATATTTCAGATGACCACTGGTTTGCATCGATCTTCTAATGGGTTCCACAATGAATGGTGAATATCTTCAAGTTCCTTGGAGCCTTGTTGGTGATGATAATGTTTGGATTCTGTGTGATCAGAATAATAATCACACAGTGCAAGAAGAAAGCAAAGAAAGCAACAGGAATGAGTATCATGATCGATGTCGAGTCAGGGTTTGGTCCCAAAGAACTGACAGATGAAGAAATCAAAAAGAATATAGAATCAAGTATTCATGTACTTGAAGGAACGAAGTTCCTGTATCCAAGAAATCACATGAAGTATGTGGGAAGATGGATCTTCTGCAACTCAAATTGACAATCTAGTCTCATGACCTGGAGTATCGATGAACATGTAAAATCGGCAGGATCTCTGAAAGGAGTAATGAATAAATTGACTCTGAAGAAACACTTTTTCAGACAAGGATGTGTAGATGTGAAGACTGATGACACAGTGGTTGATGAATCAACCAGAGTGGGGAGTGTAGAGGAGGAGCCAAGTGCCTCTACCACAAGTCCCGCCCCCATTTTTCATATGTGTTGGAAACCGGAAATTGCAACATGACAACGCCAGTAATGGTACCTGAACGGCGAAGAGTCCTTCAAACAAAGTATCCATTGAGAAAACCCTTTATGATGTATCTGTGAAGAAATGACAGTCTTCTGAAGGAAGTTCTGGAAGAAATGTGAAGATGAGTGAAAGAGAAGACTATTGACGTCACATGAAGCAGAAATGACAAACCCAGAAGAGATGCCAATGAAGAAGGTGAATAGACCTTATAGAATCTGATGGCAAAGTAAAATATTGAGCAACATTTAATGAGCAAAATGAAGATTGCACATGCGGAGAGCACTGAAGAAAATGCAAAGCCGTTGTATAATTGTACAGATGCTGAAACGCAAGTAGACTGAGTAATCATAAGGCTGGCTATACATAGTGAATAGACTGCAGGCGGTGCCACCAATATATATTTATAAGTGTGTATAGAATCTAGATGTCATCACATACAATTGAAAGGGTCAATGAAACAAAAACGGCCCTTTGTAGCATGTAGCACGTATAGAACAACATATGAAATGAATACAATCTGGTCTCGTACCTTTAGTAATTTCAAAAAATTTCATTTTGATTCAAGAACATATACATGTTTGCTAAGCAATACAACACGGAACACCAGTTTCCAACACATAAGGCAAAAGAGATTGCAGCACATATATTGACAAGTTACATTACTTGCAGTGAAGTACATACAGTTAACAGAATACAAATCCTACTGTCGAGATCAAGCACGACAGGGGTCATAACACATAACAAAATACAGTGGTTTTACGAAATGAACAAAATTGCAAAACAACAGTGAATATATTATAACACTGTGACCAAAAGGTCAATGTCAATGTCTACACCACAGTGTTTCGGCCCTTCTGGGGCTGGAGTGTAGCCCTGTTCTTCTGTGGGCCTTCGTCAGGACAAAAAGACTGTGACGTCTGGGTGTTCAGTAGATGCGTGTGGGCGCAACGACCGACCACAGGAGGCTGTGTGGCAAACTTGATAAGTCAGATGTCACTAGATGTGAGGCTCTTGTCATGGGGAACCTGTTCAACCTGTATCTAGGTAGCTTAACTGATGACACAATGGCTGAGAAGTGAATCATTCAGATTAAAGTTTGTGTAGGCACAGGTGGACTCAGTACGTCACAGCGGATGGGTAACCCCTAAACCATGGAACTGGGGAACAACAATATATCATAGAAAAATCCCAAAGGGGAAAAGGGAGTTCACATGGAAGAGTACTATATTAGTTTGAGTACTCAATTGTGGAGAATAGAGGCAAACAAGAGAAGGAAGCCCAGTCATAAATATTCACATTTTCATTTTTAATTTATTACCATTATAAAATAGCATAATATACAAACATCACAACAAGAAATAAAAATGGGTGAATTAATTTATAGTATAAAATACTTATCAAATCTAATGCTTTACACCATTCAATCGCAATTTGATTGCCACAGTTCATAACCTCGTATTACTCAAGGTAAAATACCACTGTCTCATTTTTAAATTTCATTCAAATAGTGGAAATGCTGTGGAAAAAGCGAATAGTTAACAGTGTCTGGGATGCATACATTATGACAATATTTAATGCGGCAGAACCTGCATTTTTCTGTTATCTATATAGACAGGGAGAAGTGGGTGCCATTTACGAGATGCTTGAGTGCAGAGTCATATCCAGGAATCACCAATCCTGTTTTCATTCAAGCCTGATCTAGTTTCTGAGCAACTAGCAACCAGTGTTGGTCAAATCAGCTTGTGAAAGAGAACAATGCAGAAATCATCATGTGTTAGTGGATAACCAAAGATGTGATGGGAAGAAAAGATGTCATCTACTAACTAAATTGTGACTTGCGCTGTAATCCTGGCTTCTCTGCATAACCAAATTGTATGATCCTGGGCAAAGGCACCAATTTCTTTAGATTCTGAAACTGAGATGACCTGGGTGGGACTCAGATCTATATTACAACTTTATAAAAAAAAGAAGCTAATTTAACAAATGCCATATGACCTGACTTTGAAGGAACTGCACCGTCACTACTGCTACATCTGACATTTTGGTGAACAGATGTACCTGTCAGTGAGAATGTTACAAAACAGTTGAACGTTCATTCGTCGTGCACATCTCATAAATCTCACAAATTTCAATAGATTATAAAACTCTTGGGATAGTAATGTAATGGAAGTGGACTTCTATAGCGCCTTTCTGCCACTGTTGGGGACCTCGCTCTGTGTGGCTCTGTTAAAAAAAAGAAAATTGGGCAAATGGATTGGAGAGTTGCAGAGACAGATGTGAAAGATGTGGTGTGAATGGGTGAAGGTCGGAAGTAACCAGTTCATGTGTGCCAATCTGCCAGATGAGTAAATTTGCTGCAAATGTTGGGGGGGACATGACAACTGAAAGAAAGGGGTGGGGTGAAGGGAGGGCGGATGGTGGCTCTGAGGGATCGTTTCGGGCAAATTGTTAAAGAAAATGTGGTTGAATGGTAGATCTGACCGTATTCGGTCACCACCATTAGTTTGAAACCGAAGATACCGAATATGAAGAGCAGTGGTTGCAGGGGTGGCCCCCTTAGTCCATGTTCAGTATTTTTGGCTTCAGCCATTGCAGGGGTGCTCCCCGCTTCCACAGCATTGGTGACAGGTGGCAGGGGACCCAACAAAAAAAAAGAAGAAAAGGAAAGCTGCAGCGTCAGACCCGACCCACGTTAAAGGGATGGATCTGACACTCAGGTTACAGGAGAGGCAGCGGATGGAGAAAAGGTAAGTGGGGGGGTTTATGGGTGTACTGGCAGTTTGAGGGGACATGGCTTTGGTTTTTTGTACCGAGGTAAAAACATATTCACAGCGAAAATGAATACGGTTAATTCTGCCGTGTGTTTGTACGTCAGTCATAACACTAAACAACTACACCACAGGAGTCCCTTGCTGGCGCTCTGTTATAACTTTCATAAGACGGGTGGCGTATCTTTAAAATTCAATTGGGCCCCCACACATCTTCAGATGGCCTGCCATGCACCCAGTGACACCATAACATTCATAAACTTAACTCCACTAGAACATACTGTCAAGGGTTTTGACCCATGTTGAATTATTAGGCGACAACAAAAACTGAATCGATAGATTGGGTAGATGTGGGGATGAGCTGTCGCCGCCCATCATTCTATACCAGAACAAAACTAAATCAATAGACTGGGTAGATGTGGGGATTGAGCTGTCGTCGCCCATCATTCTATCCCAGAACCAGGAGGACCGCGCAGTTTTGCGCACACCAAAATGGTCGCCTAACCTGCCACCCACCAGTGCAAGCGTGATGGACTGGAAGCGCCAGGGGTGAAAGGTGGTGCCAAAGGAAAAATTAGCAGTGCCTGTTAGACCAAAGCGCCTTGAAATCACTGCTGTTTCTCTGAAGTGCAAGCTCAAAATGTCCATTTCAATTTGTTCAAAATCCGTTTTTATTGATGTCAACAAGTTGCTAAAATCATGGGCACAAGACCACTCTAAAGATTCAACCTTCTTGTGGGGGGTTCCACATCACCACTCTACTGTAAGGATGCCCATCAAAACAATGGCAGCAAGGATTAGAGCTGTCAAGCAAAATCCTCCTGTCAAATTCAAGACAACTCCTAAAAAATGGGTGCTGCAGTACCAGCTTTGGACACAAGCCGGCGCTAGCGGTCTAAACTCTGACAGTAGAACTGTACTTCAGGAGTTGCCAGCCTCCTGAGACAGCTGGAAACTTCAAAGCTTTTTTGGTTAATTAAGAATTTAAACACCTGCTGTTCCCTGAAGACAGGCTGAGTCAATTAACATTGCAAGAGGCTGGGAAACCTTCTGACCTCAGAACTACACACAAGAAGCCAGGAGATCACATGGACATGCTAACCAAATGCAGAGTGGCCCCCTGGCCTGCTGACCTCAGCCGACACAATAGACTCTTGCAATTGAATGGGGTATGTTAATTTGGGTGTGGATTGTATACAGAGCGCTGCCTGGCAGAAGAGACATGTGATCCCTGACTCCCAAGTTTCTGGGGGTGGACCCAAACACTGAAGTGAATTGAATTGAAGGCAAATATATGTTTTATAAAAACACTGATAACTAATTGTAACCAGATGACAGGAATGTACAATTTGGAGATCCTTAAAATGGAAATTGTACCTACAATTTGAGTCCAAACTCAATTCCGTACGATGTTCTGAGGCAAAACCCCATGAATTATGGAGATTGCAGACACGGGGTTCATGCTAGAAAAATGGAAATTTACTGGAATATGGGTAGAAAGGCAGTGTACATGTGTGCCATTTTTGGTAAATGTCCGATATTGGTAAATCAACTAAAAACAAAAATAAAGTGTCATTTTTTAATCCAAGCCCCCAGGAAGATCAGAGTTGGGCCAGAATGTACCTTAAGTAATCTGTAATATGTACATGTAATGTCAAACAACTGTGTATCTGGGAAATATGTGTAGTTATGAAAAATGATTTCTAAGGTAAAAGTAAAGGGGCGTTTCTTCAATAGATCGTAAATGGCTGACATCACTCTGACACACTATCCTTTCTCAAATCAGGGACCAAAGAATCCTTTGGCCTATTAAATCTTGAGAGGGTTGGGCATGCAGAATCAGCCGACCCACCCATTTTCAAAACACATAAAAAGAGCCACTGGAAGCCGACAGGAACTTTCTTTTTCACTTTCTGCGGACCATTTTGACAGACAACTTCACATCCAGACTTCAGACTTCAAATCCATCAATCTCCAGAGAAAAGAAATTAACTCCAGAACTTGTAGCAGAGAGGCCTGAATCCACAAGCTGAATCCTTTTTCAGCAGGCCTCCAAATCATTCGCAAACTATTCAACAGCCGGGCGAGCTGTTTGAATTTTTGCCAAGAACTTTTGCCAGAACCAGAGACCCAGAAGGCAGAATTATCCAGAGAGACAAGACCCAGACCAGATCGCTGTGCAGTGCTGTGAGCTGACCCAGATCGTGTGCGCGGAACCATTACCAGAGAACCGCAGCCAATCCTGACCCGATCCGTGACGAAGTCGCATACCTGTCCAACATATAGTGTGAGTACTCAGCCAGGACTGTGCAAAACCAATCTCTTAGTTTAAAATAATCTAATTCAAACTATTTTAACCTATTCGATCTGCACCATCAGAAATCGTGTCCATCCAGTTGATTCAAAACCTCCAAAGCGCCTCTGTCATTCTGAAACTGTAATTTCAATTCTGAAAATCTACCTCCACTAAATCGTCCATATCTCTTGAACCGTTGGTGCTAGTAGCGAGTTTTAACTGTCATTTTAAAGCTAAGATTCCTTATAGTTTTTCCGTAATCGCACTCGGAAAAATTGCCGCAATTTGGCTCAATTTCTTCACTTGTCAAAATAGCAGCTCCTTGCTTTCCTTTGCTGAAATTCGTTTGCAACCTGACAATCATTCATAGAGCATTGCTAAAGTGATCCTGAACTAATTTAAAGTAGCTATCACTCACCCTGAACCTCCTATAGGGAATTAAAAGCAATCTTAGCATATTTTTCACTTCATTGCCACCACCTTTAAAAGGATTTTGCCTGTGTTTAAAATCATACCGTTTTTCCTCTAAGCTCGCTGGGGGGAACTGGAACTTTGTATTGCATTTGTGTGTATTCCTGAGAATTGTGCGTGTTACTTCCATCTCCTTACATTGCATAGGGGTGGGGGGTGAATTGCCAAAGAAAAAGTGATCACATTATCTTTTGCTGAAATCATATCAAGTTTATTTCTGTACTGCCTTTTATTCATCTTTGCATCTCCTTGAAACCCTAAAGCATTCTCTGATACCTTATTCCCCTGTTCCTAGTCATAAGTCACCAGAACTGTGCTATTGTAGGGTTACCTATTGCTGATTACTGCTCATGTTCACAAGTGTGATATCAATTAAGTTATTATAAAAGTGCGATATATATATATTATATTTAATTCTGAAATAAACCTTTTAAATTTGCAAAACAAACTTACTTCTTGGCTCAGTGGGGTCAGGGGGATTCTAAGAGAGGGGTGTTATATAAGGGTTGTCATCCAGAGTACACGAACTGGACATAAAAATATATAATTAAGGGCTTCCCTTGAGCAATCCCAGACAAGGCACTGACTTAGTGGGACTGCTTGATTGGAGTCTTTAACAAAGTGGGGGCTCGTCCGGGATTCTGGATATCACTTGTGCAGATTAATACAGTGTGCCAGCTGACAGGATACATATCCGGTTAGATCACCACGCTGTGTTACGCTGTAAAGCACTCCTCAAAGGAACGCTCTAAGGAAACGGTCTGTTTTGCAAAATAAAATACAAACGTCTGTAAGTCAGGAAGGAAATCAATCTCCAGAATAACGACCTTGGTAGATATGAAGATAGCTAGGGAGCACCTCTTACATAAACTGTTTGTGAGAGGTGAATGGTCTGAACAGGACCAAAATGTATGGTTGCAGGCGATCACACAACAGGTCACTGCAACTGGGTTAGATATCTGGAGAGATCAGGGTTCCTTACATGTGGCCCTGAGTGAACTATACATGGCTCCTAAAGCTAAAGATGAACACGACAAGATGGTTAGGATAGCGGCATATCTGTATCTACATATGGGAGCCATGCAGGACAAATGCGCTGAAGGCCAAGATCTGGCAAGTAGGCAACTGTTGGCATTAGAGAAGGCCCAATCTGACCTGGACTCTTCTGAGCAGAGGCTGCACAGGAGCCAGGAGTCAGAAAATGATAGTAGACAGTACATCATTAAAATAAAGGAGGATATGGATATCCTGCAACAGGGAAAGGCTGACCAGGATACCAGAATTCTGGCTTTGCAGAATGAGCACCAAGACAGTTTGGACTCCTTACTGCAGTGCCAGAAAAAGCTGGAGCAACAGATCAATTTCAACAGGGCGTGCACAGAGCAGGTAGCCACCCTGAAAATCCAACTAGACAGAGAGAAAGAGGAACACAATACAATGATTTTGAAAGACCTGGATACCCAGGCAGAGTTTGATGAAGAGCGCCAGAAAGCTGGTGCCCTTCAACAGCAGAGGGATGACCTGGCAGCACAGATGCAGGCTCTTACTCAGGAAACGGATACCTTAGGCCAGGAAGTCTGCCACTTAAAAAGGAAAATGGAAGAAAATCACCTGGCCCTCCAGGGGCTGGGTGACCTCCAAAAAGAGCATCAGAACTTGTTAGAGCACACCGGGAGGGTGGAAGATGCTCTGGCAAGAAAGGAGCAGGCCAGTAGGGATGGGACTCAGGAGGTAACCCTCCTGCAGCAAAGACTGGCCCAGTACTCCAGGACCAATCAGGAGGCACAGAGAGATAATGAGGCTCTCTGTCAGCACAATGATAGGCTCCAGCAACAGGTAGCCATGCAGGAGAGACTGATAGAGTATAGTAAGGCCTTGGTTGAGGAACTGAAAGCCCAGGCTCTTGCATTGCAACCAGGAGCAGGGGCTGATAGAGATGAAGTTTGCTGGGAAAGGGAAACACCTGAGCATAACCTCAGGAGCCCTAGTACCAGAGGCCTTCATCTCTCCCAGTCCCTGGACTCTGCCACCCTCATGTCCCCTGGTGCACATGAGTACAGGGCCACAGGGATGGCAGATTACTATCCAGCCAAAAGGATGGGGCTCATATGCCAGTACCACCCAGCAATGGATGGGCGAGCATCTGGGTATGGGCACCCAAGCACAGTGCAAT
Source organism: Ambystoma mexicanum (assembly GCF_040938575.1). NCBI lineage: Eukaryota > Metazoa > Chordata > Amphibia > Caudata > Ambystomatidae > Ambystoma > Ambystoma mexicanum. Next base: position 677,516,837 of record NC_090927.1, on the reverse strand, counting down.
TTAGTGGGGAACCCGAGGAGAGTAGGCCCACTAAGGGCATCCTGAAAACCTCTGCCAGTTAGGCCAGTGGGGGGGTACCCATCAAATCCTGGTAGCAAGGAGGGATCTGAAGACTCATCTGAGCATCACAGGACACAGGAGACCAGGTTCCCACGGTCTGCCAGCCATTCCCAGGCTCGCAGAATCCGGGAAAACCTGGACGATCAGACGGGCACCTCTGGGAGCAGTGCTTCTGAGTCGGAGAATGAATGGATCAGGGTTACCCAAACCAAAAAGGACAATAAAGCAAAAAGGGCCTTGCTTAAGGACCCCTTAAAACAGATTAAGGCAATCAGGAGTGTCATCATGCCTTATCACAAGAACTCCAAGTATTCTGTTTGGGAACACTTGGAGCTCTTTGAGCAAATGATGGAGACCTTCCATTTGAAGGACAGCAGTATCTGCATCCAGTACATCAAATGGACATTCTCCCCAGAATACTCCAGTTTCTTTGCGGCGCTGGAGGACCAAAATCATTCCAGATGGTCCACCTATAGGGCGGCCATCTTGAAACATTTTTCTGTTCACCGGAAATCCCCAAGAGGCTCGCAAGGCAGTCTACAATTTGCAATGTGGGGAGGATCAGGCCCCACAAGAATTTGTGCAAGAATTGAAGCGTGCCTTTGCGCAGACCACCAGAAGGGTGCACACGGACAGCAGAGAATTCATCAACACATACTTCCATGCACTCCCCAAATACATAATGACCCAGCTCGTGAGAGATTTTCACGAGAAAAGATCTTTAGACTGGGTCATTGAGCAAGCCACCCGCATCTAGAGGTGCAGAACCCGGTGGAAAACAAGAATCAGCCAAAAAAAACCAAAACCAACAGCACCCCTGCTGTTGCCAAGGTGGCAGAGGTAAAGGTTGCCCCCGTTTTAGATTTGGAGATGGGGGGACCTAAAAACCTGCCTGCACCAAATAATTCACAGCCCAGAAGGCCCTCGGGCCAGTCACAGACAGGGAGTCAAGGAGGTAGCCCCACAAATGGGGTCCCCCCTCCCCTGACTATGTAAGTCCCCGCTACAAGGGAAACCGACCCATCCTGGGTTATGTGTGGACTCCTCCAGCCCAAGGGGGGGATCCAGCCAAGCGCCTTACCCGGGGAACTTCCCTCCTAACTTCCCCCAGGAGGGCAGAAATTCACCAAATCCTGGGCAGAACTTTTTCCCCAGGTATCCACCCAATTTCCAACCCCAAAACCATCCATCCTTCTTTCCCCAATTCCCTGATCCCAGACAACTTAATCCGGTAGAGGGGAGGCCAAGGGTTGAGGGGTACCCAAATCTTCCCAACCCAGGGTATTACCAGAGAAGGGACAGCTACCCTTCCCGGGATCAGCCCAGGGGAGAAAACAGAACCCCGTATCAGCCTGAGCGGGTTTCCCAACTTGAGCGCCAGGTCCAAAACATGGCATGGGATCTGGGTCACATGCTGAGGGCGCAACAGAACCCTCAGATGAGCATGCCAGCACAGAATTCCCCAAACTCTGGGCCTGGTGCTCCAGAACAATGACTGGGGCAGCACCCCGATAACCCACCGGTTCCCAGGGAGGAGGCACAAGGGGAAGGGGGGTGTAAAGCCTTGGAGGAAGCTTCCTTCCCAACTTGTAAACAGCCCCTGGAAAACCAGGAACCGGAAACAAAATCTCCTACCCCTGAAAGTCTGCCACCCAAGGAGCAGAGAGGAGGTAGGAGAAACAAAGGACCCAAACAGACCCACTTTGTGGAGGAGGTACAGGTCTTCCAATTTGAGGGAGAGGGATCCTCAGAGGATGCTGGGAAAAGGATCTTCTCCTTCAGAGATGGGGGAACTCCTCCCAAGGAAAAATGGGTCCCAAGAGATTCCAATCCAGACTGGGTAGATGTGGGGATTGAGCTGTCGCCGCCCATCATCCTATCCCAGAACCAACAAAACCAAACTTCCCTGGTTCAAACCCATCCGGGTGACTGCCTCCAAAGAGCGGGGGGCGGCCCAGAACCGGAACCAGGGGAACCTAAAACCGAATCAATAGACTGGGTAGATGTGGGGATTGAGCTGTCGCCGCCCATCATTCTATCCCAGGACCAACAATACCAAAATCCCATGGGTCAAACCCATCCTGATGACTACCTCCAAAAAGGGGGGGGCGGCCCAGAACCCGAAACCATTTCCAGTTGCCAACTTTTTCTTTCAGATTCCCCAGGCTCTTCACAGAATTCTGCCCAAATCTCTTCTCTCGCCATGTCTGAAACCAGAAAATTAGCCCACCAGTTGTCCAAAAATGTGCATTATCTGTGCCCCCTTGAGGAGAAGGAGGGAAGATATTATGCCCAGGTACAAGTACAGGGGCAGGGTACACTTTTGGCACTGGTGGACACTGGATCCCAAGCTACCCTTCTGTCCAAAAGGGCCTTTGATGAACTAAATACAGGAAGGGGGGAGAATTACCGTATTCCTCTCACCTCTCTTCCTGGACAACTCCAGAACTTTGACGGGAAGGAAATTCCTGTCGAGGGGACTGCAGATTTGGACATCAAAATTGGGCGACACAAGGTGAAACACCCGGTCATAGTAGTGACTCCAGAGGGCACCCCTTGTTTACTAGGGAATGACCTCCTGAGAAGGTTGTCACCCCTAATAGATTGTGTAAACAAGGTCCTCTGGACCCAGACTAGCCGACCAATAAAATTAAAACAGAGTGTCAACCATGTTAGTTTAAACGGCACCTGCCACATGGTTGAAAGTAGAATTTCACTTCCAGAACAACCAAATTCCAGACGTGACAGTAATAGCAGTAGAACAAAAGACTGGTGATGGGGGGTCCTCTCTATTTCTGAAAATCAACCTTCCTTCCAGTTTAAGGTGGTATTCCACACTGGAAGGAAACACTCTGAAATTATTTACCAATCCACAATCAGACACTCCCACTCATATAGTCCAGAAAGATGTGAAATCAGCTCAGAAACTGGCTGATATTCAGCAAATTGGAGAGCAGTTGTTCATCCCTGTTCAGTTAACTGATGGGAAGGACTCTGTTCTCGCTCGAGTGTGTGTGAACAACGGTAAGAGCTTCATTCCCACATTCAAACTGATAGACAAATGGGAAATGGATCTGGAAACACCCAATTCGAAACATCTCCTGCCAAGCAGGTGTATGCTCAAAATCTCCATTGGCAACAAGAGCATAATCCATAATTGTTGGGTCGTGCGAGACGTCACTGCCACCTTTTACTTAGGCAGTGACATTCTCAATCGCTTTGCCATTAGTTTGGACCTAATAAACTTCAAAGCTTGGTCCCGATTAGCGGATAATCCCATGGGCTTTGATGATCCAGAAAAAGCATTTGGGTCAGCTCAATTGCTACCTTATGCAGTCGAAATTCAGATTAAAGAGGAAGTCACCATCCCAGAAAGGACCCGACAATTCTCCCTGGAAGTGAAAGTTAAAAGAGGACAAAAATTGAAAAACCCGGATGCTTATATTCATCTAAATGCTTCTCTCCAACAGCAAGGGTTAGGGGTAAACCCAACACCATTAGTCAACATAGAACATGACACCATTCCAATAGAGGTGGATAACAGCGATTTACAGAGTATGACTCTAGCCGCAGGCACCATTATTAGAATGGCGGTTGATGACCGACATTTCTCCATTGATTTAGGAAATGAACTGTTAGGACCAATCCCCGAGGACTGTTTTGACAGTGACAGTGATGACAATACAACACCAGACAGGATCTTTACCCGGCATGGGGGGAACTTCCTGGTGTACACTTCTTGCCCTTATGGTAAGGAAGACGTGACTTGTGACTTCAGAAGGGATGAGGTGATTTTCCAGGTCCATGAGGGCTGCCTTTCCCACCTGAAGCCTCCATTCCAAATCAGCACTCTGACCAGGGACTTCTCCACCCAGCTGGAGGAGGCCACAGAGATAGCGAAACCAGAAGTCTTTCCAGGCTTCAGGCAGATGGTGGAAGAGAGAGTCAACCTAGCTGATGCCTGTGTGACTCTGGAACAGAAGCAAAAGTTGAAACAAGTTTTCTTGGATTTCCAAGATCTCTTTGCGGTAGACTCATATGACTGTGGTCGCACCGACATCCACACAACAACAATTCCCACGGACCCTGGCATGACTCCAGTGTTTGTGAAGCAATATCGCTTGCCTCTCACATCCATGGAGTCCCTTACTGAAATAATTAAGAACCTTGAGTCCCGGGGAATAATCCGTCCAGTACACTGCACCTTCAATAATCCGGTGCTGGGAATATTGAAGCCAAATGGCCAGTGGAGACTCTGTGCCGACCTTAGGGAGCTCAACAAATGGGTCCATACTTCCCGATGGCCTCTGCCCTACATTGACCAAGGGCTGGCCCAGATTCAGGGGTCACAGGTATTCATTGCAATAGACCTGACCAATGGATACTGGACCGTGCATGTCAGTAGGGAGGACCAATACAAACTGGCTTTTACCTTTGGGGGCCAGCAGTACACATGTACCCGGACTCCCTTCGGATACCTCAACTCCGGTAATGAATTCAACATTTTCCTACACAAGGCCATGCCCAATCTGGGTGCGAGGGGTAACCTGGTTTATGTAGATGATGTCCTCATCAAAAGTTCATCTGTGGAGGAACACATAGCGGAGATCCGTTATGTTCTGACACAGTTGTGGGCCGCTGGAGCAAAACTTTCCTTTCAGAAAGCTCAGTGGTGTAGAACACGTGTTAATTTCTTGGGGCATGAGATTACTCCTCAGGGTCTCTGTCCCCAGGGAAAAGAAAGTGGAATCACTTCAGAAACTGAAAGACCCCACCACTCTGCGGGAACTAAGGAGCCCCCTGGGACTGACTAATTACAGCAGAAAGTTCATTGAGGGCTACGCAGAGATCACCAGACCCCTGATTCATCTTTTGAAGGGGGGGTCAAGTGGGAATGGGGTCCAGAACAATCCGAGGCAGTAAGACAACTCAAAAGAAGCCTCTCACAAGCGCCTTGCCTAGCTTACCCTGTCAGAAACAAGGAGTTCTTCCTGGAGACAGGGTTCTCTAATACGTGCTTGATGGCAGTATTATACCAAAAGCATGACAAGGTCAATAAAGTAATCTCCTATGCGAGCAAAACTTTATCCTCTGTGGAGGAAAAATTAAACGATTGTGAAATGGCACTCCTGGCAACAGTGTGGGCATTGAAGAATTACCGCCCGTTCATCCAGGGGGAACACATCATAGTGGAGACTCCACACCAGCCTCTGCAATACCTCCAAAGTGACAGAATCCGGGCCGGAAATGTGAGTAATTCCCGAATTACTTCCTGGATTCTGTCAATGCAAGGCTTTCCTGTGGAGGTCAGATATGGCCAAAACAAGAAGAGTCCCCTCGCGCAAGTTCTGGCTGACTTGCATGATTGTGCCAGAGAAAACTGTCTTGAGGACGAAAGTCTAAAAATCAAGGACAACATGGAGGCATACCTTAATTCCCCCCACAAAGTCTTTGAAGAAGACAAGTGTGAGGGAATGCCCACTGTCTATGTGGATGGATGCTCTTACCATGTTGACAACAACGGGGAGAAAGAACTGGTGGCCGGCGTAGGGAATGCATGGGTGAAGGAGTTTCCAGAACCCTCCGCTGGGTACAAAATTGGTCCCCGAAGTAGTCAGGTGGCAGAGTTGATGGCTGTGCATCAGGCCATCCTCACTGCTGTCCAACATCAACTCCACGAACTGGTCATAATCACAGATTTGGATTATGTACGGAACGGGTTCGTGGACCATCTGGTTAATTTCAAAACCAGAGGCATGTTATGTGCTAATAACAAACCCTGGGAAGTTAATCCAAAACATTGATGACCTGGTCACCTCAAATGGGATGACCATCTACTGGAAAAAGATCAAGGGTCATTCCAAAGTAGAGGGACCAGACCAAACTGGAAATGACTTAGCTGATCAGCTGGCCAAAACCGGGGCCATCCCAGGGGATCTAATAGAAATAGAGTCCCTGTTGGGGGAAATCCAGGTCACTGCTATCACTAGGTCCCAGACAAATGCTCACAATGATCTTTCAACTGCACAATGGAGTAAGGAGACCCCTGATGCTGATTTAATTACGGCTCAAAAGGGGATCCAATAATTGGTAAGTTTTACCAACACATTGAGGACCCTGAGAACTTTCCCCTGTCGGATACCGATTACATTGGGAAAGAGGACCTTAGAGTGTTGATGAAATGTCCAAAGATGTTCCGAATCTAAGACGGTTTGTTGGTAAGGAAATCCCAAGCAGGCCATGATTAGTGGGTGGTCCCTACCTCATTCCGAAGCCTGATGTTAAGTCACGCCCATGATGCGGCCACCGCCGGTCATAGGGGGTTTCACACAACACTGGAAATCTTAAGAGAGGTTGCATACTGGCCACACATGGGGCAGGACCTCGACCAATACTTGAAGGGATGTCTTGTGTGTGCACAATTTCAGCCAACTTCCCTCACACACCGGGCGCCTCTCCAAAAGAGGGGGATGACACTGCCATGGTCAGATTTGCAAATCGACTTCGTAGGCCCTGTGATTCGCTCGTCTAGTGGAAGCAAGTACATGTTGACGGTTACATGCTTGTTTACCAAGTGGGTGCAATGTCTCCCGGCTCCAAACTGCAAGGCAGAAACAGCAGCTGCCCTGATGATTAACCACATATTTTCCCGTTTTTGGTCTACCTCAAAGGATTGAGTCAGACAGGGGTAGCCACTTCACCAGTGAAGTAATGACAAAGATGTGGGAGATACTGGGGGTCAAAAGGAAGCTACATATTGCTTACCGGCCAGCTTCTTCTGCGCAGTAGAACGCTACAACCGGACCATTGTGAGCATATTAAAAAAGTTTGTGGCAGATTCTGGGGCAAGTTGGGATATCCGATTACCTCTGGTACTAATGGCCATCAGATCTACCCCTTCATCTGCAACTAAAATGTCACCGTTTGAGCTGATGACTGGATGCAAGATGATGCTTCCCCAGCATTTGCTCTACAGGACCCAAGAGCAGACATTGATAAATACCTCCACAACTCATGAGTATGTGGAGAATTTAAGGAGACACCTCCAACATGCTTTTGCCTATGCTCATTGGAATCTAGAAAGATCAGCTGATAGCATGAAGACCCACTACGATTTGAAAACTTCCAGGAAAGTATATAATGCGGGAGACCGGGTCTATCTATACAATTTCCAAAGAAACCAGTCCAAACAGCGAAAATCTTTGCCTACATGGAAGGGACCGTTTGAAATTATAGACAAGGTCTCCCCAGTAGCGTATAAGATCTGCATCCCCAAAGGTAGTCTGGCGGAAGGGGAAGACAAGTGGGTACATATAAAACAGCTAAAGTGTTGCTATCCCAGGCACACTCTGCAGCAACTGGAGGAGTCCTCTGCAATACCAGAGGGGACTGCTCCAGATTAATTCAGTTCCACCCTAAAATATTCCACATATAGCCTATAAAATTCTATGATTCTTGAACATTTTCTTGCCTCCTGATTTAAAAAAATTGATATGTTCATGTTTTTGACTATAAAATGTATATGCCGCCCCACTATATCAATAGTGGGGGAGAAATGTCTACGAATAGGTATTGCCGCTTTTGCTTTATCATCCTAGGAGAGATGAAACCCGGAGACTGACCACGGAAGACGACCTGCAGACTGGGAGCAAATATCCCAGGGGCCTGGGGTACCGCCCAATATTCCCATCAGGACCGGCGAGGAGAACCGATCGATCCAACTGGAGGGAGGAAAAGATGCTGAACTGTGCCATCTACGGAATTGGAAGAAGATGATGCGAACATACCAGCGCGTGGATCAAAACATCCTTTGCACCCGACTCCCCATCGACTCAAAATCAAAGCGCAGTCAGGCAGGGGGCTTGTCAAGGGTTTTGACCCATGTTGAATTATTAGGCGACAACAAAAACTGAATCAATAGACTGGGTAGATGTGGGGATGAGCTGTCGCTGCCCATCATTCTATCCCAGAACAAAACGAAATCAATAGACTGGGTAGATGTGGGGATGAGCTGTCGCCGCCCATCATTCTATCCCAGAACAAAACTAAATCAATAGACTGGGTAGATGTGGGGATTGAGCTGTTGCCGCCCATCATTCTATCCCAGAACCAGGAGGACCGCGCAGTTTTGCGCACACCAAAATGGTCACCTAACCTGCCACCCACCAGTGCAAGCGTGATAGACCGGTCGCGCCAGGGGTGAAAGGTGGTGCCAAAGGAAAAATAGCAGTGCCTGTTAGATCAAAAGCGCCTTGAAATCACTGCTGTTTCTCTGAAGTGCAAGCTCAAAATGTCCATTTCAATTTGTTCAAAATCTGTTTTTATTGATGTAAACAAGTTGCTAAAATCATGGGCACAAGACCACTCTAAACATTCAACCTTCTTGTGGGGGGTTCCACATCACCACTCTACTGTAAGGATGCCCATCAAAACAATGGCAGCAAGGATTAGAGCTGTCAAGCAAAATCCTCCTGTCAAATTCAAGACAACTCCTAAAAAAAATGGGTGCTGCAGTACCAGCTTTGGACACAAGCCAGCGCTAGCGGTCTAAACTCTGACAGTAGAACTGTACTTCAGGAGTTGCCAGCCTCCTGAGACAGCTGGAAACTTCAAAGCCTTTTTGGTTAATTAAGAATTTAAACACCTGCTGTTCCCTGAAGACAGGCTGATTCAATTAACATTGCAAGAGGCTGGGAAACCTTCTCACCTCAGAACTACACACAAGAAGCCAGGAGATCACATGGACATGCTAACCAAATGCAGAGTGGCCCCCTGGCCTGCTGACCTCAGCCGACACAATAGACTCTTGCAATTGAATGGGGTATGTTAATTTGGGTGTGGACTGTAAACAGAGCTCTGCCTGGCAGAAGAGACATGTGATCCCTGACTCCCAAGTTTCTGGGAGCGGACCCAAACACTGAAGTGAATTGAATTGAAGGCAAATATATGTTTTATAAAAACACTGATAACTAATTGTAACCAGATGACAGGAATGTACAATTTGGAGATCCTTAAAATGGAAATTGTACCTACAATTTGAGTCCAAACTCAATTCCGTACGATGTTCTGAGGCAAAACCCCATGAATTATGGAGATTGCGGTGTACATGTGTGCCATTTTTGGTAAATATCCGATATTGGTAAATCAACTAATAATGAAAATAAGTTGTCATTTTTTAATGCAAGCCCCCAGGAAGATCAGAGTTGGGCCAGAATGTAACTTAAGTAATCTGTAATATGTACATGTAATGTCAAACAACTGTGTATCTGGGAAATATGTGTAGTTATGAAAAATGATTTCTAAGGTAAAAGCAAAGGGGCGTTTCTTCAATAGATCGTAAATGGCTGACATCACTCTGACACACTATCCTTTCTCAAATCAGGGACCAAAGAATCCTTTGGCCTATCAAATCTTGAGAGGGTTGGGCATGCAGAATTAGCTGACCCACCCATTTTCAAAACATATAAAAGAGCCACTGGAAGCCAGGCAGGAACTTTCTTTTTCACTTTCTGCGGAGCATTTTGATAGACAACTTCACAACCAGACTTCAGACTTCAAATCCATCAATCTCCAGAGACCAGAAATTAACTCCAGAACTTGTAGCAGAGAGGCCCGAATCCACAAGCTGAATCCTTTTTCAGCAAGCCTCCAAATCATTTGCAAACTATTCAACAGCCGGGCGAGCTGTTTGAATTTTTGCCAAGAACTTTTGCCAGAACCAGAGACCCAGAAGGCAGAATTATCCAGAGAGATCAGACCCAGACCAGATCGCTGTGCAGTGCTGAGAGATGACCAAGATCGCTGTGCGCGGAACCAGTACCAGAGAACCGCAGCCAATCCTGACCCGTCGCATTCTTGTCCAGCATATAGTGTGAGTACTCAGCCAGGACTGTGCAAAACCAATCTCTTAGTTTAAAATAATCTAATTCAAACTATTTTAACCTATTAGAACTGCATCATCAGAAATCGTGTCCATCCTGTTGATTTAAAACCTTCCAAAGCGCCTCTGTCATTCTGAAACTGTAATTTCAATTCTGTAAATCTACCTCCACTAAACCGTCCGTATCTCTTGAACCGTTGGTGCTAGTAGCGAGTTTTAACTGTCATTTTAAAGCTAATATTCTTTCCAACAAACCTATAATCGACTTGCTACTCCTTATAGTTTTTCCGTAATCGCGCTCGACGCACTCGGAAAAATTGCCGCGATTTGCGATTTGGCTCAATTTCTTCACTTGTCAAAATAGCAGCTCCTTGCTTTCCTTTGCTGAAATTCGTTTGCAACCTGACAATCATTCATAGAGCATTGCTAAAGTGATCCTGAACTAATTTAAAGTAGCTATCACTCACCCTGAACCTCCTATAGGGAATTAAAAGCAATTTTAGCATATTTTTCACTTCATTGCCACCACCTTTAAAAGGATTTTGCCTGTGTTTAAAATCATACCGGTTTTCCTCTAGGCTCGCTGGGGGGAACTGGAACTTTGTATTGCATTTGTGTGTATTCCTGAGAATTGTGCGTGTTACTTCCATCTCCTTACATTGCATAGGGGGGGAGTGAATTGTCAAAGAAAAAGTGATCACATTATCTTTTGCTGAAATCATATCAAGTTTATTTCTGTACTGCCTTTTATTCATCTTTGCATCTCCTTGAAACCCTAAAGCATTCTCTGATACCTTATTCCCCTGTTCCAAGTCATAAGTCACCAGAACTGTGCTATTGTAGGATTACCTATTGCTGATTACTGCTCATATTCACAAGTGTGATATCAATTATTAAGTTATTATAAAAGTGCGATATATATATATATATATATATTGTTTAATTCTCAAATAAACCTTTTAAATTTGCAAAACAAACTTTCTTCTTGGCTCAGTGAGGTCAGGGGGATTCTAAGAGAGGGGTGTTATATAAGGGTTGTCATCCAGAGTACACAAACTGGACATAAAAATATATAATTAAGGGCTTCTCTTGAGCAATCCCAGACAAGGCATTGACTTAGTGGGACTGCTTGATTGGAGTCTTTAAGAATACAAACAATGCATTATTTATCATTCATTCAGACACAAAGGTCAACACACATATGCTTGCACACACTCTCACTCACACACAAATGCACCCAGCACCTCCACTGACATACACTGTGTGGACACAACATTTATATGTACATATACAATAACACATGGAAACAGTGGCACAACATCCATTGAGAAGACCAGACTTCATCACTTCCGGATCCCTGAAATTTTGGGCTACGTTGACTTGACCTATCTGAACTATAAAGCCATGGCCGAAAGGACCAGATTCACTGGAATGTGCAATTTGCCTGATTTTTCCTTTCATTCAAAGGCAGAAACCATTGGTTAATGCAGTGCAGTTGGTGAGCAAGTATAATTGGTATAGATTTTTAAATGCCATATATCTCCGAACTTGGGTTCTGCAGAGCACCTTATATGTCTACGCACTGATAGATTTTTTCTACAAGATTTTGACTGATTAAAATTAAGGTATGTTTTCCTGTGTTCAAATGGCTCCAAGCAGTGGAGTATTGAGTGGGAGAGTTCCAAGGGGGTGGTCAAGTTTCCCCCCCCTGTAGTTCTTTTAAGAGCCAGACCGGGACATTTGTCATTGGGACACCTCTCCGATTCGGCACCTCAAAGAGGGCGCCCAATGGCAAAGGTGTCCCGCTGGCAGGAAAATGTATGCTGAGCAATTCCTGCTCAGCACGCTCATTGTCCTGGCAGCAGGACACCTTACCCGTTCAAAAATGTTAGAGGTGTCCTGCTGGCAGGAAAATATCCCACGTAGCTCCAGGCAGCAGAGGGTCCTCACGTTGCTCTGTATAAACAGAGTCTTACTATGTGAGCCATTAGGCACTGACTGGACGGGGTGGGGGGCACTATTAGCAGGGACTTTTGTCCCTTTAGAAATGTGAATGGGAGGGAGTGATCAGAAGTGAGAAGGGGGCATAATATTGCATGCTTTATGAAATAATTACAGTGGGCCTCATTACAGGTCGGGCGGTCCGGAAATAACAGTGGCGGTAAACCCGCCACCACTGTTAATTCCGGACCGCCCGATCCTGAGTCCTGCAGGTGGGAGGTGGTGTTCCCGCCAGGTCTGACCTGGCGGGTTTACCACCGCCCGCCTGCAGGCGGACAAGGAAACACCGGCACCATCATGAGATGGTGCCGGTGTTTCCATGATCCCCATTCACATTGAGTCCTATAGAACTCAATGGGAATGGGGATTTACACCATTCCGCCTCCGGAATTCCCGGCACACCAGGGTTGTAATGCCCCGGTAATTCCGGGAATCACGGAAGCGGAATGGTAATACGAGTCTGGCGGTAACCATGCAGTTTTACTGCCTCAGTTACCGCCAGGCTCGTAATGGGGCCCTATGTCTTTAAAACCCAAGGAGGATTTGTTAGGCTCACATTAATCTGCATGGTGCTATTGTGACTTTGCATGCAGAATGGGGAGAATTAAACTAAAGCCATACTCCCATTGCTCAACATATTTCTATGACAATGTATATAGTGTATGATTAGTTTACTATGAAAGGCTAGTTTATTATGTAATGTGGTTTGCTTCCAAGGCATTGCTATAAATAATTATATGTTATATGTATTATAGAAATAATAAGCACATGAAATGTAAAGCAAAACCATAATAAATATCTACATCAACTAAGCCCGGAAAGATGTGCATTGTCGCTTAAATTGTCCTCATCCCAGTTTCACCGTTTAACCAAGTGTGTGATCCTGATCCAATTATTTCATCACATTGGACGTCATTACACGGATGGTTCATGCCGGTAAAATACCGGCACCGCCTTGGCGGAAAGGGGAATTACCGCCCCATTCCAAGGTTGGCTGGGTGGTAATTCCCCCTTCCACCATTGCCCTTCCCCATTCCCATTTTTGCCCCATAGGGCTCAATGGGAATGGGGAAGGCGCTAATTACGGTACCGCAAATTGCGGTACCGTAATTAGCTCCCTGGGTCCCTTTGCGGGTTGGTAGTAAGTCGGTAAGGATTTACTAGGTACCGGTATTTTACCGGTACTGGTAAATCCTTACCGCCATCCGTGTAATGAGGCCCATTGTGCCTTATCTGCAGCTCGGTAAGTGATTCTGATTCACTTCAAAACTTATGTTAATGTATCATGCTATTATAATGGAAAAGCCTAATGAATATAGAGTTGCTCCACATATAACAATAGTGCAATTTAGGTATTTTGCACCACAAAGTTATTTGTCACTTTGCTTATTTATGGCAACTTATTCTAAAGTCACCTCCATGGTGCCTCCAAGTATCAAAAACTGATGATGCGCCTTGAAATGTCCTTTTCTGTGAAGTCACTTCTGTTGGTGCAATCCATATGCTAATTTGGAAGTTTGCATGCATTTTGCCTCAGAGGGCTTGGCCAGAGCTCCCCAACAAACATACACAAACACAATAAAAACATTTTTTTTTAAAGTACCTCTCCTCTGCTTTCAAATGCCGCCCGGGCCACGTCTCATGTTACACGGACCTAACCTCTTCGCACTCACGCACCTCCAGACAGAAACCAGGAAGCTGAATGAGCTTCCTAGTTCCTGTCTTTGTGTCGCACGACGACGAAGCCGAAAAGCAAGGCTCTGTGGCGCTGGCCCCCGGAAGTGCTGCTGCTAGAGTGACAGCACAGGCGCCATGCCCTGCAATACCCAGTTCAGCACCCTGGCTGCTGACTTTGAGTCAGGCCAGCCAGGGTGATGGTCTGAACCACGCAGGGCATCCCAGCCCTCAATGTTTTGCAGCGCCTCTGCCAGGCAACTCTGCATTATGTAATGAGACAGCACAAGCCTTGCTGGGCACCCCAATTACATAATTACATAATTGATGATTGTGGCCCCCCTGCCCTCCCTCCAAAAGATGGGGGGGGACAAAAAGGCATGCCACAGAAGTTGGGGGGACAAAACCCCCTGCCCCCCTTATAATTACACCCATGCAATATGCTTTCCATGGGTTTGGCGGAGAAACTTGGCAGTATGTTATCCAATGGGAAGAGCCCATAATCTGATAGACTACAACACTTTGGGTCTGTCCAGCCACTGCTGATGTGAGTGAGTGTGGTAGGCTAAAGAAGAGAGCTTTGTTGTGGTTCGGTTAGTCTTGATGTGCTAATGACTAGGTCTGTGGCGGCTGCCTGTGAGGGGTTTGTGTGTGTAGTATACAGTGATAGGCGAGCTTTAGAGTGGAGTAGGTCAGTCTCTTTCTCACAGTTATGGGAAGCAAGAACGTTTGGTTCAGAGAAAGGGCAACTTGAAATTTGAAGGCTTCAGCTCCCATAGTGAAACTGAACTGCCTTCTTACTCGTATGTCTGCTTTGCAGCTGGGTTTCACGGCTCAATGAGAAAAGCAAGCTTTGTACTGAAAACAGAGTGTCCTAATGTGTCCAGTCATTAGATGTACGTTACAAATACTTTAAATGGCTACAGTGTTCTCACCCAGTGCATTAAATTAGTCATGCGATAACAAGGCAAGTAATGACTTACAAAGTTAATGAGCTGTGAAATCTCTGCTATGTTACTTTTTAAGACTAGTGCAGTTTCAGGAAAGTTTGCTAATTAGTAAATGTAATACTATTCCATTCCCCAAAGCACAGTATTTTATATTTATTGACATTTGAGTTCAAATGTTTTCATATTTTCTTTTTCGTGGACGTGGTACATTCGTTATAGCCTTAGAGAGAAAATAAAGTAGCTTTTATACTTTGAGAAACTATATTAATGCCCTTTCATGTTAAGATTTTTAAGGTCTTTACAATCCTCCCCCAACCCCTTATGGGATAGTGTGGGTGTGATCCTCCCAATTGATTTCAGTGCTCAGGAGAACATGCTGTCTAGCTACACAAGAATCCTGGTACTCTACATCCATTGACCTCGTGTAGGGAAAGGAGGGTTTGAAAGCATGAAGGTTTGTCAAAAGAGTACATGGGGAACAGTGCAAGTGGTAGGGTGGCCTCCAGGTGGTTCGGATTGGTATTCCATTTACCCATATGCAATATTTGTTGGCCCTCAGATTGGAATAGTGCCTAATAATTCTGTCACTAGTACCTGGACCTTCCTCCTTGTGTTGTAGGGCAAGATGTTCATCTGTTTTGTTTTGGTCTTCCACATCAGCATCTGTTGCGTGCGTCTGGCTAGTCACATGCCACAAAAATGGTTCCCAGAACTGTAAGCATATGCATGTACATGTGTCATCATGCCACCCACAAATAGTCTCCTGGGATTATATCATATACCAAAACCCCCCAGCATTCTTTATAGCTTGTGCCTCAGACCAGCCTACATTTCCTAGGTATGCACATTTAAATCAATGATGCCACCATTTCACCATTTCCCACCACCTTCACTTGTCAATCTTGTTCAGTCGAGTGAAGTTGTATGGTCCCCCCAGTGCTGGGCCTCCTTTGATTTTGAGCCACCTGCTGATTCTAGTGGGTATGTCCATTCAGTAAGAGGCCAGATTAAGAAATGACCCTAGAATACGCAATACATCACTGTTCTCTTGGTGGCATCGCCAGTATTTGGAATTGTGGTGGGATATCACTTTGTATGTTTTGTCATGTCATGCACAATCCTGAATTTACTCTTGTTTCCCCACGGATTTACTTGGTGCATTACAGATGCATATTTTCTTCCTCCCGTATGATGGAGTACAGCTAGTCTTGGCGTCTGCTGCATACCACCTGAGAAGTAGACACGGAGTGGATGTGTATCATAGGCTTGCTGTACACCCCAGATATTATGCTCTTTTGATTGTTCCTGCATACCCGTATACCCGTAGCTCAAGAATGGGGGAGGGGGGATTTGAGAGGGATCCTCTTTATATGTTGTACCTTGTTTTTCAGCCAGCGTTACCGATGCATATATTTCGTGACAGGTGAACAATCCTGGGGGAAATGCTCTCCTGACAGGGCTCCCAGCTTCTCACTTGTGTCACCTAAAAACAGTCCACCATGCTGGAGCACGGGCATTTGACCGAATTGCCACCATCCTATGCGAACTACATTGGCTTCCACCCCAAGCCAGGATACTGTTCAAGACTGCATGTATCATCCACAAAGCAGTCATGAGTAGCACACCAGCTCACCTGGTGTCTAAGCTACACAAATCTTTTGACAAATGCTCCTTGTGCAGCAAATCGACCAACTGGTTCGAATCACAACTCATCCGCAAAGAGGGAACCTGCAGACAATCCTTCTCTTGTCATTCACTGACCCTCTGGTACTTGATCCTGGTGTCGGCTCGGAATGCCCCCACAATTCTCCAATTTTGCAAATCTCTCAAAACATGTCTCTTTCAACACCACCTGACCAAGGACTAATTCCAATGGACGCACAGACCTCACAGTACTGCACTACTGTTAAAAGATGCCAGCCCAAATGCCGGCTATCCACACTCTGTACAGCGCTCTGCTGCTCTCGAGCTAGGTCTGTGCTTTAAACAATAAAATAAAAATACATTTAAAAAATCAGTGAAAGGTAATTTCAGCTGCCAAAAGCAATGTCATTGAGCATTTTGCAAATTTGTATGAATTTTTCTTTCAATTAATCATTTTATTCCATATCTGGAATCATGGTGCCTCTTTAGCCTTTCATGTATGCTCGTCGGAGGTGTATTTGAGGTACTACCCATTTTGACCGATAAAAATTGATTGAATGGTACAATTTGACCAATTTCTGGCAGTACCATTCTATCCATTTTTGAAAATACTGAACATGTGGAGCTGGGATTGCGGGCTTGTCCCTCGCTCCCCATGTTTGTTATTATTGGGCTTGGGGGGTTGCAGGGGTGTCCCCCGATTCCTAAAAATTGCAGACGGGGGCCAAAAAAAATCTGGGCCGGGTCTGACGCTGAAGGGGAAGCAGCGGCGAGCAAGCAGGTAAGGAGGAGAGCGGGTGTGGGGGTGGTGAAAGGTACATTTTGGGTTGTTTGGCAGACGTGCAAATCGATTTGCAGCGAAATTGACTACGGTCAATTCCACCATGAATAATTACACTTTGATCAAACAACCCAAATCCCTACTTGATGGATCCAGTGATTGGATTATTGACACAGGCTTTTGTCCATATGGTATGGCAGTAACAGACTGATTCTCCTCTCAAGCTGGTTGTTGTATGTGTTCAAGAACACACCAGCAGTTTTGATAGTTTGCACACTTTGTAACAGATTTCTCCAGCCAATCCATTCGGTGTAGTTTATTTGTCTTTAGTTTTGGTCCATCTTCCATCCCATTTAGAGGCACTTGAATCTTGGAGCTGAAAAAATGTTCAACTCTTAAAACCTGCCCCAAAGCTACAGATGAAGTTTTGACCATCAAACAAACTAAGCTGTCGCCTTCCCCTATTAGTGCTTAAGGTTTTTCAGATCATTTTTTCCCTCTCTCTGTTAAATTTAATTCCTAAGGATTTAAGACTGTGGTTGCCAGGTGATTTTATTGGCACCAGTTAGGATTGAGGAGATTTGTTTGGTCTTTGCTAGAATTGTGTTATGGTTCAGTTGATTTTATAACCACAGACTTCTGAAAAGGCACTACTTGTGTCCATTCATACTTCAATGGAGTCTTCAAGGTTAGGCAGGGTGGCAAGTATATGATCGGCATATGGGATATTTTTAGTTTTGCTAAAATGTGATTGTATTCCTTGTTTTCTCCCTTTCTCTCAATGGCTGCTACTATAATTTCAAGAAGATCAAGGATTTTATCGTTTCGCAAATCCAAATGTTTTGGCAGATGTTTGGACATTGCATGGGCAGGCATCAGCATCATATGCCCAGGCAATCACACCAATGGATAGTTAATTACATACATTGCTTTAACTTTCCTCATTGATCCTTTCCTACACACCTGGACTGTTCAACCTCTCAGTCCTAATTCTGCACTTCCAACTAAACTAGCATTGCCCAGTCACTAATTGTAGTTCACCTGCCCTGTCTGAAAATCAAATTTAGCCTTTCCTGTTGTTTCTTGTGTTAGCCTGCCCTGCTGAAAGTTAATTTTAGCCTGCCCTGTTGTTACATGTATTACCCTGCCCCTGTCCCCTGTGACCACTGCTTTCATCTACCTTGCCACCTTTTTCGGATTGTGCTGTGCCCAGTGACCACTGTGTTTTACCTGCTGTGCTTTCCCTCCCTAGCTATTTTGTCCCCTCTGCTTGCACTTACCCCCTTTGTCTCCATTCCCTCCTCTTTTCTTCCCTCATGTAACACCCACTTCCATGTCTCTCCTTCCCCCTCCACTTCGGTTATGGTGCTCTCTGTTTCACCTATCTTTTCCAACTGCTTCTCTATGGTCTACCCTTCCCATCTCACTAAGTCTGGTAGGAAGAAGTTCAAAAAGGATATCCTGGTCTCAAAAGGGATATCCTGGTCTCCAACCCAGGCCTCCATATCACTGAGACCTATACCAACGCTGCCTCCAGACAGACTCTCACTGACCTACTCTTTGTCATTCCTTCGCCAGGACTATGGACTCTTCATATGGTCTCTGTGCTCTCGCCTTACTCCTCCTCTCCCATTAATGGTGGCACCCAGTTGGAGGCCCTCCTTGCCTCTTTCTACTCCTCTAAGGTCATCATTAATGTTTACCTGAATGATGCCGTCTTGGTCCAAGGCCCTCGGGCCAAACTCCTCCTCTTTGACAGACGTTTCCCACGCCTTATCAATTTCCTTTCAGTTCCCGCTGTCCCTTCTCTCCCTTCTTCAGCATCCTTGCCCCATCCTCCGTCTCTTCTCTGGCACCCTCTTCTTTCTCTTTGGCTATTGTGCCCTCTCCTCCTACCTCCTCTGCCCTCCCTTGGGCTCCTCCTACACCTCTGTAGGGAGTACCTCTAATTTGCACCCCTCGCCAGACGTCTTTCAATGATGATCACTTTCTCCTTTTCTCCCAGCTCTCCCTCTCTTCCTGCAGGCCAAGCCAGCTCCAGCAATGCCACCTACCTTTTCGGTCATCCGGCCCATGAAGTGTGTGTCAGCTGAGGCTTTCGCTGCCACCTCCCCCCCCCATCCACCTCTGGCTGACTCTCACCTTGATACTGCTCTTTCCAAGCTCCACTCTGCTATCGCTGATACTCTCGATGTTCTTGCCCCTGTCATGAGGATCCGCTTGAAGCCCAAAGCCAAGTGCAACTCTTGGTATGACTCTGACCTTGTCACCCTTAAACGTAAGTGTAGGGTTGCTGAGAGGAAATGGCAGGCATCTTGTGCATCCTCTACAAACTGGCCTGGCCCCTGTTCCAAAGGCAATATTGTGCCATGATGCCTACCCCCAAGGAGCCAGACCGGGCCCAGCAACCCCAGAGGCAGACATCATGTTCCCGAGGGAAGTCCCAGCGGCCCCAGGTAGGGGCCCTTTGGACTCAGTCCTGGCGCCTTTGGCACCAGGCTCATGTTGGACAACAGTCCAGGCGCCATAGGCGCCAGGCTCATAAAGGATGACTTTGTGTTAAGAAGTGCTTGGTGTGAACTTACCTGATGCAGACCGTGCTGCAACATCCAGGCCACCTAGAGGCCTGAATGGGACTATTTTACCTATGGGACTACTTTACCACACGGGTGTGGCCGGAGGAAGAATACATACCTTAGAGGAAGAATACATACCTGGAACTACTTTAAAGGCTATTTAAGTCACGCCCAAGCAGCAACTCACGCTTCACGTTGTTCTGCACCTAGCAGCTGGACGCTCACCGTGTCTGCTCCTGCATCCGGACTCCAGCCACCCCCGACAGCATCCTGGAACACCTGTAAAGGGAGAAGAGAGGAGAACAGGAGAAAGAAGAGACATTACCTGCTTAATCCGCATTCCAGAGTCATCTCTCCGACGATCCTAAAGGGAAGACATTCATTTTTAAAAGCACATCGCATAGCTCACTGCAGCGCAGCATTCCACTCACCTTTACTAGGCGCCTTCTTGCCCATCAGCGACTATCTGGATCTTCCGCCGCATTTCAGCGCCTAAAGGAGAAAAAGACAAGAACAAAGGTGAGCTAGGGAAGAGAATAAGAAAGGCTTAATTTCCACCATAAGACTTACCTGTTGGGTCAATCCCTCTTCACTTCGGGTCGGCGCCGTTTCTTCGGCATTTCCGAACCCCGGCCCCTAAGGGGAAAAAGACATTAGCATTAGTGAGCGAATGCAAGGACATTAGCGGAACGCTCATCAAAGACTTACCTGATGTTTATTGGGACATCTCTTCTCACTTCGGGTCGGCGCCGTATCTTCGGCATTTCCGAAACCCGGCCCCTAAGGGGAAAAAGACACAAGCATTAGTGCATTAATGCAAGAACACTAGAGGAACCACTCATCAAAAACTCACCAGAATTTTCCTTCGACGGTTTCATTCCCTAACTCGGAATCTTCATTCAGCACCTAAAATAGAGAAAACAGACAATGGTTATTTAAAGCTTGAACTTGCAACAAAATTCTTGCGGTACCTTACCGGAAAAGTCAAGCGAACTTGAACTCTCACCAATCCGAGATCCAGTGAAGTAACTGGAAAACAACGCGCCCCTGCATCAGAAGCAGGATGGAGAGCTCGTCCTTTCAGACCCTAAGGTGAGACTTCGCGGGAATCGGAGAAGGGTTTCGTGGAGGGTGAGAAGGGGAGTGGGAGGCCTGCGCATTATCCCGCAGATTGTTAATACTCCCTTTTCACACACAGAAGGATATTTCTACGAGCCAGACAAGCCAGATTTGGGGGTCCGGTCCATTCCATCTTCCGAGTCCTGCGCATCATCCTAGAAGAGGCCACAGCAATCCAAACCAGGCCAGCGCCTCTGTGGGAGTCAGGTGAGCGTTACATATTGTCTCTCTGTCTGCACTAAGTAGAGAGCCCACATCCAAGCCTGTGTCTCTGCGGCATCTAACGACTTGGCCGAACTCTTTAAATCTGCAAGGAGCTGGCCAATCGTGCTGCAGTCTCTACTTCTCCTGTGCCCTCCCAGGCCTGCTGCATGGCCCTGGCTTCTCATTTCATCTCAAAAGCCCAGGACATCCTGTCCACCCTCTTGTCCTCTCCTCCTCTTCCTGCTTCTCTCTCTGCTACCCCTAAGCCCCTGTCAGCAACCTCTCCTCCCTCTTTCCTTCCTCTGTTCTCCCCTGACGACATTTCTAGACGAGTCCGATTTATGAAAGTCTTGTCAAAACAGGTTCTTCCCTGTTCGTCCAAAACCATCGCTGACACCCTCGCTCCTGCCCTGGCCGACTTCTGCAAACACTCCTTCGCCACTGGAGCCTTCCCCTCCCCTCTGAAACACTCTCTTGTGCACCCTCTTCTCAAGAGACCCACAGCTGACCCCCTCTCCCCGGCTAGCTATCTCCCAATCTCTATGAATCCTTTCCTGGGCAAACTCCTGGAAAAGTTGGCCATCTCCCAGCTTAACCTCCACACTGATTCTGTTGGTTGTCTCCATGACCATCCGTCTGGCTTCAGAGCAGCCAGAAGCACGGAACCTGCTCTTTTGAACATCTGTGAAGACCTGCTCTACAACCTTGATTCTAATCTCCCCTCTGTCCTCATTCTTCTCGATCTCTTCTCTGCCGTTGACACAGTCAACCATGTCATCCTGCTCAACCGCAACCGTGATAACATGGGTCTCACTGATCAGGCCGTGGCCTGGCTGGCTTCTTTCCTCTCCAACCAACCCTCCCAGGTCCAACTTGGGTCCTTCCACTCCTCCATCTCACTCTCCACTTGTGTTTCCCAGGGGTCTAACATCTCTCCCTGGCTTTTCCACCAATACCTGGCACCCCTGGCCCTCCTTTTTGCTGCTCTCTGCTTCAGTGCTATGCTGATGACACTCAGTTCATTTTCAGGCTCCCTTCTGCCACCTCTTCTCCCTCCCTCATCTCTGACTGTCTGCAATCCAGGAGCAGTGTGCCACCAACAACCTCTTCCTTAATGCCACTAAGACAGAGATCCTGCTCATCGGCATTCCTGCATCATCCTTTCCTGTCTCTCTCTCTGGCTGGCCTCCCTTGGCCCTCTTACTACACCCACTCGTGAGGCTAATAACCTCGGGGTCATCTTCAAATCCATGCTTTCCTTTTCTCCAGACATCTCTGACACCTCTCAGAAGTCAAACTACCATCTGTACCTCCTGAGCGGTATTTTTCCTTTTCTCTCCTTGCCTCGGAAGCTCATTCTATAGAGCTCTGGTTTTCTCTAGGCTGGATTACTGCAAAAGCCTCTTTCTAAATCTGCCTGCCACTCCTCTGCGCCCTTTGCAACTCATCCAGAACAGGACTGCTAGAATTGTCCTTGGCCTCAAGCCCAGGGATCGTATCTCTCCAGCCCTGAAATCTCTTCATTGACTCCCAGTGGTTGCAAGGATTATGCTCAAGACCCTCTGCATTGTCCACAAGGCCTTCTAGGGCCTGGGTCCGCAATACCTTCAACTCTCCCTTCGGAAATACATTCCTGCTTGACCTCTTCACTCCTCCACCTCCAACTCCCTCAGGGTCAGTTGCTTCTCCATGCAACAAGTTGGTGGTATATCTCTTTCTTCGTCCTGGGCCTCCCTCTGGAGCAGCCTCCCTGCCTCTATGAAACTTCAGGAGAACCATCTTCAGTTCCAGAAGCACATAAAGCCCTTCCTCTTGGCTTCTGCCTTCTCTCTTCCTGATCTGCCCGTTTTTGCACTGGGCACCTGGTGACCCTCTAAATTCGGTCACAGTTCATGCCCATCCAGCTACATACCTGCACTGCCTCCTGGCAATCCTTGCACTTTGGTCTGTACCTGCAACCCTACAGTCCCCTTAACTGCACTTATCAGACAGCCGTTGTCTGCTCTTAATTCTTGTACTTTCCACCGGCTGGCCGCACTATCTGTCGTTGTTTTGATCACTTGTTCAGCACTTTCCACTCCTCCCCTCCCTTGCACTTTCCCCCTTCCCTCTCCCCCTGCACTTGCGTGTTCTCAGTGTCACTGGGCCTAGTAAGATAGTTGTTTCGTCCTCCCTTGTACCCCTCCCTTTCCTCGTTGCGCTCTGAAACACTTGTTTATGGGCGCAACATAAATAAAATATCATATCATACATTGGGAGGGCCATTATTTATTAAATATTGCCTTGATACGCTCTGCTACTTGCTCAGTATGGTGTTTCTGCCATCTAGTAGGCATTGTACTCAGGTACTAGCACCATTTTAAAGCTTATAAAATGCTAAGAAACCAATTGACCAGTATTGCCATGAAATCAAATTTAGTCACACCAATACCATCCAATGCCAATGTACCCACACATTGTCCAAAGGTAAGTCCATTTAGCACAGCAGTGTCAGGTTCCAATATGGCTCGTTAGCATAGCACATCAAGATTCGATAATGTTCAGTATGTACAATCGTGCCAGATTTCATTGGATCCACTTTCCAAAGCAGTGGAAGGTTGTATTATGCCTCGGAAGCACAGTAATAATGGATATTATTTCCATACAATGGGGCAGTGCGACATTTTCCAGGTATCGCGGCACAGGCAAATTCCATTATGCCCAGTTAGCACGGTAAAAGCAGATACTATTTTGTGCAGGAGGCAAGGCCATGGAAGATTCCTTTCGTGTCAGTTATCACAGCAGTGCCAACTTCACTATGCAAAGAGACCACTTTAAGGACAGATACTATTATGCCGTGTTAGCACAGAAGGGCGGGACTCCGTTGTGCTCAGGTAGCACACCACTTACAGGTTCTAGTGTGCCCAGTTACCACGGAAGGACTAGGCTGAGGCACGCGAGCTAGTGGAAGCGGCCCAGACTTCAGGTAAGTGACGTGAGATGCTTTTGAGTTGACCTGTGTAGGATTACATTGATGCAAGCGAGATATCTGTGGGACTTGGCCCTGCTCATGGAAAGTTAGCCAACCTCTGATTGGGACCAAGGGAATCCCAGTTTGGTTTCCCCCTGCCCCCAAGCCATGCCCTGCCTGGTGCCTTTGACAAGGAGTTTAGGAAAGCAGGTGGGGACTATTCCCTTTCTCAGCCTTGCATTGAGTTCTGATCCTTCCATTCAGAATGGAAAGTCAAATCTCTGGCCCAGTAAGCGGTTGGCCGGGGGGAGCTGTGTGCAATACTAACTTGATGAAGGCAGTGCAGGAAAGACTCTGCATGCCATAGACCTACAACTTCACTGAAATGCAAAAGGTTTACATATGCATTATTTTGGCCACCTCTAAACCAAAACTAAAATTGTACTAATACATTCTGAATTCTATATTCGCCCCTGCAGAACAGTGGCTTACTTCAACGATTATATGATGTTTAAGAGAACAGCTGTGTGGCAATACATGCGCAAATCAATCCATCAGCTCATGTTCTGCTCACAAATAACTGTGTTCACATATGTCATTAAAGATGCACACTTGCAGCAGGCCAAGTTGGGCACTGGTTTCTAAGTCAGAGATTGTATTTCTCTTTAACTATTAACAGGTATAAACCGTTCCATTAAAAAGTAAGGCCTCATCCATTTCCAAATAATAGAACCCTTTCACATACTCAAATTGTAGAATATACCAAGGGAATTAATACAAAAGCAGTGAAATAATCGGCGTGAAAATTAGAGTGAAAATAGTCACCTGTTTTATATAGCGTCGTGCTGGATATGCTTTCAAGTGCTGCATGCATTCACATTATTCTTATCTAATTTAATGGCACAACATTTATTGAGCTCATTAGGATGATAAGGTAAGTTCTATGATATGACGTGAGCCTTTGAGGGCACCTAAATGCCTGAGGTGAATGACTAATTCATTGTGCTGTTTGTCACGTCTTCTTCGTTCTGCTTCAGTACCTGTCCTGATGATGGCCCTGACCCGCGCCAAGTAAATACTGCGTACATTGATGAGAGGGGTCATGGCTTACTCGGATGTTCGTGGGACAGTGGGTGCAGTCTGTGACTTGCTGCAGTGCAGGCATATAAGCGTACCGTTCTTTGAAAGAAATACGTTTGGACCTTTCACTTGGTTCGTTGTTGTCACACCGGACACACAGACACGACACTGGTAACAAGTGGTACGCACCACGCATTTCTGACCTAGTGCCTGCACATTTCCTGCCGCATAAATGCCCTGGTCCAGTCTTGAAGCATTCACGGCGAAACAGGGTACTTCAGCAAGTGGTTATTTCTCCAATATGTATAAATCTTCATAAGCAGTTCCTTTCTATCTTCCTTCTCAACTTTCTTTCTCCAGTTCTCGCTTCTCACTTCCATGTTCCATATATTACTTACTGGCATATCACACTCCTCCCTTTCATCCATAAACAACATAGGGCCTGATTTATAGAATGTTTTGCACACTGAAAAGTGACTTTGCACACTTTTCAGTGCGCAAAACTCCTTTCAGCCATTCATGGAACAGGCTTTCTGTTGGTCTGTCATGTCTTTGCGGGCAGTCGAGTGCTGTGTGTGACACTCCATGCAAAGTGTGGGACGTGCCTAAACAACTAAATAAATAGTGGGCTGAACTTGCATATTCCCCATTCCCCTGGCAAAATGAGGAAGAACAAGGAAAAAGGTGGGGGTGCTGAGGGACAGGCCACACAAAGAAACCACACGCCCTTGCAAGCACAAACAACCATATTCAAGGATTTCAACGAGCAACCTCACGTCAGGAAAATTCACACGCGCCCCTCGCCACCACATGATAGAACATGGGGGGAGGGTGTATGCAAGGTACAGGCTCTCCCCCATGTCATCCTAGACCTGGTTTTGCATTACCCACCATCTGCTTCCATGCACTCACTCACCTGGAGACGGTGCTGACAGCCCTACATCTCCTAGCCACATGGTCCTTTCAGCGCACCACTGCCATTGTAGGGGGCCTATCTCAGGCCACACAATACCGGTGTTTACACCAGGTCTTGGCCTGCATCACATTGCGTGTGTAGGCACATGTACATGCCACGCACACTGCAGGAAAGGCAGCGTGTTTACCAGGAATTCTATGCAGTAGCACACTTTCCACGTGTACTTGGAGCCATTGATTGCTACACCCCCATAACCCCTGATTGACTGAGCACCTATACCACAATGGGAAGCAATTTCCATGGAAGCACATATGCCATGCCAGTCACCACTCTACCGGGCCCTGGCATCAGGAAACTTCGGCAACAGCTGGCTCCTCAGTGAGTATCAACTGTCATGCACATGCATGTAGTCACGTGACACACTGACCAACTGACCATCTAAATGTATGCCAATAACAAGTGCAAGGATAGGTCAGGGGCAATGTGTTTGTCTTGCAAGCAAGACAACGCGGCGCAACACAGGTTCAAATCTCGATCCTGTGCTTAGAAACCACTTGCTTGTATTAAGTGCATCATTATAAATGAACAATATCCATTCAGGTAAGGTACAATGCGGCACATATAGCCTCTAGGGGCAAAGTGGAGCGCACATTTGGTGTGCTCAAGTCACAGTTCTGCTCCCTTTACCACTCAGATGGGGTATTGCTATATGCCCCACCAGTAGTATGCAAAATCATTGTGGCAGCTTGTCCTGCACAATGTCACCACACAACATGGCATACCAGTAGAGATGCAGGAGGGACATCGCCCTCAGCCACAGGCACCACCCGTGCCCTTGGTCGGACAAAGGGCACAGGGAGAGGCTGCATGCAACCAGCTTGTGCAATCATACTTCACATAAATTACAGCCCCTGCGGAGCACACACACTGAAGCTACATCCTTGGTGCCATCCAATGATGAATTGAGATCAATCCTCCGTGCCCATAACAATACCCTGAGAATGTGTGTGTGGAAGAAGCAGAATGTGTGTTCATAGTCATAAAAAGAACTGCACAACCACTGACACAGTAAGTGGAAACAACAGTATACACAACAAAGCACACAACACAATCAACAAAATCCCTTTCCACTTACACATGCTCCACAACAGAAAATGTGAACGCAGACCCCCACCAACACATATGAGAACACAAGTAAGAAGGCACAGTGCAAAAAGGAACCAGTAACAAACACATTTGACCACAGCCCTAGTCACCCTATGCGTGTCACACAACATATAGGTGTACTGGCCACCCCATTTCCTGAAATAAATCATGTACACAATACACATCTACATCAAAATAGTCATATGAACTGAGAAATGGCAAGCTCACCTCAGGAAAGATGCATATCTCACCTCACATCTTTTGCATTGCGTGCCTGCACCAGCTGTACCCAGCAATCAACCCATGCTCCACTCTGTAGGCCTCCAAACCGACACTGCTGAGGTGTTGCAGCAGGCATACCACAGCACTGATCCCTTGAATATCAGCCACCATCTGTCCCTTGCAGAATGCCTCAGTCCTGAAAAATAACACAAGTGTCACAGCATGTAACTCATCCATACACCCAATGACACTGCACCCTGCTGTCCCCTGAATGACATGCAACAACTGCAAGCAATGAGTTGCAAGCCTACCATCACCCTGTCTCACCCGCACCAATGCAGCTGGACCAGCTCACCTCAAGCCAATGCAATGTAAAGCACCCCACACAGTGACACTATCACCACCCACAACTCCTCCACTGACTGCCCATGCTGTGTAGGACATCGGAACAGGTTGTGGTCAGAATGAAACTGAGAAAACTCCCGAAAAGAGATCCCTGAAAGGTTTGAAACCCAGGATGCCCTCCTAATGCCACCTTTTGGCATCCCCTGATTAATGGGGCATCAGGTCAGCAAAGGAAACACTGGCAGGGGAGTCCAGGGCCATCTTAAGCACTTTGGGGCCCTGGGCACGGCCATCTTTGAGGCCCCCCTCCACCAAACCAAAGCAATTAAGGGATCAAGAATACTGGTCACGCCACCACCCCCCACCCGTCGCTCTCACAACCTATTTGTTGATATGCTGTCTCGCAGCATAATAAGCACGTTTACTCTCTTTAGAGCAAGAATGAAGTGGGTAAGGGGACTTTATCAGACTGATGAACAAGTAGCAATTGGAGACCAACATTATAAGTCTACGAAGAGGTTACTGTTCTAGTACATACAGGATACCTTTTATCAATAGCATCCAGGAAGGTATGCAGCCTGGAGTATTAATGCAGGACCGTATGTAAAAGGTACATGTAACCCATAATGGACAGAGAACTTACATTAGCGGCTGCACAGAATGCAAAATTGCTCAAGAATAGATAGAGGAGACCAGCTGGAAGTAAGGAGAAACCTACACATAGCGTAGCATGGATAGTGGAGGCAGACTAGAAGCTACCAGGAAGGTGTCTTTAGCCAAACACACTGAAATTAGAAGTGGGATATGGTTTTCAAATAGTGTTGCAATTAGATATATAACACGACAATGCATGCTATGTACCCCAGTAGTATATGATGCTACATTCAATAACTGGTATGGAAAACCATATTGTTGTGTGCGTCTGGTCTGCAATATAAATATGCTCACTATTAAAGTGGAAGCAACCCTATAGCTAGTGAAACCATGAATAAGGCTTTTATGAAGATCATACCATGAGATTAAGTCACTCTGAAGGGCTGACAATTTTTAAAGGTTTATGGACTGGCAATATTGAGAGGTTAGGCAATACAAGATTTAATGAGATGCCCAGGATCACACACTGGGTAAGGGTGAAGTTGGGATTTGTGCTAACTCTGCAATTTCTGCATTTTAACACATTCATTTCCCGTTCCTACCATGAACTAAAGCAATCTCATTTCATAAAAACGGACTTGGAAAGTACACAAATCACATTACCAAACATGACCATTTTTAAATAAAATATTGTAGAAGGGTGCTATGCAGAATGGGAATGATTCTGGCTTCATTCTCTCCATCAAGGGAAGTATATAAGTACCAGCATACCAATCGATGTGATTTAACAAATTTAAACTAACTTTGTCTTTTGTATTTTAAAGCTTTAAATACTTCCAAAACAATGGCTTGTGACATTTTCATTCATAAACATCTATAAAAACCTTTGACTTTTACCAAAAAGCAAACTGTTTTTTGTCTGATATGAGCAGGCCTTGAAATATGCTTGCCTAAGGATTGCAATATCTGGTCCACTCTCTTCAGTCTACCACCACTTCCACTCAAATGGCCTCCATAAGAAGAAAAATCAAGTAATGGGCTAAACGATGCCACCACCTCACAGAAGACAGCACAGTAATGTAAGAGATATTAGATGATTTGACCAGGATCACTGTATCGTCTGCCGGAAAATCCAGGATACAAGCATGAGCACTTTTGTTCCATAGTCTTGAATTTGGATACTTATTCACCTCTTGGACTAACAGTTTATGCCATTGTTGGAGGCGACTGCCTAGGTTTTACAACACCCCATCTGAACAAACCAATTTCTAGACCTTCACCATATGGCTGATATGTTAGTTTTTATAGCAACCCCTTTCTGGAGCAGGTACATTGCTGATAATAGCAGATATTGTTCTGCAAAACCAAGTACATATACAGACAGGTTTATAAACTTCAGACATAGGAAAGTCTCAGTCAGCCTTGCTGGAAGTGATATTCTAATTTTGCATATGAACACATATCTCTGCAATGGGTGCTTCACACACTGAGCTAACTTCTAAACCATTGTGGCACTCAATTTATCAATATACATTTCACTGTTGCCTGTTGGACATAATCAACACAATTCCCACAGGAAGGAAAGAATGCTACAGAGTTGTGCCGTAAGGAACACACAAACTATGTATACCAACAACAGTGAACACAGAAAGCAATACATGATGAATTGATCAAGGCAGAATGTACTTGTAAAAACAGAAAGGCAATGGGTTTAGAGCCTCAGCAGCACCCCATAAAATATCCTGACGTGTGCTATTTAGGACAGGTGAACAATGGAATACTACTTATTTAGATCAGGCAGCCTTGGGGGGGGGGGCTTCAAGGTAGGGGCCCTGGGCAAGTGCCCCTTTTAACCTCCCATAAAGACGTCTTTGTGGGAGTCGATGATGGACTGTCCAAGATGACAGTAGGTGAAATCCAGCAACTGCAGTGAAGACATGATCTGGCAGTGGGCAACTGGGAAAATAGGCTGCAATCAAAGAGGAAGGCTTTGCACAAAGGCAACAGGCAGAAAAGAGACAAGCAGACAAGAGAAAGGAATGATAAACAGAGGGCAAGGATGCTGGCACACAAAAAGGAGCAGGCAACATGCAAGAGGAAGGGGAGGCAGAACCCACAGGGACTGGAATGAATGGGCACCAATGAGCAGGCAACTGAAGAGAGCTTTGAGATGTACTGAGAAGCTGGTAACAGGTGTCAAAATAGATGCAGGGTACAGTCCACAGCATGCATTGCCATGTCAAACACCATAAAATCTATGGCATGTGACTTGTGTTGGGGGTTGGGCCATCCACCCTGTTGCGGTCAGACAAACAGTGCAGCCCCCACATGCACTCCCCAGACTACTCCACACCGAGCACAGCATGGCAGGACAACTGCATACAGAGCCAAAGCGTCAGGAGTGGACTGCCAGCATGGGTAGACACGCCATGAAAAGGTGAGGGAATGGGATACTGTGTTAATCGGCATGCCACATACAAAAATGCATGCAATGACTCACCAGCCACATAGGGTTGTGTGTCCCTACACCCATGCAGCAGGACCTGCTCATCTCAGGCTCATCTCTGGCCAATGCAATAAAAAACATCACACACAGTGATAGCATCCCCGCCACCAAAGACACCACAACGTGTTCCCCTGCACTCCTTGAACTTACCTGCCACAGTCTCCTATAAAACCTCAAAATGTACCCATAATGGCCCCCCCACCTATTACGCTCATGAGGGCTGCCCCTACTGTAAATCCTGCGCCATGCACACTGCCTTACGTATGTCTTGCTCACTCCAACAATGACTTTGCTGCCACGTGCACCTTGAGACCCGCTAATGCTATTATGACCACGTCAAATGGTATGGTGTCTATGCCTAATACGTACCACCTATGCGTAATGTCAAGATACCACATTCACACCTTGTATCTACCTGCCTGCTCTTTGTTGCCCTTAATAACAAGGGGACCCCCATTCACTATTGCCTACACCTAATGTCATGTTGCCTATGTATAATAATAAATGCAGGATCGGGATTCAAGCCTGTGTTGCGCTACGCTGTCTTCCTTCCAAGGCAAACACGTTGCTACTGAGCTATCCTGCCTCACTAATGTCATGTACAATGTCATGTTGCCTTCACCTATGCCTTGGCCTATGACTTTGCCTATGCCTAATACCATGCTGCCATTGCCGAATGTCCTGCTGCCTAGACTGCACCCTGTACCAAACTTCCTTGCTTCTGACGCCACAGAAATAGGGGTTCCACCCCTGCCATATTGACTGTGCCCAATGCCTCTCTTCTTCAACTATGCCCGGCAATCCACCTCCTCCATAGGCAAAAGCCTCTACCCAGTGCCTTACCTTTTGGCTCTCCACACTCCACTAAAGTCTCCCCCAAGGGTGGCTCTGATATCTCCTCTGATCGCCACACACCTGCCTACCCAACCCTATGTCATTCTCCCCCTTCCTCCATCGGACAAACCCCACTGCCCAACTCCCTGCCACCAAATTCTACATAGAAAGGAGTCACGCCCACCCACAACCTCTCCTTCACCCCCAGAAGGCCTATCTCCCATTATCAAATTTGTATTGTATTGTATTATCAAATACAATTATCAAATACAGCTACCACATCTCTGACCACTAATACAACCACCGCCCAGCTGAGTACTAACCCCCTAGCCTGCACAGGGGAAACCAGACTACAGCACCTCAAATTCTGCAAACACATCCCAAAACACATGCTCACTACCAACTCCCAGAGAAACATTCGTACATCTACCAAGGTCACCACCCCCGACCTTTAGCACCACAGCCACTTAGCTCACATGCTATACAGAGGAAACCAGCTTACACAACTTCTGCTCTCCCACAGATGCCCTTAAACGCCTGCGCACCACCATGTCCCAGAGGAAAACTCATGCACCCACTGATACCCCCCAAATGTCTGCACCACCTACTCTCTCGGCCAATCCTCAGCCACTCACTTTGGCCACCCTGCCTACTCCCCCCCACCGCCTCCAAACCTGACCACCTTGTCTGTGCCCTCATAAACGCTCGCTCCATCTGCACCCATGGCCCACACATTCATGATTTTGTACTGGAATATGACCTTGACATCCTGGAAACCTGGCTACATGATGCACCAGGCCCTTCACTGTCTTTCACAATACCTAATGGTTACTCTATCCACAGAACAGATGGGCTAGATAACCGAGGTGGAGGAGTGACCTTATCACTAAATCCGTGCTCCCCTCCATGCTAGGCTATGAACTTCTGTTCACCAGAATTGAGCCCAGCCCCCAAACCACTGTGAACATCATCCTCCTTTATCGGCAACCCAATAACATCACCACACCGGACTCAGACATCCCCTCCTTCATCACACAGATCCTTAAACCTATTACTAAGCTCTTACTCCTTGGTGACTTCAATTTAGGGCTAAATGACCCCGCTGGCCAGTAGGCCACAGCGCTTAGCACCACCCTCCAAGAAATGAACCTCGCACATGCCCACACTGCTCCCACTCCCACAAAGGGCCAGACCTTTGACTGGATCTTGAATATCAACCTACCCACCACAGTTATAGCCATTGACCCGTGCCCTGGACAGACCATTCTTTGATCCGTTTCACCATATCCATCAACCCCATCACAGTCCATAAATCTAGGAACCGCCTCCCCACCTTAATCATGGTGAGACACACTTGTAATCTTACTTTAGAGATGATGGAACCCACTGTCTGCGCTTCCCTGGCTCTGCTGCCTGATAGCACCGATCCAGAAACCAACTCCACCCTCCTCAATGCAGTCGATCTGCATACTCTCCCCAAAACCACAACACAAAAAAACAACAACATCCACAATCGATACACAGAGGAACTAACCACCCTACAAAAACTGAAACGTGCCCAAGAACACCTACGGAGGAAAAATATCTCCGTTCCACAAGGAGGCCTTTTTCAGAATCGTCAAATCATACAAAAACACAATTATGACTACCAAAGCTAACATCTACAATATGAGGATCAATGACGCCAGCTCAAACACAGGAGAGCTCTTCAAAAGTTTGAATCCTCAGCCCCACCCATCACAAGCTTCCCAAAAGACAAAAATTGGTGTTCCTTGGTGTTCCTTGGTCCAGTCCGTGCTGGCCAACAAAACCTACAACCTCAGAGAGAAAACTAACCTAAATAAATCCTTGCTCCCTACCAATGCTGCACCCCCCACAACCTCCATCGCTCCTGCGTAACCTACCATGCCCCCTTTTTACTTCTCCCCTATATCTCTGGCTGAGGTGTTTACTACCATCAGTCACCTAAAAACAACCAACTCCAAAGGAGACATCTGTCCTTTGCATCTCATCAAGCTGTGCATGGCCCCCCATCGCACCTACCATCGCCAAGTATGTCAATGCCTCCTTTGCCTCCACTAAAGTGCCAAACTCCATTAAAGAAGCATGGTTTACCCCCTGTGATGAGGCGTCTCGGGCAACAACACTCTCAGGCTCGGAAGCTTATTGCAGGGACGCTTGGGTGGTCTCCCAACATGACCGTGGGAAGTCTCAGTAGCAGACTAGTCAATGAAGCCTCTCAGCTGGACCTGGCCATGCCCCCAAAGCAGGAAGCAGAGAAAACAGTATATCCGGACCTGCAGAACTTTTCGTTGCTACTCTCCCAGAGTACACAGACGCTCCATGAGTTTGTCTTCCTTTTTCCCCAAGGCTTATCTTTCGAACAGCTAGGCAGCTATTTCAGCCTCCGCTTACCCTTCTAACTATCCTGCGACTTTCTCTCTTTATAGTTTCCCTACGTGCCAGTTCTGCGATCCACAGGATCTTACCCACGTCATTACTCCGATTTACTCTTCCTCGTGAATAGAGTCTGATCAGACCTGAAACAGCATAGCGAGGTTTCGGGGGGATCAGTAGAGAGTAGTTTACTCTAATCTTGTTTGAATCTTTAGTTGGGAGTAGGATCTGCCGTCCTCGCCCTCTCTGAACTACATTTCCCAGCATTCTGCATATTGGTACGCGCATATTTACGATTCAATCCTCTATCCAGTACGTGCAGGGAAGTATGTACTGGCAGATCTTTATCTGGTTCCTTACATCTATCTTTACTCTCCTAATCTATCCCTTTGGGGTAAATCTATTGTTATTCTGTTCCTTCTTGGTAGGCTCTTGTCCCCAAGTCTATCACGCAGTGCTCCCCATCGCTGTATCATTGCCGCCATCTGCACCCTTACCACTGGTGGAGGAGTCCTGTGTCCATAGTGATGGCAAGAGACCAGGGTCACATTACATGAAGGGTCTCAGATATTGGATTCCCGTTAACCCTTGTTCATTATCCATTAGCAGGATCCTACCAGCTGGTAGGAAACATACTGGGTATTATTGGCAACTTACAGCATTAAGAAGATAAGGACTGGATTCAGCGTACCTGAGCAGCCTATGACCTCCTAATCTCCCTCACGTACAGACTGAAACCAGCGTCCTCAAGCACCCATCAACAGGGTTTTCTCCCCCAAGAGGGTTTCCCTGAGGGCCTCTCTATGGGCTTGCCTTCGGCAGCCACACAGAAAGGTCATCAGGTGGATTCTCAAGGTTCAGTCCGGTCCAGCCTGCGGATTCAGGTATGCAACCTTTTGTATGTTGATAGTTGGATATGTGGTACATATCCTTATTGGTTATTACCCCAGACATAACAGATAGCAACGCCCTAAACTAACCAGTGTCAGATACGGACGGCCGCTGTCATTTATCAGCAGGTTCAACAGTTAATTGCAGCTATGCAGTCATTGACTATGGAGGTACAACATTTAAAAACAAGAGAATGCGGCTCTATCGCAGATGGGGTGTTCACCCCACTGCTCAGAGCTTCCTCTAGGGCCATTGCCAGGGGGACAATTCGATGGAAACCCCCATAAGGTTAAGGAATTTATAGAATCTTGCACAGTTCAGTTCGCATTTAAGGGTGCCTAATTCTTTACTGATAGGGACCGGATTGGCTACATGATCTCACAGATGGTAGGACCAGCACTAGCATGGGCAACACCACTGGTAACCACCAATAATCCCATACTAGATTCCAATGCAACAGCATCAGAGTTATGTTTGGGGGGCAGTGGATAACTGTAGCTTCCCAGGAGCATCTTTTGGATATCAGACAAGGGAATCAGGACATCCTTACCTATATAACCATATTTAAGCAGATGGCCAGTGAAACCATATGGGCGGATGACGCTTTAACCACCATTTTCAGGAGAGGTTTGTCTGAGGAAATGAAGGACGAAGTATCTCAGGTGCCACATCCTCATTCCCTCACAGAGCTCATTGCATTAGTTATGCAGCTGGATTATCGTATGAAAGAGCGGATGCGTGAGAGAAGAAGAGGTAGGATGTCCAGACCCCAGTCAGAACCACCTAGGCAACAGGCAGGTTGCCGTGGCGCCACTTGTTCCTCTGAAGAACCAATGCAATTAGGGGCTGCTGCTAGGGGTCCGTTGACCCCCGAAGAGCTGACTAGGAGAAGGACCGAGGTCTTTGTATGTACTGTGGAGCCAACACCCACACCGTAAGATAATGTTCCATAACCCCTCCTCGTAAACAGGGAACAACAACCGCCCAACCGTAAGGGGAACTACGTTTCGGGATCACCCCCTGATCACGGCTCCCCACCAATGTCTCATTCTTACCAGTGCTCTAATCTTTCAAACACTAGCATGTTGGTATTACAGGTATCATTATCCATTGGGGATCGTCTTCTTAAGGATATCCCGGCACTGGTGGACAGTGGAGCAGCGGGGAATTTTATTGATGAACAATGGCCAGCACTCATGGTATTCCCTGGTACACAAAACTAATTTCAATTCCGGTAGAACGTGTAGACGGAAGCCCCATGGTATCCGGTCCCATTACGGATCAGACTAACCCCATGGTAATGATGATTTCTTCACATACTGAAACTCTAACTCTCAGCATCATGAGAGCTGCACACCATCCAGTTATACTTGGTTTACCATTGTTAAGACGTCATAACCTGTTTATTAATTGGACGGCAGGATGTTTGTTTTTGGGTTCTGAATTCTGTCTGGAACACTGCATCGGGGTTCCTTTAGAGATTCCCAGTCCTGTTATCAACCCTCATCTGGTCCCACCTACTGTCACCACTCTGAACCTGATTGCCGTCTTACCAGAACATTATCACCAGTTCCAGAGGGTGTTCTCCAATGCAGAGTACACAGAATTACCCCCTTACAGGCGGGACAACTGTGTCATGGATCTGATTCCTAGCCAGCCCTTACCATTCAGGAGAATGTATATCCTCTCTTCCAGGGAGAAGGAGGTCCTCCGAGAGTACCTACAGACCAACATCAAGAATGATCTGATCACGGAATCTACTTCTCCGGCAGCAGCATCACTCTTCTTCATTCCCGAGAAAAATACCACTGAGCTCCGGCCCTGTATTGATTTCCGTGGATTAAATAAAATCGCAATCCCGGATCGATACCCCATGCCTCTCATACCTGATTTCCTTGAGGCTGTCAAAGGGGCCACCATATATACTAAACTGGATCTCAGAAGAGAGTATCATCTGATACAAATTAGAGAGGGTGATGAATGGAAGATAGCGTTTTGCACACCTTTTGGGCATTACCAATATCGGGTAATGCCCTTTGGTCTTTCCAATGCCCCGGCCGTCTTGCAATGATTTATGGACCACTTATTCACTGATCTTCTCCTTCACTACGTTATCATCTACCTAGATGATATCCTCGTCTATTCGGACTCAACTCAGGAGCATGACATGTCACAAGGTCCTTAGGCGACTGGAGCAGAACCATCTGTTTTGCGAATTGGACAAGTGCTTGTTCCACCAAGCTCAGGTAATTTACCTGGGGTACGTCTTGTCCGCAGAGGGGTTTGCTATGGATCCAGAGAAGGTATCGGCAGTTCTTCATTGGCCGGCCCCGAATTCCATTAAGCACATACAACGGTTTATAGGCTTTGTGTTACGCTCACCAGGTTCCCACAGGGGGTCGATCGGACCCAGACAGCTGCGGTCTCCACCAACGTGATGCGTAGTGAAGAGATGACAGTCTGGACTGGCCCGCCTCATCTTGTCTGCTGGACTCGTAGAAGTATTCTCCTGCAAGTGGAGAAAGGGATTTAGCCACCCGTGGACTTTATTGATGGCCCCCGACAGTTCTCGTTCTCCCCACTAATCACCTCCGATATTCCCTTTGGTAACCTCACCTTATGTTTTTAAATGATGAGCTCTCCATCCTGCATGGCATGCAGGGGCGCATAGATACCAGTTACTTCACTGGGTTGAAGGTAATGGAGGAGTTCCGGAGGAATATTGACTCCAGTGTCTATAAAGTTCAAAGAGTTCAATATGTCCGATGTTCACTCTTGTTCCATTCCCTCGTTAGGTTTCAGCTGGGTCCAAAAGAATATTGCCTGGAGGCAGCTGATGGCGCTCAGGTAAGAGTCTGTAGTACCAAACACTGTCCGGTAAAAGTTGCATGAGTTTAACTTGCTGTTTTCTCTCCCTTTATAGGTGCGGCATAGGAAGATGCGGCGAATTAAAGAATAATACCTCAGGTGGTAAAGCAGGTAAGCCTATGGTGGCAAAGAGATTGTCCTTGTTGGTTTTCTCGGCTCACCGTGTTATTCCTTTTGTTTTCCCCCCAGGTGCTGGGTTTCGATGAAGAAAATGATGGAGGTAGCGCCGAGTCGAAAGATGCGGTGGACTGGTGAGTATAACGCAGCGCTGCTGCTGGCGAAGCGATGCGTGCTGAAAGAATGGCCTTTCCAGGCTCGGAGATGTGCTGGGTCCGGAATCAGGTAAGGAATCAAATAATGTCTGTGATCTAACCTCTTCTCCTTTCTTTGCCTTTTGTCTAGGAGCTCCGGATTCGAGGCGGGCGTGGCAGAAGACTGGATGCTGACTTGCAGACTCGGTGAGCGTCATGCTACTGGATGCAGAATAATGCAAAGCATGGGCTGCTGTTCGGGCGTGGTTTAAATAGCCTGCAAAGTAGTCCCAGGTAAGAAGTTCCCCAGAACCACACCCGAGTGAAAAATAGTCCCTGTAATAAAATAGTCCCATCCAGGCCTCACGTTGGCTTGGACTCATTTGCAGCATGGTCTGCATAAGGTAAGTAAAGTCTATGATCCTGGCGCCTAAGGCGCCAGGACTGATTTCTCTGATGAGCCTGGCACCTAAGGCGCCAGGACTAAATCCAAACAGCCCCCAGCCGGGGCTGTTGGGGTTTTAATGAGTATCTGGATGCCTGCTCCCCAGGCTGATGGACTCGATCCAGATGCCCGGGGGTAGGCATCATGACACTTTGCTGATTTCTATCAGCATTTTATTCCTCATTTGTCAACCTTAACACAGCCCATGACAGCCCTACTTAAGAAAGGAGTACCCTTTCATTGGTCCTTAACTACCCAACAGACTTTCGCTGAATTAAAATCACTCTTCATGAGAGCCCCAATTCTTATTACCCCAGATCAGAACCAGAGGTTCATCGTGGAGACAGATATCTCTCAGCATGCCCTGGGGACAGTGTTACTGCAGCTGTACACACAGGGTCAGGAATGCCCAGGAGCATATCTCTTTAAAACTCTCCTGCCTGCTGAATTGAATTATACAGTTCTGGAGAAAGAACTTCTGGCTATTAAACAGGCATTTGAGGAATGGCGACACTTGTTGTTGGGAGCCAAACAGCCTATAGAGGTCAGGACAGATCACCACAATCTGTGTGCCGTACAATACGCCCAGACGTGCAACCGTCATCAGGCTCGGTGGGTGAATTTATTTCCCCTATACAGAATTATGTTTTCTTTTATTCCTGGCTGCAACAATTTGCGAGCAGATGCCTTATCACAGAAAGATCCGGTGGCTGACACACCATTCAGGTCTGAACCAATTTTCCCTGAAACTATAGTGATTCACGCAATCACAGACATTTTGACACAGATTAGGAAACATTCGGAATTGTTGTAAAACAGCCCGATCTGCTCATCAAGCAGTATCAGTTGACCATCAACGAGGGATGTTTATTTCATGGCCCAAGGGTGTATATCCCTACCAAGGCCCTTCAGAAGAGGTCTTGAACATGTGCCACGATTCACCAACAGCAGGACATCGTGGAACTTTGAATACTAAGGAAATGATTCTCTGTTACTTCTGGTGGCCTTCCCTCAGCTAGGATGTCCGAGAATATGTGGCTTCATGTGCAGTATGTCTCCAGTCAGAATCTCCATGAATCTCCCCCTTGGAGGAACTTGTTAAGATGTCAATTCACTAGAAACCCTGGCAGATCATATCCACTGATTTCCTGGTCGAGCTACCTCCTCCAGGAAAATGTTAAGTCATTATGGTCACCATCAATTCATTTTCCAAGATGGCTCATTTCATCCCCTTTCCTGGGTTACCTTCAGCTGTCCAAATGGCACGCTTCTTCATTGAACGAATCTTCTCGCTGCATGGACTGCCTGTGGTGATCATTTCAAATCGAGGTTCCCAATACACTTCCCGATATTGGAAGCAAATCTGTTCCTTTCTAGCAGTTTCTCGTGCCCTTAGCTCTGGATACCATCCCCAAACAAATGGGCAGACAGAGTGGATCAATCAAACTCTCGAGGGTTATCTTCGCAGATATGTGTCTGCAGCTCAGGATAATTGGAAGGATCTCCTGCCGATTGCAGACTACGCATACAACAACTCATATCATTCTTCCATCAAGAACAGTCCACTCCATTGATCATATGGGTTTCATCCATCATCATTTCCTACATAAGTCCCTCCAGCTTCCTCGTGTCCTGACGTAGATCAGTTAATTGAAAAAATCCAGCAGGGCCACAAGTTGGCCCGGACTGCCCTTCTGGAAGCTCAGGAAAGACACAAGAAGTTTTCCGACCGACACAGAACTCCTGCACCTCGTATTATGGCAGGGGACTTGGTATGGATTTCATCACGTTTTCTACCATGTCAACTGGTTCCATCTAAACTATCTCCAAGGTACGTTGGTCCTTTTCGGGTATTGTCCCAAATTGGTGCAGCTGCCTTTAAACTCTGTCTTCCAGATTCCTGGATCCCAATACACCCCGTGTTTCACGTGCCCCAGTTGAAACCGGACCAGAGAAGTTGTTTCCATCCTACAATCACGTCAAAACCCCCTCCTATACTCACCTCCTCTGGACCTGAGTTTGAGGTGGGCGATATCTGTGACCCCCGCGACCACAGGAGGAAATTTACAGTATTTAGTGGACTGGAAGGGCAGGCATTAGGTTTTGGTAGTGTAGGCCATTTTGATTTGACATAGACTGACTAGGACTGTTTTCTTTATTATTTGATGTTAGAGATTACTAGAGCATAGCTATAGTTTTTCCAAAGCCCAAGAATTGAATAAAGGTTTTGAAACTGGTGGCTCTTATGTCAGTGTCATACTTGTGATACCATGCCTCCCATACATGGCACTTTTGTGTAACAGGCGCTGTCATCTCACACAATGTAAAGTTACACTGCACATGGTTTGTGTTGGCTGTGCACTATATTCGTCCTGGCCCCGTGTGACCACACAACTTGGTAGTCCTTTGAGCCAGCTTTGTGTCACTTGCACATATAATAGTGCAATGGGAACGTTGACATATGCATCTACTATGAGTGTCCCATACTGTACCCAGACTCAGGTACATGAATTAATCACAGCATTCACCTCAAATTCAATACTCCACTGTACAAAACCACCTTACCACACCACACCATCATATTCACTGGCTGCAGGCCAGCAGTATCAGTCAAAGCATGGGCCTACTCTTTTGTGCACGATTCACCCATGAGGCATGCATGATGGTGAGGAGGCAGTGTCTGTGGAAATGTGGACCCCAGTCGACATATCAGGAGCCACCTTTGTCATTCATACTACTAAAGGTCATTAATGGTCTGGGTATTGTACATAGGTGCAACAATCATACCCTACATTCATCCCTCCTGCATGGGTGATTTTGATGGGGCATTAGTCCCTGTCTATGAGCATCCTCCTACAAAGATGGGTCAGTATTTTTCACCGGGCATGCTCGGACTGAGAACCAGCACCTCCACATTTTCAAATCTCATGACACAAGGAGCAACAGAGCCCTCATGCCACATGTTGCCATGGCATTCCATATCAAACAGTATCCACATGTCTGGAAAAGTATGCATGTCTCAACTACACAGGCATGGCAATGTTCGGGTGAGTGTCTTCAACAGTGATGCGAGCAACAAGTCATGTGTCGTATGCATCGACTGATAACCACATACAGGCTTTCATGTCAGATTGGTGATTCTAATTTGAACTGTATAATCATATTTGCAATTTATACATACACATACATGACCTACAATGCAGACAGACACGCTCATTGGCGGTATTCATCCCCACAACCTTTCGCATGGGCTGTCTATAGACATTTCAATTGGAGAGTACCAGACTGCCCACCTTGGAATGATGACCCACCATCAGCTGATTTTACTATGTTTTGTCTAGTGTCGCCCCTTGCAATATAAAAGTTAAGTTGTTTCTACATAATGCCTGCTACACAGCGCAGTGATCTGTGGGCACTCATACCCGGGCAGGCTGGTCACACCACAGTGTGTCATTGCAGGCAGCTTGGAAATGCATTCTGACAAGAATAAGAGCAGGTGACAGTACAAACATGCACCTCAGCAGCAACTGAAGTGTGTGAACCACATATATTGCATATGTATGATGTACAATGCAGGGAGACAGGCCCCATGAGTGTGGCAATGATTGATTCATGTGGATGAGGTATTTTCTGGCATGACGCAGAGGTGTGCCTTTTGGGTGATGCGTGCCTGTAAGGGGGGGGGGCACATCATGGTGTCTTGC
Organism: Ambystoma mexicanum; assembly: GCF_040938575.1. Classification (NCBI taxonomy): domain Eukaryota; kingdom Metazoa; phylum Chordata; class Amphibia; order Caudata; family Ambystomatidae; genus Ambystoma; species Ambystoma mexicanum. The sequence goes on along the minus strand of NC_090927.1, from coordinate 677,474,799 downwards.
AATGTGCACATATTCTGGACATTACAACCCTGAATGGAAGAACCTGCACAGCTTTGAAGCCCAGTACACAGTGGTGTGTACTGTCATGAAAACATGTGCCACATATGGGAACCACACAGCAACCTCACAGAGTGCAGGCCATGTGACAAAAGTGTACACAGTGGCAACCATGATTATCCACACATACGATACACACAATTTCCATTCACCAGATGTGTCCACATAGGTTTCTAGGCCTCCCACGCCTTGCATCTGCCCACTGCTGATGAGTGTATTTGCAGACTCTTCAATTGGGATCAGCTGCTCCACCTCTGCTGGCCCCCTCTCCCGTGGCCTGTGCAGAGGCCAGGTTGTTACTGAGCTTACTCTTGGTCCAAACCCCAAAAAGAAAAATGTGGTTTGTGTTACTTGAAGGAAACAGCTTCCGTAGCACCCACAAATGCATGTCTGTGAAATGTGTTTGTCTTCGTGCCTTCTCGCGCACTACCAGTGATGCACATTGAACCCCTTAAATATCACTGTCATTGCCACGTAGGCCACATAGATTTGCTGCGTGCAGTGTGTAGCATGTAATTTATATGCTAAAGGCCTTTACTCTGTATTCCACTGCCTCTGAGACACGACACCCCTTCTCCTGCCTCCAGTAACATTTTACTGCCTCCTTCTGCTCTGTACTGCCTCCCATCTTTTGATCTGCTGCTGCCTGCTGAGACTGAGTGCCTACTGCCCACATGCACTGCATTGGAGTGACTGCTGACCCACCATTGCCTGTGCTCCTGTGTCTGGCTCTGTGACCACCTCATCTGCTATCTTGGACTCCCACTTCTCCATCCTCTCCATCACACATCCACTGCTCCACAGCCCATTTCCAGGACCCAGTATGCCCCATCATACCTGACTCGGGGGATGTCAGGTCTGGTCCATCCTCTTCATTACCGAGCGGCACCCCCACAGCAGTGAGGCAGAGGGCTGCCAACTTCACCTCCAATGAAGTTGACATCCTGATGGATGGGTTCCTGGGGAATTATGATGCCCTCTTCAATTCAGCAACACAGCTGGGGAAGGAAGCATGCAAATAGATCTGGGTGACCATCACAACTGCCATCAACACAGAGGGGGGTGGCAGACCACTGCCGAAGATCATCTATAAGCGATTGGAGGACCTCAAGACCCGGACCCACTCCAAGGATCTAGCAGCCATTGAGGCTGGTGCCACCGTACGGGTTGTTTCAAGTTTTCATCGGCTAATATGTTGGTCCTGGAGAGGTTCTAACCAGAGCTACATTCCCAGATCTGTGAGTGGCAACGGCGTCTGGATGCTGTTGGTGAGTAACCATGTAGTGCACTGCTCTACAGTGCATGTGTGTTGTGCATGGGCATGTATGATTGCAGTTACTCCTTTCTGTATGCAGCATGTGTGTTTCAGTGATCCACTGCGGCATGCATGCCCCAGAAAATGCTTGCCATGTGTGATGTCAGACCTCTGTTGATTGGGCATGGGCTGGAATGTGCAGTTTTGTAGTTGTTGACTTGCACCACTCCTTCACATGCAATGTCAATTGATGGTTGTGCCCATGTGAGGGGTACGCATAAATGTCTAATTATTGTGTATTTAATTTCAAAGTGTAGCCATCCACCCTCAACATCTGGAGGTGACACGGGTGCATGGATGTTGGTGATTGTCATGTTGGTGCATTGACCTTTCAGGGACCTTGTCATCCCACTGCATGTGAAGTCTGAGTTGACGTGTGATCATGCCATGTGTATGGGCTTGGGGCTACAGCATACTCGCTTGTACTTCCGCAATTTGTTCATGTATGTGTTCCATGCTTACAGGTCAGGCTGTCATGGAGGCATGTTGCTTCATGTAATTGTGTGGACAGATGGCAATCAGGTGTTTGCATCATGCTGTGCATAGTACAATCGTGAGTGCCTACTGAGATCCAGCATTCAACTGGGTGCCTTGCCACCAATGTGTTCTCAGCAGTTCCCCAGTCCATCTGTGCTTCCATTCATTCTGTGGTTGGCCAGCCGACCAGTTGACCATTTGATTCCCTACTCAACCCTGTGCCCATATGGCTCCTGTGGCAATGCAGCAGGTTACAGTTGGGTCACTTTGGCATTGCCATTGTGTCATGTCATGTTTTTTGCTATGTGTTTGTGGAGTACCAAATATGTGAAGTGTTAGCATGTGAATGTGCTGCGACGGTGACTCATCATTGACCCTAGACTTGTGTGTCAGTTTTTAAGGGAATTTCTTGGGCGTGTGTGTGTGTGTGTTTGGCTGTTTCTGGTTGACCCATGGTGACTTTATGTTACTGTAAATGTTGTGTATGCCACACATGCTGTGAGACTGTTGACTGATGTGAATGTTCTTTTCCTGCTTTCCCACAGTTGCTGCAGCTGGCGTAGAGGGTAGAAGCAGTGCCGTGGAGCATGGATGCAGGGACCAGCCTCCAGACAAAGGCTCAGACCCCAGCCACTCCCCGTGACACCTACTCTTCACTGAGTGATGTGGCTGAGGGAGCACATGGACCATTGGGTATGGCTGGTGCCGGTTAGGTCCCAGGAGGTGAAGGAATCAGGGGACACCTCAGCAGTGGTGGGAGAAGGTGATGCCACACTGGAGCCATCCACAGGGAAGACAATGCAGAGTAACCCCTCAACGCCCACACCAGAAAAAATACAACCCACTAGGGAAAAAGCCGCAGCACACCTCTTGCAAGGAGAGCAAGTTTTATTCTCACAAAGGTACGTGCCAGCAAAGAACTCTGCTGCCACACAGCGTTCTGACAAAAACAGCATAATAAGTGGATTATAAAGATACAAAGTGTCACAAGTGACGTTCATCACAAAGGTTACAAATCCAGGTGGCTGGTTGGTGTGACCCTATTAAGAAATAGCCTGCTCCATAAGGGATGACAGGCAATTGTTCCCAGCATATTCTGTCCACCTTCTTCCACATGGGGATCTTTTTCTTTTGTCATCGGGTACAAATGCTCTGATTGCCAATTTAGTTGCATAATTCATTATTTCATATCTTCTACAGTGCACCTTGTACCAAGGACATGAGCGACGTTCTGATAACTTCTTAGAACTAGCTGAACCCCTGCTCCAATATGAAACATGCAGGTGCCTCTGCAACTTTCCCACCAGCAGTTTAAATTTGTTATCTTCTCCCCTGGCACCTAGCAGCACAAATCACATGAGCCAATAGTGGGAGCAGCCCGTCAGTGCTCTCTGATCTTCCTGATCGTTCAGCCAATGCAGTTTTATGACCATAAGTCTTGGGCTGGTCAGTGTACAAGAACGCTTGTGTCTGGGGCTTTGGGGGTCTCGTGTCGCTATAAATTAAAGGTCTGGACTGGCAAAGGTCTAAAGCCCTGTACTGGGGAGAACCCCAGCCGGCCGATAGAGTCTGGGTTTGCTCCAGAGTACTTTTAGACAAGATAGCTGTACCTTGAGATGGATGGGGGTGCAGGTTTTCTTACTCCAACACCAATCAATAAGGACAACTCAATGGTTTGGCAAAGGGGAGTCCGTTTAATGACAAGTACAAAAAACGGGGAAATATGGAAGTCAACAGTGATGTGATAGTCTGTCTCGCTTCAACTCCCTCGAACTTCATACAAACAGTAACATTTATACCCAAAACTCACATTATTGACGTTTAACACTCAAAAGTTAACATGCAATTCTATTGGTTAGGAAAAGGTAACTTTACTATAGGTACTATATCTGTATATGGTAACGGAGTAAGATGATTGGATAAACACTATTAGGTGGGCGTCTAAGCCCTTCCTTCTAACATTACTCTAGTAGACGCCACTATGAGTACGACGTCACATAGGTTCTACTATCTATAGAACCCTAGATTATTTGGTCCATTATGATTGGGTTGGCTTCAACCCCATGCATAAATCTCCATTTTACTTAGCAGCAAGCAGAATGGTCAACCAGGTGCAGGGTGCCCTAAGATTCACCCTGCCTACCCTCAATCCATCATTACTTTAGTGGCTATGTGGCAATTAGTTGGCTGTTGGTCAGCCTCAAAACTGTGTCTTCTTGTCAGGAAAAAAGTTATGATATCTCTGTCTGGGTGACTGCTAAGCGTAGGTGTGAACCCGTGCCTCTTCTCGCTTGGATGGTCACATGCTACTACACTGTGAATTTGCCTCGTTTCTCGCAATTTATGTATTTGATTTTCGTTTCACCTGCCACCTGCCTTCGTCTTCTTAGATCGATCCTTCAGAGGCAGGATAGTCTGTTCTTAGCTTCAATTAAAAGTAACTACTGTTCATAGCTTCTATTGATATGACTTTGGCTTCCCTGGCACGAGCTGCCTCTGCCGAGATTCGATTCAGCCTTCTTTCCTCGTGTTTGCTAGAATATGAATGGCCTATAATAACGTGGGTTGGTTCTGCTTTTATTGCAAAGTGGATTAGCACTTATATAACATGCTTAGTTTTTTAGGTAGATTGTATACAATGGCGCTTGCCGCTCTATTTTTCTACTCAGCATAGCAAGCCGCACTGTTTTCTTAGTTTTCTTGCGGTTACAAGCATATGTACAGGCGTTAGCTGGTTGAATATATTCATCCTGCTTACAGATTAGGCTCCTTTGTCTTTTATCAATGTTCTCTTCTTTTAGTTTCACAATATCTTTATTCGTGGCATTTTGTCTCCTTGTGTCATTCTTGGGTCATTATATCTTCTATAGGTGCGTTAGTCCGGGCCCACATGACGTCACCATTCGTCTTTCATTAAGGACTTTGTGGTTTCTTCCTGGACAGTACTTACGCAATATTCATTTTGTTTCATTTGCTGGTAGGGTTTTCTTAATGGGTACCTTACTGTCCATGGTTGTCTGGTTATTGGTACTTCAATAGGTATTGTTGTTATGATAGGTACTGGGCAGAGCCCTGCCTCTGCTGGTGTATTTGCTCATCATACGTCACATATTTCGGTGTGAATATTCCTGGTACTTCAAAATGGGCGACTGGAGTGCAGGCTGTATTTGGGACCTCCTCTACAGCCCCTACCCCCCTTCTCATGGAAAAGCTCTTCAAAGATCAACTCCTGCCCTCTCCTGGCCTTGCAGGGCACATTCCTTCTGGATTACATGCACTAATGATAAGACACAATGTAATTCTATGTATTTCCAATGAATTAACCTTCTGCAGGGCTGCCAGAAAAAGCATACTAACATAGCTCTCACACTAGACCACAATTTCAAGATTGCCTCTACGTTCTAGAATGGAATTTCATTACACACATTATACTAATATCAAAATTCAGAAAATGTTCATCCTAGTCCAACTCCCATGGACGACCCCTCGCCTCCTCTATTCTCCTGGCTCCCCCCCAGTGCCTCCTTCTATAATCACCTTGTCCTAAAGTGGCGAAGGGCCTTGGACTTCTGCTCCTGCTTCCCAACATTACCCCCTCTCATTAATTCTATATTAACAAACTCCCTTGCCTACCTCTCAGCATTGTCATACCTCCATGCTCCTTTTCTCGGGCACCCACACTCTACATACTGAGCACAAACTTTCTCCCGCTGCAGCTTACGGTTCAGGTGTGCAAGTGAGATATATATAGAGCCCCCATCTCCTTCTACGTCAATCCAGTGTTCTTCATAGTTTTCAAGATCTGGTGGGGCTGTAGTAACTGTTCCAGGGGGATCAAGTCTTTGCTCTATTCTCACCATGCAGAGCATATTTGGGTCATCCGTTTGTACCTGCCCATCATTTGCACTGCTTACCCCAATTCAAACCATCATCATTGCACTATTAGCGATCCCTTTAGTACAACATTGAAGTCCCAACTGGCAAGTACAGAAGATCACCAGGACCAAGACCACCACTGGCACTAGTATCATCACAACTGCTCCCATCCATGACGGTGCTCACGAGAAGAGATCATTGAACCAATCACTCTTATGAATCCCTGCTTCCGTCTGCATATGTTCTCCGGGGGTTTGTACAGCCTCTATTATTTGTGTGAGAGACCTATTCGCAGCATCATTTGGGGGTATGCAAGTACAGCAAGAATGTATTTGTCTACAAACGCCCCCTTCCATTGCTGTAAGCAGATGGAGCGCATAACGGTGTGGGAACACCATTAACCAGATGGCTTTCAGTTCAACCTTGATTGCATTAAATACTTGTTCAGTGTCTTTTACCAACTGTTTCAGTTCCCACCTGACTATTTGCAGCCATTTGGCATTGGCTGCTGCTTCTATTCCTGGCACTAGCAGAGAAGCAGCACATTTCTCTTCTTTATTGTACAGTCGTATTGGGTATTTAGGTATTGGGTATCAGGTATTTCATGACGCAATTGAGCTGAGTTTTTTGACAGATACTTAGATCTCTTTTTTTCCTGTATTTCATGAAGCAATTGAGCTGAGTTTTTTGACACTTAGATCTCTTTTTTTCCTTTTCGAAATGTATGTTTTCCTTTTTTCCCAGCAAGAAAACAGGGGGCTGTAGCGGCAATGCAGAGGCGGTAGGCCCTGGTGTTGGCATGCGGGTAACCAAGCTTCCTGGGCTCATAGTTAGGTGTGCTTCAGAAACCATGAGAAGAGCCGAGTGCAAAGTGCTTAGCGAGCATATGCCCCTCCAGGATGGTGGGAGGTGCACAAACGCCTGCTGGCAACAGACCAAGTACGTGTCCATTACTGCTGCTGTTCCTTTCTTGAGATCTGAAGTGTTCATTGTCACATTGCACTTGTCATTGGTACCCACAGAGACATTGCCTGCTTTATAGAAGCACAGTTGATATTCTTTTTGTTTCTGCATCTTCACTGGCTTCTCCTTTGCTTCACTCCATGTTAGCTTTGTCATGTGCTTCCCCCAGTGCTCTTGACATACTTTGTTTACCCTCTGAATCACTTCTTTTTGTGTCCGATAAGTCCCCCTGCCATACAGCTTGTCACAGTCTCTTCCTACCGTTTGGACACAAACCTCACTCTTTCTAGTTGCCTGTATGGTCCTTGTAGGCACTGCAGGCTTCTAGCATTACGGGCACATGGCTGTTCATCTCGATCCGTCATCACAAGGTGAATGTTGTGCGCTTGGATTGTACTTCGCAACCTACATAGTTCTAGATGGACGAGACATTGAGCATCCATGAGCGGAACTCTTGTGGTATTAGTACCTTGAGGGCTCCCGACGTGTGTGGTATTAAGGAGCAAATGTAAAAACTCCCATTTACCCTCTGTTTCCCCACTGAGCTCATGTCTGTGTACAAACTGTTAATCATCTCTGGGTTGTGCACATACTCTATCATGTCAAAACATAATCCTCTATACTCATTGTATTTTCTGTTCTTGGTTTCTTTTCTAAAACATTTTAACATAATTGCACATGGCACATATAACTTTGCACCTGATAATATATTCATATTCATTTTTCCCGTCATCACATTCTGGTTTATTGGTATTCAAAATTGAATTCCCAATTTTGCATTATTGTCCCCGTTCTCATATGCCAGAAAAACAGAAAAACAAACAGGTCGACTACCTCTTCCTTTGTGTCCTCGAGTCTCTACAACTCAGTCAAAAATGGACAATCTCTTCACATAGTAGACTGTCTAAGACAAAGCTCTAGTATTTCAGAACACTGAATTTATTATTTCATTTAATGTATTTATAAAAAAGATCTGAAACCAGACCATACATAAACAATGTACAATTCTTAAAAAAAAGACATATATTGCATTCATTCAATTGTCTTACATCCAGCTTTTTGAGCAATTTTTTAAAACAATTTTTTAAAAACAACAAAGCAAGTTATCTTGGGACAGATACTTTCTCAAAGCCTGGGAATCAAGTTCAACAAATTGTATCCATCAAAAAAATCCCTCGTAGGTCAATACATTTGTTGATTACAGAGAGAACTGTGCCTTCCTATTTTTGTTCTGTACAGCCTCTCTATATTACTACGTGTGATTATGGGGAGTAGTTCAATATTATAATTCATACAGAACCTCCCTGCATATGGATATAGATGGAGAAAAAAGGAAAAGTGTAGTCAAAATTTCCTTTGAATTTGTCGACATATGTTTCGGCCGTCTAGACTCATACACTGCACTTCTCAAATGCTGTTGGTCTTTTACATATGGGCCGTCTTCAGGACATACAAAATGTTTTTTTCAGAGATACTATTCTTCCCCAAAATTGATGCTTCTTGGCTTATGATCTGTGGTCCACTGTGCTTGTTTTCAGACATTTAAGGAAAACCATCTGGCAACTCGATAGGTATATCAATCAGGTTCGGGGTGTTTCTCCTGACCTGATAGGTCTGTCGAAATGCAGAGTTTATGTGGACATTGTCCTCGTATTCATTGTGATTTGATTTGATTTGAGTCCAAAATGTATCTCCGGACCTTCTGTTGCAACCGCTTTAATTGCGGGCCGTTTGTTCTCACTCAACACTCCTCCACCGCAGCCAACATCCAAAAGCTTCACACCTAGTAACGGACTGCCCAGATTGTGAATGTCACTCTTACTTATTAGAGTATCTCTAATAAATGGCACTTGGAGGTCATTCATAGAATGGAGAACGGAATACACACCCTCTACGTCCCACCAGCGTAGGGCCAAAGCTTGGAATGTCTTTAATTCATATGGATCCACAGTTGTTTGAGCAGTGGTGTACGATCCTGGAAGAGAAAACCGAATGTTCCTTCGTCGAGACAGTTGCAAAAAGATTGAGTTGTGAGATTTCAAAATTCTGCCTTGCTTACAACCTTCTTTCAAACCACAATAGCTTGAGAGTAACGTTTCAGAATGACAGCATGCTTAGCAGGGCCTCTGTCCGTTCTTATATGTACACCCACCTCTGGTACACCTCCCTCGGGTATTCCCCCCTTTTATATCTTCCAACCATATAAAATGACACACTAAATATAGTCCTAAACCAACCATAAAAATACAACATATTTTCAATGTTAAATGCAGTACGCACATATGCATGGAGGAAAACCCAGTACTATCAAATCTTCTTTCAGCTTCATATTGTACATTTGTAATAGGTACATTAAAGAGTAAACACACTTCCATGATTAAAAAATGAAAAAGGAAGAAAAATGATACTTAACTCAAGACAGTGAAAATATACCAATGTATAAAATAAAATGTAAGGCAAAACGTCATTCAGTTAAAATAAGCAGAGTGAGAAATTCTATAAATAGTTTATAGACAAATGTACATGCAGTCAATTGCTCTGCAAATGTATACTCACTTTTAGTAAACACTACTTATGTACCACTGTCAGGCTCGCTAGTAGGGGGTGCGACATTAGGAGCCCTTCGGACATCAGAAAGGTGATCCAATCTCACAGCTCCCAGACCTTTACTGCAAATGGAGTGGCGTACACAACGGTCAAAGGGCCATTGTATCTGAGTTCACTCCACCTGCGTACGAAGTTCCTAATGAACACGGAATCACCCATTGACAATTGAAGAGGCTGCGATGTCGTTGAAGCAGATGCAGCGCTGGTTGTTTATTCAGACTGTCGTTGTGCTAACTGTTGTGAAATACATGTTTTCGATCTAGTCAAAACAGTTAAGTAATCCTTAAACTCTTCACCCAGAATGGACACCGCCCTGTGAGCATCAGAGACCTTCCTTATAGGAGATAAATGTGTGTGTATACACTGGCCTGTCAACACCTTATGTGGAGATAAGCGATGACCCTTACAGGGATGCGTACGCAAACTGAATAAAGCAAGAGGAAGCCAGTGCACCCAATTTCTTTTAAGGGTGACACACAAATTAGATAGCTTCGCCTTCAACATTCCATTGATCCTTTCCACAGTCCCATTGGCCTGGAAGTGTTAAATTGTGCACATCCAATTCCTGATGCCCAGCAACGAGGTCACTTTCTTAAAATGTTTGTTAAAGAAATGGGTGCCCTTGTTTGACCGCAGCACATCGCAAACCCCCCAGCAAGGAAACACCACTTTTACTAGAAATTTAGCAGCACATTTAGGGTCTGGATGTACACAAGGACATTCCTCGACCCACCGGGAGAAGGGACAAACACAACAATCATATACCTGCATCCATTACACTGCTCTCCCATATCTGCATAATCTATATGGAGCTCCTGAAATGGCCTAGTAGGGCAAATCAGCGCACCTCATATTGCTCTTAGGGTGTGCTCAATACTGTAAGTTTGGCATATAATGCAATTTATCACCAGTTTGGTAAGAACTTCCTGCAGATTGGGGACAAACCAGTCCTCCTGTATATCTTCAGTGATATGGTATTATGACAAATGAGACGAATGATGCAACTGGTTGAATGCGACCAGCAACAGGTCATGAGGCACAACAACTTTACCTGTACTCCCTTGCCGCCATTACAAGTCTGTGGGGGATTGTGTACACCCTCTTTTCTGCCACAACGCCTTCTCCTCCTGTGGGGCACATCCTTGCAATTCAATATGTTGTGCTATTGGAAGTGAAGTGTATGGTGCTGGTAACTGCTCTAGTGCTGGCAACTGCTTTAGAACCTGAAAATGTCTCTTGTGCTAGATGGAATTACCAATAAAGATCTCAGACCAAATAACCAGACAGGCTCAAAGAATATGGCAAAGTACTACTTTATTCTAAGTTTAATAACGCAGGGTCAACTGGCCGACATCAGATGAATGCTTGCACACTCACACACAGACTTGATTACACAGAGGTCTTATACGACAATATGTGCCATTGTCACAACCTTAGCATCAGATGGGGGAGGTGGAGGTGTGGATTGTTGAATCTTGTTGTACTTAATTTCTCACAAATACACCAGTTGTGTAACAAACATCACATGAGTGGACATTGCTGATTTTTTGTATGTCAATTTATTGCTTCATGGTGATTCATGCACATGTGCCCACACAACCAGTGCCCCCAATACACAACACATGGCACCCTCTGCATTAAAGTACATCAGAATGATTGGTCTATGACCATTTTGCGCACTGCGCGACCCTCACGAGTTTCGCGTCCTGGTCTATGTCCTACTTCTACTCCTCCTCTCCTTCTACTTCACCAGGTGGTGGCAGCTCCACGTCAGGTGGCAGGGGTATGTTCCACCGGATGCACATGTTATGTAGCATTGCACATGCCGTGATGATCATGCCCACCTTCTCAGGCCCGTATATGAGTGCCCCTCCCGACCTGCTGATGCAGCGAAACCGTTCCTTCAAAAGGCCAAACGTCTGCTCAATGACCACACGTGTACGTGTATGTGCACGATTGAAGTCCTCCTTGTGCCTGTTCTGCGGGTTCCTGACAGGGGTGAGTAGCCACGGCTTCAGAGGATATCCAGCATCACCTACATGGGAGCAGAAGGAGGTATGTGTGAGGATGAGGCTCAGTTGACAGGTGTGCTCAGCCTGTACATCATTCAAGTTCATATGCACTATCTCATCATTGGCAGCCACATCCACATGACTGTCAGCCCTGTACAGTGCATGCCAATCCATAGAAGGAGCCTTGTGTGACATACACGACCTAGGGTCCTAGGATTTTAAAGCACCAGGCCTCCCAATGTATGTCTTGGCTAGGGGCATTTTGCATGCAAATGTGAGGGCTGTATGTCGGCGGATGACTTAAGAAACTTCCATTCCCCCCAATCCATCTGCCCCCATGGCCCAGAGGGCATTCACCTTGCATATGCATGTACCTCCCCCCCAATCCATCTGCCTCCATGGCCCAGAGGGCATTCACCTTGCATATGCATGTACCTCCCCCCCAATCCATCTGCCCCCATGGCCCAGAGGGGAGACTCACCCAACAGCCAGCCACTTTGTACAATGTCTCCTTCCATGTAGCGGGGTAGTGAGGAGTTCCGCAGCACCATGGCATCATGCGTGGATCCTGGGTATCTGGCACAGCAATGTGTTATTATCTGGCTGGCATCACACACCATCTGCACATTGATGGAATGGTATAGCTTCCGATTGCGGTACACCGCCTCCACGGCATGTGGGACTACCAACTCTACATGGGTACAGCCGAGGGCACCATTACATTGGGCATGCCTGCCAGTGCATGGAATGCTATTTTGGTGGCATTTGCCTCCTGTGGTGTCCTTGGTAAGGATATGTAGGCACTTGCGTGCTTCAGGGGTGCATCCAGCAATTGGTTTAACACAACAGAGAAGCATGATTGGGACATGCCATGCATTTGGCCCACTGTGTGTTGATAAGTGCCTGTGGCCAGGAAATGGAGCACAGATGCCACCTTCAGCAAAGGGGGGATGGCTGTGCGGATGTTGATCAGGCTGACCAAGTCATCCTGTATTAATTCCACTATGTTGGTGATGGTGTCTCTGTCCAGGCGGTACAGAGTGTGGATCTGTGCTGGGGTTAAGTCAAATGGATTGGCCCTTATACGTGGAATTGTTGGCTGTCTGCGGGGAGCGACTGCCTGCACTGGTGGGATTTGCTGGGCATGTCTCACCCTCCTTCTCCTCCGGCGTCTCCTCTGTGTTTCCTGTTGTACTGCCTGCTCAAGGAATAGCAGTGCAGGCATGTCCTCCAGGCCCAGTATGGCAAGTACAAGTGGTAGCATTTTGCCTTGGAGGGGGGTGTGGTGTGTGGGTGTGCTCCTTTTGTGCTGACCCTGACTCCATTGCCTCCACCTGTCCTGATTGAGTGCACCTATGGCACTTGGTTACACAGCAGATTGCTGTTTACAGGTGGTCCGCGATGCCGGTATTGCCGGCATCATGGTGGCCCTTCTTTCCGGCATCTCGATGCCGGTATGTACTTGTACGTACGTGTGACTCATGGTGTCCCCTTCTTTGCAGCATGCCGGTATTAAGGCCTCCCCATCTGCGCGCGTGCCCGCATGCCGGTACAGTGGTGCACGGCCACAGCGGGTCCTTGACGATGCCGGTAGCAACGGCATCTAGGGTCATGATACACCGGCCCGGTAATGGATGCCGGTATTGCCTTACCGTTGCCGTTCTTACCGGAGCGCCAACCTTGTGATGAGGGCCTAAGTTGCACAGGCATTCACATGGCTCACAGGTTGTAATTAGGATCTTGGACCCACACCTTAAATCAACAGTTTGATGTACCAACATGTTGTTTTCCCCCACAGAAGCACTAACCAGTGCACATTACCACTGCAAGCAATATGCCCCCACGTTACCAAATGTACATGAGATATACTCAATTGGTAAGCTATCACCATCCTATCCACAATTTTACCCATCAGAGAATTACTACATCTTTACTTATACTAGCATTCTTCATTGTCTCTCTTCTCTCTCCTTGGTGCTTTGTTTCTCCCCTGCCTTGTGGAAAATATCCACACAAATTGTAAAAATTTAATGAAATTTGAATTAACGATGTATGTATGCTTTTTGATTTTGAACACTACATTGTCACTCATGTCACCAACACACAATTGCACACTGCACTTTTTCACCCCCACGGGCACAAATATGGTCCCATGGTATGCAACATTTGTGTTGGACTCAACTTCTGTTCAAAATGTAGCAACCCCTGTTTGATGAAAGACAACCACAGCCTTGATAAAGACCCCTGAGTGGTCAAAACACGTGTCAGCACTTTCAGTACCATTAAAGAACAAATGACACTAATGGAACCTACAGGCTCCATTTTAAATTGAATTGAGACCTAAGAAACCAACCACAAATTCTATTCAAGACTTCATATGAACTATGTGCGCAGCGCCAATATTGTAAGAATCCCACACCCATCCTGTAACTCCTCGCCTGGGGCCCTGTGCACTGCCCCATTAGATTCTTACAACAGGCTGCTAATACGCTCCTATCTGGAGAAGACAAGTTCAGTGCGGTAGCCACACTTTCCTGGTGCTGTCACCACCCGCCTTTCAATTTCACATAGCTCACATTGCCTAGATGACATGAAGGTAATTAATAAAGACCTATAGATGTTATTTTCGATATTAGAAAGTATATGATTTACCTTTAACATTGTAAACCGATTATGACTTATTTAGTTTCATTATGTGTTAAGATATATATAAAGAACGTTTGGAAGCTATTTTTGATCCCCTGATGAAGCGCTGTATATCTCAAAACACGTTGGGCAATCAGACAATAAAGAAAGAAAAATAATTCATTTTACAAGAATTGAGTCTAAGTTTGAGTGGTGAAGCATCGAAACAGTCAAAGAATTACATGTTTTTGCATATGATCACATTTCATTTTTAATTATTTACTTGTTGAATAACATCTAAGAGTTAGCCAATTTTCTACAATTTATCTACATGTTTGGCTGACATCATCATCCAGGTGGCTAGGACATGGCCATCTCTATTGGAGCCAGTTCCTGGGGGTGGACCAGTGGCGAAGGATCACCTGTATGAGGGGTCTTCGGGGAGTGGAGGTGGGACGCTGATGGGAGAGACGCGGTACCCCATTCCCTGTAACACCTTTTCCCCATCCTACCCGTAGGATATTTAGAAGCTCAACCCACCCCTTTTCCGACACAAACACTTTCTTACACAGTAAAAGACAACGGACGAACACCAGAGCCGTTTACCTGACATGTCCCAACACAAGGGTCAGACAAATGACAGTAACCACAGACACCTGATGGCCCTTTTCCTTGCCCTCATGGATAAAAGGTGGAGCATGAGTGCACACTACAAGCAAGGCTAACCGCATGAGGAAGCAGCTATTCCGACCGGCAGATCAAACTGAAGAAAGGTGGCAAGACCCAAAAGGATAACAAGGAGGGAAGTGCCTCTGCCCTTTTCAACCCACCCCCGCAAAGCCTCTGCAAAAGGAAACACAAGACCAGGATTTACAGCTGGCATGTGGAGTAGCAGATGTCAACGGTGCACAGAAGCCTCCCGTATTGGTAACCCACGCAGGAAGGCATGCTTGCTACCACGGTACCGTCCATGACTCCAGAAGCAAGACAAGCCAACAGGTTCAGCACACCCAGTGAGTCGGAGCCCAAGGTTGCGAACGGCATCATTGTATGAACTTGTAAACAAAGAGCGTGTGTGTGAAAGCTTGAAAGAAAGTCCAGTGACGGACCAGCGACAAAGTGGTCAGGCATCACATGAGCGCTCATTCGAAGAACTCTAACTGGCCCCATTTAGTTTCTGTTCTATTGTCAAAAGTCATGCAGCTGACAGCACAGCTGCAAAAGATTGTTTGGCAATACTGCACATTTTCATTAATGCCAGCAATAAAGTTCTATAGGGCAAACATGGTCCCTATTTTACTTTATGGACTGAGGCAAAACCGTTGACTTGGTCAGTAGATTGGTTGAAAATAGAGAGAAACATTTGGAAAAGAGCCTTAGGTTTACCAAGTAGTTTGCAGATGGTGGTCTTGAGATATGAACTAGGACTTAGTTCACTCCAGTCGCAAGTGGATTGGAAGCTTCTTTCATTATATAGGCTCATGTCAGATCCAATAAGGAATACGCTATATGAGGATCTCCTACAGTGCCTTAAATTGAGACAATCTGTGGTTTTGATGGAGCTCAAAAGAAGGGCATTGAAGATCCTCAGTCAGTGTGACAGTGATGAAGAAACACTAGTTACCAATCCTTTGAAATCAAGAAAGCAGTTGTTACAATGGATTGGATAGTGACAATAGATCAAATGAGAGCATCAGCGGTTGCAGCCTCCTTTATTTGCCAAAATATTTGCTGAAATTCCCTGATGCCAAAATGAGAGACATCTTTTTGAGAGTACGCTCAATTTGATTCATACTGGTTCCGTTCTTGCTCGTCGGGGGGCCGAGGCTGTTCTGAATGTTTGGACCCAAAAAAGCAAATGAACGAGCATTTATTAAGATTTTGTAAAGGCACGTTGGAAATTAGACAGATGTATTTTATGCGCTTTACCTATTCAGTTCATTGGTTGTCTTCACAAAGGTTTTGGGAAAGAATGATGGCGGGGCATGAAACAGCCCTGACGATGAATGTTTTAAGAGTATTTCAGAAGTAAGGGTTCTTAGTTGAGGGATTTTTCTAAATTGTGTGTTCAGAACAGTTTAATTAAGTGTAAAAAATGATGGTTTTATCAAAATGAATTGTTTTTTTGTGTTTTGTATTTGTGTAAGAGAAATTGGATATATGAACTGTTTTTTATGATTCTTTGTGAAAAACCATAATTTGGTTATACCACAATAAAAAATATACACATATTAACTTAATCTCTCACTATTTACGACTCTCACCCAACCCACACATCACAGTCCTGTATCTCTCACACTTCACAACCCTTCTCAAGATCTGCAATTGTCCATTCTCAAGCCTAAACACGACACTCAACACATGCTTGACCTTTTCTGGAGGTCCATACTTAACTCTCTTCTTGTCTCTCACCTTTCCCATCCTCATCCTCACTACATCTCCTCCTTTAATCATTATCCTCTGGACACATTTGCAGGGTAATTCATGAATAAATGGGCGCCGAAAAGGGGAGCGCAAGCGTGAAAATCGCAGCACACGCGTACTAAAGCCGCACACGCAGCGTTCATTGATCCATGGAATGCGCTGCGCTTGTAAAACCTGTGATGTGCCCCAAATCCGTGCGTGGCACACGCGGGCGCGCACGTCACTGAACAGGGAAAGCACACATCATGTAGCGTACACAAGAAAAGTGGGCGGAACACGGGGCGGAACAACGCATGAAAATGTGGGCGTTATAGGGGAAGTACAGGAGGTAAATGCTCGCAACACCCACACATGTGCAAACAACACGTATTCATGGAATCAAACAGGGGAAAGCCGTGCTCCAAAAAAGACGCGCTAATCCGGAAACACGTACGCCAGCAGGAAGCAGGCGTAAGTGGCCCCGCACAGCGTAAAAGTGCGCGCAAACAACAAACAAGCTCAGATGCTACGATGAATATACCGTTCCTCACAGCAGTCGTCGTGGGACACCGCAGGAGGAGGAGGATAGCCAGGCCCTGCATTTTTCTACCCAGGACCAGCCTTTTTGGGATGCCTGATGACCAGGTGCATGTGAGGTACAGGTTTCCACCACACATAATCCTAGAACTTGTCAGGAAGTGGGAGGATGACCTCACATCACCCACCCATTGTTCCCAAGCAATGAGCCCCTTGGAAAAGATGCTCAATGTACTGCACTTTTTGGCTACTGGGTCATTTCAGCGGACAAGTGCCATAGTGGGGTGTGTGTCACAGGCCACGCAATCATGCTGCTTACACCAGGTGTTGGCCATCATGACTGCATGCCCCTCAGTCCGCAGGCACATATACACCTGCAGAAAGGCAGTCTGTCGTTCTGGACTTTTACAGGGTGGCACACTTCCCCAAAGTGCTAAGTGTCATTGATTGCACCCATGCGGCTCTACGTCCTCCCAGGGCCACTGAGCACATCTATCGAAACTGCAAGCACTGGCATTCCATCAACGTGCAGGTTGTATGTGATGCCAAGGGAATCATCACCTCGGTATATGCCAACTATCCAGGGTCCAGCCATGATAGTTTCATATTCAGAATGTCACCCCTAAACCCGGGCCTGCAAGCTGGTGCGGCATGGTGACACATGGCTAATTGGTGAGTATAAATGCCTCTGCACATACATGCATGTCAGACACTGAGAAATGTGAAAACCACACTAATGCCAACCATTATCACCTCCCCAGGGGACAGTGCCTACCCTCTGAGCACCTACATGATGACGCCAATTCAGAACCCCACCACACCACCTGAGGTAAGATACAATACAGCCCATATTGCAACCCGGGGCATAGTGGAGCTCTCATTCGGAGTGCTGAAGTCACGCTTTCGCTCCCTTGACCGCTCTGGTGGGCAGCTGCTATGTGCGCCCCCAGTAGTGTGCAGGATCATAGTGGCAGCATGTGTCCTGCACAATGTCGCAACCCGGCGGGCCATGCTGGTGGACATGGTTGTGCCCCCACATCCCCAATCACATGCACGGCCGCTGCTCATGGGAGGGGAAAGGGCACGTGGTGAGGCAGCCCGTACCCAGCTTGTTGCAAATTACTTCACCTAAAATCCCACCCCTGCGGAGTGCACACAGGCCTGGCAAATACCAGCTCACAATCAATGATGATGACAAAAGGGACAGTCAACTGTCACAACCATACCAGCCTGAGATTGTCCACCTGGAAGTGCTACATTGTGTGCATCCCTAGCTACTTAAAGATACCCAATGCTGTGTCAGAAAAAGGCACACATTCATGCAGCATGAAGGACTACCCCCTTGCAAAATACAACATCAAAATAGTGGCATGTCACCCAAGCCCTCCCCATCTCAGCTACCCACCACACCATGGCATAGCATGTAATGTGAAAGCAACCAAATGAATGCACACCACATGACACAAGTGTCACAAAGTGCACCGTCCCAAATGGAAACAGGCCACAGACAATTTGCTCTCAGTAATCAATAAAAAAACAACACACATGAACAAATACTTCCCAGCAACAGTGAAAAAATGAAACTACTGCAAGTGTCACAACCTGACTAAGGCAGCACATCGACCCCTTCCAACTGCAGAGTGTTGCTGGTAGGCAAATGTATCAGTGTACTGCATAGAACATGAACTGCATCTGCAAAGGAGACGGCTTGTTAAGACATGAAGAAGGTACATGTATGTAAGGATAAAGTCATGGATGTAGAACCATATCCAAATCCACCATGCAGTGTAGAATTGACCAACACTCCCCACTAGGGATTTATACACAGTGTTGACTACAGACTGCCCACACAACTCATTGGAGCCCAATGTCACTGTGTGAGTCACTGTCACATGGTCACACCCTTTGCAAGCCCGTGGAAAGGGGAAGCAGGAGGGGTGTGTGTGTCAGGAACCCAAGTTTCTAACCCAAACACAGGACAAGCCTGCATATGCCCAGCTGGAATACACAGTGGATGCCTACGGGAGCCACACAAAGCAACACACTGTAAAAAAAAAAATGCCCATGTGTGGTCCGGGGGGAGGAGGACACCCTCCTTGGGCTCATGGCCTGCACAGCTACGCTACAGTGGGAGAACTGCTGTCGCTGTCATCACCCTCTGGTGCTAAATCAGAAGGTGGGCATGATATGGGTGTCAGACCACGCAAAGCCCTGGCATGCTGGCATGCTCATCCATGGCAGCAAGCATGCGGGTGTGAAAGGTTTGGTTCCGCAGGATGATGGTACGGAGATCCCCATGCAGCACCTCACGGGTAGCAAGCATCTCTGCCTGCCTGGCCTTGCGCGATGCCCAGATCTCCTGACGGGTTGCCTGGAGCACAGCTGAGAGTGTGCGTGTCAGCTGCTCCAGCTGCTGTTCTGACCTTGTACTCCGGGACACCTCAAGTTCACCCAGAGTACCTCTGAGGGACCTGTGTTCTAACCTCAGTGCTTCCCTGTGGGCCTGTGACTCTGCAGACATGGCTGTGCGCAGTCTCCAGTCCAGCCCATCGGTCCCTGATGGACGCCAACATGTCCTCCCTGTGTGAGTGGCAAATGGACTCTGTTGCCTGGTGCTGAAGCTCCACCTGCCTTTCAGGGGGGAGAATGGAAGTGGCCACCCTATCCATGGCCTGAGCTATCATTTCACACAATGCCCCCTGTTGTGCTGCTATAGTGTAGATGGAGTTCTCGCACACAGTATTGCCTGGTGGTGCACGGCCACCGCGTTGGCGGGCACCACATCTGTTTGGGGCAAGGTGATGTGCACCTTGCAGTGCTGGCACTGCCTGAGGCTGCAGGACTGCATTCCTCCTTTGATCTGCTGGCCTAGGAACAGGAGCAAATATTGTGGAGTGTGACCCTGCATGCGTAACTGCCACAGGTGGACTTTCCAACACAGAATGCCCCTTAGAGGGGTCTACCCCCGGTGTAGGTGGGTTGGACAGAACAGCATCCCTGCCAGAAACACTCACCTGCGACGGGACATATGTCTCAATGTCCGATTCAGCACCTGATTCATAGAGGTCTCCGGAGGTGTACCCAGAGACACACGTGGACAGTATGGTCTGTAGGAGGATTGGGGTTTCACCCACCACCACCCCACGTCCTCCACTGGTGCCCGGTTGTGGCTGTGCGTACACCTGGCTCTGCGCCATCTCCCCCTCCTCAACAGCATCAAGTGCCTCATCACCTGCAAAAACATGAAAGATAAGTGATGCAAACAGGCATGAGCACCATAGCACACACACATAGGCCTGACGAGGCAGACATGCAGTACAGAAATGACACATGTCACTTGACAATAACTCTGGCATGCATGCACTGTCAATGAGTTGGAAGAGGAGGCAAAAAGCAGACACTGATGACTCCAAGATGGAAAACCAACACATGTGCTGCATGCTGGATAGCATTGGCATCACACATTAACCTGTGAGTGGCATGGACAATCCACATACATGACACATGACAGCACACAGATGGCAGATAGCATAGCCATGGGATATTTGACAAGGACACCCAGATATTTGCAAAGCTGTACTGTCACCCATCCATGTGAGATGGACATCATGA
Source organism: Ambystoma mexicanum (assembly GCF_040938575.1). Taxonomy (NCBI): domain Eukaryota; kingdom Metazoa; phylum Chordata; class Amphibia; order Caudata; family Ambystomatidae; genus Ambystoma; species Ambystoma mexicanum. The sequence goes on along the minus strand of NC_090927.1, from coordinate 677,454,315 downwards.
AATAAAACATGGAAAAAAGTGTGACAAAACACGCATGTGCCACACGCTGCAGCAAAGCCAGTGTTGATGGCAGGCACATCAATACATCAATGGTTGGTCACTTTGACATGACAGAATACAATTGTCATGTTCAACATTCAAACAGGGCCCCAAAATGATTGTGTGCAGGCCATGTGTAGGTGCACATTACTCAATCAGCCTGATTGTTCAAATCATTCCCATAATAAGTTAGGAAATGTGGGCCATTGTGGGGTGTAATTTATGACTGAAGTATGTCACATTTGGGGCAGTAGGTCATAAAAATGTGTGGTAAAAATGCTAATGATTTCATCAATCCGGCAGAATGAACAGGAAAACAGTATGAACAATGTTGTGGCAAGAGGACAGTTGAAGGGCAAGTGCAGTAATCATGTGCAAATTGTCAATTGCGGTCAGAAGTGATAGTGTGAAACGGAACCCCAAGGCCGGGGCATGGTTTGGAGGGACCACATGGGTGACCCATAGCAGTCATGACTACAGAGCCTCACCTGGCACTCAATCAGAACACATCACCCAAGCAACATACACATGGATTGCACACACATGCATGGTCACTCACCGGACATTGCTTCAAGATCTGGTAGGTCTCCTACGCCTTGGATCTGATCCTCTGTGATGAATGCTCCAGCGATAGACTCATGTTCAGTGAGTTGTTCCTCCTCTGGTGGAGACCCACTGCCAGTCACCAGAGTAGAGGCATGATTGGAAGCCAGCTTGTTCTTTTCTCTGTGTTTCAGCTCATTCCACCGCTTAGAGAAATCATCAGCTGTGCGCTTCACAAATCCAAGGGAACTAATGTGGTCCGCGATGGTCTGCTAGTGGGCCCTACGTTGAGCAGTCGTAGTCTTGCACCCTGCAGTCACCACAACAACCACCTAGAGGCATGGAGCCATTTTAATGACGTGGTGACCAGGCTCCTAGGCACAAATTCAGGACAATCCTTCAACCAAGGGTCACACCACATCAACCTGTTACCCCCTCTTGTGTCCCCCAAGTCAACAAACCACTAAGTACTTTTAACAAATAGATACTAAGTCAAAAACACAATTTAAACATCACAATTTTAATTTCATATAGATCACAATACAATGTACAACTCTGTAAAACATCATTTTAAAATTGCAATAATTCCTAAAAACCTTTTACAAAATTTCTCATAAAAAAAATCCCATATATAAAACAACCTGTGTTGTGCTCAGCCCTGTTTCAACCTGCCTATACAAAACTAGATAATGTACAAAGGTGAACACTACCTCGAGAAACCAAATGGTCGGTAGCTACTAGGTTCCCTTTCACTAAAGGATACCACTGTACACGTAATTTATCTATTTAGTGCATTCCTACCCCCTTCAGTGCTACCCTGGGGTGGATTCCAATCTGATACATCAGATTGATTCGTATATTGTCACTCAATTACAATACACTTCTTTGCTCAACATGTTTCGTTCAACACCATTTTATTCGACCAAGTGTTAGAGAACTTCATCAGGGGGACCATCTGTACCCTTGAACAATATCTCTTCGCCTATGGTAGATCCAACACTTTTAAAACTCTTCAATATGCATGATTAACTCTGCGCCACACAATTCATGACCGTGTCACTCTTTTCAATAATTTATTTGAACAACGGTGTCTGTAGGGGAGAGTCCAAACAGATATGTCGGACCGCTCATTTCCTGCTTCTGGGGGATTCCAATCTTCTCACTGTAGAAATTTAAGCGACCAAGGACCCGACTTTCTCACCTCTATATTCACGTGAGGTGGTTCCCTATAACCATGGTGGCGTTTACAAATCAACCGCTACAACTTCCTAGCACCACGGAAACCCCTTACGTGGCCAATACGATAATTCTCCATCTTTCGTCACTCTTTCCCTGCAATGGAGCTCATTCCACCGCTTAGAGCAATCATCAGCTGTGCGCTTCACAAATCCAAGGGAACTAATGTGGTCCGCGATGGTCTGCTAGTGGGCCCTACGTTGAGCAGTCGTAGTCTTGCACCCTGCAGTCACCACCATTTCGCGGCCATGGGCCGACACGTAGCCTACAAGTGCATCTAGTTCTGCATCATTGAAACTAGGCTTCCTTGATGTGCCGGAGTGGGTAGCCGTGTCTGGGTTCCCAGCCTGTACCGCAATAGCACCCTTCTTCCTCTTAGAAGGTGGTGCGGACCCTGAGTGGCTTACGCTGCTCTGGCTGGTAGGGGCAGAAGCGCAGGTGGACTGGGCACTGGAAGTAGCCAAAGGCACGATGACCAAAGGTCTCACTGCAGGCATTGGCTGATGGGTGATGTTGGCAGGACCAACCTCGGTGTGATGGACTTGGACCAACACTGTCTCGGCTGGGAGACTCGGAGCCGGGGTGGATTGAGCTGCAGCTGCCCCTGCAGCCTCCTCACCCTGGCTACTTTGGGCAGCAGATGACATTGCTGCCCCAGATCCACGTGGCCTGGTCACAGCAACTTTCACCGCCACACGTGGCTTCGACTTGGTGACACGGAGGTCAGCCTGGGAGTCATCCTGTGCCGGTTCGGTTGACAATATTCGGTTGGGCCGGGTTCACAAGGCCTGAGCTCGGATGGTGTCAGCTACATCTCCCCGACCCATTGGGGGGGGGCATAGGTGTCCCTGATTGGTCCTCCACATATTGGCCTCTTGGGCCAACCTGCACATCCTGGCCACGTCCCCTACCGCACCCACCTCTTTGAGGTCGGCCACCTTTGCCTCCCTTACTGCTTGGGTGCCTCCCAACCATGGCACTGATGTTGTTGTGCGAATGGGAGTTGCAGTAAACAATTGTCCTGGGCAATTGGGGTGAAAGGGGTAGGGTACTAGATGGAATACTTACCCTAGTGCTCTAGCAAGGCTGTCTGTGACCCCTGGGGGAAGATGATGGGTCACGCAATGCACAGGCACCCTGAAATCAAAATTTAACGTGCACGCGACCTCTGATAGACCACGTGCATGGAATAAAGAACCCGCACTATGCTGTGGCACCCAGAAACACAAAAATAAGCGTACGTGTGGTACACGCAGCCTACAATGACCTCTGAATGGGTACGCAACACGGGGGCAACCACAGTTGAAAAATACATGCACGACTCACAGTCTGCCTGGAAAAAGAATGTGAAAAAGATGCGACACCCCCGCCAAAAGAAGAATTAAACACTGTCTGAGTATACAGGGAGTACGAACTGGAACCGTTGTGAAGTAATCGCATGTGAACCGACAAGAAGTACAAGAATCACCCGCTCGCTCTCCACAAAAAGCATGTACAAGAAAATGGCATCCTATGCGTACCTTTTAACCCAGCCCACACATGCAACGTCACTTACGCGCATATGCGCTAAGGGCCTTTCCTCCAATTACACGCAGTGACACCCAGACGTGCAGTTTTTGTACGTGTACAATCAACATACACCCGCGTTGAGGGAAACGCCCATGCGCGTCATGTCACAGATGCACTTACGCGCTAAGGGCCTTTCCTCGAATTACACGCAGACGTGCAGTTTTTTAACGTGCCAAATCACTCCGTATCAAGCTGGTCACGCAACAACACACGGAAGACCACGCTCCTGCCCAGAAGGCCATTTTCCTGCCCCCCAAAGCCCCGAGCACGCTCCCACCTGCCATCTGCTGCTGCCTGCCTGGTGCCCACGTGCCCTGCTGTTTGGTGCCTGCACGTCAGCCATCTGCAGGGGTGCAGTTGCTGTGACCACCCCTGCTGGGACAGAAAACTCCCGACTGGTATTCCATCGCTCCACAGCCCAGCCCCAGGACCCAGTTGCCCACCCACACCTGCCTCTGGGGTTGCCATGTCGGACACAACACCATCTGGCAACCCCCAGCCAGAGAGGCAGAGGGCTACCAGCTTCAGTGCCAATGAAGTTGGTATCCTGGTGGAGCAAGTCCTGGGGCAGTATGATGCCCTCTTTGGAAGTTCGCGCGCTGACAATGAAGGACAGAAGAGGATCTGGATGGACATTGTGACTGCCATCAACGTGGAGGGGGTGGCAGTCCGTGACATTCAACACGTCCGGAAGTGCTGGGAGGACTTCAGGTCCAGGACCCTCAACAAGGCCCGGCGCCTATTGTAGGCAGCGGATGCTGCGGGGTGCCGGGTCCGCCTAACCAACAACCAGATGAGGGTCCTGGAACGTATACGCCCAGCGCTCCACCTTCAGGGCCTTGAGAGGCAGACCCGTCCGGAGTTGAGCGGTAAGTGTACATGCGTACTGATTGGACGCTGTGCATGTTGAGGTGAGGCAGGAGTGTGCAGGTTGCACATATGTCTTTGTAGGGCCATGTATGGATGTGTATGTACAGGGACATGAGCCTGCCGCATGTGAGTCCTCTCATGTGTGAGACACTTCAATGGTGTAGGTGTTGGTAAGCATGCTGGCCAAATGCATGTGTGGGTGCACACAATTTTAAAATTCTGTGTATGTACTGTGGCATGGTTGTGGTGTCACACATGGATGCTGGTTCTACCTGCATGTATCTGCACTATGTACATGTGCATGTGTGTATATTTGACAAGTGTGCAACTGTGATACACCATGGATGCATGTGACACTGACATGTAGGAGGCTGATTGCCAGATGTGACATGGATGGTGGAGATGTACAGATGCATGTATGTCTGGTGGGGTGTGTGCATGTGTTCTGCACTCCCCATGTTGCATGTGACGTCAGGCTCACCTTCGGCTGCTCATCCTGTTGTTTGTGTATGGATGGTGCTGCCTGGTGCAACATTCCTGTTGATTTACTCATGTGTGTAAATTGAAATGACATGTGTGTTGGGGAGTGTGATGCCATGTCTGAAGTTTGACACTGCCACTCATTTACAACTGTTATGTGTGTATCAGGTCATTGTACAGTGCCCTGATGCCTGTGTTCTATCTCTCCCTGTCTGCAGCGTCAACTGATGAAGAGGGCGGAGAGGGTGCTGTGGAGCAAAGCGGCAGGGGTCGCACCGCCACCCGGAGACGCAAGGCCCGGCTCCCCTCCCATGTTGTCATCTCATCGGGGAGTGAGGAGTCTGGTGCCACATCCATGGGCGCAGCTTCCGAGGGTAGGTCCAAGAGGCGGAGGTCGGAGGTGGACTCCTCGGCAGCAGAAGGGGCAGCTGAGACCCCACAAGGTCCGATGGAGGAAGATGGCACGGAGTCATCCAGGTTGGTGGGGGGTTTGGTTGAGGAGGAGGCCGTGGAAGGGACACACACAGGGTCTGGAGGGGGGATTCCACTGGTGCTAGTGGTGCAGTCCAGGGGCAGGGACAGGAGGCAGCACAGGCTGCCGCGGAGGTGCCTGTGTGTAATCCTGTTCCCAATCCTGTGACTGCATCATCCCGCACCATCAGGGATGCGTACATCCAGACCGTTCTCAGGGAGGGGATAAGCGCACAACAACTGGCCTTCCTCTCCCTGCGGATGTGGCAATCCGGGACCGGGTTGAGCCTGTCCTGGCTGGGATGGCGTTGCGTCAACGGGGCATGCGAGATGACCTACAGTGTTTTTGTGAAGACTCTGCATGTCATCTCGGAAGCCTCTTTGACCACGTTGACCTACTAGGACGGGTCACCAGTGCTGGATTCCCCCATGTGCTGGACCTTCTACCGACCCCCTCCTCACCTGAACCCCCTATGCGCCAGTCGTCCTCCGTGCCATCTTCCGGCCCATGTATCACCTGGGTACCCTGTGGAGCTGCCTCTGACCCAGCGGCCAGGCTGGTGGAGGACACATCCCTGCCACAGTCGGGAGTCAGAGGTCCAGCAGGGGTGGGCACCCCAACAACTGCACCTCAGCAGGAGGAGGCTGTGCAGGCATCAAGAGCCAGGGCACAGGCACGGCAGCAGCCGGCTCAAGGTGGGAGCGATGATGGCTCGGGGCCATCAACATCAGAGGGGCAGGCATCGGCCGGAGGGCAGGAGGACCCTGTATAGGGTGTGTCTTCTGTGTGGCACCGGTTGGGCTAGCAAATAGATGCGGAGCGGCGGCGGGCGGAAGAGGCACGGCTCACTATGGTCAGGGCAGGGAACTCCATGCGCAGGGCGCTGAGGCGGGCTGAGTGCCTCGAGGCAATTCGCAGGGAGTTGGAGGTGGGCATGGCTATATCCCTGCGAAACATCGGGCCATGGAGCAGGCCCGCCTCCAGAATGTGGAACGGGAGTTCGATGATGCCCTGGCCCGGGATATCAACAAGTGAGCCGTAGGACTTGCCCGTCGCCATTGTATATAGTTAATTAGTGTTAGGTTTCCTTTCTGTTTTTATTTAATTTGGGGCGCTTGGAAAATGCCCCACCTTTTTGTATATAGTTGTTCATTAGGTAGGGTTTTTTGTAGGTTTCCTTTCAATGGTTGGGTTCATGGACCCTGGATGTGTACTTTGTATATAGTTCAACACAATATTTCACTTCATTTGATTTTTTTTTACCATGGATCAATAGATTTGTTTTATTTATTCACTTTGGATTTCGTTTGACAGACAGACACTTTGGACCCATCTGCTTTTGGATTGATTTGGATTGTGCTTTCACACATTTTTTGGGATTATTTTGGACATGCAGCTTCTTATTTTTTATTTCCATTATTGTGTGATTTCATTTCATTCCCTTGATTTTGAGTTTAATACATTTTTATTTCATACTTCAATGTGTGGTATTCTCTCTTTGGTTTCATGCATGTCACGATGTGTGTTTTCTCATTCACTTGCACCCATTGTGTGTGTGTGACGGACATGTATTGATGTGCATACTTGCCATTTGCGATGTATCATGTGATGGATATTGCAATGTGGGGTGGATGTAATACTTGGTTGTGTGTTTGGGGTGGTGTAGGGTGTGATTTGGGTGGCCATAAGGCCCATGATTGTGAATCGTGATGACGTGTTGGGGGGGACATGAGTTGGGGCCTGCTGGCAGGTGCCTGTCACTGCTGGGTGGGTGAGTGGGTGGGGGGACATGAGTCGGGCCCGCTGGCAGGTGCCTGTCACTGCTGGGTGGGTCGTGGTGCAGGGGGACAAGAGTTGGGGCCTGCTGGCAGGTGCCTGTCACTGCTGGTTGGGTGAGTGGGTGGGGGGACATGAGTCGGGCCTGCTGGCAGGTGCCTGTCACTGCTGGGTGGGTGGGAGTGCAGAGGGACATGAGTCGGGGCCTGCTGGCAGGTGCCCATCACTGCTGGGTGTGTGAGTGGGTTGGGGGACATGAGTCGGGGCCTGCTGCAGGTGCCTGTCACTGCTAGGTGGGTGGGGGTGCAGGGGGACATGAGTCGGGGCCTGCTGGCAGGTGCCTGTCACTGCTGGATGGGTGAGTATGTGGGGGGACATGAGTCGGGGCCTGCTGGCAGGTGCCTGTCAGTGCTGGGTGGGTGGGGGTTCAGGGGGACATGAGTCGGGGCCTGCTGGCAGGTGACTGTTACTGCTGAGTGGGTGAGTGGGTGTGGGGGACATGTATTGTGCATGGTGACATATGGGCTGGCTGGGGGGCATAGCCAGGGTGTATGGTCTGCCTGCGGGGCATGGCCAGTGTTGTAGGGTAGTCCCCTGTGGTGTGGCCTGCCTGCAGGGCATACCCAGGGGTGCAGGGTAGTCCCATGTGGCGTGGCCTGCCTGCAGGGCTTGCCCAGGGGTGCAGGGTAGTCCCCTGTGTTGAGGGCTGCCTGCAAGGCCTGGGGAGGGGGGAGAGGGCACACCTGGGAGGACCCACACTGCCAATTCACATGTGGTACTCCCCGCATACCCCAGGAATACACGTACCCCGCTCGCCCAGCGAAATCACGTGTGACACTCCCCGCGCACCCCCAGGATACACGTACCCCGCTCGCCCAGTGAAATTGCGTGTGACACTCCCTGCACACCCCTCAGAATACACGTACCCCGCTCGCACAAGGCCTATCGCGTTTGAAACTTCCCACGCATCCCCAGGATACACGTACCCCGCTCACCCAAGGCCTATTGCGTGTTGAACTTCCCACACAGCCCCAAAATACACATACCCTGCTCGCACAAGGCCTATCACGTGTAAAACCTCCCGCGCACCCATAGGATACACATACCCCGCTCACCCAGGCCTATCGCATGTTAAACTTTCCACGCACCCCCAGGATACATTTACCCCGCTCACCCAAGACCTATCGCGTGTTAAACTTCCTGTGCACCCCCAGGATACACATACCCCGCTCACCCAAGGCCTGTCGTGTGTTAAACTTTCCGCGCACCACCAAAATACACGTACTCGCTCGCACAAGGCCTATCACATGTTAAACTTCCAGCGCACCCCTGAAATACACAGTACCGACCCTGTGAACTGGTGCAGGGTTAGCGTGGCCCTTTGCGCTGCATTGGGGATTTCAATGCCTTATCCTTGTGCAAGGGGCCTTCTTGGGTGCGTAACTGGTGCTGTGGGATGTTCTCTGCTCCAGCGCTCCAATGGCTTTGATATTCCATGAATACTCGGTGTGCCAGAATGCTGTTTAGCGCACACGGTTGGCGCACGCTGGCCCACGCTCCCTCTCTGCGCTGCTCGCGTGCGCTGCCTCTGCACTGAAATCTATGAATTACCCCGTTGATCTTGTCATATTTTTTCTTGACCTTTGTTTTAATTTGCGTCACCTTTGTCTCCATCACACTCTCATCTAGAATCTTCACCTCTGGCCTCCTTAGCAATGGAGGACACACTCTTGTGTTAGCTTCGATATGATATGGCATTTACAACGATCTTACTAGGCCAGGTGACACTAATATCCTTTCCCTCATCAACTCAAATGGTATAACTCCTGTGCCTGGAATGTGGTGCATATCTGAGTGCTTTTGCCCTTTCCCACATCTCTCTTTCAGTTTTTGCCTCTTCCTTCTGCTACATGTATTCCTTCCATGAGACACCTATTCTCCCTTCAAATCACTCCATTAGTTTGCAGATGATATAAAGCAGTACGTTTCTGCACAATCCTGTGTTTTTCCCTAAACCTTTTGATTCCTTCCCCAACAAATCGTGGTCCATTGTCAGTAAAAATACTATACAGAATCCCTTAATTTCCAAAATACCACTAAGACATGTCTCCACACTGCCCACAGTGGTCTCCCTCACCACGTTTACTTCCACCCATCCCGAAAACAGATCCAACAACACCAGAACATATTTTTCCAGTTGGGACCCTCTTCCCATGGGTCCCAGTATATCCATCACAAGGTCTTCCCACACACACTGCAGCTGCTCTGGAATAATCAGAGGTTGCTCCTTTGTCTTCAATCCCTTCCCGGATTTGTTACAACTCACATATGCTTTAAGTCTAACTTCCACACACTTATTAAATCCTGTTCACCAATAATCTGCCTCCGACACGTCTTTGGTTTTCGTTATGCCCGTATGCCCCTCATGGGCTTTATCAATTAGCCTGTCCCTCAACCCTTTCAGAGTCACAACCTTCCCTCAGTGATAAAGTGATTATACTCCACACTCACTTCCCAAACGTCTTTTGTTCCTCATGCAACCTGGCCTTTCTAGGCCATTTTCCCTTCACATACTCTTTTACTTCCTTGATACACCTGTCATTTTCACACTCAGCTTTCCACTCTTGCCTTTCTATAATTCCATTATATGTGGCGTAAACTTGTCCATTCTACCCTTTTTCCTCACTCCCTCATTTCCCTTCCACACATACTCTTCACAAGTGATCAGCAAACACATTAGGTATACCTGGGACTACCTCTACCTTGAAGTCATGACATTACATATGTGTCACCCAAATCGCCTGTCTCCTGGATACGTTTTTTCTGTCCCCTTGTTCTCAAACACTGCCTTAAGCGGTTTGTGGTTTGTCCTCACAGTGAATGTTTGCCCCCATACAAAACCTCAAAATCTCTCCACTCCCCAGACACACCCAAACCCTCCTTCTCTATCACCGAATACCTGCACTCTGCTTACAAAACACATAAAACATGTGCAGTAACCACCTCCTTTCCCTCTATCCTGATATCGGACAACACTGACCCAAAACCAGTATCACTTACATCCATAGTAATGATAGTCTCATCTCTAGGGTTCAATTGGCCTAATGGTTTTGCTAAGTCGATTTCAGCCTTTATGGACCTAAGTTCATTCTCACACTAGTCATTCCACTGAAAGTCAGCTTTCCTTCTCAACATCTCCCTCATCCCATTCACCTTCTTCAGGAAATTACGTACACATTTCTGATCAAACTCAACAAGTCCAAGAAACACCCTAACTTCACATTTAGACTTGGGTGTTTTCACTTCCTTTAATAGTGTTTACCAACTTTTCCTTCGGCTTAACACCTTCTCTAGATATCATGTGCACTAGGTAGTCTACCTACTCTCTTCTAAAGACACATTTTTCCTTCTGCAGCGTGAGCCCCTGCACACTCAATATGTCTAATACCTTAGCCACAAACCAATATATCATCGTATAAGCAGTAAACATTTTCAGCCTCCCTGAAAAACGTGTACATTACCTTTTGGAAAACAGATTCCCCCGATACCAATCCAAATGGCATGGGCTTGAACTGAAATACAGTCTCATGAGATATGAATGCTGTACATTTCCCTGATTTGGGATGTAACTCAACCTGATGATAAACAAATGTCAGATCAAGTTTAGTGAACATGCTTCTATCCCCTACAAGGCTTAGTAGTTCACCCATATTTGGTAATGGATGTCATTCAACCACCACACAATCATTTAGCCAACGTAAGTCAACACATAACCTCACCTCTCTATTTTGTTTTTCAGCTACAACTGAAGGAAACAACCACTCTACTGCACTGGCATTCTGTATCATCCCACATTCGCACAATTTCTTGAACTCCTTCCCCACAACATCTTTCAAAGCTAATGCCGCTGATCTTAATTCTGCCGCTGCTCGCAATTCCTTTTCCTTTAGGATAATCTTGTGCACTATCCCCTTTAATTTTCCTACTTTGTTAGAAAACATGTTGGGATACCATCACACCTATGGGGCAACATTACAATTCTCTGCACCCGTCAACACCTGCTGACGTGTGTTAGGACCTAAACTTATCTTCAGATTGTGCGGTTCTTTCCATTTTATCAGTGCAGCTCGCTTTTGTGTCACATAAATCCTCCCTATTGCTTCTCTTGCTCTGAATCCTAGTTTGGCCATGAAATACCCAAGAACTTCAATGTTGTCCACGTTGTACTCCCCGGGCTAATATATGGTGGCATCAATGTTTTCTCATTTCCACCAAACATTTCTTCGCAAACTTCTTTTGAAACAAAAGACACTTTGGCCCATGAGTCTGCCATCATGTGTATAGGTACACCATTAACATGTACTTCTGCAATGGGGCTGTCATCGACACTGTCACATTCCTCACCAACTACACTTATGGGACATATATCATCACCTACAAGATCATCACTGTCTTTTGAGTCTTAATCCATGTGTGCTCCTTTGTTCAAAACCCTAATACTTTTTTAATTCCCTTGAAATGTCGGCAGTAATTTGCAAAATGTCGCCACCTTTTACATTTTTTGCATACTACTTTACTTCCTGGACAATTTGGTGCCACCGAAAGGTGCCGTTTGCTGCGACATTTGTAGAATGTTTTCCCACTCCCCGTTCTTTCCCGCCCTTCCAACCACCTTCCTTGTACGTTCCTTTCGTATCTCTTCTCTTCTCATGCTTCTTTCTCGCACATATGCTTGTTTGAATTCTCATCAATTCATTTACAAGCTCCTTCTCAGGTACTTTTGCAAGTTAGTTTAGAGAATGTTCTACTCTTTTGGATATTGCGATCACTTCGTCTAAGGAGGGATCATCCTTGATCCACAGTTCCTCTTTCATCTTGTCCTGATTATACTTCACCATAAATGATTGTAATTGTAATTGCCTATAACGCGCTTAATACCTGGGAGATGGGGATGGAACCCGTGCTGCTCTGCATCATCTTGTTTCCAAGGCGAGCGCGTTGCCCCAGACCTATCATCCTGAGACTAAATTAGTCTCTTATGTGTTCGATAAACCTGTTCCCAAAATATGATGTATTCTTCAACAAACTCACCAGGCATTTGCTCACACATGGCAAAACTATATCATTCTAGAATTGTACCCACCCTGGGGTTGAAATGTTTATCTAACTTTTTAGTGCAAGGGCCCAGTTCATCTACCAATTTACTCACTTCCTCACCCTCATCAAGTTCAGCTAAGGTAGCAATTATGCATGAGTGCACTTTGTGTCAGTTTCTACGTTTCCCCTACAGGTTGTGCATACATAATGTAAAAATCTTTTCTACATGTTCCCCATTTTATTTTTCGGCATTCCCTGTTGTGCCATAAATACAGTTGGGTCTAGCACCTTTTGCCTGGTGATAGTCTTATGTCGCCTTGTCTTTCTATTTATTCACCTTTCTTTTCTCTTTCCTGTATTATTTATGTCTCCACCTTATTTGTATCAGGATCTGGACTCATTTCTGCACACGTTTGTCTCTCTGGTGCTTTGCTTACCTTGTTAACGCTGGACGTGCTCGTAGCAGTGTAATGTACCTTCCTCTAAAGTCTACATTGCATTGATGTGCGCACAGGCACTGAGTGCTCACATCTTCCACGCACTGCTGCTTGCACATGCTGGCTGCACTGTTATGCAGTGTCCTCTTTGGCACGGGTACTCAGGAGGAGAGCACAAGCCTCCTCTCCTCACGCACGCTGACACAAAATCGGTGTGCTTATCCTCCTTTCACTGAGAGAAACCGTACACTCGTCATCATGTCCTGGGAGGGCAGCAGTGCCTCAACTCTCATTCAAACCGATCACCTTCCATTCACTCCGTATCTCAGTGGCATCTCGGGATTTCGTGGCATAGAGGAGCAGACATACACATCCGCAGGAGACACTACCCCCCTACCTCACCTGCATTGGAGACATCTGACCGTGCCATGTCTGACACCAGATATTGTACCAATACCGCCGCGAGTATTTTGAATATGGTACCCATTAATAGACAACCATATCGAATGTACCCTCCGGGTGATGACGGCCTGCAGGAAGGAAATATGAGAAAGAACTAAGAAGATGGACTGATTATGTCATGGAACGTGTGCAGGAAGTCCTGAAGTATCAAATGAAGACAATGGGCCTCATTACACGGTAGGAGGTAACCATGGCGCTATTAGCGCCATGGCTACCCCCTTACCGCCTTCTGGGTCCGGGTAGGCGGTATGGGGACTTTCCGGGTCATTCTGACCCTGGAGGACCCGGTAAATCCCCATGTCAATTACCATTCCCCATTCCCATTCAAGCCCCCATAGGACTCAATGGGAATGGGGAAGGAGCTAATAACGGTACCGCTATTAGCGGTACCGTTATTAGCTCTGAGGTCCCTCAGCGGGTCCCGTCCTTAACGCCTGGTCAGACCAGGCGTTAAGGACGGGACCCGCTGAGGGACCTCGTAGTAGGGCAGTAAGGGATTACCGGTGCCGGTAATCCCTTACCACCTACCGTGTAATGAGGCCCAATGTATGAATTCTAGAGGAGAAATGATGAAGTAAAGAATCAAGTGAACCGTAAAGGTGTAAAAAAAAGAAAACTACATGATAGAAAGTGCTGAAGAAATCAGAAGCATGAAGAAAGTACAGACTCTGAAACGCAAGATAGATCAAGTCATCGTATAGGTTAGCTACAAGCAGTACATAGGAAGCAGGTGAAGCCGCCATTGTACAGAACTGGACATTGCTATCATGAAATAATTAAGCCAAAGGCTATGGAGAAGAAAGGAGAGGCATTGAAAATAAGGCACCAGAATCGCAGCAGGGTATCCTTCGTCGCCAATTTCTTAAGACAAGTGCATCCAGACAAGTAAGTTTGTGTCACTCTACATATTTAAGTAACATACTTAAGCCCCTGCTCCAAACTGCCCACCATTTTCCTTTTCGGTCACTTGCTCAAACTGGAATCTTGCGCTAAGATTCCTTCATAAACATTGCATGTAACCATGATCAAGTCATCGTATAGGTTAGCTACAAGCAGTACATAGGAAGCAGGTGAAGCCGCCATTGTACAGAACTGGACATTGCTATCATGAAATAATTAAGCCAAAGGCTATGGAGAAGAAAGGAGAGGCATTGAAAATAAGGCACCAGAATCGCAGCAGGGTATCCTTCGTCGCCAATTTCTTAAGACAAGTGCATCCAGACAAGTAAGTTTGTGTTACTCTACATATTTAAGTAACATACTTAAGCCCCTGCTCCAAACTGCCCACCATTTTCCTTTTCGGTCACTTGCTCAAACTGGAATCTTGCGCTAAGATTCCTTCATAAACATTGCATGTAACCATGGCGTGCCTGAGCATAACACAGTGTAACAAGTGATACAACAGTGGTCAAAGTGTACGAAAAGAACTAGTGCAACTATGTTCCCTGCTGGCCCATCCTCACCCACCCGCAAAACCCCATTGCCACGTCCCATCCCACATGCAGTATAAACCCCATACCTGGGTCCTGCCTTTCCTTCATTCCACCCCCACCACTGTGTAAAGACTGAAAGAAAATGCAAAATGCATTTTAAATGACCCCCATTACATTTATTTATTTATTTATTTATGTTTACACTTATAAAGCACACCTAACTCAGAGGCATCTGGGCACTTGGTCTTAAGAAGATGGTTACAGGAGTTGCTTATGCAGGATGGTTACACATGTAGTTACAATAGTTACAAAGTATAAGTGCTTAATGGTCAAGTTAGGTCAGGTTGCATAGTCTAGAAGGCAGGAGTGCAGCGCAGGCTGCAGTCATATAGGATAGATACATAGTATGGACATGGCTAGTGGGTGGGCAGCGCTAGGCTACATGTTCAGGTCAGGTGAGTTCCATTACAGGAAAGTCCACTGGCAACACCACACCTCATGTTACAGGGGCTGCTGCAAACAATCAGGCAGCGCCTGAAACGGGTCGAATCATGTAGGTTACAAGGTATACTTCGGCATGTGGGCAGCGCAGTGCTGCATGCTCAAATCAGATCAATTACATTACAGGCAGGCAGCTGGCAGAAGCACACCTCATGTTACAGGGGCTGCGGCAATCAAATAGGCAGCCCCGGCAACGGATTGAATGAAGTGGGTTACAAGGTATAATCAGGCATGTGGGCAGCGCAGTGCTGCATGGTCAAATCAGATAAAACACATTAAGGGCAGGCCAAGTGGCAGAATCACACGACACATTACGGGGGCTGCAGAAGTCAAGCAGGCATCATAGGGCAAGTGAATAAGACAGTGCATCTAGGTTCAGCATGCATCTGAGGAGCACCACTCGGTTCCGCAGTTAGGCAGGGTGCACTGTGCACAGGAGATCATTGGAAAGCAAATGTAAAGGAACCTTCGAAATCAGATCTAACTGGACAAAGAGAAAGGCACAGGCCGGGAGAGCACCAGGTTGTAAGTTGGCCCTTATTCATCGTCCCTCACTGCATGCAGCTTCACACACACTCCCTTCCCTAACCGGGGCATGCTAAATATTAAAGCCACCCCTCCCGCGTACCCATCACCTGCAACTACAGCTGTGCCTGCCGTGTATTCACGTTAAGTTGCTTACATGCAAAAGAAATATTCTGATTACTGCGGAGCAGAGCTATGACAGGGCATGCGAAAGGGCTTTGCCCCAAGCAGGCCACTGAAAAAATAACAGCAGCCCAGCAGCTCTACAATTACTCACCGTGACGTGAGTTTGGATCTGATCCAGCAAGTCCCAGGTTAGAATGTCCAGTAAGGCGAAAGCAAACAACAAACGTGTCCAGAGCGGTTTCTTTTTAAAGCAGTGAAATCTTAATTTAAAAAAAGTAGAGGAGCAGTGCTCCCAACCGCTCCGCCCACTGGGTAGGGTAATGCATTCTCCACAGAAAACATGCCTGTTAATCTCTAAACTTTCTTTCTACACCGCTTCATGACCAAGGATAGCAATGCCTCTATCAAAATCCATCAGTACTTCAGAACACTTTCATTACACCATTTTGGCGAACGAATTTATTTTTAGTTGTAAACAAAAACGCCAACAAACGCCTTTCAAAAAAGGACCCATAGTTCGCCATGAAACGTTTGTTTCAGCGACAATTTGGAAAGAACCAGGATACTCCGGAATCTGTTACAAAGTACTCAAAAGGGTCCAGATGATTTTTAGAGGTTTACAAATATTAGATGTACTGTACTCTCTGCTTTTATAGGAATGTGTACGAAATTACAGTAGATATTTCCACATAGCCACATGATGGCGCAATTGTTCTCTTGCTTAATCTAACAAAAAAGGTTTCAGAAAAATCAGGTTTGCAAAGGGCAAGCTTCTCACAGCTCAGAGAATTGCATGAAAGGAATAATGGACTTGCAGGGAAAAATTAGAGTGGAAAATGTAAAACAGTTCTGTCCCCTGCTGATCATGGAACCATTTCTATTTCTGTATTTCCAACAAATGCCAATAATGTTTAAGACAAGTACACTTTGAAACAGAAACCTGCAGGTTTTCTCGTGAACATTTGCCGCTAGATTGCCGTTTTAAACGATTATTATGAACTCGCTGGTTCGGAACTCATTACGAGGCTGTCATTAATTGAAAACAAATACAACTTCAGGTCCCATTTGATAACAGTGGCCTTCGTGAAATTGCGTGCTCTTGATATCAACTATGTATTTGTAACAAGGAGAAATGACAGGGAAAATAACTAATTATTATGGACCTCAAAGAACCTACCTAAACTTCATGATGTTCCGGCAACACAGTCTAGAAAAAATTGGACTGTATGCTGATGAAATATAAAAATAAAGTCGATTTATTACAAAATGTACCACAAATGGTTAAAACATCAATGGACCCACAAACACCAAACACAGTGGAAGTATATTAACAAATAACCTAATACCTAGACCTATCGTCTAAACAAACTTCTTACGTAATTGCACAAAACACAACAAGACTCAAAAATAAAACAATAAACATTCTACATGTGTTTAAAAAAAGAAATTCCCGACATGTTTCCGACATTCCCGGAATCAACTGCCAGGTCACTCAATAATGGACGGGCTTCTCCCGAGGTAGTGGCGTGCTTTTTGGGATCAGCGGTTCATAGTTCTTTGTAGGGGTGCACAGAGTAGCACATTAAGTATTCAGCCAAATCCCAAATAGTGCATCAAGTATTTGGATGAAGCCAAATAGGAAGCTGAATAATTGTTTAATTAAAAAAAAAATGCACTGAACTTGAAAAACACACTTTAAAAATAAATTAAATCGCTATTTATGATAGGTGTGTGACAGGCCACCATCTGTGAGAGTGTAAAAGCATTAGATCGCTTGATTTTTAGCAGTACAATGATGCAGGCAATTCTTACTCTGAAAGGGAGCTCTGCTAATCCTACTCACTTTCATAAATGCTCCATGCCAAAAATCATAGTGTGCTTTTACTGTAACCATCTTCTGGCATCCCCAACGCCTACCTTGCAGTCACAGTAGGGCAGGTTCAAAGGTCACTTGTGCATTTGTGCACTGCTGATCGAACATAATGTTCCAACAGGCAGATGTGGCTTTTTAATCGTCTGCACCTCTTGCTCAAATGCTCTTATAGTAGCAGCCTAGTGGCACGCTAATCTCTAAACATGAACAATGTCTGCTTTTAACATGGTGGCTACTGACATCACACAATTATAAAGGCACAGGCATTTGGATGTCATATTAGTGTCAGCTTGATGCCCAGGAAGCTTCTCTTTTGATCCTCCTTGGGAAGGCTGACATAGGGCACAGGAGCCCTCTACAGGAGGTCCTCTGGAAATTGATGCGCCAAAGACATGACAATGACCCTCTCACATCAAGGTGCTGATTACTGAAGTGCTTTTGAAGTAGGCAGGAAGGGGTAGGGGCTGGAGTTATCATAGCCCAGGGGAGAGGTGTAGCACAATAGATGTATTTCACCATCTTTTATTCTGCTAGGGGTCCCTTCAGTAACTTGCCCCATGACACTTGCTGCCAAAATAGTACACCGGGTATGACATTAGAAGGCAAAGAACATGTGTTTGCAGCAGCCTGGATTGGACCCCGGACAACCAGCTTGCTTTGGACCAATCTGTGGCATCATTTTGACTTCATATGGGGGGAGGAAACAACCCTTTGGTTGATTCATCTTTGGACTTTAAGACCAGAAGAATTCCCCTGGAACTCTGTTTGGAATGCAGTCTATTCCACAGACCTCTGCCATAGAGGTGAAGATTCCAAGGAACGAACATTTGTGGTGACACTGCTGTGGATCAATCCTTTCTTCTGCCTGTGCACTGGAACCAGGATCACTGTAGGTGCCAGACAATCTTCATTCAGTGTAACTGCTGAAGAAAGTACTCTCCTTGCTCCTAAAGCCCAAAAGGAGCTCAGAACCCTGTTTGACACAGCAAGACATCTTTGAGCTGGACCGATGGCAACAGGACCTGCAGCACTGCATTTGACATCTTAAGAACTTGGAACCTCTTGCCTGCTGCTGTGAGCTGTCTTGACGCTGACTCAACCCAGTGAAGTGGTCGCTGCTGCTGGCTCGCTGCTCTGGAAGCACCCGGCTCACTGCATTCCGAGCGCCGACTCATCCCAGCAGATGCATTGCCCTGATACGACTTGAAAGCCAACTCAACTCAATACAATCTATTGACTTGCCCATCTATACCATTGACTCAACCCAGTGGAACCATCATCTCGACTGCACTCAACCGCTGACTCGACCTGTTGGGTGCCATCGATTCTACCCCTACTCAAGTGCCTACTCGATCCACAGAGTCCCGTCTCGAAGCCGCCTCGATGCTGGCTCGCCACTGGAGCAATGCTACCTGATCATCTCAAGTACAATCGGCTGAACTACAGAAGAGCACCAAGATGCCTGGCTCTACCCTGTAGAACACCCAACACAAGCAATAACGATATTTCTAGTGGTTCTGCCCCCCGGTTCACCTCACCAAGTCCTAGTGACTTTTAAGAACCCACTCTTTGCCTTTTCAAGAAACTTTTAAGTACTTTTGACTTTCAATGCTAAAATAAATTGCCTGAACCCCTATCTTCACCTGAGCCCCCCCCTTTCTCTTAAAGTCTGCATTCTGTGTGTCTCCTTTACAGGGGTGGGTCTTTATTGTTTTTTAATTAGCTCTGTGGATTGTTAGTTTAATAAAAGGTTTCTATTTTTATTGAACTTTGGTTGGATATTCTTTTATTTTGGTCCAATTTACTATCGTTGTTTGTGTTGCGTCTCTACCAACTCACACCCTTCCTTAAACAAATAGCCTAAAAATCACAGAAATCATAGAACATTGACCAGAATTGCGACTCCAAGTGTGTACTCTACCAGCTATTTGGCCAAAGCAAAATTGCTGGATTTTGACAGAATTTTGGCCAAATACTCATTTGAATCCGATACTTTGTTACACTCCTAGTTACAAGGTAGCTTATGTCGAACCTTCCTTGCAGCTCACATATAAATGTATAAATGGTTTCTCTTCACTTATGCAGGACACAAGTCAATGGTACATGTGAAGTGACACCCTTCCCCCATCGGGAAAGGACCCCTCCAAGAGAGGCTGATTGGGCTTGAGCAGAGATCTTCAGAAGCAGGAAAACTTGACATGTGACTGAATCTGGTCCACTTGCCTGTTTGCCTATTTCTCAATTCCTATAAATCTCAATCCACATCCATGTACCTCAGCACATTACAGGATGCAAGATTTAATGGCCTTTCTACGTCTCCCACTCTTGAACCCTCCACCCACAACAACCACAGACACAGTGATCTCTCTCTCTCTCTCTCTCTCTCTCTCTCTCTCTCTCTCTCTCTCTCCCCCTCACTCCCTCTCTCTCTCTCTTTCTCTCTCTCTTTCTCTTTCTCTGTCCATAAAGAAAGGTGCGCTTATCGCTTTAAACCTTTCTTGTTGGGGTCCATTGGCCTATGATGCTGAGATGAACTGGATTCCGCCCTGCAGAAGTACAAGGATGAGTAGAGGCTAAAGGGCCCACTCAGTGCTCACACGACTACAAACCTAAAGTCAACACAATCGTAAAGGTTAAACAGGCACAGTTAAGAAGCATACCTCCCACACCTTTTGTGGTAACGCGGGCCGAGGGAAAGCTATGCACTTAAGAGTGGTGTGAATGGGATTGAGCAACGACCCAAACAGCAAAGCATAACCCTCCAAAATAAAGAGAATGACCAATCAAGTTTCTCAAAAAATTGAAATATTTTAACAAAAACACACTATCTGCAAAATAATTAAATAGAAAAACATTATATAAAAAGCCCTCTCCTGAGGAAATAACAGAGAATAAGCAAAACAAGAACAATGCAGCAATCATTCACCTTTTGTTAAATTAACCAAGAACCAATAGCCTATTCATTGGCTAACTATGCATAAAAGTCGAAGTAGCTGCCAAGAAGTGCTGCTGGATCTAGTTAAAAATCCTCTTGCCAGTGCACTTTAATTCAAATTAAGGGTTGGTATTTTACTGTTGGATATTTTTACATCTAGCTGGAAGGAGGGTGGTTCAGACAGATATCCCTATTGCTTAACAGTGAGGGAAACTCTTGTACACTTTGTATTCATCTGCCCAGTATATGAGACAATTAGATTGACAAATCTCAAACCTTGCCTCAACAATCACCAGATTAGAACTATGACTTCAGCGGAAATACTGTGTTAAAAAATGGAAAGAACAGAGAATAATCAAAGCTAGGACAATGCAGCACTCTGAGTAAAGGATCAGGGATGTAAGGAAAGTAAAAACCAAATGTGTTTTTTGGATTCAAGAAAGGGATTAGTGACCTAACCAGTCTCTATGTCGCAGAACTGGACCAAGGAGGCAGTTAATAGTCAATATTATCTCTTTGCAGTTCTTGGCAGTTAAACAGCATCAAACCAGGTTTCAAGCTATTGTGCAATCAAGTCGAACCAGGTTCGAGGACTGTGCACCATAGATGATCCAAGCGCATAGCAGGTGTTCAGCCGGGTCGAATACGGGAGCTTAAAGGTTTGAAGACAGCACTTGAACGATGCAGGTACGAATGTGTCCCAGGGACATTTTGAAGTCTAACTGGTTAGAGATGAGTGTATCTGCTGGTTAGGATTAGTGAGTGATGCTCCAGCAGTTTGCATCGAATTCCAGTATGGGTTAGAAGCAGTGACCTTTATATCACAGTATGCTTTTCGGCAAAGCACCGGTTCAAGAGCGGGATCTAATCATTTGGTGACAGCCGGGAGGAAGCTGCAGAGTGACTTCCCAGTGGTTCGAGCTGGGCAGGTGATGGGCTCAGCGAGGTACGAAGCAGTGTTGAAGTGGTCCAATCAGTGCAAGCATGTCAGGTTGAAGATTTTGAGGGCAGTAGTAGCGTGATTCCAGGTGGTGAGCAGTTGTCGAGTCACGTTGAGGCAGAAGTACATTGCAACTAGAAATGGTGCCTGAAGAGGTGCGTATCGTGAGGGCCACTGTGTTGGTTCCGCTGTCCAGGTGATGGCAAGGATGATGGTTACTGAATGCGCAGATAGGTTTGAGTGGTTTGAGGTGGTGCTTGAAGATCACTGTTCGAAGGAATCACCCAGAGCCTGGTTGACTGTCGATGAACATCAGCAACAAAGGTGCTGGCGGTTCGATGATGGTTCGAATGCAGTAGCTGCAAGCTGTAACAAAGATCTTCAGGTTCAAGCTGAGGCAATGATGCAGTCAGCTAGTGTTGCGGCAAACTTGTTTGAATGCACGGCAAAGTGGTTCAAGATGGTTGAGGGACAAAGATAGCTCTGGAGGGTCCTGTAGATTAGAAGGAGTCGAATTAGGCTGGAATCATGGTTCAAAGTAGTGGAACTGCAGAACACAGGATTGCTGGCTGGCTTGGTACTCTGGTTTCTCTGAGTTGCAATCCAGGGGCACAAGTTTTGGTCCATGTTTTTGATATTCCAAGCACTACAGAGGCTAGTCCACCACCGCAGGTGTCCTACAGCCCAACAAGGTCCTGGGTACCATTGTGGCTGGCAGAGAGGCAGGTCTTGTCCCAGCAGCATGTCATCCCCAATGGCACCTGGGGATGGTTAGGGGACAGAACTCATTCCTGCCTTGGGCACTCACTCCACCTCACTTTCATCGCACAGCGTATTCATGGATTTTAGCCTCCAAAACCAGCCGTGGCGCAGAGTGGCGCAGCGACCCTGCACCAGCGCCAGTTACGCCCCCAAGAACGCCCTCGCGCAAGGAAAAGCCATCAAAATCCCCAATTCATCGCAAATGTCTGCGCTAACCCTGGACCAGTTCACAGGGCTGCCGAACAGCAAATGCCAAGCGGGGAACGTGTATTTCAGGGGTTCGCGGGAAGTTTCACACGCGATTGTCCTGGGTACGTGTATATCAGGGGTGCGCGTGAAGTAACACATGCGATTCCATCAGGGCACGTGTATTTCAGGGGTGCGCAGGAAGTTCCACACGCGATTGTCCTGGTACGTGTGTTCCAGAGATGCGCGGGAAGTTTCACACACAAATTCAGCAGGGTACGTGTATTTCAGGGCTGCGCTGGAAGTTCCACACGCGTTTGCCCTGGGTACGTGTATTCCAGGGGTGCGCGGGAAGTTCCACACGCAATCGTCCTGGGTACGTGTATTCCAGGGGTGCGCAGGAAGTATCACACGCAAATTCAGCAGGGTACGTGTATTTCAGGGGTGCGCAGGAAGTGTCACACGCGATTCCATCTGGGTACATGTATTTCAGGGGTGCGCGTGAAGTTTCACACGCAAATTCAGCAGGGTACGTGTCTTTCAGGGGTGCGTGGGAAGTTCCACACGCGAATTCAGCAGGGTACGTGTCTTTCAGGGGTGCGCGGGAAGTTCCACACGCGATCGTCCTGGGTACGTGTATTACAGGGGTGCGCGGGAAGTATCACACGCAAATCCCGCAGGGTACGTGTATTTCAGGGGTGCGCGGCGAGTACTACACGTGAATTGGCCATGTGGGTCCTCCCAGGTGTTCCCTCTACACCCTCCACGGCCCCTGCAGGCAGCCCACACCACAGGGGACTACCCTGCACCCCTGCTCATGTCCCGCAGGCAGCCCATCCACCATGGGCATGCCCCCCATCCCAGCCACATGTCACCTTGCACTACTGATCAACAACACATGTCTCCCAGCACCCCCACCCCCCAGCAGTGCAGGGGCACCCTCCACCAGGCCCCCACTCATGTCCCCCAGCACCCCCACCCCCCAGCAGTCCAGGGGCACCCTCCACCATGCCCCCACTCATGTCTCCCAGCACCCCCACCCACCAGCAGTGCAGGGCACCCTCCACCATGCCCCCACTCATGTCTCCTAGCACCCCCACCCCCCAGCACTGTGGGGCACCTGCCAGCAGGCCCCCATTCATGTCCAACTCATGTCCCCCTGCACCCCCACCCCCCAGCATCCAGGGGCACCCTCCACCAGGCCCCCACTCATGTCTCCCAGCACCCCCACCCCCCAGCAGTGCAGGGGCACACTCCACCAGGCCCCCACTCATGTCCAACTCATGTCCCCCTGCACACCCAGCATCCAGGGGCACCCTCCACCAGGCCCCCACTCATGTCCCCCTGCACCCCCACCCCTCAGCATCCAGGGGCACCCTCCACCATGCCCCCACTCATGTCTCCCAGCACCCCCACCCCCCAGCAATGCAGGGGCACCCTCCACCAGGCCCCCACTCATGTCCCCCAGCCAACATGTCATCAGAATCTAGATCCCTGGCCCTTATGGGCTGCCTCCACATGCCAAACACCCACCCAAGTATTGCATCCACCCACTTAGAAATGCCAATTACATGATACAACCCCAATAGCAAGTATGTAAATGAACACATGTCCCTCACATACACACAATGGGTATCAGTGAATGTCAAAACACATATCATGACATGCATGAAACCAATGAGATGCTACTACACATTGAAGTTTGATGAAGAAAATGTATTAAAAGCAACATAAATGGAATCAAAAATAAACAAACGACAATGGGAATTAAAAACAAAAAGCAGCATGTCCGTAAAA
The DNA here is from genome assembly GCF_040938575.1 of Ambystoma mexicanum. Classification (NCBI taxonomy): domain Eukaryota; kingdom Metazoa; phylum Chordata; class Amphibia; order Caudata; family Ambystomatidae; genus Ambystoma; species Ambystoma mexicanum. The sequence continues at coordinate 677,430,256 of NC_090927.1, read as the reverse complement.
TAATGTAAAACCACAAATCATAATCCAAAGGAAAGGTGTCCAAAGTCACAGTTCAAAAAAGTAAATCCAAAGGAAAATCCAAACCGAAAACCATTGCTCCATGGGTAAATTCCAAATAAAAAAATAAAATCCACCAGTCAACTATATGCAGCTTAACCAATCCAGGGTCCATGATCCCAACAGAAGAAATGAAACCTATACAATAATACTACCTAATTTAAAAAATATATACAAAAATGTGGTCAATTGTCCAAAAGGTCCACAAAAAAAAGAAAAACCAAAGGAAACCTAACACTAACTACATAACTATTTACAAGGGCAGCGGGCTAGTCCGACGGCTCACTTCGGGATGTTCCGGGCCAGGGCATCATCGAACTCCTGCTCAATGTCCCGGAGGCGGCCCTCCTCCATGGCCCCGAGGGTCCGCAGGGCCGACGACATGTTCTCCTCCAACTCCCTGCGGATTGCCTCGAGGCACTCGGCCCGCCTCAGGGCCCTCCGCATGGAGTTCTCCGCCCTGACCATCGTGAGCCGTGCCTCTTCCGCCCGCTGCCGCTCCGCATCTATGGCGTGGCCCAACTGCTGCCACACGGAAGACACTACCCGTCCTGGGTCCTCCTGCCCTCCGGCCGATGCCTGCCCTTGCGATGTTGAAGGCCCCGAGCCATCATGGCTCCCACCTCGTTGCTGCTGCTGCTGTGCCTATGCCCGTGCCCTGGCTCCTGCTGCCTGCACATCCTCCACCGGCCGGGGTGCAGTCGTTGATGTGGCCACCCCTGCTGGACGTCCGACTCCCGACTGTGGCAGGGATGTTTCCTCCACCAGCCTGGCCGCACCGTCAGAGGCAGCTCCACAGGGCACCCAGGTGACAAATGGGTGGAAAGATGGCACGGAGGACGACTGGCGCATAGGGTGTTCAGTTGAGGAGGGGGTCGGAACAAGCTCCAGCAAACGGAGGAATCCGGCCTGGGTGACCTGCCCCAGTAGGCCGACGCGGTCAACAAGCCATTCGAGATGACGTGCAGTCTCCTCATGAAAAGACTGCAGGTCACCTCGCATGGCCCGTTGACGCAACGCCACACCAGTCAGGACAGGCTCAACCCGTACCTGGAAAGCCACGTCCGCAGGCAGAGGAAGGCCAGTTGTTGTAAGCTCATCCCCTGCCTGAAAACGGGTCTGGACGTAAGCATCCCTGCTGGTGCAAGATAATGCAGTGACAGGATCAGGGACAGGATTGCACACAGGCACCTCCGCAGCGGCCTGTGCTGCCTCCTGTCCCTGGTCCGGCACTGCACCACTAGCACCAGTGGAATCCCCACCTCCAGACCCCGTCTCTGTCGCTTGCACGGCCTCCTCCTCCACCAAACCCCCCACCAACCTGGATGACTCCGTGCCATCTTCCCCCGTTGGGCACTGTGGGGTCCCAGCTGCCCCTTCTGCTGCCAAGGAGTCCAACTTCGACCTCCGCCTCTTGGACCTCCCCCCGGCAACTGCGGCCTGGGACGCGGCACCAGACTCCTCACTCCCCGACGAGATGACAACCTGAGAGGGGAGCCAGGCCTTGCGTCTCCGGCTGGCGGTGCGATCCCCGCCGCTGTGCTCCACAGCACCTTCTGCGCCCTCTTCATCAGTTGACGCTGCAGACAGGGAGAAATAAAACACAGGCATCAGGGCACTGTACAATGGACACCTACACACATGACAGTTGTACATGAGTGGCATTGGCAAACCTCAGACATGGCATCGCAATCGCCAACACACATGTCATTTCAACTCGCACACATGAGCCATACCACAGCCATATCGCAACAGCCATCACCATCCATACACATACAACAGCATGAGCAGGCAAAGGTGACCCAGACATCACATGCAACACAGGGAGTGCACTACACATGCACACACACCACCACACTTGCATGCATGTGTACACCTCTGCCAACTGTCGCAGTGTTCAGATGGGCATCCATGTCACATCTGCCAATCAGGCTTCCACATCCCGCTGTCACATGCATCTATGCTGCATCACTGTTGCACCCTTGTCAAATACACACACATGCACATGTACACAGTGCTGATACATGCAGCTGAAACCAACATCCATGTGTGACATCACGAACATGCCTACTTACATACACATTCATCCAAACATGTGTGCCCACACAACTGCATTTGGCATGCAAGCCTACACACACAAGCACCATCCATGTCTCACACATGAGAGCACTCGCATGTGTTAGCCTCACGGGCCTGTACACCCCACCCCATACTTGGCCCCATAAAAACACATGTGCAACCTGCACACTACTGGCACATCACCACACGCACAGCTTACAATGATGATGCATGTACACTTACCGCTCGACTCCAGACGGGTCTGCCTCTCAAGGACCTGGACGTGGAGCGCTGGGGATATGCGTTCCAGGACCTTCATCTGATCGTCCGACAAGGGGCCCTGGCGCCCCTTAGCATCCGCTGCCTTCAAGAGGCGCCGGGCCTTGTTGAGGGTCCTGGACCTGAAGTCCTCCCAGCGCTTCTTGACATGATGGAATAGTCGGACTGCCACCCCCTCCGCGTTGATGGCAGTCACGATGTCCGTCCAGATCCGAGTCCGTCCTTCCTTGTCGGCGTGCAAACTTCCGAAGAGGGCATCATACTGCCCCAGGACTTGCTCCACCAGGACACCAACTTCGGTGGCAGTGAAGCTGGTGCCCCTCTGCCTCTCTGGCCGGGGGTTGCCAGTGGTGCCAGATGTTGCAGTGCCCAACATGATAACCCCAGAGGCAGGAGTGGGTGGGCAAGTGGGTCCTGGGGCTGGTCTGTGGAGCGATGGAATCCCAGTCGGGAGTCTTCGGTTCCAGCAGGGGTGGTCACAGCAACAGCACCCCTGGCTGATGTGCAGGCAGCAAATGGCAGGGCACGTGGGCAGTAGGCAATCAGGCAGCAGCAGATGGCAGGTGGGAGCGTGCTCTGGGCTCTGGGGGGCAGTAATTCGGCCTTCTGGGCAGGAACGTGGTCTTCCGTGTGCTTACATGTGGCCAGCTTGATACGAGTGATTTGGCACGTGAAAATCCAGCACGTCTGCGTGTAATTCGAGGAAAGGGCCTTAGCGCGTAAGCGCGTCAGCACACGTACGCGAATTAATTGGCCCAAAGGCCACCAGCGCGTATGCGCGTCTGTGACGTGTGCGCGGGCGTTTCCCTGTACACGGGTGCATGTTACACGTCCAATGACTGCACGTCAGAGTGTCAGCTCGTGTAATTGGAGGATGGGGCCTTAGCGCGTACACGCGGAAGTGACGCTGGACGTGTGGGCATGTTTAAAAGGTACGTGTAGAACGCCATTTCCTTGTACGTGCTTTTCGTGGAGAGCAAGTGGGTGAAATCTGTACTTCTTGTCGGTTCACACGCGATTTACTTCACGGTGTTCCAAGTTCGTACTCCCTGTTACCTCTGACATCTTTTTCTCTTTTTGTCTTTTTCCTGGGCCTGTTTCCTCAAACAGCGTTCACTTCTCCTGTTGTCCTGTCTCCTCAGACAGCGTACAAATCTTCTTTTGGCGGGGGTGTTGCCAACGCGCACACCCGCATATTTTTCACGTGATTTTTCCTGGCAGACGGTGAGTCGGGCACGTATTTAACATCTGTGCTTGCCCCGTGTGTTGCCTACCCCTTCAGAGGTCAGTCTAGGCTGCGTGTGACATGCATATGTTCATTTTTGTGTTTCTGAGTGCCACAGCGTAGTGCAGGTTTATCTTTTCACGCACGTGGTCTAGGAGGGGTTGCGTGCACATTATCTCCCTTTTTTGGGGTGCCTGTGCGTTGCGTGACCCATCATCTTCCCCCAGGGGTCACATACAGCCTTGCTAGAGCACTAGGGTACGAATTCCATCTAGTACCCTACCCCTTTGACCCCGAATTGCCCAGGACAATAGTTTACTGCAACTCCCATATGCACAACAACATCAGTGCCATGGTTGGGAGGCGAGCATGCGGTAAGGGTGGCAAAGGTGGCCGAGCCACAAGAGGTGGCCGTGGTGGATACGGTAGGGGACGTGGCCGGGACTTGCAGGGTGCCCGTAGCCCCCCATGTGTGGGTGACCAGACAGGGACACCCATGCCCCCCCTGGTTGAGGGTAACGTGGCTGACACCATCCCTGCTCAGCCCTTGTTGGACCAGCCCATTGTGGCACCAGACCTGGCACAGGATGACTCCATGGCTGACTTCCAGGTCAGCAGGTCTAGGCCACGTGTGGCGGTGCACGTTGGTGTCACCAGGCCACGTGGATCAGGGGCAGCTATTTCATCTGCTGCCCCGAGTAGGCAGGGTGGGGAGGCTGCAGGGGCAGCTGCGGCTCCATCCACCCCAGCTCTGAGCCTCCCAGCCAGGACAGTGTCGGTCCCAGTCCATCCTGCTGACATTCCCCCTGACTACATCACACTTCAGCTAATGCCTGCACCAAGTCCCATGGTGAGTGTTCATTCCCACACTCCTAGTCCACAGTCCACCGGGGCTCCTGCCCCTAGTGTCCAGAGCGGCGTAGGACATTCAGGATCCCCACCACCTTCCAAGCGGAAGAGGAAGAGTGCTCGTCCAGTACAGGCTGATGCCCCAGACACGGCTACACAGTCCGGCCCACCAAGGAAGCCCAGCTTCAATCAGGCCGAACTTGATGCACTTGTTGAGTATGTGTCAGCACATGACAGCGAAATGGTGATTACTGCAGGATGCAAGACCACACCTGCACAACGTCAGGCACACTGTCAGACCATCGCGGACCTCATAAGTGCCCTTGGATTCGTGAGGCGCACAGCTAATGATTGCTACAAGCGCTGGAATGACCTCAAGCGCAGGGCAAAGAAAAAGCTGGCCTCAAGTCATTCCGCAACTCTAGTGACTGGAGGTGGGTTTCCAGCAGAGGACATAGAACTCACTCCACATGAGTATGTTGCTGGGACCTACGTCACGCAGGAACAGATTCAAGGTGTGGGAGACCTGCCAGATTACGAGGCATTGTCCGGTGAGTGCACATGCATGTGCGTGTCATCCATGTGCATGGTGTGTGTGTGAGGGCTTCTGATTGAGTGCCAGGTGAGGGTGTGTGTGCCTGAGTGGTTTATGTCACCCATGTGCTTCATCCAATACATTCTACGCACCAGGATTTGGGTATTGCAGTATCCCTTCTGGCAACAGTAGACATTCAGCCCAACCTCACGCCAGTTGCCCTTGAAGTGTCATCTTGCCACAACATAGTCGCGTATTATTCTGTGTTCATTCAGGCTGATTGTCTGCATTGCACCACTTTCACTAGGCATTTCTCAGTCCTATTGTCACATGTGTGACATGGCTATGGTACATGCCATCTGTGTGATGGCATGTGTCATGTATGTGTATTGGACATGCCAATCACAGGCACTGCTAGCCAGCATGCAGCAAATGTGTTGGTCTTCCATCTTGGTGTCATCAATGTGTGCCATTTGCCTCCCCTTCATATGCAGTGACGGTGCATGCATGGAAGGGTTATAGTCATGTGGGACATGTGTCAATGAAGTGCTGTTTCTGTTGCTTCTCAGCCCTAATTGTGTGCCATGGTGCTAATGCCTGTTCCCATTTCTTTTCGTTCATGTCTTTGCAGGGGATGACGCACTTGATACTGCTGGGGTTGTGGAGATGGTGCAGACCCAGGAGGGGTCTCAGGCCCGACCGGGCACCAGTGAGGGATGTGGTGTGGTGGTGGGTGAGAACCCACACTTGCTGCAGACCATCATCTCAAGGGGTGTCTCTGGGTGCACCTCCACCGAGCTCTATTCAGGTGTCAATTCGGATGATGAGACCTATGTGCCGTCGCAGGTAAGTGTTTCTGGGAGGGATTTTGTACTGTCCAACCCACCTGCACCAGGGGTAGAACCCTCAATGGGGATGTCAGTGTTGGTAGGTCCACCTTTGGTGGTTACGGATGCAGGGTCACACTCTGCAACATCTGATCCTGTTCCTAGGCCAGCAGATCAGAGGGGGAATGCAGTCCTGCAGCCTCAGGCAGTGCCGGCACAGCAAGGCGCAGTTTACCTTGCCCCAGACAGGTGTGGTGCCCGCCGACGCGGTGGCAGTACGCCACCTGGCAATACCGCCATGGGAGCAATCCATATACGGTATGGCAAACCAACAGGCAGCATCATCTGAGATGATGGCTCAGGCCATGTATAGGGTGGCCACTTCCATTGTCCCCCAAGAAAGGCTGATTGAACAACTACAGCAGGCAACAGACTCCATTTCTGATTCACACAGGGAGGACATGTTGGCGTCCAACAGGGACAGGCGGGCGGCACTGGAGACTCTGCAGGAAGCCATTTCTATTGAGTCCCAGGGCCACAGAGAAGCCCTGAGGGTGGAACTCCGTCACCTCAGGGTAACTCTTGTTGAGCTTGAGGCTTCAACTAACACAAGGACAGAACAGCAGCTGGAGCGGCTCACACGTACGCTCTCAGCTGAGATGCAGGCAACTAGGGAGGAGGTCTGGGCATCCCGTGAGTTGTTGCATGGGGACCTCCGCACGATTATCCTCCAGAACCAGACCTTCCACACCTGCATGCTTGCTGCCATGGAGGACCAGAATAGGGCTTTGCGTGGGCTGCCTCCCATAGTGCCACCACCTCCTGATGCATCTGCAGAGGGTGAGGAGAGCGACAGCAGCAAATCTCTCACAATAGGGTAGCCGTGCAGGCCATGAGCCCATGGAGGTGTTTTTTTTTCGCAAGATCCACACAGGTGGGTTTTGGTGTGCACCCTGTCCTCGGACCTCCTGGGTGGCCTCCCCCACCCCCTCTGGCACATTCATGGCCATTTTTGATTTTTGATTTTTGATTTTTTGGACAGTGTGTTGCCTTGTGTGGCTCCCGTGGGCATACGCTGTATTGTGGCGGGCACATGCAGGCTTGTCCTGAATTTGGGTCAGATGCTTGGGTTTGTGTGACACACACCCCTCCTGCTTCCCGTTTCCATGGGCTTGCAAAGGGTGTGCCCAAGTGACATTGACTTACACAGTGACGTTGGACTCCCATTTGATGTGTGGGCAGTCTGTAGTCAATACTGTGTATACATTCCTAGTGCATATTGTTGTTGTATTGTACACTGGATGGTGTATTGATATGTGCCTCTGCATCCATCTCATCCTCCTAATTTGCAGGTCCATTTCTCATGTCTTCACAAGAAGGTCTACTTTGGAAAGTCCGTACTGTCATGTTTATGGTAGGTTGGAGGTTGTGTAGGTGATTCGTATTATTGGTAAATATTTGGTAATGTGTGTTGTTGGTCCTGCATTACTGTGAGCATTTCAAGTGTGGCCAGTTGCCAGTTTGTGACACTTGTGTCATGTTGTGGGGATTAATTTGTTTGCTCTCACATAGCATGACATGCCATGGTGTGTTGTGTGGCGGTGCCGGGGAGGGGTTGGGTGACATGGCACTGTTCTCATGTTGTATTTTGCAAGTGGGTATTCATTTGTGCTGCTTAGAAGTGTGTCTTTTGATGACTTGGTGGTGCATTGGTGGTGTTTGTGTAGGTAGGGATGCACACATTGTGACACTTCCAGATGAACAATCTCAGGCTGCTATGGTTCTGACAGTTGACTGTCCCTTAATTCATCAGAATTGTCTGATTGAGTCATCATTGATTGTCGGATGGTATGTGCCAGGGCTGTGTGCACTCCACAGGGGTGTGATTTCTATGTGAAGTAATTAGCCACCAGCTGCGTACGGGCTGCCTCACCCTGTGCCCTTTCCCCTCCCATGCGCAGCGGGCGTGCATGTGGTTGGGGATGTGGGGGCACCACCATGTCCACAGCCAGGCCCCGGCGTGTTGCAGCATTGTGCAGGACACATGCTGCCACTATGATCCTGCACACTACTGGGGGAGCGTATATCAGCTGCCAGCCAGAACGGTTAAGGGAGCGAAAGCGTGACTTGAGCACTCCGAATGTGCGCTCCACTATGCCCCGGGTTGCAATATGGGCTGTGTTGTATCTTACCTCGGGAGGCGTGATGGGGTTCCGAATTGGCGTCATCATGTGGGTGCTCAGAGGGTAGGCACTGTCCCCTGGGGAGGTGGTGATGGGGATCATTAGTGGGGTAGTGACATTACTCTGTATCTGTCATGTGGGCGTGTGATGTGGTATTTAAACTCACCAAGCAGCCATGCATCGCCATGCCGCCCAGCTTCCATGTCCCGGTTTAGGGTTGACATCCTGTAAATGAAGCTGTCGTGGGTGGACCCTGGATAGTTGGCATATACTGAGGTGATGATTCCCTTGGCACCACATACTACCTGGACGTTGATGGAATGCCAGTGCTTGCGGTTTCCATAGATGTGCTCAGATGCCCTGGGGGGACGTAGATCCACATGGGTGCAATCAATGGCACCTAGCACTTTGGGGAATTGTGCCACCCTGTAGAAATCCTGGCTGACAGCCTGCCTTTCTGCAGGTGTTCTGGGCAGGTATATGTGCCTGCGGACTGATGGGCATGCAGTCATGATGGCCAACACCTGGTGTAGGCACTGTGACTGCGTGGCCTGTGACATGCCCCCCACTATGGCACTTGTCCGCTGAAATGATCTGGTAGCCAAGAAGTGCAGTACATTGAGGACCTTCTCCAGGGGGCTGAGTGCTTGGGAGCACAGGGTGGGTGATGTGAGGTCATCCTCCCACTCACTGACCAGGTCGAGTATTATGTGTGGTGGAAACCTGTACTTCCCATACACCTGGTCATCAGGCATACCAAATAGGCTGGTTCTGGGTGTGAAGATTCTGGCCCTGACTAACCTCCTCCTGCGGTATCCCAAGGCCACTGCTGCTAGGAATGGTATATTCATCCTGGCGTCTGAGCTTGTTTGTTGTTTGCGCACTCTTTTATGCTGCGCGGGACGTGTACCTGCTTCATGCTGGCGTACGTGTTTCCGGATTGGACCTTTATTTTTGGCGCGTTGTAGGCGACCGTGTAAATCTTCCCGCCCACCCCAGGAATACACGTAACACGCTCTCCCAGGCCCAGTCACGAGTAAATATTCCCGCCCACCCCAGGAATACACGTACCCCACTCTCACAGGCCCAGTCGCGTGTGGAAGTTCACGCGGACCCATAATACACGTACCCTGATGAAATTGCGTGTGAGACTACCCGCGCACCCCTGAAATACACGTACCCAGGGAAATCGCACTGCTGGGGGGTGGGGTGGGGTGGGGTTGGGAGACAGGAGTGGGGGCCTGGTGGAGGGTGCCCCTGACTGCTTGGGGGTGGTGGTGCAGGGACACATGAGTGGGGGCCTGGTGGAGGGTGCCCCTGACTGCTGGGGGTGGGGGTGCAGGGAGACAGGAGTGGGGGCCTGGTGGAGGGTGCCCCTGAGTGCTGGGGGGTGGGGGTGCAGGGAGACAGGAGTGGGGGCCTGGTGGAGGGTGCCCCTGGATGCAGGCGGGTGGGGGTGCAGGGGGACATGAGTTGGACATGAGTGGGGCCTGGTGGAGGGTGCCCCTTGATGCTGGGGGGTGGGGGTGCAGGGGGACATGAGTTGGACATGAGTGGGGCCTGGTGGAGGGTGCCCCTTGATGCTGGGGGGTGGGGGTGCAGGGGGACATGAGTTAGACATGAGTGGGGCCTGGTGAAGGGTGCCCCTGGATGCTGGGGGGTGGGGGTGCAAGGGTACATGAGTTGGACATGAGTGGGGCCTGGTGGAGGGTGCCCCACCGTGCTGGGGGGTGGTGGTGCAGGGAGACATGAGTGGGGGCCTGGTGAAGGGTGCCCCTGGATGCAGGGGGGTGGGGGTGCAGGGGGACATGAGTTGGACATGAGTGGGGCCTGGTGGAGGGTGCCCCTGGATGCTGGGGGGTGCGGGTGCAGGGGGACATGAGTGGGGGCCTGGTGGAGGGTGCCCCACAGTGCTGGGGAGTGGTGGTGCAGGGAGACATGAGTGGGGGCCTGGTGGAGGGTGCCCCTGGATGCAGGGGGGTGGGGGTGCAGGGGGACATGAGTGGGGGCCTGGTGGAGGGTGCCCCACAGTGCTGGGGGGTGGTGGTGCAGGGAGACATGAGTGGGGCCTGGTGGAGGGTGCCCCTGGATGCAGGGGGGTGGGGGTGCAGGGGGACATGAGTTGGACATGAGTGGGGCCTGGTGGAGGGTGCCCCTGGATGCTGGGGGGTGGGGGTGCAGGGGGACATGAGTGGGGGCCTGGTGGAGGGTGCCCCACAGTGCTGGGGGGTGGGGGTGCAGGGAGACATGCATTGGTGGGCAGTAGTGCAAGGTGACATGTGGGTTGGCTGGGGGGCATGGCCATGGTGGATGGGCTGCCTGCGGGACATGTGCAGGGGTGCAGGGTAGTCCCCTGTGGTGTGGGCCGCCTGCAGGGGCCACGGAGGGTGTAGAGGGAACAGCTGGGAGGACCCACATGGCCAATTCACGTGTAGGACTCCCCGGCACCCCCGAAATACACGTAGGCTGCTCGATTCGCGTGTGGAATTTCCTGCGCACCCGGAGTACACGTACCCTGCTGAAATTGCGTGTGAAACTTCACGCGCACACCAAAATACACATACCCTGCAAATTTGCGTGTGAAACTTCACGCGCACCTTGGAATACACGTACCCTGCTGAAATCGCGTGTGGAACTTCACGCGCACACCGAAATACACGTACCCTGAAAAATCGCGTGTGAAACTTCTCGTGCACCTTGTAATACACGTACCCTGCTGAAATCGCGTGTGGAACTTCCCGCGCACCCCGGAATACACGTACCCAGGCCAATTGCGTGTGGAACTTCCCGCGCACCCCGTAATACACGCACACGCTATTTTTCACACAGCGGATGTCCGTGTTTGTCGGTACCCCTTTGTCCTAGAGGGCCACAGTATGGATCATTCATCATAGCTGTATATGGGTGCTTTTTGTTAGCGCACATTTTGGCGCACATTTATTTCAGGCGCAGGGACGCTACCGCCTGCTTTCTTGTGGCGGACTTGTTTGGCCCTGTGCGCGTCTTTGACCGTGCGCTGGTTTGCCCTATTCGATTCCATGAATACGAGTTGTAGCCGAGCGTGTGGGTGTTCCGCACACTTGCCTCCTGTACTTCCCCCGTGACGCCCATATTTTCACGCGTTGTTCCCCATTCCGAGTGTTACGCCCCGTGTTTCTCCTACTTTTGTTATGTGCGCCGCGCTATGTGCGATTTCGCAGCGGCCGTGGCACACGCCGTTGGATGACCTGTGCGCCGGCGTGCGCCGTGCACTTTTTCAGCGCACATCCAATATTTTTCTCGCGCACGGACTTCCATGAATCGATGTGCGCTGGTTTCCCTGCGTTTTTCGCAGTTGCACTGCGATTTTCGCACTTTTACTGCAATTCGCACGTTTTGGCACCTCTGTGCCATAATTTGCGGCGCACATTAATTCCATGAATTGGCCTGTAAATATGAATTGCCCACCAACTTACACCTGACACTTGAGGCTGCCATTCCCAACCATCTTTACAAAACTCAACTATCACCACAGCCACCAATACCAGAGAAAACACCATAACATTCCTTCAAGAACTTGGAAGTATTAGAAGAGAACCCTTAACATAATGTTAACACCCTAATTTGCACGTTCAACCCACTTGAACTGCGCCTTGATTGACACAGAAAATACCCATGCCCCACTAAAACATCACCTCAATATATCTGCATTCTCCTCACCCAGGGTAATCTCACAAGAGCTCACTGACAACAAATGTGAATGTGAAAACGCGTCAACCACACTTCATCACTCTAGCATTCCTGCGCTCGGTATGTATGGAGCTCATTTCAATCGTCAAAGCCATCGTGTACCCTTGAAACACCAGCAAAGACAGAGCCCTCTTCACTGCTGTCGAACACGGAATCAACCCTCTGCCATTACCGGAAATGAATCCACCAATCCACAGACAAGTGTCAGGCTATCAACACATTCTTTACTAACAAAATCGATGAGATCAAAGATCATATCAGCAACTTGAACCTCACTTCCGGCATCCCAGCCAGCCCCGTCCAGAATACTCCAAGATGGGCCAAGTTGAAGACCATCACCCAGGGAGACCTGAGCAACATTCTCAGAAGCAAATCACACATCAAAATGACAGCCCTCCCGCTTGATTTAATGACGAGCATTGTTTGGCTTACATGGCAATCGGGGCAGATTCACTTCTGCTTCCAAAACCCGCCTTGACAATGTCAAGTAGGTTGTGTTCTTCAGTGTGCCAGAACAGTGGAGACAGGAAACCTGGCACGCCAGTTTGGCTATGAAGTTTCACTTAGCGATAGCGTTGACGTTTTTGTTTCTAGAACTGTCTCGGCAATGTTTGTTGAGGATGGTGTCTTGCCATAAAAGAGCTTGAATTCTGACAGGGACATTATTGCGAAGACAGAGGATTTGTCGATAACATGTAAGAAGTCTTTTGGGGGTGTAACTGTCAGGCCAGGGGTCTGTGGAGATCCAAATTGCCTCCTTGAGGAGACTAGTTCATTTACATTCATACCATACCCAACACTACAATGATCAGAAAAAGACTGGGCCTCATTATAAGTCCGGCGTTAACCCTGCCGGTGCTACCAACAGGTTGCCGCTAGACTCGTAATATTTTACCGGCGCCTGACTTCCACTGGGAGATTACAAGTCCAGCGGCGCAGAAAGTCAGGCGCCTGCAAAATGTAAGTCCCCATTCCCATAGAGTCCGGTCGGACTCTATGGGAGTGGGGACACGGATGCGCCAGCACCATTGCTAACGGTGTTGGCGCTTCTGTGAAGTGTCTGCCTTCCATGACTGCTGCGCCTGGCACGATCAGACCTGTCAGGCGCAGCAGCCACAGCAGGCAAACATGTAATTTGCCGGTCTGGAAACAAGGGTGCCAGTGAGCTTACCAGCACCCTTGTTTCCGGACCTGCAAACTTATAATGAGGCCCATACAACCTCATACTCAGCAGTTTTCATAAATGTAACATTCAGAGACTTCAAAATCCAATCTCTGTAATGTGTATAACTAGTGTCACAAGCTTCATGATACACAGAAAATACATCTACACAACAGATGCACACGTCTAATACATACACACATTTTTTTAAACCCATCAACCTAATTGTTCATAAAAGCAAAGGGTCCATTGTAATTACAGAGCACTTCAAGACACAATTAAAAGACAGTGGGCCTCATTACGACCCTGGCGGAGTGGGTTTACGCCAGCGGTATTCGCGGCGGACCCGTCCGCCCTACTACGAGTTCCCGTAGCGCCATGGAGCGTTTTCCGCCTGGTTTTTCCGGGCGGAGAAATCCATGGCGCTACGGGACCTTGTTGTTAATTACGCCACCGTATTTTACGGTGGCGTAATTAACGCCTTCCCCACTCCCATTATACCCTATGGGGCAAAAATGGGAATGGGGAAGGGTAAAATGGGGAATGGGGATTTACCGCCCCGCCAAGGTCGGAATGGGGCGGTAATCCGCCAACCCCCATGGCGCTATCGGCAGCTTTCCGCCGTGCTCCATGGTGCATTTGGCGCCACGATTTCCGCCAGGGTCGTAATGAGGCCCAGTAACAAAGAGGCAACACTTCTCAAAGAGAACCATAGAAAAGACATTCTGGTGGCGCCTGAGAACTACTAAAGAGTGACAACACTTTATATATATTCTCCATTATATTTCCATTGCATATTAATTTAGTATAATATATTCTCTTATGGCTTTTTATGCAGCAATTGCAATGAAACAAAAGATAGAAACATCACACAAACATTAAATAAATTCATTGAAATCATAATAATTCAAATATTTGTTCAATAAATACCACAATTTTGCCAAATGAAAGATTAATATCACATCATTATCTGCATAAAATTCCTTCCATAACGTCAAAAGTTCAATATTATCTGTATGCCGGCCACAGTCCAGAAGTGTCTTACTTCCGATTGCAGCAAAGCTCTTACATTCGAGTAATAAATGTGTGCTTGATTCAAGAGTCAGAGCCCTACATTAATAAAATAAATGTGTCTGGTAAATGAATCCGACTTGCTACATATTTGGAAAATGCACATAACATTATCACTTATTTTTGCATTAAGATAAAACCTCACTTTGGATAAATAAATACATATCTGTAAGAGGTACATCAAAGCTTTAGTATGCCAAATTATTTTAAACTCTATACAAGAACCTCAACATTATTTCAAAAATCACTAGATACAAATCTGGTCAAACTGCACTGAGGTGTAAGAGAACATTATCATAGTCAGTAGCACAGAACATACAATATGCAATTCTCGAATTATCATTATAATAGTCAGTAGCACAGACCATAAAATATGCAATACTCGAATTATCATAGTCAGTAGCACAGAACATAACATATGCAATACTCGAATGATCATAGTCAGTAGCGCAGAACATAAAATATGCAATACTTTTTTTATCATAGTAGCACAGAACATAACATATGCAATACTCGATTTATTATCATAGTAGCACAGAACATAAAATACGCAATACTTAAATTATCATGATCATAGTCAGTAGCACAGAACATAACATGCAATACTCGAATTATCATAGTCAGTAGCAAAGAACGTAGAAGCCTTTTCAATTAAAACATCATAAAAATGAAGCAATGTAAGAATTCAATTTAATTTCAACATTACTACGCAACAGCAACATCTCCCACTATATCATATAGGTAGTTGTACCGTATTTTAGTATGGTCACCACCATAATATGATCCAAGCACAATTGGAAAGTATGATTCTTATTTTTCTAAAACATCATGTATAATGTTGTTGATACTCACTGTACTAATCACGTGGAATAACGTACACTTTTCACTACCCAGTCTCTGTTAATTTAAAAATCTAATGAAATTAAACAAATAATGATGCCACACAGAAAATAATGTTAATCAAAATTAACATTTTGCCTACAAATATTTCTTCTTAGGCTTTGCCCTGGTGTCCCTTTACATTTCTTATAATTGAGGTTTAATGGTCTAACTAAATTGTGACATGAGGAAAATAAAATATGCAATACTCGAATTGTCAGTGACTATGGCTGAACATGGCTCATTGAAATTGTATGAAATCAATCTCCCACTGTTTACTAACACAGTGTTACGAGGCCAATAACTTGGCCTTGGCAAAGGGCGGATGGTACCGCTCTCAGCTGCGGGTGGGAAGCTGACCAGAGAGAAATCCAGTGCCTGTCCTACCCCTGAGGTGGATGTTGGCAGCAGAGAGGATCATACATCTTGCCCCCCCCCCCGTTTTGTGCCAACTTGCAACTGTGCAGAACCATGTCTCCAGCCTTGCCTCTGAGTTTGTATACTCAGCAGTATTCTTTTACTACTGCAGATGGTGGCACTAAAGTGAAAATAGAAGCTGGAGAACCCATGAACAGTTGCACGCATGAATGAAGCTCGAGTGCCACAGAGACTTAATATCCGCTGCCGAGCGGCAGATGAGAAACGCTTGCTTTAGATACGCAGCACTACAAAACAGAAACCCACAGAGCGGGACTAGAAAAGCTTGCTGGTAACCCAGCATTGGAAAGAGACAATCCACTAAACCACCATGGACCAAAAAGGAGAAAGTTCCCTGAACTCACTAAGGGGATCCACGACAGCAGGCGCAACACCACAAAATGTAATGTGGCTTTGCGAGCGCCACTAAGTCTGCTGAGCTGTGAGCCCACACAGAGAAGATACGTTGGGCTAAGACCATTTTAAAGCTTTTTCCTGCACATACATGCCTTGGGAGGAAAGAGAGAAAGGCAGACTGGTTATGGACAAATGGCCAACAAGCAATAGGGCAGGGATATTTAAGCATGGGACAGGAAACAGGAAGCGTGGGTGTATTGTTGAGGTTTAGAGGAAGTGGTGGACAGTGACCAAGAGACCATCAGGATGAAGGAGGTAGGGGCGACTTGTGGAGAAGAGTTTTGTATCAGGTGAGGCATTGGCTTAGGACTGATAGTGATTCTACAATGTGAGTGAGCGGGTGTGTGAGACAAGTATGTAGAGATGGCAGCGTGAGTGTGAGAAGACTGGTACAGAGTAAAAAAAGGGTGTCTGAGTAATGGTGTGGGAGTAGAAGTAGTGTGGGAGGAGTGGTCGCAGTAGAGTTAGAGGAGAAGTCGAGGGGAAGGATCATCATCAAAGAGTGGGTTAGGAGAGAGGAGGTGTGAATTATCTGAGGGACAGAAGGTTGGTGGGGAAGGGTCATGGGAGAGTAAGGAGTTAGAATAGGAGGGTAAGGTGACAGTGGTCATGAGTGAAGCCAGGTGAAACTTACAGAGCAATTAGAACACTAACCTTTGGAGTAGGGAAAGTTAGAAAGTCCCTGAGGGAGTCAGCGAGCCTTCATTTAGGGGAAACATCATTACTCTAAGCCAGAAATGAGACAGCCAATCAATAGCACTGATCAAGATCTGGGTCAGGGAATAGGGATGTGGAAAGGCGAGAGAGGGATGGCCCTAAGTCCCACAAAGATCTAAAAAAAGACCTTTAAACTGTCCTTGAGACTCATACTGCCTGATTCATGGAATTATTTGCGCTGAAAACGGGGATTTGTGTGCCATTCTGCCCGCAAATCCCCATTTGTCAAACAGGGATTTCGGCACAAATAATTCCATGAATCAGGCAGATAGTGTGTTCTGTGCCATTTGTGACAATTGTATAATATTCACAGCTAGTGGTTCCCCCAAGAAGAAATCATACCAACATTTTAAACAGCCTATCTCCGACAGGCACTTGATGGTGCTTTTCATCACTAATTTTGCCTTGGTTATTCTATCCATTAACCATAGAGATCACAATAAAATGTGATTGGTTATGAATTTCATTCAAGATATTGACATTTTGTTGTTCCCTCAGAAAAAGACACAAGTGTGTATCTGTAAAGACTGGATGGCTGTATCTGTATGTCTGCCCCTTATACAGTTAGGATAGAGGCACAGAGTACTCCAGCCAAGGCTGTCAATTGGTAGCATTGGACGGGCAGCCAGGCTGAAACTCCCAGGAGGTGATGCAGGCAGGTTCTCAGGTACAGTGAATCCCTGAGCCCCCACAAAGGAATGCCCAACACTATGGGCCTCATCATGAGTTGGGCGGCGCTAATAGCCCTACCGCCAAACCCCCGGCGCTATTAGCGCCGGATCACGGGTTTCGCGGAAGGGTTATTGCCCATTCCCTATTGGGCCCATTCGGGAAGTCCTCATTCCCCATTGGGCCCAACGGGGAAAATTCACGCTATTACCGCCGGCGGATTTCCCGTCGGCGGTAATCGCACCGAAAATCGGTAATTTTGCCACGGATTTCCCCCAACTCTGAGCTGGGGGGAAATCCGCCAAAGCCATGATCTGGCGGACCCTTAAATGCAGCGGTAATAGAGCTACCACCGCATTTAAGGGTTACCGCCAGACTCGTGATGAGGCCCTATGTCAGGTGCTACCTCAGATGATTTATATACAATAAGTTTCAGATAAATATATACTTGAATAGATAGCACACTTTGTACTCAGGTAACACTATCCTAATGATTTTAAATATACACACATCTATGTGGTACCACACTATACTTTAGATTCAATTAGATTGAATTTAAAATCCATCAACTGCTGACAGTTATTAAAAAGCATAGGAATCATAAAGCATTGGATAATTGCATAGACAGTGTAGAAAGGCAGGATAGATTAGGAACATTGGCAGAATGCTTTCTTTAAAGTAGATAGACAATACTGTATGAGGATCCCCCCACCTGGGCAACCTCTAAGGGGAAAGATAAGGTGTAATGTATCTTGTATATTACAGCCCAGTCCAAATATATTCAATAATGCTTTGTTTCTTTTTCTACAGGACCCGCTACCCCAAAGTACCTGGGAAGCCACAGGAGAACAGAAGATGAACCGTGGACCATGGATGATTCCTGAGGTTGGAAGATGTTCTTCCTTGTCACTGAACCTTGGGTGCCTTGGCAGGTGAACTTGTGAAGTTTCTTGGCTTTACTCGACAAGACCCCTAGTGGGTAGACCTCCCCTGGAAGGAGCTGCTGGGATGTCGGTGTTGAGAAGAAGAAGGGAACCAAGCAGTGTCAGAAAGGCAGCACTTTCGTTCTTCGCAGTGGTCTCCATTGGCGGGTCGTTACTCTGGCTGTAGGTGTCCCACAAAGGTGACATTTGCTGTGGACCGGAGCAAGGATTGGCTGAAGAAGATAAGACCCTCACCAAGTCCGGACAATTAGGACGTCTTCTTCAAATATACCTGTAGCTAATTTTTCTAATTTAATTTTTAACTGGTATTACCCCTGCGAAGCACGGATATAACAGCTAGTACATTATAAAGCCCCAAATAAATGGTTACTACGTTCATCAGCACCTCGCTGTGTCATGATCATAGGGGTTCATAAATACCAGATAGAAGCTACAAGTATTAATTGTATTTAGATGAATGTAGCATAGTGTGTTTAATAGGTTAGACGAAGTTAACAGTAGAAAGGAAAGTGGAAATGCATGCTATCAGCCCGACATATTCCCCAAGGTTTTCAAACATGGCTGTACAACAATACATGTACATTAATTTGAAGGCCGGTAGATATGCATTCAAAGAGGACTTGATATCCAAACCAGTCACAGAATGATTTTGGAACTCAATTGACGAACCTCATGACCAAAGCACTGTTTACTGCAATATGTGCTAGGGTAACACATCTGCATTCATCTGGTAAAGGTTCAGGGAGGTGTGCTGGATGAGAACATGCGAGTGTGCATCAGCCAATAAAGTATCTCTGGTGCTCCTGACAACAGGACATAAATCAATTTCCATTTCCTTGAAGAAACAATGGGAATGCTGCATTGAACTTGCAATGTGAATCAGGAGTGAACCCGACACTTTGGCCTGCAAGGAGCTCGAAGGTTTCTGCAATCACATGTATCTGCATGATAACATATGTTTGTCTGTTAAAAGGCAACTACAAATCTGACATATTTACGCATTTTAAATACATCTTTCATTTATTTTGTATGTATTTGGTTTAGACAGTTTTATAGAGCACAGGCTAGTGCGTCAATGCACTGAACATGATTTTTGTAAAAAAAAATACTGAAACAATCTTGTCAGTTCTCTCGGCGATACAGAGGATTAATTTTGCTGAGGGAATTTGTCCAGCACACTATTCATCCAATTGGCAGGATCAAGTTAGACCATATTTTCTTCTTCAAGTAAAATCTTTGTCAAAGTTGGGCCACCAGTTTCACATCCCCCGGACAGCCAAACCGGGTTCAGTCCAATTAATAGAAAGGAAGAAAAGACTACTAGGGGGACTTACAATGAGGATGTTTCTAGGGTAAGGTACCACAATGATACAGGTAGTGTGTTTGAGTTAATAGACAGCCCCCTATAAATATTTGGTGTTGTTAGCTAATACCTTTTAATGGCTGGCAAGACACAGGCTATTCTGACGAACAGAACTACTGTATTGTATTGGATTTCTAAATGGAACTTGTGTTTTTATATACATTGCTCAGGATGCTCCAGGGATAGAGAATTCGACATCTAGGGAGTGCAGAGTTGGTTGGAATCATTTTCATATACCCCATCTTGACCACTCAGTAGGTGTGTATTGAGAGCCCCCACAGTGTGGCTAAAACCAGGGAAAATATGGCTAAAGCAAGGAGCGCATCATGCAGGGGTGTTGCTAGGTCTGGAAAAGATCCGGTGCTATGCTAATTTTGGGAATGTCAGGACTGGAGGCTAGCTAGCCTTTTTGGTTGTAACTCCTGAGCTTCTATCTGGGGCTACAACCAAAAGACCCAGGGCTATAGCCACCTCAGCCCCCCCTAGAAACGCCTCTGAGCGCATGACATCATACGGGCTGAAGTAGGGTGATTCGTGTTTAGTCTACACAATTCCTTGCATGACCTTCCAGGAGATGTATCTCATAGTATAGTTCTATAAAGCAATGGTGCAAAGAAGGCAGCTAGACTACTTTTAGCCCTGTTACAAGTATGGTGATAACAGACAAAAGTGGCAGTAATACAACCCTTTTAATGCTCTTCCGCATTCCGGGTAACAGAAAACGGGCGCTAATTCCCCTGGAGGATTTAGCACTGGAGCAATTGCCAGCAAGAACTAGCAATAATAGCCCCAGCGCTACTTCCACCAGTAGAATTTGCTCCCGGAAATAAAATGTGAATTTCATGGCATTACAAGGAAAAATATTGCTGAAATACCACCACAACCATGCAGTAATACCACCCAAAACACAGTGCACTTACTGAAACACAAGAGCTGGAGATAAATGTATACAGGTGATGGAAATCAATCCACAGGTGCACTCAATACTTATTTATTTATTTTTACATTTGCATAGCGCACAAACAGCCCATGGGCATCGTGCCGCTGTTACTTGAGGGGAACTTAGTTACAGGGAGGGTACAAGTGGGATAGGCATACAACAGGTTGTAAATTTATACATAACTGATCATAGGTTATGAATATGTCTTGAAAGTCTATGTAAGGGCTGCACCTTCCCCAAACATACTTTCAAACTCTATGCAGCCATTAGCAGTAGCTACCATTGGGCTCTAGAAACTCATGCTGTTCATTGAGCTGCAGAGGTGGGTGCAGAAGCTACATCCCATTATGTAACCGGCAAAAGGCAGAGGAGATGCCATCGAAGGAGAGAGCACCCGTTCCTTGGGCCAAACCTCACCCTGGGCTCTCACTGATGGGCAGCTAGTCACACTGTACCACCTGGAAAGAGAGACTATGGCTGAGCTACTCGCCCTGATACAGGCAGCTATGAGACTAAGATCAACATCAGAATACCACCCTTCGTGCTGAAGCTGCGTTTGGTGCTGCACCTTTTCACCACCGCCACTCTCCAGCAGAATGTGTGGGCATGATGCCTAGTAAGTCACAGCCCACGTTTTCCGTAGTGCTTGTTCGGTTGCTAGATGGATTCATACGGCATGCACCCCAGAATATCTCCATACCCGCCACCACAAAAGAAGCGACAAAGGCAGGATTCTATGTAGCTGACAACATGGAAAACAGCATTGCAGCTCTGGAGTGTACGCATGTCACATTGGCTCAGAAGAGGTCTTTCATCGGAATTAGAAGCAACCGTATTCCCTCAGCGTACAGGTGACCTGTGATGCCGACATGACCATGAGCCATGGTTGTGCCCATTTCCTAGGTTCCTCACGTGATGCCAGAGCAATAAACTATCAGCTTACATAATGGCTTACATCAGACAACAGACCTGGATCTTGGGAAAGTACAAACACCAACATAGAAATCATACAAGGGACACAAGGGAGAAGGGAGGTAATGATTGGGAGGGAAGTTAACCCATGTAATGAAAATATAATGCATGCTCTGCCACAGTCCTCTGCATGACAGACCTGCACGTAAGGAGTCCTACACCACCTGGCCTGCCCCTAAATGACTACATGCGGCCATGGCAGAAATGCATACTCCCACATGCGCAAAGATTGGACTACAAGTACCACAATGCAGAGACAAAGGCAGGTCACGGCACAGATCTCCAGTGAATGAAGAAAGTGAAGCACAGACAGGCAGCAGTGTAATGAAGGTAGCACCAGATGAATGCCATTTCCTAAGGGAATGAGCGCTTTCACAAACTGCAAACGAAGGTCAGAAAGCCTAACAGAGAGCACAGGCATGAGTGCCAAGAACCGGAGCGCCAATAAGAACATGGCCATTAGCAGAGGCGTTGCTAGGGGGGTTTAAGGGGGCTATAGCCCATGGTCGTTTGGTTGTAGCCCCGGATAGAATCTCAGGAGCTACAACCAAAAGGCTAGCTAGCCCCCAGTCCCGACAGTTCCGACATCAGCGTAGCCCCGGCTCTTTTGCAGACCTAGCAACACCCCTGGCCATTAGCAATGCCCCAACAATGTATAGTTGTTATGTCCAGTGGCTCATTGATATTGGGAATGGGGATCCCATTAATGACATTCAGTATGTTCCCCTTATTTCTTGGGGCATGACATAATTGAGGGACATAGACCCCCATGGGCAAAATTGTATAGTTGTGATACATACATTGGCTAAACATTAAGCCATTCTGCCATATCTGTTGATTACTTCTGCAGATTGTACTGCATCTAATATCCAAACCCAATGTGTTTGCAGGTGACTCAGCTATCCCCTCCTCCCCTGGCTGATTACGCCTGTCTCACAGAGCACAGGAAGTGGCCTCAAATGTGTCACACATCAGGACCAGACGTTGTAATTAGTGTGTCTTTGGCCTGCTGAACTGAAGTTTACATTGCCTCTACCAGACAGGAGGTGCCCAAATGTACAGGCCAGATAACGTTGGGAACATGTTACAAGTGTTAGAAGTGTGTGCCATGCTGAACAACATGTGCACTAAAAGATATGTCCGCATACTCTCCATTGTTGGCATGGCACCCTCAGAGGAGGATGGCAACATACATGCTGGGGTTCACATGCCACCACAAAGTGCCCATGTGGAAGGCAAGGTCAGATTTTTCATGCCTCAGGAACTCACAGAGACTTTGTATAGATACAGACATTGCATAACACCTACTTCACATGATTGTATATAGTCACATAGTAAATATTTCACACCCACTCAAGAAAACTTTGCTCTCATTTCAAGTTGATATATATGACTTTCATTTTTGACAATACAACTCTCTTGCCCTCTCTCTGCCATCATACCGAGCACCCTCTCCCATCCTCCAACACCATTCTCAAAATCTCTCTCCTCCCTCCACCATCATCCTCAACATAATTGTCTCTGTAAAAGGAGTCCTATTAACATGGCTGCTTTCCCCTGCCAGATAGATCTGTTTGCGAGTGTCCGGCTTAGCGTTGGGATCGAGGATGGGGACCCCCCTGCAAATGAGCCTTCAGTGGGGTGACAGAAGTGGAAATCTCAGATTCCAGACCCTGGATATGCTGCATTGTCAGGAGCACTGTCCTCTGCATTGTCTTGGTGCCTGCCGATATTGCCTGTGCCAGCTCTCGAACTCTCTCTCTTTGATGTTGTCCCAGTATTGAGGCGGCAGTACTGCCTGCCCATCATCTTACAGGTACCTGTCGCCCCCACCCACCGGCATCCAAAGATACAATGGAATCATCATCAGTCCCTATGCCAGTGTCCTGAGGCTGGTGCCACAGAATAGGTAGAGCCAGTCAACGGTGGGGAAGGGGTGGCAGGAAGGGCATGCAGACTGGTCATATCTTCAGCTTTCCCAGTGGTTAGTAATATCACCCCATGTATGGCTGGTGGAGTATCTGACAGCTGGGTGGTCTCTGAAGGGGTTTGCTGGCTGGTGGTGCCAGTGCTGGCATGTGGAGTGGCTGCATCAGGAGCAGTTCTGGTGGTGGTGTTAGTAGCTGCAACTGATGGGGCAGTGAAAGTTTGGCTGGTGGGTGTAGCTGTCTTGCAGGTACTGGTGAGAGATGTCTTCTTGCCTGGGGTTTTTCGGCCGGTACCATGATTTCAGAGAATAGGGGTGGTGGTTAAGGCACTGGTGGTTGGCGTGGGCACCCCAGTGGTGGCAGGGAAATGTTGCGTTGACTCAGACATAATAGACATTGCATCTTCTCCCTGGGGGCATGCCAACCTGTTTTGGGATGAAGGACATGTGGCCAGTCATCATGGTGAATAGCACATAGCTGAACATGCCACTCATGCCTTTTGGAGCGTGTTCATCAATGGCTAATGTGAGAGGGGTGGGTTGACATACAAATGGATGACCATTAAACCAATGGTACGTGTTCATTTTGGTGTCACAAGTGTGGTTGGTATCTCTGTTTCTTTGTGGAAATGTGCCACTTGTGGTTAGCTCAGGGGAGTCTGCATGCTGCAGTACCATTGTGGATGGGTCATGTTTACATGGCCCACACACAGCAATGGTAGGGTTGGACTAGGGCATGAAGACATGACTACTCTGCCTGCCATTTGTGCTGACAGCCAATGGCAGATTCATGGTGCATGTGTCACTTACATTGATCTTCTGAGATATTGGCTGTGGTGCTTTCACTGTGGGTCTCATGGTCCTGGATGCTTATGGGCTGCATGTGATCAAAGGGGGTGTCAGTTAACCCTGTGGCCATGGCCTGCGCTGATAAATGTTTCTCCAGATGCATCTGATAACAAATGTATAGATGCTATGGTACATTTCTGCCATAAAACGCCTTTAGATGGGTGGTCCCTCCAAGGGTTTCACATGCTTTCATTCGCCTCCAGATTGCTCCCAGGGCCATTTGACTGCAGATACTTGGGAATTGCGGCCATCCGATTCCACAGCTTAGCACAGGCCTGTGGCCTAGGCCGGCAGGTTATGCATTCATATCACAGAGGTGCCATTTCTCTCATGATGTACACACCAGACTCACATTGACTGCCTGCTCTGACCACTCTCCTGCAATACCCTCCAGGCCAGCCACGTGGAAGATGTTGCTTGCCTTCTCCATCCATGGAATGAGGGTGAGTGGCTCAACCTTGCCACCTCCTGTGGCAGCTTCTTCCACCTATGGAGGGAAATGAAACTCTGCACCATGGCCTTCAGGGAATTCCACCTCTTGCAGAAGCTATGATTGTGCACACAGTTACCACCTTCTATCAGATTTGTGTCCAGATGTTGTTCTTCCACTGCACAGTTACTTCCCTGTGATGTGCTACAAACAGCTCTTCAGCATGGCTGACCACCTTTTCTGCAAGCACTTGGAACTTGGTGTCTCTGGATTTTGGTTTCTGCAACTGCATTCTGGGCACCTTCCCTTTGTCGTTTTCCACTGGAATGTTTGATGCTGCTTGCGGGCTTGGATGGCAACAGGAAATGGGTGGTATTAAATTGATTGTGTATTCAAAGTTGGCTGCCAGTAAGTCTCCCGTTTATGGAAGGGCAATATTCCTGGTTGCTGCTAGTTCCAATTGCCAATTGATAATTCCTCCACTTTACCAATGGTAATGCTATATCCCCTGAAAAGTGGGGGAATTACCCATTGGTATTGGTTTTTGACAGTAATTCCATGGAACAAAATTACCTTTACCCTTTGAAGTTGGGGGACAAACCCACAGCCTCGTAATTAGGTGCTAACTCCACCGGACAACATGGCGATAATGGTAATTCCATCCTTTGGAATCAGTGCTGTGTTTACTCCAATGTTTTTAGTAAGGCTGAGTTATCTTTTATGGCACACAACTTGATTAAAACACAAGCAGATGTACAGTTGGTCTTTCTTGAGGAAATATTTATTTTAAATAATGTAGCCAAGCAATTTGCTTGGACAAATAGAAACAAACATTGGCAAAGCCAACAGTTTGGGATTTTATGTAGGCAAGGGGTATGGTTTTTCCAGGCACTGCTATAATGGTACTACCTGCCCATAAAATGGCAACAACTGGCAAATATCTAACACCTATGCGTGAGTCAAAACTGATGGCTTTGCCAATATTTATTTTTAAAAGGAATTTCCTTTCAAGGAACAGATCTAAGGACGCAGATATTGCTCTTTCATCGAGTGACCGAATGCACACTTCCTTCAGATATTTTATTACAATAGAAGGTGGCTTACTGCTGCAATTGCCATTACCTTTCAGAAGACTGCTTACAAATAAAATTGGTATTCCCTTGAGAGCACAGTGCTAGCTTGAGGAGATTCCATGGGAATGTGTTTAGGGTGGGAGAGGGAAGGTAGTGGATGGGAATGGTCATATGGAGCAGAAAGGAGAATCAATGGGTTGGTAAAAAAGACAAACACCCAAACGCTGTGTTTCCTTCCTCATATCACATTTCTTTCCTACATTCACTTTTCATGCTAATAGTTTGGGCCTATAAGCAGCACGTATTGCTCAACCTAATAACCAAAAATATTTTTTTGTGCTACCTAATTCAGGCATAGAAACAAGAACCCTGACATATAGGATAATTTCCAATGGAATTATGTGATATGGCCATCAATTTGGAACTTGGAAAATATAAGTTCCTCCCGTTTATGACACATATTGATTGAAAAAGGCGGCCCAACGCCAGGGCGATGCCTACTGGACTTACAAAAGGCATGCAACACGGGGCCACACTTATTAATGGAAATGCAAAATGTGTTAAAAAAACAGAATGTATTATTCATGCATTTATTTATTATCACAAAAAAATGTACAATAGATGAGATATCAGATTTGAGGGGAAGCAGTGAGCTTCTTACAATGGGATGAGTTCATGTGACATTCTGACCAGGTTGTGGAGGGGAGTAAATTGAACAGTCACTGGGGACAATACATGTGAAGACTTACATAGATTAGCACCCAGCAAGGGGGGTTGGCGGTCTTCCAGCCAATGAAGAGGCTTGGAACAGGGTCCTTACCACACGGTGAAAGACCCTGCTCCAAGCCTCCTCCGAGAAGGAGGCTGCCATCTTCCCTCACCGGGACCAAAGGTAAGTGCACTCCCCGCAACCACTCCCCTTTCCCCCACATGTAGTCCCTTCTCTCTTTCCATGGTGGCCATTTTGTTTGTATATTTGTTTCCATTCATTTTAATGGCCACCATGAAAAGGGAGAAAGGACTAGATGTAGTCCCTTCAGCGCGCTCCCTAGTGGCCATTTTTTTTTCCTCGAGTTGAGAAATAGTTTCAACGCCATTCCTCAGTATGAGAAAAGAATGCTATTAGTACCCCAGTACGACGTGCTGGGGTACTAATAGCAATAGAACCCTTGGACGGAGCATTACCATCTGGTAATGCCCCTGGGGCTATGTTAAAGCCCTTGCTTTGCTCGGGCTTGTAACTATCATCCAGGTTACACCAGACCAGTAATGCCCCAATCTTGGGTTGTTTTGCCCCATTCAGGACAATCAACATTAGACATTTTTAAAGGCTTTTAAAGGTATGGCCAGCTGTGATAAGGATGGACCATGATGGATGAAGTGCAAGAGTGGAGGCAGAGAAAGTGAGAGACAGAGGCAGGTTATTGGCGAGGGAAAAATGTTAGCTTGAAGGCAGGTGAGAGGTAGGTTAAGAAAGTAGGAGGAAGGCTGTCAGTTTACTTTTTAGCAAATTGATGTGAACTGTTTCTCTGATGTCCAGGGTAAGAGAATTCCATGCAAGTGGAGCAAGAATAGTGAATGAGTGGAAGTGAGAGGAAGCACTGCGAGGGTGAGGTGCTACAATGATAGTCAAGGAGGTGAAGCGGAGATTACGAGAACGCTTGTAGAATTGGTTATAGGAGGATAGCTACGGTGGTAATAGATTTGTGAGCCAGGAGAAGAAATTTAAATCTGGCCCTGTTTTGCATCATAAGCCACCCAGCCTGGTAACGGTAAGAGGAAGTAGATGTGAAGTGAGGGAGTTCAAAGAGAGTCCTGGTTGTGAAATTAATTATATTGTCGAGGGGACAGAAATGTAGTTGGGGAGACCAAAGAGGATGCTAGCAAAGTAGTCCATTTTAGAAAGGCCAGCAATGCTTGGCAGTGTTGAAAGGAAGGGGATGCCTGATTTTACTAATATTTAGGAGGTTGAGGTGAGGTGCTTTTTTACTTTTGGAGATGAAAGTATACACGGTGCAAGAAGAGTCATAGATGACCCAGTGGTATCTAGCTGAAAAGGAGTAGGGGTGAGTATCAGGTGGGAGCTGGATAGGCAGTGGAGAGATGAGAGAGAGTATTTAACAGGGAAGAAGAGCACCTATGTTTTGGTAGAGTTTAACATTAGACAGTTATCCAATACTGAATGTCAAAGACACAGTGGGACATTTTGATAGAGAGATCAGAGGAGAGTTCAGGAAAAGAGAAGATTTGGGTGTCATCTGCAAAGAGGTGGTATGAGAACCCACTGGATGAGATAAGTGCCCCAAGAGAAGAGGTGTAGAATGTAAAGAGGAGAGCAACCAAGACAGAGCCCTGTGGAACACAACAGTCAGAGGAGTGAGTTGAGAGGTGTTATTGTTCCAGGAGACAAAGAATTGGCGAGGTGCCAGGTAGGATTCAATCCAGGCAAGGGCTTGATCGCGAATCCCCTGAACAGAGAGAATGCTAAGGAGATCAGAGTGATTGAGATTGTCAAATGTAAGGAAGGCATTGTATCAAACCGTGAAGACCAGCGGTGGCCATTGAATGTATGGTGAAGTGTGCTGAGAAAATAGAAACTTGGATGCAGGAAAATATGCTCCAATTAAATCCATGCAAAACAGAGATTATTGTCTTTGGTCCTAAGAAGAAACTATGAAAATAGTCCAAACCATGTCCTACCCTGTTTGGACAAACCGCTGATTACACAGAGACGATAAAGAATCTTGGTGTTATTTGGCAATCATGCATGAACGGCAATGTGCAGGTTAATCAGATAATAACATTTTGTTATTATAAGATGAAGTTTTTGAAACCTCTGCTTCCACTTACTTCTGAGAGTGACCGCCCTATGGTGGTGGGTTCTCTTATAAACACTAAATTGGATTACTGCAATGCCTTGTTGATCGGCCTACCTAAATATCAACTTCAGCGGCTTCAGGTAACACAAAATTCTGCAGTACGATTGGTCTTTTCATTATCTAGGAAAAATCCAATATCAGGCTTCCGGAGGAGCCTACATTGGCTCCCTATTCTGGAACAAATACAATTTAAACTGTTATGTTTGGTTTTTAAATGTATTCATGACCTCGCCCCTGCTTATCTAGTAGTCAAAATCAAAAAATACAAACCTTCTCGATCTCTGCGTTCCAAGGACAAATGCTTGTTGGTGGTTTCCTGTTCTTAAACTACCACCTGAGGTGACAGACATTTTTCTGTCGCAGGCCCACAAGCCTGGAACTCGTTGCCAACATACCTGCGTCAATTGGATTCCCTAACTATCTTTTGTAAATATCTGAAAACCTACCTGTTTTTGTAGTTGTTTGATCAATTGGCTTTTTTGAGTCCTTTACCAGCACTATATTATCATCTGTGCTTAGGTGAAGTGCGCTGCGAGGTTCTCTTTGAGATATGCGCGTTAAAAATGTAAAAATCAAATCAAATCAAAACAGACGTGATCACAGTTCAAGTGTGTTTATTGAACTTCAATTAGTTGGTAAACACCTATTTAAACCTAAATCTAAGGATGGGAGCAAGCTCTGACCATCAAATAAAAATAATAATAACGCAATCTTAGTGGTGTCTGTCAAAATAAGATGGCCTGTACTAATAAACCTATTGCCAATCCTTACTTCTAAATACGAAATGGTGAGAGATAGCAATGCACGCAAACTAAACGTTATCAAGAAACGATATGTCAGAATAGTTGAGCAGTTAGCTTCCCTTCCCTTCCCTTTTGCACACACTCTAGCTTCTTGGCCACGAGGTAACAGTTCAACACGTAGGCATCAGGGCCTTCCGCCAAAGTCTCTCTCGTAATGATAGTCTCTTAATGCAGAGGGTCTGATGCAGCAAACAAAACACAAAAGTTCCTTTCCTTTTTCAAGGTTTTACTTTCACAAGTTCAAGATTGATATGATATGATATTTTATTTGTATCATGCTCATACACAAGTATTTCAGAGCGTGACGAGGCAAGAGAGGGGATTGGTCTCCCTCCTTTCGGCTCTGACCACGTGTCCCCCTCGTCTGGGCTTAGACCACTTTTCTACAATGTTCACAATTTGGTCGCCCTCATTCGGGCTTGGACCATGGTTCCACTTGGTTCAGGCTCAGGTCCCTTTGAAACAAAATTCACAACTTGGTCTCCTTCGTTTGGGCTCGGACTATGCATCCCCCTTGTCGGGTCTCAGATCCCATTTCAATACCAGAATCGAAGACTTTCGAATGTGCAATGGGTTTTTCTTAACCATCGCAGGCCCACTTCGAGTCTCTTCACACAATTTACACTTCACATTGATCTTCTGCTTTCGTTTCCTTTTGTCAAGCTACCGTAGAGAGACCTTCGATTGAGCACATTCACAGTGCCGGACCACTCTGTCAACGGTATCATAACTTTTCTTCTAATGTTCAAATATACACCAGCAATTTAGCTTCACTCGCCTCTTTCATCACACGTGTTTAACAATGTTCCTTCCAGGGCTCACTTTACAATGTTGCTGCTTGCAACCTTGACTTCAATACAGACCGGTCTCCCCAACTCACTGGCTGTGTTGTTCTCTATCACTTCTTTGTTCTTGAAGCCAAGGACGATATCACTGCGTCTGCTGCTCCTCCCCGCCTTGGTTAGTTATGCGGAAGGACCCTCGATTTCTCTGATACACAATGCAGGATTCTTTAGCCTTGTTTCCTGGTCTTACGTTCTCTGCCTTGAAGGTTTTTTGAAAGTGAAAGCTTCCTGTCAATGAGGTCAAGGGTGTTGCCCCCTCACGAACCTCTCGTGCTTGGCCTTCTATCTCCCCTCGTTCAACGGCGAACTCAAAACTGCTCTACCTTTTGTGTGTTTTGCCCCGCTAAGCGTGTGCTCTCGTGCTACGCCTTTTATCCATGTGGGGAAGTGCAATGGAAGTCAGGTGTGAGTGATCGTCGATAATTGCCTGACCTCGCCTGAACATAGAATTGGGACAGGTCATGTACACGGCTCGGGTGTGAGTCTGTTTTCTCCCAGAGCGGGCTGTCAGTGAGAATGTGTTTGTGCAGGAGAAAGGGGGATGGGGTTGAGTTTATAAATATCTCATGAGGTAAGATGGGATAAAGGTGTTACAGGGATGAGAGGGATACAGCGTCTCACTATCCGGTGTCCCACTCCGTGAGGTCCCCTCACCCAGGTGATCCTCCCACACTGGTCCACCCCCAGGTTCTGGATCCAAAGGAGATGGCCGTGCCCTGCACACCTGACAGAGAGATCTGCGGGGACTACCAGGTCAGACACCTTTGAGTTTCTCACACAAAGGAATCAAACAGTTCAAGGGGAATTAGGATAGAAGGTAGGTTGGAGGGCTTAGCAGAGGCATTTGATTGGTAAACATTTATCAGAGCAGTTTCTGTGGAATGACAGGGGTTCAAACCTACTTTTAGGCAGTCTCAAAAGTTGTGGATGTCTATGAAATTTGTCAGACAGTTGAACACAACCCTTTCGAGTAGTGCGGAAGGAGAGACAAAGGGTGAAAGTTAGCTGGTAGCTTCCGGTCAGCCCCTTCTTTTTTAGGAGAGAGATGACCTAGGCTGTTTTGAAAATAGAGGCAAAGCAAGCAGAGTCAAATGACAGGTTGCCACTAAAGGGGCAATAGGCTTGACTAGCTGAGGAGCAAGCGTGTCTGTATCGGCAAAAGAGGGGTTAGCCTTCACCAGTAGAGACAGGACTTCTTCAGTATTCGTGTGCCTGAAGTGGAAGATGCGAGAGGATGATGGTAGAGTAGGCATAGTGTAAAATGTAGGAGGAGGGAGTGTGATGAAGGTCAGGAGAGAGTCACTCATTTTGGAATTGTTTGCAGCGTAGTATTTGGCTATGTTATTGGCTGTGAGTCTGGAGTTGATTGTGACAGGTTTAGGAGCAGTGAGTTTAGGGTGCTCTGCAGCTGTCGAGGATGGCTGGAGTGAGAGTCATTGCGGGTGAGGAACAATTCCCGTTTTGCTTTACCCAGACTGTTCAGGGCAGAGAGGTAAATTTGAGTGTGTACGCCTCCATTTGCGTCGGAGCCGACGCATATGTGTCCGGAGAAAGCGCATAAATGGGGTGACCTACAGCTGAGGATGCTGAGAGTTAGGGTTGAACGTTAGCAGTAGTAAGTGAGAGGAGAAGGAGTCATATAGTAGGGCTTGGTAGCTGGAAAAGGCAGTGTTAGTGGAAGAGGCATCCATTGTGAAAGAGGAGAGTGACAACTGGTCAGAGAGAAAGGGAGGAAGGGCAGAAGGTTTACATTTCCTTTTAGCTATAGTTGAGGCAAGTGGTGAGGAAAGGTCAGAGGGTGGAAAGGAGATAGTGGTGTAAATAATGGAGCGATTAGAACTGGATGGTATGACAGTAGTACTAGTGCTGAGAGAGGTGGCAATGAATAAGAGATCCAACGAGTTGCTCTTGGTGTGGGTTGGTAGGTTATGGATAGAGTGGAGAGTATGGTCATTAAGAAAAGACTGAAGTTCAGATTTCTAAGAAGTGGTTGGAGAGGAAAGATTACAGTCACCTAAGAGAATGAGGTGATGTTTAGTGGAAAGAGAATGGTGTTGTTTCCCAGGTTCATCAAAGACTGATCCAGTGGGACTAGGACGGTGATAAATGGAGATGGTGTGAACCAAGTGAGGCTGGGAAATAGTAGAGATGGTGAATTCAAAAGAGTTAGGAAAGGACATGGCATTGGTGATTTGTGAGACATTGAGGTGGGAAGAGAGTAGGTGTCTGATGCTTCCACCCCTGCCAATCAGACGAGGAGTGTGAATAAAGGATAGTTTGGGGTTGTGTAGAGTTACCAGGGTGGCAGTGTCAGATAGAGAAATTCAGGTTTCAGTGATAGCAAGGAGATCGAGCATAGGAGAGCTGGCGTGAAAGTAGTGCATGATAAAGGTAGTTGTGTTCCATTCAGATTGAGCATTCCAGAGTGCAATGTTCAGTTGATGTGGTAAGGAGGATTAGAGAAGTTGAGTCTTACAGGAAGAGAGGCAAGGTGGATAGGTGTTGGGAGAGGTATGGTTTGCTTGTTGGCTTTGTTGGAAGTAGATAAAGAGTAGTGGCAGTTTCAAGAAGTGAGTCTTATGATAGGGATACGAAAGGAGGCAGTTGTAGAGTGATTGGAGAAAGCATTGGGAGAAGTAAGTAGGAGGGGCAGCAGTGTGGATAGACAGCACAGTAGTTAGCAAGCTTGGCGTACTCACAGGTGCAGCAGGGAGGAAGGCAAGCACAAGGCTCATAGGCAAAGAGACAAAGAGGCTGGTCTTTGTCATTTAGTGTTCCTCCCTTAACTGGGACACCAGGGGCTGGACAACCCTAGGGAGTTCAGATGTGATTTCACACATCTTGTTACCTTAGTCAATCAGTAGTTGGTTTCCATGACTGTGTCCTTGGTGTTGCTGGAATGAAGCGATTTCTTCCTGATTGGTGTTACCAGAGGAGCCTCTTGTGGTATTTAGCTTGAGATTCGCCCAACTCAAGATGGCCGCAGGAAGTGCTGTTATCAAGCCAAGAACAGGACTGTGTTTTCTGCAATGCTGCATTGAGAAGTGATTTGTGGTTGGACTAAGCTTCTCCAATGCCTACAGTGAAATAGCAGTCAAAATAATTTTCATTTGGATTAGTGAGTGGGGCTGCAGAGGCAGATTGTTGCACAGTTTGTGACCCTAGTGTCGGTCCCGCATGCCCAGACTTTCCCCGCCCTTGAAGGACCCTGGGGTGCTCCAAGTGAATTTGATGAGAAAAAGAGGTGAGGAATTATTGAACCAGGACTACACTATTGGACTAGGAGACTATAGGGTACTCCCTGTGAAAGACCAGTATAGCTGTTTGCTTACAATGGTCCTTTGTAACCCCTTCTGTTAATTAAATGGCTTGTCACCATCTTTGCATGTGATGCTGGAGAGTTTAGCAGTATGGCAAGAGTGTGGGTCCACAAATAATATCTGTGGCCAGCTCTGGTGCAAGCTGAAAATATCCCATTAAGCTGAAAAAGCTTTACCATGTGCTGATTGCTAACATAGGATGGCACAAGCATCCAGCTTCTCAGGATTCAACACCTAGGATTTTGTACCTGCACATTACCTAGAGTATGCTATGGTGTTGCAGCCGTGTTGCAGCCGTTGTATCTATCACTGGGTGATAAGCAAGGAAGGTGATCATTTATGTATTGATTTGTTTACGTATTTAATGCACAGTGCATTGTATCTGTCTTAACCAACAAAAGCTTGATATTTCACACTCTAGCTGTATTGGCATAGACCACTCCACTTGCGGGTGCACTACAAGCAATCACCACCCCTGCATTTTAACCCACACAGTAAAATCCCATTAGAAGATGCCCTAAAGCTGGGTTGTATACTGAGGCATTTCCTATTAAATACATACTAGGCTGATTTCCCCAAATTGTTAATTGAGGCTGGCGAATATCCTCTAAGAATCTTCAGGAATTGCTGCCTATCATTAATTTATACAGATGATGAATTTCTCCTCTGCAAGACTCCAAATTGACTATGAAAACAACTGCTGAATGTATTGAACACATAATCAGCATCAAGGGGTAAAGATAAACATCAAAGAAACAAAGACAATGGTTCATAGGGAAGGGAAAGACTAGGGCAGGTGAGTCTTGGACAATTTACCAGTAAAGACAAGGAAAGAATTGAAACATTTTGGCCTCTTCTTTACCATCAATAACAGATGTGGCAAATACATACACACACAATTCCACAGATCTTCTGCTTCCCTTTAGTAGTCTATATGTTTTATTGGCAATTGGGGGGCATCTCTAACTGCATCTATGTGAGTTCATGCCATATAAATCTGCCCCACAGTCTTGTATGTGTGTCAGGACTGAGGTAATTTATTTATTTATTGATTTATTATTAACATTTATAAAGCGCACATCAGCCCAGAGGCATCGTGGCGCTGTTACAGACAGTTTACTACACCAAAGACTTGTGATTCTGGAAGATGAATTCTGATGTGCTATCTTGGGCTTTTTTATCAAATCCTTTGATTGAAGCAATTTAATTAAAACCTGGGCTTTTAAGTTTACAGTCTTTTTCACTCACTCACTGAATTAAGCAATAAGCCCCGAGAAGCGGGGGCATTACCGAGTCAGGTAAAGGCCCGGGTTCCATAGTTACAGGGTCGAGTCAAGCGAGGGCCTTAATGAAGGCCTCTAGGCTTTACCTGACTCGGTATTGCTCCACATAGAGGGATTTATTGCTATTAATACGCCGGCCCGCAAGACTGGGGTACTAAGAACATTGTTTTTCTGCTCTGAAATGCTGCAGCGTTTCGGAACAGAATTTTTTTTTTTTTTTAAATAGTTGCCAGGGAAGGGAAAACGGTGTCTGTTTTCTCTTTCCATGGCTGCCATTCAAAATGAATCGAAAAAGGTAAACAAATAAAATGGCCACCATGGAAAGGGAGAACGGACTACATGTAGTCCCTTCTTCCTTTCTATGATGGCCTGTCGCGGATCGGTAGCGGACGTGCTAGGGACAGAAGTGTTCCCAGCACTTTCGCTCCTGAAATGGAGCAAAAAGAAGGTATGTGTGAGGGGATTGTTTGGATTGCAGGGGGTGCGGGGGGAGGAAAACACAAACCGGAATCCCCAGCGGGGGAAGATGGCAGCCTCCAGCCGTGTGGTGACTCTGAGCAGGGATTACTCTGTTCAGAGCCTCCTCATTGACTGAAAGGCTGCCACAAACCCCCACCGGGGAAAAGAAGGAACGTAGTGGGGAGATGAATTCCAGGGATTCTGGGTCAGGTAATTCCCCGGCGAGGGCCAATGAGATTGCTTGTTACAATCTCATTGTCCCTCTCCGGGTACTAATAATGTATAAACTGAAACAGTGTATGAATGTGCAATGAGTAGTTGACTACACTGTTCTGCTAGAGCAGCACAGAACCGGAGACACTACTTTACATTATCTGTTTGATCGTATCTTCCAAACGCTGGCTGGCAGTGATAAAAACAAAGGAGACAGGTTCTCTTGGAAAAACTGGTTTCTTGGGGAGAAACAGATGGACACGCTACCCCCCTAAATGAAAGCAAACGGTAATGTCTAGTTTTATGACACACACAGCCTTTCACATAGTGTGGCCCAACTTATGTCGGGACCCTTGTACCAGCTCCTTTTGCCATGTCTATGCCATGCTACTTGAAGCAAGCACTGCCAGTGATTCAAAACCATTTAAAATGTCTGAAGTCAAGATTGGGTCAAATCATGGCAGCAACTGTAATCTGAATGTGTAATCCTCTCAATCATAACTTTACTCTGTTCTTTTACTATCATCAACATCTTGAGACGATTATGCACGTTCTATGCCATGATGGTCACTGGAAACCGAGCTGTGGTCATTAAAATCTAGCGATCATCACATGCTTATTTTGACCATGAAACCAAGTATAAATGATACCCAAAGTACAAATTGCAGAGTGGTAGTATAGGCAAATTTGGGGAATAACGCATTAGTTTGGAAACCAGCATTATCACATCATTTTAATAATTGTATTTTTTACATGGGTTCAAATGAAGCAGGTGATTTATCTCATCCAGCCACTTACGACAGGGCAATTCAAAGGGCCTTGGGTAACCTATATCATAAAAACGGGGAGAGTGGCAAGAACGCTAAAAAGAACCAAGGCTATAGGCATAAGTATGATACTCTATTGGCTGAAAAAAAGAAGAGGTAATTTAACAAAGCGCTGAGACAGTTAAGAAAGCTTTCCTCCATTAACGAGGAAAAAGTAAGGACATTGAGGCTTAAGCATACAAACTGGGTAAAGGGTCATCGGTTTTTGCTTTTTATCAATGATGCGGAAGCAATGCTCCACTCTATTATTCGTAAAAACTCTGCTTCCTTCTGGAGATTTATTAAAGAACCACTGCATCAATGCTTTTTGCAAAGTCAGCTTTTTCCGTTAAGTGTGTGGGAGTCACATCTCTCCATGCTGTCTCGCGCAAACTAGGGGGTGGAGGGTATTAGCAGCTGGTTGGAACAGGTTAAGATTGATGTTCGGGACATATGGGCAGTCATTAAGAAAAGTAAATCTTCAATGTTCCAGGTCCGGACGGTTTGGCAAATGCCACACTTAAGTCGAACCCGAACCTTTGGGCATCCCTCTTATACATTCTATTTTGGGGAAATTGTAAAGACCACAACCCTCCCATCTTCCTGCAAAAAAAGCTAATGTAATTTACAATAAGGAAGATGGGGCCATTCCTTCTAACTATCGCCCCATTTCCCTTCTTGATGCTTCCAGTAAGATTTTTGGGGCCATTATTTTGGACCGGGTGTGGCAAATAGGAATAACGTTATTGATAAATTTCAATCTGGTTTTTGACCGGGTTTGAACACCGCACACAACTGTTTCATAATCAATCTCCTGCAAACACAGGTGAAACAAGAAAAAAGGGTGCTTTTTTGCACTTTTTTGAACATCTCACAGGCATTTCACGAGTAAATCGCGACGCCTGTGGGAAAAACTTAGGGAGATGGAATGCCCGATGGCCTTGGTAGACATTCTGATAGTATTACACACTGACACCAAGGTGAGGGTGCGTTTGGACCAAAAAGGAAATTATACATGCTGGGTGTATAGTCGTTGTAGGCTGCACCAGGGCTGTGTGCTGGTCCCATTCCTATACAGCATATATACCTATGATTTGGGAAAAACCTTTAAACATATTAGAAATGTTCCCCCAAGGCTAGGGAATCTCCCAATAAATTATCTGGTGCACGCCGACCATGTAGTTTTATTTGATCTGACACCTATCGTCCTTCAAAGGGCATTAACAGCGACCAAAAAATACTGTGCAGCACTGGACTTGCAACTGAATGTTAAAAAACAAAAATCTAGTGCTAAATTATGGCAAAAAGAACAAGCCTAAATTTAAGTAGTCTTTAGCATAGGAACAATTGGAAGTTGTCCAAACTTGGAAATATCTAGGGATTGACATCGGCTCTAAGACATCTAACCAAAACGATTGTGATTGGATGATTAAAAAAACTAGATTGAACACTGCCGAAACTTTAGTGTTCGATAGGAGGTTTGGTAGCTTCTTAGCTATTCCAATGATTAAATACTACCATCAAAAAATGGTTTCACGCCTGTTTTATGCAGTGGAATCAGGTTTACGGAGGAATCGCTGGGGCAGAGTGGAGTCATTGGTGTGGAAAAGGCTACTCGCACTTCCAAAGGGGAGGCCGATGTCTGTTATCAGACACGAGGTAGGTTTGGTTTCATTGCAAGCATGGGTTGATTGGAAGTGGCTGCAGCTGTTAAGATCTTTTTTACTTCCACCTCCGAATTGTATATTTGCAGTGTTATTTTGTAACTCTTCTAGAGTTCTGACAGAATGGTTCCAAATAAGTACAAAACTATGGCCCGATTATGATCTGAACCTTGATAAACTGGTAGTGGTGTATGTTGACAAAAAGAAAACTGTTTTTGAACTTGATTGGATTAGGAATAGAGAATCTGCATTGGGGTATCATTTATTTTACAACTTTAAATATGAAATAACAGCATTTAACAATATGCCCTTTTACTTGAAACAACACCCATCAAGGAAGCATAGCAGACAAATCTTACGTTTTAAATTGAACGTGATCCCTACTAGGGAAGTCATAGGTTCAAGACAAGGTATTGAGCGGTCTCTGAGGGTATGTGGGCATTGCTCTTTACTTATTGAAACAAATCGCCATCTTCTGTTAGAATGCTTGGCTTTGGTTGAAACCCTTCTTAAGCTTTTACAGCGCTTTGTTCCAGATGTAGACCTAATAAACACTGAGTGGTTTTGGGCCAAGATTTTAAATAGCTGTGAGACATCATTGGATGTATCAATTTAAAACAATTTGGAACTTGCATTGTGTGAAACGGAATGAAGGGTTTTTTCATATTCTTTACATTTTTTAATATGTAATGTAATATAATATTTGATGATTTGTGTGTGTTAATGATTTAATATGAAATGATATTAATTGATTTCAATTCAATTGTAATGTAACAACGTTTTTAACAATGTTTTGGTTTCTCATTTTTGCAAAGGTTTGTATTTTACAAAATGCAAATAAATAAATAAATAAACAAATAAGTAAATAAATAAATAAATAAATATATACATATAAATAAATAAATAAATAAATAAATCACATGTCGATACTACTAGCTGCATATTAAAGTAACTCATCAAGCAGGCCCACTTTGGGCAAAACACGGTCAGACTTTGACCAAAATAACTGGCTCACACTAGCAGGTTGAGTCTGCCCTTTGGGTATTACCCTTTTGCTCGATGGGTTAGTCAGAGCCAGCCTGCTGGTTCGGTGACAGGCTAGAATGGGGAGTGGGAAGTAATGGCCAATGAGCTATTTTGATCTCCATTACTCCAAGTTCACGTTATCACAGCCCTTACGTTCCACCCCCGGACCGACCATTCACTAGTCAGGGTTTTTGGCTGGAAAAAGTCCAGAATGAAGAAAGATTGAGATGCAGCTTTGCACTAGAGGGTGTGTGATGTATCCTGCCTCCTGCAGGATCTACCCTGGGCCAGTAACAACAAGGAGCAGGAACCAGGCTGACCCAGGTATGTATAAAAGGAACACGCTTTATTGTCTTAGTTACAGGTTCAGATCAGAAAGTAGGAGAGATAAGATCATTAGCTCCTACCCTGGTTCCCTGCCCAGCTCCAAGTCCTCAACTGTCTTCCATGGAATTCCCAGGTGCCTCAGCACTCCAAGCTCCACTAGCATTCCATCACATCTCTTGCACTCACTCAGACATCATTCATAACATACAGGATACTACACATCTGATGTCAGTGTTGGAATGCTAGTGGAGCTTGGAGTGTTAGGGCTCCTGGGAATTCCAAGGACGGTTGGGGACTTGGAGCTGGGCAGGGAACCAGGGCGGAGGCCTATGACTATCTCTCCTACTTAATACCTATGCTATGGAACCTAAGAAGTAAATAAAGCTTGTTTCCTTTCTCACTTACCTGGGTCAGCCTGGTTCCTGCTCATTGTTATCACTGGCCCAGGGCAGATCCTGCAGGAGGCAGGGTACATCAGTGTGGGGACAGATTCTGGAAATGTAATTATCTGCACATGGGATTGTCAGTCTCCGAGGGAGGGAAGCCTCTTTTAGTAAGGACTGTGAAGTCTCGAGAGTCTTGGGAGTGATGAGGCGATATAACCCGAGGGGGCAGGCTGACCCTGCTGGTAACAGGCCACCGACAAAGTGCATTTAAAAATATCGCCACTATCACTCATGTAGCTCACTTTTTTAACATATCTTTGTTGTGTCGACCTGGCAGCCTCAGCATGGGAAACTGACTTCAAGGCCAGCAGCACTGCGCAGCGCCAAGCCGCACAACATAGGTACGTTTCGTTTTTTTTCTTTTACAAAGAAAAGGCACCATTAGCACCCCTAAGGAAACTACACGGTGCCAAGTGGTGAAGAGGGAACAGGGAAGGGGAAGGAAAGGGGCACGTGCTGCCCAGGCAGCTTGGAACGTGTGCGGCCTTTACCACACACGCTCCGAGCCTCCTGATTGGCCAGCACCCCCTCCCAGGGTGCTAATGAGGATTATCCTGCATAGATGGCATTAGAGGCCAGAGCTAGTGTGCGTTCTGACAGCAAATATGTACCTCACACTGAAATGTTAGCAGATTCTCGTGAGGTCTGCCTGAGTATGGCGAGAATTTGCAATCAAAATACCGAGCAGGGCGGGGGGGGGGGGGTGTTAAAGGAGCTTTGTTTCTTCACACTTCATTCCACGTGTCTGCTAATGAGCCTCACCTTTCGGTATTTTTGTACAGCTGGCAATCTTTGACATCCCAGAATAGCCTTATAAGTGCGTGCTGTGAACATTCTAATTTACACATAGCCATATTCCATGGGGCGCAGCAATCGGTTTCGCGGTGGGGCCTTGGCACTTGTAAATCAGCAAGTTATATTAAACCCTCCTCTGCCTTTGTGATAATTGGTGCGCTAATTTGGTTTGTTTTGTGTGGTAAAAACACAGAAGCGCTGACAGAATAGCTTTGTGTGCGTGCTGACACCGGCTTTCCAGGCATGGATTTTAAGATGTGCTGACATAAAGCTTCTGCTTGTGAACAGCTGCTTTTGTCTGGCAATTTGTTTAGTCTCTTCCTGTGGAGAAAATGAGCTTCAGATGCTGTGTTGACAATACAGAAGCGCCCACTTAATACCAAGGTGAGAAGCATTTGCACATGCCGCTGGAAAGATTACGGCGAGTCACTGGTGTTCTCCCATCCCCCTCCACACGCAGAGTCTGCATTAGCTGGCAGGGGAGAGTGTGCCTGCATTAGAGCAGGGGTTTGTCATGCCATTAACACTCGTGGCTGCTCAGTGCTTCCCTGCAGCGCCGGGAGAGGCAGCGTCCACGTCTGATTGGAGTTTCAGTCATTAGCGGCAGAGTGTTGTGTAATTAAAACATTACAAAAGCTCTTTCTAGAGGCTGTTTTGCATCTGATACTCATCGCATGCAATCACGCACTTAGGTTGTTGGTTACTTTACCCGAGCCTCTCTGCCTGACTGCTGCTGCTTCTTATCATGGAAAGCTACTTCCTGAAAGCTGTACCAAAACCACTCAGATGGTGCACAGTCTACCTTATGAAGAGTGACAATAACACAGAAACCAATATTGTGCAGTTTTTAGTTTTCTTTCCAATATTATCATCTAGAAATATACTTCATTAGTTGGGGCTGAGCAATACCCCTCTCTCTCTTTCTTTCTCTCTGTCTCTCTCTCTCTCTCTGTTTCTCTCTCTCTCTCTCTCTCTCCCTCCCTCCCTCTCATAATTAAATAACGTGGTGATAAAACGAACCGTCATAAATGTATTAGGCACACAGTAGTATCACGCTCTAATGAGTCCCATTGCCCACCTGGAATAGATAGGAACTGGAGCTGCAGCTTTTCCAGCTTTCACTTATAGGGCCTTCGTTGCCCTAAAACTCACAAATAACAAGGCATTTCTGGAGAAAAAAATCAAGCACACCTCACTATAATGTTATGCTTTTCCAGGGTACAATGCAGGTGTCCCTCTCTGTGGCGTTTTCTTTTAGCAAAAAAGTTCCCTATCTGGCCGCGATTTCCACAAACCAAAATCAAATGTACATTTTTGATTTTTGTCCCCCAAGGAAAACAAATGAAGGGTCGCCATTTTCTTTATCCACATTTCCCATCTAGACTGGAGCACATCTATCATTTTATTTTTAGACTAAGCTACTTTAGTTTTGTGAGGA
Organism: Ambystoma mexicanum; assembly: GCF_040938575.1. Lineage (NCBI taxonomy): Eukaryota > Metazoa > Chordata > Amphibia > Caudata > Ambystomatidae > Ambystoma > Ambystoma mexicanum. Next base: position 677,388,380 of record NC_090927.1, on the reverse strand, counting down.
AATGACTGCTGCAAGGCAGGCGGACAAGGGTGACGAGTGGCTAATGAACCTACCCAGCCCCCACACATCTGCAAACCAACAGTGATCCCAATCATAAAGGTGAAACAGGCACAGCCAAGAGATATACCTCCTTCGTGTTTTCTGGTAACATGGACCAAGGGCAGGCTATTTTCGTAAGAGGGGTGAGAATGTGATAACAGTACCAACCCAAACAGCAATAGTGACCACTACAAAATAAAATAATGCCCAATCAAGGTTCTAAACATCTATCACACAGCCATGGTAGTGGCTGTGTAGTTATGGTGAAGTTGCTGTTTCCATACGAAGAGCACTTTTTGGACGGCTTATAACTTCGCTCCCCCTGGACGAATCCTCACCAAACTTTGCAAAAAAAGTATATGGGCCACTCAAATTTTTTTGCAAAGTTTGATGATGTTTGTTCCAGGGGGGGAAAAGTTATAGGTGGGGTCCCAAAATGTCTTTTTTTCCCATAGCCTGAATGGGGGAAAAACTTTGCGCACGCCTACAGGCCAAACCGCTGGACGGATTTTCACCAAATTTGCGGCAGAGGCGGGGGCTTGGTCCCGAATGCGTGCTTTTGTAAATTTGGTGACAATCCGTCCAGTGGTTTTCTTTAAAACGACCAAAAAGAAGGTCTAAAAAAATTAGTGATATCTATGTCCGCTTCGCGGTCACACTTCCCTGTTCGCTCCGCGGACAAGATATCGATTGGCTAAGGGGCTGATGTCATGAGCGCGGACACGCGATGTCTCCGCCGATTGGCTGCAGTGAGTCGTGTTCTGCGTCAGATTGTTTGGATGCGCCCGACATCTTGGATCCGCCGACAGTGTGGCGGCGACCAGCGGTGAAATGCTATTTCGGAAACTGTTTTGGTGTGTCAGAGTGCTGGGGGAGGTTCAGAGAGTAAGAGATGGGTGAAATACTGTATTTGTTTAGGCGGTAGGTGGTAATGATGTATTCCCTATGCCCGCCTTGTTCGGGATGTTTTTAAGTACAGAAAATGAGGGGTCTCATAAGGATAGTACTTCAGTCTGTGCTGTGCGCAGGCAACTTGAAACTGTTCTAAGGACACGCGTGGTGTTAGCGAACATTGAAATTGAGTACATGCCGTAGTAACATTTTTTGTTTCTATGGGTGTGCTATTGATTTATGCGCCGCCATTGGTGTGACATGCTGCAGTGGTTGTGGCCAGGGCCTAGTGTTTTGGGTGCATGGCCGTAGGCCATACTCCCAAGAAGCTAGGCCCTGGCCACAACCACCGCAGCATATCACAGCTATAGATACACCCATAGTATTGCATATGGATCAGGTGGTTGTGGGGAGGGTCTAGAGTCTTGGTTGCATGGGCGAAGGCCATGCACCCAAGAACAAATTTATAAGCACTGGAGTTATAAGCCACTGCACACCCATACATTGAAAGATCTATGGACATACACCTAAGACTCTAGGCCCTGGCCACAACCACTGCAGCATATCACAGCTATAGATACACCCGTAGGATCGAACATCACTCAGGTGGTTGTGGGGAGGGCCTGCAGTCTTGGGTGCATGGCCAAAGGCCATGCACCCAAGACCACATTTATAAGTAGTGTAGTACAAGCCACAATGGGTGTGATATGCTGTGGTTGTTGTGGCCAGGACGTAGAGTCTTTGGTGCATGGCCGAATGCACCCAAGAACAAAGTTATAAGCACTGGAGTTATAAGCCACTATGGGTGTTATATACTGCACACCCATACATTAAAAAATCTGGGGCCTTACACCCAAGACTCTAGCCTCTGGCCACAACTACTGCAGCATATTACAGCTATAGATACACCCGTAGTATCGAACATCACTCAGGTGGTTGTGGGGAGGGCCTGCAGTCTTGGGTGCATGGCCAAAGGCCATGCACCCAAGACCACATTTATAAGTAGTGTAGTACAAGCCACAATGGGTGTGATATGCTGTGGTTGTTGTGGCCAGGACGTAGAGTCTTTGGTGCATGGCCGAATGCACCCAAGAACAAAGTTATAAGCACTGGAGTTATAAGCCACTATGGGTGTTATATACTGCACACCCATACATTAAAAAATCTGGGGCCTTACACCCAAGACTCTAGCCTCTGGCCACAACTACTGCAGCATATTACAGCTATAGGTACACCCGTAGTATCAAACATCATTCAGGTGGTTGTGGGGAGGGCCTAGCACCCGAAACCAAATTTATACGTAGTGAAGCCACACTGGGTGCGATATGCTGTGGTGGTTCTGGCCGATCCGAAAGTCTTGGGTGCATGGCCAAAGGCCATGCACCCAAGACTGAAGTCATAAGGAGTGAGGTTATAAGTCAGCATGGGTGTGCTGTGGTGCGGTGGTTGTGTGCACAACATACAGTCTTAGGTGCATGGCTGCAGATCATGCACCCAAGAGTAAATTTATAAGTAGTGAAATTATAAGCACCATGGTTTTGATATGCTGCGATGGTTGTGGGCAGGACCTATATAGTCTTGGTTGCTTGGCCGAAGGTTGTAGGTGGTAGGTTATACATCCAAGACGCTAGGCCCTGCCTACAGCCACTGCACCATATTACTGCCATAGATTAGACATATAGATTCGAATATGTATGACATGTGTGAAATTATACTTACTGTTTACTTTGTTGAGAATCCATATATTTCTTAGATGACTTTAGTACTTGGCGGAAATATCCTTTTTTAAATTCTGTGATAAAAGAAAAGAGCATGTTAGTGTTTGTATTTTATAAAGACTTATTACATTGTACAGTAGACATTTTAGCTTTTTTTTTTACCCTCATATTTAGTTTACAAACCGGTGTACTGTGCATATTGCTCAGCTTCTGTGTTTGTTTTTCAAATCCTTGGGTCTGGGGAAAAAAAATCCTTGTCGGATTAAAAAAAAACTTTCTTTAATATGCTACAAACTATTTCTTTTGTTTTCTTTGAGTGTTTACTTGTTGTTTCTGATTAATGTTATGTCTGTTGTCTTGTTGTAGATTTTTTAAAACAGTTAGATACCTCTTAGCATATTCTAACTGTGCATTTTCTGTTACGGATCTGTGGTATTCATTTATCTGTGTGGTTGTTATACACTCTTGGGCAGTTAGATACCGTTTGGCGTATTCTAACTGTTTATAGTCTTTTACTTGAATTTTTGTTCATGTTGAAGTACACATTAGTTATTAAATTTTGGCTCTAAGAAGATTAAATACGCATTTGTAAGATTAGCTGGCAATCTCTGCTTTAGCGTAATGGTGCTATCATTACATTCAAACCATCCAAATTTCTTCTTAATGTATGCAGTGTAGTGACCTGCATTGGTTGTAGCTCCTGCATGGTAAATTATACATACTGTTGTAAAGGTTTTCTTCCCAAGTGACACTTGACCGTGTGTGAATCCAGTCAGCTTGCAGTTGTTTTTGGTACCATCTGCATTGTAACGTAGAAGCATAAGTATTATGTAGTTACTATGTGTTTGTATCAGTAAGGTTGAACGATTATCTGAATTGCACATAGTACATAATCTGCCATGGTTTGCATTCTGTACAAGTTGCTGAAATGGAATGGATTCACAATTAGCTATGGATACATACACAAATCGCTCATTTGGGATTTGTTCCTGTATCACATTGTTACAGAGTGTGCATGTATGTTTCCACATGTATTAAATCTGGAAGATTTCATTTATAGGTATGTTTTTGTTTTCCAGTACTTGTAGTAAGTACATTAGAAATTCTTGTGGATCTTCTTGTGAGTTTATAGTGAATCTCACAATTCCAGCACAGTAGTCCAATTCTTGTCCTATTCCGTGAACACTGTACGTGTTGTCAGAATTGTTTGTTGCGTTTCTATGAAGGACTAACGTTTGCAAACACAATTGGTCTGTACTGTGTAAGTAAATATTGTTAACAATTGGTGGCAATTGAAATAGAATATTCATTGCTACATTTGCATAGCAACTTACACCAGTTTCATTTGAAAATTTGAATGGACCAGCTAGTTCTGTCTCTGAGTGCTTTTTTCAGAGTTTCTGTTCCTTCTTCGAAGAAGTACCTGATTTACTTTCCCTAATAGGTTCTTCTTTGCTTGTGGTAATTGATGAAGTTTTAGCTTCTTTTGTTTTCTTTGAAGGATTAGCCATCAGATTCTGTTGCGTTTCTGTTTGAATTAGTTTTCTTTTACCACGTTTTACTTTTTCTGGAACAGGATATGATTTCAGATGGGGGGTGTACAGTGAACGCAGTCTATTGTATTCTAAAATGCAAGGAATATCAGCGTTCAGTTTACTTGCATCAAAGTTGATTAGAAATAGACAGTCAAGTGTACATAAGTGTGATAGTGCTACATAGCTCATGCCTTCTTTAAAGACTGTGTTTCCTATATCTATCAATGCTTTGTCTAGGGTAAGACCTTGGGATTTATGAATGGTGACTGCATATGCAAGAGTTAGAGAAAATTGTTCTCTACGTACATACATGGCTTTGAAGAGAAGGAATTGAGCAGTTGAACGCCCTATCCTTCTCACTTCTGAAAGTTTGTCAAAGCGAATATCAACAAACTGAATGTTTTTGTCACGTGGGTATGTTTGAAAGCCAACAACTGTACCCAGTGCCCCATTAACTAGCCCTTGCTCCACGTCAAGGTTACGTTTAAGCATTCCTCTACAATTTAAGGATAATTTTAATATTTAATCCAACCCAGCTGTGTTGGAGATTGAATTTTCTAAGGTATTTTTGTCTTGTTGTGGCTTGCTCACACATGGGTAGTGTCATACCATGTACGTCTAGTTTGTCTGTGGCACAAATTTCCATTATTCGTTGCATTTCTTTTTTTAACATTATTTCATTGAATTTGAAGAGTTGGCATTAAGGCCATACAATTGACATTTTTGTGCGCTAATTGTTCCATAACATCAGTAGCACATGCGTTATTGCCATAAAGTGCATGAATGTGCCGGTTTTTCAATATTACTTGTGATTCTTGAGATAGTACACCAACTCTAACACTTTTTAAAATGTTGGCGTAAGTGAGATCTGCAGATTGCCGCATGTTTTCTGTTAATTCTCTGTATTGGAAATGTTGCCAAAGGTTGACATTTCCTATGCTGCCAACAGTTTTACGGCAGAGTTTGTGTCCTAAGGTTTTAAAAATAGGTTCACCTTTCACTGGTGTCAATTGTAGAAGATCTCCGAAAACGATAATGTGTTTCCCTGCAAAGAGTTCTTCGTAGTTTGTTTTAAGTACTTCTTGCAATCTGAGGTGAATCAAAGCCAACATTAGGTTGGAGACCATGCTCACTTCATCTATTAGTAGCATTTCCATTTGTTTTAATACTCTGAGTAGTTCCATTGCAGCTTCTGCAGAAAGTTTGTAATAGTCTAATTTGTTTTGGTGTTCTACTGGAAGGAATAGTAATCGGTGTAAAGTGACACCGCCTATGTTGTAGGCAGCTAAACCTGTGGGGGCAGTTACAACAGCGGACAGTTTGTTGTTTGTCAATTGTTGAATGAACTTGATGATGATTTTGATTAAGAATGTTTTCCTGACCCAGCTTCACCACTGATTTACAGCAGTATAGGTTTGTAATTTCGGCAGGTACATTCTTTATTTTCGTGTTGTACACCATGTGCAATTTGTTTTGTTCCTTCTTTTAAAATGGTGTGCTGATCTTTGTTAAGTTTTGCTTGTAGTACACGTAAGTCTTCTATATCTTCTTCATAGTGACACATGGTGTTTTCCACTTCTGTCATAGCTAATTCTGCCTCATTTGCTATTAGTGGCTGTCCTAGTGGTTCTTGGCTTCCTGTTACAGAAGGTTGACTACTGTTGGAAGTGTCCTTATCTAGTTGGGCCTGAAGTTCTTCTTCGTGTTGCTGTCCATTGTGCAACATTGTTTTGTACTGCATAAAGTTCACATCGGTGATAGCACTTTCATTTTCTTTGAAAGCATCTTCATAGCAGTCATAGTTATCTAGTATCTCTTCCTTTTTTCTCCATGGTTTAAAAAGTTGTAGCAGAGACATGTAATATAGTTCTTTCTGTGGAGGAGTTTTTAATGACAATTTGACATGATTAATTAAGCTTCGTTTCGTGAGTTTCACTAAGCTGCCTTCACAATCTGTCACTCTATAGCTACCTTTGCTTTCATCAGGTTTTTTTTATTATTTGTGTATGCAAAGGTTTGAGCTATGTGGTTTTGACACATGCTTTCCAAAGTGCTACTCCTGTTCGGATAGTATGTGTCCAGTAAATTGTTTTTTAAAATGTCTTGGCTGTTGGGATAATTTCTGGCAATTGTTTCTATGTCCTCATATGATTTCAGAACTCATTTTCTATATTTAGTAGGTCCAAGACTTAGCCATACTATGTTGTCTGATTTTCCATACAAAGCAGTACCGGTTAAATGATCTGCCACTTCATAGGGGCCACATTCTCTATGAGTGAGCATTTTTATGCCTAGGCTGTACAATTTCTGAGATAGTGTTTTGTCTGATGATAGGTCATTCCAGAGGTCTTGAAGCTCTGTTTTTTTCTGCTTTTGTTAAGTATGCTGCAACATATCATGCAACTGCAGTGGAATTGTCTGCAATGTACTGCACATCTATGTTTGCATTCCATCAGAGGGCAATGATTGCATTGGAATCATTGATATATTTTGATTCTTCAGTTCCTTTTAGGTAATACGTGTTCTTAGGTGATTTACCTCTAACACTATGTCGAACTGAAGACATGAAGTTGTTCACTTCACCTGTTTCTGTAACTGGTCTAGGGAAACCAAAGCAGCATTTGGTGTAGTATTTCCCTTTGCTTTTGTATTTGCGATGACAATATTTGCCACATTTGTGTCTTTGAAATTGTAAAATCTGTCCATGCAGGTCACTATGTGTCCGTTGTGAAGGGATTTCAAAAGTGACATATTTTTGGATGAACTGCAAAACAGTGGCATCACTGTCGTGACCAAATTTAGGTGCACCTTTGATCCATAAAATCATGTGAATATGTTGTGCTCCTCTCGCTTGGTATTCTTTTCTCCAAAAGAAGTGTTGCACTTCTCTGAGGGGAGGAACAGTTTTATTACAAATAAAGTGTAGCATAGCAATGAAACGATGATGGAAATATCTTGACACATTAACTGGATCTAGAGAGCAAAGTTCTGCAGGTGTTATTATATCTATGTTGGTTTTGTTGTTGTTTGATATGCGTAGGAACTCATGTAAATCTTCCCATGCATACTCTGCACAACTTAGTATAAAAAACCAAGTCGGTGGTCCAAGGTTTTTGATCATACAACGTACGTCTCCATGCCGTCATGTAAGTGATTTCAATCCAGCACTCCAACTAAGTCAATGCCTAGTATGGGATGCCTAATGGAAACCCTTATTTATATATTTTTATGTCAAACCTTTGTTTAATTCTGGATGATGTACCCTTATATAACGCCCCTCTCTTTGAATTCCCCTGGTCTCACTGAACCAAGAAATAGGTTTGTCTTGGAAATTAAAAGATTTATTTGAAGAATTGAACAATATATATATATATCACACTTTTATGAATATGAACAATATCTGAATATCACTCTTATGAATATGAACAATAATCAGCAATGGGTAATATTACAATATCAACAACCTCTTTAATCAATTAGGAGTAGGGATAGGAGGATTAATGTAGCAGAGAATACTTGGTATGGGTTCAAGAGATTGCAATGATAGGAAGAAATGCAACACAGAAATAAAACTTGATATGACTTCAATCAAAAGACAATATGATCACTCTTTCCCCTGTTACTACTCACTCCCCCCAACATGCAATATGAAGATATGGAATGAGGGCACACAGGTATCAGGAATAACAATAAACAATGCAGTTCAATCCCAATTCCCCCCCAGCCAGCTTACAGAGAACAGGTATGATTTTAAACAGGTCAATTGCTTTTGAATGTGATTTAGTAATGGATGGAACAATGCTAAAAATGACTTTAATTCACTAAATGGATTCAGAACTAGTGAGAGTTGCTTGGATTGGGTCAGGTCAACACTAGCAATGATTATAGAATGATTAGCAGATGGAAAACGAAATTCAGAAATTGAAAGCAAGAAATAGCTATTTTTACATGTGGTGAAATTGAGCCAAAAGCGAAATTTCAGCAACTTTTCAGCGTGCGGGAAATGCAATTATGGAGAAACCATACAGAATTTGTTTGAAAGCTGAAGATGTTAGCTTCAAAATGACATTTAAATTTCGTTTCTAGGACGTACGGTTCAAAAGTTACAGAGGTTTTTGTGAGGGTAGATTTTTCAGAAACAGAGTCAAGATTTCAAAATCAATGAAAGATGCGCTTTAAAGATTAGGAACCAAGATGGACTTATACTAAGGAGCTATGAAAGTACAAGATACCCAATGGGACAACCACCAGAACAGGGCACCTTCCGCTCTGATTGCTGTGCGGCAGGACACTTGACTTTCTTCAGAAAATATCAGCGCACAGATGATTATCGCTACAATTATCACAGACTATATAATGAGAAGAATTTAGGATGGACACAAGATTCTATAATGCAGTTCTGGATAGGTTGAAATGGATTGAATTGGATTACTTTAAAGTAAGAGATGACTATGGACAGTTCTAGACTAAATACTCACTCCTATGGCTTTGGAATGGAATGGGCCCATCAAAGATCTGGTCAAGGGTTTGGACTTCACTCGCCACCGGACAGGTCTCAGACACTGGGTTCTGCTCTCAGCAAGGCCCTCTGGTCTGCGCGGCCTTTTGGACTGGATCTGATGGGTTGGTTCTGGGTACAGCTCTGCTCTATGGGTCTGGATCTTGGTTCTACCACGAGGTTCTTAGCTAGCACAGCAAAACAGCTGTTAGATTTTGTGGTGCCCCTTGGAAGTTTAGGGGTTAAAATCAGGTTTGCAAGGTTTTTAAAGGCCTGCTGAAAAGGGTTCAGCTTTTTGGATTAGGCCTCTGCTTCAGGGTTCTAGAGTCTGGATCTAGAGTCTGGTTCTTCCTGCAGGGTGCTTCGCCAAGGGATCAGTTGATGAGTGAGACAGTATGTCTGTGGGTCCTCAACAGTCCCTATTTATCCATTTTCCAAAGTGGGTGGGGAGGCTGATTGTCTATGCCCAACCCTCTAAGGATCTGAAAGGTCAGAGAATTCCCTGTTCCCTCATTTGAGAAAGGAACAGTGTGTCATCATGTGTCAGAGTGATGTTGCCATTTACAACCTAGGGAAGAACCTCCCCTTTGCTTTTACTTAGAAAATCTATTTTTCCCAAAAAACATATTTCCAATATGCACAACTTGTTAATAACGTTTCTGTTCAAGTCCCATGTTCATACGAGTTTTGATTCACAAATGACAGTTTTTTCCCGCTTTTGGTTATTTACACAGTTTCGGATCTGTACAATTTACATATACATGCACATACCATCTGGCCATACTTCTGTAATTTTTCATGTCCCTAGCACGACCACACTAGCTACAATATTAAAAACATTCGTGGTTCAGTCTCAGAACATCGCACAGATTCCAGATTAGTTTTAAACTGTGAGCAAATTTTTCATTTGAATAATCTCTAAATTTCATATTTTTGTCAGTTGGGTACAATATTTTAGAATTATGTTCCTTAAACATATATTTAATCCAATTTTAAATCCAAATTTTCAGTCTGACCTGCCTCCAAGGTCTTGTCTGAGTCAGAGAGTCACATGGCTGCCGTCCTGCCAGGGCAGTTTCTATTGACACCCCAAATTAGCATCTCCATTCAGCTCAAGGGAGCCCTTTGTCTGCACTCAGAGCAACAGGCCAGGGTGCCCCTCCCAGTTCCTTTTCACACCAGCCTGCAGTTTCTTAGCAGAGCACAGGAGAACAGATTCCTTTGTTTAGGGAGGAGGTATGGAATGTGTTTGAAGCCCAGTGTGGGAAACCTTGGCCTTTAAACACCATGTCTGAAATTGTCTTGTCTTAAAATATAACTTACATTTTTAACAAATACATCAACCAATTTCTTACTTCAAGCCTTTTTAGAATATAGTTTTGAATTGTATCCACCTCTTAGGCTTCTGATAGCAAGTCTTTCTTTGGCATAGTTTGAGTTCAATATACAACTTTACACCTGACAGGTTTTAAATCGTCGGCTTCTGACAGAGGTGAGTAACGGTACTACTACTCAACCATCCTCAAAAGTGGACTTTGTTCAGATAATATATACTTCTGTGGACATTGGATTTATGCGGATTCTCGAAGTAGAATGATGTTCACCACCCAACAAAGAGGTTGAATCTTTTTGTGTGGTTTGTGAGCCATGATTTTTGTGATTTTGACAGCCAGGAAAAAAACGGATTTTTAAAACAGCTCTGTGTTTCTTTTTCAATGATTTTGCTCTGCGGGCAGCCAAATGATGGGTTTTGGCAGTGGTCTCCTGTGTTACCACTGACATAGGCAAAAGTGGATGGCGGCCTATTTTTCAGATTTTTACTGTGCACTTTCTGGTGATTTTTTAGCGAGCAGCATGCTTTCCGGCAGCCATTTTGATGTTTCTGCTGCAAGCAATGCCCAGTAATGTTGCAGGGTTTGGACTAGTGGGTTGAAACATCCCACAAGCCCCCCTCTTTCGATTTTGCGCTGATCGTCCATCAATGGGAATTCGCAAGACTGGGATGTCAGTTTCCTCTCTTCTGTTTCCACAAGTGGCAAAGTTCATAATCTTTTCCTCCATCAGGGGTGGATCGATTGGTTCTCCTCGCCAGTCCTGATGGGAGTATTGAGCGATACTCTGGGCCCCTCGGATCTTTGCTCCCGGTCCCCGTGTAGTCGTCCTTGGTTAGTCTCCATGGTCTCCAATCAACTATAGGTTATCTCCTAGGATGACAAAGCACAAAACATATTTGTACCCCACCACTATTAATGTAGTGGGGCGGACACATACATTTTGATAATCAGGACACATTTTTATTATTATATTTTATAGACTATGGGCCTCATTACACGGTAGGGGGTAAGGGTTTACCGGTACTGGAAAGGGCACCGGTACCGGTAAACCCTTACCGCCTCACTACGAGGTCCCTTTGCTGGACCCGACCTTAACGGCTGGTGTAGACCAGACGTTAAAGTTGGGACCCGCAAAGGGACCTTGGTGCTAATTACGGTACCACAATTTGCGGTACCGTAATTAGCTCCTTCCCCATTCCCATTATGCCCTATGGGGCAAAAATGGGAATGGGGAAGGGCCATGGAGGAAGGGGGAATTACCGCCCAGCCAACCTTGGAATGGGGTGGTAATTCCCCTTTCCTCCATGGTGGTACCGGTATGGTACCGGAGGCAACCATGGTGCTTGTAGCACCATGGTTTACCGCATTCCTTGTAATGAGGCCCTATGTATGGAATATTTAGATTTGGAATTTTATGGAGCTAGAGTGGCCCCCTATGGGGTTCCAGAAGACTCCTGTGCCTAGGATAGCAACACTTTAGTTGATTAATATGGACCCACCTTTCTTCCCCCTCTGCCAAACTGCCTTTGGGGATGCAGATTTTGTAGGCGACTGGTGAGATCTTGTCTACAATTTCAAAAGGACCCCTCCAGGTAGGCAGACATTTTCTCTGTTTGGCCTGGTTCCTTTGGAAATTGTATAAGTAGACCCGGTCTCCTACATTGTATTCCTTTCTGGTAGTCTTTAAGTCATAGTGGGTCTTCATGCTGTCGGCTGATCTTTCTAGATTTCGCTGAGCATAAGCAAAAGCATGTTGAAGAAGTTTTCTTTGAATTTCAACATACTCATGAGTTGTGGAGGCATTGATCAATGTCTGCCCTTGGGTCCTGTAGAGCAGATGCTGGGGAAGCACCATCCTGCGTCCAGCCATCAGCTCAAACGGTGACATTTTAGTTGCAGATGAAGGGATAGATCTGATGGCCATTAGGACAAGAGGTAATCGAATATACCAACTTGGCCCAGAATCTGCCACAAACTTTTTTAATATGCTCATAATTGTTCTATTATATCTCTCTACTGCACCACTAGAGGCCTGCCGGTAAGCAATATGTAGCTTCCCTTTGACCCCAAGTATCTCCCACATCTTTGTCATTACTTCGCTGGTAAAATGGCTACCTCTGTCTCTGGGGTAGTCCAAAACGCGAAAAGATGTGGTTGATCATCAGGGCAGCTGCTGGTTCTGCCCTGCAGTTTGGGGCCAGGAGACATTACACCCATTTAGTAAACAAGCATGTCACGGTCAACATGTACTTGTTCCCCCTAGAGGAGCTAATCAGGGGCCCAATGAAATCTACTTGCAAATCTGACCATGGCAGTGTCATCCCCCTCTTTTGGAGAGGCGCACAGTGTGTGAGGGATGTTGGCTGAAATTGTGCACACACAAGACACCCCTTCAAGTATTGGTCGAGGTCCTGCCCCATGTGTGGCCAGTATGCAACCTCTCTTAAGATTTCAAGTGTTGTATGAAACCCCCTATGGCCGGCTGTGGCTGCATCATGGGCGTGACTAAACATCAGGATTCGGAATGAGGTAGGGACCACAAACTGATCATGGCCAGCTAGAGATCTCCTCACCAACAAACCGTCTTGGATTTGAAACATTTTTGGACATTTCATCAACACTCTGAGGTCCTCTTTCCCAATGTAATCGGTATCCGTCAGGGGAAAGTTCTCTGGGTCCTCAATGTGTTGATACAACTTACCAATTATTGGATCCCCTTTTTGCGCCGTAATCAAATCAGCATCTGGGGTCTCCTTACTCCATTATGCAGTTGAGAGATCATTGTGGGCATTTGCCTGGGACCTAGTGATGGCAGTGACCTGGATTTCCCCCAACAGGGACTCGATCTCAATTAGATCCCCTTGGATGGCCAGCTGATCAGCTAGGTCATTTCCAGTTTGGTCTGGTCCCTCTACTTTGGAATGACCCTTGATCTTTTTCCAGTAGATGGTTATCCCATTCGAGGTGACCAGATCAGCAATATTTTGAATGAATTTCCCATGTTTCAATGGTTTGTTATTAGCACATAGCATGCCTCTGGTTTTCCAATTAACCAGGTGCTCCACGAACTCGTTCCGTACATAATCCGAATCAGTGATTATGACTAGTTCGTGGTGTTGATGTTGGACAGCAGTGAGGATGGCTTGATGCACAGCCATCAACTCTGCCACTTGACTACTTCGGGGACCAATATTGTACCCAGCAGAGGGTTCTGGGATCTCATTCACCCATGCATTCCATACGCCGGCCACAAGTTCTTTTTCCCTGTTGTTGTCAACATGGTAAGAGCATCCATCTACATAGACAGTGGGCATTCCCTCACACTTGTCTTCTTCAAAGACTTTGTGTGGGGAATTAAGGTATGCCTCCATGTTGTCCTTGATTTTTAGACTCTCGTCCTCGAGACAGTTTTCTCTGGCACAATCATGCAAGTCAGCCAGACCTTGCGCGAGGGGACTCTTCTTGTTTTGGCCATATCTCACCTCCACAGGAAAGCCTTGCATTGACAGAATCCAGGAAGTAATTCGGGAATTACTCACATTTCCGGCCCAGATTCTGTCACTTTGGAGATATTGCAGAGGCTGGTGTGGAGTCTCCACTATGATGTGTTCCCCCTGGATAAACGGGTGGTAATTCTTCAATGCCCACACCATTGCCAGGAGTACCTTCTCACAATCAATGAAATATTGCCTCCACAGAGGATAAAGTTTTACTCGCATAGGAGATTACTTTATTGACCTTGTCATGCTTTTGGTATAATACTGCAGTCAAGCATGTATTAGAGAACCCTGTCTCCAAGAAGAACTCCTTGTTTCTGACAAGGTAAGCTAGGCAAGGCGCTTGTGAGAGGCTTCTTTTGAGTTGTCTTACTGCCTTGGCTTGTTCTGGACCCCATTCCCACTTGACCCCCCCCTTCAAAAGATGAATCAGGGGTCTGGTGATCTCTGCGTAGCCCTCAATGAACTTCCTACTATAATTAGTCAGTCCAAGGAGGCTCCTTAGTTCCCGCAGAGTTGTGGGGTCTATCAATTTCTAGAGTGCTTCCACTTTCTTTTCCTGGGGACAGACACCCCGAGGAGTAATCTCATGCCCCAAGAAATTGACACGGGTTCTACACCACTGTGCCTTTTGGAAGGAAAGTTTTGCTCCGGCAGCCCTCAACTGGTTCAGAACATAACGGATCTCTGCTATGTGTTCCTCCACAGTTGAGCTTTTGATGAGTAAATCATCTGCATAAGCCAGGTTACCCCTTTCACCCAGGTCGGGCATGGCCTTATGTAGAAAAATGTTGAACTCATTGCCGGAGTTGATGTATCCGAAGGGAGTCCGGTCCATGTGTACTGCTGCCCCCCAAAGGTAGGCCAGCTTGTATTTGTCCTCCCTACTGACAGGCACAGTCCAGTATCCATTGGTCAGGTCTATTGCAGTGAATACCTGTGACCCCTGGATCTGGGCCAGCCCTTGGTCAATGTAGGGAAGAGGCCATCGGGAAGTATGGACCCGTTTGTTGAGCTCCCTAAGGTCAGCGCAGAGTTTCCACTGGCCGTTTGGCTTCAGTATCCCCAGCACTGGAATATTGAAGGTGCTGTGGACTGGACGGATTATCCCACGGGACTCAAGGTTCTTAATTATTTCAGTAAGGGACTCCATTGATGCGAGAGGCAAGCGATATTGCCTCACAAACACTGGAGTTATGCCAGGGTCCGTATGAATTGTTGTTGTGTGGATGTCGGTGCGACCACAGTCACATGAGTCTACTGCAAAGAGATCCTAAAAATCCCAGAAAACTTGTTTCAACTTTTGCTTCTGCTCCAGAGTCTCACAGGCATCAGCTAGGTTGACTCTCTCTTCAACCATCTGCCTGAAGCCTTGAAAGACATCTGGTTTTGCTATCTCAGCGGCCTCCTCCAGCTGGGTGGAGAAGTCCCTGGTCAAAGTGCTGATTTGGACTGCTGGCTTCAGGTGGGGAAGGCAGTCCTCATGGACATGGAAAATCAACTCATCCCTCCTGAAGTCACAAGTCACATCTTCCTTACCATAAGGGCAGGAAGTGTACAGCAGAAAGTTCCTCCCATGCCGGGTAAAGATCCTGTCTGGTGTTGTGTTGTCATCACTGTCACTGTCAAACAGTCCTTGGAGATTGGTCCTAACAGTTCATTGTCTAAATCAATGGAAAAATGTCGGTCATCAACCGCCATTCCAAAAATGGTGCCTGCGGCTAGAGTGATCCTCTTTAAGTCGCTGTTATCCACTTCTATTAGAATGGTGTCATGTTCTATGTTGACTAATGGTGTTGGGTTTACCCCCAACCCTTGCTGTTGTTGAGAAGCATTTAGATGAATATAAGCATCAGGGTTTTTCAATTTCTGTCCTCTTTTAACTTTCACTTCCAGGGAGAATTGTGGGGTACTTTCTGGGATGGTGACTTCCTCTCCAATCTGAATTTCAACTGCATGAGGCAGCAGTTGAGCTGACCTAAATGCTTTCTCTGGGTCATCAAAGCCCATGGGATTATCCGCTAATCGGGACCAAGCTTTGAAGTTTATTAGGTCCAAACTAATGGCAAAGCGATTGAGAATGTCACTGCCTAAGTAAAAGGCAGCAGTGACGTCTCGCACGACCCAACAATTATGGACTATGCTCTTGTTGCCAATGGAGATTTTGAGCATACACCTGCTTGGCAGGAAATGTTTGGAATTGGGTGTTTCCAAATCCATTTCCCATTTGTCTATCAGTTTGAATGTGGGAGTGGCTGGATCTTTTGGGAGTAGGCGGAACATGGCTTCGCTGATGAAGCTCTTAACGTTCACACACACTCGGGCGAGAACAGAGTCCTTCCCTTCATTTAACTGAACAGGGATGAACAACTGCTCTCCAATTTACTGAATATTAGCCAGGCTCTGAGCTGATTTCACATCTCTCTGGACTATAGGAGTGGGAATGTCTGATTGTGGATTGGTAAAGAATTTCAGGGTGTTTCCTTCCAGTGTGGAATGCCACCTTAAACTGGAAGGAAGGTTGATTTTCAGAAATAGAGAGGACCCCTCATCACCAGTTTGTTGTCCTACTGCTATTACTGTCACGTCTGGAATTTGGTTGTCCTGGAAGTGAAATTCTACTTGGTCAGATTTTTGTTCAACCATGTGGCATGTGCCGTTTAAACTAACATGGTTGACACTCTGTTTTAACTTTATTGGTCGGCTAGTCTGGGTCCAGAGGACCTTGTTTACACAGTCTATTAGGAGTGACAACCTTCTCAGGAGGTCATTCCCCAATAAACAAGGGGTGCCCTCTGGAGTCACAACTATGACCGGGTGCTTCACCTTTTGTCACCCAATTTTAATGTCCAAATCCGCAGTTCCCTCGACGAGAATTTCCTTCCCATCAAAGTTCTGAAGTTGTCCAGGAAGAGAGGTGAGAGGAATTTGGTAATTCTCCCCCCTTCCTGAATTCAGTTCATCAAAGGCCTTTTTGGATAGAAGGGTAGCTTGGGATCCAGTGTCCACCAGTGCCAAAATTGTACCCTGCCCCTGTATTTGTACCGGGGCATAGTATCTTCCCTCCTTCTCCGCCAGGGGGCACAGATAATCTACATTTTTGGACATCTGGTGGGTGAGATCTTTTAGTTTTGGACATTGAGAGAGAAGAGATTTGGGCAGAATTCTGTGGGGAGCCTAGGGAATCTGAAAGAAAAAGGTGGCAACTAGATATGGGAGGAGTTTTGAGTTCCCCTGGTTCTGGTTCTGGGCCACCCCCCCTTTTTGGAGGCAGTCACCAGGATGGGTTTGAACCAGGGGATTTTCATGCTGTTGCTTCTGGGGTTGGATGATGGGCGGCGCTAGCTCAGTCCCCACATCTACCCAGTCTGAATTTGAATCCTTTGGGACCCATTTTTCTTTGGGAGGAGTTCCCTTCTCTCTGAAGGAGATGATCCTTTTCCCAGGATCCTCTGAGGACCCCTCTCTTTCAAATTGGAACATTTGTACCTCCTCCACAAAATGGGTCTGTCTGGATCCTTTGTTTCTCCTACCCCACCTCTGTTCCTTGGGTGGCAGGCTTTCAGGGGCAGGAGATTTTATTTCCGGTTCCTGGGTTTCCAGGGGCTTTTTACAAGTGGGGAAAGAAGCTTTCTCCAAGGCTTCACACCCCCCTTCCCCTAGTGCCTCCTCCCTGGGAACTGGTGGGTTGTCTGGGTGCTGCCCCTGTCATTGTTCTGGAGCACCAAGTCCAGAGTTGGAGGCATTCTGTGCCGGCATGCCCATCTGAGGGCTCTGCTGAGCCCTCAGCATGCAACCCAGATCCTGTGCCATATTTTTGACCTGGCGCTCTAGCTGTGAAACCCGCTCAGGCTGATGCAGGGTTCTGTTTTCTGACCCTGGGTGGATCCCGGGAAGGGTAGCTATCCCTTCTCTGGTAATACCTCGGATTGGGAAGATTTGGGTACCCCTCCACCCTTGGCCTCCCCTCTCCCGGATTAGGTTGTCTGGGCTCAGGAAATTGGGAAAAGAAGGATGGATGATTTTGGGGTTGGAAGTTTTGTGGATACCTGGGAAGAAGTTCTCTCCAGGATTTGGGGAGTTTCTGCCCTCCTGGGGAAGTTAGGAGGGAGGTTCCCTGGGTTAGGTGCCTGGTTGTATCCCCGCCTTGGCATGGAGGAGTGCACACATAACCCAGGATGGGTCTGTTCCCCTTGTAGCAGGGACTTACATAGTCAGGGGAGTGAGGGATCCCATTTGTGGGACTACCTCCTTGGCTCTCTGTCTGTGAATGGCCCGAGCGCCTTCTGGGCTTGGGATTATTCTGTTGTACAGGCAAGTTTTTAGGCCCCCCCATCTCCAAATCTAAAATGGGGGCATCCTTTACCTCTGCCACCTTAGCAGCAGCAGGGGGGGTTGGTTGTTTTGGGGCTTTTTTGCGTATTCTTGTTGTCTATGGGTTTTTGCACCTCGTAGATCTGGGTGGTCTGTTCAATGACCCAGTCTAGTGATCTGTTCTCATGAAAATCTCTCACTAGCTGGGTCATGATGTATTTTGGTAGAGCATGGAAAAAAGTATTAACAAATTCTTTGCTGCGCACCCTTCTGGTAGTCTGCGCAAAGGCACGCTTTAGTTCCTGCACAAATTCTTGTGGGGCCTGATCCTCCCCACATTGTAAATTGTAGGCTGCCTTGCGAGCCTCTTGGGGATTTCTGTGAACAGAAAAATGCTTCAAGATGGCCTTCCTATATGTGGACCATCTTGAATGATTTTGGTCCTTCAGCCCCGCAAAGAAACTGGAGTATTCTGGTAAGAATGTCCATTTCACATATTGAATGCAGCTACTACTGTCTTTCAAATTGAAAGTTTCCATCATTTGCTCAAAGAGCTCTAAGTGCTCCCAAACAGAATACTTAGCGTTCTTATGATAAGGCGTGATGACGCTCCTTATTGCCTTGATTTGTTTTAAGGGGTCCTTAAGCAAGGCCCTTTTTGCCTTATTGGGCTTCTTAGTTTGGGTAGCCCTGGTCCATTCATCCTCTGACTCAGAGGCACTGCTCCCAGAGGTGCCCGTCTGATCTTCTAGGTTCTCCCGGATTCTGCAAGCCTGGGAATGGCTGCTGTCTCCTGTGTCCTGGGCCGCTCAGAGGAGTCTTCTGATTCCTCCTTGCACCCAGGATTTGATGGGTACCCCCACTACTGACCTAGTTGGGCAGAGGTTTTTAGGATGCCCTTAGTGGACCTAACCTCCTGGAGTTCCCCACTAAACTTTACAGTACTTGGGTACCCATACCCAGGTGCCCGCCCATTCATTGCTGGGAGGTGCTGATCTATGAGCCCCATACTTCTGACTGGATAGTAATCTGCCATCCCCATGGCCCTGGGCTCATGTGCACCAGTGGACATGGGGGTGGCAGAGTCCAGGGACTGGGAGAGATGAAGGCCTCTGGTACTAGGGTTCCTGAGGTTATGCTCAGGTGTTTCCCTTTCCCAGCGAACCTCATCTCTATCAGCCCCTGCTCCCTGTTGCCATGCAAGAACCTGAGCTTTCTGTTCCTCAATCAAGCCTTACTAGTCTCTATCAGTCTCTCTTGCATGGCTACCTGCCTGTGGAGCCTATCATTTTTCTCACAGAGAGCCTCATTTTCTCTCTGTGCTTCCTGGTTTGTCTTTGAGTACTGTGCCAGTCTTTGCTGCAGGAGGGTTACATCCTGAGTCCCGTCCCTACTGGCCTCTCCTTTCTTGCCAGAGCATCTTCCACCCTCCTGGTGTGCTCTAACAATCTATCATGCTCTTTTTGGAGGTCACCCAGTCCCTGGAGGGCCAGGTGATTTTCTTCCAGTTTCCCTTTTAAGTGACAGACTTCCTGGCCTAAGGTGTCCTTTTCCTGCGCAAGAGCCTGCCTCTGTGCCGCCAGGTCGTCCCTCTGTCTTTGAAGGGCACCAGCTTTCTGGCGCTCTTCATCAAACTCTGTCTGGGTATCCAGGTCTTTCAAAATCAATTTATTGCTTTCTGCCTTCCCTCTATCTAGGTGGCTTTGCAGGGTGCTTACCTGCTTTGTGCATGCCCTGTTGAAATTCAGTTGTTGCTCCAACCTTTTCTGGCTCTGCAGTAGAGAGGCCAAACCTTCTTGGTACTCCTTCTGCAAGGCCAAAATTCTGGGATCCTGGTCTGCTTTTTCCTGCTGCAGGATACCCATATCCTCTTTTATTTTAATGATGTACTGCCCGCTTTCATTTTCTGACTCCTGGCCCTTCTGCAGCCTCTGCTCAGAAGAGCCCAGATCAGATTGGGCTTTTTCTAATGCCATCAGTTGCCTACTTGCCAGATCTTGGCCTTCAGCATATTTGTCCTGTATGGCTCCCATAGATAAATATAAATATGCCGCTATCTTGGCAATCTTATTTTGCTCATCCTTGGCCTTAGGGGCCATATATAGTTCACTCAGGGCCACATGTAAGGGACCCTGATCCCTCCAGATATCTAACCCAGGTGCAGTGATCTGTTGTGTGATTGCCTGCAACCACACATTCTGGTCCTGCTCAGTCCACTCACCTCTCACAAATAACTTATGTAAAAGGTGTTCTCTAGCTATCTTGATGTCTACCAATGTCGTCATTTTGGAAATATTGATTTCCTTCCTGACTTACAGAAGATTTTTATTTTATTTTGCAAACAGACCGTTTCCTTAGAGCGTTCCCTTTTGAGGGGTGCTTTTACAGTGTGACACAGCGTGCCAGCCCAACAGGATTTATGTATCCTATTATTTATCACACTGTATTAAGCTGCACAAGTGGTAGATCTAATCCAGAAATCCCAGCCACGAGCCCCCAATCTGTAAGTGATTTCAGTCCAGCACTCCTAAGTCAATGCCCAGTATGGGATGCCTAATGGAAACCCTTATTTATATATTTTTATGTCAAACCTTTGTTTAATTCTGGATGATGTACCCTTATATAACGCCCCTCTCTTTGAATTCCCCCGGTCTCACTGAACCAAGAAATAGGTTTGTTTTGCAAATTAAAAGATTTATTTAAAGAATTGAACAATATATATATATCAGACTTTTATGAATATGAACAAAATCTGAATATCACACTTATGAATATGAACAATGATCAGCAATGGGTAATATTACAATATCAACAACCTCTTTAATCAATTAGGAGTAGGGATAGGAGGATTAATGTAGCAGAGAATACTTGGTGTGGGTTCAAGGGATTGCAATGATAGGAATACATGCAACACAGAAATAAAACTTGATATGACTTCAATCAAAAGACAATATGATCACTCTTTCCCCTGTTACTACTCACTCCTGTCATGATCTCTGCTTCCAAAAGGTCAGGGTTTTCCCAACTCCCTTGGAAGCAGATCCATAACCCAGGTTCCGAGTGCCAACCAGTCCCAATTGGGACCTTTTGGACCCAGTCCTGGCGCCAGTGGCACCAGGCTCATAAATATGCCCAGTCCCAGCGCTGGAAGCGCCGGGCTCATAATGCTTGGGTGGACTTACCTGCAGCAGACCATGCTGCTTACTTGCCTGCCAGTTGAGCCTCTGATCCTCTTCTGTTTGGAACTACTTTTCCTGTTGGGTGGGGCAGGAGCCACTCCCTAGATTCAGAACACTGGAACTCTTCTGGAAAGCAGGAACTCTTTTCTTACCTAGGCGTGGCTGTGGAAGGAGACACCTAAGCACTACAGGAGGCTATTTAAACCACACCCGATGGATGAATCTTGCTTTGCGTTATTCTGCATCCTCTGCAGCAGAACGCTCATCGTGTCTTCTGCATCTGATCCTGGGCCTAAGGAAAAAGGCTTACCATCCTGAATCCAGTCTTCAGCAACACCTATAAAGACAAGAAAGAACAGGTTAGCATTACGGTCTTCAGTGACAGCTCTTCACTTACCTGGTCCATCGGCTGTCACCAACGCCTCGCGCTGCATTCCGGCATCTGAAAGACAAAGGCTTACCTACTCTTCGTGCGCTCCGGAGGTCTTCACACTGCATTCCGGCATCTGAAAGACAAAAGCTTACCAACTCTTCGCACGCTCCGGAGGCCTTCGGCGCTGCATCCCGCATCTGAAAGACAAAACAAGGTGCGTTTAAAGACATTGGGGAACTTTAATACTCACGTGCCATTACTCCTTTCCACATCTAACCCAGTGGGTATTCCGGCACCCTGCAGCCGCTCCGAACTTGTATCTGCAAAATAAAAAGACAGTTAGAGCGCATCGTGAAGCAGGCAACAAGCGCTTACTTACGTGCTTCCAGGCGCTTCTATTCATCACACGGGCTCCATCTTCAACTCACTTCAGCCCGTCATCCGCCATCGCTGGAACCCTGCAAAACAAGAGACATCATTACTAAAGACTTTAAAGACATTAGAATTACTCGAAACTTACCGTTCGTGCAGTAAACGACGGACAGCAGTCCTCTGAAGTCAAGAGGCCTGCTCCCTTTATCCAGTGAAGAAACTGGTTACAGCACCCTGCCCTGAGGCAGATGGAGAGCACAGCGTTCACTTACCTAAGGTGAGAGCGTTAACCTTTGGGGTTCTACAGGAGAAGAGAAAGGGAAGAAGAGAGAGACATTCAATAACCCAGTTCCTTAACCCCATGTTTTCTATCTGCAGACATCTTACCCTTCGAGTCAGACATACAGTGCACAGAGGTCCAGCCCAAAGAGCCAGCCGTGTGTTACACATCACCTTTGAAGATACGGTATACGCCCAGTGAAGACCGGCGCCTCTACGGGAATCAGGTGAGCGTTACAGAACGCAAAGCCTACCACAAAACTCCCGTCCAGGCGCTATGGAAACCTCGGATACCGACCAGCTAGCCCAGTTACTTGGGGAACTAAGGGCAGAAGTGCATGCAGCCCGTCAGGAAACGAACGCTCTAAGAAGGGAACTGATTATTTCCAAGGAGCGAACAGATGATCTCGCTAGACAATTGCTACAGTCACAAGCCGGACAGACCCCGTTACCCGCATCTGGGGGAAATCTTCCTTCTACATCCTCTATGAATCCAGTGCAGATCAACCTACCTGGGAATGTACCTCTGGCTCCGCCCGAACGATTTTCTGGTGACCCAAAGAGGTTTGCAGTATTTATCAATCAGTGCCGGTTGCATTTCTTATGCCGGCCAGCAGCCTTTCCAACTGATCAAGCTAAAGTAGCTTTCGTGCTTTCGTACCTTAGTGGCAATGCGGCAGACTTGTCGATCCCTCTTGTAAATCAAGATGATCCGGTCCTCCATGATTTTCAAGCTTTTCAGCTCAGTATGGAAAAACTGTTCGCAAGACATTCACAGGGGCAGGCCTTGGACAATGAGCTTCTTTCGTTGCGACAAGGTAATCAAGACCTTTTGGCTTATATTGCGTCGTTCAACAGACTGATAGTGGAAACTCAATGGCCGGAGGACAAAAGGATTACGCTGTTTTATAGAGGTCTACGTGGAGAGCTCAAAGATGTGTTAGCCCAAGTAGTGAATCCCCCACAAGATTGTTCGGACTATATAGACTTAGTCGTTCAAATAGATCACAGACTGCAGAACAGGAAGGCCGATCGTTCCAAGTTTGATGCTCGAGTATTTTCCAAACCGCCAACTCCTTCCAAAGGAGTAGACTCCGGGGAACCCATGCAAATAGGGGGTCTGAAAGGTCCTCTAACACAAAAGGAGCGGGAAAGGAGAAAACAGTTGCAATTATGCCTCTATTGCGGAAACTCGGGGCACTTTCTTCGAGACTGTCCGGTGAAACCTGCCAAGAAGGCAGTAGGAGCTGCAGTTACCAAAGTTACAAACTCTGAGCAGGGAAACGACCTCGCCCGACAAGAATAGAGGTCCTCTTGCCGAGCGTGAAAACCAGTTCCGTGACCTCGCATTTCGTGATACCTATGGTCCTCAATAGCCCTGATAATCCGGATCGATTACATGCAATTGAAGCTTACGTCGACAGCGGTGCTATCGGCAATTATGTGGATCATGAAATGGTTTTGAGGATGAATCTAACTCTTTGTCCCAAGGCTGTAAAGGACGTCATTACTACGGTGGATGGTACGGAGATAGCCTCCGGGCCAGTAACGCATACCACTCAAGAGGTGACGCTAGTAAGTCAAGATGGACACCATGAGAAGATCGTGTTCGATGTGATCAAGGCCCCTCAGTTTCAGATTATTCTAGGAATACCTTGGTTAGAGAAACACAATCCTCTGATCGATTGGCGAGCAAGAACGGTCCAGTTTCCAGAATGTGTCTCTACTTGTCACCCTCCACCTGGTGTTGCACTGGCAGCAATTTCTCCAGAGACTCCCCAGTTACCTCCCGAATACCTAGAATACCAAGATGTTTTCCGGAAGGATCAGGCTAACTCTCTACCTCCTCATAGGTCTTATGACTGCCAGATAGACCTGATACCTGGATCTACTCCTCCTTGTAGTAGAATTTATGCCCTCACCGAGCCTGAGAACCTTCACCTTCGACAATACCTGGATCAGTACCTGGCAAATGGGTTTATTCGTCCTTCCAAGTCCCCTGCTTCTTCAGCTTTGTTCTTCGTTCCAAAAAAGGAAGGAGACCTTAGAACTTGTATAGATTATCGCTCCCTGAACCAGATCACCGTTAAGAATAGATATCCGTTACCTTTGATCCCTGAACTCCTGGACCAAGTCAGAAAAGCATGCATATATACAAAGCTGGATCTTAGAGGAGCTTACCACTTGGTACGAGTAAAAGAGGGCGATGAATGGAAGACGGCCTTCCGCACCAAGTATGGGCTATTTGAATATCAGGTCATGCCCTTCGGACTTTGCAATGCCCCGGCCGCCTTTCAATATTTTATGAACAATGTCCTCAGAGAGCTCATAGATGTGTGTGTTGTTGTTTACATTGACAACATCCTCGTTTATTCTTCATCGGAATCTGAACATCGGAAACACGTGAAAATGGTCCTCGAAAGATTGCGTCAACACAAACTTTTCGCTAAGTTGGAAAAATGTGTTTTCAACGTGACTGAAGTTGAATTCTTGGGATTCATATTATCACCTGGCGGAGTGCGTATGGATTCAAAGAAGGTCGATGCAGTTCTCAAATGGCCATCACCATCCTCCGTAAAAGGTGTGCAAAGCATGTTAGGCTTCGCTAACTTTTACCGCAGGTTTATCCCCGAATTCTCTCGAATAGTCCAGCCCATCACTGCCTTGTTAAAGAAAAACAAACGTTTTGAATGGTCTACCGAGGCGGAACAAGCTTTCCAGGATTTGAAGACTAAATTTATCTCTGCACCAATCTTAAAACACCCTCGCCCCGAACTCCCCTACATCGTGGAAACTGATGCTTCAAGCCTTGCCATGGGGGCAGTTCTATCACAAAAGGACCCGGTAACCAATCAGTTGCATCCCGTGGCATTTTGGTCCCGCAAATTCTCGCCTCCTGAAATCAATTACACGATTACTGACAAGGAACTTCTGGCTATCAAGTCTGCCTTTAAGGCTTGGCGGCATTATCTGCTGGGGGCCCGACACACCGTTACTGTGATTACGGATCACCGAAACCTGCAATATTTGAAAACCCAAAAGCCCAATCCTCTAGACAACTCCGTTGGGCATTATTCTTTGCCGAGTTTGACTTCATAATTACCTATCGACCTGGTACAAAGAACGGTAAAGCTGATGCCCTTTCTCGGATGGGAGTGGAAGAACACTTGATCAACCCTAAACCTGTACCAATCATTCCCGAACAAAGAATTCTGGGTGTAATCGCCACAGAATCCATAGAGGAAGTTCAGGATAAAGCCAGGCAACTTGTAACTCCAGCAGACATACAGAATTGGCATCTGCAGGGAAAGGACTTTGCAGTAAAGGACAACTTATTGTATTTCCAAGAACGATTATACCTACCCAGCACAGATTTACAGAAAAAAGTAATCTCTTGTTATCACGATTCTTTAATGGAAGGACATCCCGGTATGGCCAAGACCTCAGAAAAGATCAAGCGCTACTTCTGGTGGCCGTTTTGGATTGGAAAAAAGATATCAGAGACTTTATAATGTCCTGTGGAGTATGCGCCCAAAACAAGAGTCAAAAGGAAAGACCAGCAGGCCTCTTACGCCCTATTGACATCCCACCTCGCCCTTGGCATACGCTTTCTATGGACTTCATCACCGATCTACCTCCATGCTCCGGATACAATACGATTCTAGTAATCGTGGACTTATTCTCCAAGATGGCGCATTTCATTCCGCTCAAAGGCTTGCCAACAGCAGCAACTCTGGCCCGAGAATTTCTCGAAAACATCGTCCGACTGCACGGTTTTCCTTCGGTTCTAATTTCGGATCGAGGTAGTCAATTTATTTCTCATTTTTGGCGAAGTTGCTGTCGGTCTGCTCAAATTGATGTGAGACTATCGACCAGTCACCACCCAAAGACCGACGGACAAACCGAGAGGACCAATCAAACTCTGGAACAGTATTTACGCTGCATGCTGCAACAAACTGAAAAAACTTGGAAAGACATCCTTTGGATAGCCAAATATGCCTACAATAACTCTGTCCATTCGGGAACTGGGAAAACCCTGTTTTTTCTTTTGTACGGCAGTCACCCTCGAACCTCGGAGTTGGATCCCCTCCAAGATCTTGAAACACCAGCAGTAGACTACCTGCATTCTACAATCACCCAAGCCTTTAAGGAAGCTGTTTCTCACCTTCAAAGGGCTAAAGAACAATACAAGAAAGGAGCAGATCAACATCGGAAGGAAGCCCCTCAATATCAAGTAGGGGATCAAGTCTGGTTATCCACCAAATATCTACCTCTAAAAGGGCCACGCACATTCAACCCAAGATACCTTGGTCCCTATTCCATCACTACCATAGTAAACCCAGTAGCGGTCAAGTTGGACTTGCCCCCGCACATGAAGATACATCCGGTCTTCCACGTCTCTCTATTAAAACCCGTGCAACCTCAAACCCGACTAACTAAATCTCCAAAACCTATCCTAGTTGATGGAGAACTCGAGTTTGAAGTCAAAAGCATTCTGGACTCCAAGATCTCCAAATCTAAACTATTTTACCTAATTGACTGGAAAGGCTACGGCCCCCAAGAGAGATCCTGGGAACCTGCTGAATATGTCCACGCTCCTCGCCTAATCAAAAGATTTCACCGAACATTTCCTGACAAGCCAAAACCCCCGGAGAAGCCCGGTTTGGGAGGGGCCTTGAGGGGGGGTACTGTCATGATCTCTGCTTCCAAAAGGTCAGGGTTTTCCCAACTCCCTTGGAAGCAGATCCATAACCCAGGTTCCGAGTGCCAACCAGTCCCAATTGGGACCTTTTGGACCCAGTCCTGGCGCCAGGGGCACCAGGCTCATAAATATGCCCAGTCCCAGCGCTGGAAGCGCCGGGCTCATAATGCTTGGGTGGACTTACCTGCAACAGACCATGCTGCTTACTTGCCTGCCAGTTGAGCCTCTGATCCTCTTCTGTTTGGAACTACTTTTCCTGTTGGGTGGGGCAGGAGCCACTCCCTAGATTCAGAACACTGGAACTCTTCTGGAAAGCAGGAACTCTTTTCTTACCTAGGCGTGGCTGTGGAAGGAGACACCTAAGCACTACAGGAGGCTATTTAAACCGCACCCGATGGATGAATCTTGCTTTGCGTTATTCTGCATCCTCTGCAGCAGAACGCTCATCGTGTCTTCTGCATCTGATCCTGGGCCAAGGAAAAAGGCTTACCATCCTGAATCCAGTCTTCAGCAACACCTATAAAGACAAGAAAGAACAGGTTAGCATTACGGTCTTCAGTGACAGCTCTTCACTTACCTGGTCCATCGGCTGTCACCAACTCCTCGCGCTGCATTCCGGCATCTGAAAGACAAAGGCTTACCTACTCTTCGTGAGAGTTGCTTCGGATTGGGTCAGGTCAACACTAGTAATGATTATAGAATGATTAGCAGATGGAAAACAAAATTCAGAAATTGAAAGCAAGAAATAGCTATTTTTACATGTGGTGAAATTGAGCCAAATGCGAAATCGCTGCAACTTTTCTGCGTGCGGGAAACGCGATTATGGAAAATCTATAAGGAATTGGAACGTTTTGGGTTCGGTTGAAAGCTGAGGATGCTGGCTTCAAAATGACATTTAAATTCCGTTTCTAGGACATACGGTTCAAAAGTTACAGAGGTTTTTGTGAGGGTAGATTTTTCACGAACAGAGTCAAGATTTCAAAATGAAAGATGCGCTTTAAAGATTAGGAACCAAGATGGACTTATAATAAGGAGCTATGAAAGTACAAGATACCCAACGGGACAACCACCAGAACAGGGCACCTTCCGCTCTGATTGCTGTGCGCCAGGACACTTGACTTTCTTCAGAAAATATCAGCGCACAGATGATTATCGCTACAATTATTACAGACTATATAAGGAGAAGAATTCAGGATGGACACAAGATTCTATAATGCAGTTCTGGATAGGTCGAAATGGATTGAATAGGATTACTTTAAACTAAGAGATGACTATGGACAGTTCTAGACTAAATACTCACTCCTATGGCTTTGGAATGGAATGGGCCTGTCAAAGATCTGGTCAAGGGTTTGGACTTCACTTGCCACCGGACAGGTCTCAGACACTGGGTTCTGCTCTCAGCAAGGCCCTCTGGTCTGCGCAGCCTCTTGGACTGGATCTGACGGGTTGGTTCTGGGTACAGCTCTGCTCTATGGGTCTGGATTTTGGTTCTAGCACGAGGTTCTTAGCTAGTACAGCAAAACAGCTAAACCAGGCTGTTGGATTTTGTGGTGCCCCTTGGAAGTTTATGGGTTAAAATCAGGTTTGCAAGGTTTTTAAAGGCCTGCTGAAAAGGGTAAAGCTTTTTGGATTAGGCCTCTGCTTCAGGGTTCTAGAGTCTGGTTCTAGAGTCTGGATCTGGAGTCTGGTTCTTCCTGCAGGGTGCTTCGCCAGGGGATCAGTTGATGAGTGAGAAAGTGTGTCTGTGGGTCCTCAACAGTCCCTATTTATCCATTTTCCAAAGTGGGTGGGGAGGCTGATTGTCTATGCCCAACCCTCTAAGGATCTGATAGGTCAGAGAATCCCCTGTCACCTCATTTGAGAAAGGAACAGTGTGTCATCATGTGTCAGAGTGATGCTGTCATTTACAACCTAGGGAAGAACCTCCCCTTTGCTTTTACTTAGAAAATCAATTTTTCCCAAAAAACATATTTCTAATATGCACACCTTGTTAATATTACATATACACATCACAGGTTAATTAAGGCATGTCTCTGTTCAAGTCCCATGTTCCTCTGAGTTTCGGTTCACAAATGACAGTTTTTTCGCGCTTTTGGTTGGTTACACATTTTCAGATTTGTACAATTTTTTACATATACATGCACATACCATCTGATCATACTTCTGTAATTTTTCATGTTCCTAGCACAACCACACTAGCTACAATATTAAAAACATTCGTGGTTCAGTCTCAGAACATCGCAGATTCCAGATTAGTTTTAAACTGTGAGCAAATTTTTCATTTTAATAATCTCTAAATTTCATATTTTTGTCAGTTCGGTACAATATTTTAGAAGTATTTTCCTTAAACATATATTTAATCCAATTTCAAATCCGCATTTTCAGTCCGGTCCGCCTCCAAGGTCTTGGCTGAGTCAGAGAGTCACATGGCCTCCTTCCTGCCAGAGCAGTTTCTATTGACGCCCCAAATTAGCATCTCCATTCAGCTCAAGGGAGCCCTTTGTCTGCACTCAGAGCAACAGGCCAGGGTGCCCCTCCCAGTTCCATTTCACACCAGCCTGCCAGTTTCTTAGCAGAGCACAGGAGAACAGATTCCTTTGTTTAGGGAGGAGGTGTGGAATGTGTTTGAAGCCCAGTGTGGGAAACTTTGGCTTTTAAACACCATGTCTGAAATTGTCTTGTCTTAAAATATAACTTACATTTTTAACCAATACATCAACCAATTTCTTACTTCAAGCCTTTTTAGAATATAGTTTTGAATTGTATCCACCTCTTAGGCTCTGATAGCAAGTCTTTCTTTGGCATAGTTTGAGTTCAATGTACAACTTTACACCAGGTTTTAAATCGCTGGCTTCTGA
The DNA here is from genome assembly GCF_040938575.1 of Ambystoma mexicanum. Lineage (NCBI taxonomy): Eukaryota > Metazoa > Chordata > Amphibia > Caudata > Ambystomatidae > Ambystoma > Ambystoma mexicanum. Next base: position 677,358,791 of record NC_090927.1, on the reverse strand, counting down.
CAGAGGTGAGTAACGGTACTACACCCATTTTTGACAGATTTCTTCCAGCTCAACCATCCTCAAAAGTGTACTTTGTTCATATAATATATACTTCTGTGGAGATTGTATTTATGCGGATTCTCGAAGTAGAATGATGTTCACCACCCAACAAGGAGGTTGGATCTTTTTGTGTGGTTTGTGAGCCATGATTTTTGCAATTTTGACAGTCAGGAAAAAACGGATTTTTAAAACAGCTCTCTGTTTCTTTTTCAATGATTTTGCTCTGTGGGCAGCCAAATGATGGGTTTTGGCAGTGGTCTCCTGTGTTACCACTGACGTAGGCAAAAGTGGATGGCGGCCTATTTTTCAGATTTGTACTGCGCAGTTTCTGGTGATTTTTAGCGAGCAGCATGCTTTCCGGCGGCCATTCTGATGTTTCTGCTGCAAGCAATGCCCAGTAATGTTGCAGGGCTTGGACTAGTGGGTTGAAACATTTGTTATACCTGATTGTAAAACCTCATCTTTTTCTAGTACTCTGTGTATTAATTGCGTAGCTGACATATTTTGAAAGTGGGTTCCAGATTTCAAAATGTGTGCAACTCCGTATCATAGGGTTGCTAGTTCTCTTTCAAAGAGTAGGTGGAATATGTATTCCACATTTTATCTAAATCTGGGATCTTGAGAATACATTCGTAATGAGCGGTATTCTGATGCCGTAATCTGAGTGGGTCTATCATCGTATCTTCCGCCTTTGCCAGTAGGAAATAGCAGTGGAAAAGCACGTGCTTCTATACTTTTTTCCCATATGCTCATTGGTGACCCTTTGGTTTGTCACATTTGTTAAGTTTCTAGTGAATCATCTATGCTTTCATTGGAATGCAATGGATGAAGTGTGTAATGGTCTAAAAGAGTGGATACTGCAGCAGGATGCAGAAGTTCAAATGGACCAGTTTCTGATGACTCTTGAATTATTTCAGTTGTTTTCCTTAAGCTTTCTTCAATATTTATTTCTTTGTAGTATTCGTTATTGTCTTTCAGATATTGCAAGGCTTGTCTAACTTTATGTAAGTCCACCAGTTGTTGCCAAATCTTTTTGTCTTTTGTTGGTACACCATTTACCAAGACAATTAAAGAATGCTCTATTGGACGTTGCACTCCTAGAGTGTGTACATTTTCTGTCAGATCTAATTGCAAATAAACTACTTTGCCACAAATGCCTTTCACCAATTCAGAGGGAGGTAATTTTGCTGTTTTTGGTGGAAGGCGTATTATTGCTTGAAATGGGTGAACTGTTTGAATTATGATGCTCTCATACAAATTGAGCTGTTGCAGGTTTTTTTTAGTGGGAACAATTCCAAATTATTTGTGATAGCACATGAAGGAGTTTGGTTGTTGTCCAGTTTTGTAGTGCAGTAACTGCAACATATTAGGGTTTCACTTATTTGGTATTTGTTTTCTGCTAAAAGGTAGAGAGCTAATTCAAACCATTTGGAATCTTCATTGGGCCTCATTACGAGTCAGGCGGTACCCTGCCGGTTTCTCTGGCTCGGTTACCGCCGGACTCGTATTACCATTCCGCCTCTGTGATTCCTGGAATTACCGGGGCAGTACAACCCTGGTGACCTGGGAATTCCGGAGGTGGAATTCAGCAAATCTCCATTCCCGTTGATTCCCATAGGACTCAATGGGAATGGGGACCTTGGAAACACCGGCACCATCTCGTAATGCAGGCAGGCGGTGTTAAACACGCCAGGTCAGACCTGGTGGGAATGACACCTCCGCCTGCAGGACACCGAATCACCCGGTATGGAAACAACGGTGGTGGCGGGTTTAATGCCACTGTTATTTCCATACCGGGTGACCTGTAATGAGGCCCATTGTCTTCTATTTTGTATGTTACGTCTATAGTTTTTGTGTTCCTTTTGTTAAACGTTCTGCGGCAACACACACACATGGTTTGGTACTTCAGCCGATGCAATTTTAAATTTTAGTATTTCTTTTTTGTATGTGTGAAATAGAAGGTTGCTATGTGCAGAATTGTTGCTAGTATGTTCTAAAACTATTGCATTTTGTAAGTGGCTTTCACTTCCAAAATAATTTCTCTGGATACGGTCGGTTTCTTCTTGTACGTATTTGGGTGTACCATGTAGAAGAGTGTTATTTAAATTGGCTGATTCTAAAGCTGAAATTTTAGCATAGTACAGTTTATACACTAGATTTCTTACATTTGAATGATGCATTGATATTCTTTTGATATCATGGAAGGTGCTTTTGCAAATAGGTCCTGAAATGCAGGCTAATGAATGTCCTTTTAGTCGTGTGTATTTGCGCACTGGACAGATATCCATATTTTGCAGCACTTTCATTTTACTTTTGTCTTTACCTTTCACATACTGATTGAGGAACTGACGTAAAGATTTGAAAGATTTGTTAGGAATGTCACACATTGACGTGTACGGCCATTTTTATACTGGACGGTCTGGTTCAGTCGAATGGAGAGGCAATTCTGAGTTTTCAGGGGATACATTTGTAAGCAGTGTTTCTTGTTCCATGATGGTATTATTGATTTTTTCATACCCTCGTCCACTGCTATGGATGGCAATTGTGTTTGTTTGATTTTGTTTGTATGCTTCTTCATTAAAATATGGTTCTGTGGTTGTTGTGTGACTCCATTCACCTCCACAAATATTTAAGTAGTTATTTTTGTTGACATTCCGTTTATTGATAAGTTTCTTTTGTAGTTTAGTACTTAGTTTTGTTAGTGGTTTCATCCTATTTAACACTAAAATAAATAACTCCCTTTTGAGAAGGATTGCACTGTCTACGAGAGCTTGTAGGATTAATTTTCTACGGTAGGTTTTAAGGGTTGAGGATGATTTCGGTCCTGTTCTTATTAGATTCTGAAGGACTCTGGCGAAAGTTTATTGCTAAAATACATTTTTTACTATGGGTTCTTGTTACTTTATCAGGATTAATAGGAGCATTGTTAGCAGTACGGGTAGCTGATTTTTTGTAAAGCGTTTTCTGTTTCGTGCCACATTTTGATAGAGGAGCCACAGTTTCAGCAGTTGAAGCTTCCTTTGTTTCGCTAAACAACTGTATTAGCTGTTTTGTTCCAACGTTCTCTACAAACTCTGCTACAGATGGATGCTTACTTTGGACAGTTTTATTTTCATTTGCTCTATTTCTGCGTTCCTTTCTACGGACTTGCTTTTTGGTAGGCATTCTTTGGTGTACGTGTGTGTGTGCATGCGTGCATGAGTTTGATGGGCAAGCTCTTTGTGGTGGTGTGTGAATGTGCATTTGGCAGTTACAATGAGTTGGGAAGGCTATTTTTCTGTTTGTATACTACTACACTGTGCTTCAGATGAGAGAACAAAGTGAGCTAGTGGTGAGGAGAAGCATTAATAGTAAACATAATGGTATAAAATTGAAACAGCTATTTGTTTTCTAGTACTAACATTCTAAGGCTTCTGTATGTTATTTGAGTTCCAAAAACACAGGGATTTGTGAGCCATTCTGCCTGTTATTCTTCCTTTAATAAATGGGGATTTGTGGGTAGAATGGTTCAGAAATCAATGTTTGTTTTGGTGCGCAAATTAAATAAATAACCCACACAGTCTCTGTGAGGAACAGTAAGAATATAAAGGTAGTACTGTACTTACTTTTTTTTTGCCGAATTACCAGGTTTCTTCAAATATGTCGTTTGCAGTGTAGATGCTGTTGATTTTCAGGAGAGTAGTCTTCACTGCAATTGTAAAAAGAAGAAGTTAGTAACTTTGTGTGTTTAAAGCAGTGATGTTACTGTAGACGTTAATTTTGCATCTTTCATTGGAGTATTCTCCTTTGATATCTCAACACAGTGCATGTGTGCATTTCACTTCACTATGTGCTGCCTTAGTATGTTATTTGCAGTATGTTAGTTGAACCTGATTCGCAAATGAGTAAAATTTTTAGTTTATGAAAATGCCTTGTTTTTTTTAAGCTGTGTTGTCCATAGCAGAGAGGTTTGTAAGTGATAGGTCATTATAGTAGATGGGAAAAATTTCACTAGTTTCATATCATAAGTACGAATACGAAAAATCGGGAGACCCTCAGAGGGAGATGTCACCACAGCAATCGGGAGCGTTTATTTTTCTCATACGATCGCATTGGAAGTAGCATTAATGTAGGCGGTACACAGTAAAAAATTGTGACATTTTCTAATGGAAAATCGAGTTTCACGCTAAATAGGGAGGGTTGTTACGTATGTATAGGTTATTCGGGAGACAGTAAGAAGTAGTGCGGTTTGTCAATGTAAAATCGGAAGTCTTGCACTTAAAGGGTGAGCGTTGGTATGTATTGGCTATGCAGATTTAGTGGCATTAATTTGTTTAAATGAAATCATAAGGGTTGCACATGTTCTCTGATTAAAATATGCATACCTGTACTTTATACTCATGCATGTGTGCATGCATGGAGCTGTATGTAGAAATCTGCGACACTTGCACAGTAGTTTTTGAAGAAGGTGCTTTGCAATGATACGCGACTTGCATTCAGAGTGATCAATAGTACATTTGAAGTGCGAAAGTTTGATGACAGAGTTAGATGTAGAGATGTTGAATGTGATTGGTGGATGGTTGTGTGACTGCTTAGCTGTGTCCAATGAGGGAATGAATTCGTGAGTGATGTGGAAAGGGTAGAAGGACTGGCTCAGAGTTACGTGCCGCACGTAGACAGCGCTTGTCCGCGGGTAGGGCGTGCCACATACGGGGTTCTACAGCAAATCCAGCATGGAAAGGGGACTGTAGGCATCAGCCAATCACAATTGTTTTCTTAATAGATTTGTTTGTACTGTGAAATATGTAATAAGTAGCTCATAAAACCCATGTATTACATAATTGCATTACTATAGACAAAACACAAAGACACAAGAACACATACCAATATGGGTATATACAGGGAAAGTGAAGTTAGCAAAAAAGCATAAGTAGTAGCAGAAACAATTCATAACTTAACTGATTAGTTTCATGCAAATAAATGATTGCTCTGTTTCAAAGCTGCTATTTACCCTATGTATATGTATCACTTGATGTGATTGGACCCTAAGGAAAGTAGTGTGAGTACAATGTATACAAATATGACCATATACAGGGAAAGTACAGCCATAAAAAAAAACAACAGAACTGTCAGAAAGTGCTCATAAGTCTAGTGATTATCTTTATGCACAAAAAGGATTGCTGTCTTTCAAGCTTGTGTTTTCCCATATGTATATGTTTCATATGATGTGACTGTACTCTAAGGGAAGTACTGTAAGAACCTACTAGAAGGATACGTCTACAAATAAAATAAAATTCTTAGTTTCTGACTGTTACTGAAGAAAACCATGTGGCCTAGATATGTCAGCAAAAGAAAAAGTTAGTGAGCCAGACATGTGATGTCATTAGTGATGTCATCAATGACATTTGTGATGTCATCTTTGATGTCCTGGGTGTTAGTCTTAGCAGTGTATGGTGGTGGCGCGAGTAATGGTTGCTTAGCTTACCATAACTGGCGAATTTCAAGGGTTTTTCGGTTTTACTGGGAACCATAACGTCCCTTTAACAAAGTTTTTTCACTGAATTTCATAGGTTTTTAGTAGCGCAACTTAACCATAACGTCCCTTTAACAAAGTTTTTTCACTGAATATATATATATATATATATATATATATATATATATATATATATATATATATATATACGGCAGTGAACAAAAACAAAGGGGCTACACATGTGATGTCATCAGTGATGTCATCAATGACATTTGTGATGCCATCTTTCATGTCCTGGGTGTTAGTGTTAGCAGTGCACAGTGGTGCGGGCAGTTATGGTTGCTTACCCTACCATAACTGGCGAATTTTTACTTTGAACCATAATGTCACGTTTGTAAAGTTTTTTTAGTGAATTTCACAGGTTTTTAGTAGCGCAACTTAACCATAACGTCCTCTTAGCAAAGTTTTTTTTAGTGAATATAAATATACATATATACTTTAATTAAGCACACCAATAGGCAACATAACTGTACTACAAAGCACAAACAAAACCCCATCCCCATGGAAAGAACACAGAACATGCAGAACGTAGATGTAGAAAGCCCTCTTGGTAATGCTGCAGGGGTGGCTACCTCCTGCTATGGCAGCCTAATTAACTATCAAAGGCTCATTTGATTGGCCCTTTCCCTTTGTATAAGCTCTGCTGCTGGTGGCAGCCTTGCATACTAATCAAAGTTTAATTCACAGGGGCTTTGTTGCTCCTTAGTAGGATAGTCTCATGGTACCTTGGGGCAAGATGTACCTGTTCCCTGAGCTGGTTTGAGGACTCAAAGGACGCACAATATCCATGCCTGGTCTCTCAAATGTCCGCCCAACCACGGCTAGTGGAATGAAGGGGGCCTTTGTTGCACCACCTGGCTTGCCATAAGCGTGGCAAGTCGGGCAGGATCGGACAAATTTCTTAACCTTTACGCCAAACTGCTGCCAGCAAAAGTGCGCAGACAACCGGTCCGATGTCCTAGTCACTCTCAAGTGACACGCTAAAGGAATTTGGTGAACCAAATCCAAAAGGAACTTTCTTTGGCACTGGGGAATCCCCAACCTTCTCGTGCCCTCGACCCTCAGTGTCTTTTGGCTCACTGTACAGGAGTCCATCCTCCCAGTACACTTCGAACAGTCCAGGGGCCTCGCCCTTAGCCTGCCCCTCTGCCTGCTTCTGCAAACCCACCAGAGTGGGGCCCTCTTTCTGGGCTGTGAAGAAGTCAGTCTGATCTGGGCCCCCAGCTGATGCAAACTCATCCTGATTGGGCAGGTCCTTCAGATCTGCACCCACCTGGTCCTCCACCACAGGTTCCTGTGCTGCACCAGGCAACTCTGAAGTCACTGAGTCCCCTGATACCAAGGTAGGGTCCTCAGTGACTAGTGGTCCCTCTCCCGCAGAAGTAGGTGACTCAGCAGTCTGTGGTACTGGACTACGGGCTATCGGACACAACAGTCCTTCCAACAATCCCCCTGGAAGCATTCCAGGCCCTAAGGCTCTGAGAATCTTCAATCTGGCAATCTCTTTGGCCCTCAATCGGGTAGCCTCTGCAACTATCTCGGGATCAGGAATATCATTACCAAACAGACATGGGATAGGGATGGAGTCTTTCACCGCTACACGCGCTGGGTCGTTTCACCTCGTCAGCTGAACTCTACTATCGCCAAAGGGCACTTACTCTTTACGTCAAACCCACTGACGCTACAAACAGGTCCATCAATATAATGGCCTGGCTGTACCCACTGCTGGATAACAGCAGTGACGCTAGCCGCGGTGTCGCGGACCGCAGGAGGTTTGTGTCCATTGATATACACATTTCTAAATAGAGTTGAGTATTATTGGGAACTGGGATCTCTTCTGGAGACCCAGTACCATTCCCCCTCAGTGTAACCAATCCTCATTCGGCCACTCCTTGGCCGAATGAGGATTGGTCCTTCTCTAGGAGCGGAAGTCCTCCTCCAGGGGCCCCACACTAATGATGACTTCTTCATGAGTCCAACTTTCACTATGTCTTGCTTGGGTAAGCCCTTGAAAGCAAGATCCCCTTTCCCAGGGCCCAGCTCCTTACACACAAAACAACCTTCAGGTGGTGAGAATGCAGGTGTCCCAGTGTTAGGGGTCCCTGCACTCTTCTTTTCAGTGTGTGCAGCTCAACTAAAGCTTTGGGATTTCCCTTCAATCTTTTGGGGACATGACTTCGAAGAGGATTGTTGTGGACTGTTGTCCTTCCCATCCTTGTTTACTTTTGAATACTTCACTCGCCGAACTGCCTGCCACCTGATAACCGCAGCTCTCTCCCATCTTCAACTCTGTTGCAGAAGCTGCAAAGTGCCCTAAAACTGATTCGACCCTGTCAAGCACCAAAAACATCTACAAGCACAAGGTACATTGTGGTTCTGTCTCACTGGCCCTTCTCCAAAGGCCCCTAGTGACATTTTATGACCCATTGCTCCCTTTGTGCTGAAACCAAGTATACTTGAACTATTGCGATTAATTACTTTACCGACTACTCCTGTCAGTATCCAGCGTGCATCCCTTTTCCTTCTTGAAGCTGCCTGTCCTCTGCATTTATAATGACATTTTCATACAAATACCGTCCTTTTTTGTTTGTAATTAAATTGATTGAAAAGAGTAATGTACTATAAATAAGCATGTCATATTTTTGTCATGTTATTTTTCATGTTTTTTAAAATTTAAATATCCACAAAAAACATTTCCCCCAAAAATATAATAATTTCAAAAATAGATATTTCAACATACACTTTTTTGTGTTTGGCCATGGGTCCTAATAGCTTTATAAAGACCTCCCCCTCAGGCCATACCGTCGTTATCACCCCTCATACCTTGTTAAAAGGCCAAGCGTACTCCCACTACGGCCCACCTGCGAGGTCTATAAAGCTATATTAAAACATGTTTAAATGCATTTAAGGGAGGCACCTCTGCTTCTTTTCCATAGAGTAATACACGTTTGGAAAATTGTTGGGGCCACTTTAGAATGTTTACCTCCATCTTTGAGGCAGAGATAAAAATAGGCAGACTTTCAGCTAAGAATTCGGCCTGTAATATCACATGCATTATTACAATGGAATGGCACTGGTCGTATTTGAATCATCCCTTAATTTGTCGGACAGTAAATTTATCAATGTTTGAGGAATACCGCCAGATTTACTTCTACGGCCACTTAGTTCAAAGAGTAGAAGAGAGTTATGCTGGGAATGGCCTCCCTCCCCGTTGGTATTGCAAAAAGCATTACATGGAAATTTGAATTCCTATGAGATGCAGGTTTCAGGTGTACCATAACTGATGGAAAGATATTTAATTGAGGCTACATGAAGATAAAGTGGCAGCAAATATGTTTAATGCATTCTGGACAGCGGAATAACCTAAAGAGTCCCATCCATTATCTCCCTGTACTTTTCAGGCCACTGTTGGATTAGATAAAAAGAATACAGTCCCACCTCATCAGTTCCAGATGTCCATAACCCTTGTCTAGGGTGCAAGCACATTGCTGCAATAGCTCTTACATGGTTAAAGACCAGTCCACTAAGGACTCTGGCTTCCACAGACCAACCTTCTGTGAATTTCTGTGATCTGCCAGAACACCATTCGTATATCCATTCCTTGTGCTACTGTCATTGATGGCTGTGCATGTTGGCAACACCGAAAGGGGACCTCCAGTTGACTGGAATAAATGCTAATCAGAGTCCTGACTGGAACATTTCCCCTACCAACCATAGACACATTCAGTGGTATGGCAGAGGAATGGTTGTTGCAAAGAAAGGCACAGGTGCGCAAGGATCCTACAGTCATTATCAAACTGTATAAGTAGATACGTGTACCACAGGAGAGCTTCTAACATCTCCTTCCTCTGGCCTTCACTGCCAAGTGCAAGCGATTCTGATGACAATTTAAGAAGTGATCGTAAAAGCTGCGTAATGAAGGTGGCCTGACACCAGCATTACATTACAGCTCATTTTGGAATAGCTGTAATGTAAATTTGATGTGTAAAAGTCATGCGTAAGTCTTATACGTACTGAATTTACATTAGACCTCATTTTCATTCATTTGTATGGTGGAAAGGATGTGCATATTGTAAAATGCGAATCAGCCCTGCCCCTCGCCCCTTTCTCTACGCCATGTCCATACGCCAGCATTTACGGCAGCATGACATTTGTATGCTGGCGTAAATGCTTCGGGGTCCTATGGAATGTCTGCATTTTACACCAACAAAAAGAAGACAGATTCCATAGGAGTTAGCATGCAGGTGGAATGTCCAAAACGTTAAAGGAAATAAAAGGCTGTGAAAATTCTATTAGCATGGAGAGCTGGTCATTTTTAGTGTCATTACTCTTGTCATTTGCTCAGCACTTAGTTATTGACACACACTAGAGAGCATAACACTGTGGAATGGGGGTAGCAAAATATACTGTCAATTGCACTTAGCATTTAAGCATATGTCACTCCAAAGATTTCCTAGCCAGCATAATTGAATTAGATTATGATTTTGCTGCATTTAAGAGAATTAGATTGTGTCCCTTTGCATTTGGCAAAGCTTTTGTTAGTTGTCGAGTTTGTGGCTGAAATGCCAGTTAGTGCAAGCGTTAAGAGGGTAAATATTAATAATTATTAACATAAAGGCCACCTGCCACCTCAGCCAGAGCCCCGCCATTTTGAACTAGGACCAGTTAAGAGTTGGTAGCTTTCTGTCATTCAGGGAACTACGCCACATTTCTGAGCTACTGTCCTACTCGTTTAATTAGATTGTATTGCTGCTTCCCCCCAGCGAGTGCTCAGATGACCAAGATCCCTAGAGGAATGGGGAAGTGCTGCACAGATAGTAATTGATGTTGCAAGATCCAGCAGTCCATAGGAGTTTTGAGTAGAATGCATTGTAAGAGTTGTATACCTGACATTAGATTAGAATACTAATTGTGAAGGGCAGATCTGGTGAGAACAAGGCCTTGTATCGAGATATTGCCAAATTACTGAATCAAGTTGCAGTCGCACTGCCCTCTAGGGTATACAGGACGACTGAGTCTATAGTAGAAAGGCTTGGTAGCACAAATACATCTGAGAAATTAATTTCCTAAGAGTAGAGCCTCAGCTGAGGTTTTCATGAAGTCATCTGGTTCACAGGAGATGGCTAGAAGGATGTGTACTAGGGAAAGCAACATGTTTCAAAATGGGAGTTGCAAAAAGTGTTGCAGGGTAATATGCCACAAAGGTCTTGGAATTGTCTGATATTACCAAGAGTTTGTGATGATTGGAAAGGATGTTGTTTGTTTAATATGTTGGTCACACTGTTCGCACCTCCAACATGATTGGTTTGTTTCGGGAGCATGTACATCATGAGTTACCTGAAGTTGTTCTGGCCAATATTAAAAGGCCAATTATTGCAACAGTGTAAACCGAAGAGAGTGATGACTCATGGAACGTAAATTATTTTGATTAACTTCCTTTTAAAGGACTTCAAACAATATGAGATGAGCAAAGGGTCAGTGTAAACTACTTAGTAAAAATTCATATTCTTTATTTTGACATATACATACTTTCTAAAAGCAATTTAAGAGCAATACTCAATGAATCTAAATTCATTCTTTAACATACTCTAGATGTCAAAAACTGAATAATATATACATTTAATCAATTTAATGTACAACAGGTGATCTCGAGATAAAGTGCATAAATCGCATGTGCAACTGTGCATACAATTTCTCAAAATTACTAAGCAAATCTAAAATATTCACTTTAGAAGAGAATATGAAGAAAACCTTTTTTAAAAAGTATTTAAAACCTTTTTTTTGCCATTGTAAGGCTCAAGAATACATAAGGCATTAAAGTAAATGCCGACTATAGGGATCAAAGTGGAATGTAGATGTAGGCAGACTTCTCTAACTATAATTTCTAAATTTCCCTTATCTATAGTTTCAACAAAGAAACATCTGGGGCCCCTGGTGGCGACTGGTGCCCGTCTTCCTCTGGACTTGAGAGATGGTCAGATGTTCCCTCCTGTTATTACACTCACCATCCCATGGTGTATCTTGATAATGCCATTTAGTTCAACTCAAGGGGCCAAACGGATAGGCGCTGCTTCATCCGTGGCAATGGTATCTGGGCACTGTTACTTGACAGAACGGAAATCGTTACAACATACAAATGCATATTAACAAAATTATTTTTTAAAAAAGGGTTACAAAAGAGGTACAGTGCAATGCCGAAACAGGGGCAGCTTTACCTGAGTAGTGAAATAAAAAGTGCAATTGAGGATGTGAAAAGCCGTCCTGTGTTACAGATCAGGACACAAAGCTTCAGCAGGCTAGGAGTCACCAGTATTGTTGTCTAGTGTTACAGATCTAAGCGACTGTCCTGGTGATGGGGGGCAAATTGTTTGGGCAGATTAGTGCCAGTTGTTTGGGCATTCAGGGAGGCTAAGAGCAAAAAAGGGACAATAGGATCTTAGCGCATCTGAGAGAGGAGCCAGGTTTTTACCTTGTTTCTGAAGGAGAGGAAGAAGGGTTCCATTCTGAGCTCAAGGTGTAAAGAATTCCATGCCTTGGCTTCCATGACCGGGAAACTAGATCCACCAGCTTTGTGTTGTTTAAACTTTGGGATGTAGGTCCTTGTGAGTCTGGAGGATTGCTTTCTGGAGATTTTGTCTACTAAGTATTTGGGTGCTAGTTTGCGATTTAATCAAAGTTTTATCTCTTGAATGATTGTATCCATTTATCCATTTGTCGCTGCCTACTTTTGCAGTCTTGTGGCTTAACTCTTTTGTTTCTTTTGTCGTTACTCCAAACAGATATCTTTATATTCTTTTGTTCTTTGTAAATCCTCAGTCACATTCAGCCCGTAATCCTTCCAGGTTTGAATAAACTAGCAAGAAACAGCCACATAGTGATTTGCAGCATCCATAAATTGCAACAATTACATTGATGCTGTTTAGCCAATCAAAACAGCGTATTTTTGCTGACTGCACAATTAGGTCATTCGTAGGGGGCTGTACTCATATGGTCATGGATAGTTTACTGACCAATGGGTCAAGTTGTATAGGTTGTGTATAGGTTGTGTTTAGATTCTTGTATAGGGGTTAGCCAATAGGGAATGTGGGATTAATCTGTACTTGATATGTTTTAGAAATGTTAATTTTGCTGTTTATGTCTATAAAACCTGTAATCTAATATTGGTGCATTGAAAGTGTGTTAAAAGTGTTTTCAGTTTTTCAGTTCTACGGAGCTGACTGACCCTCCTGGCCATATTTGCATGTAATAAACCCTGTTTTTATTGCAAAATGTGCATTCTGTTATTGATTACTATTGCTTTTTGGGCCTACTGTACATTTTTGTAACCCTGATGTGATTTCCAGGACCCACAAGAGGCTGGGAGCTCTCGCACCACACACCCTGGGTTGCAGCACCTACATGTATTGATCAGTCCATGTGCACACCATGAGGAGCTTTGCAGGTGCCATGTTTCTCTGAAGGCCTGCCTGATTCCTGGAGCAGGGTGTGGTGCCCGTATATGCAGATAATTGAGGGGGACACAGCATCAGAGGACCTCAGAGAACACCTAGAATGTGAGAGCCCGTTTGTGGAAAGAACATGAGGGGGAATTACCATTTTTTGTTATTGTGTGGTGTATGAGTGAATAAAGAGAGAATGGGAAGCCCCTCGAAGACGCGGGAAGACAGCATTGTGAAATAGTGTATGAGGTTTGATTAGTAGTAAGGCAATGCTCCCCTGCCATGGGGAAAGATGACATTGTAAACAGAAGTGAAGAATTGAAGTGGAATAGCTCCTCTGTAATAGGGGAAAGACAACTCTGTGTTTGAAGTGACAGTCCTGGGTGGAAAGGACCTGGTATCCCACCGCACCAGATTAAAAGGGACGTGAGGAGGGTTGAGTGCCCTCCTCTCGGGAGGAGACAGGGGAAGGGTCTACACCATTGTGTAAATAACTGTTTCTTTATTATTGTGTTGTTAACAGTTATCCTGGCTATTGCTAGCCCACTGTGTGAACAGGGTCTTTTTTGTAGTGGTGGCATTAGTAGAAGTGTGTGAAGGGGTGGGGATTACATTCTGCATTGTTTGAGGGTGAACCAGTTTTGTTAATTTGTTGTAGCAGTTGAGGGAAGGTGCCGCCAGAGCGGTGACCGTGAGATTGTATTTTTGTTCTAAACACAGTTGGATTTGAGAAGGAGTATGGGTACTCCATTGGAGCATATGTGTAAGACGCTCTTGCAGTAAAAGGACACAATCTTGAAATACCAGCATGAGTGAATTCAGGGAATGGAAGGCAAAATGTTTACATCTTTGTCCGAGGGGGCACGCATGATAAAGCTTTACTAGAACATATGTATACACAGGTGTTGTCAACATTTAAAGGGGAAAAATTGAAAACCAGACAGGTATGAACATTTCAAAAACCATCTCACCTTTAACTCTACTTGCAGAGAAGGGTTACAAGGTAGACAAAGACAAATTGCAAAATGGCCAGAAATAGGTAGTGTACCTGGGACAAATAATATCATCAGCAGGGAGAAGAGTAACCCCAAAAAGAATAGCAACAGTTCAAAACACACCACAGCCAACAACAGCCAATCAGATGCAGCAGTTTCAAGGATTGTGTAACTACCATAGGGGGTGGATATTTGACTATTCCACCTACACCAAACCCCTACTGCAAGGTCAAAAGGAAGCACACAAAATAAAGGGACCCCTTGTCTGGACAGATGAGATGACCAAATCCTTTCAGTAACTTAAAAACGCCATAAGTAATACACCGGTTTTAGCAACGCCAGATTACAGCAAGCAATTCTTTCTATTCTGACATTCAAATGGTCAAGTGAAGATGGCTGTCCTCACTCAGCAGACATCAATAGGACACAAGCCCTTAGCTTACTACAGTGGACTGTTATACCAGGGTTATTTTGCATGCAAGCAAGCATTAGCAGCAGCTTCTTTCACAGTGCAGATGTTCCTCTACAATCACAACGGGTTGCCCAGTCACATCATATGTGGAACATGCAGTTTTCACCACCTTAGAGAAATCTAAGTCCACCCTTACCACACAGAGAGCATCAGGATGTGAGGTGATCCTAACAAACTCCTCCATTCACATTGTCAAATGTCACACAGTCAATCTTTCAACATTCATTGCAGAGCCCGTACAACCAGATGATTCAGTACATGATTGCCCAACATACAAAGGGACTACAGATGAGGGTACCAATGTCAGGGAGGATGCACTTGAGGAGGGGTAAGTGCTCTTCATCGATGGGTCATCAACGATTGCTCAGAGCACAGGCAAAAGGCACATAGGTAAAGCAAACGTGAGCCTTATAGATGAAGAGTACGAGTTAGTGGTACAAAATCGATTGCCCTCACATTACTACGCACACGCGGCATAACTCATAGCCCTTGTGGAAGCATTACAAATGTCTAAAGGATGTTATGTCACAATATACTCAGACTCTGCATATGTCACCTCCACAGTGCATTCAGGGTTATCTAGATGGCACAGGAGAGGGCACAAAAAATCTGATGGTGCACCCAGGAAGCATTACTTTCTATATTGATTGATGCATTAGCTCTTCCATCAATAGTTGTGGTGGTGAAATTCACAGCCCATACAATGAATGCGGGCCCAATTGCTTATGGCAACAATGCAGCAGATAACGCAACAAAAGAAGCAGCATACCTAGAAGTACTAGATCACACAGCATCCCATGAAATAGCATTTCAACAGGTACAGCTGCAGTTCCTTAAAATACAATCCCCCTCACTCAGATTATCAAACTGCAGGGATGAATCCCACAGCAATAGGAGGATTTATGGATCAAAAGAGGGCATTCCCTATCCCCCACAGATTTCATTCAGAGACTGAACATTACAGGAAAAGCTGTGATGCCCCAGGAATTGCTTGTGGTTGCCCTTGAGTAATGTCATCACCCTTCATAAGCATCCAAGCAGTACAGCAGATGACCTGCAGGAGGAGTAGTTTGTTCCAAACCTCCAGGAAAACATAGATAATTGCATGGCATACTGCACCATATGCCTTCATACGCATTCAATCAGTACAGCAGCTGACCTGCAGGAGGAGTAGCTTGTTCCAAATCTCCAGGAAATCATAGATAATTGCATGGCAAACTGCACCATATCCACTTGTACTGTACAAGCCAAACCCTCAAAACACTGAATGCAACACTGCCCCGCCCCACAGGGCCTCTTCAGCAGCTCCATATAGATTACATCAACATGGTTAACAGATGCAGTAACTTTGATATTTATTTGTTGTGGCATGTCCATTCTCTCACTGGCTTGAAGCATGTCCATGTGTCCATGTGTGCACCCTGATGTGAAATTGGCAGTAAAGTTTTTGGTATGAGAAGTATTTGGTATGAGAAGTATTTCCCTAATGAGGAATATGTGATGTCCTGAGGTCAGACACCAGAACACACCTTTTTAATTCACATTTTAAAGAAATCACTGCACCCATTATGTTCCGTATATCACCACACAACCCGACAGGATTGTAGAACACCTCAATGGTCTGATGAAGCAATGCATAACAAAAATCTGTAATTCACTGAACAACAATGTGTTAAATCTTTCTCTTTCATTGTTCACCCTTAAGAATTAGCCAGGTAAAGATCACCATCTTACACCACATGAGATAATTAAAGAGTGGAGTTTGCATAACTCACTCACACCTGCATGCACAACCTCTGATGCCCACAATTCTGCACACATTTTAGGAGACGAGTTTGAGGTATATCTTAGGTCCTTAACGAAAGCTGTCCATCTTCTCTTCCACTAGGTTGGATACAATCCAAGAGAGCTAGCACTGAAAGAAACAGAGGAACAAACAGCACAGCAGGACACAACATCTCAACAGCAGCAGCTTTTATCCATTGATAAAGTGTTTATAAGGAACTTCAGCAGAAAATGAAATGAACCACGCTTTGAGGGCCCGCTTACTGTCATCTATGCCATGCCCACAGCAGTCGGTTGCAGGCAGGAAGACGTAGATCCACTTGAGCTACACCTGGAAGGTCCCCAGAGAGATGCTTGCCACCCTGCAGCAGGAGGAGGAGTAAAAAGACCAGAAAAAGATGAGTAATTATAAAAGTTATTTGAATTTTCTGAACTCAATACACACCTTTGGGTGGATGGACAATAACATTTCTTTACCTGTTCCTAGGACAAAGGACAGAGTAAAAAGTATAATGATGTGTGTTATTTTTCTGTTCTGTTCTCTCTCTCACTCTCTCTCTCTCTTTATGGTAGAAATGACAATGTTGTTCTCTACGGGTGGGTTTAACAATGATACTAACCATACATATACACAAATGAATAGTAGTGTATCCATGACCCAAATAAAATGAGAAATCTCATGTAGGGGTTTATTGAGACAGTGATATGAGACAGACAACATGTGGTATAACCAGATGAGGGTGGTGGGAAGAGAAAGATCAAGCTATTATTGCTACGTATGCTCCCTAATCCCCCATGCATCAAGCATGCCCAAACTATTCATACCACAAGAGGTGCCACCAGAGAAAGTGCACTGTTTATTACACCATGCCTTATGTAGGGTGAGGGGGCTACTGCAGGGACACAAGGCCCAAGCGCAATTGGTAGAAGTAGACACTGCATACATAGATAATTATATAAAGTAAGGAGACGGCAGGCAAAGCAAATTGTAGAAACATTATACTAAACTATCACACAGCAGGGGACAAGAAAGGGGGTTGTCTTCATGCTACCACCCCTGATCAAGTGTCCTGAAAAAGAAGGGCAGGAACGGCTTCAGTGCAAAACAATACCTCAATTACAGATGGAAGGTGCAGTTTATTATAAGGATGAGTGGGCCGCGGGACTAATCGGGTGCAAAGCAGGAGGGCGGGTTGGACTATCAAAGGCTACAGTGATGTGGATGAACAGGACTTGCTTTGATGTTTTTGGGCAGAACGTGAAGTCTGCCAAAACACAGAGAATGACACGGGTTTTCTTGTGTTTCAGAGGAAAATAGATTTATATTAGTATTCAGAAATCCTTCCGCAGTCAGATGGTAAACTAAACAAGCATTGACAAAGCCAATAGTTTTGACTTTTGTACTTACTTAATGCATTTTGAATGACAGCACAGGGAGGAAGAAATGACAGCAGAGGGGGGGATTTAAGGGCAGCACCGGGGTGTGAGAGAAGCACTGTTAGGGGAGGAATGAGAAATAAATGACGACACAAGGAAGAATAAAACATTCAATAGATAGGTAGGCCAGCAACAGTGCACAGGAGCATTGCACAACATATGCAGGAAGGAGTGTCAGCGCAAATGACAGGAAGGAGTGACATGGTAAAGAGGGAAGGAGGTACATCCCAAGAAGAAAGGAGCAACAGCGCAAAGGGGAGGAGTGACAGAGCAAGGGGAAGGCGCAACAGCGCAAGAGGGGAGTAATAGCATAAGGGAGAAGGAGTGACAGCGCAAGGGGAAGGAGCGACAGTGCAAGGAGGAAAGGAGGCACAGCACAAGGGGGAGGAGGGACAGCGCAAGGGTAGACAGTGAAACAGAGGGAGGAGGGCCAACACAAGAGCATGAGAAGGAGGGGCAATGCAAGGGAGGGAGGAGGGGCAGCACAAGGCATGGAAAATGGATAAATCAAGGAAGGCAGGAGGAAGAGTGCAAAGGGGGAAAGGAGCAACTGTGTAAGAGAGGGAGCAACAGCACAAGGGGGAAGGAGCAACAGCACAAAGGGGAAGGAGAGACAGCACACGGCGGAAGGAGCAACAGTGCAAGTGGTGGGAAGGAGGGACAGCACAAGGGTGGGAGAAGGGTCAGTGAAAGGGGGAGGAGGGACAGCACAAGGGGAGTGATAGGGCAAGGGGGAGCAGCAAAAGCACAGGGGGGAGGTGCGACAGTGAAAGGGGGAGGAGGAGGGACAGCACAAGGAAGGGCGCACAAGGGAGAACAGCACATGGGGAGGAAGGACAGCACAAGGTGGAGGAAGGACAGCACAGGGGGAATGGAACAAACACACAAGTGGGGAGTGACATCTGCTGGTTGTATGTATACTTGCAGCCTTCGGTTGTAGTCCTATATTGTAGTTTTCATCTCAATTTGATTTCTTATAAGGACACCCGTATGTTGTCAGTGGTACTGCGCCTATCCAATTAACTAGAACCTGCAGGTATCCTCAGAACCTATTATATTGGATGTGCAGTACCACTGACAACATACAGATGTCCTCATAAGAAATGTTATGAGGACATCTGTATGTTGTCAGTGGTACTGCACATTTCCAAAAATAATAGCTTGTCTGGTAACAGTATCCAGAAAAGGAAACCTACATGTAGCCCAACTGGGCCAGGAAAGTACTCCAAATAAAGCCAACTCCCCTGGCTGCGAAATGAAAGATCACTATGCCATCTCCCTTTGAAAGTGATAGTCACATGACATGGTACAGAACTCCTGATTGGGAGCAAATTAGTGGATCTGCTGCTCACACATAGCCTAGAGAATGACCATAGGCGATACACTGTTTAAGCGTAGACAAGTCAGAGTTGCAGGTAATGAAGGAGATGGCCTGCCTTGCATGCATGCCATGGTCATGCCCGGTCGTTATGTTATGAACGATCATGTCCACACATTAAACAGGACATATCCATCTCCTTGTGTTAAGTATAGAAAGATATGGCCAAATGTCATGTCCTGTATATAGTGGGCACATCAATTGAAAGCTGTGGACCTTGTTTACAGCATGTGAGTCGTGCATGCAGTGATTGCCGGGAAGCTGTACAATATGAGTACTTTTCGGGGTACCGAATGGGGTGTCCAATTGAAAAGTTCCAAATATACTGCAAAATGTAAATTTATTAAAGTACATGTCAATATGAGCAGTCATGGTCATCTGAAAACATAAAAAACATTGAGAACACATGGGCGCTATTCAGCATCTTGCACATACCTGTTCGGTAACTCTGCCAAACATCTTCTCACCTACGTTTTTATTAAGTTTGAATTAGAATCTTAAACAGCTCCTTGCACGAGGGACTGCAGCTCGGAAAGCAATAGTAAAACAGGTGGTTTGTGAAGATACCCAAATGGTAATACCTCTTCGTCCTATGCACTCTGACTTTGGTGTGGCCATTTTGCCTTTCACTGCTTAGTGCAGTAGTACATTGTGTGCTTTACTTACACAAGAGAAATGGCAGTTTATTGTTTTTAGGTGAGGGGCCTACACTCGTAATGACTGGTTTTTCCTCTCTTAAGTGATGCCACGACAAGCTGGTATTTCGCTTTCACCGTTTCAGTCCCTGTAACGCCACAGGGTGTTTCTACACAATTCCACGGCAGGATTCCATGCTTTCTTCTTTAATATGTTTTTCCGGCTCAATCTTAAACTGGTTGAGATATTAATTTTCAAATGAAAGAAGTACACGTGATCCCTCCAGATGTTTTGCTTCTGACTGATGTTCCGAGGAATCATTCTCTACTTTTATCTCCATTTCCTGAGCACGTGAACGCTTGGGGTCGCATTCCTATGAACATCAGTCTCGTTGCACATTTGAAAAACTGAAGTCTTCCTATAATAGAAAAAATTAAGCTTTTCCTTAGTACTGTTTAGGGGGATGATATGAATAGGCTTGGACTGATCACTAGGGCAATAAGACAGTGCACGAAATGCAGGCCCACAGTTTGATGCGTGACCTCAATGTGCAGCATGTCGTTTTGGCCTGTGTTACTGAGCACGTATTTATTTTATTTTATTTATTGAGTATTTGTAAAGCGCCTATACATCAAATGGTGTTTCAAGGCGCCACAAGACAAAATAGGGGAGGGGGGGTTGGCACAAGGAAGAAAACAACATTAACGGTCCTACTAGGCCTTGTGTCATTGGGATCTTGCAAGTGCAGTAATAAGAAATGGATGGGGGAGGGGACTGAGGAGGGGGGAGATAATGCTAGGGTGGGCGGGAAGTGCAGAGAAATTGGCAGCATCGCAGTGCAGAGCGGAGGGATGTAAGAGGGCCCCTGGGGCTAGACAGTGCGAACGGGAGGCCAGGTGGGCAAGTGTCAGCGGGTGCAGGGACTTAGGACCACACGCTAAGTGCGAGGATGGGGGTGGACCAGGCTAGGCAGGGATGTATACCCCTCCATGTTAGTCAGGTGAAGGGGAACCAGAAGGAAAGTGCTGGTTAGGATTGTGGGCATCAGGGAAACCGGAGCGCAGGGGTAGACTGGGCGAAGAGGACCTGGTGCCCTGTGGGATTCAGAAGGGAACAGACAGCCAGTCAATGCGGCAGAAGGGGCATTAGCAGGAGAGGGAAGGAAGAAGAAGAGAAAAGGAGGGTCTTGAGAAGTTTACAGAACTTGAGGTGATCTGCCTCAAGCCTGAGAGTGGAATGGGGGCTGAAATGATGTGACTTCCTTAGGCTCGCAGGTAAGTTCCAGTTACTTTATCATATACACTCAGATTACATTAAGTTAGCTTAGATGAAACAGATACTAGGAACAGACACAGGCTCTCCAACTGCCCAGGCTTGGAACCCTCATCACACACATTCCGCCACTCACACCATAACATTCCATGTTACCTCATGTGCTTCCACATTCACCTCCAAGCACATCACAACACATCTCCCTTCCTTCGAAACGTCATCACATCCACACACAGCACATCACACCACATCTCCCTTACTATTCCACACACACCACACACACCCTCGTCACATCCTCACATGTCCACAACGTATCACACGCTACCAACACACACACAGTATTTAAAGAAGGCACAACTCTGTAAGAAAAACACACGAGGCGTACCCCCCACCCGTTATAAACTCCAACTTCCTACTACGCAAGGCGTCCCTCCCTTTTTACCCTTGCTGGTGTTGCAACAAAAACAAATCTTCTGTGGCTGGGTTGAATCCCGCCATTGACTCACACTTATTGCGGAATGTAAACACACCCCTATCTACCCTGGTTGTAAAACAGCAAACATTACAACCACTCTACATGTGCGGAAGGCTTAACCCACCCCTATCTACCCTGGTTGTGAAACAGCACACATTACAACCACTCTACATGTGCGGAAGGGCCTGACTCCCCACCCCCTATCTACCCTGTGAGTAAAACCCAAAGTTCACAACCACTCTCACTAAGTTTCTAAAAGTCTGAAAACTCACTCGAGCACTCGCAACAATCTGCAACTTCCCAACTGTTAAACTGCAAAATGTACAAATAACCTATCTAGGAGTGGTCATGACCCACACGAAATCACAGCAAAGCACAGTACTTTGTACATCCAATAGAGAACTCTAATCTTCTAAAAAAAAAACCTGCATGCTACAGCTTGCAAAATGATGGATGTCCCGTCCTGAAATTCCTCAAAGAGTTATATTGTCATTAACCAATATAAAAGCTGGCAACTAAAAATTTGCAAGACTTTCCATCAGGCTACATACTTTGACTGTGAAACTGTTCACCTAACAGCCATCACATGGTTACAGCGTTCTTCACCCAGAGACAGTGCTGCCGCATCTACATTGCACACCTCTTAGAATAAATGTGAACCAAAAATCATCACGACTTGCATTAAACCACACCACTTTGCTTTGACTATGCAACTATCGATAAAAATAAACATTGACGTCTCGGGAGGATAGCTCAGCGGCAGCGTGCTCGCCTTTGAAGCAAGACGATATGGAGCAACACAGGTTCGATCCCGGGTCCGCGCTTAGAAACCTCTGGGTATTAAATGCATTATAAATAACCTATCCTATCATATCATATGGCTCATTGCACTCCAAAGCCCACATAACTTCAACATACATCTCCTCGTACAACAGCAGCTTATGCTGCCATTGACAACAAATACATTGTAGAATAAATCCAGTGGCTTGCCATTGACAACAAATACATTGTAGAATAAATCCAGTGGCTTCCCACTTGGCTCAATTTCAATCCAGCTGGAACGCATGGGAACAACAGACTCCCCTCCAGTCAAAGTACAACGTCTCTATGTACTCCTCAGACAGTCTTAAAACAGTACCTCGGACATTCTGCTGCTGCCACATAACAGACCCACAGCACCGCTCCCACGTCCGTCATCTTCTGGGCCTCTGAAATGCATTGGGGCTGCCAGTCAGAGGAACCCTCCAGAGAAACACCTTCTGATGCCCAAAATGAAAAGAGACTTGGGCCATAGCATCATGTTCTCTCATGGCCCCATGAGAGTTGGAACTAGAAGACCGAAGGACTCTAGCAAGGAGGTATTTTGGAAGAGTGAGTTGGATGTAGCAGGGTCCCAGGCCCCAGAAAGCATTGTGGATGATGCATATGGTCTTCAACCTGATCCTCGCAGTCACGGGGAGTCAGTGGAGAGATTTTAGGGCTGGGGAGATGCTGTCCCTGGGCTTGAGGCCAAGGATAAATCGTGCAGTCCTATTCAGGATTAGTTGAAGGGGCAAAGGTAGGATAAAGGTAAATGGAGGATTAGGCTGTTGCAGTAGTCCAGCTTAGAGAGGACCAGAGCTCTGGAGACATTGAGTTTCTGAGGGAAAGTGAGGAAAGGGTGAATGTCTCTGAGGAGGTGCAGCTAAAAGTGGAGCTTCTTGGCAAAGGTCCATGATGTGAGGAGAGAAGGAGAGAGAGGCATCGAAGATGACGCCAAGATTTTTAGCCTTACAAGATGGTGATGGGAGGGACTCATAGAGGGCGGCCAGAGAGTATGCAGGAAGGAGGGAGTGGGGGTCCCAATGACAATGATCTCAGTCTTACTGGCATTTAGGCAGAGATTGTTAGCAGCACATCAAGCCTGAATAGCAGTCAGTCAGGAATGAGAGAGGAAGAAGAGGAGGAAGTGGAGGGAAGCTTGAAGGATCGCTGCGTGTCATCTGCATAACACTGGAAGTGAGGAGAGAAGGTGGAGATTAGGTGGGCCAGAAGGGCAAGGTAAATGTTGAAGAGCCACAGCTAGAGGATAGAGCCCTATGGAACGCCGAAGTTGGAGAGTGTGGTGGAGGAGAGGAAAGGGCCCACTTGAACCTGCAAAGGTCGGTCAGATAGGAAGGAGGTCAACCAGGTCAGTGATGCCAAGGGCATCAAGGGGCCGATTTATCAGGGTGGCATGATTGATCGTATCAAAGGCAGAGGAAAGATCGAGAAGGATGAGCATAGAGGCAGAGTTGGAATAGAGATGTGAGAGTAAGTCTTCATGGGTGTTCAGGAGAGCAGTTTCCATGCCTCTGGCTGCTCTGAAGCCAGACTGGTGTCGTGGAGACAACCAACCAATTCAGGGTGCTGGATCAGTTGGGATATGACCAACTTCTTCAATAGTTTGCCGAGGAAGGGGCTAGTGGATATAGGGCGGTAGTTAGCCAGGCAGGAAATGTTGTTTAAAAGGCTTTCTAAAGAGAGGGTGCAGAATGGAGTGCTTGTGGGGTAGTGGGAAGGAGCCAGTGGCAAATGAGTGATTGCAGAAATCAGCCATGGCTGGAGCAAGGGAGGCAATGTTGCCTTGATAGTTCTGCAGGAACAGGGGAGCACCGATTTGGAGGAGAGATTCATAGAGAGGACTTGCCTAGAGACCTCATCCGGTGCTATGGGCAAGAAGGAGGAGAGTAGGAGGGAAGGGGACATGGGGGCTAAGGGAGGTCTGAGAGCAGGTGAGGGAAGAGGGAGGGGAGTAGAGGAGTTTGAGGATAGGATGTCCTGAGTTTTGGTTGTGAAGTGGGAGGCCAGTGCAGAGCAGAGGGACTGGGATGGCAGATGAGAAGTGTAGACTGCAATAGGATTGGCAAGTTCCTTGCAGATTCAGCCATGTTATTGGTGGCCCCAGAGAAGTGGGCTTGAATATGGGCCCGCTTCTTCGAGCGGATGGAGAGTCTGTATTGTCTTTGGAGCAGGTGGCAGGCCAGTCTGTCAGTGGATGGGCTTGAAGCCTGCCACTTCCATTCAGCAACTCTGTACTTGCGTTTCTGAGAGGCCAGGTCAGAATCATACCATGTGTTGCACTTGGAGGCAGGTTTCATGCAGATCCTCATGACAGGGGAAAGGATGTTCACAGTGTTAGAGATGGAGAGGTGATGGTTAGCAAGCGCTGTGTCAGTGTGAGAGTCAGTGACTGGAGTGAGAGGGGGAATGAAAGTGGCGGCAAAAGCAGCAGCTGACACTCGCTTCATTGATTGAATGGTGTAGAAGGAGACTGGCAGTGTGGGCAGAGGCTTAGCCGAGGGAACTAATAGATCCAGATGAGATGACAGGAGAACATGGTCAGACCAGGAGAGAGTTGTAATGAGAGGGTTGGAGATGTCTGTTGAAATGACGTCATCCAAGATGTGTCTGGCTTAGTGGGTCAGACCGGAAGGTAGAATGGTGAGAGAAAGAGAGTAACAGAGGCTTCGGAAGAGTCCAGTGTCCGTATTAGGAGAGTCAAGGTGAATATTGAAGTCTCCAAGGAGGAGAAGCCTGGTGGTAGAGGCCATGAGAGAAGAGATGAGGTCAGACCACTCTGAAAGGAAGCGGGAGACAAGACCAGGGGTCCTGTAGATGGTGGCGAGAGTCAGTGAGAGGATAGGAGAGCCACCAAGCCTGCAGATGAGGCATTCGATGGAAGAGTAGTACTGAGTGGGTATGATAGTAGCAGGGACCCAATCAGGGAAGATCAGTGCCACTCCGCCTCCAGACCGGTTAGGCCTGGTGTTTGAGAAGATCTTGTAGCCCTAAGAGAGGAGTGTGTCAAAAGCAGTGACATGACAGCGATGGCAGTGAACCATGTCTCAGTGGGAGCGAGGACATCAAGGTCAAAGTCTTCAAGGATGTTACTGATGTCAGAAGAGTGTTTAATGACAGAGCGCAAGTTGAGGGCAGCTAAGTGAAGCTGCTTGCCACCTTTGAAGCTCTTCTTAGGAGGGGTACAGGGATGTGGTACACCCATCGGTTGGGGTGGCAGAAGGAGGAGTGACATAAGAAGGGAGGAAGTTGATGAGAGACAGAAGACGCTTATCAAGAAGGAGGAGGTTGGGCTGAGAGCCCTGGGCCATGACAGTGCCATTCTGGTAGACATTAATGATGCACCTAGAGAAAGGGAAGTGTGCCAAGAGTACTTCCCATCTGTTTGCATCATCAATGGGTGAAGAAGAGAAAGGGGAGAGGACTGGGACCATATGGGGAGTCCAAGCACACAAGGAAACAGTAGTTCCAAAATGGCAGTTTAATACAAGGAGAAAGGCAGCAAGACTAGAGAGGGTTGCAAGGAGGGAAGTACTCTTGGCCGTTAAAGACCGTTACTTTCATAAGCCTTGGAAAGCAAGAAACCTAAGACCATAAACTAAGGCTGATCAAACCTGCACAGTGTGTTGGAGGCACCCAGGGCTCTCCTGCATCGATAACTAAGGCGGGGAGGAGTGATTGCCTGTCCTTGGCTCCTACAACAAAGCGGAATCAGAAAAGACAGCACAGCCGGTGAGTCAGAGAGACTGATACCAAACCAGCTTGTGTTTTGAACCAAGGTTGCAAGCGGCAACATTGTACGAAG
Source organism: Ambystoma mexicanum (assembly GCF_040938575.1). NCBI lineage: Eukaryota > Metazoa > Chordata > Amphibia > Caudata > Ambystomatidae > Ambystoma > Ambystoma mexicanum. The sequence continues at coordinate 677,332,727 of NC_090927.1, read as the reverse complement.
AGAAAAGTTTGTGAGTGAGACGTTTGTGATGAGGGACGTGAATATAATTGGAAACCAAAGGAGTAGTTGAACTTTATAATTGAACTTTGGGGGGCCAAGAAAAGATACCGTATACAGAGTGGTCCAGTGCCATGTCGGTGCTCATTCGAAAGTCTCTGTTAGTTATCCAACTGATGCTGAGTGTGAAAAAAGGAATATTGATATTGAAGTAGTCATGCAACGGGTCAAGCTAAACCCTGTGTACATTTGAAAGTCTTCGATAGTTGGTTCGATCCCAGCTGAGGGAGACTAATTGAGCAGAAGAAAGGTATCTGAGCCCAGCTGATGGGGATCTGGGGTGTCACCCAAGAAAGAATTCTCTGAACATTGTTTTGAAAGGGATCTGAGCCCAGAAGAGGAGGATCCAACATTGAACTTTTGTTTTGAAAGGGATCTGAGTCCGGTTGAGGGGGATCCAGGGTGACTACCCAAATTGAATACTGGGAAAAGAATGTTTGCGTGCTGTGTTTGTACACCAGGCCCTCTGAGTCAAGAAACTTGCAAGAAGTAAAGAGACTTGAATACAGAAGGTCCTGAACTGTAAAAATTGAACTGTATCATCGTGCCGCAGAAGCCAGAGAGTGTGCTTCACTCGAATGAACCGCCTTGGCCCATGCTGAAAACATAGGGAAGGGAGGCCAGCGCCCCGAACATCCTGATATATCATTTTGTGAACACATCTTTCTTTTTCATGAACACTACCTCACATTGGCCCTCATTACGACCCTGGCGGAAAGGGGAAAACGATGGCGGAAAAGCAATACCGCCATCGAAAAGCGCTCGGTGCGACTATGACCCGTCACCGCAAAGTACGAAGCCATTAGCGACACCGTAGTGAACGCCAACGCTAACTGCACTAAGCACGCGCGCGCGCACCATGCCAAACCGCAAACACCACCATGGTGCAACGGTACGCCAATTCCGACCCTAGCGGACATGTACCTAACGCCATCAGGCATGGCGGAATGGACCATCCCGCCATGGCGAGAAATACGGCATCGTGAACCAACCGTAAATGGCCCACTGAGTGCCTGTACTCCACTCCCTGGCCACATTGCACAACTCCTGGCAGGCGCAATGTACTCACACCATGCAACCAGTGAAATCTACAATTCACCCATGCATGCCAACGTAGAAATGCATGCAGGTGTTCAAAGCGCCCCGTGAGTGGGCATCCATGTACGGCATGTCACCATAGCCGTACTGATGCAGCACAGGCATGTGAAGGTACAAGACATCAAAATGGAAATCAAGAACACATGACACAAAACAACAGTAGTCCCCCATCGCTTGCCACCAGCGCAAGGCAACATCCAAAACAGCATCCTGAGGGGGATTGCACCAGCCCTGTACTCTTGCCAGTAAACAAACCAACCATCAGCAGAAGCATGTACCACACAAGTTGGCAGAGTGACTGAGCAGCCAGGCACATCCCAAGACGGGGCCGATGGGAGCTGCAGGGCACAGATGGCATCAATACAGAAGCTATTCCAATGGACATGACCCCAGTCCCCCTCCAACAAACGCACGCAAACACAGGCACCTGTGACCAGCCACATTCTGAACATCCCATCATACCATCAATCGACCTGGCTGACAGGCACCAGTCGGCCAAAAGCCAATCCCCCGCCCCTGAACAGCACATCATGTAAACAGTCACAATGGCAGCCCCTATCCGTGACCACACTGTGCTACGTAGGCAAAAGCGGCCAGTACTGTACCACACAACTCAACTCAGAAGGCGGAACACAATGCAGATCATCTCGCAATACATACCGCCACAAATCGAAAATCGCCACATCACCTGCAAAGAATAACGCAACACGCCAAATATCGGAATACAATTTAAATGCACATCCAAATGACAAAGGCCTCACAGCAATTTGTAAAATAACACCAAAACATCCATCATCACCGAGGGCTGCATCTGCAATAATTGACCAGCTTCCACTTGTGTGACGCCCTGTACCATCATGGCACACAGGGCCAACATCAACGTTCCAAAAGGCAACATGGAAGCGGCAAGAACCGCAGGTCCGTCCCATGAGGCAGGCACTAGTCCAGCTGAAAGGCCGAAATGTTGCACCTAGCCACCAGAACAGCGTAAGGGCATGTGGCCCATTGGCGATCGTCCCATAAGATCGTAATGGTGCTCCACTGATTCACCCGAAGCTGCAGGTGTCGAGAGTAAAATCCATCTGGAGGAGTGGCGTACAGATGGCATCTGCAATAGGGCAGGAGATACCTGTCACCAAAATGAAACACAAATTAACCGATTGCACTACAGGACACATGATGCATCACTATCTTCATTCAACACACCAAATCCACACCCATATGCATGCTAGCCCACTCCAAAGGAATATACACACCCCTAAATCAGTATCGATACATAACGAAACCAATCGAGGTTAATACACCATTGGCAACGTCGGTTACTGTGCATGCGTCCGTCAAGATAGAACCCATGACATGGGATTAGTAACGTGCCTAGACACAAGTGTATGAAGGCGCGTCGAGACAGGGAGGATCCGACAAGGGCAGATAGACGTAAGTCCCACTATGGCAGCCTTGCATCACATAGCGCAGGGGAAGGGGATTGAATCAAAAAACACATGTACATGGCAGACCCTAAATGGAATCATCTGTCCATGCATCCATTCATCATTCCCTCATCCCGCAATGAAAACGCATGAACATTCACTCACATAATATGTGAAACTTCCATCGCGTCTGTGCGTAATGCAGTCTGCAAAAACCACTGTGCTCCTGGCCGGATCTGTAGTGTCGTGAAGCTAGATGGACTTGGGAACGTCCTGCCTTATCGTCCACTACGCTATTGCGCATCCCATTCAATTCATGTCATTCATTGCTTGCTCGTTATGGGCCCTGTCCCAAGGACATTCAACAATAGAACGTTACATTTCCAGGCAGACCTGTGGGCGTCTCCTCACCGCTACTTCGCAACCAAAAATCCTGGCCTTCGAATTCCTCACTTGCAACATTACGTCGAAAAGGCTTCTGTGAACGCTTGCATTCACAATTACATCAATGTAGTGCGGCTGTGTGTCATAATGCTAACTGGCTGCAATCACAAATGGGACGCCACGCCCGTCGGTGAAGTACGATACTGTGCTGCATGAGGGTCGGCCATCGATCGAGCCCTACATACCACTGACTCTTCACAGGTATGTAAGCGGCTGCAATCATAGCATGTGTAACAATGGGAGCATAGCATGAAAATCAGTCAAAGTACATCACACTGCCATCGGGATTTGATACATGATTCCAATCCCAAGATGCCATGCGGCCAAATGCAGCCTTACGTGCGGGACGTGCTCGGCCAGAAGGGATTGCATCCGCCACAGATTCATTCAATCAGCACAGGTGGAGGCCATACAGGCCGACAGCACATATATAGCAGACCCAAACCCCTCCCACAACCACTCCCACTCCAAAATGCTACCGGCAGGACTAGCGATGTTGGGCCTGGGGCACCAGATAGCACTGCAAGTGCTACAACTACAAGAAGACGACGAACAACAACAGGTACAACAACCGGGCGCACAGGGGAGACGGAGGAGAAGGAGGAGGAGGAGGGCAAGGCAGGGTCAGCAAGGCCCACAAGCACTGCCACTACCAACACGCAGGCGGCCCGCAATCCCACGCCTCCGAGCTGATCCGTTCAACCTCACTGCTGAGCAGATCCACACCCTCTACCGTTTGGACCGGGACACCATAATCGCCATTGTGGACATGACACATGCTGACCTCGTGAGCATGATAGATAGCCCAACCGCCATCCCACCCCTACTGAAGGTGGTGTCTGTACTCCACTTCCTGGCCACAGGCACCTACCAGCACACAGTGGGACAGTTGCATGGCATTTCACAGCCACTGTTCTCACGGACACTCTCCCAAGTGCACGATGCCCTCCTGAAGCACGCCGACGACCACATCACACTACCACGCACGTACCAGGAGATTACCAACGCAAAGGTGGGATTCCATGCACTTGGCGGCATCCCGGGTTGCATTGGTGCCATCGACTGCACCCATGTTGAATTGGTTGTCCCACATGCCATGGAGGTCCAGTACCGCAACCGGAAACAATTTCATTCAATCAATGTGCAAATGGTGTGTGACTCCAACAAGATCTTTACGCATTGTTGTGCCAGATTTCCAGGATCTACCCATGATTCTATGGTCCTGAGGAACACAAGAATACCACGCTACATGGAGCGACACGCAGGGCACAGATCCTGGCTACTCGGTGAGTCTCATTCCATGCATGACATCGTGGCCCATTTGATGCGTCAATGACCTTGCAGGAGGGGGGGGGGGCTACTTAGCACTATCATTCCACTGACACCCTTTATTCGTCCCATACAGGTGATGCCGGGTATCCACTGAAGAGATGGCTCCTTACACCAATCCGGAACCCACAGAACCAGCATGAGGAGGACTACAACCATGCCCACTCACGTAGCCGTGTGGTCATTGAACAGGCATTCGGCCTACTGAAGGCTCGTTTCCGCAGCCTCAGCAGGTCTGGCGGGGCACTCATGTACAGCCATGAGAGGGTTTCTAAGATGGTCATGGCATGTGTCATGCTGCACAACATGTGCATACGTAGGAATGTGCCCATGCCCCCTGACGCTGTACTGCATGCACCTGAAGATGATGATGATGAGGGTGGGGATGTGGAGGCACCCCAAGGAGTCCATGAGGCACAGGATGCACGTGCAATCCGACAGAGCATCATAGATGCATGCTTCTAGCAACCACGCATGGTGCCTATTACACGGAAAGGGGACCTGTGGCACTGTGTGTGTGTAGTACAGGCACATAGTGGACTGTACGCCTATGAAGGCCTCGTACGCAAATATCAATGTCCACACATGTCATTGGATGATAATGAAGTGCTGTATTGTTAATGTGATTTGATTCATACACCCTATGGACCCGCCACCCAGTGAAGCCCAACACACCCCCTCCACCCTACTTCCTCCCCCCCCAACACCAGTGTCCAAATATGCATGCTGCCCGTGGGTAGACGCTATTGCAAGCCCCCTCTACGGGTATCAGGGGCACCCCTGCCCGTGGAGCGCAGGTTCCTGCCAGATCTGCGTTGGGGGCTGCCCTGGACGGAACTTGCCACGGATGACGTCTCTGCCTGCTCGCGTCCATGCATGTCTCTGAGGGTTTGTGAGAGCTCCGAGAGCACACGGCGCACAGCAGCAAGTTCAGCACAAACGTCTTTGGACGTCGCATGCAGTTCCCCCCTCAGGCTCTCGGTGCTTCTCTCCATTTGTGCTCTCAGGCTCTCGGTGCTTCTCTCCATTTGTGCTCTCAGGCTCTCGGTGCTTCTCTCCATTTCTCCCCTGAGGCTCTCACTACTTTTCTCTATTTGTGCCCTGAGTGTCTCGGTGGATGTTTCCATGGCTGCCCTGGAACCCCCGCATTCATTCGCATGGTCCTTGAGTAGCGTGGACACTTCCTGCTGTTGCTCGATCAGCAGGTCGAGGGACTGTTGCCTCTGCTGGGCCATGGACATTTGCGGTGGTGTGACAGGGGGGCTGCTCAACACATGTTGCCTTGGCACAGGACTTGTGGGGGTTGGCCAGTCGTCGTCTTCTGGGTGCCCCTGCGTGGTTTCGTCATGGTGTAGGGGATGGGACATGCAGGGGGATTGGGAAAGGTCATGGATGGTACCTACGTCGCCAGCACTGTTTTCCGTGTCGGAGCATGCTGGCATGACAGCTGTGTCACCTATGGTGCTGCTACCACCAGAGGCAGTGCCATCAGATACGTTCTTTGGGGGGACCTGTGGTGCTGGGGTTGTGGACTTGCTGGCTGCTGGGGTGCCTGTTGCAGTCCCCTCCAGTGTGCTGGCACTTGATTCCTGCTGCTGCCGTGTCTTGATCCTTGCACCTGAGGTGGAGGCTCTTGGGACGTTGGTCCTGGCCCTCTTTGCAGGCGTGCTGGTAGGGGTGTCCTGCAGCTCGTCGTTGGTATCGGACCCTGTGGTGGAGTAAAGAGGGGCGAGCGTTAGTTATGGGTCTGTCGGATTTGGAATGGCAACGTATCAAATGCATTGGGGTGGTACATGAGGCTGATATGGGACTGGGCCTTGGAGGTGGTCTCATTTTCGTGTGGATTGAGGATGCATTCATTTGGCTGCCTGCAGTTAGGGGGTGCATGCTGCACATGTAGGGGTTGTTTATGGCATCTTGATTAATTTGTTTATTCATTCTGACTTTTAGAGGGCGCTGTCAGGGCAAAGTATGTATTGCACTATGGGGTCACATGGTACTGCACATGTTCGTGGTTTGTGGATTTCGCATTGTTTCTCTTGGCCAACCTACCTGATTCTCCGGATGTCGGCACTCCTTTCTCCATCCCTCCGACTCCCTCTATGCTCTCCATTCCTATGGTGGAGGCGCAGATCTCCTCCCAGGGGGTCAACTTGATGGGCGACTCTGATCCCCCCCGGTAGCTGTGGCGATGTTCCTGTTCGCAGAAAGTATGCTGCGTACGCGGATCCGCAGGTCGTCCCACCGCTTGCGACATTGCTGTGGCGTGCGGGGTGTTGTCCCCACCGCACTTACGCGCTGTGCCACAAGGGCCCATATGGCCTTCTTGTTGGCAAGGGCCGTCCTGGTCATTTGACTGGAGAAGACGACGGCGGCATTTTCCTGCAGGGTCTCGGTCAGCACGGTCAGTTCCTCTCGGGAGAAGTGGACCTGCCGCTTGCGATCACACGCTTTCTTGGCTACCTTTCCCATATTTATTTTTTTAACTGGGGTTGCTAACGGGTTGGGATGTGTGTCAGGGTCGGATTTTTAATGGTTGTGTTGGGATTCGGATTTTATAGTTGTGCGGCGTGCTGTTTCCCGTTCCGGCCACATGCTTTTACTTCCGTTTCCGTATATTTACGGTGCCCGTAATTTGCGGTGCCCGCTCATTACGGTGCCCGCTCATTACGGTGACCGCTAAGATGGGTGGCGGTATTGCACCTGGTGCAGCGTACGGCGGCGGTAAGGGCCGTTTTGGGGTCATTTCCGCCATCGCAGCCTTTCGGATTCCGCCATGGCGTAATGCTCGTGCCCGATGGGTCGTAATTAGCCGCACTTTGCTCCTTCGTGCAATGGCGGAAACGCTATTTACGCTGTTGCGGTCCGGTCAGTCAATTTCCGCAAGGGTCGTAATGAGGGCCATTATTTGTAAATTAGTGGTATGGATTGGTAATAGTTTGGGCCTCATTACGACCCAGGCGGACTTCGCGGTGCTAAATGCACCGCGAAGCATGGCGGAAAGCCGCCGATAGCGCCATGGGGGTTGGCGGATTTACCGCCCCATTCCGACCTCGGCGGAGCGGTAAATCCCCAATCCCCATTCTGCCCTTCCCCATTCCCATTTTCGCCCCATAGGGTATAATGGGAGTGGGGAAGGAGTTAATTACGCCACCGTAAAATACGGTGGCGTAATTAACAACGAGGTCCCGTAGCGCCATGGTTTTCTCCGGCTGGTAAAACCAGGCGGAGAAAACCTCCATGGCGCTACGGGAACTCGTAGTATGGCGGAGAGGTACGCCATGCACTACGCTGGCGTAACACCCTCTCCGCCAGGGTCCTAATGAGGCCCTTTGTGTTGGTATAGGCCCTTTTATTTTGACAAGTCTCCACTAGGATTTCATTATTATTATTTGATGGTTATAGCTTGCTCCCATCTGTAGATTTAGGTTTATCACACCCTTGCGAAAGTTCAATAAACACCATTGAACTGTGGCCTTCCTTACAGTCCCGAACGGACACTCAACCCTCTGTCTCTGCTAACGCAGAACAAGCACTCAACACCTCCTCGCCGTGGTCCGGATTATGTGCTGACTCCCTCCTCCACCAGCCAAGGTGTCTTGGATCAGCAACGACAGCTCTGACCAGGGATGACAGCCATCATGCGTCTTCCAAGATGGCCATCTTGGGACCTCCTACATTTGTCACATGTTCTGTTGGCAAGACATTTTAACAAAAGAAGCCTGCCAGGACATTTCACACATGGTCTGTCATGAAAGGAATGAATTGTCATTTGTGATTGTGGGATTATTCTTCAACGGGGCCCAAGACAATTGTATGCCTCGGTCGACCCAGGCTATGACCAGGTAACGGGCCAAACAGCATTCATAGAAAGAACAAATGAAAGCATTTTAAGGTGGGTGGGGATATGCGAAATTTAGAGATCAGCTGATCCTGGGTTGAGTTATTTTTTTCTATATAGAGATAGCATTGTATATTATTGAAATGATTTGAAAAATGAAACGTCATATTTAAAAGCTTCAGGGAATAACAGACCTCCCTAAAGGAAGCACAACAATTGCAGAATGTCCCCCCCAAGCTCATATGCACAGAATGGATGCATTGCCTTGCCTCGTTGTCAACCATTTGACAGGCAGCTGAGACATCCAACAGAACCAAGTTGCAACCATCCCCCATTCTGCATTTGCATTCCTACATCCACAATGTGAAGGGGGGAGGGTGGGATTGTGTCTTGGTACGAAAAACAGTGCAGACACTCTAATTATTCAGTTTGAGCCATTTGCTGTTAAGTGCCTCCCCAGCACGAGTATAAAACATTTTTTCTTGTGATTAAGTAGATGTGGAGAGCATTTATGGAAACCTAGAGATGACCATTGTTTTGTGGCTTAACTTAATTGAGTGGAAACTAGAGTTGGCTTTGCTTGTACCACATTCAGCTTTGTCTTTCACTCCTCTTCTAGCCTCACATTCGAGTTTTTTCTGTTTGTTCCTTATTCTAGATAATTTTGGAATATTATGCATTGTGTATAGTATTTTCCCATACTCTATGCAAACTCTTGGCTTCATATGAGGGTATTTTGTTTTATTGTTAGGATATTTGTTTCCAGTTTTGAGCTAGTGATGGGAACAGAATGGTATACTTGATATGTATAAAGTTATGTGCAACAGTACATGGCTCCACTGTTTGTTATACACTGTGATGAATCTGGACAATTTGTCCATTCTCCCCAGGGGAGAGCCACCCACGTTGAGGCTAGGGAAATGAGCCTGATAAGGAAGACCCTCCCTATAGGTCTGGACAAGTGGGACCTAACGGGGAGTGACTCCCAGCTGAAAGACAAGGACTCCCATTCTAATAAGGAACACCCAGTTCAAACCACCCTTTCTGCCTTTTTGGATGCTGGAAAGACTTTGGCATCTCCTGTTCTGACTATAATCAACATAAATCCTTCTTTCATTCTATTGGCTTCAGGAAATGCTGAACATCCCCTGATGTCATGATCAAGGAAGATGGACAGAATTCCTTTTGTACCAATGATGTGTATAAGGAGAGAGCAGACTGTGAATGGAGGGGAGACTCCTACGGAGTGATGAGAGCAACCTCTACGCAGAGGCAAGCCTCTGTAGCATTGATATCCTAGAGGCACAGGGCCACTTCAAGCTGCAGAGCCAGTGGTGGCATGAACAAAGCAAGACCAGCTAGCTGGAGGCTTAACCACAGGTGCTATGACCAAGCAAGAGGCTCCAGTCAGAGGAAGAGATATGACGGAAAAATAACCATCTTCCACTAATGAGCAGTGAGGCTCATGGCTGTTAGTTTCCAGGAATACAGAAACTGATGCAGGTACGAGAAACAGAGAGACTGGGGTGGGCACACGGCCTGCTAAAACAGAGTGAAAGTTCCGCCAAAAGCATGAGAACGTAAGAGGATCTAACAGCCATACGGTCCCACTAGAATAGAGTGAAAGAGATACGAACACTGTATATCAAGGCTGGAATAGCCACCAAAAGCATGAGAATTTAAGAGGATCTAACGGGCAAACAGTCCCCCTAAAACAGAGTGAAAGAAATGCGAACACTGCATATCTAGGCAGGAATAGCTGCCAAAAGCGTGAGAACGTGAGAGAAGCTAACAGGCAGACGCCTTATGAAGAACGGAGTGAAAGAGATACATATGCTTTATATGAAGCCTAGAAAAGCCGATAAAGCTTCCAAAGACCCTACATCCTTCGGGGGAAAGAGTGAAAGGAAGGTGAATGCTCTGCAGCAGCGCTAGCAAAGTGCATGAGGCCACCAGAACCTGCAATACCCGAGCAGGCAGACGTTCTAAGTAAAATATTGTGATTGAGGAACAGACACCTACCAAAGAGCCACAGGACTTTTGTGGGGTGACTTCAGAGCCATGAAGGTGGGAGACAGGAAAATATCTTTTCAAGTAATCCTGGAGGGATTTAGCAATTCAAATAACACCTGAGAAAAGTAAATGAAGTAACAGTTTTCTTTATTAAGGAGAAACCCATACAGACGATAATTATAATTTTAACCAACAGACTCGATACGAAGATTATGAAGATTACACCATTATGTTCTAAAGGAACTTTGGGACTGAGAGCCAGTGAGTTATAAGTTTGGCCAGGCAAAGCCCATACCGGGGCTAGTGTGCAAGTGTGCAAGCCTCCCCTTTTTCCTTTTAGTTAGGTGTTTTCTAAATTGGTAGGGCCAGTTAGTTGGTTAGGATTTGGACAGAAGACTTTTTAGTTTGGGCTTGACGTGCACCCTTAGCTTTAGTTTTGCTAGGAAAGGAACTTTCCTCCTAGCGATAGGGCTAGCTAGGCGTTTAGTTTTTTTATGTAAATAAACATCTTTAACTGTGAACCAATGTAGTGCGTCCTTTTTCTGGTTCACTGCAATACAGAATTAAATCTTCCAGTAATTTTTAATAAAACATACCTATGAAAAAGAAAGTTGCTCAGTTATCTCATGGTAATGTATAATTTTACCCCAGAGGAGCAAACAGTGAAGTGCAAGAATGCTTATTTTATAACCACAGTGGCAGATTTGCCATCTATGAATCTTGAGGCCATAGGGATTCCTTTTTCAAGTATGAAGTTTGACAACAAGGTAATTTCTTCACTGCAGTGTAGTTTGATCCATTTCGAAGTCTCAGTTGTTCATTCACATAAGATGAAGGTTGTTTTTTGTTATGCGAAACCTCACTGGTCCTGCCTTGGCATAGGCTGGGCCCTGCATAACAGTAGTTGACCAAGTCTTGAGCAATTACTCTGCTTTAGCCACAGCCTTTTACCAAATATTTCAGCATCCTGCTTGTTACGCACGTGGACTTTTGCCTCCTGGAAAGAAATAGGGAAGGACAGAAAGGTTTGGAGTTTGGTGCCTCAGTTTCAACCCAAAGATTCCCAATTAAGAGAAGTTGATTCAGATAAATTGGCTTGTGTTCCGGCCCTGAAAAATATGTTTATTATCACCATCTGTAGCTCATTTACTGATGAGAGAGAAGTCGGGCTTATGCCTACTTTGTAATCAGAAGGGACTCTTGATAACATATTGAACGGCTTTTCCCTTACTTGCCATTACGAATCATTTGAGGTTGGGTGCATCCGTTTATTTTCTCCAGTTGGTTCACCATCAAAGTTGGCTAATTCCTCTGGTATGGACTATTTGTTGATGCAGAAAGTTGTTTTTTTTTGTGTGCAAAGACTGTGGAGGCAGATGCCTCATTGGATTTGGGTGCCTCAACAATGTGAATTGTTCAGTCTTGAGCCAAGCAAATAGGTGGAAAAGTGCAGTCTTTGACAGTTAGTCTTGGCAGTGGACGTGTCATTTCAGAACAGGGGCTTGATTGTGTGATACAAGGATCTTTCTACTTTTTTTACCGGCACAAGGAGTCTTTCTTCTGTGGACCCGACTGGGCTGGAGGCAGTCCTTGAAAAAACCTGTGTGCTGTGAAGTGCATGCAAAGTGCATGAAAAGTGCAATCTGTGGCAGTCAGTCTTGGCAGTGGGCGTGTCATTTCAGAGCAGGAGCTCAGTTGAGTGATGTGAGGCTCTTTCCTCTCTTTTACCTGGACAAGGAGTCTTTCTTTTGTGGAGCTGACCGGACTAGAGGCAGCCCTTGAAAACACCCGAGAACGCACGTGCTATGCACCGAAGTGCAAGAAAAGTGCAGGCTGCAGCTGTTAGAGGGCACGGTGGCTCAGTGTTGGGGGTGGTCAATAAAGGTCCCAATGAGAAAGAGGGGTTCAAGTTGCACACACCACATTGGTAACTGGGGCAACAGCGATGCTGATGTGATGGTGTAATTTAACATGTATCTAGTGTAGTAAATAGGAATGGGATAAACATTACTTCAAGCATTACTTTGTGTTTAAATTGATACATTTTAGATTCACACGTGTGCATCAAGATAAATGTCAAAACCTGCAGATGCAAATATAAATAATGTAGGTGTGGTGTGCTTTCTAGCCCCTAGAAACTGGGCAATTAGGAGCTTCGTATGCACATGTAAGAAAGGAGATTTGCAATGATGAAACCACTGTGAAGAGGAAACGTGATAGCCTTGAACATCCATGCACAGACATGCATACATGGGGGTCTTGAGGGATATGTGTTTTGGGACAGTTGGGGTACATGGTGAATATACAAATCTGTATACCGCAAAGTCCTCTCATGAACTAGGATTGTGCAGGCCCTGAAACTTGGGTTGGCGAGGTGAACTTGGTGTGACTCGACATCTGGTTTATCAAGGTTGAAGGCTGAGGAAGGGCAGCAAGCACCTGCAATAATATCAGATGGTCAGTTACAGCCAGGCTCATGTTTTTATGACTTGGTACTATTGTGCCAGAAACAAAGGGAGGGAATACAGACTACCTCCTGCATCTTTTAGGGAATAATTACCATAACCGAACTTTCACCCAGAAGTTTGCAAGGAAGTTAACTTCTTCAAGGACCAGACCTTATTCACACAATAGTTTTGGAACATACAGGCTGACATATTTTATTCCCTATTCATCTTTAGTTCCTGTTTTTTCTCTCTATTTTTTCATACACACATTATTCTCTATATAAAAAACATATACACATGTTTTCATAAAAGGCAGAGATAACATACATCACAATTATATTTAACACTTTTCTAAATATATACATTCCCATCGTATCACAACAGTAAGTGGAGTAGAACACAGTGCCAGATCATTCAGTTTCACAATTTTGCATCAGATTATTTTTGACACATTAAGAGTTTGATTTTTGGGTTATTCACCCCCTATCACCTCCAAGGGGCAACACTTAGCAATGGATGAAACTGCAAAATTATTGTGTCAACGCGGTGCGTTTCGTCCCATTTGGCAGGAGATAGACTGCATCCATCCTTGGTCTTCTCTTTTATTCATACCGGGCCTTCATCAGGACGAAAACATTTGTGATATAGTGGGATCATTTAGCTTCTGAGCCGAGTGATACTTTTCTTCACTGGAAAAAACAAAAGATAAAATCTCAATGAGAGAAGGTGATCTTTGTCTGGTCAGGACATAAGCTCAGGTTTATAGAGCGTTTGTGGGGTGACTAGTTCAGTTTCAACCACTCATCTCAATGTGGTGAGCAGGGCAGGGACAGAATGATGACTTGCGGATGTCACTCGAGCAGTATATTGGCTGTGGACCTATCGGGTTAAATCATAACACATTTCTATTCCGGTCCAGAGCATATGTCACTTTAGTGATCAGACATATTCTATTCATATTTTCAGGTGGAAAAAGTGATTCATACCTCCTCTGCGCCGACTTGTGTTTTCGGCACACAACGGCGGTCTGTTCACTTTGAATAGTGAAAAGATGGAGTTCATCCACTCTCGCAATGTTAGGATCAGTATGCAATGGTGTAGCTCCTATTACGGGCCTGTAGGCATAAAAAATAAGCCTAGTTAGTATATACGCCTAATTCAGTATATTTAGCAGAAGCAAAGGTATTGGTGCTCCATACACAAACCGTTGATACGGCTATTCCATGCGGCTCCCATATCGGTAGTAGTACCCGCCCATAGCTCAACGCGTGCTCGTACTGTCACATTAATATGTGCAATACTTACTGTTCATTCCAGGCAAAGCAGCGCGACGCTGGTCTCTGCCTGACGACAGACCGCAGAAAAAAACGATCCTGGCCTCTCAGTAATGCAGAGAGGCACGTCTCGTCCAGCTGTGACGGATCGCGAAAATCTCCCGATTTTGTCTCGCTCGCCTATTCCAAGCTGAAGGGAGAATAATCTTTGCTTCCGCAGTTTAAACTCACATGACCATCGTCACGTGACTTATGTGGCACTCAGCCATACGGCAACGTACAGCGTTTCATTATTACAAATATGAATCTTTTTCTTGTCATTATTTTATGAAACCATGGTGCTTGCCTGTTGTTTTAGAAACCTGCAGTTTTTCTACCTCGCGTTCATTTTTTACTCCTTCTTAGTTTCAATAGGGCTTACCTTACACACTTTATATGTATGTCTGTTCCTTTGCATGTAAGTCTAATATTGTACAGACTCTTAATTTGTCCTGGTGCATTTATACATTGTACAGCCAATGTAAGTGGGAGTTCATTATATTATAGTTGTAATATTTCTGTCACATTTGCCTTGGACAGGCTTGTGTAAGGAGAATTAGTCTGAAAGGAAACATCTGACAGAACTACTGGCCAATTCAGATATTAGGAAGACACATTAAACAGAGGGACACTAGTTACCCGGTCTTGATCTCTTTTATTTGTCCCTATATACCAACTGACAACAACACAAAGCAACATTAGGCTGTGTCTGAAATATGGATTAAAAGAAATGTCAAGTGTCCAGTATTAAGGAGAAGCACAATTAAACCAGGCTTGCATGAAGTCATGGCAGCCTGAATGGTGTTGTGTTTTCATGTCACCTCGTTGTGGGCCTTTTGACAGCAAGCGTTTTCTGAAAGTACATATTTTTTTAAAGTACATTCGAGACGTAAAGCATTTAACTAATGGTATGCATACATAAAGAAATGTCTCATCTATGTGAAAGGATGTATACATGCATTCAGCTTTTGTGAATATATGCAAATGTGGCAGAAATAGTACAACTATAATATAATGAACTCCCATTGACCCCTTTGTTGCCACTCCTGTGGGTCAGATTCCTCCCTGCACATGCCTTTTTTGGTTACATTAACCATATCACCATCTCCCTTTTGGATGTCATTGCCAAACCCCTAACCCACTACTGGGCACTGTTGTGTGTCCAACATCATCTGTTCCATCTTGTAGGGTGGTGTGTTGTCATTTCCTAGCTTTCTTGCATTCTTTGGTCTGGTGTTTGAGCTCTCAAGAAGGGATATGACCTTGAGTCACCGTTAGTGAACCACACATTGCTATCAGAAGTTATTGAGTGCGGTGTAAGAGTTCACGGCAGCTGTAGGCTCCTGCTTACACTGTGGATAGGGTTAATGATCCATTCCGCGTAGGATTGTTGTTGAAAATATTACTGTGATGGAACATGACAGCAATGTTTATTCTATCCCATTTCCCCTCACATCTGTTTCCCCGGGCATGGTAGCTAGTGGTTGATGGACAACCTTTTTCCTTCCCCTGTGTGCTCTGCGGCGTTACAGCAAAGTGGGCAGGGGTTTAGTGGCCAGAGGCGCAGTCAATATTCATGGCGCTGGAACTACACTAGACAGATGATGCATGGTTATGGTTCAGACATGACAGTGAATGTGCAGCACTGTGTGCAAGAAGGGTATTTATTAGCCAGGTAAGAGATGTTATGAATTTGCTACACAGACAACCTGCCATTGTTCTCATTATACATGCGCACAAAAATCGGGACCACCCGCCTAGTACATGGTAATCCCAGTCTCTACACTCTGATGATGGTGTTAGAAACGCATGCACACTCCCTGGGCATGTCAAGTCAGGTGATGACTCCGTGTCATTGGGGCAGTGGTCTTTTATTTTTTTTATAAATTAGGAGCAATGAGATTTTATGAACCATCTGCTTTTTTATATACAACATATCTAGAAACATTTAAAAGAAAAGAAACAGTGGGTTTTAGTTGTCTTTACTACATCTATAATAATTGCCATTTAAACACCCAACACAATGTCTTAGAAGCTAAGAGTGAGGTCCATTGTCCTCATTGACGGCGAATCGTCATTTGGCCAGATGCAAGGGGGCCAGGTGCTCAATTTTCCTGCCACCATGTGTGGAAGGCAGAGTAAGGAAATGGCTGAGAGGTGCAGAGAGTGATAACATCTTGTTGATATCAAAATGTATTTAGTGAATGTACACATCAGTGAGAACTGCTTTTAGCAGCATGGGTACATGTTGTTGCCCATTCACACATGTGCCCACTGACATCAATGTCCATGATCAAAAATACATCCAGTGCACTCACCTTCAGCTCCAGTCCCTACTCCTCCAACTCTGTCAAGGCCGCACAGGTCAAGGACTAGCCTGCTTCTGCAAACACTGCATCTCTGGGCGTGAAGAAGTGATGAGACCATCCTTGCAGGGGCTGGAGACAGGCCTTTGCACATGCCTCTTGAGGTCCTTCCAGCACTTCTAGATGAAGTCCATACCGTGTGGGCGGTCGCCACAGCATTGTCTGACACACACAGATTGTCTTTTTGATCCAATTGAAAAGACTGCATCACATGAACAATCATCATGATTCAGAGAGGTCAGAGCTTATGGCATGTTGCAGCAGATCTGCAGTTTTGATCATATTATGAACACGCCCTTTCAGGAAATTTGGGAAAGTTGTTCTAGTCATATCCTAGATTCAGCTCTTGCTGGTTATGTATTTTCCTATAACCAGAGGAATCTCATAATAGGAGATATTGGCAATGGACCCGGAGTGCCCTAAAACGCAAATAACCAAAAGGTTTGCAGTTGAGTGACGGCTAGAAAAGGGGCAGAGCAAGCAGATACAGCTCAGGCAAACATATTATCATATAGATGTTAAATATCCCAGGAGGATAGCTCAGCGGCAACGTGCTCGACTTGGAAACAAGATGACAGGAGCAACACAGGTTCGATCCCCGGTACGCGCTTAGAGACTTCTGGGTACTAAGCGTGTTACAAATACGCAACTAAGACATATTCCTGTAACAGCGCCTTGAAGCCCCGGGGCTGTGTAAGAGGTTTAAAAATGCAAATAAATAAAAAATAAATAAAAATAGGAAGACATTGAAAAGAACATTTGTGAAACTTCCAACAAAGCCAAAAATCGCATGATGCATGTTTAGTCATGTTCCTAAGGTGCCAAAATGTGCAAACAGTGACAAGTTGGGAGGCAGGATGGTGCTCCTGAAAGAGAAAGCAGCCAGTGCAGCCAAGGGAGGGTGCAGATAGAGTAGGTGCTGGAGCCAAAGAGTGAAGGTGCAGTGATTATCCAGTGAGATCCAGTGTGCTGAGAGAGACGAAAAGCAAGACCGGATGAGCCATAGCTGGGGGGAGGCTAGGACTAGAGTTCCTGGAAGTGGGAGGAGCCTGTGGGCCAGAGCCCAAAGAGTTGAATTTACAGCTACTGAGTAAGCATTAAGATGAAGAGCAATAACAACAGAAAGCTAGAGGGCCTGCCGGAAGCCCCAGCCTGGTCATTGGTGGAAACAGCAAGGTCAAGACCCTGAATAGAGGAAAGGCGTGCTGAAGAATAGGACCAGCTAGAGGGCTAATAACTTCTACCCAGATATACTAAGCAGGGGGTAATGCCTGTAGACCTGGCTGTGCATTACTCACCCTAAGGCAAGGTGTTGTGCAGTCCTGCCTAAGCCATTGTCTTATTCCTTTGGGGGCTCTGTTTTGATCGGTAACCTCTCCCCCTGACGTGCCCATATCCTGTAGGCCATCCTGCAACACATCCCTGCGTTTCTGTGATTGTCACCCGGGACACATCCCGCTCAACTAGGCCTCAATGCCATGATCTAGATGCCAAAAGACACACGGCCCTACTCAAAGTGATCCAATGCTCATTAAAGAAACAAAGTGACAGGTTCTTGATAAGCTTTAGGAGAATGTTGCAAGAACACACAACTTCGAATTTGTGGAGGTCAAAGGGCAGGATACTGCTCATCATAGTTCCCTGTCTTTCCACCTTCTCATCGAGAGGACATATGACTAGGGAAGCAGGAGCAGACATGACAGGGGCCGCAGGGATGCAGTGATACCCACCAGACCCTCTCTCTGGTACCTAAACCATTTCTCACGCGCGATGAAGCAGCCTCTATTCAATGCCAGGTGCATGCCACTGCCCCCCAAGGAAACTACCAGGACACATTTGCTAGCAATCTGCTGGTTTAATTTGGAGGCATATGACTAGCAAAGGAGACGCAAACAGGAGTAAAGCCCACCTAGAGACTCCATCTTATTGTCCAGCTTTTTGGCAGCAGCTGGGGGGCGGCTGTGTCGAAGGCAGCATAGAGACAAGGGATGCATGTGTGTATTCCATGCTCAGCCTGGTTACCTCACACATGTGTGTGACAGTGTGTGGCTGCAAGATGGATGCTTACCTTAAACGCAATAAGAGACACGCAATGCACTCACTGCGTTCCTGACAGTTATGTGCACATTGTAACGTCATGTTTGTCAAGATTATAACTTTAATAGGCTTGCGGGCATACAGGTATGATAGGGTCATCTCACGTGGCGTGCTAGCGAGGGGAGGAGGCGGTGCAGATGCTGCCTCACTCACCCCACTCACTCCTAGCCCAGGCCTCTAAGTGCAAGCAATGGACTCGCCTGGGCCAGCATTCAGTGTCTGTCTGCAGAATAAGTCACGGGGACAGCCGCAAACAATTACAGAGACCATTCTCTCCTCGCCGCTGCCCCTGGCACAAGCCCTGTTTCTAATGCAAAATCATTAGGGCTCATTAGAAAACAATTAAATTAAATGCTGCTGTGCCAACTGCAGAGGCATCCTGGCACAGCTCGGCCTACAACCGATTTTCTGGTTTGAGTAAGCACGTTTGCAGCAAATATTTTTGCAAGGCAAATTAGGATCAGGAGAGAAGAATGTTTGCTCAGCAAAGTTTTATTCAAGGTGGACACATTCTCGTGAAAGGCACCTAGGGAAATCTTCCTAATTACTGCCCAGAGCATTTTCCATGCCCCGAGGGCTGCAGTTTCTCTTAAAGTCACCCCGGTGAATGAAAAACCAGTGTTTGAGGTTATGTTTTAATCAAGCTACAGTACTTTCAATCAACGATCAAGTGCGACAGAAATGATTCTGCAAAGTGGGATATATATTAATTGCAGTGGCTTATTTTCTCTACCATGCTCTTGCGGATAAAATGATGCGCCTTGCATGGGTGGAATAGAACCTAGGCACATGATCAAACCCACCCATCTTATTTCTCGTCTCTGCCTGCTGAATGTTAGATTGTCATTGCACAATATAGATAGAAGTGCACAGTGGAGATGCACAGCCATATGAATTGCTCTGTTACTCTGCTAGAAAGCAAAGCAATGGGAACTGCTGCAGAAAGATCCTATTTCTATTGCTACAAACAAATACAAAATACAAACAAATACAAATAAAGTCCCGGATAACTGAATATTAAAAGCTCAGACCCATGCCGTAGAGTGTAACTGGGAATCTGTAGAAAAGGCTTTCACCATATTTTGTATTTGCAAATGTTATGCCGGTGTCAAACAATGTCTACAAGCAGGTGGCTGTCATATGTTTTTCTCTGTGGTGAGCTTGATCCTGAATTTAGTTCAACCTGTAGGCAGTTTGCAGAGAGCTCAGGTTTTGCCACATAAGGTATAACATAATAAACAGGTACCTGCTTTTAGATACACATTATATTGCATTTCGGTGCATATCGTCCGACATGAATGCACATGGACGCCAAATGTCATTCGCTTTGCACAGCAGGACTCATTGAAAATGATTTGAGAGCTGTTTTCAGGGTTTTTTTTAGACAAGAGTGCGCATAAATTAGTGATGGTATGAGAGGAAAGTGAGTCGTGGCTTTTCCATGTAACTAGTTTTGTAGGCTTTGGAATTTTAATATTCAGTCGCTACTTTTCATGCAGGTCACATATATGTAGCTCTCCAGTTATCTGTGTGCATCCTGCAAGTTAATAAGATCACGTTCTGCCGGAGCCATCTCTTTCTTTCACCTTTACACAGTATATCAAATGCATTAGTTTGTTGGGTAATATTAGAATGCATTATTTAAAAGGTTTTGAAGCTTCTTATCTTGTTGATGTAGGGGAGTGTATTGTTTAAGCCAGGTAGCATGTTATGGCTTTTCTGGAAAATGAATATGGAAGCCTATGTGGATGGCAGGTTAGAAAGTGGGAGACCCAGATTCCCATTAATAGTCGGACATTTTAAATAGTGCCCCGCCCCCTTCACTCCTGCCATTCGCGATACTCCCCTGCAACAGCCTGCACTTATGGGGGCTGCGACCTCCTAAGGAGACCACAATGAGTGGATAATACACCCTTGGCAAATGCATGTGACAACTCTTTTTTTAAGTGTCAATGTTTGAGGGATTGCGCTGCAGTATTTCCATTTGTCACAAACCGACCTGCAGACAGAGCCCCTGCGTATGATGGCGCTTTGCATATGGCTTCCCTCCTGTACAGGCTAATGTTCCCAGTGAGCTTGTATGTTTTCCTTTTCAGTTGGTTCATTTATCTGCACATTATGTCGACAGTAAGGCTCAGAGCAGCCACTACCTAATTCCCGTTCATCCCTTCCCTTGCATGTACTGGTGCAGGTTGGGGCCTGGGCAAAAGAGGGTTGGCCTTGCCTGCCCCTCAGGCCACAGCCTGCCTACACCACTGACATGTGGTCACACCTGGCTATGTACTTGCAGCATCTGTTGATGTGCCTTAATCTTTGGCGGAAGTGCAAATGTGTACTATTGTTTATGTGTTGCGAGTCGGGGGGAGCCAAATTTTCAATTTCCCGGGAGTGCCAGTGGCTCTTTGTAGGGACGTTCCATTAAAAGGATGTTATGTTATTTTAGCGGTACTTGTATAGCGCACCGTCACCAACGGAATTGGTCCCCAGGCGCTCTGGCGGATCTGTAAACAAGAAGGGTGGGGGTAGGGTTAGTCGGGAGGAGGGGGAGAAGGAGAGTAGGAGAAGTGGTGTGCTGTTGGCAGCTTCAGCTCGGTATACACCGAGTGCTGGGCTTTGGTGCTAGTATCGGATCGGATGAAGGCCTCGAGTGCTGTGGGTGAAGTTTATGTGTTGTTGATGCAGTGTGGTAAAGTGCGTGCGGATTGCTGGGAGAGAGATGGTTGTGTGGTTTTGTGTGGGTTTAAGTATGCAGAAGATTGAGGGTTGGGTTAGTGGGGTCTGTATCCTGGTTCAGGTACTTATGATTCCGTTAGAGTTGTATACCTATGGGTTCGGATGTTGCTGGTTCCTCGTGGTCCGACTCAATTTGGTGGTGTTGCGCTGATCCAACTGTATCCTATTGAGTATAGTTTGGATTGGTGGGTGCGTCTGAACCTAATCTTCAGGTGTGGGACTGGGTGGGTGATATCTATTCTGAGGTGATCTAGTGTGACCCTGGTCGGTTAAGGCTTTGAATGGTTCAGGGTCGGGGTCGTGTTGAAGTGTTGTCCTAGTGCAGGGGTCCCCATCCTTTTGTTAGCAATGAGCAACATGTGAGTGTCAGATGAAATGGTGAGCAACTTCAGTACTTTGATGTAATTTATCAGCATTCAGTCGGTGGTAAAATGATTGGAACAAATCATAACTGTACTAAGCTCAATACTACTAATAGGACTGTTAATTAACAGTAATCTCATCCAAGTGTAAGCCTAGTCCAGGCAATTCATAATGGCCGTAAACATCATTTCACATTAAATTGGTATAGAAATACAATCTTTAGTAAATTAAGTGGCAAACCGTGTATTTCTAGGCACTAGGCCAGCAAAATTATTCAAACATTCCAGGATGTAACATAATATTTGAGTGATTAGCGTACTCTCCCAGGAAATTTTCAACCGATTTAATGGCAAATGTTTTTAAGCACTTTTTAACGGTAGCATTTACTCCAAAATATAAAGGCTTATTTTGTTGCTGCCCCACCCATCCCTCCAAAGGGATTGTCAGGATCTTTAGGGCAAATTGTGCATTTTTAGGAGAACAGGATGAGTAACACTGGACAGAATATGGTAGAATGTAAAGATCATTTCAACCAGGCTTTGTGTGAGGGGAGGATTATGCACCTACGAAATCTAGTGGAAAGTATTGCATTTTAAAGCGCTTAAGGTCTGTTACATTGAAGACAAGTGATTAGGAATTTAAAAAAAGATTCTGATGGATTTGGGTACTCTTTCCCAAGCAATCCCCTGGGAAATATAGTTGTAAGTGGTGCATTTCTAAGCATGCTAGTGGGCCAGTAACATTGCTCACAAATTGGAACTTTTGAAGACCGCTTTACATAAGGGGTGGATTTTTCCTTCATATTGTCACACATTATATGTTTATGGTTGTATACCTCACTTGTTAAGTGCACTCCCTTGACATGGGGTCAGCCTGCACTCCGTAAGTTCAAACCTGTGGCAGGATCGACTTAGCCATTCATTGCTCGAGGTTGATGAATTCAGTCCATTACATTGGTTAGTTTCTTAGTTTCTGTTCTTAAAGAATTTATAAGCAGGAAGAATCTAGCATGAAACGCTATACTAAAGTAACAAATAATTACTATGTCACTAAGAAATAATTTTCAGTAACTTAAGAGAATTGCAGTTGGTAGCTACACTAACTGTGCATAATTTCGAACTCCTTCCCCTTAGCAACCCATTAGTCACATGCCAGATAAGCAAAGCATCATACAATGTGCATTTTCCCACCAGGCACTGCAATACAAGTAGTATGTAACATTTGTGCAAATTATGATGCATGGGGCCCGCAAACACAAACTTCACATGTAAAGAAATTGGCATAAGCAAATTGTTTAAGAAGGAAAGTTTGAGCATGCATGCCACTTATTTGTCCAATATGCAGGTACCAGCTGTATAAAGGCACACAAGCTGGCAATTGTCACCAGAACACAAACATGTGCATTTGGTTTGATTATTTTTTCCATTAATGCACTTCTGTACTGGAAAGAAGAATCCGAAGATGAAACTGTCTTCAAAGATTATGCAATTAATGTGGAATATTTTGGACCAAAAAATCGCATTTTGGCAACAAACACAAATACATGTACAAAAGAGGCGTATTGGAACTTCCTTGACAGTTGGGCATGCAAGTCACTTATTTTGGTACTTATTTTCGTACTATTCGGCAACTAACCCCTTTGCTGTCTACCTGACTGCAGCGGGGGTGGCGTGGCTCAGTTGGCAGCAACATTATCTTCGTAGCCAGTGATGAACCTTATAGTGTACCAGAACTCCAAATGGCACAGACCTTTTAGAGTGCCAAGACAGGTATTGTCTCAATAAGGGTGGGTTCAGTGAACAGACATTTTTACTTCTGATTACAGAGCAGTACAATGGGTATTCACATGGATGGCCAGGCCAGCTTAGTTTCTGTGCTTCAGGCTCTCTTCAGTCACTAGTGACCGTCTCATCTGAAGCCCCAAGAGATTAATTTCAGGAGCCACCCCCTTGTTCCCAGCACCCATCTGACCTGCCCCACCACTCAGACTACTCTACTGATGCCTCCACAGTTAATGCTTCAACAACAACTAACAGTATGTCATGCCTGTCAAATAGAGCAGACTGATTGGCTAGCCTTCCGGCACAGTTCTGGTTCAGGGTACACTGCCATTGATGTCTCATCCCTGAAAGTCCTTCTTCTTAGCCTCCACACAATGGCCCGGATCAACTGGCGAGCAACATTTTAGGGTCAGGAGAGCAACATGTTGCTCGCGAGCTACATGTTGGGGATCACTGTCCTAGTGGATCCGTCTTGGTGAGTGTGTGTATTCAGACGTTCGTATCCTTCTGTCCTGAAAAGGATAGAAACATTTAGGCAGATTGCTTTCCCGAGGGTCCCCGCGCCCCGAAGCACCCGCATACTCGGCGCCCCTGATTAACTTCACCAGGCCTCTTAAAATGGAGATAGGGTAGTCATTGGCTGGCCTTGGGAAATCAGACCACAGGGACTGCAGCACACAGAGCAGGCCACCAAGTGGACCAATTTAACAATGGAACATGGAACAGTTATAAAAAGAAGTTTCTGAAGTCTAGGAAAGCTTCACAAAATGCTGTTCATCACTTCAAAAAAATGTAACAAAGAAAACTACCGTTAAACATTAGCTTGGCAGTTTGAGAATGCCTCAAAATAGTCCCTTTTATTATGTTATAGTGTTATTGATGCACACGGGTATGTGTCGATCATTTGTGATGTTACATAATGTGATGTTCGTTTATATGTACAAAACAATCCCTGTAAAGTGTGGTGATTGTTCATGTATTGTGCAACAGTTGGCTCCGTGGACTCTTCTTTTAACTGCATTGATTACAAAGGGGCATAGTACAAGAAACACCAGGTCCATTAGTATACGGCAAAGATGTTGGCTAGTCACGTGGTGACTCTAGAAATAATGGGGTGGATCGAGTTCCTCATGAACCGCTTTTGTAAATACAGGCTTTTCGTTCACAAAGACAACGTTTCAGTCTTTAACTGTACATTTAAATAATTATTTAATGGATTATTTTGTCGATGTCTTTAAAATTATTTACTTTTAATTTTATGTATGGGCATTTGTAAGGGGCAACATATAACGTAAAGATTCAAACACACAGGCTTATGACCCTGACTGTTGCTTACTGCGGCTCTTCCAAGTTGAAGTAGTCGGGCACTTGCATAATGCTGCCGCCACAAGAGTACACCACAATATGATGTTGCCAGGTTTTCCCATCTGGGATTCATCAAATATATATTTATTTATTTATTTATTTATTTATTTATTTCATTTATTTTAAAAAATCACAGCAAACACAATACAGTTTTGGCAAACACAAAATGTACCATTGATAACAGAGCAGAGAGGATGTAGTACCTTTACAATGGAGAGAGACAATGTGACTTGAAGACCCGATGTTGCAGGGAAATGTTGAAACATAAACCAGGGATGAAGACAGAACAGAATGACATAGGAACGGGATGGTGGAGGAAGTGCTAAATCAAGGACAGAGGGGTGATGGAAAAGTGCTGTAGGGTTGTCTGTGAGGGTAGGGAGAGAAGAAAACAGGGTGATGCAACAGCGTAGAGTGCTAGGAAACAGGTTCTCCAGAAAGAAGGAGGGCTTTGAGGTTGGATTTAAATAGTGGTAGAGTTGGAGAAGTACAGAGAGGGAGAGCATTCCAAAGTAGGGGAGCGAGGAGAGACAGAGAGCGGAAACAAGAGGGTATACAGGGGGCTCGAGTAGTGGGAAGGTGGTGAGCCGAGGATGATCGTAATGAACAAGGAGGGGAGTACAGAGTGAGATGAAGTGATAGGTAGGGTGGGGTGATTTCCTGGATAATTTTGAAGATGATAAGAAGGAGTTTATATTTAGCCCTTTGTTTCAGATTGAGGAGGGTCCCAGAGGCTATGAGTATCAAGGAACTCAGTGAGTTGATTGAATACTACTCGATCTAGGATTTTGGAATAGTGTGGTAGAAGGTGAGAGAATTCATTTGTGAGATTTTTGTAGGCGCTTAACGCTTAATGTGAGAAGATTGATATGAAGTGAGAGAGAGAGAGAAGTCACGTTTGGCAGTATCAAGAGTAGAGGAACAGTTTTGAAGACCAGTGAGATAGAGTTGGAGATCAGAGGAGTGCCTTGACCTTTGCCAAGTGTGAATCTTTTTCCACATTGTTGTTTTCAGGGTTTGGATGAGAGGTGTAATCTAGACCCGTGGATTGGAGGATTTAAGAGTGAGTGTAGTGCGAGAGCAGTGAGCGGAGAAGGGAGCATAAAGAGCAGTGTTAAAGTTAGGGAAGGCTTCTTCAGTGGATGGAAAGCTGAGTTCAGCGTAGGAGGAGAGAGTGTGGTGTAGGTCAGAGAGGTAGTCAGGGAGTTTGGATAAGGAAAACTTGCACCTACTAAAAGTTGTAATAGATGGAGACAGTGGGGAAGAAGCAGGAGTGGCGAGTGAGGCAAAGACGGTAGAGTGATCAGAGGGAAAAGGAACGGTAGAGATATTAGAGGCAGAGAGTTGAGAGGAGATGAGACTGAGGTCAAAAGAGTTTCCATTTGAAGGGGTGGGCAGAGAGAGGACAGAAGAGAGTGAGCGGTTAATATCAGAGAGTTAAAGTCAGTGGATAGAGCAGTAGAGTGAGAGAGCAGAGGTTGAAGTCACCAATGACAATGAGGCAGTGATCAGGAGGGAGAGTGTCAATTATTTGGGAGATGTGGTTGAAGAATTGACCTACTGGACGAGGTGGCCGGTAGAGAGAGAGAGAGAGAGAGAGAGAGAGAGAGAGAGAGAATATACTTGCCAAAGGGGGCAGTGATTGTGGAGATTGTGTATTAGAATAAGGGAGAATCAGCAGGAGATAGGGGAGTAGAAGAGATAGGGAGTTTGGAGTAAGAAAACAGGCTACATCCCCACCCCTGCCAGTGCGGCAGGGAGCGGGAATGAAGGTGTAGGCAGGGCCAGACCTGGATAACTTCTGGTATCTACCTTTCACTATCCAACATCACCTATAAATGTTATTCTGGGTTTCATGCACCAAGATATAGGAGAGAAAGAGGAGGCAGATTAGCATTGATAGTCCAGCTCAACCTCATCTGTGTGAACTGCCGATAGCATAAAGTGTATGACTATGCATTATCACATACCTCCTTCAATGTCCTGCTCAAAGCAAAGCATACACTATAGGCACTAGAGACTCAGTGACAGCTTACTGGAGCCCAAACTGTAAATACATATATGGGCCTCATTCTGTGTTTGGTGGTATTTCAAATCTGCCAAAATACGGCCAAAATCAGTCACCGTTACCGCCACTTGGTTACCATGGGATTACAAATTGTGGTAGAGTGGAGGACTCAATTGGGGTTTTTTCACAAAATTACAACCAGAGAAATTAATGAGAGGTAATTCTGTCGATTTTGGAGGAAACGTGGAGGACTGACCTCCAGCATAAAGCTTCATGAAAATTCTCCACTTTTCCTCAAACAATCGGTGGAATTAGCACTTGGTAATTCTGCTTGTGGCAAGTCTGCCAAAACCTGTAGTTTGGCGGAGTGAGAAAACTGTCAGTAACAGAATTACTGCCCTTTTTTTCCAGCACCACCAAACTTGGAATAAGGCCCATGGCCTTTGCGACAAAATCCCAATTCAGGATCAAAATCCCTTGATTCTCAAAATGTTAACTGGCTGGTGCATGCCAAGACTTAATATGCTACCTCTTGGGATATGATTATTGTGCTGTTATCAATACCTTATTCTAGCCACATGAACTGGGCATCCTCTAAATTCACTCTATCATACAAATGCAGATAACAAGAGAGTCTCTGAGGTTATCACACTGTATATTGCACCAGACAATCTACTGAAAAACTCATTCAGATTAGGAAACATGCATAGATGTTTAAGAAAGCTAAGTAAACATGACAATGAAGCAGCTGCAAAAAGAATTGTGTGGAATGTGTCACACTGGCAGAGGCCTTGACTGATGTAGTCAATGCTGAAACCAGAAAGAAAAAAGATTACTGAGGTCAGAAATAGCAATTATCAAACAGATTTCAGATGCCTTCTTACAATTCCTCCTGAAATTACCGGCCACTTGAAATCAGGGATTTCGAGACAGATTTCAAGGAAATAGCTCACTTTCCATGACAAAATTGGCCCACTCAGAAAATTAACAAGGCAACTGAAGGGATGAATAACATGTTGCCATGTTAAGAATCACACTTACTTCCTGGCAAGTAGCATGAGGATGCTTCGTAGGTTAGGTGGCATGATCCTCTCAACTCAACAGCCACTGTGATAAAAAAGGGCATGGCAGGTCCCAATCAACTACGAATCTTGCGTACACCCCTTGGGATATGTTTATTGTGGTACTACCAATACCATTTTCTGTCCACATGAATTTGGCATCCCCCAATTTCACTCTTGCAATCTAAATCAGGTAGAGTTTGCGGTAAGGCACGCCCCCTCCAAATAATGTATACGCATATTTTCTTTAAGACCTGTCAAACAGATGGAAACAAAACTGGCACATCACCACCACTCATACTAAGCCATCATTCAAGTCAATCTGGTAGGAACATTAATTTTAACAATACCGTTTTGGTTTTTGGTTGGTCCGGTGTAAATTCAGAAAACTTTAGTATCATTATTGTGTGAGTAAACTTCAAAATAATAAGCAAAGATCTGAAAATGTTGAAAGGGCAAGAGAACTAGAACATTATACAAGCTATGGTCCGTGTGGGGATGGGCCTTTAATCACCTTAACAAAACAGGCCCACCACTTAAGAAGCAAGTACACGCTTGTATATTAAGCAAGTTTATTGTACCCAATCTCCGGGGAGCGGTTAGATGGTGTTGCAGAAACAAACTAACCCAAGTCTCAACATTACAACATCAGTTGGCAGTTTATATATCGTATGCAACAATTTTAGACACTCCCAGATACTTTTATTACCATCGACCCCCAAGTATCATTGGACAAAACCTCTTCAAAGAAATAAAATCTTTTCCCAATTCTTCAATTTTTATTGGCCAGGCATATCTTCATTATTATCTTCAAATCATATTCAAAACCACATGTCTTCTTGGGATTTGTCTGTAGTAGGTTGTGACGTTGGTGCACGGTTAAACATAAGTATTGAAAACATTAATTGCTAGCAATAACTGGCATAAGGCCTTGAACTTTAAGTATGATTGCAAATGGTCCTGCTGACGTATTTTGGCAAACAGAGGAAGGTCTGCATAACAGGATTTTCTTTGAACTATAGATTGCAATCTGCATTCCACAGATTCCTGGAGCCTTAAAAAAAGACCTTCTAATTTACGTGGCCATATACAACCTCTGATGACCTGGGGAAAAAATATTACCGTTGGACCCTGGCCTCGGGCCTTATGTTTATTACCACCAAACAAATTACTAATCCCCTCTAACGATTTTAATACAAAGGGCAAAATAACATCTGTTCCCTTGCAAGGAATGTGAACCTTGCCCTGTTCGTAGGACCTTATTACTAGGTAACTAATTCTCTTTTCCGTCAAGAATGTCCCTGCCATTTAGAATGCATTTGTAACAACTAACCATGGAGAAAAGCACCCCATTGTATGGATTTGTGTTCATGTTGCATTTGCAGCTTTAATATTGTATCTTTCTATGTGTGAGAAAATCTAATATGTATACATTCGAAATACTTGTAATACTAGAAGTAACATATAATTAACTGCATTCGATTAATATGGATTTGCAACACTATCCCAGTTTACTGCTATCCCCCATCATCTATTTGGTGGGCGCAATATGAATCCCTCGTGATAAAGGAGACCCTCCTTAATCACCCCAACATTTCCCCCTTTAGTTAATACTTTGACTAACAAATCATAATCATCCTCTTGGGGAATATCTCTACAACCATCTCTCACACCGGTCTCAATATGGGCATACTCCTCCGCTGAATCAACCAAACTCGTCCCCCCACCATTTCCACAATCTACATGCTGCTCCACACAAGCATGACAATCTGAAGGAGGAAACAAAACAGCTTCAGTTTGAGTACCCGTATGGGATGAAGTAGTGGTGGCCCCTGTGCCTGGGCAGAGCAACAATTAATTGGCAGGAACAAAAAAGAATAAGTAAAAAGACAAAAATAGGCATCATAATCTTCACACCAAGGCTAAACCAGGGAGGGACCCATGAAAATAAAGAGTCTATCTGTCACGACCTTAAACCCTGGCCAGGGAACTCTGCGCCTCTGGCCCTCACCACAGTCTTTCAACAAGGCCCCAAGGGCCCAATCATGTCCCTCTCGGGTGCCATGGAGCCAGTCCTGGTGCCCTTGGCACCTGGCTCATATGCCTGGTGTAGTTTCCATTGGGCAATGGACCAATATGGCTGCCCCCACAGGAATCAACGTGGACTGCAGCATGCAGTCTAGCATCCAGGGCGTGGCCCACCTCGAAGGCACTTGGGATACCTGCTGGCTATTTAAACCACGCCCGAATTGAGGCACGCGCTTCGCATTATTCTGCTCTTGCAGTGTGACGTTCACCGGGTCCTGCTCAGCATCTTTGGCCTGCATGGGCGAGAGAAGAAGAAGAACCACGTTATTCATCCTTACCTGCTCTGCATCCAGCTCCTCTAATAATCTGAAGTCTTCCCTGGAATTCGTTATCTTCCTCCAGCAACACCCTAGAGAAGAAGTACGACAAGAATACAATTAGCAAGCGACTATTCATCCGCTCCATTGCCTCCAGGCTCCGCTTACCTAGCAAACTCTCCTGGAAGTCTACCGCCATACGGATACCTTCCATCCGGTGTCCTGTTCCATCTGACCACTTTCTTCCAGGAATCTTTCGGCGACCTGCAAGGAACAACAGCACTGGTCAGCCAACTTCTAAGGACGCTCATAGCACCGCGCTGTGCGCTTTCTCTTACCTTCTCGAGCTCAGCCCTCTATATCAGCTCGACGTCTCCTTCATCCCTTCTGCATCTGCAAGAAAGAAGGTGAAGGTTATTCGGGGCATCCACAATTACGGACATTAATTCTCAACCATACGAGAGACTTACCTCAAGAGTGGAGTCGCAGCCAGTCTGGACTCCAGGGCCACGCCAGTGAAGTAACTCGGCAGAACGGTGCCCAGCGACGACGCGCCCCTGCTCAGCACGGCAGGACGGAGAGCGCACCTTAACGAAACACAAGAACTGGCCCTCGGCAGCACGAGTCCCCGGAGAAGGTGCAGCGGTCCCAGAAGCATCCCAGACCAGTCGGGCGGCGTCCCTGTGGATAGAAGGTGGGAGTTACACTATCCATGAATCATTGGCGACCACAGCCTCAGTTTCCATGATCACTTTCAGTTTATGCAGAGCAGCAACAGTTCTGGTGAGCGTGCCATTCTCGGTGTCAGTGGGAGGCACAAATGTACAGCAGGAACTCCCGATTTCTGGGCATCCTCTGCTCTCCATTGCTGTCAAGAGGTCGAGTATGTAGCAGTTTTGCAAAGTTATGAGCCTCAGTGCCTGTAATTCTTCCTTAAGGGCACACAAATGCTGACTCAGAAGTGTTCATAAAGAGCAAGAGTTCATACCTGGTCACCTGGAGCCATTTGGCATTTGCTGCTGCTTGGATGCCAGGTGCCAGGAGGGAAGTAAAGAAAGCTTTGGTGTGGCTAAACAACCGATATTGAACAGGAATGTCTTCTAAGACCTTTAGCGATGCTGCTGAGAGGTAGTTGGACGTTTTCCTTTTTTGTAATTGTCCAGGAGTTTCGCCATCAAACATAGCCTCCGATTTGTTTATATACGGTGGTGAAGGGGATGCAAAGGGCACAGGGAACGAGGGGGGCACAGATATAATTTCGGGCATTGAATGGGCCATCATTAGGTGCTTTTCAGGGATCACCAGCATGGAACAATGAAGGGTAGAGAGACTGTAGACACCTTGCCAGGCTGGAGGCAACTGCCTGTATGCACTCTGTCCACAGAGCCAATCTGTGTCGATGTCAAATTCAAATTCAAATTCATATTAGCCACCCTGCCAATCTAAAAATAAGATAAGATAAGGTATATCAATAATGTTAAAATAACTAAAAGCACATTATTAATTTAAACAGTTTAAACCGTTAAAATAGTAAAAACACAGTTATAACAATAATATCAGTAAAGCAATAAACCTGACTAATAGAAAGCTCAGCAATTTACAATTTAGCAGCGTATGTTGAATTATGTTAAGATGTTGTATTATTGAAATCAAGCTCCCTTATCCTTGTCACCTTATGAGTCCCATTTAACCGGGGCACTAATACATTAAGATGCATTTTAATTTCCTTCATTTAAATGTGTTTCCACCACCTTCAATATCCTTGATAGAGCAATATGCAAACCCCTATTATAAGTATTTAAACATTTCTTCCAGAATGTCAGGTCCTTAATGGTATCAAGAGGGTATACAAATTTACTCAGATGTTTCATATATATTGGACCCAATCTTACACATTCTGTCAGTACATGTTTAGCAGATTTAGTGTGTGCCTTATCACGGCAAACACAACAAAAGTGTTCCTGTTCCGGCAGAGCCAGTGGAGGGCCCAAAACATTCAACACCGGAAGCTGTTAATACGCAGTGAAAGAATAAATCTTCTCAATGCAAGTGAAGGAGGTAAGGCTAAATAGGGTTGCATCTTCTTAAAAGTGTATAGAATATCAGGCACAAAGGTATAGCTTTTTAATAAACTTATATGTGTGAAATGTTCAGTCTTTCAAAGCGTCGCTGGGGATTGAAATAGTCTTCTCCCCAATTTGGGATCCAACCAATATCTTTATATAAAGAGGTCATTCTCTTGTTGAAGCTAGATTTCATTTCCACTCTAGCCTCTAAATTGCCTAGACTTTGTAAAGAGGATTAGATGGTCCATTCATCATTTTTATATACATGACGCATCTCTTCTTCAGGACCAACGATTTGAGAGAATGAATACCCAGCTGAAGTCTCAATATAGCCATGGGTACACATTTAGGCAGACCCAGTAATTTCCTCCGAATTCTGTCCTCAATCAACTGGAGCCACTTTAGATCAATATCTACCAAACTCTCCAGGCCATAAGTGACAGCTGGAACAAGACACGGTAAATACAATTGTCTAATACCAGCCAGTGAGTAACCTGCCCTTCTTCTCTCAAACTGTCCGATAAGTGCAGTCAGCTGTGCTGCCTTCCTAGTACGGGCTTCAATACATATTTTAAAGCCTGGTCCAGGCTCAAATTCGACCCACAGATATTTATACTGCAAAGTATAGGCAATCTCAATGTTCTGTATCAACAGCCTGGGTCTGGCTATTCATTTTGTGGTAAATAACATAAGCTGTGTTTTCTCCCTACAAATAACAAGCCCATTCTTATCCCCGTAGGCCCAAAGAGCATTTGCTGTGCACTGGATGCCATTAAAAGTATGATACAGGAGCACCAGATCATCTGTGTATGCCGGGACCATACAATGCGTGTCATCTATTTTAGGGGACAGCCTCTTATCTGGGACAAATGCAGGGGAAGGTCTGAGACATAGAGATTATATTTAAGCGGCGCTGTGACACAGCCCTGATTAACCCCACAGTTTTGAATAGCGGGTGTTGTCACCGCCCCACCATTATCCAGTCTCAGGCACACAGTGTTGCTATGTAGTAATTTTAGATAATACAGTATCCCCGCTGGGCAGCAGTTTGCGCCACAGCAGATCCCTCCTAACTGTATCGAAAGTTTCTTTAAAGTCAATGAAGATGACATATAGAGGAGGATTATTTGTGCCTTGTGCTTGCTTAACCAAGGAATCCAGGAGGTGCAAATTATGCACAGTTGATTAGTTAGGATGAAATCCACTCTGGTATCTATCCAGAATATTACCATGTTCTACCCATTTTTGTAGTTCTTTAAGAAGGGATGATGCAAAAAGCTTCCCGTTAGAATCCAACTTAGATAGTAATCGGTAGTTACTAGGATCCAAAGGAGAGCCTTTCTTTAGTATCGGCACAAGAATTGCGGTTTGCAAGGAGCTAGGGATGTTACCTTCAGTGAGAACCATATCAAATCATATTTTAAGTAGAGAGGACCAGAAATGGGTATTGTGCCGCAGGACCACATTGGCCAAGCCATTCGGTCCAGGAGCCCGGGAAGATTTTAAGCTCTTAATTTTCATGTAAATGGTATCCTCGTTAATATTAAGTGCCAAGCCCTGGGGTTTAAATTTTCTCTGAACTGGTGATGGCCGCTGGGGGAAAGAATTATGCTGAGTGAGAAACGTCACCCACTCATGTTCATTTATGGGTTTAATCATAATTTGTTTGGTGCATCCCTTTGCTTCACCCAAAATGCCCAAATGCTACGCAAATCCCCATCTTTTTAGCCAGTTACAGTAGGCGTTTTTTAGTTGTCTTATCTCATGCAGGTAAGTCCTCTCAGTGGGTGCAGCTATCTTGGCCCTGCGCAAATTCCCCCGAGGGGTGTGTTTGGCATCCCAAATTGTTTTGTCATATACCCTATGAGGCTTTTAACCTCTTGATGTAAGGGGCAAATGCAATGAAGCATGTCATCCAGAGAAGGCCCAGAGAAGGCATCCATCCCTCAATGTCATCTTTAGACATTTCCTGGAATGCCCACAGGTCAGTTGGTTTAATGGAAAATGTTGCTTGCTTGGCCCTCTCAATATTATTCTCGGACCACTTGATCCTATCGGCTGTGTGGTTAGTAGCCAATTTTCCCAAGGGACTTACTTCTACATGCGTAGAGTCTGCCCTATTGTTAAGAATAAGCGCCTCATGGTCACTCCATGTGTTAGCACTAACATGATCCTCAGAGCTAATATACTATTTACAAAAACATAATCCAATGTAGTAGCTGTTCTACCCTTCATCCAAGTGAACCTCCCCAGGGTGTCGTTTTTAGTACGACCATTAATCATTTCGAGTTCCCAACTATGAAGGAACCTCAGCCAGCCTAACCCCTCATTATCCACCTGACTCTGCATCATGATACATTTTGCCAAATACTTCCCCTCCACTAGTGTGCCTGAGGCGTCGGCAAAATAACAATTCAATTCCACAGCTATTAAGATACAATCATAATCATAACGACTCTCCCAATTCACCAACGTTTCATGAATGTCATCTTGCAGCTGATCCCTATCCGCCACCCCAAAAGGGTTGTAGATATTAATAAGCAGCAACTTAGTATGTTTATAACCAAGGGGCATAGTCACTTCTACAGATAACACATGTTCAGAAGTAGATATTATCCGTGAGTTCAAATTATGTCTCACCCCCCGTAATAAGGCCACCGAAGGGTCTCCCCTTTGCACCCTTCTTGGCAAATGACTGAGGGATGGTATAACCATCCATCACAACTGCTGTCGTTAACCAGGTCTCCTGTAGTAGGGAGAAGGTAGCTGTGAGATATAAGGAAGTGACCCAGCTGGTGTTAAAATGTGGACAGCATATCCACATTTGTGGATATCCTCAAGTTGAACATTGTCCTTCTTAAGTAAATGAGCAACTGGACAAGACTCACTAAGCTTTCCCTTGGGTGTTACTGGTAATAAAGGATCTTTCAAGTTTGCATCAACGTCCCGCATCGACAACCCCGCCCCCCCCCCGGTCAAAAGTTGTAAATGAAAATTCTCATAGACTTATGTTTCCAATGAATTGCAGTGACATTTGGGTGGATTCCTTTGATTTGTTAAAAAAAGTAAGTCATCCGACACCAAGACACGGAGCTGCGGGATTAAATGTAGACGTGCAAGAAAGCAGTCCTTGATAACCACTTGTCCCTGCTTTCCCGGTTTATGTTCTTGATGATACAGATCTTGATTTCAAAATTGCTGTCTATGTCCTAATTCTTGTTAGGTTGTGTTTCCTTCGGTTTAGGATCTATCAAACGGGATCTTTGATGGGGAGCATTAGGGGTAGAAAAGTTGTCCATGTCCTTAGAGAAGGGCTGCACGATTAGTGAGGCTACACTAGTATTGTGATCTTCTAATGATGCTTTGATAGTATCCCCCGTCTTATCGGCTATAACCCAGCTCGTTAGGCTGCCCATACCTTTCCCTTGTCATTTTTTACTTTGCGCCACCTTCTTACGAGACTTTTTAGGCTTTTTTGCTCGAATATTTGTAGAAAGTAGGGAAGCAGCCACTTCCCAAGGGATATTGCGAGCCGCCTCTCTTTTTGCTAAGCAACGAACGTTGTTTCCTAGAAAGAAATGTGGCTGCAGTATCTGAAATTTCATTATTTACTATCGTCGGAGGAGGTATATTTTCTTCAATTTGTACAGCCGCATTGGCAGCATTAGATGATATTGCTTCCTCAGCTTCCAACGGCCGATTAGTTGTATTAGGAGCCTGCTGAATATTTTCGTATATGCAGCAGCACTGTTTGGTTATTAGCAAATGTGTCCTGGATAATAGAATACTCAAATTGTACTGCCCCATCAGAATCAATAATTAAATTTGGTGAAGCAGAAAGGCAGGGAGAAATCATTGTATCGGGCTCCCCTCCGATCTAATAACCTGGGCACTTACAGTCCTTGCCTCGACCCCCGGCAAAGGAGGATTTTCAGTAACAGCAACCATACTTTGTTGAATAGAAAGACATAGGTCTAGTAGAGAGTTATTATCTATGTCTTCAAAACTAGAAGAATCTTGTGGCGTATGCTCCTGTATTGCACAGTCCATACTTTCTTGCGCCACCATTGGTTTAGTGGCTGATTGCTCCCCTGAAAAAAGCCAGAATAGTTCCTCTTTTGGAGTTACTAGGAGCTTTATTACCATTCTTTCCTTTCCCCACCCTGTTGTTGATTGGCTGTGTGGCAGTGCTAAGTCTGGTCTCCCCTCCCTTCCTTAAATTACTGCAAAGGTTTTGTGGCTTAGATTGGAATGGCATATTGGATTTACTGAAAAGTTCTGCCGTCCAAATATGCTTAAAGAAGAAAAATATAAAATTAGTGCAAACGGGCTATGGAGGATACTATTATCAGTCACCACACTCCCGAAGCACCAAAGTTCCTTCACAGGCAGTTATGGGCTATGAAAAACCACACTCCCGTCTCTACCAAACAATAAATACATATAAAATAAGTGCAAGTGGCAACAGGTTCTACCTGACTTGGGCTTGACCAAAATTAATTACACAATCAATTGTGTTACAGCTGAGACGATCAGCGCCGTACCTGAATTACTCGGAAAGGTGCTTATAATGATCACAGCCCAGGCTCATAACTTCCTGCAAAATCTTCAGCTGACACTCCAGGCACAGCAGGAACGTGAGAACACACATCGCACACCGCACGCTCCACGTGTCAAGGGCTTTTTAAGCCCAGCCTCTGAAGTGAAGTTGAAATTAAAGGCAGACTTTCCATGCTGTTTGCAGCTCCAGTGGCACAGCGTAATCCCAGTAAACAGTAAGCGCGAGACCACACGGAACACACAGTGCTGCTGATTTAGCATCAATGTGTACGCAGGGACCAACCTCAAGCCACCGAGAGAATGGACAAGCCACCACAATAAGATATCTGAAATGACTGCACCTCGTTATCATGTCCACTAAATTGATATAGAGCCCCTTGAATGGAACAGTGGGCCCGCGCAAGATCCCCCCCACCAACTCATGGCATTTCCAGGATTGAACTCCTTGCACACTACACAATTCCCTACACATCTACTTACCTGTTCTTTTAAGTGTTAGGGAGAATTCTCAGAAATTTGTTAATTCCCTTCTACCTTAGAGATCCCCAGCTCTTTTGCTAGACTTGAGGACTTTTTATCCCTCATGTAATTTTAATGCGATTTAATTTCTGTATTCTTTTTGACTTTGGAGTCTGACAAACTCCATACACATCATCTTTACATTGTGTCACACAGCACCTTCAGTGCAGTCAGTGGCACAGGGAATTCTCTTGGATTTCCCAAAGGTTTAAATTCCTTCTCTTGGTGAAACTACTGTTTCCAAGAGCATTGAAGTGAAATTGACTTTACTTACAATTTGTAACTTTCTAGACCCAGCACACACTATCTTACCATATGGTGCTGGAGGGGTTACTTAGTATCCCCTTTTCCTAGTTTCTCATGTAACATTTTTATGTTACCCTTTCTACAATTAATGGCTGGTGGCAGTGGTTTACCTTTTACTACCATTGTGTATTTTTACCACGGGCTGCGTTTGCATCCACGGTAGGCACACATGGGTGCTCATTTCGTCAAAATGGCCCCGGTCTTCTTTTTTTGCTATTTTCTGTTGGAAAGGTCCTTCGTGAGAGTTACTCTGGGTGCCAAACCAGGTTTGGTCTCTTTGTTCATTTTGTCTTTTGCGGAGTTCACGAGTGAAGCCAGCCTCTGGCACCAGTATGTCTGGCAAGGGCAGGAAGTGAGGGAGGTGCCCGAAACTCCCTGTGCTTAATCCCCTTAGTTACAGGAATGCACCCAAAGGTGATTGGCTGGCTGGCTGTCCGGCAAGGACAGCCACCCTGCTGTGTGATTGACAGCTAGGCTGGAATGGATGGGAGAAAACTGCATAAAAGGAGAGGCTTTTTGGCTTGGAACGCAGAGTCGACCACTGGACGAAGGAATCTGAAGAAGAACTTGGAAGAGACGCTTGATGCTATTCCTGGATTGTTGGTTTGCCCGGTGAAGCCCGGCTGCTGTGCTGAAGCTCCAAATTCTCCTTGACTAGAGAAGCCCTGCAAGGACAACTTCTCCCTTTGAGTTGGTGGGACCAATCAACTCTAAAGTAAGCCTATCTGGACATCCTCTCGAAGCTGGTTGCATTTCCAATGCAGTTGCTGCTGGAACCGAAGAGCCAGGGAGAGGAACACCAGATTGTGTGAGTTGCTTTTAAGTCAGACCAAAGCACCAGGAAGATCTCGCAGACTTCCCTGTTGCAGGGCTGACCAAGCCTGAGCCACCTCAACAGAGTGCTGGACCGCAGAAGCAAGGAAAGTCTGAAGTGGTATCCGAGAACCGCAGTGTTGCTATTTGCTGTCAGACATGAGGAGCTGACCCTGCCCCGTTCCCAAGTGTAGTGACAGTACCCAGCTGTTTCAAAATAACCATTTAAAATTTGGAGGTTCCTGCTTTCCATTAGGATCAGCCAGAGGATTCCTCTTTGGACATGCGTGTTGCGTGGATTCGAGTCTCCATGGATCACTTTCCCGTCTTCATCGATACAAGACAGGTTCACGTCTCCAGAGAGAATTACTGATGGGTCATCTTAGTTGTATGCTTCATCGACTGCCTGCCAGACTTCATCAAGCATTTCCTTTACAACGGTTTGTAGCGGGTTCCAGTAGATGTTTATGATTGTCAAGTTTTTAGACATGCCCTCCTTTGAGTTCTGACATCGCTCCCTGTTCAGCAAGGTGCTTTGCTGAATAAAGGGGCCTCTTCTGATATTGGATCTCACTTCGAAACCCTTCCAGGTCCTGATTAAAGAAGTCAGTAGGCCAGCTAAAGGGTGACCTGCCACACCCATTTTAGCAGGGTTCAGAAGCGTGGTGAACCCATCCAAAACTGGACATTCTCTTAACCACGCTTCTTGTAGGCATACACAATCAAGGTCACCCCAGTTTAGGTCCCCGTTAGAGAAAAGGTGTGAAAACCACTGTGTTCCATGAGGCCAAAGAGAGGGTATTTTCCCCCTTTTCTTGGGGGGTTTACCTAATGGTTATCTTCATTTGATAAGGCTGCTGTCAACCATGCCCAAGATTCGTCCTCCGGCAGTTCTGATGGTTTTTGGTTTTTCAAGGCGCTGGATCTATCCTCGGTTATACCGCCTTGATGTATTATTGTCCGCATCAAGTTTGTCCTTAGGTGTGGCTTTGAAGAAAACACTCAGAGGATGAGGAGTCAGAGGCAATTATAACAGGAGTCAGTCCTTTTGGCCTTTGGAGTTGCTTTTCTGAGGGAAAGTCCCTGGTGATACGTCTAGTGGAACTTCTGGTCCGAACCTTCCTAAAGCGGGATCTTTACTGATGGTTGAACACCGTCTGTAGTTCCCCTATCGCTCAGATCTGTAAAGTCAAAGCACATAAGCAGAAAGCTCAGGGCGACTGAGAGCATGAAGTTCTTTACAATAGTAGAGTGAAGATGAAGATGTACCAAGTCCAAACGCTCTTCTCGTGTGAACTCCACAATGGCAAAATCGTCTGTGTAGATTTGGGGGAGTGCATGGATGCCGTGACATAGCCACAAGACATTAGCTCTATTTGAAATAAGTTCCACTCCTTTGTCCACAACCCTCTCTAGTCTCAGGTTCTTAGTTAAGACTTGTTGGGGTGGGTTGCCTTCTTGCTTTCAGAAGAACCTGGCTTACCCTGTCTATAACCAGGTACAGAGGGATTTTTCTTTCTAGGGTCCACCAAGTCCACCGAAGAACAATGGTAGATCCTAGAGTTAAAGGATGTGGCTGGACCATTTGGTCTTTTGCTGGTGGGATACAGTTGTTCATCATTGCGCTGTGTTCTTATGGCCTTTTCTTGGGGTGGACCCTCCTGGTCCGCGGTAGGAGGTAGGAGGTAAGTTGCTTCCCTGGTGTGAGCAGGCCTTGCCATCCTGTTTCTCCTGTTCTGAGGCTTTTGCCACGGCTATCTCCCTTTTTTCGGCCAAGTTTAGAAAAGGTTTATGCGGCTCCACAGAGCTGGTATCTACTGACCTATAACTATCATCCAGGGACCCTGAGTAGATTGAACATTCATCAGGGGCGTAGGTGGATAAGTTTAGGAGTGTGTTTACGGCCTTCGCGTCCGAAGCTTCCTCTCCCCAACCTGAGGTTGAGTCCTGAGCCATCTTTGGGTCATATTCCTTTGGGCTGTTATTATTTTATTGGTGTTCTCTTGTGCCGTTCTCCCCAGTTGTGGGATAAAAAAGTTTATCAGGAAGCTTTGAGAGTCCTTTGGTATTTGTATTTGGGAGTTGTGTAATGTGGACCTCGAATGACTTCTCTTTCATTTCCTGGCAAAGAGTGGGAAGGATTTTTTTGGTTTTACTTCTGTGTTTGATTCTAAAACTGTGGCTGCTGTATTTAGATTTGCTGCTGCTTCATGTGCTGGTGTCCAAATAGGGCCACCCTTCTTAGGCAGCACATCTGTTGTGACTTCCGTCAAAATATTACAGACATCCGAGGGGTCGCATGCCACAGTCGGGCTTTGCTCCACCGCCTGGGCCAGTCCGACTCCTGGTGGTGTTTTAACCAATCTGTTTCTAATTATATCCACCCCCTGGGCTACCAAGGTGGTGTTTCTTTTTTTAGGCTCCCCTCTCCTGTTTTCTTCTCCGCTGTGATGTATACTTCTATGAAGATCATATTAGAATGTAGCATTGCTAACATGTTGTTTGTTCTTTTAGTGTTTCATTTAGTGATTTGTATAGCTTCATTAAGGGGGACATTGCAATGGTCACTACCGACATCTGACTGAAGGGGTCCTGGCCAGGTTTTCTTAAGTAACCACTCTCTCTCCTTCCCGGTCTGGGGCTTTGATGTTCCACTGTCGAGTAATTTATCTTCTGGGATGACCTCGAAACAGGAGGGGAAAGATGGTTTTCCAGTTTTTGGGCTAAACCCCCTGTTGACACACAAAGTCCTTGGAGCCCACTTACAAAGAGATAGTCAGTTGGGGCATCTTGTCGTCCAGTGTTTTGTGCAAGTAAAGGCTCAGAGTGCCGCATGTTGATATGTTTTTCCGAGGTCTTGAGTTTCTTTCTCAGGAGAAATCTGCACCGTTATGTTGACCCAGTCTACACTGGGCGGCGCTCTCAGTCCCATTGTCAGGCTCCCTCTGCACTATTGGTACTGTCCTTCCTTCCTCAAAATGGGGCGTCAAGTCATTGTTGTAAGAAGCCCAGACTTTGGCTGGAACAAGCGGTGCTCCAGCCCTAGCTTTTAAGTTTGTCGTCATCGCCCAGGGATTGGCTCCATGATAGCATCCATTTAATGAGCACAGTCTTGGTCCTTTCTGTGCAGGGGTTCTCCCCCAATCAATTTGATCGTTGGCTGGTGGCGAGCTTGTCAACTGTTCTTGGAGCCCCACTCCTACAAGGCCCTCCATTTCAAGCGGCAACCCGGAAGGTGCCAAAGGGCCAAAGGGCCAGTTACACAGGCTTTCAGGCCTTTGGCCCCCTTCCACTTCCATTTCGCCAGAGCAAGGGACATCTGTGAGGCCAGATGGTTTGGCTTAAAGTTTGAATTTAGTTTCTTTGCAGATAGGTCAGTAAAGGAGGACGTTTCCCTTGAAAGGCATGGGAGCAGGACGGGCCCGATGGTAGTGAAGGGCAGGATGTGTCCCCTCTACCGTTATCGAGGGGGGCCCCCTCCCGCCTCTCCCACTCCTTGCCCAAGAGAAGTGGACTTGCCTGCCCTTTAGGCATATCCGTCTAACATTTTGTCCCCAACGTTGGCGATTCAGGGGCCAAAACCATACCCCCTATTGTCTGGTTAATCGAGTTGTCAGATAATTCAGTGTGGCCTTCGCAGACTTCCCTCGCATAGTCGAGCACCTGAAGCTCCTCTGCTTCCGACAGGCAGCCGGCATGGTTCGCACTGCCAAGCTCAAGGTTGTGGGGCTGGCACAAGAGCCATCAAGGTCTGCGTCAGCCACCTCCGTTCCTGGGGCGATTTCCCTGCTGGAACTGCAGACCCCACACACCTGCACAGGTGTGCCCTTGTATCCAGCTGAGCTGAGGTTGCCACAAACAAATATGACACGAGATCCTGGCGTATTTCATGTGGGGCTTCAGTGCCGTCCAGTCCCCACCCCCCCTAATATCTGCAGGCGGTCGGGGATAGTGAGAGCAGGGGGGGAAGTGGAGAGCTCATCCACTAAGGGGTGAGGGTCACAAAGCTTACCTGTCTGTCCTGTCTGTTCCTTGAGGGTTCGGTCCTCTTCAATCTCCACAACAGCTCTCAGGGTATGTTGCGTGCGATTACTCTGTAAGTCGTGCGACCTCTCCAACATATTTCGCGGGTCAGCCACATCTCGTTTTGATAGTTTCTGAGACATTACTCAAGTTGTTTGACCCCCGGGCCGAGCCCAGCCCTCAACTGCAGTAGGCTGGCTGGCGAGTGACTGGACTCGGCTTAGAAATCCACCCAGGCACTCCACGCCTTGCCTGGGCTAATATAGGACCCTTAAAGTCATAGCAGCAGCAAACGAAACAAAGCCTTTCCCAGAAAAGCAGAGTACAATGCCGAGCTGCCTCACAACCAGCCTTTTCAAGAGTGACTGGACTCGGCTTGGGGCTCCATGCAGGCACTCCGCACCTTGCCTGGGCTAATATAGGATCTGTAAAGTCATAGCAGCAGCAAACGAAACAAAGCCTTTCCCAGAAAAGCAGAGTACAATGCCGAGCTGCCTCACAACCAGCCTTTTCAAGAGTGACTGGACTCGGCTTGGGGCTCCATGCAGGCACTCCGCACCTTGCCTGGGCTAATATAGGATCTGTAAAGTCACAGCAGCAGCAAACA
Organism: Ambystoma mexicanum; assembly: GCF_040938575.1. Lineage (NCBI taxonomy): Eukaryota > Metazoa > Chordata > Amphibia > Caudata > Ambystomatidae > Ambystoma > Ambystoma mexicanum. Next base: position 677,289,745 of record NC_090927.1, on the reverse strand, counting down.
AAACAAAGTCTTTTTCCGGCAAAGCAGGTTTTGATTAATGCAACTATAATATCCCTTTAACAATGATTTTTGACTGGATTTCAATGGTTTTTAGAAGTGATTTTTTTTTTAATGATGTTACAACACTGTATATACGTTATTAAGAATTCCCCCTTTAACATATATAAAAGGACTATGAACCTCCTTTAACAAGCATATTTATTTGCAGTGCATACGGTTGGTTGTCATTTTCAGCAGCGCATGCTGAGACTGCAAGTCATGGTTGAATGGCCTAGAGCATGAGGCTCCAACAGGACCCTGGCCCCAGAAAAACAGCCACGTTATCCACTGGACCTAGCCTGCATTCTGGTCCAGTGTCCGCTATACCCCATAATGTAACCATGGGCCAGTGTTCATGGCTTACAGCCATGACTGGTGTTTTTTGTGAAAAAATGTTCACTTCTAAAAACCATTGAAATTCAGTCAAAAAACATTGTTAAAGGGACATTATGGTTAATTGCATTCGGACTATATAATGTGTTCACCAAGCCGCTATTTGACATACTTGACTATCTGGGTGTCACATACACCAACTATGCTGATGACACACAGATACTCATTCCAATTACGGGTGACCACACTATAGACACTAAGGCACTGAATGAGGTCTATCAAGTCATACAGGCCTGGATGGCCCAGCATGAGCTCTGTCTTAATCATGACAATATATATCAAGGGGGGGGTGTCCTGGTAGGCAAAAACTACACTGTACGATCCCTATTCACGTTAGTTTAGGTTGTCTCTGCAGTGTATTGATGAGAACAAACCCCAAGAGGAGTGTGTATTTCACAACTAGTGGGGTGTCCTAACAGTAGCTCCCTATTAAGAAAAATAAGGAGCTTTAAATATGTGTGTAACAATCACACATCTCTCTATATCTTGATGTAAGTCCCTTGGAATCTAAAAGCTCACACGCATTCAACTGAATTGAATTATATCAAAAAAGGAAATGTCTTCTTTTATTCTTAATAAATAAGGTTTGTAAAGTTCAAATTAACAGTACATATAATGTAAACATAAAATAAAATGCAATGAACATGTTATGTACAATTTGAAAACAGAAACGAAAAAAATCTTGCCAAAAATTCACATATACAAATCCGACAAATATTTTACATCATACAATCAAAATACAAAGTGAGAATGACATAGTGTTGTTGAATTGCATTTACATTCCAGTTTCAATAGGTTCACATTTAGAGTCCAAAAAGAACCTAGATTAGGGGTCTACGTGTAGCACCGGGAAGAATCCTTTTCAGTACTGCAGACGTACAGGACTAGATCAGAAGGTACGAATGATCTACGTTTCGGCGGATAGAAAATATTTCCCACCTTCCTCAGGACCGGGAATGAATGTGACCCCTGAGGTAAAAGGAAAAAAAACTATTGTGATACACAGACACATTAATGTAGCCCATAGTTGGTTTGCAAGAAGAGGGAAAGCCATAGTGACCGGTAGGGCATGCGTAGAGATGTTAAGTCAAAGTGCCCGCCCTATCTCTAAAGTAAAACAAACCCTCTGACCAAGCATCACAGGTGATTATGCTGATAGTGGAGTGTCAGTAAGAAATAGACCTTGAAACATACAAAAAGACAGTTCAAGAAGAACATTTTCAAAGAAGAATTTATGTATATACAAAGAAGACGTAGAGGTGGGACAAACAACAGATCACACTTCTAAAGAAGATAGTGCATCGATGTACATATACCCTAAGTGCCTATGGTATATTGTGCACTATATGAAGAATCATGACAAGACAGCGCTCCTCATCCTTGGCTCACAGAATCGAATTAACAAATTGGACCCAACTTTTAAAGCATTCAACATTGATGGTAACACTATCCAGGTTAATAATACCAAAACCCTTGGAATCTACCTCGATTCCACACTCTCGCTTAACATGCAAACTAACGCCGTCATCGCAGACTCTGCATACACATGCAAACTGATTTCAGCCTGCCCCCCTTTCCTTACCACCCCCAATTGCATTATTCTCACCAGAACACTGGTTATGTCTAAACTAGATTACTGCAATGCACTATACCTAGAGACTAGTCTATGCAACTTAAACAAACTCCAGATTACTCAAAACAATGCCATTAGGGCTGCCCTCAACTTTCCTAGATCCTCACACATCTCTGACACCAGACGATGCCTTCTCTGGTTACCGGTTACACAAACAATATTACTCAAAACACTTGCCCTCAAACATAAATGTGTGTATAATCAGGCCCCTACCTACTTGGCAAACCGATTTGCTCATCATTCTTCAACACGTCCACTGAGATCTGCCCAAACGCTTAGCCTTAATGTACCAAGATACAAACTCCAAAAAGCGGAAGTGGTGAGCTTCCCTGTCCTCGCTGCTAAATTATGGAACTCACTGCCCAACCCCATCAGAACCGAGTCTTCTTTCCATTCTTTTAAACACAAAGCCAAGACATGGCTGATGGCCCAAGATGTCTAAGCCGTCACACACTGACTCTTCTTGTTAATTGTGTAACCATACCCTCCTGCCTTTCTGTAACTGTAACATAAAATCTGTGCTCATGCTGATTATAATTTACGTGAAACTGTCCATATGTAACTGCAACATAAGATATGTGCCTTCTTGTAAATTGTGTAACTGTACCTGCTGCTTTTCTGTAACTATAACACAAGATGTGTGCTCATGCTGATTGTAAATACTTGTAATTGTCCATATGTAACTGTAACATAAGATATGCGCCAAGATGCCTTGGGGCCAGGTGCACTTTACAAATAAAGCAAATACAAATACAAATGCATTATTTGGGGAATAGCAGGGAAATTTCGGTAGATTGCCACAGTAATAACGCAAGATGTGAGCGGAAACAAAAATGCATAACACAAAGCAAAGAGAGAAAGGGAGTAATGAGAGGGGTCCATGGAGGTAAAAATCAATTGAGGTGGGTGGGGGACCGAGGGAAAAGGAAGGAGGCACATGGGGAGCGCTTGTGAGGACCTTTTAATTTTCAAGCGTTATCACAGTAATTAGTTCAAGATTACTGCTGCATTATCGGGCGATTATCGGGGGAATGGAAACTGAGGAAAAATCTGTTTTGATTGCATCTACTAGGCAGGGGGAAATGGGTCTTTGTGCCAGTGGCCCTGGTCATTGGGCCCCAAAGCAACCTATTGGCGCAACATGTGCAGCGGCCACTGGTCATGGCCAAAGGCCATGACAAGTAGGCTTGAAAGAAACCTAGTGTATTAAAATATACAGTGGGCATGGCCAAAGGCCGTGCTGTCGACCTGGGCCAAAAGCCATGACCAGTGGGCCCCAAGGAAACCTGTAGGTGGAATATGTACATTGGGCACCGCAGCAGGCCATGGCTAGTGTGCCCTAAAGAAAACCATTGGTGCAACATGAACTGGCCATGGCCTAAGGCAACAGCTAGTGGCTCTTTAATAAACTATGGTATAACAAAACCCTTGAAATTCATTGAAAAAACTTTAGTTAAGGGACAGTTAAGGTGATCAGATTTAACATGAGAAATCCCTCAAAATGTAGTGGATGTGGGAAGTGATGATCGTCTTAACTCGGTGTCCATCCTGTTGAAAGCCCATGAGCACATACATAACAGATGGGATTCACGATGACAAAGGCCAGAAAGATAGCTCAGTGGGTTGGGAGCTCACTGCTGTGATCTGGTCTGTCTAGATCTTGAACAGGTGGAGATGTCAGCGTGCGTGTGCCGGTACCTGCTGGCCATGGGGATGGCCCAGAATTGGCTGTAACTCAATGGGGACAAGACAGAAGTGTTGGCAATGGGAGCACCGGTGGGGTTGTCACTTTGGGTTCCTGCTTTCTGGCCTTCCTCACTGGGCAAACATCCTGCCCAAGTCACTGCAGTGAAAAATCAGGAGGTGACATTCTCAGCTGCACTGTCTATGACTCAGCAAGTGGCGGAAGTCTGCAAATCAAGGCACTTCCAACTCAGGATTCTGTGTAAGGTGCTCCTTTTTATTCCTGCCCATCTTCATCCACCTGTGGCAGCTGCCCTTATTCTTAGTCGTATAGACTACTGTAATTCACTCTATCTAGCTCAGCCAAAGGGTCTGATTCAGCATCTACAGCGGCTTCAAAATTTGGCTGCACGGGTGGCCACTGGCTCCTCTTTTGGTGCCCATATCACCCCCACCCTATGACGCTTGCATTGGCTCCCGTTGTCCAAGTACATTCATTTCAAATCATTGTGTTTGTTTCACCGTGCCCTGATGAGTGTGGGGCCAGCTATCTATAGGAATAATGTGTCTGCTACTGCCGACGTGCGACTTGCAGTCACGGAATGCGGGTCTTCTGTTGGTCCCGACCTATAGGCGTGCTAGGCTGGGGGGCAAGCCTTCTCAGTGGCAGCGGCCCAATTGTGGAACTCCCTGCTGCCTGCACTAAAGTTGATTACGGACCATCTTGAATTTAGGAGGTCTTGTATTTGTATTTGTGTTTATTTTATTTATATAGCGCACCAGGCCCAGGGGCAACCGGGCGCATCACTTAGTTACAACATGATAAGGCAGACAGATCAATTATATTTTACAAAAGTTACAGATATATCCAAGGCAGTTACACAGTGAACATCATAGCTAAACCTATATACAAAGAGGTGAGACAGGGTGTTAGTGCCTGGTGGGAGGAGGGCTAGAGGAAGGGGGGTCTTGGGCGGACAGCCACGCTTTGGCTAGTTGTTTGAATTTAAGGAAAGAAGGCTCTGCTCTTAGCGCATTGGGGAGCGTGTTCCATAATTTAGCTGCCATTACTGGGAAGCTGGTTCCGCCTGATCTTTGAAAGTTGAAATGTGGTATAGCAAGGCAGTTGATCTGAGAAATTCTACGGGGTCTTTTGGAGTTGTGAAGGGCAAATCTATTGGCCAAGTAGCAAGGTGCTTGGTTGTAAAGGCATTTATGAGTAAGGGCCAGGGTTTTAAGAGAGATACGTTGTGGGACTGAGAGCCATCGTATGTTGCATCTGGTGTCAGAAATGTGTTGGTGCCTGGAGATACTAAGGGCTGCTCTAATAGCATTGTTTTGGACAATTTGTAACTTATTTAAGTGACAACGGTTTGTACCCACGTAGAGGGCATTACAATAATCAATTTTAGACAGCACAAGGGTCCTGGCCAGTGTAACACAATTGGATGTGGAGAGAAAAGGGCGGCTAGCTGTGATAAGCTTGCAGGTATATGCAGCTGCAGAGGAGACTGCATTGGTTTGTCTAACCAAGGATAGGGTAGAGTCGATATAAATCCCTAGAGTTATGGTGTCCTTGGCAGTTAAGATAGTATTGCCATTGATGGTGAAGGAGTTGAATGCAGGGTCAAGTTTGGTAAGTTTTTGGGGCAAACCAAGAATGAGGATCTCTGTCTTTTCATCATTTAGACAGAGTCTGTGTTGCGCCATCCAGGCTTGGATGACTTGGTAGATGGCATTCACGGAGAGGGAGTCGGCTGAGTAATCTCCTGAGAATGGGATTAGTATCTGGGTTTCATCAGCATAATTGGTGTATGTGACACCCAGATAGTCCAAGATATTGAATAGAGGTTTTGTGAACACGTTATACAACGTGGGGGAAACACAAGATCCTTGCGGCACACCGCAGGTGAACGGTGAAGGCGGGGCAGCTGCTAGTGGAGAAAAGACACGCATGGATCTATTGTCCAAGAAAGAGCTAATCCAGGCTTTGGCTTTATCGGAGAAGTGTGCAGCTGATTTGAGGTGGTGACATAGTATTTGATGATTGACGAGATCAAAGGCTGCGAAAGGTCAAGGAGGAATAGAAGAGCAAGTTTGCCCTTGTCTTTTAGGTCTTCGATCTGTGTTTTAAGATCGATAAGGGCAGTTTCAGTGCTGTGGTGCGGTCGAAACCCAGATTGCCTTAGTCCTAAGAGTTTATTGGAATCAAGGTAATCTTGAATTTGTAGGTATGCGGCTCAGTCAAGGATTTTCTGTAGAAATGGGACCGTGGTGATGGGCCTATAATTGGTGGGTATGCTGGCGTCCAATGTTGTTTTTTTCAAGAGAGGGATGACCCAAGCATCCTTCAGGTTGTCAGGTACGACCCCAGAGCTGAAGGAGGAATTAATGAGTGTGGTGATGAATGGAGCTAGGTCATGAGCTGCTTCCTTGATGATAGGCGCCGGGCAGAGATCCCCTTGGCAATTAGATGGTTTAAGGCTACCGATGATATTATCCACTTCAGTAATAGAAAGTGGAGAGAAGCTGAAAGGAGTCAAGGAGTCTGGAATGGAGTTGTTAATAATTGGGAGAGGGTTGGGTTGCAGGTTGGATTGTAGGCTAGTTTGTTTATTATTAATTTTGACTTGGAGAGAGGCAATCTTGCCAAGGAGAGCCTCTTGGATTTTAGTGCGCCAAGTACTATCTTTTGTGCAAGTATCAGATGCAGAGACAAGAGTTTCAAGTTCTTTTAGAATTCTGAACAGTTCTTTGGTGTTGGATTTGGCTTGCTCAATACGTTTGCTGTAAGTGTCTTTTTTGCCTGGAATATAGTTTAGGGTAGCTAGGAAGAGGCTAGATGTATTAGCTGCGGAAGGGTTACTTTTCCAGTGTGATTCCACAATTCGTTTTTCTTTGCGCAAAGTTCTAAGCTGGGGTGTGAACCAAGAGTTGAGGTGAGCTCGAGGTTTAGGTTTTCTCAGTGTAGATGGGGCGATGAGGTTGAGGGCTTTTAGCAATGCGTGGTTGAAGGTGTCAACCAGGGCGGTGGGGTCAGAGCATGTAAGTACCTGATCATTAAGGACTGGTAGGATGAGAGGGAGAAGTATGTCGCAGGTTATGTCACGCTCATTACGTGTGGCAATAGCAGGTGCAACAGTTGCAGTGAGGCTAATAGATTTGGCAAGGATCTTAAAGGTAATTAAGTTGTGGTCAGTCCACGCACAAGGTTGGTTGGATATGACATTGATCGGGCAGTTGAGGTCAGCTAACCAATCAAGGATTCTGCCCTTGGAGTGTGTAGGTTGGTTAATGTGCTGCGTAAAGCCTGCGTTCGTGAGCATGTTGTCGATTGTCAGGGCAGCAGTGTCATTGGGGTCGGTGAGGCCAAGGTTAAAGACTCCTAGTACAGTGATTTGGGAGGTAGTTTTAGTGTTATGTGTGAGAATGTTGGAGAGGTCCTCAGCAAAAGTGGATAGAGGCCCTGCTGGCCGGTAGAGTAGATGAAATGTGATGGTGTGGTTAGGGGTCAGGGCTAGTTTGGCTGTTAGCGCTTCCATAGAAGAGATTTGGTGCACAGAGGAGAGGTGGAAGTTTAGAGAATTTTTATCGATGATGGCAATGCCACCACCTTTGGACTGATTTGTGTTGCGATCGTGTCTGATAATGTTTTAACCTGTAGGGATGGCAGGAGAGAGTAATGGGCCAGAGGCTGCGTGAAGCCAGGTTTCAATGATGGCCATGAAGTCAAGGTTGTGGGTTAGGATGAGGTCAGCCACTTCTGGTGAGTGCGGTCTGAGGGATCTGGCATTGATTAACACTCCCTTGATGATGTTGGTATCAGAGAGGTTAGATTGGGAGGTGGGTGAGAGTGACAAGGGTATGGTCCATGCGATAGTCTGAGGGTGTTTATTATGTTGAAACGGTGTCACATGGTGGTGGGAGGCATGAGTGAGCCTTGAGCCAAGTCTGGCGTTTCTCATGGTGGGAGGGCAGGGTTGGTTCGGAGTGGGTCTGGAGGCAAAGTGTTGGAGACATAGGGCAGGGTTATTAAGGTATGGGTTGGTATAGTGAGAGGTGGTAGGCATGGTTATCGTATTATGATGTTAAGGGTGGGGTACCAGGTCTGTGGTGTAGTAGAGTGCGGACCCTACAGAGTAGAACGTAAGGTAGAATGTCATAGGCAGTGTTAATGCAAATAGGTTGGGGAAGGGAGGCTGTGCGGGTGAAAGGCTATTGGGGGAGGTAGCATGTTGGCAAATGGCGCTAGTCCTAAATACAGTTGCCTGCATGTAATGCAGAGAGTAATTTTGTGCAATGGAACATAACAGACAATTCAGCTCGACTAAAGCTATAGCGTAAGCGCATAGGGTAACCTTCAGTAGCAGAGGGCTCGGGTCCTGAACAATCAGATTGGTGATATATGCATACAAGTAGGTAACTGTTACTAAGTAAATTGCAGGTAGTCTAGAGATGATATACAGCCGTAAAAATCAAATGCATTTCTCCATTTCCCCATATACCATACTCATACAAAGAAAGGAGCAGATTACAATTGCCAGGTGGAGGCAGGCATGGCTGAATTACTGAACCGTTTCTGCTATGTAACGTTATTGTGCGGGAAGTAGATATACAGCAGGAGTAACGTGCATGCAGATATTGGTGAATCTATCACCAAAGGAGACGGGTAACAAGTGTGTTGCCCAATATAAAGTGCAGTAAATAAGGCGGAATAGAGCGGACAACAGCAATGTCTCAGAGTTGGTAGCACGAAACAGTACGGTTGTGCAAGAGCAGGGGGCACATAGAAGTCTCACCGTGCGGTAGATGAAGATGGCGGAAGTCAAGCATGCATGCAGGCGTGTGCACAACCGGGTGCTGGGACAAGGCAAAAATGACCTAGTGCAGCCGGCAGCACGGCACGCTCGGTCAGCTCTGTCAGCAGGGAGCCTTCTTTCTTGGCCTTACTTCGCAGGCCAGCTCTCGCCTGACGGTAGCTCGTGGTTGGTTAAGAATGAGCAGCCAATCATAGCGAGGCTATGCAGGGAAGTCAGGCAGCCTGGGCGGACAGAATCAGGCGCTGGGAGCACTTGGTGCGGCGGCCATCTTATGATAGTGCATCGCACAATAAACAAAAGGTAGATAAGCCGTGGCCACCAGTTAAATCAGAAACTGGAAGCAAGGTGCAGGATTCAAAAGATGTATAAGCATATATTGCTTATTAGACCGCTTAATGGCTCTCGTGACGGCGGAGCGAAGAGGGAGTTGTAGGCAGCTGATTGTGAGCCTGCAGCTCACCTCCTCGTAATGGCCGTGATGCGCAGATGGGAATGGGGTCCAGAAGCATGTAGCGACGCTGGGGAGCTCCTGCTCCTAGGGAGAGGCTCCAGGTGATTTTGAAAACCTTTCTATTTTAAATCAGAATGAGTTGATCAATACTGTGGTTTCCCAGCACCAAGATGCCTTAAGGCGGTAGTGCGCTTTATAAATGTTTAAAACATAACAGGTTCGAATCCCGGAGAGGCCAACTCAGCCCTTCATCTTTCCGCTGTTGATAAATGATCAGCTATTCTGGGTCGGTGATATTATATGCGCATGATAAGGGGGTTTCCTGGATACCTCGCAGTTTTTTTTTTTTTTAGAAAGAAGATGTTCCACGCTGTTTTGCGTTTGGTGATAAGTGCAGGTTTTTATTCATCAAATTATTTGTGGTGTGGGCTCATGGTCCCAGTTAAGGTCAGCCGACATGTGTTTCAACCTCGTAGGTCTTTATCTAGGCTAGTGGTGGTGGTTTCTTGCCCCATGTGGGGCCCTGAATTGTTATTCCCGGTCAGTCCTGTGTGACTGCTGGGCTCCTCAGAGGCCCTAGTATTCGGTGTCTTGTGGTGTCAATATGTCCTCGGTCGAAACACGTGTCGGCTGACCTGAACTGGGACCATAACCTCACACCACAAATAATTTGATGAATAAAAACCTGCACTTAGCACCAAACGCAAAACAGCATGGAAAATCTACTTTCTGAAAAAACAATAAACTGAAAACCCCTTATCATGCAACAAAGGAGGTGTGGGCTTCACCTCAAAACGTATCCTGTGACCTTGCATTAACAATAAGGGCTCCACAACAATAAACAGAGTTTAGCAAGGACGGTTCCAACCCAAGGGCCCCAGAATATTTTGATATTATATGTGCTCTTTGCAAGGGGTCATAAAGAGGGGTGCGGCGAGCTAAAATGATCATCACATTCGCTGAATTTCAAGGGTTTTGTTCTGTTAAATCAGATTACCGTAACTGTCCCTTAACAAAAGTGTTTTCATTATAAATGTATACACCCTACCCCCTGCTGTTGCACTCATCAGATCGAGCCTCTGGTCACCACGTCGTGCATATTCGCCATTCGCCTCCTCCGACAATGTCAGGCACACTGACTTCTCTCCGTTCTTTATATTAAACGCAAATACGAATCCTATTTAACACTCCTACATCTTTTGCCCTCGTGTCGGTGATTGCCGGCTGGGTTGCTGTGCTTTGCCTAGTAGATGCCAGCGTTCAAGCTTGATTGCACCTCAGAAGGCTGAGTACTCTCGCTCTAGACACCGGAACGTCGAGTCTCTTGGGAAAGTATCGTCTCACGCGCAGGACTGTGTGTTCGTCTCGGTTTCGGTTCACAGTTTCTGTTGAAATAGGGGAAGTGACAGTTTCAATACTGTACATTTATAGAGCCATGTTTTTGATCGAATCTTCAGCTCAACGAAACCATAAAGGCTACATCAAATGTGCTGCATATCTTTCGTGAGTGCCATTTTTTTTTTAAATTCATTCTGTTAGTCTGAAAACAGAAGTTTGGAGGGGGGCAGGGCGGCAGGCACGAACTGCTTCGTTAGAGCTCATACATGTTATTGCATTACAACAGGTGTCTCCACAATAATTAACCGCAGCCTAACAGGGCTCTATCATGACATTTGGGAAACCTGTGAATAACTGTCTTTTTGCCCTTTTATTTGTTTTCTTATCCACCCTATTAAAAAAAAACTGCAAACTTGTGGCCGGATCTGTGCTTGCAACATTTTCTAATGAAAATGTTACATTTGAATATACATTTTATTATGTTGTTCTGTATTCTGCTATCCCTACACTGTCGGTGTATTTTAAACAACCTTTTTAAAAAAAAAAAAAAAGCATCAGCAATGCCATCAGTTGGTCCTTTTGTGCAGGCATGGGAAAGGCGCTTGCCAGGCACTACCCTAGTGGTGTTAACTGGCCATTGATGGTAGCAGCTGAAAAATGGTGCAAGTACCTGAGTATGCAATAGCAGTGCCTAATACTTTTGCACAAACCAAAACTGTTGGCTTTGCCAATGCTTGTTTTTGTCAGGACTTCAATGAAGGACACACATACAGCCTCATTACGAGTTAGGCGGTAAGTGGTCAAATTGGCGGTAACCAGGTTACCACCAATTTTTCCACCACGCCAAATTATGAGGTTGGGTTTTGAGTGGAGGATTAGGTAAATCTTCCCACTCAGTGCTGAAAAATCGGCAGAATTGGCAGAATTACTGCAGCGGTAACTCAGCAGAAAAGCCCCATTGGGTCCAATGGACCCAAAATAAATGGGGAATTACACCACCACCACTGCTTATAATCAGGCAGAAATTACACCTGACCAAGGCGTGGTAACAGTAATTCCTTAGTGCAATTTATTGGTAGATTTACTGCCGAATTTCCACCTAACTCGTAATGAGAACCATAGTCCTTACAAATCAAGTGGCTGAAGGCAGACCTGGGTGACATTTGTATTACACCAGTAGCATGTTCACAGCTCCAATTAAGTCATTAACTTTATTAAAACATCGGCAGGCACTGATGGTAAGGCTTCATTAAAGCAAGAACAAAGAGTTCCCATGAGGAGGAGGTTTGGGTGGTGTAGGGCAGGAACTGGGTGGGAACGACCATAGGGATGAGCATGGCCATGGGCAGCCGATGGGTGGGTAAATAATCAAACACCTTCAAACTTTGTGCCCCTCCTCATATGCCGTTTCTCCCTAACTGTACTCTTATGCAATAGTTCTGGCTTACATGTGGTGCTGCCACTTAATAGTCCAATCTAGTAAGGTTATCACCCCACTACTTCACAACACTCGCTTTATGTATTAAATAGCTCTCATGCATGCTCTCTCATGCATGCCATAAGGTAAGTCTAGGTTACATTTGTGGCGTGAAGAACTTTGTACTAGCAAAACAGATAATTTGTGTTTGTTCCTGAACATTTCCATTCTAACCGTTTGGAGCGTTAACCTGTTTACAGGTTAACCTGTTTACACACCCATAATGACATTTTCTGGACAATACTACAAACTGTGGGTAACCCATTCTGAGGAGGCGGCAGAGATCTGGCCCTACGCAGACTTGAGCAGAAATGGATTTATTATCTCAGCTCGGTGAAACAAGGCCTGAACATTTCCATAGAATGGAAGCTATTTTTCATTAGATAACCGTATATACCCTGGTCCTTTTTCACTCTAGACCAACACCATACATGCTATTGTATGTGACTTTCTAAAGTATACTTAAATCTAGGCACCCATTTGTCAACATGAGGTTCCTTTCACTTGCTTGTATAACTCTCTGCTTCCCTGGCATTATCTCCATGAGTAAGATTGCTCCATCCATAACTGATTAAGGTCCTTACCAATGCGTTTTATTTCTGTGTTTTTCCAAATATGCTTTTCTCCTAATATGCTATAGGACAACCATAAATGTAACGCGATGTGCAGCAAAATGTGATCGCATGCGCCATCGGGGTTATCACTTTGATCAACACCTGCTCAGTTGAGCATGGACGCCAGCCACTATCTATAAGCTCACTACGCATGCGCAATTTACTTCCTACAGCGTGCGCAGTGACACAGCTCTTTTCCACAGTAAGGTAAAACTTCCTTGGCGATTACTCTACCCGCACTGCCCCCAGGCACTATATCTCCCTCCATCCGCACACCAGCCCATGTTGCACCCCCTCGTTTGGATTCCTCCTCATGTAGCGGCCCTTCTTCCAGGCTTAATAAGCACCTTTTAACATCCGTCTGTTGCCGCAATTTGTAATTTCACGAGCACGCACCTCCCGTAATCCCTGGACTCTGCTCGCACGTCCCATACAAACTTTTCCATCACAGAGCAGTCTGTATGTAGCGTTCTAGCTCGCTCAACATGTTTGGCTGCATCCAGCCCCATGAGGCTCCTCATAGTCAACCACCTCCAACAGTTCACCCGAGGCACCTTGAATAGGCACATGATTGTATTAGCATACCATGCGACCTGTCCCATTTTCCTGAAATATAAATACATATATAAATATTTTTCTACTTAGAATCTGGCATCTGACCTCAGCAGACCTGCCTCCCAGCCGCATTAACCAGCTCCTGGCGAAATCAAGTTTTCCAGACAAGCCGTTTAACTTACCTGCTATGGTAGGTGACCCTCTTTGCAGTGATCTACCACTTTTAAATTATAAGATTGTCACCACTCCCCCAGGCACTAACACAGTCCACTTTTACTCTAGGTGGACGCCCTTTTCAATTAACAAAGTCCCGACCAAAACTACCTTGTCCTTAAGACAGTTCGGTGCATCCCGGCAGAGCTGCAAACCTGATACAGCCACTGCCCACCACCAGCTACACACCGAACCAGAAACACTCATCAGTTTGTCGACAATGTTAATGTATTGTTAATGTTAAACAATACAAGAATCTAAATATTTTGTCACTCTGTTTACTAACCCACCAAATATGCAGACCACTAAAGTCTTGACCATGCATATTCCACGTGCTACGGCACCCGCTATTGTATATATGTCTTCCTGTTAGTTCAAATAAACCTTTGTTTACTTCTGCCTTTTCACTGTGACATTCCTTTTTGAGAGCCAGCAGTCACCTGGCCCTGCTGCAAATGTGTGGTGACCTCGAGTCACGGCTGTGTCTTGAGTAGCCTTTGACTCTATCTCCCCTTATTTCTGCAGACAAGGGCATGCCAGTAACTCAATCCTTGCTGTGTCCCCTGAACCACTTGTTGCTGGGGTAGGGCACGTCATTCACCCTGCCCTGTGATTCCAAGGAGAAGAGCACTGCTGCCATGTTACCCAAGTACACATTGCAAGTCATTACTGTGGGGGACGAGCATGCCATCCACTAACACTCTAAGCTGAGATGTACCACATTCTGTTCAAGCCTATTGTGAGCTTCAAACCATATGAGCAATAGTTTAAACAATTTAACTGTGATGGGTGGCTCAGACCCAGGTGTCTCTAAATCTGAGCACTACAACTCTGTCCTTGGTTCGCTCAGTTGTCCTAGGTGATCACACCCAGCACCCAAGAATAAGAGACTTGATTTCTGGAGGCTGAAAAGATGGAATACTGCTACAGCTCAAAACAGAATTCCCCAACTACTGAATACGGCAATGAATGGAACTTTTGTACATCACTGAAAATGTAGAGCAATTTATTTAATCATCTATTTATTGCATAATGTAGGCTCTCAATACAAGTCAACAACATGATAAAAAAAAGAGCAAAAGGCTATGTCATTCTACCTCTGTGAGTACAAGTGCAGGGAGTCAGAACTTCTAGAAATGAAAAATGGGACAGTCATTTGACATTAGTGCGATCATTCGTTAATTTCTCTGACTCGGTTTAGGCTTGGATTGGGTCTTTTCTTGGCCCACTGCTTTCAAAAGTTTCAGTTAAGGAGTTTAAGGCACCACCAGTTCGACTTCTCTGTGGTGCTCCTCAGGGATCTTATCTCTCCCCAACACTTATTAATATTTACACCTGTCCTTTATTTGATCTGTTGGCCAGTGTTTGGGTGGCATAGACCAACTATGCTGACGGCACGCAGGTGATTTTTGAGTTTACAGCTTACTATGATCTCGACTCATCTATGAAAAATAAAACCTACTGGCTTGTTCAGACTTGGATAGCTATGCATTCCCTTGCACTCAATGATGGAAAAACCAAGCTGCTCATAGTCGGAACTGCTCAACCTCTGAACAAGATAGATGAGGGGTATGGTCAGTTTAAGATTGCCGACTGCATCATACCTGTTGTGCCGTCAGTTAAAACCTGTGGGGTTTATTTTGTTTCCAACCTCTCCATGAAAAAACATACAGCGCACTTAAGATCAACCTGAGCATACACCATCATGCTGATTAAGCAGATTGGAACTTACTTTACATTAATTTCAAACCTTAGAGGGAAACCTTTTTATCGTAGGAGCTATTTTGTTGCTCTTGTGCCTTAACCTTGTGAGCCTGTACCAAAGGCCTTACAGCCGCCTTGTATTCTTTCAATCTACTCGCCGTCTGGGAGAGGGGAATTGGCACTTCCTCTCTTTCCTCCCAGGTTTCCTTCAACATATCCAGGACATCCCGTGGTTTTTTGGCGATAAAGAAGTTCAAACAGGGAAAGTCCTGTTGATGCCTTAGGGGTTTTCCGAACTGCAAACAAGGTCCAGGGTATCATTTGGTCCCAGTTTTTATCATCTTGTTTGTTAAGGATTTCAATCAGGCAATACACCCTGGTCTCAGCCTAGTATGCAGTACACAAATGAAATATTAATTTTATTGTGTCTATAGGTTCAATATTCTGAGTGATATACCACTCATATCACACCCCTTCTCAAAATACCCCCAGGTCACAATGGACCAGGAATCCGGCTGGTTGGAAAAGGTAATATTTATTTATTTATTTAAAATTCAAATCAAACATATGTTTCAATATATGGGGCAGCAATCACCAATGTGGTGACAATACAAATAGGGAAGTAGGTATGGCATTTGAATTCACTTATAGCAACACAAAAGATAAAACACAGGGAAAAGAACAGTTTTGGCTTGTTGAAAAGATAGCACTTAAGTTAAGATTCCCCCCTGCAAATTTCTCAACTCACAAAGAAGCAATTCTACACAGATGTAAGTAAGCAGCAGGTATTCAGGAATAAAGAACAGTATACAGGGTTTGAATACAATGTTCCCTCCCAAACAAGAGAGAAAAAAGTTCTGGAAATTTTACACTTTCAAAATGACATTTGAAAATAGCTGAGCAAAACAATGAAACGTTGCACAAATCCTTAAATCAATATAAATTCCTATGGGAGCAACACTGAAAAGATCCTAACCAATATAAGATATAATATGAGCAACAGTACACACTTTGAATCTTAATGGAAGTTTGGAAATACTTTGAATTGGAAATCACACATGTAAAACTTTGCAGAAATGCAAATTCCCGCCTAATTTTCACTAAACGGTTTTTAAGAAAAACCGGTCCAATACACTGTTCTTGGATGCAGTGTTTGGGTGGGATGCAGCTAAAGGACTTAGGTTTAAGTCAGAGTTGAAAGTAAGTCTCTAGCTATTACATTGAGGAAGTTATGAAAGTATGAATGAGAGACGTTTTTGGAGAATAAAGGCGCGAAAAAGAAAACAGAAATACACTAGAGCATTCAGGCTGGTTACCAGTTTGAAACACAGTAAGCTCTAGAGTGATCCGTGGAACCAACCCCAGCACCTCCGTGTCCGCCCTGGAGCACTCAGTCCGATTACCCGAGGTAGGATTTAAGGGTTTGGGATTTCACAAGACAGAAGGATTTTAAAGAAATCATCACTATCACAAGGAATCAAAGGCAAGGTTTCAAGACTGGCGTGACAATATTACAAGTTCTTAAGGTAAGGATAGGATGGATTAGAGGTTGGGATGGAACAAAACAATGTATACTATGATTCTCTATGCTTCCTATTAATACTTACAGCCCACTTGACTTTAGGATTTGGACCGTCAAGGGTTCTGGTAATCTGGATCAGTCTAACCACAGACAGCAGGGCACCTCTGGCGGAACAGGATCAGGTGGGCGGTTCTGGTCACTGGACTGCACCCTGGACTGGATTGGATTGGCCCTGCTGTTTACTGGACACTGTAGATCAGTGGGATGGTGAGTTTAAAGCAGGAAAGCGTTTAGTGGTAGCAAGCAAAACTGTATCAAATTGCTTCCCTTGGGTTTTGGGATGGTTTCAGGTTTTGGGCCTAGCTGAAAAAGAGTTCAGCAATGTTGAGGCCTTGGCTTTGTAAAGAAATCTGGAACCAGGAACAAAGATGGAGGATTCAGGAAAAGGGCTGTAACGCTCACCTGAATCCCTCGGAGGCGCAGGTCTGGGCTGGGGGTTCTCGGAGTCTTCTAGGGTCACGCGCAGGCCTCGAATGCCACCCTGGAAAGGCCCTTTCCTCACTGAGATCTTAATCTGAAGGGTGAGGTGTCTGCAATTAGGAGAGCAAGGGGTTAATAAGGATATATAAGCCTGACTGGGCAAGCTGACTCCCCTTCCTGGTACTCCCCAAGTAGTTCGTAGGCTAAATGTGCTCACCTTATATAGGTGAAAGCGGAGCTCTCCATCCTGCGTCTGTGCAGGGGCGCCGAAGCCAGTTACTTCACTGGTTAATTGTCCAGCCTCTTGGTTGCAGAGGATGAAGATTTGGAGCTAGGCCGTCGTTAGCAGCACGAGCGGCGGTTGCTTGAATATGGAGGTCCGGAGAGCGATGGAATGGCGAAGGTATTGCAGGCAAGTAAGTAGAAAATGTCAATTCGAAGTTTAAAGCACTTCTTAATGTCTCTTTTCCTTTTTCAGGTTGCAGAAGCAGCTGGGTAGAAAAATAGATGTCGAGGAATGCGCCGAGGAGTGAGAAAGATGAGAGCTGCCCAAAACACGTGTGTATGGATGGAGTTTTGTATTTCTTAATGATGTCCTTTTGTTTTGCAGATGCGAGTAGCAGCGTCGGCGGAGGCGAGAAGAATGCAGCGCAGGTAAGGAAAGTTTCACGGTGGTTACTAACCAATGTCCTTGCTTCCACAGGGTGCCGAAAAATGGAAAGCTGCAGCCCGTGGCTTGAGATGCACCGATGGATTGGGTAAGTGCTGCGCTGGTTTTTATCTCGTGCTAACCTGGTGTTCTTTTCCCTTCTCAGATGCTGCAGAAGACGAAGATGGTATTTCAGAAGGTAAGATTACGGATTTCTCTTCCCTAGATGCAGAAGTTGAAGATTCTCTGGAGCTGACACGGTGAGCGTCCTGCTGCTATTGCAGAATAACGCGAAGCACGTTGCTCTGATCGGGCGTGGTTTAAATAGTCCTACTGGAGTGCTTAGGTGTCTCCTTCCACAGCAGCCTCGCCTAGGTAAGAAGTCCCAGCTTCCAGAATAGTTCCAGTATCCAGTCCCAGGGAGTGGTGCTGGCCACACCCAGAAGGTAAAGTAGTTCCAGCCATGGATGGATGAGGATTTCATCCTGCAGGTGAGTGAGCAGCATGGTCTGCAGCCGGTAGGTCCACCCAAGCACCATTCCTTACATCATGAGCCCGGCACGTCCTGTGCCGGGACTGGGTCCCCTTATGAGCCTGGCGCCACTGGCGCCAGGACAAGGTCCATAAGGCCCCTATGGGAGCCGATGGGTGCCTGAAAATGAAGTTGTGACCCAGCTTCCGAGGCAGTTGGGCTAAACCTGACTCCTTGGAGGCTGCGGTCATGACAGCACCCCCCCTCAAGGCCCCTCCCAAGCTTGTCTTTTCCGGAGGTTTTGGCTTGTTGGGAAAAGCCCGATGAAATTTTCGGACTAAACGAGGTGCATGTACATATTCTGAGGGTTCCCAAGATCTCTCCTGGGGTCCATATCCCTTCCAATCAATCAGGTAGTATAGTTTTGATTTGGAAATTTTGGAGTCCAAGATGTCTCGAATTTCAAATTCGGATTCTCCGTCAACTTGGATTGGCTCAGGCGGTTTAGTCAAACGGGTTCCGGATTGCACAGGTTTCAGGAGAGAAACATGGAAGACAGGATGTATCTTCATTCGAGTAGGTAATTCTAGTTTGACAGCCACTGGGTTAATCACGGCCGTGATCGAGTAGGGTCCTAAATATCTTGGGTTGAAGGTGCGTGGCACTTTTAAAGATAAATGTTTAGTGGACAGCCAGACTTGATCTCCTTTTTGATATTGAGGAGCCTCTTTTCGATGTTGGTCTGCTCCTTTTTTGTATGATTCTTTAGCTCGTTGAAGATGAGCTGTGGCTTCTTTAAATGCTTGAGTTATCGTCAAATGCAGATGGTCAACAGCAGGTGTTCCGAGAGCTTGAGGTGGGTCCAGATTTGAGGTTCGAGGATGACTTCCATACAGCAGGAAAAAAGGGGTTTTTCCCGTCCCAGAATGGATTGAATTATTGTAAGCGTAATCAGCAATCCAAAGGACATCCTTC
Organism: Ambystoma mexicanum; assembly: GCF_040938575.1. Lineage (NCBI taxonomy): Eukaryota > Metazoa > Chordata > Amphibia > Caudata > Ambystomatidae > Ambystoma > Ambystoma mexicanum. Next base: position 677,270,727 of record NC_090927.1, on the reverse strand, counting down.
CAAGTACCCTCGGATTGATGCAACATGCAGCGCAGATATTGTTCTAGAGTTTGGTTAGTTCTCTCAGTCTGCCCATCGGTTTGAGGATGATGGCTGGTGGAAAGTCGTACATCAATTTGTGCTAAACGACAACAACTCCGCCAAAAATGGGAAATGAATTGGCTCCCTCGGTCAGAGATTAGTACTGAAGGGAAACCGTGCAACCGGACAATGTTTTCAAGAAATTCTCGGGCTAGAATGGAAGCTGTAGGTAAACCCTTCAGTGGGATAAAATGAGCCATTTTTGAAAAAAGGTCCACGATCACTAGAATTGTGTTGTATCCGGAGCAAGGGGGTAAATCCGTGATAAAATCCATCGAGAGCGTGTGCCAAGGGCCTGGTGGAATGTCTATTGGACGTAATAATCCTGCTGGTTTTTCCTTCTGACTCTTGTTTTGTGCGCAGATACCACAAGAAGCCACAAACTCCTTAACATCTTTCCTCCAAGATGGCCACCAAAATGCCTTTTAATTTTCTCTGAGGTTTTGGCAACTCCAGGATGTCCTTCCATTAGAGAATCATGGTAGCAGGTGATGACCTGTTTTTGTAAGTCAGCGCAGGGTAAGAATAGTCTTCCTTGGAAATACAATAGGTTCTGATCTATTGTAAAATCCTTTCCTTTCAATTGCCAATTCGATGAATCTTCGGGAGTTATGAGTTGATTGACCCTTGCTTTAATCTCTTCGAGGGATAATGTGTTGATTACTCCTAGTATCTTTTGTTCAGGAATTATTGGCACCGGCTCCGGATTAGCTGTAAGTTCATCTACCCCTATCCGGGAAAGGGCATCTGCTTTTCCGTTCCTAACGCCTGGTCGAAATGTGATTACAAAATCGAATTCTGCGAAGAATAAAGCCCAGCGTAGTTGCCTCGAAGATTGAGCTTTAGCTGACTTCAGGTACTGGAGGTTACGGTGATCCGTGATTACAGTTACTGTGTGCCGGGCTCCCAAGAGTTCTTTGTCCGTAATTGTGTAGTTGATCTCAGGAGCCGAAAATTTGCGAGACCAAAAGGCTACAGGGTGTAACTGGTGCGTTTCGGGGTCTCTTTGTGACAGCACCGCCCCCATTGCAAGACTGGAAGCGTCTGTCTCGACGATGTAGGGAAGTTCTGGATGGGGATGCCTTAAGACTGGAGCAGAGATAAATTTGGCTTTTAATTCTTGGAAGGCTTGTTCGGCTTCTGGAGTCCACTCGAATTTTTTATTCTTTTTCAGAAGAGCCGTGATAGGTTGGACTACCCGAGAGAATTCAGGAATGAACCTTCCGTAAAAATTAGCGAAGCCCAGCATGCTCTGCACACCTTTCACGGAAGTTGGGGAAGGCCATTTGGTGATAGCATCCACTTTTCTTGAGTCCATGTGAACTCCGTTGGGTGATAAGATGAACCCTAAAAATTCCACTTCCTTTGCGTGAAAGGTGCACTTCTCCAGTTTAGCAAACAAGCGATGTTGGCGAAGTCTCTGTAAAACCGCTGTGACGTGTCTACGATGATCAGTTTCTGAGGCTGAGTATACCAGGATGTCGTCAATATAAACGACTACGCACACATCAATAAGTTCTCTGAAGACATCATTCATGAAAAACTGGAAAGCGGCCGGTGCGTTACATAGTCAGAAGGGCATTACTTGATACTCAAATAATCCATATTTAGTGCGAAAGGCCGTCTTCCATTCGTCGCCCTCCTTAATGCGTACCAAATGGTAAGCTCCTCTGAGGTCTAACTTTGTGTATATGCAGGCGCTTTTTACCTGGTCCAATAATTCAGGAATCAAGGGCAACGGGTATCGGTTTTTGACTGTAATCTGGTTCAAGGCGCGATAATCGATACACGTTCTTAGGTCACCTTCCTTTTTCGGGACGAAGAACAAAGCTGAGGAAGCCGGGGATTTCGAGGGGCGGATGAATCCGTTAGCCAAGTACTGGTCCAAGTATTGCCTGAGATGGAGGTTTTCTGGTTCAGTGAGGGCATATATTCTACTGCACAGAGGGGTGGACCCAGGTATCAGGTCTATCTGGCAGTCGTATGACCGATGCGGAGGCAGGGTGTTGGCTTGATCTTTCTGAAAGACGTCGCTGAACTCTTGGTATTCCAGAGGTAATCGGGGGTCCTCGGAAGTGATGGCTGCTAGCTTGATTTCAGGCTGAGGATAACAGGTTGAAGCGCATTCTGGAAACCGAATCACCTTGGCTCGCCAGTTTATCTGAGGATTGTGCTTTTCCAACCAAGGCATTCCCAGAATCACCTGAAACTGCGGGGCCTTGATTACATCAAACACGATCTTCTCCCGATGTCCGCCTTGACATAACAACGTTACCTCCATGGTGGTATGAGAAACTGGTCCGGAAGCTATTTCAGTACCATCCACTGTAGTGATTACGTCCTTTACCATCTTGGGACGTAGGGGAAGATCCATCCTGGTAGCCAAGTCGTGGTCCACATAATTACCGATTGCTCCGCTATCAATGTATACTTTGATAGCATGCATGCGATCTGGTCTATTGGGACTTATGAGGACCATAGGCATTACCAAATGCGAGGTCAAGGAACTGGTTCTAACGCTTGGCAAGCGGACCTCTACGCTTGTCGGGCGAGGTCGTTTCCCGATTCCAGTTTCTCAGCATTTTTATCAGAAGCTCCTACGGTCTTCTTGACCGGTTTCACTGAGCAATCACGAAGGAAATGTCCAGAATTCCCACAGTATAGGCAGAGCTGTAATTGCCTTCTTCTTTCCCGTTCTTTCTGAGTTAATGGTCCTTTTACTACTCCTATTTGCATTGGTTCCATGGAGTCATTCCCTTTAGCGGAGCTCTGAGGTCTTGAAAGTACCCGGGTTTCAAATCTGGATCGATCGGTCTTCCTGTTCTGTAGCCGATGATCTAATTGGACCACTAGGTCGATATAATCTGAACAGTCTTGCGGCGGATTCACCACCTGAGCTAAAACGTCTTTAAGTTCCCCACGTAGACCTCTGTAGAAGAGCGTGATTCTCTTATCTTCAGGCCACCTGGTCTCAACCACCAGTCTATTAAAGGACGCTATGTAAGCCAGGAGATCCTGATTACCTTGTCTGAGTGACAGGAGTTCATTGTCCAAGGCCTGCCCGTGTGAATGTCTTGCGAACAACTTTTCCATACTGGTCTGAAAGTCTTGAAAGTTATAGAGGAGCGGGTCATCCTGTGTCACGAGAGGAATGGACCAATCTGCAGCACTACCGCTAAGATAGGAAAGTACAAACGCTACCTTGGCTTGGTCCGTTGGGAATGCGGCGGGTCTACACAGAAAGTGCAAGCGGCATTGATTGATGAATACTGCATATCGCTTTGGATCACCGGAAAAACGTTCGGGCGGGGCCAAAGGCACATTCCCTGGCAGATTAATTTGCACCGGATTACTTGAGGTTGTAGGAGTGCCGCCCCCTCCATAGGGAGGCAGTGGCGTCTGTCCCGCTTGAGCCTGTAGCAACTGTCTGGCCAGATCATCAGTCCGTTCCTTGGCAATGATCAACTCCCTTCGTAAAGCGTTTGTTTCTTGGCGAGATGCGTGTACTTCTGCCCTTAGTTCCCCAAGCAATTGAGCCAGTTGATCTGTGTCCGAGGTTTCCATTGCGCCTGGGTGGGAATATTGCGGTAGGCTTCGCGTTCTGTAACGCTCACCTGAATCCCTCGGAGGCGCAGGTCTGGGCTGGGGGTTCTCGGAGTCTTCTAGGGTCACGCGCAGGCCTCGAATGCCACCCTGGAAAGGCCCTTTCCTCACTGAGATCTTGATCTGAAGGGTGAGGTGTCTGCAATTAGGAGAGCAAGGGGTTAATAAGGATATATAAGCCTGACTGGGCAAGCTGACTCCCCTTCCTGGTACTCCCCAAGTAGTTCGTAGGCTAAATGTGCTCACCTTATATAGGTGAAAGCGGAGCTCTCCATCCTGCGTCTGTGCAGGGGCGCCGAAGCCAGTTACTTCACTGGTTAATTGTCCAGCCTCTTGGTTGCAGAGGATGAAGATTTGGAGCTAGGCCGTCGTTAGCAGCACGAGCGGCGGTTGCTTGAATATGGAGGTCCGGAGAGCGATGGAATGGCGAAGGTATTGCAGGCAAGTAAGTAGAAAATGTCAATTCGAAGTTTAAAGCACTTCTTAATGTCTCTTTTCCTTTTTCAGGTTGCAGAAGCAGCTGGGTAGAAAAATAGATGTCGAGGAATGCGCCGAGGAGTGAGAAAGATGAGAGCTGCCCAAAACACGTGTGTATGGATGGAGTTTTGTATTTCTTAATGATGTCCTTTTGTTTTGCAGATGCGAGTAGCAGCGTCGGCGGAGGCGAGAAGAATGCAGCGCAGGTAAGGAAAGTTTCACGGTGGTTACTAACCAATGTCCTTGCTTCCACAGGGTGCCGAAAAATGGAAAGCTGCAGCCCGTGGCTTGAGATGCACCGATGGATTGGGTAAGTGCTGCGCTGGTTTTTATCTCGTGCTAACCTGGTGTTCTTTTCCCTTCTCAGATGCTGCAGAAGACGAAGATGGTATTTCAGAAGGTAAGATTACGGATTTCTCTTCCCTAGATGCAGAAGTTGAAGATTCTCTGGAGCTGACACGGTGAGCGTCCTGCTGCTATTGCAGAATAACGCGAAGCACGTTGCTCTGATCGGGCGTGGTTTAAATAGTCCTACTGGAGTGCTTAGGTGTCTCCTTCCACAGCAGCCTCGCCTAGGTAAGAAGTCCCAGCTTCCAGAATAGTTCCAGTATCCAGTCCCAGGGAGTGGTGCTGGCCACACCCAGAAGGTAAAGTAGTTCCAGCCATGGATGGATGAGGATTTCATCCTGCAGGTGAGTGAGCAGCATGGTCTGCAGCCGGTAGGTCCACCCAAGCACCATTCCTTACATCATGAGCCCGGCACGTCCTGTGCCGGGACTGGGTCCCCTTATGAGCCTGGCGCCACTGGCGCCAGGACAAGGTCCATAAGGCCCCTATGGGAGCCGATGGGTGCCTGAAAATGAAGTTGTGACCCAGCTTCCGAGGCAGTTGGGCTAAACCTGACTCCTTGGAGGCTGCGGTCATGACAAGGGCACCACGCGGAAATCAGGATGGAGTCAGGAGTCAGTGTGTCTGTGTATTGTGAGGTTCCCTTATTTATCCTGCCAAATGACCAAATGACATCACTCAATTTATGGTAGGGGCAGACTTACAACCCACACCCACAAGGCTATGATTCGTCAAAGGCACAGTTCCCGCCTTGCTCTTGGCTGGTTAGATGACAGAAAGGGCTGTCATGTTTTATGGTCTGGAAACCTCCCATAGTTATTGGGTCCAAAAACTAACTTTCCCACAAACACATATTTATGTACTTGTGCCCTCTAAGAAAATCAGATACATAAATTACATATTTCGTGGGTCAAATTTACATCCAACTCCCAAATCGGTGGGACCTGGTTTTGTCTTTCTATTGAATTTTAGCAATTTTAATCATAAAGGTTTGGCCTAACATTTCCTAATTTGGTACATATATGTGCAATCACCCCTAGCACATGGGTACACAATATTAGATTTGCAGCATTAATACTTTCTGCGCAATTAGTAATTTTTTATAACTTCAGTTCCTTACGCAGTAAGAAATCCTACCAAGTTTTCAAATGGCTAGCATAAGTTCAGATTTATATGTATATATTTTTTCACTCGTTTCCTTATTCTTGCTGCCAAGTTGAATGTCTTGAAGTGCAGTGGCAAATAAGCATTTTAAATCTAAAAATCACATGTCAGTTTTTTTTTCTTTCTTCCCAAGTGCGAGCAAATGGCAAGTCCTTTGAAGTTCAATGAGAAGCCTCTTCCTGGAGAATGGAGCATCCTGCCCCTCCCATGGAAGGATGAGTGTCCAAGCCTGCTATTGTCTTTGCCTGGGGCCCAGACGAATGTCTAATGAGGTCCTTTGTTATGATTATGCGAGGCCTCCAAGCAGTAATTAGCCCTTCCTGCCACCAGTGAAGTGTCAACCTTTCCCAGGCTAAGGACTGTCAGAGCAGAATTGTTTTTTTAAAATAGTTAATTAACCCAAGACTGGGTTAACTTTAAGTTTCACCTAGATCTTTCATTTAAACATAAAATGAACAAAGTTTATAGGTGGATTTTTACATTAGCAATCCTTTGACATTCTTAAAGAATTAAGCCTTTAAATAAAAAACATGCTTTCACAGCAGGCGATTTTGCACTTCATTCATAAAAAACACATCAAACTGATTTCTTTAAATCTGATTTTCCTATGCAGCACATACACATTTTATTCATCATTAGTTCCTCCCTTGAGTGCTGGGATTGTTTGCAGTCTGGATACATGTACCCTGCCTTTGTTTAGCGTTTCTCTCTGCACAGCTGATTCTGTTACTTGTTGCAAAGTTAGTCACATTCCCCCCCATGGAAGATGAAAACAAGGGTTCCTGGGCTGATTTTTCATTAGATACATTTTATAGAGCTGCAAGTCAATGAGGCCTGGTTTCTCTGAGCCACACTGGATGATACTGGGCATTGCAGTACCATTTCAATCTCAATGATTCAATGGAAATGAATGGATCTAGTGCCAAAACAGCACTTTTTAAGGTTGCAAAGCTAACATTTTAAAAGGCATTTTCGGGTTTTCAGCACAATTCTGCTGCTTTGCTCCATGTTGAATGTGGTAGAGCCCACTGGCATGCTCCTGCAGTGAGAACTCTGTTTTCACCCCCCCCCCGACTGTGTGTGGCAGGGTGTGCCATTTTTCTAGTTGTGACCCAAACGCAGTTACAAGATTTTGGCACGCACAGGAGTCAGCGCATCCATTTTGGGCTGTTTCTTTCACCATTTGTTTTGTAAAGTGATGCAGTGGGACACATTAGAATGGGTCAAAATATCCCACATGTTTAACTAACCTTTGGAGTATGGTCTTAAGAGTGTTCTTAAATCTTTCCACTAGGCCATCAGGCTGGGGGATGATACATCAATGTTCTAAGAGTAGCACCAATATTCTAAGAGTAGCAATGTAAAATAGTTCTTTAACTTCCCCCATAAGCTTGCTCATGAAAGCCAAACCCTTATCTACTAATAAACTGATTATTTTGGCTGGTGCCTTGGTCAACTCAAAAATTGATTACTGCAACAGCTTGTCGGCCGGGACTTCAAAAGCAAATCTTAACACCTTGCAAGTTATTGAAAATGGTGCAATAAGAGTGGTGTGTGGACTGGGCAGGATGGATCATGTTACAGAAGCAAGAAGAACATTTCACTGGTTTCCAGTTCGCCACAGGATCACACATACAATTCTTAAACGTATTTATAAGTGTCGAGCTGGTAAATCCCCAGGCTATCTTACTGACCACCTGCACAGAGCCCCTGTAACTAGATCACTCAGATCCAATGGAGAGAACAAGCTCCATCATCCACGTTTTAAACTTAAAAACTTTGGAGGAACAAGTTTTAATGAGTGTGCGCCTGATCTTTGGAACAACCTACCAGCATGTCTCTGAGCCTTGCCTAATGTGCTCTGCTTTAAGAAGGCAATAAGGACACATTTTTATAACTCCAATGATTAATTGCTACCCATGGTACTGTTATGAATTTCAGGTTTCTTTATCGTTGCTGCCTGACTTCTCTTTGTTGTATTGTCTGTCTGCTCTTGTATGTGCACACTGAGGCCTATGGGGAAGCTGAGGGTATTATGAAATACATAATAATTAAGATCACTAAACATGTAAACATACAGTCCTGTGGAGCTGAACTGACTAAAGGCATGACCTGCCTGTATCATCCTTGGAACATTAAGTAAAACAGTATGTGGGTAGTCATTTCCATTCGCAAGGTCGTGCTGTTCTGAGGTTGCCATGCAACTGTTGGCCTCCAACTCTGAAACTACTATTAAGTGAAAGCCTATGCACCTTTCTGTGTACAGTGGCAGGATACCAGCATCACATATCATGCAAACTAGTAGCTATACCGATAAATGGCTTACCCAACAGTTATTTGGGCAGGCGAATATCTCTGATCAAAGAACCTTATCTTTGTTTGTTAGAAGACAACGAAATAAGGTTGTTGTTTCTTAAACTTTACTTGGGAATCCAACCTTCAAGAATCTTTGTAACTAATTATGTGTGGGCCATGACGAAAATATTCAGTACTTTAACGTTTTCTCTCCCACATATGTCTCATTGACTGTACAATGGTTTAAAATATTTGATATTACTTTGACGAGGCAAGCACTGTCTGCTTGCTATCAGTCAGAACCAGTGCAACCTTTGTGGGGTATAACTCAGCTCTTAAAGGCATGGTCTCTAAAAAAGAAAACAAAACCAAATATCCTTAATAGTTTTAATTAGCTAGTGCCAGCAATGCTAATTGATAGAAATATAACATATGTTCTTTTAATACATTGATTGATATTGGTGTTGTAATCAATTGTTAATAGATTTATGCTGATATGATGTTCTTGTGTACTGCATACGATTTTAAGGAATGTGTATACCGAAATTCATCCATTTGGATGATGAGCGTCACGTATCATAATGAGGGCAGCTCATGGGAAGACAAGTGCTTTCCATAAAATAAGAGGACTAATACTTCTCCCATTGGGAGTTGGACAAGTAGCATCAAGGGGGAGCACATATGAACATGCTGCACCATAGGCAGAATGGCAGTGCTGCATATCTGGAAAAGGCCAATCAATATTTATGGCAACACAGGCTGCATGCCGAGCAGCAACTGCAGGATAATGTGCCTTCCCAGCGGACATGTGTTATGGGCATGCACATGCATTCACCATTTGCGTTGGACCATTCCCAGGGTAGTGTCCTGTTGTAGGGACTGATGCATTGCCTGGGTGATAGAGGAGTGTGCTCCTAAGTATATTCTGCCCATCCACTGAACCTGAGTCAGCTGTAGACTAGATGAAGCAGGTGCTAACCAATTTCGTTCACAGGGTTTGTGTGCACTGGACGGGGGATGTTCTATGACATTGCTGCCTGCATGTGTGCTGCAACTGTTTTTCCAAATGGCTCATGGCTGCATCCTCGCATCAGTTTATCATGTCCTGCTTAGATTCCCCCCCAGCTCTCCTCACCCACATGGTGCTAAAAATGTTTTATGGCGGGCTTTAAAACAATTATTTGTAGGAGTTCCAAGGCAATGCCAGTGTTTTCGATTAATTCAAAACCCATAGTGGAACTGCTATGCCCAGATGTGGAGCTCGAGATTGCTGTGCCTGGGTACACCTCAACAATGAGGTCCATTGAGGCTGAAACTTGTCTGGGGTTGCTTGTGTTCTCATGCACAAGGGCTATGATCTAGCAGTCTGGGATGGGCTTCACCTTTTTGGGAGAGGTTGGATTTGCATGTGGTCTTTCTCATATGGTTACGAATTGGCAGGCTCACAAACGATGCTCTGGAGGGTTTACCTGGAGCAAACCAGTGGTTTACACACATTCCAAGCCTTCCAGGCTTCATCACTTGTCAATGTGGCTGGATATTTGCTCCCTCGAGCGACCACTATTATGCAATATGGTTGTGAGCAGTTTTGCCACCAGCTAAGCTTCTTCCACCGAGCCAGACAAGTCTTGTTCTTTTTCTATGCTGGAGAGTAATAATTGCAACAAATACATCAGAGGGGAACACCTAGCTGAGTAACAATTGCGAACGTGCTAATGCTGGGTGGCATCTGTAAGTGGCTGGAGACACAAATAGACATTGCTCACCATCGGTCACTGAACATAGATAAAACAGAAGGCAACGGTAGTATTTTACATTCCCAGTGTCGTTCTATTCTGAAGTCGCCATGCCACAGTTGACTTACAAATTTAAAACTACTATTAAGAGAAAGACTAACAGTTGCCTGGAGCAAAGGCAGTGGTTTACATTAATTTCAAACCTTCTGTTAGGAGGATTTATCATAATTGTTCTTCATCCCCCTCTCCTAGTGAGACCCCACAGAACCTTTTGCAGGACTTCTGGACCTTATTCTTTAATCCTGAATGAGTGTAGCCTTTTTCCACTCATTCCTACCTATGGGCTCTGTCTGTCCTTTGTTTATCTACTGTCCTATGCAGTCTACTTTCCTCCATACCGCTTAAAGGCATCTGTATTTTACTATGGGTGCACAAAGCTCCTTATGAGCAGTGCTGCGGGGACCCTTAGGGTCCGCTCTTTGAGATTCATTTTATATATCATTGAGTAACTACAGATCTTAAGGATAGAGACCTACAACATTGTAGTATGAGAGATTGCCGCGCACACACACCACCTTTCCATGGAGAGCCAAAGGGATACTTGGTATCCCCCTTCTCTCTGTTCCTGTGACTTTTTAAGTCACATAGACAACTCCTAGTTATGGCTGGTGGCAGTGGACGTGTCCTTCCAACTATTGTGTGTTTTACTTAACACAGGCTATACCAATAAAACTGGTTCAACACAATAGGGGCACCTGAGTACCAACTCAGGGGTTCCCTTCTTTATTTGCCATTTCTAGTGTGGTTGTTCTTTGTCAGTCCTTCTTCCAACATTCTGGGGGAGGAGACCTGTGTGTGTGTTATGCCTTTGGCAGCAACCCTTCGGTGGTCCCGTCTAGGCTCCAGAGAGTCTGGGCAGGCAGGAAGTGGTGGAGGAGTCTATCACCACCCCAGTCCTTTGCCAGAGCCCCTGAATGAGACCAGCTCCCACTATGGGTCTGGCTGTCCTGATCAGACAGACAAACGTCCCTTTCTGTAAACTGCTGAGGAAGATTGCAAAGGAGTGAGTGCTTGAACTGTATAAAAGGTGGGGCTTCTGGAGTGTAAAGCAAGTCGACCACCGGAAGCTGAAGTAACCGAAGAAGAAGGCGACCAGAGATGCCTGAAGACCCTTCGCAACACTGTGAAGCAACCACTGCTGTCCTGACCCCATTTTCTGTGCAACAGAGGAACTCAAAAGAGGACTCCTTCCCTTTGACTAGCGGGAACAACCAGTCCCAAGACAGGCTTTTAATCAAGCCATCTCCCGAGGTCCTGTGAGTTTCCAGAACTGAGAAACCCCAATCCCAGGAGACCTGCTGTCTATTCCGAGTGCATCATCGAGGAGAGGCTGAACTCATCCAAATCTTTGCTGAGCCCTTAAGGACACTCCTGAGAACCAATCCAACTTGCAGCAATCCCTCAGCAGATGGTGGGACTGTAAGAAGTGAAGAAAATTGACCGGGCGAATTGCGTATTTTGTTGGTGCTGCAGAAAAGGCACCAAAACCCCAGAGTGAACCAAGAGTGAACCAAGAAGTTGATGGAAGTCATGCCATAGGTTCTCCCTAGATACTGCTGCTGAGAGATCCCATCCATTGTCCTGCCTTTCATCATCAGACCAATGAATCCGGAGGTCGGGACCATCACAGCCACATCGTAGAGAAGTCATGACATCTTCTTCAAACCTAAGGTACTGTGGGGAAAAAGATATTGCTTATCATGATCTGTAAAGTAGCTCCAGAGTGTTGTAGTGCACACCGAGGTGTCCAGGGTACCCCCCTTACCTCAGCACCAGCTGCTGCTTGTGTCACCTTTGCGAGTCCCTAACAGGGTCTTCGTTTTTAGTTGTTAACTTGCTGCATCTTTAGAGACTGGAAGAAATCCACAGGAACTCCTTGTTTTATACAGCCTGCCAAGACTTTGAGCCCTCTCCGAACTGCCTTTAGCTAGGGTTGTGTTTTTCAACTTAAAAGACTTGCTGGGAGAAAGAACTTATCTCTTGAACCTGGAACCTCGCTAGCCTTACACTAACCAAGCATTTTCCTCCCTTAATGTCACTTGCTCATATGTGTGCGCAGAGTAAATGTTTTACCATATTTCTACTAAGAACCACGAGTGCGCGAAATTACCGATAATACTTGTCTCTTCCCTTTCTACCGTTGCAACAAATGTACCTACGAATGATCATAAAAGTGAAAGTGTACTTTGTAGTGTATTCTAAATGCATTCCGAATTATTTAAAGTGATTCTGGTGTAAATATAATAAATATATACATTTATATAACTTATATGTATAAGAGTTTCTTTGATGTGCATCTCTAATTGGGTTCAGTGTACTTACCTACAGCTCACATCTTCCTCTTACGATATGCCTGACTGCCCTGCCACTCTACATAGATAACTAGCAGTAGTACAGACTGATACTAAGAGTTGGGGGATCTACAGAGCACTGGGATAGTTTAAGGTAATCTTACTACCAAGTGGGACTTCATGAAAACTCCCCTAACACCTTCCAGGCTTCATCACATGGGTGTGTGGTATGCACCATCAACAAGTCACAACTGTTGCAGTAAACAGTCACTGCATTTCTCTGCACACTCAATGACAATGCATGTGTAGAGTCGAAGTCCATAGGGTCAACACAGTGGTCTTTAATTGGTGGTATGGCAAGTTGTGGTACACCTGCAATTTTCCCAATACATTTTGCGCAGTAACAGTTGAAATGCTAGCTGGTTTTCGTTTTTTAAACAAATGTATTTAGTGAAGTTGGCCTAAACCAAAATACAGTTGAGATAATGACAATATCAAGAAGGGAAAGACATTCATACACAACTATTTCCATCAGAATCAGACACCAGAACACAATGCAACAGAATAGGTACATATCTCAGTTGTTGAATTTAGGACGGCCATCTATCATCTACATCGGGGTTGTCCAACTCCAGGCCTTGAGGGATGGAAACGTGTCAGATTTTCAGGATAACCCATATTAATATTCATGAGATAAATGTACATACAATGATTCTAAATGTATGCAAATGTGATCTTGTGAGTATTCATAAGGGCTGTCCTGAAAACTCAAAACCCATCAGGGTTCCGGCCCTCGAGGCCAGGAATTGGACAACCCAGATCTAAATGTTCGAAGGGTGCATGGAAAAGAATGACTCTGAAGAGGCATTCGGTTACCGTAACTCAAAGTTTGCAAAAACTCTGGCCTCTGTGCCAATGGCAGGTATGCCTGCGCATATTCAATGATAGCAAGCCATTAATTAACATACTTCAAATACCGGTTCAGGATCAGGGCTGGGATTTTTTTGGATGCTTCTGCGTGCCACAGTGTGCTCCACGACTTGTTGCATGATGGGGCCTTCCAGATCTTAACAGCTGCATGCAATCATGAACCTGGCCGCAACCAGGAGCTGTGTGATGAGATTCGCTTGGTGACCAGAGTTTGGATAGCTCCAATGCTCCATGTCCCCCAGGAGTAGCACCTTTGGGTTGAATGGTAATTGTGCCCATGTGATGTCCCTCGCATGTGATAGGACCTCTTTCCAAAAGAGAACTGCTTTAAGGCGTGACCACCACATGGGGAAGAGCACACTCAGGTTTGAGCATCCCCTCCAGCACTCTGGGAGAATAGGCGGGCTTCATTTTATGAAGTCTAGTGGGGCATGCATTACCTGTAGGTTCGTTGTTATATTCATCCTTTATTTGTGGTGCACCTAGATGACCTACCCATACGGTCCCATATTCGACATCAGGAACCTTTGTCCAGGGGACCACCCACATTTTCCTCCCATTTGGTCAAGTAAGGCAGTTTGCCTGAGGGGTCAGAGTATTCCAAGTAGAAAGATTGGCCATGGTTAGGCCACAGCACAAGGTGAGCTCCGGGGCATTAAGTAGTCTAGTGACTCAGAGTGTAACCCGAGGCTGTGAAGCACAGTGCCTCAGTTGTATCTATTGGAATCTCTATTTCATGAAGGTGGAATTTGGCTTTTTCCTTGTTGAACATTAGAGGAGAGCCTTCATGATGTAGTTGCTGCAGCGTATGGAATCCCTGGCCTGCCACCCCAAAAACCTTTTTTAGATCATGCCATGTTGAAATTCAGGGTTGTTTAGAACTGGAGAACGCAGCCTCAGCCCTGGGTGGATACCCATCTCCTTGTTTCTTTATTCATATAATAAAATGTAGTGCAGCTAGCAAAGATGGCATGTCTTTATGGGCTCTAGGGCTCGTAAACAGAAGGAGACGAGACCTAGCCGCTGATTGCTCTATCTGCCTACGCTTGATTTGGGAGTCGTTCATCTCCCACCCAAATGTGTGCGATATCTGCACTACGTGGCTATACCGGTTTATATCCAGGATACTCATGCCTCCATGTTTAATGCTGCAAAAGAGAACTTTTCTAGAAATTCTGCCCCCCACCAACCCCATCCAAAATAAATGCCAGGATTCTGTTCTGCAGCCCTTATACAGTGAGTTTAGGGACTTTAGTGGTAAAGACAAGCAGTGGTACAAAAGCTTAGAGGCCAGGTTCATCTTCACTGTAGTGATACGTCCCATTCATGAAATCTCTTGGTTCTCCCATCGGACCATAACTTCAGCCAGTTGCCTGAATAGAGGGCATATGTTGAGTGGACATAAATCATCGACATTGGCTTGGATTTTCAGCCCTAGTCGATAGCCCCTCCCCTCACCCAGTTAATGGGGATATTTCAGCAAGCTGTTGTCTAACCTCCTGTGGCATTGAGACATTGAGCCCTCCCTTTAACCTCTCTCTCCACACTGGACTCTTCTCTGCCCCCTTCTAATCTACAACTGTCCCACCCCTATTGAAGAAACACTCTGCTGACCCAAACGTCCCTGTTATCGATCACCCATTTTCCCTCATTCTGCATTATTTAACAGTCCTTGAGAGGGTCGTCTTCAACCGGATCACTATATACCTTGAGGATAAGGGCCCTTGAAATGCACTTCCATCTGGCTTCAGTAGTAAAAACTCCACCAAAGCTACACTCATTCATGTCTCCAACTTTCTCTGCGATTTTTACCACTTCAAAATATCTTCTATACTCATCCTTTTGGACCTCTCATGCCACTGTTGACACGCTTCTCTGCTTCTTGCTCTCCAGCACCATGGGTTCTGCAATTCTGCTCCTGCGTGGATTGCCTCCTACCTTGAAGTATGTGATGCAAAGTAACCAAATGATTTTCCTCTTGAAAGAATATCCCCCCACTGAAGATGCCATTATGCAAAATTACCATGATCCAGCAATCCCCTTACATTCACTGGGTTTGGTAAGCTCAACTCACATGCAGAGGAAACCTGGCTTTTTGCACAGAAAGCACTATAGATTTGCAGGAAGAGGCGAGTGGAATACAAGGTGGTGGATAGGTCACACAAAGGCTTGGTCCAGCCCTAAGCCCAAAGTGAGGCCAGGATGAGTCACCAATCCTAGCCTTGCCCTAATTACAGGACACCAGTGCATAAACATACCATAATTGCAACCCACGAAGAGTGAGAGCACTATAATGTTCAGAAATTCTAGTCAGTGTGAATTCCTGGAACAAGAGGCTTACATTTGGTGATGGTTAGAGATTGAATAGAGTTGAAAAAAGCAGAGACTGGAGGGGCATGAGAGATTGAAAGGTGGCATCAGTGGAGAGGAAGAGGAGTAGGTCAGATCCGGTGCAAAGGAGGAGGTGATCAAATAAAGCAGGATGAGGAGGTGGTAAGGTCAGAGGAGAAGGAGGAGGTTGTAGCATCAAGAAGGAAGGTGGAGATGGGAGCATCAAGAGTGAAGGCGCATGTGGTATCATTATGAGAGAAGGAAGCAGTGGCAACATCAAGAGGTAGGAGGTGGTTGTGAATTCACCAGAAGAGGAGGAGAGGATAACATCAAGAGGGAAAGTGTATGGTATTAGAAACCTGAGGGTATTCTCCCTCCTAAACCCTGCACAGGTGGCCAGGGAAAGGCCATTACTAGTGGATCCTGACCCTGGGGGTGGAGAAGCATGGGAGCATCACCTGGGTGGAGGATCTTTGGGGACTGGGAGTGAGGTACCCTTGGGCAAGACATGGTATCTCCCTTCTCCTATTGACAACCAACCCTTCCCCAACCTTCATGGGCTGTTGTAAGCCAGTTCCCCTCATCTCTCCACATATAAAATCATTAAGTGGTTTTACTTGAAATTAAAGTTCTGTTTCCTTTTAAACTCAATATGTAACAGTTCTGCTTATTTGTAAAGGTGTTACTCAGGTTGGTATTCAATAAGCATGGGTTATACTTGTGAAAACACTTTTGACTCAACCCACTGTTTAATATTATTTAAGTTTGCATCAAATGAAATGCCCAGCACTCAGGGACTTTCGAAAAAACGTGTTTCCTCAAACAAGTGACCACTCTGATACAAAGTTGTCCTTTATAAAGGTTCAAATGCGTGTGCACCTGGTTTCTCGCTCATTAGAAACTCACTGGTTGTGTTCACAGCTTTCCCAGCAGCGCGGAACAAGCAGCCTTTGGCTTGTATAGCCAGGGGTCCAACTGCTGCCCCTCAGGCACTCCTGTGTCAACCTCGGGACACAAGGGAAAGGGACAGCCTCTTCACATGGCTCCCTTCACAATGTTAAGTCTGCTCCACAGAGCCTCCACTCCTACGATCTCTGATGCTTGCACCAGCCTTGCTGCTGCATCTCCTGCTGTTTTCGTACAATTCGGTCTCTCAGTCGCTCTCCCAGGGGCTCTCAAGGCTCCCCAAGTGGTTCTCTTTGCTGCTGGGTTGGTGGGCTTCTTTTATGCACCTGCATCCCCCTGACAGGTTGCATGTGTGGAAGTCCAATTAGCCCTGCCTGACTACAATCAACAGGACATGCCTGACCCTCAAAGCTCTTAGCAGGCATATCTTCATCCCAGTACCAGAGTGGTAAAAGAGTGTGGTCTTCATTGCTTTTAGTTGCATCTTCTTCGTCCCAGTATTGTCAAATGTCATACTTGGAGAAATGAGGTGAATTGCCTGATAGCAGCCCATGAAGGTTGTGGATGGGTTGGGTTGGTTGTCAATAGGAAAAGGCAGATACCATGTCTCACCCAAGGGTACTGAACTCCCGGTCCCCAGAGACCCTCCACCCAGGTGATATTCCCCTCACTTCTGCGCCCCATTGTCAGAATCCAATATCGATTGCCTTTCCCTGACCACCTGCGCAGAAGGAACCACAGGGTTCAGGAGGGAGAATACCCTTGGGTTTCTCACATACCCTACCCCAATGCAGGTTGGACCGAAGTGCCTCATAGGAAAACCAAGAGAGGAAGTCTACAAAACCTTGCTCTCTGCCTTTCTGATGTTCAACTTTGAAGCCATACGGCTGACGGTGCAAGAACCTCTGCATTACCCGAGGATTGGACTCCTTCCCCTGACTAATCCAAACTAGGGGAGAGTGTTCTGTCTCTAGGTAAAACCTGCGACCTAAGAGGTAATACCTTAGGTGAATTATGGCCCATTTGATTGACAGTGCCTCTAGCTCAATAAGTGAATATTTTTACTCTCTGGGGAATAGCCTTCTGCTGATGTAGAGGATGGGATGTTCAAACCCATCACAGTTTTGTGATAGAAGAGCTCCTAATCCCATGAATCAGAAGAATGAATTCTTTGTAGAAGTCAGCCATGTCTAAAATGTGGCTCTGTCATAGGGCCAGTTTCAAGGTTGCATACCTGATCTCACCCTCCTCTTCCAGTCTGATCTTTTGGGCCTCATCAGTTCTCAATTTGTCTGTCAGCCTGGATGTTTTGCTAGAAATATTTGGAATAAATCTGCGATAGTACCTGATTAATCCCCAAAAGGCCATTAGATCTTTCTTTGTTTTTGGAGAGGGTTATCCAGGACACCCTCACTTTCTCCTGTTTTGGTTGGGCAGTGCCTTTAACCACAGAAAACCGAATATTTTACATCTTATTGGCCCAGCTTGCACTTTCTTGGATTAGTGGTTAATCTGGATTTTTTTAAGGCTCTCATGATGGTATAGAGGTGGTATAAAGGCTCTTCCTATGTCCTATTGTGTATTACAATGTCATCTATATAGGCTCCACAACATTCCGAGTATGGTTGTAATATTTTATCCATGAGTCTCTGAAATGTTGCAGTATCACCATGTAGCCCAAAAGGTAGTGCTTTGAATTGAAACAACCCTATGGGAGTGGCGAAGACAGTTTTTCATTTATCCAGGCCCATGCAAAGGGACTTGCCAATATCCCTTTGTGAGATTGAGTGTTGAAAGATATACTGCATTACCTAGCCGATCTATCAGATCATCGATACGGGGCATTGGGTAAGTGGCAAAGGCAGAGATGGCATTTAATTCATGAAAATCTATACACAATCTCCAAATTCCATCGGGTTTGTCCACCAACACAATAGGGAATGATTAAGGGCTATTAAAAGGTTCAATGATGTTTGCTTCTATCCTGTTTTTGAGTTCCTGAATTATGATTTCTTTGCTAGCCTCCGGTAACCGATACTGTTTCAGGTGTACCACTTTACCTACGGGGCTGCAGATATGATGAATAACACTCTTCACTCTCCTAGGTTCTTCCCAAAACACATCGGTGTACTGCCTTTCAAGCTCATATAGATCCTGTTTCTGATTGTTATGGAGATCAGAGGAAACTAGGTCCCTACTTTCAAGATATTATAGTCGGGGACTCTGTGTGATTTTCTTTCTTTGTACTCCTTCAATAAATTGATAGGATAGATTTGTGTTGTAAGGCAGCGGTCAGGTTGTGAGATCTTATAATTACATGGAACTGCTTGCTTTATTACTTCATATGGTCCAGGCCACTTGGACATAAGTTTATTTTCCGAAGTAGGTAACAGGACAGGTACCTTTTGATCAAACAAAAAGGGAAACCTTTTTATCGTATGAGCTATTTTGTTGCTCTTGTGCCTTAACCATGTGAGCCTGCACCAAAGACCTTATAGCCGTCTTGTGTTCTTTCAATCTACTCGCAGTCTGGGAGAGGGGAATTGGCACTTCCTCTCTTTCCTCCAAAGTTTCCCTCAAAATATCCAGGACATCCTGTGGTTCTTGTGCATAAAGAAGTTCAAACAGGGAAAATCCTGTTGATGCCTGAGGGGTTTTCCGAACTGCAAACAAGGTCCAGGGTATCATTTGGTCCCAGTTTTTACCATCTTTTTTAACTAACTTTTAAGTATGGTCTTAAGAGTGTTGTTAAATCTTTCCACTAGGCCATCAGTCTGGGGACGATACATCAATGTTCTAAGAGCAGCACCAATATTCTAAGAATAGCAATGTGAAATAGTTCTTTAACTTCCCCACTAAGCTTGCTCATTAAAGTCAAACCCTCATCCGTCAATATCTCTTTCGGAAACCCCACTCGGGAGAAGAAAAATGGATTAGGTGATTTAGAATCTGCTTTGCCGTGTTGACTCTCAGAGGAATGGCCTCCGGATATAGGGTGGCATAATCTATAATAACCAGAACGTATTTATTCCCCAGTTTAGAAGTCTAAGGGACCCACAATATCCATACCAATCCTGAAAATGGAACCTCAATTATTGGTAACGGGTTCAAGTGGACTGGTGGCGGTATACGTGTGCTACTTTTCTGGTAGACTGTGCATGCTTTAATGAAGGTTTTAATGTCAGTGTAAGTTCCAGGCCAATAGAATGTATTTGCTAGGTGTGCTCGAGTCTTGGACTGCCTCAGATGACCCAACGTCAGATATGTATGGGCTATTTATAGTACCACCCGGGACCACCAACTGAGTTTTACTAGACCTTCCGCAGTGGTGTCTCCTCCATAAAGAAGTCCATATTTAAAATATGAAGGGCACCCCTTTCTCACAACCCTTACGCTTTGATACTACCTGCAAGAATGCCTCCGCCAACAAAGGGTCATTTCTCTGAGCAAAAACTAAATAGGGAAGTGTCTCTGGCTCTTCCTCTGTAGCTTTTCCAGGATTCGTTTTGGGAGGACCATCTGCTGTCTCATCCATTTCCTCAAACCCTCTAGTACCCCTGTCTACACTTTCCTGCCCAGCTTTTTCTTTAAGCTTAGGGTATACAGCTTTCTCATGCACCCCTTGAGCAACCTTATCACCTTGATGAATCTGGAATGGGTCCTTTCCGTGATTTTTCAACAAGACCTTAACATCACCTCGGAAGTCTGTGAACATTACCCCGGCTAATACACCATCCCAAAATCTCCATGCTAATCCCGATTTGGGCGCTAGTTTACTGTATGTATCATGGGGTGTTAATCAATGTCAAATCAGCTTATATCAGTATTCTTTCACCTGGAGGGATTGTCTCATCCCTACTACAGATATCAAACCTGATAGAGCCTTTAGTGGCTACTGAGGGGTCTGATGCTCTGGCACTTAGTTTCTCAAATTTTAGGTCTCCCCAACTTGTATAGGTGGAGAGACATCCCATTACTGACACCATTTGTGAAAGCATCATGAAGCAAGACACAGAAACAGATTCTGAATTAAAATTAAATTCTTTATTAACTTAAATTTCAGTATTGGAAAAGGTCTAACTTGCCCTACCAAAATGGAACTAAGAAAATTCTGAGTCAAAGATTTCAACTTAGGAATCTGTCTGTGTCCAAAACCTATAGTTGCCCTCAGAACTAATTTATAGAATGGTGTGCTAAAACAGAATCGCATGATCAAAATATGGTCGACAGGCCCCCCCTTTGAAGAAATTCCTATTCAGCCCCCACGGACGAAAAGGCAAACTCGGTGGTTACAGAAGAGTAGATGCCAGGGGACTTGATCTGAGGACCAGACATAAGTAGACCATCATAGTTGCTACAAGCATATGGGGGGAGGGATTGTAATTATGCCATGTTGTACACAAGAAACAGAGTAACTGGATTTTTGTGGAATTATATAAAGAAGAGAGATAAGGAAACCCCAAATTTGTGGGCTCAAGAGAGACGCAAAGGGCACACACTATAGTTCCATATTGGAATATTAAGGATTGCTACTGGCAGAGCCAGGTAGAAGAGTGTGTGTCAAACTCCCAGCGGGGATAAATAAAAAGAGAGGTGAATACATCCACGAAGGTGAGGGAAGAAGTACATAAAGGGGAAAACATATATATTGAAAGTGCATATATTTAAAGGGTATAATATGATTGTATAAAAGATGTTTTTAAAACAAACAAAAAACAGAGAAAGAATAGTGCAAGATAAATAAATGTTTTTTCCTTTCACCTTTTTGACAAAGGATCGACGTTGATCAAAAGGCTAGAATTAGACGAAACTAAAATAGAAGTAAAGAAGACAGTTTAAAGATACTAAAAAACAAGAATGATATAAAAATAATTAACGGAAAGTGTAAACAAAGGAGCTAGAGAAATAGTGTCAAATACATTTTGTGTTCAAAAATAATAAATGAAGGTAGGCAAAATATCCTGATCTCATGGAATACGAGTGCGATTGATGGTGCCTACTCAAATATATTGAGACGATATACTTAATTAATTTGGAAGTAAGAGAAAAATTTGAGTAAGTATTGACAGCCTGAATTGGCTTGTCGTAGAGGAAGAAACACCTCTCACACATCTATGCAGAACACTAGCAAGATATACAGCCAGGATTATGCAGTTCCATTCCAAAATGGCTTAGGGCATGACCAATAACACATTTATGCCGGGCCTCCAGGAGGCTCGTTGTCAAATATGGTATTATAAAATCTGACATATTTACATGCCACGTATAAGGGAATGAAGCTAGAGAAGAGATTGGCAGTATTAAACCTTTGCAAAATTGATCAAAGTGAGAAGGAAGATCCAGTCTACAGAGAATGGATGCTTAGTCAGCATAATAATGCCTTTAGCTCTTCTTTCCCCTTAGAAGAAACAAGATGTAGAAAATAAAGAGGAGGGGTTTCACCCTTTAAAGGAATTGAAAGCAGCAGCATGGTATGTTAATCCACCATACAAACCCCCTGCCTATACTAGTGAAGAAACAGGGGAAGAGAGTAAAAGTAGTGAACAAAAATATATTCAGACACGCAATGAAAGTAAACAGCGTGATGAGAAAAATTATAGATAGAATAAACAAATATAAATAGAAGAAGAGGAAGAGAAACAGTTGAATAACAGTTACAACTAAGGGTACGACAATAGTACAGAACAAATGGATGGGAGGACAAATACCACAATAGCACAGAACAAATGGATGGGAGGACAAATAGTACACAAATTAGAGAGGAAAGGGAAGAGTAAGACAAAAAAATGAAAGAGGGGGAAGAAGAGAGGTCATATAAACAGGAGAGACAAGTAATGCAAGTGAAGGGAAGAATGAAGAAAGCATGGGGCGAAAAGGGAGAAGAGAAAAAAGAATAGAGGCCTAAAGATTGAAAGCACATAGGTTACAAAGAAGTGCAGAGGAGGAGGAATCAAGAGAATTAAGGAGAAAGGAGGAAGAAATTAACAGAAGTAGGGGATTTAAAGATGAGAATGAATATTTATGCTGTAGAACATGATACCCATAGAAACGCAAGAGCGAACCGAAAAAAGAGAGAGGGTCAAAACCATCCCATGGAGGATGGCGAGGATCATTAGATATGCCAACATGGAGAGAAGAAGATACAGAGAGCATTGGAACACGAATGGGGAACTATATAGAGAAATGATGGATAAGGAAGTGTATAGAACTCAAGAGGCCCAACAAACAGGAGGAAGCTTAGATGATATCAGAATAAACATTCATAGGACTATATTCTTAAGTGGGTTAGATCTTGAGGATGCGGAAGAGGACAATAACTATACGAGTTGGGGAAGAGCTGGAGGGGGGCGGAATTGATACGGAGGCGGTCACTAATCTGCAGCAGAGGTGTGCGGAACACTGGGACAGGCTCTGTAATCTGAATTACAGGAAGTACATTGAGAGGTTGCATGCCGGGGGGGAAAAGACGGGCAGGCTTCTTGCTTGGCTGTATAAGAGCGAGACCCCGAGATCCCCGATCCGATCAGTTATCACTGAAAAGGGCGTGGAGATGGACACCCAGGAAGGGGTGAATGGGGCATTCGCGGAATATTATCAAGCATTATATGAGGATCGAGAAGGGGGGAGCAGGGAGGAGATAGAGGTAGTACTCGAGGACATAGGCCTGCCCAGGATAAGTGACGAAGAGCGAGAGGAGATGGATGCTCCGATCACCCTGGAGGAGCTGCAGGAGATTGTGCGGCAGCTACCCACTTGCAAGGCCCCAGGAGCGGATGGGTTCCCCAGTGAATTTTATAAAGCGTATGGAGAGGAGGTGCTCCCGCCTATGCTGGAGATGCTTAATGAAGCGTTCGAGGTGGGGCGGCTGCCGGAGTCGCTCAGGGAGGCGATTATAGTACCGCTCCCCAAACCCAATAAACCGGGACATGATTGTGGCTCCTACCGGCCCCTGTCGATGCTGAACCAGGACAGCAAGATCCTAACAGCTGTCCTGGCGGCCAGAATGCGGAGGGTGATAGGCAAGCTGATCCATCCTGACCAGACGGGCTATGTCCCGAATCGGAATATCACTCAGAATCATAGACGCCTTCACAGGGTGGTTGAATGGGGGTGCAATGAGGACAGCGAAATGGCGATAGTGGCGTTGGACGCGGTTAAAGCGTTCGACTCTGTGCGATGGCCGTGGCTGCTGGCGGCTTTGGGGTGGTTTGGACTGGGACCAGGCTACATGAGGTGGGCCGAGCTATTATATAGTGCGCCTCTGGCTAGGGCCCGTACGGGCGCAGTGGTGTCAGATAGATGGCAGTTAGGTAGGGGCACTAGGCAGGGGTGTCCTTGGTCCCCAATGTTGTACATACTGGCCCTCGAGCCCTTAGCGATTTACCTCCGGCAGCAGTATGATTTGGTGGGCATAGAGGTGGGAGGGGAGTGCCATCTTATATCCCTGTATGCAGACGATATGCTGTTATACCTGAAACATCCGGAAGAGAATTTGCAGTATATCTTGGAGGTATTGGAGAGGTACGCCTGGTTGTCCGGCATAGCGGTCAACCCTCAGAAATCCGCACTATTCCCGCTAGGCAGTTATGTGGGGATACCGGTAGAGAGGTTGCCAGTGCTGCGGATCCCGTGGGCGACGAGCTCCTTCCGGTACCTGGGCATTGACGTGTATCACTCGACCGAGGAAGAACACAGGCTTAATACCGAACTAGCTGTGGGAAAGATTGAGAGGTGCATGAGGTTCTGGGAAAGATTGCCTTTAGCTATGATGGGCCGGGGAGCTATGCTCAAAATGGTGGTGCTGCCCAGGCTTCTGCATTACTTTAATAACATCCCGTATTTGATACCAAGGAAGTTTTTTGCTAGGTTACATAGTGTATGTAGGAATTTCCTATGGCACGGCACGCGCAACAGGGTCGCATTATGGAAATTGCAGAACTCTTATGAGAGAGGTGGCGTGAAGCTGCCGAACTTTGAGGCCTATTATATAGCAGCGCAATTGCAGTATGTGGCCAGGTGGCTCTCGGACGAATGGACCTCCGAACACAGGCTTCTGGCGAAAGACTGTTCCCCCTTCTATCTGCGGGAGGTGATCTGGGTGACCGGTTCATGGATGAGGGGGCGCCCTGGGATGCTAGCCCTGGGCGGGAACATATGGCAGCGAGCCTGTCGGATGATGGGTGACCCCTTGCCGTGTATGCCGCAGTTTCCTCTGGTCGCCCTGGCGAAGGAGTACGGGCAGCTGAGAGCTATTCTCCGGACATATTGGGAGTCAGTGGGGTTGGTCACTATGGGCGACATCTGGCAAGATGGGACCCTGACGGAGTTCGAGGAATTGGAGGCAGGGTCGGGGCTACACAGAGGTCAATATGTGACATATCATAGGGTGGTCCGGGAGGTCCGGAGCACGTGGCCCGAAACTACTTTGGCCGATGAACCGGATGCCACGCTGGACATAATGTATGACGCATCGGAGGGTGGGCACGAGGTCTCCAGGTTGTACGAGATGTTGATGACGAAGGTTGGGAAGGACTTGGGGCACCTGAGACTGGAATGGGAAGCGGAGATGGGGGCCTCGATGGCGGATGGGATGTGGGAGCGCGCCATGGGGTACCACAAAAAGGTATCGAGGAACGCCAGGTTTAAGCAGATACAGCTCTACATTACGCACAGGGCATATATGACCCCCCGTAGAATTTCCAGATTTCTGGATAATGGGCGCCAGGCGTGCCCCAAGTGTAATGAGGAGAATGCGGACATGATACATATGTTCTGGGCGTGCCCAGTGATTGCAACCTACTGGGGTGAAGTGGCGCGGAAGCTGGCAGGGAGGGGTGTCACACTTAAGGTGGATTCGGCTTGGGCCTGTCTGCTGGGAGGGTATCCCAGGGCGCGTAAGCTTCGACATGTTGAGAAACTTAAAGATCTGGCCTATGTGCTTGCTAAACGCAGGATAGCCATGGGGTGGAAGTCATGTCATGAGCCGCGAGTGGAGGTCTGGTGGCGAGATCTCCAAAAATGGGCTGATGCCGAAATGGCAGCGTGGCAGGATGGCAGTATGGCAGGGGGTGAGGAAGAAACGGGCTCTCTCACGGCATGGAAGTTATTGTTGGATGAGCTGTTTGGTATGGGGTCGGCCTCGGCTGGACTTGAGAGCGATGAGGCCCCACCGCAGGGAACGGACACTGATGGCGGACACTCTACAGGCTCATAGGGGGGAGGGATGGGGATTGCAGTGCCTTATTTTTGGTTTGTTTGGTTTTTGTTGTTTGAAGTGTTTTATTTATGTTATAAAATAAAATATATTTAAAAAAAAAAAAAAAAACTATACCAGTTGGGGCATAATGATGTCAAATGAGGAAAGGAAATGAAATAAGGAGACGTGAGAAGAAGGCACATATGGATTTTCAAGAGAATCAAGTGTAAATAAAGGGGTAAAATGGTTAGATCTAGACGGCCCTATAACAAAAATGCCACAACCAATACCATATACTAAACAGCCACAAGCACGATCACATAGTACAGTGGATGCGCCCCCACCCTATGTGAGCACACTAAGGGCATTGCCAGGGAGAAAACAAGCAGGTGATGATAATGCTGCCCGGTAAACAAGGAGTGTGGGTAGGTATGACAAAGGATCAGGAATTTTCACAATTCCCACAATTAGAGAAAAGGTGAGAGGGGGGGGGGGTTCAACCACATATATACCATGGCTCCCGATGCATAAGGAGAATTTAAAATGCACATTACCGAGTTTGACCTCAGGTGAGGGAAAATGGATTAAGGCATTGGTGATCAGGACGTCAGGAATGATGTTAGCTATAGGCAATATTAAAGGCCTATTATGAGCCATTCTAGGGGAGAGATCTGATGACATTTGGAAAAGAGCAGGGTATCCAAAAGTAACTGCTCAAAACACAGTGCATGATGGAGCGCCATTTAATAACTGTAGAGCAGAATTATGGTGAGTGCTTATTTTATTTATTTATTGTTTGCTTGGTAGGCTCTTATACAGGTAGTAAATACTGTTTCAAAGCACCCAGAGGGCAACAGGGAGGGACAAGGGGATGTAAAAATGATTGAAATACACACAAATAGTAATACAGTCAGAGGAAGAGACACACCTACTATGCCTTGTGAGTGTTCGGAATGTGCAAGTGCAGAAGTGAGGGGGAATGGGATAGCTGCTGTGGTGTTCATGGGTGAGCAACAAAGGAAGTGCAATGTAAGGTAAGCGCAAGCCTCCAAGGTGGAAGGTGAGCCGAGGCAAGTGCGAAGGATAGACAGAAGCTGGGGGATACAGGGTGGGAGGTCTGGGCCCCAGGGATGCATTAGGGCCCTGAACACCAAACAAGGAACTGTGAGATCAGCAGAGGAGAGATACGGGGATGTGGAGGTAAAGAGGAAAGTCTTGAGGAGCCTCCGCAATTTAAGAAGTCCTGCTCAAGACCAAGAGGGAGGGGGAGGCTGTTCCAAAGAAGGGAGCCAGCTGAGGAAAGAGATCGACCTCCTGCCCTTGGTTAGTGAAACACTTTACACAAAGTGTTGGTGCCAGAGGAGTGCAGGGGTCTAGAGGGGGAATATTTAGTAAGAGAGTGCTGCAGATAGTGTGGTCCCCGACCCCAGAAAGTCTTGTGGATGATTACAGAGGGATTTTAATTTTACAGAGGGATTTGAATTTAATATGTGAGGCAACCGGAAGCCAGTGAAGACTTTTTAGGACATGAGAGATGCAGTCCCTGGGCTCGAGGCCAAGGATAAGTCTTGCTGCCCTATTCTGAACTAGCTGGGGAGGATGCAGAGTGGACGAAGGGAGTTTAAGGAGGAGGCTATTGTAATAGGCAAGCCTAGAGAGAACCAGGGCTTGGGTAACATTGAGCTTCTGGGGGAAGGTAAAAAAAAAGGTAGAATTCCTTTGAGACGGAAGAGTCAGACTGTTTGACAATGTCCTGAGTGTGAGGGAGGAAGGAGAGAAAGGAGTTGAAGATAACTCCAAGGTTTCTGGCTTCAGAGGAGGGAGCAGGGTGAAAGCCCATGGAGGACGGCCAGAGTGAAGGGAAGAAGTTGGGAGTAGGGTTCCCAATGGGAAGAATCTCCATTTTGTTGGCATTGAGGCAGCGATCATTGGAAGTGCACCAGCCATGGATGGCAGAGAGGCTGTCAGGGATGATGGAAGGTGCAAGAGGGTCAGCAGGAAGTGTGAAGAAGAGTTATGTGTCATCTGCATAACACTGGAAGTTGGGGGAGAATGAGGAGTGCTAGCTGAGAAAGGTAGATGTTAAAGAACCAGGGCGAGAGGGTAGAATCCTAGGGGACACCACAAGAGGAGAAGGAAGTAGAAAAGGAAAAGTTGCCAAGGATAACTTGAGAGGAGCAGGCAGTAAAGAAGGAGGTCCGCCAGTCCAGTGCCTGCTCCGAGATATCAAGGGTGTCGTGGAGCCTTTGGATGAGAATGGAGTGGTTGACCGTGTCAAATGCAGAGGAGAGGTCAAGAAGGATGAGGGCAGCTGGGGAGTTGGAATCCAGGGATGCAAGCAGTTCTTCACCGGTGTTCAGGAGAGCAGTTTCCATGCCTGCTCTGAATCCAGATTGATGGTTGTGGAGACCAACAACAAGTTCAGTGTGAGTGTTGAGTTGGGACAGGGCCAACTTCTCCAGCAGTTTCCACAGAAAAGGGGTGATTGAGATAGGGTGGTAGTTGGCTGGACAGGTAGGGTCCTCTAACAGATTTTTAAAGAGCAGGCGCACAAGGGAGTGCCCGAGGGAGGAGGTGAAAGAACCAGTAGCAAAGGAGTGGTTACAGAGATAAGCAAGTGCAGGGAAAAAATAGCCAATGTTGTCCTTGATGTTCTCGTTTGGAAGAGACCTTCATGGAGCGGACAATTCTGGTGACTTCATCAGTTGGGACAAGGGCGAAGGAGGAGAACGAAGGGGGAGAGGCCAAGTGAAGCAAGGCAGTGAAGGATGGGAGAGTGTGTAACAAGGCTGTTCAGGATGTCCTGGGTTTTGGTGGTGAAGTGAGTGGCGATTGCATTGCAGAGGGCCGGAAAGGGAGCAGGGGAGGAGGATACTGTGGAAGGGTTGGCTAGTACCCTGCATATTTTGAAAAGGTCAGCCGTGTTGTTGGATGCAACAGATACCCGTGCCTGAATATGGGCCCTTTTTCTGTCACGGATAGCAAGTCTGTATTGCCTTTGGAGCAGGCGGCAGGCCAGTTTGTCAGAGGGTGCGCCTGAGGTTTGCCACTTACGGTCCGCAGCTCTGCACCTTCGTTTCAGGTCTGCAAGTTCAGAGTTGTACCAGGTGTGCGCTTACAATACAATATCCAAACACATCGGATATTGGAGTGATAATGACTATGAAAATGAGATACAGTGAAGACCCCATTGCTTTTATTCAGGATATTCAGGCTCGATGAGTGCGGAAACGCCTGAACCGTGGGATAAAACAGTAATGTTATTTTACCACATATCTTGGGACTGCTACAACCAGTACAGAGGCAGTTAAAAAAACAAGTGGGAATGGTAGCCAAACCATGGCCGGAGATAAAATTGGCAATGGTGCATTATTGCAGAATGCTAAAAGAGAAAAATAAGAAGAAAGCTGAGGGTAGAAAGGAAGAAAAGGCAAAGTGGATGCAGAAATAATTATCAAAGTTTGCCATAGAAGGAGCAGTATTGACAAGAATTGCGAGAAGCACGGCACAACTAATGCAGGTCCCACAGCAAAATAATGTAAGTGTTCAAGATCAGAACGGGTATAATTATATGCCACAAGGCAGAAGAATGGGACTTGAGAAGGAGAACGAGGAGGATTTCAAAACCCTCAGGAAGGGGAGGATTTAATGGTAGACAGCCCTTGACATGTTGGAGTTGTTGAAAAAATTGACATATGGCTAGACTACATAGAAGTAGAGGAGGCATGCAACAACAGAATTGGCAATCTCCAACAGGGGGGACAGGATATGCTCCACAATATAATACAGATTCACAAGGATATTATGTCCAGGATCACACACAGAATCAGGCATATACACGCCACAACCACAGCAATTTCAGCAAGCACCAATTTAGACACAAATGTCACAACTGCAGAAATTCCAACAAATGCGAAGGCAGACACAATCAGTTCAGGCGCAGCAATAGCAAGCACCTATGCAAATGCAATAGGTACCCACACAACAGATGGACTATATCCCAAGGCAATAGACGGGTGCATCACAATGGCAGATGGACACACGAGCTGCACAAGTGACCAAAACCAAATTAGGGAATGTGATCTTGGTGGGAGGAAATCCTTTCACAGGCAAGGGGATGAATTCATACCCACAATAGGACAGCCCACAGGACGGCCTGATGTGTTCAGTACCATCCGTAACATCAGACCCCCAAGAGGAACCAAGGGTTAAGGTGATGATAGGAGGCATAACTTATTTCTTGTGGACACTGGAGCAACTCATTCATGTGTCCATGAGGGAAACTTTTCAATGTCAGGCATTGCCATGAATGCGCAGGGATTTACTGGGGCAACGACTTTAGTTTCATTTACAGACAAAATACCCATTTCTAAAGGGGAACACAACATGTCTATGGCATTTCTATATTCTATATAGACACCAGTCAACATATTAGGACGTGGATTGATGACAAAACTTAACATGACAACATCTTTTACTGATGTAGGCCTAATGTGGTCAACCCTGGGGATACATTACATAAACATGAGGGAATTCATAGTAGCCTTTCCAGGAAATGTATAGTAGCCTTTGCAGGAAGGAAAGCTTTAAGGGAAGTTGCCCTAGATGAAGAAGTGTTTTATTTATGGAGTGCACATTTTATCATCATGGCTACCTAATTTAACAGGTAAAATAATAAGGATGCCAGACATTGTTGTTCAGGCCAGAAATTCCCATGGATGATGAGGAAGGGCAAGTTATTCCTTTAGAACTAGAAGCAACAGGGGTAAGAGAAGAAAGGGTGATGCTTCATGAGACAGATGATGAGGGAAGAGGATGGAGAACACTGATATCCCTAAATAGTTAATCTGTCTGTTACGCTCACCTGGTATCCACGGGGGTGCCACACGATACTGGATGGAGGTCTAAGCGCTATACCGGACCCCTCTCTGCTTGGTTATGTGCCAGACATTGGGTAGCGCCTATAACAGGAGAAGGGAGGGTTAGGATACTGGTTCTGTGATGGGTGGACTCCCACCTCCCGCTGGTCCAAATCCCCTCCTTTGGGGTTATTGCTCACCTTAGGTTTGTGTGTGTTGAACTCTCCGTCCTGCGTCTCTGTGCAGGTGCGCATGATTGGTGCAGGCGTTCCGTGGACCTAGTTGCTTCACTGGTTCGTGTGCCCTTATGTCGGGTCGAGGCCGGCTGTGACTCTGACTCTGCTTGCTGTCTTCCAGGTGAGTTATAATGTCTTTTCCGTCTTTATTCTGTCTCTTTCTTTCCCTCCATTTTCTCTGTCTTCTCAGCATCTTGTTCCACCACGCTGTTCCCTAACAATGTCTCTTTTTGTTTTCACAGGGATGGTTGTGATCTCGTAGTTGCCGCCCCGATGGCGAAGACCACAGTGAGTTATTGATGCGTGGAGCGTTGCGCTGTTTAGTGGTGTTAATTGCTAACCTGTGTTCTCTTCTGTTCTTTGTACAGGTTGCGGTGATGTTCCGGAGTGATGAGCGATCGAAGCGCTGCTTGCCCAGGTAAGTGCTTTGTTAATGCTGACCTTGTTCCTTCTCCCTTGTAGGTTGCGGTGAAACCGGGAGATGGGCGAGGTAAGAGAAGCGCAGGGTGCCACCAGGACTTGCTGCTTGCCCAGGTCAGAATTGTTATTAATACTGCCCTTGTTTCTTTACCTTTGCAGGTTGTGGCGAACTCCGGAGATGGGCGAGGTAAGCGAGGCGCAGGATGGATTCAAGGCCGGTTACTACACAGGTAAGTGTTCTTGCTCGCTAATGCTGTTCCTGTTCTTCCAGGTTATTAATGGAATCCGGATCTAGGGCTTCAGGATCGGGCCACCGCAGAAGCAGATGAGCAGGAGCTGGACACGGTGAGCGTTACGCTGCAGGAGTGCAGAACAACGTGAAGCATGTTCTGCTATTTGGGTGTCGTTTAACTAGCCTAGGTAAAGTAGTTCTAGGGCAAGTAGTTCCAGGCCCAGCCACACCCAAAACACTAGACCGCATGGCTTGGTTCTAAATAACTGAACTGTGTAATAGGCCTTCATGTTGGATTAAAGTCCAAAACTGGTATTGCTTTATTCCTGATAACTAGCCTGGCACCAAAGGCGCCAGGACTGACTCCATGTATGTTTCTGATCGAGTTTTGAGGCCCTTGGGGCCAGTGTGAAGGGCTTTAACCCCACTGCTGCCAGGGGGCTGTTATACCTGAGGGGGTCAGGGGCATGGATCGTGACGCTGTCAGTCTATATCCTTCATTGAGGGCTGATTATTCAGATGACGAATTAGTATTCTTTATAAGTCTTCCTTTACAACAGAGAATGGTGTTGGTAAAAACAAAACCCTAATTTTTTCAGTAAGACATGGAAAAAGTGCCAAGTATCTTATGGCCTATTGAAGGGAGTAGGGGCAGTGAAAATTAAGCTTAAACCAGGATCTATTTTGCCACATGCAAAACAGCATCTGATGTCCATCGAAGCGGATGATGGGATATTTTAAATGATATCCGTTTTAAAGAAGCAAGGCATTCTGATACCATCAGATTCCCCCTGTTAAAGAAATGGAAGGGGGGGTCGTGGAGATTTATCCAGGACCTTTGCTATTTAAGCCATATAGTCGAGGCAGAGTTGCCTTTAGTTCCAAACCCTGCGGCAATATTGTGCAATATCGCATCAACAGCCTGCTATTTTACTGTTGTTGATTTGAAAAAATGCATTTTTCTCAATTCCCTTACACAAAGACTCACAGGATCAGACTTCCTTTTCATATGGAACATTTTGCCTGAAACATACTAGATTACCTCAGGGTTACTGCGAGTCCCCTTCTATTTTTAATAAAGTCCAATGGACTTAGTAAATATTGAGCTCAAAAGCGCCATAATTCAATATGTGGATGACATTTTAGTGTTTAGTGAGAGAAGCTAGGTGCAGAGAAGACTCTGTCAAACATATGACAATATTTGCAGAGAAAGGGTACAAAGTAGACACAGAGAAATTGCAGTATTGTCACGAAGAAGTATTACACATAGGACAGTTAATCTGGCATGAAGGGAAAAGAGTCACACCTGAAAGAGCAGAAGCCATCATGAGAACTGTGCAGCCAAAAACAGTGAGACAAATGCAGCAATTTTAGGTCTATGTAATTATTGCAGAGCCTGGGTTTTTGACGAGTCATATATTCAACCATTTTTAAAAGCACTCAAAGAAGCACAGGTGGCCAAAACTAAAGTAGCATGGACAGAAGATATGACCAAAGGATTTCATTAATTAAAAAAAGTGATCAGCACAGCTCCTGTATTAGGGATTCCAAATTACAGTGAAGAATTGTACTTATTTTCCCATTCAAATGGAGAAATCATGACAGCAGTCCTTACACAGAAGACAACATTAGGATATGGTCATAAACCATTGGCTTATTACAGTGGGATTTTGGATCCAGTTATGAAAGGACAATATCCTTGTGAACAATCTTTGGCAGCTGCTGCATTTGCCATAGAAAAGGCTTCAAGTATATATGGGGTGTTGCGTCACTCCATTTGTAGAGCATGCATTATTTACAATCGTAGCAAAGCCCTAGAGCACGTTGACCACTGAAAGAGCATCGGGTATGAGGTAATTATCTCAAACCCTGTGATCATAATTGTAAAATGTAGCACAGTGAATTCAGCAATGTTTATAGCTGAACCAGTGGGAGAAGATGATATGCATGACTACGTTACCGAGTGTCATAATGATATTCCAGAACTTAGAGAGAAGTGGTTTTCATTAATGGTTCATCTAAAATTGACCAACAAACTGGGTTGAGACATTCGTGATTGGCAGTAGTAAGAGTGACACGAGAACGTAGCTTTGAAGTATTAATGAGCAGACGATTATCGTCAACCTATTCAGCACAGGCTGCAGAATTAGCCATGCTTATTGATGCACTACAAAGCTTTGACAAAGAGGAAGTAATCGTGTACACTGACTCAGCCTATGTGACGTAAACTGTACACGCAGGCCTAGCCCTTTGGAAGAGGAGGGGCTTCCTCCGCGCAGATGGCACTTCAGTGCATCATGCGGGGCTATTAAACAAACTCATTGAAGCCTTGAGCTTTCCAGCAACCATAGCCATTGTGAAATGCGCAGCGCATTAAAAAAGAACAGACTTAATTTCTCGCAGGAATGAAGCCGCAGACTAAAATCCCAAATGTACTGCATATTATTCAAACATGATTGAAGATGAGATAAAAGATTTGAAGCAAATGACAGGGCGATGCATGTGGGTAAAAGAAGGATTTAATATGATGTCCATTGTAATGTTAATTGAAGTACAAGAATGAGCATTACAAGAAGAAAAGAAGCTATGGAAAAAGCTGGGGTGTTCTTTATCCCCCACTGAGACAATTTTTAGCCAGGATAGTATAGGAATGTTAGTTATGCCTCTAGCATTATCAAGAGTAGCATTGGAGCAGCTCCACTATTCCGCGTATGTGACTCAAGAAAGTGTAGCTGCTACAATAGCAGAAGACTGGTTCCTACCGAACCTCAGTGAACATGTGGCAAAGTTCATTGTAAACTGTATTGTGTGCCAGAAATTCACAGCAGTGCACACCCTGCGAACGGTGAGAGGAGTAATCCCCAGACCCAAGGGCCCCTTCCAACATTTGCACATAGACTATGTGTAAATGTTGCAAGCATGCAGTTGTTATCGACACATGATAGTTGTAGTTTGTTCCTTTTCCATCCTGATGCTGCATGCGCTGCACATTGTTCATGGCTACATTGCCTACTACTTGCATTATATGCACTAAGAAACCAACTTGGTTCAGATCATCATTTAACTACCCATGAGCTGGTGACTGGATGCTGAATGAGAACTCCTCTCACCCGCCTCCCCCCAACAAGGGCAAATACAGACACCCACAGCGTAGCAAATGCACTAGGAGATGAAATGCACTATTATTTAAAAAAGATGCGTATCTCTTATTTCTCAACAGATTAAGCGTCCACAGTAGGGGTCAAATGTAAAAAAGAAGGTGCCAATTTGCCTATCAATTTGGAAAATGCATTAAAGGCACTACCAATATATATAGGGGACCAAGTGTTAGTATGCAAATTTGTACGCACCTGGAGTACCCCTCGATTTGAAGGCCCGCACAAGGTGAAGTACATAAGCCCTACTGCCGTGAAGTTTAAAGGAAGCAGGGCATGGATCCACTTGCATGATGTCAAACCTTATAAAAGTGAAGCAACATTGACCTCTCCTGCACCCGTCCCCAGTGAAGCAATTATTCACAGTGAAGCAAGCATTTCCAGTGAAGCAACAGAAGAACAAAGAATGATCACAAGATCGATGTTCAAGAGCTTGGATAAAGAAAGCAGAACACTTTTAGAATTGACTTATGGATGAATTCATCTGCAGTAATCTTGAGACATCTTCTCTAGACTGAAATAGAGAAAACTATGAAATAATCAAAGAGGAAAAGAATATTTAAGCTTATATGTTGCCAGTCGTCAACACATTATTACTTTCTGTTTTCCCTTATATACTTCAATCTTATCCAGATTTAATACGAAGGACTACAAACATTGTACAAATGTTCGGAGATCCAAAGAATGGCCTCATCATTTTAAGAATTTGGCAATCATTTTGCAGTTTTTGTTATAAATTTATGACCTAAAGTAAAACCATAAGAACTGATATATTACAAATAAAGTGGTGACATTGGAAATGTTCCAACAGGTGAGAACTGTAGCCTGAAGAAAGAAATGTACCAAAAGCAAGATAATTGTGGGAATTCTTTGTGGTATTTTGATTTTGACCGTTCTCCTTATAAAGTTGGCATTCACACATGTTATAAGCAGCAGGGAACCAGATAATAAGGCATCCCCCACTAGTCCCATTATTCCTATTTTTCATATTAAGAGACCAAGAACCCCATTACTATCTGATATTAAAAAACCTGTTTCCAGAGTAAAGAGAGATGCTGAGGAAGATAAAGTATTGATAAATTGACTCATTTGGCAAATAACTTATGGTATGAGCACATGAAAGAGGTGGGAGGGAGAAGAAAGTTGCTAGGTCTGTTCCTTAATACTGTATGCCATGAATGCCGCAAGAACATTTATTGCAAGAGAAATGTCCCCACAAGATACAAAATGTCTCCATCTAGCAGCCTGCACTACGACAGGCCAATTTGAAGGAAAGTGGGCAACTTAAGGATGGCGATCGAGACGGATGTTTCCATACGAAGATACATACCTAAAGATAAAAAGGATGGAGTGGATTAGGGTGGACAAACAAAACATGTATGTATCCATCCCAAGTTAGAGAGAAGATACAAGTTGTTGATACGGAGAATGAATTTCTCAGACATGACTCAAAAATCAGTAGAGCCAGGAGGTTGGGAAAAAACATAGCTGTTGGTGTATGGGCGCGTAGCAACCAGCACTCTATGGGAAGATGGCCTAATCTCATGCCGTGCACACTTATCGAAGAAAGAAGCAATCCGTGAGGTGCAGAAGGTGAATGATGAATGCCTAAAATCATGGGCCAAGCATGCAAAACTACTAACCTGGGTTGAGAACGAAGCAGGACCAGTGCATATATTGCAAGTGAAGAATGTGACAACCTGCTTCAAGATTGATGGCAAGGTCTATGTTGGAAAGAACAAAGGATGTGGAGAAACATTTGAAGTACCAGGAATTAATGGAGGAAAAGCAGTCCTGATGGATCATTATTGGGCCTGTGGATCCAGAACATACATGCAGTTGCCTAAGGATTGGGGAGCAGTGTGCTCCATAGTAAATGTATATGTCCCAGCACTAGTGATTCCCCAAATTGACCACCATATTGAAGAGTTCCTGAAAATGAACAAATATAACAGAAGGAAGACATCACTTCATCTTCCCCCGACTAAAGAGAGAGAATTACTTCTCATCAAAGTCAATAGAGCCTTAAGAAAACATTTCTGATGAGTACAAACTATTCAGGAAGACCGCCATTTTAATGATGTCTATATTCACACCAGGAGATTATTGTCTGATGACCTGAAGTGTGGATGGACACAAAGAATGCTGGCCACCTGAGGGGGTCACAAAAAATGGGTTACAAAGAAAAGAAAATATGACACTATGATTGAAGAAAATGAAGTAGGAATTGCAGAAGAGGAGGCGAAGAGTTTGGTCGAGAATGCGACCATAGGGAGGAATACAAAGGAGCAGGTAGATGCATTCTCCCTAGTCACCGACCCCTCACCACCACCCTATTGGAATGACAGATGAGGAGCCACACTTGGGAACCCATGCACAAGGTAGTGCGACATGTCCATACCATGTCAAATGTATGGAAGACAATATGCACTCAGGCAGCCATTCAGAAGATACCCTCACGTTGAAACAGTGGAGGAACGCTAACAAGAAGGATGTCCCTTCACGAATTGCCGAAAATCAGCCATGAATAAAATGGTGCGCGACATGTATGTACGTTAAATGAAGCCTACTAGCAGCAAAAGAATGTCCCTAATGAGATATTTGAATCTATGTTGAAACAATACGAAAATACTTAAGAAAAACCAATGTAAGTGGAGCACTGAGAGAAACATGTGCTCCAGGATGCAGTATGTGTGAGCACAAAGAAGAATTAAGTGATCCCCTGGCCAATAATTGTAAATACCCTGAAACGCAAGGTAGAAAGAATACGTAGAAGCTTGCTTATGAGAGGTATATATTCAACTACCATCAGAACAAGATGGATGACGACTTATGTCAATCAACCCAGTTACCTAAAAATACGAGCTCAGGATCTTAACGTGGAAAGTTGATGAAGCGGTTTTACCCTTGCAGAAGAATACATTGGCTCAAAACCAAGGATGCCATTTCAAGAGCTGAAGAAAAAGCTTGAAAGGAGTCTACGAGCAGACCCTGCACAAGGACATACTTCCCAAAGATTAGGAGGAACAAGAACATTTACTGACGCCAAATATTGGATAATTAAAAGGACATATAGTTAATATCGGATAGAGTGAGCAAGTCTCTAAAGGCCAAGAGGAGCAACTGCACCTAGCATAATTGAATCAAATGGTGTTAAAAGCACAGTTGATATGGGCAATTTCATGATTTTGTAATATGTGATGAAGAGCTTGCAACCAAGGGCTATTCATTAAGTTTGAAGCTAAAATAGTGATGTCCCTACACTCCCTCGAATGTCCTGAAACAGTGCATAATGGCAAGGTCAACCTTCAAACAAAAGACACTGGTGTCAGGCCTACCGATGAGAGGGTAGACTAATTGGGGAAACAAGGGGAAAGTTGATGTATCTCCAGGCACCTGGGTTTTGTTTCTCTGTATGTGCTGCTAGCAAGTCGAATGTTCAAAGTTGGAATTGGTTTGCTAACCAATTAGAATACCCTGCCATGCACTTTTACATACAATGTTGCCAAGTAGTATTCCGCTGCCACATTTTCTGTTATGACGAGGGCCTTGCACCACATGTTTAGAAGTAGCTCAGGGTGTGTTTTACAGAAAAGAGACCACCAGTGAGTAACTAAAAACGCACATCCTCTAGAAGTAGATATAATCCCTTAATCCAAACCCACCTCTCGATAGGTTTTTGAAGTTTGCCACGTAGGATGACGTCATAGATGATGCATCTAGCTTTATATAAACTACAAATAATTGAAAAGATATTGTGATCCTGCATGAGTCGATTTGATGGGTGTTTATTTGCGTTGCTTTACTTCTTGAAATTAAAGCAGTATTTTACCATCCCCTTTGAGTCTGTCTGGTTATTTGGTCTGCAACATTTTTTGGTAATTTCATCTAGCACTCAGATGCTTCAAGGTACTAGAGCACAAGTGTGTTTATTTGAATGTCAATTATGATCAGAACTGACTTACAATAACACATTTACAGATGGCAGAGTTATTCCTGCAAAGGGTGCTTGTACCATAGTACAAAGATGAGAACAAGTGGTGAGCGAATTTAAGAGGGTGTTAGAAAAATTGCGACATATACAGGGACAAAGCAAAATAAACAGAAATATGAATGTAAAATATACAAAAATAAAAGCACCCCTATACAGAGGACGAACATGGTTCAAATAGCCTGTTGTGTGGGGTGTACCCCACTTAGATGGTCTACAACCATATTTGAGCTCACTGCACCCTCCAAACAATAGAAATAACCTTTTGCGTGTTAGTTTGGTCCCACCTACAAAGTGAGTCCAGCATCTGAACAAGAGTACCATCAGCAACACCAGACTTGTGTTTCAGACTGTTTGAAGAGTTGAAGACTTTGGCTAAAGGGAGTAAAGGGTAGGGAGCATGGCCAAGGAGTAGGCTTGAGCAGTAGTCCAGTTTGCTGAATTCGAAGGTGGAGATTAGAGTTTTCATAGAGTGGTTAGGAAGAAGGCGACACATTTTTCAAATGTTGAGGGGATTCATATGAGCAATAGAGGCAATGGTAATGAATAATCATTGCAGTCAAAAGTCGCTCTCAACCCCGCAGACAGAAAGCTACCAACTTTCAACATGGTATATTAGGCATGGATTTCCAGAGCCCACAAAGTTTCTCGCTGTGGCTTGAAAACGACTTCTCTGATACTGCGGTTGGGTTGCAACCATAACATGGCAAACTTACTAATATTTTGTGAATTAAATGGACTATGGTTATAGTGAAACTTTTGTTTTGCCCAATTTTGGGTCTGCCTGGACAAAGTTTAAACCTCTCAGCTGTGGAGGGTCACTCTTACTGTGGCTTCCCTTGAGTAAATGGAGATGGGGCTTGGAGCGTCAAGGTTACCAGGATTGCCCCTCACTGACCTCTTTCGATTGTCCCCTGGCCCTGTGATGCAGACTGAAATCAAACCCACTATTCACAAGCAAGAAAAGCCCTAGAGAATATCCCAATGTAAGAAATTCATTGTCAAATTAAAAAGTCTTCACCTATCCCACAGCATCAATATCTGCACAACCAAAGCACATCAATAAACAGCAACAATAGCATAAGTTGCAAACAAAACCAGAACCCATTCAAAGCCAGCAAGGACTGCATCAGTCCCCAGAATACCAGAGTCCACCAGGAGATGAAACGCAATCATCAAATTCGTCCAGGGCATCAACAACTCACTCCTTATCAATTAAAAAGGGAAACTGTCTCTTTGTACTAATTGTCCCACCTGCCGCTTTCCATGTGGTCAGTCAGAAAGTAATGCTTTACACCCTTTCTACATTCTTGGTATTCAATGCCTCCATGAGTTTTTGGTTTA
The DNA here is from genome assembly GCF_040938575.1 of Ambystoma mexicanum. Classification (NCBI taxonomy): domain Eukaryota; kingdom Metazoa; phylum Chordata; class Amphibia; order Caudata; family Ambystomatidae; genus Ambystoma; species Ambystoma mexicanum. The sequence goes on along the minus strand of NC_090927.1, from coordinate 677,231,072 downwards.
ACTCCTACATCACCAACTGAATCAGGTCATTAAGACAAACACCTGTAGATACAAATAATGCCCGATGACCTGTCTAGTGCCTCAAGTTTCCACCGTGCCCCAGTCATCATCACTCTATGCATGGGGCCAGTAGGGTCCCTCCTTGCTGACTTCAAAAACAAATTCAACCAGCAAACTGATGATGCTCTGCTCTACTTGAAGGTCAGCTGCACTGATGACATTCACCAGGCGAAACACTCACTCCCTCACATTCAGAGTTGCATGCCTAGTTCATACCTGAAACACCATGCATCCTCCCTGTAGGATCCTCCAAACCTCAAAGACAACTACATTGTCTGATGGTGAAAAGACACAGACAACAAAGCTATCCTCTCCAACAATGCCCGCCTTTCTTCTACTAAGTAGGCCACCATCCACTGGGTAATGCTTGTCACATTTAGGTCGATTTGTGCTACATTAATCACCTGAATATAGGCCAGTATGCCTCACTTTGGTAGTAGACATGCTCTATGGACTCTTGTAAAATGCTGAATGCCATCCAAATTGGCTGTGGTTTTAATCCTGACTCCCCATTTGAGCATATTCTTGAACACCTTCATTAATTGGGTTACCCCCTACCTGATGGTCATGCTCAGGCTCCCAGAACAACGCCACCTCACCTGCCAAGCAACCTTTCAGTAGGCACATTGCTTGGTCCAATAATCTTCCTATTTTACACCTCATCTCGATTCAAACTTAGATATTCTCTTGCATTATCATCTGGATCTTCTCTATGCAAATGTAGATATCCTTGTGTATTATCAACTGGCTCTCTGCTATAAGCTATTAGCTGTTACTACATGTAGATGCCTACCTTCTTAAAAACCTCAGATAGTCTTCTTCACAGTGTCTCCTCCATATTCTTCCACACTGATCTGCTTCTCCTATGGTTCACAAACCCTCGGGGTCATCTTTGACATTGATCTTAAATTTATAACCACATCTACTTCGGCCACTAGGCTTAACCTCTGGAAAATTCCTAAAATTCATATCCATCTCGCTTTCCAATCTACCAAACACTAATTTCCACTCTATTCCTCGGTTAATTTGACTACTACTGAAGCCTTTTCTTTCCCTTTACTCATTCACTCCTCTCAACAAATTACCAAACTTTGATTGGCATTGATCAAGTTGTCTGCTTACCTATAGGACATATGTTAAAAATGGCATGATTTCTTCTCAAATCTTTCCCATGAAGGGAACTTTTTAAATGGTGTAATAATTATCTGGGATAGATCGTTCAGAATTCAATATTTGCAATAGCAGAGTGATAGCGACCTCTTTCAGGACTGCTGGCAGCTCTCCTACCTTAAGGGAGACAATATACAGTTCTCTCAGGGTTTGTGCCAGTGAGTGAAGGGCCGGATTATACTACATGTAACTCATGAGATTATTGAAGAAAGCCTTTTGAAAGAAGGACATTTAGCAGAGGTTTCTTTGTTCAGTTGCCTCTGGATCGGAGTTCGTTGGATTTGTAATACATTGTTATGGAGAACTGTACCTACTTTTGATGCTAGTCCTTGAGAGGGAGTTACATTCATGCTACTCCTTTACTGGGTTGCTCAATTTGGTGAATCTTTGAACTACGTAAACAACTATATTATTGTGATGCTATTTGGAAGAAGCATTCCTCTCTCCTTTTGATAGAGAGACAGTATATGCCTGTTGCGCATTTTAAATATGATTCAGCTTCCCAACTGCCTACCTCCTCCGGGCTAACTCATGGTCAAAGCATTTTTTGACATTCTTCCCTTGGGGATTACAACATTCAAGGTTTCCATTATTTATTCACAGTTTTGTGTAGATCATTTGGAGAAGCATCACTGCTGCACTGGAATATTTTGAGGGGTCTCTGAATATTTCTTCAAAGTTTCACCTTGTTAAATTGTTTGTGGATCCACACTTTGCATTTGTTATCTAAAATGGTGTGAGTTTTAGTGGCTTTACTGTCCCTCCAATTATTCACTAGTTGCCGTTTGCTGACCACAGAGGCTGGATGCTGTTGGTATTTGGGAGCAGAGCGCTGAAGGAGTAGGTAATGCCAAAGTCTTGAGCTCCTCATTAGTGAGCTCAGTGAAAGGAAACCCAGATGTTCCTGGTCTGCATAAACTTTGATAATTGAATGCATAGGTAGGCAAGCCATAATCTGATGTCTCGCCCGATCAGGATTCTATTTTCCGAGGTTCGTAACCTCCCTAATAATTCATCCCATTCCGGAAGGAAGAAGGCACAATAGTTGACTCTAGACCACTATTGCTATTCAGGAAGGTCTAGGTTAGGGGCTTCCTTATTAGAGTCTCTGTGAATTCTGTGGGCAGTGTTCAAGTTCAAGCTGGGGAAGTCAATCCGAGGGAGACATAACTTGACCATATTTACCAAAGAAGTTAAGACATCACTACAGCCATCAGAGCTAAATGTTTGCCATGGAACATCAGAGTTCCTGTGTCCTTATAACTCATGGCAACTTTCAGAAATCTATGAAAGACTACATACAGTAGGTAGGCTTCCCAGTGTAATCCTGTTTTTATACTAGTTTTGTCCTTAATTTTAAAAATGTTTGAATGGAGTCCTCCATTGTTCAATATCATTAGCAGACATGAGGATAGCAGTGCAACATTGTTTATAACCATGCAGTTCCAGTCAACACTTGCTTTACCAGGACTGAGGAGCATGCTTTGTCTTTAAGAGATGGGTGAAGCATTGGGTCCATATTGGGATTTATATCGAGTTGTACCATCCCTCACGCAGTCCAAAGAAAGTGGCCTATTGAGACACTGCCTGCAAGCAGCGAACAACACTGATCATAGAGCTAAAAGCGTGGACCACATTATTGGGGCAGACTGAGCTGTGGACACAGGATTTGTGGGAAATCCAGAGGCGGTTCTGCTCTAAGATGCTGAATAAGATTATGTTAATGCAACAAATCAAAATGAGTTTGGCAAAGGGCGAATGGTATTGCACAAATGACAAGAAACAATGCAAAAATGACAGTCACATGCACAACAATGCTGATAAGTGCACTAAAGATTGGTTCACTAACCATTCTTGCAATATGATACCAGCATGAGGGAAGTTGAGTGCAAATTGTACTGCCAACTGTTCCTGATTAGCTGGAGGACTATCTCCAGGTGACCAACTAAATGAGGCAAGAGTTGGATTTTAAATGCCCTTCAATATGGGGGCACGAGAGGCCTTGTGATGGGTTATATAAAATGGGAGAGGGCATGATATCAATGGGAAGTTAAGCACCAAGACCTATGTGCCTGCTATAGGTAAGGAACAAGTTACTTACCTGTAACTGTTGTTCTCCAGCATGGGTCTGGCATGGATTCACATGCTCATGAATATTCCCCATCGTCAGGCTGGGAATCCTCGGTAAAGAAAAAATCAGTATCAGTTTTGTTTCTGATCTGTCTTTCGTAGTAGTAACCAATCACCGATCTCTGCGTCATACTTACCACAGCCAATGACTGCCCTCTACCTAAGCCCCGCCTCTGGCAGCCATCTTCAGATTTTGGTAGCACGTGAAGTGGCAGTATGACCAAGTGAAGAGCCGCAGAGGGGTAGGCGGGAGGGTTCGCATGTGAATCCATGCCAGACCCATGCTGGAGAAAAACAGTTACAGGTAAGTAACTTGTTCCTTCTACAGCATGGGGTCTGGCATGGATTCACATGCTCATGAATAAAGAATACATAGCAGTACACACATGCACAACCACGGGAGGTGGCAAAGGCTCAACATTAAGCATTACATCAAACTCAACATTAAGCAATTCTTACCTCCTCACCAGGCTCACCTTAGGCGAACAGGTTGCGCAGCAATGCTTGGCCAACCCTGGACTCCTCCCTGGAATCCCGATCGACGCAGTAGAATTTCGTGAAGGTGTGCGTCGACCTCCACGTAGCAGCCCTGCAGATGTCCAGCAAGGGCACACCAGATAGGAACGCCGTGGTAGCTGCGATCGCTCTGGTGGAATGGGCTCTCGGACGGCCAGGCAGCGGTCGGTTTGCCAACTGATGACAGTACATGATACAGCCGGAGAGCCATCTGGAAATGGAAGCCTTCGAGAGAGCCTTCTCCTGATTGACAGGTCCAAAGTTCACAAAGAGTTGTGACGTCTTCCGAAAACACTTCGTGCGGTCCACGTAGAACTTCAGCGCTCTAGCCACATCCAGCAAGTGCAAAGTCCTTTCAGCCGGCGACGAAGGCGACGGGAAGAAAACAGGCAACACCAAGGGTTCGTTGAGGTGGAAGTCCGACGGCACCTTGGTGTCGTGAAAAGTCAAGTACGGGGCCTTGCAGGAAAGGGCCTGGATCTCTCCCACCCGTCGTGCGGAGGTGATGGCCACAAGAAACGCTGTTTTCCACGACAAGATCTTCAACGGAGCCGAGTGCAGAGGCTCGAATGGAGGTCCCATGAGCTTGGTCAGCACCACGTTGAGCTCCCACGTCGGGGCCGGAGCCTTCACCGGCGGGAACGATCTGAACAGTCCCTTTATGAACTCTTTCACCAGACGATGAGACCACAAAGACGTCCGCCCCGTGGTTCTGGTGTATCGGGAGATCGCAGCAAGATGAATCTTGATGGACGCATGCGCCAGTCCAGCCTTGGCCAGCGTCAGTAGATACGGCAGTACTTGGGGAGCCGTAATCCGTAGAGGGTTAATCTTCTGTGCGTGGCACCAGACACAGAACCTCTTCCATTTGTGTACGTAGCATTTAAGAGTTGAGGACGCCCTGGCCTTTGCAAGAACCTCTCTGCAGTCGGCCGGTATGTCGTATCCTCCAAACTCTAACGCTGCAGGAGCCAAGCCTGCAAGTTCAGCGACTTCGGGTCGTGATGGAGGATGTCGCCTCCTCCCCTGGAGAGAAGATCCGCGTCCACTGGCAGCTTGATTGACGGGGACGCTGACAAGTCCAGAAGGTCTGGGAACCATATCTGCCTCGGCCACGCAGGTGCGACGAGGATCATCCTGCACCGTGACCTCTTGAGCTGGTTGATGAGCCGGATCAGCAATGGCAATGGAGGGAACGCGTATAGAAACAGGCCCTCCCAGGGGAACGATAAAGCATCGCCCATGTTCCTCGGCTGGGGAAACCTGCTGGCGAACCTCCGGCACTTGGAGTGTGTCGCCGTCGCGAACAGATCGATCTGGGGTGTGCCCCACCGTCGGAAGAGGCGGTCCACTAGATCCTGTCGTAGTTCCCACTCGTGGCACGAGTGCAGCTCCCTGCTGAGTGAGTCGGCGATGGTGTTTTTTATCCCTGCCAGATGAAACGGCACCAGAAACATCCCTTGGGCGACGGCCCAATGCCACAGATCCTGCGCCTCCCTGGACAGGGCTGGAGACCTGGTTCCGCCCTGTTTTCTGATGTAGAACATGGTGGTGGTGTTGTCGGTGAAGATCCTCACCACCTTGCCCTTGAGGGACGGAAGGAAGGACCTGAGGGCCCAAAACACTGCACGGAGCTCCAGGACGTTGATATGGAGGGACTTCTCCGTCGGGAGCCAAAGGCCTCTCCCGTGCAGATTTTCGGTGTGCGCTCCCCACCCTTCCAGGGAGGCATCCGTGGTCACTGTCTCCTGGTGGCCGGGGGTCTGGAAGTCCATGCCCGCCGTCAGATGCGCGCGGGTGCCCCACCACCGGATCGCTTGTCGGAAACTTTCGTCGAGTGTGATCCTCTCCTCGAAGCTGCCCGTCGTCTGGATCCAGCGCGCGTCCAGGAACTCCTGCAACGGGCGCATCCGGAGCCTGCACAGGGGGATGAGGTAAATGCAAGAAGACATCATTCCGAGGAGGGACTTGATGGACCTCACTCTGGCCGCGTCCGCAACCTGCATCCGCAGCACCTTGCCCAAGATGGCCCTCGTCCTTTCCGCCGACGGATAGGCCAGAAGCGACACAGTGTCGAGCTTCGCTCCCAGAAACAGAGCGTCTTGCGCGGGCACCAGGTGGGACTTGGTAGTTTATGGAGAATCCCAGATCCGTGAGAAGTTGGACGGTCCTTGCCGTGTGCTCCACGGCGAGCTCCTTCGTCTTCGCTCGGACGAGCCAGTCGTCCAGGTAGGGGTAGACGTGGATCCCCTCTCGGCGCAGCTGCGCCGCCACCGGTGCGAGGCACTTGGTGAACACCCTGGGTGCCGACCTCAGTCCAAAGGGAAGGGCTCTGAACTGATAGTGACGCCCTTGGACCACGAACCTGAGAAACTTTCGGTGTCCCTTTAGGATGGGAATATGGAAGTAGGCATCCTCCAAATCCAACGACGACAGGAAATCGCCCTCCTCCAGCTGACTCAGGACGTGCTGGAGGGTGACCATCCGGAACTTCTGAGCCTTGATGAATTTGTTCAGTCGTCGTAGGTCCAGGATGGGACGCCATCCTCCCGTTTTCTTCTTCACGAGGAAGTATCTTGAGTAAACTCCGCAGCCCCGAAGCCTCTTTGGGACGAGATCGATGGCGCCCTTCCTGAGCATCGCCTTTACCTCCAAGAGAAGTTGAGGGACGTGATGTTCTTTCCTGGCCACAGGGGGGACGCGCGGGCACCTCTTTAGAAACTCGAGCGCGTGACCCTGGGCTAGGGCATCCAGCACCCAACGGTCGGTGGAGATGGACTCCCACACGCTGACGAAGCTCGCCAGCCGGCCTCCCACCGGGGTGTTTCGGTGGGGGCCCGACCCCACGGTCGGTTCAGTCCTGTTTCGACGAGGCTTTGCCGCCTTGACCTCGTTGGCGACGACGGCGGGGTCCGCCTGACTTGCCTCATCCCCTGTAAGCTTCCTGCGACGACGAACGGGCCGCTTGACGGTAGGTGGAAAATCCGCCGCCGGAACCTTTGGAGGCACCCTGTTTGCCTCCGCCGCTCCGAAAGGGCGGCCGCCGTTGCTGGAGAACCCCAAGAGCCCGGGCCGTCTCCGTGTCTGCCTTGATGGCTTGAAGGGAATCATCCACTGTTTTCCCAAACAGGTTGTTTCCGTCGAACGGCATGTCCAAGACTCTGGTCTGCACGTCCTGACGGAAGTCAGTAGCCTTGAGCCATCCACGCCGCCCAAGGCACACGCCGTTGCCCAACTGGCGTAATCCAGTGTCAGCGATGTCCGTCGCAATCGTAATGGCGTGGTCCGACGCCACCTCTCCTTCCTGCAAGATCTCTAGGGCATCCGCCCTCTTGTCGTCCGGTAGGAAGTCCAGCAGGGGGCCCAGTTTGTAACACAACTCCCTGTCGTAGCGGGCTACGATAGCCAAGGCGTTGGCCGCCTTAATCGTCGTCGCTGCAGACGAGATGACTCTGCGTCCCATCGTATCTAACTTCTTTCCCTCGCCGTCCGGCGGGGAGGTCGACGTAGAGGCCGCGCCCCTCCCTGCTTTCTTCCTGGCCGCCGCGGAGACGACCGAGTCCGGGGTCGGCTGTGCCCGAAGGCACAAGGGGGCTGCGTCCGGGACCCGGTACTTCTTCTCGTACCGATCCCTTCTAGCCGGCGTCGTGGATGGGTTCTTGAGGAGGGCGAGGCCCTCATCCCAAATATCGTCCAGTAGAGGTACAGAGAGGACCGTCTTCCTCTTGGCCTCGCGCCGTTGATAAAGGAAACCTTCCTTCTTCTTCTCTTCCGTGCAGAGCTGGAAAAGCTCAGATGCCCTGGCGATCATGGAGTGAAACGATCCAATCTCGTCGGGCGGGGAAGCCCGGGTGGGAGGTGACGAAGGCAGATCCTCGTCGTAAACCTCGTCGTCCGTACCCGTCGCGGCTGTGTCAGTCCCCGTATCATCCCCACGTGTCGTGGATGGGGAGGAGGGCTGGACAGGGTGCGATGGCTGAAAAGGAGGTGGAGGATGAATCCTTCTTCTCTTAGGGGGAGGGCTCCCAGAAGGACCTGGCTCCGGGTCCCCCGTCGGGAGCGGTTCCTCCGCTGGTGGTAACGGCAGTCTCGTCCTTATCTCCGAGCATAAGGACTGTATAGCCAACAAAATGGCCGCCGAGTTGTCTTGCGGCACTGGTTGAGGGGATTCCGACGGGCGGTCAGGGGCCCCGTCAGCACCCACGACGTTATCGTCGTCTCCCACGTCGGGGTCCCTCCCGACGGGCTGGTCTTCTTCCACACCAACGCCGTGGCTTAAGACTTCGATCAGCTCTTCCTCAGAAGTTGAGTCCGAATCCACGACGACCCCCTGCCCCCCCTTTTTCTTCTCCATCGGAGGTTTCACGGGGGTCCTGTCGATGGGCATAAAAGAGGACTCCCTCCGCGGTGGCAGGGAGACTCTGAGCCCCGAGGTCACCACCACTGGTGTAGCCTCCACAGGCTGAGCCAGGGCCGCCGCGACTGTCTCGATAGAGGCCTTGGCCGGATGGATTAAGGCTTTCACCACCTTAGGTGCGCTCACCGCCTTCTCCTTGGGGGGAGGGTCACTGCCTCGCTCTCCCTCCGATGGGGCCTTCGAGCTCGACCGGGGCCTCTCCAGGAGCTTCGCCGGGTGCTCGGCCTTCCTCTTACCCGAACCAGAGCGTTGGCTCGTGGTTGATGGTGCTGGGGAGGATGCGCCCTGCCTGGCGCCCGTAGAGCCCGACCGTTCGGCGCTCCCGGTGCCAGCGGACTCGCGGTGCTTGGCCTTGTGTTGGACCCCCGTCGCCGGGGCATCCTCAAAGGTCTTAGAAGACCGCTCAGATTTCTTCTTCTTCTTCTCGCCTGACGGGCTCTTTCCTTCCAGCCAGTTGGCGAGACGTTGATGGCGGTCCTTCATGGTCCGCTCCGACATATTGCCGCAAAACGCACAGTCCTTCTCCAGGTGCGTCTTGTCCTCATGTAAGGGCCGTGTCAGTCCCCAGTACAGACAAAAGGAGTGTTCGTCCTCCTTAAAGAAATTCTGAAGCTGGCATCCAGGGCAGACCCTGAACAGCTTTCCGGGCGTTGAGCTTCCCTTCTCCTGGGCCATGTCCGTGATGGGCCTGAGAAACTTCTGGAGTCCTCCAAAAGCATGGCTCGACGAAATCTTCACCCTTGAGGGGCGAGACGAATTCGACACGGGTCCCCGTTGATCGGATGAAGAAACGGTGGAGCTTGAGGCTCTTTTGACCGAAAAATCGAAGTTTTTGAGATAAAAACGTGAAAAAATAGCACTAACGTTCGAGAGCAATAGCACAAGGATCCCAACACTTGAACGTGCGGTAAAAATCTGAAGATGGCTGCCAAAGGCGGGGCTTAGTTAGAGGGCAGTCATTGGCTGTGGTCAGTATGACGCAGAGATCAGTGATTGGTTACTACTATGAAAGACAGATCAGAAACAAAACTGATACTGATTTTTTCTTTACCGAGGATTCCCAGCCTGACGACGGGGAATATTCATGAGCATGTGAATCCATGCCAGGCCCCATGCTGGAAAACTACAAGTAGTAGTGAGGATGATGCTGTCTTGATATCCCAATTGTGCAGAAGGAGAGCCTGGAAATGGGCAGTACTCGGTGTCTGGCCAAAGGATCGAATCCAAAGGATAGAACTGGTCAAAGGATCGAAAACCAAAGGATCAAATTTTTTTTTAAATTATATATTTTTTTGGGGGCTTTCGTTTAGTGAAAAAAAGTGTTTTTTACCACAAAAACAGGGGTTGGGGGGACCAACCTCCCCCCCCCCCCAAAAATAATTTTTTAAAAAAAATTCGATCCTTTGGTTTTCGGTCCTTTGGTGTCGATCCTTTGACCATTCGACCCTTTGGTTGTCGATCCTTTGACCTACAACCGCAGTACTCTTAACGAGTCCTGATGCAGCTAGTAACATGGGGGCAAGGGCTGGTCATGTGTTCTCTGCCTAGTCAATCCTGGTCTCTCTTTCCACCTTCGGTACTTATGTTCAGTTGAGAGTGACTCCTGCTACTGCCACCAGTTATTCTTTGAGGCCACCACCTTGGGTGGGGTGACCATCCATTCATATGCTATCGGGGGTATGCACTGGTTCTTCCACCACCTGAAAGCCTCTAGATGAAGAGAGGTGGCTAGGCTATGCAGGCGTGTGTCTATGTAATGCAATACTTGGTGATTAGACACAAATAAGACCTTTCTTTACTACTCTGGTAATGATGCAGGGCTCGGTTTGGGCACACGTTGTTTGCTGGGCTAACTGCAGTCGCAATTTTGCACCAGTGCACTTTGGTGCTTTGAAGGCTTGTGGGATTTGCTCTGGTTACTGCTGCCAGTGGTTCTTTGAGGATGCTACATTGGGTCAGGCGAGTAGCAATTCAAGCACAGATATGATGGTAGATGCAAGTTTACTGTAACATTTATTTTGCCAAAAAAGATTAGGTTTTGACAAAGCCAATAGGATGGGTTTACAGTTTTCGCAAGTGGTAGCCATGCTGTGTTTAAGACCATGCCCCCCAGTCGCATCCTCTATCACCAAATGTGGGTCTCCCTTCATGGTGGTAAACAGTCACTTGAAGTTGCTTGGACTTAGAGTGTCCCCCCACTTTTTTCTTAGCCTTCACTTACTTATTTCTTAGCCTTCACTTTCTTTTTCATCACCGAGGTTGCTGGGACCAAGCATTGGTCAACCTGAACTCTCCCCATGAGGAATCCCCACCTGGTCCTGTTAGTTCTTTCAATGGGGTCAGGTGAAGCGAAAATGGGCAGATGGCTAGACCCCAGGGAATTTTCAATGTCTCCTCCTGATGAGAATGAGAAACCCCTACATTTGGGCCTCAAGTTCAGTGGTTGTAATCACATGCTTTTCAAGCACTGTAGGATCTTCCTTAGGGCTGAGGTTCTGGAGTTGATCAACTGCTCTTTCCCTTCTTTGGTCAATTTCATCTCTCTCTGTGAAATCAAAAAGAAGATCTCGAGGCCAAGTACCTCAAAAGGAAATACACCAAATGCGGGTTACAAAGAAAGATACAAAGATCTTTATTCTATACTGAACAGTTTCAAAGGACAAAGCAACAGTACAACGGCCCTCAGTACAACTCAGCGAACTCCAGCCCTGTTTGGTGTGCTCAGTGAGTGACACTGTACATTAGAATAGTCGCACCTTTTATACAGTCCAGAACATGATGTTCAACCCACCTACAAGTTAATACATCACGGATCTAGGGTTCGTGCCGAGTTCATGCATCTATACATTTAGGGTTTACCATTAATACATTCACCAACAAGTCACAATGGAAACAGTATGCCTTCGGATTTCTTGTTAAACCTTCTCGAACCTCTTTATACAATGCAGTCAAACAAATGTTCATATTTCAGTATTTGAATACATTGTGTTTAACATGTGCTCGCAGATTAGCTTTGTTGGCACAGGTAATCCTCTACACACAGGTCAGTGAAGGACAGGGTCTCAGTTCATGACCCTAACATGAGACCTGCAGGCAAGATACACATTAGCTTGTACTCAGAGGTCAAGACGGCCATGTTACATTCGGAATGACACTGTCTACCATCAAAGAACACAGGGTGACTTTAGAGAAAGAGTCTAAAATGGCGGATAGACCTAAAATGGCAGCTTACTCAGATCTAAGGTCAAGACCTTGCAACGCGGATTTTCTTCATAAGCGGCTTGGCGTAGGCCAATATACATATATTCATACAGTATAGGAGGCACGATGTCATGATGCCTACCTCCAAGGAGCCAAGTCCGACCCAGCAACCCCAGAGGCAGGCATCATTCCCCCCAGGGAAGTGCCAGCGGGCCCAAGCTGGGGCCCTTTGGACACAGTCCTGGCTCCTTAGGCGCCAGGCTCATGTTGGACCCCTGTCCTGGCGCCTTAGGCGCCAGGCTCATAAAGCTAGACATGTGTTCAAGTGTTTTAATGTGCACTTACCTGATGCAGACCATGCTGCTACATCCAGGCCCTCTTGAGGCCTGAATGGAACTACTTTACCTGTGGGACTACTTTCCACCTGGGTGTGGTCGGGGAAGGATACATACCTGATTGGTGGAAGGATACATGCCTGGAACTTCTTCCAAAGCTATTTAAACCACGCCCGATCAGCAACTCACGCTTCGCGTTGTTCTGCTCCTCGCAGCTGGACGCTCACCGTGTCAGCTCCTACATCTGCACTTCAGCCACGCCTGTCAGCATCCTGGGTCGCCTGCAAAGGGAGATAAGAGAGAATTGGAGAGAAAGAAGACCGTAACTGCTAAAGCTGCATCACGGGGACATCACACCGACGATCCTGAAAGGGAAGACATCATTTTAAATGCATTTCGCTTCGATCGCTGCAGCGCTGCATTTCACCCACCTTTCCTGGGCGCCTCCATCTTCAGCGGCGATCATCCGGATCCGCACCCTCTTCCCAGAGCCTAGAGAGAAAAGACAAGAAAACAAGGTGAAAGAAGGAAGGGAAATAGGAAAAGCTCAGTTTCCTTCTAAGACTTACCTGTTGGGTCATTCCCATTTCATTTCGGGTCCTGCCGCTTCCTGGCATTCCGGACCCCGGCCCCAATGGGGAAAAAAGACAAAGACATTGAATGAGCGAATGCAAAGACATTACCTGAACGCTCATCCAGAACTTACACTTCGGGTCGGCGCCATATATCCGGCATTCCGAACCCCGGCCCCTAAGGGGAAAAAGACATAAGCATTAGCGCTTGCTGCAATAAGACAATGAACATTATTATTAAGCTTGAACTTTTGAACTTGCAACAGAACTCTTACAGCGCCTCACCTGAATAGTCAAGCTTATTTTGAACTCCCATCAAACCGCAATCCAGTGAAGTAACTGGGTTTCAACGCGCCCCTGCATCAGAAGCAGGATGGAGAACTCATCCTTCCAGACCCTAAGGTGAGACTTCACGGGGAATCGTGGAAGGGTATCGAGGAGGGTTGGAAGGGAGTGGGAGGCTTGAGCATTATTCCGTCAGTAGGTAATACTCCCTTTTCACGCACAGGGGAATATTCCTGCGAGCCAGAAAAGCAAGAGTAGAGGGGCCCTTCCTGTCCATCATCAGCGTCCTGCGCTTCACCATTGAAGAAGCATCAGCACTCGAAGCCAGACCTGCGCCTCCGTGGGAATCAGGTGAGCGTGACAGAACGCGAAGCCTACCCACAATTTCCCACCCGGGCGCCATGGAGACTTCCGAGACAGATCAGCTGGCCCAGCTTTTGGGGGAATTACGGGCAGAAGTGCACTCAGCCCGCCAGGAGATCAACACTCTCAAAAGAGAACTGATCCTATCCAAGGAAAGAACTGATGACCTGGCCAAAAGGTTATTGCAGGCCCAGGCAGGGCACACTCCCTTACCTAATTCCGGAGGTACTTCCACATCAATGGGTTTGAATAACCCGGTACAAATCAATCTACCTGGACACATGCCTTTGGCCCCGCCTGAACGTTTTGCGGGGGATCCCAAGAAATATGCCGTCATTATGAACCAATGTCGTTTACACTTTCTATGCAGACCCGGGGCCTTCCCTAACGACCAGACCAAGGTAGCCTTTATACTATCTTACCTCAGTGGCAGTGCTGCCGCTTGGTCTATTCCATTGGTAAATCAGGATGATCCCATTCTCCAGGATTTTCAGGGCTTCCAGGCCAGCATGGAAAGATTGTTTGCTCGACACTCTCAAGGACAGGCCCTTGATAACGAACTTCTATCCTTATGACAAGGTAATCAGGATCTCCTGTCCTACGTTGCCACCTTTAATAGACTGGTTGTGGAAACTGGATGGCCAGAAAACAAAAGGATCACATTGTTTCATCGAGGCCTGCGCGGAGAGCTTAAGGATGTTCTAGCTCAGATAGTAGATCCACCCCAGGTCTGCGCAGACTACATAGACTTGGTGGTTCAACTTGATCACAGACTTCAAAATAGAAAAGCAGATCGGTTCAAGTACGAAACCCGAGTACCGATCAAAACCCACGCTAACTCCAAGAGTACCAACATATCCGAACCTATGCAAATCGGCGGTGTTAAAGGACCATTAACGCAGAAGGAACGAGAGAGAAGGCGGCAAATGCAACTTTGTCTGTATTGCGGGACTTCCGGTCACTTTCTTCGAAATTGTCCGGTTAAACCACCTAAGAAGCTGGCTGGAGCCACTGATAACGATTTATTGACACCTGATTCGGGAAACGACCTAGCCCGACAAGCGTAGGGGTCCGCTTGCCGAGCTTGAAAACAAACTCTTTGACCTCACATTTTGTCATGCCAATGGTGCTCGTGGACCCAAAACAGCCTGAGCAGTTGCATGCTGTAAAAGCATACATCGACAGTGGAGCTATTGGAAACTACATAGACCGTGAATTGGCTTCCAGGATTAAGCTCCCTCTCCGCCGAAAGTAACCCAAGATGTCATTACTACAGTAGATGGAACCGAAATAGCCTCAGGGCCTGTAACACATTCCACTGTTGAAATGACACTGGTGGGTCAGGATGGACATCGGGAAGCAATCGTGTTTGATGTGATCAAGGCCCCACAATTTCAAGTAATTCTTGGAATTCCTTGGTTGGAAACACATAATCCCAGAATCGACTGGCGAGCAAAGAAGATAAGTTTTCCTGATTGTGAACCAACTTGTTATCCAAAAAATCCAGTTATGGGTCTAGCCTCAGCAACTTCCACCTCTGTACAGCTACCATCAGAATACCAAGAATTCCAAGACGTTTTTCAGAAGGAACAGGCTAACACGTTACCTCCCCATCGGTCTTATGATTGCCAAATCGATCTGGTACCCAATGCTTAACTACCTTGTAGTAGGATTTATGCTCTTACGGAACCTGAGAACCTGCATTTGCGTCAGTATTTAGATCAGTACCTAGCCAATGGTTTTATTCGCCCGTCCAAGTCTCCTGTCTCCTCAGCTCTGTTCTTCGCGCTGAAAAAAGAGGGCGACCTTAGAACATGTATAGACTATTGCGCCCTAAATCAAATAACGATTAAGAATCGTTATCTTCTGCCCCTGATCCCTGAGCTTAATCGACCAGGTGAAAGACGCTTGTGTGTACACCAAGTTAGATCTCCGAGGAGCTTATCACCTGGTGCGTATAAAAGAAGGCGACAAATGGAAGACTGCATTCTGCACCAAATTTGGGCTCTTCGAATATCAGGTGATGCCCTTCGGTTTGTGCAATGCACCTGCCGCCTTTCAGTACTTTATGAATGATGTTCTTCGGGAACTTATCGATGTCTGTGTCATTGTTTATATTAACGACATCCTGGTGTACTCTTCTTCAGAATCCGATCACAGAAAACATGTTAGGGCAGTTCTTGAGAAATTGCGCCAGCACAGACTATTTGCAAAGCTTGAAAAATGCGTTTTTCATACCACAGAAGTTGAGTTTCTCGGATTCATCCTGACACCTCAAGGAGTCCGAATGGACTCGCGAAAGGTGGACACCATCCTCAAATGGCCATCTCTTAGCTCGGTGAAGGGAGTTCAGAGCATGCTCGGCTTTGCCAATTTCTATCGAAGATTCATTCCGGAATTTTCCCGAACAGTCCAACCCATCACAGCTCTCCTAAAGAAAAACAAACGCTTTGAATGGACTCTTGAGGCCGAACAAGCCTTTCAGGACCTGAAAACCAAATTCACCTCTGCACCTGTATTGAAGCACCCGCACCCAGATCTCCCTTACATTGTGGAAACCGACGCATCCAGTTCGGCCATGGGAGCTGTCCTGTCGCAAAGAGACCCAGAAACTAACCAACTACACCCTGTGGCCTTTTGGTCCAGGAAATGTTCTCCTCCTGAAATCAACTACGCAATTACCGACAAGGAGTTACTGACTATTAAATCTGCTTTCAAGGCTTGGCGTCACTACCTTCTCGGGGCAAAGCACACCATCACCGTAATTACGGACCACAGAAATTTACAATATTTAAAGACGGCCAAAGCTCAATCTTCACGACAACTCCGATGGGCTCTATTCTTTGCAGAATTTGATTTCGTAATTACCTATCGCCCTGGCTGCAAGAATGGTAAAGCGGACGCCTTATCCCGGATTGGCATGGAAGAACCCAATTCGAGTTTAGAACCTGTGCCAATCATACCTGAACAAATAATCTTAGGCCTAACTTCATTGCAAACTATTGAGGACATCCAAACGCAAGTAAAACAACTTCTAGATTCTTCAGCCTTACTGGAATGGAGTCAAAAGGGTCCTCATTACACCGTTAAGGATGATTTACCCTACTTCCAGGAGCGGTTGTTTCTGCCAAGTAAAGAATTGCAAGAACTTGTTATTGCCCATCATCATGAATCATTAATGGAAGGACACCCTGGTATCGCTAAAACGGAGGAAAAAATCAAACGCCACTTCTGGTGGCCTTCTTGGAGAAAAGACAAAGTCTTTTGTATTGTCTTGCGGAATTTGTGCCCAAAACAAGGGTCAAAAGAAAAGGCCAGCCGGCCTACTTCAACCCTTGGATATTCCACCGGCACCATGGCACACCTTGTCAATGGACTTTATAACTGACCTGCCTCCTTGTGCTGGTTACAACACTATCCTTGTAATTGTGGATCTATTCTCCAAAATGGCCCACTTTATCCCTTTAAAAGGTTTGCCTTCAGCTTCCACCTTGGCCAAGGAATTTCTGGAGAATATAGTTCGCATACATGGTTTTCCTTCCATATTAGTCTCGGATTGTGGAAGTCAATTTATCTCCCATTTTTGGAAGAAATGTTGCCAACTAGCACAAATAGATGTGCGGTTATCCACCAGCCACCACCCCCAGACCGACGGACAAACCGAGAGAACCAATCAGACTCTCGAGCAATATCTTCGGTGCATGTTACACCAATCCGAGTTAAATTGGAAAGACATCCTTTGGATCGCAGAATATGCATACAACAATTCAGTGCATTCTGGAACTGGACAAACTCCTTTTTATACTTTGTATGGTCACCATCCTCGGACCTCTGACCTAGATCCACCTCTGACCCTGGAAATGCCCGCAGTAAATCATCTGCATTCCACAATAACCCGAGCCTTCAAAGAAGCTGCAACTCATTTACAGCAAGCCAAGAAAAAGTATAAAGAAAATGCTGATTTGCACCGAAGTAAAACTCCTCCTTACCAAGTAGGAGACCAGGTATGGATAGCAACGAAACATTTACCCCTCAAGGGCCCGCGAACCTTCAATCCCAGATTCATAGGACCTTATCCCATCAAGGCTATAATCAATCCTGTGGCCTTTAAACTGGATTTACCGTCTAACATGCGTATTCATCCAGTTTTTCAAACATCACTTTTGAAGCCAGTACAACCAGGGACCCGACTGTCCAAGCCTCCAGACCCAGTTCAAATTGAAGGGGAATTAGAATTCGAAGTTAAAGACATTTTAGACTCCAAGGTGTTAAAGTCAAAACTCTTCTATCTTGTTGACTGGAAGGGATATGGACCTCAGGAGAGATCGTGGGAGCCTAGTAACCATGTTCACGCACCTCGATTAATACAAAGGTTCCACCGGAGATTTCCGAACAAGCCAAAACCCCCGGAGGGAACAACCTTGGGAGGGGCCTTGAGGGGGGGTACTGTCATGATGCCTACCTCCAAGGAGCCAGGTCCGACCCAGCAACCCCAGAGGCAGGCATCATTCCCCCCCAGGGAAGTGCCAGCGGGCCCAAGCTGGGGCCCTTTGGACACAGTCCTGGCGCCTTAGGTGCCAGGCTCATGTTGGACCCCTGTCCTGGCGCCTTAGGCGCCAGGCTCATAAAGCTAGACATGTGTTCAAGTGTTTTAATGTGCACTTACCTGATGCAGACCATGCTGCTACATCCAGGCCCTCTTGAGGCCTGAATGGAACTACTTTACCTGTGGGACTACTTTCCACCTGGGTGTGGTCGGGGAAGGATACATACCTGATCGGTGGAAGGATACATGCCTGGAACTTCTTCCAAAGCTATTTAAACCATGCCCGATCAGCAACTCACGCTTCGCGTTGTTCTGCTCCTCGCAGTTGGACGCTCACTGTGTCAGCTCTTGCATCTGGACTTCAGCCACGGCTGTCAGCATCCTGGGTCGCCTGCAAAGGGAGATAAGAGAGAATTGGAGAGAAAGAAGACCTTACCTGCTAAAGCTGCATCACGGGGACATCACACTGATGATCCTGAAAGGGAAGACATCATTTTAAATGCATTTCGCTTCGATCGCTGCAGCGCTGCATTTCACCCACCTTTCCTGGGCTCCTCCATCTTCAGCAGCGATCATCGGATCCGCACCCACTTCCCAGAGCCTAGAGAGAAAAGACAAGAAAACAAGGTGAGAGAAGGAAGGGAAATAGGAAAAGCTCAGTTTCCTTCTAAGACTTACCTGTTGGGTCATTCCCATTTCATTTCGGGTCCTGCCGCTTCCTGGCATTCCGGACCCCGGCCCCAATGGGGAAAAAAGACAAAGACATTGAATGAGCGAATGCAAAGACATTACCTGAACGCTCATCCAGAACTTACACTTCAGGTCGGCGCCATATCTCCGGCATTCCGAACCCCGGCCCCTAAGGGGAAAAAGACATAAGCATTAGCGCTTGCTGCAATAAGACAATGAACATTATTATTAAGCTTGAACTTTTGAACTTGCAACAGAACTCTTACAGCGTCTCACCTGAATAGTCAAGCTTATTTTGAACTCCCATCAAACCTCAATCCAGTGAAGTAACTGGGTTTCAACGCGCCCCTGCATCAGAAGCAGGATGGAGAACTCATCCTTCCAGACCCTAAGGTGAGACTTCACGGGGAATCGTGGAAGGGTATCGAGGAGGGTTGGGAGGCTTGAGCATTATTTCGTCAGTAGGTAATACTCCCTTTTCAGGCACAGGGGAATATTCCTGCGAGCCAGAAAAGCCACAGTAGAGGGGTCCTTCCTGTCCATCATCAGAGTCCTGCGCTTCACCACTGAAGAAGCATCAGCACTCGAAGCCAGACCTGCGCCTCCGTGGGAATCAGGTAAGCGTGACACACGATATGATTTCCCGTTCGACAAACCCTCCTTTTGGCCTATGTCAAGCGCTAAGACTACTTCTGATCACTTTACGAACAACTCCACGTCTCAACGTCCATACACCCTGAATCGCTGTCGGAAATATCTATCGCCATCAGATCAGCCATCAGAACATACTCATTGGAGTTCTTGTCTGGGGCATGTACATTGTCCTATTTTACCTATCGCTTGTGCGCAACATCCCCCTAGCATCGAACATATACTAGGTAGACACTGTATACAGCAACAAAGAAATAACAGAATTCCCAAAATGATCATTAAGACCGAAAGCACCTTCCAACCCCAAGATCGCAAGAAGTCCCAGAACCAAACGCTAAGATTCCAGTTTCCCTCGGGAACATGCACTTCTGAACTAAGGACGTGCAGATTCTGTATTGCCTTGAAGATAGTTGGGGAGGAATCTGGCACGAAAACCCAGCAAGCAGACCCCACTAATTTACACATTCCACCACGTTCAGCCAGAATGACACCTAATACCATCCGATTCTGAAGTGCTACTAATCTTATTGCTTTCTGTTCTAATGTCATATTATAGAGTATGTTCGTGGTCCGGTTGATGGTTCTCTCCAATACTCTTGCTAGTCTCCTGATGTCTTCGGAGTTCGCTATTTGTCCCCAAAATGGCACAAAGGATTTCGCTACATCTCCCATAACCTGTGCTGGAGTGTCACCATTCTCGTCTTGCCGTGGATGAGCCTTTGAAACCTCTATAGTACTGGCTATGAATACCCCGGGTAACAGGATCCCTAAACAACAAGTTCCCTGCCAATCCCTGGGTAACCATGGAAATGCTACATTATCGCAAACAAAGTAGACAGGTTCGCCTACATAAAAAGGTCTGTCTTCCCCAGTCAAATTTGCAACGTTGGCGCAACCTCTAAAATCTCCCATTTACTGAGTGCCATTCCTCTGTATGCAGAAAGAAACTGAATCGGGGCTATGGTTAACAGTGTAAGAAGGAGGCATGGCATCCTTATTGCCTATAGGAGCCATCTTGAAAGAAATCAAAGATTGAAAAGACCGGCACAGTCTGTCAGAAGGCCTAATAGAAGCAACATTAAGCCTGCTCCTATTCACGAAAAGTGAGCATCCCAGGGGTGTAAGAACGCGTTTCTCAAAACTATTCAAATTAGTACGTCAAAGTTCCTCGAGTTGCTATTATTCCATCAGCCAAAGAACAGTGCTATAAGAGAGGCATAACAAGCAGTTGTGAAAGGTAAAGGATGAATATACCAACCTAGCCCCTTATCCCCATGTTGCAGTAAATGCGAACATACCCAACAGTTGGACTTATTAAAGATGGCATGTGTGGCATTCATGAGGAGTAAAAATGTATTATTGTGGTATCTCTGCCTATGCTGAGAATCTCTAGGAGTAGAAGCAGTGGGTACATGTTCAGTCGGTAACAAGGTTTCAAGTGGATGTACTTCTTCTAAGTACCAAAAGCTAAAAACAATTACTATTATAAAACCAATTGACATTATAAAAAAACAGCAGTACGTTTTTGGGGCCCAAACAATTTGTCCATTTTCACAGCCGGTCACACAATCATTTATCAGTCCTGTACGAGCAGTAGCGGTTGAGGTCATTGCAGTCTTCAAACAGAAAAACCCCTGTGTTTTTAGCTGGCGACCTCCTGGCCGAGCGACTTCTTAGTTCTTCCACAACCCTAGCCAACAGAATCCCCTTTTTCGAACAATTACTTGGGCCAAAAGCAAGCCCCTGATGATTTTTCTTCCTTCTTCGAATGCACAGCCGAACCGTGCCGTAAATCTATTTCCTTCGACGCAAATTGTACCTCGTTGTCCCTGGTACTGATTGATCTGAGAACAACGTGTTGTCACTTCCCGTTGGAAGCGACGTATCAAGAGCAAGTGAAGATGCAAGGTCCGGAACAACAGTTTCCGGTAGTAAAACCTTTGGACAGTGTGGAGGTGAAATGGCTGTTTCCCCGTTCCTCACAGACTCAGGGAGAATCTCTGATGCACTCTCGTTGCCGTTTACTGCTTCGGGATCGCTGGTTGCAATATTGGTGAGGGGTTCTGTTTCTTCTGTATCGTATGGCACCGGGTGTGGAATCCTCTTGACAGTTTTTCCTGCCTGCGTCCCGCACCGCAGTTTGTGTGACCAGCAGGACCTGGAAAGGGCCCCGCCACCGAGGTGCAAGGCAAGAAGATCGCTCAAAAGCCTTTATCAACACCCAGTCACCGGGCCGAATGCTATGTCCTGGGCCCTCGTATCGTACAGGTAAAGCCTCTCGCACCTGGTGATAAATCAAATACAAGTTTTTAGTCAACTGGCTGCAGTATTCTGAAAGAAGTACATTTTCAACATTTCTCAAAGACCGACATTTTGGAAGGTTCCAGATATTAGCAGGTCTCTCCATTACCACCTCAAATGGAGAGAGCCCAGTCTTAGTTTGAGGGGTTGTACGCATGGCTAGCAACACGATTGGTAAGGCGTCTGGCCATTTTAGTTTGGTGCCAGCACACGTCTTAGCGAGTTTGTTCTTGATGATGCCGTTGTGTCTTTCTACTAATCCAGCACTCTAAGCATGTCTGGCCGAATGGATCCCTTTGTCGATCTGTAGTGCCGCACATATCTGCAGAATTACAGCAGCGACAAAATGTGGATCATTGTCCAACCAGATGACTCTTGGTAGCCCGAACCTAGGAAAATATTCTTTTAACATAGTTTTTGCAGTAGTCATGGCTGTAGCGTCTTTAACAGGAAAAGCCTCAACCCATTTTCTAAAAGCACAGATAACTTAACACATATTTCAAGTTATTACACCGTTGCGTGTCAATAAAATGGGACAGAAGGTGGACCACAACCTCCCTTGGGAGTTGATGTTCCCTTTCCCACATTGTGCTGTAAACAGATCATGTAGTCCTGGATGTATCGCTCAGCTATTTTAGAGATTTTGTCATTTGCCCAAACTTTCTCCAACATTTTTGTAATCTTGCGGGCACATATATGTGTATGGCCATGACGACCATCATCATTATGTATGCGTCATGAAGTAACCATTTCCCTTCAATTATGTCCACCCAACACCCATCATCATCGAGTTTCCCCAAGCCTTCAGCTCATTTCTTGGACTCTTCTAATGTGGCCTCGGCTTAGATATCTCTCACAGAGTCAACACCCTCATCCACTGCATAGGCATTTGTGGTCTTCCTTGAAGTGTATTTATCTGCAGAGAGATCGGTGGCAGTCTGTTTAGCTATCTGATCAGCGAAAGCATTCCCTTTTCCTATGTCATCTACAATCTTTTGATGTGCTGCACATTTTATGACAGCTAACTGAGTAGGGAATGCACGCGCTGAGAGCAGTTGTACTATTAGGGAGACATGCTGTATCTTTGTACCATGTGAAGTTAAGAACCCTCTTTCTGACCAAAGTCTCCCAAAGTTGTGGACCACCCCAAAGGCATACTGGCTATCAGTGTATATGTTCACTGTAAGCCCTTCGGACAATTCACAAGCTCGGGTCAATGCTATAATCTCTGCGGCCTGCACAGAGTTATGCGTGATTCTCTTGGTTTCCACGACCGTGCTTAATGTGGTGATTGCATAAGCAGCTGTGGATGTACCAACCAGAAGTTTGAAGCAGGAGCCATCACAGAACAGCTCCGCTTGTGGATTGCTCAAAGGAATGTCTTTTAGATCAATTCTACCCTTTGTCTCTTGTTCGGTAGTATACAGGTAATCATGTGACTCTTTGTCACTGCAAGCAGTACCTTGCGGAAAAGGTAAGAGTTCAGCTGGATTGAGAACACCACACCTCTTAATTTGTATGTGTGGAGCAAACAAGATCAATTCATATCTCAATAGTGCAGAAGTGAGGTGTTGCGTTTGAGTTCTGTTCAGCAGGACATCCACAGAGTGAGGCAACATCAGGGTTAGATCATGGCCTAGGACCATTCCCTCACTCTGTTTTACAGACGCAGCAGCAGCAGCGACAGCTCGCAAACATCTTGGCAAAGCACATGCTACAGGATCAAGGGCGGAAGAAAAGTAACCGCATGGCCTATTCTTCCCTCCATGTTCCTGCGTTAATACAGCCAAAGCACATCCATCACATTCATGCACAAACACCACAAAGGCCTTTTCATAGTTTGCTGTGCCCAAAACCGGTGCCAAGCACAATGCAGTCTTGAGCAGATCAAATTCTTGCTGGTGCTCCATGTTCCACAGCAATGGCGAAGAAATGCCCTTCTTCGTCAGAGCCAACATCGGCTTAATCACTAGTGAGAAACTGGGGATCCACTGCCTACAGTAAGAAGCCATACCTATCAAGGCTCTAACTTCCTTCTGTGTATTTGGGACAGACATGCCAGTAATGAGTTTTATCCGTTCAGGTGTCAATCTTCTTCCCTCCTTTGACAGGAGATAGCCTAAATAGGCGACCTCCTGACAACAATATTGAAACCTTTTAAGCAAAGCTTTGTGGCCATGTTTAGCCAGGTGTATAAATAATAATAACGCAGTGCCCTCCTTACAAGCGCTCTCTGAGTCGGCAGCTAAAAGCAAGTAATCAACATATTGAAGCAGGGTACAAGTAGAGGGCAATTCAAGGGTATCAAGCTGTTCTTTCAAATCCCTACTATAGATGCTAGGACTTTCCATGTAACCTTGCGGTGCACGGGTAAAGGTGAACGAGCATCCCCCTAAAGTGAACGCGAACAGGTATCTACTGTCCTTGTGTATAGGAATGCTAAAGAAAGCATTTTTCAGATCCACAACACTAAAGTAAGTAGATGAAGCCGGGATCATAGTCAATATTGTCGTCACATCAGGCACAATTGGAAATTGTGGAGCGACAATCTTATTTATTTATTTAATATTTATATTGCACCGGTAGCTCGCGAGCCTCGGGGCGCAGAAACAAGGACACGAGAACGGACGGAACAGATAGTGATTAGACAGAGCAGATGGGACAGTCACATAGAATTAAGCTAACTGAGGTATATGCCGTGATGGCCGTTTATTTGAAGATATGGGTTTTTACCTGTTTGCGAAAACGCGAGTAGTTTCCAGTCTAAGGTGGTCTGGTAGGTTGTTCCAAAGGTTGGCTGCAAGGGTTGGAAAGGCTCTACCTAAGCCACTTTTGAGTTTGTGAGGTGACGTAGCAATTTTAACAAGTTGGGATGATCTCAGTGTTGTATTAGGAACGTATGGTTTGATCCTAGTTTTTAAGTAGGTTGGTGCCTTTCCGTAGATGCATCTGTGAACGATGGTTAAGGTTTTGAAATGCACCCTATCTTCGATTTTCAGCCAATGAAGCTCCCTTCTGGAGTTGCTGATATGTTCTGTTTTAGTTTTGAGCTTGACAATTCTTACCGCGTTGTTCTGTACAATTTGGTAGCTTTGTAGGCATTGCTTGGAGGCACCCAGGACTAGAGCGTTGCCATAGTCAAGGCGCGATAAGATGGTGGCTCTTGCTATGGTCGCACAATTTTCTTCGGATATGAAAGGTCTGATGGCTTTTATTAGACGGAGGTGGTAGGAAACGTTTTTTTTGATGAACTGTACTTGGGCGTCCACACACAACGATGCTTCTAGCAGCATACCTAGGGTTTTAACCATGCTTAGGACCGGAATGGGGGTATCTTTAATGTGGAAGGATGTGTAGGATGAGGGTAGCTTAGCACGAGCAGAGGATGAGCCGAAAATCATGAGTTCTGTTTTTTTTTCCATTTAGACACATCCAATTGGAGTCCATCCATTGCTCCACGTGGTTGTATATCGTGGTAAGTTGCTCGCTATCTTTCTGATAATTGCCACTTAGTTCGAATACAAGCTGCGTGTCGTCAGCATAGTTAGTGAAATAGGTGTTTATGTGGTCTAGAACAAGGCATAGGTACTTTAAGTAAAGATTGAACAGTAGGGGTGACATACTGGCCCCTTGGGGAACTCCACAGAGGATTTCTTTTTCGAGGGAGAACTTGTCCCCCCAGTGCACTCTGGATATTCTGTTTTTTAGAAAGGACATTATCCATCTGATGGCTTCATCAGAGCAGTTGGTGGTCTTTTTTAGCGCATTCTGGAGTAGGTTATGGTCGAGGAGATCAAATGCGGCGCTGAGGTGGAGTAGAACGAGGAGGCCTGTCTTACCCTTGTCAATAATACCGAGCATTTTGGTCTTCAGATCTAACATGGCCATCTCGGTACTGTGTGCGGGGCGAAAACCAGACTGCTGTGGGTGGAGTGAATCAGATTCCTCTACGTGTGCCTGGAGCTGCATGGTGGCGATCTTATCCATGATTTTGAGGAAGAAGTTGCAGTTTGTTATGGGTCTGAGATTATTCGGATCGCGTTGGTCGAGATTGGTTTTTTTTACCAGAGGGGTTACTGTGACTTTTTTGATGGCATTAGGGACTTCCTGGTCTCTAAAAGAGGCATTAATGATCTTTGTCAGGATGGGGGTGAAAATGTCTATGTTGTCCAATATTATCTTAGGTGGAATGATATTCTCTGCACAGGTCGTGGGTTTCATGGTCGCCAGTACTTTGATCATTTCGCTGTTGTTGATCTCTGTGAACTTGAAAGTTCCAATACCTGCTGTTGCAGTCTCAGCTGGCAGAGTAACTGTCGTTTTTTTGTTGGTCAGGGAATTTATGATGGCGTCCCTGGCTTTTGAAATTTTGTTGAAGAAGGCGATCTGGGTGGCATCGCATTCTTCTTGAGAGGGTAGGAAAGGAGGGGTAATGGCTTTGGGTTTTTCTATGGATTTAAGGATATTGAATAGTTTGCTGGTGGAATTGGTGGCTGTAGAAATCTGTTTGTTATAGAAGTTTTTTTTGGCCTCGGTTATCATATGTTTATATTTTATTTCGCTTTCCTTCCAGCGGGCTTTATTGGCTGATGAAGGATTTTTTAGCCATACATTTTCTCTGTTTCGTTTGTCCTTTTTTTGTTCTGCAGGTTCTTTGGAGAACCATTGTGGTTTTTTTTGGGTGGGTCTAGTTGATTTAGTTTGAAGGGGGGCAATTTGGTCCGTGAGTTTCTCGAGGTGACTAAGTAGATTTGCTAACGTTGTTTCGCACGTTGATAGCATGTTGTTTCGCACGTTGATAGCACGTAGATCAATTATGAAATGAAAAGGAATTGCATTATTGCCTTTTTTGTACACAGGCAAAATCGGACTATTGCACAAACTACCTGCAATCTCCTCAATCACCCTTCGATGCACAAAATCGGAGACGATGCATTTCAAAGCTTGCTCACCCTCAACTGATATCTTATATTGTGGAATACGTGGCAGCTTTACTCCATGTTTCAAGACTATTTTAACAATCTCGATCTGTAAAACTCCGACATCATTGTCATCAATTGCCCATAAACACTCCGGAACATCACTAAATTCCGGCGGCAAAGGTCTAGTCAAGAATTGGGAGACAGAAGGTTGCTGTGGTGAAATCGACAAACGCACTCCGTCAGAAGAGCAATGAATTACCGCATTTAATTCCTTCAACAGATTCAACCGCAGCAAATTCTCTCCACAATTCGAAGTCAAAAGGATCGAACAGTGGTCCGTAAAGGGACCCAAAGAAATAGGTACCGGCGAAGAAACCAGACAGACAACTGGTGTGCCAGAAAACCCTACAGAAACATTAGTTTGCCCTGACAGTGGAATGTTTGGAACCCGAGAATGATCAATGGAACACTTCTGTGCCCCTGTATCTATCAAGAATAGATGTTTCCTATTTCCCACTATCATTTCAACATAGGGACTTTTCTGATTAACCGGAATAGGCGTCGGTTCCAAACCCTGCTTCGGGCAATCCTAACGAAACAGAATATCGTCAAAAGGAAGGTCTTCAGAAAGGTAAGCGGCAGAAGGATGATCGAATGTGTTTCTGGTATCCATACTCGGAGCCCGATTATCCTGTGAAAAAGGATGCTGTGGATCCTGTGCAAACTGACCTCGACCAGGGCCCCCTAAACCCGGGCGACCTCTGGATCGTCTACCCATATTTCCAAATGTGTTATTTGACCTCTGTCGAAGGACCAGGCATTGTGCACGCCAATGACCCTCTTGCCTTGTGTAATATACTGACCTCTAATTTGCGAACTACCCCCTCTAGGGCCTCTAACAATTTGCTGTAATAATACTTTTGTCTTCAAATCACCTTTTCTCTTTTTGACTCTTTCCTTTTCGTTATTGGCACGATTCTCATAGTACTGAGCCATATGCAATACTTCTGATTGAGACTTTGCTTGCCAAGCGCTCTCAGAAGACATAATTTGCGACTGGATGTCAGGCAACAATCCACACACAAATTTGTCTACGAATAATCTTTTCCCAGACTCTGTGCCCAAGTCTTGTCCACTGAAATCCGAGAATACCTGTGTGAAACGATTAAAGAACTCGGTAGTACCCTCAGACTTCCCTTGGACACAGGCCGTAAGCTTGTCCCAAATAATTTTCTTTTCGGTAATTATAGTTTTCAATTTCGCAACGATTCTGTCAGGCAAAGTTAGTATCACCTGAGGCGGTCTTTCGTCAGCTGGACTTTCTCCATTGAGTCTTATTATGTTAGCCCATGTATCTCCTAACCATGCAATATCATCTATAGTCCTAACCTGTTTCCACAAATCTACAGGCAGGAGTACAGGAAATAACAGATCAATATCACCTAAGGTGAATACTGAGGACTGCAAGACAGACTATTTCTTTATAGAACCCCGTCGATTTTTCCTAATGTCGGGAATAGACTGTCTAATGGTGTTCACTTCCTGTCTTGAGAACGGGACGTGAACAAACTGCGACACATAATGCGCAGGAATATCCACAGCAGCTGCACCCGTTACAGTATTAGCCGCAATCTCGACCTTTGGGAAAAATGTCGGAGGAACCTCTCTCATAGGCAACTGAGAAGTAGGCAACTCCGAACGCTTACTAAGCAACAGAGCCAAATCGAGCGCTAAAGCAGCCGAAGAAGTGTCAAGTGAAAAGGTTCTCTTATAAATACTCAATAACTCCGTGAGACAACAAATCTTTCTTTTTACACACTCATCCTGCAGGTACTCTACCATTACCTGTATCACTTTCCTCTGCATTTCTGGTGTATACCAACTATACGTGTCATATACTTCAACTGGAGTTATCAACGTGTCTGAGATCCATCTAATCGCGTCTTTCGTGCAAATTTGTGTTTCCTCATATCGATTTGCGACAAGGAAGGAACCGCTTCTGTACATACATTCTATCCTCATCTTCATCCTCATTCTGTAACCTTTCCAACTCCTTTCTATACTCAAATATCCTCTCAACATGCTCTTGTACTTTCTCCACAGTGTCTCTAGAAAGCGCTAAAGTGTTCAGATCCCTCAACCCTTGTGGGAGATCTGTATTGTTTAATCTGTCCCACATTACGCATAAGTGAATCCCTAATCCCTCAATAAAAAAGGTTTTCTCAGGAAAATTGTCCATATTAGAAAGTGTGGCAAAAACATTAGCTCGAGCATCTCTCTCCATACAATGTTTAGCCCACGCAATCAAGTCAGGTTTCTTCACTGGAGGTATAGTATTGCGAGTGACAACCCTTGATCCCGCTCCCTGATCTACTACAAGCGGTGCAGGACCACTTGGAAAAGGAAGAGCAGGCAAATTCAACGGAGGTACTATTACTGCTGCAATAGGAAAAGGTGGAGGAGCAGGTGGAGGAGCAGCAAAAAAATGAGGATCGACGACTGGAGGAAGAGGAACAGTAGGAGGAGCAGGAACAGCAGGCGGAGCAGGAATAACAGCAGGAAGAGGAAAAGCAGCAGGAAGAGGAACATACGGTGGTGGCGCAGTAGCACCAGGCCTTCTTTCATTTAACAATTTATTGATAAGTTTGTTGGAAACATAAAGTCCTTAGAAGGATAGATTTTCTGAATGCCAAGTGAGAAAGCCCTATCCATATTTATAGCCGACTCAGACTGTTTATCTTGGTCATGTAACAATGCCTTTTCAGTGTTCGTCTTATGACGGCGTGCATGTTTCTCCCTACTCTTAAACTGCTGTAAAGCTTCTTTTTTCCAATTCTGTAAGACATCAAATGCTGCAGGTCTAGCCTTTTTCCTTAATAAAACGGATTCTAAATATTCAATACGAGGGATTTCAAAGCTACCATTGATTGGCCACTGAAGTTCAGAAGCATGTATGGTTTGTCTGTGGCAAATATCATTAAACACTATACTACCAATGCCATGCTTACAGTACATACTACAAGCCGGCGACCCCTCCTGTGGTGCCGGACAGCTAAATTCCAAAGATTGTCTATCGCTGCAGAATAACGCCCTGAAGCAGGTAGACAATTTCCCAGGCATATCAGAATACTGGTGTTACCTGGTCAATAATTGTATTTGCAGATACAATGCGCCAAAACAAATTATCAGGATGCTTAAGAATTGGGTCACGACTCGCCTGATCAATCCTAAGGAGGTCCGATCGGATTACAAAGTTCCTTTCTAACTAATTTTACCTCGTGTTTGGTGATTTCGCCAAATCTGCCCGCCTCGATAAGTGGACCCTTGTCAAGATGCCGACTCGGACCGCGAGCTCACCGTCCAGGGATCGGGCCGTGCAGCGCTGTTGAGGTGTCGCACCTCTTTCAGAAAGGGGCCCCCTTTTCTTTGCTACACCGTCCGATCCCGGTCCGATAGCTTGCGTCAACCTTCAACGAGCTGGCATCAATCTTGAGGGTCCCTATTCGGGTACCATCTGTGAAATCAAAAAAGAAGATATCAAGGCTGAGTACCCCAAAAGGAAATACACCAAACGCGGGTTACAAAGAAAGATACAAAGATCTTTATTCTATACTGAACAGTTTCAAAGGACAAAGCAACAGATAGCTATCGGCCCTCAGTACAACACAGCGAACTCCAGCCCTGTTCGGTGTGCTCAGTGAGTGGCACTGTACATTAGAATAGTCGCACCTTTTATACAGTCCAGAACATGATGTTCAACCCACCTACAAGTTAATACAAGTTAATACATCACGGATCTAGGGTTTGTGCGAGTTCATGCATCTGTACATTTAGGGTTTACCATTAATACATTCACCAACAAGTCACAATGGCAATAGTATGTCTTTGGATTTCTTGTTAAACCTTCTCGAACCTCTTTATACAATGCAGTCAAACAAATGTTCATACTTCAGTATTTGAATACATTGTGTTTAACATGTGCTCGCGGATTAGCTTTGTTGGCACAGGTAATCCTCTACACACAGGTCAGTGAAGAACAGTTTCAAAGGACAAAGCAACAGATAGCTATCGGCCCTCAGTACAACACAGCGAACTCCAGCCCTGTTCGGTGTGCTCAGTGAGTGGCACTGTACGTTAGAATAGTCGCACCTTTTATACAGTCCAGAACATGATGTTCAACCCACCTACAAGTTAATACAAGTTAATACATCACGGATCTAGGGTTTGTGCGAGTTCATGCATCTATACATTTAGGGTTTACCATTAATACATTCACCAACAAGTCACAATGGCAATAGTATGTCTTTGGATTTCTTGTTAAACCTTCTCGAACCTCTTTATACAATGCAGTCAAACAAATGTTCATACTTCAGTATTTGAATACATTGTGTTTAACATGTGCTCGCGGATTAGCTTTGTTGGCACAGGTAATCCTCTACACACAGGTCAGTGAAGGACAGGGTCTCAGTTCATGACCCTAACATGAGACCTGCAGGCAAGATACACATTAGCTTGTACTCAGAGGTCAAGACGGCCATGTTACATTCGGAATGACACTGTCCATCATCTTAGAACACAGGGTGACTTTAGAGAGAGAGTCTAAAATGGCAGATAGACCTAAAATGGCGGCTTACTCAGATCTAAGGTCAAGACCTTGCAATGCGGATTTTCTTCGTAAGCGGCTTGGCGTAGGCCAAAATACATATATTCATACAGTATAGGAGGCACAATATGATTTCCCGTTCGACATCTTTTTCTTTCCTACCGCTTCTCTTCCTCCTTTGCATGCTCTCTCATTTCCACTTACTGCTCCTCCACCACTTCTTATTCCTCTTCTGTTCCTCCTCTGGTTGTTCTTTTCTGTTCTCCCCTTTACCTCTCATCCACTTCCCTTCTTCCGCCTTTCTTCCTCTTAACCGTTTGCTGGAAAAGTTCATTTACTTTCCAAATGTCTATAGAAAATGCCAGGATCCGTCAGGATTTTTAACCCCTCCCTCCAAGGACAATCAGGGATGACCAATGGCTCGGTCACCTCTCAATGACCCCAAAAGATAACTTTTCTATTTCCTCTTGCGTCATTTGTTGGCAAGCTCCTTATAGTTGATATGATCTGAGGGGAATACATTTCCCAGGGGGTTTGAGAATATAGTGGAGGAAACCCTGGACCAGACCTGGTGATTCAGAGACATCTGAAACGTGCCCCAGGATGCTATGTCAGTCAATTTGCAGGTCCCACGTCAACAGGTATCAATGTGAACCTCTGGTTTGCAGAAGGGGTCTGTCACGACTATGCCACTGGAACACCAATTGGCACCTATTGGGGACTACATGGGATTCATTCATCACCATAATCTTACCCGGACAATAGCTATTCACATTTGTGTCTTTACCTTTGTTTGCAAGCCTCTGGTGGTACTTTATTTTATTTCATAAACTACATAATCCACAATGCACCTAGTGGCAGTTCTCATTACCTGGCTATTACTATGCAGCAGCCTTCCAACTACAATCCCCAGAGAACAATGCTGCTTTCACTTTCCCAGATCCAGAGAGGGAGGAGGAAGATTACCTTTAGGTGTAGTGCTCCAGGTACTGCTAATGAGCCAGCCTTAGCACAGGGTGGGTCAGTATTTAGGCAGCTGCCTGCAGGATCACAGGGATCTTATATTGAAGTTTGCTGCCAGACCCTTGTGCTTTGAACCCTGGATTTCTGCTCTGTCCTGTTTCAAGGACCTGCTCCTTTTTCAGTGCTCCCTGCACTCTAGTCCTTCTACTCTGCCTGCACTGCACTCACCTACCTTCTGCCCTGCACCCCTGTGCTTCCTGCCCTTTAGCCCATGCTTGTAGTTCTCTGTTCGCTGTCTGAAGCCCCTTGCTCGCTACCATCAATTCCCTTGTTCCTGCCCGCAGTTCTTGTTCTGTGCCCATAGACTGTTACCTGGCTTTTGCTTAATAAATTACAGCCCTGAGTTTCCTTTCTATGTTTCTGCAGTCCTTCCCTTTTTATTCAAGTCCAGAGTTCCAGTTCCTTGTATTTCTTGTTAAAAGTCTGCAGTTCAGTCCTTGTTATCCTACTCCAGAGTTTCAGTCCAGAGTTGTTGGTCTACAGTTCAGTCCGCTGTTCCATGATGACAGTCTTTGGTTTACAGTCTGCAGTTCCAGTCTCCTGTACCCTTGCACTTAAATTCTTGTCTTCTTGCTTCTGGTCTTTCTTTCCTTTTTCTGTCTTGAACCTTGCTTCCATTCCTGTTCTTTCGCCGGATATTTCTGTTATGGTTTTTGTCCTGACTTACGCTTGCGTAATTCCTTTTAACATAGTTTGGGTACAGGGTTTCTCAGCAGGCAATCTCTGCCCCTTTCTTTTGTCGTGTTTCAGTTGTGTCCCTTGTGCCATATATTTAACAGTGTGCTGGTCCCGATTTCAGTTCATGCTGGACCCGTACAAGCTCCAGTCTTGCAAGTATTGTTTCCGTGTTTTTACCTTAGGGTCCAGAAACAGACACCCACTTCTGCTTCTGTGTATAGTCACTTTGGGTGATGATGATGTTTTTAAAGATGCAAGATGTTTCACTTTTTTGTGATATAAAAGATTTTTGAATAAAAAAGAAAATACATAGCGTGTATTGTTTCTTAACCGCCATTACAGAGTAATAAGAAAAGGTCCGTCTGTGTAATGTGGCCCTGTAATAGTATGCAGCTCAGAAGGCTAGATTTTCCACTGAGCCTGTGAGAAACTCTTCCCCCATTCTGCATACACCCAGAGTGGAAACCTAATGTGTTTGTGCTAATTTTACTCTCTGCCACCTCCTGTTTACTGCCTTTGTTGCCTGTCTGTAGTTATTGCCCATCCTTTCTCATCTATAGGACTCCTGTCTCTTGTGCACTTTCCTCCCCTCCGCTCTGGAGGCACGTCCCTGCCCTCAAGTCTCTGACAGGATCTTATCCTCCTCGGAGTGAGCAAGAGTCATAATGGTGGGACATATATTTTGCTACGATGACGCAAGTTGAGGTGATGCCACCTTTCATTCTGCTAGTGGTCCAACTGCTAAACCACATATTACTTAGATTCCCAATGACTTCTTTGATGACACATGGTCCCTGCCACTGGAGCCGCAGTTTGTTAGTTGTGGGCAACAAAACCACCTGGAAATTCCTCAGTCTGGCTGGTTGACTGAATATATGCTTTTGCTTTTCCTGGGCTTGTTGGAGATGTTGGCTCACAAATTCCACACTGGGGACATTCACTTTAGGGCCTAGTGTACAAATTGAGCCGTGTTCACAGAAAAACCTCCTACTGTTCTCAGCCCTCTTTGAGCATACCCATGACATCTTTCGGTTGCACACAAGCTCAAATAGCGTGAAACCTGTTGATGTTTGGGGTGTCTTCAATAACCCAGAGGAGTCCCAAGGAAATTAACTCATGTCATTTTTTTCTACCTTTGTCTACCAATATCCTGATGTACTGTGTCTGTCCCTGATTGAATTGTACAGTCAAGGATCCAGTTTGGGGCCAGTAGATTGAAGTATGTAGGGTTCTAATAACTAACAGGTCCTTAATCTTATTTATATAATTTTTTTACATAACATAGAACATTGATTGGCTAGGATCTATTGCGAAAAGCTCAACTGAATGTTGCAGGGTAACAGATGTTTTATGATATGATGGAAAGCATTAAAACGTTAAAGCGAGGGGTAAAGCTTCCACGTAACAAGTGGCATAAAATACCATCAACAGGATATTCTGTTTCCTGCACTTGTGGCTTTAGAAGCACTTCTATAGCTACTGGCCAACAAATACAGCACTGAACTCACCCAGATTGCATTCACAGTGCATTCACAGTGCCAGGCATAGGTATACAGGGTCCAGCATGCTTCGTTAATTGTCTGTAAAGTAGCTTGGTTCAGACATCGCCCTCTGGGCTGCAGGTCACCTTAGTAACACATGGACCTACTAGAAAATTTTGTTACCAGGCAGGTTGTCACTGATCAGCCAGGGTCTGTCTTACTGGGTTTTAGCCAGCAGAAGGATCTGGTGTTTTCATCTCAACAGCACTCGAGACTGAAGCACTTTCTAGCTGGATGGCCTTTCCCAAAACCCAGAACCCTGTTCGCTTCTGCTCCTTTAAACATGACTTTGAACTCTAGATTGTCTAATAATGAGAGTGATTGACATGAATGCAGAATAACAAGTACATGCAACAATGGTAACATAGAAATGTCTTTTTAAAGTAGAGAATAGTGTCCTAATCATCGTTATGCCTTGCAGTATACATGCCAGAGGGTCAGATCCTAGAAGATGCCCTTTTAGTGGGCTTTAATCCATTCAAACACTACCTTGGTGCGACATTCAAGAGTTGGGAGGTAACAATAAAATTGTCCACATTAGGAAAATTTTGATCACCCGTCCCCATTTCTGGGTTTGGTAAAATACTGCTGGTATTAATTTGTACGAATGTCTGCAAACAAATCTGCCAATTAAAATTCCACATTAGAGCCAACTTTAATTTAAACATTACAGTGAGAGAAAAAAAAAGTTTTCACAAAAGGCCATAGTAAGAGGTAAGCAAGTGGGCATCTCTCATGCCCCCTGCCCACCACCCTACCTATGCAATCCATAAGAGGGTCAGATTTGACCAGTTTGGGCATAGAAACAGAAATGAATAGTAGTGGCATGAGTCGCTACTGTAGCTGTACACATTATCCATTTCCACCTTCGTATTGAAGGAGCAAATGGCCGATAGAAATTTAAAAAAGAATACTTGTTTCGGTTACCACTGGTGGAGGGGAATTCCAGAAATACCATCTTCATCAAAAATAAACTCTGAAGTATGCAGATTTTCTGAAACACCACCAGAAGAGGTGGTATATTCCTCAGGCATTATATTACAAAAAGACTGAAAGTTCATCAACATATTTTGTGGGGGGGGTGGGAAAGGGCAGATAAGTGGTTGGGGGGGTCGGGTATAGTTAAAAATAGGTGCAGGAGGATTACTACTAGTCAATGTATGCCCTCATTTTTACTGTAAATGTTTTATATGCATGCTGTGCGCTCTCTCTCCCCCAGCCAAGCCAGTGAATGCTCCTTTGCTCTTCCCTGTCTCCATTGGCTAACTGATCCTCACCACTGCTTTGAGGACTGGCAAGCATGCCTCTCTGTATGCAGGTTTGTTTGTACACAGTGCTGAAGAAATGATGTCCTCAAGGCAGTTACTATACCCTCTTAGTTATCCTCATTCTCTTAGTATCTGTGTCTCGGATCAATGCCAAAGCAAACCTCTTTGACTCTGGTGGAGGGGACTCCATTTGCCACTTGCACATTTATTGTCCTTCAAGGAAGGCTTTCCCATAGGGGAGGATCTCAAGGTTACTTAATTGTTGGGGTGGAAAAGGATGGGTGTTTCCTAGCCTCCCAACCCCCAATAACACCTGCAGTGATTTCATCCCTCAGCAGGTGGCTTCAACTGGCCCCCAGTCCTCTGGTCGTTCTCCATGGCTACACTACATGCAACTTTGTCATGCTGCCCAAATGTGACTTTACAACATCGCACAACGTCCTTGTGACAAGGGGTTCACTAAGAAGGTTGCACCAGTGGCATCAAAGACAATCAAATTGTACAGTCGTCAAAGGAGATCAAACATTCAGTAGACTCCATAAAATAACCCAAATAAAATCATAATAATTAGCATTACATTTAAATAAAAATGAAAATATTGCAAAATCATGTTTATTCTGGCTCCAACTTCCCATAGTTGGGTTTATTTGGTATCACACATTCCTATTGTGTCAAAAGCCATTAGTAGGATATTTTCCCATACACATTATCTTTTATTCCCTAGGCCCAGATATAAAAAAGAAATATATGATAAAATATGATTAAAACTCAAATTCCCAGATGTTATCTGAGCCCCATCCTACAACAGATTTCTCTAGCTCAAAGTTTCATATAGAATATGATATATTTTGACAGCGTGTAATGCACCAGAATGTTTTAAAGCATCATTTATATTTTTATGTACAAAAACGAAAAGAACATTAATGAAGAAAATTAGAAATTAAAAAATTGTCATACGTTCCTTTGTGCAAACCTACGTATTTAGTTTGATAAATGGAAATGTGCACAGCAAGAAGGTAAGGTATTGGAGTAAAAGAAGAACACATGTATGCACCAATGGCACAATACAAATGCAAAGCATATCATTAGATTTTGTAAAAGTTTGATATCGTGCTCACACATTTCATCATGATCTCTAACATTTTATATTTTACTGGATAACAAACAGGTTCTTAATCTCAAATAAAACAGACCATTGGCTAAAATAAACAAAAAAATAAATATATCTGTACTCGATACCAACAATTAGACCCGTCACTATTATTTTGGCCTCAAAATACCCCTGACACCTGGTAAATACAGCCAGGTGAGATGCTGCTTATCGCTTTGCCATTATGCATCTCCTTGTCACTCATCAGGACCTGCATGCTCTCTCTTCAATATATAGAGGTGTTTTGGGCTAAAATAGGTTCATATGCATTCAGGCACACATCATTGCCAGAACGTTGGTGAGCCAACTTCAAACAAATCGCCTGGGAGGCAAGCAGGTGTAAGAGCTGCAATTTGAGCCTCCCGATCAATGTTCAGATTATTAATTTTGTCTGCCCAATTATTAATTATATTTTTTGTACAATATAAAAAGTTGTTTGTTTTTTAGTATGCATCAATCATTTCCCATGAGACGAGTGGACATTAAAATATATAAGAGTTTAAATACCATACATTACAATTTAAAATGTGACACAAAGATTTGGGCAGGGCATCAGTAAGGGGACTTGGCCGAGGCCTCAACTGCAATCCTGTGCATAATTTGATCCCTCTAAGGTGACCAATACTCATAGGGGAACAGGTAAACTCAGGCACTACAGTCACACCATCAGTTAAAGGGACACCACCTTTCAAAATGTGGCCCCCACTAGATTATCACTGCCCTGTCCCCTTTATAGGTTTGCCACCATAATTGATACTTAATATGGGGTATGTGCTTGTAATTTCTAAGATGTTAATGTCTATTTGCTCTTGTACACTAACTTGACCAATTTCTTGCTTGATGCAAATTCAGTCTTTACACTCACCCCCCTGCTCTTTCGCGCCCCCTGGCAGAGTAAGTGTATCCATATAGGGCTCTTTTACCTCTCTCGCAGAGTAACTCGAAGGGCAATTTGCACTTGGGTTCCATTTGAAATGGCCTCCCTAGGAGGTGTTTGTAAATTCATTCAAATTAAACCCAACCCCCTCCCTCATAGCATACCATCGCTGCAAAAATATAATGATGACAGTAGAACCTTTGAAGCTATTCACAGAGGCAAGTAAAGAAGTCACTTAGCTTGCACTTGTCCTTCCAATGTAAGGAAGGCTAAAGTGCATCTAATTTGCCTGACACTACCACAGCATAGTATGAATGGTCTTGAATACCAAAAAAAATCAAAAGATCCTGGGACAGTAAATTGGCGAGATATGAAATATGGGTTCCATTTCCGTGAAGAGATACATATTAAGTACAACTCCTATACAGTAGGTACTTAAACACTGAGATGGGGATTTGGGAGGGGCATTGGCAGTCCATGGGAACTGGCTGAGCACGTAAAATAGGCCTAAAACAGTATATTTACTTAATAAAATAAATGTACTGTCTCGGAAGGATAGCTCAGGGGCAACATGCTCGCCTTGGAAGCAAGAGGACACAAAGTACGCTTATGTTCGATCCCCGGATCCGAGCTTTAGAAACCTCTGGGTATTAAGTGTGTCATAAATAACCTATCATATCAATACCTAATCCGATCCCCAGAAGGCAACCAATGTTTTTCGAGGAACTGGTGACCTCAGGCACTACAGTCATGCCAGATGTCGAAATGGGGATTTATATACAGACCTCTAGGTGTCCAAAGCTAATTTCATTTGATTTACCTGCACTAAAAAAGACCAAGCAGGAGCACTACAATATGTGTTTCTGGGCAGTAGGTCCAGAAAAGAATGGGATTAAGTTTTGAGGTAATGCAAGTCTGTGTCTACTGGCTTCTGTAGTGTAACTCTCTTGATTTCTGTTCTGTCTTTACTATATTGCAGTGAAAGTTAAATGCTCGTTTCAGGAGTATAAACACTGGCCATGTATGTAACAGCAGATTACCCCAATAGCTATGGAAGACAGCAGCATCTTCCATGATCACTGTCATCTTCAAGAGTCAGTGCTGAGATTGTGCTCCCAACTCCAAGCACAGATACATAGAAAAAGAAAACATACACCTCAAGCTACCTCCATCACACCAGATGGTTATGTGGTGCTAGCATTACATGCCAATTAGATTGGAATGGATTCCCTCAAGCTGCTTCAAGCAAACAGTGTGTTTCAATTAAGCTGAGATCATAAATTTTATTTAAAAAAAAAACGGTAGAGGCTTGAACGCTACTGTCAAGGCTGATCCTTTTTTCAAAGTCGAATGTCTGATACTGTATACTACCAAGGCTATATCAAATCCGTGATTGCATTTATAAAAGGTTTAGTTCTTAGTTCTAATGTCATATTAAACAACAGGTCTTCAGAAAATACTCAATTGTACTACGAAATACCTCCGTAATTGCCTCTTTCACCAGTTTTCTATAATGTGCATGTAAAACTCCTTTATGACCTCCTCCTCTTTAACATAGACCTTTTTCCAATGTTATGCTGACGACACCCAGCTTAATTTTAAACTCTCCAGTGATAGCATTAACATTTGATGGACACAAACTGGTTGAGACTAAATACAAAAAGTTAGGAACACATTCTTTTACTATTGACAATGTAGTGGGCTATATTCCTGATACAATAAAAGCCTTGGGGGTCTTTTTGACCCCTCCAAATGAATTTGACAGCAAAGATCAACCCTGTTGTCCATTCTACAACAGATTATCGTCCCCTCTTCAGTCCTATCACAAGAGCATCAGTCCTATTGCTTGAGTTTTGGCGAATGCTAAAGTAGCCTATTGCAAATCTTTACTGGTTGGCTCTCCTAAAACGCTCATCAATAAACTCCATACTGGGCAAAACCCGAGCAGCATGCATGGTCTACAATGCTCCACAATTTATTCAAACCCCCTCCCCCCCAATTTCTTTGGGAACTGACCTGCTTACCGGTTTCAGAGCAGATTCTGTTTGAGTACAATGTTCTTGTTTACAAAATTTAGCATTTTCAAATCGAAGTTCTGCCATTATTCGTTATCAACCTAAACTTTAATTTTAGATCACTTAATCCACTTGTACTTCCTCTGAGATCAATCTTTGATCTCCACATGCTTGGTTGTTATTAGAACCTCAATTTAATATATCTTTCTTCTGTAGCCGGCTACCTTTTCTAGTTCGAAATTCCCTTGTTCTGGAATTGCCTCCCATCTACTCTTCACTTTAATTATTACCTCCTCCCATTCACAAAGCATTTTAAAATGTTGTACTCCATCATTTTTTAATATTCAACGCTTTCCCATCATTTACTTCTAAGAGATACCATCTCCAGTTTTTTTTTGCTCGCCATTGCTCTAATTGGCAAGAGTCTCTAGGCTACAGAAAAGAAATTAACATACTATAACATTAAGATTCGCCAACTTAACTGATGTACCAAATCAGACAGTGCTATTCCATCCCCAAACAAGATAATTGAGCTTACACAGTGATTTACTGTATTGTGGTTACGATGTAAAATGCTATTTTCTATAACTTAGGCAAAGCACAGCTATTATTTTAAATAATATTCTAGACCTATACTTATTTTTTTTATAGCACATATTACAAAGTATTCTAAATATGCCTTTTGGCAGCTGGACGACCAGCCCCAGAAGTGCCAGATATAGTCTGCATAAATCAGTTATTAACGAATTTCGGCCCCCCAGATAACCAATGCTCTTTGCTCATTGTTCTCCTCTTTGCCATTTGTTGTTTAAAAATGTCCCTTTTCGTTGCAGCTCAATTGTTTTATAGGCAGGGACTTAAGAGCAGTGCATTGGTCTGACCAACGCAGCTTGTAGGGCTTGGAAGTTTGCCATAGCAATACATTGGTGCAACACATGTTCAACAGTACCCTTGTAAACAAGCAACCACTTGGCAGGTAATCACTTTGTTTTCAAGCAATGACAACTTAAAACATAGAGCACTGGCCAAGAGCTTTGAATGCATCGCATATGGCTTCCCTGCAATTGACCCCTTATTGTACATCATTTGTTTCATTTTGTACTCTGATTTTTTTTTTTGTTTCAAAGAATAGCACAGATTGCAGTCAGTGTGTTCAATCTGAGTCCATTTTAGGTCATACCAGTTTACTTAAAAACAAAAAAATAAGAAAAAGAAGATCAGTGGTGGAGAGAGACATACCCAGTTCACAAGGCCAACCCCTATGTTTCCAGAGCTCTTGTTCATTTTTCTGTACTACCAATCCTCTGTGTATGAAGATGGTACAAAAGTGTATAAACTTAAATGCAGTAAAGTACATTATTTTGTGCCATGCGCTATCTTGAGGGTGAGTCTACAAACACAGATACAGGACACTAGTAGGAGGGAACATGACATGTTGAGTATGTTTAAAACTCTGCACAGGCAGCGTGGTACTCAAGTGGCACACTGTAGAGAGATGGATCAACAATGGGGAAAAAAAATCTAGGACGGTGGCTTGTTGAGATTCATAGTATCTCGTGTCAGGCAATATTACAAATGTCATTGACAACTGTATATGATTAACTGTTTCAGCTGCTTCTTGGGTCACCTGCCAATACCTGGCCTGAGAGTTGAGCTGCCTCTCCAACAGGGGACAGATCCATGGGCGCAAGACACTCTGTGTTTGCAACATAATTATTGTTATCTGTCATTTCTGGATGTTCACACTCCTGGTTAACAGCTTCGAGATCTGGGTCTGTTTTTAGAGCCTCAGAATTACTTTCTAGCCTGTTTAGAGATTCTTTAATTTCTTTGGGCTCGCAATCCTGATTTTCAGTTTCATCTTGTATTGTGCTGTTGCTTTGTGTAGCAACTTCACAGTTTGTTTGAGTTCTTGGTGAGTCATTAATAGCATTTTCCTTGTTTTCTCTTTGTGTTGATGTCCCCAGATGACAAGGCGTCTTGGCTGTGGGGCTATATTTGGGTGTACACTTTGACCTTTTGTTCACAAATATCTGGTTCTTGGGTGCAGACGGAGAGCATGGCTTTGGGAGAGGCTTGCATTCCTCAAGCTCTGTTTTGCTTGGAGGTCCCCAGACGAAGTGCTCAGGTGGGTGGTAATGACGGCCAGCAAACCTAAGGAGTTTTCTCCTCTCTCTTCGATCTCTAATTGTGTACACAAAATATTCCAAAGCACTTTGCTTAATGTTGGGAATTGTGTTTTCCACAAGTGCCTCGTGTAGGAATATTTTGACAAGAGGCGATTTGAAGCTCTCGTATCCAAGTTCACCAAGACTTTTCAAGATGCGTGTGATTCTCAAATAGTTGTGCTGCGATCTACAAAGGGAGACAAAATGTCATAATATAACTAATACATACAAATATAAATGTTAATATTCTATTACTTCTGTACAGGTCTACGGCAAAGCGAGCTCACTGTCCATTTGAAAATCTATCAGTTGCAAAGAATATAAAACAATTTAACCAATGAAAATTCAGTATATGAAATGTACACCTTTTGTGCACAGAGGAAATTATACAAACACAAGCCGACTCTGAAGTCATCACTGTGAACAGCATTTTACCCTCATTTGTTTTTTAGAATGCCAAACAAGGGCAACATATTTTAATCAATTTTGGTCCATCAGATTTCTATACAATAAACATCATGTAGGAAAACTATTGCTGCCACAAACAAGGAAGGTACTCACCTGAGTAGTAAATCTTGTACTCGGATGGCCTTGCACATTTGTAATGCTCACTTACCTACTCCTTTGAGCTAAGTTCACTCCATTACTTATGTTAGGCCAAATATGTTTGAAACCAATTTATACTCTTGCATTTGGCTCTCTTCAGTCTCAACTGTAGATACTGTACCTTGTCACATAATATCCCCAAGATGCAGCTGATATAGCCATGTGAGGTGCTATAATTTCACCAAGAGGTCTCTTTTTGTTATCCAACGGGGGTAATCATGCATACACATGCATGATCTGTTCACAATGCGCGAGCCAAGATAGGGTAAATATCTCCATGTAATGGACTGCCGGAAACGACAACAAAAACTCAGCAAAAAGTCCTATCCTTTGCCCCAATTAAACAGCTCTGGGCATGGCTGCCGAAATCAGCATCATCAACTGCAAATAAATAGCAACCAGTCATGAGACAAGATGAAAAGAAAAATCTGAGGCGCACAGCTGGAGCCAGACCAACAGTAACACTAAAAATGGCCTTGTGGAATACTTGTGGCTACACGCACTTTACGAAAATAGGTGGAATCGACTTGGGAGATTGACATTCTGGCTCTCCAGGAGACTTGGCTGACAACGACACTGTCAATGGACTGCTTCGCAATAGAATGTTTGCCTGCGACCAAGGGACGGCTAGGTCGCCCTTCTGCAGGCCTTTTGATTGCAGTTCGATCGGGAAGTGGGTTGTCTATTCAAAAACAGCTGTTATCCACACAAAGACACCTATCAGTTCTGGTGAAGTGGGACCGGTATGAACCAACGGCAGAGAAAATCCTGGAAACTCTAATCGTCAGAATCACAACGTACTGGAATCCAGAATGCCATAACAGAGGAGAGATTTCTAAGGACTATAGAATCAGAAATTGACGGAATGTATGCCAACTCCGAAGTCACGGTAATAATCATCTGCTGCGATTTAAATGCCAAGTGCCTGAGACTTCAAGAGCCGCCTTAAAAAAACAACTCAAAATTCCGAGGCAGTCCCCGAGGCCAACAATGGCAGAAACTAATGGATTTGAGAAACCTCCACAACATCGATCAGATTACCCCCAAAACCCCTCAAATCCCAACATGGGAGAGAGGTAGCCAAAAGGCAATCATGGATTATATCTCCGTCTCTGAGGCTATGCTCAACCTTGTGACATCTTTTGAGAGAAGAATCGACGCCAGTGACCACAACATTCTCAAAATAATGTGGGTTTCTCAAAGACTTATAAACCCAACTATGGCAAAGTAGAACCCACAAACCAAGGCAATATGTTGAGATTAACAGTCGAAGGAATTGAAGAATTAACATCTAATTACAGAACCAAGCTTGCTCCAAATGGCAATAAGGGACCACCAGAAATGGACTATTAGACTTTACTAATACCATACCAGATTGGCCCCTCAAAACATCAAAGAGACACACAATCTGCCACTCATCTCTACGATAAACTGCTTGTGGAGAAACGTCGAGACATGCACAAATTAAAGCGACAAGCCACCAAATCTAAATCAGTTCTACTCAACAAGAAGTTCCTTGAAGAATCAAAGAAGTATGCATCCTGGGTTAAATCATACCAAAGAACACTTTACCAACACGATTCAGAGGAGATGCTGAGGAAGGTCGCAGGAAGAGACTAGAGAATTTTGGTCCCTCGTAAAACGGCAGACAAGCAACTGGGTACCACGCTGCCCAACACTGTGAGCGACGAAAGACCCACTTTACCGCCTTATTCCAAATCCCCGCTCAGAAATCCATGCCTCGCAAGCTTCTTCGTAATACACCTTGGGAAGACCTCTCAGACATAGACAACATAGAAAGAGCGATACGGAAACTAAAGTGATCAAGAGCGCCGGGCCCAGATGGGGTAACAAACATTGATTTAAAGAATCACTCAGTCGAATGGGCATCATTCATCAGCCTGGTCTTCAAAGAATCCTGCCCAACAAAGACAATACCAAGATCCTGGACTTTTGCAGGGCCGTACCGATCTTTAAAAAGGGGGATAGATCCGATCCCAGAAACTTCCATCCAATAGCGTTCTTGGATACAATCGGGAAAATATATGGCTCTCTCCTACTGGAAAGCTTCGAACACTGGGCCAAAACCTCTCCTAGCGCGGACCCGCTCGAAGCTGGTTTCACGAAAAACACTGGAACCACGGTGAACATCATAAAAAGTAAGCTACGGGCCCAAAAAACCAAGGTGTTCATGGCTTTCATCGACCAAACACAAGCTTTCGACAGTATCGACTGCGCGTTGCTATGGTCAAAACTCGCAAACTGGAATTGTCCGAACCAAACCCTGGAGCCAATCATAGCACTCCACTCAGCAACCACGATGAGAGTTAAGTTGAACCAAAAGGGTCTCCTGTCAGACGAAATCCCAAATAACAGAGGGGTAAAACAAGGCTGCCCCCCTTGCACCCTCCTTGTTTACTGCCTTCCTCGGAGACTACAAAGACTCATGCAAAGACATCAGAATTTTTCCACCAAAAGGCAGAGTGTCTCCTGTCCCCAGGCTGTTGTATGCAGATGACATCATCCTCCTGGATCAGACAACGATAGGCTTACAGCGCCAATTGAACAACCTGGCAAGTTACATCTCAAAAAACAATCTCGAGATAAACAAAGAAAAAAACAAAATCATTATCCTCGAAAAAACAGAATTGAGAAAAAAAAAGACACCAATGGAACCTGGAGAACACCAAAATTGAAGTAGTCAAAGACTTCAAATATTTAGGGGTAATGCTGGACAGCACAGTTCGCGAAGTAAGAATGCAGAGCTACTTATGGGAGAAGACACAAAGCTAACCTCCCAAGCCCAGGTGATGGACATAAAGTTCGGTCGGTTCTCACTGATCCCAGATCTAAAGTTCTATAAGGCTATAGTGGTCCGATCGCTGACAAAC
Organism: Ambystoma mexicanum; assembly: GCF_040938575.1. Lineage (NCBI taxonomy): Eukaryota > Metazoa > Chordata > Amphibia > Caudata > Ambystomatidae > Ambystoma > Ambystoma mexicanum. The sequence goes on along the minus strand of NC_090927.1, from coordinate 677,186,093 downwards.
AGAGAAGAAGCCTTATCTACAATTCCACTGGGCATCTGGCCCAAACTGGAAGGCTATTTCTGGAGAGAAGAATTCAGGGAGGGCTATTGCTTCAGCAACACATCGATGCTGTGATCTTTCAACAATGATCTTTCATAATCACAGTCGCCTGGCAGGTGCAATTTAAATTCTTTCTTGGGTAGTAACCACCACTGAAGTGAAATCTTGGACCTGGTATAAGAGTAGGTATATAGTCAAATGGCAAAGAGGAACCTCTGGGTTTATGGGAACTTGGTACAGTGGGGTTGAACTACTTCTGGGATTCTTCCCAAAACCAGCTGTCAACTAGATCAAAATTACCCATCAGTATGAAGCCCCTTCCAAATTGGTTATGCCGATTCCAGCCCCTGCTGTTCGAACAAAGGCTCTGACTAAATCACCCACCACAGATAGCAATGACTGGCCTGAACGTATGCATTTATCTAACTGCCCTTGTATTGTTTTTCTTTCCAGTATCTTGTAGCCAGCCGGTGTTTGAGATATGGAGAGATATGGAGAGGCAAAATCTGGTTGGAAGATCGAACTCGGAACATCAAGAGGCTAAATGTGACAGGTCAACAGACCATTAATAGAAGAGGTTAAGCGCAGGGTAAATAATTCACAAGGAGCACACACAGTGGCAGTTGCCAGAAGATGTGATGCAAGCAAGAGATGGAAATTGTTATAGCAGCAAAACATTCTCAGGAGACGCTTAGTTTTCTTACAATCCTTTTAAAACCAACAAATGTTACAGTGACCAATAATATTATTAGGGTATTTATTGAGCACAAACTGAGTTTGGGGAAGCAAGGGAGCGCTTTACAATCATAGGGGGTTGTGGGGGAGGACACAGTGAGGGAAATCGGAGATACAAGGGAGTGGGGAGCTAACAATGGGGTCTGTTCAACTGAATATCAGGTGATTTGCCCGTATTATAGTGGTAAATATAAGGTGGATATTATGTTCAGTGATAGAGAAATTCATGTCACAAGCTTTTCAAGTCTCAGTATTTCACAATATTACCACAGTATTTCAGTCTGCATGGTGGTATGATTATAGTTAGCGAGATAGGTTTTGGCAAGGAGGTCCTTGTAGAGGACTCTTTAGGAACGATTGTCTTTTCAACCCTTCGTCTGCCTTTCAGTCTGTCTGAAAGTACTATTCAGATGAGCTGCAATACGGCTGGAACACTAGAAATACATATTTTCTCTGTGTGCGTGATTTCATTGTGTAGATTTGGTCACTGCCAAATCTATCGTTTTCTTTTCTTTTGGACCATTTTGCTGCAAATGTATGAGGGTTCCCCCCCCAAAAAAAACCTGCCCCTTATTTATTACCCTTTGCCACCCCCTACATATATTTGTGTCAAAATGTAGCTGAAGAAATTGGATGGATCAGACAGCAACTAAATGTACAGCAATGAAACCTCACATTACCATTGAGTGTCGATAAGGTCCAGTATCACAGTGATCAATTAGGTTCACAGCAGGTCTGGGGCACAGCTCACGATCACAAATGCAAACGTGGGAGAACACCACATTATTGGAACTCTCAGCACACTAACAAGAAAAGTATTCTCAGCTGATTCATGGGTTTTGGAATGGGACTTTGCAAGCTCAACATTTCCTAAACAATCCGCTATTCAGCATCTGTGAAGATGGTTTCATCACAGATGGCCGAGAGCCCTAGGAAAGGAATTAAGAGTCCCTTAAGATCTAGGGCCCTGGAGAAACCAGTGAAAGTTTAGCAGGTGGAGATACAGAAGGCATGCACCTTTCAAGCACAAGTTCCAGTGGATGGTAGATGGGCTCAGAATAATCAAAACCGTACAAGGTCCTTGGGCAGGCTGCAACTGGGACTGTGTCACACATCACAATGTGGGTGGTGTAACCCCCTGGAAAACCAACCCACTATTCAACTTCTGTCCCAGATATAACCTCTGATCTGTGGATAGGAATAGGCCACAGCCTCCACAGTTACAATGTCTTAGCAAGCGGACAGACATTGATGGTAAAAAGGATATGTTTGGAAGCCCATGCAACAGATGCCCCATTGCAAGGTAGGTTACTCTTTCAATAAAATACCAGTTGTGTTGATTTAACGGCATTGCCTTCTGTAGATATTCATTTTGCTATACAGAAGAAAATTAAAAAAACAATGTATTTATTAGCCAGCAGACAAGTAGATGTTGGTAGGAGTGCATGTTGAGTGTGAACAGGATTGAGCACAGAGGATTCCTCTAAGGTGTTCTTGACATTTTTTTAAAAGATAATGCACGTGTAAAGAGCATTACATAATTTAGAGGTTGTGTTCAACACTGAGAAGCATGCATTACAGATTTCTTAAGGAACTTCCTCCCGGTTTATTCAGCTATGATGTGAAAGGTCATGTTTTTGAGAATATTAAAGAAATAACTAACTGTCCTTAGCCCCACCTGGTGCCTTACAGTGTTATTTGTTCTTTCAGGGATAATCTTGTTTTGCCAGACATGTTAATATCATCCCATCCAGATCCAGGAAAGGATTAAATAACGAGTCTCACTATCCTGCAGTGATGTTTCAAGATTTCTACTATGACCCAAGTGTATGAGATTTAGAGGCGAATGCCCTGAAGAAGGTTAACATTTAGATTTTAAGGTAGGGAGGCCTCTCTGCAGTGGCCCAGTTTCCCTGAAATCAGGATTACCTTTGTGACAGGGCAAGGAACTTGCAAATGTCAGAAATAAACGTTGGTTTAATTCTTTTTGGGTTTAACTTGAGTGCAAAAGGGGGTGCTGATGGAGACAACCGACGATAAATAAGTGAATACAAATAAAGCAACCTAAATTGCAGGTGGGCAATGCCTGTGAACAGAATATAGCTGACCATGCCCCCACTACACCACTTCCAATTTTCCTGAGAATTTTCCATTTTAGCTGATTTTCTTTTTTAAATATGTCCCTCTTCCACTTGGCTTTGCCACTACTTGTTCCCTTATGGACTCACATGTGCATGCCCAGCGAAGACTAAACTGGAACATGCTTTCCAGCTGGGCAACTGTGCCAAAGACAAAGGCACCTGCATGGGGAATATAACCAGGAAAGCTGAAATGAACAATTGGACTGCTCATAAGCGACCGTCATTATTGTAGGAGAGGTCCAATGCCCCTCGGTGGGAATCAGCAGATAGGATGTCTTAGCTGGAAATTAACATTAAAGAAGGACTACCTGGGGATGAATCGGTTGTTTTGGCAGGGTAAGTTGGTCGATATGCCTTCTGATGTAGTCTAGAACATTCTTAGATTTCGCTTCTGTCAGGTGACCTATACGGGTAAGGGGCCTGGAGAGTGGGTCCGATTAGTGCGCTGCATTCAAGTTCGGTGCAAGATATTGTTTTCTTGCGTTTCAAGACAACGAATAAAGATTCCCCTGCTTGTCAACACAGTAAATTGTTGCATGCGCCTGTTTTCTCCCACAGTAGCACCCTGGAGTTTAGCTGGGTAGACTAGAATGCAGAGTAATACAGTATTATTTGAATACTGACATTTCCTATGGTCAGTATTTTTTGTATCTGGTAAAAGGTGGATAGGAATGTATGTACAGTTACAGGCACTTGATTTGAGCTTAAACAGACTCACCTGCATGAGATCAGCTAGGGCCTTTCAATGTGAGCCTTATTAGGGTGTGTGGGGGTGAACTGCAGCTTTTCTATTGGCTTAGCCACAGGTTTGACTCAAATCAGAACTTGTTGGATAGGAACAGAATTTAGATTGGCTCAGTGGTATACTTTTCATCATGCTGCATGCCTCTCCAACAAGATGTATGGACCCAATGTTAAGTACAAAGGCCAGGGTTCACTATGGGACCTTGTCTCAGAATCACTAAAGTGCATTTTTCACAGCAGTTCCAGGTTTCCAAGGTTCCAGTGCAGCAGGACAGCATCTGTAGACAGATCTTTAATCAAGAAGTCAATTGGGGAAACATGGGAGATCAAGAGTTGCAGGAGAAAGAAACCAATGAATCGGGTCTACTGCAAGCAATCTCGTCATGTGGCGGTATGGATCTAGTGCTGGACGTTTCAGACAATATCAAGCAACACCTGTTTTAGCAGGAGATGCACACCGAGTAAGATAGTCAAACCGGGGTTCTTCAGGGCCGTCACAAAGATGGGCGCGGGGTGGGGGGGGGCAACTGCCCCAGGCCTCGCGTTCAGGGGGGCCTCATGGCTGCCTGGGTCATGGGGTGTCATTTTGTGCGCCGAGGTGCGAGTTTCCATGGATTTGCTGGCTGCAGCGCCAGGCCTGCAGCAGAGGAAGATGCAAAACAAGTGCATTACACAGCATGGGGAGGGGGGGGGAGCGCAGGGGTCTGCCATGAGCACTCAAGACTGTTGTTGAGTAACAAGGTGTCAATTTCACACTTCATGAACAATGGGGTGGCCCAGGGATGTGTGAGCTCCTCAGCCCAAGCCCAGACCCAGCAGCCAATTGGTCACACTGACTGCTCCAGAGTCCCGCCAAGTTGGCGCCAGGCTGCCAGTCAAGCGCATTGGGTCTGTCTGGGAGCTGGCTGCGTGCAGTGCCACACTTGAGCAGGGCACATGTGCCAGTGTGATTGCAGCAGGCAGGTCTGGCTGGCCTAGTAGTCGACTCGATAGCAGAAAGGGGGAGAAGAAAGGCGACGAGCGGTGTCAGCCCTTTGTTTTGTGGGGCTGCCTGCCTGGCTCAGCCTCACCTGCGCTGCTGCTAGGCTGGGTGCTGCTTGGCCATTAATGGCTGTGACTCCAGCCCAGTGCCCTAGTCAGAGGCCAGGGGAGTGGAGCCGCGACTCATTCGAAGAGACTCATCTGAGTATCTGACCAAAAGTAAGTAAATGCTGCCGCGACCCGCTACTGCTGTTAAAAATGTGGAATATACATTATACATATATTACATTTGATTTGTGCATGCTATGTCCTGCCACCTGCCCCAGCGTGCTCCATCAGCAGAAGGACGGGGCGCGGGGGTGGGGGGTGGGAATGGAGCCGGCCCAAACGCAGGAAACTGGTGGATATCACGATCCCACAGCAGACGCAATGCTGCTGTTGGATGGACACACGCACACACTCTGCACTGGGTCCAGGAGACAGTGCCTGCCTCCACTGATGCTCGGCTCCCAGCACAGCAGGTCCTAAGTGTGAGCCCTTTGCCCGTGGCTCTCCAGTCCCCAGCACCACTACACACTACTCCCTCTCCTGCTGTTCGCAGCACTTGCATCAGGGGCTGTTAGGAGTTCCCTGAGCTAGGAGCCTGTGTCCCGTGGCACTGTTGAGGGAGTGGCGCTACACACGTGTTTGTTCTTGAACGCAGCCCTGTATCTCTCTTACAGATCCATCTTACTGTCCATAAGACTCGCAAGACCCCGCTGCCAAATATAACCCATAACATAATGCCTTGCACTTCCAGTGACGGTTCATATGTGTCATACATATTGGCCTGACACTTCATAACAGGACTGCAATACATTTGATTTAATGGGGAACTACAGACACTTCTCATCTGCTTAATATGGCAGCAGTTGTTTTAGTGTTACATTAAGAGTGAACTGCATGCACCTCACCGAAGAGCTGGAAGGCATTTATTGGGGCAGTCCTACCACTTTACCGGACGGCTGCTACATTTGTCATTTGTACCGTACTGACACTTCTCGGCAGGCCTGCTATACTATTAATGGGACAGTAAGAGCATGGTCTAGGCATGGCAGCCATTCTTTCTCCTTTGATCAGGTATGGTACTCATTGGTCTTGGTCACATACTACGCCTCCCACAACCTCTCTATACCTCATGCCTGCCAGTTGGCTAGGGCTAACCATCGCTACAGGTTTTGCAGAAATGTCCCGTGCTACAGGCCAATGCTGCTGTTTTCTTGTTATGTCGCTGATAATTTCTACAACTGTGCTGTAGTAATATTCTGTCTGATTTCCTTTCTACATGTTTTGACTCCCAGATTATTACTTTCTGACACACACACAGACAACGCCCCCCCTTATAGTTGACAGTCACGTATGCGACTGAATAGAACTGAGGTGGCAGAGTGACTTTTTATGGCTGGCTTGTAGATTTCAACATAAAATGTTTACCCCTTTCAGTCGCCATTTAACTGATCTAATCCAATGAACTTTTTTATTGCTCAGTGCCCACCAAGGTTGTTTTCTTAAGCCATGCTTTTGAGTTTGATGGACAGTACCAGGCGGTACGGGCTCTTTGCTCAAGTTGATAAGCCACAGTAAAGAAAGGGTGGTGTGATGTCACCATCTGCTTTGGCGCACCAAACTGGAATGCAAAGAGCCTTTTGCTTTGTGACAACACCCAACAAAGATGATTGCCATAGAAAGGGCTGATTGGCCCTCTGGGGTGCTCATTTGCATTTTTGTAACATCCAAGGAGTGGTCAATAGAGAGGATTGTTGCCAGGACTTGGCATTAAAGGTTGGTTAAGGAGTTACTTGGCCATGGATGGATGGGTGTTTGAAGGTAGGAGGAAATGTGCAGAGGCTGGGTTGTGAGCAGCCAGTCAGTCTGCTCGGAATACGGGTATGTACTACTAAATAATGCCCTCTATTTGATCATCCTGATTGGATAAGTGTCAACTGTCGGGTGCTAATACTTGTTATGGACATCGTATGGACTTTACAAATTTGAGCTGCAGCACCATGTGTATCTGCCCAATTTCAAGCTAGCGGAACAAAAAGACCAGAAAACTGTTCCGTGACAGAGTGCCAAGGACGAGTATACTCGCAGCTCGTCCTTTTTGCAGACTTGCATAATAGCCTAGAAGTTAAGGGGTTAAGAAGGAGGTGAGAGAATGGCAGATTAGAAGCCAGCTAGTCACCTACGATGCTTTTTGCGTTTGTTTGAGATGCGCGTAATCCCCAAAGGTGGCTAATGATTTTGTGGATACAAACCTTGTGGTGCAGCCCGGGCCAAGATCAGCTGGCAGCTGAAATAACAGGACGAGTGGCAATGATATTGGGCAACACATGACGAACAGCAATTGCACATATTCATGTATGTAAATACGATTTGCTAACTATCGAAACTAAAGGTTAATCTATGATGGTGATCTAATGTGGGAGAACACATGATGCCCAGACTGCACCTTCACTGAGTCCGAAGCAGCCATGGAATTCCTGCAGAAGGCCTGGTGGGAGAGGGCATAGACGGGCAGTGCGAATCCTGCATGACCGCCCAAGTGCAGGGAATGCTAATGTGGCACTGTCTGTGGCCTGAAATGGTAGTCTAGCAACAGTGGGCGAGCAGTTACCTTAATACAGTAGTGGGTTTTTGCACACTCTCCTCTGTGGCTCACATACCCGGTTTCCCTTCTCGGTCTACCTTTATTCCCACTCCTCTGCATATTTCTCTATCCTCCCCGCCCTCTCCCTTAAACCTTAGGCCATTTTTACTTTCAGCCATTACTTGGTGCCAAAGCGCCACCTATAAACGGACACTTGTATTGGAGCACAGCTAGGATGGAGCTGACAGGTGAGGCAGGAGACACAGCGTGAGCGCGTTGTTTTATTACCCTCCCATTCACTGTCCCTGGGCATGTCAATTCATATGGCCATTTCCACCAGCTACCTGCCCCTCCACATAAAAATCAAGTCCCCCTGAGATCTTTGACCCTGTTCTATCAAGCAGTAACATCAAACCTGTCAATGTTATTTCCAAGCAGTCTGGGAGCTAATGGCTTAAATGCAACTATGAATGTGCTACTGGTGTAATAAAAATGGCTTTACCTATGATGCCTTCAGCCACTTGACTTATATTTGTCCCTTGCACTGAAGTTCTGTTAAAAACAAACACAGACAAAGCCAACAGTTGTGTCTAGTGTATAGGTATTGCTATATATGGAGCAACTCTATAGGCAGGCTTTATTTAAATAACAGCATGATATATTATGCTCTGAAGTGCATTACAGAGCTGCTGTGATTAAATGATCTGCCCAGGATCACACACTTTGGTTAAATGGTGAAACCGGGATGTGGACAATTTAAGCAACTGAGCACATCTTCACAGGTTTAGTTGATATAGATATTTATTTCTAATAAGCGCTTGAAGATAATGCATTCACTACTTTCAACAGTGCCAAATGCTTTGCTGTGACACGCCCGTCTTAACTATGACAATGCTCTGAATTTAGAGCTCCCCTTTTCAAGTCTCCCCCAAATGCAACCTTTTCACAGCTCACCTGCTAGACTTATTGCAGGCCTGAATAAACATGGCTGCATTAACCCAATTCATACTAAATTACATTGGCTTGAAAAGGTTTATCGGTCTTTTGGAGCAATGTTTGTAATGGAGGCACTGGAGGAAAGGATAGGCATTGGGTGACCTGCCATACACATTGCTACGGCAAACGTGGAGACTGTGCCACTGGCCAAATGCAAAACATGAAGGTGCCTCACCAAATGTTTTGCCCAGGGCCTCACCTCACCCTATGACAGCCCTGGGGTTCTTCTTCATAGTTAGTTTCAGGTCTGGCCCTTTAGCAGTTCCGAGATCCTGTTAGTTGCCATTGTGCTTGATATCTGGTGCTCTCATCTCCGCATGTCAGGTCGGCGCCCGAAATAAGAAGCAGGGCTTTCATATGGCAGGAATCTTGGCACATGGAATTCGGGTTGTCTCTTTGGGTCAAAGGATGAGAGCATCACACCTCATCATACTCTGGTAGGGGTTGCAGTTTCTGACAAGTCCCTCTTAAAGTCCGCTCTTCAGATAATAATCTTTTTCCATAGTTCAGAACTTGTACCGATGTTTTGTAAGGTAAAGAAGCAGACCCTCCAAATTTATAGGAACAAGGGCAGTGGAGGAAACCTACTCCCCAATCGAAAAGCTGCATCCATGTGGATTCATGTTTGAATCTCATACACCAATATTACACAGGATTTAGTTGGTACTGGCAACTGGAGCTTTTGCACTGAAGTTAGGCATGATGGTAGTTACGTCTGCCTATGGCCATAGTTGTATCCCTGTCACTCATTCATAGAAACAATGTCTGACTTGGTAATGGATTTTACGAAGGGTCCTCGGTAGGACCACCCTAGGCACAAGAAGCTTAATCAGCTGCAGTCACAATAAGCCTGGCGCCAACCAGTGGAGCACAGACTGCTAGCAGACCAGGCGAACCATGCATAAATAACAGGGTTTAACCTGGCAGGTCACTGCAGATCAGATATACAATGTATGGTTCTCTGATGAAGAGAACTCTTCTTGGAAAAAGTCAGTTAAACCAGTTATAAAACAGTTTAAAATACATGGGCTGCTTAGGACAATTGATGTTAGTTTTAACACCAATTAATTCCGCTCCTAAAAGTGGGCTGAATATGCCATGATTCATTTTATAAAGCAGGAGTTATTAATATTGTTGTTACATCTGGACAGGAATTTGCCTGCTTTTTAGACACTTGTAGAATTTGGTTAAAATCTGAATGACTTCATCGCTACATCAAGCACGAATCTGACAGGCCAGAGAGGCACTGTAGTGCCAGTGTTTTTAATATTTAATATAAACATCTATTTCCAGTCCTTCTACAAAGTGGTGGCAGTTCCTGGACAAATGGTAATGTGAGACGCCAATGTAAGAGTGCAATAGCTCACTAGGACACTGGGGCCCATATTCTCATCAAGGTGTTAAGTACAGAAAAGGACGTTAAAAGGGTTAACAACCTTTTTGGTACTTAAGACCTATTCTGAAGGTGGCGCATTCTTCCGAAGTCGGAAGGAATGCTCCACTTTTGGAATACATGTAGCGGTTGCTAAAATGGGTTGGAAACCAACCTAGCAACCGCCACATTCGTAACCTGGCTTTTTTTAAGGATATTATTGTCAACAGGAAAGCGGTCTCCCACGATAGAAACTTCAAAGGGGCATGATGTATTGGTTCAAACAGAGGTCCCATGAGCTTAGGCAGGACCACGATCAGTTACCAAGCCGGTGTAGGAGTCCTCATCAGTGGGAATGTCCTGAAGAGACACTTGAGGAACTCCTTGACAAGCCTGTGCGACCACAGGGCAAGCTTGTCTGGAGCCCATGTGTACTAGGATTTGGCAGCCAGATGAACCTTGATGGAGGCATGGGCAAGGCTAGCTATAGCCAGTATGAGTAGCTGCAGAGCTGTTATGTGTTACGGCGTGATCTTCTGTGCCTGGCCCCACACTGTAGTGCTTCCACTTGTGCCTGTAGCAAGACAACATAGAGGGAACCCTGGCCTTGGCCAGGATCTTCTTGCATTTCAATAGCATGGAGTAGTGGCCAAATTCTAGGGCTGCAGGAGCCAGGCCATGAGGCTCAGTGACGCCGGGTCGTGGTGCAGGAATGATGCTCCTTCTCTGGAGAGGTCGGGAAGTGGAGGCAGCTGGATGGCGGGAACCACAGGCAGATGGAGAAGGTCTGTGTACCAGATCTGCCTCCACCACAACGGTGCGATGAGGATCATCCTGCAGTAGCAACGTCCGATTGTGTTGATCACAAAACAATAGTGGAATCTGTGGTAAGGTGTACAAGAAGAGCCCCTTCCAGGGAATGAGAAGGCATCCCCTAGACTCTATGGCTAATGATATCTCCTGGCAAACCTCCAGCACTTTGGCAGCTGTCGCAAAGAGGTCAATCTAAGGAAGACCCTACTTACTGAAGAGGTGTGACACCTCCGCTGTTGAAGCTCCCACTCGTGACAGGACTGCAGGTCCCTGCTGAGCGAGTCCACAATGATGATCTTGACACCTGCTACGCGAAAGGGAACATGTCTTGAAGAATGGCCCAGCACAACAGGTTATGGGCTTGTAGGGAGAGAGCACGGGGAGCACGCCCCACCATGCTTCCTGATGTAAAACATGGTGGCGGTGTTGCCCGTGAACACCCGCACCAGTTTCCCCTTAGCGGAGCTTGGAATGACCCGAGGGCCCAGAAGACAGCCGTAGTTCCAGGACATTGATGTGCAACTCCTTTTCCTATGGGAGCCAGAGGCCTCTGGCATGAGAATGTCCTGTGTGGCTCCCCAACCCTCCAGAGAGGCATCAGCAGTGACTGTAGCCTGGTATAGACGGACCTGGAAGGGGGCGCCTTGATTGAGGTGTGGCCGAAACCGACCACCACTGAAGAGTTTTACAGAATGCCTGATTGAGTGCGATCTTGTCTGTCCATGTGCCTGTGACCTGCTGTCCCCTAGCATCTAGTAATTCCTGAAGGGGCCGCATTTGGAGCCTGCAAAAGGGAACCAGATGGATGCATGAGGACATTATGCGCAACAGGGATTTGATGGAGCGAACTATTGCAATGGACACTGCTGACAGCCGCTGAACCTTCTCCAGTATGGTTTTCACGCTCTCCTCCGAGAGAGTCACCAGGCACAAGATTGTGTTGAGCCGGGCACCCAGGAACAGAGAGTCCTGAGATGGCACCACACAGGACTTCAGATAATTGATGGAGAATCCAATCGAAGTCAGAAAGGTGTATGGTCTCTGCCGTGTGCTGGGTTGCAAGCACATGGGAGCGGGACCAAATGAGCCAATCGTCCAGGTAAGGGTAGACGTGGATTTCTTGGCAGCATAGATGTGCTGCTACCAGAGCCAAGCATTTTGTGAATACCCTCAGGCTGTAAGGAAGGGCCTTGAATTGGTAATGCCGCACCTGACGATGGGGGTAGTGTATCCGTTGGAGGGTCTGGAGATCCTTCCCTCAAGGGAATGAAAGGACAATCTTCTCTACTGCAGGGTCCCCAGAGAGCATGCCATCTCTGTGTCGGTTTAGAATGCCTGGAGAGTGCCATCCACTGCCTTTCCAAATAGGTTGTCTCCATCAAACAGCATGTCGCCGACCTTGGTCTGCACATTTGAGCAGAAATTCGTGGCCTTCAGCCAACCTTGGCGCCAGAGAGCCACAACATTCCCTGGCGGAACCCCGAGTCTATTATGCTGAGCACGACCATGATGACGTGGTCTGAAGCTAATTCTCCTTCCTGTAATAGGGAGAAAGTACAGGATGGGCCCCAGCTTGTACCACAGCTCCCTGTCGTACCTTGACAGGTTGGCCAGGGCATTGGTGGCCTTGAAGGTGGAGGCTGCTGTGGTAATGATGCATTTGCCAGCTGCATCCAGCATCTTGCCTTCCTGGTCAGGAGGCACCATGGAAGTCTAGGAGGGGTTTGATAACCTCTTCCTGGCGGCGGTCGACACCACAGAGTCTGGAGAGGGTGGAGATCTGAGACACTTGGGGGCCGAATCCGGGACCCAGAACCTCTTCTCCAGCCTGTCACGTTTCGATGTCATGGTATTAACAGCCTTCATGACTGGCAGTCCATCTTCCCAAATGTCATCTAGCAAACCGACTGACATGATGGTCTTCTTTGTGGACTCTTGCCGTTCCTTCTTCTCTTCTGGCACCAAATTGAACAGCTTGGCCGCCTTTGAGATGGAGTGGAAGGAGCCAATTTCGTCCAGGGGTGAAGCCCTGACCGGCTTGTTAACATCCTGTGGTCCCCCAACTGTGGGAACATAGTCATACTCATCTGTGTGAATTCAGGTGGTGTCAGTGTTTGTGCCAGTATCTGTGTGAACGGATGCCTCTGCCACATGGGTTGGGCCCCCAGCACTTGGACGACTCTTGGCCGGACCAGGCACAGGAGCAGCAGGCAGCTGCTGCTGAATCTCCGCCACCAATGTATACAAGGTGGTTAAAATGTCCAGGGAAATGTACCAAGGTGCAGGAGCTGGTGGTACAGCCAGAGCAGGAGTTGGGCTCAAGCTCCTTGGAGGGCTAGACGGCTGGTAAGGCTGATGGGACAGTGATCCCTCATGAGGCATGGTTCCTTGGCCCCCTTCCTGGTCAGAGTAAAAATCTTCAGGCAGATCCTCCTCAGAACTGGTGTAGATATGTGATCTCCTGGGGGACTCGCATATCTCACACCCACAGAGCAAACCACAGCCAAGGAGCAGAGGTTCTGAGAAAATATCCATCTACCACCCAACAAGACCACTCAGATCAAGCAACTACATTCTCTTAGAACTAAAACCATACAGAAAAAGAAAACGGAGGATCATCTTCCTCTCACCTGGCAGCAACAACCTGGAATGACCTACCAAAAACCATATGCAACACACAGGATCACCTGGAATTCAGGAAACTACTCAAAACCTGGCTCTTTGCTCCAGTCACAGGAGGAAATAACTAAGAAACAGAGCTAGCGGGAAACTAGAATCCCAGAGAGGAAACCGGACACCCGCCCCCCCCCCAAAGTCAATATTCCCTAACCAGAAGGCATGAGCGGGAACAGATGCCCCGATCACCCATGTCTACCATGTACACCAGTTTACCCATGACCCTGACTTAATCTTCCCTAACCAAAAGGCGGGGGGGGACACCATGACCACCCATGTTCACATACTGCTAAGCCACAGAGTAAACATAGGCAGATAATCAGATAATGACCCCACATAGGATGGGCAGGGAGGGACCAGAACCCCCTAACCTAAACATCGCCAACCCAGGGCAGGGGAAACACACCTGCATCATCCACGTACAAACACCACTAGAGTAAAAAAGAGGAAAATTGGCACTCAACACGCCTGCCAACTATGAGGACAAACTACAATACTGAGCACACAGGATAATCATAGATGCTGAGCACAGAATGGCAAAGACAAAGCGGTAAGGAAATCCTGCTAACCCAACTCTAAAACCTCAATGTTCTGCCTACACCCCATAGAAACACACAACCACCTCTCGGCACAGCAATACGCACACACTCGCCACTTTCTTTTAAAAAAAAAATAGGTTTATTTTAAACCAAGGCAGGACAATTTACAAACAACATTGCATAAGGATTTTACACCTTTTGGCAGTTCTCTTTAGCTTATATTCTCCCTCTCCCCCCCACCCCGGTCCCCAGACTCCCTCTGCTCCTGCACCTCATGGGACTGTCCGCCTCCCCCGCCCCTCAGGCGGGCTCCTTATACCTCAGAGCCCATCGAGTGTTGAGCGGTTTGAATGTTAAGGCAGGGAATTGCTGGTCATAGTCCAGGACTGGGGCGCAGACTTATGGAAACGATGCAGGACTCCCGCCCTTGCCGCAGTCACTTTTTCCGCGATCAGGATGTCCCAAAGTTTGACCCACCAGAGGCCATGCATGGGCCATCCGGGGACTTCAAAAAGTGGGCTAGCACAATTTTGCCAGCCAAGAGGCATTGCGTTACTAGTTTCGCTCTGTTTCCGGAGCAGGGGTATACCCCGGGGGTTGGGACCCCCAGAAGGACCGTTTCGGGTTCCAGAGGGGAGTGTCATCCCAGTAATTTGTATGATCGTCGTCAGGCACTGTTCCCAGAATTGCTGGATATTTGGGCAAGCCCACCACATGTGGAAAAAAGAGCCAGGCTGGGAGCATCCTCTCCAGCAGGAAGGGTCTACCCGTGGGTTCATGTGGTGTAGTCTGATGGGGGTAGTACCATTGCAGCATGAGCTTGTATGCACACTCTTTGTTGGTCACACAGGTAGATGAGGAGTGGGTACGTGACCAGATGTCCACCCAGGACTGGTCGTCAATTGGGTGACCCTGGTCGGCCTCCCATTGGGCCATGCATCGCATTCTTGCACTTAGGAAGTCCCCCAGGAAGCGGCTGTACATGACTGAGATCCTGCTCCGGGATGGAAGGTCCTTCAGCATCAGTTCAAGGGGGGGATAGGGGGCGGGTGGCAGCCCGGAGGGTCTGCGGTTGCAAGCACCAGTGCCGGAGTTGGCAGTACGTAAATCTGTCCCTTTCCTGTAGTTGGAACACCTCCTTACATTGTTCAAAGCTGCAGGGTGTGTTCCCGGCATATAGCTGTTCCAGGGTCTCGAGGCCACCGTCGATCCAGTTCTGGAAGTTTCGGCTTACTCCCCTTGGGATTCCTTTTTGTTTCAGGGCCCAGTCCCATGAGTTTAGCGTGTTTTTGGTAGTTAGCAGAAGAGTCTTCCAGTGTTCTCTCAGCGAGGAATGGATATGTGGGAAGAATTGCAGGGGAAGCGGTAGTTGAGCTTGCTCCAGTTCCACCATCTAGGGCAGTCTGTGATGATCTGCCAAGCATGGATATGTGCTAGCTGTGCTGATGCCCTATAGGCCCGGAGATCGGGGAGCCCCAGCCCCCCCAGTCTAGAGTTGCCAAGCAGAGTTTTGTGGGGGATTCTGGCTTTCTTGCCTCTCCATATGAACTTCAGCATTTTCTTCTGCAGATCCTGGAGAGCCGGATTTGGGATGCGAGGGAGGAGCAGGCGTAGAAGAAAAGCGTAAGCAGGTTCATTTTTGCAGCTGTGATCCGTCCCATTAATGAGATTTCCTGAGTGGACCAGCGCTTCAGGTCTCCCTCCAGTTCTCTGAATAATCTGGGGAAATTTGCCTGGTATCTGTCTCTTGGGTTTGCTGCGATATGGACTCCCAAGTAGGGGATAGCTTGTCTCTTCCATATGATCGGGCATAGCCTGGTTAGTGCCTCTTGTTCCTCCCGGTGGAGGCCAATGACCAGGCCCACTGACTTAGAAAAGTTGACGGCAAAGCCGGTGACCCTTCCGAAGTTAGCCATTTCCGCCAGGGCATGTTTAGCTGAGGAGTTGGGATCTGAGAGCGTCAGAAGAACGTTGTCGGCGTATAATGCAATTTTGTGTTGAGATGGACCTACTTGGGGCCCCCTGATGAACTTGTTCCGTCTAACCCTTTGGGCGAAAGGCTCCATTGTTAGTGCGAAGAGAAGAGG
Source organism: Ambystoma mexicanum (assembly GCF_040938575.1). Taxonomy (NCBI): domain Eukaryota; kingdom Metazoa; phylum Chordata; class Amphibia; order Caudata; family Ambystomatidae; genus Ambystoma; species Ambystoma mexicanum. The sequence goes on along the minus strand of NC_090927.1, from coordinate 677,170,341 downwards.
TGATAGTGGGAAGCCCTGTCTTGTCCCACAGGTCATGGGAATTGTGGTTGATAAGGAGCCCAAGGAGGGTCTTGGGGGGATGTATAGTTGGCCATTACCATAGATTGAAAGGTTGGACCAAAGCCAAAGGCCTCCAGGGTGAGCTTCATGAATGACCAGCCTACCCTGTCCAATGCTTTGGTAGCATCTAGGGCCATCAGTGCAAGTCCCTTGGCGTTTCGGTGGGCGATGTCCACCAGGTTCAGGGTTCTCCTGCCGCTCTGTTCAGGATAAAGCCGGTTTGGTTGGGGTGAATTAAAGTCGGAAGGATGTGCGCCAACCGGTTCGCCAGGATCTTGGAATAAAGGTTAGCGTCTATGTTCAACAGGGCAACTGGCCTGTATGAAGCCGGGTCTCTCGGGTCCTTCCCTGGCTTAGGGAGGAGGATTGTTGTAGACTCCTGCATTGAGGGGGTCACCGAGCCAGATTCCTTAAATGAGTTGAAGAGTGTTACCATAGGGGGGGGGATCAGTTGGGATTTGAATACTTTGTAAAATCTCGGGGAGAAGCCATGTTTTGAGGGCTTTAATAGCTTTGTCGACCTCCTCGTCCGTGATCGGGGCTTCTAGGGTCTCTCTCGTTGCAGCGGGCAAGCGTGGCAGGGATGCCCCCCGTAGGTATTCCTCCTGTTTGGACCGGTCCCGTGAAGGTGCAGTTATTACTTGGGTTAGGTGGTCCACTGCCAGCCGTTGTTTCTCTGATTCAGAGTAGTGCATCCTCCCTTGTGGGTCGCGGAGCCCCATGATGGTGTTGGTTCGTCTTGTTTTGGCCAGTTTGGCTACTAGTAGCTTGTTAGCTTTGTTGTTCTTAACATAGTAGAATTGCCTAGTCTTGGCCATTAGATGCGCAGTGTGCTCGGGGTAGTGGACTCTAGTTTCTTTCTGGCTATGCGGACGGTTCGTTGAGTCCTGGGGGACCACCCCTTCTTTTTTCTGGGCCTCCTCTGTTGTTTGTAGTTCCTCTTCGAGGGCTTGCCGGCTTTGACGCCGGTTCCTGTGGAATGCCACCCCTTGCGCTATCAGGGCTCCCCTGATCACTGCTTTCATTGCATCCCAGTTATTTGCAGGGGAAGTGTCAGTGGCAGGGTTTTCCTTGAGGACATTTTTAATCGTGGTTACGATCCTGTCCCTAACCAGCATGTCATTGAGGATCGGGTCGTAGAGAGACCATCTGCATGTGGGGTTGGCTCTGGGGTCCTGGGTTCGGAGCTCCATGACTATTGGTGCATGGTCCTATAGAATTATTGGGCTGATGGAGACTTCGTTGGCATAAGTGACGGTTTGGGGCGAAGTTAGAAGGAGGTCGATCCTCGAGAAGGTTTGATGCACATGGGAGAAAAAGGAGAAGTCCCTCTCGGTAGGGCGGAGCACCCACCACGAGTCTACCACCTCTAGGGTTCTGAACAGGCGTAAGAGGCTAAGGGCTTGCGCGAAATCCCCGGGGAGGGGGGGTGGGATTTATCTTTGGTGGGGTCTGGCACTTCATTGAAGTCCCCCCCCCCCATTATTGTCTGGCCTTCCGTGAAGCCCGAGAGGGCAGCGCCCAGGGAATCATAGAAGCTTGCTTGTCCCGAGTTGGGCGCGTAAACTGAGACAAAGGTGTATAGATCTCCCAGTAAGAGGCATTTGACTGCCACGAAGCATCCCTCTGGGCACGATATTGAGTCCAAGATCTGGGGATTTAGGTCTTTCCTAAAGAGGATCACCGTGCCCCCCTTCTTGGATCCTCCTGAGGTGAGGAATTGATGTGGGTATAGACGGGATCGTAGGCGCCCAAAGTCTGCTGTGAGGAGGTGAGTTTCTTGGAGCATTGCCACCCCGGCTCCTTCATCTTGTAGTTTCTGTAAGAGCGATGTGCGTTTAGCTGGGGATTTCAGCCCGTTAACATTTAGCAAAAGGCACTGTAGTGTCTGAAGTTCTCGGGCCGGAGACCCCGCTGTGTTGAGTTCCGGTGGGAGGGTGCCAGGGGAGGGATAGTCAGTCGCCATCATAGGTGAAGGTTAAGAATGAGTTGTCCCGCTCTCAGGGTTTTAACAGGAGCCCCCAACGGGAGGCCAACTTTTTAACTAGCGGGGAGGTGGAACGTACCTTGGAATGGGCATGGGCCGTGGGTGAAGCCCGCCGTGTTGAGCAGTAATAATCTTCGGCTGCGTCGGAAGAAGCAAATTGTTGTAAAGGAAGGCAGGGCACCTAGACCGACTGTGCAGCACTGGTTCCTGTTGTATGGCCTGAGTGCCATTTACCACCTCCTGTTTCGGGAAGCTCTCGACCATGAGGAACGTCTAGGCTGTGGGGCGGGGGTGGATTCTCTCCTGTTCCCTGTCGCTTCTGAGACCGCCGGGGCAGCCTCTATGGGGGAGGATGAGTGCATAATCTTGCCAGCATCCTCCAGATGGCTAATCCTCCGCAGAGTACCGTTGTATGAGAATTGCAGGGCTGTTGGGAAAAGCCATCTATACCGGACCCGACGTTCTTGAAGGAAGAGGGCTAAGGGTCAGAGTGCTTTCCTCCTCTGAAGAGTTAGGAGCGAGAGATCTTGGTAGATCTGGAGAGCCCAGAAAAATGAGCTCATCTTTTGAGCGGCTGACGGTGGAGATGGCCTCTTTCGTGGAGAAAAAATGGACCCTAGTGATGACATCTGGAGGGAGGTCTGATTCCACTCCCCGACGCGGGCGCATTCTGTGGGTGCGGTCTAGCAATAATAGGGATTTGTCCAGATCTGGAAGGAGGGCTTGGAAAAAGTCCCCCACATATTTTGCAAGTTGTTTGTCCGGGACCGGGTAAGGGATACTTTGGATCCGAAGGTTGTTGCGGTGGGCCCTATTTTCCAAGTCCTCTTGTTTGAACTCCAGGATTTCGCACTTGTCTAGAAGGGCTCTGACTGTTTGTTGGATTTCGCCCAGCGTTGTTGCTTGGTCCTGAGAGCGATCTTCAACCTCCCCTAGCCGCTGTTCCATCTCAGTTACTCTTTTGTCGGTTTGTTCCAGTTTGGTGGAGAACTCTGTCATGCAGGACCTGAATTCAGCCTTAATGTCTGCCATGAATGCTAGGTCGCCTCTGGTGGCTGGGGGGGGTCGCCCTCCTTTTGATGGTCTTGCGAGGTGGGTCCGGCAAGGTCAGGTTTTTTTCCCCCAGCCTGGAGCTGTAAGCATGGTGGCTATGTCCACGTTTTTGCTCGCTTTTGTTTGGACATGGTGCCAGATGTGGGGTGGATGCTATGTTAGGATGGCAAGTTTGCGTTCTGCCTTGGAGGCGGCTTTGGGCTGCGGTGCATTGGTTCTGGAGTCCGATAGCGCGGGTCTCTCAGGGGTCAGAGATAGAGTTGAGTGAGGAGGGGGTGGGCCGGGGCACCCCAGGAAGTGAGGGTACGAGGGAAGCGTTGGTTCTCAGGAACTAGCCGTGGAGCCCCAACCGCCTTGGCTAATGGTCGTGAGCTCCGCTAATGGCCTGGAGGGCCTGAAGGGCTAGGGCCACCGCATGGTGGCTCTGATTGCGTTTGGCGCAGGGTGGCTGTGGGTTTGGTCCATCAGGAGAGTGTTGCAGGGTCCCCACTGTCCCCCAGAGGGAGTCACTCAAGGGTGAGGTGATGGCGGCGTGGGGCCCCCAAATCCGGTGGGGGGGGGCAGATTCTCCACTTCTTCATTTGGGGATGAGGCACCAGCTGGGAGGGTGGGCCTAGGCGCCTCCGGGGCCAGAGGCGCAGGCCTTGTATTCAGCCCGCACCCACTGGATCAGCGGAGAGAGGGAGAGCTGCAGTACTTCTGCTCCTCCAGTCAGGGGAGAGGAGCCAGGATGGAGGTGGGCCGGAGTGCCCCCGGAATTGGGCCTGCAGGTTGTGCGGCGGGCAGCGCCCTCCAGCGCAAAGCGGGTTGTAGTAGAGCACGGGAGGAGGAAGGAGGGAAGGGGGGGGGAGCTAGAGGGAGCAGGTATCACTGCCTGTAGCTCGACCGCCGGGGAGAGGTCTGAGATCCCCACCGGCGGGGGCTCAGGCAAGAAGTGCTTCGGCCCCCACCTCCCAGTAGGACCCACCCGGCTGAGTGTTGTCCTCTCAAGCGGGGCCGCGCCACCTCCCATGCCGGTGTTGGAGCCCGAGCTTGATCTTCGCTCCGGAAGGAGCCGCACCCCGAGGGGGCCAGAGGTCCGGCTGGGAGGAAGCGTGGGGGCCTCCCCAGCCCAGAGGGGCACCTCGGGCCCCGTCAAACACCACGCTTGAGGCCAGGGTTGCCGCCGGAGCAGCGCAGAGTGGAGCGCGGGCACCTCCCCCTCAGTGCCGGCGCTGAGCAGTCGCTGCATGCTCTTCAGGGGCCGCGGGTCACCGGATCGGGAACGCTGAAGCTGGGCGGCAGTCTTGGGGTCATCAAGTGCTGGGGCCGCCCCAAGCACCCTCAGCGCCGTCCTTGGATTCGAGAGACGATGGCGCCCGCCATCTTGGATTTTCATGGGCGTCCGGAGATGCGGGAGGCCGGCGGTGTAGCCGGGTCCTGGAGGAGCGTTGTGCTCCCATCTTTGGCCCTCTGGTGCCCCAGGAGTTCCGACGGCCCTGGATGTTATTGGGGCCCGGCAGGATTGCGGGAAGCCGCATCTTTTTGCTGTCACGGCGGGCTTCATACAGCTGGCATCAGCGGAGCAGCCACATTGATGGCGCTCCAAGCCGCGCCCCACTCACCACTTTCTAACAACAGACCAACAACACATACCCTTGCACAACAGCACATGGGATTTCGCACCGACCCAAATCTGCACTTAAGCTCAGCGAAAGGTGCAAACCGAACTGAAGCCGCCAACAGACCATCACAATCTCTCACTATCCTATTCCCACTACACCCTACTAATCCCCCTCAACCCGCAACTTCTTCACTCTCCTTTTCAGATCCACCAGAACGCCTGGGGACCATTCCGGAAGTGACGGTGCACGGTACAAAAACCTTTAACATTAGCTCCAAAGGAGCTAGAGGAAAAGCCTGGGAAGGATAAACAGCTGGTGGTAATTCTCTAACCCGGTCCGAGTCTCTCAGGAAGGAGGCTATGACAGGAGCTTGCGGAGTAGGAATAGGTGCAGCCATCGTTGGGATCATGGTTGGGGCTGACAAAGGGGGTCTAGGAGGCATAGAGTCCCCGGGCAAGGAGGTTGTTGTGAAGATGACGGTCGTTGACAAACTCTTTGTTGCTGAAGGAAGACTAGTTTTCCGCGATGTGGTCAATGATGGAGCGCTCGCCGCTGAAGTGGCCGTTGACGGGGGGGATGGTCTTGGTCGTCGAGGAGGAGGTGGTCCTGGTGGATGAGGCTGTGATCAACAGCGGGGCAGCAGACGGGTCCTTTGAAGATGCGCTGTTTGACGACTTATGCTTGGACAATGTCAGCGACTTACTCACAGACGGTGGCAACCAACATGTCGGCAGGCTAACAGTAGACAGTGACAGGGGCAGACACCTATCAGAACCTGGTCCCGTTCCCGTAGAGATAGCTTATGAGGATGACAATGGTTTGATTTTGCCTTCGTTTGGATCTTCACAGAGGAAGCATCCTCAAAGGACCTCAACCTCTTCTTAAAAAAAGGGATTATGCCCAGAGGACCTGCCGGCACTGGAGGTGGCCTTGTCAGAGGATTTCCCTGCCTCTATCAATGTCAGCAACCTCTGGTGGCAATCCCTTTTGGTCTTTGATGACGAATGGAAGATGTTGCATTCATTTGGGTCGTGGTCAGGTCAAAGACAAAGGAACTTGAGGTGCCGTTCCTCAATGAAGTGCTCACAAGCCCTGAAGAAGCTCTTCTTCGTAGCCTCAGCCATGGATGAGGTGTCGATAAGTGGGCCCAAGCCTAGGCCTGTTGGTGCTACAGGCTGAAGATCCAACGATAGATAGAAGATCTTTGCCGACAATGGGTCCTGCTGCTGGTAGTCACCGCGGGACACTAAACAAAGAAGAGATGAAAGATCTCTAGTGAAAAATGCGAAAAACAGCAGAAAAGGTATGAGTTTCGAGGAACGAAGTACCAAGACCCCCTAACTCGAAACATGCAGTAAAATCTGAGACTGGCCACCAGGGGTGGAGCTTAGGCGGACGAGTGTCATTGGCTGGGGGCAGTATGATATGATACATTTATATGACCCAGTATGACCCAAAGAACACTGGGTATAGATGAGATGAGCATTTTAAAGTTTAAAGCTAAGCTGCTTTCTTTATACCGAGGATTCGTAGCCTGACAGGGACTATTTACAAACATGTGAATCCATGCAAGACAAAATACTGGAGAATTTTTGGTTCCATTTCTGTATCTGCTATCCATTAAAAATTGTGCTTTTTTGTTGCAAGGTACAAAAACATTTTATACACCAGATTTGATATAACATATCTAAGACTATATATCCAAACACAACTTGGAGGTTCTTGATACCACAGATTTCTTGAATTTCAGTCCACTAAAAATGGGGTAAGCATGAAATCATTTTGTATGCATATAGGCTACTCAGTATATCAAGTCAGTTTCAACGATTCCTAAAATACTAAATGAAATAGATTTGTTGGACCTATTGTCTGCAACAAAAAAAAACTGAATTAGAATATGTCTGAGAGGACGCTCATTTTCCAAGACTTCCATTAATTACAACCAACCTAGTTTTGGAGCTATCATACAAAATATTAAGTTATTGATATACCAAAGTACTTGTCTGACCTTTTTCACCCAGATGCAAACAAAGCAATGAAAGAAACTGGACAAGCAAATGGCAAAGAGGCTGCAGTTGGTATTAAATATATGTAATGAAGACATCTATATGCTCCACATTTGTATATGTTAGCAATAACCTTTCAACAGTATTTGCAAGGCATTATCAGAATATAATTACTAATCAGAACATTTCTTTGGAGACACAATAAGGCAGGCCACATTTCTATTAAAAATGAAGGTTTGAAATTCTATAGGTTGATCTGGTTATCGGTCATTAAGTTATCAAAAAGCTAAAATACTATCTAAAGATGGCTTGGTCTACCAAACGAAAAGCAAAGAAAAAAACTGGATGCATAATAAGCAAGCAACTCTTGGTGACAAACTGAGTTTGCACAAATTATATGTACGCCAAAACGGAAGTACACAATTAGAACATCAAAGCTCCAATACAATTCTGCAATACATCATTGGAAACATAAAAGAAGGACAGCAGCTTACTCGTTGGGAAGCTGGACGAAACCTATCATTTTTCAGGAGAACACCACTAATTCATCAAACAATCATATGAGGGAGTTTGAAAACCCAAGGAAGGAAATGTTTCTAACAAATTAAAGGTTCTTCTTAACTATTTTATATCAGCAAGAAAGAAAGAAAATAAACAAAAAATACTACCAAATAGTTTGTACATCGCCACAAGCTTGTATTCAGCTATTACAACACCCTACAACACAATCAGTCTATTGTATTCAAACTAGGGCTTTGGATATCTTTAATGTGTGAAAGGACCACCAACCTCTTGGGTATGCCATTTCTCTGTCCTCGGACGTCAGCCTTTTGGCAGTAGAGCTTTGATACTTTTTCACTTTTCTACCATTGCTGAATGGAATTACTGTATGCATTTCTTTTAGTTTTTGAGGAGCACAAAAAGCTTGGGGTAATGGCTGTAGGTCAATAGTATTTTCCTTCCAAGGCCGTGCTATTTGCCAGTTTATGAATTGCTCCTTGATGCTAGGACAAGGATCCAACTGCGATTGGTATAATAAACTCTGGGAGGCCTTTTATGCTGAACACACATGTTGTCTATGGTGGCGCAGGTGGGGTCCGTCAATCGGATGTGGAGACTGGTAAAGAACCCCTTGTTTGTGTTGCACTTGGGTATGAATTGTATGTCTAACAAAACGGCCATGTTAGGTGGTTGTAACGGCTTGATGGTTCGTGCACAACAGTAAAAATAAGCACATAAGAAAATGAAAAAAATATACATTTCAACGTCAGTATAAGAGGCACAGATTAGCAGAAAATTGCTAAATATGGAACGATCTTTGATTGGATCTTAAACCTCTACATCCCTGATTCAAGTTTTCAACCTAATTATAATAAAAAAACTCTATAATTTGAATTAAAACTTTAAGCATAACACAAAGAATGTTTCACTACAGCACATTACTAATCTGTTGCCAAATTGGCGCTGTAATTACAGGGATGTGAACAATAGTGAAGACTAAGCTCACACCGAGCTGCCTAGTCTTAAAATGGTAAGTGTGACTCTGTAACATGTCTCAAGAGATTGCTGTTCAGAAACATGTAAGCAGTTCAATGAAGTCACAATACTTAATTATACATCTGAAAACGCAGGCTTAAATATTCTAACAGTACAAACATGCATTCATGTGATTTTGAGACCAGACAATACACGAAAAACATCATGTAAAATGGCATTTAAAACAGGACAACTCTCTTTCTTTATCGAGTGTTTGCAATGACTTACTCGTTTAAGTGCTGAAATCTTTCTTGCCAATTTGCAGCTCTTGTAACATTTCCGATTTTATCCATCAATTTAATTCCAAAAAACTCCAACATCATTTTGTATGCCAATAGAAACTTTTTAATTGCTTCTTTGGTTTTTTTGAATTCCTAAATAAGAAAACATGACTTTTGAAAACAGACTACATCTAATTGCCAGGCTTTATTTTACAAATTAAATGGTTGAGGGGAAACAGAAATTGAAGGTAAGTATAAGCGCAATTATATTGTCTGTTTTTAGAATTATTTACACACACACACACCTTGAACATGGCCTTCACTAAACTTCTCTACATATGAACATATCCCCCATGGTGTGCTTGAGTTCCCGGTACATTTTCAAAAATGTTTACATACACTTTTCAAACATGCACTTTGAAAGGATCACCTGCATACATTACAACGCACAATAAGGATATCACAGTTAAACCATACTTTGAGGTAAAAAAATATGTATAAATGAGATTTGTAATATAGTAACAGTTATACCTGGAGCCTAGAGACAAGTTACATGTAGCGAACCATAGTAAAGCGGAAACTGATGTTTGGCGTATCTGAATGCACTCACAATCTTTAACTCCATTTCCAACGTTCCCTTCATTGATCAGCTCCTGGAGAAAGTAGCAGTGCAACAACTCTTGAAATACTCAGGATTCCAAGACAGTTTGCATTGAATCCAAGTTAGTTTCTAGCGATCCTACAGTCCAGAAAATACCCTGCTCCATGTGAAGGATGAGTTTTGGTCCCAGTCATTTTTTGTTTTTTGTTTGACCTCTTGGCAGCTTTTGGCACTGTACACCACACAATCCTATTGCAGATATTAAGCCCTCATTTGGCATCAAAGGCGCAGCTCTGAAATGGATCACCCCCTTCCTTCAAGAGAGGGGAGCAGTTTGCAGATCTGGTCTTTTCTATTCTCAAAGCTTCTGATATGGCGTCCCTCAAGGCACAATCATGTCCACCTGGCTGTTCGACATTATGTGAAAACACTGGTGTAGATCTGGAATTTTTCTCTACTCACTATCTGATGTATGTTGACCATACTTAAAATTGTCTTTGAAACGCCAAACCTTGGCGAACATGCCAAGAATATCTTTGTCTAGTGACTTACAGGACGGTAATAGCACTGGCGGTAATAGCACCGAAAATGGGCAGAGCTGGAGGTAAATCTCCAGCTTTCCGCCCAAACTCAGGATTGGCCAGAGCGGTAATGCAGTGGTAATGGCGTTACCGTCGTATTTTTACTGCTCTGCCCAACCCCTGATGAGGCCCATACGCTCTACACCCAAGTGAAATGTGTTATGGATTTAATAATCAGTTAGCGACTAACAGAGAACTGCTTATTTATGTCAGGTTCGCTGGCCTGGTGGTACCCTTTGTTATTATTTCCCCACGGCCTCCCCCTGGCATTATGGGGTTCCTTCAGTACTTTTCTGGTGACAAACGCCTCAGGATTCAAAGGGGCCTCTGGGGCATGCCGTTTCTGTGAACAATACCAAGATACGTTATGATATGTTGTCACATTAGAAAGCTTGTTTACCTGGGGTATCCTGCGTGGTGCAAAACAAATCCTGTGTATACCACAAACAATTGCTCCTGTTGTACATAAACCATTTGTACAGGTTTCTCATTCCATAGAGAATGTCAAATCTTTTTTGAAATCCCAATATCAACATCAATCCATCTGATACATGACAAAGTATTTTATTTCATTTTTATTAAACCAGGATATATTTAATTTATGTAATTGTTTTGATATAAGAATTATATACAATAAATACAAATAACAAATATTTACAAGTGATCACATTGAAACAGATAGTCATCACAATTGGGGGATACAAAAAGATCTGTTCAAGTTAATCTAAGAATTATACACATGTAGAACTATACACATCACAATTCCAGAACCACTTGTTATTCCTGGTCTGTACAACTGTGAAGTTAAATCAGTGTGGACCTAGACAGAGCCAGGTTTGAAGGTTTATAGGTCGAGACAAATCTTGTTACTGGTCTAAAACATGATTATGATCCTATTTCATGGACTGAGATTAATCTGTGTTGAACTCAACAGGGACAGCTTTGTTGCACGTTTAAGTGTATTTTAATGTTAACACCTTCCTGAAAACTGTTCCCGGTATGTACTGAACAAATTTACACATTACGAAAACCACATGAATTTAGCTATCTTTCTTCTGTTTCCCACTAAAATTGGGACCTTGTCAAGGGGGGATGGGAACTCATCTCTGACTGGGGTGGGAGGCCTATTGGGGAGGAATTCAGGGAGGGTCCTACTTCAGAGGTGTCCCTTCCCCATATGCCAGCGTACATATGAGCAGTACCAATTTGCAACAGCACATTCCTTTGAATTCAGGTGTTGGCCAAGTCTTATCCCCATTTTCTAGAGAAACATCAGACACTGGAGAAGGCCACCCTTAAGACAGAGAATCCTCAATGCCCCAAGCAAAGCACTCCCAACTTTGAAAGAGAGCTAACGGGAAGAAAGCGGGAGACCGCGCTCACCAGTCAAACTTTTTTGAGTGGCAAAAAAACAGCAAAGTGGGAGGGGAAGCAACAGAAGCAGGAGCCAGAGTTCCTACGCATCAGTGACCAGCAGCACACACTGCATGCCAGCCTCACGCCGCCCGGTAATGATACCACTTTGGCTTCTCTAGCCCACCAGGGAAATGAAACAAAATCAACCCATCTAGACACTGGACTTACCTTAGGGGTTGTACAAACCAAAGATATTGTTCTGTGGCGGCCCCTCACGCAAAATACGTGTGTCTTGGTTATTTATAACTTAAAGCACTATACGAAAACCTTATTGTTTGTAAAACTTCCTGGGCAGGTAAGACTGTGCTGGATTGGCCAGGGACAGCAGACCAACGAGAGGATAGGCAGGGGATTAAAAGAAACCCCAGGTAGTAAGAAGTTGTGGGCTGTTTGGGTGAGGACAGAGGAGGAGTAGGTGGCAGACCAAGAGACTAGCAGGAGGAAGGATGGTGGAGTGGATTGTAGAGGTGAATTTGGAGCAAGTGAGGCATTGGTTAGTAAGTGCAAATGGTACTGTATCTGTGCATGAAACACTGGCGAGTAGGATTACAAAAAGGGAGTGAATGTAAAGTGCTTGTGTGAGTGAAAGGAGAGTATATGAGTAAACGGTTGGGTGAATAAGAAGTAGTAGCAGCAGCATGTAGGAGAGGGTAGTAGTATGGAGAAATGAATAGTAGAGTGAAGGAGGGATTAGTAGAGTGAAGGAGGGAGTAGTAGAGTAAAGGAGGGAGTAGTAGAGTAAAGGAGGGAGCAGAAATGTAAGGAATGGAGTAATAACATCCAAGAGTGGAGGCAAGGCTTATAAGGCATGAAATACATCAGGGGGACAGAGAAAAGAAGACTCTGGGGGTGGGCGGGGTGTAGTGGAGGCAGGTGGATTTGGAAGGAGGAGAGTACTAAAAGGGAACCCTCAGAAAATAATAGGGAGAGGAGTATGTGGGTGCAACCCAGTATCCCGCTTTAGTCAACCACTGGCTAGAGTAGGGTCAGTCTAGGAAGTCCCTGAGGGAGGTTAGACATAGTGCTTTTAGGTTTACACCTTTAGCAGAAGTCAGAATTTAGACAGCAGGGGTCAATATTCTGGGTATACTAACCTGGGGAGTAGGGACGCCTGGGCTAGGGAGGATTGTTGGTTTTTACACCAGTGAGCGAGAGACGGCCCTAGGCGCCTGAGCAATCTTAATAAAAACCCTTGGACCGTCTCTGAAGCAGAGTATTCCTTGAGCCATCTAGGACGCACACCTCTTCAACATCAATCTACCCATTTAGCAGACTGAGCTACTTAATTGGCACACGCAGACATACATCTAATAGATATGCTATAAAGGAAATCTGGCAGCAAGAAGTAGTACATAAATAAATGTCTTTTCTTGTGCAGTGGGAGCTTCCCAACAAGTGCAGTTAAATAAATGCAAGCCACTTATGTTTCGAACATCCATGATGCTACTAACATCAGTCCTTGTTTTCGGAAACTCCTCAATTCTTTGGGTTTTCAGTTAGGCCCTTACACAGATCACACAATGATGTTCCGGCTGGCCCAGATCCCTCACAAGATTTTCCCCCCAACTGTCCGCTGACCTTCATTAAGTTAGTCAATGGATGTGAAACAACAGGCGTACATTCAATTGATCTAAAATTGAGGTGCTCATTATGGGCTCCCGTCACATTGTCAATGGTCCAGATTGTCTTCCTCCACCTCCTCTTCTACTTGACTATTAGGAGTGACTCCCTCAATGTGCAAATGGGTGACTATTTCTTCCCAATTAGCAAAATCATCTGCAAGTATTCAAGGGAAAGACCGGCCATGGCTATCCTAATCTTCATCATCAACAGATTTGCTGTTAGATTTCTCATGTATATCCGTGACAAACCACTTCCGTTTCACCAAATTAGCGTGACAGAGAACATTGGGGTCTGCAGAGGTATCTATTGCTAATTTCCCAATACAGGAAAAAAGTGAAATCCTTGATTGCCTAGCCACACCAGAGCACATCTTGGTCCAATCTCTCGTGAGATTCCTGCCCAGCTTATACAGGTCAGAAACATGGTTGACACCTATGATCCAACACCATTGTTTGAACCCAAGGCCAACGCAGTCACCAAATGCACATTCTACCACTTCAAAAATCTGAGGTGAATCCGGTCCTTTCTGATGCCCCCCCCAACATATTTGCTATCATTTGTCAGCAGTCACGTCCTTGCCCAATTACTATAATTGGTCTATGGTGGGTGTCCTGCAAAAATACTGCTAACCCAACAGCGAGTACAGAATATTTCAGCCAACTTCACCTTCAGTCTGAAGCGGGCTGAAATATAAGATTTGTCCCGATATCCCAGCAATGATTATTAGCGAAGTAGTGGATCAACTTTAAAATATTCTACTTAAAACGCAACATATACTGTGGCCCAGTACACACATACCTCATCAAGTCCTCCTACTCTACCGCTCAACCATATGACAATGTTTGGCTTCCCAAAAAGGCTAGATAAAAAATGTTGAGACGTAGGCAGAGCCACCATCAAGGCTCATTCCTTTTGCACACACTCCTCCTATCACACAGCCTTGATTTGCTCTGCTGCATGCGGTTCAACTGGTCACTGAACACGCACCTGTTTCAGATCACATATTTCTATATAGCAGCAGGAACAATACATACAGAGTAAACACCCACATGTCTCCTCAGTTCCCATTCTGCATGCTCTGAAATTGTACAGAGGTGTGTAGCTTTCTGCAAACACTTTTAATAAAATAGCAAATACAATTTGCAACGGTTGGCGTTGGAGTGAAGGATGACAAGTGACCGCATTTTGGGAAGGAATAATTAAGAAATCAATGATGATTCTTATAGAAGCGCTCCACAATCAATAACCATAAAGTATTTCCTGAAAGTCACAGAGAGGGTGCAAAGGGTTTTGAAAAGGTGAGTAGTGAGCTTTTTCGTAAAGGGCGCAGGATATTTGGATAATGATGGCAATGGATAATGTTGTTCATGGATGGTCCTTGGACAGCAAACCATCTGACTTTTTTTTGAGTTGCAGCATTGTCAATCCATCCAATGGTGCTCGTGAGAGATCTGTCCATGGCATATGTAGAGGGATAGCGTTGTAGGTTGTTGGTGTTTAGAGGCATTTGTGTGTGATGGCATAAGACCTTGAACAGGATTTAGCTTTTGACAAGAAGCAAGTCTTTTTGAGTCTAAGGCAACTTCCAGGCTTTTACAGGTTGGTATTTGTGGTGTATGACTGGGGCATGTTGAGTGGCAGTTTGAATGGATGGAATTAGAAAGTTTGGTATCGAGGTAGGGCATATCTTGCTTTCAAGTTTCAGGAAGCACCATGCCAAACAAGACTCAATGGCAGTCAGGGATGTTTCCAAAGCAGAGGTCTTCAAGTCCAGTCCAGGACAGATGGAAGTACCCAAGATTGTTATGATAATAATTACAAATAATTAATTCCCATTTAACTTAACTGTACACAAATACATTTTGAATGGATATCCTCAAAAAGCAGAGTGCATTTCACTCTTGAGGAATGGAATTGGAGACCTCTGTTCTTGGGAAATGGCTAGATTTGTATTGCAAGTGACATATACAAAGCTTGTAATCAACCTAGGAGTGCTAGTGGACATCTCAATCTATAATCTTTAGACCAGGGCAAAGGTAGATGATGTGGACTGATGGGGACCATGATTCTTCATGTTAGATGCCACACATGAACCAACAGGGTTTGGAGAGCTCCTGTGCGATGGAGAGGTGATGAAAACATACACATTTCAAACCATTGGGATCTACAAAGGGTGAAGGTGCAGTATCCTGTAGTCTAGGTGGTGGGATGCGGCAAAAGACAAAGTACTACTATGCATGTCTCCGCTCAAATGGTTACTTTTAACAGACAAACCAAGTATTTGAGGGTAATGTTTTGAGTACCATACCCTGGGTAGAAAGACTGTAGAGGGCTGAACAGGACCGGTCTTCAACTAGCTAGTTGAATTGGGCAAGAATGCTTTTCTTCACCACCTTAGATATGGAGGAGTGTCTGGCTTTGGACTAGTATCGTTGGACAGGGCTGGGCAGAAGGATGATCTCATAGTGACATGATCATGTTTTGTGTTGTTTTGTGATCAGATCTGGCTAACACACTGTTTTGCTCAAATAGACATATCTTCGTGGCAGATCGGGAAATTAGTACGAGTAAAACATTGAGGATTTGTTGCTGGTTTGTTAGTTGGAGTCGGTTTTGTGGGTGAATTTATTGGAGGCTTTAATAACCTGTGGCATCCATTTCTGGGCTACACTTTGGTGCTTAGACATGGGGATCTAAATAGGTGGGATTTTTGTCTTCTCAGGAAATAAAGCTGGAGATGACATGCTCTGTATGTCAGAAATACATAGGATGCTATAGAAAAAGGTACGGGTGATGGTGGGACAGATTCATTTTTTGGTGGGCTAAGTTGTAACTGTAATAGATAGTGTGCTGCACAGCATGTGTGCAGCATCTAGCTCAAGAGGACAACACCAAAGTGCATATGTAATACTGCATAATGGTACTGCATGTGTATTGTGCAACTGCATGAATATGTTGAACAAATTGGTTTTATTCGCTGAACAAGGCAAACTTAAAATGTGTTCAACTATATATAGCTGATGCAAATCAGTATTGTGTGATGCATTATGTCAAATGCTGCATGGAAATGTCATCAGCAGTGCCATCCAGGAAAGGAAGAGGGAATGACACTCAGTCTAGGTGACAGGTCCACGTGTGCATGTCTCTACTGCTGCAGAGAACACTGCCCACAAAAGAGATTAATGGGACAAGAGAAGAAGCATCGAGAATAACATCAGCAGCTACATTTTCAGAGCATGAGAACACCTTCAGAAAAGATGGACCAACCAAAGCAAAGGAAGCAGAATTTCACCACTGTGGGCATAGGGGTGCTTGGCATAGTAATTTTGCCATCACATGCGTGTTGTATAGTCAAGATATGATCTTTGGGGGATAGCATCAAGAGCCAGACAGTGCTTCAAAGACTAATTGTGCTGAGAGGTGAACACTGCTCCCCCCTGATGCCATTGCACTGAGGACATTAAAACAATGGTAGAGTGATCTTGTGTGATAGTGTTACAGAAGGCCCCTCCCCAGATTCCAGAGGGCAGGACCGGGAGCCACCCCCACAACAGTTTGTGGAAGTAGACACATTCCCCTCCAGGAGTAGCTGAATGATGTTGGGTTTGTGCACATCACTGCATAAAGAGAGCCTCCAATGCAATGTCAAGACAGAAACATCATCAGAGTCAAAGCACACAGAGCAATACCAACATTAAACCCACCCGATGGTGTTGATGCAAAATACTGTTTAACACTATTTTATGCACACCACCCCACAGAGCCTCATGTACTGTTCAAACCAACATAATGGTAACTGAAAATGCCTGCTGAAGACACCTGTATATATGCTGAAGAGGGAAAATGGGATGATCCCTTCCCCTGATTCTCATCTAGACCATGGCCTAGGACGTCACGACCCAAGCACCCACCGCGAGAGGATTTCGACCCACTCACGGCCATCCCAGATGTCAAGATCCACTGTGGCCACGCCCCACACAACCAAGGAAGTTGCCCATCAATCAAACCACGTGCCGGAACCTCAGGTGAAGCGGATATCGACCGTATGGATCAACTCAACTAGACAGCAACCACCAATACCGCCATAGTTAGAGATGCAATGAAGACAGCCAGCGGACAAAAACACACGTGCCACCAAGCACATTGGTCATACACACACCAATCCACACGAATAACACACTCAGTGCTGGGACGTTGAGGACCACTTACCCTCACACATGCATCGTTGTTATTTTTCACATAGGCCAGCTACAGCACCGCAGAAATGCAAGACGCCAGAAGAGCTTGTGTACATGCTTGCAGATGCTTCCTCACCACTAAAACCATGAAGACGTAACCACTGTATATGGACTAAGGCATATGAATCTCTGTCGCCCCTGGCGACCCCCATATTATGGACTATGTACCGCCACCCATAAGCCAGGCCGAGGTAGGCCGCAATGCCAGAGTATCCAGGCCGGTGGAGCTCAGACAAAGCCGCAAGGTGCTGATCGCGGGTAACAAGACCTGACAAGAGCCCACAGCCAAGGCCGCAATGTTGCAATCTACATGCCGCGCTCCCCGCGCCAAGGTTACACCTGCCACTGCCAAACGCTCCCTGAGCCGAAATACAAATCAAATGCGCATAATTCTGCTCCAGCCACGGCCCCACAACCTGTGACCAGACAACCTGATACGATGCCAAGCCCCAGGGACCAGAGAAGATCTGGAGTCTCACGTCTAGGGCACAGACTGCAACAATGAAGTGATAAATTGGACGCCAACAGCGATGGGAAAGACATGCACACCAGCCAATAGTCAGACCTGTCCATTGTCGGCCACCGACACATAGTCTTACTTTGTTGCCAGCACCAGGTACACCGCGAGCTGGGAACGACGACGGTCCCAGGCTTGGGGGCTCGCGAGTGAACCAATCAGAATACAAGGGGCACACCACTGACGCCATTATAGTTTAGCCAATCAGTAATCGTCCCCTTGTAACAATTCACTTGTAGCGATTATTAGGGACCAACCAAGCATACCACTTGACCCTTTCTCCGCCAGTAACTATCCTTCCTATATGTGTCTATACTAACCCCACCACTCGGGGAGCCAACCCGAGGTGGCATTAGGTTTGGGGGCTAGTTCTCCCAGGTGACGCACGTAACCGTGTCATACAGCTAGAAAAAGGGCCTGCGAGCCCACCAAGGGCGAGGGGTCTCTAGGATGCCTATGACCTGTGAGCCGTCCTGCATTTTTTATTGTAATCAACAGCAGTAACTTCTTGCTCTTGTGTGTGCCTCATACTCTGTTGGGACGCAGGAGGAGTTGGGGCCTCCCCAACCCCGGAGGTCCACGTACAGCCCTGCCGGCCCCCGGGAGATTACCCTGACAAGTTGGAGGCACTTCTGAGATCTGCTGGGACTGAGTGAGATCACAGCGAGGCCGCTTGCGTCAAGGTGGCCCAGCAACGCGGCCCCCTCTGCCGTTGCCCCCTTTGTAGGACTGCAGGACCATCGCGGAACTGCGAGACGACCGGACAGCGCAATCCGTGGCCGTCGGGAGCCGAATTGAGAAGTATCCCGCCCCCAGTTGGCGAGTGTCTAGACGTGGTCCAGACGAGGGGAGGCAGCGAGCTGATTGGGGGGGTGCCCGAGGTCGAGCAGCACCGGCAGGCTAGAACTCGATGTGAGTATGGCACACACAACCAGCAATACAATGTTGTGCGGGCGGTGGGAGGAAACAGGGTGGCGGGTGGCTCTTACAGGGTGTTAAGAAAAGATTTTGGCCATCGAGTGGCGATCGGTGTGTAAGGTGTAGTGGGGACTGGCACAAGGGCCGTCCCCTCTAGTGTTACTGAGCAGGCGGGGTGGGGCTTCAAGCACCCACATGTGACTGGCGGATCACGCTGATTGGTCGAGATCGCAGACACCTGTACAAGGGGGTGTGGCATTCCTATGAGTTGGCGTTGTAGATCAATGAATATTGATTGAGTGTTTTAACTCTGAATAGATGACGTATTCCCGCAGGAGGTAGCTAGATTGTTTCTCAGTGCGGAAGATAATTAGCTGGTTAAGCTCCCCTAGAGAGGGGGCGTATCACACCCGAGGTGACGCAGCGTGCACAGTCCGATTATAATAACGAAGAAACTGACGGATACTCCACTCCAGGAGTGGTGGGAAGACAGCTGTGGGGATAACGGAGAACAAGTTTGTCAAATATGGCGTGCATTCATCCCCTGTTGTAATTGTACGTACCGGAAATTTTTTATAGTAGTTGGTGACGTCACCCATAGGGCTTGCATAGGATACAGTGGTCTTCTTCCTCCAAGAGTGATCGGGGATCAGGGCAGGGATATGCGGTAAGGGAGGGGTGAAGGGGGAGAGGCGGCCACGCACAGAGAACGCTGGCAAGCGCCTGACAACAGGGGTCGGAGGGGGATCAGAAGAGCGTACACTGTGCAGACAGTGAAGACAGAGGAGAAGGAGGAGTTCGAAGTACGTTGCAGGTGCGCCACGGGTCGAAGGGGGGCCCTAGCTCCAGAAGGAGAAGCATAATAGAAGGTGGCACTGCTGTAGGAATAACGAGGGAGGTGGCACCCAGCACAAAAGTATTGTAATAAAAATTGTTTTCCTTGCAGCGGAATATCGGAAGACCCCAGCGTACGGGGCCAGGTAACGGTGGTGCAGAGAAAGTAAAGTTTTAAAGATGTCTGCGTATTATGGATAGGGGCAAGGTATAGGGCCAGCGCTTTAACAACACCACTTCAACATATCTGCACAACACTAACACCACACAGAGATAAAATAGTAAAGCACAGCATTGAACGGACACAAGGGTCAGGTAACAAAATAAGGATACCATGGCCACCCAACGGCAGTTTTGACATGACCACCCAACATTCACTACTAGCATATTTACATAACACATACAAGGGGAAGAAGTTGGCAAGCCACCTAAAAGTTTTCAACCTCTGGAAAATGGTTCAGGGGTATGCACCGGGGGTACCAGGGATGTTCACAATGCAGGGAGTAAAGGAGGAAAAGGTGAGTGGAGAGGGCGGGTGCAGCACACCCGGGAAAACACCCGGTGCAGAGGAGAGTCAGGAAGAATCAGAAGGAACATTCGCAGTCGCAGAGGTGAAAAAGGAAAGTGAGGAAGTGACACCCCTAAATAAATAAAGAAACAGAGGGGCTGTATCCGATGAGAGAGTGAGGGAAGCAACACGAGCACAACTAACAGCAGCTGAGGGATATTCCAACCCTGCATACAGCCCACCACCCTACGCGCCAGCAGAGAATTACCAAGAGAGGGTGGGCGCGAGGAGTACAGCGGATACGAAACAAACACAGGTAAGCACCGGAGGAGAAAAAAGGGTGCAGCTACACTTAGCAAGTATAGGACCAGACGAATGGATAGCAGCACAGGTGCTACTGAAGCTTCGAGGGACACTAACTGGGGAGGAGGAAGAGGCAGTAAAGAAGGCAAGTAAAGAAGAGACAGAATACACACAGAGGGGGAGCAAGGTAAGTAGAGAGGAGGAAGGGAGAATGACACTGGAGGAAGAAGAGATGCTAGAGGTAAGATTAGCAGAACTGAGGGAAGCACATTGCACGCTGATCAAACAGTTCGAGC
Organism: Ambystoma mexicanum; assembly: GCF_040938575.1. NCBI lineage: Eukaryota > Metazoa > Chordata > Amphibia > Caudata > Ambystomatidae > Ambystoma > Ambystoma mexicanum. Next base: position 677,150,039 of record NC_090927.1, on the reverse strand, counting down.
AGAAAGAGCGGGAAAGGAGGGAGAGGAGGAAGGGAAGCAAGGGGAACAAGGTAGGGTTAAAATGGCAAGAGGAAGAACAGAGGAAACGAGAAGAGGACCGCATAAGGGCGATCTCAGAAAGGGTGGTGCGCATGGAGCAGCGGGAGGTTAGATAATAGAAGAGGAGCGAGAAGAAAATGACAGAGAAATGGGACTGGAGGAAGAAGATCATATCAGAAAGCGCACGAAAATATGAAGAGGGGAAGGTTATAGAAAGTATAATGGCACAGGAGGGCGGAATATGGGGCAACAAAGAGGAAGAAGAGAATATACTAGAACAGGTAAGTGACGCAATAATGAATGAGCTTTGCAGAGTACGAACGGAAGTAGGTGGTGAAGCGGGCAAGGAAACCAATACAGCGCAAGGAGATATGCGCAAAGAAGGCAGGGCCAAGAAATACATGTGTAGCAATAAGGAAGTAGCGACAACCCCGCAGAAGGGGGGCACAGAGAAGAAAGGTGAGTACACAGATAGACTTAGGGACCGTTACAGTGTAAGGAAAATGCCCAGGCCCAGGATTGGCATTTTCAGATGGATTTTGCAGTGGGGAAGAGGAGGGATAATGTGGAGGAAGAAGTGATGGAAGCGGGGAGGGGTTAAGCAAATTATACATAACACACACAGAGTGCGGGTCATCGTGGGAATGTGAGATGCGGGAAGAAGACGACACAGGGAAGGAAAAGAAAAGGTAACTAAATGGAAGGACGCGATAGCCACTGACATCACCAGCGCAGCATACGCCATATGTTAACAGACTCAGAGACCTCCCAGGATGCAGAATTGAAGAGCTAGCTGATACACACAGGGAGGGTCAAGTGGGTCAACGGAGAAGGAACAAGAGCATAGGAGGTGACAGAGTAACACAACACATTACTGATTTTATTGAAGAACTTTCTGACGTGGAAGAGGACAGCGAACACACCCACACATCCCCACACAGACTAACGCCAGGGGAAGTGAAGGAGTACACTCTATTGACATTACCAGAAAGAGGGGGAGCAGGGCCATACTATGTCCCATGGAAACATGCAGACAAGGAAAACATCACATGCAGGCTCTCATCCCTGAGCGGTGGGCGGGAAATGGATATATGTAATGGAAAAACAAACTGCAGGTCAAAAACTAGCGGTGGGCGATGTAAAGGGGTTGCTAATTTCAATACTGGGTGATGCGGCAGATGACATTTGGAAGAGGGCGGGATTCCCAGGAGTAACTATAAGTGGCATCTTGCATGATGGGGCGCCATTTGCAAATTGCAGACATGCACTGTGGCAGGCGCAATACCCAGACACTTCAAACATAGGAGCAATTACGTCACGCAAAATGTGTGAGAATGAAGATCCTGTTGATTACATCCAGGAAATTCAGGAAAAGTGGCGCCAGAAAACGTGGGAACCGTGAGACAAAACACTGGCAATTTTTTACCACATATTGATTTAAGGTCTCCCAGAGCCAGTACAGAGACAATTAAAGAAATTAGTAGGGATGGAAGCAATACAAATAGATCTAGGGAACATAGAGATGGACAGTATGGTGCTGCAATATGTAGAGGACATCATCATCTGCAGCACCACTGAGGAGAAGTGCAGAAGGGACTCTGTAAGGATGCTCACAGTGCTGGCTGAGAAAGGATACAAGGTTGACAAGGGGAAGCTGCAGTACTCTACATCGGGCAGATCATTTCACAAAAAGGAAGGAACATTGCATCACAAAGGGCACAACCAATAACAAATGCACAACAGCTGCAGGCAATAAGAGAATTGCAGCAGTTTTTCACCCTTTCAACTACTGCAGGGCATGGGTCTTTGACTATAGCTCATACATAGGACCATTGCTCAAGGCTCTTCGAGAAGCACAGAGGGGAGAAAGGAAGTTGGGATGGACAAGAGAAATGACAGAGGCATTCAGTGAATTAAAACACGCCATCTCAACTGCACCAGTACTAGCTACCCCCAACTATGAAGAACAATTCTACATATTTTCACATTGTGATACTGCAGTGATGAAAGCAGTACCGACACAAAAAAAAACAAGCATGGGACATTAGCCAGTGGCATTTTACAGTGGTCATTTGGATCCTGTAGTGATGGGTCATTTCCCACGCGAACAGAGCCTAGCCGCAGCAAAATTTGCGGTAGAAAAATCCTCCTCAATAACAATGGGATGCTCCACAACACTGTACTTGGAGCACACACTCTTTGCAATACTGAACAAGCCAAAATCCACACTGATCACAAAAAGAGCTATAGGTTACGAGATTATACTGTCCAGACCGGAGCTCAAAATAGTAAGATGCAGTAATGTTAACCCAGCATGATTCATAGCAGAAGGGTGGAAGATGGAGAGCATGCACATGACTGCGCACAGACTATTGAAATCTACTCAAGCACCAGGAAGGTGGAAGAAAATGCTTAGAGGGGGGAGAGATAATGTACATAGATGAGTCGTCAACAATTGACCAAAGCGATGGGATAAGAAGAACAGGAGCAGCAGTAGTACGTTTGAGGGAAGACTGGTCCTATGTTCCAGTGAAGTGTGTACAATTACCACAACACTATTCGGCACAAGCAGCAGAGCTAGTAGCACTCATTCTAGCCTTAGAAGAAAGCAATGAGAAAAGAGTAAGTATATATTCTGACAGTGCATATGTTACATCAACAGTACACTCAGGGCTAACAAAATGGCAAAGAAAGGGATTCAGAAGAGCAGACGGTAACCCGGTAGAACATGCTCCCTTACTGGCTGAACTAATTGAAGTAATTACCTGGAAGAGGTAGCATTGGTAAAATGTCAGGCCCACACCAATGGGGATGACCCAATTTCACAAGGTAACGAACAGCAGATGCACATGCGAAACATGCGAAAAATGCTTCGTATTTGGTGAGACATGGGCCCTCACAGAAAAACAAAAAGAAAGGGGGGGGGTTAGACAGATGTTGATGAAGGATTGGTACACACACATCCCAGAGACACAAATCATGGAATTACAGGCAGCAGCACTAATGGCAGAAAAGTAACTATGGCTTAAAAGAGGATGCACCATGTCCCCCACGGATGCATTATGGCGACAGAATAATACCTGAATGGTTGTGATGCCCCTGGCCCTATTGAAAATAGCCCTGACCCAATTACACGTTCCCACGCATACAGGGAAAGAAGTAATTGCTGCACAAATAAAATAATCATGGTTCTGTCCCAAGCTAAACTCACATGCTGCAAATTTCATTAGCAACTGCCTCAGATGCCAGCAATTTACGGCCGGTCACACACTGCGAGTGATCAAAGGTACAATACCCCGGCCTGAAGGACCCTTCCTGCACCTACACATCGACTACGTTGACATGATCAATGTATGTCAAGACTACAGATACATGATTGTAGTAGTATGCCCATTTTCAAGGTGGATCGAGGCTGGTCCCTGCTCCCATGCAGATGCGTTCAGAGCAGCCAAATTCTTGGTGAGGAAGGTGTTCCCGAGGTGGGGGGTATGGGAAGTATTTCGGTCAGACAATGGCCCACACTTTGCCAATGAACTGTTCCAGCATGTAACTGCCCTTTTGGGAATCAAACATAAGTTTGCATGCGCGTATCACCCACAAGCAAATGGCATCTACGAATGCCTCAACAGCCTCCTAAAAGAAGAGATAGCAAAGACCCAACAAACAATAAAAAAGTGTTGGCTGTACTGCCTTCCTTTGGTCTTATTTGAGTTGAGAAATAGGCCAGGGTCGGACCAACACCTCACACCCCACGAGGTGGTGACCAGATGTCAATTGCACCTCCCACTCACACCACCATAAAGGGCCACAACTGACTGCCATGCCACAAGTACTGTTTTCGGTGATGAAATGCATGAGTATGTCTCTTCCTTGGTTACTAGTGCCGCTTTTATCTCTCAACAGATCGAACAGACACAGAGCGGGTCGAAGAACTATCAGCAAGGAGAAGCAACCAACGAGGAACAAGAACAACCAGCACAGTGGACAGTGAAAGAGGCAGACCAGGTTCTCCTATGAAATTTTCACAGAAGTTGGAACAATCCTAGATTCACAGGTCCGTACTTGGTGGACAAAATAGCTCCTAGAGCAGTGAAGCTCAGGGGAATAGACGTGTGGACACACATCCACGACATCAAGCCCTACAAAGCACAGACCCTTCCTCACCTCAGCGAAGGGGCCAACGCTTCAGCAACGACAACTGACAACAACGAAAAAGTGCAGACATTAGATACACCAAAGGACATAACTGACCAATCACCCATAGCCCACTCTATAATCACCAGATCCCAGACAAAGCATATGAGCTAGCTAAAACTAACTCCCACCACTACCAACTAATGAAGAACATTGTCAAACAACCTGCAGAATACACCACACTGTGTAAACACATGCATGTTTTCTCCTCTTTTTGTCTCGCACATGCAGGTATTGCGTATTGCTAAAGCGTATATAAGAAAGATGAGAAATATACGTCACTTCCCAGGAGGAAATGCTACCCGCGGACGATAACACCGCAGAAGCACTGTCACACCAGTTTGTATACATTATAAAAAGGCCAAAACACTTAAGGAGAAGAAGGATAAGTGTATATTATAACACGTTCCTTATGGTAATAGCACATTCATTCCCACATCTACACGCAGCATTACCCGCCCTAAGAGATAGCATGGTAAGGAAAGCAAGGGAACAGCTTTTCGCCTGGGCATTGAACGATTACTTGGTAAGCAGGGCTTGACTAAAAGATACTAACAAAATAACACATATTTTGAGAGATTTTCAGGCGGGCACCTATATCATCTAAAGCAAAGGAGCTGCAGGACCGCAGAGAAGGTAAGAGAGATATGGCGGTGGTATTAGCAACTGTAATAAAAATGTTAGGGATATTCTTTACCACTGGTCAAATTACTGCCGCTGTCTGGCATGCATACTATGCTTTCTACTTGACGACATCTCCCTCTACTAACATCTCCCCTACCATGGCTGCAACGAGCACAGTGTCAGGTGGTACAAGTAGTATGGGGCCCAAAATAAAGAGGGATAAACTTAGTATCTCTATTGATGTACATGGGGTGGACACGTACCTTACAGAATCCACACACGTCTCTAACATGTGGTACAAGCACAAGTCCAAAATTGGTAAGGATACGACTAAGGACAACTGCTATGCGTGCTCGTTGATCCCATATGCCATGAGTGCTTCAAGAACGTTTGTGACAACAGAAGTTCCTGCAGCAACTGCTGAATGCTTGTTGTATCCAGCATTGTTCCAAACACGTGGGCGATTCCAAGGGTAAAGAGCAACACTAAGATGAAAATCAAGGTCAACGTACCCCTATAAAGATAACTTCATTAAAACACTACCAATTTATTTATTTACATTTATTTATTTAAATTTATATAGCGCGCAAGTTACCCATGGGCATTGAGGTGCTGAATGTGTGGCGAATCGTGGCAACTGACCAAAGGGCTCAATTACATAACACAGGGACCCAACAAAGGAGAGACAGAAGAAGTTACACTGAATTACCTACCATGCGAGTGGTACGCAAAAGAAGTTGCTGGAGAACCAGGGTGCTGGGAAAGGCTATTGATGTTAATAAATGGTAAGGTATACACTAAAGATGGATGGGTGGACGTAGTTGTGGGAAGCAAAATATTGACTTTGGTAAAGACTCCGGTGATGACGGTGCAAGTAGAAAACGACAAATGCTACAAGGAATGGACAAAGAGTGCAGCACTGGTGACATGGTTAGATAAAGAGGAGGAACCTATAATAATACTTCCACTCACTGCGCCCATACTGTGTTACCAGCATGATGGAGAAGTTGACGGAGTAAATGAAGGTTACAAGAGAAGATTCCTGAGGGGTCTGCAGGAACAGCAATTCTGATGGATTCTGATGGATCACTATTGGGCCTGTGGATCAAAGGCATACACGGTTGTGGAATGGAGTGTGCACCATGGTACACATCAACGTATCACCACTGGTAGTACCACAGAAACACGTTAACATGGAGAGCTTCACTAAGATGGATGAAGGGAATAGAAGGAAGAAAAGGTCACTGAAGATGGGAGGAGGAAAGCAACTCACCGACACTGCACATCTATCCAGAGTAAAAAGACAAGGAGAACCACTGACAGGGAACTACCTGTCGGGAAAGTCAGAAACTGCCCTAAGCAACATCCCACCAGCACAAACTATTTAGTAGAGCGGCTATGTTCTTTTCATCCATCATACATCCAGGGGTACAGGCATATGCAAGTGGCTTCAGATCACTAGATGGGAGCTAATGAGGACAATAAATTCAACGGTTAACGGATTCAACGCAATAAAGGAAGAACTATGAGCGATCAGGATGGACAGAGATATGTGCTGGACCTCCTAACAGCAATGGAAGGAGGTGTTTGCGCAAACTTTTGAAGCTTGTGTTGCACGTTTATTCCTGCCAACGATGAGGACAACGGCACGCTATCTGAGGCAGTGTCACAGCTGGCCAAGATGCACGCCAAGATGGAAGAAGAAGCAAAGGGAGTGAAGAAAGTCGGTAGCTGGTTCTCTTACATCTGGTCATGGATGCCATCTTGGCTCTCAGATGGTCTTAAGGTTATGGCAGGATGCATAATTTTAGGAATGGCTTTTGTGATGGGGATAAAAGTATGGAAGGAAAGGTCCAAACGTACTGCTGAAGAAATGATTGGTATGCACGTCCTAATGCCAGCGGAAGATGACCAACACACAGACGTCATTATTAAGGAACGCGAATGGCTGCGCCAGCAGATAGTAGAAGCAGACTTGTACCCTCCATCAATAAAGGTTGAGAACCCAAGGAACCCGAAAAAACTATGTTGGGAAATGGGTTTATTGCAAACCCGGTGGCGGATGTGTTTATATGTATTGGTCATTTGAAGATCACGTGGACCGATACGGACACTTGGCCGGAATAACGAAGGTATGGCGAATACGAGGAGACAAGAGAGTGGATAATTTTGTGGTCGACAAGTTGACCAGAGGGGGGGGGTCTGAAGAGGGAAAATGGGACGATCCCTTCCCCCGATCCTCATCCAGACCATGGCCTAGGACGTCACGAACCAAGCACCCACCGTGAGAGGAATTCGACCAACTCACGGCCATCCCAGAGGTCAAGATCCACTGTGGCCACGCCCCACACAACGAAGGAAGTTGCCCATCAATCAAAAAACGTGCCAGAGCCTCAGGTGAAGCTGATAGACCGCATGGATCAACTCGACTAGACAGCAACCACCAATCCAGCCATCGTTAGAGATGCAATGACGACATAGCCAGCGGACAAAAACACACGTGCCACCAAGCACATTGGTCATACACACACCAATCCACACAAAGAACACACTCAGTGCTGGGACGTAGAGGACCACTTACACTCACACATGCATCGTTGTTATTTTTCACATAGGCCAGCTACACCACCTTAGAAACGCAAGACACCAGAAGAGCTTGTGTACATGCTTGCAGACGCTTCCTCGCCACTAAAACCATGAAGACGTAACCACTGTATATGGACTAAGGCATATGAATCTCTGTCGCCCCTCGCGACCCCATATTATGGACTATGTACCGCCACCCATAAACCAGGCTGAGGTAGGCCGCAATGCCAGAGTATCCAAGTGGGAGCAGCTCAGACAAAGCTGCAAGGTGCTGATTGTGCAAAACAAGACCTGACAAGAGCCCACAGCCAGGACCGCAAAGTTTCAATCTACATGCTGCGCTCTCCACGCCAAGGTTACACCTGCCACTGCTAAACGCTCCCTGAGCCGAAATACAAATCAAATGGTCACAATTCTGCTCCAGCCACGGTCCTGCAACCCGTGACCAAACCGACCTGATACGATGCCAAGCCCCAGGGACCAGAGAAGCGCTGGAGTCTCACGTCTAGGGCACAGATTGCAACAATGAAATGACAAATTGGACGCCGACAGCGATGGGAAAGACATGCACACCAGCCAATAGTCAGACCTGTCCATTGTCGGCCACTGACACATAGTCATACTTTGTTGGCAGCACCAGGTACACCGCGAGCTGGGAACAATGATGGTCCCAGGCTTGGGGGCTCGCGAGTGAACCAATCAGAATACGAGGGGCACACCACTGACGCCATTATAGTTTAGCCAATCAGTAATCGTCCCCTTGTAACAATTCACTTGTAGCGATTATTAGGGACGACCCAAGCGTACCACCTGACCCTTTCTCCACCACTAACTATCCTTCCTATATGTGTCTATACTAACCCCACCACTCGGGGAGCCAAACCGAGATGGCGTTAGGTTTAGGGGCTAGTTCTCCCAGGTGACGCACGTAACTGCGTCATACAGCTAGAAAAAGGGCCTGCGAGCCCACCAGGGGCAAGGGGTCTCTCGGATGCCTATGACCTGTGAGCCGTCCCTGCATGTTTTTATGTAATAAACAGCAGTAACTTCTTGCTCCTGTGTGTGCCTCATACTCTGTTGGGACGCGAGAGGAGTTGGGGCCTCCCCGACCCCGGAGGTCCGTGGACGGCCCTGCCGGCCCCCGGGAGACTACCCCGACAATGCTATTGAAAGGCATGTCTATCATGAAAAGTATATCACAAGATAATGTGAAAGCACCAACAAACTTTGCACCAACTGCAAATGAGTACACTGTATGAGAGCAAAAAAAAGAGAAACAAGCATAACAGATAAGAAAATGCACTTCAGAACAGCATTGTATACTTCTCTGGACAGAGCTTAAAAATATGATATACTTTTACCTCAATCTCATAAGTAGTTAATTCCTTTGCATAGAAGTTCAAGCCTTGCTCTCTTAAAGGAAAGAGCCTGCAAAACAAGCAAAACAAATGCACATTTTTATACTGACCGTAGCCTCACAACAGCACCACTTACAAATCTATGTAAAATGCATTTCACACTTACACATGAAATGCACGGTTTCTAATGTACGGTTTGTACTTTTCAGATGTATAATTTGTAGTAATCAATTATCAAAATTAACTATTGAATGTATTGCACCTTGAAGATTAAGAATCGCAATATAAATAAGTAAAACGTTGGTAGAGTGAAAAATGCATATTTAATGTTGACTGTAAATGATCAAATCTGTTTCAAAAAGTTGTTAGAGTACTGTATGATATAATGTGTACAGGCGCATTATAAATGCCACAAGTGTTTCTAGGCATGTGTCAAACATGTTTTTTTAAAGGTAGCAAACCCCCACAAGATCTTAGAGCTAGTTTGATTTATTTGGTTAACTCATTTATGGTTGCTAAATTGAAAAGCCCCTTTTACATGCTTCCCAAAATACACAACTGACATCCAAGACACCCCATAATCTTGGGATCTGGCTCAGTTTAAAAAAATCCTACTTGGGTGGAAAACATTGTTAACACCCTTTAAAACACCATATATGCATACAGAATACCACAAACTTAGACACACCAAATGCCAATACACCCTTCCCAGAGGAACCATCTGGTGGCCATGGATGTGCAGCCACCCTGTGCTAACAAGCCGTCTAGGATGGAGTGGCAGCATGCAGGTAATGCCTTAAAAGTCAGGGGCACACAGAGACAGTAAGCAAACATATACTCTTTATATTGGACCACACATACTTGTTATTTCGTAATGACAGCTACCTTCATACAACTGAAACAAGCTACTAAAATGGCAGCGCAGAATGCGGACCTTTTTATGGCACAACTAAAACACAACTACCTCACCACCTGCTGCATATGATTACCAGTCTAACACATACTTATAGTTTTGCAAATTGGCAAGACCTTGTACAGTTGCACTACAATGTTAGTAACAAAAGCCTTAAACACACACACTAAATTAAAGACTTTTGTAATGCCTCCATCAGTACAGAAACAGATGAATGAATTAGAAACACTGTGTTCCAGTAACGACTTTAAGCCTCCACCCAAACTACAGAAAAATGCTGCCATATGCTTTGATATACCATGGACAAACCAACAAGCAAACATTCCGAGTAGGGACTTCAGAATTGTGGCTATAACCACAGAGTAGTAAATGACCCGCATTAACCAACCAAAATAAACTGTAAAATGAACTGAAAGAGTGCAATACTTGTGTACACGGCCGACCATCTTCCTCGCATTTAACCGGTTGATGATTTCATGCCTATTAATCTGTTGGTCGCTATATCATTTAATCATTTTGGTGGTAACTACTGTCCAAATATAAAACCTGTTTGTCTTCACTTGTATGTCTGTACTGGGTGCTCTGCTCAACTTCATCACTGAGCATACAGTATATCACTGATATTTGTATTCTTGGACAATACATAATCTTAGCTGCTATACGATCAGTTGCAATGTCATGGCCACATAATCACATTCTTTGTTGCCTCCCAGGCTGTTCTATCAAAAACAATCAACTTTCAGAACAGTGGGAGCCATCTTGGAATGGTGGATTCAACCACTGTTACTACAGCATATGCCAACGTGTTCACCATGCAAATTCATAAATTCTCTGAACCCTTATGTGATCATAATGATTTTCATATTAGGTGTACGTGGTGTTGGAGTCTTTCTCTTTAAGAAGGGCCTCCCAATTGTTTATGTATGTACACCAAGTAAAGATATGTTAGAAAGCACTATTGTGCATATCTTGCTAGTTAAAATGTTACTGCACTCCGTTTGCAATTAGAAAATATTTCTTTACATTTTCAAATGAACATAGGAGTACATGATTGTAGGACAGAAACAGAAGCCAGTGTTTATTTTCTAAAATCTCTTCGATCGACAAGTGAATGGCTGTCATCTTGATGAGTGTCGATGCATGTCCCCAGTTCAGTGCCCAATTAAGGTCACAATAATTCTCAAGAATGTATCTCATTCTTTTTTTCTCTCAATGAAACTTGCAATTCCACCTCAACGTAATAACCGTAATCCGCATTGCACTCCACTGTCCTTCTCATTGGTACTTCATGCATGCTACAGCATTAGTCTTCCTACTTCTTGCCTCTCCTCTTCCCAGCAGATCTCTGTCCTTTGTTCAATCCACAAAGATGCCCTGGTCGCTCAGCTTACTCAAAAACCAATAATCTCAACCTCATCTACCCCTCCAGTATTCCCAATGGCGCCTGTCCACCCTAGTCCTCTTCCTCACCCTGCCTCCTCGACCTCTCCACTGCTAACCCGCTCTCTGTTATGGAATACCCAATTGCTTGGCAACAAGACTTCCTTCATCATGGTTTACTTTTACTTTTATTGTGCTCACTACTCAGTCATGATGCTACCATATTTGCTGCTCTCCAATGATTAATTGACCTCCTCCCTACTTTCCTCAAACCAGACAAAAGAGGTGGAGTGGCTGGTCTCAAGATCAAGATATCTTGCCCATGTGCTCCTATTTACCCATCTCACATTTCCTTCTCCATCCTTTGAACTCAATGTCATCCAACTCCTAGCTCGTAACACTCTTAAATCATCCTTATCTAACGGCTGTTTGGTCCATCATCTCCATTTCTCAATCCGGTCCTCCTCCATGACTCCTTACCCATGAGACGCCAAATATGGAGACTTTAATCTACCAAACATCTCCACTGCGCATCACCTAGAACTGTATACTTTCTGCCCAGTTACGGGTTGCCCTCCACAACCTAACCATACATTACGGAGGCAATTCGCTCAACTTCATCATCTTCTTATCAACCCTCAACACCACAGACCTCGCCATCTAACACTTTGCCTCCGACGACTTCCCAACACCCCGACCCACATTACTAAATGCACATTTAAACCCATTTGCTGAAGACAACCATGCTGCTTCACCTGTGATGCTGGTGTAAATTCTGCTCTCCTAATCCTATCTGCTATAAGGAATTCCTTTTCTGGTGCATTTTCACTTCAGCCCTAGACTCTGTAAAATACAATTCTTTGTTGCTCATGTCTTGTCTTTAATTCTCTGTCATGACCAAGGGTTCACAAGACACTGCAAGACTATTACAATGCTTACTATCAGTTTTCTGTTTTCACACTAGTTAAGGTTTAGGTTTGACTAAGCCACAGGGGATGTAGTGAGGGCATCACAATCAGCCTTGTGGGTCTCCCCCAAATTCTTCCTAGGTACTTAGCCCTCAGTCCTTCCCTCAATCTCCTAGATCAAGTGTGCCTCCTCAGAGGAAGAACAATTACCCACAGTTTCTGAGTCTAGTAATGTCCCAAACAATTCTTGCTGGTTTCTGTGCCTTTCCTGTAGGGGTTGTCAAAGTCATCATGGTACTGTGTTGGTCCTCTGTACTTTCTTAATGGGTACCCCTCACTTAGTACTCTTAGGTGTGACACCAGGAAGCAGCCAGTTGCAGCCCAGGATATTGACGGCCACAGAATGTAAGCAAACTGGACTTTCAACCTGGCCCATGCTATGCTCTTTGGATCTTAATTGGGCTCCTCTTCTAGTATCTCCTCAACTACTTCAGGGACACCATTGTAGCCTAGGCTGTTGAGAACTGCACAATCTTTGCCTTCACGTCCTTTTGACTCCAACTCATCTCACTAGTTCCTTGCCTTGTCCCATCTCTAGTATCTCTTGGCATGTACCCTAATCCTTTGCAAATGTTCTCTTTCCGTGGTTGTCCCGCTCTTTTTCTTTTGGTGTTTCACCTCCACCTTCTGCTCATCTTCCTTTGGATGCTATTGTTCCTCCACTGCCTTCTCTCCTAACCTGCTCGCTCCCTTTTTCCCCTCTTTTCCTCCTATTCCAGCTCTCCGCCTCCTCTCTACTCTCTCTCCTTACCCTCTCCACATCCTTACCACTGCACCATGCTCTAAACAGCACTCATTTCCGACACTCCCTCAAAACAGCTCTATACTCAAACACCTTTCTGTTGCTTTTAGACCCTTGCATAATCCAGCAGTGCCATTAATTAATTAATCTTTTATAACACACATAATACCAGAGATCAGTCTCAAAGTGCGGGATCGGGACTCAAACCTGTGTTGCTCTGTGTGTTCATGTTTCCAAGGCAAACACTTTGCCCCTGAGCTATCGTCCAGTACCATGCTGAAGAAATGTATTATCAGTGTCAGGTGAGGGTGTGTTGCAAGTGGACCAGGTCATTGGGTAAAGCCTGGTTTAACTGCCATGTCTACATGATCTGAGTTACAAGAGAGAGCTTGTTGATTGTTGTTCATTTAGCAGTTATAAAGTGTCTTTCCGCCAAATTAAAATTACCCATTCTCTGTCTCCCGGTCATCCAGTTTACTGCTTGGATTGCAGTGTTTTAACAACTGCTGGGCCCCATGGTCTAATGGGTCTGCTTCCCACGGCAGCATATATGAGTGAGGCTCACAAGCTTGTTCTGCTCTAATACATATAATTTGTTATTGTGGATGCAAGGTCTTTGAGTACGAAGTGGATCGTTTCTCAATTCACCCGTTTCTCTTTACAGGTTATGTCATATGCTTGTTGTGCAGCAGGAACCTTCTGCAAATAATAATGGGATTGGGACCTGTGTAGATCTGTATTCTGCCACTGGGACCAGAAGCACAAACTGAGTCCCTGTCCCCACCCATACCATCCTGCATATAACTTCTAAAATCCCCACCATCAGGACCACCTTGACTACCTTTTCAGTCCTTCCTCCTGCCCTCTGCATTTATGTACCTCCTTATTCAATTTAATTAAATAAAGACACAATTTGGATACATTTCCACATGTTTTATATAATTGAAGATACAAGCTAAATAACTGTGCCTTTTGGATTCTAGTTCTTATAACGGTCCCATGTGTTATTAAGGAATGACTTGTGTTACCCCAGCTTTATTACGCACCCCAACACCCTCCACACCAGTTTTTATCTCTTAGCCCACCCCCAGGAATAATTTTAATAAATGATTTGACTTTTAAAAAATGTTTTATTCCTTATAAATGTTGTAAATTCATTAATATCAATGTATACACTTACCACCAAGACAATGATGCCCAGAGCACTTACTCTAGCTTACACCATAATTAAACAGGTCTGGAAATTACGATTGTATAAGCAGGAGGTAAAAGCAGCTTCTGGGTATTTTGATGAATCCTGTGTCGTCATCACTGATCCCCAGCCTAGAAACCACTCCCATATGGCCAGGAGACGGCAGCCACTACCTCATCCTGATCCTGGGGGTGGTATTATGAGGCAGGATCACATGTGAGGAGATGGCTGTTGGGGAGATGTTATGATTTCCTCTGGAGGGACGCAGTATTCTTCTCTTGCATGTGAGGAAGACCCTACAGTTCCAAGATCCCTGATGGCCTATTGACATTATAAACATCCCTCTAATTGTAAAATCTTAAAAAACATTTGTGTCAAATACCCTAGACAGATATTATTCATACCTTAAAAATACCTAAATAAACAGTTTATTGGTTTTGACAACGAGACACAGACTGATCTTTTAGTTTCCTAGGCAGAGAAACTCTGGTTACCATAGGGACAGAGAGGCCTTTCTTCATCCCCTTTTCTTTAATAAAAATGTCTGAAGTTGAAAATATTACCCGTGTCCGCCTCACAGTATCTGACCCCTCAAAGTATCCAGCATTCACCACGGACCACAAGCTACCACTGAAGAACCAGGAGCAAGTGCATAGCGTTCCATAAATCCAACTTCCACATAAAATGCAAACATAACAGTGTATCCATTATTTATGACCCCCTCATGCTTTACATGTTGTATAGATGTGCATTAATATGAATTTATATATTGTTCTAAAGTCAGTTAAATTCACATAGGTGTAACTGTTGCCATCAAGCTAACCAGGCTCTTCTAGGCTACAAGCAGGAGCTAAATAGTACACAGCTCCCCTCAATTTCAAACCCTGTTATAGTTATATGTTTTGAGAAAAAAACACTGCTTAATTATAAGTCGTAAATGAAAATGTCTGTTTAGGAAGTAAAAGGCTACATATATTGTGCTATAAAAAAGGCAAACAAACATAGGGTGGCTCTTAGGTCTATGATATTGTAATGTTTTACCTGTATGTGAAATTAATTCACAGGAATTGCCAGATACCTATTCAAATGCCACATATAATGGTGCCAGGAAAGTAAATTGAACTAGGTATATTAATATGCAATGCTATTCCTAAAAAGTTGAAAGAGACACTGAAATGAAAATATAACAAATTGTAAATCAACCGTTCGGGGGTCTTGAATTTTGTGGTTGATCTCAAGACAATCATCACTTTGATTAATAGCGATTTAATGCCAAGGCAGAAGGAAAGAGTTTGGAGTTGATAAAATTCACAAACGGATTCCATGATATGTTAAAGGTTAGGTCCGGATTACAATCTTTCTTTGATTGGTTCCCTTTTTGAAAGCATCAATCTATTATAACAAACTATTACGATTTAGTTGCTCACATTTGAATGCAAGCAGTACTGTGGCAATGGTGATATTTAGAAACTTTTTTGGGCATTTTATAAAATGGCAATATAAAGCCAATATGAAGCTTTAATTAATTTTTTGTTACTTTGTTCCATTTATTAATTTGCAAGAGAATGATTTTTGGTTCTATTTTCAGAGAATTCAACATCAAACATGGTCAGCTTGCTCCACTACACCCTTTAAGGGCCAATTGAAGGTGCAGAAAACAATGTACTTAACTGAGGTTATGGATTTAGCACTCCAATTATAGGATATATTGTTCTTGTGGATTATTATTAACTAGACATTATTATTGTTGATTATCAATTTTAAGATATCCGATTCACTAGTTTGTAAACCATAAGAGCATTTAAAGGAAACAATTTTCACTGATTATCAATTTTAAAATGCCTGGTCTTTTGTGTGCATGCTGTGAGTATTTTAATTTTGTTAAATTCTAAGGGTTGCTGTATTTGCTTTCATGGAAAAGAAATGTCCCAAATAATGCTAAATGACTGACTGAAATGGCGATTCGCTTTCAAGATAATGTATTTTTTTGAGAAACGGGTTCCTGGGAAGGTTAATTGGCCTTTTGGCATTAAACCATTACATTCAGACAAATAAATGTTTACATCATGTGTAAAAGCATTCTGTAACCAACTAATGAGGGGTCAGCAATGAGAGGCGGACACACAGTTGCAAGTGGGGGCAGATGGGGAGCAGCTGCAAGTGGATCTAGGTCACCTAGCCTAAGCCCCGCCCACCTGGTACCTTCCTGCCTGGCGATCTTTTTCACCACTTAGCAAGCCCTGCCCACCTGGTGCCTTCCTGCTTGCCGCTCTTTTCCACCACTTAGCAAGCCCTGCCCACCTGGTGCCTTCCTGCTTGCTGCTCTTTTTCACCACATAGCAAGCCCCGCCCACCTGGTGCCGTCCTGCTTGCCGCTCTGTTTCCCTACCTAAGGAGCCCTCCAGCCTCTTTTCCTTTGCAGATGGCGAGCAGGTGCAAGTGGATCTAGGTCACCTGGCCAAAGCCGTGCCCACCTGGTGCCTTCCTGCCTGCTGCTCTTTTTCACCACTTGGCAAGCCATGCCCACCTGGTGCCTTCCTGCTTCCCTCTCTTTTTCACTAATTAGCAAGCCCCGCCCACCTGGTACGTTCCTGCTTGCTGCTCTTTTTCACCACTTAGTAACCCCCACCCACCTGGTGCCTTCCTGCTTCCCGCTCTTTTTCACCACTTAGCAAGCCCCGTCCACCTGGTGTCTTCCTGCTTGCCGCTCTATTTCCCTACTTAAGGAGCCCTCCAGCTTCTTTTCTTTGCAGATGGGGAGCAGGTGCAAGTGGATCTAGGTACCTGGCCTAAGCCCCGCCCACCTGGAACCTTCCTGCCTGCTGCTCTTTTTCACCACTTAGCAAGCCCCGTCCACCTGGTGCCTTCCTTCACCATCACTGTCTTGTGGCCAATGCTGGATTTGACTTTTATGGACTTCATTCATTCACGGTGCGTCACTCTTCCTCAACTCTCATGCTGGACTTCCTTTGCATCTTGTACTCATGGTGACCCTGAATCATACTGTTCCCATCTTCATCTTGTATCCTGGCTTGCAACATTATGTGTTACTCCTGACTTCTGCAATTGAATAAGCTCTCCGCGCTTGCTTCTCCACTCTTGTTGACTGCTTAATCTCTTTTCTCTCCTCCTTTCCCTTCTCCCTTTTCCTATCTCCTCCCCTTACTTTCTTCTATGCACTTACTCTATCAGAATTGTCCCTGGACCTATTATGATAGCAACCTCGTCTGTTTCCTCCACCCTCCCATTACTGTTTTTTTCCTCCCCACCACCCCTCCAGCACTATCTGAAATATCGTCAGGCCTAGTATGATAGTCGCTTGTTTTGTTCCTCCCCTCCCTTTCTGCACCCCTCTCCCTCACCTTTTGTTTTTCTCCGGCTCTACCAGAAATGTCATCAGGCCTAGTACGGTAGTCGCCTGTCTGTTTCCCTTTCCTTCCCACTCTCCCCCTCCCTTCCTTATCTATGTCTTAGCTCTTGCACTATCTGAAATGTCGTCAGGCCGAGTACGATAGTTAATTTCACATTCTTACTGTTCATGGCCTGTAAGAATGTGCTTGTATTTTCCCTTGTTCCCTCCCTTGCCTTGAAGCACTTTGAAACACATTGTGTATAGGCGCTATATAAATAAACGATCATATCATATCAAGTTTCTCAAAAGAAGCTATGGGTGTGAAAAAAGGCCTATCTTGCCCGAACCCAAAGGAAAGGTCCCTAACCTTTAAAACGAAGACTAAAGAAAGTTGACCTTGTGTCCAAAATACATCTGACCCTCATACCAACATACAAAAATCAAAAGGTACAATATAGTTCTTGTTGTCACTTCAACCAAGTTGTGCAAAACCATAGATAAATACAACGTCAGCAGAACAATCCTTGCCTCCAGGGTATAACTTCCCTTCCACTGAACTGTTTCAGGGAAAGGACTCTGAAATACTCTGTTTCATCAAAGTTCATATTAAAGGACATGGAAATGTTTCTTTCCTGGGTATTTCCCTTTCCGATGAAAAGGCTAATGTTCTTTCTACAATACAAGTTGAAATGAATTGGAAGACAGTCTTTTTATAGCCTTTTGGATGGCAAAGCAAAATGTTACATTTTAACACAAATATGATACAAGAAAGTTTCTTTTTAATAGAAAATTGGATTCCATGGTATACTCCCCTGCCGGGAACGTCTTTACTGAAATATTAAGTTAAAAAAAAAACCTAATAGAACAAACTCTTTCCCAACATAATACTGAATTTTCTGGTGTACTTCCCTGCGAGGAACATCCTCCTTTTGGCCCATACAGATCCACTGGGTTACTCTCCTGCCAGGTATCTCTTTCAAAAAGGTTTCACTACCTGTTATTCTTATCAGGTCTTTCTGCAACATCTATCTTTCTCTCAAATGTTCTCATAATTTCACCTCTTCAGTTGCACAACCTTGTTAACTTCAGTTAACACTTGCACCAATTTCCACCATAGTGGCATCCCTTATATGAGGGTTTGTTCAAGCTCATTCTGTAAACCGATTTTACAATGTCTCCTGGCTCTTGTCAATGCTTGTTCCAGGTTTCCCCGGACTTGCATCTCATGTCAGGAGAATTATACAACTTCTGCCTCTTTCTCTGTTAAGTCTTTTGGCTAATGGCAGTGCTGGTTCCAGGTTTCCCCCAACTGACATCTCTTATCAGGAGAATTGTACCATATTTGCCCTGTTTTGCTCTATAAATCTATTTGGCCAGTATACACTGGAGTCCTCTTGTCACCGTTGGGTCGCCTCCCAGCCCATTACGTGGGGTGAACCATTGGCAGTCTGGGAGCACCTCTCCCATCTAGTTGGGTTTGCTCTCACACGCCTGCCTCTCTCCACGCTCCGCTTCCTGCTCCACGTACTCTGAAGCCCGTTCCAGCTTCTCCTTCACTTGTGGGTGATCTTCTGATTTAAATATCCCGCCAAATGAGTTGAATGTATAACAAGACCTCACGTTACTCTTCGTATTGCTGTTGATCCTCATTGACTCCTTACTGCTCTTCCTCGTCCCAGTACTAAAAGTTTTATGGGAATTGGAGTCCAAAGCCTTTTCAAGTTCTTTTGTTGAACCTTTTTGTCTAAAGAACAATCATCATGAACAGCAGATGTCAAATACATTTGAGAGGTTATGCACATAGGAAGAAAGAATAAAGTTCTATTTAAGATGCTTATTCGTCTCTTTTTTCCACTCTGTATTGGTGTTCCTCCTGATACTTTGACCTCTTCCTCTCTCCATTTGTAGCCATCCTCCACTTCCTCTTTTTTCTAGCCATTTCTTCTTCTCCTCCTCCTCCTCCTCCTCCTTCCTTTTACCTCTCCTTAGACACTTGTTCTCCAACTCCTTTCTTTGCTGCGACAGGTCAGCAAGGGGAGATGAGGGATCCCACACCCGGGGTGGGAGGCCTACCAGAGTTTGTGCCAGAGCCAGTCCTATCAGAGAGGCAGCGCTTGGCGGTTTTGATGGCCTTGGTTCCTGTCCATTCTTAATTTATTGAGATGCTTGAAAAAAGTACCACTATCAACCAGATCATAACTGCATTGCATCATCCTGGCCAGTTTATTTCCCCTTGTCACATAGGAGTTACTGTATTTCCGGACTTATCGGTGGGACCTGCAGCAAACAGCCAAGTCCAAAGAAAGAGAGCTGAGTGGAGGAGACAGAGCACACAGCACACCAAACTGCTACGTGACCCGCACCAGCACCATGCAAGCACGAATCAGAGTGGAGCGCTACAGACTGATTCACACACACAGACATTGTACTCACCTGTGAGGGGGACATTGGGTGTTAATCTTACCAAGCGGAAACATCAAACAAGGCAGAAAACCCTCACATGAACACGGGCATTCAACACAGCGGGCCGCCATTCCCAGAAGAAAGGTTTCAAGTGGGGATCTTGATCCTGAATTCACATCACATTGGGCAACTTAAGCTGGGCCCATCTAGATTGTTCCCAGATGGAGATCTAAATGGATAATGTGTTTGCCTTTATTCTATCACCCTTATCTAGGCCGTTTTGTAGAAAGTAGGGGGTTACCAATCTCTAGTGACAATCCCAGGAATGAGAACCATCTGGGTTAGGGAGGGAACAACCTTCACTAGATGAGATCAAAAGGGATGTCCCTTAGTCAACCCCTTTACTATTCTGAAATTAAAAACACTGAACTGGCTTTGAGAGTTGGTGTGTTTTTCCTCCACCCACATTTCGTCCCCTCTCCTCCAAGGTTCCTCCTCCATCATCTTTTCCTTCTGCATGGACGTTTCCATGTCACCTACTTTCCTCTCTTTCTCTCCCACACACCAGTCCGCTTTCTGCCTCATCTCTACTCCACCATTCTCTCCACTCACCTCTCTTTCTCACCGCATTGCAGCGCTCTGCCCCAACTTCCACTGCTATGCGGATGACAGCTCATTTTCAGGCTGCCCTGAGCCACCTCCTCTCCCTCCTTCTCTGACTGTGTGTGCTATCCAGGAGTGGTGAGCCGCCAATAATCTCTGCCTTAATGCCACTAAGACTGAGATTCTCCTCATTGGCACACCCGCTCCATTATTTCCTGCCACTCTCTTGCCGGCCTCTCTTAGCCCCCTTCCTGCCCCCACCATTGAGGCTAAAAACCTTGTGGTCATCTTTGACTCATCACTCTCCTTCGCTCCTCACATCTCTAACATCTCTAAGAAGTTCTACTACCAGTTGCACCTCCTCAGAGGTATTCTTCCTTTCCTCACCTTCCCCCAGAAGCTCACTGTTTATAGAGCTCTGGTTCTCTCCAGGCTGGACTATTGCAACAGCCTCTTTCTAAATCTGCCTGCTACTACTCTCTTCCCTCTGCAACTGATCCAGAACAGAAAGACTTGTCCTTGGCCTCAAGCCCAGGGATCGTATCTCTCCAGGACTGACATCTTTGCACTGGCTTCCAGTGGCTGCAAGGATTAAGTTCAAAACCCCCTGCATTGTCCACAAGGCCTTATAGAGCCTGGGGCCTCAATACCTTCAACCCTCTCTTCCTAAATATCTTCCTTCTCAAGTTCTTTGCTCAGCCGCCTACAACTCACTCAGGGTCAGTCGCTTCTCCAAGCAATGAGTTGGTGGTAGATCTCTTTCTTCGGCTGGGGCCTCCCTTTAGAACAGCCTCCCTGCCTCTCAAACTTGAGGAGAATCATCTCTGGTTCCTGAAGCACCTCAAAACCTCTCTCTGCTTCTGCTTTTTCTCCTCCTCTCCCCTGCTAACCTCCTGGCTGAAACTAAAACTGCACTGGTTACCTGGCCACCCTCTGATCTCGGGCCCAGGTCCCTTCCCCGTCGGTCACACACACCTGCACTGCCTTCATTGCAACCCCCACTCTTAGGGACTGTTTCTGTATCCCCCTCGGTCCCACTACCAGCACTTGACATCTGTTGTCTACACTTACTGTTGCACTTGTCACTTGGTGGCCGTACGTTCACCTATTGCTTATTTAGTCTATTCTCCCATGTACTGCACTGTCTTCTACCTCTACCCGCAACCCCCTGCACTTTCCCCTTCCCCCCTCCCATGCACAATCTGAATGACACCTGGCCTGGCAGGATCGCTGTCCGTCTTCCTCTGTCCCCCCCACCTTTGACTCGTTGCGCCTTGAAACACTTGTGTATAGGTGCGTTATAAATGCCATATCATGTCTCTGCATTTGTCAACCCACACCTCTTGCTTGTCCTGCCTTATATACTCTGCCTGAATTTGTAATTGAGTTTATAAAAGGGGAAAATCTGTGGTAGCTGGGTAAGAATCGGAAGTTGGTTTCTGATTGGCAGCAGGCCAAAGAAACTGAACTGTATCCATGCATTTTCATTTGTTGGGAAAGCCGCCCTGTAGGTCAGAGTAACCAGAGAATATGAAGGTATACTGCCATTTTGGAGTCACAAGGCCACTTCTGCATGACCATCCAACTCCTGGCAGTGTCAATGAGGACCATCCTTCTGAGCGGGTAGATTCATGGTGCATTCCAAAACCGTTTATGCACAGGTACACTGCTGGTGGCCTGTTGACTTGTTCGTAGAGTTGCCTTACCTGTCTTCACCTGTATATATCTCGACCAGCTGCATAGGGAGGCTTCTCTTAAGCTCTTTAACTGTATACTTCATGCTGTGGCAGGTTTCAGGAAAATATAAATCAAGCTAAGTGCACTGGACACAATGTCTCTTTCCTTTAGCCCACCCGCAACCATTTTTTGATTCAACCACATCTTTGTAATTTACACTTGTGATTGATGTAATGCATGGAAACTCCCCATTCAACATTTTGACTTCTACCATCTTCTCCGTCAAGATACACAGCAAGACATTTTGTCTTCTTCTATTTCCTAATTTGGTTGAATCACAGTGGTAGAAATACATAGAGGAAAAGATGGTACAGTACACTGGCAAATCGTGTTGGTTTTTAGGAAAAGAGGGAGACAAGTGGAGTGACACTGCCATAAGCATCAGTAGAGCTACGGCTGCTCTGCTCCAAGACATTCTAAGGTGACTCTGATGTATGAGATCTGTGTAATAACAAAGCATTTCATTTCAGATACATCCTGATTCTAAGCACTGTAATAACAGGTGTCATATTTTCTCATTTTCTCAAATGAATCGTGCTTGATTTACAGCCTCAGAACAATAAAGGACTGAGCCAGTCCTCACATGATTCAAGCTAGGAAACCGAATGCTGGCTTTACTTGACATGCAAGGCTAGTGGGAGTAGTGGAATTTTACAGCGCTGTTGTATTTAAGGTGTTCCGCACCAAAGGGAGTGACACAGGCCGAGCTACGCACGTACACCACACGCACCACCTTCCGTTTGTCTGCTGAAACAAAGAATCCCAACTGGAAGAAGGTGGAGCAAGATCATGAGAGAATTTCACCTATGAGTGAGCTGAAATTGACTTAGCCATAAAATATGGACTTTGCTAGATGTGTTCAGAAAAATTGACCCAAGTAACAAGTTTCATCTTAAATACTATCGGATTAGGTACATTATGATGGAAGCATTCAACATTTGCCCTGTAGGAAACAAGGATTCCCTGATGAAACTCAACAAGGCTATCCTCGGACCTTAAAAGCAAAATGAAGGAGTCCAAATTGCAACTGTGCTCCTTTCATTAAGCTCTTGTATTGGCTCCTGAGAAAGTTCAGATGACGCAGTCAGGGAATATCTGAAATGCATAATCAACATGCACAGCTTTGAAGTCCTTTTAAAGCATATGCTTTAACACAGGTTATAAAAACAGAACATAAAATATTCTATAAATGAATTGAGTCACTGTATGACATCGGTATCCGTCAATGAAGTCTTTAATGATCAGGTCCTCAAGCCTTTGTGGTTGTTACTCTTTACTCTAATTGGTAACTTGTGTCTTTAACTTGATCACAATATGCAAATGTTCACGATCTTCCACCGGTTTAGTGTGGTTGCTTGAATGGGGATCTTCACTCCTCACTCTGGACATATTGCCCAACTAGGCCCTTGCTGCTTCACATATGGACACTAAACATGCAGGATGGCATTTATCCATGAAAATACCCACTACGGGTAGGACCCTTTCACAGTACATGGATCACCATTCAACTGTGGTGTCCTCTCTTACAGAAAAGACGTGAGTTACTTCCACCAATGTCCAAGAGGCTATGCTGGCCCGGTAGCACAACGAAACAATAAATTGTATCAATCACTGCTGAACGATGCAAAATAGACATCCCTGTTAATGGATCTTCCGATGTCATCGGCTACACAGAGTGCACAATAATCAGTTGCATAATCCAGAATGGGTTTTATCAACCTAGTTCACTTGTTCTGAATGGCTGATCAGTAGGTCATAAACTACAACTCTCTGCATAGTTAACCAATCAGCGCAACATTGAGACTAAATGATAGCTGGCAAGTAGATACACCACTGACCCTTTTTTTCTTCCAAGATAGTGCATTGACTTTTTCCACAAATATTAATTCACTTCATCAAATGTCATGTGAAGAAGGCATAATGTGCAGTTATCGGTGTACCATGTAGTACAATCCATCCATGTATCGTGCGCACTCTGGCCCAGAAAGGTCGATGTGCTTAGAAAAATATGAGAAGCTGCTAGGCAGACACAGTTGAAGTTCTGATGTGACTTAGCTTTTTAATAAAGGTTTAAGAGCCCCATCATCACTCTACTGATGGGCAAATGTAATGGTGGAAAAGGTAATACAAACCACAAAATCCACCATCCTGGAATAATATTCATGCCGACTCACTGTAAGTTTAATCCTTACAGGGGTCTAAGGGTGCAGAAGTAGACACAGGACACAGAGGTGACATTTTCTGGTCATAGACCTTTATTGAACTGAAATAAAATGGAAATCCTAGATGTCCCTATAACAGAGGGGTTGCCCTGCCTCAAACAAACATAAGGCTAGTGTCAGCATGTCTGTCAAAAGATGCACTCTCCTATGTGCCAAACCTATTTCTGTCCCTCACATTTTAAAAGAAAACTACATGTTAGCTTCATCCCGATTCCAGAAAAGTGGCACCTTGCTTCTTGCCATGTTTTGGCAGTTTGTGACTATAGGGAGATCTCCTCTCCCTGACCGTCACCTGGCCTTTCAAGATAGTTCAACACAGTTAGAAGGGGAGGTCTCCCTTCCCCAGGTCTTCTTAGGCAGCTCTTTATAGTTCCATAAAGAAGGGTGGAATATATCTCCTTTCGCCAGTCCCTTCTTAGGCTCTCCTTTTGTTTTCCCACCGACGTCAGTGGATTTGCCAGAGGATCTCCTTTTCCTCCTCTGGTTTTTCGCTTGTCTCTTGTAAAAGGGTACCTCTCTCCCTTTGATCGTCCTTTCCACTTGCAAGTCCCAGACCCCTTTCTCAGGTTTATAATGTCCCTCACTCAGGGCCGGTTTAGTAACCTGCCAGGCACTGTTTTGTACATGCACGCTTTCTATCCTCACAGCATTTCGGATCCCAGACTTCTCTCCCAGATGTATAATGTCTCTCAACTGGGCCCGGTTCATAAGCTTGCCAGGCAATGTTTGACATATAAAGTTCTCTGGGTTTCTTCCAAGTACCGGTACGAGGAAGACCACTCTTGTACTCTGCATGATAGTTTTTAGCAATTGGTTTTAACCCGGGGATCTCTCTTTTACCCCAACTTGGTTCTGCACCACCCCTCAGGGTCTCGATCGGGTTTTCAAACTGTCCCTTACTTCATATACCACTTTCCCATTCATTAACACAGTTTCCTTAATGGTTTCTTTCAACCATAAAGGATTGCTACTTACCCCAGCTTTGTGGGAGGTTTCTCTCTCGTCCAGCTTCTTCGGGTTTCTCTTGTCGGGTCTCCGCCTCTCTGGGCTCCTCTCACCGGCTCTCTGCTTCTCTAGGCTTCTCTCACTGGCTCTCGGCTTCTCACTGGCTCTGGGCTTCTCTTGGCTTCTCCAGGCTTCTCTCACACTGGGTCTCAGCTTCTCAGGGCTTTTCACGCTGGCCTTCAGCTTCTCTTGCCCCTCAAAGTTGTGCAGCAGTTCCACAGCCCTGGGACTCTCACAGGTACAGCGGTAGCTTCTCCTGCTCGCCGCCAGATACCTGCTTCTCCCGTTGTGGTCTGTGGGTGTCAGTGGCTAGCTCCACTGGGAACACATGTTGGCTGCTCAGCGTCCTAGTGTCCGTCATTCCCTGTTCTCTGCAAGGCAGCTCCCTTCAGCTTCATACCATAAGGGCTCATCATTCCTCCTTTCTTCTTCCTTGTGTCAGTATTTAGAAAGCCATAATTTTCCCTTCTCTTCCTCATCACAGTATGGTTTGCTTCACACTCCTAAATATATCTGCACTGCATGAAGTCATTGTGTGCAGAAAGAAGGGGTACAGAGGATGAGAATGTTGTGGTCTTCGCAATGTGTGGGGATGTTATTCTAGGGGTATAGTGGTCATTGTCATACCACGTTCTCTTCACCTCTCCCACAGGGGTGGGTGTCCTTGCTCATGGATCCTCCCACTAGGTACAACCACCAGTGGGGCCATTGGGTACCAGCCTCACCTGCCTGACCCCATGGGAAGTCTCCCCCTGCGGGCGAGAAGTGAAGAAGATGGATTCACCACAGGGCATAGGGTTTCTTCACCTCGAACACTGATTGTGTCAAACATGTCTATGCAGACTCATGACTTTATCTTACATAAGCGATGCCCCTTCCGGGGAAGTTGGTATCTCAATGCATTGATGTCACAGGAATACCACAGGATAATCAGAATAATTCCGATGGGAAAGATCTAAACCACACTTCGCCAAGAAGTCAATAACTATTCTGTGAAGGAAATAAGCATACCTGTGCTCAGCCTATATTAAACCTTATGGGCTTCATCAGCTCTTGTTCCAGATCCACGTTCCTTTAGATTCACAGTCCTGCTTTAAGCTTTAATCTATTATTCACCACATGAAAGGGAATGCTGGAAATGTTGTATTCCTTTTCCCGTTTAGCAAAACCATGTCTAATCCTGCAAAAGAGAGTGTTGCACTGACAATACCAATCAGACTGAAAGAAGAGAAAACGGTCCCACAAATTGCCTCACCTCTTTAGAATCCCACTATGCGAGCAAAACTCTCATGTTGCCACACTAGCGAGATACTGTTGTGTATTTATGTGGAGTTAACACCAGTGGGCCGGATCAAGTTTTATCGGCCCAGGGCCCGCGTTAAAAGCCAGAGCGGAGCAAGGGTATTTAAAAAGAGGGCCTGAGCCGATAACACCCGGTCTGGCGGGCCGGATCGGGATGCGCGCGGCGTCCCGTTGTACAAAGGAAAATCCTTTACCAACAGGGTAGGAGGGGCTCTGTACAGAGCCCCTCTTCCCTTTCCATGGCAGCTGTTCTCAGAAGAGAGGAATGTGCGCATGCGTCGGCGAGTGCTGCCGCAGCTGCAATAAGGTACGTTGGCGGGGCAAGGGATTAAAAATTGAGAAAAAGGGGACAGGGTGGGGGGGGGGTACGATGGCAGCTGAGGAACCGGCCATCAAGTGGCTTGGAACGCAGGCTTAAACCAGCGTTCAAGTCTGTGTTCCTAGCCCGGTTTACATGATCTTCTGTCTGGGTCTCCATAGGAGGCCTCACACATCAGTATTGTTTGCCGCCCCAAGGCATCACAAGTAAAAAGGGGTTAGGTTACACCATGTAATCGGTTTCATTGCAAATGGGTAACCATGTGGGCTCCACCGGTTGAAGGAAGCTTTTTGTAATTATAGTGGAGGATAGTCTGCTGATTCAGGGGGGTCCCTCCCAGACAATCAGATACAAAATCCATTACTGAGTCTAATGACCACCCATTGTTCCTATGACTAAGTGAGGGGATACAGATGTGGGCATGTATGGCAAAAGCTATTGTCTGCTTCAAGAGTGTGGTGTGAGGGTCTGGGAGTAAGACGTGCACAAAGGTGGCATATTGAGAACAGCCTTTATTCAAGACAAACTAAGCGGTTGGAGAAAGCCCTAACTAGCCCCATCTATACAAGGGTTTCCCTGTCTCAACAAAACAAAGGATATTCACTGCCGGGTGTCAAAATTATAGCCCACCGTCCTGTGTCCAAAACCTATCCTATCCCTCACATGCTAAACTTAAGAAAAGGTGAAAGGGTAAAAGTCTTTGTGACTGCTGACCTGCAGCCTGATCTTATGTTCAACACAAACGTTTCAAATGAAAGTTCAATAAGGGTGCCACAAAAAAGTAAATCTAAGTTCCATAAGGCTTAGGGTTCATTCCCTTTCTTCACAGCCTTTTTCGTACTCCACCAACGTAATCCTTTATTAGAAAAACCTACTTCTGTGGGCTGCAACAAGGTAACACAGGCTGGCTCCGTCGCAGACAACATTCAGCATACCAGGTCCTTTAACCGCAGCCTTGGTTTACTCCCTCTGGGGGCCACTGTCCCACAGAAAGTTTGTATCCTCCTGCAGTATCATTTGGGGAACACTTCCTCAATCTGGGTTCTCAATCTCTTTGACGTATTCACTCTGAGTGTTTCTTTGCTGAACTCTCTCTTTGTACCACAGACCTAGTTTAGTCCACTGCCAGGGTCTTTGTCACTAATTTCTGTAGGAATCATGCTCCCCTTGTCATAAGTTGGGGATTGCCTTTTCCTCACAGGTCCAAGATCCCCTTCACTTAATTGATTACAATGCCATTTCTGCTCACTGTCTTCACTTCATAGCCCTGGTTCACTCTCTTGTCAAGGTCTATGAATGTTCTTCACATTTGCAAAGTTGGCACTTTCCCCTATTGCTGTGTGGGGTATGGTTGTCTGCACCAGGTCCTAGGCCCTCTCTTCTGGGACCCTCAGCCCTGGTAAGTATTCCTTTCTTCCCTCAGGTTGTTTTCTGTGTGCCCTTTGGGTCCCAACCTTACAACTTCTCACCTGTGTACCTGTTGGGCATTGGCCTCATTGCTCCGGTTGTTCGTGGGTCGCCCAGGTGTCGGTACGGCTTTGGCTGTGCATAGCCTTTTGCAGTCTTTCGTGTGACGTTGCAGCAATTTGCCTCTGGGTCAGCATCTCCAGAGCAGCCGTGTTAACCAGCAGGTAGTTCTCGTCCTCCCTACTCTGCCTCTTGTGTTGTCAGTCTGCCTATCCTCTGCACCCAGTCAGCTGCTTCCTCTGTGTGACAAAGTGCTTGGTCAGCACCCAGTTGCAATCCAAGGCGCCATCCTTCCCTTCCCATTGGATCTTTAAATGATAGGCATCCAATTACATGAAGGCAAAGACTAGCACATATGCCATGGTTCCTGCAAGTAATCTTCATTGCTCGTGTCCTCGTCATCAGCACTGTACTGCCCTAAGCTGCTAGGTGAGTGTCAGTGGATTTTACTGGAGAAGTATGACATTGTGGTACTGGATGAAGGTTACAGAGAAGTGGTTTAGATAAAGGTGGTATGGTTAAAGGGATACTGCATTTTCCCTCTGGTGTCACTGTCCTCATTGGGGTCCTCCTCCCCATGAAAACCTCCCACTGAACACCACTGTCAGGGGGACTATCAGGTAGTGGTCTCACCAGCCTGACCTCATGGGAATGATTCCCCCATCAGAAGCAGCGACGATCCCTTGGGATTCGTCACACGGGGTACAGTTGCAAGAACCAGATATGGCCCTGTTGTGAATGGTAACAAGGATTCAAGCTTGAATCCACACTTCAGAGAAAGACCAAGAAGAAACCTGAAACATTTTGTTATTTCACTTCGTGAGGGTTTCCTTGGACCTTCCAAACTATTCAAGAGTGGCTTTTCTGTAGTAGAACTCTCACTCCAATGTGTATAATAAATCCTCTTTCTGTACAGCAAGTATGGTGTAATAGGCAAGAAGCAGAAATGTATGTTGCTTAGCCTTCAGGCCCATGCATAGAACAGGAGTCAGAGCGAGGTAAGGGTAATGCCTGACACGAATTGCAGACTAAACTCTAAAGCAAGGCATATGGCAGAGACAAGAATTTGGAATTCAGTTAAAGATGCATAATCATACAAGACAGCCAGTTTCCTGCAAATACACCAGGCAGAATGCTGAGATGAAAGAGTTTGTTCCCCCACAAACTGTCCAGGCACAGGACTAGGTTACAAAGCGCTTTAACCATCTTACTTGTGCCTAACATGGTGGGGTATGTGAGGAACCAGAAGGTGTCTCACCCTCTAGTCTACGGGGATCTGTCATCCAGGTGGCCAGGACACGGCCATTGCTTTTGGATCCAGTTCTTGGGGGTGGACCAGTGCAGCAGGATCACCTGGATGAGGGGTCTTCGGGGAGTGGGAGTGTGACACCAGATGGTGATACGTGGTATCCTCTTCCCTGTAACACCTTTTCCCCATCCCACCAGGTAGGATACTTAGGAACTCAACCACCCCTTTCCCCTTTCCCGACATGAACACTTTCTCACAGACAGATCACGTGAAAGAAAATGGACTAACACTCGAGCCGTACACCGGACATATCCCAACACAAGAGTCAGGCAATTACTGATAATTACACACACCTGACTTGACTTTCATCACACTTCCCTATACGGAAAAAGCACGCACTGAGCAAGAGAAAACACGAGGAAGCAGCAGTTCCGAGATGGCAGTTTAATACGAGGAGAAAGACGGAAGACCAGAAATGGTTGCAAGGAGGCAATTGCCCTTGGTCTTTTCGGAGGAAAACCAATACTTTCACAAGCCCTCAAGAATAAGAAATAAAAGACCAGGAATTAAAGCTGAAGAAAATTGCATTGTGCGTTGAAGGTACAAAGGGCTCTCCTGCATCGATAGCCAAGGCGGGGAGGAGCGATTGCCGCAGTGGTACTGTACTTGGCTCCTACAATAAAGCAGCACCAGCAAAGTCAGCAAAGCCGGTGAGTCAGAGAGATTGACAGCAGACCGGTCTGTGTTAGGACCAAGGTAAGTGGGAACATTGTATGAAGAAATATGCATAGAACAGAGTGGGAGGCGTATGTGATGAGCGACGCAAATATAATTGAATATCCAAGGAATGACTGAACATTTCACACCGAAATAGATACCATATACAGAGTGGTCCGGCACCATGTGGGTGCTCATTCAAAGGTCTCTTTTAGGTATCCAAATGAGAGTGTAAAATTATGAACAGTTTTAATGGAAGTGGTCCTGCAATGAGTCAAGCCAAACCCCTTGCACATTTGAAAGTCTTCGATAGCTAATACAAACTATAATTGGTCCGTGTCCGGCTGAGGGAGACTAATTGTGTAAAAGTGATCTGAGCCCTTTTAAACAAGGGGGTCCGGGGTGAACCGCGAGTCGCCGAGAAAAGATATTCTATAAGCATAGAAGAAAGGGATCTGTCATGACCACTGTGAGGGGGCACATGTTGTGCCAAAAGCAGGCTCCCACCAGAACCCTGAGGGCCTTAAAACCACTGCAAAAGGGCTCCTGGAGCCAGTCCTCTGGCACCAGGCTCACATGTAGGAAGGAAAGGTTGTTCAAACTAGGTCCCATTTAAGTAAATGGGCTTTTAAATCCGACATGGAAGCACCCACACAGCCTAGTTCTAAGAACCAAGCCATGCGGTCTAGTGTTTTGTGTGTGGCAGCCATGGAACAACTTTCCCTGGTACTACTTTACCTGGGCTATATAAACCACACCCTGACTGCAGAACACGCTTCGTGTTATTCTGCCACCAGCAGCGTGACGCTCACTGTGTCCAGCTCCTGGTCTTCAGCATCTTCCTGTAATCCTGCAAGAACAAGAACAAGATTTTTCGGTCTTACCTGAGAAAACACCATCCAGCACTCAGCATCTCAACTGGGCTGCAATCTGTGGAAACCAGAGAGAAGAAGAAACATCACTCACATGCGAGTACTAGCTTAAGGACTTCCGGCGAACCGCTACCCCAGATGCTGTTCGAACATTGCGACCTGCAATAACGAGAAGGGGAAAAACAATATTAGAAAGTGCGCTTCCAAAAACCTCGAATTCCATCAGTCTTACCTGAATTCCATCGCTCTATGCCACGCTTCCATCCGGAGCACCACGGCAACATCTGCAAAGGAAAAGAGACATATTCAGTTTCGCTTTCAATATTAAACAACCGCACAGCGATGTACTTACCTTAACGGATTCCAGAGGCCTGTTTTTCATCGCACTCTCATCCACTCGCAGCACCACAGCGGCCTGTGAGGAGAAGAACACCACACAGGTTAGCTTTAAAAGACAATAAAGGCGCTGCCCTTCACGCTTTCTCTTACCTTGAAACATGCCTCTCCATCCGGCCCGCCAGCATCAAGACCTTTGCACCTGAAAAGAAGGAGATAAAGACATTAACGAATTCCCACCATAAACAGAACAAAGACTTACAATTAACAAACCTACCTGCCTACCAGCAGATTCGGGGTCACAGCAGGCCTGGGCCCAAGGAAGGCGTACTGCACCAGTCAAGCAACGCGGGCAGCTCGCCAACAAACGTCAAGCGCCCCTGCACAAGAAACGCAGGACAGATAGCTCACCCTACAAATAACTAAGGTGAGAAAAGAACCCAGTGGGAAGGGAATCGGTCAGAGGGAGGTGGGAGATTCACCCATTAGAGACAGTTATCACAAATCCTCCCTTCTGTAATTGCAGATTCATTATTCAGCACTGGGCAACGACGCATCCAGGGTTCCAGATCTCAGAGCCTTCCAGACGCCCCCGGGGATATCAGGTAAGCGTAACAGAACAGAAAGCTTTTAAACCTTATCCACCTGGCCGTCACAGAGACATCTGAGACTGATCAGTTAGCCCAGCTTTTGGGACAATTACGCCCCGAAGTACACGCAGCCCGGCAGGAAACCAATGCCTTAAGACGAGAGTTAATAGTCAGAAAAGACCGTACTGATGAACTAAACAAACACCTACTACAAACACAGGCGTGGCAGGCTCCATTGCTCGGGTTCTCCCCATCCGTCACTACACCATCATCAGTCAATCCAGTACAGATAATGCCGGGAGCAGTACCCCAGGCACCACCAGAATGGTTTAATGGAGACCCCAGAAGGTACGCAACATTCATGAACCAGTGCCACCTCCATTTTCTTTGAAGGCCTGGGGCTTTCCCAAACGACCAGGCGAGGGTGGCGTTTGTGTTACCATATTTGAGTGGAAGTGCCGCAGACTGGTTGGTACCTTTAGTGAGCCAGGATGACCCATTACTGCAGAACTTCGGGGGTTTTCAACAGGAGATGGAAAAGTTATTTGCTCGACACTTGCATGGACAAGCTCTTGATAACTAACTCCTGTCCATCCCCCAAGGGAATAGAGATTTGCTGACTTATATTGCCACCTTTAATAGACTGGTTGTAGAAGCGGGGTGGCCAGAAAATAAAAGAACCACGTTGTTTCATTGGGGCCTACGAGGAGACCTGAAGGATGTCCTTGCTCAAGTGATAGACCCACCTAAAGACTGTGCAGAGTTTATCAACCTGGTAGTTCAGTTGGACCACAGATTACAGGATCGAAGAACAGACCAAAGTAGACTCGAAAATCGTGCCATGTACGTACGTTCAAAAGATAATGTTCAACGTCCATCAGAAAATACCACAGAACCCATGCAGATTGGGGGCGTACGACCCCCTTTAACCAAGGTTGAAAGAGACAAGAGGAGACAGCTACAGTTATGCCTATACTGTGGTAAATCGGGTCACTGCCTCAAAGAATGCCCAGTGAGACCTCCAAGGAAGGTGGTAGGCACTACAGAGAAAGAAGATGATGGAAAGGAATCGGAAAACTACCAGGCCCGGCAAGCCTAGAGGTCCGCTTGTCGAGCAAGAAGGATGAGTCACAGACCTCACATTTCACCTCATCAGTAACCTTGATCAATCACCAACGACTGTCACGGATGCATACCATAGAGGCATATATAGACAGCAGAGCAGTTGTTAATTACATAGCTCGAGATCTGGCAACAGAGATGGGACTTCCCTTATGCACAAAACCAATAACTGAAAAGGTAACTACTGTTGAAAGTAATGAAATTGCTTCGGGACCAGTAACCCAATGCACAACAGAATTAACCCTTCTGTGTCAGGATGGACATCAAGAAGCAATCACGTTTGACCTCATCAAAGCTCCTCAGTTCCGGTTGATCTTAGGGATGCCATGGTTAGTAACTCACAATCCCTACATAGACTGGCGTGCAAAGAGACTGACCTTTTCTGACGAATGCGCCCATGCTTGCTACCCGAAATCTATACCACAGCCAAACCTGAAATCTGTTCAAGTAATAGCATCGGGGATCGCAGAACCAATGGACACCTTACCAAAAGAATATCAGAATTATCAAGATGTTTTTCAGAAGGAACAGGCTAACACATTACCGCCACATATGCCCTATGACTGTCAGATCGACCGGATACCTGGCGCACAGGTTCCTTGTGGTCGGATTTATGCACTTACGGAAACTGAAAATCTCCACTTGAAGTCCTATCTGGATCGATACCTGGCTAATGGGTTTATCCACTCGTCAAAGTCACTGGCAGCCTTTCCCTTATTCTTCGTACTCAAGAAGGAAGGAGATTTGAGGACTTGTATCGATTACCGTGCATTTAATAAAATCACAGTAAAAAACTGCTACACTTTGTCCCTTACCCCAGAACTGTTGGACCAAGTCAAGGATGCTCGAATCTACACCAAACTAGACCTCAGAGGAGCATACCACCTTGTACGTGTTAAGAAAGGTGATGAATGGAAATCCGCGTTTTGCACCAAGTATGGCCTGTACGAATATCAGGTAACTCCTTTTGGGCTGTGCAATGCTCCCGCAGTGTTCCAATACTTCATGAATGATGTATTACGGGAATTAATCGATGTCTGTGCCCTGGTCTATATTGACGACATTCTGGTGTATACCCCCTCTGAAAGAGATCATGTGGAACATGTTCGCTCAGTCCTTGCAAAACTTTGCCAGCACAAACTGCACACTAAACTCGAGAAATGCTCCTTCCATGACACCGAAGTTGAGTTTGTCGGTTTTGTTCTCTCGCCAAAGGGAGTCCAGATGGATTTCCACAAAGTAGATGCCCTCCTTTACTGGCCGTCACCTTCTTCACTTAAAGGAACCCAAAGCATGCTCGGCTTTACACATTTTTATCGCCGATTAATTCCAGATTTCTCACGGATAGTCCACCCAATCACATCGTTACTGAGAAAAAACAACAAAAAATTACAATGGACTGAAGAGGTGGAACAGGCCTTTCAAGAACTCGAGAAAGGATTCACCTCTGTGCCAATTTTACGACATCCTTGCCCTGATCTCCCCTATGTAGTGGAAACTGATGCTTCCAGCGTAGCTATTGGAGCAGTTCTCTCAAAGAGATCCAGAGACAGGCCAATTATACTCATCGCCTTTTGGTCACGTAAATTCTCACCACCAGAACTTAACTATGCAATTACAGACAAAGAATTGTTGGCAATAAAATCAGCCTTCAAAGCCTGGCGGCAGTATCTATTGGGTGCCAGACATACCATCACAGTAATCACAGATCACCGAAACCTTCAAAACCTAAAGTCAGCAAAAGCCCAATCGTCACGACAGTTGCGGTGGGCTCTATTTTTCGCAGAATACGATTACATAATAATATACCGACCAGGAGTTCGGAATGGGAAGGCCGATGCCTTGCCTCGCATGGGTGTTGAAGAGAAAACAAACAGTACCCTGGACCCTGCTGCCATCATCACAAGTGATAAACTACTGGGACTCACCACCACATTGACTCTGAGTGAACTTCAAGATAAGATTCAAACCTTAATGAACCCCGAGATCTTGCAGAAATGGAATTCCCAAAATGAACATCACACGGTTCTGGATGGATTACCTTACTTCAGGGAAAGATTATATCTACCAAGTAAAGATCTGCAAGAATCGGTCATGTCTGGTTATCAAGATTCCCTGATCGAAGGCCATCCTGGAATTGCTAAGACTCTAGCCAAGGTTAAACGAAATTATTGGTGGCCAACCTGGCGTAAGGACATTGCTCGATTCGTTCTATCCTGTGGGATATGTGCACAGAATAAATCACAAAAACAGAAACCAGCTGGCCTCCTACAACCACTGAGACTTACCTCCCTGTCAAGGTTTTAATACCATTCTGGTTGTTGTAGACCTGTTCTCTAAAATGGCACATTTAATTCCATTCAAAGGACTTCCTAACACTACCGGTCTGGCAAAAGCATTTCTTGAACAGGTTATGAAACTGCATGGTTTCCCCTCAGTCTTAATCTCAGATCGTGGAAGCCAATTTGTATCCAACTTCTGGAGGAAATGTTGTACCATGGCACAAATCGATGTTCGATTATCCACTAGCCATCACCCCCATACGGATGGACAAACAGAAAGAGCAAACCAGACATTAGAACAGTATCTACGTTGCATGCTGCATCAAGTGGAAGAGAATTGGAAAGACTTGTTATGGATAGCGGAATACGCATACAATAACTCCATACACACCAGCACGGGACAAAGCCTGTTATACAAAATATACGGAAAACATCCACTTACCTCTGAACTAGACTCCCCCACAACCTTGGAAATGCCAGCAATAAAGACTCTACACACAAGCATAATCCAAGCCTTCAAAAGGGCAAATGAACATTTACTGCAAGCCAAAGACAGAAAAAAAAATTATCGGACCGGCATTGAAAGAAAGCTCCCGATTACCAAGTTGGAGACGAAGTCTGGTTGGCATCAAAACATGTGCCCATAAAAAGGTACCTGGACCTTTCGTCCAAGATATCTAGGACCCTATACCATCAAATCGGTGATAAATCCGGTGGCCGTCAAGTTAGCCTTACCACCAAGCATACAAATTCATCCGGTGTTCCATGTGTCACTTGTAAAACCTGTACAACCAGGAACCCGAGTCTTAACACCACCAAAACCTGTGCTAGTTGATGGAGAGCCTGAATTTGAAGTTAAAAACATCCTGGATTCGAAACGTACCAGATCTAAGCTTATACTATTTAGTGGACTGGAAAGGGTACGGGCCTCAAGACAGAACTTGGGAACCAAGTGAACATATTCACACACCACGTCTGATTCACCTGGATAACCCCGCCAAACCCAGACCGGTTAGGAAGGATACCATGAGAGGGCCTTGGGGGGGGGGGGATGGGGAGGAGTGCTGTGATGACCACTGTGAGGGGGCACAAGTTGTGCCACGAGCAGGCTCCCACCAGAACCCTGAGGGCCTTAAAACCACTGCAAAAGGGCTCCTGGAGCCAGTCCTGGTGCCTTTGGCATCAGGCTCATATGTAGGAAGGAAGGGCTTTTCAAACTAGGCCCCATTTATGTAAATGGGCCTTTAAATCCAACATGGAAGCACCCACACAGTCTAGTTCTAAGAACCAACCCATGCGGTCTAGTTTTTTGGGTGTGGTAGGCCTGGAACTACTTTTCCTGGTACTACTATACCTGGGCTATATAAACCACACCCTGACTGCAGAACACGCTTCGTGTTATTCTGCCACCAGCAACGTGGCGCTCACCGTGTCCAGCTCCTGGTCTTCAGCATCTTCCTGTAATCCTGCAAGAACAAGAAAAAGAATATTCTGTTTTACCTGAGAAAACACCATCCAGCACTCAGCATCTCAACTGGCCTGCAATCTGTGGAAACCAAGAGGAGAAGAAACATCACTCACCTGCGAGTACTAGCTTAAGGACTTCCGGCGAGCCGCTACCACAGGTGCTGTTCGAACATTGCGACCTGCAATAACAAGAAAGGGAAAAACAATATTAGAACGCGTGCTTCCAAAACATCGAATTCCATCAGTCTTACCGGAATTCAATCGCGCTACGCCACGCTTCCATCCAGAGCACGACAGCAACATTTGCAAAGGAAAAGAGACATATTCAGGTTCGCTTTCAATATTAAACAACCGCACAGCGCAGTACTAACCTTAACGGAAGCCTGTTTTTCATCGCGCTCTCATCCACTCGCAGCACCACAGCGGCCTGTGAGGAGAAGAAGAAAACACAGGTTAGCTTTAAAAGACAAAGGCGCTGCGCTTCGCTCTTTCTCTTACCTAGAAACGTGCCTCTCCATCCGGCACGCCAGCATCAAGACCTTCGCACCTGAAAAGAAGGAGATAAAGACATTAACAAATTCCCACCATAAACAGAACAAAGACTTACAATTAACAAACCTACCTGCCTACCAGCAGATTCGGGGTCACAGCAGGCCTGGTCCCAAGGAAGGCGTACTGCACCAGTGAAGCAACTCGGACAGCTCGCCAAAAATGTTAAGCGCCCCTGCACAAGAAAGGCAGGACGGATAGCTCACCCTACAAATAACTAAGGTGAGAAAATAACCCAGTGGGAAGGGAATTGGTCAGAGGGAGGTGGGAGATTCACCAATTAGAGACAGTTATCACAAATCCTCCCTTCTGTAATTGCAGATTCATTATTCAGCACTGGGCAGCTATGCATTCAGGGTTCCAGATCTCAGAGCTTTCCAGATGCCCCCCGGGGATATAAGGTGAGCATAACAGATCTGAGCCCAGAAGAGGGGGATCCAAACTAAAGATTTTGGTTAGAAAAGGGATCTGAGCCTGCAAGAGGAGGATCCAGGGCAAAGAGTGAATCGCCCAACATGAATATTTGTAAAGGAACTTTGTTTGTTTTGGAACATCAGGCCCTCTGAATCAAGAGACTTTGAGACCTTAAGAGACTTGGGCACAGAATGCCCTGATGTTGGTAATGAAACTGTGTCCTTGTGCCGAACAAGCTCAAGAGTGTGCTATGCTTGAGTGAACCACCTTGTCCAGTGCTGCAAATGTGGCCAACAGCCAGAACATCCTGATTTATCATTTTGTGAACACTTTTCGTTTTCATTAACATTACCACCACACTATTTGTAAATTAGCGGTAAGGATTGGCAATAGGTTTTTTAGTATAGGCCCTTTTATTTTGACAAGACTCCACTAGGACTGCGTTATTATTACTTGAGAATCGTAGCTTACTCCAATCTGTAGATTTAGGTTTAGATAGGCGGTTATCACACCCTTGATAAAGTTCAATAAACACCCTTGAAGTATGTTCACTTGTGTCCGTTTTACTTTGATACCATGCCTTCCTTACAGTTAACCTACTAAAGAAGTAAAAGAACTGATCCACATTTAAGGAGGGGGATGGTTTATACATAAGAGGAGGAGGTGGTGAGCATAAGGAGGCATGGCTGAGGAAAACTAGGAAATAATGGACCAGCCAATAAGAGCCCTTATTGTCTCCATCATGCATAGTACAAAAGTCTCCACGAGCTTTGTTGGGCAGGGTATGGTGTGCTTGAAAGCTGGTGTTACTGAGAGATATAAGTGAAGAGAGGTTTGAGGAGGAGGATGAGGAGAAACAGTTTGGAGAAGGAAGAGATGGGGATGAGGTGAGGACAAGGAGGAGGGAAAGTAAGAGTTTGGAGGAGGAAGGAGAGCAGTAAGAGGAGCAAGAACAAGATGAGGAGGGTACAGACCCAGAGAGTTACCTTGAGTTATAACCAGGGGCCAGTTGGGGGTCATCTCCTGGGGATCACAGGGATTCCGTACCTAGTGGGTCAATCCAGTAGAGGGCCTGCTGAGTACTGTGATGAATCCTATGGAGTCCTCACAGAACCACAGCCTAAAGTCTCCTCCCAGGTAGCCAGGGGAAGGCAGCTGATACCTGATCCTAATCCTATCTGTGGCATTAGACAGGTGGATCACAACAGAGGAGAAGGCCACAAAGGGAATGTGATGACTTGGTTGGGAGACACGCAGTATACCTCCTCTTCTGAGGCTGACATTTCTCAAATACCCAAATACATAATGGTGTGTTGTCATAATTAAGACTCCTCTTCATAAAAATACCCAAAATGTCAGTTGTGAAAACCCTTCTGGTAATCATGGGAATGGTATATGTAAAGGTTAATGAATTAATATGACTATTTCTGATGGTTGCAATTCTACCTTAGGTTTGAATTATGAAACAAAGAACCAGCCATTAATTCCTTTGAAAGGTTCCCCTAAAGATACATTTTAGAAATCGTTGAAACAGAGTGAATTCAACAATGTTAAAATGAATGAGAACATTAGGGATTTCAAGTACTGGGACGAGGAAGAGGGGCTCAGAGTTGCAGGACTGTAGTGTGTGGTCTACAGGTTATGACCCACACCTGAGTGGGACCTTTAAATATTTAAAATCCCTTCAGGTGCAGGCAATAGGAAGTAGTAGGAGGAAGAAGCAGTGTAAGAAGCAAAAGCAGGAGGAAGAAGTAGGACACAGAGCCACTGCTGTGTTAGAAGCAGGACACTGTCATTGAAGTGGCAGAAGTTGGGAAACCTGTAGCGTGCAGAGAATGTGCAGCAGGAAGTGGTACGGAAACTGGCTGTCCCGAGGGAGAGAGAAGCTCGCCTGATTCTGCGTGCAGATCTGGTGTGTGGCTTTCAACGGAGTGCAAGCGGAGCCGAGAGATCTCGAAATACAGGAGGCGCAAGCTGCGCAAACACTACCGTAGCTGTCAAAAGCCTGTGTAAACCCGATTAAGGAAGAACACAAAGCAGCTGGTGCAGCCGAGATGCACAGAAAGACCAGTGAGTTGGCCTTCATCAGGTAACCCCCATGGTGCTCTGAAACAGACCACTGGTTTCAAATGAAGCTTTTGAATACCAAACTATTGAATGGAAACAAAGTGGGTGCAACTCTTATTTTAAGAGAGATTGATTTAAAGAATATTGTAACCACCATTGTCAAAGTCAAAAGGGGACAATATTGAACCCAAGTGTAAATGAATATTGTAACTACCATTGCCCAAGCCAAAAGAGAAGTACATTCAAACCAAGGGAATGGGATTTAAAAAAAAAATTAAGATTGCTTGTAAAAGAAGATTATTATTAAGTCTTCCGGTTTTATGGTATTTGTTTTTTTGTATTTATTCATATGAATTTTTTGACTTTTTTCTGTATTCGTCCACATTTATTTTTTGTCATATAAAAAGATATTTCACAACCAGTATTTTTCTGCATTTATTTCAATAAAACAATGCATTTATTAAAAGAAGACATGCAGCCATATAGCAAAGAAAGAAGTTCCATTTTCTTCCATAACAACACACAATCGCTCCTGTTGCTGTTGCTACCTTAAGGTATATGCTGTCAATTTGAAGAACTTTAATGCTATTGTTATACAACTTTTATGTTCTACATGTTGCCAATCTGCAATGTGATTGGCCTGCAATGTGTGAGTGACATCATAGACAACCAGACAGAAATACCTTTTTTCCATTTTTATAACTACAGACTGAAAGCAGATTGATTACGACCTTGGCGGTAGGGGGTTAACGGGGCCGGTAGAGCTGCTGCCCCGTTAACCCCCTACCGCCTCATTACGAGTTCCTCTCGCAGGACCCACTAAGGACGCCTGGCGAGCGGTCCAGCATGCTAACAGCGGGCCTGTTAGCATGCTCCGCATTCCCATTGCGCCCTATGAGGGTTCAAATGGGAATGGGGATGGGTTCCTGGAACGGGGAAATACCGGGCCCTCCAAGGTCGGAATGGCCCAGTATTTCCCCATTGCAGGAACCCGGACCTGGTACCCAGAATGGGGGTAGCCATGGCGCAAAAAGCAGCTGGCTACCTTCAAGGTCGTAATGACCTCTATTGTCAATGTGTGCTGTTTACTCATGAAAGAAGTTATAAATACTTAGTTGTTGCTGAAAGTCAAAGGACTTATCCCAGAAGACGTTTTTGATTTACTTTCCCCATTGAGGATTTAAAATGTGGACTGTATTGTGGCACAAGGTTGTGGTGTCCACTAAATGTGTAACAATGAATTGTTGTAAAAACAATCATGACAAAACCAATGTTTATGAAGAAGAAATGTGAAAGTGTTTGTTTTTCAAAGAAGAGAAATTACATTGAAGTATGAAGACAATGTATTTTTGGTTGTCAAGCATAGGTTTATGGAAGCCTTGACCATTGTTCTGAGGAAGGAAGAAAGCAGTTTGAAAATTAAGACATTACAATAAGGATTTATGGAGCAAAAGGAACTTTGTTACACTTGGAATGAAACTTTGCTATTAAAAAGAACTTTCTTGATTTGAACTTTGGTTTGAAATATGCTGAATTAATCATGGGGATCCGACCTAGCTTACAAGAATAATGTTTACAAATTAGCAGCTTGAAACTAACTGTTATTTTATTGAGTTTACCCTGCCATACGATACCTGTAATGATTTTGTTGTATGTATAGGTTTGAGGTACAGATATCTTTTTAGAGTGTTTTCCTTTAGTTTGACAGGTAGGGAAATCCTTGTTAGGTTAGGGAAAGTGAGTTGTTTTTCTGACCTTTATTTAATAAAATAGCCACTTGTCATAAAACTATCTACTTGTCCGTCTCCCATTTTGGATCCCTCACTGTACCTAAAGCAACAGCTGGCAGAGACCAACCTACTACTAGGAAGATTGATGCAGAGAATTAAAGGTGCTATAAAACCCTCTGTTTGATGAGTGAGTCAGGGCTGCTATATCCCATTAACTAGCACTGCCAAAAAGACATGGTGAGGGTTCAGTTTAGGGTGTCAGAAGTAGACCATCAGCTAGAACCTGAGAACTCCAGCTATACTACCCGGGTAGAGGGGCAACAATTCTACCCAGATCATATCAGGTGAGGGTGCTTGTCAGACTTGTCCCAAACATGACAACTAAAGGAAACCCCTAGGGAAGGTGGGGGCCCACATCCCATTCATATCTCTGAGAAATGAAGAGGTCCAACAACCACTGGAGGCCAGCAATCATCCTAGAAGGTGTTGTGACCAAAGACACAGAGTGAACTACAAAGTTGGTCTGATGAAGGAACGGCTATGAACTTCAGAGTGTGCAAAATGTCAAAACATACATTTAGTCCCAATGGTAGTGAATGATTGCAGTGTGGAGTTGCAAAATACAGTTATGGTACACCATGAAAGAATCTGTCCACACAGTCGGAGATATACATACAAATGATAAGGTACATCTGATCT
The DNA here is from genome assembly GCF_040938575.1 of Ambystoma mexicanum. Taxonomy (NCBI): domain Eukaryota; kingdom Metazoa; phylum Chordata; class Amphibia; order Caudata; family Ambystomatidae; genus Ambystoma; species Ambystoma mexicanum. The sequence continues at coordinate 677,107,539 of NC_090927.1, read as the reverse complement.
CTGAGGTATTTAGTGAGGTAAGTAGGTATGCTGTGAAGTCGGACCAAATGTCTTTAGGTCGGCCAGCTGTAGGTAATAAAGATACAAACTGCTCATTTTTATCATTGGCCCAGAGTACATCCGTCATCCATTGTTCAGCTGTTGTGGCAATGGGATGTGTCCATAGATGCAAAATACATATTTTGGTCAGTATACGACCTAGGTTAAAAAAAATCTATGGGTGGTTAGGGCCATTTTATCAAACAGCCCAAACAAGCACATGGCTGGGTCAGGTTAAATTGCTCTCTTGTGATTGAACATACAGCCCTCCAGAATTTTCTCTATCATGGGGCAGGACCCAACATGTGTAAATATGAGGCATTGTCATTTCCACATCGAGGGCAGTTGCCACTAGCATTTTGTGTGAACAATCGCATCCTAGCAGGGGTGCAGTGATATCTATTTAGCATCTACTAACGCAGACTCGAATGCAACCTCAGCCGTCATTCTGCTCGACCTCTCCGCAGCCTTCGACACAGTCAGCCATGACACTGTAACCAAAAGACTAGAAGACATAGGCATAACAGACATAGCACTACTCTGGACTAAATCATTCCTAGCAGACAGAACAGAAACCGTGTGGATTAAACCCTTCAAATCCACCCCACGAGTTAACGACTGTGGAGTGCCACAAGGATCCTCACTATCACCACTGTACTTCAACGTCTACCAGATTCCAGTTATCAGAATCTTTAAAAAATACCTTACATGCTACAACTATGCAGATGATACTCAAATCATCTAGAAAATCAAAGACATCCAAACCAAACACTCAACCCTAATCTAGTGTTTAAAAGAAGTCTTCAACTGGATGAATGCTAACAACCTGAAAATCAACCCTAGAAAGACAGAAATCATGATCATATCCAAAGACCAAGAGAATGAAAACGCCATCCCGTGGCCAACGGAAATGGGAACCGCACCACCACCGTCTAAGATAGTGAAAAATCTGGGAGTCCTGATGGACAACACCCTGACCTCAGAACCACAAATAAATGAAACAGTCAAGAAATGCTTTTTCCTCCTCAAGAAGAATCCTACCTTTCCTCTCATTCACGCACAAAACACTCACTATCGTTGCCCTCATCATGTCAAGAATCGACTATGCAAACAGCCTCTACCTCCGAATACCAGAATACCTCCTGAAGAAACTACAACAGATCCAAAATACAGCAGCCAGACAACTCCTCAAACTATCCAGAAGAGACCACATCACTCCTGCCCTAAAAGCACTACACTGGCTCCCAGTAAAACATTGCATCACCTTCAAAACAATGTGCATAACGCACAGGGCAATCAGTGCACAAGGAGCAGAAGTCCTACAAAAGAAAATAACCATCTACAAGCCAACGAGACTCCTCAGGTCAAGCAATGAAATCCGCCAGAACTAAAACCATACCTTAAGAAAAACCTCGGAGGCACCTCCTTCTACCACTTAGCCGCAAAAAGCTGGAACAACATCCCAAAAGAAATAAACACCAAAGATCACCTAAAATTCAGGAAATTACTAAAAACCTGGCTCTTCAACACCACAGACTCAAACTGAAAACCGACACCGAAAGGAAAAAGGATGACTAAACTTAAGAGGATACCGACAACATTCATAACCGACTAAGAAACCCCCACAACACCTGGACTGGTAAAGCCAAGTCAAATAGAACACAAGCGACACCCATAAAGACCAAATCAATACCCCAAGCCAATCCCAGCCAACATTCTCATTCGCCCCATAGGTACTACCAGGTACCACACTGTTATAGAATTGTCTAAATGTTAGCAAGAGCCACACTCGAACTGAGTTGTGGACATTAGCAGGTACACTGGCCATATGAGTGGGAAAGGAACATGGGTAAGGTAATGAAGGATGTTTATGGAAGTGGAGGCCAGATGTGAAAGGGACTGAATACCAAACAAGCCTGGATCAGGACAGAGGCGCATAAATGCTCCCACACCCGATCTGGGCAGATTACGCAAACCCAGCGCTGCACTTCAAGACAGAAATGCCAACTAACCAATCCACTAACAATTTCCCCCTCTGCATACACCTCTCAAACTCCAAACCAAACACAACCACAAACCTTGAGCACAACAAACCGCACAAACTTCACTACATTGCAACAAGAAGACAAAAACACACAGACTCGCACAACAGTACATGATGACTACTGGCCGCAAACACCCCATGCCCAGCCAACTGACTGACCGTGCTGAGGCCTCTAACAGCACATCAATGCTCCATTGCACTTTTCCAGCCTCATCCCACTAACTCACCCTCCCTCCCTCCCTCTTTCAGAGTCACCAGAGCGCCAGGGGAACACTCCAGTGGTGATAGTGCATGGTACAAATGTCCTTGAACATTAACATAACTTTCAATTGGATTAGTCGAAATCGTGACTTCATGGATACCTGATGCTCAAGTCTGCAAATGTCTTGCTAGATCTCATTTGTAATGTCTCTATTCAGGTCTCCAGCCCATTTATCTCCGATGTCGATCAAGATGTCGGGCGTTCGGCTGAGGATTGACTCAAATAGATTGGACACAACTTTCTGCCATCCCGCGCATGCATTATGTAGGTTACCCCTGCATGCATTATGTATGTTAGACAAGGGTCCGCTAGCAGCTGTTCAGGGAATATCGACCATAGTCTTTGAAATGCTGCCGGCAGTTTATAATATTGCAGCCAGATAAGCGCCTTGTGCCTGGGAGTAGAGGATAGGTAATGCCGGTCTAGGAAGTGTCTATTAACATACATGTCTCCCATCCTTTAGACATCCATTACAGTAGCCAGAGGCGTGTATAAGGGACAATAAGGTCCCTTTAACCCACTGCACTTTTCTCAATTCAAACAGGAGGGTACCGAGTGTCCTCTGTGTACCAATACGCTGCATCAGTACAACAGGACATCTGTTGCCGTGAAGACTCCCTTCTTAAATGGTTTAACCAGGTTGGACAACTTTAGAAATACTGCCCCCGAATGTCACAAACATCTGGAGCAATGAGTCCAGTTCTTTGAAAAAGTGACATCCTGGTCACATCAGTATATTTTGAAAGAATTACAATAGTTTTGGGTACGACAACCATTTTCAGTAGGGCTATTTAACCCGCTATCGAGAGGGCTACCGAGTCCAACCAGGTAGTTTAGTGGACAAGAGGGACAGAGGGACAGATAACTACCATTATTAGCACTATATAGCATAGCTGGGTGCCTAGATATTACAACCCTTAGGTTTTTAAGGGCACTTGAGGACCAGGTGAAGTCCACTGCATAAGGTGGCATCTGGGTCGACATCTTCAGTACGAATAGCTCTGAATTGCCAGACCAGAAAATGTACAACATCTCCCAAAGAGGACACCATCATCCACATACAAAGAAATGTCAGGGATTCCGGCTATTCGAATGCCTCTGCGTGAATGTTTGTATTGTACAAGGTCCACCAGAGGCTCAATAATTATAGCAAATAGTAATGGGGAGAGGGGACATCCCTGTTGTGTACCCCTTTCTATCACAATAGGATCTGACAGTATTCCGTTAGTGCAGACTGTGGCAGTCAGGGTTGGATAAAAGACAAATTTAGGTCCCGTACTGCATGAGAACAGCGTATAGATTTTGTGATGAGATGGAATCAAAGGCCTTCTGCATGTACGGTGCCGCTGCTATAGCTTGTGCATTCGTGTCAATCTGTGCCAGTATACTGAACAGTCGCCTTACATTAAGAGATGTTGACCGGCCTGGAATAAAGCCAAATTGATCAGGGTGAATCATATGTCTCATTGCAGGCATTAACCGATTAGCTAGTACTTAAAAACATATCTTTTTGTATCAGTATTGATCAGGGAGAGAGGTCTATAGGACCCGCATTCCATCGCTAGTTTTTCGGGTTTCAACAGTAGAGTAATAATCGCTAATCGCATGGAAGACTGGAGCAATTGCTTGTCCAAAGCCTATTCACAGACCTCGAGAGGTAAGGTCCCAAAACTGATTTTTTATGTTTATCAAATTTGGCATCAAGGCCATCCAGACCTGGTGCTTTCCCAGAGGAGAAATCATCTATGGCACCGACCAACTCCTAAATAGTAATAGGCAAGTGTAGCCGAGTACATACATTCTGGGATAGACACGTCAAGGGAAGCTCATTTAAGAATTTGTCTATATTGATTGAAGTGCATGTATCTGGTCATGCATACAATGCATACATAAAAATCATGAAAGACTAGGTTTTCCTCCCTACTTGTATGAACAGTGCACCCCTCTATAATTTGAACAACCGGAATATATCTATGCCCTCTATCCTGCTGCATTACTCTCATAAGTGTCCTATCCGGCCTATCACCCTCCCCATAACGCCTCGCGGCAGCTGGGGCCCCAAAAAACGTCACCTCACTGTCAGCGTTCTGACAGAACATATCCATCACCTCCTTGAGCCATGGACATGATGAATTGGAGGGGTCATTAACCTTTTATGTAGTACTGCCTCACACTGCTGAATGTCCTTCCCAATTACTTCCAGGACCCAAATTCAGTAGCCATGGAGATGCCCATAATAAAACCCTTAAATGCCTGCCACAAGGAATCATGAGTGTCAACCATGCCTGTATTAGTCTAAAAAAACAGCTTGATATTATCATGAACGGTATCTTCAAAAACAATACCCTGAAACGAATGAGGTTTAAATTTCCAGTGACAATACAGAGCTGGGTGGTTACAAAGCCTCATGGCCAATATGACCGAACAGGGATCAGAGTACTTTCTAGGAAGTATCTGTGATGAGGACACAAACCATGAGAGTAGCATAGAGCAGTCACAAATGAATCCTCTAAAAGGAATCACGGACTGGGGAATAGAACGTCTTATGTGGAGTATGTGGCTGGTGTGCGCGTCATGCATCAAGAACTGACAGTGTATACGACCCTTCTAATATCATGCAGGCTGCTTTAGACAGTCCACTAGGGTTGGAACCAGATCGGTTAAGCGTCGCATACAAAGTGGTATTAAAACCACCCCCCAAAGTATAGGGATCAGTGGGTAGGGGTCACATATTTCCATCACATCAGCATAGAATTGCAGATCATCTACATTGGGGCCATACGTGTTAACTAGCAAAGTTGCCCTGCCCATTAATCTATCAAAGACCACCATATAATGTCCTAAAAGAGTCAATATGTTATTTCCTGTGTTGGAACATCAAGGAAGTATGAATGGCTGTCCTAAACCCTCCCACTTGAGAGGGATAGGACATGTAGTATATGTGCAGACCCCAGGATTTAGAACCAGTACTAAGTCTATGTGTTTACTGAAAGAAAAACATCTTAGCACTGTGTTGTTCTGCAAGTGAACTGACACATTTTCAGTGCACAAACCAATAAAGTGTATGAAAATCCTAGCATGATTTTTTTTAATTTAAAACACCAACTGCCTCCCTCCCCATCACCCTACAAACCTAGGTAGTGCAAGACTCACCCGTTGAGGATCTCGTTGACGAGTCTATGCGACCACAGGGAGAGGTTGCCCGGATTTTGTGTGTACCGGGAGATGGCAGCCAGGTGTACCTTGAGTGATGCATGTGCAAGGCCAGCCGGGCCAAGTGAGAGCAAGTAATAAAGAATCTGTGGCGCCGTAATGCGCCATGGACAAATCATCTTTGACAAGCACCATACCATAAGAAGTGCCCACTTGTAACAGGCAAGAGTAGGTGGGGCCCTGGCCTTAGCCAGTATGTTTTCACATTCCAAGGTCAGCAAGTAGTGTCCCGACTCTAGGACTGCAGGAGCCAGGCCGCAGGCTCAGACGCTGGATCGTGGTGCAGGATAGACCTCCTTACCTGGAGAGCAGCCAGTCTGAATGCTGGAACCACTGAAAGGTGAAGGAGATCTGGCTATCAGATTTGCTCGGCCATGCAGGTGCATGAGGATCACCTAGCTGCAGGATAGTTTGAGTGTGTTCATCACATGTAGCAGCAACAGTACTGGTGGGAATGCATACTGGAATCGGCCTTCCCATGGGATTGGGAAAGCGTCCAACAGGCTCCTTGCTTGAGGAAACCTGCTGCAAACCGCTGGCACTTGGTATTGATCTGTGGTTGGCCCCATTTGCTGAAGATCCGAAACATCGGAGCTTGCTGGAGCTCCCACTCCTGGTAGGACCACATCTCCCTGCTGAGAGAGCCTGCAATGGGGTTTTGAACACATGCCAAGTAGAACAGGACTAGTAACATCAGCTGAGTGATGGCCCAGTGCCATAGGTTCTGTGCCTCAAGAGAGGATGGGAGATCTCGTTCTGCCCTCCTCCTTGATGTAATGCATGGTGGTCGTGTTGTCCGTGAAGATCCTGACCATCTTTCCTAGAAGCTGAGGCTTGAAAGACTTGAGAGCCCAATCAACTGTCCGTAGTTCCAGTACATTGATATGCAACGTTTTCTCTTGTGGGTGCCAGAGTCCCCTGTTTTATAGTTTGCCCATGTGGTCGCCCCAACTTTTCAGGGAGGCATTGCTAGTGACTGTTTCCTGATGCACCGGGGTCCTGAAGGGAGCCCCTCGCGAGAGGTTAATGTGAATGCACCACCACCTCCGGGCTTTCCTGAACGCTTGATTTAGGACTACCTTGTTGGTCCATGAGCCAGAGGTCTGCTTCCACCTGGCATCCAGGAACTCCTGAAGAGGTTTCATGTGCAACCTCCAAAGAGGGACCAGATGGATACAGGAAGACATCACCGTAGCAGGGTTTTGATGGACTGGATGGTCTCCACTTCAGCAGAGGATAGCCTGTGGACCTTTCCTAGGATGGCACATATCCTTTCTTCCAATAGGACCGCCAGTAACAGAGCATCCTGGGATGGCACCATGCAGGATTTGGGATAGTTCATGGAGAATCCCTGATAGGTTAGAGTCTGGACTGCCTCCGCTGTATGTTTCACCACCTGGGCGTGTGAATGAGACCAGACCAGCCAATCATCCAGGCAGGGGTAGACATACACTCCCTTATGACGAACGAAGGCCTTCACTGGGGCTAGGCATTTGTTGAATACCCTCAGGGCTGATTTGAGGCCAAAGGGTAATGCAATGAGTGGGTAATGTCTTCCCTGGACGACGAACATTAGGAACTTCCGATGTCTTGGTTGAATGGGGATGTGGAAATATGCATCCTCCAGATCCACCACGACAGGAAATCTTCTTCCAGTTGGCTGAGCACAAGCCGTAACGTGACCATCTTCAATTTGTGGGAATTCTAAGAATTTGTTGAGATGACACAGGTCCAGGATGGGCCTCCACCCGCCTGACTTCTTGCGAAACAAAATATCTGAAGTATTCTCTGAGGCGCAAAGGGACAGGTTCTATGACATTTCTTAGCAGCATGGCCTGAACTTTCCTGACGAGTTGGGCTGTATGTTGTTCTCCTCTTTTCACTGGAGGAATGCAAGGGCACTTGCCCTGGAACTCGAGAGTGACCCTGCTCGATGACGTCAAGCACCCATTTATTCGTGGAGACGTTGCGCTACTTGTCACCAAACTGCAATAGCCGGCTTCCCACTGAGGTGCTGAACCGGGGGCTCCGGACCTGGCCACGGTCATGCTTCGTTCAGCATCTAAGTCCTGGTGGCTTGTCGGCGATGAAGCTGGGTACCTCGCATATAGGTCTTGGAAATGACTTAATATGCCTCCTGTGCAGTGGAGTGAGAGTGCCGGCGGTAGGAAGGGGTGAGCACCTTGGAAGTTCCTGCAACCTTTCCTTTCGGGGAGCGAAAGGTCTGCTTCCTTTGTTGCAGCCTGCCCAAAGAGCGTGTAGTCTCTGTATCTGTCTTGATGGTGAGAAGAGATTTGTCCACTGCCCTGCCACAATGGTTAGCCTACAACTGGTGGCTCCCCATCTGCAGGGATGTCGTTTTCAAACTCATCTGCACCCTTGGTTCCATCTGTATCCGAGTTGGTGTCTGTATTAGTGTCCGTTCTCATCAGGTCCAACTACTCTAAAATAGGGGGCCATGGAACAAGGAGGTGGCTGCGGGATCACAGGCACTGGAGGAGGCACTAGGTGGGGCAAAGATTGTCTTGGAGGACTGGCCACAGGAACCGGGCATGGAACCACAGGAGGACCAGGAGCCACAGGTGGTAGGCACTGTTTAATCTCTGTGACCAGAGAGTGGAGGGTTGACAAAATGTTCAGGCTGTGGAGCTGGCTGTGTGAGTAGGCCAACACCACCCTGCATAAGGTGTGGGCTGACATCCTAATAACCTTCTTTCTTCTCCTCTATCTCCTCTAACAGGATGGAAGGAGCAGAAACAGGAGCTGGTGTCACAACACTCGGAGGCCTCACAGGGGATATGGCAGGCAGCTCAGGTGCCGTTGAGGGTTTTGACAGAAAAGAAAGATCTGATCGTAGCTCACTTTCGCTGCTGGAACCTCTCGGGAAGGTGCCCAAGACAGGTGCACCTGGAGAAAGTAGTGTGGACGGAGCAGACCCGGCCGGACTGAAGAAGGCCTTGTAGGCAACGCTAGGCAACGCTACCCTTTAAATAGCCGTCATTACCATAGATATGGAGATGGTGCCTGAAGTCATCAAAGTGCCTGTAGACCTGTCAAAAACCGGTACCGCTGGCCTGGCGGACGGTGTCATTGACAAAGTCTTCATCGACGATGACGATTATTAAGACAATGGTGCTATTGTTAAGCGGCTTCACTTCAACACTACAGCTAAGTCAATGCCTAGTCTGGGATGCTGAGGGAAACCCTTATTGATATATTTTTAGGTCCAGTTCATGTACTCTGGATGACAACCCTTATATAACACCCCTCTCTTAGAATCCCCCTGACTCCACTGAGCCAAGAAGTAGGTCTGTTTTGCAAATTTAAAAGGTTTATTTGAGAAAAATAACAATATATATCTATCACACTTTTATAACAAATTAATATCTGATAGTACACTTAAACATATGATGTGGATCCACAATGGGTAATGTTACAGTGGTACACTTGATTACTTAGGAGTAGTATAGAGGATGAGGTAGCTGAAATGCTTTATGGTTTCAAGGAAATGCAAGGTGGAATAAATGCAGTACAGAAAATAAACTGATATGGTTTCACAAGAGATAATATGTTCACTTTTCCCCTGGTGGCAATTCACCCCCCCCATATGCAATGCAAGGCGATTAAAGTAACACACACAGTCTTCAGGAATACAATCAAATACAATACGGAACTCAGTTCCTCCCCAGCAAGCTTAGAGGAAACAGGTAGAAGTTTGAAACGCAGGCCCAAAATGCTTTTAAATGTGATGGCAATGGATGGGAAAATGTGCTAACTGATTTTAATTCCCTCTAGAGATTCAGGGTGAGTGGGAGATGCTTGTTGGTATTAGTTCAAGCTCACTTTAGCAATGCTCTATGAGTTATTACCAGGTTGCAAACGGATTTTTAACAAAGGAAAGAATGGAGCTGCTACTTTGACAAGTGGAGAAATTGAGCCAAAATCGCAAATCGCGGTAAATTTCACGAGTGCGTAAATCGCGATTGCGGAAAAAGTATAGGGAGTAGGAAGTCAGTTCTAGGTTCTTTGGGACAGCTTTAAAATGAAAGTTAAACCACGTTCCTAGCCCAAACGGTTCAAGAGATACGGACTATTTAATAAAGGTAGATTTTCGGATTTAAAGTAAACTCAAAATGACAGGTGACAGTTGTGCAGCTTTAAAAATGACAGATGACACGATTTCTAGGAGGCAGTTCTACTTAGGTTAAAATAGTTTGGATTAGATTATTTTAACTAAGAGATTGGTTCTGCACAGTTCTGCTAAGTACTCACAATATAAATTTGAAATAGGCCTCGTCACGGATCTGGTCAACACGTCCGGTGGCGGTTCTGTCTGCTTGGTGGGTCAATCAGGCACCGGTTCTGCTCTCAGCGATCTGGATCTCTGGTTCTGCTCACAGCGGTCTGGGTCAGGTCTGCTCTGCTAGTCTAGCCTCTCTGGATACAGCGGCCTCTGGTTCTGGATACTGCTCTGCTTTCCGGTCCGGATCAAGTGGATTCTGGATGGAACACTGCTTTCTGGGTACTGGCAAAAGTTCTTGGCAAAATAATTCAGACAGCTCGCCCGGTTGTGGAATAGTTTGCAAATGATTTTAAGGATGCTGAGGCCTGCTGAGAAGAGTTCTCAGTTTGTGGGTTTAGGCCCTTGCTTTAAGTTCTGAAGTAAATTTCTGGTCCCTGAAGATTGATGGATGTGAAGTCTGGAGTCTCCCGGCAGAGTGTCCCACAGAAAATGGAATTGAATGTCTCTACCTGTCCCAGCAGTCTCTTTTTATGTGTTTTAAAAAGTGGGTGGAGAGGATAGCATCACTAATCCTGCCCCTCTCTTGATTTGATAGGTCAATAGATTCTTTGGTCCCTGATTTGGGAAGGGATAGTGTGTCAGAGTGATGTCATTTTTATGACCTGCAGAAATGACACTCCCCTAGTCAATGTGCACACAAATCTATTCCTGATCCAAATAAATATTTCCCAGGTACACAGCTGTTTGACATCACATACACACATCAGATATTACTAAAGATAGTCCCTGTCCTGACTCTGGTGTTTCTAGGAGCTTGCATTAAAAAATGGCAACTTATTTTCGATTTTAGTGGGTTTTGCAACATTGGTTTTTCATCAAAAATTATACAAAGGTACATTTCCCTTCCACATATAGCCCAGTAACTTTCCATGTCTCTAGCTTAAATACAGTGTCTACAATAATCATAATTAGCGGGGCTTTTCCCCAGAACATGGTACAAATCGGAGTTTGGACTCAAATTGTGAGGGCATTTTCCATACTAAGACTCTCAAAGTTGTACATTCCTGTCATTTGGTCACAATAAGTTATCACGGTTTCTATAAAATATATATTTGTTGCAATTCAACTCCCCAAAGTGTTTGGGTCCGCCTCCAGAAGTCTGGGTGGGTCCGTGATCACATGTCTCTCCTTGCTGGCAGAGGGCTGTTGACAGGAAACACTCAAAATTAACATACCCCATTCAACTGAAAGAGCCTTTGTGTGGGCTCCAGCAGGCTGCCTGGAAGTCTCTCCTCAATCAATCAACAGGGTCATGTGATATCCTGCCTCCTGGTGTGGGAATCTCTGAGGTGGTAAGGTTTCCCAGCCTTGTGGCCTCTGGGAACAGCAGGTGGCTAAGATTTTTTAATTAACCAACAGGCCTTTGAAGTCCAGTTGACTCAGGTCCCTTTGTCAGCCAGTTCTCCTGTCGGAGTTTAGACCGCTAGCGCCGCCTTGGGGAATTTGTCAGTACTGCATCCATCTTTGGGATTAAGAAAATGAATTCCCCACAGTTCTGTGTTGCTTTTTGGCAATCAGCATTGCCATTCCCAATGGTTTCAGGCTACTGTGTGTGTAGCCCAATGGTGGTTTTAGGCAGTGCCCTCCTGTGCTCACAACATAGGCAAAAATGGGTGGCAGCCTATTCTTCATGTTTTCCCTGTGCACTCTCTGGGGAGTTATTATGGCCATCATGATGTTTTCCATGCCAGTACTGCACAGTTTTATGGTAGGGCTTGGATGCATGGGTAAAAACATCCCACAAGCCCCCCCTCTTGCGATGGCCATTCTGTCCTTTCACTGATGGAACTCGCAAGATCTGGGATGTTCGCCTCCTCTTCTTCCAATTCCATAGATGGCACAGTTCAGCATCTTTTCCTCCCTCCAGTCGATCAATCAGTTCTCCTTGCTGGTCCTGATGGGAGGATTGGGCGGTACCCCGGGCCCCTCGGGTCTTCGCTCCCGGTCCGCAGGCGCCTTCCGTGGTCAGTCTCCATGTTTTCTTTCTCCTAGGACGACAAAGGAAAGCGGCAAAATACCTATTCATAGACATTTCTCCCCCACTATAGATATAGTGGGGCGAAATATACATTTTATACTTTAATAGACATAGCATTCCAATTTTTAAAAACAAGATATAATTCAGAGACAGTGGCTTACAAGCGTCATAATATTTTAGAGACTATATATGGGATATTTTAGGGTTGGAACTGAATTACTCTGGAGCGGCCCCCTCTGGTATTGCAGAGGACTCCTCCAGTTGCGGCAGAGTGTGCCTGGGATGGCAACACTTCAGCTGATTAATATGGACCCACTTATCTTCCCCTTCCGCCAAATTACCTTTGGGGATGCGGATTTTGTAGGCCACAGGGGAGATCTTGTCTATAATTTCAAACGGTCCCTTCCATGTAGGCAAACATTTTCGCTGTTTGGCCTGGTTCCTTTGGAAATTGTATAGATAGACCCGGTCCCCCACAGTATATTCCTTCCTGGTGGTCATCAGGTCGTAGTGGGTTTTCATGCTATCAGCTGATCTTTCTAGATTCCGCTGAGCATAGGCAAAAGCATGCTGAAGGTGTTTCCTTAAATTCTCCACATACTCATGAGTTGTGGAGGCATTTATCAGTGTCTGTTCTTGGGTCCTGTAGAGCAGATGCTGGGGAAGCACCATCTTGCGTCCGGTCATCAATTCAAATGGTGACATTTTAGTTGGAGATGAAGGGGTAGATCTGATGGCCATTAGGACCAGAGGTAGTCGGATATCCCAACTTGGCCCAGAATCTGCCACAAACTGTTTTAATATGCTCACAATTGTCGGTTGTAGCGTTCCACTGCACCAGAGGAAGCTGGCCTGTAAGCAATGTGTAGCTTCCTTTTCACCCCCAGTATCTCCCACATCTTTGTCATTACTTCACTGGTGAAGTGGCTACCCCTGTCTGACTCAATCCTTTGAGGTAGACCAAACCGAGAGAAGATGTGGTTAATCATCAGGGCAGCTGCTGTTTCTGCCTTGCAGTTTGGGGCCGGGAGACATTCCACCCACTTGGTAAACAAGCATGTAACGGTCAACATGTACTTGTTTCCTCTAGACGAGCGAATTACAGGGGCTACAAAGTCGATTTGCAAATCTGACCATGGCAGTGTCATCCCCCTCTTTTGGAGACGCGCACGGTGCGTGAGGGACGATGGCTGAAATTGTGCACACACAAGACACCCCTTCAAGTATTGGTCGAGGTCCTGCCCCATGTGTGGCCAGTATGCAACCTCTCTTAAGATTTCCAGTGTTGTGTGAAACCCCCTATGACCGGCGGTGGCCGCATCATGGCCGTGACTTAACATCAGGCTTCGGAATGAGGTAGGGACCACCCACTGATCATGGCCAGCTTGGGATTTCCTTACCAACAAACAGTCTTGGATTCGGAACATTTTTGGAAATTTCATCAACACTCTTAGGTCCTCTTTCCCAATGTAATCGGTATCCGTCAGGGGAAGGTTCTCAGGGTCCTCAATGTGTTGGTAAAACTTACCAATTATTGGATCCCCCTTCTGAGCTGTAATCAAATCAGCATCAGGGGTCTCCTTACTCCATTGTGCAGTTGAAAGATCATTGTGAGCATTTGTCAGGGACCTAGTGATAGCAGTGACCTGGATTTCCCCCAACATTGACTCAATCTCAATTAGATCCCCTTGGATGGCCCCGGTTTTGGCCAGCTGATCAGCTAAGTCATTTCCAGTTTTGTCTGGTCTCTCTACTTTGGAATGACCCTTGATCTTTTTCCAATAGATGGTCATCACATTCGAGGTGACCAGATCATCAATGTTTTGGATTAACTTCCCATGTTTCAAGGGTTTGTTATTAGCACATAACATGCCTCTGGTTTTCCAATTAACCAGGTGCTCCACGAACCCGTTCCGTACATAATCCTAATCTGTGATTATGACCAGTTCATGGAGTTGATGGTGGACAGCAGTAAGGATGGCCTGATGCACAGCCATCAACTCTGCAACCCGACTACTTCGGGGACCAATTTTGTATCCAGCGGAGGGTTCTGGGGACTCCTTCACCCATGCATTCCCTACGCCGGCCACCAGTTCTTTCTCCCCGTTGTTGTCAACATGGTAAGAGCATCCATCCACATAGACAGTGGGCATTCCCTCACACTTGTCTTCTTCAAAGACTTTGTGTGGGGAATTAAAGGTATGCCTCCATGTTGTCCTTGATTTTTAGACTTTCGTCCTCGAGACAGTTTTCTCTGGCACAATCATGCAAGACAGCCAGACCTTGCGCGAGGGGACTCTTCTTGTTTTGGCCATATCTGACCTCCACAGGAAAGCCTTGCATTGACAGAATCCAGGAAGTAATTTGGGAATTACTCACATTTCCAGCCCGGATTCTGTCACTTTGGAGGTATTGCAGAGGCTGGTGTGGAGTCTCCACTATGATGTGTTCCCCCTGGATGAACGTGCGGTAATTCTTCAATGCCCACACCGTTGCCAGGAGTGCCTTTTCACAATCGCTGAATTTTTCCTTCACAGAGGATAAAGTTTTGCTCGCATAGGAGATTACTTTATTGACCTTGTCATGCTTTTGGTATAATACTGACGTCAAACACGTATTAGAGAACCCTGTCTCCAGGAAGAACTCCTTGTTTCTGACAGGGTAAGCTAGGCAAGGCGCTTGTGAGAGGCTTCTTTTGAGTTGTCTTACTGCCTCGGATTGTTCTGGACCCCATTCCCACTTGACCCCCCCTTCAAGAGATGAATCAGGGGTCTGGTGATCTCTGCGTAGCCCTCAATGAACTTTCTGCTGTAATTAGTCAGTCCAAGGAGGCTCCTTAGTTCCCGTAGAGTTGTGGGATCCTTCGGTTTCTGAAGTGCTTCCACTTTCTTTTCTTGGGGACAGAGACCCTGAGGAGTAATCTCATGCGCCAAGAAATTAACACGGGTTCTACACCACTGTGCTTTCTGAAAGGAAGGTTTTGCTCTGGCGGCCCTCAACTGTGTCAGAACATAACGGATCTCCGCTATGTGTTCCTCCACAGATGAACTTTTGATGAGGACATCATCTACATAAGCCAGGTTACCCCTCGCACCCAGGTCAGGCATGGCCTTATGTAAGAAAATGTTGCATTCATTGTGGGAGTTGAGGTATCCGAAGGGAGTCCAGGTCCAGGTGTACTGCTGGCCTCCAAAAGGTAAAAGCCAGTTTGTATTGGTCCTCCCTACTGACAGGCACGGTCCAGTATCCATTGGTCAGGTCTATTGCAGTGAATACTTGTGACCCTTGAATCTGGGCCAGCCCTTGGTCAATGTAGGCCAGAGGCCATCGGGAAGTATTGACCCATTTGTTGAGCTCCCTAAGGTCGGCAAAGAGTCTCCACTGGCCGTTTGGCTTCAATATTCCAGCACCGGATTATTGAAGGTGCTGTGTACTGGACGGATTATTCCCCGGGACTCAAGGTTCATAATTATTTCAGTAAGGGACTCCATGGATATTGCTTCAAACACTGGAGTCATTCCAGGGTCCAAGAAAACTTGTTTCAACTTTTGCTTCTGTTCCAGGCATCAGCTAGGGTGACCCTCTCTTCCACCATCTGCATGAAGCCGGGAAAGACTTCTGGTTTGGCTATCTCAGTGGCCTCCTCCAGCTGGGTGGAGAAGACCCTGGTCAGAGTGCTGATTTGGACTGGAGGCTTCAGGTGGGTAAGGCAGCCCTCATGGACCTGGAAAATCACCTCATCCCTCCTGACGTATTACAAGTCACATCTTCCTTACCATAAGGGCAAGAAGTGTACACCAGGAAGTTCCCCCGATGCCGGGTGAAAATCCTGTCTGGTGTTGTATTGTCCTCACTGTCACTGTCAAAACAGTCCTTGGGGATTGGTCCTAACAGTTCATTTCCTAGATCAATGGAAAAATGTCGGTCATCAACCGCCATTCCAATAATGGTGCCTGCGTCTAGAGTAATACTCTTTTAGTCGCTGTTATCCACCTCTATTGGAATGGTGTCATGTTCTATGTTGACTAATGGTGTTGGGTTTACCCCTAACCCTTGCTGTTGGAGAGAAACATTTAGATGTATATAAGCATCAGGGTTTTTCAATTTTTGTCCTCTTTTAACTTTCACTTCCAGGGAGAATTGTCGGGTCCTTTCTGGGATGGTGACTTCCTCTTTGAGCTGAATTTCAACTGCATAAGGTAGCTATTGAGCTGACCTAAATGCTTTTTCTTGATCATCAAAGCCCATGGGATTATCCGCTAATCTGGACCAAGCTTTGAAGTTTATTAGTTCCAAACTAATGGCAAAGCGATTGAGAATGTCACTGCCTAAGAAAAAGGCGGCAGTGACGTCTCGCACGACCCAACACTTATGGACTATGCTCTTGTTGCCAATGGAGATTTTGAGCATACACCTGCTTGGCAGGAGATGTTTTGAATTGGGTGCTTCCAAGTCCATTTCCCATTTGTCTATCAGTTTGAATGTGGGAATGGCTGGATCTTTTGGGAGCTGGCGAAACATGGCTTCGCTGATGAAGCTCTTACCGTTGTTCACACACACTCGGGCGAGAACAGAGTCCTTCCCCTCATTTAACTGAACAGGGATTAACAACTGATCTCCAATTTGCTGAATATCAGCCAGGCTCTAAGCTGATTTCACATCTTTCTGAACTATTGGGGTGGGAATGTCTGGTTGTGGATTGGTAAAGAATTTCAGAGTATTTCCTTCCAGTGTGGAATACCACCTTAAACTGGAAGGAAGGCTGATTTTCAGAAATAGAGAGGACCTCCCATCACCAGTCTGTTGTCCTACTGCTATTACTGTCACGTCTGGAATTTGGTTGTTCTGGAAGTGAAATTCTACTTGGTCAGATTTTTGTTCAACCATGTGGCAGATGCCATTTAAACTAACATGGTTGACACTGTTTTAATTTTATTGGTCGGCTAGTCTGGGTCCACAGGACCTTGTTTACACAATCTATTAGGGGTGACAACCTGCTCAGAAGGTTGTTCCCTAGTAAACAAGGGGTGCCCTCTGGAGTCACTACTATGACCGGGTGTTGTGTCGCCCAATTCTAATGTCCAAATCTGCAGTCCCCTTGACAGGAATTTCCTTCCCGTCAAAGTTCTGCAGTTGTCCAGGAAGAGAGGTGAGAGGAATACAGTAATTCTCCCCCCTTCCTGCATTTAGTTCATCAAAGGCCCTTTTGGACAGAAAGGTAGCTCGGGATCCAGTGTCCACCAGTGCCAAAATTGTACCCTGCCCCTGTACTTGTACCGGGGCATAATATCTTCCCTCCTTCTCCTCAAGGGGGCACAGATAATGCACATTTTTGGACAACTGGTGGGCTAACTTTCTGGTTTTGGACATGGCGAGAGAAGAGATTTGGGCAGAATTCTGTGGAGAGTCTTGGGAATCTGAAGAAAAAGTTGGCAACTGGAGATCAGAGCCATTGTGGGTTCCCCTGGTTCCAGTTCTGGGCCACACCCCCCTTTTCGGAGGCAGTCATCAGGATGGGTTTGAACCAGGGGATTTTGGTATTGTCGGTTCTGGGATGAGATGATGGGCGGCGGTAGCTCAGTCTCCACATCTCCCCAGTCTGTTGATTCGGTTTTAAGTTCCCCCGGTTCCGGTTCTGGGCCGCCCCTGCCTTTTTGGAGGCAGTCACCAGGATGGGTTTGAACCAGGGGTTTTTGGTTTTGTTGGTTCTGGGATAGGATGATGGGCGGCGACAGCTCAATCCCCACATCTACCCAGTCTGGATTGGAATCTCTTGGGACCCATTTTTCCTTGGGAGGAGTTCCCCATCTCTGAAGGAGAATATCCTTTTCCCAGGATCCTCTGAGGATCCCTCTCCCTCAAATTGGAAGACCTGTACCTCCTTCACAAAGTGGGTCTGTTTGGGTCTTTTGTTTCTCCTACCTCCTCTATGCTCCTTGGGTGGCAGACTTTTAGGGGTAGGAGATTTTGTTTCCGGTTCCTTGTTTTCCAGGGGCTGTTTACAAGTTGGGAAGGAAGCTTCCTCCAAGGATTTACACCCCCCTTCCCCTTGTGCCTCCTCCCTGGGAACCGGTGGGTTATCGGGGTGCTGCCCCCGTCATTGTTCTGGAGCACCAGGTCCAGAGTTGGGTGCATTCTGCGCCGACATGCTCATCTGAGGGTTCTGTTGCACCCTCAGCATGTGACCCAGATCCCGTGCCATATTTCGGACCTGGCACTCAAGTTGTGAAACCCGCTCAGGCTGATACGGGGCTCTATTTTCTCCCTTGGGCTGGTCCCGGGAAGGGTAACTATCCCTTCTCTGGTAATACCCCGGATTGGGAAGATTTGGGTACCCCTCCACCCTTGGCCTCCCCTGTCCCGGATTAGGTTGTCTGGGCTCAGGGAATTGGGGAAAGAAGGATGGATGATTTTGGGGCTGGAAATTGGGTGGATACCTGGGGAAAAAGTTCTGCCCAGGATTTGGTGAATTTCTGCCCTCCTGGGGGACGTTAGGAGGGAAATTCCCTGGGTTAGGTGCTTGACCGGATCCCCCCCCTTGGGCTGGAGGAGTCCACACATAACCCAGGATGGGTCATTTTCCCTTGTAGCGGGGACTTACATAATCAGGGGAGCGAGGGACCCCATTTGTGGGACTACCTCCTTGACTCCCTGTCTGTGACTGGCCCGAGGGCCTTCTGGTGTTAGGGTTATTTGGTGCAGGCAGGTTTTTAGGCCCCCATCTCCAAATCTAAAACGGGGGCAACCTTTACCTCTGCCACCTTGGCAGCAGCAGGGGTGCTGTTGGTTTTGGGGTTTTTCTGCGCATTATTTTTTTTTTCGATGGGCTTCTGCACCTCATAGATCCGGGTAGCCTGTTCAATGACCCAGTCTAAAGATCTTTTCTCATGAAAATCTCTCACGAGCTGGGTCATTATGTATTTGGGTAAGGCATGGAAAAACGTATTGATAAATTCTCTGCTATCCGTGCGAACCCTTCTGGTGGTCTGCGCAAAAGCACGCTTTAATTCTTGCACAAAGTCTTGTGGGGCCTGATCCTCCCCACATTGCAAATTGTAGGCTGCCTTGCGAGCCTCTTGAGGATTTCTGTGCACAGAAAAATGTTTCAAGATGGCCGCCCTATATGCGGAACATCTTGAATGGTTTTGGTCCTCCAGATCTGCAAAGAACCTGGAGTATTCTGGTGAGAAGGTCCATTTGACGTACTGGATGCAGCTACGGCTGTCCTTCAAATGGAAAGTCTCCATCATTTGTTCATAGAGCTCCAAGTGTTACCAAACGGAATACTTGGCGTTCTTATGATAAGGCGTGATGACACTCCTTATTGCCTTTATTTGTTTCAATGGGTCCTTAAGTAGGGCCCTTTTTTGCCTTATTGGCCTTTTTGGTTCGGGTAACCCTGGTCCATTCATCCTCTGACTCAGAAGCACTGCTCCCAGAGGTGCCCGTCTGATCTTCCAGGTTTTCACGTATTCTGCGAGCCTGGGAATGGCTGGCAGAATGTGGGGACCTGGTCTCCTGTGTCCTGTAATGCTCAGAGGAGTCTTCAGATCCCTCCTTGCTGCCACGATTTGATGGGTACCCCCCCACTGACCTAACTGGGCAGAGGTTTTCAGGATGCCCTTAATGGGCCTACTCTCCTGGGGTTCCCCACTAAATTGCACTGTGCTTGGGTGCCCATACCCAGATGCCCGCCCCTCCATTCCTGGGTGGTACTGGCCTATGAGCCCCATACTTCTAGCTGGATAGTAATCTGCCATCCCCGTGGCCCTGGGCTGATGTGTGCGAGGGGACATGGGGGTGGCAGAGTCCAGGGACTGGGCAAGATGAAGGCCTCTGGTACTAGGGCTCCTGAGGTTATGCTCAGGAGTTTCTCTTTCCCAGCGAACCTCATCTCTATCCGCCCCTGCTCCCTGTTGCAATGCAAGAGCCTGTGCTTTCAGGTCCTCAGTTAAGGCCTTACTAGACTATCAGTCTCTACCTGTTGCTGGAGTCTATCACTGTGCTGGCAGAGAGCCGTATTCTCTCTCTGTGCCTCCTGATTGGTCCTGGAGTACTGGGCCAGTCTTTGCTGCAGGAGGGTTACCTCCTGAGCTGTGTCCCTATTGGCCTGCTCCTTTCTTGCCAGATCATCCTCCACCCTCCTGGTGTGCTCTAACAAGTTCTGGTTTTCTTTTTGGAGGTCACCCAGTCCCTGGAGGGCCAGGTGATTTTCTTCCATTTTCCTTTTTAAGTGGCAGACTTCCTGGCCTAAGGTATCCCTTTCCTGACTAAGAGCCTGCATCTGTGCCGCCAGGTCGTCCCTTTGCCTTTGGAAGGCGCCAGCTTTCTGGTGCTGCTGGTCAAACTCTGCCTGGGTATCCAGGTCTTTCAAAATCAGTTTATTGCTCTCTGCCTTCTCCCTATCTAGGTGGCCTTGCAGGGTGACTACCTGCTCAGCACATGCCCTATTGAAGTCTAACTGTTGCTGCAGCTTTTTCTGGCTATGCAGTAGGGAGTCCAAACCTTCTTGGTACTCCTTCTGCAAGGCCAGAAATCTGGTATCCTGGTCAGCCTTTTCCTGTGGCAGCACATCCATATCCTCCTTAATTTTAGTGATGTACTGTCTGCTGTCCTTTTCTGACTCCTGGCTCCTGAGCAGCCTCTGCTCAGAAGAGTCCAGATCAGATTGGGCCTTCTCTAACGCCATCTGTTGCCTATTTGCCAGATCTTGGCCTTCAGCACATTCGTCCTACATGGCTCCCATATATAGGTACAAATATGCCGCTATCCTGGCAATCTTATTATGTTCATCTTTGGCTTTAGGGGCCATATATAGTTCACTCAGGGCCACATGTAGGGGACCCTGATCTCTCCATATATCTGACCCTGTTTCAGTGACCTGTTGCGCGATTGCCTGCAACCAGACTGTTTGGTCCTGATGAGTCCACTCACCTCTCACCTACCAGTGTCGTCATTCTGGAATTTGAGTTCCTCCCTGACTTACAGAAGTTTGTATTTTATTTTTGCAAAACAGACCGTTTCCTTAGAGCGTTCCTTTGAGGAGTGCTTTACAGCCTAACACAGCGTGGTGATCCGACCGGATGTATGTCTCCTGTCAGTTAGCACACTGTATTAATCTGCACAAGTGATAGATCTAACCCAGAATCCCGGACGAGCCCCCACTTTAAGCGGCTTCACTTCAACACTACAGCTAAGTCAATGCCTAGTCTGGGATGCTGAGGGAAACCCTTATTGATATATTTTTAGGTCCGGTTCATGTACTCTGGATGACAACCCTTATATAACACCCCTCTCTTAGAATCCCCCTGACCCCACTGAGCCAAGAAGTAGGTATGTTTTGCAAATTTAAAAGGTTTATTTGAGAAAAATAACAATATATATCTATCACACTTTTATAACAAATTAATATCTGATAGTACACTTAGACATATGATGTGGATCCACAATGGGTAATGTTACAGTGGTACACTTGATTACTTAGGAGTAGTATAGAGGATGAGGTAGCTGAAATGCTTTATGGTTTCAAGGAAATGCAAGGTGGAATAAATGCAGTACAGAAAATAAACTGATATGGTTTCACAAGAGATAATATGTTCACTTTTCCCCTGGTGGCAATTCACCCCCCCTATATGCAATGCAAGGAGATGGAAGTAACACACACAGTCTTCAGGAATACAATCAAATACAATACGGAACTCAGTCCCCCCCCCCAGAAATCTTAGAGCAAATAGGTAGAAGTTTGAAACACAGGCCCAAAATGCTTTTAAATGTGATGGCAATGGATGGTAAAATGTGCTAACTGATTTTAATTCCCTCTAGAGATTCAGGGTGAGTGAGAGTTGCTTGTTGGTATTAGTTCAGGCTCACTTTAGCAATGCTCTATGAGTTATTACCAGGTTGCAAACTGATTTTTAACAAAGGAAAGAATGGAGCTGCTATTTTGACAAGTGGAGAAATTGAGCCAAAATCGCAAATTGATTGCGGAAAAAGTATAGGGAGTAGGAAGTCGGTTCTATGTTAGTTGGAAAGCCTAGAATCACAGCTTTATAATTAAAGTTAAACCACGTTCCTAGCCCAAACGGTTCAAGACATACGGACGATTTAATAAAGGTAGATTTTTGGATTTAAAGTAAACTCAAAATGACCGGTGACAGCTTGCAGCTGCAGAATTGACAGGTGACAGTTGTGCAGCTTTAAAAATGACAGATGACACGATTTCTAGGAGGTAGTTCTACTCGGGTTAAAATAGTTTGGATTAGATTATTTTAACTGAGATTGGTTCTGCACAGTTCTGCTAGGTACTCACAATATAAATTTGAAATAGGCCTCGTCGCGGATCTGGTCAACACGTCCGGCGGCGGTTCTCTCTGCTCGGTGGGTCAATCAGGCACCGGTTCTGCTCACAGCGATCTGGATCTCTGGTTCTGCTCACAGCGGTCTGGGTCAGCTCTCCTCTGCTGGTCTAGCCTCTCTGGATACAGCAGCCTCTGATTCTGGATACAGCTCTGCGTTCCGATCCGTATCAAGTGGATTCTGGATGGAACACTGCTTTCTGGGTACTGGCAAAAGTTCTCGGCAAAAGAATTCAGACAGCTCGCCCGGCTGTGGAATAGTTTGCAAATGATTTTAAGGATGCTGAGGCCTGCTGAGAAGAGTTCTCAGTTTGTGGGTTTAGGCCCTTGCTTTAAGTTCTGAAGTAAATTTCTGGTCTCTGAAGATTGATGGATGTGAAGTCTGGAGTCTCCCGGCAGAGCGTCCCGCAGAAAATGGAATTGAATGTCTCTACCTGTCCCAGCAGTCTCTTTTTATGTGTTTTAAAAAGTGGGTGGAGAGGCTAGCATCACTAAGCCTGTCCCTCTCTTGATTTGATAGGTCAATAGATTCTTTGGTCCCTGATTTGGGAAGGTATAGTGTGTCAGAGTGATGTCATTTTTATGACCTGCAGAAATGACACTCCCCTGGTCAATGTGCACACAAATCTATTCCTGATTCAAATACATATTTCCCAGGTACACAGTTGTTTGACATCACATACACACATCATATATTACTAAAGATAGTCCCTGTCCCGACTCTGGCGTTTCTAGGAGCTTGCATTCAAAAATAGCAACTTATTTTCGATTTTAGTGGGTTTTGCAACATTGGTTTTTCATCAAAAATTATACAAAGGTACATTTCCCTTCCACATATATCCCAGTAACTTTCCATGTCTCTAGCTTAAATACAGTGTCTACAATAATCATAATTAGCGGGGTTTTGCCCCAGAACATGGTACAAATCGGAGTTTGGACTCAAATCGTGAGGGCATTTTCCATACTAAGACTCTCAAAGTTGTACATTCCTGTCATTTGGTTACAATAAGTTATCACTGTTTCTATAAAATATATATTTGTTGCAATTCAACTCCCCAAAGTGTTTGGGTCCGCCTCCAGAAGTCTGGGTGGGTCCGTGATCACGTCTCTCCTTGCTGGCAGAGGGCTGTTGACAGGAAACACTCAAAATTAACATACCCCATTCAACTGAAAGAGCCTTTTGTGTGGGCTCCAGCAGGCTGCCTGGAAGTCTCTCCTCAATCAATCAACAGGGTCATGTGATATCCTGCCTCCTGGTGTGGGAATCTCTGAGGTGTTAAGGTTTTCCAGCCTCTTGGCCTCTGGGAACAGCAGGTGGCTAAGATTTTTTAATTAACCAACAGGCCTTTGAATTCCAGTTGACTCAGGTCCCTTTGTCAGCCAGTTCTCCTGTCAGAGTTTAGACCGCTAGCGCCGCCTTGGGGAATTTGTCGGTACTGCATCCATTTTTGGGATTAAGAAAATGAATTCCCCACAGTTCTGAGTTGCTTTTTGGCAATCAGCATTGCCATTCCCAATGGTTTCAGGCTACTGTGTGTGTAGCCCAATGGTGGTTTTAGACAGTGCCTTCCTGTGCTCACAACATAGGCAAAAATGGGTGGCAGCCTATTCTTCATGTTTTCCCTGTGCACTCTCTGGGGAGTTCTGGCCATCATGATGTTTTCCATGCCAGTACTGCACAGTTTTATGGTAGGGCTTGGATGCATGGGTAAAAACATCCCACACTGTCAACGAAAGATACTTCATTGATGGGGTTGACGTTGAAGGAGTGGACAATCGCCGGCCCTCTGAAGACAGGGTTCCCTTTGTGGCCATCACTGATCCAGACGATAGACACTGCGACTGCAGTGCTCGATGATGTAGCAGACGCAGTGTGTGAACCGTCCTCAAAGGACCTCAACCTCTTGCCAGAGGGAGTACGCTCCTTGGGTCTGCTAGCCCTGGCAGAGGCATGACTGTGCACAGACGCGAAGTCAGAGGCTTTACCTTCGTCCAGGCATGACACCAGCCTCCAATGGCGACATTTTCTCATTTTAGGTCAGAAAGACTGGCAGATTGGGCATCCCTCCACATCGTGGTCCGGGTGCAGGCAGTAAATACACTTTTGGTGGCAGTCTCGATGAAAACATTCTTCTAACCGCATCTGGAGCAGGCCTTCGAGAGGGTCTTCTTCTTGGCCTCCAATATGGCCAGTGTACTAGGCCCAAAACACAGCTTGCAGTCTCACACAGCTTAGTGATGCGATGGAAGGTGGGAAATCGAGACCGCCAATGGATCCCCACTGCCAAGTCACAACAGTGACGGATTGAAGAAAACATTTGAAGACAACTATCAAAAATAGGCTAAACACTTTAGGAAGTCGAGGTGCAAAACTCGAGGACTCCCAACACAAAAACGTGCAGTAAAAATCTGAAGATGGCCACGACTAGGAATATTCATAGCATGTGAATCCACTAAAACCCCATGCTGAAGAAGTTAGAGACCCAGAGGTGGGAATTCAGACAAACTCCTCTTCAGAAGGGAACAGTGGATTTAAAAAAAAACAAGAATAAAGTAGACATTGGGCTTAACAACCGAATGGCATTCATTAATTTCTGATTGGTAGCTGCTATCTTACAAAATACATTGAACTGTGAGCCTTGACAGGTGTGCCAGATTGCATACGGTTTCTTACACCGTGACTGACCAGACTTTTTCCTTGGTAAAAGGTTTGCTTCCACATTAAAAGGTATGGTGCAGTGACCAAAGTAAACCACAACCTTTTTGTCATTGTTTACCATAAATGGACTCACATCCCAATCACCTGCTCAGTATAATCTGTGGCACAGCGCAACTTTAGTCGTAAGCGTGAATGCTGCACCATATTTAGGAGTTTGCCATCATATGTATTCAATGCAAGTAGCTGTATCTCAGACTTGGAAGACTTCCCCACTATCCCAAAATAGCTTCCAAGAAAGATTTTGACTCTTATTTTTGGGATATAGCCATAACCCAAAGGACTGTCCTAGTGTCCAAACGTTAGACACTTCGAATCATCAACTCTAGTGAACCATTCCAATACCCACAGCACATACGGCAGAATCACATCTTTTGACAACTGAATGTTCCCAGCACAATGATTACAGTTTTGTAAACTCCAACCTACTTGGCCTCCCACCACAGCACCTTACACATCCTGGTCTTCCACCTAATTTATGGGTTTAACTTATTTATCAGTGCCACAAAATTCACTCAAATGACATAAGTGCCCACGCCTACCTACAACTGAGCGGGTGATGCCCTTTTCACTACAGCATGAACCATTCTGCTTCAGAGAACACTAAAAAAATGTCATCAAGGGAGAATGGTCACCCTCAATGTCAATTTCCTCTTCTGCTCCCCAATGTTTCAAATCCACTAAAACGAAGCTATTGCAAAAACCACCCAAAGAAATGTAACAACATCAAATGTAAGCCTCACCCACCATGCATGATTATTTTGTATGCACACTCATAACAAGGAATACCAGCCTATCATCGCAAAACTGGGAATTGTGATCTTTATTCAAATACTAATGCATCCATTCTAAGGAAGATCTGTGCACCATGAAGCGTTCCAGGAGTTGACAGCTGCCACGTTGATCTTTTTTGGATGTAGTTTTCATAGAATCAATGCCCTTTATGTGTGCTCGCACAAAGAAGTTTTTTTTTTCTCTCTGGAATGGTACACAGTTCTTCCTCTTCAACAATCTATTCATTTATTGTTAGGGAGTGAGATCAATTCACACTTCCTACACAACAGGACCCCAGAGCACCAGTGTATATTCTTAGTGTAGAAATAGGACTGTAAATTCAGCTTTTTATGGAGTGCAGATTAAAAGAACTTTTTGTGAGTGCGCCAGGGGCAACTGCATCTTGGTCAGCCAGACCACTGCATGGCTCAGTCACCTCAGAAGAACCATTAAATGAACATTGCTTCGAGGAGTCTTCAAGTTTCATCAATACATTGTGCATCACTTATGCTTTAAGTTGGCCTGGCATTCCTCCTTGCTTCACATTGAACCACACGTGGGGCGCATTTGACAGATAACAGCGAGTAATAAAAAGTACAGACTCCAAACGAAATCCACTTTGACCCAGTTGATTCGAATGCACATTTGTTGTGAACAAAACAAGCACACAGGTTGCAATATCTCATCGGTGCATATGTCTGCATCCAATCTTAAAGGTTTAAACGTGTATTATAATAAGAATGTCGCATTCACGGTTCAAGACAACGATAAACAATAAGAGATATGGAACTAACCATTGTATGTAGGTGTGATTGTGCTCAAGTTTATCATAGTCACCCTTCCATTTATTTAGGATTTCTTCAATGTAAACACCTGAAAAATATTTGAACACACGTGTTAATGGGCATCCAGTTCATTGCAAACTAAATGATATGCTATTTAATGATAGTCATTAAAAATGTTACATGATTGGTACTACTCTGCAAAAGGTACATGAAAAGAAGAAACCGTACGTGCTGGCGAGTGCATTCAATGTTGCAGGATCCTCCTCCGCCTTCTGCCGGGATTGCCTTGGTGATTGGCTGAGCCGTTCAAATTCAACGTGCTCCTCCATGGCCTGGGTCATTTCAAGGGCACGCTCCGTGGCGTGCACATCAGCGGCTGAAATATAGCTTCAAATAAGCAGCTCAAACTCCTGACCTCACTAAGCAGCGCCAATAATCTAGTTACCGTCCCTCGAGCGACGGCGAAATCTTCCAATGAAAACCCTCCAGAATGCATCATTCTAACAAAAAGGTCTGTGCGATTTGTCAAAATAAGGCAGTGCTGCAACAAAGATTACGAGCAGTGGCAAAGCCAATATCCCAGGCTTTATTATAGGAACGTTTGGTTTTGTAAGATGACGATTTTAAGCGAAAAGTGGCATGTGAAGTAACTTGCAGCATAGAAGGAGGAACGAATAGCTATTAAGCCGTAAACTTATTTTTTACCCTCATGTGTTGTGTTTATTCAAATTGGTGGGGCGTGTGAGAAGCAACCACCAGTTTAGTAGGGCCAATACGTAGGTAATGCCAAAAATGACCGACGCTGCACCCAGCTCTGTGTTTCACTAATCATGTATAATATATAACAGGGGCCGGGTGACTGTACATTTGTGCAAATGCAGTTTGCGCATGCTCAGTTGTATTACTGGTAGTGCAATTGATGCAAACACATGGTGATCTGGCTCAGGTGTACAAAGGGTTCAAGCAGTGAGGAAACTGCATGTATTTACAATTTATTAAAGAAGCTGTCCACGGAAAGTGTAGTTAGCTGTTGCCGCACATGTGTCAGGAACTGTAAACACTCAATCTCCTAAAAAGAGCAGCATAACATGAGAACACTTGCAGGAAGTTAGGCAGTGGCTGCTGAGAGGAAAGCATAACATGGAAAAGATGGTGCACAGGCAGCACACGTTTACACATAAAAGAGGAAGCATTGATGGCTGCAGAAGTATTACACGATTCTTTCACACATTAAACAGGGATGGCACATGGAGCAGTAGCTCAAGCTTAACAAGATGAGAAACTGAGACACACACCAACACACACACACACACACACACAACACACACGTGCGCACGCACGCGCTAAAGAAGTTACCCATACCCCACCCTCTGCTGCCACCCAAACTTCACTCATTGTTCATCAAGCAGACCTTTGTTGCGCCCGGGTGCCCACTTAGTTGCTGCCTAGAAGAAGATTGCCCTGAACACTGCCCTGGGTGCATCTACTTGTGGTTGCAAGGGCTATGTGCCACTGAGCATGGTGGTGACCGCGGTCCTGGAACTGAGAACTTGGTCAGATCTCTGCAGCCCCCTTGTTTGGTCCCTGCAGGCCACTGAGAGTAGACCACAAGGTCTTAAAGGTGTGCCAGCTATGTGACCCAATGGTGTGGTCTCACGTTTGATTGTGTCCTATGTGTCCTAGCAAGCGAAACAGGATTGTAGAATACAGGAAACCCCCCACACCCCTTCCAACTGCAGTTTTTTACACCCACGCTCTTTCTTTAGCAGAGCAATATGCTTAGATTGGCAGGCAGTTGACAAGGAGGACAGAAGCGTGGCCGCGAGCACAATGCAAGCAAGTTCAGGCCGTGGCTGGCAGCACACACAGCACTGAGCATGTGCTGCCGCTATCAGAAACATGCATGAGCCGTGTCAGCCATGTGCATATCAATGACAAGGTCAACTTTGTATTTATATTTGTATTTATTTTATTTGTATTGCGCAAACCAGGCCCGGAGGCTACCGGGCACGTATCTTGGTACATTAGTTACATAACAGTATGACATTGCTTAATACATTTACTTAGCATAATAACGTAGGAGCACATTGCAGATTGGACAGCTGACACATAAATAACAAGATTATCTACGTGACTCATGGTCGTCAGGGGAGACAAGCCAAAGTTTAGCTTTGTGTTTGAATGAGTTCAGGGAGGGCATGTTTCTGATGGAGAGCGGCACAGAGTTCCATAGTTCGGCTGCCAGAACTGGAAAACTGGCCCCACCAGCTGTTTGGAGCTTGAATCTCGGGATCTGTAGGCCCTGGCTGGAAGCAGACCTTAGTGAGCGGGGTGGGATATAGTGGGTGAACCGGGAGGATAGATAGCTAGGGGCCACATTATTCAGGCATTTGTATGTCAGGGCAAGGGATTTTAGTGTGATCCTTTGGGAGACTGACAGCCAGTGCAGGTTCTTCCTAGTTTCAGAGATATGGGCTGATCTAGGGCTGTTGAGGGCTGCTCTGATGGCTTTGATTTGTATGATCTGGAGTTTGTCAAGGTTGCATTGGTTGGTGCCTTGGTACAGTGCATTACAGTAGTCAAGTTTGGACATGACCAGAGTCCTGGCAAGGGTTGTGCAGTTCGGGGTAGAGAGAAACGGGCGACATGCTGTGATCAGCTTTCATGTGTAGGCAGATGCGGCTGCAACTGCATTTGTTTGTCTTTGAGGGGAAAGAGTGGAGTCCAGGTAAATTCCGAAGGTTTTGGTATCTTTGGAGACTTTTATGAAGTTTCCGTCGATATTGAAGGAGCTGAACATATGGTTCAACTTGTTCAGTCTTTGCTGTGTTTTTAGGATGAGGAGCTCTGTCTTATCATCATTAAGACAGAGCTCATGTTGCGCCATCCAAGTTTGCCCGACATGGTATATGTCATTTAGGGATTTCGAGTCTATCGTGTAGTCACCCGTGATGGGGATGAGTATCTGGGTGTCATCGGCATAATTGGTGTAGGTGACACCCAGCTAGTCAAGCACATCAAACAGTGGTTTGGTGAAAACATTGTAGAGGGTAGGGGATACGCACAAACCATGCAGGACCCCACAAGGGACTGGCGCAGGGTCGGCCGAGGAAGTAGCGGAGAATACCCTCATATGTCTGTTGTCCAGGAATTATTTAATCCAATTAGTGGCATTATCAGTGAAATGGGCTGCAGATTTCAGGTGGTGACAAAGAATTTGGTGGTTGACCAAATCGAAGGCAGCGGATAGGTCTAATAATAGTAGCAGGGCTAGCTTGCCTTTGTCTTAAAGATCCTCAATTTGGGTTTTGAGGTCTAAGAGGGCTGTCTCCGGACCGTGCTTAGGTCTGAAGCCTGATTGTCTAGCGCCTAGACGATTGTTAGTTTCCAAGTTTTTCTGTATCTGTAAATAAACTGCACGGTCTAGGATTTTCAAGAGAAATGGGACCGTCGTGATGGTCCTATAGTTGGTTGGGACCTCAGGATCTAGGGTAGGTTTTTTTTAGAAGAGGGATGACCCAAGCATCCTTCAAGTTGTTAGGGACAACTCCCGAATGAAATGAGGAGTTGATAAAGGTTGTAATGAAGGGAGCGAGGTCATGGGCCGATTCCTTAATGATGGGAGCTGGACAGGCGTCCCCTTGGCAATTGGAGGGTTTTAGGTTGCAGGTGATTTTTTCAACCGCAAGGGTGGTGAGTGGCATGAAGCTGAAAGGCAAGGGGGAGGCAGGGGTGGTTGTTTTTGGTGGCATGGTTTTGCTTATGAGAGGCGTATGGAGGGAATTTTGTTTAGCATTAATTTTGAGTTGCGGGGTGGTTATTTTGTTGAGCAACACATTTTATATATTGTTGCACCAGTTGCTGCCTTTAGTGCATGAGTCGGGGGCAGGAGATGGGGATTCTAATTCTTTGAGAATTTTGAAGAGTTCTCTAGTGTTGGATTCTGCTTGCGTTATGCATAGGTTATACGTCTCTTTCTTGGCTTGAAGGATGGCTTCCTTGTAGTTAATTGAGGTGATCAGGAGGGAGGCTTTATTGGTTGTACTGGGATGACTTTTCCATAGTGCTTCGGCCTTACGCTTTTCTTTGCGCAGAACGTTGAGCTGCGGGGTGGACCAAGAGTTCAGGTGGGACTGTTTAGCTTTGCAAATTTTTAGCAGGGCTATAGTATCAAAGGCTTTGAGCAGAGTGCTATTGAATGTGTCTACTAAGACGGTGGGGTCCTTTTGCAGCGTGGCACAGGTGTTGAGAATAGGGAGGATGAGAGGAAGCAGTTTCTCCCAGGTAATGTCCTTTCTATTTCTAGTGGGTATAGCGGGGGCTATGGTGGGTGTAGGCTGGGGGTTGGTGGCTGGCATGAGGAAGGTAATGACGTGATGGTCGGACCAGCTGCAGACAGTGTTGGAGCTGACAATGGTGTTGCAATTAAAGTCTGCTATCTAGTCTAGCGTTCTGCCCTTGTTATGGGTAGGGTCACGAATACGCTGCTGGAAACATAGGTTGGTGAGGGTAGTGGCGACTTCGCTAGCCATTTGGTCTTTAGGATCAGAGAGGCCAAGGTTGAGATCACCTAAAAGTAGTACCTGAGAGTTCGTCTTCGTGTTGGCAGATAAAGTAGATGTAACATCGTCAGTAAAAGAGCCAAGTGGACCTGGAGGTCTGTAAATAAGGTGGAGTGTAGCTGTGTTAGTAGGTGAGAGGGTTAGCTTCACTGATAGGGATTCTGCGGAGCTGAATGGGGCATTGGTAATAGTTCTCATAGTGATCTTGTCACTGTGTATGAAAGCGACTCCTCCTCCTTTAGACAAGTTGGATTGTCGATCATTTCTGATAATGGCATATCCCTTAGGTAAGGATAGGGCTAGGAGTGGGCCGGAGGCATCATGTAGCCAGGTTTCCTGCATGGCTAGGAAGTCCAGGTTTTGGACGGTGATAAGGTCTGCGATGTCAAGGGCATGAGCCGTAAGGGATCTGGCATTGATAAGGGCGCCCTTAAGTGTTAAGGTCGGTGCGGTGGAGGACAATGGGTTCAGTGACGTAGGTGGGGTGGGCTGTGGGAGTGTGGCGTGGCTGCACTGAGTGCAGGGTGGTCGGGGCAGTCTGGATCCAAGTCTGGTATTCCTGAATTGTACCGTGCATGGAAAATAAGGTGTAGGTTTGGTAGCAAAGTGTTTGAGCCACAAGGCTGGGTCGTTGAGGTATGGATTTGAAGGAATATCAGAGCAGTGGAGCATGGTAGCGGGAGGGGTGGGGTGGGCGTTGTGGGTGTACATGTGTTGTGACTTGGGAGTGCTGGCGTGTGGAGTGTGTACCATAAAGGATGAGGTTCCTAAGACGGCTATGTGGGTAAGGTAGAGGCTGGCAAGAGGCGGTGACCACCTGTTGTGACCTGATAAGTATGGCGCGGTGGAGCTCGGCGGGAGCCGAGGCTGGTTGACGTTCACTTTGTAAAACTTCTGCTCATTCCAGGCATGCTGGACAATGAATTCTATTTCAGTATATTGCACACCGGTCAAAAACTGGCCATTACTTTCCTCTCAGCGAAGCCCATCAGGCATTGGCTGAATGCCCAACAGACCAATTATGAGCCTGCATCAGAGAAACATCTTTGTCACACCATATGAATGAATTCTGGGATGGGTCAATACTAGTGAACTAGCATTTACAATACATCTACTCATGTGAAGCAACCGAGGAGAACGGGGTGTCTTGGAGTACACAAAGGTGAGGTTCAATGAATATCCATACAGGGAGCCATAAGAGACAACAGTGGGTCTGTGGAGTGGCTCTGGCACGTCCAAAAGTTTAGATGGTGTGGGGGGGGGGCGGGGTCCATGGAAAGAGGGGTTCTGCCCCTCTTGCCCTTCTGAATTAGGTGTAGGGAGAAGTCTGCAAGGGGAACGGGGTGAGGAAATGGAAGGGGTGGGTGAGGAAATGGAGGGGGTAGGGTTATCAAGGGCGTCCCTCAGATAAGAGCAAGGTCTGCAGCCCACAGTGTGCGATAGAGGTGCAAGCAACCAAAAGAATGCAAAACACTTCAGTGCACGCGGGTTGGCAACATGAAAACACAGCACATATTACTGTATGCGTTTATTTATGTTGTAAGGCACCTTTGCAAAGATACTTGAGAAACAGTGAGAGACAACCAGACCTTTCAGTTAGCACAAGGTTTTGCAGCGAGGCTGCATCCTTGCCCCTCTTATTTTATTTCTATATTAATGACATGTCTGAAATTGCAGCTTAAGAATCAGATGCCCAGCAACCCAGTGAAGTAAGTGGATTTTTCCATCTTGCGCCGATTAGGATGCTTCTGCTCAAATTATATTAAAAACCCATGGGCTTGCCATGCTAGCTGATCAAATTCCCAGGCCTATGTGGGAGCAACGGAAAAGTAATAAAGGCAAGCACAACTAAGTATGTAGCATGCTGTCTCCATAGGATGTTTAAATCCGTTGTAGAGAAGCAGCTGACATCTTTAGTGCCCGCCCCTCACCTCCGTGATGCTGGAAGCACAGCAGGAAGACTGCATGGCACCAGTTATTGTTGCAATACCACACTGAAGACATGAGACGTTACACACTCAGACAACCGTATCTAATGTACCCTCGCACTGATGTGGTGGATACACCATCAGACATAGAAGAGCTGTAAGTGCAAATCGATGAGACTAAAGTGACGTCATAAAGGCAAGACACGACGATGCACAGAAATGATGCAAGAATACTAGAGAATGAAGCTGCAATCCAGCAATCCAAGTAACAAAGTAGTCAAGAATAAAGAGACGAAAAAATCATGTGTGCTGAGAAGACGAGTGAGATGAAACTTAGTGAATATATTTATGCAGAAACGCAAGTTACAAAGAAGCTTTTTGCAGTAAAAACTATAGCGTGAGGGAAGCAGCCATGATGGAAAGATGGACGTCGGATCGTGTCAAAACTACCTCAGAGACAAACCAGGGTGGCAGATCAGAAAGGCTGCAGAAACCGGCTTCATGCAAGCAACAAAGAATATCTGTTTTGCCAAGACGAAGGGTGACACAGCAAGACATAATTGTAAAGTACAAAGGGAGTTAACCAGCATAAGTTATGAATGAAGGGCACATTTCTTTTAGATTAAGCAAACGCGAAAACATCTGCATGTGCCAAGTATTGAACAATCAAGGGTGAAGAAAGTACAAGTAAGACGGCGCAAACAAGTCTCCGGAGGCCAAGAGGAGTAGTAGCACCCAGGATAAATAAATCAAATAGCAGGTCAAAATTGACAAATTTGTGGCCTACTGAGACGTGGTGCAAGACTTTGAAAACACGGTCTATTCATTAAGCCTCAGAAAAAGATAGTGGTGCACCCTGGCTCCCTTAAAATTCCCAGAGTAGAAAACCTGTCAGCAAGGACAGCTACAAGGAAGCAGTGATCGAAGTGTACGAAAAGAAGTAGTGGAGCTATGTTCCCTGCTGGCCTGCACCCACTCACCACAAACCTCATCACCATGCTCCCTCCCACACAGAATACAAACCCCCAAACACTTTCACCTGCTGTTTAAGGCGACGTTCAGAGCAGTGCACTGAAAATGCAAGCTGCAACGTCTTCCTACACTTTTATTTTAAAACAAAACCATTCCGGAACAGTTTCTTTTTAAAATAAAAGTATAGGAGCTGTAAAACATTTTTAAAAAGTAGAGGAGCACCGCTCCCAACGGCTCCCGCTCACTTCGACCACTGCAAGGAAGAAGCCTTGGGTCAAGGCCTGACTGATGAGACGATAGGCTAATTGGCCAAAGTGGACAGTGGTCTGATGTTGCTCTATGCACCTGGGTTTCGTTCTGTTAACGTGCGGCTAGCAAGCCGAATGTCCAAGGTTGGGAGAGTATGCCACTCAATCACGAGTGGCCATGTAGTGGCATGCCATACAATGTGGCCAAAGCCAATCCGCTGTTATTTTTCATAATCACTATCATACGTATTTGGAGGTAGTTCGAGGCATGCCTAATAGATAAGGGGCAGCCAATGGTGTCATTAACACTTATCCAAACTATAGGTATGTATGTTCGCTTAACCAATCTCCCCCTTAATAGGATTTGCTGTTTGCCTCGTAGGATGACGTCATAGCTGATGTACATCGAAGTATAACGCCTTTTTGTAATAGAACCTTAGAGGAGAGTGAGTGAGCTGCATTACATATGGTCACCAGATGTCCCTACTTTATTTGAGCTGACCATAAAATAGTACTTTGCCATATTCTTTGAGTCTGTCTGGGTTATTTGGGTCCGAGGTCATTTTTTATGGTAATTCTATTCTGCACGGGAGATGTGCTAGTGCACACCTTATTTTATTATGTAGGTGTTTGATTTACTGCTACTGTTTCAAGGGGCCTTCAACTAAACCAGAGCAGGAAGTTAATAACCCAGCGTAGTGCCACTGAGAACGGAGGGACCCGTTCATTAGAAATATATAGAGCCCAGGTAAAAGCGGCAGCACCATATGGTTCAGAACAGTGGGGATGTGCAAACTAATAACTTGGGACACCAAACATCCTGTCCTTGCAGGTAGGATATTGGGGAATCGGTTGTGGTGCAATTCAGAACATTGGCACATTGGATTAAGCTTGAACCTCCCTCTCACTTTCACACAAAAAAAAAGGAGGCATTGAACGACATCTTAGCCCAATGGACACAATGGACATTGTGTGAAGCGCAAGTAGTCTATTTTGCTTCTCGGAACCCTGATGAAATACACCCTGTAGTTGGAAGCTACCATACGTCATTATAATGACCTTTTCCATCAACTGCGCTGTCCCCTGAACCAGATTTGCAAGTAGTGAATAGAGGACGCATGAAGAAGAGCCACAGATTGATGGCTGTGGTGCTCAATTTTCTATGTTTCCCTTCAGTCTTTTGAGACCAAACGGAAAAGGAAAAATTATGCATGCCTACGTCATAATATCACCGCAGTTGATAGTGAAACCAACAATCCTATGCTGTAATGTAACAATAGCAGGATATTGGACTTTGAAACGGAAGTAGTTGCTGATGGCTTCCAACTGGAGCAACACACAACGAAGCTATGACATGCATCTATAATCTGTGCACGCATATTATTCTTGACAACTCTTACTCTGGTGACATAATTCCCTGGGTCTGCAGTCTGACCTGCCACGTTGCTATCTCTACTAGACTGTCAAATGCTCTCAGTATCTGGAAGATATCAGTGTGGGCTTAACTACTTACAGATTTGGCCTAGTTACCCTAGGCAAGAGACCTGTTGGTGGATTATTTATTTCGACTTTTCTGGAGAAGACAGTTTTTAATACAACACCTACATGTAAGGTTTTTTTTATAAAGTTTGAACCTATTCAGGGAGCACTGTACAAGTAGAATCAACTCAATAAAAGGTGAACAGTCGGTGCTGTTGTCTCTAAGGATGATGAAATGTCCTTTTTTTTAATTGAATTGCAGGTATTTTGCAGCTCTGCGGCTGTTGTTCAACAGTGTGGCATTGGGGAGTTTGGAAGGTCTAGTGTTGGGTGTGGGCGGGACTGGGTAACGGGCAGGGAGGGAAATGACGTGTGAAAAAGGGGAGTTAGTGAGAAAGGGAAGTGAATGAAAAAAAGGTGTGTGTTGAAACACCTCGAGTCTGCGTCTTCCTTGCAACTACATATCGTGTTGCAGGCAGCTAACTGCAAGTTACTCGGAGAGCCAGCTCAGCAGGGGGAGAAGGCCTCCTGCGCAATCAGACTGGAGGAAGTGGCATATGTCTGTGGCAGCAATCGGAGCCCATTGCCACCCGGCAGTGCTCGTGCCTGAACAGGTGGCCACTACTTTGGGTGAAGATGGCAGTGAGCTGCTGGCAAGGCCTGCTACATGAGGATAAGGCCACATTGCAGGTGTGATTTCCAAGATTAGATATGATGGTTGAGGAGCTACTCAAGGAGTTTCCCACATACTGCCTGATCACCCAGGTGAGACATTCAGAGCCGCTCAAGATGACAGAAATGCCAAAAGGAGTGTGGGAGGAAGTGGCCGTCAAATTCTTTGGACCCGTTGAAGGCGGAAATATGCGTTAGATGTGATGGACTAATATTCATGGCTCCCGGAAGTACAAATGATGGCTTCCACTGCAGCGCAATACCAGTTTTGGACAGGATATTCATGGCATATGGCATTCACAGAAAGGTAAAGTCTGCAAATGGGGCTCCATTTACAAGCCAAGACTTAAAGACATTTGCATAGTACATGGGATTCAGTCACAAGATAGAAAACCCCTTACAGGCAAACGGGACAATTGAATGTTTCATGGCCAACTTGGAAAGGTCTTCAGGTGTCCCATTTGACGGGATAAACATATGAACAGGTGCTACATCAGTTGCTTCGGGACTACAGGAGCACCCTCTGCCCCCCATAGCGCCACAAGAAAATGTCCTGCAGAAGTAATGTTTGTCAGAAGCATACGCATGACTACCACACAATCTGAGAGAGTCAGGGAGATACACAGACAACACCACCATAAGGGTGCGTGATGGGGTTGCGAATGAGAAAATTAAACAGAATGCTGAGATCGGGCAGGGTGCGAAGGAGTCATTGTTGGCCTTTGGAGATGTGATGGTAGTGAAGCAACATAAAATCAACAAGCACACCGCCACCTTTCATGAGGATCTGTTGTTCTTAACGTGGAAGAAAGGTTCCATGATTCCAGCAGAAGGCGATCAACGTCAGGTGACCTGAAACCCCCGGCATTTCAACCGAATGCCGAGGGCTGGCTGGAGACGGCAGAGCGCCAGTCAAGAGAGACCCTGTATTCCTCAGAGTCATATCAAGGTGATGGTGAAGAATTGGATTGGGCCGAGGTGATCCTGAAACCATGCCTAGATCTGGATAGTCATAGCGAAGGTATGAACGACATCAAAGGGCAAGGATTAGGCCAAGAAGACCTATTGAAGAAATGGGCTAAAGTGATGAACTTAGTATTTAAATTAGGGGGGTGGTAGCATCGGGGAGTTTGGGCGGTCTAGTGTTGGGCTGGACCAGGGAGCGAGGCAGGAAGGGAAAGGACGTGTGATAAGGAAAGTAAGTTAGAAAGGGAAGTTAATGTAAAAAAGGTGCGTGTTGGAACACCTCGAGTCCACGTCTTCCTTGGAGGAAGCAGTGCGGGCTTGGGCCTACCTGGGAGGTGCCCAAAACGACACACTGTGATGAAACATAACAGGAGAAGGACTGCTTCCTAGTTTTTGCTTCCCTGCATATTTGGGCTTCCTTTCTCACTATGAGGCAGCTTCTGGAAATTCACTGACCCACGAGAGAGGGCTACGCTTAATGCTAGCTAAGGCGGTGCTTGGGTCCATACTGCCTTGAACGTAATTCTCTAAGAACAGGGGAGATACGTTTACATTTTCTGATGCCAACAACTATTCTTGTTGCAACACGTTGCCCTGCTTTGTGTGGTGTGAGGGCTGATACTGGGAAACCTGCAAGGAATGTTTTCCCCCATCACTTGATTGGGACAATCGGACAGTGAAGACTCAGTGATATTTTTAGAGCTAATAGAAATATGCTAGAATGTCTGCAAGTGGTGGCAGACTTCTGGAAGCCGCCATTAGACTGACATTTCTATGTCGACAATGGATTATTTTGGACATCAAAGGAGGACCAATTGATGCTGACATGGCGTTACTTTGTTTTTCTAAATGAAAAGGTCAGTTTTAATTCGAAACACTTAGTTTTCTATAAAATCTTGTGTTTCGGGCAGAGGTTAGAGTGATGCTTGAAAGTACAAGGGATTATGCAGTCTGTCTTTATTGTGTTACAATAAACTGTATGTCTTCGCAACGCAGCTTGCGGTCAGGCTTCTCGCAAACTCCTGTGGCGCAATAACCAAAAGGTAAGGAGTCGCCTGAGGCTCCAGGGGGTTGTCGAGAGGTGGTTGACCCCAAGTGTAGATTTCTGGGAGCCGCAAGAGGGACGATCTTTGAACCAAGTCGCAAGTTCAGATGCAGAGAGGTCTGTAGCAGGGGGAGGAGTTCTGGAACTGAATAAGGTACTTGTAAAAGGTGTCTTGTCCGAATTATGTAAGTACATAGGTCTCTGGTATCACAAGTATATTAGACAACATCATGTGTCAGTCAGTGATGGGATTCATACTAGACAGTTCGCATAACGGGTAGCTCCCATAACTACGTGGTCGGGATATAGTATGTATAAGGGTGCGCATGTGATTTTTTTAAACGTATTTTCCCTCTGGCAGGAGCAGTTTTCCTATCCCTGCAAAAAAAGTGGAGTTATCCTTGTGTGAGTGTGGAGGGTATACAGGTGTGTGTGTGTGTGTGTGTGGAAAGGTACCCGTTAGAAGGTGAAGAAAGCGGCCGCCACCCACACTGCTATACCTTCAATTGGTAAAGGGTAAGTAGGATGAGGAGACGGCAGTGGATATTATTGATTTGCTAGTTCCAGGATTAGTACTCAATCAAGGTCCCAATACAGTCTCCTGGGTACTACACAACCACCCACTGCATCACCCATCCACTCTTAAAGCCTTATGTCGCTGGCCCAGGTAGAATCTGTCACCAAACAACCTGAGATTCAGTAATTATCTGTCCCTTTATATCCACTGCCAGACTTTCAATATGTTTGCAATCAGCCATCACTGAAAGGTCTACCAGCTTATTCACAAGAATCACTACATGGGGACTTGGCAAGGTGAATGTTCGCTCCAATTAGCACTGCTTCCCCTTTCGCAAGGTCTCTAAAAAGAGTGGATGACCCATTATGGAAGAGAGGCTCCAGTAATTCAAGCCCCTCTGAAACAGGTGCAAGGACAGTCCACCAGAATGGAAAATCTGGACACTGTATTTGTCACACGGTAACCTGGGTACCTTATGATTCTGGTTAAGGAATTCCTGAACAACAGGGAGGAACCAGAGATTTGCAGAGGAATTGGCGACTATACAGTAGTACAATCCTTCATGGGTGTAAATGAACCAGCTCTTGAGGGACTTATTCAGAAAGGGGGCCCCCAAATCAACCTAGAAATTGGAACACAGATGGTTCACGTTAGTGTGAGAAACCAGAAGGTGTCTCACCCGTTAGTCCCCGGGGATCTGTTATCCAGGTGGCCAGGACATGACCATCGCTTTTGGATCCAGTTCCTGAGGGTGGACAAGTGCAGGAGGATCACCTGGATGGGGGGGGGGGTCTTCGGGGAGTGGGAGAACAGACGGTGAGATGCGGTATTCCCTTCCCTGTTACACCGTTTCCCTATCCTTTCAGGTAGGAAACATAGGTATTCAACCCCTCCCCCCTTCCCAACATGAACACTTTCTCATGGACAGCTCACTGTGAGAGAAAATGGACTAACACTCGAGCTGTATATCAAACATGTCCCAACACAAGGGTCAGGCAGTCAGGCAATTACTGATAATTACACACACCTGACTTCCACCACACTTCCCCACATGGATAAAAGGCTGAGCATGAAAGCACACTCAAGAGTAAGGCAAAATACAGGAGGAAGCAGCAGTTCCAAGATGCAGTTTAATTTGAGGAGAAAGACGGCAAGACCCGATAGGTTGCAAGGAGGGAAGACTGCTACTTTCATGTGCCCTCAAGAATAAGAAACATAAGACCGGGAATTAAAGCTGAAGAGAGGTGCATTGTGTGTCGGAGGTACTTGATAGGCAAGGCAGGGAGGAGCGATTGCTGCTGTGGTACTGTCCTTGGCTCCTACAACAAAGCAGCATCAGTAAAGTCAGCACAGCCGGTGATTCGGGGAGACTGTTGCAGACCATTCTTTGTTAGAACTAAGGTTGCAAGCAGCAACTTTGTGTGAAGCAATCTGAGGAAACAGTGCGTGAAGCGTATGCGATGAGCGACACAAATAGAATTGAACATCCAAGGAGTGACTGAACTTGAGAAGCCAAGATAGATATCATATACAGAGTGGTCTGGCACCACATGGGTGCTCTTTCGAAGGTCTCCGTTAGGTATCCAACTGAGAGGTAGCTAATGTGAAATGTGAATTGTGAAACTGAAGAGGTCCTACAATGGGTTGAGCTAAATCCTGTGCACATTCGAAAGTCTTCAATAGCTAATACGAACTGCAATTGGTCTGAGCCAAGCTGAGGGAGACTGGTTGTGTAATAGGAAGGATCTGAGCCCGGCTGAGGGCAGGGTTCAGGGGTGAACCGTGAGTCACCCGATAAAGGATATTCTCTGAAAATTGGAGAAGGGCATCTGAGCCTGGAAAAGTGGGATCCAAAGTAACAATTGTGATATAAAAGGGATCTGAGCCCGGCTGAGAGGATCCAGGGTAAAGAGTGAATCACCTAACTTGAGTGCTTGTAAGAGGAAAGGAACGTTGTTAGTTTTGGTACATCAGGCCCTGTGCAAAAGAGTCTTCGATAACTTCAGAGACTGGGGCACAGAAGGCCCTGATGCTGGTAATGGAACAGTGTCATCGTGCCGAAGAAGCCCAAGAATGTGCTATGCTCGAGTGAATCACCTTGTCCCATGCTGAAAACGTGGGGAAGGGAGGCCAATGGCCTGACCATGCGGACATAGCATTTTGTGAACACTTCTTTCTTTTTCATGAACACTACCCTATACTTTGTATTTAGCAGTAAGGATTGGCAATAGTTATTTTTAGTATATTAGTATAGGCCCTTTTATTTTGATGAGACAACTAGGACTGCATTATTATTATTATTTGATGGTCGTAGCTTGCTCCCATCTGTAGATTTAGGATTAGATAGGCGTTTATCACACCTTTGTGTGATAAGCAGCTACATTTCAGTAAACACCCTTGAATTGTGGTCACTTGTGTCGGCCTTACTATTGATGCCATGCTTTCTTACCCTAGGGACATACTGCTAACCGCTATCGCAGAGGTATGCCCCCGAAAAACGTACTGGCCAAATATCCACAATTTTAAACAGAATAAAGGGGGCTCTCCAGATGTATTCCTCGATCTGGTTTAGATAGTTTAATTATGCCTGAAATTTGGATGAAAGCTGACTGACACAACTGAGGTGGCATTAATATATGTATTTGTAATGGGGTTACACCCAACACTGCAACGGAAATTCTAATTGATCTGTATTCGGTGGCAAACTATACTGTTCGATGAACTTGTTATGGTAGCAGATCACTGTCACGTTACAAGAACAAACGGAGGAGAAAATAAATATATTGCCTTACAACTCCAGAATGTACAGGGGCAGGCAAACCAAATTGGCAGCCGGTTGTCAAGAGGAAGGAAGGGGCAAAGGAAGAGGAATTGGATAAGATCCAAAGAGAAATGAATATGTGAATCTTACAGCTTTTAATCATTCGAAGCAGGTGGGTCATTGAAAAAATATGTGCCCCAACAGATCCCAATGAAATTGTCAGCCCCCATTCAAAAACCCAGATGCGCCAAGGTTTATCCCAAACAATGTACCATCTACTGCCCCAGATGAACATCAGTACTGAGACAGCCCGAGAGAAAATCTAGTAATTAACCCATTGATACATGAAGATCGACTCCTCCAGACAGACCCTCACTGACATCTTTGTTGTTCGATCGCCAGACCTATGGATTTTTCATATGATCTTGATGCTCTGTCCAGTCTCACCCTCTCCCATTAATTGTGACACCCACTGGGAAGCACTCATGGCTTCCTTCGACTCCTCTATAGTCATCATTAATGTCTACCTTAATGGTACCGTCATGGTCCAAGTCCCACAGGCCAATCTCCTCCTCTTTGATCGGCGCTTCCCTCGCCTCATCAATTTCCTTTCATCTCATCTCCTGCTGCCTCCCCCCCCCCCCCCATCTACCTTGGCCTCTCCTCCCTACTCATCCGCCCCACCTCGGGCTCCTTCTTCCCCTCCTTATGGTGTACCTCTGATTTGTACCCCTCCGTGGAAGGCCTTTAAGGCTGGCACCCTTCATTTTCCCACTCACAGCGCTCGCTCTGCTGTCATACACTCCCCTCTGACATCTGCCACCTCCTGGAAGAATTTGTCCTCTTCCTTACCGAGACATGTTTCACGGCCAGCTCTGTCACAAGCTTTGACACTCATCCCTGATGGCTACAAGATTCTCTCTGCACCCAGATCCACCTGGGCCGCAGGGGTTTTAACCATGATATTTCCTGAGTGGATTCCTGAATCTATCATTCCGACGCAGACATACTCCTCTTTTGAATGCCTTGTCTGCAGGCTTTCCCTCTCTCCTAGCCACTCTCTTACATTGGCTACTATCTACCGGCCGCCTTTTCAGATTACCACATTTCTCTCCGAGTGGGCAGACCTCGCCTCATCCCTCCTGGCCTCAACCACTCCTCCTTCGTGGTGACCTCAATATACATCTGGACTCCCCTTGCTCCTCCTGGGTACTCTTCTGTGATCTCTGCGATTCCCTCTCCCTTGCTATCCTTCCCTCTGGCCCGACTCACTCTGCAGGGCATGCACTTGATGTCTTGATCTATGACCTCCCGCTCTACACCCCTCTGGCCACTTCTGTCTCCTGGAGCGATCACTCCTCCCCTCCCCTCTCATCTCATCTCTCCCTCTCTTCCCACCAGGCCAAGCCTACCCCCCAAAAAGCCACCTACCTTCTCAGATATCCGGCCCATGAAGTGTCAGTTGATGCTTTCGCTGCCACCTCCCCCCTCCCCACCTCTGGCTGACTCACATCCCGACACAGACAAACTAGCCTGTTGCCTGCTCCAAAGGCAATACTGTCTCTCTGTCCACACTAAGATGAGAGCCCACATCCAAGCCGTGTCTCTGCGGCATCTAACAACTCGGCCAAACTCTTTCAAATCTGCAAGGAGCTGGCCAACTCTGCTGCAGTCTCTACCTCTCCTATCGCTTCCCAGGCCCTTTGCACAGCCCTTGCCTCTCACTTCATCTCTACAACCCTGGCTATCCGGTCCACCCTCTCGTCCCCTCCTTCTGTTTCTCGTAATTTCCTCTTTTCTCCCCTGATGAGGTTGCTAGACAAGTCTGATCTTTGAAAGTCTCGTCAAGACCAGTTCGTCCCCATTCTTCC
The DNA here is from genome assembly GCF_040938575.1 of Ambystoma mexicanum. Classification (NCBI taxonomy): domain Eukaryota; kingdom Metazoa; phylum Chordata; class Amphibia; order Caudata; family Ambystomatidae; genus Ambystoma; species Ambystoma mexicanum. Next base: position 677,064,049 of record NC_090927.1, on the reverse strand, counting down.
AAAACCTTCAAGGACCACGTTGACACCCTTGCTCCTGCCCTGGCCGATTTCTGCAACCTCTCCTTCACCTCAGGAGCATTGCCCTCCCCTCTGAAGCACTCTCTTGTGCACCCTCTTCTCAAAAAAACCCACAGCTGACCCTTCTTGCCGGACTAACTATCGCCCAATCTCCATCGCTCCCTTTCTCAGCAAACACCTGGAAAAGCTGGCGATCTCGTAGCTTGACCTTCACTCCAATTCTGTTGGTTGTCTCCATGACCATCAATCAAGCATGGAAACTGCTCTCCTGAACATCTGTGAATATTTGCTCTCCAACCTTGACTCTAACATCCCCTCTGTCCTCATCCTACTTGATCTCTCTTCTGCCTTCGACACGGTCAACCAAACCACCCTGCTCAACCGTCTCCATGACAAATTAGATATCACTGATCAGGCTCTGGCCTGGCTGACCTCTTTCCTCTCCGATTGACCCTCCCAGGTCCAACTTTGGTCCTCTCTTTCATCCATCTCCCATTCTACCTGCAGTGTTCCACAGGGGTCTAACCTCTCACCCTAGCTTTTCAACCAATACCTGGAAACTCTCGCCCACCGCATTGCCATTTTCTGTTTCAATGTTCAGTGCTATGCAGGCGACAACTCATTTTCAGGCTTCCCTCAGCCACCTCCGCTCCTTCTCTCATTTCCAATTGCCTTTCTGCCATTCTGGATTGGTGTGCTGCCAACGATCTCTGCCTAATGCCAGCAAGACGGAGATCCTCCTCATCAGCACACCTTCACCCTCCTTTCCTCGCACTCTCTGGCCGGCCTCCCTAGGCCCTCCTCCTACTCCCACCTGCGGGGCCAAGAACCTCAGAGTCATCTTTGACTCCACGCTTTCCTTCTCTGCCCAGATCGCTGATGTCTCTAAAAAGTCAAACTTCCTACTGCACCTCCTCGGAGGTATACTGCCTTTCCTCTCCTTCCCCCCCAGAAGCTCACTGTCTCTCGAGCGCTGGTTCTCTCTAGGTTGGAATATTGTAACAGCCTCTTTCTAAATCTACCTGCTTCTACTCTCCGCCCTTTGCAACTTATCCAGAACAGGACTGCGAGACTTGTCATTGGCCCCAAGCCCTGGGATCCTATCTCTACAGCCTTGAAATCTCTCCACTGGCTCCTAGTGGCTGCAAGGATTAAATTCAAAACCCTTTGCATTGTCCACAAGGCTTTCTGGGGCCTGGGTCCAAAATACTTTCAGCTGTCCCTCCATAAATACCTTCCCTGTCGAGCTCTTCGCTCCTCTACCTTCCTCTTTGCTTCTGCCTTTGCCCCTGCTCTCCCCTGCTGATCTGTTCTCTCTTGGCACCGTGTACCTGGCCACCCTCTGTCCTCCAGGTCAGGGTACCTGTTCACCCCGCCCCACTCCCACATTGCCTCTGGGCCACCCCTTGCACTGGGGTCTGTATCTGTACCCATACAGCCCCCCCCCTTTTTCTTCCTGCACTTATCAGACCAGCCCTGTCTGGTGCCTTAAACCTAGCACTTGCCAATTGCTGGCTGCACTACCACAGTTTGTTGCCTTTATTAATTATTTACTTATTATTTATCTGTTTCTCCTTTGCTTCGCACTTTCCACTTCTGCCCCCTTCCATGCACTTTTCCACTCCCCCTCCCATGCACTTGCACGTTCTCAATGTCACTGGGCCTAGTAAGATCGTTGTTTTGTTCTCCCCTGTTCCCCTCCCTTGCCTTGTCGCACTCTGAAACACTTGGGTACGAGCGCACTAGAAATAAAATATCAATATCAGTATCAATGAGGTTTCCCATCAAAATGATCCGAGAAGCAGCACCATAGTCAGCAAAAGGGTTTTGGTCCAAAATGGCTGTCTCCTGTACTCGGATAACCTTTGGTGGGATGGACATGGTCAACACATCACTCAAAAGGTACTGTTATTCTATTTGGCCTGTATTTACCACAGCCTTGTCCATGTAGGAAAGTGTGATCAAATAAGTACTCTGAATCAACATTAGTTGGCACCTGGGTTTTGGGGCATTTCTCAAGACCACTGTAGACCATGCACAATTGTACAGCAAAACAATGTTGGAAAGACTGTTGAAGCAAACCTGTGGCCTTGCCCATGGTACTTTTCAGTATTCATAGCACTCTGAGTAAGGGACTAGTTTGAGCCTCAACAAGGTGCTTATGGGGCATCCTATGCATCCTCTTTCATCATCCATCAAAGATACTTGTTCAAACATAAATCTAGTCAACTATGTTTAACTGGAATGTAGCAAGAAGTTGATTTCTTCTATAATGCATTTCCAAAGGAATTACCGAAGGAAGTCTGCTTCTCTTTGAAGTCCATAGATTTTCTTTTTGTTAAGGTACACCAAAGGAAGACTGTGCTGACAACGAGGTGGAAGGGGCAGTATCAGGAACAGCTTGTTGCCAACTCAGCCATAAAAGTTGAAGAAAAAGTGGGGTGTATGCATGTGATGTACTGCAAACACAATCTTGCACCAAAAGATGGGGAGCAGGCTGATCCCAGTTACCTTCTTGGTATGACTCCTTCAGAACTTTAAGGAAGGCTGTGTTACCCCTCTTATTCACGCCCCACAAACTGAATCTCTGATGAGACGTATGCAGAGACACTACCTGCCACAGATGATCCCCAAACACCAGCCCTCCAAATTGAACAAACAATGAGTAGAGGTGGCCTAAACCATCCTGTGTTACTGATATGGTCTGATACGGTGTGAATAATTTGTAGTCTTCGGCGAAAACACGCTTTGAGAGGTCAGTTGTGTAGAAAACAAATGCCATGGTACATGTAACACAAGAGGATGTTTTCCTCACATTATAAACAGAAGTAACACTAGGCATAGTGTACCTTTTCCTGAAGCGACGGACATGGTAGCTACCCCAGTATAATGCGGTTTAGATAGGGAGCAGGAAAATTTACTTGGACCTTTCAGTTTCCTAGTTAACGATCTGACCAAGAGGAATCGAATGCTCATTGAAATAGTGGGTTCACTGAGGCGAACCAGAAGGAGGACTCAGACTACGGTGTGCAATGTTAAGGGTTTTTATTATTTTTAATAAAAACCCTTATCTAACCCTACCACTATGAGGGAAGTTCCCTGCCTAACAAAACTAAAAATGAGGGTGCTAGTCAATATCTGAAAACAAATAGTCCTGAGTCCAAATCCTAGAAGCTAACTGGCCCTACCCCTTAGAAGAAAAACAACACAAAGAAGGAGGCCAGAGCAATGGCCTCTCCCTTTGGCTTCTGCCTGTCCCAATCACTAGGATCTCTTTGTGTTATGTATCAAAGTGCATCAATGTCCCAAAACACAGTTCATAACCTCTTTGTAGGTTCGGTTATAAAAACTTAATGTCCACTGCCTCAGGAAAATTAGGGTTTTATACCATTTCCTCATATTCGACTCAGTACTTGAAAGCCTCCAGTTTCTCTATAGTTATTAAATTGCATGGTTCTCTGACTCTTCAAAGTCCAGTGGTCCTCTGCCAGGCTTATCTTGGCACTATCTCGGTGGGACCTAAGCCCATTCGGGTTTACTTGGTTACTGCAACCCTGCTGGATCTATCAGCCTCGCATGCTACAGTCTATTTGGATCTCAAGTCATCAGGCCGCCTTCTAGCAGTGTGGTAATCCAATTTACATAGGGAGTTTGCGCACTCTGGTTTATCATGCTATGTTGGCAACAAGTTATTGATTGTGGACATTGAAGGAGGACTGGTTTGGGCATAGACGACCGTTATTGTGACTGCTTACTTTTCTACCAAAGTGAGGGTCTTAGGGAAGGGCATAAATTAGGTTGCTGCATTCATGGTACACAGCATTATGCTCTGTTTATCTCATTGAGATGCAATAAACTGTCTCAGTCTTTGCTAATCTATAATACGTCAATCATGTTGCCTTTATGGAGGGTGCGGTTGCAGACATGCTGTTGAATGCCCAATGTGTCTGTGACGTCCATGAAGGCCTATTCAGTTGGTTTGGTGGCTGGGTGCCAGGAATGTTCAAGTCACGAAAGAAACTCCTTGAATTGTTGATTGACATAAATGTTATTTGGTCAACGATTTTAACGAGGAAGCCATGCCACTGCCCTGCGAGACGATAGATGAGATGAAATGTTGTGTTCTGCATAGAGGTGAGGCGGCAGTGGCAGACCAGGTGCTCCATGAAAATGGTAATGTTAGTGTCATACTAGGTTCAAGTCCATTTCATCTTGTAGATAACCACAAGGCTAGCGACGAAATTACCAACACTGTTTGTATGTTGAAGGCTATATCATGGGCAGAAGAGGATGTGAAATATTTGACAGCATGAGCGGATGAACTGGGACTTTATATTGTGGAAATGAGTGAGCAATTCTGAGCATCACACGTTGCATGTCTTGGGGGGTAGCACATGAGCTGTGTTCAGAAGTGCCAGTATGAGGTTATGAATGAAAGCATCGAGTTCTGTAATATTATCGGTGGCTTGCCCGTCTGCTATTCTTTGTGAGCAAGGGAATGAAATATTATGTTAGGTATGTATCACATTATGGAGTGATGACTGTGGCTTATACTGCGGGGCTTGGGGCCTTCCAAGCACAAACAGTCCCAAACAGATCACCCTTTTCCGATGCTGCCCGTTGATGTCCTCAGTGGGTGGAGTAAAGGTGCGTCAGGTGTATTGACCCATGTTCGAGTTATTATGCTGCAACATTTGGTGCTGTGGGCTTAGAAAATCCAAGAGGGCCGAAAAGCCCACATTTGAGCCAGAATCCAGGAAAAACGCGCAGTTTTTGCGCACACCAAAATGGTCGCCTGACCTGCCACCCACCACTTGGCTCAAAGCAATTGCTAAATCGGGAGGTCATAAATGGCTTCCTCTTGGAAGGAACTGGGAGGGGCACTGCCTCTGTGAGCCAGCTGAGCGTAGAGGAAGTGGACAAACCAGAAATTCCCCGATGTGCTTTGGGACTTAACCACACCCATCTGGGCCAGAGCATAATTTTAAAAAGATGGATAATTCCTAGTACAAAATTGTCAATATTATATAAATAATATCATTATTCCTGTGATTTTTCTGTGCACATTTTAAGAGGTGTTAGGACTCTGTGGTATGTTCTGGGGGGTAGTAGCGGAAAATAGGGTATTACTCTAAATGTCTGTATGTTAAAAATCTGACACTTCATCATCTGATGCCCATATTCCTTGCGCACATTTTTGTACATTCTGGAAAAATTTAGATATTGTGTTCTGGATGAAAAGGGCAGAATTCTGTCAGAAGTGGACACAACATCTTACAAAGACGGGGATCGGATGGTTTGGCGCTACAGAAAATGTTAACTGGACAGATATTAGAAAAATTGTACATAGATAAATATGCATTTGAATTAAAAATAGATTTGTGTGCAAAGTGACAAGGGGAGGATTCTCTGACCCATAAACATACCTCATCACAATGACACTCCATTTCCTTCTCCCAATCAAGGGAGAGCGGAGAATTTGGCCAATGATAAGTTGTGAGGGGCAGGCTCAGTTATGCCCACGCACACACCCATTTTGGTGATGCAATTTCTGCTATAAGTAAGGATGGCAAGCCTTAGTGGGGGGACTTCCAGATTCACTCATCACCTGAACATTGGCGGGACGCTCTGCACAAGAAAACCAGAATCCAGATTCCAGAACTTTGAACCAGAGGGCCTACTGCAAGCGGAACTTTTCTCAGCTGGCCTTCCAATCTTGCAAACTGATTTTACCCCAGACTTCCAAGGAGCACATCAGAATAAAACAGCCGGGCTGTGCTGTTTCTGCTTCTTTGCAAAGAACTTTTGCCGGAACCAGAGACCCAGACCAGACTGCTGTGCCAGAACCAGACCCAGAAAGCAGAGCTGTATCCAGAACCACAGACCAGACCAGACCACTGTGCAGTGCCGATAGCAGACCAGACCAGACCGCTGTGCAGTGCCAGACCCAGACCAGAGGCCACGCTGTGAGCAGAACCAGTGGCGGCCTGTTCCAGTCCAAAATTAGGAGTGAGTATCCACCTGTCCAGAACTACATAGAAATTGTGTGTCCATTCTGTGATTTCAAAGCTGTGAAAGTGTCATTTGTCATTCTGAATCTTTACTTCATTTCTGAAAATCTACCTCCACAAAAAAGTCAGTATCTTTTGAACCGTATGACCTAGAAGCGAGATTTAACTTTCATTTTAAAGCTAAGAACCTAAGCTTTCCGACGAACCTACTCCTTATAGTTTTTCCATAATCGCGCTCGACGCACGCGGAAAAAGTGCCGCAAATTGCAAACTGGCTCAATTTCACCACCTGTAAAAATAGCTGCTTCTGGCTTTCCACTGCTGAAATTCGTTTTCACTCTGATAATCATTCCTGAATCATTGCTAGTGTTGACCTGAACTAATTCAAAGTAGCTATCACCTACCCTGAATCTCCTATAGGAAATTAAAATCATTTTGAGCATATTTTTCACTTCATTGCAAATTACATGCAAAAGTATTTTTGACTGTTTAAAAGCATACCGGTTGCTCTAAGCTTGCTAGGGGGGAACTGAACTGCTTTTGATTGTATTCCTGAAAACCTGTGTGCCCTCATTTCCATCTCTTCATATTGCATAGGGGGGAGTGGGTTGTCATAAAGAAAAAAGTGATCATCTTATCTGTTGTTGAAACCATATCCAGTTTATTCTGTGCTGCATTCTTTCCATCATTGCTTTTCATTGAAACCATACAAAGTATTCTCTGCTACCTTATCCTTTCTATACCAACTCCTAAGTAATTAAAGAATTGTGCTACTGTAATATTATCCACTGTTAATCACTGTCATATTCATAAGAGTGCTATCAAATATTAATTTATTCATAAAAATGTGATATATATATATTGTTTCATTTTTCCAATAAACCTTTTAATTTGCAAAACAAGCCAACTTCTTGGCTCAGTGAGGTCACGGGGATTCTAGGAGAGGGGCGTTATATAAGGGATCATCCACATTTATGAACTTGTCATAAAAATATATAAATAAGGGCTTCCGTTGGGCATCCCAGACTAGGCATTGACTGAGTTGGAGGGCTGAATTGAAGTCACTTACAGGTGTTTGTGTCACATAGCCAAAAGAGTAGGTATGAAGTGGGACCTAGAGTTCCAATAATTGTGCAGGTCTATGTGCAGGCAGGAACAAGTGTCAAGGACGAGTCTCTGGAGGAAAATCAAATAGGGGAAGGAGCAAGCCAAAGGACGTCAGCAAGGAGGGTATGATGGCCCCCTGTACTTATGAGCAATCACTCAGTCATATAGCCAACGGTAGATGGGTGTCGGTCACCATGCAACTTTTTTTTTTTTACAAAATATTTTTTATTGAAATATCGTACAGTCATGAAACCATCAAATACATTCATGTGGAAGCGTATTAGGAATCATTACAAACAATCAACTCAGCAATATTTCATTTTCATCAGTATAAAGTCAACGAGTCATCTAATTCATTAATAACTGCCATCATATGAGAAAGGTTTAACTCAAGCTGAACACTTTTAAAACAAAGCATAGACAGAGAGAAGAAAAAAGAAAGAAAAAAAAATAAATAAATTAATAAACCACCCGGTTCATATTGCCCTCCAATTAAAACACAGCCTCAGGCTCTAATGATCTCATCCCAGTTCAGCGACCCTCCTCGTTATTCCCCAGTATCCACATTAGAGGGCCCCTAAGGTTTCAGGAGATATCTGATGAGGCGAGGTTGAAAAAACATATGTTCCCTCTCGGTAACATGTTCTAGGAAAGGTCCCCAGATTCTTGAGAAGTTAGCCGTCTTTCTTTCCAGTGTGGCCGTTAACTTTTCCAAGCCCAGCAAGTCCCATACCTTAACCCACCAGTATGTGATACGGGGGCCTTCAATGTCTTTCCAAAATCTGGCACGAGTGAGCTGGGCTGCCATAAGCAGATGAGTTATCAATTCCGCTTTGGGGCCCGACTGTGGGTATGTACCGTCATCTGGGGTGGCTCCCAAAACCATTATCAGCGGATCCATGTGGAGAAGAATCCACAAATGTCTCTGATCTTGGATCTGACCTCCAGCCAAAAAGAATGGATGGTTGGGCAATACCACCACAGATGGCCTAGGTCCCCCTTTGCCCCACAGCCATGCCATCGGGATAATCGGGATTATTTGCATGGAGTTTCTGCAGGGAAAAGTACCAACGAAAACAAATTTTAAACGCACACTCCCTCACCGTAGTGCATCTGGAGACTTTGTGGGCTCTTCCCCCATATCCTTTGCCAGGACTCCTGATAAATTGCTCTACCCAGCTCCCTTTCCCAAGCTGTCATATAGGGCATTTTCTCTTCTCTCGCATCCTCCTCTAAAAGACGGTAGCATGTAGCCACCCTTCTGGTGAGTTGACCTTCCATCAGCGTAAGCTCTAACCCTGTGGGGGGATCTAGTTGCTGCCTTTTTTTACACCTGGATTGGTTATCCAGTGTCGGAGCTGGATGTACCGAAACCTTTCAGTCGCAGGAAGATTGAATTTTGCTTTGCACTGGTCGAAGGTTAGAGGGAAGTTGTTCTCATAGAGGTCCCTTAGTGTTAGAGGTTTCTCTTTCGACCATAGAAGGAAAGACTTAGGTTGAAGCCCAGGAGTGAAAACTGTATTTTGCAATACAGGAGACATTGGGCCCAGTCCCGACACGATACCTCTTTGAGTACAGAATCTATCCCATGCACGGAGTGTGGTTTTTGTGGAAGGTAGAAGGGCTACTCTGTGGAACCGCGTTTCCCGGGGGAGAAAGGGCAGGTGACTTAGAGGCATCCCGGTGCAGTGTTGTTCGATGTCCTTCCACCTAAGGGGTTCTTTTGGGTGAGACCATCTCAAAATGGCGGCCAATTGGGAAGCACGGTAATATCTAACCACTGAGGGGAGACCCAGCCCTCCCGTCCATCTGCCTCGGGTCAGGAGTTTGCTTTGGATGCGGGGGGTTTTGCGCTGCTAAACAAAGCGACATATTTCTCTCTGAAGTCCCAAGAGATCCCGGTCAGGGATCAGTATGGGGAGGGCCTGGAATGTAGAAGAAGCCGGGGAAGTAAAACCATTTTGATAGCGCTTATTCGCCCCAGCCAAGATATTTCCTCCCTAGGGATTCTTTGGCTTCTTTTAATAGTGTAGGGATATTGGCCTTTAGCAGACCCGCAAAGGTCGGAGTTAGCTGAATCCGAGATGTTTAATGGAGGTGTTCGTCTCTTTAATGGAGAGACTTCGCAGAACCTTCAGGGACTCAGGAGTTTCAGACAAGCTTAACCCCTTCGATTTGTCCAGGTGTATTGTGAATCCTGAGATCCTCCCGAATTGAGCAAGGAGGTCCATGAGGGGGGGGCAGTGAGGTTCGAGTTTCTCTTAAAAAGCAGAGTCGTCGTCTGCGTATAACGCGACTTTTGTGACATTGGTTACCGACTGTAAAACCCTTAATTTTCGGGTGTAGACGGATATGCTGGGCCAAGGGTTCAATAGCCAGAGCAAAAACTAACGGGGATAGGGGACACACCCCTGCCTAGTTCCTCTGCCCAACGAAATTTGGTTTGACCAGAGTGAATTCATTCTAATTTGGGTTGAGGGAATCTGAAAGTTTGAAAGGATCAATTTAGAAAATTTCTGGCCGAATCCAAAACTTTTCAGCACTAAAACCAGATAATCCCAGGCCATGCTATCAAATGCCCTATGGGCATCTAGGGATAAAAGGGACAACAGGCCCGGGATAGTGGAGGCTAAGGCCACCAGATCGACCGCCCTGCGAATATTATCATGTGCAGAGCGACCAAGAATAAATCCGGACTGGTCTTTATCTATAATAGCTGGGAGCACCTGACCTAAGCGCTGGGCTATAATTTGGCTAAATAATTTTGCATCTGTATTAAGTAGAGCTATGGGGCGGTATGAGGTACACTCGGTCGGATCTTTCCCGGGTTTTAAGATTAGAGTAGGGGAGGAGGCTGCCATGGAGTGGGTGACTGAGCCCGTTTCCCATAAATGGTTAAATATTTCTGTGAGATGAGGTGTAAGCTCGGGGGAGAATACTTTATAGAATTTATTGGTGAAGCCATCTGGGCCCGGGTCTTTGCTTACGGGGAGTGTCTTAATGGCCGACTCCACTTCTTGCGTGGTTATCAGAGTTTCCAACGACTCTCGTAAGGCTTGGGAGATTTGCTTTAGTTAAGAAGTCTTTAGAGATCTGTGGATTCCCTAGGTGGGGAGCAGATTGTTCAACAAAGAATTTCTAGATAATTTGGAGCTTGCCTTCCTCCGAATAGATGCACTTCCCAGCTTCATCTCTCAGAGCGTCTATTCTGTTTTGTCGGTTCTGCTTTTTTAATTTGGCAGCAAGGAGCCTGTTCGCTTTATTCCCCTTCGAGTAAAAATATTGTTATAATGAGCATCATCGAGTAGGCCGCTTTACCCATGTGATGTGCTTCTAGCGCTCTCTTTGCTACTTGCATGTCTCTCAGAGACCGTCGAGACCCGGTTGTTTTATGTATCTCTTCGAGCCTGCGAGCTTCTTCTTCCAGGTGTATTCGCAGTGCCTTCCTGGCCCTCCCTCTCTGCACTGCCTGGTCAATCAGATGACCCCTGGTTACCGCCTTGGCTGCATCCCAGATTGTTCCCAAATTCACGCCTCCCGTTTTGTTCTCACGAAAGTAGGAGTCTAAGGTTTCTCTTATATGTGTGCGAACTAATGAGTCTTCAAGTAGAAAATCATTCAGCCTCCAGGGGGACTTCCGAGGCGGGTTCTCGTGAAAGGATGAAAACGCAAGTTTCACCGGTGCATGGTCAGAGAGAGCCTCATGCAGAATCTCCATTGTCCTCACCAGTGGAACCAGGGTGTCGGTGCTCAGAAACATATCTAACCTAGAGAAACCCCCATGTGTCACTGAAAAATAAGTGTAATCTCGTTCATTTTGATGACCATAGCACCAAATCTCATATGGGAATGATCATGCAATAAAGTGGTAAGTGCTTGGAAGTTGTTCCCATCTGTCGAGGATGGGGGTAGAGTTTTATCTATAAGAGGATTTATAACAGCGTTAAAGTCTCCCCCCAGGAGAATTTTCCCATCCGCATGGTCAAACAGGGCTTTGGATAGCTTTGCAAAGAATGTATCTTGTTTAACGTTTGGACCATAAATCGAGACTAGTGTGACTTTGCGTCCATCTAATAGCCCCATCACCAACAGGAACCTCCCCTCTTCGTCTCGGACCACTTACAGAGTCTTAAACCGAGTACCTTTGCGAACCAGGAAGGTGACACCTCATTTTTTAAGCCCACTGGAGGCAAAACATTTTGTGGGGTAAAATGTATTATTAAGACGCGGTTCATCCGCAGGACATAAGTGGGTCTCTTGCAGAAATAAAACCGTTGCTTGTAATGTAGCCAATCTGTGAAAGAGCGCTTTGCGCTTTAAGGGAGAATTTAGACCTTGCGCATTCATTGTGACACATGTGAGGAACGGCGGCGCCATCTCTGGTTCGGGCCGGTCCCCCTGCCGCGCATCAGAGCAGCCCGTCACACCCATTATCTCTCTTTGTGACCTATAATCTAGCTTGGAGAGATCAGACAATCTGCTAACACTCCTAATAACACGGGGCGGGGCATGTATAATTTACGATGAACAAGGCCATGGAGCTGGTTTGTCAGGACCATCCGGGAAAAAACATTTGAAAAAACCAGGAGAAAAAGGAAATCCCGCAGAAATGAGTAAAAATAACAAATTAGCAAATGTCGCCATCCCAAGAGTCTAGAACTATTTAAGACTCCGGTTAATTCTTCCCAATTAATCACCATGTTGGGCGCAATCCGCACAGGCGCCCGAAATTGCAGATTGAACTGAATTTGAATCGCCCCAATCCACCCGCCCTATACCTCAGGCAGGTGAAAACTTGCAAACAAAGCAAACTAAAAGGCAAAACTACCAAACCAAGCCTTTAAGCAGGAGAAACCCAAGCGGGGTCCCCCGTTCGAAGAGGCCCGGCCCGGCTTCCAATGGAGAGGGTGGGGGGTAGATCCCCTCTGTTCGCCAAATCCAGGAGCTTGCATCACTTGAGCATTCGGCTCAACCATTCGCCATGTCATCCCCCTCTGACTCTACGGAGATTTTTTCAGGGATCCGAATCTCTGGGTTCTCCATGCCTCCCGCTTCCTGCTGAGGAGATGGTTCCAGCCGGCGCCAGCCATAGGGCTTACTCCGCTTATCTCTTGGCGAGGGAGCAAAAGTTAATTCAGTCGAAGCCTGAGAGCAGGTCCCCATGGAGTTGGGCCCGACTGCTTCTGCCATCAAGGTGCTGGCCTCCTCCTCCTCCTCCGAGGAGATCACGTGATGTTGATTCTGGAACTCAAAGAGTAGTTTACAGGGATATCCCCAGTGATAACGGATCTGCTTAGATCTCAGCCAAGCTGTTACGTTGCGCAGTCATCTCCTGTTTGCAAGTGTATATGGAGAGTGGTCCTGAAAGAGCCGACGTGTCGCACCTCGAAATTGCACTGTGGAAGAGCACCTAGTAGCGGCCATAAGCTTTTCCTTCTGTTGGAAAAAGGGCACCCGAGTAAGGACATCCGGAAGGATGTTTCTTTTAAGTTGAGTGGCAGAATAAACACGGTGAGTTTTGTCCAGGAGCAGCCCCTCTGATGAGGGAATCTTTAAGATGGATCTGAACAGTGCCTCCACGTAGTCAGGTAACTCCTGATCAGTAACCTGCCAGGGAACACCCCGAAGACGGACATTATTTCTTCTTGACCTATTTTCAAGGTCCGCTTGTTTTGCCCAGACCTCCTCCACATGATCCTCGATGGACCTCATTCTTTCGGTCAACACTTCGACCTCATGTGCGTGCTCGCATGTCACATTTTCCAGCTCATTAATCCTGGTTTCCAGGCCTGTAAGGTGTGTTGTCAGGTCTGCTAGCGAGCGGGCCAAAGAGTCTTTGGAGGTTTTGATTTCGGATTGGATCTCTACCGTAATTTCTTGCTTGAAAGATCTGAGTAAAGCTTCGAAATCCTCCTTGGAGAGGGCCATGTTCGGATCTTGACCAGAGGGTGGAGGTGAATGTATTTCTGCCACCACGGTGCGTGAGCAGGGCGAGGTTGTCGTCTGCGGTGACAAAAAAGCTTGAATACCTTGTGGTCCCCGCTTAGCCGCTGTTTTAGGCATTGCCAGGGCGTGCACCAGTTGACTGTCCCCTCAGTTGTGGCAGAGGGATTTCCGCATTAAGAGTGGGGAGTGAGGAGGCAGGCTTCTTCTTGTCGGGACCGAGGAGAGGATCCCAAACCCGAGGAACCGGTCCCGGCGGATTGCCTCTCAGCCCAAGACCCCTCACACATGGAGCTGTGCCAAGATCTGAGGTGTTATCACTCCCAATCCCTTCACAATCCTTTTTACCCTCAGGCTGCCTCAATCCTCCAATCTCCTTTCTACCTGCAAACAGTTAATCTTCCTATACGTTGCAGACCTCTTCCTCTCAGGCAAATCCTCTCACCTACCACCTGGTTTTGCCGGGGGTGCTTCCACAGCTGTAGGACTATCTCAAACCCGGCAGGCGAACCGGGCCCCGCGACCATGGCTTGTCGAGGTGCTATTCCCCCAGTGCGCGGTTACAAGCGTTCTATCCCAGCATCCGGCTCTGCAAGGTCCCCCCGGGTCCAGAGGGATGGAGCGAGCACATCCGCAGTAGAAATCGGGCCACGAAGGGCTCCGCCAAGTCCCGTGAACAGAGCCCCGGAGCGCCAACAGACCACGGCCTCCCACGTCCAAGTCTCTCTTCCCCGATGATGATGATCAGCAGAGCTGTGGGGACCTTCAAAGCACCCGGTCTCCCCCTCCTCCGCAGGCGCTGCGGTCCGCCGACCCGGAGGGTGTCGCAGGCCGCTCCGTTCCGGCAATCAGCCCCGCCAGGGCTTCGGGAGTGCAGCAGGAACTCCCCCTCCGGCCCAGGCGCCACGGTCCGCTGAACTGGAGGGTACCACAGGCCGCTCCACTCCGGCAACCAGCGCTGGCAGGGCTTTGAGAGTGCAGCAGGGGGGGAGTGGGCGCTCCCGTAGTGACGAACAGGCCCGAGGGACTCCGCCGAGCCGCGCGCCCGGAGTCCCCAGAGCTCCCACAGGCCACAGCTCCCCTCGTCCAAGTCTCTCCACCCCTCCGGCGGAGCCTGGCAGACTGATGGGGGGCCTCAAGATGCCCGCTCTCCCTCCTTTCCGCAGGCGATACGGTCCGCTGTACCAGAGTGTGCAGCAGGCTGCTCAAACATTCGACAGCCGGCGGGAAACCTCCATCAGACACCGAGCGAAGTTCTCGGCAGGTACCATTTTTGCCGCTCGTCCTCGGGATGATCTCGAGCAAAAATACCGGCTCACACAAGCGTCAGGGGCTCATCTCGATCTCCAAAAGTGCTGCGCTGTGCCGTCTCATCTTAGGGCACAAATCAGCCAAGAATTATGGTGTTAGGGCATGTTTAAAGCAAAACTTTGGGCGCCTGCGTACAGAGCTCACAGCAGACACGTCTGCATGGCGTGTCGCTCGGCCACGCCCCCACCATGCAACTTCTAATGTGAGCTGTTGCCCTCTGCTGGCTGATTACATACATCCAACATTTTAAATCAGCAGCTGAGGGATGAAGCTTACAAAGTCACCTACAGATGGCGATAAAATGCTTTTGATTTCTGTACCATCTGGCATGGCATTAAAGGAAAGGTTTGGTCAAAATTTTTTATTGCCCCTACGGGTCGGCCATGTGTTTTTAAGCCTAAGTCGCTCGATTTTAGAAAAATTTCCTATGGACCTCACCCGAGTTTTCATCCATTAAACGCACGTGAAAACAGGCACCAGGGAGCTGCCATTTTGTGATAATCCTATCATTTCCCCCATCGCCCTGGCTGACCTGCTTTTGCGTCACTTTTGCGTCACTAAATCATATCCCCCGCCCCTGAGCCTAACATTATGAAAACATTCATATTCCCCGCCTCTCTCCGTGACGTTTCTGTGCTGCGTAGGCGTCTTCTACGCGACTTCACACAGAACCCGGAAACCAACACAGATCAGCTCACAACAGAGCGCCACAATTCGGAATATGAAACTGTACTTTAAAATCAAACAGCAACACGGTAAATTTGGTAAAGTACATTTATTTGACATTAAATGTTTATAGAATATTCTGCAATTGCCATATGAACTCGAAAGTCATTTATTTTCTTTTATCTCTATCCGCAAATCTTTAAAATGTTATCGTGAGTCACGCGCTGTTCCTTTATGGTACACAGGGTGTTGGTTTTTGTTCAAAGAGGCACTTTTGTCGCACGTTGAACCGCAAGGCTGTTCCATCAAGTAGGCACTAGGCCAGCGTAAAGGTTGATATGTTGCTTCTAGCCACTAGTAACGCATAAGGGCATATGGGCCCTTGGCGATCGTCCCATAAGATCATCAGAATGGTGCAGTTGTTTACATTAAGCTGCAGCTGGTGGCTGAAGAAACCGTCTGCCGGTGTCTGAAACTGGTGACAGTGGCAAAATGGGAGTATATACCTATTTTGAAAACATAAAATTTATAATTAGTCTCGCCAGCCGACCTTTATTAATATTATTCGTTTTATTTATTACGGCCGAGCTGAAACTATTTGCTTTCAAGTATATCAAGTGCAATGGAGTATGTTCGGTTCTAAAATCAATGCGAAAACTAACTAAATAAATCAAGGTTGGTACACAATGAGAACCAACTTTTTGTCTAGGGAATGTGCGTGTGGAATGTGGACCTGCATGCCCATGTGCCCGCTCAAGGACGATCCCACAAACCTTTTCAAAGCTCTTCATTCATTCATTTATTCATGCATCCATTCATTAATTCTTCATTCCGGTATAAAAGCGTCTAAAGAGTTACTTACATTATATTTGCAATTTCCATTGTGTCTCTGCGTAATGCAGTCCGTAAATCCCACTGTGCTCTTGACAACGATTTTTTGTATATACTGAACTAACATGAAACTCGGTCTAGTTTAAGAATTGTCTGCCTTATCGTCTCAAACGTTATTGCACCCCCCCAACACTCCCTTCAAATCAAGTTCTTTCTGCATGGTCCCCGTCTCTCAAGGTCAAAAAGCAATAGAACCTTATACTGCCAGTGCGAGTTGTGGGCCTCTTCAGGGCGCGAGCTGAAAATCAAAGCCGCGGACCTTCACTAGAAATTAGCATACATTCTTTCTTTGCAACATCCCGTAGTAAAGCCATCTGTGAGAACTTGAAGTTTCGAATCCACCTATGTAGTGCGCCTCAATGTGCAAATGCGAACTGGTTTCTCTCCCATCTGCAACGGCTCGCTTGGCGCATTCTAAGGCCCCCATTTTGTCCTCGTTGTCTGCGAGCTTTGAAGCCCCAAAGAAACATAACTATTGAGACTTAATTTTTTGGGGAAGGTCAGGGAAAGTATAAAGTACCCGAGGAGTTGAGTTGAAAGTGAGATTTATTGTTTGTTTGTTTTATTATTTGCAATACGCAAGCCTCCCCTCGGTTAACAGTGCCCAGCATTTATAAGAGATTGCGAAAATTAGTTACATCAACAAAAATATATACATACACATATAGACAAGGTCAGCAATATGAGGTGAATAGAGAGAGAATTCAAAGATGACACCCAGGTAGTTTGGCACCCAGGATGGTGAAGGTAGGGGTTAGGGTTAGCATACTTTGTATGCACACTGTACAATAACATTTATTTACAAAAAGACAATCGTATTACAATTATTTAAACTGGGATTTGTACTTCACAACCAGCTCTCCTTTGGGTGGACATGGCACAGTGGCAATGGATCAGTGCTCTGAACAGAAACGTTCAAAATTCCATATCTGTGCTTCTCTAATACAGCAACAATAAGGCTTTTGACAACGTCGAACTCCATTTCCTCATAGACTGGTTTGATCACCCATTGCTTACTTCTTTTTCAAAAGGCCTTAGTGTAGCGAGGCATCCTTACATTACCCTTAGTCCTAGATTGTTCACAGCCGAGATTCTCATTATGGGACAAGACGGCAAGTAGAGTCCTATGTCTCATGCCCTGTATGCTGAAATGCAAGCGCTTTGGCCTGTACTTTAGGCACATATTGTGGAACACCTCCAAACCGCCAGTGTGACCGAATTCTGTCAGTCTCCTCAAATCTCTTGATAGAGTTTTATTGAAAACAATCTTCTCAATGGCTTTGTGTGTCGGTGAAGATGGATTCAACCACTTCTTCTTCCGTGCCTCCACTGGGGATAAAGGGCCATGTTCACAGTGGTGGAAATGTAGGTTTTCTGACCAGCGGTGCACGTTGGTACAGTGGTGCAGCAGTGACTGCCATTTTTCAAGTAGTATTTCCACTGACCCTTCACAAGTTTTGGAGCTCCACCAAAGATGGTTGCTGATAGACTGGGACCACTCTGAAATACTTTCCAAACCTTTTTCTTTTCCCTGCAGCCGAGATTTTCTTATTGATTGATTTAGCAAGATGCCATACGTCAAATTGATGTTTAATATGTGGGAACTGCTCTCTCATTGTCTTGGCAATTGAAACGTGTCTGTCCGTGGCTATGAGGTCGATGTGCATTCCACTCGATTGCAGATATTCCACTGATTTTATAAATCCTAGTTTCTCCATGGCCACTGAGGATGTACATTGTATTACCTGCACGACCACCGAACTCACAATTTTCTTACTATCCATGTCCTGAAAGTGGTAGGTGCAGTACTTGGCAGAAAATCCAGGGCTGTCGCACTGTCCATCGCCGGCTAGCCTGAATCGTTTGCCTTCGAATGTACTTGCTAGAGACAATTGTTCAATTTTCCAAGCATCACTAATGGCTGGAAACAGATAATCCCGTTGGTATATGTAGTACAGCGCTTTAGAAATGAAATGGAGTCCCACAAACTGAAAGAAAGCCTCTAACTTTCTAAAACTGGAGCCACTAAAAAGTGATGCAGCTACACACAGTAGATTGCCTGCTGGCAGTTTCCCCAGCATCGGTTGTGCAGACCATGAGAACGTATGATGTAATCTACAGGCGGCATGTATTGTGACGTTACTGCCTCGTTTTTGACGAGTCACATGAATCAATGGCTTCCCACATACTTTCCCTCTGACGGAATGCCAACATTTCAGCATACTTATAATATCCATCAAACAACTGCCGAATAATATGTATTTGTCCTCTTTCATTAAACTGTCATCCTGCGTCAAAGTTGTTTCGGCCTGTGACGTTGAGGACATATCACTACATTTGAAAGAAATATCGCTGCTATCAAGTTCTGATGCGTCAGTGAATGCTGCTGCTGGTTCATTCTCTGTCATTTCAACATCTGCTACTTCAACATTGATGGGAGAACACAACAATGTCGACAGCTTTTTTGGTGGCAATTTTTTGGCGGTTGTAGATTGTGTAAATTGATCTGCGACTACTTCAGAGCTATCTTCAATACATCCAGTATCATGTTGTTGCAGTGGTGAGGTCGCACTGTAACAATGGTCCAATACAACTTTGCTGGATTCTCCAGACACATTCATTTCATTTTCTGTACATTGGACATGAGCATCCCGAGTCTCAACACACCGCGTCTGAATTAATAGTTCCTCCATAGCCTCCATAGTGTAAATGGTCTGGCAAGCAACATCTCTCTTTCGCTTCTCTGTCTGTGTATGTATAGTTCGTAGACCCACGGGTAACTAGAGGACAGATTGGAAAAGGGATGTTCAGTTTAAACACAAGATAAAGTATAGTACAATTGACTTTAAAAAAACAAAATAGTCCCCAGCACAAAAAAAATTCTAAAGTTATGAACTGTTTGTAACTAACCTTATTTTTGTTTCTTTTCTTTGCAACTTTTTTGACTCAACCTTCAACATCTGCACACTGTTGCTCCGATACGTATCCGCATGTCTCCCCTTCCTCTTGCGCTGCAACGACTATATTTTCTGTATCCACATAGACAGCACGGAATGAGGCTCCATCGACTCCCTGAAACATAGTATTTTCATTACTGTGTATCAAAATATTGTTAGCATAAAACGCACGTGAGGACGAACACACATGGACATCTCAATAGCCAAACACGATTTAAACATTGTATGGACCAATCAAACGACAAGTATTCGAGCTCTGATGACCTAGACCGATGGAGCGGTCAGTATCCATACCTCTGGCTCTGCATGGACTGCCACGAATGATTGTATTGAAGAGGAAGCATCAGCAACTCCCTGAAACACAGTACTTGCGTTAGTATAGTTTTCAATATCATAAACATAACACACACTTGGGGTTGACGGCACAGGTACATATAAAGAGAACCACAAATGTTGCATTGTCTAAAAGAATCAAGGAATATTTTAAAATGATCAGATTTAATTGACTCATTTCTCCGATTTCTTTACATCTGCATCATCTAAATGGGATCTTGTGATTGTAGTGGAAGCTCCATCATCTCCCTGAAACACAGTACTTGCATTAATAGGGAAGAAAGTATAGCAAATGGAATCACGTTATATGATCACGCTCGATGGAGCCGTCAGTATCCATACCTCATGCTGCTGAAGAATATCTAGGGCTGTTGTCAATGTGGTGCGCACTTCCGAAAGGTGTTTCACCGATTCGTATCCGCATGGTCCCGCTTCCACCGGAATTACTTGAATGTCAGGCTCTGCATCAAGTGCGTGGGTTGATGATTCAACAACTGCCTGAAACATAGTATTTGCATTAGTAAGGATTACAATATTGAAAACACAACACACGCTTGGGGTCGACCGCACAGGTACATATCAACGGCTAACCACAAATGAAACATGGTGTAGATCAATCAAACAACAAGTGTTCCTGTCCTGATAATCACGGTCAGTTGAGCTGTCAGTATCCATACCTCGGGCTGCTGAAGAACATCTAGGGATGTTGTCAATGTGGTGGACGCTTCAGTATCTCCCTGAAAGACAGTACTTGCATTAGTATGGATAACACTAATTATAACTGAAAACAAACACCAGGGGACGACAACTAAGGTGTATATTAATTAGAAAGCACTAACCAAACAATTGGTAAAATAATCACACGATACATACAAACCATTACTTGACATGCATAAAACAAGTCTGTAGCGGAATAGCCAAGTATGATTACCTGATACGCGCTAGAAGTGGTTGATAACTGCGAGCACGTGACGGAAGTAGAATGTTCTTGCTTTAGATTCAAGGGATAGTCAAGAAGTTGTAAAGGTCAATTATTATTTGATAATGAAATGCCAATATTTAAAATTGCCATGTAAGGAGACAGAATACTTGAGTAATGCGCAATATAGCACAGTTCCCTGTGCCCATATATAGATTTTGTTTGTAGGTTATGAAATCTAAAAATAATATATTGATAAATGTCATTATTCAAAAAGCTATACACTCACATCAATGTCGAAAGTATTACAAATTGGAAACAACACCTAAAATATCAATGAATCCATTCGGCTACCTACACACTACCGCAAGGCCTAAAGCTAAAAACTGACACTTGACTCACCAGTGGCGGATTGTGGACGAATAGAGTGGGAATAGCGTTTGCGAGCAATTTTCGTGTCGATCGCCGTTTATTCTTCTTTGTTACCCAAGATGTGGTGTACATGTGCCGGCTGCAGATGCGGTATTGATCGCCCCTCTTGTCTTCAAAGACTTGTTGGACTCTACTTTCCAGCTCATCCAGTGGATATCCGCAATGTCTGACAAATTCTCTTATTCGATCAACAGTTTTCGGGAACACATGCATTGTAGTGCCTTCAGATTTAGCATGGGTCTTCGAAGGGCAACCGCTAATGGAACAGTCAGGCATTGTTGAAAATTTTGAAAAGTAAATATCAAGATTATTATAAAACCTTGATGAATAAAAATATCATAAAAAAGTAAATGAACCATACTATGCTCAATGCAAGGTTTGTTTTGGTCGCCGGAACTATACCAGTTCATCATGTGCGTAAATTATGTGACTAAACTCTGAACATGTGACTCGTCCCTTGGATGTTCTGTCTTGCACGAAAAGGAACAATGCTTGCATTATAGACTGGACCCCCGAAGGATGCAATTCGATGACAATTGACACAGATGAAAATAAATAGATCTATTGATACCATAACAATTGAAACTCAAGTCAAAAGCAATGAGACCAATGACCATAGCTCTATTGGGTACTGTAATAGCAAATAGATTGAAATGTAAAAATGACCAAAATATGACTAGGATACATGGCCTTACCTTGACCAACAAACAGTTGGATTCAGCAGGCCGAGCAGTATGTTGCAGGAGAACAGGTAGATGGCCACAGGTAGTACACTGACAAGTTTGCTCGAAGCGGTCACAGATAGCACGGCGACGAGCAGATTAGCATAGATCTCAGTGCTTCTCAGGTAGAAGGTTCAGGAGTTGACTTGCAAAGCACAAAGATGTTCTCATGAGACATATCAAGTGGTTTATAAAGTATTAGAAACAGGTCTTTGTTTGTGAATGAATGACGTGTGTATGTCGTGGTATTATGTTTATTGCAGGGGGGCGGGCGGCCTGCCTCAGGGGTGGCCTGCCTGGAGACACGGGGTCTGAGGAGGCCATGTGAGCGATGGCCCCTGGCGTGGGATACCTTTTGAAGTGTACATGCTGTTTGGCACCTTGGCCGTTTGCGCCCGTCCCTTGCCCTTATGTGATGTTAAAGGACACGGTGCATCCATTTTTGTGCCCCCTTTCCACTCCATTTTGGTGACCAGGCCGCACTGCGATAGTACAGCGCGCAGAGCACATGGCCCACAGCCTCGTTCCCACTCTGACTGGAAAACTCCAGATGTATTTGCAACAGCTAATAAATGTAACACATCACTCTGAGATCACGGTCCTGCATGTGAACCGGCTTGACCATGCACATGGCTCGTTCATCTCCACAAATGTGTCCTTGCCCACGCACCCTCGCCAGTGGAAAGTAACTGCCATTCTGACCCTGTATCCCTGCAAGGTATTCTCTTCATGTGCCAGACCACTGACCACACCATGATGGCCACCTAGCAGATCCCCAACTAACATTAGACCCCTACTGCAGTATATCGTTGCCTATCAATAACAAATGCCACATATCGGAGATTCTTGTGAGCACAGACCCACACTTCAAACACTGTATTATAGTGGTCAGGACCCTTGACCTAAGGCCTGTATAATCCAATGTTCATTGATAGTATTGCTATATGTGTGACTTTTATAGAGAGATAACCGACTGAAAGACTTTGAACAAGTGTTATTTAGTGCATGCATTATTCATAATATATTTGGTTAGCTTAGATAGAGACCACACCGCTTCACAGCGACCTGAACTTCACCCATTCCGAGCACAGGTGTCTGACGTCCATCCTTGAATGGAGACACACTTCATTGATTTAAAAAAATCGAAACAACCATTGTTAAAATATATGTGGTGTTTTATTTTGTAGCTTATTTTGATGACACAAAAATACAAAAGTTTACACATTGTACAGTTCAGGTTGCAGCACAGCGAGAGAAAATCCCCTGTACTGACCGCTGTCACTCGGGAACGTTTCTCTTATGGCACGAACGGCATAGGCGGGTATCACTCTTCGAATGCGGTATCCAAGCCTCCCGTGAAGCCACCATGTAAAGGAACGATAGGCCACCAGCCTGTACCACCTGTGAAAAGGAATGAAACAAACTGTTTTTAAATGACCAAGATAAGTTTAATAAACGTTTGTTGTCAATGACAATTCTTGTAACTAATGGCATTCAGCTCGGACAAATGCTATCTAGACACTGCACACTATTGAACGACTTTCATGCGTTACAATGATATGTATATGTAATTTTGGATATAGTAGAAGACCATGAAATAGTAGTGGCATGACAAGCAGAGTATACTTACTCGTTACCCGGATTACGAGGACGAACAGTTGCGCGAAGTTCGTGCATAAGCACCATCATTATCCTCAACACGGACCGTGTGAGGCAGGCTGCCCTGAAGTCTGGCAGCTCGGTGATGCATTGCGGTCGTGGCTCGCCTTCCGAAATGTAGGCTACGCATCCCGAGTTTTCACAGCAGCAGCAGTTCTCCTCCTCGGTCGGCATTAGCTCGCACCGATTGCATGTGCACCAGGTGGAAACACTGTCCATACGACTAGGTCCAGTGTCTTCATCCGTTGATTCGTCCTGCCAACTGCTGTCCGAAGCCCCATCGTTTTCGCGTGTTTCCCTTGCCAGTAGTTCCTCCTCGGTATACTCAGGCTCATACATGTAGGGCATTATTGTATCCATTGTGTGTTGCACAAACTAAAATAATTGATAGCGATGGTACTGGTATCTGTCCACACGGGCTACAAGCAACGAAGGTAGCTGACCAGAGCACAGAAACGAGTCACAGACTACTCAAAGTAACAGAGAGAGGAATGGAATCGAAAATCTGCTACTGTGTGAAACGGTCTGTTTATATTTATTGAGGAAAGAGGCGTCCTGCCATTTCCATGGCGACACGTCATTAGCTGAAGCGCAGCGAATGTTGACACGAGACGTGTTTTGGCGTTGTGAAATGGGCAGTACGCGTCTGCTGATGACAGGCTCAGGGGCGGGGGATATGATTTAGTGCCACAAAAGCAGGTCAGCCAGGGCGATGGGGGAAATGATAGGATTATCACAAAATGGCAGCTCCCTGGTGCCTGTTTTCGCGTGTCTTTAATGGACGAAAACTCGGGTAAGGTCCATAGGAAATTTTTCTAAAATCGAGCGATTTAGGCTTAAAAACACATGGCCGACCCGTATGGGCAATAACATTTTTTGGTCGAACCATTCCTTTAATAATGCTGAAACATAACTTCAAGCACCCAATTACTAAGCCCAATAAAATATGTCCAAGAGAATGGTCTAACTACTAAAAGTCTGTCTCTTTTGTATTTAGCATTGCTTTGTTTGGAACTTTGAAATGATCAGTTAAGAACAAAAGCAAAATATATTAAAACAGTCAAAATATATGACAGCACAATATTTCAAAATGATTCATCAGAACAAAATCAATGCAATATACAACATTACAGCATCCAATACTCATAGGGTATTAGTGCAAGGAGCAGAAGGTTAAGAGTTCATCCTAACTATGCATGATACCCTGAAGAATAAAAATTCCTCCAAAACTGGACAGAAATGGTACACTTCCAATATTCAGAAAGTGTGCTTGCAAATTGTATTTGTATTTGGGGTTTATACAGCTACAAAGCAACAGAGCAGTGTACATGTCGTTGAGGGTAACGTATGAGACAAGGGTGTAGGTTTACAAAATGTAGCATGGGATGTTCTGGCCAGAAGGGTGGGATGTGAATTGGGGAATACACGGAGCCTAGGTAGCATGCAGGTATTTACCAAAGAGTACAGTCTTGAGGTTCTACATGAATTGCAAGAGATTGGCATGGCCCGGACTCCCACCGGGATTGTGTCGAACAAGGTAGGGGCTTAGCAAGAGGAGGCCAGTTTGCGGTTTCTTTATCGCAAGTCAGTTTTGTCTCGAGCCTTGCAATTGCTTGGAGGATAGAGAACTACCTGAGCTACAGAGTTTTGCAGCTCCATAGGCAGGTGTGCGAGCAGTGGCTGCCTCATAGGTAATGCACGCGGTTTTAAAGGGTATTCTGGCTGGGATGGGAATCCAGGGCAATGACCTCAGGATGGGAGAAATGTGATTTAGTCTCTTGTTTACAGTTTTGGGTTGTGCCATGGAGTGTTGTGCAGCACTAAGTGGGACATAGTGTTTGGCCAGAACACCAGTGAGGTGGGCACTCCCCATCACTGAGGTGGGAGATTAGTTGGGCCTGGAAATTGGTTCTGAAATCCTAGAGTAGAGGGAAGGGTTTCATCTTTAGGGCCCTCATGCATCCTTCGGGGTCCTCTTCGAATTCTCTCTTTCCTTCCTCCCTCACATCCAGCACCTTGCCAAGAAGGCCCACTTTCAACTCCACCTCCTCAGAGGAATCCTTCCTTTCCTCACTTTCCTCAGAAGCTCAATGTTTCTAGAGCACTGCTACTATCGTGCTGGACTACTGCAACAGCCTCTTCCTTAACCTCTACGCTTCCTCTCTACGTCCCCTCCAGCTTCTCCAGAATAGGGTTGAGAGACTTATCCTTGGCCTCAAGCCCAGGGACTGCATCTCTCCAGCCCTAAAATCTCTCCACTGGCTCCCAGTTTCTGCAAGGATCAAATTCAAATCCCTATGCATCATCCACAATGCTGTCTGCGCCGGGGCCACAATATCTACAATTGGCTCTCACCAAATACTCTACCCGCCAGATCTTTACGCTCCTCTGGCACCAACCCTAAAGCGCTTCTCAAAACAGAGAGCTGGGGCCGATCTCTTTCCTCAGCTGGCTCCCTTTTCTGGAACAGCCTCCCCCTTCCTCTCTGTCTTGAGCCGGATCCACTCAAATTCGGGAAGGTCCTCAAGACTTTGATTTTCACCTCCCCCCCCCCTCTCCCTCCATTGCTAAACACCACAGTCGCTGTGATTGGTGGCCAGGGCCCTCATGTATCCTGGGTCCTGTCCCCCCCACCCTATCGCCTCTAGCCTTCGCCCACCCCCAGCACTTGCCTTTGGGTACCCACTGGCCTGTGCCGTCTCACAGGCCTGCACTTATTATTGGCACTCTCACCAAGTGATCTCTGCCAGGCACTTAACAACTGCTTGCAACTTACCTCCTAGCACTTCCTCAGAGGAACACCTAGCACTTCTCCCTCTCTGCACTTGCACGTTCTAAATACTCAGAAGGTCTTGTAGATACGCCTCTTTCTTTCTCTTCATTGTTAGTATATTTGCCTTTCATTCGCATGTTCCCTCCCTGCTGGCCTGTGGGCGCTTTGAAACACAATTTACTTGATGTATAATGCCTTACAAATGCAAAATAAAATAAAAATATTTCACCTTTTTAGTGATATATTATTGGAAGAAGAGAGTGCTGTCTATAAAGAACCAGAGTGATTAGGCAGTCATGGCCAGGTGAGGTGTAAAGCTGTGAAGGTGCATGTTGTTTGCCCATCCTTGAATGGTATACTGCTTAGATGGGTGACAGAGTAGGATGAATTCAGCCTTTGTTGGATTGTGCTTTAGGTATAAGATTACCATCCCGGGTTGAATGGAGGCAATTCAATTCCTGAGGCCTGAGATGTCTTAGTACCACTGACCTTTAAGTACAATTGGGCATCGTCGAGTATTGGTAGAGTGTGATGTTGAGGTCACTGACAGGTGATCCCAACATCTCCATGTACAGTTTAATGATCAACATTGAGAGTATCGAGTCTGGTTGACTTTTCAGGTGACCGGATGGAGGTCTGACTTGAAGTTGCCAATATGGATGGCCTGGTGCCTGTCTGGGAGAGAAGATGCAAACCAGTTTATAAATGCACTCAAGAAGTCCAAGAAGGCTGTTCCATGTGAGGTGGGTCAGCTGTGTTGAATGCAGCAGAGAGGTTGATGAGGAACAGAAGTCATGAGCCATCTTCACACATGATTTGAAGATCATCATATATGACTCAGGAGATGGCCGTTTCAGTGGTACATTTTGGTCTGAACCAAGACAGGTAATTGTGGAGCAGGCTGTGTTGGTTAATCTGATCATGGAGTTAGTTGGCAACTGCCTTCCCCTTGATTTTCTCAAAGAATGGGAGGCCAGTGACCAGCGGTAGAGTCTGGGACCAAGGTGGATTTTCTTAAAGAGAGGGCAGATTAGTGCTTTTGTTAAGGTGCTTAGGAAGAAGTGTGAGAGTGACGCCTTTACTATTTTGTGGGAATTGCGAGAGGAACCGTTGATCTGCTTTAGGATGGCAGCTGGGAGGATGCCATTGTTATATACAGGTGGTTTAAGTGATGCAAGAGTGTCGGCATAATCTTCTGGGGGCGAGTGCAATGAAGGCAGTCCAGGTTTAAGTTATGCATGGTTTGATCAAGAAAGGGGGTGACTGGTTTTACAGTACAGATCTGTTGTGGTAGATTATCAATCTTGTGGATGAAAAAGCTGTTAATAGCATTGCATTTATCTGAAGGCTCAGACAGGCAGTGGGCTTGAGCAGTGAGTCCCATAACGAGAAATGTATGCCTGTTGCGCAACCTACCAAAATGGCTGCAAAGTAATATGGAGTTTTGCCTTTGATGATGAGACCAGTGTGTACTGCAGAAAGACCTCGAGGGTGATGAGGTCTTCTTTTCTATGCTTTTTAAGTCAGCATTTTGTGACTGGATGGTGCACTTATTATTAGTTAGTTCTTCCATGGGGTCAGTGGATTTAACAGTTTAATAAAGTAGCCTCATCGGGTCATGTGCGTTAAGCAGTTCCCTTATGGTTTGATGGAGATTTGATAAGAGCTTCAACATTGTGGGGGAAATGGGGGGTTGGTTAGAGTTGCTAGTTATGTTCCAGTATTGGCAAAATGGAAGTCCTTAAAGAAGTGGTTTGGGACATGGTGGGCTTACCCTGTCCTTTATTGGATGGGATGGTGTGTGTAAGGAGGATTGGGCTGGTGGCGTGGTCTGTACAGTCAAGTGGGATAATGTGAAGACATTGTATTGGGGGGTGTTGATAAAACTAAGTGGATTAGATTTCCTCTGATGTTGGTGTAAATACACAACATACAAATTGCAACTTTCAGTGTTCTTAAGATGCTTGTTAAGAAGCAGCATAGATAGTTGAAATAACAGTTACAATTTAATCTCAGCAATGCATAATACCCTAATGAATGTAACTTCCCCCAAACCTGGACAAGAATACACACTTCCAATATTCATAAAGTGCAAAGGCAAATGAGGTCAGTAACAATTTGAAGAAATAAAATATAGAAATGAATTTTCATTATAGAGGTCTGTATCCTAGTTCTGACCTTAAGAGCACGCCAAATACAAAAGGTCAGAAGAAACTTGAAATCCTCCTGATTATTGTAGTAACTGTGGAACAATAATGGTTTCAAGTGGCACTCCCTTATATCCCTATAGCAATGGCAAAAAAACAGGAATGGACTGTCTTCCGTCATACCCAATATGCAATTACAAATGTTATGTCCACTATAATCTTACTGCCATCTGGCAATAACATATAAAAGGACACACAATCCAGGTGTAGTTTAGTTAAAAAGAGTACGCCAGTCCTTTTTAATATTTAATCAAGGTCCACAAAGGGCTCATTCAGATCGACAACACCCTGATATCCTTGTATCATATGTTTTTCCAAGTTAAAGTTGAAGGATTCTTCCCTTTGCGTCAGTAGCATTTACAAACTGTTTAGCACTTCCTGGCATTCTATCGGGTGGAGGAGTCATTTATTGATCAATTCTAGTTTAGCTTAACTTGATTTTTAGCCTAGCTATTTAACAATCATTCATATGCGAGGTTGCAACATATTGAACTTCACCCATTTTGCTATATTCTTTCCCAGTACATGATCACTCTCCACAATAATGTCCCTTGTGTTGAATAATTTCCTTTGTTAAGGCACACTTGCTAACCTTTAAAAAAATTTATTTTCAACACGATCTAGACTGGTCCCAACATGCATGCCTCAAACCCTTCCACTGCCTGTGACAGGGCCTTAGCTTGATAGATTTTAAGGGCAGCCCTGGTTTTCCAAAAGAATGCCAGGACTACCACAAAGATGTAGGACATTTGTAATTGCTCACGTGAAATTTGGGTCGCTCATGAAAAATTGTTGGCAAAACGAATCCACAAATCGTTGTATATAACTCTTTCAAGACTATGCTCCTTGGCCATACATTTCAGTTTGGGAGTTTTTGTCATTTAATAACAATTTTGGACTTGCTCTTAACATTAGGCCATGATCATCAAGAAAGGCATCACACATGCACAAATATTTCACCAAAGCCATTTCAGTGTTTGCAGTTATTTCTAAAGCAAAGTGATTGTGGTGAATAACATTAGATCTTGGCTATAGTAATAGTACAATTCAGGAGCAAACTATCAAATCCGTATATATATATATATATATATATATATATATATATATATGGGCAGGTTGTTTGGAGAGAATTACCAAATCAGACCGAAAGTTTGTAGACTATAGTGCTATGATGCACTTAACAAGCCCCCAGCTGTTTACTACCAGAACAAAAACCAGGACTGTATCACTCCGAAAGAGAATACATAAAAACTTGATATATATGCAGGCGGTCATGTACTGCTTATTTAGCCACATGAGAATACTCCAGCACCAGTATAACAGTGATGTTCTTGCAAGGAGGACATCAACCTTAATGTAAATATGATGGTTAACATTGACGAAAGGCAAATCTGGTAGAGTGACTATCATTTGCATTTTTTGGCTGAGAAGCATGCGAGATGCATTCATGCCATACCAATTATCTCTGGGACAACTGAAGCAGCTGCTTTACCCCTGCTTTATACAGTTTCACACTTAAGAGCTTAAAAACTATGCATATGTTGCACCCTCCAAGCGAAGCCCCCAGATGGGAAATGCAGAAATACCACAGGCAGATCCATATGCAAGCTAACAGGATAATATATAAGTTGATGCTTTCTGCATTCTGCTTCAAGACAAACTCTCCCCACAGTCATTAATTCTTCCTTTGATGTCTGAGACGAAAGAGAGCAAGCATGTGAGAATGAAAGACCAAGAGAAAGCCAAAGAGGGGCATTTGGAGGAGGAAGAAAGAAAGGATGGTTGTTTCCTCAGTGCAGTGTGATCAGGTTTACTCATGACCCACCCATCCCAAGAGTCCAATACTACTAAAAGACTCCATCAACTTTAATAAGTGTTTAGAATACACCTTTATTATAAAGCCAGATGCATACTTTATTCTGCTTACTGTCATTGTTATGTTGCTTGCTCTCATTACCACTCTCAAACTTTTAGAAGAATTTAGCTAACACTTGCAACAGTTGATCTTTTTTGTCTGACCCTTAAATGGCTTAAAATCTTGTTTTTTTTTTTTTAAATTGTTCTTGTTTTTCTTGAATAGTACATCACATCTGCAACAATTAAGCCCTGAACCTCGTTATGCTACCTAAACGTAGAACCAGATTTATCTGGAGAAGGGGCTCCAGATAAGATTTTGAAGTCGGAATATGTTACTCCTTATTTTGTTAAAGTTGCGGGTAAAATGTTTTTTTTGGGAGTAAAAAAGTAAGTCCCATTTCTAATTGGAGAATTTTATAGCGAGTAAAAAACGTTTTAATTGTAAAACACATGTTTTTGTACTAAATATTTCTTTGCACCTAGTTATTAATGCACAATAAAAAATGCCTTTGACCTCTCCAGATCATTCAGTAATAATAGTAGTTTCTTCCTCTGACATTATGTGTAATACTGGTCCAAACACACAATGAGCTAGCAACGTGGGTGAAATCAAGGGCATAAGCACCAGTGTGTCTCTTTCCTATTTTTTGTTTGGAGTATTTGTATTCCCCCTTTTTATTTTTTAGGAGCATTTGCCTATTATTAGGGAGTAAACATGGCTGATACACCCCTTATCTGCAAGGCTGCCTGAAGGATTCTAGTTGCATCTCGGTCTGGGTTTGCAAGATTGGTCTGGTGCAGAAGCTTAGCCAGGGTGCCCTTAAGCCTAGTTTCTCTTCAAATCCTAGATTTTCAGTGGCCCGTTGACATTAACAACCAACCTTCTCATAAGTGAAAATAAGAAAATGGTCAAGAAAGTATCCTGCACATCTGTTTAGGTTTCTCAGAGCCAGAATTGGGAGTCCAGTGCTACAGTTGTGAGGGGTTGTGCACCATGGGCACTTCACATCTAGCATTTGCATTTTTTTAATCCTTTAAGTTCTAAATATTTGTGTCCAATCAATTCATTCCAGTTGCAGAACCTCTTGAATAGGGTTTCCTTGTTCGCTTTTAATTCTCAATGCCTTTTAGGTTTATAAAAATACGACAACACAAAAAGCACATACTTTTTTTCCCAAGAGGTTTGTGATCAGAAGGCGATCTTGTGGATCTTTATTTTTCAGTATCCAAACATCAATAAAATGTAAAATAATTAAAAGTTTTTTCCAAAATATTGCTCTTACATGATGTGGCGAGTGCTTATTTTTCTGAAAACGCCACCGCCAAACGAAAGTGAAACATTTTTGTACCAAGTCTTCATTTTCTCATTTTTTCATCAAGTTGTTAGAATAAAACATGGGGCTAGAAACCAGACCAAACTAGAGGGGATCCAAGAGTCTCTGTGTTTGGTCTTAGATTCTGGAATAGTCTTCCCAGGGAAATTAGGATTTTGGACTCACTGCTCGAGTTCCGTAAAGTCCTGAAAATGTTTTTGTTTAAATGAAGTTTGGGTTTCTGGGCCCATTGGAATTGGCTGCCTTTCGGGATGGATTATGGGTTTTATTACAATTCTGGTCATCCGTTTTCAGCAAAGATAATATGCGCCAGCCATTATACAGTTTGGCCCGTTTCCAGCGCGTTATAAATTCATCAAAATAAGAATCATAACGTTCAGGTTGGCATATGGTCACATGTGTAAGACTTATATCAAGGCTAAGAGATTTATGTAAGATGACCGCAAGTGCAAAGATTGGCCAGGTAGCCACGCACTGTCATCAAAACTGTGACAGATGTATAATGCCACACAATTTCAGTTCAGTCTTTAAAAAAAATAAGAGCCTGTTTTCACATTCAGAAGAGAAGTGCCTCTGACAGTCTATTGTCATTGTGAACACAATTCCTGATAAAACAGTATTTAATTATTTATTTTGCGATTTACATAGCGCACCCAGCTGGAGCCAGCGAGGCGCTGTTCTTACAGAGGTAGACAATACAGTACAGTGGTTCCATAGTCATGAGAGGCAGTATCGCACAAACTGACTATAGAGTCCTTTTACTTAGATTGTAATTGATTTAACTGGTTTGTTCCTTGATGAGCTTGACTTAGTGACGAGTTTCCTGTGTAAAGAGCCACGTTTTCCGTTGTTTTCGGAAGGTGCAGAATGAGTCTTCTGACCTTATTTTGGCTGGTAAGGTGTTGCAATGTCTAGCGGCTATTGCTGGGAAGCTGCTGCCTCCCGCAGTCTGCAATTTGAATCTTGGTGTGGAGGGAAAATGGAGGCATGCACAACGTGTGGGCCTGTTGGATTGTGAGCTAGAGAATTTGTCAGGTTTGTGGGAGCTGACTTGTGTGGGCATTTATGTGTCGGAGTGAGAGTTTTAAAAAGCATCCGTTCTTGGACAGGTAGCCAGTAAGAGTTCCTTCTCGTCGTGGAGATTTTAAAGTTTTTCGTTATATTAAAAGCTGCTCTCAGGGTGTTATTTTGTATCACCTGTAGTTTTTTGATGTTGTGGTTCTTAGTGCCAGCGTATAGGGCATTGCAATAATATAATGTGGACAGGATGAGTGCTCTGGTTAATGTGATGCAGCTGTCAGAGCTCCCACACCCACCACCTAGCATGGTTTATCTGGATTAACGCGTATCACATTAGCAATGTTGGTCCTGGAGCCTCATTCCTGTCATTCTAATAGC
The DNA here is from genome assembly GCF_040938575.1 of Ambystoma mexicanum. Taxonomy (NCBI): domain Eukaryota; kingdom Metazoa; phylum Chordata; class Amphibia; order Caudata; family Ambystomatidae; genus Ambystoma; species Ambystoma mexicanum. The sequence goes on along the minus strand of NC_090927.1, from coordinate 677,031,511 downwards.
AACATCTGTATTGACATATTACCCACCACCAGCTGCCTAATCTGTCTTTACGGCATTACCTGCACTAATTGCACCGTCTTCTATTGCCTATAGCACTGCACTTTTCTCTCACCGTCATCTAGTCCCCTCTACGATACTGCATGATCATTTTCATTGTTATCTTCATGTATCCTAAATTGAGAACATCCTGCTAACCCCAATTACATCAATAAAATGCTAACAATGTGTTGAGCTCATGACCCGGTAGACCTGCCAAACACCCTCAGCCTTAATGTATGATTGTCTATGCTGACCCTGCTCCAAAACAGAGTCTTGGTGCCAATCTGATGTTCCACCCTGTGACACCACCATACGTTTAATGTTGACTACCCTATTGCTTGCTTGACTAGGCGGATGTTTTTAATTTTGACCTCGTCACAATACCTAACCTACTGCCATTATGTTGATTTGCTACGCAACTCTGTTGAATGCCTAATGCCACATGAGTGAACATATTGTTCATCTTTCAGGCATCATGAACTCATCCACTACACTGTACAACTATCTGACTCAAGACCTCCTTTACCGAGCAACCCCATAATTAGCCTACAGAGCCCCATTGCACAGAGCACCTACACCCACCAGTCCTTTCACACATCCAAGTGGACACCCCCCTCAGCTGTATTCATACTTAAGTGGCCCTACTTTGCCTGACCACCAGAAAGACATTCCCATGCACATAGACCCCTTGCCAAATTCTTGATAACTCAATCTCACACAGTTATCAAGCACGTGGTCTCTCTCGCCATGCTTCTCAAACTCCCAGACCATAGCTCTGTCCCACCCATGCACTTCTTCCCAGCAGCTTACACTCCCTACACCACCCTACCCCAGCGGAGGAGCAATCCAACCCCCCAATGTAACAAGGCAGTCGCTACCCAGAACCTAACCTTGCTACCTACTTCCAACCTTAGGCCGGCCCTGCCTGCTTATCCGAAGAAACGGTAGACTGGCCATGCAATCTAGATTCAATAGGGCTACGATCCCAACCTTTACCCCTTTGACCTCCAGAAGGAAGATACTCAGCTACAGAACAACAAACCGGCCTGCCAAGGCCACTAAACCTCACAGTCCTGGCACAAATGACAGGTCTGTCCCAACCTCCACCCCGAAACCTAGTCTACATGACATCCGAACATTGCCTCAGAGTCCATTGACAGACGCCACAGGTGCCTGAGCCGATAGCTGCTCTAGTAAAGAAAGTCAGGGGATCCAGGGAGCACTCATCAACACCAGATCTCTCCTTGCACATGCCCTAGACATTGCAGGCATCATTGCGACCTACAAACTTGACATAATTGCGATCATGGAATCTTGGCTCCCTGCCGCAGCAGGCCCTGCCCTTTCGCTAGCTGTACCGGAAAATTACACGATCTTCAGGATAGAAAGACCCATGGCCAGAGGGGGCCGGGGGATAACTATTATTGCCAAAAACACCCTGAATATTATGGAGATACCGAACATTCTGTTCCACTCTGGCAAATTACTCAGTCAAAATGGCCCCATAGCCTGTGGCTATGCTGAACATTTCCTTAATCTACAGACCTCCTGGCCAGATACTATCATTTGAGGAGGATGTAGCTCAACTCCTCTCGACCAACACCAAACCTAGTTCCCAAACCCTTCTAAAGGTGACTTTAACTTAGGCTTTAATGATCCTAAGGATAACCATGCCTCAGCCCTTGCCAACACCATCTCAGCACCAGGCTTCACGCACCGGATCATGAACCCTACACACAGCAAAGGTTGCATACTCGACTGGCTCGCTGACCTTAATTGTAATTCCAAAATAACCTCCATCTGCCACTGTCCTTGGTCAGACCATCACATTATCAACGTCAATAACACCAAGAACTCTGGGAATAACAACCCTCCACTGGTGGCACCAGCCACGCTATCCAGAAACTAACACAACATCACAGCAGACAACATCTTACCACTACTACACCCTATCTTGGCACACCAGGATATAGGAACTAATTACATCTCCACCATGGTCGACATATACAAACACACTGTTCTTGCAGCTATTAACAAAGTAGCCCCTCTATCCATGCATAAATCTAAACCGTTAGCCCACCTCAGCTCGTGGTACATGACAAATCTAAAAACTCTGAAGTTCTCAAAGAACAGGTGAGACCAACTGGAAAATATCCCCAAATGAACTAAACAAAGAGAAATGTCCAAACGCTGCCATAAACTATAAACAGGCAGTCCTCCACACGAAAAGTGCCACATACAACGGGAGAATAACCAACGCCAAATCAGGAACGAAAGAACTCTTTGCTATCCTCAGAGAACTAGAGTCCCCAGTAACACCAGTAGCAGTCTGCAACAAAGATGCAAGCTGGCGCACTGGCATCCAAATAGCCCTCTCTGATAAAATAGCCCTCCTACAATCGAAACGAAAAAAGTCACTATTAAACCTGCTCAACTACTTCAACTGACTCCGTCCCATAATTCAAATTCACTTCTGTTTTCAATTCTGAAATCCTAAAAATAATCACGAGTCGAGGGAACCCATGCCCTGCGGTGGTCATTAAAGACTGTGTCAGAGCTAACTCCCTTCATCACAAGTCTTATCGACGCCTCTTTTGAAAACAGCACTGTCCCAACTAATCTTAAAAGTGCTTGGGTACTGCCCATAATAAAATAAAATGTAGCTCGACCTTAACATTCTAACAAACTATCGACCCATAACAACAGTGCCTTTCCTACTCAAAATACTGGATCGATTAGCGTATCTACAGATCCAAAACTACCTTGAAGCTAACAACCTCCTTGGCCTACGACAATCAGGCTTCCGCCCTAGACATGAGACGAAAACAGCACTGAAGATCCAAATGGACGAGCTCAAAGAGAAAGGTAAGCTAGCCCTTCTCCTCCTACTAGACCTCTCCGCAGTGTTTGACCTAGACAACCCAAAATTCTCTTTAAGCACCTTTCGTCAGCAGCCCACTTCTCACCAAAAGCCATTTATAGATTCAATCTTTCCTTACAGACCGAACAATGAGTATTCTCGCCTAGCGCTGCAGCACAGCCAAGCCCGGCCACCTGCGGTGTACCACAAGGGTCTTGTGACTCACTGACACTATATTTTTACAAAATCCCTATTTCACCAACTAAATGACTTGGGTGTCACCTACACCAACTATGGCGATGACGCCCAAATCCTCATTCCCATCTTGGATTCTCATGACATCGAAGCCACTTCTCATTCCGTGTCCCATGTATTTGAATCATGCATGCTACAGGTAAGAATAATCATACCTGCTGTCATGCATAGTGTGAATTTTTGTTTGAACTTCAACACAATTCTGCAAGAGTCTGAAAAATATTGAGCCCAGGTAATATAGAAAGCGCCCACTTCGTTTCCTACCCCTAATACAGCATGGTGCGTGGCAGGTTGGGTTAAAAGGCATTATTGTAAACTCCAATAAAGCCAAGGAAAAAATAGGGGCTATGACAATGTTGGCCTGCAGTTCGTTCCAGAATATTTAAAGGGAGTTTGACCAGTAGAAAATTTGTGTACCCTTCTTCACAAGGACTTTTAATTTAAAACATTTAAAATTGTATGTGAGAGTTCACGCATAGTTCCTTTTTTGAGGCATTTCCATTTGCGCAGTTCAAATGTAGGTGTTCACTGGAATATAATGGATCAGGGTGTTCTCACATTTCTAGATGAATTGTTCATCTCTGAGTGACTGAAGAAGAGGTACTATATCTGGAGCAGCAAAATCCTCAAGTGAAACTAGGAAATCTGGACATATTTAGAAAGGGTAAGAGCATTCCTAAAATGGATCCTTGTAAAAGGCACATTTTCAATTTAATGCAGGAATTGGGATATGAGCCTCCTCATTGATATTGCATGGCTCTTGAGTAAATACCAAAAATAACCTTGCCATCTAGTGTAGGTTTTCATCTCCAGCATTGCCAATTAATCTGTTGCATACAGTATCCCTACACAAGCTAAAGTGTTAGACAATGGACGGCAAGAGGGATTGTATTTCCACACTTTATTTTTACCTGATACCGGGCAGAATTGCAAACTAGAAATAGTAGTCCTTTTGTGATCCACTAGGCAGAATTTAAAGTAAATAAACAATTAGGCAAAGCAACCAATTTGAAAAATATCATTCCATCAATTCTATTTGATTAAGAAACGATCCTTTATAAAGAAGTTCTGGATTTGAGATCATATTGAAACAATCCCTGACATGATATGATAGTTTATTTATATAACGCCTATACACAATGTGTTCTCTTAGGGCCAGTTCCAAAAGAGATGTAGAAACTTGTTAAACCTACAGACGATGACATGGGTGCATATGACAACCTTTCCCTGGCAACTTGCTAGCTGGATTTGCACTATGGTATATAACTATTCTGTATTGCTGGGATGTTAGAGAGGCAACAAGTTACTTACCTGTAACTGTTGTTCTCCAGCATGGGTCTGGCATGGATTCACATGCTCATGAATATTCCCTGTCATCAGGCTGGGAATCCTCGGTAAAGAAAAATCAGTATCAGTTTCGTTTCTGATCTGTCTTTCGTAGTAGTAACCAATCACTGATCTCTGCGTCATACTGACCACAGCCAATGACTGCCATCTCCCTAAGCCCCGCCTCTGGCAGCCATCTTCAGATTTGGTAGCACGTGAAGTGGCAGTATGACCAAGTGAAGAGCCGCAGAGGGGTAGGCGGGAGGGTTTGCATGTGAATCCATGCCAGACCCATGCTGGAGAACAACAGTTACAGGTAAATAACTTGTTCCTTCTCCAGCATGGGGTCTGGCATGGATTCACATGCTCATGAATAAAAGAATACATAGCAGTACACACATGCACAACCACGGGAGGTGGCAAAGGCTCAACATTAAGCATTACATCAAAACTCAACATTAAGCAATTCTTACCTCCTCACCAGGCTTACCTTAGGCGAACAGGTTGCGCAGCACTGCTTGGCCGACCCTGGACTCCTCCCTGGAATCCCGATCGACGCAGTAGAATTTCGTGAAGGTGTGCGTCGACCTCCACGTAGCAGCCCTGCAGATGTCCAGCAAGGGCACACCAGATAGGAACGCCGTGGTAGCTGCGATCGCTCTGGTGGAATGGGCTCTCGGACGGCCAGGCAGCGGTCGGTTTGCCAACCGATGGCAGTACATGATACAGCCGGAGAGCCATCTGGAAATGGAAGCCTTCGAGAGAGCCTTCCCCTGATTGACAGGTCCAAAGTTCACAAAAAGTTGTGACGTCTTCCGAAAACACTTCGTGCGGTCCACGTAGAACTTCAGCGCTCTAGCCACATCCAGCGAGTGCAAAGTCCTTTCAGCCGGCGACGAAGGCGACGGGAAGAAAACAGGCAACACCAAGGGTTCGTTGAGGTGGAAGTCCGACGGCACCTTGGGCATGAAGGAGGGGTGCGTCCTGAGCACTACCCTCGTGTCTTGAAAAGTCAAGTACGGGGGCTTGCTGGAAAGGGCCTGGATCTCTCCCACCTGTCGTGCGGAGGTGATGGCCACAAGAAACTCTGACACAGTGTCGCTTCTGGTCTCTCCGTCGGAGGAAAGGACGAGGGCCATCTTGGGCAAGGTGCAGCGGATGCTGGTTGCGGACGCGGCCAGGATGAGGTCCATCAAGTCCCTCCTCGGAATGATTTCTTCTTGCATTTATCTCATCCGCCTGTGCAGGCTCCGGATGCGCCCGTTGCAGGAGTTCCTGGACGCGCGCTGGATCCAGACGACGGGCAGCTTCGAGGAGCTTCGAGGAGAGGATCACACTCGACGAGAGTTTCCGACGAGCGATCCGGTGGTGGGGCACCCGCGGGCATCTGATGGCGGGCATGGACTTCCAGACTCCGGGTCCCCCATTGGGAGCGGTTCCTCCGTTGGTGGTAATGGCAGTCTCGTCCTTATCTCCGAGCATAAGGACTGTATAGCCAACAAAATGGCCGCCGAGTTGTCTTGCGGCACTGGTTGAGGGGGTTCTGACGGGCGATCAGGAGCCCCGTCGGCACCCTCGACGTTCTCGTCGTCTCCCACGTCGGGGTCCCTTCCGACAGGATGGCCTAAGACTTCGATCAGCTCCTCCTCAGAGGTTGAGGCCGAATCCACGACGACCTCCTGCCCCCCCTTTTTCTTCTCCGTCGGGGGTTTCAGGGGGGTCCTGTCGATGGGCATGAAAGAGGACTCCCTCCGCGGTGGCAGGGAGATTCTAGGCCCCACTGGTGTAGCCTCCACAGGCTAAGCCAGGGCCGCCGCAACTGTCTCGATAGAGGCCTTGGCCGGATGGATCAAGGCTTTCACCACCTTAGGTGCGCTCACCGCCTTCTCCTTGGGGGGAGGGTCACCACCTCGCTCCCCATCCGATGGGGCCTTCGAGCACGACCGGGGTCCCTCCAGGAGCTTCGCCGGGTGCTCGGCCTTCCTCTTACCAGCCAGAGCGTTGGCTCGTGGTTGATGGTGCCGGGGAGGATGCGCCCTGCCTGGCGCCCGTAGAGCCCGACCGTTCGGCGCTCCCGGTGCCAGCGGACTCGCGGTGCTTGGCCTTCTGTTGGACCCCCGTCGCCAGGGTGCCCTCAAAGGTCTTAGAAGACCGCTCGGACGACTTCTTCTTCTTCTCGCCTGACAGGCTCTTTCCTTCCAGCCAGTTGGCGAGACGCTGATGGCAGTCCTTCATGGTCCGCTCCGACATATTGCCGCAAAACGCACAGTCCTTCTCCACGTGCGTCTTGTCTGCATGCAGGCAGTAAAGGCAAAGGGAGTGTTCGTCCTCCTTAAAGACATTCTGAAGCTGGCATCCAGGGCAGACCCTGAACAGCTTTCCGGGCGTCGAGCTTCCCTTCTCCTAGGCCATGCTCGAGAAGGACCTGAGAAACTTCTGGAGTCCTCCAAAAGCGTGGCTCGACGAAATCTTCACCCTTGAGGGGCGTAGAAGAATCCGACACGGGTCCCCGTTGATCGGATAAAGAAACGGTGGAGCTTGAGGCTCTTTTGACCAAAAAAGAGAACATTTTCCTAAGAAAAAGCATGAAAAAAGCACTAACGCTAGAGAGCAATAGCACGAGGATCCCAACACTTGAACGTGCGGTAAAAATCTGAAGATGGCTTAGGGAGATGGCAGTCATTGGCTGTGGTCAGTATGATGCAGAGATCAGTGATTGGTTACTACTACGAAAGACAGATCAGACATGAAACTGATACTGATTTTTCTTTACCGAGGATTCCCAGCCTGACGACGGGGAATATTCATGAGCATGTGAATCCAAGCCAGACACCATGCTGGAGAAAGGTACAGCCATACTCCTCATTCAACAGGATCTCTATTTAGGCATTGGCTTAAGCCAGGTACAATTTGGAAGAAGATAATCTATTCATAACAGCTGGGGAGGAGAGGAAGCTGCCTTTCCTAAAACAAAGAAACCTATAGAAACCTAGTCAATCATTGTTAAAACAGAGAAAACCATCCTATTCTAAATCAATCATCTCAAAGAACGCGATTACTTTTGTTTCTCCTCATGCAGAAGTGCAAAGACTGCCAATGCGTTGACAAATATACCATATGCTGCTTTTACATTTATGACTAAATAGAACTGTTGAAGTAGTTTCTGTCCCAGAAAGAAATCTGAAAAGCTTTAAAAGGATTTGGCATATCAGAACAAGAGGATGGCCATAATGCACATTAAATAAATCCTAGAAACCTGCTTGGGAAGATCAATATTATAATCGACAATTTGATCTAATTTTGAATAACCTATGCTGCAATAACTTGTTTAGACAGTGCAGGCTCTATGATATAGTGTGTGTATAATGCAATTTGTTATGGTATAAAAGAAAGAACATATAAAGCAAGAAATCATTTTAGAGGTGCTAGATATTAAACATTACCAAATCACATGCAGTGCACATTTGACTTCTAAAACAAAATGTGTAATGGCAGAAAACTTACCATCGGGTTTGAGAGGAATTTTGTTCAAATAAAATCTGAGGTTACACAAATCATTTTGGCCGCGAAGATCTTTAAAAGTTTGCTGGAAATGAAGAATAGAAACTTATTTGATCATTGAATAAGAGATTTACAAAGCAAAAATGAAAATATTGCATTGTAGTTAATTAGTTGTAAACAAACTTTTCTAATTGTGTTACAAATGATGAGTCATCATGATGTTTCTTACTTGATATTGATGTCTATATTTGTACAGGTCTCTTGCTGCATAAAAGCTTCTTTTTGGTTTAGTAATCTGTTCAGGTTTAATTTCACTCTGAAATATGAAAGAGAGGGTTCAACCAGGCAAGTAAAAATCATAATTTCATAGAGCCCATATATTGCAATCGTACATACATATAGAAATATTTTAACGACATCAATAATACTTGGTGCGATGGCCGCTTGTGTGCAAAATGGCCTGTTTTTAAGGAAGTTCTTGCTCCTTTCTAAACCCCCTTATTTGATTCAATAATTAATTTTGCCATCTCAAATTTACATGAAACATTGTGCTTCTGGGAGCCTAGCAATCTATTGGAACTGGAGATTCCAGCCTCTTGTACATAGCATGAGCAAGGTTTATGGCCCTGCTGGCTTATCCAATGTTAATACTTTGGATCTCTTTGCCCTTCTTCTGGCTCCTCCTCCTGTTCTTGCTGTTCCTCCGCCAAATCTAGCCTTTACCTCGCTTTACTGATTAGTTTTAAGTCTTCCTCAGACCTTGCTTTCCCTCTTCCAGTTGCAACCTCGGTCTCCCCGACCCTCAAAATTGTTCCTCTTCCACCTCCTCTCTCCTGCTCTTCCAAGACCAGCTTCCAGCAATGCTGTCCTCGTCCTCAAAATGCTAGTGATAGTGCTTTTTTAATACTGGGGGGTAATAGGATGACTGGAGTAATGTTTTTATTTCACTGGAGTTATCCCGACCAGTGGAACCATGGAAAGGGAGATTGCTGGAAGGAGGGAGCCTTTATAATTGTGAAAATTACTACCCTGTGGACCAGAGAGCTTGCAAGGTTTGCTATTCCTCAAAGTATGCAACTTTTCTGGGAGTGTAAATAAAACTGTTGAGAACTCAAAAATGTCAGCCATTGGCTATGCTGTTCCTTCCACTATGTGACAAGGTGCAGGAGAAAAAAGAAAACCGTATCTAGGAAATGTCAGGGAGCTTCTAACAGAGGAGGGCTAGGCAACCTGTGTCTCTCAGGATATTTTAGATCATGGCTTCAATAATCCTTAACCAATGACTACAATGGCGAATGTTGATGGGAGCTGTAGGCCAAAAGATCTGGAGAGCCACATAGTGCCTGCCCATGCACTAGAGGTGTGATGGCCACTTCCAACAGCATAGGAGCTCACACTTGTTACATTCATGATGCTGGGGGTGAGGGGCAATCTAGGGAGGGAAGGACATTGGGCTGTGATGAAGGAGGTGGAGGACTGGTGGCAACAACCCTTCATTCGGTTGTATAACTGACTTTAATCATTATTTATGGAAATAATGATGGATGTGTGTTAACGTAATTAGTACACCAGTATTCTATCCAGCTATTGTAAAATCACACAGATGGCAGAGACAGCAACCTGCCCTTTAAGCCAGCATTCAACATAACATGGCTCCTCTGTTATTTTCACTATTTTAGCTGATATTGCGCAATTACAAATTCCAGACTAAGTTACACACTGTGTTTGTGCCCACTGATAGCAAAGCTCTTTCAGACTTCAGAAAAATGAAATGAGTACTATAGGAGTCGTCTTCAAATTTTCAAGAAATAATGAAAGTGTGGGTAAAATACAACGAGAAAACACTGGCACATATTGCATCTAGATAAGGACTTGGAAATGTTAATAGATAAATCACCTCACATTGTATATAAAAGACCTGGCACTTTACAAACACAAAGTTCTAGTCATCTGAAAGTGAAAACACAAGAAAAGACATGACTTGGTTTTGATACATGTGAGAAATGTGTGATATGTCCCAAATAGTTAAACTACAAAGATTAGATCCTTTATTAATTGGGATATGAAATGTATTAATGGGATCTATTGCATTTGTAATAAAGTGTACGATACGCAAATTCAAAAAGTAGAATTGGGCTCACTGTGATAATCCTTCAAAATACTCGTAAAAAACATAAAAAAATATTGTTCTGTAATCACTAAATGATTCCCCTTTTTTCCGATGGAATGTGCAAATGTAATGTTCATTGTAACTAAAGTTCGGCAAATATTAGGCAAAATTGAAGAAATGTAAAACGTTAATTGAAAATGGACAACCTAAGTAGAATTTAAGGTGCAATAAGTCACAAAAACAAATGCAGTAAATACAAATTATAAAGAATAGGAAAAGGATTACATAAGAGGATAATGCATATCTCCCACCCAGATCATATATACAATATACTTAATTTTAATTTAATATGGAAAAATAAACTGCTATAATGTGATAAGTATTAGAATCAAGGTCTCACAGTGACTATTCGTAAGAATGCTAAGAGCACACATGTAATGAAGCTTGTCATTAAAATAACTGATCAAGTCGGGAAGCCAAGTATGTTTATTATATATTTTAGACAAACCTGGAACCTCAAATTATATCAAATATTAAACTGAGATATGAAACAGACAATTAACATGATGGGAAGGATCACATAATTTGCATGCTTTCACGCACCATGACGTCATCGCGATAAACTAAATGGCGTAATTGGTTAATATGATGTCATTACGATAACGACGTCCACATGCTGTGGGAAAAGAGCTTAAAAATGCGGCAAGCATGTCCTAACGCAAGGATCAGTTTGAATCAAAGAAGGCTGATGGGCTGGAGGACTTTTTCATTAAGCTAAGGGACCTAAACACAAATGTAATCAACAATTTCAGATGGAAGCATAAAGACTTCATCTAAAACATTTGCCCTCTGATTTTTTGTTACAGTTGAAAAACTGTTCAGATAAATATGAGAAACACAAGTCTAGAATAAAAGAAGACAACAAACAAGAGGTAATTCTAATATTTTTTTAAGGTACTCTTGAATACAATTCTTACCATTAGTCAATATACTGAAGCAATTATCCTATGATTTAGGATGAAAAACAGGAAACTAAAAACAGATGCATATTCTGGAACAGAATGAGAAGTATGAAATAAGAATACTTTCGAAATACAATTTTGCTGTAACATTTCAAAGGTCATTGGGCTGTGTTCGTGCTGGTAGAGGGATTCCCAGACCCCCCCCTTGTTTTGCATAAATTAACTTTTGGTCTCACCCTAATTTAAAAGGGCAATCCAGACATGGACCCCTTGCTCACTTTTCTTAGAGAGGTGCATTGCATATTTTGTATCTGTAACCTTGTAAGCCTTGTATCCACTTACTGCTGCGCCCTGCTACTCACGGGTCTGGTGCGCATAAAAAGTGAATAAAACAAACAAACCTCACTGATGATGCCCAACAAGGCTGAAACATGTGTATGGGGTTGCTGTTGGTACTCTTGTTCAGAGGAGAATTGCCTAGTATTTCGATGCTGGACTGCCCCTGGGCAGGACAAAGACCGATATGCAGGGAAATTTCTTCTCTGTGAAAGGGACATTGGGCTAAAGACTTGGTAGAGTCTCTCCCAGGGGTGACTCACCGAAGAACAGGTTATTGTGCTGTGTTCGTGCTGGTAGAGAAATTCCCAGACCCACCCTTGTTTTTCAAATAGATATTAGTTAACAACAATACTGGCTTAATATTAAGAATCAAATATTTGCTTGCCTGACTTGTTGACCTTTGTAACATAATTTGTAAAAAGTACCAATTCTAAGGAGATCCAAAGGATTGACTCACGTGTTGGCTAAGTCTGTTTTCAGATCACGTCAAAGCACAGAACAAAGTCAAGAATTTTGTTATTGCATAAATTCATACGTTCAGGAAACTATAAATGATTATGTGGGATAAGTTCATATATTTGTACGTTAATCGCAAAAAGTGGAAACAAAATGTGTTTTGTTTGGGGTGCTCTTAGAAACGAGGTAGAGAAGAATGAAAGTATTTGAGAGAATTTTCTAATAGTCTTCCAAGGTGAGGGTAACCTTTTTTTATTTTTAAATCCTCGACTTTAAGCTAGCAACCGATTGTTATTTTGAAATACAAAAGCGCATCATCAACAGCGTTGCAACCTGATCAGGTCTTTGTCTTTCAAAAATGTATCTTTGTCTTGTTTAAGACAAAAACAATAATCTTGGGTTCTGTAAAGTTTCAGTGAACTGCTTCCAACCTCCAAGCCACTGGGCTGCGGTTATGCTGGGTGGAACATTACAGCACTAATGCCACAAGTAAGAATAATTCAAAGTTTCAGAGTGTAACCCTTAAAGCGAACACAGTGGGCCTAGGTTCAGGGCCAACTGGCCTCCAAGCCTAAGGCCTAAAGTGGATCTCATGGAATACTCGAGGATATCGGTCTTGTTTAGTTCACCCTACTGGCATAGAGGCACTTCAGCAAAGTGATGATTATATGTTACAAGAAGCTTGGTGTAGACAATCATTTTTTTATTGATGGCGTTCTGATTATCCACAATGCAGCTACCTCTTCATACAGAGGACGTGCCAGTGGTGGTCTGGTGATTGATACTAAACTAGAACACGATAGGATTATTTTCCCAGATAAAATGAGTTCTCCTTATATATTAGCAGCTATTTTTAGAGCAAGGAGAAATTGGTTGTCACCCATATTGATAAACCTTTATGACCCGCCTGGAGGGATGCATACTAAAGCTATACAAGCCGAAATTGAGATTATTTTCAAGTGGCACGGCATCTCTTCCTATGCTTCTATTATCTTGGTAGGCATGTTTAACACAGGAAGTCTTAGCCTGGCGCGTACATAGGTATACAAAAACAAAGCTTGTTGGCCAAGTTTTGCTAAAGAACATAAATTAACACAGCTACACTTTGACAAGCCACTTAGGGGTAAAAAAGAAAACTATAAATGGAAGAATGGTCTCCGTAAATCACTTATTGATTATGTTATGGTGGATGATAATCTGACTACATTTTAAAATAAGACTAAGATTCAATTTAACAATTTAAGTGTCCATGCAATCTTAAATGGGATTGTTGTCTAAAAACTGCATATACAAACAAGAAATATGCTGACATCGAGTCCAACATTCAGGGAAATTGCCTTAATTGGTTGGAAACGGAGATTAGGAAAATAAATGCATCCTTAAATCAGCCTAATTACAACCTAGATGCGCCTCTCCACTCATCCAATTGGGTGCTTGAGCACATGCTCCGAACAAGAATGGAACATATTAGCCCTAACAATAAAAAGGATAAATTGTAATGGGATAAGGAAAAAAGTCCTTTTTGACCCTCAGGTGGCAGAACAAAAACAAATATATCTTAAATCACGAACAAGAGTTAGGAGAGATACCATTGAGAGCGACGATGTGAAGGCCCTCAACAACTATAAGCAGCATAAAAGATCTGTGAATACGGCCAACTGTTCAATGTTGTTTGGATGGCTTGATATGCACAATGTCCAGAAAATGTTGGTCTCATAAATGAATATAGAAAGAGATTTTAATCTTTGGAGATCAATCCAGTCTCAGACGATTAATGGTATGCATATATTGCAGATCTATGTAATGATTTGATCCAAATTGTTGGAAAATGATTTTGCAGTTTGAGGTTTTTAAATCTTCAAAATTGGATATTGCTTAGGGCTCAATCGCAAATATTATTACTAAACAAAAGAGTTTGCATGCCCAGGCCCGGATGGTATACCAAACATTGTGATGATGGCAGATCGGGACCTATGGGCTAAAATATTAAACAAATTGTATAATCCTATTCAACAAATTGGTTTGATACCAGCTAGCTGGCGCAGTTCAGTGTAGGTGCCAATATTTAAAAGGAGTTACAGATTGGACCCTACCATCACCTACTGGCAAGGAACGACTCCACCCAAAAGATATTTGCAACGGTTATATAAAAAATATTACCAGCTGTGTGGAAAAAAAAACACTTGAGCAATTTTTAGACTTGCTTCGTAAATTGCACAACACAATTACTAATATTTCGGTACTGCAATATCTAACTGCGGAAACTAATATTAAATTTAAACCAAATTTGTATTGTTGTTACAATAATTTAAGTGAGGCGCTCAATCTTGTTTCAGGTCTCCTCCTCTGGAACAAGCTTCGGGACTGGGATGTAGATAGAACTTGACTATACTTTACCCAACAAATATATACAGATACCTCGATTACAGTTATATTAAAAACTGCTGGTTTATATACTAAATCCTGTGGTACTAGTAGAGGTCTGAAACACGGATGTGCCACACCCCTATTTTATATAATTTGTATGCTGCTGATGAGCTGGACCGAGTGTTAATTAATACACAACATTTTCCACCTAAAATTAATGGGGTACAAGTGCTGTGGCTCACATTTGCAGACAATATTATTCTATCAGAAACCCATTGGGCTGCAGAAGTCATTGAATGCCATTGTTGTGTATGCAGCTAGAACTCCATGATGATAAATAAAATGAAAACAAAAACAATGTGCTTGGGTAAAAGCATGAGGTGTATGGGTCCCTGGGAATGGAATAGAGGATTATCCTCTCGAAAATGTGAGTGTATATATTTACCTGGATCTTCACATTAGAATAAACCCACCTTTACCCTTTTATGAGGAGCAAATAACGAATCAAATCTGGAAGAAATGGCTGGTGGTAAGACCCTATGCGATACACTCTGGTGGCCACAATGTGGAAGGATTGCTGAAAGTGTACCTCAAAACCATTATTCCAGGTATATTATATGCGCTGGTGGTGATGCCATTAGCGCAAGAGAAATGGCTGGACTGGCTGGAAGCCAGGATTCTGTGCACAGTCATTAATATTCTCCAATCCTTGCCAGTTGAGGCACTGACATTGGAATTTGGGCAGATGGCCAAAATGACACTGTGGCAAGTCCACAGAGTTCTGCTATTTACTAAATTTACGCAGACCAATCAAAATTCAAATTGGTTATTAAAGCTCCTGGGTGTAAATACTGCGACCGGGGATATAAATGGGTGTCTATTAGAGTTTACTCAGTCTGTTATGGCACATTTCGAATCAATTGGATTAGAAAAAGAAATATTTGACACTACCCCAAATTATAAAATTATATAAAAAAAATAAACATTTTTTTTTTAAAAAAAAATCAAGATTATGGGATATGGCCAGAAATGTTGATATACGGCATGGTGATAGAGAATTGTCGTACCAACATTTTATTATTAGCTAATCACGTAGCTATCTGATTAAGCTTTGTACCCTTGAACGGAAACGCTTTATATTGCAATTGAGATTAAATATATTGCCTACAATGGAGTTCATGGCCAAAGAAAAAAAACAAGTATCAGACTGCTATTGTCGACTCTGTCATTTAAAAGTGGAGACTAGACGCCATATATTAACAGACTGTATCATTTAAAAAAACAGTATAATAAGGGCTACGTAGAATATGTCACTCAGATAGAAGACATTAGGAAGGACCAATTTTGGTCTACCTTAGCGGGTGCTGATACCATAGTTACAACATCTGCCGGTTTTGCTATATGGAAGAAGCACAAAAGAATGTTTTGATATATGAGGTCCTTGTTTGATATATATTTTTCATGCTAAGTTTTTAAAAAAAGTTTTTATCAAGGAAAGGTCCTTGGCTATAACTTTTCATTGATTTTTATGTACATGTGGTTTTAATTGTTTTGTATTTTCATTTGCTGAAAGTTTGCAATTAACTATTGCACAGTAAAAAAAGCCAAGCTGCAACGCATATGGACAGAAAAGGGTAAAAAAAAAAAAAAAAAGAAAATGCAGTATATTTCAATGACAATTTAAAATAAACTAGTATTTGCATGCTATTTTTCAGCTTTAAAAAGTAAAAAATATTGTGACTTGAAGTTAATTAATTGCCAGATTATTTTGGACACGTTGGTAATACTGGCTATCTAATTTTTGGCACAACTTCAGGCATGCTAGTTATTATGCACAATGTGTACCTTCCCCCACACTTAAACTTTAGAGCTACAGATTTACGTATAGATCTCAGAGGACAGTAGAGGCTCAGGCTGCACAAAGGATGAGTGGAAACCATTGAAAAAGAGGGCTACAAGACTTAGATTAGGTGTTTCAGAAAAGTGGTTTACTTAAAACACACCATCATGAAAAAAGTCAACGGCGGCTGAAAAAGAAAGCCGACATTGTCTAAATTAAACCACCTTCCCTATAGTGGAATTTTCAAAACATTGAAAAACTAGCCAGAGAGCACACTCATCTACGTAGCCAGTGCAAATGGATGGCAAAATGAGTGAATTTAGCTAACTGTGCTATGGTTCAAGGAAAGTAGAACTGTGGAGGATTCACAGGGGGGCAACCTCTCGAATCCCCCTTGATTGGTTCAGGGCTCCCTCACTGCTCTCGGACGCTATGGCATTTTTGCGGGAAATATTTGTGCCCCTCAACTTAAAAAAGTCACCAGCTTCCACTGGCCCTCGGACTGTGTTGGAAACAGGGTGTGGGGGGAGCCCAGGGACTGTGGTGGGAGCAGGATGGGCGGCAGATCTGGGATAGCAGAGGGAGAAGGGTGGGGTGATCCCAGGGTCTGTTATGGGTTGGGGACAGCCCAGGGCCTGGGTAGGAGTGAGATGGGGGGAGGTAGGGGTGGGATAAGCAACCCAGCTACTGTGATGGGAGCAGGCAGGGGAGACCAGGGACTATACTGGGAGTAGGGTGCAGTGACGGCGTGCAATAGTTCATAGCCATTTGTACATGTTGTCCATTTGGCATTTTTGGGGTGCCCGGCCTGCCCGAAGTTTGCACTGAAGACCACTGCTCTGAGGGAATGAAGGAATGAAGGAGAAAAATGATGAAACTATGGCTGAGTT
The DNA here is from genome assembly GCF_040938575.1 of Ambystoma mexicanum. Classification (NCBI taxonomy): domain Eukaryota; kingdom Metazoa; phylum Chordata; class Amphibia; order Caudata; family Ambystomatidae; genus Ambystoma; species Ambystoma mexicanum. The sequence continues at coordinate 677,014,566 of NC_090927.1, read as the reverse complement.
TACTTAGGGTCAAGTGGAGAGCAGGATGGATAGTGTTGATGCATGTGTGACTATGTGCATGTTGTGCTGTTGAAGTGGGTGATTTGACATTTGTATTCCTGCAAAGAAAAATGCAAAAAACTAGCAATTTGGAAATGGGGGGATGGTTACATTTCATCCTGTGACATTTCCAACAAGCAGCCGAGGAGAACACAAACATCATTGTCTGGTCAAAGTAGTATTCCAGAGCGCATGACATTCATATACGGAGCTTTGTAGGAAAAAAAAGGAAGACTGTCAAAGCATTATTTGCAACGGTGTTGGAGACAAAAGAGAAGACTCCTCAAAATTCACCCAGATATGTGTCCATTACAGCTAAAGGTAAATGACAAGACAGCTAAGCATGCAGATTAACAATTTCCTAACAGAACCACTAGAAACCCCTCAGGCATGCATTTCATTGTTGTCCTTTAGTAGAGTCATAGTAGGATAGAACATTCGACAGGGAAAGATTAGTTTCCATTTTCTTCAGTAGCAAATCGCTGTAGGAAAGGAGTCCGGATTGAGACAAGCGGTTTACTACCATTCCTGGAATCCTTCAGATTCTCTGACTTTGGTATCTCCCCAGCCATCATCTATTGCAGGATGATAATTTGCAGTGAATTCAATTTTATATCCAGACAAGCTAATATACACCACTGGCAATGTCCTGGATGTATGCGATGCAAAACATGGCAGCACTTTTGTGCCTATGGATTTGCTTTCTCTCATCTTAATTTATGGTGAGGAACTTCAAAGCCAACCTAGTAACCCCATCTCTGTAGAGCACAGATCTGTATTCATAGTCCTTACATGTACAGTGAGAGGTCCTTCACATGATATCACTGGAGTGTTAAGGATTTCATTCAGGCAATACACCCTGGTCTCAGCCTAGTATGCAGGGCGCAAATGAAATACTTATTTTATTGGGTCTATAGCTTCAATATTCTGAGTGATATACCACTCATATCACACCCCGTCTCAAAATACCCCCAGGTCACAATGGAGCAGGAATCAGGTTGGTTGGTAAAGGTAATGTATATATATTTTTTTTAATTCAAATCAAACATGTTTTAATATATGGGGCAGCAATCACCAATGTGGTGACAATACAAATAAGAAAGTAGGTAAGGCAGTTGAATTCACACTAACACAGAATATAAAAACACAGAGAAAAGAATAGTTTTGGCTTGTTTGAAAGATAGCGCTTAAGTTAAGATTTCCCCCTGCAAATTTCTCAACTCACAAAGAAGCAATTCTACACAGATGTAAGTAAGAAGCAGGTGTTCAGGAATATAGAATAGTGTACAGGGTTTGAATACAATATTCCCTCCCCAAACAAGAGAAAAATGTTTTGGAAGTTTTACACTTTTAAAATGACATTCAAAAATGGCTGAGCAAAACAAGGAAAAGTGGGCAAAATTCTTTAAAAAATCTAAATCTCTATGGGAACAACACTGAAAGGATGCTAACAATCATAAGCTTTAGTATGAGCAACAGTAAACACTTTGAATCTTTATGGAAATTTGGAAATAATTGAGATTGAAAATCACACGTGTAAAACTTTGCAGAAATGTGAATTCCCGCCTAAATTTCACGAAACAGTTTTTAAGACAAACGGCTCAAATAAACTGTTTTTGGATGTGGTGGCGATGTAGCTAAAGGTCTTATGTTTAAGTCAGAGTTGAAATGAAGTCTCTAGCTATTAAATTGAGGAAGATATGCAAGTATGAATGAGAGGTGTTTTTAGAAAAATAGCGCAGAGAAAGACAGAAAATCAGTTTTAAAATGACAGGTTACTTTACTTAAACTAGATTTAATGGCTAAGAAAAAGGGAATGCCACCTGTGAATCTCCACAGTTACACGGCCGCTTGTAACCCTTCACGTGGCGGATATCACATTTTCTTTATGGGAATTACTTTATTTAATCCAAATCACTAATGGCTTATGGTCTAGTAAAATAGTGAAGAAAATATCGGCGCCAACACTAAGAATCACAGACAGAGTTGCACGAATGGTTCTGACAATATTACAGGTTCTTAAATTAAAGATAGGATAGCTCATAGATTGGGATAGGACAATGTAAGGCAATATATGCTATGGTTTACTATGATTCCTATTGATACTTACAGTCCACTTTCATTTAAGATTTGACCGTCAAGGGCTCTGGTCATCACGGATCGGTCTAAGGAGAGCAGGGCACTTCTAGCGGCATTAGGTCAGCTGGGCAGTTCTGGTCAACTGGACTGGCACCTCAGACTGGACTGGATTGGCCCTTCTGGTTGCTGCACACTGTAGATCAGTGGGATGACGGGTTTCAGCAGGCAAGCCTTTATGGTAGCAAGCCAAACTGGATCAAATTGCTTCCCTTAAGTTTTGGGATGGCTTCAGGATTTGGGCCTAGCTGAAAAAGAGTACAGCAATGCTGAGGCCTTAGCTTTGTAAATAAATCTGGAATCAGGAACAAGATGGAGAATTCAGGAACAGGGCGCCCCGCAGAAATCAGGATGGAGTCAGGAATCAGTGTGTCTCTGTGTTGTGAGGTTCCCTTATTTATCCTGCCAAATGACATCACTCAAGTTTATGGTAGGGGCAGACTTACAACCCACACCCACAATGCTGTGATTGGTCAAAGGCACAGTTTCTGCCTTGCTTTTTGCTGGTTGGATGACAGAAAGGGCTGTCAGGTTTTTGATATGATCTGGAAACCTCCCATAGTTATTGGGACGAAAATCTAACTTTCCCACAAATACATATTTATGTACTTATGCGCTCTAAGAAAATCGGATACATAAATTACATATTTCGCGGGTCACATTTACATCTAACTCCCAAGTCGGTGGGACCTGGTATTGTCTTTCTATTGAATTTTGGCAATTTTAACCATGAAAGATTTGGCCTAACATTTCCTAATTTGGTACATATATGTGCAATCACCCCTAGTACATGGGTACACAATATCAGATTTGCATCATTAGTTTCTGTGCACTTGGCTATTCTTCATAACTTCTGTTCCATACGCAGTAAGAAATTCTACCAAGTTTTCAAATGTGTATCATAAATTCCGATTTCAATGTATGCACTTTTCATTCGTTTACTTATTCTTGCTGCCAAGTTAAATGTCTGTAGGTTCAGTAGCAAAATAAGCAATTTAAACCCAAAAATCACATGTCAGTTTATTTTTTCTTCCTACCCAAGTGTGAGCAAACGGCAAGTCCTTTGTAGTTCAATGAGAAGCCTCTTCCTGAGGAGTGGAGCATCCGGCCCCTCCCCTGGAAGGATGAGTGCTCAAGCCTGCTATTGTCTTTGCCTGGGTCCCAGACGAATGTCTAATGAAGCCCACTGTCAGGAGTATGTGAGGCCTCCCAACAGCAATTAGCCTTTCCTGACAGCAGTGAAGTGTCAACCTTTCCCAGGCTACGGGCTGTCAGAGCAGAATTGTTTTTCTTTTCAAATAGTTAATTAACTCAAAACTGGGTTTAACTTTAAGTTTCACCTACATCTTTCATTTACACATAAAATGAACACAGTTTATAGGTAGATTTTTCACATTAGCAATCCTTTGACATTCTTAAAGAATTAAGCCTTTAAACAAAAACATGCTTTCACAACAGGCGATGTTGCACTTCATTCATGAAAAAGCACATTAAAACGGAGTTCTTTAAATCCGATTTTCCTCTCTACAGCACATAGACATCTTAGTCAGAACTAGCTCTTCCCTCGAGTGCTGGGATTGTTTGCAGTCTGGATACATGTATCCTGCCTTTATTTAGAGTTTCTCTCTGCACAGCTGATTCTGTCATTTGTTGCAAGTTTAACTGCGTTTTACCCATGGAAAATGAAAACAAGGGTTCCTGGGTTGCTTTTTCATTAGATACATTTTATAGAGCTGTCAGTCAATGAGGCCCGGTTCCTCTGAGCCACACTGGATGATTCTGGGCATTGCAGTACCCTTTTAATCTAAATGATTCAATGGAAATGAATGGATTTAGTGCCAAAAACAGCACTTTTTAAGGTTTCAAAGCTAACATTTTAAAAGGCATTTTCGGTTTTCAGCACAAATCTGCTGCTTTGCTCCATGTTGAATGTTGCAGAGCCCACTGGCATGCTCCTGCAGCGAGAACTCTGTTTTCACCCCCCCCCCAGACTGTGTGTGGCAGGGTGTGCAGCCTTCCTCTGGTTGTGACCCAAACACAGTTTTGAAGATTTTGGCGCGCACAGGAGTCAGCGCATCTATTTTGGGCTGTTTCTTTCACCATTTGTAAAGTGATGCAGTGGGGCACTTTGGAATGGGTCAAAATATCCCACAGGAGGGAGCCATCTACGGTAAAATGTTGCAAGGGATGCCAATCTCACAATTGGATTCTTTCAAAGAAAAATACATTTTCTATTTAGAAAGCTTTAGGATAGGAGGCTAGGTTAGACACCTGAAAATAAAATTAAATGAAGGAAAAGGAACTACCCTATGGAAGGCTGAAAAGGGAGTCAAAGCATATGCAAGTGTGACAAAGTCCCCTACCCAACATTGGGAATCGACAGTGGGCTTGGCCAGGAGCTTCCCAAGGCTTGTTGATGCTGCACCATGAGGGAGCATACAGGGACCAACCCCACTTGGTTCATGCACTATGGCCGGGAGAAGTTGCAGGAGCATACCCACAACACCAAAGAACTGAATGCATAGGGAGTAATGTCCCAACTCGTTTGAAATAGCCCAAACAATAGCACTGGTACTCCTGGAAAGCAATTCTAACCTACTTAGCAGACCCATTGAATTCACATAGGAAACAACACGCTTGCCTTTAAGGCAAATGCATTGCAGCCCCGCAGCAATCAACGTCAGCGAAGATATATATGCCTGTTTGTTTTACTCACTGACACAATCCCCCTTTCAGGAGGTAAAACACATAAGTGACGAGCGTGCGAGGCACATGCATACATTGTTGCTTACCTACAGCTTTCCAAACCTCGAAGTGATGTCGTAGTAAACTGAGCTATCCCCATTGCTCACTGGTAGCAAGAGCAAAGTTACAATTTCTCCATGCTCGCAAGGAGCTCTGCTATACAATGCTCTTTTCACTCACCAAGAGCATTTGCATCCTCCCAATTCTTCACATGCTAGTAAAACAGGACCCACGCAGCCAAGGCAGACCACCCTAGGGAGGGTCAAAGCAGGATTCCAAATAGCAGACCGACCATATACACTATTGCCACACACACACCCTAATCCCAAACCAGACACAGACACACTCCTTAGCCCTAACCAATTAGAACAGTTTCCCCAATCAGAGAACAAGGATGCCGACCCTCACCAGAGAACTCACCCCCGGGGTTGGTACCTTCTGGAGAGGGGATGAGTTTGTAGGGTAAAGGGTTATCATCTAGGGAGAGTACATCTGGGGAGAGGGATACTGAGGAGAACCAAAGACTGCTGACCTGCAGGTCTTGGAGGACTCATACAATGAATTCTCTGGAAGGGGGTTTGAGGAAAACCAAAAACACACAACCTGAACACAAAGTCCTGGGAAATCCAATGAAAATTGTAGTGAGGCAGCATGAGCCCTTTTATTTGCTCACGATTCTTAAGTCATATCGCACATGTTGTCTTCTTTCTTTGGAACTTCTGAGAGAAACCATTTTTATCTTTCTGCCGTACCTTTTGGATCGTTTGCCCACATTTTATTCCACTGCCAGGAGAGGCCACTGGTTTTGGAACTTTTGTAAAATACTTTACTTTTCAGATTTGTGAACTGTGCATCTCGTGATTAGTTTATTTTCCCTATTCACTTTTGGAAAGCATAACACTTGGGAAGACATTGCCACTGCTGCATTTAAGCCTTAATTTAGTGATCTCTTCTTGTTGCAGTTATTTTCTCCTCAGTCCTCTCCCTGAATCACATCACCTTTTTGGTTAATAACTAAACAACACTGTTGCACTACCCACTTTTTCGTGTCTTGTGTGTGTACTCAGCACGCAGAGACATATAATAAAAACCCCAAGAGTTTGGGGAAAAGGGCCCTATGGTTTAGACCTTTCCACTGCAAAACAAAATTTGCAACTCAGGCTTAGAAATATGTTTAAATTAATTTAGAAACTACAAAAAACAAACTGAAGAAGATATTTTTCTGATACTGCAGAACACTACACCAAGTGCACTAGTACCAGATAAGGTCGTTTTTCAACCACAATCTCACACACTTCTTTTCAGCCTAAATGTACAGTGTAATAAGTGTTATTCCCGGCACCTAACGATAATTATCAGAGTCAACAATACAATCTATGAAAGCAAAAGGTGTTCTTATACAGGAGCACGGAGGGCCTATAAATCACCATGGCAGATAGACCTACAAGATGGTTTTGCTGGTTTGCAACAGTAATCAAAGCACAATATAATGATGTAATACTTGCAAAAGGGCAACCACCACAATTCATGATTTATAAACCTATTTTACAAGATATTCAGCTTTACTAAATCATTCCAGCCTAGCCATTTACCAAACTCGTATAAGATTGCCATGGATAAACATGCATGACAAAAGAGGGGTCTCTTTTAAACAGCTACTAAATACATTTCAGTTGGCATATTTAAGGCAAAAAGCCCAACAATCGAGATTGAGATGGAGCGTCCAAAGTGTCGGGTTGTGGGGCTTAGTGTGGGTGAAGTTTAGGGCAGCCTCTATGGGACAATGGAAAATAGTATTGGTAAAAGGTAAAATTATTTGTATTCCCTTTGTTCCTGCAATATAAAAAGGTAATACTATACATGATTACCAAATTTGTGTTGCTCGCTTCAAGCCATTCAAAGCACAACCTGTTCGAAACGGATTCTGAGTAACCAAACCAGAATCTGGCAGCTTGCAGGCTGCTGGGTGCTTGCTGATTCTGCATTGGTCTAGTTGGGAACCACTATAGCAGGATGCAATCTGGCAGGTTGCAGGTTGCTGGGTGCTTGCTGATTCTGCATTGGTCTAGTTGGGAACCACTATAGCAGGATGCAATCTGGCAGGTTGCAGGTTGCTGGGTGCTTGCTGATTATGCATTGGTTTAGTTTGGAAACACTGCAGTAGGATGCCATCTGGCAGGTTGCATGCTGCCGGATGCTTGCTGATTCTGCATTGGTCTAGTTGGGAAACACTATAACAGGATGCAATCTGGCAGGTTGCAGGTTGCTGGGTGCTTGCTGATTCTGCATTGGTTTGGTGGGGAAACACTGCAGCAGGATGCAATCTGACAGGTTTTGGAGTGGTTAAGCATGCAGACTACTCAAACAATAAGCATGTCGCTAGTTATCCTTTAGCACAATTGTTTTTAAAGAGCTAAAACAGCATTGAATTGTTTGAACTGTGAGCAACAGTAAATTGGTTTAGAATACCTACTTAAGCAATAAAAATTAGGAATCGGGTGTTATATAAAAAGCTCATATTATGTATCATCAGTTAATGCAGCACAATCCTGTTTGCATTTCATGCTACAAAGTTACCCAATACTTACCTTATTTCAATAGGTCAGAAACCTTGATGAAAAACACAGTGATTGTCCAGACACCTCAAGATTATCTCCAGTTCCCAGTCCTTATGTTAAATATGTTCATCAACACTTTCACTTGATGGGTTGGAATGAGTGGGAATTTAGAAGAGTCTTGCTTACTGCACGTACCACACAGTCTCTGAGGCTTATGGTGCGCGCGTAAAGCAACCAGCACCCAAACCAAAGGATTGCACCGATATATTATGTCTTGCATAACTTACATGCTATGGGTGGTTTTGCCCAACAGATGAAATATAAAGAGATGATCACGTTTCTTGTTTTTGTATGGACCGGATCTAGAACTACTTTTGTACAGAGAAACTAGTAACCTGCAAGATTTTGAACTGTGACCTTTCGGCATTACTTTTTTCTTAGCTTTAACTTTATATTGTCCCATTAGTGGCATGTGACTTCTGAGGCACCAATGTATATTGATGACTATTTTTAAAATCAAGTCTGTGTTAAGGTCGTACATGGGAAATCATGGACGCAAATTTAAAGAAAAGGTCAATTGTTTTAGCGAAACATTTTGGCTATGTTTAATGAATTGCGGAGTATGTTTTGAAATCAAATTAATTTTAACAAACTAAAAAATGTTGCGCTTTGGGTAATTAATACTATTATGTGAAGTTTCGGTGTCAAAATAAATAAGGCTGGCTGTTGTACCTGCCACTTAATCCGTGCAAGGTGCCTATTACTGTTACATCAGCTATAGTCCTTGGATGAAATACACCACATATGGCGTTTCTCCTGCTTGCATTGAAACTTTCTTTGAAATCCTAAGGTGTGCTGAAATTAATTGTGGTTTGTGCTGCCGCCACGATGGCTGTGTCGTTGGTTTGTTGCCCACAATGCAAGCAAAGTGGCTTTGTCACACGACTGCCAAGCAAAGTGGCTTTGTCACACGACTGCCAATGGCCACCGACTCACAACCTGCAATAGGGATACAATGGCCAATGGGAGCACTTCACAAACCATGCCAAAAGCTATTACTTGGGTTAATGCTTCCACATGTATAGAGGACATAAGATGTCCCCTGGCATACACCACATTGATACGTGAAGGTAGCGCGTAGTGATATGATATGGCATTTATAACGCGCCTATACACAAGTGTTTCAAGACACGATTTAGCAAGGGATGGGAACAAAGGGAGGACAGAACAATCTTACTAGGCCAGGTGTCATTCAGATTGCGCAAGTGCGTGGGAAAGGGGCAGGGACAGTGCAGTACATGGGAATAGATAATAACAATAAGTAAAGTAACGGCCAGCATGTGCCGAACATCAGGTGTCAAGGGCTGGTAGGGGGGACTGTAGGGATACAGAAACAGTCCCCAGTGCGGGGTTCCCAGGTGGGCAGTGCAGGTGTGTGACGCTGGCGGGGAGGGACCTGGGCCCGAGATCAGAGGGTGTCCAGGTAGCAAGTGCAGTTCCGGTTACAGCAAGTAGGTCAGCAGAGGACAGGAGGAGAAAAAGCAGAAGCAAAGAGAAAGGTTTTGAGGTGCTTCCGGAACCAGAGATGGTTCTCCTCAAGTTTAAGGGAGGCTGTTCCAGAGGGAGGCACCAGCCAAGGAAAGGGATCTACCACCAACTTGTTGCTTGAAGAAGCAACTGACCCTGAGGGAGTTGGAGGCGGATGAGCGAAGGACACGAGAAGGAAGATATTTAGGAAGAGAGAGTTGAAGGTATTGAGGCCCCAGGCCCCAGAAGGCCTTGTGGACGATGCAGAGGGTTTTGAACTTAATCCTCGCAGCCACTGGGAGCCAGTGCAGAGATTTCAGTCCTGGAGAGATACGATCCCTGGTCTTGAGGCCAAGGACAAGTCTCGCAGTCCAGTTCTGGATGAGTTGGGGAGAGTAGACGCAGGCAGATTTAGAAAGAGGCTGTTGCAATAGTCCAGCCTGGAGAGAACCAGAGCTCTGGAGAAAGTGGGCTTCTGGGGGAATTAGTGGAAAGGATGAATACCTCTGAGGAGGTGCAGCTGTTAGTGTGACTTCTTAGAGACATCAGAAATGTGAGGAGAGAAGGAGAGTGTGGAGTCGAAGATGACTCCAAGGTTTTTTGCCTTGCAGGTGAGAGCAGGAAGATGGTCAAGAGAGGCCGGTCAGAGAGCTACAGGAAAGGAGGGAGCAGGTGTGCCGATGAGGAGATTCTCAGTCTTACTAGCATTAAGGCAGAGGTCATTGGCGCCACACCACTCCTGGATAGCAGACAGACAATCAGAGATGAGGGAAGGAGAGGATGAGGCCGAGGGCAGCCTGAAAATGAGCTGGGTGTCATCCGCATAGCACTGAAAGTTGGGGCAGAGAGCGGCTATGCAGTGGGCAAGGAGTACCAGGTATTGGTTGAACAGCCAGGGAGAGAGGTTAGACCCCTGAGGGACACCACAGGTAGAGAAGAAGATAGCGGAGAGGAAGGACCCAAATTGGACCTGGGAGGGTGGGTCAGAAAGGAAAGAAGTCTGCCACGCCAGTGAGTTGCTGTCCTAGAATGCTCCCCAAACACTTCAGGCATTGAAAAAGGTGCTCCAAACATGTTATATATGGTCAGACCCTCGAAATGAGAGATGTTGATCGGTGGGTATTCAGACAGTAACTTTTGAAATTGTTCTGAAAACAGCACTGCTAGTAGGATAACTCAATGATCAGCAAGCAAGAACTCACGTTGTTTCCCCATGTGATGTAAAGCAAATTTCCTTGAGGAAGGTTGGGTAGACAAACAGAAGGATCCTCACAGCTGAAATTTGCACTGGCCACTGCAATATGTTTTTGGCTAAACATCTGAACAATGATTGATTCATATTGGTAACTGCTAGCCTTATTGGCAACAAAATGTTACTTGCCAGGCTTCTGCGCTTGTACTGCATTTTCAGTCCTCGTGTACTTACATTGTAGGTTTATAAATTGAAGAATAATTGAATGCACTGTTTTTTGCATGTCTATTCGTTATTTGTAGACTTGTCATATGTCTTGTCGTCGTTTGTTACATGGGGGAGAAAAGGTTTTGCACTTTATGAAATTTGAACATGCTTTTTGTACTATATCCATTGTCACTTCAGCAGGAATGCAGAGTTTCTGGTGGAATTAAATCTTTTTAAACAAGTCATTTTCTATAATAACTTTTTATTTAACCATTTTTAGTTGTCTGTAAAAACATTTACATTGCTATTTTGCTTGTTGAATATATTATAGCGTAGGTAGGATCTCCCCTTTTGTGTTTTGTAGAAAAGCTATTCTTCTGGCATAGTGGAAACTGGCCATGGCCAATGGCCCACAAGGATCAAGTTTTGGTGGGTCATCATTACGGGGTATATGACCCTGCTCGCACTGTTCCCGCATCCACCTTCTCTCCTTACGTGTTCTCCATGTCACGTGCTGCATGATGGACTCTGCTCCCCCTCCTAAAATTCCTCCAGCCTGCAGATACCCTTTGTCATACCATTCTGTGTTTGCTCTGGGGGTGCCTCCCCTTAAGCCCTAGAGGAGGGGGGGGCCTCTGATGAGGGGGGATGCCCTCTTGATCCCCAGATTTGGTTCCTTTTCTCCCCATGACCCATCCATGATCCTAACAAGATTCTTTCACCTTTCAAATTAAGCCATCCTGCAAACATGGTCTGAAGGTTGGCATTTTGTACTTTCACCCAGGGTATCCAGGCATCAGTCTGCAGACTAAAAGTAATAGGTTGAAGATACAAGGCAAGGAAAGTAGGTGAAATTCCAAAGACACAAGGATGGGGTGATGTAAAAGGGGAGCAACAATAATTTGTGATAGGGCTGATCCATTAAAGTTGACAGATCGGTACTGTAGAAAGAATGGCATGTTAGGAGTGCGTTTGTCATCAAACATGCAAGCGCAATATGAAGCAGTTTAGAGGAGCAATAGGTAGTTAATATGTGGTGTTTGTTTTTGGCTGTGTGATTCAGCTAAAAGTGGAAGGCTATTATGCAAGTCTGTGCAAAAACGACGAGCATACTCCTCCTTGGCACTTAAGGGGTTAAACCATGTCGATTTTTTACCCGTGATTTTCTCTTTTGACAAACTCCAGAATAGAAATTCTGGATCGCTAAACCGGTAGGCCAGATGTACCCAGTCTAGAATAGACTGCGTAAAAGCTGAATGTAGTTTGAGAACAAAAGCATAGGATGGGCTGCTTTGACTCTGGCTACATTGTAGGTCATGTTCGCTTTGAACCCAAAAAGACAGGACATCCTGTGCTAGTGTCTGTGTGCATTCTATGGCAGTACTCTTAATGCTGCAGCATGCTTGTTGCTTGTATAGCATTTCATGCCACAGTGCTGCCACCCCAGAGCACTGAGGAGCAGGGAGCAATTCGTTCAGCCAACAACACAAGCGTCAGTGAATTTATAAAACTAGCCATTAGGGGCACTGTTCTTTAAGACACTTACAGGTAAGGGGGCGGGGGGATTTTGGTATAAAGATTCCATACCAGGGGTACAGCGCTAGTGTGACTAACATACGTAGTCAGGAATTGTGATAATGCAGATAAGATCAGCGCAAGGTCTGGCACCCCCCCAACCTGTTCCTAAAAGCGAACAAAGGTACAAGCTGAGAAGTGATCTGTAAGCAACCAGTTTAAACAGAGGTAATGCAACCGCCATAATGGATAGAAGAGATTGTGCTACACAAGTATGGTAAGAAGTAGAGTGCATTCACAAGTTTTGGGAAAGGTTGCAGAATACACATAGGGTTATACAGGTAGCATAGAGATGGGCGTAGGTAGGTATTGGTTGCAGTGTAGATGGGCAGGGAATAATGTATGGCGGCATGCAAAGCATGAGGCACAAAGAACATTAACGTGGCAGAGAATGAACCAGAGTACTGCCATTTTTTAGACAGAACTTTGAAAGGCCTTTATTCTGAAATACTGAATCTGGACATCAAAACTGCTTTGCACACAATCGCAAGCCCCACGATGATCAGACAGACTCCCGGGCATGAAGGTCAGTAAGAAAAGGGGCCTGAACTAAAAATACAATAGATAACATTCTTCAGATGCACACAGCATGCAACGATAAAGTTAATTTGTTTGTATTGGTAGCAGTGAGAAAGTACAGAAAGCCTTGATCTCCAGGTGCAAATAGCTGCCATGCAAAACGACCTCCTAATGAAATAACGCACAGTGCACACTGGTTAGGATAGCAGGAAAGCTCAATAAAGACGAAAATTTGTTCTACCACGTGATCGGAACAATGATAATTTATTACAGTCCTAACTAGATAGCGCACCTGCTACTCCCTTAGCACATCCATACACCAACGACATGCCAAGGCCACAAACAAATTGGCAAATAAGGCATCAGGCCTGGGAACGCGAAGGGAGTAACTTCTTCAAACTGAACCATAGTGGTCCGTTCATCTACAGTTCCTCACCACGCACCCTGGAATCAGATTAAAAAGCCCAATATCAGATTAGCAAACTATTAACCAATTATAATTCTGTTTGCAATATTGGCTAATGTAGTATAGTGGCGACCAATCATATAATAGAATGAAGTGTAACATTTTTAGTAGGACGAACTTAGGAGGAGCCATCAGTACAAGAATGCCCAATAGTAATAGGCGTCGCATATAGAAAGTATAGGGGTTATATCTTATTAACCAATAGGACAAGTGAATACAAGTGTTTTCTTATCACTAAGCATGAAATCACTTGTGACGTGTATTTGATTTAAAGGCTTATGTTCTGCCTTCTATCGTTGAGAGAATGTAGTGTTACATTCACTCCCGAATGTTTATACTCGAATAAAGCTGGGTTTTCTCTTGCACTTGGTGAGAAGCAAATCATTTTGCTATTGATCACCTATTATCGATTATCATTGATAAGTAAGGACCACCTCAATAGAATTGCTTTTTGTGCACGTGTGGATGGATGTGCCAACTGCTGAGCCGATTTGAAGACTATCTAAAATGAAGGTCTAATGCCATCATGCAGTCTAGCTTGTGGGTTACCAAAAAAAAAAAGGAAAATAAATAAATAAATATCACAGGCTGTTCAGCTGTGTGCAATCAAATTTCTATCTTTTTGCCTTTCACAATTCGATCTTGCATAGCATTCTAATCACATTTTCCACGGCTTTTCGGATCTTTGTGTCACTAGCGATTTAATTGGAATATAAAGAAAATTGTTTTCGACTTATGCAAAGCACTGTTAATCCTTTACTTGGGGACATCGGACTGAGAAAGCTACTCTTGTGGAGCCTTTGGCCATCCCAATAGTTCCACTGTTTGGCCACTTCACATGAGATGCATACAGTTTTAGAGTTTGTTTTAATTCTTTTCATCCTCTGAATGGCAGTTATAACACTAGAGAAGATTTTTTTAAAAAAAAGGTTCAAATGTTTTCCTTTGTTTTTGTGTTGATTTATGAGTTTAATTTTCTAAGAGATGAGGCAAGTTTGACATAGTCTTTACGCTCAGGTTTTCAAATATAGTTTTTTTTTTATTAATCAATAAGAAAGCATGTGTAAGTACTGTGCTAACAGCTGTAAATTCAAAAGGATTTCACAGTTAACTTTCATATTAAAACACTTAATTCATAAGGAACACATTGATGATGTGTTCAACTGCGCATATGTACGTTTTATAACCCAGTAGCAAGGTGAGTGTTCCGCACTATCTGCATATTAAATATGGGTATTTTGGCACAAAATATAATAAATAATTGTCAGCAGCTGCTAGAGCCGCTTCAGTTAAGGTTTAAATTGCGTTCCTTTCCAATTCGTCCATTTTGGCTGCACATAAAAAAAAGAACCAGAAGAAATCAGGAGAAAGGAATCGAGTGAACGTTTCAGCGCCTTGCAGGAACACAATCTGCCAAGTTCTTTTAAGCCTCGAGCGTGTTTTTTCTTCAGCTTTTTTATTGTGTGATTGGTAAAAAAAATATGTTCTAAATGCACCGAATAAATACCCATTTAGGAAGAACTGTCTTTGTTTATACCATGAGGGTGCGAGCCTAGCGAAACCATGACCCAAATTCCCGTCTCGGTGTGGATGTTGTGGCATGAGCAAGTTCACTGCTTTCGTGAAATTCACCATTTAAGGCTGAAATCTGCACCAAAATAGATTTCTACAATGTTTAAATGCGGGGGCGGAAGACAGTAAACGCTAGCCTCCAGTTTATTTCCACACTCATAAACTCCCCCCCAAACCCCCCCCCCCCCCAACATGTGGTGCATGACTTAACCAAAACCTGGATGCTGCAAGGACTCTGCCAACCCAGCTGCCCTGCAAAAGAGAAGGGGTAGGAGCCGAATGTGACATGTGGCACATGCCACAGCATGCAACCAATCTCTGGACTGGCTGATGAAAAATGTGCAGTTTTAAGGAGTTCAAACACATTCTACAAGTGAAAAATACCCTCTCAATCATTGTGGGATTATTTTATATTGAAACACTTTCAGCAAATTCATAGTTTAAGCACTTATCATGCCACACCATGTCACCAATCTCGGGACTAGCGGATGTCAAATTTACAGTTTAAATGACTTTAAAGACATTAAACAAGTGAGTAAAAAGCCTCACAATCATTTTGCGATGTCAATAAATCAAATTAAAAAAATATATATATTTTGGGTTCTGACAGCTGCCTAGAACTTTCAACCTCATGCACTGTAGTCTGCAATTCTACAGTTACACCAACGCTTTACATGGATAATATCTGGTGCTAGTTTTTATGACCTATTCAAACAGCAGGGCCTGAAAATCCCTTTTCAGTGTCAATTCTA
This sequence comes from Ambystoma mexicanum, assembly GCF_040938575.1. Classification (NCBI taxonomy): domain Eukaryota; kingdom Metazoa; phylum Chordata; class Amphibia; order Caudata; family Ambystomatidae; genus Ambystoma; species Ambystoma mexicanum. The sequence goes on along the minus strand of NC_090927.1, from coordinate 676,999,278 downwards.
ACGTGGCATGCCACCTAGATATGTCTTTATATCTACTTCAAATCAGTGTTTTCATTGCTTCAAAATTACTTCAGGCATCTCACCTCTGTCTCTTGTTTTATGTTTCATACCTTTCAGCAATTGAATGGTTGAAAGCACTTGGAACCATAGCTCTCAACTCACACGCTTTTGGCGGGTGTCACCCGCCTTGTAGAGGGCTGACTCACCCGCCAAGCCTCCTGCACGCCCATTCATTCCAATAGGGGTCTCACCCGCCAAAAACAAAATCGTGTGATTTCACCCGCCTTTGCAACACAAATGGTTGAGAGCTATGCTTGGAACTCCAGCATGCCACAGCATGTCACCCCTCTCGGGACTAGCTGATGTCAAATTTACTGTTTAAATGACTTTGAAGACATTAAACAAGTGAGTAAAAAGCCTCACAATCATTGGAAATTGTTATAAAACACATTTTTTTAAAAAAAGAAAAATCTGAATTCCGACAGCTTTCTAGAACTTGCACCCTTCTGCATTGTAGTCTAAAGTTCTACAATTGCACCAATGCTTTAGATGGGAAAGGTGTGGTGCTAGTTTTTATGACCTATTCAACCAGCAGGCCCCGAAAGTCCCTTTTCAGTGTCAATTCTAACGTGGCATGCCACCTAGATATTTCTTTATATCTGCTTCAAATCAGTGTTTTCATTGCTTCAAAATTACTTCAGGCATCTCACCTCCTAGTCGCTTGTCTTATGTTTCATACCTTTCAGCAATTGAATGGTTGAAAGCACTTGGAACTCCAGCATGACAGCATGTCACCCCTCTCAGGACTAGCTGATGTCAAAATTACTGTTTAAATGACTTTAAAGACATTAAAAAAGTGAATAAAAAGCCTCACAATCATTGGGAGATGTTATAAATCAAATAAAATTTTTTTAAAAAAATTGAATTCTGACAGTTCTCAAGAACGTACAAAGGCATGCACTGTAATCTGAAGTTCTACCATTGCACCAATGCTTCAGATGGAAACATTTCTGTTGTTAGTTCTCATGACCTTTTCAAACAGCAGGGCCTGAAAGTCCCTTTTCAGTGTCAATTCTAAAGTGGCATGCCACCTAAATATTTCTTTATATCTGCTTCAAATCAGTTTTTGCATTGCTTCAAAATTACTTCAGGTATCTTACCTCTTAGCCTCTTGTGTTATATTTCATAACTTTCAGCCACTTGGAACTCCAGCATGCCACAGCATGTCACCACCTCTGGACTAGCTGATGTAAAATGTACTGTTTAAATGACTTCAAAGACATTAAACAAGTGAAGAAATAGCCTCACGACCATTGAGAGATGTTATAAATTAAATTTAATAATAAAAACCCCGTACGTCACCTTGCGGCTGCCAGCTGTCTGTCTCCTGTGCATTACACAATATGGCCTGGGTATAAGTAGAATCCCCTGACAGCGAGTAAAGCAGAGAAGGGCCTTCAAGCATTCTGCAGGACCCCTCTCTGGGACAGCTGATGGACAAAGCAGCATGGGCAGGCCTAGGGCCCCTATCCCATAAACTGGACTGTCTCCTGAGCAGGGTCGCCTTCTCGCAAGGGCCGACAGCTGTGAGGCCCAGAGCCTGCAAGAGACAATGGCAGGAGGAACATAAGGCCAGTGGCGAAACACTGTCCGAATCACACAAAAGAGAGGCATACTAAGGTAAAGGCGTGATGGAAGGGACAAGGTGACATACCCCTTAGCCCACAAGAAGACCAAGAGGGCACTGAATGGGATCCCAGCAGCACTGAGAGTTCTCACCTTTCTGTGAGCTTGGCCACTCCTCAGGAAGGAGAACCGTGCAAAAGGCACAATAAGAGCGTTCAGAAATTTAGAGATACCCCTTTCATCCAGACCGGCTACTCCACACGAGATCCTCGGAGGGGAAGCCCCCACTTAAGGCCAAAAGGTACTTGAGCAAGTGACTGCACACACCTCTAAATAAGGAGGTGAGAGGCTAATTGAACGCACAATATCCCAGACCTTCTGTGCCGGATAAAGTAGCGGACACACTGGAGGTGGACTCATTCATGGTGAAGCACACCAAGGACCTGAAAAGGGCATTGACCGCTCATGGATAGCATGCCAGGACACGCTCCTCGATTCCATAGGTCCATTGGCCAAGATCATTAAAATGGTCGAAGAGACCAAAGAGGCCCTGCCTATGGATGTGCATATTCTGGCTAATTGGGCACAAAGAGCAGTTTGTTTAATAAGTAATACCAACTGTACAATAGCAGCGGAGAGCAGACAATCGATTGTAGTAAAGATCGACCTGAAACTCAGGGAGTTGGCATCCTCTGAGGCCACTGCAGCAGCTAAAGGGCTTTTGTTTGGAGAAGCTTGATTTGTTCACACCTTTGCTGCTCTGGACAAAGGTCAGACATTGTTAAAAAGTGTGTTTGTGCTCTGTGTATCTGCCAGGGCAGCAGAAGCAGAGGCGTCTCTGCCAGCCACTGAGGAGGCCAGAGAACCTATAGAGGAAACAACTGGTGACAGCAGGAAGACAGAAGGCGGAATCCTTCCTTCCCCTCCCGTGGAAGAGGCAGGGGTCGGGGTTGGCACTGCAGCAGCAGGTGAGAGTACAGTCGTATGCACACAGCGCAGCAGCAAGCAATGCAATTCCCGCAATAGTTGGTAGGCTAGCGATGCACCTAAGCGCTTGGGAGGAGCTTACCGTGGACTTTTGGGTCGCAGAGAGTGTGCAGGGGTGTTGTCTGTAATTTTTAAAGAGCACAAACTAAACTGCAGCATGCTTTCGCAATTTCGGAGTGTTAGGCAGAATCACATGCAGTACCACTACATGCAACTAAGACTACAAGTGTCAGTACAATTTCACCTTTGGTACAAGCCTGTACTAGACAGTTATGTGGTAGCATTGGCTGAGCAGCCAGACTTATCTCAAGAGTTGACGTGAGCAGTAAAACAATTTACACAAAGGGACAAATACAGTGGTTCAACTCAAGGTTTCTTGGTTAAAGAATACACATTTATTTACACAGTCAATTAGAAAACATTACACTAGCAAAAGCAGCTTAATATCATACACTAATACACCCCAATACACAACCAATAAGTTACTGAACAAGTTCAGCTCCCCTGAAGTGGGAGCAAAATGGCACTTCAGTTACTTTAAAAAGTGGTAAAAAGACAAGGTTATAAGAAATGCAGCCCAAATACATTCATAGAAAGGGCAAAGGGTTTCAGTTAACTACAAGCAGCAATTCAATTTGATAGGCCTGGGTCAAAGTAAATGGTTCAGAGTCTTTGTATAGAATAGCACAGTTCTGGTAGATAACGGTTAAGTCTTTGCCACAGTTTTTAGAAGAATTTGGCTAGGTGAAAAGTTAGACAACTGTTTAGGGAAGGACCAGACTTCAAAGAGGGGAAAGTTTCACAAACTTTCTCTGTGGTTGAAAAGATTTCCGGACCGCGTTTGCACAGTACCTTTAAAGTGAAGAAGAGCTGTAGCTGAGGCAGTTGTTCCTGGCAGTTCGAGCAGACCTCGCTGGTGCTGTGCTTCAGTCGTGGAGACAAGAAGAAGGATGTCGGGAGGTTCCTGCACTGCCCAGGGACAAGGCCACAAGCTTGGCAAAACTTCGGTTTAAGGTATGAGTGCCTTAAAGAACACAAACTGATATCCTTCCCACTAGCTATCCGGTTTTCCACAGTACTCTGTAGAAAATTCGACCAGGAGGGGACGGGTTCCAGGCGGTTTGTGAGTTGGTTGGTCCCACCAAATTCGAGGGAAGAAGTTAACCTTGAAGGGCTTCTCTGTCGATGGAGTTTCAGGCAATTCGGACCTGCAGCAGGGCTTCACCAGTCGTCCAGGAGTTGCACTAGTCCTCTTCCTTCAGCTCGTCTTCGGTTCTTTCGTTCCAGTGGTCGACTCTGCTTTCCAAGTCCAAGAGACCTGCTTTTAAACAGTTTTCCCCCATTCATTCCAGCCTGGCTGTCACTCACACAGCAGGGAGGCTGTTGTTGCTGGACAGCCAGCCAGCCAATCACGCCATAGTGCATTCAGGTCTCCTAGGAGACTAAGCACAGGGAGTTTTTGGCACCTCCCTCACATCCTGTCCACCACAGACACTGAGGCGCCAGAGGAGGGCTACAGCACTGAAACCCGCCAAAGGATAACGAACAAAGGGACCAAACCTGGTAAAATCATGGTAGTTTGATCTAAACCACTGCCACCAGCCATTTAAACTAGGAAAGGGTAACATTTGACTGTTACATGAGTGTTTTGACTCCGGGGTTGCTAGGCAACCCCTTCCAGAACTCTATAGGAAGATAGTGCGTGCTGGGTCAGTAAATATAAAGAGACTAGTAAAGTCAATTTAACTTTACATGCTCTGGGAGACAGTAGTCAGTCCCAGAGAAAGTGTTTAAACCTTGGGGAGTCTGAAAGACACCCGTTTGCCACTGAACTGTAAAGGTATTGTGTGACACAAAGAAAAAGATGACGCCTATGGAGTTGTTTTAAAACACCATAACCAAAGAACACAAAAGTAAAACACACATCAAAATACATGGAAGAGTGGGAAAAAAAGGCTCACACTCTTCCCAGGTAGAAAAATCAAATCCTAGAAATCCAGCAAAGTTGCCGGGGGTCTCAAAAGGTAAGTGAAATGAGCACATTTTGAGAATTCTCCCTAAACACAGAGGAGGAACAAAGCCTCATGGACAAGGAAGTAGGAGACTTTCTAAAGAAAATGGCGATAAGGCCAGCGCAGCAGGTGGCGCAACGCTTCCTAAGCAATGTTTTACTGGTGGAACAGAAGCAAAAGGTCAGGCCGGTGATAATCTCAGACAATTTAACGCCTTTCTCGTGTACCGACACTGCAAGATGGAGGAAATCCATCTCTTCAGGGACATTTTGCAGAAAGGACACTGGCTAACCTGCGTAGATTTGAGGGATGCCTATCTAGCAGTACCCATTCCTGAGATGCACCAGCAATTTTTAGGATTCCTCTGGTGATGTCAAAGGTGGGAGTTTATGTGTCTCCCTTTTTGGACTAACTTCAGCCCAGTGGTGCTTCACAAAGCTACTCAGGAGTGAGACTGATTTTATACATCGAGGATATTTGTCTCATGGCACAAGATCCGATGCGGCTGCCAGAGCAAATGGTCCCAATGACGGGTCTCCTAGAGAAACTGGGGTTTCTCATCAATTGAGAGAAATCCGAGACCACCACAGCAGAGAATGGAGTTCCTGCGGTTTATCACAGACTCAAAGCTGGGGCACTGTCTCTGCCCCTGTAGAAAATGAACGACCCTTTGAAACATCACAGTATTGACTTTTCATTAAAGACTAAACTTTACTTGACAGTCTTACGTTTGCTCAATCACCTCTTCTGTTTAAAAGTTCTTTTATCTAACTGATCAATTTTCCATCAATCATATGTTATAACAAGTTGCATTTGTCAGTAATTTTACAGTCACTTATCTAAGAAGGAATCTGCTAAACCTCCAAGGGAACCTGACAGCAGGTGCGGACACTAAACAGGCAGGCAACACACAGCAGATCCCTGCTGGAGTTGGAGGCGGTTCATTACAGGTTTTGTTCTTCGCTATACCCTGTTCGAGATGGAGTCATTCATTAGGAAGCTACAGCAAGACAGTGAAAGAAAGAGCAATTGGGGATGAGGAATTGTGAGGTGATAGGGCCATAATGTCGTGATTCATGGACTAGGACAAGTGTCATGTCTGAGGGCAATAGAGTTTCAAACTGCAAAGACTACATTGACAGAAAATGTTTTTTCTTTCATTTTTGTTTAATGTTTTTTTTCTTTTTAAGATTGCTGCTTGAGTTTTAATAAAGAAGAGTATGTATAATACGAGCCTCTTTGTCTTTAATAAAATCATGACTTTCCTGAAAGAAAGTATTGACAATCTGGACTCTACCACAGTACCAACTGCCTCAATGGAGTTTACCATCAGACAGCATTTCTGACTAGTCCCTTTTTTCTGGCAATGTTTTCCATATCGTGTCATGGAGTGCCCCCTACATTTCTCTGTCAACAGAGCTGCCAAGTGTCACTAAAATCGTGGGAGTCTCTAGCAAAAGGAGACGGACACCTGCACTCTCGTATTTGAGCAGGATTTTCTTTCTACATCTTCAAAGATCTTCAGCTGTGCCTCAGACAGTCCCTTTGTTTGTGGCAACACTGGGGTGAAGTAAGTAACACACTGCTGAAAACAGCACTCAACAGCACATGCTGGTCTGACTGGGGCTAAGATGTGTCCTGTGCACCTCGACTGCTGAATTTCCAGCTGATCTCAGTGGGAACTTTGGATAAAGAGGGATAAATGGGATAAATAAGATGATCATGTGTTTAATTTCAGCACAGTTGGTGTGTGAGAGGCTACACAGCCCATGTGATGGTCTGACATGTATATTCTGGCACACAAACATGACTCTAGTGTCTGACAGGACATATTCTTGCTTTGCTTCTAAATAGGATTAGAAACCACATCCTGCAGTCTCATATGAAGCACAGTGTACGGTTTCTAAGCCAGACCTTTCATTTTTTAATGTTACATCAAGAAAGGAGAGGACCTTGCAATTCTCTTATTGATTTCATGTGCAGGTTCATCACTACCAGGTTAGTGCTGCAGACCCCAGTCAACGTCAAGGGATAGGCTTCATGGAGGGACTACTTCACCTTAATGTCTACTTTCCTTAAGCCTCAGCCCGAGGAAAATTCAGACACTTCCCAACAGACTGGTCCCTCTGAATGTCGCTGTGGCTCATATGTCTCACACTCTGCATGACCTCTATTGTCCTTCAAAGGCATGCATGAAATGGACAACTGCCCTCAGGGCCACAGCTTTATGGAAGAAATGGCAGCAATTATATGGCTTTTCCCCTAGTCCATGTTGGCAAAAGAGTAACAATATTCTTATACAGCAGGCCCATGTGAAATATAGCTTTCTCTTACAATCTATGTATCATATGTTTGTCCTCCTGTAGGCTGTTGATTTCTTGGAGTCATAGATGTGTGTGATGTGTTGCATTTTGATAAGTTGTTCATTTTGTGAGGCCCATTGCTTCCGAGTCACATTTTACATGTTACTGTGTGGGATCTCAGCAGTGGGTCAAAGAATAGAAGAAAAGCATGGCAGGTTTTAGTTAAAAACAATATTTCCAGAGACACATGGGCTAGATGGAGCCTGGGGTCACCTGGTATATTAAACAGGCCAGGCATTTCAGGAGCCACATAAGGAAAGAAGGAAGGCCCTTTAACCTGGAATAGGGGGTGCAGAGAGTGGGGGCTCCCAAACATTGATACAAACAGAAATGCGACATTCACAATAGAGTGAGAGGTGTTCCTTGGTCTGTTGTGGTGTCGTCATGTCCACCTTTACATTTTTCATCATCCTATCATGATGGACCCAAAACCCCTACTGCCAATTTTCCAAGGGTCATTTCTTCGCACACAACTCCCATTAGAGCACTTGATTGCAACTGTCAGATTACATGGTCACTGTCCATTTCGATGCAGTGGCTGGCAACCGCATGGACTATCTGCTGGGTTAACCAGGTCTTCGGGCGTCGACATCGGAGGCAGTGGAAGTTGAGGCGAAAGCTCTGGTTAGCATGGTCAGATCGATGCATCCTCTAAAATATTTATCACTTTGATTGTCCTGCTGCTATTTAAACTCGTTTTCAGCTGTGTGCACATCGCGATTGTCCTGCTGCTTTTTAAATTAGTTTTCAGCTGTGTGCCCATCTTGATTGTCCTGCTCCTCTTTACATTTGTTTTTAGCTGTGTGCATAACCTGCTTTTCATGAGAATTTGTTAACAAGTCCACCCCTCTGTACTCTGTCTAGTCTGCTACCGGTTCCCTCACCCTTCCTCAGGCCCATTGTCCCTCTGTGCTGTTATTCCCCTCAGCCATACACCCACTACGTCCCCTTCCTCTGCGTGTTCACTGTTTTTCTGTGCATATTACCTCCCCCAGCTCCCATTGTTTTTCTCCCAGTCTTATTCCCTGTCTCCCTCCCTCTACCTTCTGCTCTCGCTACGCCTCTGTGGCCTCAGCCTGGTTAAGTGTACCTCACTCTGTGCAGTTTGTTACGGCGCTATCTATAACTCCTATCTTCTCAAACTGCTTCTCTATCTCTTATCCTTCACCCCTTACTAAGTCTGTCAGGAAGAACCTCAAGAAGGACATACTGAGCTCTAACCGAGGCCTTCCAATTGCAGGCACCTATGTCATTGCCTCAGCCAGAGAGACTCTCACAGACATACTCTGTTGTTCCTTCACCCGTCCTATGGACTCTCCATATGATTGCTCTTCTCTCTCCTTTATCTTCTTTGCCCATCAATGGTGGCACCCGCTGCAAGGTTTTCTTGCCCTCCCCACCTCCAGGGTCATCATCAATGTCTACTGCAATGGTACCATCATGGTCCAGGGTCCTCAAACCAACCTTCTACTCTTTCATATGCTCCTCCCCCACCTTATCAACCTCCCTCCGCATTTTGCACCAGCTCCTTCAGCTGCCCTGGCTCCCATGCCTGCTGTGCCCACCTTGGCTCCCTTGCCACCTCCTAACCACCCTTCTACCTTCGCCATGGCTTTCTTGCCACCACCCCACACATTGACAACCCCATCTGCCTTCTCACCTTGGGTGAACCAGTCACCCACTAACACTGTATATGGGGCTCCCTTGCCCCCTGTGGTGCCTCCCGCGCTGGCTCCCTCCTCACCCATTATGGTCCCGGCTCCCTTACCGGACTTGGCTCCTCTGCCCCCTTCTACCTCTGTCCCTCAGGTACTATCGTCACTTAGGGGGGCCCACTGTCCCCTGCTCCCCCCGTAAGTCTTTCACTGATTGCAATCTGCTCCACATTGCCATGGTAAGCACTCGCTCAGCTGTCAAACACTCCTCTGACATCTGCAACCTCCTTGAACTCCTGGATTGTGATGTTCTTGCCATCACTGAAACCTGGTTCAAGGATTGCTCTGTCACAAGTTTTGACACACTTCTCCCAGAAGGCTACACAATACGCTCTCTTCCTAGACCAAACAGACCAGGTGGGGGGAGTAGCATTGATCTTCCCTGAGTGTATCCCTGTGTCTGTCATTCCCACTCAGGCCTACTCATCCTTTGAGTCCCTGAACTGCAGGCTGTCCCTCTCTCCAAGCTCTTCACTGCTGCTGTCCACCTTCTATCGGCCACCTGGTCAGCCCTCCCTCTTCCTTTCGTAATCGGCTGATCTGGCCTCCTCTCTCCTTTCCTCCTCTTCTCCTCCTACCGGGTGATCCCAACATCCATCTCGACTCACCTGATTCCTTAAGACCTTTATGCAACCTTTGCGACTCTCCCTTTCTTTCCATCTTACCGTCTGGCCCAACGCACAGCGCTGGCCACACCTTGATTGCTCTCTTCTCAACTGACATTCCGCTATCTATCCCTCTCACTACTTCTCTCTCCTGGACTGATCATTTTCTCCTCTTTTCTCACTTGAAGCTCTCTTCTCCCGTTGCATAGGTAAGCCCGGCACTGCCTCCCGTCTACAAGGTCATCTGACCCATGTAAATAGTCTCAGTAGCTGCCTTTGCCTCCACCTATTATACTCCTTCCATTCCTGCGACTGACTCCCACCCTGCCACAGCCCTCTCAAACTTTAACCTCTCTGTTTCCAATACTCTTTATATTCATGCCTCTGTCATGAGGGTACGATTGAAGCCTACCAAAAAGTGCAACTCTTGGTATGACTCCAAATCAGCTTCCGTTAAACACAAGTGCAGGGCAGCCAAATAGAAATGGGATTCCTCTGGAGCACCCTCTGACAAACTGGCCTGCCGGCTCCTCCGAAGGCAGTATAGATTCTGCATCTGCTCCCAGAAAAGAGTCTTTATACAAGCCTGCATCTCTGCTGTATCCAATAACACAGACACACTTTTCAAAGTCTGCAAGGAATTAGCCAACCCTACGACAGCCTCCTCCACCAGCTCGCACCATCCACCACACATGACACAAAGTCAGGCACGCCCGCAGTGTCAATGAAAGGGAAGGGGTGCCTGAAAGCAGACATGGATGCGTGTCAAAGGGCAAAATAACACATATACTGCATAGCACCTGCATCACACACAAGCATGTGACTGGCATAGTCCTTCCACAAACATGACTGATGCCAATACACAGATGGCACGTAGTATAGCCATGCCAGAATTGTCAACCAACCTCAGATGGAAGTTGAATACTACTGACCATGAGCCATGTACAATGCATGTCAGATGACATTTCATGGAATTCACTATTAGAAAACCCACATGTGTCACATGGTGCAACAACGCTAGGGTGTTGTAATACAGTGAGGGCAGGCATATGGATTCAATAATGCTAGGTCACATTGACATCACGCAAGTGAATAGGCATATTGAAGGGGATAACAGGGTTTAGAAGTGTGTGGGTGCAGTGAAGTACATGGGTACGGCCTCAACTATGAATAAAAACACAGATCCAGTAATGTCAATGTTGTGGCATGATGGCAGTGTAAGGGTAAGTGCTGTCATCATGTGTAAAGTGTTGGTAGTGGGTTGTAGGGATACAGTAAACCCCACCCCCAAGGGCAGGGGGTGGCTGGAAGGCAGTGCATGTGTTAAAATGTTTGCTCAAAGTACCGTGTCGTAGCAGACAGTGCGGGCAGGTGGCAAGTGCATTCTCTCAGTCTTCTGGGAGGAAGCATCAGAAGTGCCTGCAGACCCGGAGAAGCTACACCTCCAGTTACATAAAGGCAGGGAGGCTGTACCAGAGGGAGGCCCCGGCTCAACACAGACATGAACCACAAACTAATTTCCATGAGGAGCAACTGACCCTGAGGGAGTAAGAAAGGGATGATCAAAGACCATGAGAATGAAGTAAATGCTGGAGGTGAGTTGAAGGAATTGCTGGCCCAGGACCCATAGGGACTTGCTAAGAATGCACAGGGTTCAGGAACGAACAATCATAGCAACTGTGAGCCTGTGCCATCATCACAGTCCTAGGGAGATACCTTGCACCAAGCCTAAAGGACTTTTCACACAGTCCAGGACTGGTAGAGTTGCAGAGGGAAGAGTGTAGAATCATAGAAATACTGGTAAAGCCTGTTGCAGTAGTCCATCAAGAGACAGTGAGCTGCTGGGGGATGGAGAGGAAAGGAAGAATGCCTCTGAGGATGAGCAACTTGCAGGGTGACCTCACAGAGACGTCAGGCATGTGATGATAGAAGGCGACTGTTGAGTGGAAGATCATTACAGGCTATCCGCGACCACAGGTTGGAGCAAGAATAGGGCCAAGAGAGGCTGGACAGAGAGTGTCATGGAAGGAGGGAGCAGGTGTGGTGATGAGGATTGCCTCTGAGTGAAGCATATGGTTTGCATGCAGTCTGCATGACAACAAGCACGTATCAGTCCAACATCACATGGGTCACACATGGCAGTCATTACAATGTAGCCTGAACTGGCAGACAATCATAACACATCACCCAAGCAACATACACATGGCCTGTACACACACGCATCACCACTCACCGACATTCCCTCATACAGTGACGGGTCTCCCACACCTTGGATCTGCTCCACTGCAATGAAATCACTAGCGATCTCCTCATGTCCAGTGAGTTCATTGTCCTCTGGTGGTGACCCACTGCCAGTCACCAGAGTAGAGGCGAACTTTATAGCTAGCTTGTCTTTTGCTCAGTGTTGGAAGTCATTCCAATGCTTCACATCATCACCAGCTGTGCGCCTCTCATAGCCCAAGACGCTAATACAGTCAGCGAGGCACTGCCAGTGGGTCATACGCCGTGCAGGTGTATGTGTGCTCCCTGCCTGCACCAGCATGTCACGGCCGTTCCAACATGTAGTCCACAAGCATCTCCAGTTCCTCATCACAGAAACTCCCCTTTCTCGATGTGTGGGACTCCTGTGCCGTGTCTGGGGTCTTAGCCTGTACTGCTGGAGCATGCTTCTGCTTCTTGGGAGGTGGTGCAGACCCTGAGTGGCGTGTACCGCTCTGGTCAGTAGGGGCTGGAGTACAGGTGGACTGGCCTATGAAATCAGCCACCAACGTAACTACAGAAGGTCAGCTTGCAGGTATCAGTAGCTGGGTGCTGTTGCCAGGACTCTGCGCCACACGTGTCTTGGCCTTAGTGACAAGGGACTTGGCCCCTGAGTCACACTGGGCTGGGACCAATCCATTCCTGGCTGGGTGACCCCGAGACAGGGTGCCGGTTGCTACAGCTGCCCCTGCAGCTTCCAGACCCTGGCCGGTGTGAACAGCAGATGACACTGCTGCTCCAGATCCCCAGGTGCCGGTGCCTGGAACTTGCACCGCACGTGTCTTGGCCTTCGGGACATGGAAATCGGCCATTGAGTCACCCTGTCCCTGTGCCGGGACCACTATGGTCCGGGCTGGCTGACTCTGAGCCTGGATAGTGGTAGCCGCAGATGCCCCTGCAGCTTGCACACTCTGACTGCTCTGGACAGCAGATGGCACTGCTTGTCCGGGACCACGGGTGCTGGGTATGTCAGCAGCTACTGCATCTCCCTGGCCCGGTTGTGTGTGGGGCATAGTTCTCCCTGCATGGTCCTGGACACCTTGCCCTCGTGGACCACCTTGGCCACCCTGGCCATGTCACCCACCTTGGCCAGCTTGGCCACCCTGGCCAAGTCGCCCACCTTTGCCTCCCTTCCCACTTGTTGCCCTCCCAGTCATGGCACTGATGGACTAGCGCAATGGGAGGTGCAGCCAACAATTGTCCTGGGCAATTGGAGTGAGGGGTAAGGGTACGTGATGGAAAACGTACCACTGAGCTCCAGAAAGGCTCTATGTGGCCCCTGGTTGAAAAAATAACGGGTTGCGCAATGCTCAGGCACCCGAAAAACAAAAATCTTAGTGTACGTGACCCCACGGTAGCCCACGTTGAGTAAAAAACATCCTGCAGTACACGGCGTCACCCAGCAACACAAAAAGTGTGTACGTGAGGAACACATAGGCTACTATGACTTCGAAAATGAGGTACGCGTCACACAGGGGCAACCACAGTGGGAAAAATGTGTGCACAACTCACCGTCTGTCTCGTAGAATGAAAAGAAAATCACATGTGTGTGCGTGTAGGTAACAAGTACGCACGCACTGCCACAGTAGTGAACTATTTGCGTGTGAACCCACAAAAATATTAAGTTCACGCATCAGTCCCCACGAAAAGCATGTACAGTGCACTGTTGTCCTACGCAGACCTTTAACCCGATACTGAATGACAACGCTCAACACCAGCGCATGTCACGTAACATACGCGCTCAGGGCCTTTCCTCTGATTACACACTAACGCGCTGTTTACGCATGTGCAGAGTCACTCTGTTTCCGGCTGGCCACGCAAAAGAATATGGAAAAACCACGCTCCTGCCCACAAGGCCATTTACCTGCCTCCAACAGCCCAAGCTGCCTCCTATGAGCCATCTGCTGATGCCAGCCCACTCTGTGTGCCTGCTGCCCACATGCCCTGCATTTTGGTGCCTGCTCATCAGCCATTGCCAGTGATCCTGTCGTTGTGACCACCTCTGCTGATCCTGAAGACTCCTGACTGTCATACCACTGCTCCACAACGCAGCCCCAGGACCACCTTGCCCACCCACACCTGCCTCAGGGTTTGTCTTGTCTGACACCACACCACCTGAGGCAAGTGGCAACCCCCCGGCAGAGAGGCAGAGGGCCATCAGCTTCACACCCAGGGAAGTTGGCATCCTGGTAGAGCAAGTCCTGGGGCATCATGATGCCCTCTTCCACGGCCCATCGCAAGTTGGCAATGAAGGACGGAAGAAGATCTAGGGGGACATTGTGGGTGCCATCAATGCAGAGGGGCTGGCACCCGGCGACTACCATCATGTCCACAAGTGCTGGGAAGACTTCAAGTCCAGGACCCACAACAAGGCCTGGTGCCTCATTAAGGCTGGTGATGATCAAGTGAGGTGCCGGGGCCGATTGACCACCGACGAGATGAGGGTCCTGGAGCCTACCCAGTGCTGTATCCCCAGGTCTTGGAGTTGGTGCTCCATCTGGAGTCGAATGGTTCATGTGTTCTTGCCCACCATTGAGCATGTGCATGTTGACATGTGGCTGGAGTGTGCACCTTGGCCTTATGTCTGGCATGCCTCCTGTACAGATGTCTGTGTGCATGTCCCTGACAGTGCTGCATGAGAGTCCATTCATACGTGTCCCACATCAATTGTGTCTGTGTTGCGCACCGGCATGTAACGATGCACACATGTTTGCATACCTGTGTCTGGTCTGGGGCATGCGAGAGGTGTGACACATGGGTGCTTATGTCATCATCATGGACATGCATGGTGTACATGTGCGTGTGTCTGAGTAGTGAGTGTGTAACTGCCCAACACTTCGCACGTATGTTACTTGAGTTCTTGATTTGTGATTGCCTCACGCTGCCAATTTGCCCTTGAGTGCACTGTGACGTGATAGCTCCATGGCCTGCCTCATGACTGTCAGGTGATGTGTGTGAATGAGATGTGTATGTCCCATGATGTGTGTGAGCTGAATACAGAATTATGATCTTGTGTCAGTGCCTTGTCCATGGATGTGAATGTCTGTTGTGAATGATAGACAGGTTTGTGAATGTGTGTGAATGGCACTTCCCTGTGTGTAGTGGAGGGTGATGATGGTTGTGACGTTTGACAGTGCCACAGATGTACATTTGCATTGTGACAAACACACATACACACATATGTTCAGTAGCCTGATGTTTGTGTTCTAGGTTTCCCTATCCACAGTGATGATGGAAGAAGAGGGCGGAGAAGGTGCTGTGGAACACCGCAGCAGGGATGCCTCCACCAGGCACAGACGCACGGCCCAGTCCTCCTCCCAGGTACCGTCATCATCTGGGAGCGAGGAGACTGGTGCCGCGTCCATGATGATGGCCTCAGCTGCTGAGGGGAGGCCCAAGAGGGTGAAGCTGGGGAGTCATCCAGGTTGGTAGTGGTGGTGGAGGAGGAGGAGGCCATATCAGCCCAGCACATGGGGCCCGGCAGGGGTGATGAGGTAGGTGTGAGTGGTGCAGTCCAGGATCAGGGGCCGGACGCAGTGCAGGTCACCGTGGAGGGGCCTGTGACTGATCTGGAACTGAGACTGCACCAGGATGCACCTGCGGGCATGCCTCAGGCCGGACCCCTCCACAGGTGGCAGATGTATCCACGCAACCAGATCCTACACTACCTGCGGATGAAGCAATTTGTCACAGGGTGGAACTGTTGCTAGCCGCTGCTAGTCAGTATTGTGAGGCGTACAGCCACCATTTGTGATGATGTACAAGCTTCCAATCGGGGGCTTGCACATCATCACGATGAGGTCTACCGCCTCATTAACTGGCTAGCTCAGTTCCTGGTCACAAATCTGGTACATGTGCTGGCCACTGCTGCAACCCCCTCTTCCTTTTAATCCTCTGTGCGCCAGTCGTCCTCCATGCCGTCTTCCGGCCCAGATACCAGCAGGGCCCCCTGTGTACCTGTCCCAACCCCGACGGCCAGTCTGGTGGAGATCACATCCCTGCCACAGACGGGAGTCGGAGGAGGATCAGCAGAGGTTGTCACTGCAGCGACAGGAGCTATGGCAAGGGAGGAAGTGCAGGCACGAAGAAGGAGGGCACGTGCATGACAGCCCCGGGATGTGTCATCATCCCAGAGGCTGTCCTTGTGGTGCAGGCACCGAGTATTTTGGCAGCAGCAGGCTCAGGAAAGGAGGCAACAGGACTCGGGGCGTTCATCATCAGAGGGGCAGGTATCGCCATCGGGCAGGAGACAAACGTGGACCTTACAACAAAGAGGTCTTCCGTGTTGGAGCGTTTGGACCGCCAAAACGGGGAAGAGCGGCAGCGGGCACAGGAGGCGCAACTCACCATGGCCAGGGCGGAGAATTCACTGAGTCGGGCAGATAGGCGGGCGGAGGTCCTCGAGGAGACTCACAGGGAGTTCGAGAGGAGCATGAAGGAGTCCCTGCAATCCCTCGAGGGGGAAGCCGAGGCCCGCCTACTGAAAGTGGACGCAGTGTTCGATGACGCCCTGGCAGAGACTATGAGAGAGTATGGTGAGAAGATGGACTAGCCTGCTGCCTTTGTATATAGTTCTTTAGGAGTAGGTTTCATTTGTTTTTTTCTTTGTATTTGGAGTTCTTGGACTTTGCTCCGCATCTTGTATATAGTTATTTTTGTATTGTATTTTTAGGATTTTTCTACATGTTTTGGGACCATGGACCCTGGATCTTTGTAAATACTTGGATTTTAATTTGGAATGGTTTTCACATGATGTGTGATTTCATTTGCACATACATTAATGGACAAGGACCACATTTTTCATTTTTTACATCACATTGATTTTGGTTTTCAATTTATTTTGATTTTTCATTTGGTTCATGCATGTTTAATTTGTTGTTTTTACTATGTGTGACTTAGATACATGTTTTTTAATATAATTTTTTGACATTGAAATCGAAGTGGTATCTGGTCTCAACGGTTTAGTGCACGTTTCACTCCTCCTTGACGCATTTGCGTGTCCCTGCTGTTCACCAATGTTGTTCATGTGTGTGCACATGCATGCATGTGTGATGTTAGGATTCACATGACATAGGGAGCATGACTAATGGATGGGTGCTGAGGTGCACCAGGGGGATGCAGCGTGTGGTGGCATTTTAGTTGGCATGTGCTGCGTGATTGTATGTTGGTCCAATGTGTTTTGGGGTGGGGACATGTGGCAGGTCCTGCCTGCCGGTTGCTGTCACTGGTGGGGGTTGGGGACATGAAGCGGGGCCTGCCTGCAGGTTGCCGTCACTGGTGGGGGGTGGGGACATGAGTCGGGGCCTGCCTGCAGGTTGCTGTCACTGGTGGGGACATGTGGCAGGGCCTGCCTGCAGGGTATGGTCACGGGTGATGGTGGTGTCCCATGTGGTGTGGGCTGCCTGCGGGGTATGTTCACTGGTGCTGGTGTGGTTCCCATGTAGTGTGGACTGCCTGCGGGGTATAGTCACGGGTGATGGTGGGGGTCCCATGTGGTGTGGGCTGCCTGCATGGTGTGGTCACGGGTGATGGGGGAGCCATGTGGGGTGGGTTGCTTGCAGGGTACGTTCACGGGTGATGGTGGGGGTCCCATGTGGTGTGGGCTGCCTGCGTGGTATGTTCCCTGGTGATGGTGGGGGTTCCATGTGGTGTGGGATGCCTGCGGGGTATGTTCACGGGTGATGGTGGAGATCCCATTTGGTGTAGGCTGCCTGCAGGGTGTGGTCACGGGTGAAGGGGGGACCATGTGGTATGGGCTGCCTGCAGGGTATGGTCCACTGCTGGGGTCTGGCTGTCCTGTGAGGAGGCGTCTGCTTCCAGGGGAGTTGTGCATGTATCACAGGGTACACACGGGCCTTCCCACGTGATTTGGCTGGTGCGAGCGGGGTATGCGATTTCACTAGGGCGCGGACGGTGTACACGCGGGCCTTCCCACGCGATTTGGCTGGTGTGAGCGGGGTACGTGATTTTGCTGGGGTGCGGATGGGGTATGCATGGGCCTTTTCACGTGATTTGGCTGGTGCGAGCGGGTTAGCTCTGATTTTTCCCGCAATTACAATGGGGGGGGGGATGTGTGCTGGGTCACGGATGGTGCGGGGCGTTGCGCCGTATTAGGCATTTCACTGGCTTTTGCCTGCACATGGGGGAGTGCCGGGGGCGTTGCTGGTGGTACTTGATGTTCTCTGCGCCACGGTTACTGATGCCTCAGAAAATCCATGAATATGCATGCCACAGCTGGTGCACGCATGGCACACGCTCCTTCTCGGCGTGCAGCACTTGTGCTGCTTCTGCGCTGGATTCTGTGAATTGGGCCCTAAATCTGAAGATTTAGCAACATTTGTAAATTATGTTTTCATGATCCTGTATATACTCTGATATATAAGTTATACATATTATCAGTAGGATATGGTTGTACTGTATTTATCACAGGTCGTACAGTCAAGTGTGAAACACATGAATTAATGTACAAACACACACACTTTAATATTGCAACCATACTGTTTTGGAAAACATGTACACAATACATGTTTGACATTTAAGGCATTACACAGTAACAGGTTTTGGATTGAACTGTTTTTTACATTTAGTATTATGCAAGAAAAGCATAAGATGCAAATACTTTCAGTAAATTGTTTCAATCCTACAAACTTTCAGAATTGCACATGCAGTTTGTTTTAAGATGTGACTTAAAGAAAAAGAGCAGCTTTGAACCATGTAAGAGTTCACATTAGAGGTAGAATTTGAACCGTTAATGTCGTGAAGCGTAATGGTGCAGTGGTTAAAGGAGCTAGGCCCGATAACACAAGGTCATGAGTTCAATCTTCTGTGGAGACTTTCAATTTTATTTTTACAAAAAAAGGATTAAAATTGGCGTTTCGTGTTTTTATTTTTAAAAAGGAGGATTAGAATTTGAAAAACGAAGAGACAGACTTACCGTGACACGTGAAACCTTTTTTTGGGGCATGGCATGTGACACCTGCCAGTGGCACGTGTCACTTGTAGTGGTGACATGCAGTGGCACGTGTCACTGGCATATGACACATGCCATATTCGGCTCCAACCTGTGCACTCCTCCCGGACATCATCCCTTCCACTATCTACTTTCTCTTAGCAGCTGAATGTGACTGTCACGCTTTTCTCGTGGGAATAAAAACACCAAGAAAAAAGAGTTTCTTTTAACAAGAACTTTATTAACTCGTATTTTGTTTTGTAAAGGATACGTTTCAGTGAAGCCTCTTTAGGATCAAACAGGATTTCCTTCCCATTCCTGGTGAGAACAGTAAGTCTCTTGAACTACTGATCCTTTTTTCTTTCTTCTTTCCTTTGTTACAGTCTATATAGATATGTAATTGTTAAGCTTCAGTTCACTTTACCTTTTTAAGTAAGGTTTAACCTTCATACAGTCTTCCTTTAATTCATAGGATTCATTTCTCTGGTGCAGGATAACATGTTTTCTCTGAGCAGTTAGTAATGTCAGCTTCTTGTTATTCTAGGCAAGAATTTCTCGTTCTGGTGTGTCTTAGTTATAATTCTGGAACGTTAACAAAGATACCCTTTTCCCTTTAATGATTGGTTTCAGTTCGTTATCAACTATGAACTCATCCTCTTTGACTGCAGCGTATCAAAGTCACAGTAGGGTGACGCTCATTTAGTTATGTTTCAGGCCATAGCGGAATGTCTTTCTGCCAGTCTCTTAATCCGCTTATTTATTGTCCCATACAGCTGTGGCGCTGCCCGATGACTGGGTGCGCATGCGGCGGCGTGATGTTGCACGCCGTCGCGTGCAACATAAATAAACAAGGCGTTCCGGGCCGTGACAGAGCGACTGGGAAACCCGAACCGAGAGGATGTCTCCAGCTGAGTCCTTCGAGGTTAGGGGCTTACGGAAGTCACTGGGGGGGGTCCCGACCAATCCCCAACAGTGGCGACGAGTGGGGGAAACAATGCCTGGGCCCGGCGGTGACTTGACCGGCAATTTTTGTGTATTTGCACCGAGGTCGCCTTGAGACTTCGCTCCGGCCCGCAGGCCGTGCGTTACCCACGCGGCTGGCGACCATTTTGTGAATCAGGCCGTGAAACTTCTCCGAGCTCCGGTTTCAGCTGAGAAGTGCATCCAGGCCTAATTTTGGGAAATCCTGCTAGCAGGCAGTGATACCTGCATGTGACTTTGCCCAGTTGGTGTTTTTGCATTTTCCTGGGTCTCCTACGTCGAGTGCAGGCAAGAAGGAGGGCTACAATGGCTGGGCCTGCATAGCCCATATTTCTTTCTTGTCCTAATTTTTGGAACAGCTGGAAGCTGAGGCTTTTCTTCATCTTCTTCATCATCAGACTGGTGGCCCCACTGATCTTCATCCTCTTCATCATCACAGAGGTGTGGTGCATCAGCTGTTTTTCTTCAATGCTGCTGGCTGGAGGGATTTGGACTTGGTGTTTGAGTTGCGGCCCCTGTCCTTCACGCTGGGGGTGCCTGTGCGCTCGAACGAATGAGTGATACTGAGGACCAGGACGGAGCGGCGGTGCAGCGGCCTCCATGTGCACCAGCAGCACCTCAAGGTTTGCTGCCTCCAGTGCAGCCGGCACAGCAGCCTCCAGGTGGTCAGGCAGGCCCTCAAGGTCCTCTACTTCCAGCGTCCTCTACAGATCCTCCCCGTTATGGCTCAGGTACGTGCACAGGCGGCTCTGCAGCCCATCCCGGAGTTTGATGTATCGGGCCCACCTTGCAGCTTGGGCCACAGATGGAGAAGGTGGGTGGACCGCCTGGACATGTACTTCGGGCTGCCCAGGTGGTAGATGATGATACCCGGCTGGCAACCATGCTGTACTCGGCAGGTCCATCTGTCCAAGAGACTTTTGAATCGCTCCCGCCAGGGGATGGATCCTATGATCAGGCGAAGGCCGCTCTGCAGGCCTACTTCC
This sequence comes from Ambystoma mexicanum, assembly GCF_040938575.1. Lineage (NCBI taxonomy): Eukaryota > Metazoa > Chordata > Amphibia > Caudata > Ambystomatidae > Ambystoma > Ambystoma mexicanum. The sequence continues at coordinate 676,978,795 of NC_090927.1, read as the reverse complement.
TGCCTCTCGCCAATGCGGATTATGAACGTTTGTCATGCTCTCTGCCAAACAGAAAGACGATGAGACTCTGGACACTTTCTATGGGCGCCTAAGGGGTCTCTCGCTGGCCTGCGCTTGGGGTGATGCGGAGGACATGATCAGGACAATGCTGATCCAGGCTTGCTCGTCAGGCAAATTAAGGCGCCAGGTGCTAAGGGAGCCTGGAATTACACTTCAGCGCATCCTTGAACTGGGGAGGTGCCATGAGGTGTCGGAGGCGAGGGCTGCAAGAATGGAGGCCGGGTCGCGCCCCATCAAGACCGAAGAGGTATGCGCGATGTGGCGAGGTGGCAGGGGCACTCGAAGACCGGGCGGCAGTCCCCAGGATCGAGCCAGCAGGGCAGGAGAAATCTGCCAAAAATGTGGGTATGATCTGCCCCACCCTGCTTAGTGCCCTGCGGCTGGAAAGACCTGTGGACAGTGTGGGATGCCGGATCATTTCTCGAGGGTATGCAAAGCCGCAATGCCAGTATTGGTACCGAGGGGCCCGGGGCGGTCCAGTCTCAATCGCCAGGGTCGACCATCCAACGTCACTCAGGTGGATCAGACTGAGGAGGATGCCCAGGTGGAGGAGGCTGAAGAAGGAGGAAGAGAATATCTTCTTTGTCTCGAGTGTGGGGATCCTGAGAAGTAAGAACAGGAGACAGCCAAGGTGCGTGGTTGAGGTAAACCGATCTCCAGTCCCTGTCCTTGTGGACACTGGGGCGTCGGTATATGTAATGGCCCGTGGACACTATGATGCCATGAACCAGCCCCCCAAATTGGCTGCTCCCAAGGCCCGCATTTTTGCCTTCAGTGGTGTTGACCCCATCCCTCTGGACGGTGTGTTTGTGGCAAAAGTAGAACATGAGGGCTCCCAAATCACAGCACGATTCTACGTGACACCAGTGAGCACCAACACGCTGCTCAGTTGTGCTGCAGCAGAGGCCCTCGGCATCGTCAGATTCGCATACTCTGTCTATTTGGAGGACATTAATGACTTGCTCGAAAAGTATGCTGCGCTGTTCAAGGGGATTGGGCAGATGGCCGGTGACCCAGTGAGGTTACACATTGATGAGTCGGTGCAGCCCATTGCCCTGAAACATCGAAGGGTGCAGCCCATTGCCCTGAAACATCGAAGGGTGCAGTTCCACCTCTGTGAACTTGTCGACAAGGAACTGGACAATTTGGTCAATCTTGACATTATAGAAAAGGTGGAAGGCCCGACACCCTGGGTGTCCCAGATAGTGGTGGTACGGAAGCCTAAACAACCAGATGCTGTGAGAATCTACGTCGACATGAGGCTCCCGAACAAGGCCATTAAGAGAGAGAGGCACCTCACCCTGACGATTGACGACATCATTGCGGAGGTACAGGGCTCTCGTTTCTTTTCAAAACTGGACCTTCGAGCGGGCTATCACCAGGTTGTCCTCCACCCCGAGTCGAGGTACATTTCCACCTTCACGACACACCAAAGGCTATACCGCTACAAGAGACTAAGCCTTGGTGTGTCCTCGGGGGCGTGGCCGACCGCCATGTGAGAAAGCCGCGCTTCGTAGCAGCTCCGTTGATGCGCTCATCATTTTGCCCACAACCTGCATCCACCTTAAATGAAACTACACCTGCGACCCGAAGATCGCTTCGGTACAGTCGGCTGACCTTCCGACGGTGTTTTGGGGCCGGTGCGTGGCCTCACCGAGGAGAAACGCCGTGGTGTAGGAGGAAAGCGCACGACTCAAAATGGCGACCGCTTGCTGACCGCGGAAGAGACGAGCGCCGGATCGCGCCCAACACAGAGCGGAAAAGGAGGCTCGCCTCGGACTCCGGCTACCAGGGGGAATTGGCCCAGTCGACCGACGGCCGGAGACTGCATCTGCCCCGTGCGCCTCCCCTGCGGTAGAGGCGCACAACGAAGGGCTCAGACCCGGTAACAGCGCTACGAGGTACGGAGTGGGAACAGGGCTGGGGGGACATTCGGCTCGTCGACCGAACCTGCTGCATCATCCCTGAGAGAGGTTGCACTCTACCACCGGCCCTATTGGAGGCCGGGGCGCTCCGGAAGCAAGGGTTTGCCGAGATCATAATCCTCGCCCCCCAGCACCCCAACCCGCCGGCGCCCCCCATTCCAAGCCCGCCCGCACAAGAGATGTCCGCAAAAGGCCCCAGGAACAAGCACAAGCAGACAACCATGGAGGCGTTCGCAGCCACTGGCGCCCTCAAACCAGATGCCGCCTCGACGACCTCGGAGGTAGGACCCTCTGAACCCACGAACTCGCAACTACTGGAAGCCATTACGGCGCTCCAAAAAACCATGGAGGGCAAGATAGATGCCATGGCCATCGACTTAAACCTACTCAGACAAGATGTGCGCTCCATTGCGGGCAGAACGGAGGCATTGGAGTCCCAGGTTAAAGAAAATACTGACGCCAAAACTCGCCTCTTAAGAGAGGTAGATGCCCTAGCCCAGAAAGTCAAGAACCTCGAAGACAGGGCGGACGAGGCGGAAGGACGGGCACGCCGCAATAACATAAGAATTATCGGATTGCCGGAGGGGACGGAAGGGAACGACCCCACGAACTTTGTCGAAAATCTGCTGCTGCAAGAGGTCGGTGCCGGCAAATTGTCTCAGGGGTTCACCATCGAGAGGGCGCACAGATCCCTCACTAAGCGCCCACCACCGGGGAACCCGCCAAGGCCGATAATAGCTAAAGTCCTCAATTACAAAGACAGAGAGACTATCCTGGCCCACTCACGGAATGGGGGCCACATTGAGTCTGGCTCCGCCAAAATCGCAATCTACCCGGACTATACCCTCCAAGTCCAAAGGAGCAGAGCCCAATTCGCCCACATCAAGGCCAGATTGAAAAATGCGGGCTTGCGATACATGCTACTATACCCGGCCAGACTTAAGATCATCCATAACAATCGAACGCACCTCTTCGAATCACCGACAGATATAAATGAATGGATGGACAGGGAGCAGATCCCTGACATAGAAGGAAGGCAACGGAAAACAAGAGAAAACGGCACCCCCAAGGAAGCCTAATGAAACCACTTTATCGGGACGTATGCGAAGTAATCTCACCTTGCAGATTGTGGCACCATCGAGTGTCTTGGAGCTGACCGAATGGCACCGCTTGGTATCGGACACTACCAAGGGGATTGGCCCGCACCCCCGAATCTCTTTGGGTATCTAACCCGCCCGTAGGGCACCAGAGGACCGTAGGTCTAATGGAGCAGAAACGGGGATGTCAGGATGGGGGGAACCCCGTTAGACTAGTTCTGTTATTGGCTAACGCCAAGTTCACTGTTTGCAGGGTCGGGAAATTGCCCGTTAGCATCCCGTCCCAGTTAGTTAATGGGAAAGTCCGGAACCACCTTGACCACCACACATCACCACTTCAAACTAGTATTGTTAAGTGCCACCGCCAGAGCAGGCCACTGAACCATACACTGATAGGCCGGGGGGCGACACCACAGGGCAGCCCACCCACGTCCTCACACTCACGCTACACCCATGACTAACGTTGTTAAAGTCATGTCATGGAACGTTAGGGGCCTGAACAGCTACATCAAACAACACAGGGTCCACACCTTCCTCAAACGCCACAAGATAGGAATCGCCCTATTGCAGGAAACCCACCTGAATGCACAGAAACTTGCGGCACTGGCTAAGAGATGGAGAGGAACCCTGATAGGCACCACGTACTCTAACTATGCACGGGGAGTCCTGATATGGATTGCCCCCACCATTCCCGTCAACCTCGCATGCACCCACATCGATAACGAAGGTAGGATGGCCTTGCTCAGAGGCACCATAGACGGCAGAGAATTCTGCCTAGTAAACACCTATGCCCCCAACCATGATGCGACGGTCTTCTTCCGCTCCTTATACACCCGGCTTAGCCCGGACAGAGACGGCACGCTCATATGGGGTGGCGATCATAACTGCACCCTTGACCCGCGTATGGACAGATCGGATAACAAACATACCCGCCCCTCCCCTCCCGCTAAAATACTGAAAGCCCTCTTACATCAATACGCCCTGCTAGACCTCTGGAGGACTCAGCACCCGGAAGAAAGAGGCTACTCCTTTTACTCACCCCCTCACGCGGTCTACACTAGAATCGACAGCCTACTGGTGAGCGAGGAACACTTAGACACATTTGTAGACACGCAATACCTCGCTAGAGTGCTGTCTGATCACTCCCCCATAGTAACCTCCTGGACATTAACGGCACCGCGACCCCCCATACCCACATGGAGACTCAGAGGCGAAGCACTGTTAGACAAGGCTTTCCAAGAACAGATTAGGCAATGCACGGCGAACTATTGGCTGACAAATAAGGACAGTGTCCAACATGTCAGCACGGCATGGGAAGCTTACAAAGTAGTGATTAGGGGGGAGGCGATAGCCACTATAGGGGGGGCCCAAAAGTCTATCACAGCTAAGTTGGCTATTGCTGAAAACGAGCTGCAGCAACTAGAATCTTTGGCCTCCTCAGACCCAGCCCACGTACATAGCATAATCGAACTAAAGAAGGCCTGTCTACAACATTGGGAGGCCCTCGGGAAACTCAGCTACACGAAATACATCGAAAGAAACCACGCCCTCGGTGACAAACCGGGCAAGCTACTAGCGTGGCTCTGCAAGCGGGAAACCCCTAGAATACCTATCTGCCACATGCGCGATGATGAAGGCGTAGACACGTACTCACAAGCAACCATAAACCATATATTCACGAAGTACTATCAGGCCCTCTACACCGACCCCTCACAGCCAACAGACACTGAAATAGGGGATGTATTGGACATCATTGATTTACCACACCTCGAGGAACACGCGGCTGAATCCCTGGAAGGGCCAATAACCCCCGACGAGGTCGCAGTGATCATTAGAACGCTCCCCGCAGGGAAAACCCCAGGTCCGGATGGGCTCCCGGGCGAGTTCTATAAGGCCTACGAAGCCGAACTAGCCCCACTACTTGCCCAAGTCTTCAACGAGGCATACGACACAGGCCGACTACCCAGCACCATGAGAGAGGCAACCATCATACCCCTCTTGAAACCTGATAAAGATGGCGCAGAGTGCGGCTCGTACAGGCCGCTATCCCTACTGAACACAGATAGCAAGATTCTCGCAGCAATCCTGGCCATGAGGTTACGCAGAGTCATCCCGTCCCTGATCCACCAAGACCAGACAGCATATGTGCCCGGTAGAACCATTACGGAAAACCTACGCAGACTGCACCATGTTATCCACAGCACTGAAGGCAGACGGACACAATGTGCAGTAGCATCCCTTGACGCCTCTAAAGCATTTGACTCAGTGCGCTGGAGATGGCTCCTGGCCACCATGTCTAAGATGGGAATAGGGCTCAGCTACATAAAATGGGTCACACTCCTTTACACCAATCCAGAGGCCAGAGTACGCACCAACAGCACCTTCTCACACAAATGGGAGCTTTCTCGAGGAACTAGGCAGGGATGCCCCCTATCACCCATGCTGTATATTATAGCTATAGAACCCGTGGCAGCATATGTGAGACAGGAATACGGGGATGGAGGCATACTAGTAGATGGGGTGAACCATGTGATTTCCATGTACGCCGACGATATGCTCCTCTATCTAACAAACCCCACACACATACTGCCCTACATACTGGAAACCTTAGATAGATTTCACAGATACACGGGGATCCAGATCAACCGGGACAAATCATGCCTATTCCCCCTCGCCGCCTTGAGCGGGAAAATGGCCGGTCAGCTCCCCGATCTTGCCCTAAACTGGGAACCCTCCTCCTTCAAATACCTGGGCATCAGAGTGCACAGAGACCCCAAGACTGAGCACGTACTGAACACAGTGAGGGCAAAGGAAGGCCTGGCAAGGTCAATGGAGTTCTGGAGCAGGCTGCCGCTATCGGTAGCGGGCAGGGTGGGCCTGCTGAAAATGGTGGCGCTTCCCAGACTGCTGTATTTCTTCACCAACGTACCACACAACATACCACGACAATTTTTCAACGAACTACACAGACTGTGCAGAACATTCTTGTGGCAGGATGGCAGGCGTAGGGTCGCCCTCGAAACGATGCAGAGACCGTATGACAAGGGGGGCCTCAGAGTGCCCAACTTCGAACTGTATTACCTGGCCGGACAATTGAAGCACGTGATACAATGGATGGCCGACGAGGCCACTACGGACACTCGCTTGCTACAGCCGCAAGTCCCGCAATTGCTCCTCAGGGACCTGCTATGGTCTGAACCCAAGTCTAAACAACCTCACTCATACCTGATTCTCTTGGGCGTCCAAATCTGGCGGAGGGCCTGCAAGGCTGCACTGATCCCTGACCCCTACTCTCCTCAGATCCCTATAGCCGCCATCATGGCCAACAGACCGGGAAGCCATAGGATAATAAGAGACACTTGGGAACCTTGCGGCGTAGCTACCCTGGGCGACCTGGCGGATGATCAGGGAATCTTAACCTTCGCGGAGTTACAAAAAGTCTCTGGTATCCACACGGGACAGTTCTTACTCCACAATGCAGTGATTAGGAAACTGGTGACCCGCTGGCCACCAACGGATCCGTTAAATACTGGTCACGAACACATTGAGGACCTGCTCGGGGCGGCCGAGGGTGGCCATGAGACCTCAAGAATATATGACACACTGCTAGACAGCGTCACCCAACGAAACCTCCAGTGTAAGGCGGCGTGGGAACAGGAACTAGGATCACAATTCGAAGACAATGAATGGGGGGCCATAATGGGATACCACAGGAAAGTATCCAGGAACGCCAGGTTCCAACTCATCCAATTCTACATTACGAATAGAGCGTATCTCACACCAGACGTCATCTCCAGATTTAGTGGAGCTGTGACCACTGGGTGCCCCAAATGCAACGAAGCCCACGCGGCGATGATACATATGTTTTGGGGATGCCCCGCCATTCAGTCTTTCTGGGCCCAGGTCAAAGCCAAGGTGGCCGAGGCGAACATCACCCTAGAAGTTCATACGCCAAAAGCATGCATCCTCGGCATATACCCCAGAAGCAAGAAGAACAGACCACTCAATAAACTAAAAGACCTAATGTATATACTGGCGAAGAGACGCATTGCAATGAATTGGAAGCGCCCGCGGGCCCCCTGCTTGTTGACTTGGTGGCAAGACCTCCGCAAATGGACGAACGCAGAGACAGCGGTCTGGGAGATGGCGCAGTGCCAACAAAGGCAGGACACCTCAGACGACCTACTACAATGGGTGGAGCTAACGGTTACGCTGTTCAGCCCCAACATGGGAAGCTCCTCTGGCGATGACACAGATGACCCACAACAATCACGTGGATGAACTGGTGGTGTAACACGTTTGGGCCCGGACAAGTTGGGATAGGGAGGGGGGAGGGTGGGATGGGTGTGATTGCACTTTGTTTTTTGTGTATGTTCACGTTGATGACACAATGAAAATAATAAAACAGATTAAAAAAAAAAAAAAAAAAAAAAAAAAGCCTTGGTGTGTCCTCAGCGGCGGAGGTGTTCCAGAACATTATTCGGGGCGCCCTGGCTGATCTACAGGATGTTTTGAACATAAGCGACGACATCCTGGTGTTTGCCAGAACGGAGGTAGACCATCTGAGGCAGTTGGCGAAGACATTCGGAAGACTGCAGTCCTTGGGACTCACCCTCCACAAAGAGAAGTGTGAATTTCTCTGACCATCGATAGAATTCTTTGGTTTTGTATTCAAAGAAGGGGGGGGAGGGTGTCTCCTGATCCCCGGAAGGTGCAGAACATTAAGATGGCGCAGCCTCCGGGGTCCGTAACCGAGGTGCGAAGCTTCCTAGGCATGGTCACATACTGTGGACGATTCATTAAAAATCTGGCCTCCAGATCGGAACCGCTCAGGGCATTGACAAGGAAGGATGTCATCTGGAACTGGGGCCCGCTATAACAGGTGGCTTTTGATGACATAAAGGGTGCCCTGGCAGCTGAAGACACCATGTACTTCTTCGATCCCGCGCTGCCTTCGGAGATCGTCGTCGACGCCAGCCCATTCGGCCTGGGTGCTGTGCTAACACAAATTGACAGTGGTGGGGGCGTCCGCCCGGTGGCATATGCCAGCAAGGCCCTGTCCGATACGGAGCAGCGATACTCACAGATCGAGTGTGAGGCGCTGGCAGTACTGTGGGGGTGCCGGCACTTCCGGCTCTACGTCCTTGGACGCCCGGTGACGGTGGTGACGGACCACAAGCCGCTGCTTCCCATCCTAGCAGGGTCGTCATCCAAGCCACCGGCACGCACTGAGCAGTGGATGCTCGCCCTCTTGGAGTATTGAGTCACCTTGGTATACCGGCCAGGGGCGAACAACGCTGCAGACTGTCTCTCAAGACACCCTGGGGCGTACGCAGGCGAAGTCCAGGATGCTAGTGCAGAAGAGGCAGAAGAGCACGTCCGGGCGGTGGTGGAGGCAGCCACGCCAAACGCTATGCCTCTCCAGGAGCTGGAGGCAGCTGCAGCGCAAGATGAGTGCTTCCAGATCCTAAGACACTCGATGCAACAGGGCTCCTGGAAGTCGGTGCTGGAGGCTCTGGCGGGGCGCACCCAGGATGCCAGGACTGGACTTGAGCAACTATGGAAAGTCCGGGAGGAGTTATCGTTCGACATCTGGCCTTCTGCTCCGCTGAGATCGGATTGTGGTGCCCCAATCGAAGGTGGACGAGGTGATGGTCATCAGGGTGCCGCCAAGACCAAGGCACGCCTACAGCTGAAGGTGCGGTTTCCCCGAGCTAGAACGCAAGGTGGATGACTTTGTGGTGGCCTGTGTTTGGTGCCAGGCGGCATCTCCCCTGCAGCGGGAACCTGCAATAGAGATAATGCCGAGAGGGACGCGCCCTTGGGAAATCGTTCATGCAGACTTTGGATCCACCACCATGGGCACCCATTTCCTAGTTCTGGTTGACGAGTACTCTAGATACCCCGAGGTGGAATTTGTGGACTCTGGTGTTTGAGCACATCGTGGTGGCCGTGGAAAAGGTGTTCGTGGCCCATGGTTTCCCATGCACGCTGTGCTCGGACAACGGGGCGCCATTCCAGAGCGAACGCTTCTCGGAGCTGATGGAGAGCTATGGAGTGGTGCACAGGAAAATCATGCCCCTCTGGCCCCGGGCCAATGGCGAAGCGGAACGGCTCAGGAGGACTCTAAATAAGACCTTTAGAATTGCTCAGGGGTAGGGGCAGTCACTCCAGAGAGCCCTGTACCAGTTTCTGAGGGTGTACCGCACCACACCACATGCATCCACTGGAGTGGCCCCGGCTGAGGCATTTTTTCAAGCAGTGTCCTCGGGGTATGCTACCGGAGGTAGGAGAGAAAGAACCTGGGGTGATCAATGACCAACAAGTCGAGATGGACCGGCAGCTGAGGATCGAGCAAGAGAACGCTCGGAGAGGGCTTCGCCCGCAGCGGCTGGAGCCTGGCAATGAGGTCTTCATTCGGAATAGGCATCCCCATGGGAAGCTCTCCCTACCATATGAACCGGAACCGCTGGATGTCGTCGCTGTGCAGGGATCCATGGTGACTGCATCGAACGGACGGTCAGCGGTAACTCGCAATGTGAGTTTCAAGAAACTGCGGGATCCAAGAACTGATCCACCTCCTGATCCAGACCCAGGAGAGATCCCTGAGGATGAAAGGGAAACACCCTGTCTGCTTGAGTCCTCGGCCCGGGGCATGCTCCTGGACAGATCACCCGTGCCAGAGGTGAGCAGGAGGTACCCCCAGAGGGCTGGGCGAGGGAAACCTGCTCACCTCAGTGATTACGTGTTGGGTCACCTGGCTGTTTATCCTGAGGATGAGGACTGTTTAGTAAGGGGACCCGGGTGGATGTCAATAAAGGGGTGTTTTGAACATGGGGGTTTTCGTAAAGTGTTAAGGACTCATTTTGGTTTGTCGAGTGTTAGTATTGTTATTGTTCTCCTGGAAAAAGGAGGAGTGTGGCGCTGCCCGATGACTGGGCGCGCACGCGGCGGCGTAATGTTGCACGCCACCAAGTGCAACATAAATAAACGGGGCATTCCCGGCCGCGACAGAGCGACCGGGAAGCCCGAACCAAGAGGACGCCTGTGGCTGAGTCCTTCGGGGTTGGTGGCTTACGGAAGGCGCTGGGGGGTCCCGACCAACCCCCAACAACAGCCGTACCTTCAAATGAGCCGTGTCTCTGTGAATAACTCATCCCCTCTGAGGCGTCGTTTACGCAGCGTCTTACTTTCGCTTCACTCACGCTATCACAGCTGATTCAGCGCTACACAGCTGAGCGAGTTATTGTTTCCGGCTACAAAGAGCACCCACCTCTCTGTACTGAAGCGCTGCTCGGCGTCAGTTACTCAGCTGTTTCCAACAACTGCGAGCGAACGATTTCTTCTTCTGTATCTAAATAACCAAACATGCTTTTGGGTGCAATATTCTCTTCTGCCATCTCATCAATAATACTCCATAGGTTCCTCAGTCAGGATCTTTATAACACTTTCACTTCTGGAAACACGATGGAACTTCATTAATATGCCCATTCATAAGACATTTTCCACTTCTCTTCCCTCCGTCTCCTGGCAACCAAGCACAAAAGCCCATTAAAGAAAAGAACCCTGTGCCTTCTCAGATGCATATTTTATTGAAACATAAACCTGTCTATCACTCCACTAGGCACCGCGCACATAATGTTAGCCTTTTACCTTCACCCTGCTGTGCAACCTGTTATTGTTAGAGACCTCTTTAAGAAAGAATCTTTCACAGTGACAAGCCCTTTTCACTATCCTTCTGATCTAAACGTCACAGGGTTCTTGCAACTTCTCCTCCTCTGTTTCTGACCTTCTCCTTGACCTCAGTTCCAGAAAAAGCTGTTTGATGCTGATGAATGACTGCTAAAAATGGCCTGCACCCATCACCTCAAACCTCCTCTCTTTGAGCACTCTCTTGCCGCCATTAAAAGTCTATCCAGTTTGATGAGTTGGCAGAGATTTGAGATTCGAGCTGCAAAAAAATGGTCTGGTCTCGTGGCTACCCAATCTCCCTTAGAAAGTGTATTGGATACTGTATTGACTCACACAGGACACCTATAATCCCAACTTGTATCAAGGGACCCTAATTTCAGGCTTCAAGAATAAGATCGCCAGTAACAGGACTCCCCTTCAAAAAAACAAGTGAGAGACTACCAGGAGTGAACTTAAAATCAGACAGCAAGCGGGAAAAAGCAAAGCAACATTTTGCATTCCTTTGCAGACATGCAATCACAGCAAACTATTGACTATTCGCATGCAAGGGGAAGGCAAAGATCAGAAGAACCGCACGTTCGAGCAACGGTTTGCCAACCACTTAATCCACAAGCCGAAAAGTACATTGAGAACTGCAGAGCCAGACGCGGCAATGGAGAAGGATTCAAGTTGGCGGAGTAAACATGCTGTGCATTCACAGAGGCAGAATCGCCAGCTAAAAAAAAAAGATTGATTGATTAACCATTGCAGAGGCAGTCAGTTGAGGAATAGCTTGCAAAATAACCAATCCAAAACCCTTACACAAACGCTTAGGGCCTCAGCCAATCATAAGGGGAGGCTCAAGGACCTACACTTGGCAAAGGCTATAAAGGAATCTCAGAGAGCCCAGGAAAGGCGGAGAGTAAAGGAGTAGCAGCAGTGTACTGGGAGCTGATGGATGCGTTTGCCGCGAGTAACTCTATAAACATAGGTACTGACTTTTTGCACAAGGTGGTCACACTTTGCTGAAAGAGTTGATAGCTACTCGAGCCCTGAGGTAAAAGGTAAGGAGCCTTGCAAAGATATGTGGGATACATGGACAGTGGAGGGTTAAGAAACTGGAGGTCTATAAAAGACCAGAACAGTGAAAGTGCATAAATGAGATGTCTAGGAGAGACCTACAAAGAAACCCAAGAAAACCAACATTGGGATGGACCCAAAGTGAATGCTGAGAAAGCCATGGTCTGGGAAATACCGCTGACTGAAAGCTGTAAGGCAGAATTGAAACCTGAGAAACCTACAACTCGAGAGAGGTATCATAAAAGCTGGAAGATGCGGTAGATTCCATACTGTGAGAAGAGTCGGTTTATAGTGATAAAATTGAAAAGTAAATTCTTGAAGAAAAAAAAAGGTCGAAAAAAAAAAAGTCGAATTGTTTTTTATGCCATTTTTTATTTGAAATGGGGGGTTCCCCCCCAACCTTCCTGTTTTTTTTTTTTACCCATTTTTTTTAATCCCGGACCCCAAAATAAATATATAATTAAAAAAAGAGTAATTCGACTTTTTTTTTTTTTTCGAGATTTTTTTTTCGAGATTTTGACGGACCACCAGAACAGTCTTCTGAGAATATCAATTGGGTTATATTTTGTTGGACTAGTGTTGGACATCAAAGAGGAGGACTTGTGTAATGTTTTAGTGGCCCTTTCTTGGAACAATTCTTTGTTATAAGCTTAGGGTACCCAGGAGACTAAAAAGACTCCTTAAGATCAGATTTGGAACTTTCTGGTGGCCACTTGTTAGCACATCGTTTTTAAGTCAAGGGTATCCCTCCCTGGAAGGATAATGACTCTTATGACTAGGTTGAAAACGTTGGTATTTGGACACTCTGCTTTAGAGGTGTGGCACACCTGAAGAAACCCCACATAGTGTTGTCCTGTCACTGACACAGTTTGCTTTTTTAAACATTTTTTATTGAAACTTCAGCTCAACAAACCCTGAAAGCGAACTGACAGGATGCTTTTTTTTTTGTTACAGCAAATGTTTTTCCTATTTCCCACATCTTAAAGACACCGGCCTCCGTTTGAATGCTTAAAGCTTCATTGCCATTAGATGAAAATTAAATGTGAATTTCATTGTCAGGCAACGTTCTCAAATAAATGTAGTGAATCTAAAAAGTCTACAATGGCACAGGTCAATCTGATATGGAGCCCCGCAGCGGCATATGACCACCAGTTCTGATTATCGGATTCAACAGGTAGGAATCCCCCTCGGTGGCACATCCGCCGTGAAATTATCGCAGAGGATCCAGTGATTAAATGTTCTGTGGTTTCAATTTCAAGGTTGCAGAATGACAAAGAATGCCCTTTGCTTCATTAATGTGTCGAAGAAATTGCATTTCCCTGGTCTTCAGGGCATTTACACGTAGCCTCAAAAATTGCTCACAGTGATGTTGTGATGGACAGTTTGTTAGATAGCGACACTGGGCATTAAGTTTGTGTTCTCCGATGCCTGATCTCAGAGTTGTTGGCATCGTTTGTAGCAAATCATAATTCTGGATCCAGCACCAGGACTCAAACTTCTTTTTAACACATTGAGGTTGTGTAATCAGATCGGCTAGATTTAAGTCAGCGTTAGCTAAAGCTACTTCCAACAACTGCCGCCATTCGTCTAGGAGGCCCGGTCTTCCACAACCTGGGGTGTATACAAAAATTTGATATGGCGGAGTCAGGGGATTCCACTTCATCTTACGCAACACCATCAACGATTTCCACATAACACAGTTATGGAAAGAATGTAATGAAAGTTCGTAGCGAAGTGAAGTCATCGAGATGTAAGGAGGCAAATTCAGTACCCGATGCCAGAATATGCCTTCAAGCTTCTGCCAAAACTGGGCGTCGATGTTCCAACATGATTCTGACCCAAAGGTGATTGCTGGGAGAACCTTTTGGACATAGAAGATTAAAACTGGGTCGAGTGTACATTTTCCATAGGTTTTTAGGCCTTGGATACTGAATTGCGTTATTCGATTGACAAGGTCAGGCTTCTAATGGTGTTCGCTTACGGATGTGTTGAATGTTATGCCAAGATATCTGATGGAATTCACCAAACTTAGTGGTATGCCATTTATTTTCCACTGGAAAGCATTTTGTTTTTTGGTTCCACCTACCCCAATGGTCATGATCTTGGTCTTTTCCGTGTTTAGTTCTAGGTCGTTCTTGTTAAGGTACTCAAGCAGTTTGGTCGGGAGCCGTTGGACACCAATCTGCGTAAAGTCTAATAAGTCGAGATCAGCGGCATAGGTTATGCAACAAATTTAAGTTTTGTACATTTTTGGTGGAAAACAGCGGACAGATTCAAGTTGTAATGGCAGCTTGGAGATGAACAGTTTGAAAAGTTCAGCAGCCAGTAGGCATCCCTTTTTCACACCTTTTTCCATTGGTATTTTCTTTGATAGGTCACCCTGGTTGTTTAGGCATATCCGTATCACAGTGTTGGAATGTAGCGCTTTAATTGGTTGCAGCAGGTTTTGCAGGCAGTTCCATTTTGACATTTTCTGCTAAAGCTTGCCACGATTAACACTATCAAAAGCACCCCGTAGATCAATAAATGCCAGATGTAGTTTTCTTTTTGCCTTTAAGGTTTCAAACTTCAATACGTTTAGTATCAGTAAATTGACTTTTACTCCGACTCCCTTAATGAATCCAGTTTGGCGGATATCAGAAATCTCTTCACGCCTAGACCACTGAACCAATTTTTGGCATAAGAAGGAAGCAACATTTTTTCCTATTGTGTCCAGCAAGGCAATCGTGCGATAGTTATTAGGATCGGCCCGATTGCCTTTCTTATTTTTGCTCGACTGCATCTCCAGACTGTCAAGCAGAAGGGGAAATGACGTTGCCACCATCGCTTCTGTAGCCATTGATTGATTTACATTTGCATTGTTCTTTTTAAGTAAAGTAGTATCAAGACTTGAGAGTTGGTTATGATCGTTAGAGTCCGGTTTTCTCTTAGGTCTAGGCTCATTGTCGGTAGCGTGGACTGCTTTTGAGGGGGTCTCTGACTTTGCAGCGATTATATACTTAGCAGAAGCGTTTAGTCTAGGATGAGGCATAATGGCATCCTCGTCTTGGGATGCCTCCATTAATTCTGCGTCGGTGCAATCAAAGGGTGAAAAAAAAGACTGGCAGTTTCAGGGGTGAGTGTTGTCGTCCCTCTCTCTCCTGTCGGAGTTTGAATTGGAGGAGAGGGTCTAAGTGGAACAAGAGATAGGTCTTTTAGAGTGAGAAGCTTGGGATGCTGCTGCTTATTAACTTTCCCAGCATTCTGAACTGCCTCAGCCGAAATGTTACCAGAAACCGTCACCTCGCTAGATGACGTAATTACGACAGCCTTGAGTGCTTAAACTTCAACTGAGTTGCACTGCTGTCGGGAGTCCGGGGTCTCCTCCCATCCATGAGGACCTGACTCAACCGCAAGCACAGACACAGCAACCACACCTGGCGTTGCCACCATCACAGATGTGCCAGTGGGAATGGCAGAGGCAAGCGAGGGCTCTGAGAAGTCAGGGGTTGTTGGCTTTAAAACGCTTACCTTTGAGGTTTTCATAGCCGTATCGGTGTTCAGCGCTGTCCATGGATTTTGCATACAGCGTTGTTGCAGGGTTTTTCGCCTCGTAGCAGGACCCTCAAAGCCAATAATTGCAGTCATTTGCGGTCCGGTGTGGACTCGGGCAGACTGGGACTCTGCACCTGGACTCCACTGCGCGAGAATGGAGTTTTTCAACACCTTGTTGATGAAAGTAGAAACAGGACTGACACGCTGTGCAGCTCCTCTCACTCGGACAGAACAAAGAGACTGGGGCAGACTGGTACTCTGCACCTGGACAGTTTGCTTTAGGATGGTCTTTTTATTTGTAGTCATGTCCCCTACTTCCTATAGGCGCTTTGTCCACTCCATTCATGACAGACCATTAAATAAAGACAACCTTGTGAGCATATTTTTCATGTGTCAAATGTGTCACTTCTCTGGCCATACCACAGCAGTAATTCTCAAGCTAACCAGCAACCTTGTCCTCCTCCTTTTCCACCTACACTACAATATTTCTGTTTCAGACTCCCAACACATCAATCTCCAGTCGAAAATGTAAACCTGACTTCCTAGCCCCTACCTAGATGAAGTAACAGCTCTATCATGGGAAGCCCTCCTCTATGGAGCAGGCCTTCTCAGAATCCAGGTTCTCAGCTCCCCCTTTGGTAATCCCTATTCTCCTTGAAACGTCACTCTCTCGATCACTCACCCCAATCCTGGACCACCCATCTGAACTGCTTTCTCAAGGTAGACAAGCAACCGTACATTTGCAAGTGACAGACGGGATACGAAGATTCCATCGCAGGTTATTCCATCAAGGGAGAATTCATCAAATTATTTCCACTGCATTTTACTGCAAATGTATGTGGGGAGAGGTTGGTTATGGCAATAATATAGATAGGGCAGTATTGGGGGGATGCAGAGGGCTCCCTCACATACATTTGTGAAAACATATTCTATTTTAATAAAATTGTTTAAAAAAAGATGACATTCCCTTGATGAAATAAAAAAATAAAAAAATAAAAAGAAATAAAACCGATGAAATCACATAGCACCGTGGTAGACAGTGCACTATGGTAGAACGTATCTCCCTGCAGCAGCTAGAAGACAGCACATTCCCCACTCACAATGACTTTGGACTCTGCAGTGAGAATGAATTTAGTAATACGATTAGTGAAGTAGAACGATTTAGCAAAGTCTCCCCCACACTCAAAGCCATGTTGGCTCCTCCACACTCTCCTGTACACTCCTCGATAATAACTTTGCTCACTACTTGTCCAATATATTAAACGGTCTGAGATAATCTTACCACTTTCCTCTGCCTCTCTCCTATCCACATCATTTCCCACCAACATACCTTCTCAGAGGTTCTCCCACTCAACTAGCCGCCATCCTCTGGGCAGCCAACCCTGTTGGCCTATTTGTTCCACAAGGAAGTTACGCCTCTTGCCTGCACCTATCACGCTTCTTTCTTTAATCTTGCCCTTTCTGCTGGGACCAGTTTATGATTTTCATCATTCCTCACGATGCCCCCTCAAATGCCCCCGTTTATGGCAGCGAATAGTGCTAAACCAGACGAAAAGCTCTGGAGACATTTGGATCTCTGCGCTTAGTGCAAGAGAAACCACCAGTCCTGAGCAGCGGACAGGTTTACTCTTGACAGAAATGTTGTGGGCTTAACCCCCAGAGCCAATACGGGCCAATTCTTATTATCCTGGTGTCAATGATTACTATTTGATGTCTTCAATAACTTCCCTACACAGTTTAATCCCCAACATAACAAGCATTTAAACTTGCAATATACTGTCTCTTTGTAACCATAAACAGAAAACACAACAAATGCAGCCACTATTAATAAAGCATATTGGGTTTGAGCCAAATAATGATTGAGCTGTCGTATGTGTTTCTGGTTGAAACGCCTTGTTCCCTCAAGAAAGACACATAATGTTAATGAAAAAACATTATTGTACATCAAAGAAGTTGTTTTAATCACTCATGGCTTGTGAATTAGGCAGCACTTTGTATGATTAAATAATACATTTGCCCGCAAATGCCAGAGGTAAATCCTCCACTTTTCTGCTGGAAACCCCCCAACCCCATACAGTCCTATGGACTCTTCTTAAAAATCATGATTTATACCGCCTACCACAACTGGTAATCCCATGGGACGAAGTCTTTGTATTGGTATTTCCATTTGGCGGTACTACGGTGGTAATTCTGCCAAACTATCGCCAACTCGGAATGAGCCCCATTACGTTAAATACGTGTCTTATACACTCATCCGATTCAAATACTTGCATTTCTCAATGAAGTAGCAATATACATAGTCATAATGTCAAACAATCCACTCTGTTACATTTCCATTACCCGCTCTTCTACAGAAGGGAAGAATTGTCAACCAATAGTTGCATATGGCTAAAATAAGACTAAGCAGCTTACTTGCCATACAGCGTGACCAAAGGGCCTCCAGACACACTCTACAAATTGTGAACAAAATCTCCCAAAAGTATTGAACTCTTCTACTTAGAGTAGCTGTACAATCGAGAAACAAGTGTTTTAATGTTTTAGTACACCCTGCGTTCTTGCAAAATGTGCAATATAGCAGTTTTCTGTATCTCTACCTAAAATCCAACTACTTGTAATGTTTCCCACAAGTTTCCAGCAATAGTTTCTATGTGTGACAACTTTAATGTATTTATGTAATGTCCTAAATTTAGGCATGTAATCATACAACTCTTGGAGGTGCTCCTTCGTATGTAAATAACATTGATGTTCCAGTGTCATATTTAAGAGTTATACATCATTTGTTTACGATTTTAGTATAGTGGACCTTCCTAATCAAAATTAAATTCGATTTTACTAAAAATTGCCTCGTTAAACATGGCAAATTTATAGCGCTCTGACTTACAGGCTTTCTCCACATCCTCCCAAATAAACCCATGTATGTTCACATGGACTGCATTTTTTATCTTTATGTAATTTTCGCGCCTTCTTATCTTGGTCATCGTACATATTGAAGTGAGACGTAATTCTACTCTTATGAGAGCTAAAGGGCAGTTCTTGGGTATACCTAGACATATACGCCAAAATGTACCCTCTGGGACGAATCGCAGGATTCAGTCATTTCTCCCCAAGGGTTGAGCCTTTCCATGTGAGGTTAGGAAGGTGAGCCCACTCCACAATACTCGCCCTAGGGGTAGAGGCAAGTGGGACCTCACTGGAAGAGACTCCCTCTGGGGATAAGCACCTCTAAGCTACACAATAATATCCCACCTGCAACAACCGCTACCGAAAGAATATATGAAGAACCAACTAGAATTTGTTAGTGTCAGTCAAATTCTTTAATTGTGCCAATAAAGAAGAACTTGTACTGTACTGAGATGAGAAGAATACAGAGTATGAAGCAGAAATAAAGGAGGGACTTTGATGCTGTGTTGGGGAAGTCTCAACGCAGTGTACTAAGAATGGGAGGCGAAGACATTGAAAGAGAGGAAACCCACAAGTTTCTAGACAGCTCACTGAGGAGCGCTGCAGAAACTTAGGACGTGCGGGACACAATGCAGAAGGGAAGCACAAGAGAAATTCCAGACATGCAGTATGAGAGAGGAGAGATGTAGAGAAGCAAACCGAATGCGAGGCATCCTGACCCAGAGAGAAGAGTATGTGGTGGCATGACCACAATCAAGCTTTGGTGCACCACAGGGTCGATACACAACCCAATACCACTTCTGTGAAGGAAGTACAAAGCAGAAAAAAAGAGGAACCAACAACCCAAAGGGGGAACGTTTGAAGAACTGAGAAGGCTATCCGACACCTGAAAACGAAGGTCCCAGCCGGCCAGCAGCCCCAGTGAGGCTATCCCTGAACATTGAAGTTAAAAGGGAAGACGGGAGACCCAGGAGAGGGACCCAGAATCATTAATGGAATGCTCATACACGTCCCAGTGAAGAGGAAGTAACAAAAGTAAATTAAGATAGTGAGAATCATTAGTGGAGCACTCATAATTTTCCCAGTCAAGATATAATATTCTGAGTGAAAGGAGCACAAAAGACCAATATGGGAATGTGCAGTCTAGTCCCAAACAATATAAAAAGTGGACATTAAATAAGGAGAAAAGCTCAAGTCTGAATACAGAGAAAGACTAGACTAGTCTTTTGAGGAAGAAAGGACAAAGATAAAGAAAGCCAAACAAGAAAAGCATATGAAGAAGAGAAAGAGTGGTCAAGGAGAAAAGAAGTTTGAAACTTGGAGGGACCCAATATCAGAACTTCCTGAAGTTGCTGAAAAATAATGACAAATATCCTGTTGAACTAATACTGGTGAAGAACCAGCTCACAGAAGGGAGTCATTCTCCAGTGACTTTTTTGTTGTTTAAAAAAGAAAATAGTGTTAGAATAGGTTAGCTGGGGCAAATTTTTCTTTTGAACTCACTGACAACTGACAAGCAGCATAGTTAGTTTTGTTAGGAAGGGAATACCCGTAGTTTTCACTTTTCTGTTAATAAAGACCATTAGTGAAATGGAAGATCAGAGTCTGTGTCCACCTTCTGACCAGCCACACCTATCTTTGCAAACACTTTATATCCTCAGAAAACACTTCCAAACCTTATGGAACAAACTAAATAAACTTCTGTAAGTACACCATTTGCATTGGTATTAAAGTAAAGCGACCCGGGTTAATAATTAAATGGTTGCCTTTAGCATATTTGTCAAATTAATTTAGGGTTCTCTGCAGACCCACTTGTATCAGATCAAAAAGTACCAGATCGCCTGCAAATGATATGATATTTTATTTATATCACGCTCATACACAGGTGTTTCAGAGCGCGACCAGGCAAAGGGAGGTGGAGCAGGGGAGAAAACAAAAACAAACGATCTTACTAGGCCCAGTGACATTGAGAATGCGCAAGTGCATGGGGAAGTGAAAGGGGGAAAGTGCAAGGGAAGGGGGGGATTGGAAAGTGCAGAGCATAGGAGAAACAAGATAAATAATTAGTGGATAAATAAATAAATAAATGTGATCAAGAGCAGTGGCAGTGCAGCCAGTGAAGGGTAAAGTGCAGGGCAAGTCAGATAGGGTAAATCTGATAAGTGCAGGAGAGGAGTAGGGGGGGGCTGTATGGGTACAGATACAGGCTCCAGTGCAGGGATGGCCAGGAGGCAGTGCGAGAGGGTGTCCGGGTGGGGAGGCAAAAGGGCCCAGTTGGCAGGTTAGGCAATGCCGAGAGAGAAAGCAGATAAACGGGGGAGGAGAGTGGCAAAGGCAGAGGCGAAGAGGAAGGTCTTGAGGAGTTCTCCTGAAGTTTCAGGAGGGCAGGGAGGCAGTTCCAAAGGGAGGTCCCAGCCGAAGACAGATCTGCCCCAGCTCGTTTCTTTGAAAAACGGCTGACCCTGAGGGAGTTAGAAGTAGAGGAGCGAAGGGCTCGAGAGGGGAGGTATTTACGGAGGAATAGTCGAAGGTATTTTGGACCCAGGTCCCAGAAAGCCTTGTGGACAATGCAAATGGTTTTAACTTTAATCCTTGCATCCACTGGGAGCCAATGGTGGGATTTCAGAGCTGGAGAGATACGATCCCAGGGCTTGAGGCCAAGGACACGTCTCGCAGTCCTGTTCAGGATTAGTTGTAAAGGGTGGAGAGTGGAGGCAGGTAGATTTAGAAAGAGGCTGTTATAGTAGTCCAGCCTAGAGAGAATCAGAGCTTGGGAGACAGTGAGCTTCTGAGGGAAGGAGAGGAAGGGAAAGGTACCTCTAAGGAGGTGTAGTAAGAAGTTAGACTTTTTAGAGACTTCAGAGATGTGTGCGGAGAAGGAAAGTGTGGAGTCAAAGATGACCCCAAGGTTCTTAGCTTCGCAGGTAGGGGCAGGAGGAGGGTCAAGGGAGGCAGGCCAGAGAGTGAGGGTAAAGGATGGAGAGGGTGTGCCAATGAGGAGGATCTCAGTTTTATTAGCATTTAAACAGAGATCATTGGCGGCACACCAATTTTGAACGGTGATTAGAAATGTCAGAGATGAGGGAGGGAGAGGAGGTGGCAGAGGGAAGCCTGAAAATGAGTCGGGTGTCGTCAGCATAGCACTGGAAGTTAGAGCAAAAAATGGAAATGCAGTAGGCAAGCATTGCCAAGTATTGGTTGAACAGCCAGGGCGAGAGGTTAGATTCCTGGGGAACACCACAGGTAGAGAGGGAGATAGAGGAAAGGAAGAACCCACGTTGTACCTGAGAGGGTCGATCAAAGTGAAAGGAGGTCAGCCAAGCCAGAGCCTGATCAGTGATACCCAGTTGTCATGGAGACAATTGAGCAGGATGGTGTGGTTGACCGTATCGAAGGCAGAGGAGAGATCAAGTAGGATAAGGATCAAGGTTGGAGAGCAGGTCTTCATAAATGTTCAGGAGAGCAGTTTCCGTACTTCTGGCAGCTCTGAAGCCAGATTGGTGGTCATGGAGAGAGCTGACAGAGTCAGAATGAAGGTTAAAATGAGAGATGGCAAGCTTTTCCAGGAGCTTACCCAAAAAGGGGGTTATGGAAATAGGGCGATAGTTAGCCGGACAGGAGGGATCAGCTGTGGGTTTCTTGAGGAGAGGATGCACAAGGGAGTGTTTCAGGGGGGAGGGAAAAGATCCAGAGGCGAAGGAGAGGTTGCAGGAATCTGCAAGGGCAGTGTAACGCTCACCTGATTCCCGCAGAGGCGCCGGTCTTGACTGGGTGAATGCCGTATCTTCAAAGGTGATGTGTAACACACGGTTGGCTCTTTGGGCTGGACCTCTGTGCACTGTATGTCAGACTCGAAGAGTAAGATGTCTGCAGATAGAAAATATGGGATTAATGAACTGGGGTTATTGGGTGCCTCTCTCCTCTTCCCTTTCTCTTCTCCTGTAGAACCCCAAAGGTTAACGCCCTCACCTTAGGTAAGTGAACCCCGAGCTCTCCATCTGCCTCGGGGCAGGGTGCCGTAACCAGTTTCTTCACTGGATAAGGGTGCAGGCCTCTTGACCTCAGAGGACTGCTGTCCGTCGTTAACTGCACGAACGGTAAGTTCTGGGCACTTCAAATGTCTTAAAAGTCTTTTGTAATGATATCTCTTGTTTTGCAGGGTTCCGGCGATGGCGGATGGCGGGCTGATGAGAGTTGAGGATCGAATCCGCGTGAGGAATAGAAGCGCCTGGAAGCACGTAAGTAAGCGCTTGTAGCCTGCTTCACGATGCGCACTAACTGTCCCTTTTATCTTGCAGGTACAAGTTCGGAGCTTTAGAGAAGCTGAAGGGTGCTGGAATACCCACTGGATTCGGCGTGGGAAGGAGTAATGGCACGTGAGTAATAAAGTTGCCCAATGTCTTTAAACGCACCTTCTTTTGTCTTTCAGATGCGGGATGCAGCGCCGAACGCCTCCGGAGCGTGCAAAGAGCTGGTAAGCTTTTGTCTTTCAGATGCCGGAATGCAGTGCGAAGACCTCCGGAGCAAGCGAAGAGTAGGTAAGCCTTTGTCTTTCAGATGCCGGAATGCAGCGCGAGGCGTTGGTGACAGCCGATGGACCAGGTAAGAGATGCGCTGCCACTGAAGACCGTAGTGCTAACCTGTTCTTTCTTTGTCTTTACAGGTGCTGCTGAAGACTGGATTCCAGGATGGTAAGCCTTTGTTCCCTTAGGCCCAGGATCAGAAGCAGAAGACACGATGAGCGTTCTGCTGCAGAGAATGCAGAATAACGCAAAGCAAGATTCATCCATCAGGTGTGGTTTAAATAGCCTCCTGTAGTGCTTAGGTGTCTCCTTCCACAGCCACGCCTAGGTAAGAAAAGAGTTCCTGCTTTCCAGAAGAGTTCCAGTGTTCTGAACCTAGGGAGCGGCTCCTGCCCCACCCAACAGGAAAAGTAGTTCCAAACAGAAGAGGATCAGAGGCTCTCCAAACAGAGCATGGTCTGCTGCAGGTAAATCCACCCAAGCATTATGAGCCCGGCGCTTCCAGCGCTGGGACTGGGCATCTTTATGAGCCTGGTGCCACTGGCGCCAGGACAGGGTCCAAAAGGTCCCAATTGGGACTGGCTGGCACTCGGAACCGGGGTTATGGGTCTGCTTCCAAGGGAGTCGGGCAAGTCCTGATCTTTTGGAAGCAGAGATCATGACAGGCAGGTCCGAGGGTGTCAATGTGGTCCTTAATGGTTTTAGAGGAACAGGGATGGACCTGTTTTGATGAGACTTTCATAGATCGGACTTGTCTAGCACCCTCATCAGGGGAGAAAAGAGGAAAGGCAGAGAAAGAGGGAGGAGGGGAAGCTAAGGGAGGATCAACAAGCAGAGGAGGGGAAGAGAAGGAGGAGAGGAGAGTGTGGACAAGATGTCCTTGGTTTTAGAGATCAAGTGTGAGGCAAGGTCATTGCAAAGGGCCTGAGAGGTGTGAGGAGAGGTAGCTACTGCAGAAGGGTTAGCCAGCTCCTTGCAGATTTTAAAGAGTTCGGCAGAGTTGTTTGATGCTGCAGAAACACAGGATTGAATATGAACTTGCTCCTTGGTGCATACAGAGAGGCGACATTGCCTTTGGAGCAGGCGGCAGGCCAGTTTGTCAGTCAGGCAAGAGGCCCTTCATTTCCTCTCGGCCACCCTACACTTATGTTTAAGTGTAGATAGGTCAGAGTCAAACCAAGAATTGCACTTGGCTTTGAGCTTCAAGGGTATATTCATGACAGGGGCAAGAGCGTCAAGGGTAGCAGTGATAGAGGAGTAGAGCAGGGACAGGTCTGAGTCAGGGTGAGAATCAGCCTGAAGTGGAGGAGGGGGTGAGAAGGAGGCAGCAAAAGCCTCAATTGATACACGCTTCATGGGCCGGAAATCTGAGAAGGTGGGTGGCAGTCTTGGGGTAGGCTTGGATTGAGGGGAAGAGATGGGAAGAAAAGAGGATTGGAGGGAGTGATCGCTCCAAGAGAGGGGAGTGATAAGGGAGATAGAAAGGGGGAGACCAGAGGAGATCAAGACATCAAGTGTATGGCCAGCAGAGCGAGTAGGGCCAAAGGGAAGGATAGAGAGGGAGAGTTTATCACAGAGGTCACAAAAGAGTGCAGATGAGGAACAGGGAGAGTCAAGATGGATGTTGAGCTCACCAAGGAGGAGGAGTTGAGAGGTCTCAAAGAGAAAAGAGGTGACTTGGCCAGGGGGCCGGTAGAGAGTAGCAATAGTAAGGGAGTGGCTAGGATGGAGAGAGAGAGACAGAGCCTACAGACGAGGCATTCGAAAGAGGAGTAGGTCTTAGTGGGGATGATAGAAGTAGGAATCCACTCAAGAAAGATCAGGGCTGCACCCCCTCTGCGCCGGGTGGATCTGGGGGCGGAGAGGATCTTGTAACCATCAGGGAGGAGAGTGTCAAAACTCGTGACAGAGCTGGCCATGAACCAAGTCTAGGTAAGATCCAGGACATGGGGGTCTAGTTCTTCCAGGAGGTGGCAGATGTCAGAGGAGTGTTTGCCAGCAGAGTGAGGGTTGAGAGTGGCAAGATGAAGAAGGTTGCCAGGCTTAAAGACATTCCGGGGAGGGGTAAAAGTCTGAGGTATGTCCTGCGGAGGTGTAGAGGGAGTATGAGAAGGGACAGGAGAGGAAGTGGAAAAGAACAGGGTAGCCAAGGGAGGTGGGTAGGGGACAGCAGGAGAAGAGAGGAGATTGATGAGGCGGGGAGCCGCCTATCAAAGAGACGAAGATTGGTCCGAGTGCCTTGCACAATGACAGTGCCATTTAGGTAGACATTTATGAAGACTCTGGAGGAGTCAAAAAAATCCATACGGACTTCCCAGCGGGTGTCACCAATAATGGAGAGGAGGATAGAGGACAAAGCATAGAGACCATATGAGGGGTCCAAAGATCAGGTGAAGGAACGACAAAGAGGAGGTCAGTGAGGGTTTGTCTGGCAGAAGCGCTGGAGTAGGTATCTGTGATAAGGTGACCAGGGTTGGAGGCCAAGATGTCCTTTTTTAATTTCTTCTTGCCAGACTTGGTGAGAAGGGAGGGATAGTTGATAGTAAAGCAGTTAGAGTAGATGGGAGAAACAGATAGCGCCATGGTAGGTAGAGAGAGGGGTTGTTGAGAGAAAGAAGCAGGTGAGCTGCAAGGAACAGTCACTGGGCTAACAGGTGGAAGTAAAGGGCCAAAGTGAAATGAGAAACACACCCAAATTTGACTTTCTAAAACACACCCAAATTTGACTTATTTGAACTTTCAGTGGCAAGTGGCGCCAAAGGTTGGCGAAATGAGGTAAGAGTAGAATTGAGTGTAGGAGCGGGAAAGTTAAGTAGCATATCAAGGAGAAGCGTTTAGAACAGGCAGAGGGGAGAGTGACGCTACAAGAAAGGAAGAGGAAAGATAAAAGGAGGAGAGAAAATAGTCCATAGAGAGGTAAGTAGGAGAGGCTTTTGTAGTCCGGTTACATGGCTGCATGAGCTGGAGGTCCCACGGAATGAGTCCAAGGGGTGAGGCGAGTGTAGTAGCATCACGAAGTGTTCCGGTAAGCAGACAGGGGCCTTAGAAGTGGGCCTTGGGACAACAGGCCGGCTCCACACCTCCCGACCACACCAATTGGCAGAAATCCGCAGTCAGCCAATCAACAGGTCACAAAGGCAGAGCAAGTTGCAACCCAAAATCATGTGGCCATTTTGGAATGGGTTGCAGGGTACTGTTAAGGAGCGCAAAAACTCTCAGGTGGCCAATTTGAAAAGCAACTGCAGCTGTATTAAGACAGAAAAACATGTGCAACTGCACAAATGCTTCTCCAATGAAGACCATTGGATATGAGAGTTACCCAATTTAGGTGGAAATAGATGTGCCATACCAAAATAGGAGTGTAAATCTAATGCATACAAATTAAACAAAAAAGGAGCCAACAGACAACATTGTTTGGAGGCCTTGGAAGTTTGTATCTTTCTAGTGTAATTATTTATTTCATTTGTTGATAGTGCCCAAACAGGGAAGTATCACAGCGCTGGGTTACATTGCTTGGAAAAAGACAGTTGAAGTAGAACAGTTGCTGTTGTACTTTTACTAGAACAATAGCTATCTCGTTCATCTAGTCTTATCCTCACTAATTTGTCAGAATGGAGCAAGTGAATACATCGACACCAAACCCAGTCTAAGCCTGCTTTATGTAACTTTCAAATAAGACACTTTCTACATCGATCATCACGTTACCTTGAAAGGTTTATGCATGTCATAAACATGGAAAAACAACTTTTGAGCCTGGCCGTTTTAGATAAAACCATAAGGGTTAGTAGACTTTGGATTGTCGAATAGCCTTCTCTGAACCCTATTTGAAACCAGTGTAAAAATGTGATTGTCCATTGATCACAGTTTTCTTTTCCTTAAAACAAGGGACACAAACACTTCACTAAGTGAACTCAGAAGGGCAATAGCCCTATTTGAAGAGGGTTCTCCTCTGTTGCTTTTCTTATAAATAGGTATCAGGTCTGCCTCTGGCTAGGAATCTGGAACAATTACTTTTTCTGGATAGCGATAAACCATGGTAAAGCAAACCTTGCCCAGAATTCTGGGTTTTGGAGCAACACCATATTTGCTAAGCCATCAGGCCGAGGGGCACGAGAAATAGTCAGTGACTTTAGCACAGCGAGAATCTCTTCATATTCCAACAATTCTGTTTAGATGTTTGCCTTTTGTTTTGAAACCCTGATCCTGAAAGCCCTCTGTACTAGAAGATTCCCATGTTGATTCACCAATTGGCATTAATGTTCTCTCTTGGCTTCCCTTTCTAGAATGTTATTGATACTTTGTCAGAAGACTTTCAAGTCTTTCTTAGTTAGAATACACGTTTATGTCCATTGTTCAGATATTATAGAAGGTTAAAATTTTAACCAGTTCCTACATTTCTGTAGGATGTACTTTCCCTCATTTTATACTCTGTGTTCATTTCATGTGTCATCTTCAATAGTTGTATTTCTCTTTTGAGAGTCTTTTTTTTGGTCATAAGGCTTAACCTTCACTTCGAACAGCACCACACACTCTTTTTGACTACTCCCAAATTGATTAGTTCACACTAATACTTTTGTGGCCCATCCTTAAATATCAAACCCTGTTCCCACACCTATCCAGATACACTTCTTATTTTTCATAACTTTGAGCATCTACTATGCAGATACTTTAAGATTTGTATTCGTCCAAGAGATATGGGACCCCTGTGCATTCAATGTTATCTGGCCTAAATGCCTATGAACTTCTATTTCACACATAGACAGCTCCATCTTTAATGTTAAATAAGCGTGATCACTATACACATGTTCCTTTACTTCCAGAGAGTGATATTTCTCAAAATCTGTTTAGCTCACAGATAAATAAAGAGGGGGGGGGGGGGTGGCCATTGTGGACACAGACACAGCATCCGAGGAGGAGCTGGTAGAAGTCTTAGAGGGCCTCGACGAGGGTGTCGAAGAGGCCCGTCCCCACGGGAGGGATCCCGACAAAGGTGACGAGAGTGATGGCGGCACCGGCGAGGGTCCTAGTCACCCGTCGCTACCGGAGCCGCAGGATAACTCGGCGGCCATTTTGTTGGTGATACAATCCTTATGTTCGGAGATAAGGACGAGATTGCCCTTACCACTGACTGAGGATCCGGAACCAGGCCCGATGGAGGAACCAGAGCCAGAACCAGGCCCGGCAGGAAGCCCCCCCCGAACAAGAGAAGACAGATCCATCCAGCCTGCCTTTTCAGCCCTCACAGCCTGCTCAGCCTTTACCCACATCCCCCTTCCCTGGGGATGACACGGGAACGGACACGGCCACGATGGGTACCGACGACGACAGCACTGACGACGGAACGGAGCTCCCATCGACCCCAGCCCGGGCCTCCCTGCCCGACGAGATCGGATCTTTCCATGTAATGATCGCCAGGGCATCCGAGCTTTTTCATCTCTGCCCCGAAGAGAAGAAGGAGGAAGGTTTCCTTTACCAATGGCGCGAGGCCAAGAGGAAGACTGTCCTCGCCGTACCTCTGCTGGATGACATCTGGGACGAGGGTCTGACCCTTCTCAAGAACCCGTCTACGATGCCTGCCAAGAGGGATCGGTGCGAGAAGAAGTACCGGGTCCCCGACGTGGCCCCTTTGTGCCTTAGGGCACAACCGACCCCTGACTCGGTTGTCTCAGCGGCGGCCAAGAAGAAAGCGGGGGAGGGGGCATCGGCCTCAACGTCAACTTCCCCGCCGGACGGCGAAGGAAAGAAGCTGGACGCAATGGGATGACGAGTTATCTCGTCGGCGGGAACAACGATTAAGGTGGCCAACACCCTTGTGATCGTGGCCCGCTATGACAGGGAGTTCTGGTACAAGATCGCCCCCCTGTTGGACTTCCTACCGGATGACAAGAGGGCCGAGGCCCTGGAGATCTTGCAAGAAGGCGAAGTGGCGTCGGATCACGCCATTACGGTGGCAACGG
The DNA here is from genome assembly GCF_040938575.1 of Ambystoma mexicanum. Classification (NCBI taxonomy): domain Eukaryota; kingdom Metazoa; phylum Chordata; class Amphibia; order Caudata; family Ambystomatidae; genus Ambystoma; species Ambystoma mexicanum. The sequence continues at coordinate 676,950,047 of NC_090927.1, read as the reverse complement.
ACATTTCAGACACCGGTTTCCGCCAGCTAGGCAACAGCGTTTGCTTTAGACGACGAGGGTGGCTCAAGGTGATGGATTTCCACCAGGACGTACAAGCCAAGGTTTTGGACATGCCGTTCGACGGGAACAATCTGTTTGGGAAAACAGTGGATGAGTCCCTCCAAGCCATCAAGGCAGACATGGAGACAGCTAAGGCCCTAGGCGTTCTCCGGCAACGAAGGCCGTCCTTTCGGAGCACCGGAGGCAAGCAGGGTGCCTCCAAGGGATTCAGCGGTGCCTCCTCTACGTACCGCCAAGTGGCCCGCACCTCGTCTCAGGAAGCCTATAGAGGACGAGGCAAGTCGGGTGGACCCCGCCGTCGTCGCCAGGGAGGCCAAGGCGGTAAGGCGTCCTCCAAGCAAGATTGAACCGACAGCGGTGTCGGGCCCCCACCGAAGCACCCCGGTGGGAGGCCGGCTGGCGAAGTTCGTCAGCGTGTGGGAGTCCATCTCCACCGACCGTTGGGTGCTGGACGCCCTGGCCCAGGGGCACGCCCTCGAATTTCTAAAAAAGTGCCCCCGCATTCCACCTGTGGCCAGGAAAGAAAATCACATCCCTCGACTGCTTTTGGAGGTAAGGGCGATGCTCAAAAAAGGTGCCATCGAGCTCGTCCCGAAGAGGCTCCGGGCCTCCGGAGTATACTCAAGGTACTTCCTCGTGAAAATGAAGACAGGAGGATGGCGCCCCATCCTGGACCTGCGACGACTGAACAAGTACATCAAGGCACAGAAGTTCCGGATGGTCACCCTCCAGCACGTGCTGGTACAGCTGGAGGAGGGCGATTTCCTGTCGTTAGATTTGGAGGATGCGTACTTCCACATCCCCATTCTAAAAGGACACCGAAAGTTCCTCAGGTTCGTGGTCCAAGGTCGGAACTACCAGTTCAAGGCCCTCCCGTTCGGATTGAAGTCTGCACCCAGTGTCTTCACCAAGTGCCTCGCACCGGTGGAGGCGCGGTTGCGCCTGCAGGGGATCCACGTCTACCTCTACCTGGACGACTGGCTCATCCGAGCAAGGACAAGGGAGCTCACCGTAGATCACACAGTGAAGACCGTCCAGCTGCTCACAGGCCTGGGATTCTCCATCAACTTTCCCAAATCCCACCTGGTCCCGTCGCAAGTCGCACTGTTTCTGGGAGCCAAGCTCGACACAGTGGTGCGTCTGGCCTCGCTGTTGGAGGAAAGGACGAAAGCCATCCTGGGCAAGGTGCAGTGTCTGCTGGCCACGGACGTGGCCAGGGTGAGATCCATCAAGTCCCTCCGCGGGATGATGTCCTCCTGCATATATCTCATGCGCCTGTGCAGGCTTCGGATGCGCCCTCTGCAAGAGTTCCTCGACGCCCGCTGGATCCAAGTGACGGGAAGCTTCGAGGACAGGATCCCACTCAACGAGACTTCCCGACGAGCGAACCGGTGGTGGGGCACCCGCGCTCATCTGACAGCAAGCACAGCCTTTCAGACCCCATCCCGCCAGGTAACGGTGATGACAGATGCCTCCCTGGAAGGGTGGGGAGCGCACGCCGGAGATCTTCACGCGAGAGGCCTTTTGTTTCCGGAGGAGAAACCGCTTCACATCAACATCCTGGAGCTCTGTGCAGTGTTCTGGGCCCTCAGGTCCTTTCTCCCATCCCTCAAGGGCAAGGTGGTGAGAATCTTCACCGACAACACCACCACGATGATCTACATCCGGAAGCAGGGAGGAACCAGATCCCCAGCCCTCTCCAAGGAAGCCCAGGATCTGTGGCATTGGGCCGTCGCCCAAGGGATGTTTCTAGTTCCCTTTCATCTGGCAGGGATAAAGAACACCATCGCCGACTCACTCAGCAGGGAGCTGCGCTCGTGCCACGAGTGGGAATTACTTTAGGATCAAGTGGATCGACTCTTCCGACGATGGGGAAAACCGCAGATTGACCTGTTCGCGATGGCGACAAACTCCAAGTGCCAGAGGTTCGCCAGCAGGTTCCCCCAGCCGAGGAGCATGGGCGATGCCTTCTCATTCCCCTGGGACGGCCTGTTCCTATATGCGTTCCCTCCATTGCCGCTGCTGCTCCGACTCGTCAACCAGTTCAAGAGGTCCCGGTACAGGATGATCCTTGTCGCACCGGCATTGCCGAGGCAGATCTGGTTCCCGGACCTTCTGGAGTTGTCAGCATCCCCACCGGTCAAGCTGCCGACAGACGCGGATCTTCTCTCCAGAGATGGAGGCGCCATACTTCATCATGACCTAGAGTCACTGAACTTGCAGGCCTGGCTCCTTCAGCACTAGAGTTTGGAGGGTACGATATCCCGGCTGACTGCAGAGAGGTCCTTGCAAAGGCCAGGGCGTCCTCAACTCTCAAGTACTATCGACATAAGTGGAAGAGGTTATCTGCCTGGTGCCGTGCACAGAAGATTAACCACAAGTGCTACCGTACCTACTGTCGCTGGCCAAGGCTGGACTGGCTCACACCTCCATCAAGCTGCGATATCCCGATACACCCTAACCACAGGACGGGCGTTGTTGTGGTCCCATCGCCTTGTGAAGGAATTTATGAAGGGACTGTTCCAATCGTTCCCGCCGGTGAAGGCCCCTGCCCTGGCTTGGGAGCTCAACGTGGTGCTGACCAGGCTCATGGGGGCGCCATTCGAGCCCCTGCATTCGGCACCGTTGAGGTTCCTGTGGTGGAAGACTGTTTCTTGTGGCCATCACCTCCGGACAACGAGTGGGAGAGATCCAGACCCTATCCTGCAAGCCTCCATACTTGACTTTTCACGACACGAGGGTGGTGCTGAGGACGCACCCCTCCTTTATGCCCAAGGTGCCGTCGGACTTCCACCTCAACGAGCCTTTGGTGTTACCCGTTTTCTTACCGTCGCCTTCGTCACCAGCTGAGAGGACTTTGCACTCGCTGGATGTGGCTAGAGTGCTGAAGTTCTATGTGGACCGCACAAAGAGTTTTCGGAAGACATTGCAGCCATTTGTGAACTTTGGACCTGTGAACCAAGGGAAGGCTCTCTCGAAGCCTTCCATTTCCAGATGGCTCTCCGGCTGCATCATGCACTGTCATTGGTCGGCAAACCGACCGTTGCCTGGCTGTCCGAGAGCCCATTCGACCAGAGCTATTGCTGCTACAACAGCGTTCTTTTCTGGTGTGCCCCTGCTGGACATCTGCAGGGCTGCTACGTGGAGGTCGATGCACACCTTCACGAGATTCTACTGCGTCGACTGGGATTCCAGGGAGGAGTCCAGGGTCGGCCAAGCGGTGCTGCCCAACCTGTTCGCCTAAGGTGAGCCTGGTGAGGAGGTAAGAATTGCTTAATGTTGAGTTTTTGATGTAATGCTTAATGTTGAGTCTTTGCCACCTCCTGTTGGTTGTTCATCTGTGTACTGCTATGTATTCTTATATTCACGAGCATGTGAATCCATGCCAGACCCCATGCTGAATAAGGAACAAGTTACTTACCTGTAACTGTTGTTCTCCAGCATGGGTCTGGCATGGATTCACATGCAAACCCTCCCTCCTACCCCTCTGCGGCTCTTCACTTGGTCATACTGCCACTTTGCGTGCTACCAAATCTGAAGATGGCTGCCAGAGGCGGGCCTTAGGGAGAGGGCAGTCATTGGCTGGGGGCAGTATGACCCAGAGACCAGTGATTGGTTACTACTGAGAAAGACAGATCAGAAACAAAACTGATACCGATTTTTTCTTTACCGAGGATTCCCGGCCTGACGACGGGGAATATTCATGAGCATGTGAATCCATGCCAGACCCATGCTGGAGAACAACAGTTACAGGTAGGTAACTTGTTCGTTTCAAAATCCCATTAAGGAAAATAACAATGGTGTGGATACCCTGGCTCCTCTATTTGTTTGCCATCTACTGTTTCCCCACCGCATGTGTAAGTGATAGCCGCTTTGCTGTGGAACTTTAATTCCAGTCCAAATAGACTTTTCAAGTCGTGTTTTGTTTACGAGGGAATCAGGATTGCAAATGCCTTTATATACACATTTTCCCGCTACCCCGTGCAGCCACTGTACTTACCCCGCTTTGCCTTGCCGCCTGTTCTCCAACCTGCGGTTCCGCGCTGCTAAAGGGTTTTCCAGCTGCTGCCCCGTGTTAGCGTTCTTCGCTGTGTCTGTGTTTGGGCAATCCGAGCAGCAACAGGACTTGCAGTCAACTTCTCCGTGTTGGCCCTGCGCTCCTCCTCCCAAATCAACACTGGTGCTGAGCTCTGCGCCGACATGTTACGGCGTGTTATGATGTTGCCAATTCTACCTTTCAGGTGGAAAGTTCGAGCTGCACTCTCCACAGTTAATCATAGCCCATCCAAGTTTGGAAAAAGAAAAGTCCAGGTCCACACCAATGTTTTTCTTCAGTTTCTTCCTTTATTTATAATTGCAGGGAAGAATATGTAGCATTTAAAAACATGGAAATCCATTCCTCAGTACAAAAAAAGACGAAAATAATAGGTCCTCCCAAAGTGCAGCACTGCCAGTGCTGAGACGTTCACGCGTTCCGCGGCTAACTCGCCGCTTGCTCACAACGATTTGCCTCATTGTCGTAAAACCATTTATAACATGAGGGGAAGGCAAAGAGGAGAGGGAGGAGGAAAGGTTAATGCAGGAAATAGAAAAAGGACCAGTTTTTCCTTGTCCCTAAACACTCAACGTCTGTGTCGGCCATCTTAGCCTGGTGTGACTGTGGGTTTATATGCTGTGTGTTTACTTTCATTTTTGATGCTTTGTCCTGCTTGCAACCAAATGTAGGTAATCCATGTATTTAAAATGAGACTTGTATGCCTCCATGTACGATGGGATATCATTACTGTGTAGGTCATGAACGAAAGTGCCCACATAGTGTGGGTTGTTTTAGGTTATGGTAGTAAACAGGAACCCATCTAAATTCTTTATATATGGTTTTGCACGCAAATGTAGATTGAAGGTTGCACACACACATGTTCTCATGTTCATTGAGAAAATATTTGTAAGAATCCCCTGCACAACATTTACCCACTGAGACCAGGTGACCTTTCACTAACACCCAAACAAAAAGTCATCCAGTATCTTTGACACTGCATCATCCCAACCCAGACCACATTCTTGCTTTGCCTACTCACTGCTTCCCCAATCTGCCGTCAATGTACTTGGTACCGTGAAGCCTTACTCATTAAGACGCCATTCATGTCTTTCACTGGGTACCCACAGAGACATCTTTTACATTTATCTCTCCTCTTTTTCTATAATACTTTTTGTCTTTCTCCCCTCTTTGTATGCCACCTCAGTACTTTCATTCTCTTTCCCAGTCTGGTTAGCTTTTTTTTCTTCTCATCTGCATCCTCCTCTGTAATATTAAGGCATTTGCAACAGTGCTTTTGCTAGCTATTCCATTATCCCTCTCCTCATGCTCTGCATCCAGATAATGTTAGCCTGCCTTCTCACTAAGTTGTTTTTAACCAAGGGTGCAGAATGTTCACTCGTCGCTAGCCATTGTCTAGAGATAGTTGACTTTGGCGAGTGAGAAATGGTGAGGTGTATATATAGAATTGAGGTGGGCAGTGACTTTCCTATGGCTGGCTAGTAGCTTTCAACTTGAATGTTTTCCCCCTGTTAAACCCTTTGATGGATTTGTTGACACTTTGTCAGCTGTCTTTTGTGCCCCACGCACTGCATATTCTCAGACACTTCTTACTCCGTAGTCAAACAGCCGTTACTTGCTCTCTTCCTCACCAAGTACATTTTTTATCCCATTCACATATATTGGAGGACACCCTACACAGCGATTAGGTGATTGAGAGTGGGTTCCTTTTATGAGAATGGCAACAATGGATGTTGTTTCTTTATACACATCCATTGGACATGAGGACGGCAAAAAAGCATGTCTCATTATCTAAATACCAAATCGTTGAACTTTTTAGAACACACTAAAATGATCGACCTATGCCTAACGAATAACATCTTCCTTTTTAATGACGAGTATTTCAAGCAGGTACAGGGGACCGCAATGGGAACAACTTTTGCGCCTTCGTACGCTAATCTGATGATGGGTGCATGGGAAGAACTAGAGGCATCGTCAGACACTAATCAGGAATACACACAGAATGTGGTTTTATGGCTTAGATACATCGATGATCTATTTATTATCTGGAAAGGGACTGCAAAGGGCTGGTTGGAGTATGTCAAGAAGTTGAACCAAAATACAAAAAATCTTAGATTTACCGAAACTCACAGTAGGACACTCATCACCTTCCCAGATGTAAACATCAGAATCGTCAATGGCAAAATAACCTGCGAACTGCATAGGAAAAAGATTGGCTCCAATACCCCACTACATGCACTCAGTGAACAAAAATCTGATTTGGAGTGTCCCCTACGGGGAATTCGTGAGACTAAGAAGGAACACCACCACCCTAGAGTCCTACGATCAAGAGAGCAAGATAACGGCTGTAGGTTTCAAATGGCATATGTATCCCAAAGAAATCATTGAGAGAGCCTTCCTCAAAGCTAGACTAATAGAGAGAGAGAAACCTTATTGGCTAGCAGTCACAAGAAAGAAAAATCAGAGGGGGATAAAAGCACACGGATGATACTCACATTTGACAGCCAAGCAAAAACAATTAAACACATCCTGCAAAAACACTGGAATATCCTGCTAGCTAATCCAGTTCACCCGGAGATCAGCTTTAGGACAAACAGATCCTTTAAAGACATTCTGGTCCAAAGTTTTATGGCCAAAGAAGAAGAAAAGACACAAACTGGCTAACAGCAAACAAGAAAGGCTTTCATAAGTGCACACGCTGTAACATTTGCAAGTATGCAATCAACTGTGGAACATTTATACATCCAGTGACATGACATACAGTGAAGATCCCTCAGTGGATCGTCTGCGAAACTGATCATGTAATATATGCCCTCACCTGTGCATGCCAGAAATGGTATATTGGCAGCACAAAGTGTAAGTTGAAAATCCGCATACAACAGCATGTGTGTGCCATTCAGCATAATGATGCGAACTACCCTGTGGCTAAACATTTTCCCAAATGCCACAATAATGAAACACAGTTTTAGATTCTTCGGTGTACACAAAATAGAAATGGGTCCGAGGGGAGGCGATAAGGAGAAGCTGCACAGACAAAAACAAACTCGATGTATACTTGACTTCGAAAGCAAACAGCCCAATGGGCATAACATCGACGAAGAATTGTATACCTTTCTGGGTTGCTAAAAAATGCTCATGCCCCCTGTCCAAGAACCATTTTTAATGAAGAAATCCTAGATAGTAACCGAGTGTCTATGAAAGTAATTTTAGCACTTTTCATCGCAGTTTTCTGATGGTGATTTGTTAATCGAGAATAATGGTCGATGGCTGAAACTTCCGATCTTGATTAATGCAAAAAAATAAGTGGTTTTCTCAATGTTTTTAACTTACATTTTTTATGGGTTATTAGTGATTGCTTTTAGTACACTTTTTGTGAATGAAACATAAATTCAACAAAATATTCTCAGGAGGGTTAAATGTAAACAGGGGGTAGGATGTTACACCTTTATTCAAATGTGTCGCAGACCCACACATTGTGGCCTGTGTTGACAAATAGTGGAAAAATGCTGGGGTGTTTTCAAAAACCTTGCTTTTGAATAGCTGATGTGGTGAAGTGTGATATGTTGGGGCAAATGTAATGAGATAGTGGAGAAAACCTAGACAAGCCAGATTCATACTGTGCAAATCTCGATTATTAAGATCTGTTTTGGGCACCATATTCTGAACTAAACATGCTGACATTACTCTTGTCATTTCAGACTTAAGAGCAAAATGTTGCTAATGCACTAAGCACTTTATAAAGGCAACTTATGAAAAGAGTTTAGATGGGCTCCAGATAACTACCACTATCACAATCTGCACTAAGCGGCTGGAACTGCACTAAGCATTCGACAAAATGGGACTGTGGTATATGCCACCGGAGAAACCCGTACTTTCAAGACTCACATTTGGTACAGTACGCTAGAACGTAATATGCTGCTATGGCACGCGTCATTTTAATTTAAGAATTAATGCTGCTAATGCACAAAGCACTTTAAATAAGGTTGATTATTAAGATCTATACATGGCACCTTACTTTCTTAACGAAACATGCTGCTATTGCACGTGTCACTTTAATTTTAAAAAGACAATGCTGCTAATGCACTAAGCACTTTACTAATATAAAAACTATGCATTTTACGTAAAGAATTTAGATGGGTTCCGGTTTACTACCATAACCTAAAACAACCCACACTATGTGGGCACTTTCGTTCATGACCTACACAGTAATGATATCCCATCATATATGGAGGCATATACCTCTCATTTTAAATACATGGAATACCTACATCAGGTTGCAAGCAGGACAAAGCATCAAAAACAAAAGTAAACACACAGCATATAAACCCAGAGGCACACCAGGCTAAGATGGCCGACACAGAAGTCGAGTGTTTAGGGAAAAGGAAATATTGGTCCTTTTTCTATTTTCTGCATTAACCTTTCCACCTCCCCCTCCCCTTCCTCTTTGCCATCCCCTCATATTTTAAATGGTTTTACGACAATGCGGCAAACCGTTGTGAGCAAGCGGCGAGTTAGCCGCGAAACAGGTGAACATCTCAGCACTGGGAGTGCTGTACTTTGGGGAGACCTATTATTTTGTTATTTTTTCTACCGAGGAATGGATTTCCATGTTTTTAAATGCTACAAATTTTTCCCTGCAATATAAATAAAGGAAGAAACTGAAGAAAAACATTGGGGTGGACCTGGACTTTTCTTTTTCCAAACTTGGATGGGCTATGATTAACTGTGGAGAGTGCAGCTCGAACTTTCCACCTGAAAGGTAGAATTGCCAAATATATATATATATATATATATATATATATATATATATATATATATATATATATATATATATATATATATATAGACAAATGCACATGCATGCACAGTGAAAGTTGCATGAATATATATATAATATATATATATAATATAAATATATTCATGCAACTTTCACTGTGCATATGTGTGCATTTCTCAATAAACTCCCTTTGAGTTTGCCTCCAGGCCCCTGCCATTTCACATTACACATATGTCTGCCTGTGCATTTTAAATTAAGGGACTGCAGGGATTTAACACCTTGCACAATGTTCTATGAATAAGATGAACTCTCCATATCCAATTCTGTTTTTTGCAAAACATGCGTCTTTTAACTAGACTCACAACCGTTGTAACCTTTGCAGGATATCACATCAGATATTAGTGTGTCAACACTTACAATATGGCGTGTGTGGGTATACACCAGTATGAGCCAAGGATTGCATTTAATGGTGCTTAGTTTCACAAAAACAATTCTCCATTTAAGTTGCACCAAAATGCTATTTGTTATGCATTTCACCTCTCAATACAAAAATGCATTGGATGTTAAGGAAATTACATCTCACTGGGTATTCAAAGTAAATGGGAGACACAGGACATGTTATCTAACACTGTGCCTAGGTCTATGTCAGATTAGGCTTTTCCAAATCCCAGCCCCTTGATTTCTCCCGATTTTACCATAGATACTCTAAGCAAAATGTGGGGTTATCTCAGGGTCCTACTTACATCTGAAATGTGGCTTCTTATTTTGGGGACTCAGTTTTGACCATCGATCTGGAGTAGCTACATTAGCAAGGTCCATTTTCTGCTTGCTGTCTGGAATCAATCAGTCTCTCTCTGGAAGTGCCTCTGTTCCTTCCTACAGACTTCCTGGAAGCCAATCATCTAGACAATGCCAACCCTCCAGCATCTTCTCCCAGTTGTTTCCAAGTATATTCTTAATATTAATCTCCCAATATAACCCCTATACTCTGTGTGAATTCAATTTTTTGACTGATAGTGTGCATTAGGTGTGGCTTTCACCAGCCCTATAAGTGCAAATGTGGGAGGGAAATGTCACTCTTCATGTTATGTATAGGCATTTTGGTTTATGTCAAACAAGTGCAAGTTTAATACAATATAGTTCACTATAACATTTAGACCAGAATGCACAATTTAAGATGAGGAACATCTCTGTGCATTAAATATTTTCATAAATAATATTTTTTTCCTATCTATCTCCACATTTTTCAATTAGGCCCCAGGCACATTTCAAATGGGGTGAACGCTATATTTTCTATGTATGATTTGCAATTAGTCTCATGTTTCTAAAGGCTTCCGTCACAGAGATAGGATGTCTTTGACCGATTAGATTTTTTTTTTAAATGCCACCCATTAACTTTCTATTCCGTATGGCAAGTAAAGAAATGTTGAATTTGCCCTGTGGATGCACTGGTAGCTAATGGGAAATTGTCTCTTTTCGATTTTACCAACATAGGAAGCTCAAATATGATATGTTTTGTCTTGGAGTAAACATGGTCTTTTGACTTTAGGCCTGGAAAAAAAAGTTTGAACAAGACTTGCACAACATCTGATTTTTGTTTGAAGTAAACAAGGGCATAACTTGATATTAAATGGATTTTCTGAGGCATGAACTGACAAATGTGTTTAATCCCTTAGTAGGTGCACATTAGCCAGCCATCTCACAGTAGCCATGAGTAAAACTGTTCCACTATGATAGATCAGAGCTTTTCTGGCCTCATGTTTTGAATTGTGAACTCCTGAACTGGGTCTGGGCTTTAGGAAAGTGAATTTTCAGTCAGTTCAAGTTACTTCCAGCATCTGTTTGAGTGAGTACCATAAAGAATTCAACAAATCGCAGCATTACTTAAAGTGAAATGAAAACCAGGCAAAAGACAATGGACCTCATTACAATTGTGCTGTTCCGGAAACAACAGTGTTGGTAAGACTACCGGCACAGTTGTTTCCAGACCGGCACACTACAACACTACGGGCGGGTGCCGTCCTGCCTGCCAGGGTCAGACCTGCCGGGCGGGACGGCACCCCCTGCAGAGTTTTCACAGGAGCACCGGTGTTCCCGTTTCCCCATTCCATGGAGTCCTTTTGGACTCCATGGAATAGGGACTAGCAAAATTAAATGCGCCTGACTTCCCGGCCACCGGACTTGGAATAGCCAGGTGGCACCAGGAAGTTAGGCGCCAGTAATTTATTATGGGTCCGGCGGCAACACGCCTGTAGCACAGGCAGGGTTACCACCGGACCCATAATGAGGCCCAATGATACTATGAATGAGAGTTTGGTTCTACATTACATTTTAGGTTATTTTAGTTAACAAAAAAGATAGCAAACACATTCATTAATAACCAAAATCAGATTATTTTAATACAAACGTGCAATTTCTTTTTCTGTGTTTGGGACCCAGGACATTACTGTGATGATGTTCTGCAGCTTACAGAATTCTTTTTGATGTGGCTGCACTCTAAAGTCCTGGGTCTTGTCTTCTACATGGGGCTCAGTTCCAGCTTCCATGCTTTTTTTGCATGTCCTTGGCATCAACCAGTCAGCTAGTATCTCTTCAATTTAAAGGGCTTTAGCAATGGTTGCAGTTCATAGGATTCACTTTTACTCTGTTGAAAAATGTCCTAAGGCGCTTGCATTTATTTGCACCTCGCATTTTAAAGGGGCATGCCTTTCGAAATGACAGCGAGCAAGAAGCAAAATCGAACGGGAGGCCTAATTTAGTGAATGACGCCCCTCGCATTTATTTTTGTGTAAGTTTAATTTTAGGAAAATTATCTGTGCTGCATTTCCTTGTACAGCTTCACATGGTACAGCACAAACCTGCTGCCCATTGCTGCGCCCTTTAGCTTTAGGTAGATGTTGTCATCCAAGAGAAAACATGCTATTGAAGCAGTGTGAGCATTTTGAGAATCACAGCAGAGTGCTGAAGCATGTTCACATCTGGTTTCAAGGAAAAGGGATGCCATCCACATGAATTATATGTGTTCAAAGAGAAACAAAAAGGTGTATTCTCTCAAATATAACCTCAAAGGGATGGGTACAATAGAGGAAACCCAATTGTGAGATGTAATGATGTTGCTAGGACCAAAGAATAAGAAGTTCAACAGTAAGACAGAATATAGTGGTTAAATATTGTATAATGTATATCAAAGAAAAAATAATGAAAGGACAGCGAGACAATATTGATAAACAAGCACTATCTGCACAGAGCTACAAGGAAGCGACAGGTTTAGTCCAGAAGGCATATCAGTTTATAAGTACTTGCCATTCACCAGCATGAGCGAGGCAAGGAATGAACGAGTAATATTGTAGGAAAGGTCACACTTTGCCAAATCCCATCCCAGAGAATGCTACCATCACTTGTTTGTGAATAAACCCAGCCTTTCACACACAAACAGAAGGTTCAGTGCCATACATCTTTAATTCCAACTCAAAAACACAAAAGTCAGATTCCAAACACCATTAGTCACAAGTACCATAATCCCAGACCCAAGCCTCGGGGCACAAGGGGCGGCCAACCTCGCAAGCGCAAACGCCACTCCCCAACAACGCAGAGTAACTCGGTCACTGTACCAGCAAAATCTCAGGAATCAGACAATCACCAATTTGAGTGACTATCCTCTCTCTAAAGATGAACGTTTACTCCTGAATAAAGGACTCTCGTTCGCTCCCACTAACCGTAGTGACTATGTCCAGATCCAGATTGACCTGTTCAAATGTATTCGCAAAATAAAACTGAAAAAATATTTTGCAACACAAGTCAAGCAGTTTAAATCTAAATCACACCAGCCTGACCCCTCAGATGTCACACTACAGACAATGTTAAGTACACATGTTCTCATGTCTCTGGATGAATGTGAACATGAATCAATTGTTAATGGGATGGACTTACTGCAAGATCTCAGTATACAACAGCAAAATTTGAAACTAAAGCAATTATCAAGCAAATCAAAATTCGTACCTACTTTCCCAAAAGATAATCTAATTGATACATTTCACCAAGCAGTCATCTATGACATACACAAATTGCAAGACACTACCAATACAAAACAAGGGTGCAAACGCAACTTACCTCATCAACAACAATTAGCTTTGCAAAAATTGGCTTCTAATGCTAACTTGATTTTTAAAGAGGCAGATAAAGGTGGCAACGTTGTAATAATGAACAAGCAGGACTACATTGCCGTGGGCCTTGAACATTTAAACTTACCTGGTTGTTATGAAACCTTGCCCTCGAATCCAATTGGTAAACTACGGGCAATAGTAAACCAACTCGTGGCCAGATGGCACACCAGAGGCCTTCTTATAGATGTTGAAAAACACTTTCTTATTGTAGATGGCCCAGTTATGGCCACAGCCTATTTCCTACCCAAGATCCACAAAGCCTTTACCTTTATACCAGAAGGGAGACCCATCTTGAGCGGGGGCGGTGGCATTTTTGAGTCTATCTACATTTACATTAACGAATGCCTTGCCCCTTTGGTACCGTCTATTCCCACTTTTATTCGAGATACCATGCTCATTCTTTATACATTGGATCATTTACCTGTACTACCTAATATGTTATTAGTGACGCTTGATGTTAAAGCACTCTATACCTCGATTGATCATGCCAAGGCAGTCACCAGTGTTGACTATATTTTCCGTGAGCCCTCTGCCTCGTTCTTTGAACATATTCAATTGATCAAAGAGCTTCTTTCCTGTGCACTTTCTAATAATGTTTTTTTGTTCAATAACACCCACTATCGTCAACTTATTGGCATAGCAATGGGAGCGAATTATGCCCCTGCACTTGCAAATATATTCATGCATATCTTTGAACAATTGGTTGTATTTACAAATGTTATGTTCTTACCGTATATCCATATTTGGAAGAGATATACAGATGATGTGATTCTGATCTGGACGGGCTCGTGTGATACACTCAGTGACTTTGTGAACTCTCAACTCTAACACATGGGGTCTTCAATTTACACAGACTGTCAGCGACAGTAGTATCAACTTTTTGGATTTAACCATTGCCATTTCAGAGGATAAACTGATAACCAAGACCTACCGTAAATCTACTTCTGTTAACTCATTACTTCACGCAAGCAGTTGCCATAAGAAATCGGTCACGCGTAACATCCCTAAAGGAGAATTCATACGTGCCAGACGTAATTGCTCCTCTAATGAGGATTTCCTCACAGAATGCGCATTTATTCGTAACCGCTTCTTGGCAAGAGGATACGATAGTCGCCTCCTTGATAAAGCTCAATGTGAGGTGAACTCTTTAAAGAGAGAGGATTTACTCACTCATAAGGTACGCCCTCAGAATACTCACAGCAACAAACTAAAATGTATTACTAAATACAACAGAGAAAGTTCCAGCCTGTATAGTATAGTATAGTATAGTTTAGAGACATTGGCACATTCTCCAACTGGAGAGACATTACTCCTTGGATAGATGATTCGCCAAATTTTATCTACACCAAGGCAAATACCCTCAAGAACATCCTTTCTCCTTCATTCATGTCCAACCCACAACACAAACCAACCTGGTTACAGCTTGTAAGTACCAGTGGTTTTCGCAAGTGTGGTGGATGTTCTATGTGCGCCTTTGCATATGTAACAAGCAAACTTGAATTTGGCCATCTGGGCACACATACTATCACCTCATTTATAAATTACAACACCAAATTTTGTGTATACTGTATCCTTTGCGTATGTGGACAGTGTTATATTGGCAGCACAATTCGGCCATTAAAAATAAGAATTCGAGAGCACTTGCCGTCCATTTCCCAGGTAGATTACAAATATCCATTATCAGTTCATTGGCAACGAGTCCACCAAATGGATAATAAAGCAGAAATTAGATTCTATGGGACGCTACCACGACAAGGTGGGAACTTGGTTCTCAAATTGCGACAATTAGAAGCGCGACTTATCTGCCACTACCGCACTGTCACACATGGCCATAATACAGACCACGAACTTTCTGTCTTTTTATGAACAATGAGCAATGTAAAAATGTTTTCTCCAAACTGATCTTTCCTGGTTTCTATTTCCCCTCTCCGTATGCTTGGGGCTCTTCGTTTGCCATACAACATAATCTACTTACAGATTCAACTTGTAATTACACTTGTCACCCGAGGGTGCCCATATGAGGTGGGTTAGGCAGGGCAGGCTCTGTAGGACAACCATGCCCTCTCTTTTCCATTGACTTACATAAAAATCACCTTGATTCACATAATGCTGGACCAACCCCATCTTTTCCTTAAAGACACATGCGGATATAAGTGACATAAATGTATATGAGCATATATCCTCCTGCACACTTCTGTTACTCCTAATCAATGGAAACGGTTGGTGTTTTTTGAGATCATATATTATTATTTTTTATTGTAATTAATTGCTCAAATTTTCCTCTTCCATATACCCCCCATCTCTCAATTCGAGGCGGTCTCCCTGGAATTTAATTAACCTTGGAACTGCTCTGATTTCTTGCCGTGTATACACACCTAAGATGGCGGCCGCATAGTTCCGCTAGCGCAGCAGCGCATGCAGACGCACAGACGTGTCTGCCAATATCCGTAGCAGCGCGCGAGGAAGCCGACAGGCTCCAGTTCGAACTGCAGCGGAGACGCTGGTAAGGTTCATACTTGCGCGTAGACCCCTAGAAGCCGCGAGGGTCTACGCGCATCTTAATTAACCTGACCGACATGCAGCTTTTACTAATTGCGCTGTCTGTTTGTGTCTTTCCCTTCCCCCCTCCCTTCACCTCACCGCTGGGCTCACTACATACGATTGCTTATGGAACCTTCCTGTTCTTCAAAGCTGTAACGCGGAAACGCTACCTTATATTTTGTTGCAACTGCAAGTGACAGGTACCGGTTTGGCACTTGCCATTTTTAATAAATGTCCAATTACTCCATATATGCAATGGAACACATGCCTAACAAGTCTATTAAATTAAATTCACAGCGGAGCCCGTGAGAAATCGTTAACTAATCACTTACCATAATCTGGGTAAGTGGAAAGCCTAAACTTTCTCATTTGTATTGCAGCAATAGCATTCTTTATTCGATGTTCCGCAAATGGATTTGCGTTAATTAAATTTGTTTGTTTACTTAATTACAGTTCTCAATTGAATGAAACCTGATTCAGGTAATGGTTTTAAATTTATTTCTAGTCCCTCCAACTTGTTTGGCCCACCAAGAACCCCCTAAGCTAACTAACCTTGTTTATCTTCCGCTTTTCTCTCCCTATTTGACCTGATGAATTACGAACACACAATTGGCATGGATTTCTTTGTAATTATGTTCCACATGGATGTCTTTTTCATTTCTAAATTGCTTCTAATCATTTGTTGCTTTGGCACCAGGGATTGAAATGTACAATACCGTTCCATTAATGACCATAATAATTGTTTTGTGGCCTTTCTCTTTGGTTGCCCTGTTACCTTGGGTTCACATATGAACATTGTTCAAATGCCTTGTACTACATTACTTTGCATGTACAAAAAACCTTGTAGCCTCAGTGGAAGGGCAAGTGTCCGAAACACGTGTCAGGCTACTTTAGCTTTCATTAAAAATCATTATACCATTTTGGTCTTAATTAGTGTCGTTGCGCAGTGTGCTTGCAAAACTCACAATTTTTTCAAAAACACATATATCCTTGTTATGTTATCCCACACCAAATCACTCCGAATTGAGTATTGTGGTCGCTCCATCTCCAATCACTCATTACAAATTCTATCATTTACGTACTTGACTCGATGGGGCATCTAAACGCTCTGTTCCTCCATTTGCCATTTAATTTCATTGCCAACTTTGCACGTTCTTCTCTGCAAACACACCAGTGAGGACCACAGTTCCCAAGATTTGATCCCACACAAATATCTTCTGTGCCGCTTTCTGAACATCACTCGAAGGCATCTTGATGCCAGTGAACCACAGGTCTTCTCTACAGCAACAAAGCTACTGTCAGATAAGGTCAAGTGATACCCAGAAAAAGGTGCAGACACTAAGGTGTTTTGAATAAACTATTTGTAGTTTAGACAAAATACAGAAAAGTGTAATTTCTCCAATAAAACATGACATTCTTAGTCTATGGTCAGAGTCTTCTTGGGACTCCCGTCCAGAGCAGGATTCTCACGAGCGATCATTCCACTCATTCCAGACAGCATGTTCACCAGCACTCTCCACCACCTTCTCCAAGAGACCTTCCAACTGCAGGTGGAAAACCTCTGTTCTTGGTGTCATGTCATTTTTCCAACGGTAATTACTTCAAAGTAGTTTACTTTGAAGTAATTACTGTGAAACATCACTTGAGTTCTTTTTAAATTTGGGGGTGTCCCCTCCCAAATCCCCCTTCCCCAACACTGGTACCCCAACCCCAAGACCCTCCCCCAACCCCTTTAACCCCTTAATCCACAACCCCCTCTATGATTTGAAGTGTTTTCGAAGTAATTACTTCGAAGTAATTCCTGTCAAAAATACCACAGGATACCCTGTGCTCATCAGATTGGGAGGTTGAGTTTAGAGTACCTGAAATGGAAGGGTCTTTGCCCCATTGAAATCGTATCCAGGACCCCGCATACCCTCATAGTCACCACATGATCATTCCTCCACCCTGCTTGAGGTCTGCCCATTCAGATAGGGGGTCTCACTTCTGACCCTGGAACACCCTTCCGGGTTCAACTCTCTGGCTTTACTAGTTATGAACACCTCCTTAGTCTCACCTCCTCCTGTCTTCGAGTATTTATTTATTGGATATACAAGGCGTGTATACAACAAGACAGTGTTTCAAAGTGCCGCAAGGCAGAAGGGAAGGAAACAAATACAACAATGAAATTGACAATGACTAAATAGAAGCGGATAGTGGTCCTACTAGGCCTTGTGATATTCGGAGCGTGCAAGTGCAGTATTGCTCTCCCTCTGCTCTGTTGGTCATCCCTTACAACCCCCAATACCTCATCAACCTCCTGCAGCAACATTCCAACATCATTTTCTTTTTCCCAACCTCCTCCAGTCTCCTCCAACAAATCTCCACACTTCTTCTGATGTTGCCCAACCGCCCCCAGCTTGTCACACTTCCTCCTCTACCACTCTCTGCTACTCTGGTCCCCTCTGCCAATCTCTGCGACACTTCTTACTTCTCCTGGCCAACTCTGTCCAAATGCTGTGCTTCATCTGCCCCAACAATACTCAAAATAGGCTGTGTGGTCTGGCTATGTATAGTGCCTTGGCCCCTCCTTAGCCTACTAGGCGAGAAAGAAGCTATAAAAAGGGAACAAACATCCTGAATCCCATTGATCCAGCTTGATTTGTTCACCCTGTTTGCACGCTGCAGTCCCTGGCACTAAGTTCAATGGCTAAGTGGGTCTGTATGAAAATCCCTCAGGGAGGCTGCAACTTCTCTTTGGGACATTGGGACGCCAGCAGCAGCTTTGTTTGATCTTTGTGACAGCATTCAGGAGATCTGTCGCTTCACCCGTTTCTTTGATTGAAATTTCACATATATAAATACACACAAAATGGACATTCTGGATTTATATGTGGCCTTTAAAACGCCAGAGTATTCAAGTTGCAGCAATGCTAGGGAAACACATAGAATCAGATTTCACAAAGACCATGGCCGTTGAGTGCCCCAATCCCTGCTCCTCTCATTCTCCCCTTGTGCCATAATCTATCACAGCAGTTTGCCTCCGTCTCAAGCCTTGACTGAGATACCAGATATTTGCCAGTGTTTCTTTGTTTCTTTTAGGAGACGCACCATCCAGACAAGAAACCATGAAAAAACACCAAAGTCGCAATCCAGATCAGCGACCTACATTTGTGAAGGGAAAAATTAAGCCTTGTCACTACCATCCCGCCTCATCTGACAGCTACACAGAGAACAAGACCCTCAAAGAGAAGCTGTGACAACCCTGCGATGTGTGTCGCCAACATCAATGATCCACTAAAAGAAAAGAGAAAGCTGCATGGAGAAGCTGCACCATACAGGGCCCACAAAACAACTCTGGGGCCATCAAGGGATTCCAGCAAGCCTGTGCAATGACCCACAAGCTCCCAAGACCAAAACAAAGTAGCAAGAGGAAGCAGGAAGTGCAATTGTTACCTGGGCAAGGTCAGAGTAGGAGGAGGTTTGTGACCAAAAGACCATCAGCCAGGAGAGGAAAAAGCAGTCGTGTTTTCAGGAGCAGGTGAGGGAAGTGGGTTAAAAAAGTAAATAAATAAATAAAAACCAAGAGTATAAAGAACAGCAAAAGATGGCAAAGCGAGAGTGAAAGCGATAGACGGGGTACTGAATCCTGAAGGGTGTCTGTAAAACAACATCCACAAATCCCCATAGAACACTAACCAATAGTGCAAGCCAGAGAAGGCGCGCCTCTGTCTTTAGCAGATCATCTTTAGAAAAAGATAGAAATTAGACCATAGGGCTCAACCATCTGTATATACAAACCTGGGTTACGGAGTACCTGGGTTAGGGTGGAGGTGCTAATAAAGATGGGAGGCGCTGCAAACAAACCAATAAAAACCCTTGAACTGTCTCAGAGTTGGAGTGATTCTTGTGCCATCTATTACAATTGGTATATGTCGGTTGTGTCGCTAGGGTCTCAGGAGGATACATTAGGGTTTTGGTAATATGCTTGGATTGGTCAGGAAACAAGATACAATCATGAAATGGGTAGTTTCTTGTAACAATTGTGATGAATCCAATGGAGTCATCACAGATTCCCTGGTGGGGACCTTCTCCCACGTGGCCAGGGGACGGCAGCCACTACATGACCCTGAAGGCAGCTTTATGAGGGAGAATCACATGGGAGGAAATTACTATTGGGGAGATGCCATGACTTCACTGGACGAGACGCAGCATCTCCACCTTTCCCATGAGGAAGACACTAAAAATCCCAAGACCATTTTCCGTGAGGAAGACCCTCTAATACCCAAGACCCTAATGGCATATTGCCAGCTGCTTCATACCCTTGTAGAGGAACAAAAAAACATCTTATTTAAATTTGGATGGTCAAATACACACCAGTGTCAAACACGCAGAGCTCCAACACAACACCTTTTGCTTCTGAGACACCTTTATGTAAAGACATTAAAAAGGAGCATTTAAACACCATGTGTCCAATGACATCTATGGACTTCAACTCCCAGAATCACTGAAGTACTGAGACAAGAAAGATGAAGGAGTTTGAACAAAGATGAAGGAGTTTGAACAAGGTGACAAGCACTTGAAGTACAAACTGCAGTCAAATTGTTCTCTACACAAATTTCTTGTGTGCGGGACATTTAAACATAGCAAGCGCATTAATCAAAGAGGCAGTGCAGGAGAAGACGTTGACTCCTTTGTGAAGGCTCACAAATGTGAAGATCATGTACCAATGTGGTGGAGCAAAGAAGGCCGCCAGGTCAGAAGGGGAACTGCTGCGCAAGAAACAGATGTGTCGTGGAGACGCTGGGAGCCTCAGAGGTCTTGGGTGCTCAGAAGCTTGCATAGGCTGCATTCTCCATTCCGAGACCTGAAGGGAAGCAGGCGTGTGACCGCGGACCCCTGAAGGAAGCCAAAGGATGTCAGCACACTCCAGTGTGCAAAGCGGGTGAAAGCCTCACACCGCAGAAGTACGAACCGGGCCAGAGACACTGGAGAGAACTGGTGAGTCTACCCGAAGCCAATGGGGACCCCGGGCCATACAAGTGACCGCGCCAATGACCATTTACATATGATAACTTTGTTAAAGCTACAAGAAAACTAATTGAATACAGAAAAGGCAAAGAACAACCCCCCCAATGAGCTATGGACATGTGAAATGCAAATGTGGGGCAAAACAAACCTTACCACAAGCATATTTACCAAGAAAAGAGCAATACATACAATAGTGGTGATACAGAGAAACTGTGAAACATTTGAAAGTCCTGACCAGAAAAGACCAGGCAATTGAAAACCATGAGAATTCCTGGCAATGCAAGCCTGGCAATGCAAGCCTGGGCAATTAAAGTGCATGAGAAGTCCTAGCAAGTCAAAAACCCCAGGTAATTGAAATTTTAAGTCGTCCTGGCAGAGGACTATACCAGGCAAGTAAAACCTACAAGTGAAGTCCTGGCAGGAGAGTACATCAGGCATTCGAAACTGCATGAAGAGTCCTGTCAGCGGAGTATACTAGGCAAATTGCGAAGCTTCCAGAAGTATTAAAGAAAGGGAGTGTTTTCTAAACCAAGGAAAACATTGTGTTGAAGAAAAACTTACAGAACGTGTTGCCTAAACAGGAACCTTGTGAATCAAGGAGAGACACCAAGAAACTGTAAGCAAGAGAGACACTTGCCATCCTACTTAAGAATCCAGAGGAAAGGGTCCACCCACTGGATCCAAAGACTTCCACCGTGGAGAACAATTTTGTTGGAGCCATTCTTATTTTAGTTGTGAACACCTTTTGCCAATAAGACATTTCCTTGAACATGTATTTGTATTGCTTTGTTTTATAGTGCGAGTACCACGCTTTGGACACAAGGACGGCTTTTCAGTTATTGACATCCTGACACAGACGGATCCTTAGTTTTGGTTTTCTGAAGGGACGTTCCTCTTTACCATAGGCTCAGAGAGGTATTTTCCAACCCATTTTAATTAATAAATGTCTTTGTATGAAAACATGACAACCGTGGTGTAAAGACTGGAGGGGCATATATGTAATTCTGCCTCCTATACTGTTAGGGCAGAAGCACAGAGCACCCCAGCCAAGGTTCTCTATGTGGTAGCAATGGACAAGCAACCAAAGGTGAGACTCAAGAGAGGTCCCCTTGTGACTGTCTTTTTTTAATATAATGGTTTTGTAGATGAAGGCTGGTTCTTAAGTACAGTGACCCCCGAACCCCCACAAAGGAATGTCCACACACTATGTTATGTGATAACAGTTCTTTCATGTAAAATAGGGTTCAAGGAAATATACACATCAATTCTCTTTTTTATTTAGTGTATTTAGGGTGCATTTAGCATCCTTTCACACTACCTGTATACAAAACAGATAAACACATAAAATACCATATTACAATACACATGTATATAAAACGATTATTTCAATTTAAAATGAAAAACCTAATTTCACACAACTACAATTTGCTTATTAAAATCAAATCGTTCAGATCCCTTAAAAATTGGGAACAGCAAATGTATCTTTGACCAAACATGGAATGCCGCTGCAGTGGTCACATAGAACTCTGCAGAAAATAGCTCACTCCAAAACTGATCAGAGTCGTAGTTAACAAATTTAGCATATCCCCTTTCATAAAGTTCCAAGTGAGGAGGACAGTTGGTCATAACATGACGTGCTTTTTCAATTTCAATCCCACAGATGTGACATTTGCGCTCCTCTCTCAGAATTCTCCTCCAATCTTCTGTATTTGAGAAGATCGGTAGCAAATCATCTGAGCTGTAGGATAAAACGTAGCAGGGCTGGGAGTCGACACGCAACCAGGTATCTCCTTGGGGAATCCTCAAATAAACCCTGGTGTGTGTATAGTCTACATATTTGTGCATTTCCGACAACCTACCCATAAACGAAATACGGTCCAACAATCTCGACTTATGACCGAAGTTTGCCATAAATAAGGGGACAACCTTTGCCCCATGACAGAAAATATTAACATCCTGACAGTGACTTTCCACCAGGGATTAGAACTCTCTAAAACATGTACTACTAGTCAGACAATCACTACGTGCCCGAGTGCCATATAGGAGAGAGTCAGTTGCTTTCCAATTGTATCTTGGGTCCACCCACAATTTACAAGCGGCCATTTTCCATAGAGACATACATGATTGAAACCCTAGCTCAAGTTTCAGGGCCTCCACAGGCACTGCACTAAGGATTTTTGCCTCTAATTTCGGTAACCAATGAACTGCTTTATGAGGAAATACTTCCAAGGCATACAAGATACTCGGTATAACAGACACCCTGTACGCAATACACATCGCCTCAATTGATTTACCTCCATTTTGAGAGATTACCTTTCTTAAGATCAGCCATTTGCACCAAGACCTGGTCATAACTCTTTCTTCTAAAAAGACAAAAGAGGTTGCCTGTATAAGCGTGCTGAGATACTTGCAGACTGGGACTTGTTCAAGACGTTCCTGGTTCAACATCCAGGTGAAGGAACCATTCCTGGAGGCCTTCTTAATACAAGTTATAATTTTAGTCTTTTTGATATTTATTGTCAGGCCGTTTATTTTGGAATAATTTTGCAAAGCGGTCAAAGACTGCTGCAATCCAATTGCCGTCCTGTCCATAATTACTGTATAATCGGCGTACATTAAACATTTAAATTTGCCATATAGAGGAGGAAAGTTGATTGCAGCTTTTAAAGCCAGGCCTAAATCAGACAAAGATTATAAAGCAGGGGTGCTAAGTAGCAGCCCTGCTCAACGCTGTGGGAAAGTGTCCTGATAGTGCTCCTGCCTGGGACAGTCTAACTCTCACATTTGTATCCCTGTCTAAAAGTTTTATAAAGTACAATGATAGTCTAAGGCGATCTATGCTGTCAAAGGCTGCGCTGTAATCTTTGAAACATATATACAGTGGAGCCCCCGAACCGCAGCAAGCATCCGAAACAAGGGTCTGGAGGATCCAAAAGGAGTGAGAGGTATTGAACACTTTTTTTAAAGCCAGAATGATGCTTGCGCAAAAGAGTTTGTCTCGACCCAAGAGGTCAACAGTTGCAATAATAAATTAACAAAGAATTTAGAGCTGCAATCCAGCATAGCTAGAAGACGATAACAGCCCAGATACTGCAACACCGCAATCTGGGATAGCACCCTCAACACAGATATGCTGGAAATACTGCTTCAATAGGGCCGCCCAGAAGGGTTGCTCGAGTTTAAAGATGGCATTACATAGGCCATCAGGGGCCCACTACTCTGGAGGGTTAGATTTCATAATCAATGTCTCGAGATCCAACAACGTCGCATGTAAGCCAACCAAAGAGTTGGTCACTCATCTGTTAATCTGAGGAACGGTGGGGCCTTAGAAGACCAAAATCGGTCCTAAATAAATCTCTCCCACTCGACTATAGATACCGATGTCACTTCTCTGACCTGAAGGCCAGTACGATAATTTCTAAGCATATACCAAAGCTATTCTCTCATGTGTATTAATAATATACATCAATAAATAACACACTTTGTACTAGGCAACACTATCCTAATAATGGTAAATAAATACACATCTATGTGGTACCACAATATACTTTAGATTCAATTCAGAATGTGCCAACTGCTAGCAGTTATTTACAAAGCATTGGAATTGTGAGCATTTGATAATGGCAAAACTGGACAAAGGCAAGTTAGATTAGGAACATTGGCAGAGTGCTTTCTTTATAGCATGTAGACAATACTGTGTGAGGATCCCACCAGCTGGGCAAACTGTAAGGGAAATGTTAGGGTGTACTTTATCTTGTCCATTACAGCCCAGTCCATATATGGTCAATAATGTTCTGCTTCTTTTTCTACAGAACTCACTACCCCAAAGTACCTGGGAAGCCACAGGAGAAAAGGGTCCACGATGAAGCTGGGGCTCCTGGATGATTGCCGACGATGGCAGATGCTCTTCCTCGTCACAGTAGCTTGGGTGCCTTGGTAGGCAAAGTGATGTAGTTTCTTGGCCTTACTCGACGAGAACCCTTGAGGATGGACCCCCTTTAGAAGGAGTCACTGGGATGTCAATGGGGATAAGAAAGAAGGAACCAAGCAGTGTCCGAAAGGTTGCACTTTTGGTCTTCATGGTGGTCTCTTTTGGCGGGGCATTACTCCGGCTGTGGATGTCCCACAAAAGGTAAAACCTGCTGTGCACTTCGACAAGGCTTGGCTGAGGAAGATATGATCCTGGGTGGCCTTGGATGCCTTGGTGGTGACAGATGCAGTGGAAGAAGACTGTGTTGGGTTTCTGTTTTTTTGTGGTTTACAGCCTCTCGATTCTTCGCAAGGACCTCTGGATGGCTGCTCGTGATGTAGACACGACCGCTGGACTAGACTGCGGACCCTCACCAAGTCTGGACACTCTGGATGTCTTCCTCAGATTGTGGTGGCAAGAAACCTACCCTCCACTGAAGGCAGCGACTCTGGACCTTCTCTGGCATGGACAAGTGGACATTTGTCATGGCAAGGATGGCCCTTGAAGTATTCTTCAGAGATTTGGAACTTTCACAGCTCCGGGTGTCAAGCAGCACTATGCCAGGGTACCCCCTCTTCTGGGCAATACTCAGCAACCTGGCTTCTAGCAGTCACAAACACTCTTCCAGACCCTGTGCAACAAAGACTAACTTCTTGGCTAAAAGAGGTTCAGGCACTCCCCTTCTGGAACCACAAAGATCCCTTCTCCGGATAGCAGGAACACAGGACTGGCTTCCAGGACACTTTAGATGAAGAGCAGCAGTTGCACAATGTTCCGTAGTAGCTCAGAAAGAGGTTGCCTATCCAGGTCCTCTCTGCTTCAGTCCTTGGGTCAGCACAGTAGTTTTTGGATTTTGTGAAGAAATGCAGCCACAGACTTATTACTACAACTGGACTCCAGGATGCAAACTTAAGATGACCTCGGCTTCGGCTTCAGGTTTCTTGTTACAGCTTCTGACAAAGAGGTGGGTGTGAGGACCCCGGCTATACTAAACACGCCCCCCATTCACTCAGGCGCAAGTGTATTCATGCAGGCACCACCCAATCAGGCTCAAAAGGCATTCAAGGCTATTCAACAGAAACCAGACACCCACAACACAGAATGTAGATTGGGGGCTACTCCCCAGCCTTTCAGTGCACCACACTGCATTCATTCCAATTAGGGCTGGCTCGGGCATTGTGTTAAACCAAAACCAGACACTCACAACACAGAATGCATGTTGACTACTCAATCCATTCAAAGGGTGTACCTACAAAAAGGAGCCCCTGTGAAGGCATCAGCCAGTCTGGAAGGAGGCCGCCCCAGAGCCATATATAGACCATATACAGACCTTCCACCCAACAACCAATCAGGGGAAGGGAACCGAGCCAGGGCTTCTCATGACTTTGAGAAACAAGGGGGTAAGGCAAAAGAAACCAAGAGGCCACTAGTGGCCATCTTGCCTTTGTGCAGGAATACATTGATTGGTATGGCAGGGCCTGGGTATCTCAAAAATGGAGGATACCTAGAGCCCCTGTCACATCAGCATGTAGCTGCCACCAGCCCTTTCCCTGCTCGGTGCGCAACACACATGCCCAAAAAGATACACTAGGAGTACAGGGTTGTACCCCTATTCATGGGTGCCCCAAGGGGTATCCCATGGGTACGTAGTGTTCACCAAAAAGAAAATGAAGAGCTTCACTGCCAGGGTCCAAACTGATCTCCTGTGCAGAAAAAAAGTAGAAAACATAGAATAAGGAGAGATCGGAAAAGGACAAGGAGGTGCTGTCCCTCCAATGCATTACAAGCATCACGCTGGTGTCTGGCTCTCAGTTCTGACCCCTCACACAATCCAGTGCTAAGATAACAGTCAGCAGTGTGAGGTCATTGGGGATCTTGATATATCTTCTTTAGCGCCACCATCTTGGAGATTATGGTGGGTGTCCGGCTCATAAGACTACCGCGCTGCCAACACTGAAAGCTAAGCAAGGGACCATGTCACACTAGTCATACTCAATGAAACCTCTGTTGAACATATTAATCATAGCCTCCTAGCCTAAACTACAAGATCACCATTTGCTTCTTTGCTGGACACATTTAAAACAGAAATGTAGGCTACACTCAAAAGCCTTCTGAGCAGCAAGAATGACCATACATTTTTTAGCATAGCATGTCATCTCTTTGCCAAGAACAAGTGATCCGTCCTTATTGAGATTATAACGTTCTCACCATAGTGGAGGGCCTAAATGTCCCCTGTAGGACACTGTGCTCTGAAGGCCCTGTGAGGAATTAGACTATCCGCGCGGGGAGTGTGCGCTCGCCTGGGCTTTTTTGAATTTTGGAAATGAAAATAATGACAGAATATCAACCTCTGAAACTGTGTGGGGCCATTCCGCACACAGTTTCCCTGCTCACTGCACAACAAATGCATAGTCGAGTATACAGGCGCTGTCCACCCCTGACATTTTCACCTGGAATGTCACAGCCAAAAAGCATCTCAGGAGGAGGAAGGTGGCCCCTTCTTCCGCCCATGGCCAGCCTAATTAAAATATCAAAGGTTCCATTGATCTGCCCCTCTATGGCCTAAATCTGCTGGTGGCAGCGCATACTGATAAGAGTTAATTGAAACAGGCCTGCAACAGCCTTGTTCACAGAACGGACAAAAGGGAGGCAGGACTAACACCTTTTGAATATGCAATGTGTCAACTTGAAGCTAGCTCCCACCCCTCTGTATGAAAGGCAGTGAATGGCATGTCTGGATCCACTATTTATCATAGGAAACCGCTGCAGAGAGGACCCCTTTCAGAGGAAAGACATATCGATTTAAGGGAGTCTGCTGTTGTCACACTTCAAGGGAGACCTGCGCTTTGATTAAGAGTCACAGAGGGCTCAGTTAACCAGAGAGATACTTTGATCTACAACCGACAGGAGGATGGGACTTAGGACATTTTGTCACCCCTTATCTTTCCTGTTGCAAAGCACGCATAATAGAAGATTGTTGGTGGGGACCAAGGATTGGTTCCTTAAGGTACACAGCCTGCACCAATCATTCGGGCCCATTATGCTTTAAAAGAGGGCTGAACACCTCACTTGCAGATCATCCGATGACTTTGAAAGGAGTAAAAAGGACTCATTTGGTCCCTGGTTGAATGTAAACTCTGCCTTACATCTTCCGCCAGTGAAGGAAGGCCAGGATTTCCAAGAAGGAAGCAAGATCCCTCCCCTAAACATCTCCCAGGCAACAGAGGGAGATACCGGACTTGGAGGACCAGTCCAGCAGCTCCAGAACCGGTACCCAGCCAGCACACAGCGTGGCCTGCTAGGTTCTGTCAGCAAGCTTCCTAGGTGGGAAGTGCCAGAGAGTCACTGAACAAAGGGCAAGGCTGTTGCCTGCAAACACTCTCCTCATCTTTGAGCCATCCGCCTTAAAGGACGACACAAGCCCTGCAAAGAAGCTAGGAGTTCCACGGAAAGCATCAATCAGCATCCATCTTTTAAGGACATTTTTGAGGCAGTCGAGCCCCTTGAGCTTCAACCGGCCTCACCGCTGACTGTTGTCAAGCCATCAGAGTCCCCCTCGACCAGCGTTCCAGATCCACCGACCAGCACAGATACAATGATTCTTGACCCCAAGCCACCGTGTAGGCCAGCCTGCAGCCATCTGTCCAACCTCACTTGCCAAGCTGCCTGCCCCCTGAGACCCACAGCCGTCTCGACCTCTGTCGCCGGAGATGCAAAGCGTCCTGGAACCAACTTGACGCTCTTGAACATAACATCAAGATCATCTCAACCACCTGGTACATTGTGGTTCTGCCCCCTTGGTCCTTCTCCGAAGGCCCCTAGTGACATTTAGGACCCCTTGCTCCCTTGGTGCTGGAACCAAATAACCACAAGTTAAGACCGATTGCTTTACCGACTACCCTCCTGTCAGTATCCAGAGTGTATCCCTTTCCTTTGTGAAACTGTCTGTCCTCTGTGTTATTTTACAGGATGGGCTGTATTTTGTAGTGTGCTAGAACTGTCTGTTGTAATAATAATATTAATAAAGTAGATATTTACATACAACCTTGTATTTTTGCTGTGTTGCAACTACCCAATGATCCACGACCTTGGAGATAAGCCTATGGTTCCGTCCACGTTACCAAAATTGGACAAGGAGGTTAATAATTGACTTGTGTTTCCAATCTGCTTGGATCCCATCTGGTGTACTAGAGGTGCGGGTCTGATTAATGGTTTAGAAACCAATGTTCATCCCTGGACCACTGGTGCCCCAGAAGTTGATTCGTCAAAGGCCCAAACTGTAGTAATGAGCTGATTCTGTCCCCTCTTCAAAACACCCTGCAGGTGCTGACTGCACATGTTCCCTTTGATGCCCATCAAGTGCCACAGAGGACTGTGACATAGCTTGTCTCCCTCCCTTGCAATCGCCACAAATCCAAACCCTTTTCTTAATTGCAACTCACTATTTCTCATACACCCTTCATATTATATGCTCAGAGAGGTCATAATAATGGCAGAAGTGCGGTAAACAAGACCATTTTAGATTACATACTGACTTTTGATACATTTAATTTATTTATAAAAATCACAGGAAAGCAATTCATTTTTGGCGCAAAAACGGTCAAAGAATTTACCATTGACAACAGAGTGGAGGACATGGGTCCTTTACAATAGAGTGAGAGAAAGTGACTTGAAGACCAGATGTTGCAGGCAAAGGTGAAGGTGGAAACCAACCAGGGTCAGAATGACAGATGGTGGAGAAAGTACTAAATTAAGAATGGAGAGGTGACAGAAAAGTGCTCTACGGTTGTCCATGAAGGGTAGGGATAGAGGAAACCAGGGTGATACAGTAGCGTACAGTGCTCGGAAACAGGTTCTTCAGATAGGAGAGCTTTCATTTAAATAGTGGTAGAGTTGGAGTAGTACATCAAGGGAGAGGAAGAGCATTCCAGAGTAGGGGAGTGAGGAGAGGGAGAGAGAAAGAGCGGAAACAAGAGGGAGCACAGGGGGCTTAATTGGTGCCAAGGAGGTGAGCGGAGGGTTAACTTAAAGAGCGAGGAGGAAAGTAGGGAGTGAGAGGAACAGATAGCGTGAGGTTGGCATCATGGAAGGAGACCTAGACAATAGATTCAACATGTAACAAAAAGCTTTATTAAAGACTATGTCAGGTTGGTGTGAGTCCTAACTTGCCCTATGCTACGGCGGGATTTCACTACCTTAAGAAGGTCTGCGTCAATAAATTCAACTGAAAAGTCTTGCTGTGTCCAAAACCTATGCTTGCCCTCACAACTAAGACAGAACGATGTATAGGTATGTCAACCATAAACTAAAATGTGTTCCAAAAGTAAAGTGCTGAGCTATTTCCAGGTCAGGCTTACTCGAGTCTCTTTTCCCCAAACATCAACCTGTTTATCACAATGTTCAATTTACCTTCTTCTGAATTAACAAAGTTCCACACCTTTGTAAATGTCGGGATGCCCATCCCCGAGTTCAGTATAGTTACATGGAAGCATGTCTCGGGGTTTCCTTTTCCAAGATCAGTGTCAAAAGGTGTCACAAAAATAACTATCTTGAATCTGTCTCTTTAAACTGTGTTTCTGTAGTGCTTTACAGCTCCGGATTACCTTCCCCAAGTTGTATACGTACCAGGGGTAGTTTTCCTTTTTACACAACAGCAACCATCCATGTTAGCATATACGGGTCCTCTGGTCTTGGCGTACTTGTTTGACCAAATGGTCCACCCATTACAAGTCATGCAACCAAGAACTTTTCATTCATTTTCAACAGTTCTTTAGTCAACAAGTAGCAGTTCTTTGGTCTGGGCGCAGTTGTTGGATCACAAGATCCAACCATTACAGGTCATGTAACCAGGAACTTCAAGCTCTACAAGTAGCTCAATATTGTAGCTGAACCGATGGTGTCTTAAATGCAATTCCACAACTTTACTAAAGAAGTGGTTTCTCAAATGCAGCTCCATAACAAGCACTTGTTCAGTCTTTACTTCAACTCTGCAATCAAGAGTCTTTCATTCAACTTGAGAGTTTCCTGCCAAGTTGGTTATTTGCATTCACTTTGAGGTTCAATGTTAGGAGGTGCGCTGTTTCACGTAAATCCCTATTCCAAATGAATAGTTTTTTTTTTGTTTTTTTTTAATACTTGATTTAACTGTGTTTTACCAGTTTTTACAATTGGAGTTGTCATTGCGTAATTGCTTATTGTTTTTGTTTGTAGTATTTTCCTTCCTTTCACTTTGGTATTTAATGTGTGCAATTTCCTTCAATTTAGTATTTTAATAAAAGGTAACTTGGCATGTTTCATTCAATAGGTTCAACTTTGCTTGTTTCATTCAATTCGCTATTCAGTAAATTCAACATTGCTTACTTCCATGGACTGCTACTCCATTCACAGTCCCTTGGAGCGCCAGGTAGCTCCGGTGATTCAGACACTCACGTGGACTCGGCAGCTCCCCTTGGCTGCTTCTCCCCAAACGGGAAAGCCTTTCACCGGGTGCTTCATTCAGCACTCGTCAGCATCTGCTCCACGGAAGCGCCTGCTGCCCGCCTTCTCTTCCGAGGGTTCTCCATCCTGCAGAGCCCCACCAACAGGACTCCCGGGATGCTGGTAGGCATTTCGGCATCTCGGTTTCTCACACTCCCACACAGCTCCTTCCTTTGCTGCTTCCTCTTTTGCATCTCTCTCTGCTGTTGCTTTCTCCGCTGCTGCTTGCCCCAAATGCATCTGCAGTCCACTGCTTATAGACATGTGGTCCTTCAATGGGCTGCAGGTGTATTCCATTAATTAAGGTTGCATGACTCCAATTAAAAGGACATGCCTTACCTTCATGATTCTTCTTTGTCCCAGTACCAAAGTGTTGAGAGTAAGTGGTGTCTATTATTCTCAGTTGTTTCTTCCTCGTCTCAATACGGTTAGGTACCCCACAAGGGGAATAAAGGGAAACTGCTCTATAATGACCCATAAAGGTTGGGAGGGTTAGGCTGGTTGTCACAAGGATAAGGGGGATACCGAGGTACCTTACTTCCAATCCCCAAGGACCCTCCACCCAGGTGATCCCATCTTGCTGGTCCACCCCTACGGTCAGGATCCAATAGCGATGGTCTTTCCATGGCCACTTGCGTAGAGGTTCCAAGGGCAGCAGGAGTGAGAATACCCTCCGGTTTCTCACAATAGATCGGGTGGGCGAGTCCATGGATTAGCTTTGAAGATGAGAAAACATTTGTTTCATAGATAGCCAGCCAATCTGGCGACGGGCAGACGAGGTAGAGGTAAAGCAAGACATGTTCAAAAGTGTGTGGACCGTGAAGTTGAGGACTTTGTCCAGAGGTGAAAAAGCATAGTTGGGGAGGCCATAGTGGAGACTTGCATAGTAGTCAGAACAAGAAAGGATTAAGGAAGAAATTAGCTGTTTAGCAGTAATGAAAGGAAGATGATGACATTTTTCTGATATTGAGGAGGTTGAGTCAGTGGCAGAATTGGAGATGAACAGTGAAAGGTTGTATGATGGCTCGAAGATGACATCAAGGTACGAGCGGAAGCAGAGTAAGGAAGGTAGTCAGGAGAGAAGAGAAGAACAAGAGATAGAGAAGAGATAGCCTGTTTGGCTGGGAAGTAGAGAACTTCAGTCTTCGTGGAGTTGAGCAGGAGTGTGTGATACGCCATCCAATTTTAGATGGCAGAGAGACAGTTTGACATTTTCGACAACAGCTCGTTGGATAAGGAGTGAAAGGAAAAGACGATCCGAGTTTCATCAGTGAAGAGTTGATAAGAGAAGCCGTAAGAGGACATCAGGGCTCCAAGAGCTGTAGTATAGAGAGTGAAGAGAAGTGGATCAATGACAGACCCTTGGGGTACTCCAACAGTAAGGGGGGGCGAGTGTAGAGGTAAGGCTGTTCCAGGACACCTGAAAGAGTCTGGAGGCCAGATATGAAGTAAACCAAGTAGGGGCCTTATTTCTGATGCCAAGGAGGGATAATGTAGCAACAAGGTCAGAATGGTTGGCAGTATTGAAGGCAGCAGAAAGATTGAGAAGAATAAGAATAGATGAAAGGTTTGCATGCTGAGAAGAAAAGATGAAGTTGCTGATATTGAGGAGAGCTGTCTCGGTAAAATGCAGAGATTGGCAGCCAGATTGAAGAGGGTTGCGAGTATGAAGGTGCTCAGTGAGTCGATTGAATACTACTCAGTATAGGATTTTGTAATAGTGTGATAGAAGAAATACAGGATGAAAGTTGACAAAACAGCTAGGACCTAGACCAGGTTTCTTAAGAAGGCTTGACAGTAGCTGTTTTATAGGCGGAGGAAAAAGTGCATTGTCAAGAGAGGAGTTGAAGAGGGGTAGTCATATGTGGAGAAACACAGGGAGCTTCACAATGTCCAGACAGTGGATGAGTAGGGACACAGGAATGGTCAGCCTTGAGGGGTAGGGCAACAATCATCAGGGTTGGTGGGGGCAAAGGAAGACATAGCAGCAGGAGAAGAGGGTAGGAGTGGTGGAGAAAAGTGAGCATGAGGAGAAGATGGGAAGCAATAGCAAGGGTATTGTGAATCGTAGAAATGTTAGATACACAGTAAAGAGCAACATATTTGTAGCAAGATTACAGTAGATTGAGGTGAGAGAATTGAGTTGAGCGATTTTTGGAGGCACCTAGTTTGGGAGGATTGAGACAAAATCAGAGAGAGTTAGACATCAAATTGGGCAGAGTCAAGAGTAGAGGGATAGTTTTGAAGATCGGTGTGATAAAGTTGGAGATCAGGAGTGCCTTGACCTTTACCAATTGCAAGCTTTTTCCGCATTGTTTTCAGGGTGCAGATGAGAGTTGTGATCTAGGGCAATGTTAAAGTTAGTGAAGGCTTCTTCAGTGGATGGAAAGGGGAGTTCAGTGTAGGAGGAGAGAGAGAGAGAGAGAGAGAGAGAGAGAGAGAGAGAGAGAGAGAGAGAGAGAGAGAGAAGAGAGGAAAACCTGCACTTAGTAATAATTACAGTAAATGTTGAGAGCGAGGAAGAAGCAGGATTGGAGATTGAGGCGAAGCAGATAGAGTGATCAGAGGGAGGAGGCACATCAGAGATATTAGAGGCAGAGAGTTGAGCGGAGAATATGATCAAGGGAGTTTCCATTTGAATGGGTGGGCAGAGAGGGGACAGAAGGGAGTGGGTGGTTAAGTATAAGAGTGTTAAAGTCAGTGGATAGAGCGAGAGAGAATATATATATGCCACAGGGGGCCGTGATTCTGGAGATAGTAGATTTGAATGAGGGTGAATTAGCATTAGATAGCGGAGTAGGAGAGACAGAAGGTTTGGAGGAGGAAAACAATCCTACACCACCACCCCTGCCAGTGAGGCACAACCCAGCAACACAAACGCTCATAGTTGAAGATGCAAAGAGGCTGTTCAACAGCTGGTTTTCGCCCTTCACTGTATCACCCTTAACTGGGATGCCCCTAGGGAGTTCTGAAGGAATTACACAGGCTCTTGTCACCTGATCGCCTACTCCATCAGTGGCCGATCTCTCCGATATGGACCCTGGCGTTTCTGGGATGAAGTGATTTCTTCCCGATTGGCGTTTCCACAGTAGCCTCTTGTGGCCTGCAGTTGCAAGCATAGGTGATCCAAGGTGGCTGTGGGAAGTCACCAATCCAAGACGGATTTACCCAGGCCTCGAGATAAGGTTCGCACCAGGCCTTTTTACGCATGAAGTACTTGTAAATACAACAGCTTTATTATTTTCCTGTGCACATTTACACACATGTTTAGAGCAGAGGGCAGTGCAAAGGTCAGGTTACTTGACAGAAACCAGAATGCTTCTTTTGATTTTTATCTACATGTATGTAATTGCAAGCCATGAAGAAAGGTGTTTGGAACAGAATGCATTTCTTTGAAGCCTTTCAAAAAAAGAAACTGCACACTGTGATAAAAGGAATGGTTTCTTTCCCTTCCACTTCCGTTGTGTGTGTAGATGCTCATCAAGCAAACAGAAGCACTGTGCATTTATTTTCGTAGCATTTTAGAATTGCATAATAAGATGGAAAACTAAGTTGCAATTGAGAATTAATCTTTTGCAACAAATTATGCTTCTTTTCCAGTGAAAGCAAACCAGTATTGTGCAATTGTATTCTTCAGAGTTCCTGTGCTGCGTGCATAATCATGCAGAGACAGATCATTTTTACACTTATAATTTAATTTACAGTCAAATTATAAAAACATTGTGTAAAATAATGAGCATGCACCGTCTAGTTTACATCAATTGAACCTTGCAGTCAATGGGGTAAATTACTATAAATGGTCAATGGCAGCAGAGTCTTTGCTCAAGGGTGAGCAATTGTCATTACACCAATTACAGGTCTTATAGTCTCAAATCTTCAAGACTACAATCAAAAACAGAGAAATGAAAGTTACATTTGTAATTGAAATAGAAACTCAGCAAAACCTGTCCCTCTGATAATCCAGATAGGTATTTAACTTTATGCAGTGCTTCATATATGGTTAGTCCAACATCTAGGCACTGCGATTATTATACCTCAGTCGATACTCAGTTTACCGACCTCTGATGGATGTTAGCCAATAAAATAGCTCAACCAGTTCAGCCTTTGTTGCCACAATCTGTGCATGATCTGTGGGTTGCAGGTTAGAATCCCGGCAAGGCCATCTCAGCCTTTCATCCTTTCGAGGTCGATAAAGAAGTACTGACTCGGTTTGGTGATAATTGTGATAAATATGTTCTATGTACAGTGCTTTGCCAAAAGCGCTATATAAATGACCATTTGACTATGAGATTAGGTATAGAATTAAGCATGGAGTTATTGTCTCTCTAAACGGTAGTATCATAACATTGGCATACCATTAGGTAGTAATAGTTTAATGAAAGTCCTCATTTCCTGGAGCTATCAAAAGACAATTCTGCTATCGAATCTCAATGCACGCAATACAATTCATGTTGTCTTTTCTATGTAATTGGGTAGGTTTTTGCTTTTTCAACATTTAAATATATACAAGAGAGATAAAATGGCCAGACCTTAGAGAAATAATGAAAGGTGTATTTCGTCACAATACAGAAAGCTGCCCCATGGTAATGATTTTCATACAGTTTTTGCACATGTCGGCTGGATGTCGCATACATTTTACTCTCTTGCAAAGGAGAAAAGTAATATTGACTCTCTTCAAATCAAATTTACTCTCACAGTGTGAAAATAGGGAGTAAAATACTCCCACCTCAATCTTATCTGGAGCACTGGATTTACCGAGAAGCCTGACCTGTTGGCCGATGATGCTCCAAAAATGTGAAAGGAATAGGTTACAAAACGCAGAGGATTTCTGCCAGCCCTAATAACTAATTTCTTTTCAAAGGCGGGGCATTCCGCATTAATCCACATAGGTCATGCAGCCCAATCACCCTCTTATGGCCCTCCCCAGTCTTCTACAAGACTCCTTAACAATGTTTCTATGACACACCCTCGGACTTCTCGGAATAGGCTCTCAGCACCCAAATTCTTGTGGTGCCTCCTGCAGCATTTCTCTTGTTCATGGCACCACACAAACTCATCATTCAGCAAAGCTAAGCATTTGGAAGCTCTTGCTATTCTCAGTCAAAATGGGTTTTCATAGTGAATAGTGGCTTGTATTCTCTGCTCTGCCAGCCATATACTCTTGTATAACTGCTCTCATCTTCCTTGTGTTTAACACTTGTGCACTAACCCGAGGCATAGCGCAAATCCCCTTATGCTAGTGTGAAAAACTACATAGTTGTTCGAAGGGCCAGTGTAAAGTGCTCGAAGATGAGTGGAGTCACACTGATTTCTGTTCTTGGATCACTGATGGTGGACAGATTAAACAAATACACTGGTATGCATGTATAAAGAGGTCTGACCTCTTATCAATTTACAACTATCATATTTTAAAAGAACTGTATTAGTTTTGGAAAAGGAGTTATCCATGTAAGCCAGCAAGGGTGCAGTTTGTTTTTGTTGAAAAATGCTGACAGGCAGCTGCCGATATATTGAATTGGATGAGTTTTCTAAACTAATACATATCCTATATCATTGTTTGAAAATTTCCAACTTCCAACTTGATTTAAAATAAATTCAGTGAAAGCACTGCCATACAAAAGGGGCCAACGGCACTAAACAGACAAAGGATACGTCCTGGCCCAGTATTTTTCTCCCGCGGTTTCGAAGGAATTTATTTTAGTAATTAATGTCAAACTAGAGTTGGCTTCTTCGGACTCCTGAATCTGGAGGAAGCGATGTACATAAGAGATACAATTATATTTCAGTTTAAGTGAGAATGCTAGGATTAGCATCCATACATTTTCGTTTCAGGTATAGCTTTGAAAAATAAGAATCCTAGATCATACAACAGTGCTAGATCGATAGAGAGGAAGAAAGAGAGCAGTGCTAAGAAAGGAACCACAGACCTCACATTCAGCCCACCTAGACACCCAGGCGCCTGGAGGAGGGCTTCTGAACAGAAGCCTGCCAAAAGACGGTGAACAAAGAAGACAAACCTGGTTTGCTGCGCAAAGTAAAACACAAGAAGGACTTTAACAAAAAGAAATGGCGAATAAACCCGACCAGAGCCAAAAGAAAAAGTATTTGGTCAAGCGGGTTTAAGTTCGAGGCTAATATAATAGCCTAAAACAATACCACGTTTATATAGTATAATCGCGGTAGAAAAGTTAGGGTAGATACCACTGCCACCAGCCAAGTCTAAATGTTAAAAGAGCGAAACAATGCTCTAGGAGGTACAGATACAAAAAGGGATACAAAGTATCCCTTTCCAGTACTCCATGGAAGATGGGGTGCACTGGATCTGTGGTAAATTGAAGTAAAGTTAATGGCAGCTTCAACCTTTTCAGGGAGACTGTAGTCATCCCCAGAAATGGAGTCGGGGGGGGCGGGGGGAGTCTAAAAGACAACCCTGCGTCACTGCACTGAAGGTGCTGCGTAACACACAAAAGAAGGGGACTACTGAAGTGGTGTATTTCAGAGTCCACAATCATAAACACAGGTAAAAGACACATGGCAAAACATGGGTAAGAGTGGGGAAAAGCTCACACTCTTACCAAGTGAAAAAATAAACTCCAGAAATCCAGCAAAGCTGCTGGGGGACTCACTAGGTGAGGGAAATTAGCCATAAAAGGAGAATTCTCCCTAACATGCAACACGGATTAATAAGTGATGTGCAGGATGGCTAAGAGGGCTAGAAAGATAAAATCGAAGGATATAATAGACAGATGCATACAAAAGGAAAGATAAAGGAAAGCCAAGCAAGAAGGATACAGACTAGATAGAGGGAAGCACAGAAAAGAATGTGGTAAGGATAGAAAAATAGAAGGAATGGAGTGGCATAAGGGAAGAAAAGAAAGATAGTAATAAAGAAAGAAAATATTGGAGGGACGCTCTAAATAGGGAAGATTTACAAGTGACAAAATAGGAAGAGTGGGCATAGAGGTAGATGGATAGAAATAAGGATAAAGAACAGAAAGATGGAAGTAAGTGTAGATAGTAGGATCAAAGAATACATAGGAAGGACGAATGCATAAATAAAACATCTGGAATAGTATAAGGGAGGGAACGAAAAAAAGATGAGGATGAAACCAAAGTGAGGAAGAAGAGATGGGAAGTATGGTTAGGAGGGTAGAAAAATAGAGCTCTCCCGGCTTTGATTCTCCAGCCTTTTTTCCACATTACATCTTCTTCATTTATTCAACTTCATTTACTCCTTTATCTCAATGCTATCCTTCCTTCAGGACTCTCATCCCATTCCTTTCTCCCTCTCTTGCACTCAAAACATAAATGCTAAATACAAAAGTTAAAGTGAGAACAGGATTATCTCAGCAGGACTCTTGGATTGATGCAAATATTCCTTTACAATGACTCCTGATATTATTTGAAATAAAACATGCTAGCAAAACCATGCATTCAACATAAAATCTAAGCTCAACTTTACCCATTACTTTGGTGTGCCCTGAAAAGGTCTAGTTCAAACACTGTCCTACTTGTCCCGTGAGCTTCTGCAGAAAGAAAATAAGGTTGGACCTTGAATGTAAATGCAGCATTAGTCATCTCCTAAAGAGGTACCTAACATACTTGCATTCCGTGTAGTCCTCGATGTCGTTTTTCTCCATTTTTTCATCACCACATATTCATCTTTAGAAAGACCCATCATAGCTCAGAGCTAAGAGATCTCTGCATCCCCGCTCATATAATCACAGGTTATGATCCAACACAATTTACTATAAAATGCCACACCCACTAACCTAGCTTTGCCATCATATTTTGACGCAATAATGGCTATTGATGCTGGATGACTCAGCAAAAAACAGACTGTTAGCCAAACTGAAAGGCCAGAGTGAGGCCCATTAATCAGCTTACATTATTCAATAGAATGCCACAGGCTGAGTGGGTAAAAGAATATATATATATATATATTTTAATTGTATTAATATAAAGCGTGCAGCAGGCCAAGGGCATTGTGGCGCTGTTACTGAAATCTTAAACATAAGTTGTATGGCATATACATACAGTATACACCATATATAAAGAGTTCTAGGAGGGCCTCAGTCTAGTATCCCTGCCTGCTGAGGACTAGGGTGGAGATGAGCTTTAGTGCAGTGAATGGTGAAATGGGGATGCTATTTTGATGTTCAGGTGGGTAAGCCTGGCAGCCCATGGAGTGAAGGTTATTCACTTTTGCAGATTCAGATCAAAGAGAACCTAACGGGTTGCAGGCCTTGAGCCCTGGGGTGAGGGTAAAGGGGTATAATAAAGGAGATGGGAGGATGGATGATGCATTCAGGGTTGACAAGTAGACTAGCTCAGGTTTGTGGGGAATTCAGAATCAATGATCACAGGGTCATTCACTGGCTCTTGGCAGGGAGGCAATCAGTCATCCGGGAAGAGAACTCTAGGGTGAAGGTGACAATGTGTGTGTCATTGGCAAAGAAATTAAATGCAAAGGAAGAATGAAGAGCAATGTATAAAGGGATGAGGTGTAGAGAGTGAATTAGAGGGGGGGGGTGGGATCAAGGACAGGCCTTGGAGGAACGCGAAGGGGACATCATTTCAGCAGTTAAGAGAAAATAAAAGTGCCCAGCTAAGAGAGGCAACCCAGGAAAAGGCAATGTTCCATGAACCCAAAGTAAGAGAAATTCAAAAGGCGAGAACTAATCCACAGTGTTGAGGGCAGCACAGAGATCAAGAATGCTGAGCTTAGAATGGATGAGACTGCATCACGATCAAGACCTATAATATAAATGCAATTCTTACATAAGCAGACCAATTACATAGTTTCATTTATGGCATTTATCTTTCTCATTCATGACTCCAATTTATAACAAGCTCTATAACATGTTTTGTCTTTCAGCTAATAACAGACTACTACAATGACCGATTGCTGTTAGTGTGATATGTGTTTTTCATCCTAATGTGTCCCATATAAAAAGTAACTGGAACTTACTAGAGACAGTAGATGAGGTGC
Organism: Ambystoma mexicanum; assembly: GCF_040938575.1. Lineage (NCBI taxonomy): Eukaryota > Metazoa > Chordata > Amphibia > Caudata > Ambystomatidae > Ambystoma > Ambystoma mexicanum. The sequence continues at coordinate 676,910,003 of NC_090927.1, read as the reverse complement.
CACATGGTACACACATCGCTGGGCAAGGACTATGGAGAGTGGGAAAACTCAGCTATGTTCACCATGTAAGATGGCATTTCTGTTCATCTCTCAGGTTTGAGCTTTCCAAAAGGACTGAGTCATGTGATCAAAGTAAAAGAAACATCTGCACAGATGAGACTCATAGGCCTGTGGAGTGTAGAGGAAACCAAAGACAAACAGACTGGTGGGTTTCATTTTTCACAAAAAAAGAGTGCATCTGCGAGATGCAAGTAGTCATCTGAGAGATTGCACTTGACAAATGACACAGATTTTGCCACACATCAGGAATTGCAATGAATGTTGGGCCAAATGTCTTTAAACGTGTATCTGCTGGACTATAAATTTACAACACATAGTTCTGAAAACATTAATAAAATACAAATGTCAGCAGTCATTTAAAGCTGTGCCTTGTCACACAGGAACAATGTACGGAAAGCTAAAGAAAACCAGTGCCACTTGCACACCAGGAAAACAGTAATCTTGCAGACAACACTAGCCTATGTATTCAAGTGCCATTTTATAAACTAAAATGTTGGTATGTGTCCAAAGCGAATAGCAACAGAGTACCATGTTTCTATTCGATTGTCAGTGTTTAAATTGCTAAATGATTTTTCATTTCGAATATGCTGAGCACAAAGAAATGAAGCCATTGAAAATGGTGCTTGACGGAAATAGCTTTAACTTTGCTATTTCAGTAGATGCAAATAGGCCCTTTCAGGCATACAGAAACAGGATTCTCTGAGTGAACTTGGGCAATGCAGGTTATATTGCGAGTGAAATCACTGATAAACTCACTCCTTCACTTATGTGCTGCATACATGATCAAATGTGGGGGTGGTTAAAACTTCAATGAGACTAGCCATCAACCTGAGACTAGCCATCAAAATCTTGAATATATAACCTGTGTTTGTCTTTAATTATTAAAAACCCATTAGATTCAGAGAATAAAAGGTCCTGAGAAAGGCCCGCCAATTATTCAGCAGCCCCCACCTGTGGGAAATCATCTCTGAAGAAGATTTTCTTATAAATATAGTGTACATTCCACAAATACAATTTCAATGCTGAGCTGGCTGATATCCATCAGGCCTGTCCTCCTGAGGTCCAGCTTCAAGTGGACCTTCTTGCACTACAATGGCACCTTTTGCACTCGGTTTACTCATAAAACCAAATTACACGGTTAGCCTAATGGGAACTACCGGTCTGTGTCAGCAGACCCAGGTAAATTATTAACGTAAAGGAATGCTAGCATCAGAGTTTCACTATCCCAAGAAAACAAATCCCAAGACTGGAACGTTTGCATAAGAAATAAAAGGGGCATTGAAACAAACATTAGTAATGCATGTAAAAAGGTTTTTGGGAGTCATAGCCACAACCAAATCAGTTACAATCAATGGGAAGGGTACATTGTTATCATGGGATTCCGCCATATATCCAATTTAAATGTTCTACATTTATTAGAAATTAACACAATTAGGTGTTAACAGAGGTGACTGCAGTCCTTGGCAGTCGTGTTACGTTTTTCGCTGGGAGAGTCTGTTGCTGCTCTGTACTGTTTGTGGGTGGACCCACAAAAGCCTTCCCACGGCCGCAGAGTCGCCGCTGAGTTGAACGCACTTCTACATCGGGAAATATGCTGGCCGGTTACAACCAAGACGAGGATGAGGGTCGGCGCCTCAGGAGTTTCCGGCTTCGTTGCGAGGGGAAGATCCTGCTAGCATTAGCGCCCAGCAGGCTACGCTCTGCCTCTGCCTCTGCACGTCTACAATCAGCAAAGCCGTACCAAACACCCGATACCCTGGAAGATCCATCCGCATTGGAATGGGATGAAGCATCCATTGAAAATACACCAGTTCGGCCACTACAATCGTCTGTTCCTTTGGAACCCATGGAACCTGTGGGCACTCCAACCCCATCTTGCCGAGAGTCCTCCACCCCTGGCTCCTTACCTGTAAGCGGCGGCCCTCCACCCCTGGCTCCTTACCTGTAAGCGGCGGCCCGGCGGGGGCTGTTGGAGGACGGTCCTCAAAAAGGTATCCACAACGGGGGTGGGGGAAAGGTGCAAGCTGTGGGCACAGGGACAGATAGCTATAGCCAAGCGGAGGAAACCAGGGCCTGGACAAAGGGAGAGACTGGGTTGGTGGAAAATACAGAGAAAGAAGCAGACCTCCCAGCGACCCCTGTAGTGCTTGAGCCGAGTGTTCCCGGAATAGGAACACACAGAGAGGCAGAGGCCGCTCGCTCGCTCCCTCCTCCCCGATCTGTATCGGGTCTTTTGTTTCTCCAAAACAAAATAGCCGCACTGAAACAAGGAGGAGACGCGGTGGGAAGGCCTTACCTGAATGTCGTGGCAGTGGTCCACACGGACAACGAAGGGGCCTCTTCCAGTTGGGCTGAAATCCCGGGGTTCCCTGTCCAGCCCTATTTAGTTGCAAATTAACTCAAAACCACCAGTGATGAAACAGACACAGAATCCTCTGCACAGGACCCCCTACTTGAATCCACGACAAAAATAAACACTACGCAGAAACATTTACCAATTTCGTCTGGAACGAAGTGCGCCAAGAATAAACAACTACTGATTAATCCTAAGAAAAAAAGCAGCATTAAAGAAAGGGGGAAGGAAAACATCTCAGTCCCTGCTAGAGCCTCAATAGCCTGCAGGGGGTGAATCTACAAAAAATGTACTCAGAAAAAACGATTAAAAAAAAAATAAAAGTTGACACGTGCAAGAAAACCTTGCTAAAGCCACTGCTATTTAACGCTCTATAAGACTTCAAGAAGCAGTGCAAAAGGAAATTCGACCTATCAGATGCAGAAATACTTGAGGCCATGTCAGAAGAGCAGCCAACACCAAAAGCACGGAAAATAGAAGAACTTTCTGCAGTTAAAATACGACCCCCCCACAGTTCTGCCATCATCACCACCGCCAAATACTAGGCACCAAATACCACCCCCTTCGTCTGACTCTTTGGACAAACCGGGGATTTCCCTGATAGAGATTCAGGATGGAGACCTCCAAAGAGAACAACCCACTCTGGATGAGTGGGTTTACGTGAAATTGGTTCAATTTCCTGCAAATTGCCAGTGGGCAAAATAAATAAATCAATAAAAATTAATTCCTCACGCTATTACGATAGGGGAGGCTGGAGGAAAGGGGGGCATTTACAATAGATTTCTGTGAAATCAACCTGCTATTAGCAGGTGCAAAGAATATATGGATTCCATGGAAATGCAGGTCATGCTGGCCTTAAACCATGTCATGTAATATGGCATTTGTATAGCACCTTTTCGCATTGGTATTACCTCAAAGCGCTGTAGGTGAACGCCCTTGGAGGACAGAAGTCTGAGGTAGGAGAGATTGGTCAGAGGAACTTACAATGCGTGTGTGCATTTTAGCCAGTACGCAGAATGGTAGCGTTGGACAAGTCCCTGCTAGCGACCCATGTAGCGCTGGCTTGTGGATGGATCCTGTGAAGGCTGTTGGAGAGTATGCGACTCAAGGAAACAGATGTGTCCAGCTTGACCATATTTTTAACATGGGTCTTGGCTGCATTCTAGTGGCAGTGGTGTTGTGCGTTGGGTCATCATGTGGAGCAGGGGTGTTGCTAGGTCTGGAAAAGACACGGGGCTACGCCAATGTCGGGACTGTCAGGACTCGGGACTAGCTAGCATTTTGGTTGGAGCTCCTAAGATTCTATCCGGGGCTACAACCAAAGGACCAGGGGCTTTAGCCCCCTTAGCCACCCCCTAGCAACGCCTCTGATGTGGAGTATGATTGCAGATGCGTGCAGCTGCGAGGCTGTGCCTGTGGCTATTTTCCATCACCATGGAGTGTGATATGTACCCGTGAGTCCTGGGGTAGTTTCTTATTTTGTTAAATTTAAATTATAAAAAGGTCAGCTGGATTCAAAACAGTGGCTAAATTCTAAAAACGCAGCTGGATTCAGAACAGAGGCAGGCTTCTAAATGCAGCTAGATAAACCGGAGCACAGTATCAAAGCGCAGCTAGATTCAAAACAGAGGATTCCAAAGCAGCTAAATTCTGCAGTGGCAGGATTCCAAATGCACCTGAATGCAAAGCAGAATCAAGCTTCTAAAAGCAACCACATGTACGTGGTTTGTGCAAGCAGAGCATTTGTGACACAGAAATGACGTTCCGTGCCCCAGCTCCACCTGAAAAAACCTACACATTCCTTAGTGTAAGCACTTGATTTAACGATCCTTGGTGCTCAAAGTAAATCCCAAGCAGTGATCCGTCAAGACTCGGGAGCATAGTTCAGCGCAACGTGCTCGCTTTGTAAGCAAAACGACACAGGTTCGATCCCCGGCGCTTAGAAACCTCTGGGTATTAAGCGTGTTATAAATAACCCATCATATCATTATTGCTTTATTTTATAGAGAAAATGTAAAGACCATCAGTAACGCGTTGCTCATTTTCTTGAGATACTTTGGAGGAAATTGTAATAAAAAAGGACAGTTCTAAAGTTAAAAATATCTGAATGGGAGAATATGTGGGCCTCTAGAGAAGCCAAAACGGTTGGTTTTGCCAATGCTAGTATTTCTGGCCTTCACTGGTTGGATTTCCGGTTTCTATGTCACCTTCCCACATTACAAGCCATTGTCTAAATTTAAGTTGAAAAATTGCAAGTCTTCGCTGTGCCCGCTATACGCTTAGTAACGTGTGGAAAATCTCAAAGAAAGAAACTGCTTGCTAGAAACGTCAAGGGCATGCCAACTGTAAAAGCTCGTTTAGTGAACCGAATACTGTTGGAATTTCTCAAATAATTCATCAACGAGGCTTGTGATGCAACACTTTTTTTTTTTAAACCCCACACAGAAACCGGGAATTTCCATTTTCACAAACACTCACTCAGTAGGGGCTGTGATGCTAAAGGAAGCCGCATGACACCAAAAACGAAAGATGTCAAGACCTGCATTTAGACCACAGATATCGTAAGAAGCAGAACTTGAGGTGGCTGCGGTTTAGACGTATCGATCACGACATGCGGGGGAAGGACTAGTTGCGTGATTGTAGAAAAGAAAATACATTTCCAAAGCTAGACGGCTGTTCACGTACTGCCGGCCACCGACAGGGTAAAAGTCAAGCCGACTCGCATGTTTCAGCCAAGTAAAAACTACTTTGTCAAAGGCAGAACTCTACATTCCAGTGGCGGCTGGTGAATTTTTGAACTGCAGGTTTCTGAGAAAATAAAACGGTCAAGCCTTTCATCTTTGTACTATGGCTTTATGGAGATCTGCTGCTGCCAGTGACAGGGCTTTGAACTGCTGTGGTCTCCTCAAGTTGGCAGATCAGATTTTGTAGCCCAGTAGTGTGTAGTCTTGCTGTCACATCTCAAAAAGAAAACGATTTAAGGGCTTTGGAGTCAGGCACACAAGTTATTGAGGGGCCTGGGTTGAAGAAAATGCACAAATCTGAAAGTAGATCATGCACTGATATACAAGTGTTTACAATTGGGTTCATTGAAAGTCCACATAATTACGTTTGCCCCATCACTACATATATTCATCAATGATATTTCAATTTGTCAAGAAAGTCTCTCCTAGAAAGTCTCTCCTAGCAAACACACATTCCCAGAACAGTTTTGCCCAAGATCACAAGGCACTCCAGTACAATCCATCCCTTTCAATTACCTATTAAAGGGTAACTCAAAAGTACAATGCAGTGCACGCTTTAACTGAGTGATGCAAATAATATGACATTCTCGTCTTTCAAATTAATCACAAAGCACATCTAATTGCCAGCTATTTGGGGCAAATACACTATTACAATTATTGCTATTAAACACAATTCCAAAAATGTAAATAAAAAGGGAACTGTGCTAGATTCTAATGGAATTGTCCTCAACGTCGTGGGTTTACAGTGCATTTTGTCATTTTAGTGAGGTGTGCAAAGATATGCACATTTTTTGAGTGTGGGCCATGGGACTATGAAAAGTTGGCATCTATGGGTAACAACACATGCCATGCTTGCTTAGCCCTTATTGCATCTGTGCATCAAGCGTAAAGCAAAGACAAGTGTTATTACATGGATAGACTGGTCTACATTCACTGTAGGCAGGCATGGTCTTAGATCTGGTAGCTCTGGGGTCTCTGCAACCTGAACATGTGGACAGGAGAGATGTTTTGCCTGTCAGGCAACCTGTCTACGCTGCTGGAGTAATAATGAAAGCCAGTGGGCCAGTGCTCCAATGCCCCGCCGTCTCTAACTATTTGCTGCTATATTTGTTGTGGGAAACAAATAATAAAAATAGCATAGCGGGGGGGGGCAGCACAGTCTCCTGTGAAAATAAAGGCCATGAGGCACTGTGCTGCCTGTATTCATGCATGGTGGCGGCCTGACACTTAGGAAAGGCAGTGGTGCCCACCACCCATAACGGCGGGCCACCAGTATGAGATCATCTGAGGTTAACCTTTGAGGTTAACGGGCATCTGTGTCGGAGGCGGCTGCTCTAGGCGGTGTGGCCTGACGCGGTGCGGCTTTGTTGTAGGGTGCTTTCCTCGAATCCTGCTGCAGCGGAGTAGCGAGCCCAGATGTTCAGCTTGGCTGGCTGGAGTAGGTGAGCAGTACCACACCTTCCCGGAAGCCCGTCAGCTCCAGCCCTCGGTCCGTAGTCCTCCAAGCATCGTTGAAGACAGTGCTTGTTTCCATCCGAGGGAGTTATCTGCAGTATTTACTGAGCACCCACGCAGGGATTCATTGGGCTCTGGCAACACACGTGGGTAAGCGCCTGCCTGATTTTTTTCCTCTGCATTAGCTTTGGCATTGACGTTTCGGATAACTTTTTTTGTAAATTGAAACCTTTCTTTCAACTATTATGCCGAGCTCAAAAACACAAACTATGCTGAGCATGGATACGGCTTCCAATCAAAACATAAACATTGACCTGGCTCCTTCCTTAGTGCCTTCGAGTCTTTGCACTGAGGTGGAGGAAAGGAGGGCTTCCTCTCCTCATTCACCTTTATCAGACCATTAGAGCAGAGGCAGTCGCCTCTCAGAGGTCTTGGCCCCAAGTGCCAAACGGAGACAAAACCTCCAAAAAGAACAGCTTTTACTCTCAAAACTCCTATCCAATGACAAAAACCTCAACACTGATCTTAAGTATGAAGCTAATGCTGCAAGTTCCCTGCTACTTACCCCTATCCAGCTTTTCGCACCCGAGCCTGCTGACATCCTTGGTGTGGTAAAAGGGGGGGCTTTAGAGAATGAGGGTCCTCACAAATTAGCAGGCCTTGCTCTCAGGCATGCCCAGATTGTTTCTCCTCGACAATTACCTGAAGAGGGGCAGTCGGTAGACAACACTCCAGATAATGCAAATGGGGGGCAAGATATCCCCAACGTACCTGATAACTGGCCGTCCTATATGGACCAGGTGTTGCGGGACCTGGCGGCCTATTTAAACCTTGAGGAATTCCTGTTATGGGTGGCATCAGTTGGCCTGAAGTCTCTTTCTTCAGCCCAATCAAGTCCTCAGAGGCACACACTTTCAGAGTTGAAAGGAACGGATAATTTCTCTCAAAAAAGCTCCGATCAGGGACATCATCAGGGATGTCAAACAGACCCTACCCTGTCTGCCTTTCTGGACCTGGATCTGCGGGCGAAATCAAACATCCTGGTTCCTCGTTCTGAGGTTGAAGCTCCACAGAAGGGTATTCTACTGGGCATCAAGCCTGCTGTCTCAGTTCTCAACCATCAAAAGGACTTAAGACAAAAAAAAAAAATAATAATCTATACCAAAAATTACAGACCCCAACCTAAGAAGACTTGTCCTAGATCAAAGAAATATAAATCACCAATGCAGAGAAACCTGGTCAGTTTGAATCAAGGGTGTCCTTAAAGAATAACATTTTAGCCTGGTTCAATTTAAAAGTGGCTCCCAATTGTGTCAGATCTCAAGATCTGAGGGTCCTACGCAGAGTTCAGATCACTAATTGGTGCAGTTTAGACAATCCTGACTGTATTGTGGTGGGCTGTGGCTCCAGTAGCTTCGTTTCTGGACAGAATTATAAACCTGAAGCATTTGTCATTGTCCTCCAAGTTAAATATTATAATGAACTGACCAGTTTTATTGTGCTGTCCTCTCTGTTTCCATCCTGGTGATTGTGCTGCTTTTGTATGGACTGTATTTTTCATGTTTTATGTTGCTTAACTTGATGTTGTTTGTCTGTATGCGCCATCTCATCTGCCTCCGGGTCCATTGAGCGTGGTATAAGCGTAATAAAGTAAAGTACTACATTCACACATGTTTGAAACTCCTGCTATACACTAAAACACCACAGAGAAGAGACACAGAAAGGCAGGAATTCTATCTTCAGGACACTCCTTAATGAAGAGATATTTTGTTAGCTTGGTCCGAAATAGTCCTGTATATGGTATATAGTTAAACTCTATCAGTACATTGTGGGAAAGCCCAATATTGGAGGAGGTGATTCACAATATCTACTAATTGGGCAAACAAATAGCAATAACAAACTAAATGAAAAATGGACACAAACAATAGGAGAGAACAATTACATGAATTATGATTGACTTTAAAATAAATACAGATTTGATCATGCACATTAAAACACATAGAAACTGACACAAATACACATCCAATGTATCAGACAATAGTTTAGAAGAAGTGTCCAAACCCAAGGTCAGGAGATAATATACAAACAAAGCCACAATCCCATCAGTGCATAAATATCCTACATCAGTCTTTTTGACAAATGCATGAATGAATCATAATTCCTAACACATAATCATAATATTATGTTGTCAAGCAACAGGTTTTCTGTCCATAAGATTACCAATGACAGACATTCTCAGGGGTTATGAAACGGGAATGTATCCCCTTAACAGTGGATGGTCCTTTTTAAATTTGAATGCTTTGTCTAGAAATCTCCAATTCTCAGAAGAAAATAGTGCTATTGCACCCAATGCACTCTAACAAATCCAGTGTGTGTAGTCTAGATGTGACCCAGCATTCACTTGTTACAAAGGAGTGTGGGAGACCCTCAACTGAGAGTGAACATGGGTCAAATACCCTGTTCTATGGAATTTCTTCCACTCAGGAGGGTCTACAACCACGTTTTAGCTCACTACACTCTTCATGGAGGTAGACATTTCCATTTGCATAACCATCTTTGTCCTCTACAATGGCAGTCCAGCACCAAAATGCTAGGCAAATCTCCTCTGAACAAGAGTACCATCAGCAAGCCGGAAGTTTCATTTTAGAAAAATTGAGGAAAAGTGGAAATTGCCCACTTAGGGAACGTCCCGAACTAGGCACAGCATGCGCATTAAAAAGTCCATGTTGGGAACCTGTGTTTTATATCACAAAATGGCGATATAGACAAATTGTACTTCTTGATAGCAGAAGACCAAACTCCTCTCTAAGTTGGGAATCGTGAGAAGTTTGCATATTTGAAGTATGCCTGAATTCACTGAAGTGACCAGTAACACAGAGAATCATATAAGAAATGGTGTTAATGTGCTGTGAACAAGTGAATGCTGGGTTACATCTGGACTACATACACTGGATTTCTTAGAGTGCATTTGGGCCCCATAGTGCAATTTTTCATCAAAGAATTTGAGATTTTTAGACAAAGGATTCGAATTTAAAAAAAAGGAGTGTCCACTGTTAAGGAGATACATTACAGTTTCAGAATCCGAGGACTGTCTGTCATTGGTAGTCTTATGGACAGAAACATATTGAGTGACAACATAATACCATGGTTATGTGTTAGGAATTATAGGATTCATTCATTCATTCATTCTTTAATCGCCATAATGACTGATGAAGCATGTTTATGCACTGGTGGGATTGTGGCATTGATTGTATGTTAGCTGCTGACCTTGGGTTTGGAAAGCTCTTATAAACGGTTGTTTGATACATTGGATGTGTATTTTTGTCCATTTCTTTGTGCTTTAATGTGCATGATAAAATCAGTATTTTTTTTTTAAGTCGATCTTAATTCATGTATTTGTTCTCTTTTATGATTTGTGTTCTTTTTTTGGTTATTGTTAGTATAGTTAAACTATACATCCAATGGGGGTGAAGAAAGATGAAATGGGGGACGCGAGACGTGCAAAGGGTATTCAAATTCCTAAAGGAGGAAAACAGCAACAGTGTCAAGCATCTTACAGCAGAGGACCACTTAGTCATGGGTTGCTTTAGAAAAATTATTTTTTTAACATGATTGCTAGTCAATGTGTACAATCTTTTCTGGAGGAAAAACATTGGGTCTTTGCTTACTCTGCGTTCACGAATTAGCGCAACACCATGGATCACAGCGTAGACATGACGAGTACTTGTAAATGTGTAGGAATTGAAGGAGACTATATAAGTAGTAAATGCCTTGAATTGCACCCGAATCGACGAGATGTATGGCACCACCCTGAGAGTTCCAAAGTAAATAAAGTAGGAAGTATTCTGTCGCAAATATGGTGGAAACGTTGGTGGTACGAATCTCCTATTTAGGGGCTTGTAAATTTAGAGAATAGGTCAACTGTGGGAATTGCCTTTTTGAATAAATCACAGGATATTGAAAAAGATTAAACAAAGACGCCAAGCACTCTTATGTCCTGTTACCTAAAGACAGAGTCATCATTAGAGAACTGGTGGCCCTGTCTGATGGCACAGATGGAGGCTACTTAACTCCTAGTTGTAGTTCAACCCAGAAGAGCCTGGTTAGCCTCACCCGAACCGCTACCAGGAGCGATTTTCAGTCCAAGAAGTGCCACAAGAATATCTAAATATGCAGGAGCAACTGTGATTTTCGGAACGTATACAAAAGGTTCATTAAGAAACCTTATGTACACATTTAAAGCAGAACGGGTCATATGTAACAGATAAAAAGGTATAGTTTGCATCTCGTATGGAATTTAGATTTATGTCTCACCATGCATTAAGTTAGCTCATAGTTGTCCAGTGAGATCTCTTGCCAACTCTTTGATAGTGAATAGCTCAGAGCACGTCTTGGCTGCTGCTCGTGAAATGTTTATTTGTATCCTTGCTACCCACTGCATACTAATTGGCACACATGATGGAGGTCACGAATTAGCTCCAGCAGGCGGTGCAGACTACAATTGCGTGATGGACAGAGTTTCCTTTGCAGTTACATGATTCAGGTCTTACAGAAGTAGGAGAGAGCTCTTTCCAACTTACACCAAACAGATACTTGCATCAAGGAGGGCTACACACGAGTAGTATTTTGTGCCGGTCTTCTATGTAACACTGCAAGACCTGCTGTGAAATTATTCAAAAGGGTGGTTATCCAGTGTCAGTGTCAACTCCTGTAAACCATACCCCCGAGACACTGCTACACCTGATTTGGTGAACGATGTGGCACCGCCTTTGGCTCGTCACCCTCATGCAGACATACGCGCTTTCCATTTCACCGGGGTGCCAGGCAAAGAAGAGCTACTTTCAGTAAAAGTGGAGAAAACACAAAATCGTCACCCACCAAGCCAAGAAAAAAATGTGTAGGTAATGAGGGGCAAAATCCCCAACCACGAAGCTACAGTACAGCCATTCTACATCAGGCCTAGAGTCCTATTATTTTGCCAACATAGTTACATACTTACAGAAATAGTTTTCATTATTTCTTGCCCATTCCAACCCCTGTGTCTCTTTTCTGCTCAGTTGACATGAGTTTCTGTTCTGGGTTCCCCCTCCTCACTGGCTGCTTTCTTTTGTTGCTAACATTAATTAGCTGTTCAAATTTGCCAATTCCTCTCTTGTTGCTCTTAAATCAATTACAATTGATATTTGTATCCTTGTTCTGGACTTTTTCCTACTGGTGGAAGCCCTGCCACTTCATAGGGGTTAGGAAAATCAAGGCATCTGTAGTGTGTCAGGAGCTACAACTGTGCATGTATACCAAGATCCTGGATAAATACCATAAACTGAAGAAATACAAAAATATTTGTGTTCCATAAGTATTAAAAAAACAAAAATGGCTGTGGTACATTAAAAATACATGAATAAATAATCACAGACTTACAAACTCAATGTTCAAACTATGCAAACAGTGACATGTGATCTCACAGGTAGGAGCAGGCTTTTATGAGCAAAATCTAGGTAATTTGATAGTCTACAATTTAATATCAGATCTCTTGGAGGCTGTGGCTCGACATGTCTGTGTTGCTGATCCCAAAAATGGCAAACATTCATCATTCCTCAGGAGCCGTCTAATTTGGTCACTTGTTGTGCAGGAGATCAATAATAGGATACCCTTGCTCTCGACTATAATCAGAGTTAGTGTCTCGAGCAGACACTTGAAGTCTTTCACACTATAGGATGCCAAGAAAGACACATACCTAGCCATTAGTGCTATTAGCCTTAAAGGAGGGAGATTATATAAATTCCCTCATCCAAATTGGAGTGAGATATAAAATGAACCCAAAACTACCTCCGGTGGAGTAGTTCTCAAGGGTGGATCACAGGAAAAGACATTTGTTACGTTTTCATCAACCGTGAAGATCTGTGAAAAACACAATAGTGTCTTAGAACTACCAAACTCCCTAATCTGTGCACCCTCAGAAACTTTCAACAGTTCAGAAAATTCAAAAAGATTAAAAATGTATGTACCCGGGGGTTGTAGATACTCACCAGGTTATTTGATCATGGGTGGCCCCAAATGTTGTTCCAAAATTATCTGAGAGCACTAATCTATAGTAGTCTATAAAGATACTGAAACGAAATATGATGGAAAATGATGTGGTTAATGAAAAACTAAAAGGACAGTACTATTTAAGCATTAAGACATACAATCTCGTCAGTGCTCATCTCCTGAGCGAGTAGTGATGTCGCAAGTAGCGATATGTGTAGAAAGCTTTGAGTGAAGCAACTGCTCAAGCTGAAATTAGAAAGGAGGGTTCCCACTGTAACTATTCGCCAAGTTTTCAAAACACATAAGCTAGCGTTAATATAGTATACCGGCGGCAAGCTATGTTAGGAGGAAGGCAAACGCTTACCTATTCACTGAGGCTGCTCTCGGGTGGTTGCTAGGCAACCCTTGTAATGCGCAAAGTTGCATGTTCACTGAAACTAGGGAGAGAAAATGACTGTCAGTCTTGCATGCTGTATCTGTCAGAACCATGGATACATTCATCTGCACCCACTCCCGTGCATAAACAAATCTTAGCCGGCAGAGTAAAACACTCAACGCCGTAGAGCGTGTCTATGCGTGCAGTGTGCAGAGTCCTGTGTCTCTCGTCTGCCAGGAGTGTTAATACTTTAGCTATGGAAACCTAGTCCTATATCAGTTTTGGTGCGTTCAGGCACACCTCGGCCACCATCTTAGAGCAATGTCATTAATCCCAGAGCATGGAATAAAAATCCCAGAGCATGGAATAAAAATCTTAATGGGAGCCAACCTGAAGTAAAATTCAAAAAGGGAATACCCAGAAACTCTGAAGCGTATAGTCCGAATAACAATGTGCTCAGTAAGGGCAATGGGGTTAGGGCTCAATATGAATGCCAGCACGCTACCCGATATAAAGCTTGGGAAGACTTGCAATAAAGCGGTAACCATCTATTGCTAATTACCTTAAAATGCGGCATTCTGCATCTGCGCAAAATGGCAACTAGGTGACTAGTAAACTTATTGGCCAGTGTCGTGTAACGTGGCCTATAAAGCAGCCTATTTTACAGACCTCGGGATGTGTCAAGTTAAGGAAACAAGTAACTATTACCGTGCCTTAGGCCATAGGACTGCAGTGCGCAGATTCTATCCAGCCAAAGTGTCAAATGTAAAAACTGCAATAAATGCAAACAGGGGTAACTGAGTTAGCATGCTCTCTAGCCTCATTATTTAATTTTGTGCCACTCTACGGCTTCATTCAGACCTACAGTGTCACTCAGTCAATCAAATTAGCTCTTGTTCACGTTTAAAGAGTTTTTCTTCCATAACTTGTTGGTTCTGCCCCTTGAAAGTTTGAAGCACGGTCCACTCAAACTCTTCCCAGCCATGTTTTTTGGCCAACAAATTATTAGCCATGGGAGCTCGATCAATCATGTTTTTCCAGCAGCTCCTATGCTTAAAGATCCTTGTTTTGATATTCCCATTTGTTTTAGCTACGTACTTCAGGCCACACGGGCACGTAATTAGGTAAATCATGTGATCCGTATTGCAGTTCGAGAAACATTGTTTCCATGGCCTATTAGTGCCTATGTCTACGCTCTTGGATTTTTTGGTAAGATTACAAACCCTGCAGTTCCCACATGTGTGGCGTCTCACTATATGGTTCAAACCCCAAGTTGACATGAAGGCAGTGTGTCTGAGATGTTAGTCTGGAGTTTACTAACACAATCACCTTTCAAGATGCTCTTCTTTTAAGCAAAAATTGGTCGCTCAAGATGTTGGTTCGGTCGTTCAAAAACAATTTCTAGTGTTTGTTAATTATGTTTTTTATAGTCAAGCTTTGGTAAGAGAAAGTGGACACACACACCAAACAATTCTCGATGGGCATATATGGCTTAGTCTCCAGTAGAGCTTCTCTGTGGTTATTGTATGCCTTCTTTGCAGCTTTTTTGACTAGTTTCCTGGGATATCCTTGCTTGCGCAGTTTTTGGGAAAAGATGGCGGCCTCACTTTCAAAAGCCTAATTTTTACTACGGTTTCTTTTGAGCCGAAGGAATTGCCCAAATGGCAGATTGTCCCTCAAGTGTTTTAGATGATGGCTCGTGTAATCAAAGAGTGAATTACAATCTGCTGGTTTGTGGTAAGGTTTCGCTAGCAGGTGGCCTTCGATCATCTATCATATCCCACTTATGAAGTCTGGAAGGAAAAGGTTCAGGAAGGATATCCTGGTCTCCAATTCAGGACTTCCCATCGCTGACGACCACATCAGTGCCTCCTCCAGACAGACTCTCGCAGACATCCTCTCTCCCGACGTATGAACCCTACATATGGTCGCTGTTCTCTCACCCTTCTCTTCATCTCCCATTAATGGTGGCACAAGTTGGGAGGTTCTCTTGGCCTCTTTCCTATCCTCCAAAACTATCATTAATGTCTATGTAAATGGGACCGTCTGGGTTCAGGGCTCTCAGCCCAACCACCTCCTTCTCCTAGATAGTCGTCTCCCATGTCTTATCAACTTCCTACCTTCTCTTGCTGCTCCATCTTTCAGCTCTCTGACCCCATAGCCACCTTCCTCCTCTGCCTCTCTGGCTCCTCTGCAACTCCCTTCCACCTGCGCTGCCTCCTCCATGGCTCTCCCTTCTGGGCCCTTTATGACCTAGCGCTACCTCTACCACCTCTCTGGCTCCTCTGCCACCTACCTCCTCCTCCTCAGCTGCCTCATGTCTGGCGCCCTTCTCTTCCTCCTCTCTGGGCCATCTGCCCCCTCCTTCTACCTCTGCCCTCTCTAGGGCCCCTCGCCTCTTCCACTGGGTGTACCTCTCTCCTGTACCCCACCCCGGAAGTCTTTCAAAAGTGGCAACCTGGTCCGCGTAGCTACTCTCAACGCTTGCTCTGCTGTCAAACACTCCTCTGACATCTGCCTCCTCCTCGAAAACCTTGCTATGGATGTTCTCACTCTCACTGAGACTTGGTTCACAGCCAGCTTTGTCACAAGTTTTGACACTCTCCTCACTGAGGGCTACAAGACCCTCTCCGAACCCAGTGGCCCTGATCTTTACTGAGTGGGTCCCTGCCTCTACCATTCCCACCCAGGCTTATGCCACCTTTGAATAACTGGTCTGCAGCCTCTCCATTTCTCCTGGCCTCTCTCTGACTTTGGCCACCATCTAGAGGCCACCTGGCCAGGTTGCCTTCTTCCTCTCTGAATGGACCGATCTCTCCTCGCCTCTACCGGTAATTTTCTCTTCCTATGGGATTTCAACATCGACTTGGACTCCTCTGACCCCTCTGGGCCTTTCCGTACCTTTGCAACTCTCTCCCATTGTCTATTCTTCCGCTGGCCCGACAAACTCAGTCGGACACACTTTGGATGTGCTCTTCTCCTCAGACATTCCCCCACTCTAACCCTCTCGCTACTCCACTCTCTTGGACTGACCACTTTCTGCTTTCCTCTGACCTGAAGCCATCTGTCCCCCTGGCAAAACCTACCTCAGCACTGCCACCTTCTTCCGCGTCCTTCATCCTATGAAGCGTTTGTCAGTTGCCGCTTTTGCCTTTTCTTTCTCTCCTCCTACCCCTGCAGCTGACTCCCAAAGCTCTCGATATCCTTGCCCCGGTCATGAGGATCCATTTGAATCCTGCCTCCAAATGCAATTCTTGGTAGGACTCCGACCTGGCCACTCTGAAACACAAGTGCAGAGCTGCCGAGCGGAATTGAAGGGCTTTGGGCACATCCTGTGACAAACTGGCCTGCCGCTTGCTCCCAAGGCAATACAGACTCGCCATCTTCTCCAGGAAGAGGGTCCACATTCAAGCCCATGTCTCTGCAGCTTCTAAGAGCATGGTCAAACTTTTAAATCGGCAAGGAACTGGCCAATCTGACTGCAGTCTAGATCTCTCCCATTCCTTCCCAGGCCCCCTCTATGCCCCTGGATTCTCATTTCACAACTAAAACTCAGGACATCCCTCTCTCCCTCTCTTCCTCTCTCCCTCCATCCATCCCTCCCTCCCTCCCTCATGATGTTTCTAGACAAGTCTGGTCTATGAAAGTTTTGAACCTTCAAGGACAACATTGTCTCCCTCGCTCCAGCCTTGGATGATTTCTGCAATCATTCTTTTGCCACTGGATCTTTCCCCCCTCTTCTCAAGCAGTCCCTTGTGCACGCCCTCCTGAAAAACCCTTCTGCTGATCCTTTCTGTCTGACCAACTATCTCCCGATCTCTATCACTCCTTTCCTGAGTAAACTCCTGGAGAAACTGGCCATCTCTCAGCTAAACCTCCACACTAAATCTGCTGGTTATCTCCACGAGTCTGGCTTCAGATTGACCAGCGGCACGGAATCTGCTCTAATCAACTCCCGTGAAGATATGCTCTCCAACCTGGATTCCAGCTCTCACTTGGTCCTTATCCTCCTTTATCTCTCCCCTGCCTTTGACATGTTCAATCACGCCACCCTGATGTACCATCTCAGTGGGAACCTTGGCATCACTGGTCAGGCTCTGGCATAGCAGACCTCCTTCCTCTTGGACTGACCATCCCAGGTTCAACTTGGGTCCTTTCTCTCCACCACCTCCCTTTCCACATGTGGTGTTCCCCAGAGCTCTACCCCCTCACCCTGGCTCTTCAATGTCTATCTGGCCCCCCTGATCTCTACTTTCTCCTCCAACGTTCAGTGTTATGCGGATGACACAGCTCTCTTTCAGGCTACCATCAACCGCCTCAGTCATTCCCAACTGTCTATCCGCTATTCAGGGATGGTGCGCCACTAGCAAGCTCTGCCTTAATGCCAGTAAAACAGAGATCCTTCTCATTAGGAGCCCTGCTCCCGCCTTTCTGTTCTCCCTCTGGCCACCCTCCTTGGGCCCCCTCCCCTAACTCTCCTGTGAGGGAAAGAATCTTGGCGTCACCTTCGACTCTCTCCTTCTCTCCACACATCACAGACCTTGTCAAGAAGGCCCACATCCAGCTGCATCTGCTCAGAGGTATCTTACCTTTTCTCAGGTTCCCCCGGATGCTCACTCTCTCCAGAGCTCTGGTTCTCTCCAACTGCAACAGCCTCTTTCTCAATCTTCCTAACTCTAATATTCGCCATCTTCAATTAATCCAGAACAGGACTGCAAGATTTATGCTTGGCCTCAAGCTCAGGGACCGCAACTCTCCAGCTCTGAAATCTCTCCACTGCCTCTCGGTGGCCGCAAGGCTCAAGTTCAGCACCCTCTGCATTATCCACAAGGCTTTCTGGGGCCATGGTCCTCTCTATATCCAACATTTTCTTCCTAAATACCTTCTTTCTAGAGCCCTCTGCTCAGCTACCTCAAACTCTCTGCGGGTCAGGTGCTTCTCCAAACAGAGAATGGGGTGTAGATCTCTCTCCTCTGCAGGTGACTCCCTCTCAAATGACCTCCCTGCCCCTCTCAGACTTGAGCCAGATCACCTGAAGTGCTGGAAGCTGCTCAAGACCTTCCTCTTCGCTTCTTCCTCCTCACTCCCTCTCCTCTGCTAATCTACCAGTCTGCTCATCCTGACTGGTGACGTGGTTGCCCTCAGATTCACACAGGGTGCCACGCCCCCCCATGACCAGTCACCCTGTACTGCCATCCCAGCACTTCTGGTCTGGGACTGCACTTGTGCAGTCCTCTGCCGTCCTCGCACTTACTCAGAGCCCTGCTACCCTGACTGAACTTCCCCCTTACCTGCACTTCTCCCCTCACGCTCTCCCCTGCATGTTCCCGTTGCACTTGCACAATCTGAATGTCATAAGGCCTAGTAAGATTGTTTGTCTGGTCATCCCTCCGTCTTCCCTCCTTGTCTTGTGGCACCTAGAAACACTTCTGTAAAGGGGCATTATAAATACCAAATGAAATCATAGTGGTCTGCAAACTTAGACAGTGGTTCAAGAACCAAGTTTAGCGCTGCCACCATCGGGCGTCCGGGAGGGTTATGTAAAGTTTCGTGAATTTTCCAGCAGGCAGTAGAAAGTAGTCACTGTGGACCTCTGATTAACTAAGATAGCTGGCTCTGGTTTGCTAATCCACCCTCTTTGTTCAGCTTTTGTGACTTTCAAATCAATACTTTTCAACAATGCTTCAGTAGGGTCCTCAGTATTTTGTAACAATCCAAATGTTTAATTGGCGGAGGCATTCTTTAATATAGTCATCTTTGTTTCCGAAAACTATGCTGCCTGTGCCTGCTTTTTTAATTAAAATGGCATTGTTAGTGGCTAGAGATTTAATAGCTGCTCTTTCCTCGCGACTTAGATTTTGAAACACTTGTTGCTCTAAGGACTCAAGACGTTCAATGTCTGCCATCATCTTGTGTTCAAACACTAGGGATTCTGGAGAATGAGTATTAGCCGGCGGGTAGAACATAGAGGTTTTCGCAAACCTGTACAGTTAGTGGAAGCGGGATACTCAGTCTTAACAAAAAAATTCTCCTATGTGGATCTTTCTCATGAATTTGAAGAACTCCACTCTAAATTAGTCAGCATAAAGCCTAACCCTTTGTTGAGGACAATTTCTTCTACTGGAGATAGCGTATACCGAGAGGGATTTACTACAAGCGATTCCTGCTTCTCGTTTGTCTTCGATCGTCCTCCCATGCTCCTCCGTTTTGGCTTAGTTTAAAAAAAGGCTGGCAGTCATGTTTCTACTTCCTCCTTCTTGATATCTATTAAACTGTCCTCTTCCTCTATTGGTAGGCCCCGGTTGCATCTGCCTCACTACTATCATCAATTGTACTATACAATGTGGCCCTGAAACGTACCCTTCTATTTTTGTTATTGGGACCAGTTGTCTGGTAGAGTGATAGATTGCAATACCCATCTTTAGTACACAGAAAGGCTTTCTCATGATTACATTTTGCCAAATAGATACTATTAGCACCCGCCACAGGGGATCCATGCTCGGCCTAGCCGGATGTTACCCCTAAGCACATCTAAGAAAGTCTGGCATAATGCTAAAGTAATGAGCTTCATTTTGTGTTCACATATTCCAGACAACCTTACTGCCCTGAATGCAGTTCTGCACTACGCAGCCAGGTTGGTGGTATGTGGCTCGGGAATTTGATTGCATTACAACTGTTCTCAAGCAGTGGCACTGGCAACCTCTTCAGACCAGTATCTGTATTCTGATCCTCAGTCTGACACGCAAAACTGTCCGATCAAAAATGCCATAGCAGTCTGTCAAATGACTCCTGATCTCAGAGGACCACTGTGGCTTCAGGAAATGAGGCCACGTCTCTATCAAGGTTACTAATTAACTCTTCTATGTTAACAGATTACATATCTGAGTGCAATAACCCGTTGGGATTCTCTCCCTGTCCCGTCATCATAAAAAAAGGGTGCTGGGTAAGACAATGTGTATCCCAACAAACTAAATCAGTAAATAAATGTGTATGTATGTATGCATACACGAACACACTCAATGTTTTGGTACATTCTATAAAAATGCCATATGTTTACAATTTTTCATTGGAAACATAGAATAATCAAATATATCCTTTTTTTAATTTTACATTAATTCCACACAATACTTAATGCTCAGAAACCATTTTGGTAGAAAACTGCATTCATATTATTTTTACTGCCAATGACACCCAGTCTTTAATCAAAAGATACTATAACGTTTAATAACTACGAGAGAGCAGGCTCTTAACGAACACATTTTTTTTAACAAGGGTGCTTGCTCCTGAAATCATATCAACACCATTCAGTACATCAAAGATGTCAACAATCATGTACCTAAAAAAAATTCTTGACACAGCACTTCTGGTCAAATATGATAGGAGATAACCTATTATTTATAACACGCTTAATACCCAGAGGTCTCCAAGCGCGGACCTGGGGTACGAACCTGTGTTGCTGCATTGCCTCCAAGGCGAGCACGTTGCCGGTGAGCTATCCTCCCGAGATGCCAACATCTCTCTATTCCTACATGTTTCGGTCCAACAACTAAAAAGGGCCTTCCATCAGCGTACCGCCTTTTACATTTATGCAGAGTGTACACTTTACTGCAATATACGTGCGGTAAGTGACAATCACCCAAATTCACAGAAGGATGTAGGCCTTTTCCTGTCCTTAGCACAATGGATCAAGCTACAGGTTCGTATTCTGCGCAGGTCTAGCTTACAGATACTAATAGAATGTCAATTGGAGACCATCATCAATTTAGTTGTATTACACTATGGTTACAGCCCTGATGGCGATCCTTTCTTGTGTTCACAGAGTAACTTTTCAGATACTCCAGTTCTGGAGGCTCTGATGACACCTCAGCATCCATGAACTTAAGGCACAGAGAATTTGATGACCCCCTCCACACAGGATCACAATGCTGCTAATGCTCTGTCCTTAACCATGGAATTCAGGCCCAGCGGTTCAATATCCCCAAGCCCCTGATGTAGTTCTGTCACAGTGATATTGACAATTCTTCAGGCCCTCAGGAACAGGTGTGCTGGCCATCTCTCAGCAACATAGCCCTCAGGTTTCCCTGTTCCATGCCTGAGAAAGTCATCCAGTTTTTTTTATCCTTGGAATTATGGGTTTTGTAGTGCTAAATTAAAACGCAAAAAACAAAACTGATGGCTTTCTCACTCAGGGAACAGGGACAATTAAGAGCTCTGCAGCACATGTGTTCCGCAGCTGCAAGATGCCCTTGGTGCCCAAGCACCTGGACAATTCAAGTCTCGGAGTATTGAACGCTCCTGCACCCATGTAGCTAATTTATTGCACGGGATGTTTCCAAGGCACCCATTTACTTTCCGCTGTGGGATGTGGTTCAAACACAGGAATGTTCACATCCCCTCAGCAATTTTTAGCTACCGGCCAGGGCTCAAGTCAAGGGTACATGTAGATAGACAGAGTCCAGCCACTTTTTTCAGAAGTCCCCTCACTTTTTTCAGAGGGCAGCTTGATATGCTAATTTCTGGTGACAACACATTCAATTGGTATGTTAATGAGTCCCTCGCCTATTTTAGGACTTGACCCCTGCAAGTCACATAATCCAAATGATGTTTCAGCACCAATGTTTTCCTTCAAAGCATGAGGATATTATAGTAACGGTCCATCAGCACCCACACACGTAACATATACAGCTGTGACAATCCTTTCAACACCCATGTACTCCAAATAAATGGTGCTGACACTACATCAGTAATTAAATTGTTATGACATGGGTGTCCCTCAAGAACCCGGCTGAGAGTAATTTTGTGTCCATTATCAGCCCCGCACCCAAAAGAACCGCTTATCGCACATCTAAAAAGAGCGATTCCAACTTCAAGTTTAAATGCAATGCGCAAAATGTCATTTTTCTTTCTAAGACAAGCGAAGAAAATGTCATAAAGAAAATGTACGGATGACAAAAAGAACAGCGATGCATTATAGAAAACCATCAGGGGACCACGGGCCGTGCAGCCACTACAGGGTCAGCCTGCAGAGAATCCAGAATCCTGCAGCCCTCGCTGCAGCGCACTGCTTGGGGGTGACTGGGAGCTGTGCCCGTCTGATCAGTGATGGACAACCGCGAAGCTGGGGAAGTTTGCCCTAGCGGCGTGCACTGTGCGTCTCTCACCTGCTCAGCGCCAGGGTCTGCTTCTGTACCCTCGTCTTGCTCCTTCGCCTCCGGATCGTCTTGTTCTTCTTGCTCGGTGTTGCACTGGCTCTTTCTGCTAGCTGGCTCCTCGTCTTCCTCCTCGCCTCCAGAGTCGGTCTCCCAGGTGGAGTCGCACTCCTCCAGGGCGGTGGGCTCCTTCTGGCTGACCCCTCCGAAGAAGTTTCCCATTTAACCCCCGTGCTGCGGTAGGGGTGGCGACAGTATAGCGCTGGTGCATCGGCTGCAGCAGACGATGCTGGCCGTGGATGTCAGCGAACCGCACTCGAGTGCGACTGCACTGCCAGGTCGGACGGCAAAAACAAGCCCAAACTACTTGTCAAAAAGTGCCCAAATCAAACCCAACCCACATAATGACATTATTTGCCTACTAAAGGAAACGTTAAATAAGAAACATGTTTAGATTTATTGTTTACATTTCTATCAATATGGCTAGGTTTATTATTTTCTTTTGACTATTTTTAAATATTACATTTTCCTAATACATTTTCGTAATACAAAATTCATGGTTTGCTTCTCTGATTTGTATTATTCTTGCTGTGATTCTGTTTTCTGTACCTTCAATGTTATCAGTTTAGCAAAAATGGTATATAAACAAGCAACCACAAACATTTTGTATAAGATTATTATGTAAAACGTTAAAATGCGAGGTCAAAAGACTATAATAATATGTTATACCCTCAATATAGGATTCAAGGATTTTGACTCCCTAAACTGCATGCTGTCATTTCTGTTACCCTAAGCAGGGATATTAGGTTAGGTTATGTATTTTGATTTATACTGCATTCCACTGCCAATTGCATGGTCTCCAGACGCTCTGGTGGATCTGAAAGCATACCTCCTAACCTTTTGCATCACTAGAGCAGATGAAAACAGAGGAATTTGTTTTGGCAAATGGGAGTCTATTAATTTCTATGGCCGGGTAATAGGCATTGTTTATTTATTTATTAGCATTTATAAAGCGCACATCAGCCTTCTGGCATCGTGGTGCTGTTACAGAGATACTTGCTGGTTACGTAGGAAAAAACATAGAACTTAAAGTTCACAGAGTATTCCTAAAAAACAAGACTTAGTTACATGATCCGGTGCTGTTCAGAGAGTATGCATAAACATAGCTCAGTTACAATATCTGGGAGCTGGAAGGGGGGGGCGGCCAGGTGGGGTGGGGAGAGAGGCAGGTGGGTCTAGAGGGGACTAGTTGAACAGGGTGGTTTTAAGGGTTTTGCAAAAGGTGGAGTGTGAGCATTCAGCTCTGAGAGAATTGGGTAGGGAATTCCATAGTTTGGGTGCAATGTGTAGAGGAGGTCCCAAATAAAACCTGCACTCCTGTCGCCCATTTTGAAGTACCAGGAACGTTCACACTGAGATATGTGATGTATGATGAGCAAATAAACCAGCAGAGAGCCGCAGTAGGGCTCTGCCCGGTACCTATTAGAAGAATAACACCTAGTGAAGTACCAATACCCAGAAAACCATGGACAGTAAGGTACCCATTAAGAAAACCCTTTCTACAAATTAAACAAAATGAAGATCGCCTAAGTACAGTCCCTGAAGAAACCAAAAAGGCCTTAATAGAAGACAAATGGTGAAGTCACAAGGGCCCGGACTGACTTGCAGATAGAAGAAATGACAACCATAGAATGATGCAAAGAGACAAAACACCTTGAATAAGGATATCGTGAACCTAAAGTGAAAGGACAATGCCAAAATGAAAGTGTAAGATGTAAGCAAGATGAAGATATTCGACCAGTTTAGACCTGTACATATGCTTGGAACCGCAAGAAAGCTAAGAAAACAGTGCGGCTTGCTATGCTTGGAAGAAGAATAGTGCGGCAAGCGCCATTATACATAATCCACCTCAAACGAAGCACATTATTATAAGTATATTTCTACTTTGCACAAGAAGCAGAATCAACCCAGGTTACTAAAGGCTAAACGAGAAAAGATTCATATTTAGCAAAACGAGAAGAGACGGCTGAAACGGAACTCAGCAGAGGCAACTCGTGCCAGGAGAGCCAAGGTCATACCAATAGAAGAGGTGAACAATAGCTACATCTAATTGAAACTAAGAACTGAATATCCTGCCTCTGAAAGGTCGAGATAAAAAGGCGAAGTCAGGTGGCGGGTGAAACGAAAATCAAATACACAAATTGAGGGAAAAGAAGCAAATTCACGGTGTCTGAATCACGTGACCAGCCGAGCAAGAAGAAGCGAGGGTTCACACCTATGCATGGCACCAAGCCAGATGAAGATATCAGAACCTTTTCCAGACAGAAGATGCAGTTTCGAGGCCAACCGCAGAGAACTTATTAACACATGGCTAATACAGTTATGATCGATTGTAACAAGGACTGGATGACGGCTGGTTAACTATGGGGCACACTGCACCTGGCCTACCATTCTGCATGCTGCTAAGCAAAGTAGAAAAGTATGCATGGGGTTGGTGCCAACCCAATGACAATGGACTGAATAATCTGGGGTCCTATAGTTAGTAGAACCAATGAGATGTCGTACTTTTAGTGACGTCTACAGTAGTCATTTTTGAAGGAAGGGTTTAGACGCCCACCTGACAGTGTTTACCCAGTCACCTCACTCCGTTACCATATACAGATATAGTACCTATAGTAAAGTTACCTTTTCCTAACCAATAGAATTGCATGTTAACTTTTGAGTGTTATACGTCAATGATGACGAGTTTTGAGTATAAATGTTACAACTTGTATGAAGTTCGTTGGAGTTGAAGCGAGAAGGACGATTGCATCACTGCTGATATCCATAACTCCCCGTTTTATGTACTTGTCATTAAACAGACACCCTTTGCCAAACCATTGAGTTGTCCTTATTGATTGGTGTTGGAGTAATAAATCTGCGCCCCCATCCATCTCATGGGTGCAGCTATCTTGTTTTAAAGTACTTCTTAGCAAACCTCGGCTCCATGGGCCGGCCGGGGGTCTCGGAGTACAAATGTGTGGGAAGATGTGCCTCCTGCGTTTACTCTTTTGATCGGTGGGACGCGGAGTTGATTGGCGTGGTGACTTGTTTGCATGGCATTGTGAATGAGTGAAAGGACTCCATGGTGGGTGACACTCGCCAAAATCATGTCAGGTATGTGAAGGAGAAAGTGGTGGGTCAGGTCAATGGAGAGAGGTGGGAAATGTGAGGCAGGCATAGCTTTGCTGCTCTGTTGATTTGTGCAGACCGTAAGTACCCTGAGCTCAGCTCGTGGGTTAGTTTCAAGGTGGTCTGTGTAGAAAGAATAGGGGCATTTGAGTCTGAAGAGGAGCACCCGACTGATTATGAGAAATCCACTGGGTTGGTGGTAACGATTGTGGTTTAAAAATAAATCTACATGCAGTATTTTTGAAAATCTGCATGTATATTTTATAAATGTTTTTTAATGACATAAATGATAGAAGTGCATTGTGTATGTTAGCAGATCATGCAGCTTCTGTACTATTTTATACTACTGGTAAGGATAATTTTGGATCCCTCTTTGCAATACAGACTGGATTTTCGGAACTTAATGAGAAACTCAATGGTGTTGTTTTAAAGTGCCTTTATGAAATGACACCGAGTTGTAGAGGAGCAGATGAATGCTTTCTCACTAGTTCCGCCCCCCTGACCGCCGACATAATGCAAAAGCAGACGAGGGCTATGGCGAGGATCCCTTGTGTAATCCCACTACCGCATCGAGTGTGTGAGAGATGTTATGCTCTCAGACAGCCATATAGAATGTACCCATGCAATGAAAATGTGGAAGGATGCCACATGGAAGGATGTCAGTATGCAGCTATGGACATAATGGAGCGTTAAGGTAAATTTGATGAGGACAGAGCGATGTCATGATATATGTACCTATGTTGAAACAATATGAAAATACTCAAGAGTGACGATGTAACTGAAGCACCAATAGAAATATGTAACCAAAACTAAAGTTATCATGGTTATAAAGAAGAATGAAGTAACTTACTGGCTAATAACTGTAACTACGCAGTAACGCAAGTAAGATGAGACATAGAAGGTTGCTATAGAGGAATATATAATGTGGCAAGGATGGCCATGATAGAAAAATGGATGCTGGCTCATGTCTAATTCAACCAACCAATTCAACCAAGCTACCTCAGAGACAGACTAAGGCTGCAGAATGAGGAAACGCTGGAAATACAGCTTGTGTTCAAAACAGCGATGAGTCGAGGTTGGCCTAGGATCAAGGATACTATTTTAAGGAATAATTGCAAGGTGCAAGGGGAGTAACACGGATAAACCCAGAATGTGAGACATTCCTCCTAGATTAAAGAAGAAGAAAACATCTGCAAAGTATTGGACAATTAAAAGTGTATGAAGCCTAAGCAAGGTAAAGTGAGCAAGTATCTAGAGGCTAAGAGGAGCAACAGAACCCTGCATAATTGAATCAAATAGCAGAAAATAAGAGGCAGAAATTGACAAATTTGTGGTCTCTTCACATATTCATTAGAGCTTTAGACGAAGATAGTGGTGTGCTCACACTCCCTTAAATGTTCCAGAACAGTGAGCAGGCTACAAGGTCAACTACAGACGGAAGACTTTGGCTAATGGCCAACCGATGAGGGATGATGGATTAATTGGGAGAACGGTTAGTAATATGACGCAATTCAAAGCACCCAGGTTTCTTTTCACTTATGTGCTACTAAAGAGCCGAAAGTCCAAGATTGGGATATTATGCCAGCCAATCAGTGGATCTAAGGGGCAACCTAACATACGATGTTGCATAGACCAATCTACTGCTGTTTTGTCTGTTATAATCAGTACTATACATATTTAGAGGTAGTTCAAGGTGTGTCCTAAAGATAAGGGGCAGCCAATGATGTATTCATTCTTATATGTTCTATAAGTAGATATGTTCCCCTAACCAATCCCTCCCTTCGATAGGTTTTATGATTTGCCATGTAGGATGACATTGTAGATTAGACATATTGGGGTAAAAGTTAATGTGTGAGTGTGCATGAATCAGTCCAATGCCTGTCAGATCTCCCTGCCTTTCAAATGAGAATAAAGTATTACTTTACCATGTTCCTCGAGTCTGTACGCTCGATTGGTCTGAGGCCTTTATTTGTAATTCCATCTAGCAAAAGAGACACTTCAAGGTGCTAGAGCACATTTTGGTAGCAGATGATGGTTGTGGTCTAATCGACGTAGGCCATATCCAGACCTCTGGATGTTTGGCTGTACACGCCATTAGCCATAAGACTGCAGAGCTTCCTGTGGAGATCGGCGCTCAGTCATATGCATGAAGATACGGTTGGCAGGACCCCTTTGATGAAATTCCTGTTTGGTCCCCACAGGCGAACTGGTCGGTTGAAGGAGAGTCAATGCAGAGGGACTCAAACTGAGTCACAAATGTAAGTAGAACAATGAAGGTGGCAAAAAAGGGGGTGGGATTGTGTTGTAAATAATACGATCAAAAGTAACAGGATTTCTTGGGAGATTAAGACTCCAAATAGGGGTGTTAAGGATTCCTGAGTCAAGGCCAGCAGAAGAGTGCACCTCAAACTCCAAAATGGAGTAAAGATGAGAAGAGATACATTTACTAAAAATAGTAAAGGAAGGTATATGCAGTAAAATTGAAAAAGTGCACGTGTGGGGTTATAAATATGTCAATATGAAGCTTTTGTTTTGTCTAGACTAACACACTGACATCAATCAGGGGGGTAAAAATCGGAGGAAATTAATATATAAATAAAGAAGATATTTTTAAAAGACCAAAAATAAAAGAATAAGATAACAAAAATTGATAAAAAAAACAAACGTAGACGCAAACAGACATCGTATAGATTTTTTTTTAAAAGTTGTTAAAATATGTGTGGAATTATGAGCAGTGATTAATGGTGCCTGCGCCAATTATTTTGTGTGGTATGTTTGATGAAATAAAGAATTCAAAAAAAGAACGGGTACATATTGACAGTCAAAACCAACTCTTCATCATGGGGGACACTCCTCTTTTACAACTGTGCAGGACATTGCCAAGATACACAATGAAGATAAAG
The DNA here is from genome assembly GCF_040938575.1 of Ambystoma mexicanum. Classification (NCBI taxonomy): domain Eukaryota; kingdom Metazoa; phylum Chordata; class Amphibia; order Caudata; family Ambystomatidae; genus Ambystoma; species Ambystoma mexicanum. The sequence continues at coordinate 676,881,765 of NC_090927.1, read as the reverse complement.
AAATATCATTCGAAATGGGTCCGAGGCATGACCAATAAGACACTCATGCCGTGGTCTTGGGAGGGTTTGTTGTCAAAAACCACATATTTGCATGCCACATATAGGGGAACAAAGTTACAGAAAAGGCTGGCCATTTTAGAACTATGGAAGATGTACCAGAGTGAGAAAGAAGATCCGGCCGAGAAGGAGTGAATGCTTAATCAGCATAGAGGGGAGGATAAAATGCCTTTGGCTCCTCTCTCCGCTCCTGAAGATAAGAATATATATACATAGAGAGGACAAGGGATTTTATCCTTTAAAGGAATTAAAAGCACCAGCGGGGTATGCTAATCCAACATGTGTGCCACCCGCTTATAACAGCAAGGATAATGCAGAAGAGTGCAAAACTAGAGAACGCAAAGATGCATCAACATGCAATGAAAGTAAACAGCGTGATGAGAGAAAGGACAGACAGGACAGACAGATGGAGGTAGAGGAAGAAGCAAGGAAGAGAAAGAAATAAAGGATAAAGCTAAGGGAATAACAATAGCACTGAATGAATGGATGGGAGAACACATGTTACTTAAATTGGATGACAAGGGCATTGATGGGGTTCGAGAAAGAGAGGAAGGAGAAGAGCAGGAAAAAAAAGAGAAGCAAGAGGAAAAAGCATACAAATAAGAGAGGAATAAAGAATGAAAGCGAAGGGAAGAACGAAGAAGATACGAGGCAAGGAAAGAAAAGGAGAGATTAGAAGAGAACAAATGAGAAGAGATAGAAGCCCAAAGAATGAAAGTAGGTAGGTTGCAAAGAAGGTGAGAGGAAATGAATTGAGGGAGATGAGGAGAACAGAAGAAGAAATTAACAGGAGTAGGGGATTAAAAGATGATGAGATCGAACATCTATGTCATAAAAGTATAGTACCGATTGATGCACAAAAATGATTGGAGGAAGAGATAGGGTCACAACAGCCCACAGGGAGCTGCAAAAAATGCTGAGATCAGCATGGGATGATGAGCAGGATACAGAAGATATAGTGCAAAGATGTGGGAATGTATACAGGCAAATAAAGGATAAAAATGGGTATAGAACCCAAGGGAAAAAAAGAAGTATCCCTATCAAGGAAAACTACAGGTAGGTCAGATGACATCATAACAGACGAACACAGAATGCTGTCTTTGAACAGATTAGATCTTGATTATGTGGAGAAGGACAACAGCCATACGAGCTGGGGCATAATGATGTCAGACAAAGTAAGGGAGGAGAATGATGTAGAACAAAGAGAGGGTGCATGCAGGTTTTCAAAAGAATCAAGTACAGAAAAAGGGGTAAAATGGTCAGACCGAGTGGACCCTAAAGAAAAAAACACCAGAAAAGACACCATACACTGAGCGACCACAAGCACGATTGCGCAGTACAGGGGATGTATCCTCGCTTTATGTAAGCAGATTAAGGTCACTACCAGGAAGGAGACAAACAGGCAAGACTAGACCCGCCTGTAAAACGAGGAGTGTAGGTAAGTATGATTATGGACCGGGATTTTCACAATTCCCATTATTGGAAAAGGGAAGCACAACCACAATATATACCGTGGCCACAAATGTACAAAGATAATTTGAAATGTAAACTTCCTAGTTTGACTTCTAGAGCGGGAAAATTGATTTATGAGTTAGAAAGTATGACATCAGGGATGACGTTAGATATAGGTGACATAAAAGGCTTGCTAGCAGCCATCACAGGGGAGAGAGCTGACGACATTTGGAAGCAAGTAGGATACGCAGGTGTGACCACACTAAACACGACATTGTCACGCCACTTACCTGGAGACCGGGATCCTCTATGCCAGTCCGCTCCGCCCCCTCTTGGCGGCTCTATCCGCGCTTTCGCACCTGGGGGTCTGCTGCCGGGAGAGTATCGGGGGTCCGAGCTGGTGTGTCTCTGCGCATGCGCAGACGACCATGCTCCCGGCTCCGAGCATGCGCAGTAGACTGGGCCCTCGCTACTGCTGCAGCTTGCGTTCCAGGCCTCGTTTTGGGCTTGTCAGTACCAGGCAACGAGACGGCTTGCGCCTCAAGCCTCTCGGTTACTGATGGCCCATAAGAGGAGTCGAGAGCGAGGGTTAGTTGCGTCTCAACGCGGTTTGTTTATCGCGTTGCTCGCTCGACTTCCGAGCGTTCTGCTCTGTTTCCTGTTCCTTGCCTTGTTCCTTGCTTGGGTCCTGGTTGTTGTCCTGGTTGTCTTCCTTGCTGCTTCCTTGTGGGATTCCCTGGTCTCCCTCCGTGGCCTTCCCCCTGGGGGTCCCCCTTCTCAGCTCCCTTTGGGTCTCGCTCTTGGGCTCTCCTAGGGTTCTCCTCTCCTGTGAGTCTCTCCTCCTGCCTGGTTCCCCCTTCCAGTGTCAGTTCCTCACCCTCTTGCTTGTCAGCCTGTACCCCTTGGGATCTCCTCTGGCTGCCTTCCTTGGCCTGACCTTACCTCTTCAGCTACGTTGCCTTGGTCTTCGTTGGAACTATGACCATTCCCAGCATCAGTTCTGTTGTTTCCTGGACTTGCTCTGCTGAATATCCCAATCCGGCAATCAACCTCATCGGACATTCAACTACACTGAACATCTGCCTCTCCTGTCAGTGCTTGCACTGTCCTGACATAACGCTAATCAGGAGAGAGCACCCCGTGACATTGGGAGTCGGTCCATCTTTCACCCAGTACCATTTTGGGTGGTGGAAGGGTCGGTTCCTCGCGTCATACGTCCGTCTGGAGACAGTTGTCAGTCTGGCTGCCACATCAAGATCTACAATCAAACCAACAGGTACTCGTGTTTCTCGTGATAAACACCATAACAGATTGAGACGCCTGCCTTCAGGTTTGGAGATGGAGGACGATCAAGCAATACGAAGCGAGTTACAAAGTCTCAGAGCCGAGAGGTCAGCACTACACCAGGAGAATCAAGCGTTACGCCAAATGGTAACACAGGGGGCAATGAGTGCCCCGCAATCGGAAGGTTCATTAGCACATACATCTCCAATTAAATTTGACGGTGATCCGCGATGAGTGGCGGAATTTTGTAATCATTGTCGAATCCATTTTATCTTCAGATCAACTTACTTCAAGAACGACAAGTCCAAGATCGGGTACATTCTGAGAAATTTAACTGGGAATGCTCTGGCCTGGGCAACACCTTTGGTAGCTACCAATAGTCCCATTTTGAACGATTTTGCATCCTTTGAGAAAGCTTTCCTGGAAGTTTTTCAGACGCCCAATCTGGCATCTGCAGCGCAGAATCAATTAATGGATTTGAAACAAGGAAACGCCGATTTGATAATATACATTAGTCGTTTCCGTCAATTGGCAACCGATTCACAATGGCCAGATATCACACAGAAGACTCTGTTCCGCCGAGGCCTGAGAGAAGAATATAAGTACGAGTTGCTTCATATCCCTGAGCCAGAGACCCTTCAACGCCTTATTGAACAGGTGCTCCGGATCGACCAAAGGTTAGCGGAACGAAGAATGGAAAGACGTCGTTCCGAGAGATTTACCTCCAGAATGACCAGTGCTCCTGCTGGATCGTTGGGTTCCACAGATTCTGGAACAGAGCCGATGCAATTAGGGGCTATGAGAGGTCATTTGTCGGAGGAGGAGAGGAGACGAAGAAGGACGTTACGTCTGTGTCTTTATTGTGGGGCCTCTGGGCATTATCTGGGCACATGTCCTTTGCGCCCCCAGAAGAAGAAGGCGGAAAACTAGAGGGCCTGTTGTGTAATGGAAGGACAACGACAGGTCTCATTCCTTTTTCAGTCCTTTCCTCATCTTGTTCAGTGCTTCATCCCATGCAACCAGCCGTTTTATTGACCTTGAAGATTCAACTACAATTGCCAGACAAGGTCCTGGAAGTATACGGGTTGCTGGATAGTGGAGCCTCAGGTAATTACATCGATGAAGCTTTCGCTACCATCAACAAGATACCACTCCTTTCCAGAGATGCTGCCTTACCTGTGGAAGTCATCGATGGGACTCCTTTGTCTTCCGGACCCGTCCGTCTGCACACAGTGGGTCTTGCGCTTCGGATCGCCGAACACCTGGAGAATATTGCCTTGGATGTCATTAAGTCACCTACATACAGAGTGGTTTTGGGATTGCCCTGGCTTCAGCATCACAATCTATTCATCAATTGGAGGACTCATACTCTGTCGTTTTCCTCTGCCTTTTGCTCTCAGAATTGCGGCTTGCCAGCTCAGATTCAGACCCCTTCGACTACTTTGGAATCCCTTGGCAAAGGGTCTGGTCTTTGTTCCATTTCTCATGTTCCACAAGTGTACGCCGATTTTGAACGTGTGTTTTCTGAGCCAGGGGACATACCTTTACCTCCACATCGGTCTTTTGATTGTGCCATTGAATTGTTGCCAGGCTTTGAGATTCCACATGGAAAGCTGTATTCTCTGACTCTGAACGAGAGACAAGTACTACAGGACTATCTGTCAGAATGCTTAAGTAAGGGATACATAGCACCTTCAAAGTCACCCGCAGGATTCCCTTTGTTTTTCGTTAAGAAGAAGGAAGGAACCTTGAGACCTTGTGTTGACTACCGGCAATTGAACAAAATTACTCCTAAGGATCGATATCCATTGCCGTTGATTCGCAGTATCCTGGAGACCCTCCACACTGCCCGGATTTTCACCAAGCTTGATTTACGTGGAGTCTATCATCTGGTTAGAATCAAGGCCAGGGATGAATGGAAAACTGCATTTAAAACACCTTTTGGGCATTATGAGTACCGGGTAATGCCCTTTGGATTGTGCAACGCCCCGGCCGTTTTCCAACGGTTCATGGATAACATTTTTTGTGACCTGATAGGTGTTTCGTTCTGGGTTTATTTGGACGACATTCTGATATTTTCTTCTACGGAGGAGGAACACGTAGGACATGTACGTGAGGTTCTTCGTCGCTTATCTTGTAACCAATTGTTTGCCAAAGCAGAAAAATGTTCTTTTCACCAACCCAGTATTGAATTCTTGGGATATGTGATTAACCATACTGGCATACAAATGGATCCCAAGAAGGTCCAAGCGATTCAAGATTGGAAACAGCCTAATGACGTCAAGTCGTTGCAGCGCTTTTTGGGTTTTGCCAATTTTTATAGGCGATTTATTCCACACTTTTCCCAAATTTCAGCGCCACTCACCAGGTTGACCAGCAGCAAGGTTACTTATGTGTGGGATTCTCTTACTACTAAGGCATTCAATTCCCTGAAGACGGCTTTCATTACCGCCCCTATTTTGCGTCACCCTCAAGACGAATTACCCTACATAGTGGAGTCAGACGCTTCGGATTTCGCTGTAGGGGCTGTTCTTTTACAATGTGATCCCGGAACTTCCATTGAACATCCGGTTGCCTACTTTTCACGCAAACTGTCCCCCAGCGAGAGGAATTATGCGGTAATTGAAAGGGAATTGTTGGCCATAAAGACTGCATTCGAGGAGTGGACACATTGTTTACTTGGAGGTCGCTTCTCTGTAGAGGTCCGTACCGATCATTGTAATCTGCAGTACTTGCGTTCTCTACAATGCCGTACGCCTCGCCAAGCCAGATGGGCTTTTTTTTTCTCTCCATATGATTTCCATGTTACATACATCCCTGGTGCCTCTAATTTGAAGGCGGATGCCTTGTCCCGATCCTTGGAGAAGGAGGATGGACACCCCAGTCTGGATCAGCCGTTGATTTCCCCACACCATTTCTTGTTGACACTCTCTCCGCATTTACAGTCCATTTCCGATGCCACCCATCGAGATCCGGAACGGACGGGTCTTCTTCAGCGGAAATCAGTATCCGAATATGAGGGTCTCCTGTTCTTCAAGAAGAGGTTGTACATTCCCGAGGGGTCTATACGCAACGACATTCTGCACGGCTTTCATGATTCACCGATTGGAGGACATTGTGGAATTAGCGCTACTCGAGAACTGGTATCCCGACCGTTTTGGTGGCCTGGTTTGGCTGGAGAGGTCGAGAAGTACGTGGGAAGTTGTCCCGTCTGCGCCCAGTCCAAGGTTCCCAGGAGGCGGCCCTTGGGTTTACTTGTACCTACGGAATTAGCTCCTTATCCATGGCACACCATCGCCATCGATTTCATTGTTGAACTGCCTCCCTCTGATGGATATACCTGCATAATGGTGGTGGTTGATTGCTTTACTAAGTATGCCCACTTCATTCCTTTCGTCAAGATACCCACGGCTGCCCAGATGGCTGTCGCCTTTTTGCACGAAGTGTACCGGTTGCATGGCCTACCTGAAAAGATCATTTCGGATCGGGGATCTCAGTTTCTCTCACATTTTTGGGGTAAAGTGTGTGATCATCTTGGCATCCGCAGGGCATTAAGCTCTGGTTACCACCCGCAATCCAACGGTCTTACGGAAAGGACTATCAGACTTTAGAGTGTTATCTCTGTTGTTTTGCCAATGCTACTCAGTCCAACTGGAAGACTTGTCTGGATCTTGCTGAAGTTTCATATAACAACTCCGTCCATGCTTCTACAGGATACAGCCCGTTCTACTGTTCTGCAGGCCAGCACCCTAAATTGATGCCTTTCCGTCCTGTGCCTCCCAGTTCGGTTCCTTCCGCCGATTCACTGATATCAACCATTCGGAAGCAACATGAGATGGCACGCAAGTCCTTGATGGAAGCTAAGGAACGTATGAAATTGCAGGCTGACAGGAGGAGGAGTGTGGAACCTGACTTTCAGGTTGGTGACAGAGTTTGGTTATCTTCTAAGAACCTGTCACTTAACAATTTACCTGTGAAATTGGCTCCCCGATATTTTGGCCCATTTAGGATAACCAAGCGCCTGTTCTCTGTGGCTTACCGCCTCCAGCTGCCTACCTCTTGGCGGGTGCACCCGGTTTTTCATGTCTCCCTTTTGAAGCCCTATGTTCAAGATACCCATGGTCGTTCCTGTCCTCGCCCAACTTCAGTCCTAGTGCAGGGTGTCCCCGAATTTGAGGTCCAGGAGATCTGTGATGCCCGTTTCCGCAGGGGGGTACTGCATTTTTTGGTGGACTGGAAGGGGTACCCAGCTTGTGATCGCACCTGGGAACCGTATCGGCATGTGCACGCTCCCCGCCTTGTACGTGAATTCTATGGTTGCTTTCCTTGGAAACCATGGGGCCCCGGTTCTTTCTGGGGGGGGTCATAGTGGAGTCCGGGATCCTCTATGCCAGTCCGTTCCGCCCCCTCTTGGCGGCTCTATCCGCGCTTTCGCACCTGGGGGTCTGCTGCCAGGAGAGTATCGGGGGTCCGAGCTGGTGTGTCTCTGCGCATGCGCGGACGACCATGCTCCCGGCTCCGAGCATGCGCAGTAGACTGGGCCCTCGCTACTGCTGCAGCTTGCGTTCCAGGCCTCGTTTTGGGCTCGTCAGTACCAGGCAACGAGACGGCTTGTGCCTCAAGCCTCTCGGTTACTGATGGCCCTTAAGAGGAGTCGAGAGTGAGGGTTAGTTGCGTCTCAACGTGGTTTGTTTATCGCGTTGCTCGCTCGACTTCCGAGCGTTCTGCTCTGTTTCCTGTTCCTTGCCTTGTTCCTTGCTTGGGTCCTGGTTGTTGTCCTGGTTGTCTTCCTTGCTGCTTCCTTGTGGGATTCCCTGGTCTCCCTCCGTGGCCTTCCCCCTGGGGGTCCCCCTTCTCAGCTCCCTTTGGGTCTCGCTCTTGGGCTCTCCTAGGGTTCTCCTCTCCTGTGAGTCTCTCCTCCTGCCTGGTTCCCCCTTCCAGTGTCAGTTCCTCGCCCTCTTCCTTGTCAGCCTGTACCCCTTGGGATCTCCTCTGGCTGCCTTCCTTGGCCTGACCTTACCTCTTCAGCTACGTTGCCTTGGTCTTTGTTGGAACTACGACCATTCCCAGCATCAGTTCTGTTGTTTCCTGGACTTGCTCTGCTGAATATCCCACTCCGGCAATCAACCTCATCGGACATTCAACTACACTGAACATCTGCCCCTCCTGTCAGTGCTTGCACTGTCCTGACGTCACGCTAATCAGGAGAGAGCACCCCATGTCGTTGGGAGTCGGTCCATCTTTCACCCAGTACCATTTTGGGTGGTGGAAGGGTCGGTTCCTCGCGTCATATGTCCGTCTGGAGACAGTTGTCAGTCTGGCTGCCACATCAAGATCTACAATCAAACCAACAGGTACTCGTGTTTCTCGTGATAAACACCATAACAGACATATGATGGAGTGCCATTTCATAATTGCAGAACACATGTATTGCGGGCACTCAGAGTACAGTATCCCGATACATCAGACATGGGTGCAATTATGACTAGGAAAATGGGGGAGGATGAAGACCCTGTCAGTTTTATTCAAGATATTCAAGAGAAATGGCATCTTGAGACGTGTAAACTGTGGGATAAAACAGTGGCATTATTTTACCACATTTTGTGTCAAAGGCTGCCCGAGCCAGTGCAATGGGAATTAAAGAAACAGGTGGCAATGTAAGCAAAGTCATGGCCAGAAGTACAATTGAGGATCGTGCATCACTGATGATTGTTATGAGGGCAGAAAGCAGGAAGAGGCAAAGTTTTTCCAGAAAAAGTTATCTTAACTTGCTATAGAGGAAGCGGTGTGGTGATACAGGAAATGCAATCAGCACAGCAAAATAAGGTAGCATACCTCATGGATCAGGGTGGGTACAATTTATGGCCAAGAGGAAGAGGGAAATGGCCTCGAGGAGGAGAACAAGGTGGATTTCAGAACCCTCAGTGTTAGGGAGAATCTCCCAAAACGTGCTAATTCCCTCCACCTTAGAGACCCCCAGAAACTTTGCTGGATTTTGAGGACTTGATTTTTTTTACCTGGAAAGAGTGTGAGCCTTTTTTGCCACTCTTTCATGTATTTTGATGTGTGTTTTTCACTTGTGTTCTTTGATTATGGAGTTTTAGATAACTCCATAGGCATCATCTTTTCATGTGTGTTAAACAGCACCTTCAGTGCAGTGACACAGCGATGTCTTTTAGACTTCACAAAGGTTTAGATACCTTCTCTGAGATAAACTACTGTTTCCCAGAGAATGTCAAGTGATATTGACTTTACTAGTCTTTCCAAATTCCTAGACGCAGAACACACCATCTTACAATGGAGTGCTGGAGGAGTTACATAGTATCCCCTGTGTCTAAATACTCATGTAGCAGTCAAATGCTACCCTTTCCTATTGAGAAGGCTGGTGGCAGTGGTTTTACAACTAACTACCATGATTTTTCCCGACCGCGAACAGCGGTAGCTAAAAATCACGTGTGCATGTTTTTCAAGATGGCGCCTTAAATCCCTTTGTTTAAACAGGTCCCGGTCTTCTTTTTTCACCATTTCTTTTTAGAAAGGTCCCTCTAGTGTTTGTGTCTGTGTGCCAAACCAGGTTTGGTCCCTTTGTTTGTGTGCCTTTGGCGGGCTTCAGGACTGAAGACCGCCTCTGGTGTCTGAGTGTCTGGGGTGGGCAGGAAGTGAGGGAGGTGCCCGAAACTCCCTGTGCTTAGTCTCACAGGAGACCCAAAATGCACTCTGGTGTGATTGGCTGGCTGACTGTCCGAAAAAGCAAGTCTCTTGAACTGGAAAGCATAGTCGACCACTGGAACGAAAGAACTGAAGAAGAGCTGGAAGAGGACGGCTGCTGCAACTCCTGGACCATTGGTTTGTCTGGTGAAGCCCTGCTGCAAGGCCGAATTGCCAAGTTCATCTCGACAGAGAAGACCCTTCAAGGACGTGTTCTTCCTTTGAGCTGGTGGGACCAATCAACTCGTAAGCCACCTGGATACCATTCTCAAGGCTGGTTAGGATTAACCAGGGAGAGGGATAGCAGCTGGTGTGTTTGAATCTACAGCTACTGGAACTGAAGTGACTCCATCTTGTTTGCTTTTTTGATGATCCCGTGCAGTGCACGAGTCCCCCAACGTCCTCCCTCTTATCTCCACGACTGAGGCTCAGGAACAGTGAGATCTGCAGGAACTGCAAGGAACCAACAACTTCAGCTGCATTTGTTTCTTCATTTCCCAACTTGCAGGGCTAATCAGCTTGTGACCCAACAAATGATTCTTTTTCGCCTAAACTACTTCTGAGAACTTTTGCAAAGACTTTTTTTACGTTTGATACCAGAACTGCTCTTTCCTATTCAGAACACTAGCCCATTGACTTTGGCCTGGCCTATGGACTTTAATTGAACTCCTCTGGTGAACTGTAACTATTTGCACTGTCTAATAAGTATATGTGATCTATTCTACTTACTTTGTCTCTTTTGCTCACTTCTAAGTAACTGAACTGACATTTGGCTTCTTTTTCAGGGGAGCTCAAACTGTCTCAAAATCTTAGAGTTTTGTATTGAAGTGTATTGGTATATAAAATTAAGTTGCCTCCTTCTAGTGAAATGTTTTCTAAATGATTATGTAATAAATTAATAAGTGTTTTACCAAGAAACCTTGAGTATAAGTGTCTAATTGAAGCACTGTTATTGAAAGTCCTCTGTGTAATTACTTGTACTGCTCACATTCACTCTTGAGATAAGCCTGGCTGCTCAGCTCGATACCAAGAACTGTGTGGTACAGACTTATACCAAAGGTTGGTTTGGCTAACACCTGTAGTCCAAATTGTGTGTAGTGGCCCCAGAGGGTACTGCATGCAATTCTGCCTAACACTCAGGAAAGAGAAGGATTTAATGGCAGACAGCTGCAACAATGCTGGAATTGCAGAAGAATACGACACATAGCCAGAACATGCAGAAGCAGAGGAGGCATGTAACAGAATTGGAAATCTCCAAGATGGGGCATGGGTTATGCACTACAATATAATACAGAACCACAGGAATAGTATACCCAAGATCACACACAGGCTCAGACATATGCGCCTCAACCCCAACAAATGCAGCAAGTGCCATTTCCAATGCAATTGCCACTAGGGTAACCACAGCAAGCACCCATGCAAACACAGTAAGTACAAGCCCAGCAGGCTATAGTACCACAGTGGAACACGACCCAGGAGCCCAACAATCCCCCACACCCAAAGTGGGGAGTGTGACTGTGATAGGAGGAAATCCTTTCACTGGTACAGGGATGCATTTATACCCACAATAGGACAGCCCTCAGAGCAACCTTATGTGTTCAGTACTATCAGTGACACCAGACCCCCAAGAGGAATCAAGGATCAGGGTAATGATAGGAGGCAAGACATTTTCATTTCTTGTAGACACAGGAGCCACTCAGTCTTGTGTCCATGAGGGAAGATACCCAATATCAGTTACTGCCATGAATGCTCAGGGATTCTCCGGGGCAATGAGTTTAGTTCCTTTTACAGATGAATTACAAATCTCTATAGGATAACACGATATGTCAATGCCATTACAATACTCTAGGCAGACACCAGTTAAGATATTAGGATGTGACTTGATGACAAAGCTTAACATGACAATATCCTTTGCCGACAAAGGATGAGTGTGTTCTACTCCAGTGATACACTATATGAAAGTGGGAGAGTTTATATTAGCCTTTACAGGCCAGAAGGCATTACGAGGAGTTCCTTTAGATCCAGGGGTATTTTTGTATCGAGTGACTGTTTTTTGTCATGGTTACCCAGATTGGTAAAACCAAAGATTCCCATGGCCGATGAAGAGTGGCAGATTATCCCCTTAGAGGTAGAAGCAGCAGTGGTCAAAGAAGAGAAGGTGATGTTTCATGGGACAGATGATGAAGCAGGAGGATGGAGAACAGTGATATCCCTGAGTGAAGGATTCAGGTTGACAGATTTGACAGACGAAGAACAGTTTAGACATGACTACTGTGAGAAACCAGAAGGTGTATCACCCGCTAGTCCCCGGGGATCTATCATTCAGGGGGCCAGGACAGAGCCATCGCTTTTGTATCCAGTTTCTGTGGGTGGACCAGTACGGGAGGACCACCTGGGTGAGGGGTCCTCAGGGAGTGGGAGTGGGACAGCGGATGGTGAGACTCTTTATCCATCTCCTCCCTGTAACACCTTTACCCCATCCTACCCAATGGGATATTTAAAAACTCAACCCGCCTCCTTTTCCTGCACGAACACCTTTACACAGACAACCCACTCTGGGAGAAAACCGACTCACACCCAAACCGTGTACCTGACATGTCCCAAAACTATGGTCAGGGAAGTGAGCCAATTATCGACAATCACTCACACTTGACTTCCATTACACTTCCCCACACGAACAAAAAGTGGAGGATGAGAGCACACTCTGAGTGAGGCAAAACAGCAGCATCGAGTCAGCAGTTGAACGAAGGGAGAAAGATGGCCAGGCATGAGAGGTTTGTGAGAGGGGCTACGCCCTTGACCTTTTTACAGGAAACTGTTACTCTCCAGAGACCTTCAAGGCAGAAAACATAAAACCAGGAAACCAGGCTGAAGAATCCTGCATTGTGTGTCGGAGATACTGAGGGTCGCCCCGCATAACTGACCAAGGCGGGGAGGAACAGCAGACACCGTGGTATCATCCTTGGCTCCAAGAACAAAGAAGCGCCAGAGAACAACTCAGCCTTTGAGTTGGGGAGACCAATGCCAGAGCGGTCTGTGTTGAAGTCAAGGTTGCAAGCGGCAACATTGTGATTTGTTAAACGCGTTTGATGAAAGACACGAGTGAAGCTAAATTGTTGGTAAATATTTTAACATTAAAAGGAAAGATACAATACCATTGACAGAGTGGTCGGGAACTATGAATGTGCTCAGTCAAAAGTCTCTGTACGGTATCCTGACAAGAGAAGCAAAAGTAGACGATTGACATGAAATGTAAATTGTGTGAAGTGAATCAAAGTGGTCCTGCGACGGTTTAAGCAAAACCCATTGCACATTCAAATGTCTTCGATTCTTGTATCAAAAGGGATCTGAGCCCGGACAAGGCGGATTCATGGTCTGAGCTTGACAGAGGGAGACCAAATTGTGAACATTGTAGAAAAGGGGTCTGAGCCCGGATGAGGGGGTTGTCATGATGCCTACCCCCGGGGACCCAGACCAGGTCCAGCAACCCCGGAAGCAGGCATAAAGTTATACTAAGCAAACCCAACAACCCCTACTAGGGGCTATTTGGGTGCAGTCCTGGCGCCTATGGCGCCAGGCTCATATGGAGAGTCAGTCCTGGCGCCACAGGCGCCAGGCTCATGGATTAAAACTTACCTGATGCAGACCATGCTGCAAACTCACCTGATCAGACCATGCTACAAGAGCTCCAAGCCAAAGGAGGCTTGGAAGGGACTACTTTACCTAAGGGACTATTTTTTACTCGGGTGGGGCTGGGGAGGAATACTTACCTAGGACTACTTTGGAGGCTATTTAAACCACGCCCGAAGAGCAGCACACGCTTCGCATTATTCTGCATCCAGCAGTGTAACGCTCACCGTGCCTGCAAGTCTGCATCCAGTCTTCTGCCACGCCCGCCTCGAGTCCGGAGCTCCTAGAAAAAGGGGAGAGAAGGAGAAAAGGTTAGCACAAGAGCAATACTGTCACGCTCGGCCGCCGTTGGCGGCTGTGGAGACGCTGGCGATGGGGCGGCCATTGATTTGGCCGTCACGCTGCCGGCGTCCTCATGCAGCGGTCTAGTTTCTCTCGCCCCTCCTCTGTGGAGCCTATTTAACGTCCTCCAACCCGGAAGCCCGCGCGTTGCAACCTTCGCGTCAGGCTCCGGGTTGGTACGCTGAAGTTTTTCCTTTCCGTGGCTACCGCCACCGCATTCCCCCTTGTGCATCTCTTCTCTTCCCTGGTGCTCTCCTTCCGCTCCTTTTTGTCGCCCTAGTCCTTCTCTTTGTTTTCTCTCCCACGCTTTGGCTACGGGTATCTTTTCCCATTATGTCTCGCTCCCTGCTGGCTCCCATTTTTGCTTGGTCCTTCGGCCTTCCGATGTAGGCTCTCCTGCCTTCGTCCTGTTTAGCGGACCTGTCAAGCTTCGCTACCATCTTACCTCTGTCCTGCCCTGCAGTCCTGCCACATCCTTCTACAAGACTTGCAAAGAAGGGTTTTTTTGTGCCTTCTAGGCTTTTTCCCCTACACCGGTCTACCCCGGTTCGGGGGCCCCCTTTGCCCCGAGTTCGAGGGGCAAGGTGGCTTCCTCTCGGGGTAGATCTTATCATCTGACAAGAGAACAAGCTGTCTGGAAAAGGAGATTCGGAGCAGAACCGGAAGAGATACCTCACGGTGAGCAGGAAGGAATTCAAGAAATACGGGGGAAAGGGGTGAAGCTAGAAGAAGGTAAGAGTTCACTTGACAAATACCTTTGATCCTTACCTGAATTCCCGATCCATCGCGCCTTCGAGCTGGAAGAAAGAAGTTATTTTATGCGCGTCTCCTCACCTGCAGTAGCACCGCACTGAACTCACCGGCCTTCGCAGCATCTTCACATTCCTCCGCATCCTTCTGCATGCTCCCGTCGTACTCCGGCACCTAAGGGGAAGACAAGAACAGCAAGGTGAGCCAAGGGAATACACAGAGGCAATATTATTTACCCCCCATAGACTTACCTAATTTTACCACCGGGGGTACTATTCCTCTTCACGGGTCGGCGCACCTTCCACTGCATCCTCCCCGATCCCCGGCCCCTAAGGGGAAACAAAGGAGCAGCAAGGTGAAACAAAGGGACAAACAAGGGGAAGCCTCCTCACCACAATAGACTTACCCGATTTTACCGCCGGAGGCATTATTCCCCGAGACTTCATATTTTCTCTCAGTGCCTGAATAAGGGAGAAAGCAACAGGTTACATATTGACATTATTTTATCGAACTGTGTTGGATAATACAAATCCTTACCTCAATATTACCGGTTGCCACGAGGAACTCTTCGCTAGGGTCAAGCTGCAACCTGCAAGGAATCGGACAAGAGTGAAAGTCAGACATTGAACTCTTACGAACTACATACTTACGGTGTCTTGCCGGGAATCTCAGAGTCAAGATTGTTCTGGAACTCACCAATTCCTTCGAGCCACTGAAGCAACTGGTTATCAACGCGCCCCTGCGCTCAATGCAGGATGGAGAGCTCATCTTTCCAAATCATCAGGTGAGACTATAAGAGGGGACATCAAAGGTGATCAGTGGGGAGAACAGCGGGAGTGGGGGAGGGTTAACGCTCAACTCCACGGGTGGTTAATTCCCTTTCTCCATTTGCAGAAGAATATTCCTACGGGCCAAGCAAACAAAGCTAGGTGGGCCAATCCAGTCTGTCATCTCGGCACTACGCGTCACATTGGTGGAGGCCGCAGCTGTCCAGTTCAGATCAACGCCCCTGTGGGAGCCAGGTGAGCGTAACAGGGGTCCCGTGTTCCGAGCCCGAGGGAGGGAGAGCAATCTTGAACTTGTGAGGGTGAAAACCCTAACAAAGGAAAGGAACGTTTGTGTTTTGTTTGTTTCAACAGGCCCTCTGCAATAAGAGACTGTCATTACGCGAGAAACTTTGGCAGAAGGCCCTGATACCTATGTTTTGAACTGTTACCTCGTGGCCAAGAAGCCAGAGGGTGTGCAAATCTGCATGTGCCGCCTCGCCCTGTGATGAAAACGTGGGGAAGGGAACAAAACTGCTCAACTATACTGACATATAATTTCTTGAACACTTTTCTTTTACATTCATTATTATCCCACACCATTTTGTATTTAGAAGTAAGGATTGGCAATATGTTTATTAGTATAGGCCTTTTTATTTTGACAGACTCCACTAGCACTGTGTTATTATTATTTGATGGTTGCAGCTTGCTCCCATCTTTAGATTTAGGTTTAGATAGGCATTCTACCAACCCATTGAAGTTCAGTAAACACCCTTGAACTGTGATCACTTGTGTCTGTCTTCACTGTTTGATATCATGCCTTCCTTACACTACTCAGACTATGAACTACTGTTTTCTATAAGTGTTACTTATTGAATAAAAGTAGAGAATATAGAAATACCGCAGAGAATGGAGCTGGTAAAAAGAAGACTGTCATACTTTCAGGATGATGGACCACCCCACCCTGACCACCCACCATGATCGCTCGTCTATCCTCCGCCGGTCTGTCTGGACAGGTTCTAAGTTTGGTTCACTGCGTTTATTACTGACCACTCTCAATCCGTCTCTCTTCCCCCTTTTCGTTTAAAACCCATGCTGCTAAGGTGTGTTTTCCCCCAGGGGTCCGCTCTTTCGCCGATACTGTTCAATATCTATATCCAGCCTCTTCTTCTTCTTATCTGTTTTCATGGTTTCCGCTACTATTCCTATGCTGATGATACACAGATCCTGTTGTGCCTTGATCTCACCTGCCCTGATACTGCGGCCCTTGCTTAGGAGGTGCTTGGAGGACCTAGGGCCCTGGATGGCAGATAACTGGTTAAAGCTTAATGGAAACAAACTGAGGTCCTCATTGTTGGTACAAGCACCCCCCTGCTGTTCTGGAAAATTCATTTCTGGCCAATGTCCCTGGGCCCTTTCCCCCAGCCATCCCCATCTGTCAGGAATCTGGGGGTTCAAATCACCTCACCCCTCTCGATGCATTAACAGGTGGCTGCGATCGGTAAAGCTGGCCATTTTAAATTACGCATTCTTCAGAAGGTGTTTTCTTACATCCGGGCAAAATTTCAGGCTCCTTTTGAGCCAGTTCTTGTGCTGAGCGCAGTGGATTACTGCAACTCATTGTATTTGGCTCAACCACGTTTTCTTACAAAGCGGCTCCAACTTCTGCAAAATGCTGCTGCCAGGGCCATACTTCGGCCTCCCTTTGGGGCGCATATGTCCCCCTTGCTCAGACAGCTTCATTGGCTTCCGGTCGAAAAGCAGATCCTTTTTAAGTCCCTATGCATCGTTCACTGTGCGTGAAATTTCCACGGTATGTTCCATCCCGCTGTCTTCGATCGCAGTCAGCTTCTGTGGTGGCAGTCCCTCGTGTTAGACTCTCCCGCGTAGGGGGACATGCTTTTTCTGTAGCCACAGCCAGGGCCTGGAATGCTCTTGGTTACGCTCTGCGGACTACTGAGGACAATCTCATCTTCTGTCGCGTTTTGAAGACATACCTGTTTTAAGCCCTCAAATGACATGCTATTGCTGCTAGCACCATGATGCCTCTGGTCGAACATGCGCTCTATAAATGCTCATAACATAACATAGCATAACAGGACGACTTGGAGAAAGTGCCAAATATTTTATGGACCACACACCCATATGATGTGGGTCTAAAAAGGAATAGGAGCAGTTAAAATCCCATGTCCAGAAAAGAAGATGAAGGTATATTTGAGACCATTTCCGCTTTAATGAAGCAAGGCCTATTAGTGCCATCAGATTCATCATGTAGCACGACTGTGTACCCTGTGAAGAAATAAAAGGGGGAGGTCGAGGAGATTTATACAGGACCTTCGCCCCTAAACAATACAGTTGAAGCTGAGTTTCCTTTAGTTCCAAATCCTGCGAGAATACTGTGTAACATCCCATCTAAGGCCAAATATTACACAGTTATAGATTTAAAAAATGCATTCTTTTTGATTCCCCTTCATTAAGACTCACAAGATTTGACTTCCTTTTCATATAGATATTCCATCCTGAAACATACTCATTTTCCATACGGGTACTGTGTGTCCTCTTTCATCTTTAACAGAGTCCTCCAGATGGACCTCGGTAATGCCCAACTCGAAAGTGCAATGATCCATTACGTGGATGACATTTTGGTGTGCAGTGAAACAGAAGAAAGATGCAGAGAAGACTCAATAAACTCATGACTATATTAGCAGAAAAAGGATACAAGCTATATAAAGAGAAGTTAAAATACTGTCAGGAAGAGGTCGTGTACATAGGACAGTTGATCTCTCATGAAGGGAGAAAAGTGACACCTGATAGTAGAGGTAATCATGAAAACCATAGCACCTAAAACAGTGAGGGAAATGCAACAGTTTCTAGGCTTATGTAACTACTGCAGGGCCTGGGCTTTCGATTACAGTGCATATTTTTGACCACTTTTAAAAGGACTCAAAGAAGCACAGGTGGAGAAGAGCACAATAACATGTACAGATGAGATGACTGAAGGATTTGAAGAATTAAAAACAGGAATAAGTGCTGCCCCTGTGTTGGTATCACAGATTGAAAGGGCCCCTGAGGGACCCTCGGATGTGGAAACAAGGCACAGTCACCACACTCGAATAGCTACGCCAGACACGATGTTCCGTTCCCAAAATCTAGGGTTTATTGCAATACAAAAAAGTCCCAGTTGGCCAAATGGTCCCACGCCCTGCGACGTGTGTCTAACAGACCTCGGGCGACGCAAGAGAGAGTGAAACGTACATCAGTTACATATATACAAACTGAGCACCTTACAATCAGCATTGACAACAGTATGACACATTGGATGCCACCCTCAATTCATTTCCCTTTGAATTAGAGGCGATGATTGACCAGTATGACAAATATGACACCTTAGACCACCACATGTAGTATCGGTTTGCAATCTTCAATTTTACAGACACCATTCTTTATTTGCGAGAACACAGTGTTTCTGTTTTTCATGGGCAAGCTGCGCGTAGGAGACTGGCACGTACCAGACCTCACTATCTCTTAGTTTCGATTCTCGCTCTAGAGGTCAGCCCACTCTCCGGGGCCTCACTGGGCTCAGAAAGGGGGGCCATAAAGATGATCATAATTCAACTCTTTAAATGCTAGTTTCGTACATTGTTATTCTTTCTGGAGTCTCGCTGGCATTCGTGTACTGATTAAATGCCTTGCTCCCTGTCTTCAAGGATATGTGAGGGAGGGAATCGGGCATTTCTGTCTGGCTCTCCAGTGTAATGTTTCAACATGTTTCTTAGCCTTGGACCATTGAAGCGAAATAATATCTACAGCAAAGCAGTTTTACATGAGGCAAAGTGGCAAAGTTAGAGAGAGCAGAGAGAGAAAAGAAAATGGCGATTCTGGTCATCTTAAAATGGCCTCACTCTAGTTGAACTAATAGCTACGTGATAACTAATGAAATATATATTCTTAACACTGTAAATGAGGCGGTTGGTCTTCGGCCAACCAATTATCATTCATTTCCGGGCCCTCAAGGGGTGTTTGGTTTTCCTGAACTGACAAACCCTCCTCTTGGCCGTAAGCCAAACGTCTCATCCATACATTGCATCCTCCTCCGACCAAGTATTTGGATTAGATTCGGAATCTGATTCAAATTCGGACTCATGTACACTTGTTGTCTCCTCGTTATTATTATCAATATCAATTGCCATGAATTCTTTAATGGTTTCAGATTCGTTACTATGGCGAGTGCTTGATTTAGTAATGTTTTTTCGTTTCATCATTTGTACACACACTTCGCTGATTTCAGTACATATTATGGGGAGACAATGTATGCAACAACAACATGTCACGAATATTCCTAGGATTGCTATTAGGATTGCAAATAGCTTCCAACCCCAGGATCGCAACACTTCCCAGAACCAGGAGCTTATGTTCAATTCCCAGCCACCTTCAGGGAGTGGGGATCAGAGCTTAACACTTTTCTTAGCAATTTTCTTATCGCCTCAAAAATCGTGGGGGAGGAGTCACTTACAAATACGCAACACGCTGATCCCACGATTTTGCAAACACCGCCGCAATCAACTAAGATTATATCAAGGGCCATTCTATTTTGCAGTGACATTAATCTAATTCCTTTTTCCTCGAGAGTCATATTATATAATATATCAGTGGTTCCATTTATTGTTTCTTCCAATACCCTAGACAGTCGTCTTATGTTATAAGAGTTTATCGCCTGGCCCCAAAATGGTATGAATGATTTTTCTATGTCCCCTACAATCAATCCGTCTTCAATATTACGAAGAGGTTGTGACCTGGTCAATTTCGTTATGTCTGATGTTTTTAAAAGAAACACCTCAGGAAAAAGAAATCCCAAATAACACGTGCCTCCCCAGTTCCTAGGTAACCAAGGATATGCTTTTTCTCCACATATGAAATACACAGGATCTCCCACATATATTGGTTCCACTTCTTTATCAAGGAATGCTATATTCCTGCATCTGGTAAATGTTCCTACCTGGAAAGAACCCTTTTTCTTTAAACAGAATGAGGGTTATAATTCACTGTATATGAAGGGGATTCCGCATCCTTATTCCCCTGTGGGTTCATGTGGAACGTGATCACAGAAGTTTTATAAGGTACAGACAATCTATCCTGTGGCATTATTGCTGGTGTAATTAATCGTCTTTTGTGGAACATGGAGCAACCCACCGGTTTCATAATCACTTCCTCGAATTCATTCATATTTGTTTTATCTAGTTGACCAGTTTCACTTTCGTTCCATTTCCCATAATATAGGGCAATCAGAGAAGCATAACATGCAGAAATTAAGGGCAGGGGCTGTACATACCATCCTATTCCCTAACCACCATGCTGCGGCATGTGCGCACAAACCCAACAATTATTTTTTCTTAGGATTGAGTGTGTCATATTCATTATTAACAGCAATGTGTTGTTACCATATCCTTCCCTATGTTTCTCTTCCATTGGGGACAAGGTATAGGAAATCACATGGACTGGGCTTTCTGTTGTGGAAATGTTCATAATAGGCAAAAGTACTTTAAGAGGGTGCGTTTCTTCTAGGTACCATAATACTGATATGGTCAATATTGGGGCTAATATACTCATTATACACATTATTATGGTTAGACCCAACATACAATTCTTTTTACCATGTCCTTTTTCTGCCTTTCTATATACTACGTTTAATTCTCTATCAGCATTGGTGCAAAAGGGGGCATTTGCTGGTTCCAACATTCCTTCTCTTCCCTCTTCTTCTGCTGTGCTCGTCGTGACTATCTCTTGTTCATGTGCTTCCCAGGATGTTGACAGAGTTCAATCAATGTCTACAATCTTTTTATGCCAGTTTTCTATCTGCCTGCATTGCTTTTTCATTTGGCAAGGCCTTCGTGCATTTTCACATTGCCCTATAGTTTCAGAGCAGCTGCCTTTGTACCACGTGCGCCCCGCTTGTTCACTCGGGTTCCTGACACATGGATTTAGCACCGAGGAGTTGCGTTTCGTGAGCTGTCTAACTTGCACAACTCTTACGCCACCCTCCTCTAGGCCTCTGGTTCCCACTTCATCTGAAAATAGGAAACAGAGGCAAGAAATTCACCAAGAGATGAAAATGTGATCACTCCTTCTTTCTGCTCTGCAGGTTGTACCGATTTGCTCCTGGTACCGTGTGATCAACAAATAGTCAGGGTGCACTTCCGTTCTCGAGCTTGGAGTCAGCCTGGGGCACAATGGCAGATGATGATGGGTGCCCAGGCGACAATGCAGGCTGTGGCGCAACAGAAGATGGTGGGCGCCACAGAGGTATGCGCTTGATGTCGGCCAGCAGGGATGCGGAATCTGCTGGACAACGTTGAGGCACTCTTTGCTCTTCCGTTTTTATGGCAATCTCATCAGGCTTTGTTTCAGGATCAGGCAGTTTCTGTGGCAAGGGACTGGCAATGGCATTTTTCGTTTCTAGAACCGCTGCTATCTCTTTCTGGTCTTTGTCCCGCTCAGTTGACGTGTCGAATGACGATGGGACTTTCTTGGCGTGCGTGGCATGAATCCACGCCTTGCGTCCATCCACGCGTATCGCTGTCTGCGTGGTCAGGAGTATTTGATACGGCCCACACCACCTGGGTGCCAGTGATGTTTTCCGTTCGTAGTTTCTGACTAATACCCAGGTTCCTGGCTCCAATGCATGTCCTGGGCCAGTATACCTCACTGGTAATGCCTCCTGCACCTGCTGATGAATCAAACGCAGTTTTTTTTACTAAAAAATTACAATAAATGCTGAGTGCAGGGTATTCTACCTCTCTCATTCTTTTCGGCTGAGGTGCGCACCACACATTCGCCAGTCTCCCCATTATGATTTCATAGGGAGAGAGCCCAGTTCTGGCCTGCACTGACGTTTGCATACAGAGTAACGCTATTGGTAATGTATCTACCCAACTTACAGGGTAATTCATAGAATTTCGCACAAAAGTGGCGCACGCGGCTGGCACACAGTGTGCGCATACGAATGTCTGCACCAGCCGCCGTGTGCTAAAATCGATTTCCGCGCACAGCGTATTCATGGATTTTAGCCTCCAAAATCAGCCATGGCGCAGAGTGGCGCAGTGACCCTGCAGCAGCGCCAGTTACGCCCCCAAGAACGCCCTCGCGCAAGGAAAAGCCATCAAAATCCCCAAACCAGCGCAAAGGGCTGCGCTAACCCTGGACCAGTTTACAGGGCTGCCAAACAGCAAACGCCAAGCGGGGAACATGTATTACTGGGGTTCGTGTGAAGTTTCACACGCGAAAGGGCCTGTGCGAGTGGGGTACGTGTATAACTGGGGTTCGCAGGAAGTTTCACCCGCGATTTCAGCAGGGTACGTGTATTACGGGGGTTCGCGGGAAGTCTCACATGCGATTGGATCCGGGTACGTGTATTTTGGGGGTGCGCAGGAAGTTTCACACACGAAAGGGCCTGTGAGAGTGGGGTACGTGTATTCCTGGGGTTCGTGTGAAGTTTTACATGCGAAAGGGCAACGCCCGTGCGCGATACGTCACAGATGCGCTTACGCACTAAGGGCCTTTGGTCCAACGAAATCGCGTACGTGTGCTGACCCGCTTACGCGCTAAGTGCCTTTCCTCGAATTACACGCTGACGTGCACATTTTTCACGTGCCAAATCACTCCGTATCAAGCTGGCCACGCATACACACACGGAAGACCACGCTCCTGCCCTGAAGGCCATTTTCCTGCCCCCCAGAGCCCCAAGCACGCTCCCACCTGCCATCTGCTGCTGCCTGACTGTCTGCTGCCCACGTGCCCTGCTATTTGGTGCCTGAACATCAGCCATCTGCAAGGGTCCAGTTGCTGTGACCATCGCTCTACAGCCCAGCCCCAGGACCCAGTTGCCCACCCACTCCTGCCTCTGGGGTTGCCATGTCGGGCACATCTCAATCTGGCACAACTGGCAACCCCCAGCCAGAAAGGCAGAGGGCCACCAGCTTCACTGCCACCGAAGTTGGTGTCCTGGTGGAGCATGTCCTGGGGCATTATGATGCCCTCCTCAGAACATCACGCGCCAACAAGGAAGGACGGGAGAGGATCTGGGACGATGTAGTGGTTGCCATCAACGCAGAGGGGGTGGCAACCCGTGACATCAAGCATGTCAAGAAGCGCTGGGAGGACTTCAGGTCCAGAACCCTCCACAAGGCCCGGCGCCTCGCGGAGGGGGGCCGGGCACGCATGAGTAACATCCAGATGAGGGTCTTGGAACGCGTAGGCCCAGCGCTCCACGCCCAGATCCTTCGGAGGCAGACCCGTCTGGAGTTGAGCGGTAAGTGGCCAAGCATTGCTGTGTGAGACAGGGCATGTTGCAGTTTGCTGGTAGTCTGATGCTTGCCTGTATGTGTGACATAGGCCATGTATGGATGTGTGTGTGCAGGGACATCATGGTCATGCATGTGAGACCAGTTATCTGTGAACCACATGGTTGGTGCATGTGTTTTAATGCAACATGGGGATCTCTATGCGGAATGCACACATGAAAGCATGGCTGTCTCTGTTCCTGGACATGAAGGGGGGGTGAGGAATGGGTGCTGATGTCATGTACATGTATGGTGCACATGTGTGTGTGTGCCTGAGAAGTGTGTGTGTGACTTTGAAACACCATGGATGTATGTGACTTTGAAGGCAACATCTTGGTTTACAGGGGCCCTTCTACATGGATGTTGATGTTGATTGCAGGCGCCAGGACTGTTTCTGCATGTGTGTTGTGTGCATTCACCCATGTGTTGTGGAATGACATGATGGAAGTGACATTTGACAGTGCCACTCATGTCTCCCTCTACACAGCATCAAGGGAAGAAGAGGGCGGAGACGGCGCTGTGGAGCCAAGCGGCGGGGATGCCTCCACTGGGCGGCGACGCAAGGCTCAGCCACCCTGCTAGGAATTACCATCATCCAGGGCTGAGGGGGCTGGTGCTGCGTCTGCCACAAGGGCTGTGGCGGAAGGGCCGGGTGAGCCCCCACAGGGGCTTCCAATGGCGGAAGACGGTGTGGAGACATCCAGGTTGGTGGTCTCCAAGAGGAGGAAGAGCCCGCTACTGAGCCGCACATGGGGCCTGGTGGGGGTAGTACCACTGGTGCAAGTGGTGCAGTCCAGGGCCAGGGTCAGGAGGCAGCACAGGTCACCGCGGAAGGGCCTGTGCATGTCGCTGTCCCTGACCCTGTGACTGTACCACCATGACCCAGCAGGGAGGCCCCGTCCCAGGCCCGTCCGCAGGTAGGGGAGAGTGCCGGTCCTCTTCCATGGCCCCGAGGGTTCGCAGGGACGACGACATATTCTCCTCCAACTCCCTGTGAATTGCCTCAAGGCACTCGGCCCGCCTCAGGGCCCTCCGCATGGAGTTCTCCGCCCTGACCATCGTGAGCCGTGCCTCTTCTGCCCGCTGCCGCTCCGCATCTATAGCATGGCCAACCGCTGCCACACGGAAGACACTTCCAGTCCTGGGTCCTCCTGCCCTCTGGCTGATGCCTGCCCCTCCGATGTCGAAGGCCCCGAGCCATGATGGCTCCCACCTTGTATCTGCTGCTGCTGTGCCTCTGCCTGTGCCCTGGCTCTTGCTGCCTGCACATCCTCCTCCGGCTAGGGTACAGTTGTTGAGGTGGCCACCCCTGCTGGACGTCCGACTCCCGACTGTGGCAGGGATGTGTCCTCCACCAGCCTGGCCGCAGGGTCAGAGGCAGCTCCACAGGGTACCCAGGTGATACATGGGTGGGAAGATGGCATGGAGGACGACTGGGGCATACGGGGTTCAGTTGAGGAGGGGTCGGAACAAGGTCCAGAAAATGGAGGAATCCGGCCCTGGTGAGCTGTCCCAGTAGGTCAACGCGGTCAACGAGCCATTCAAGAAGACGTGCAGTCTCCTCATGAAAAGACTGCAGGTCACCTCGCATGGCCTGTTGACGCAACGCCACCCCACCCAGGACAGGCTCAACCCGGTCCCGGATAGCCACGTCCGCAGGGAGCGGAAGGCCAGTTGTTGTAAGCGATCCCCTCCCTGAAAACTGGTCTGGGCGTAGGCATCCCTGCTGGTGCGGGATGATGCAGTCACAGGATCGGGGACAGGATTACACACAGGCACCTCCGCGGTGGCCTGTGCTGCCTCCTGTCCCTGCACTGCACCACTATCACCAGTGGAATCCCTACCTCCAGACCCCGTGTCTGCCCCTTGCACGGCCTCCTCCTCCACCAAACCCCCCACCAACCTGGATGACTCCGTGCCATCTTCCTCCGTCGCACCCTGTGGGTTCTCAGCTGCCCCTTCTGCTGCCGAGGAGTCCAACTCCGACCTCCGCCTCTTGGACCTTCCCTCGGCAGCTGCGGCCTGGGATGCTGCACCAGACTACTCACTCCCCGACAAGATGACAACCTGGGAGGGGAGCCGGGCCTTGCGTCTCCGGCGGTGGGATGATCCCTGCTGCTGTGCTCCACAGCACCCTCTCCGCCCTCTTCTTCAGTTGACGCTGCAGACAAGGAGAGATAAAACACAGGCATCAGGGCACTGTACAATGGACTGATACACACATGACAGTTGCAGATGAGTGGCATTGTTTAACTACAGACACGGCATCACACTCCACGACACACATGTCATTTTAACTCACACACATGAACATTTCAACAGCAATATTGCACCAGGCAGCACCATCCATACACATACAACAGCATGAACAGCCAAAGGTCATCTTGACATCACATGAAACACAAGGAGTGCACTAGACATGCACACACGCCACCACACTTACATGCATGTCTACATCACCTCCAACTGTTGCAGTGATGAGATCGCCATACATGTCACACCTGCCATTCATCCTTCTACATATCAGTGTCACGTGCATCCATGTTGCATCACAGTTGCACACTTGTCAGATACACATACATGCACATGTACACAGTGCAGATACATGCATTATGAACCACCATCCATGCCACAACCATGCCAATGTACATACACAGAAATTCAAACATGTGTGCTCCCACACCTGCATTTGCCCAGCATGCTTACCAACACATACACTATCAATGTGTCTCACAACTGAGAGGACTCACATGTGGCAGCCTCATGCCCATGTTCATACACATCCCTACATGGCCCTACATAAACACATGTGCAACCTGCACACTACTGGCACACCACGACACGCACAGCGTACTATCAACATGCATGTACACTTACCGCTCGACTCCAGATGGGTCTGCCTCTCAAGGAACTGGACGTAGAGCGCTGGGCATATGCGTTCCAGGACCCTCATTTGATGGTTCGACACCTGGCCCTGGCGCCCCTTGGCATCCGCTGCCTTAGCGAGGCGCTGGGTCTTGTTGAGGGTCCTGGACCTGAAGTCCTCCCGGCGCTTCTTCACATGATGTAAGTCGCGGACTGCCACCCCCTCCGCGATGATGGCAGTCACGATGTCCATCCAGATCCTGGTCCGTCCTTCATTGTCGGCGCGCAAACTTCCAAAGAGGGCATCATACTGCCCCAGGACTTTCTCCACCAGGACACCAACTTCGGTGGCAGTGAAGCTGGTGGCCCTCTGCCTCTCTGGCTGGGGGTTGCCAGTGCTGCCAGATGGTGTTTTGCCGGATATGGCAGCCCCAGAGGCAGGAGTGGGTGGGCAACTGGGTCCTGGGGGTGGGCTGTGGAGCGATGGAATCCCATTCGGGAGTCTTCGGTTCCAGCAGGGGAGGTCACAGCAACTACACCCCTGGCTGACGTTCAGGCAGCAAATGGCAGGGCACGTGGGCAGCAGGCAGTCAGGCAGCAGCAGATGGCAGGTGGGAGCGTACTCGGGGCTCTGGGGGGCAGTAATCCGGCCTTCTGGGCAGGAGCGTGGTCTTCCATGTGTTTTCGCGTGGCCAGCTTGATACGGAGTGATTTGGCACGTGAAAAAATTGCACGTCAGCGTGTAATTCGAGGAAAGGGCCTTAGCGCGTAAGTGCGTCAGCACATGCATGCGATTCCATTGGACCAAAGGCCCTTAGCGCATAAGCGCGTAAGTTACATTATGCGCGCGGGCGTTTCCCTCATAGCACGTGAAGACAGAGCACACGTGGAAAAACTGCACATCTGAGTGTCATCGCGTGTAATTGGAGGAAAGCGCCTGCATACACGCGTATCTGACATGTACGTGTGGGCCGGTTTAAAAGCTACGTGTAGGACGCCATTTCCTTGTACGTGCTTTTCGTGGAGAGCGAGTGGGTGAAATCTGTACTTCTTGTCTGTTCACACGTGTTTACTTCACAGCGTTTCTAGTTCGTACTCCCTGTTACCTCTGACAGCTCTTTTTTGATTTTTTGTTGGGCCTGTTTCCTCAAACAGAGTTCACTTCTCCTTTTGTCCTGTCTCCTCAGACAGCGTACAATTCTTCTTTTGGCGGGGGTGTTGCCAACGCGCACACGCGCGTATTTTTTATGTTCTTTTTCCAGGCAGACGGTGAGTTCCTCACGTACTTAGCAACTGTGCTTGCCCCGTGTGTCGCGTTCCCCTTCAGAGGTAATTGTAGGCTGCGTGTATTACGCGTATGCTTAGTTTTGTGTTTCTGGGTGCCACAGCGTAGTGTGGGTTCATTTTTTCACGCACGTGGTCTACGAGGGGTTGCGTGCACATTAATTTTGGATTTTGGCTGCCTGTGCGTTGCGTGACCCGTCATCTTCCCCCAGGGGTCACAGACAGCCTTGTTAGAGCACTAGAGTACGAATTCCATTTGGTATCCTACCGCTTTGACCCCCAATTGCCCAGGACAATAGTTTACTGCAACTCCCATACGCACAACAACATCAGTGCCATGGTTGGGAGGCGACCAAGCGGTAAGGGAGGCAAAGGTGGCGGACCTTCAAAAGGTGGGCGTGGTGGGCGCGGTAGGGGACGTGGCCGGGATTTGCAGGGTGCCGCTATACCCCCATGTGTGGAGGAACAATCAGGGACACCCATGCCCCCCCCATGGTTGAGGGAAACGTGGCTGACACCATCCCAGCTCAGCCCCTGTTGGGCCAGCCCATTGTGGCACCTGACCTGGCATAGGATGACTCCCTGGCTGACTTCCAGGTCAGCAAGTCTAGGCCACGTGTGGCGGTGCAAGTTGTTGTCACCAAGCCACGTGGATCTGGGGCAGCTATGTCATCTGCTGCCCCAAGTATGCAGGGTGGGGAGGCTGCAGGGGCAGCTGCAGCTCCATCCGCCCCAGCTCTGACTCTTCCAGCCAGGACAGTGTCAGTACAGGGCCATCAAACTGACGTTCCCCCTGCCAACATTACCCTGCAACCAATGCCTGCATCAAGACCTATGGTCATTATGCATTCCCACACTCCTACTACCCAGTCCACCGGTGATTCTGCCCCTACTGACCAGAGCAGCGTAAACCACTCTGGCTCTGCTCCACCTTTAAAGAAGAGGAAGAAGGGTGCTCTGACTCGACAGGCTGATACCCCAGACACGGCTACACACTCTGGTACCTCAAGGAAGCCTTGCTTTAATGATCCAGAACTTGATGCATGTGGTCCTATGTGTCGGCACATAGCCACGAAATGCTGGTGACTGCAGGGTCCAAGTCCACAACTGGTCAACGTAAGGCACACTGGCAGATCATCGCCGACCGCATAAGTGCCCTTGGATTTTTGAGGTGCACAGCTGATGATTGCTACAAGCGGTGGAATGACCTGAAACGCAGAGCAAAGAACAAGCTGGCCTCAAATCATGCCGCTACTCTGGTGACTGGCGGTGGGTCTCCACAAGAGGACAACAAACTCACTGAACATGAGTCTGTTGCTGGGGCCTTCGTCATAGAGGAACAGATCCAAGGTGTGGGAGAACCACCTGATTATGATGCATTGTCCGGTGAGTGCCCATGCATGTGTGTGTAATGCATGTGTATGTTGTTTGGGTGACGGGTTCTGATTGAGTGCCAGGTGAGGGTGTGTATGCCTGAGTGGTATGGGTCACCCATGTGCTTCATCCAAAACATTCAGCGGTCTTGGATTTGTGTGTGACAGTATCCCTTCTGCCCACAGTAGTAATTTAGCACAACATTACGGCAGTTGCCCTTGAAGTGGCATCTTGCAACAACAATGTTTGTATTTTTCAGTTTTCGTTCAGGCTGATTGTTTCAATTCTCCCACTTTTGCTACGCATTCCTCAGCCCTATTGTCACATTTGTGACATGCTTCTGTCATTGATGAACCCCACATTGGCCCACATGTGTTACCTTGTTAGGTGAATGATTTGACCATTCAGGCTGATTAAGTATTGGCCTGATAACATACATTTTTGGGGTCTGTTTGAATGTGGAACATGATAGTTGTTTCCTGACATGTTGAAGTGCACAACCATTGATGTGTACATCGGCCTGCAATCACTGTATTTTTGTGAACTGGATGTGTTGCAGTGTGTGGCACATGCCTATTTTGTCACACTATGTAGCATTTTTCATCTCATCATGGATGGATGACAGTATTCATTCACTGACATATGGATGTACTTGTGGAATGTACCATGGCTATGGTACATGCCATCTGTGTGATGGCATGTGTCATGTATTTGTACTGGACATGCCACTCACAGGCCAATGTGTGATGGCAGTGCTACCCAGCATGCAGCAAATGTGTTGCTCTTCCATCTTGGTGTCATCAGTGTCTGCCTTTTGCCTCCCCTTCCAACTCAGTGACAGTGCATGCATGGGAGGGTTATAGTCATGTGGGACATGTGTAAATCATGTACTGGTTCTGTAGCTTGTCAGGCCTATTTGTGTGCTATGGTGCTAATGCCTGTTTCCATTTTTCGTCTTTCATGTTTTTGCAGGGGATGACGCACTTGATGCTGTTGAGGTTGAGGAGATGGTGCAGACCCAGGAGGGATCTCAGGCACGACCGGGCACCAGTGGGGGATGTGGTGTGGTGGTGGGTGAGAACCCAATCTTGCTGCAGACCATTCTGTCCAGGGGTGCCTCTGGGTGCACCTCCCCAGACCTCTATTCAGGTGCTTATTCGGATGATGAGACCTATGTGCCGTCGCAGGTAAGTGTTTCTGGCAGGGATTCTGTTCTGTCCAACCCACCTGCACCAGGGGTAGAACCCTCTATGGGGATGTCAGTGTTGGTAAGTCTGCCTTTGGCGGTTACGGATGCAGGGTCACACTCCACAACATCTGATCCTGTTCCTGGGCCAGCAGATCAGAGGGGGAATGCAGTCCTGCAGCCTCAGGCAGTGCCGGCACAGCAAGGCGCAGATCGCCTTGCCCCAAACAGGTGTGGTGCCCGCCGATGCGGTGGCCGTACACCACCAGGCAATACCGCATGGGAACAATCCATGTACGGTATGGCAACCCAACAGGCAGCATCAGTTGAGATGATGGCTCATTGTCCCCCCTGAAAGGCAGTTGGAGCAACTACAGCAGGCAACAGACTCCATTTGCCAATCACACAGGGAGGACATGTTGGCGTCCAACAGGGACAGACAGGCAGCACTGGAGACTCTACGCCAATCGATATCAATAGAGTCCCAGGGTCACAGGGAAGCCCTGAGGGTAGAACTCCATCACCTCAGGGAGACTCTTGTTGACCTTGAGGCTTCCACTATCTTGAGGACAGAACAGCAGCTGGAGCGGCTCACACGTTCGCTCTCAGCTGAGATGCAGGCAACCCGCGAGGAGATCGGGGCATCACGTCAGGTGGTGCATGGGGATCTCTGCACTATAATCCTCCAGAACGAGACCTTCCACACCCGCATGCTTGCTGCCATGGAGGACCATACCAGGGCTTTGCGTGGGCTGCCTCCCATAGCACCACCACCTCCTGTGGCACAAGCAGAGGGTGATGAGAGCGACAGCAGCAGTTCTCCCACATTGGCATAGCCGTGCAGGCCATGAGCCCATGGAGGTGTTTTTTTTTCCCAACATCCACACAGGTGGCTGTTGGTGCGCACCCTGTCCTCGGACCTCCTGGGTGGCCCCCCCGACCCCCACATGGCCATTTTTGATGTTTGATTTTTTTTACAGTGTGTTGCCTTGTGTGGCTCCCGTGGGCATCCACTGTATTCCAGCTGGGCACATGCAGGCTTGTCCTGAGTTTGGGTTAGATGCTTGGGTTCGTGAGACACACACCCCTCCTGCTTCCCATTTCCATGGGCTTGCAAAGGGTGTGCCCAAGTGACAGTGACTTACACAGTGACATTGGACTCCCATGAGCTGTGTGGGCAGTCTGTAGTCAATACTGTGTATACATTCCTAGTGGATATTGTTGTTGTATTGTACACTGCATGGTGTATTGATATGTGCTTGTGCATCCATGTCTTCCTCCTAATTTACAGGTTCATTCCTCATGTCTTCACAAGGCCGTCTACTTTGGAGATGGAGTTCATGTTGTAAGCAGTGCACTTACACATTTGCGTGGCAGCAACACTGTACAGTTGGAAGTGGTCGATGTGCTGGCATAATCAGGTTGTAAGACTACCACTACTTTAACTTAGTACTGTCATGTTTATGCTATGTTTGAGGTTGTGTAGCTGCATTGTATTGTTTGTAAGTATTTGGTCATGTGTGTTGTTAGTTCTACATTACTGGGAGCATTTTGTGTGTGGCCAGTTTCCATTAGGCACACTGTACTTTGTGACACTTGTGTCATGTTTTGGGGATTGCTTTGTTTGCTCTCACATAGCATGACATGCCATGGTATGTTGGGCGGCGATGCTAGGGAGGGGTTGGGTGACATGGCACTGTTGTCATGTTGTATTTTGCAAGGGGGTAATGAATTCAGCAGCATAGAAGTGTGTCTTTTGATGACACAGCATTGGTGGTGTTTGTGTAGGTAGGGATGCACACAATGTAACTCTTTCAGGTGACCAATCTCTGGTTGGTATGGTTGTGACAGTTGACTGTCCCTTATGTCATCATCATTGATTTTCAGATGGTATGTGCCAGGGCTGTGCAGTCGAGAGGGGTGTGATTTTAGGTGAAGTAATTAGCCACCAGCTGCGTATGGGCTGCCTCATCCGTGCCCTTTCCCCTCCCATGCGCAGCGGGCGTGCATGTGGTTGGGGATGTGGGGGCACCACCATGTCCACGGGCAGGCCCCGGCGTGTTGCAACGTTGTGCAGGACACATGCTGCCTCTATGATCCTGCACACTACTGGGGGAGTGTATAACAGCTGCCCGCCAGAACGGTCAAGGGAGCGAAAGCGTGACTTGAGCACTCCGAATGTGCGCTCCACTATGCCCCAGGTTGCAATGTGGGCTGTGTTGTATCTTACCTCGGGTGGCATGGTGGGTTTCCGAATTGGCGTCATCATGTGGGTGCTCAGAGGGTAGGCACTGTCCCCTGGGGAGGTGGTGATGGGTATCATTAGTGGGGTTGTGACATTACTCAGTATCTGACATGCATGCATGTGCTGTGGCATTTATATTCACCGAGCAGCCATGTATCGCCATGCCGCCCAGCTTCTAGGTCCCGGTTTAGGGTTGACATTCTGTAAATAAAACTTTTGTGGGTGGACCCTGGATAGTTGGCATATACTGAGGTGATGATTCCATTGGCATCACATACTACCTGGACGTTGATGGAATGCCAGTGCTTGCGGTTTCTATAAATGTGCTCTGATGCCCTGAGGGGACGTAGAGCCACATGGGTGCAATCAATGGCACCTAGGACTTTGGGGAATTGTGCCACCCCGTAGAAATTCTGGACGGCAGCCTGCCTTTCTGCAGGTGTTCGGGCAGGTATATGTGCCTGCGGACGGATGGGCATGCAGTCATGATGGCCAACACCTGGTGTAGGCAGCGTGACTGCGTGGCCTGTGACACCCCCCCACTATAGCACTTGTCTGCTGAAATTATCCAGTGGCCAAGAAGTGCAGTACATTGAGGACCTTCTCCAGGGGGCTGAGTGCTTGGGAGCACAGGGTGGGTGATGTGAGGTCATCCTCCCACTCACTGACCAGGTTGAGTATTATATGAGGTGGAAACCTGTACCTCCCAAACACCTGGTCATCAGGCATCCCAAAAAGGCTGGTTCTGGGTGTGAAAATTCTGGCCCTGACTATCCTCCTCCTCCTCCTGCGGTATCCCACGACCACTGCTCCTAGGAACGGTATATTCATACTGGCGTCTGAGCTTGTTTGTTGTTTGCACGCACATTTATGCTGCGTGGGTCCACGTACGCCTGCTTCCTGCTGGCGCACGTGTTCCCAGATTAGCGCGTCTTTTTTGTCACACGTGTTAGCCCCGTTCGAATCCATGAATACGTGTTTTGAACGTGCGTGTGGGCGTTCCGCGCATTTGCCTCCTGTACTTCCCCCGTGACGCCCACATTTTCACGCGTTGTTCCCCATTCCGCCTGTCACACCCTCTGTTCCTCCTACTTTTGTTGTGTGCGCCGCGCTATGTGCGATTTCGCTGTGCGCATAGTGCACGCTGTTTGGAGACGTGTGCGTCAGCGTGCGCCATGCAGAATTTTGGCGCACATCCTGGGATTTACACGCGCACGGACTTCCATGAATCGCTGTGCGCGGGTTTCGCTGCGATTTTAGCACTGGCACTGCGATTCGCACGCTTTTGCACGCTTTTGCACGCTTTTGCACGCTTGCGCTGAAAATTTCAGCGCACATTAATTCCATGAATCGCCCCTTAGTTTGCTGCCTGCACAGATCTTACTGATTTTGGACTTCAAGATTCCATTATGCCATTCAATAAGTCTGACCGAACTCGGATGTCTCGAACAATGGAATCTTTTTTCGATGTGCAATCCTGCACAAATCTGCAGTATCACTGAACCTACAAAGTGCAGACCATTGTCCGACCATATGACACGGGGCAGACCAAAGCGAGAGAAATACTCTTTTAGCATTACTTTCGCCGTGCTCATAGCTGTGCAATCTTTCAAGGGATATGCTTCCACCCATTTGCTGAATGCACATATGATCACCAAAACATACTTCAGATTTTGGCATCTCTCCATTTCTATGAAGTCAAAGTGAATCACTTCAAATGGCATAGAGGGAGGTCCAAAACGTCCTGTTGGAGTCACCGTTCCCTTTCCCACATTGTGCTGTAGGCATGTAATGCAGTTTTGTACCAGCCTTTCGGCATTCTTTTTTATAAGTGGATTTTCAAAGACTGTGGCAAAATTTTGGACTATTTTCTTCGCACAGATCTTCGCACTACACAGATGTGTAGTCTCCACTGTTATTATAATATGCACCTGTCTGGTTATCAGAAATGTTCCCCCCTCTCCCTCTACTTCCTGTTTGTACACCCTGCTGATTTTGGCTTTGAGTAGTTTGATTCAGAGCCTGGCCTTGATTCTGTGCACCATTCCCATAATTATTTTGGTGCTGCTGCATATGATTTCTGTTGTGACCATTTGTTCCCATGTGCCCTCTGTGAGGCCTTCTCTGACTATATCCGCCTCTATTTTGCAAATGCGGACATTGTGCCCGCCAATGTCCTTCCTCTCTGCAGAATGCACATTGGTTTAATCCAAAGGCCCTCCATGCATATTCGAATTTCCCCTACTCTGTGCATTTCCCCTTCCCCTGTTGTGCCCTGCTACCTGCTGGAGTAACACTTGTGTTTTCAAGTTTGTTCTATCCTTTGCTTCACTTTCCTTCTCAGTATTTACCCGGTTCTCATAATATTGGGCCATGTGTAATACTTCTCCTAGCGTTTTTGCTTGCCATGGACTTTCTGAAGTCATTATCAAATTTTGAATCGGAAGTATTAATCCCCTCACATATTTATCCACAAATAACCTTTTCCCTGCTTCCGTACTCACATCCTGTCCACTGAAATCTGTAAATACTTCTTCGAATCTGTTGAAATAATCTGTGGACAACTCACCTTTACCTTGAACACACGCCGTCATCTTGTCCCATTGGATTCTTTTCTCTGGCACCAATTCTTTTAACTTCTGTACTATTTGTGCCGGTAATGCTATCATATTCGCCCCTGGCTGTGCACCCACTGCTTTATTCCTATCTTCCAGTATTAAATTTGCCCACGTGGCACCATAGGCCGTCTCGTCATCTATCTTTCTTATTCGTTTCCATATGTCCGCTGGCAAAATTACAGGGAATATTAGATCTATGTCACCCATAGTGAACACCGAGGACTGTAATAAAGACTCCACTTCTTTATAAAAACCTGATGGATTTTTCCGTATGTCAGGGATTGTTTGTTTTATATTATTCACTTCCTGTCTAGAGAAGGGAACATGCACATATTGGGCTGTGTAATGTGCTGGGATCACCACAGGTGGCACATTGCCTACTGCGTGAGTTTCTACCTTCGGTACAAAAGTAGGGGGCACTTCTCTCATGGGGAAACCCACACTCACTATTCCTCCCCCTTCCCTCATATGCAACAATATTCCCAGGTCGCGGGATAAGGCTGTCTCTCCTGTTCCCCGTTCCATCGCTCTCTTATATACTGCCAACAATTCAGGAGGGCTCACCTTTTCCTTGCGTTTATCTTTGTTTATCAAATATTCAACCATCGTTTGTAACGCTCTCCTTTTCATTGATAAAGTGTATTCATCAAATATTCCATGTATTTCCATTGTGGGAATACTGGGACCTGAAATCCATTTTAGTGCCTCCCGCATACATACTTTTATCTCCGCACTAATTTGCGCTGCTGGTGACGAAAATCTCTGCTGTCTACCCCTCTCAATATTCTTTCTCTTATTTCCCGGTGTGGCGAGTACTTCAGAATACTATTCATCCAATTCATTCTTTATTTCAAACAATCGCTTCACATGCTCTTCTATTTCTTCATCTTTCCCTCTACAACGGACTAATGCATTCAAATCCAACAATCGTTGCAGTGGTAACTTCCCAATTAATTTTTCCCATTGTCCCGACAAATATTCCCCCATGCATTCCAACAATACCTGTCTTTCGCTGTTCCTTCTGAAGTCATATAGGGACGCTAGCATGGATACTCCATCATTATCGTCTATATACATTGCCGCCTGTTGTTGCAGCTCACGCTTTCTCTCCTTACTAATCGCGCTGCGAATTACTCTCGTACATTCATTCTGCTCAATTCCACTCATGGGAGGGGCGGTCGGAACAGTGGCACCCTCTTGATCAGGAGGTACGGAGGGGGCAGTGAGAGAGTGGGATCCGTCTGCTGGGGCTGTGGTAATTGCGAAACACTCGGGGCTGGCTGACTAGTGGGCAGTGCAGTGTCTGATGCAACCTGTGGCTGTGCTGGTATTGGGAGGGGCTGAGCAATGGGAGGGGGTTGAGCGGCAGCCTCTGACGTAGTCTTTTTAGTTTCACTCCTCGGGCCCTGTTTTGTTTCAGTTAAGATTCTGTTTATTAATTCGTCCGATGAGTGTAGCTCTCTTTGTGGATATATTTTTTCTATGTTTAATTCATTGCGCCGTCTTGTCTTTCTCAAGCTATTACTCCACTACTCCTCCTCCTTCTCCTCAGCTTTCTCCGCCTTTGACTTATGCCTGCGCGCATGTTTCTCTCTACTTCTAAATCAGAGCATTGCTTCCCTCCTCCAGTCCCTAAAGATATCAAGTGCCCCCGGGCGTGCTCTCTTACTTATCAACACCTTTTCCAGATTATCTATACATTCCATCTCAAAACTCCCATCCCTCGGCCACTGAAGATTTTCCTGTTTTCTGGTTTGCTTATGCTAAGTTTCACAAAACATTATCACTCCCATACCATACTTTATGTACATATCATAAGCCGGCGTTCCTCCCGGTCGTGCTTCCTGGCCAGTTTCCAAAGATTGTTCGCCGCAGCGGAAAAATCCTGCTAAGGTGGACAATACCCCAGGCATGTTTTAACCTTACCCTTGGCTAATCAAACTTACTCTGGGTGTTTGATTTTGCAAAATCAACTCTCAACCAATATCAGGATCACTTACGAATCGGGGCACGACTCACATGATTAGTTAATTTGCCTTTTCAAGACACAATTCATCCGTATACTGATGCAACCAATGACGTTGTGTCTGCGTATCTCGGCTCTGCCTCATTTCGGGAACCTCGCCTCCTTGTTCGCTGGCCAGGGACATCGATCAGGGATCAGCGGTGTGCAGATCTGCAAAGGAGTCTCTCATCGCTTTCGCAGGGGCACCCCGAACACCTCTTGATCCCGGCTCGATCGCTCCCATCCTCGCGGTTCTTACCGCCTTCCTTATTTTGCAACGTACATGATGGAACAAGTGGAGGAGGCTGACGCACTTGATGCTGTTGAGGTTGAGGAGATGGTGCAGACCCAGGAGGGATCTCAGGCACGACCGGGCACCAGTGGGGGATGTGGTGTGGTGGTGGGTGAGAACCCAATCTTGCTGCAGACCATTCTGTCCAGGGGTGCCTCTGGGTGCACCTCCCCAGACCTCTATTCAGGAGCTGATTCGGATGATGAGACCTATGTGCCGTCACAGGTAAGTGTTTCTGGCAGGGATTCTGTTCTGTCCAACCCACCTGCACCAGGGGTAGAACCCTCTATGGGGATGTCAGTGTTGGTAAGTCTGCCTTTGGCGGTTACGGATGCAGGGTCACACTCCACAACATCTGATCCTGTTCCTGGGCCAGCAGATCAGAGGGGGAATGCAGTCCTGCAGTCTCAGGCAGTGCCGGCACAGCAAGGCGCAGATCGCCTTGCCCCAAACAGGTGTGGTGCCCGCCGATGCGGTGGCCGTACACCACCAGGCAATACCGCATGGGAACAATCCATGTACGGTATGGCAACCCAACAGGCAGCATCAGTTGAGATGATGGCTCAAGCAATGGAGAGGGTGGCCACTTCCATTGTCCCCCCTGAAAGGCAGATGGAGCAACTACAGCAGGCAACACACTCCATTTGCCAATCACACAGGGAGGACATGTTGGCGTCCAACAGGGACAGACAGGCGGGACTGGAGACTCTACGCCAATCGATATCAATAGAGTCCCAGGGCCACAGGGAAGCCCTGAGGGTAGAACTCCATCACCTCAGGGAGACTCTTGTTGACCTTGAGGCTTCCACTATCTTGAGGACAGAACAGCAGCTGGAGCGGCTCACACGTTCGCTCTCAGCTGAGATGCAGGCAACTCGCGAGGAGATCGGGGCATCACGTCAGGTAGTGCATGGGGATCTCCGCACTATAATCCTCCAGAACGAGACCTTCCACACCCGCATGCTTGCTGCCATGGAGGACCATACCAGGGCTTTGCGTGGGCTGCCTCCCATAGCACCACCACCTCCTGTGGCAGAACCAGAGGGTGATGAGAGCGACAGCAGCAGTTCTCCCACATTGGCATAGCCGTGCAGGCCATGAGCCCATGGAGGTGTTTTTTTCCCAACATCCACACAAGTGGCTGTTGGTGCGCACCCTGTCCTTGGACCTCCTGGGTGGCCCCCCGGCCCCCACATGGCCATTTTTGATTTTTTTTTTACAGTGTGTTGCCTTGTGTGGCTCCCGTGGGCATCCAATGTATTCCGGCTGGGCACATGCAGGCTTGTCCTGAGTTTGGGTTAGATGCTTGGGTTCGTGAGACACACACCCCTCCTGCTTCCCGTTTCCATGGGCTTGCAAAGGGTGTGCCCAAGTGACAGTGACTTACACAGTGACATTGGACTCCCATGAGCTGTGTGGGCAGTCTGTAGTCAATACTGTGTATACATTCCTAGTGGATATTGTTGTTGTATTGTACACTGCATGATTTATTGATATGTGCTTGTGCATCCATGTCTTCCTCCTAATTTACATGTTCATTCCTCATGTCTTCACAAGGCCGTCTACTTTGGAGATGGAGTTCATGTTGTAAGCAGTGCACTTACACATTTGCGTGGCAGCAACACTGTACAGTTGGAAGTGGTCGATGTGCTGGCATAATCAGGTTGTAAGACTACCACTACTTTAACTTAGTACTGTCATGTTTATGCTATGTTTGAGGTTGTGTAGCTGCATTGTATTGTTTGTAAGTATTTGGTCATGTGTGTTGTTAGTTCTACATTACTGGGAGCATTTTGTGTGTGGCCAGTTTCCATTAGGCACACTGTACTTTGTGACACTTGTGTCATGTTTTGGGGATTGCTTTGTTTGCTCTCACATAGCATGACATGCCATGGTGTGTTGGGCGGCGATGCTGGGGAGGGGTTGGGTGACATGGCACTGTTGTCATGTTGTATTTTGCAAGGGGGTAATGAATTCAGCAGCATAGAAGTATGTCTTTTGATGACACAGCATTGGTGGTGTTTGTGTAGGTAGGGATGCACACAATGTAACACTTTCAGGTGACCAATCTCTGGTTGGTATGGTTGTGACAGTTGACTGTCCCTTATGTCATCATCATTGATTTTCAGATGGTATGTGCCAGGGCTGTGCACTCGAGAGGGGTGTGATTTTAGGTGAAGTAATTAGCCACCAGCTGCGTATGGGCTGCCTCATCCGTGCCCTTTCCCCTCACATGCGCAGCGGGCGTGCATGTGGTTGGGGATGTGGGGGAACCACCATGTCCACGGGCAGGCCCCGGCGTGTTGCAACGTTGTGCAGGACACATGCTGCCTCTATGATCCTGCACACTACTGGGGGAGCGTATAACAGCTGCCCGCCAGAACGGTCAAGGGAGCGAAAGCGTGACTTGAGCACTCCGAATGTGCGCTCCACTATGCCCCAGGTTGCAATGTGGGCTGTGTTGTATCTTACCTCGGGTGGCGTGGTGGGTTTCCGAATTGGCGTCATCATGTGGGTGCTCAGAGGGTAGGCACTGTCCTCTGGGGAGGTGGTGATGGGTATCATTAGTGGGGTTGTGACATTACTCAGTATCTGACATGCATGCATGTGATGTGGCATTTATATTCACCGAGCAGCCATGT
Organism: Ambystoma mexicanum; assembly: GCF_040938575.1. Lineage (NCBI taxonomy): Eukaryota > Metazoa > Chordata > Amphibia > Caudata > Ambystomatidae > Ambystoma > Ambystoma mexicanum. Next base: position 676,841,931 of record NC_090927.1, on the reverse strand, counting down.
ATCGCCATGCCGCCCAGCTTCTAGGTCCCAGTTTAGGGTTGACATTCTGTAAATAAAACTTTTGTGGGTGGACTCTGGATAGTTGGCATATACTGAGGTGATGATTCCCTTGGCATCACATACTACCTGGACGTTGATGGAATGCCAGTGCTTGCGGTTTCTATAAATGTGCTCTGATGCCCTGAGGGGACATAGAGCCACATGGGTGCAATCAATGGCACCTAGGACTTTGGGGAATTGTGCCACCCCGTAGAAATTCTGGACGGCAGCCTGCCTTTCTGCAGGTGTTCTGGGCAGGTATATGTGCCTGCGGACGGATGGGCATGCAGTCATGATGGCCAACACCTGGTGTAGGCAGCGTGACTGCGTGGCCTGTGACACCCCCCCACTATGGCACTTGTCTGCTGAAATTATCCAGTGGCCAAGAAGTGCAGTACATTGAGGACCTTCTCCAGGGGGCTGAGTGCTTGGGAGCACAGGGTGGGTGATGTGAGGTCATCCTCCCACTCACTGACCAGGTCGAGTACTATATGAGGTGGAAACCTGTACCTCCCATACACCTGGTCATCAGACATCCCAAAAAGGCTGGTTCTGGGTGTGAAAATTCTGGGCCTGACTATCCTCCTCCTCCTCCTGCGGTATCCCACGACCACTGCTCCTAGGAACGGTATATTCATACTGGCGTCTGAGCTTGTTTGTTGTTTGCACGCACATTTATGCTGCGTGGGTCCACGTACGCCTGCTTCCTGCTGGCGCACGTGTTCCCGGATTAGCGCGTCTTTTTTGGCACACGTGTTAGCCCCGTTCGAATCCATGAATACGTGTTTTGAACGTGCGTGTGGGCGTTCCGCGCATTTGCCTCCTGTACTTCCCCCGTGATGCCCACATTTTCACGCGTTGTTCCCCATTCCGCCTGTCACACCCTCTGTTCCTCCTACTTTTGTTGTGTGCGCCGCGCTATGTGCGATTTCGCTGTGCGCATAGCGCACGCTGTTTGGAGACGTGTGCACCAGCATGCGCCACACAGAATTTTGGCGCACATCCTGGGATTTACACGCGCACGGACTTCCATGAATCGCTGTGCGCGGGTTTCGCTGCGATTTTAGTACTGGCACTGCGATTCGCACGCTTTCGCACGCTTGCGCTGAAAATTTCAGCGCACATTAATTCCATGAATCGCCCCTTAGTTTGCTGCCTGCACAGATCTTACTGATTTTGGATTTCAAGATTCCGTTATGCCATTCAATAAGTCTGACCGAACTCGGATGTCTCGAACAATGGAATCTTTTTTCGATGTGCAATCCTGCACAAATCTGCAGTATCATTGCACCTACAAAGTGCGGACCATTGTCCGACCATATGACACGGGGCAGACCAAAGCGAGATAAATACTCTTTTAGCATTACTTTCGCCGTGCTCATAGCTGTGCAATCTTTCAAGGGATATGCTTCCACCCATTTGCTGAATGCACATATGATCACCAAAACATACTTCAGATTTTGGCATCTCTCCATTTCTATGAAGTCAAAGTGAATCACTTCAAATGGCAGAGGGAGGTCGAAAACTTCCTGTTGGAGTCACCGTTCCCTTTCCCACATTGTGCTGTAGGCATGTAATGCAGTTTTGTACCAGCCTTTCGGCATTCTTTTTTATAAGTGGATTTTCCCAGACTGTGGCTAAATGTTGGACTATTTTCTTCGCACAGATCTTCGCACTACACAGATGTGTAGTCTCCACTGTTATTATAATATGCACCTGTCTGGTTATCAGAAATGTTCCCCCCTCTCCCTCTACTTCCTGTTTGTACACCCTGCTGATTTTGACTTTGAGTAGTTTGATTCAGAGCCTGGCCTTGATTCTGTGCACCATTCCCATAATTATTTTGGTGCTGCTGCATATGATTTCTGTTGTGACCATTTGTTCCCATGTGCCCTCTGTCAGGCCTTCTCTGACTATATCCGCCTCTATTTTGCAAATGCGGACATTGTGCCCGCCAATGTCCTTCCTCTCTGCAGTATGCACATTGGTTTAATCCAAAGGCCCTCCATGCATATTCGAATTTCCCCTACTCTGTGCATTTCCCCTTCCCCTGTTGTGCCCTGCTACCTGCTGGAGTAACACTTGTGTTTTCAAGTTTGTTCTATCCTTTGCTTCACTTTCCTTCTCGGTATTTACCCGGTTCTCATAATATTGGGCCATGTGTAATACTTCTCCTAGCGTTTTTGCTTGCCATGCACTTTCTGAAGTCATTATCAAATTTTGAATCGGAAGTATTAATCCCCTCACATATTTATCCACAAATAACCTTTTCCCTGCTGCTTCCGTACTCACATCCTGTCCACTGAAGTCTGTAAATACTTCTTCGAATCTGTTGAAATAATCTGTGGACAACTCATCTTTACCTTGAACACACGCCGTCATCTTGTCCCATTGGATTCTTTTCTCTGGGACCAATTCTTTTAACTTCTGTACTATTTGTGCCGGTAATGCTATCATATTCGTCCCTGGCTGTGCACCCACTGCTTTATTCCCATCTTCCAGTATTAAATTTGGCCACATGGCACCATAGGCCGTCTTGTCATCTATCTTTCTTATTCGTTTCCATATGTCCGCTGGCAAAATTACAGGGAATATTAGATCTATGTCACCCATAGTGAACACCGAGGACTGTAATAAAGACTCCACTTCTTTATAAAAACCCGATGGATTTTTCCGTATGTCAGGGATTGTTTGTTTTATATTATTCACTTCCTGTCTAGAGAAGGGAACATGCACATATTGGGCTGTGTAATGTGCTGGGATCACCACAGGTGGCACATTGCCTACTGCGGGAGTTTCTACCTTCGGTACAAAAGTAGGGGGCACTTCTCTCATGGGGAAAGCCACACTCACTATTCCTCCCCCTTCCCTCATATGCAACAATATTCCCAGGTCGCGGGATAAGGCTGTCTCTCCTGTTCCCCGTTCCATCGCTCGCTTATATACTGCCAACAATTCAGGAGGGCTCACCTTTTCCTTGCGTATATCTTTGTTTATCAAATATTCAACCATCGTTTGTAACGCTCTCCTTTTCATTGATAAAGTGTATTCATCAAATATTCCATGTATTTCCATTGTGGGAATACTGGGACCTGAAATCCATTTTAGTGCCTCCCGCATACATACTTTTATCTCCGCACTAATTTGCGCTGCTGGTGACGAAAATCGCTGCTGTCTACCCCTCTCACTATTCTTTCTCTTATTTCCCGGTGTGGCGAGTACTTCAGAATACTCTTCATCCAATTAATTCTTTATTTCAAACAATCGCTTCACATGCTCTTCTATTTCTTCATCTTTCCCTCTACAACGGACTAATGCATTCAAATTCAACAATCGTTGCAGTGGTAACTTCCCAATTAATTTTTCCCATTGTCCCGACAAATATTCCCCCATGCATTCCAACAATACCTGTCTTTCGTTGTTCCTTCTGAAGTCATATAGGGACGCTAGCATGGATACTCCATCATTATCGTCTATATACATTTCCGCCTGTTGTTGCAGCTCACGCTTTCTCTCCTTACTAATCGCGCTGCGAATTACTCTCGTACATTCATTCTGCTCAATTCCACTCATGGGAGGGGCGGTCGGAACAGTGGCACCCTCTTGATCGGGAGGTACGGAGGGGGCAGTGAGAGAGTGGGATCCGTCTGCTGGGGCTGTGGTAATTGCAAAACACTCGAGGCTGCCTGGCTAGTGGGCAGTGCAGTGTCTGATGCAACCTGTGGCTGTGCTGGTATTGGGAGGGGCTGAGCAATGGGAGGGGGTTGAGCGGCAGCCTCTGACGTAGTCTTTTTAGTTTCCCTCCTCGGGCCCTGTTTTGTTTCAGTTAAGATTCTGTTTATTAATTCGTCCGATGAGTGTAGCTCTCTTTGTGGATATATTTTTTCTATGTTTAATTCATCGCGCCGTCTTGTCTTTCTCAAGCTATTACTCCACTCCTCCTCCTCCTTCTCCTCAGCTTTCTCCGCCTTTGACTTATGCCTGCGCGCATGTTTCTCTCTACTTCTAAATCAGAGCATTGCTTCCCTCCTCCAGTCCCTAAAGATATCAAGTGCCCCAGGGCGTGCTCTCTTACTTATCAACACCTTTTCCAGATTATCTATACGTTCCATCTCAAAACTCCCATCCCTCGGCCACTGAAGATTTTCCTGTTTTCTGGTTTGCTTATGCCAAGTTTCACAAAACATTATCACTCCCATACCATACTTTATGTACATATCATAAGCCGGCGTTCCTCCCGGTCGTGCTTCCTGGCCAGTTTCCAAAGATTGTTCGCCGCAGCGGAAAAATCCTGCTAAGGTGGACAATACCCCAGGCATGTTTTAACCTTACCCTTGGCTAATCAAACTTACTCTGGGTGTTTGATTTTGCAAAATCAACTCTCAACCAATATCAGGATCACTTACGAATCGGGGCACGACTCACATGATTAGTTAATTTGCCTTTTCAAGACACAATTCATCCGTATACTGATGCAACCAATGACGTTGTGTCTGCGTATCTCGGCTCTGCCTCATTTCGGGAACCTCGCCTTCTTGTTCGCTGGCCAGGGACGTCGATCAGGGATCAGCGGTGTGCAGATCTGCAAAGGAGTCTCTCATTGCTTTCGCAGGGGCACCCCGAACACCTCTTGATCCCGGCTCGATCGCTCCCATCCTCGCGGTTCTTACCGCCTTCCTTATTTTGCAACGTACATGGTGGAACAAGTGGAGGAGGGTCCCTATTCGGGCGCCATCTTGAAAGGGGCCCCTGAGGGACCCTCGGATGTGGAAACAAGGCACAGTCACCACACTCGAATAGATACGCCAGACACGAGGTTCCGTTCCCAAAATCTAGGGTTTATTGCAATACAAAGAAGTCCCAGTTTGCCAAATGTCCCATGTCCCGCGACATGTGTCTAACAGACCTCAGGGGACGCAAGAGAGAGTGAAACGTACATGAGTTACATATATACAAAGCGAGCACCTTACAATCAGCAATGACACAGTATGACACATTAGAGGCGATGATTGACCAGTATGACAAATATGACACCTTAGACCACCATATTTAGTAACGGTTTGCAATCTTGAATTTTACAGACACCATTCTTTATTTGCAAGAGCACAGTGTTTCTGTTTTTCATGGGCAAGCTGCGCGTAGGAGACTGGCACATACCAGACCTCACTATCTCTTAGTTTCGATTCTCGCTCTAGAGGTCAGCCCGCTCTCCGGGGCCTCACTGGGCTCAGAAAGGGAGGCCGTAAAGAAGATCATAATTCAACTCTAAATGCTAGTTTCGTACACTGCTATTCTTTCAGGAGTCTCGCTGGCATTCGTGTGCTGATTAAAAGCCTTGCTCCTTATCTTCAAGGATATGTGAGGGAGGGAATCGGGCATTTCTGTCTGGCTCTCCAGTGTAATGTTTCAATATGTTTCTTAGCCTTGGACCATTGAAGCGAAATAATATCTACAGCAAAGCAGTTTTACATGAGGCAAAGTGGCAACGTTAGAGAGAGCAGATAGAGAAAACAAAATGGCGATTCTGGTCATCTTAAAATGGCCTCACTCTAGTTGAACTAGTTGAACTAATAGCTACGTAATAACTAATGAAATATATATTCTTAACACTGTAAATGAGGCGGTTGGTCTTCGGCCAACCAATTATCATTCATTTCCGGGCCCTCAAGGGGTGTTTGGTTTTTCTGGACTGACAAGATTATAATGAATAATTGTATTTATTTTCCCATTCAAATGGAGAAGTAATGACAGCAGTTCTTACACAGAAGACGGCATTAGGCCGTTGGTTTATTATAGTGGGATTTTAAATCCAGTTATGAAGGGACGCTATCCTTGTGAGCAATCTTTAGCTGCTGCTGCATTCACAATTGAAAAGGATTGAAGCATAATAATGGGGTGTCCAATAATGTTATTTGTAAAACATGCATTCATTGCGATTTTAGAGAAACACAAAAGTGCATTGACTTCACAAAGAGCATTAGGGTATGAGGTGATTATTTCCAAACCTGCAATCAAAATTGGTAAATGTAAGACAGTAAATCCAGCAACTTTTATAGCAGAACCAGTAGAAGAGGATGATTATGTACATGATTGCACCATAATTGAATCAAATAGCAGTAAATAAAATGCTGAAATGGTCAAATATGTGGTCTCTTTATTTATTTTATTTATTTAATTCATTAATGTATTTATTTCTACCGCACCAGAGCCCACAGGCATCATGGCGCCACACGTACAGATAAGAATTTTAAACATACATGCTACAGGACAACACAGAACATGAATATTCTGGCGGGGTCTTGATTTGGTTCCAGGATTTTATCTAAACAGGTGGGTCTTGAGTTTTTTGGGAAAAATACTGTTGGAGGACTCTAATCTTATTAGTCATGGAAGCTTGTTCCATAGGAACACAGCCTTGGTATGAAAGGCTTTGCCTAGTTCATTTGTTTTCCCAAATCTGGTGATTGCAAGTTGAACCTGAGCTTTGGATCTGAGGCCAAGACCCAGCACATAGGGAGCCAGTTTCATCTTGATGTATGCCAGGGCTTTCCCGTGAACACACCTATGAGCTAAGGTCAAAGCCTTGAAATTGATTCTGTCCTCGATAGTTAGCTAGTGTAAATCTCTCATATCTTCACTAATGTGTTCCGTTTTCCTTTTTTTTATAATTCTCACCACCCTGTTTTGGATTTTTTGGCATTTTGCAATATGCCCTTTGTTTGCTCCTAATAATAGAGCATTACCGTAATGCAACCTGGATAGTATGGTTGCTATTGCGACTGTGGCGCAATTCTCACAGAAGGAGGGGCATATTAGTTGTAGAAGTCTCAAGCAGTACGAGCTGTTTTTATTCAGTTGCATAACTTGAGCATCTGCGCTCAGTGTTGCTTCCATATACATCCCCACAGTTTTGACTTTATGTACGACCTTTATTTGGGACTCATTGATGTTGAAAAACTCGTATTGATGGTTCAATTTGGCCCTCGCTGTGTTGGTTCCGAAGATCATTAATTGTGTCTTCTTGACCTTAAGACATAGCCAGTTGTTGGTCATCCAAATCTCGATTCATTTATAGAGTTTTTCCACGTTTGCACTGTCCTGGGAGTAGTTACCGCTTAGTTCGATGACCAACTGGGTATCATTGGCGTAATTGGTGAAAAATATGCTGCTTTTCTCCAGTTTCATGCAGAGGAACCTGATATACAGGTTGAAAAGAAGCAGCGATAAACAAGCTCCCTGTGGCACACCAGAGCTGATATTTTCCTCAAAAGAGAAGCTGTCCCCCCAATGGACCCTTGATTTCCTGTCCGAAAGGAATGAGGAGAGCCAGTCGATTGCCTCTTTGGAACAATTTGCTCCCTTTTCTAGGGCAAGTCTGAGTTGGTTATGATCCAGCAGGTTGAATGCTGCACTAAGATCTAGTAAAATCAATAGCCCAGCTTTCCCATTCTCCACTGTGTTCAACATGTGGGATTGAAGATCGAGCATTGCTGTTTCAGTACAGTGTGCCGCACGGAACCCTGATTGTTGACTATGTAGGATCTCGTTGGCTTCAACAAATGCCTGTAGTTGGCTTGCAGCGATCTTATCTAGTACCTTAAGTATAAAATTACAGTTGGTGATGGATCTTAAATTGCCCGGATCACTTTGATCTAATTCTGTTTTTTTTGCTAATGGGGTAATAGTGACCTTTTTTATACTAGTCGGTACATGGCCATCCCGAGAGGAAGCATTCACCATCTTGGTGAGTAGGGGGGGTGAAGATGCTTGCATTCTCCAAAATCAGTCTTGATGGAATTATGTTTTCAGCGCATGTGGTAGGTTTAAAGGATTTTAGGGATTTTAACATTTCTTCGGTCGTAATTTCATGGAATTTAAAAGTCCCTTGCTGAGATATGGACTCAGCTTCATTTGTGGACTCAGCCTGGCTCAGTGAGATTTTCTGCGCCTCTCTTAATACAGTCCTGGCTTTTCTGATTTTTTCTGTAAACGCTTTTTGTACCTTATCACATTCCTCCCTAGTCGCTGAGAATGGGGGCCAGGGGGTCAGCGCTCTGGGTTTTTCTATTGCTTTAAGAATTTCAAGTAGTTTCCTAGATGAACTTTCAGCTGATTTTATTTGTTCATTGAAGTAATTCCTCTTGGTGTCACAAATACATTTTCTATAGATCTTTTCACTTTCTTTCCAGCTGTCTTTGTTCTCCTGTGATGGATATTTTTGCCATTTCTCCTCCCTCCTCATTTTATCTCTTTTGAGCTCAACTAGAGCAGTGTTGAACCATTTCTGATGTTTTATATTGGGTCTTATTAATCTGTTTTTCAGGTGGGCTTTTAGATCCACTGGTTGCTTTGCCTCTGATTTGAAGTTAGAAATCAGTTTATTGCAAGAATCATCTTCCTTAGTTTCTTTCTGTATTTTCTATATACATTGTTCCAAGTGTTGCGGTTCAATCTTTTTATAATTTCTACTGCTGTCTTTTTTTTGGTTAATTTTCAATGTTGTTCTTAGTGGGCGTTTTTAGTGTCACCAGGAATGTGACCAGGAAGTGGGCTGACCATATGCAAGGTTTGGTAATAAATCCATTGGTCTCAAGATTATTGGTGATTATCCAGTCCAATTGGTTACCATTTTTCATGGTTGGGTCAGTATTCATGTTTTCCAAATGGGTTGCCTCTTTGTCTATTATATTTCCATACCATCTGTTTACATCCCCTAAAACCAATGTGGCAGTATTTTTAGTTGTTGGGTGATATCGTTATTAAAGTCAGAGACGAGTGATGGAGGTCTATATATTAGGATGATAATAACACTGTTATTTGCTGTGGGAGAATGCTTAACATGCAAAATTTCACAGCCAGCGCTTGTGGTTGTAGATAGAAACATTCGAACGTTGTCTCTAACTATCATCGCCACTCCTCCCCCTGTGCCCAAATCCCAGTCTTTGTGCTATATCACATAACCTTGTCGGACTGCTATAAAGGATGTGGGCCCAACAGGTCCTTTAACCATGTCTCAGTTATACATGCCACGTCAACTTCTTCCTTAATAATTAAATCATGCACATCTTGAGCATGTTTATTTAAGGATCTGGTGTTGAGCAGGCAGAACTTCAGTTGCCTAGGTTTGTCGACGTAGTCAGTATGTAAGTTGGTAGAGACCTTTTTTGTTTCAACCTTTGTCATTCTCCGGCTTTGGTTGTGTTTTTTGTGAACATGTGCTTGTATCGTGTTGGTTTTGTGTTTGTCTCCATCCAAAACCCTTTGTGCAGCCATTTCCGCCATTTCCATGCGAACATGATGTAATAAGTTATATTCATGCAGACTTGCATGTTTTTTCTTCATTCTTACCTCAATTCCGGAATGTTTCGACCGAGAAAGAGGGGACCAGGGTCTGTGGCCTTGTGAACGCTGTGGACGGCGAGGACCGGCGCATGACCGGCTTGGCTTAAAGCGTCTGATGTTTCGCTAAGTACAGGCCGTGGAGTTCTGGGACTTGCAGTCCTCAGTTGTGATGTATTACCAGCAAAGATCTGATACAATTCCGATCAGGCACAGTTTCAGTTTCCTGCAGTTCCTATTTCAACTAAAGTTTGCTAGTGCTTACTGCTGTACAAACTAATTTGAATAGTAGCATTCAGATGTTGGGAATACGGCGAGTTTCTATCTTAGTCGTTGGTAGTTCTATCTGCAACCATCAAAGGTACCGTTACACGCACAGAAACCCACACTGTTTTATATAATCCCAACACGTGTATGCGTGGCGTTAGAGCACGCTGTCAAAGGAAGATTTCACAAATTCACATCTTATCAAACACACAGTTAGACAATTTTAGATTTCAATTCAAATTCTCATTCAAAGCCCTCGCTCTTACAGTCCCCGCTCAGCGTGATCCTAGTAGTGCAAAGCTGGCAGACCCAACGCGTTGCCAGGGAAACCACACACATTCAAAATAGCCCTGTGACTCAGAGGTTGAAGACAAGGGCTATACATAAGAGCCTCAGACGAAGATAGTGGTGTGCTCAAACTCCCTCAAATGTTCCAGGACAGTGAGCAGGCTACAAGATCAACTACCTATTGAAGACTTTGGTTTATGGCCAACCACTGAGGGATGATAGATTAATTTGTCTCATACATTATACAAAAGTCTGAGGTTGGGATAGTATGCCAACCAATCAGTGGGTTTGAGGGGCAACCTAACATACAATATTGCATAGACCAATCCGCTGTAATTTTTTCTGATATAATCAGTAATATACATATTTAGAGGTAGTTCAAGGCGTGACCTACAGATAAGGGGCTGTCAATGATGTATTAATTTTTACATGTTCTATAAGTAGATATGTTCCCCTAACCAATACTTTCCTTCAATAGGTTTTATTATTTGCCACATTGGATGACACATGTTGCAGTATAGGACCTCTGTGTAATCAACTTAATGTGTGAGTGTTGTGGCAACAGTAAAGACAGACACAAGTGATCACAGTTCAAGGGTGTTTATTAAACTGTAAATTGTCACGATATATTATTATTATGCATCACAAGAAAGTCAGGGATCTCTTACCCCCGCAATAAGTGTGCGCACAATAAAACCGCTTTTTATTATTACAATCAGATTCTTTGTTTAAGGAGGCCTACTACCCATCTCGCACCCAACCTCCACATGCACCCCGAGTCACAGTAGACCAGGAACCAGGCTGGTGTGTTATCAATGAACATTTATTCATTTACAATAGCCACTAAGGTGTGGTAACACAGCAATGGATGGGAAAATTCATTTTCTGCACCAGGTAAAATGGGTTTTCACTTTATTAGGACAACTCCTATGGGAGAGCACACAAAGGTTCTTCGGGCAGCTTAGACTAGAAACAAATAGGGCTTCAGAATAGACCAGCACCATAGGAAACTCAATTGGAGTACATGCAACACATGGAAAAAAATAAAAGGGAATGCAATTGTAAATCTGTTATCAAAATATAGTAGGGGAAGAGGGATAGACTAGGAAAAACTGTTTTAAACAGGTTAAGCGAAATTTCCAGGAAAACGAAAATGCAAATGACACTCGTTTTTCTAAGGCTGTGAATGGCAAGCAAACATTAGGCAATAGAAAGGGAAGGCAATTCAGAATATGTTATCAGAATATAATAGGGGAAGAGGGGTAGACTAGGAAAAACGATTTTTAAAAGGGTAAGCAAAACATTTAGGAAAACGAAAATGTAAATCACACTCGTTTTTGCTGAGGCTTCAAATGATAGGCACGCTATAAACAATGGGGAACTCACATAGGAAGAACAGGGACGTTTTTATGGGAGGGCAAAAGAGGCACTTGCCCAGGGCCCCCACCTTGGAGGGGGCCCGCAAGGTTGCCTGATATAAAGAAGTAAGACTCCTTTGTTCACCAGACTTACATAGCATACATCAGGATATTTTATGGCATGGTGCTGAGGCTCTAAACCTATTGCCTGTCTGTTTTGGCAAGTACATTCTGCCTTGATCAATTCATCATGTAATGCTTTCTGTGTTCACTGTGGTATATATAGTTTGTGTGTTTGTTCCTTGCGGCACAACTCCTGTAGCATTCTTTCCTTCCTGTGGGAATTATGTTGATCATGTGCAATAGCCAAATTTGAAATGCATATTGGTAAATTGAGTGCCACAATGGTTCAGAAGTTAGCTACATGTGTTAATCACTCATTGCAGAGATATGTGTTCCTATGCAAGATTAGAATAGCACATTCCTGTAAGGCTGGCTGAGCCTTTCCTATGTCTGAAGTTTATAAACCTGCCTGCGTATGTACTTGGTCTTGCAGCACAACAGGTGCTATTATCAGCAATGTACCTGCACCAGATAGGGGTTGCATAAAAACGAACATGTCATCCCTATGGTGAAGGTCTAGAAATTGGTTTGTTCAGATGGGGTGTTGTAAAACCTAGGCAATCACCTCCAACGATGAGCATAAACTGTTAGTCCAAGAGATGAATAAGTATCCAAATTTGGAACAAAGCATTCATGCTTGTATCATGGCTTTGCCAGCAGACAATACAGTGATCCTGGTGAAATCATCTAATATCTCCTACATTACTGTACTGTCTTCTTTGAAGTTTGCCTCCTCGCATGCTGGTGGCATCGTTTAGCCCATTACTTGATCTTTCTTCTTATGTAGACAATTTGAGTGGAAGTGGTAGCAGACAGAAGGGAGCGGCCCAGATGGTGCAGGAATCGGGCAAGCATATTCGGGCAAGCATATTTTAAAGTCTGCTCGTTTGACACAAAAAAAACACTTTGCATGTTTGTAAAAGTCAAAGGTTTTTCCGCACGTTTATAAATGACAATTTCACAAGCCAGTGTTTTGGAACTATTTAAAGCTTTAAAATACAAAAGACCAACCTAGATTAAATCTGTTAAATCACACTGATTGGTATGCTGGTACTTATATACTTCTCTTGATGACAGAGAGAATGAAGCTCTTCTATAATATTTTGTATTTAAAAATTGTCAATGTGATTGGTGTACATTCCGAGTCAGTTTTACAAAATTAGATTATTTTAGTTCATGGTAAGAACTGGTAATGAAAATGTTCAAATGCAGAAATTGCAGAGTTGGCACCAATCCCAGATTCACCCCTTAGTGTGTAATGCTGGGCATCTAATTTAATCTTGTATTGCACAGCTTCTCGAAATTGCTGGTCCCTAAACTTTTTAAATTGTCAGCCCTTCCAAGAGATTTCAGCCTCACTCATGGTTTCACTGGCTATAGTGTTGCTTCCACTATAATAGTGAGCATTGATATATTGTACACCCCAGGCAGTTTATTCTTTTGATCTCTAATGGCAAAACTATTTGAAAACCATGTCCCACTTATAATCTGTCTAGATACAGACACCTTCCTGGTAGCTTCTAATCTGCATCCACTATCTATGCTACGGTATGTGTAGCTTTACCCTTCCTATCAATTGGTCTCCTCTAACCATGCTTGAGCACGTTTGCATTCTGTGAGGCAGCAAATGTGAGTTCTCTGTCTATTCTGGGTTACATGTAACTTTTACGCACAGTGCTGCATTAATACTACATGCTACGTATCTTCCTGTATTCTATTGATAAAATGAAACGTCTCCTGAATCTATGCTAAAACAGAAGTAACCTCTTCGTAGACTGATAATGTTGGCCTTCCAATGGTACTTGTTTATAATTCTGATTTGAGCAAGAATGAAGAGGGTAAGGTGACCTAAAGGGAGTAAACATCCTTATTTTTAATGCTGTGAGGCAGCATATCAACCTATGGGTTGTGATTGCGGCTGGGGGGAGTGGGGCAGATATTCATGATCACTTAGTTCCTCTGGTTTGGTGGAGGGGGGCCCCAAACATGTCCATGCCCAGGGCCCCAAAAGTGCTTAAGATGGCCCTGAGGAAGAATGTTTTTTATTTAAAATGACTGAAGCACATAACAGTTAGACTCTGGACAAAGGGATTACTCACAATAATAGAATCGGTTTGGGTTGAAATGACAGATGCAAATAGAAATTCCCTTGGTAACACACAATTTAAACACACGGCCCAATTAGTTTGTAGCTCATAATGAATTTAATTCTTTGGGAAAGCACTTTATATTTATAATGACTCACAAGACACTGGGAAGGGAGAGTTAGTTTCGAATTCAAACTGTCACTATGCCGTGGAAAAAATGTGGGAATTAATTGATTTAATTAGCAAAATATATTAGGGATCTACACAAGCAATGGAGGATTCTTTCCTGGGAAGTGACTAAAATGCACGGACACGCAAAGGATTCTTCAACAGGAAAATGAATTAAATATACAGGCACACAAAGGACTTTTAAGTGGAAAAAGGACTACAATCAACAGGCAAATAAGAGATGATTTTGTTCACTGGAAAACTGACTTAAATGCACGGGCAAACACAGGATTTGCCAATGGGAGTTACTACAATGCACAGACAAGTAAAATAATTTCAATAGGAAAATGACTGATTTACAAAAACAAAAAAGATTGGGTTTATTTTTCCATGGTGCAAATACTTTGGCAATGTTACAGAAGATAGCGCCTATTCAATATATTGCTGTTGAGGTCTATACGTACAAGAAAAGGGCTTTATGGATGCCAGGGCTTCACTGCAGGGAAAATCACGGGGTCAGTCAAGGCCTCTATCTGTCCTCCAAAAAGGTTGCACTCCAGCTCCTGGCTTCACTCCAAGATTAGGCCCAATTCTGCAAGGACGGTTTCAGATTTTGGCAGCTGCACACCTCAAGATTTGGTAGGCAGAGTCCTCATTTGAGGCGGAGTGGCCTATCTATAAGGCAAATTACATCACTAATGTGTAATTTTTCTCACACAATTGATAGGACAATGTTTAAGGGTTTCCTCCCATCTGTGGGCCGATAGATCCGAAGAAAGTGGGAGTTTTCTGGGAAGTCAAGGGAGGATACCCATTCATCATCTAACTGTGACAGGGGGTTGGATCTGGATTTTGCACATGGAAATCTCACATTATTGCAAATGCCCTTTTTCATCATGTTATGCCACATATGCCAGCATTTCTAAACACTATATTTTTCAATGGATCACATAAACCTTGTTTGATGTCTGTGTGATCTATGTGTGCAAAGCGACATTATTTTCTCGTTTACGCCAGAACTAAATTAATGAAAATCATGGCATTCTGTCGGCAGAATACTTATCACCTGTTACACATTTTGAAAGCTCCTTTCTGTTGCGCATGGTTGCACACAATCTTGGCACTTTTATTTACATCCTGGACACTGCCGTTTCTGGCAACATGGCCTCAGCTTTTCCAGACCTTTTCCAAAAGTTTTCTATGTCCTTCCCTCATGTGAGGCAAGGAAAATTTACAGGCGTCTCCAAGCTTTGACGCCTAAATTAGCTCCTTTTTGTTTTGACATGGCAGGGCCTGATTTCCATGTTAACTCAAATCCGATCCTTTACTCAGGGGCAGGTCCCACCACTGACTCCAGACTTCAGTTACAGTGTTTTAGGGCTATTTCGCCCCAACAAATTCTCCCCTTCTAGATCTTTGGGAATTTTATTCAGAGAGAAGAGCTAGGAGAGAGAGTGGGGTGTTCATTTCATGATGGCCTGGGTTCGTCCCAGGAACTTCCTTTAGAGCATGCCTGCTCCTGGGTTCATTCCAGGACTCTCCTTCAGAGCGTGTCTGCTCTTTTCCTGGGCCATGATGGAGTGGTGCACTGGTTTGCCCCCACTCTCTTCGGATTTTGTTTCTCCATTAGGTTCTGGGTCCTGGGCCTCTCGCCTTCCGGCGGGTCCGCAGAGGCCTGTAGAGGCAAGGAGTTAATTGATTTGCCAAGAAAAACGGAGAGTTTAAGTATTTCATTTAATACAATTTTCCCAGGTAGGGACATGAACATGGACAAGCAAACAGCAGGAGAGACAGACAAAGTACACATGGCAAGCACACATTTGTTTTTTCTACATATATATATTTCACACACATTTGTTCCTTACATTTTTCATTTTCATCAACTTTTCAAAATAAGAATAATGGTTTTCTTTATCCGGGTTCAAATTCCTTACCTTTACACCTCGGAGGATTCCTGGGCTCTACCCTCACTGGGTTCTTCAATCAGTCGCAAGTTCTGCTCTCTTAATTTTTAGGGGGATGGTGAATTGACGGACCAGCCCTGGGATGGTGACCTATTATCCAGTTTGAACTTCAACTGCATATGGCAGCAATTGAGCTGACCGAAATGCTTTTGTCAAATCCCAGGGGGATAGCCCCCAGCTGGGACCAGAATTTGCAATTAATTAAGTCCAAATTAATTGTGAATCGATTGAAAATGTCACTGCCTAAGTAGAAGGCAGAAGGGAACATCTCGCACAACCCCACAATTATGCTCTATGCTTTCATCACTGATGCACCTTTTTAGCATGCACCTGCTAAGCAGGAGATGTTTGGAATTGGGAGTTTCCAGTCCCATTTCCCACTTATCAATCAACTTAAATTTGGGAATGGTCTGATCTTTTGAGAGTTTCCTGAATAACGCTTCGCTGATGAAGCTGCTTCCATTATTCAGGCATACTCTGTTGAGAACAGCCCGCCCCACCCTCATTTACCTAACTGGAGAGGAACAGCTGTTCCCCCCTTTTCTGAATATCAACCACACTTTGAGGTGGTTTCTCATCAGCTTATATCATGGGTTTTGGGTCTTCTTCAAATTGTGGCTCAGTATAAAATTTCAGGATATTTCCTTCCAGTGTGGAATGCCACTTACAATTGGGAGGAAGGTTGATTTTCAAAAATGAAGAAGGATTCCCATGACCAGTTTGTTCTCCTGCAGAGATTACAGTTATGTTGGGGACTTCATTGTTCCTAAAGTGCAATTCAATTTGGTCAGACCACTGCTCAACTATATGGCATGTGCCATTTAAGCTTACAGAGTTTGTGCTCTGTTTTATTTTTATTGGCCGGTTAGTCTGTGTCCAGAGGACCTTGTTCAGACAGTCTATTAGGGGTGACAACCTCCAAAGGATGTCATTCACTAGCAGACAGGGTGTGCCCTCTGGAGTGACGACTATGACCTTGTGTTTCACATTGTGTCGCCCAATTTTGATCCCCTGATCCACAGTCCCCTCAATGGGAATGTCATTTCCGTCACACTTCTGGAGTTGTCCAGGAAGAGGTGTGAGGGGAGTTAGGTGACTTTCCCCCTTCCTGAATTGATTTGATTGAATGCCTTTTTAGATAGAAGGGTGGCTTGGGATCCTGTATCCACCAGCACTGAAAATGCACACTGGCCTTGCACCCTGACTGGGGCATACATCCTGCCTTCTTTCTCCTCCAGAGGGAAAAGGAAATGTGCATTTTGGACCAGCAGGGCAGCTAATTTCTTTATTTTGCACTCCGACACTGTGTGATCTTGGGCAGTTTTCTGTGTCTGAGTTTGGGAATCAGTGAAGAAAATTTGGCATCCTGAGATTTGGGGGATTTGGAATCCCCTGTTTCCCCCTTATTCTGTGCTGTCCCTCTTTTCCTGGAGACAGTGACTTGAATCGGGTTGGGGGGAGGAGACCTCATTTATTCCTGATTTCTCAGCATGACATTTTTGGGGTTCAGGAGTTAGTGGTTCTGGCTCAGTCCCCATACTTACCCAGTCTAAGTTAGTGTCTTTTGGGACCCATTTTTCTTTGGGAGGAATCTCCCTGTCCTTGAAAGTGAAGACTTTCTTCCCTGAATCCTCCAGGGATTCTTCCCCTTCTAACTGGAGGACGCAGACTTCGTCCACAAAAAGGGTCTTCTTGGTCGCTTGTTTTCTCCTACTTACCCTCTGTACCATAGGTTTCAGCTTTTCTGGGGTAGGAGATATAGGTTCAGGTTCAGAAGTTTCTAGGGGCTTTTCACGGGTGAGGACGGATGCTTCTTCTAGGGCTTTGCATCCCCCTTCTCCCAGGCCTCCTCCGATGGAACCTGTTGGTTGTCAGGGTTTTCCCCCGTCATTGCTCCGGGGTACCAGACCCTGGGTTTGGGCTGTTCTGGGCAGCCATGTTTTTTTGAGAACTCTGCTGAGCCCTCAACATGCGACTCAGATCTTGGGTCAAGCTTTGGACCTGGCGCTCCAGTTGTGACACCCTTTCCGGTTGATATGGGGGTCTAGGATCAAATCTTTGTGGCTCTCGGGAGGGGTAACTTTCCCTTCTCCCAGAGCAGCTTGGGTATTGAGGGTTTCCCTGGTAGCCCTCCATTCTTGGTCTCCCTGCTCTCTGATTTACTGGTCTAGAATCCTGAAAGCGGGTAGAGAGAGGGGGATTGTTCTGAAGGTTGAGGTTTGGAGGGTACCTAGGGAAGAAACTTAAATTGGAGGGTGGAATATTACTGCCCTCCTGAGGGAAGTTTTGTGAGAAATTCGGAGAAAGGTTTGGAGGAAGGTTTGGAGGGAAGTTTCCTGGGCCGTACTTACCTAATTGGATCCCCCCCTTGGGCCGGGGGAGTACATTAGTTCCCCAAGATGAATCTGTTGGTGGTCTTTATGACCATCAGTCTGGCTTCAGAGCTGCCGGAAGCACGGAAACTGCTTTCCTGATCATCCGTGAAGACCTGCTCTCCAACCTTGACTCTAACACCCCCTGCGTCCTCATCCTGCTTGATCTCTCCTCTGCCTTTGACACTATCAACCATACCATCCTGCTCAAATGTCTCCGTGATAATCTGGGTATCACTGGTCAGGCTCTGGTGTGGCTGACTTCTTTCCTCTCTGACCGACCCTCCCAGGTCCAGCTTGGGTCCTTCCTCTCCGCTATCTTTTTCTCCACCTGTGGTGTCCCCAAGGGCTCTAACCTCTCTCCTTGGCTGTTCAACCAATACATGGCACTCCTTGCCCACTGCATTGCCACTATCTGCCCCAACTTTCAGTGCTATGCAGATGACACCCAGCTCATTTTCAGGCTACCCTCGGCCTCCTCCTCTCCTTCCCTAATCTCTGACTGTCTGTCTGCTATCGAGGAATGGTGTGCCACCAATGACCTCTGCCTTAATGCCAGTAAGACTGAGATTCTCCTCATCGGCACACCCGCTCCTTCATTCCCTGTAGCTCTCTGGCCGGCTTCTCTTGGCCCTCTTCCAGCTCCCACCTGCAAGGCTAAAAACCTTGAGGCCATCTTCGACTCCACACTCTTCTTCTCTCCTCACATCTCTGACATCTCTAAGAAGTCACACTACCAGCTGCACCTCCTCCGATGGATTCTTCCTTTCCTCTCCTTCCCCCAGAAGCTCACTGTCCCCAGAGCTCTGGTTCTCTCTAGGCTGGACTATTGCAACAGCCTCTAAAAAGTTCAAAACCCTCTTCATCGTCCACAAGGCCTTCTGGGGCCTTGGTCCTCAATATCTTCAACTCTCCCTTCCTAAATACCTTCCTTCTCGAGCTCTCCGCTCATCCACCTCCAACTCCCTCAGGGTCAGTCACTTCTCCAAGCAACAAGTTGGTGGTAGATCTCTTTCTTCGGCTGATGCCTTCCTCTGGAACTGCCTCCCTGCCTCCCTTAAACTTGAGGAGAACCAACTCTGGTACCGGAAGCACCTCAAAACCTTTCTCTTTGCTTCTGCTTTCTCTCCTCCTCACCTCTGCTGAACTCCTCGCTGAAACCTGAACCAAACCGGCTACCTGGACACCCTCTGATCTCGGGCCCAGGTCCCTCCCCTGCCATTGATTCACACCTGCACTGCCCACCTGGCAAACCCTGCACTCGAGGACTGTTTCTGTATTCCTACAGTCCCCCTACCAGCCCCTGACACCTGTTGTCCGCACTTACCTATGCACTTGCCACGTGCTGGCCGCTACTCACTTACTGTTATCATCTTGTACTACACTGTCCCTGCCCCCTTCCCACGCACTTGTACGATCTGAATGACACCTGGCCTAATAAGATCGCTGTCTGTCCTCCCTTTGTTCCCCTCCCTTGCCTCGTCGCGCCTTGAAGCACTTGTGCATAGGCGCCTTATAAATGCTGTATCATATCATATCATATCATATCATATATCATATCATAAAATGGGTCTGTTCCTGTCATGGTCATCAGGCCAAGAATGCAGACCTTACAGGGTCACACACACAGGGAGCTCGGATGGACACAGTCCTGGCACCTTTGGCGCCAGGCTCATAAAGAACAATAAATAAGACATTAATTTGGGTAAGAAATACTTTTATTATGGACATGGCACTTTCATTTCGAGTACATAGTGTATTTAATATGGAATTCTCATCTTTAAAGCAGCCCCACGTGCATTCTTGGGTGGGGCTACTGCTATCGGATTGCCTGGTACGTGTTGACTCACTAGGAGTGGCAGGGTGTGGCAGGCAAGCCAAGCCTAGTGGGCGTGCCCACAATCACAGCTATAAAAGCTGCTCTGATCCCTGAGGCAGACGCTTCGCTACTTCCATGCAGCATAACGCTCACCGTCGCCTGGGATTCAACTTACCTTTGGAAATCTTGTCTCCTGCCTCCATACTTAACACCTGGGGGATCCAGCTCTCACCTGTGCGCGTCTTCATCTTGGCACCGCGGCTCACCACCAAATGTTCCGGAGTGCAGACATCTTCATCTTGGCACCGCGGCTCATCTCCAAATCATCTGGGACGCTGAAATCTTCATCTGGACACTGCAGCATAACGCGCTTCACCCGCGACCGCAGCACCTGCGAAATAAAACGAAAGGCAAGGTTAGACACTAAACAGACATTTCTTAGGTCGTGCTACCACCGAACCTCGTGCTTTCCCTTAAACCATCACTCACCTGTTGTTGGACATTGCGGTTTCAGTCATCTTGCTCCTGGCCCCGTTCCACGCCTCCACAGCTGCTTTGGGCCGCATTTCCAGCTATTGAGAAGAAAACAGAAGAGAAAACATTATTCAGGAATTAACAACAGCATTAAGAGCAATCATATCAAGACAGAAAAACAGAAAGGAGAAAAGGCAAGAGACATTGAGAGAAAACAGAGAGGGGAAAAGGCAAGAGACATTGATAGACACTTACCACCAACCAGGAGAAGCATAGTCGCAGCTGGACTGGACTATGACTTACCAGGGATCAGTGAAGGAACTAGATCCCATCAACAAGCGCCCCTGCCAGAAGTAGAAGGACAGAGAGCTCATCCATACTTACCCGGTGAGCCTTATAGGCCAGTACGTGCCCACAGAAATTGCACCTTGGGTAGAAGGGTTAGAGAGGTACAACAGTCACCAATCAGCGCATTCACGTTTTCTCATATCCACGCAGGAGTAGTGCCACCAATTGTTGCTGCCCACAGCTTATCCGCAGGAGGAGAGACCTGAAGGGGGAGATCTAATTTCTGGGAGGGCTGCAACTGTGCCCCAACCCCTTAGCAGAATCCCGGTGAGCGTAACAGTTCCTCTTGTACCTTGGCCTAATATAGGTGGAAGAGTCAGGTGACACATTTGTGTGGTTCCCTTCCTGGCTACCACCCCTTGGGACTGGTCAGAGGGTCTTCTCTGCCTCTCATTTGGTTTGTTAGAGGGAAGGGTATTTTTAACCCCTCACCCTATTTCTAGGTCCAAAATGGGGCTATTCTTCACCTGCACTGCCTTGGCAGCAGCGGTGGTGTTGGCTAGTTTGGGATCTTTGGGAGAATTTTTGTTTTCAATAGGCTTCTGGACTTCATAGATCCAGGTAGCCTGTTCTATTACCCAATCCAGGGTCCTTTCATCGTGGAAGTCCCTAACCAGTTGTGTCATTATGTACTTAGGGAGGGCATGAAAATAGGTATTAATAAACTCACTACTATTCGTGTGCACCTGTCTACAGGTTTGGGCAAATGTCTGCTTCAATTCTTGTACAAACTCTCTTGGTGCCTGATGCTCTTCGCACTGCAGGTTGTAGGGCACCTTGCGAGCATCCTGGGGTTCCGGTGCATGGAGTGTTTCAAGATGGCTGCCTTGTAGGTAGACCATCTTGAATGATTTTTATCCTCCAGCCTCGCAAAGAAGCTGGAATATTCTGGGGAGAATGTTCACTTAACAAGCTTCATGAAATTCTGGTAATTTTTTATGCCAGATGACATCATCATCTGGTTATACAGCTCCAGATGCTCCGAGACCGAGTACTTGCCATTTTTGTGGTAAAGGGTCATGAAGTTGCTAACAGCTTTTATTTGTCAAATGGGATATTTTACCAGAGTTCTATTTGTTTGGTAGCCTTCTTTTTCCGCTACACCGGAGTCCATTCGCCTTCAGACTCAGAACTTCTACTATTTATAGTGCCGTCTCTATCCTCTATGTGCTCCCTGATTCTTTGCGACTGGGAGCCTCTCCTAGAATGACGGGGCCAGCTCTCTTCTCACCTGTTATGTTGTGCGCTCTCTGGGTCACTTCCCTTGGGCTCCCTTTTTCGCATAGGAGAGTGCTCATCTGACTCCTCCCTTCTTCCGGGGTTGGTGGAAAACTCCCCCCACCTCCCTGAAAGGGTGGAGGTTTTCAGGATGCTCTTTTGTGGCCTAAACTCTGACTCTTCTTTATCTGCAAAGTGGACCAGCTGTTCCCTTTGTAACCTATGTCTCAGCCAGGCGAACTCTCTGATCTTCTCTCCATAGGAGTCCTCCTGATCAGAAGAATTTGCCAAAATGTTTATGAACCTAAGCAATGATGCATGTCCATCAATATCTGATGGGGGCTGGCCTGCTGGCTCACTCATGTTGGGCATAATTGAGCCCAGCGGCCTCATATTCCCCTTTCTTGTGAACTCATAGGTAAGAAGTTAGCAGCGCCTTGCGCATACCAGGTGGTGAGTTGGCTTGAGGCCCCTGGTACAGAGGTTTCCCTTCCATCCCCTAACAGTTCAGGGTTCCTCAAAGCCTGATTAAATCAAGCCCATTCTTTTTCTAATGTCTCTCTAATTTATCTTTCTCAGCCCCTGTTTTTTGGTAGTATGCAGAGGCCTGAGGTTTGTACTCTGCTATCAGGGCTTAACTGGCTTCTATGACCTTACCTTGTGATACTATTTGGCCTTGGAGTGCCCTATTCTCCTAAAAAAAGGCTTCATGTTCATTTCTTTTGCAGGAGACCAATCTCCTCAGCCTGTGCATTTTTGGTCTGTATTGTCTACTCTAGGTCACATTCTATGTATCTCATATGGCCCATTAATTTTTTATTCTCTACTTTTATGTGAGTCAGTTCCTGAAAACACGACTCACCTTTCTCCAGGTCTGCCTTCAACTGCACACTTCCTGGCATAGGGCATCTTTTTCCTGATACAGTGTGCCATTCAGTTCACTAAGGTTATCTCTCTGCTGTTTCATAGCGCTCAACTTCCAGCGCTCCTGGTCAAATTCTGCTTGGGAATGGACCTCTTTAATACTCAACTGGTTATTTTCCTCTTCCAATTGGTTAATCTGATGTTTCAAAACGCACATGCTCTCTAAGCAGACTCTATTGTACGCCAATTGTTGATTCAATTTTAGCTGACTCTCTTTGAGGATCTCAACCCCTTCTTGGCACTCCTCTTTCAGTGCAGAGAATTGGGACTCGCTCTGAATGTATTTGTTGCTGTGCTGCCAACTCATCCTTTAGCCGCTGAATGATGTCACCTAAGTCTAACTCAGCATTTTGGCTCTGGAACACTCTCTCTTCCACCTGCCTTAGCTCTCTCTGTGCTTCTTCTAAAAGCTCAGATTGATTTTGCACAGAGGCTACACTCTCCTGGTACCTTTCTTCCATGCTCATCATGTGAAAGTACACGTATGCAGTGAGCTGGACCATTTTAGTTTGCTCATCTTTGGTGGTCTGCGTCTTGTAAAAATCTGTCAGGGCTTGATGTAACAGGCCACTCTCTTGCCACACATCCATATTTATAGAGGTCACCTGTTGCATCATTCTGGATTGCCAGGCTTCATGTTCCTGTTCTGTCCATTCCCCTTTAATGAGCAATTTGGACAGAAGGTGCTTCCTAGCCATGCACATTTCCTCGGTGCTTATTGTGAAAAGTGTTCTACACCTGGTGGGTTATCTATTTGAGGGCCAGATCTCCACTCTGCTCCTGCCTAGTTTATGCTTACAATATTTTCCGTTTAGACACACTGCCCTGATACCCAGGGTACAAGTTTGGCTGGCACCTTCACAATGTAACACAGCATACTATCCACCAAATGTAAGAATGCCTTCAATGTGCTCTTCTGCTGTGCTACGCTGTCATGGGTGGAAACATTGCTCAATCCCGGACTAAGAGCCCCAAGTTTGTCACGTTATATTATTATGCAGCACAAGCAAGCCAGGAATATCTTTCCCTTGCAATGAGTATGCGCACAATAAAACAGCTTTTTATTATTGCAATCAGATTCTCGGCCTCCAACCCGTCTCGCACGCAACCTCCACATGCACACCGAATCACAGTAGAGCAGGAATCTGTCCGGTCTGTTATCAATGAACATTTATTAATTTGTGATTTATTGGAAAAATGGAATGAACAGTTACAAAAGCCACCAAGGTGTGGGATGGGACAATTCATTTTCTGCACCAGGTAAAATAGGTTTTCACTTTATTAGGACACATGCTATGGGATAGCACACAAAGGTTCTGCGGGCAGCTTAGACTAGAAACAAATAGGGCTTCAGAACAGATTAGCTAGCACACCATAGGAAACTCGATTGTAGTACATGCAATGCATGCAAAAAAATCAAAAGGAATGCAATTGTAAATCCGTGATAGGGATAGACTAGGAAAAATGGTTTAAAACAGGTTAAGCAAAATTTCCAGGAAAACGAAAATGCAAATGACACTCGTTTATTTTTTCTAAGGCTGTGAATAGCAAGCAAACTTTAGGGAATGGAAAGGGAAGGCAATTCGAAATCCTTTATCAGAATATTGTAGGGGAAGAGGGATAGACTACGAAAAATGAAAAAAAGGGTAAGCAACATTTTCAGGAAAATAAAAATGCAAATCACACTCATTTTTGCCGAGTCTTTTTGCTGAGGCTGCAAATGACTGCACGCTTTAAACAATCGGGAACTCACATAGGAAAAATGTTTTTCATTGGGTTGAAATGACAGATGCAAATAGAAATTCGCTTGGTAACACACAATTTAAACACACAGACAGATTTGTCGCTCATAACAAATTTAATTATTTGGGAAAGCACTTTATACTTATAATGACTCACAAGACACTGGTAAGGGAGAGTTAGTTTCGAATTCCAACTGTCCCTATCCTGTGAAATAAATGTGAGAATTATTTGATTTAATTAGCAAAATATACTATGGATCTACACAAGCAACAGAGGATTCTTTCCTAGGAAAGTGACTGAAATGCACGAACACGCAAAGGATCCTTCAACAGGAAAATTAATTAAATATATAGGCACACAAAGGACTTTCAAGTGGAAAAAGGACTACAAGCAACAGGCAAATAAGAGATTATTTTGTTCAATGGAAAGCTGACTTAAATGCATGGGCAAACACAGGATTCTCCTATAGGAGAGTTACTACTATGCACAGACAAGTAAAATAATTTCAATAGGAAAATGACTGAATTACACAAACAAATAAAATAGGGCTTATTTTTCCATGGGGGAATCTCTATGGCAATGCTACAGAAGATAACACTTATTTAATCTATTGCTGGTGAGGTCAATACTCACAGGAAAAGGGCTTTATAGGCATCAGGGGGCACGAGGGCTTCACTGTGGGGACAATCAAAGGGTCAGTCACAGCCTCTCTCTGCCCCCCAAAAAGGTCCCACTCCAGCTCCTGATTTCACTCCAAGATTAGGCCCAATTCTGCAAGGATGGTTCCATATGTTGGCAGCTGGACACCTCAGGATTTGGTAGGGAGAGACCTCATTTGAGGCAGAGTGGCTTATTAATAAGGCAAATGACATCACTAATGTGTCATCTTTCTCCCACAATTGATAGGACAATGTTCCAGGGTTCCCTCCCAACTGTGGGATGATAGGTTCAAAGAAAGTGGGAGTTTTCTAGGAAGCCAAGGGAGGATAGCCCATCCATCATCTAACTGAAACAGGGGATTGGATCTGGATTTTGCACATTGAAATCTCACATTATTACAAATGCCCTTTCTCATGATATGCCACATATGCCCACATTTCTGAATATTATATTATTCAATGGATCACATAAACCTTATTTGATGTCTGTATGACCGATTGGTGCAACGCTACAGTATTTTTTTGTTAACACCAGAGCTAAATTAATGAAAATCATGGTTCAGTTGGCAGAATACCTATCACCTGTTACACATTTTCTCAATTTTTTATGATTGTCACATTTATGCAAAGGTCACAATCCATTTTTTTTCCCGTAACTTATGGTATGTTGGTGTCCCCAAAATAGTTTTTGGCTCACCAGATGCAGCTTTCTGACAGCTTTTCAGAAATGCTAACATGAATATTTTGGGATGATGTTGTGTCTTGACTGTTGTGTAGTCAGAAGAGTCCTCTGTCCACAAGTGCTGCACAGAGAGAATCTAAATCACTCTCTGTACAACCTTTGAGGCCACAGGTGGGAGATGATCTTCCGGAACCGTGGACCTCTGGGAACCCCGGACCACTGTAAAGAAAGCACCGGTTAAGTAACAAGCCTAAAACAACAATAACAAACCAGACAACAAGGAAGTGGAATGGTTTTACCAATAAGTGGCCGTGGAGTATCTGCTACACTTATAGAGGAGTTTCCGGGACCCAGCAAGGCTGTTTCCTTTTGCAGGGCAGCAGGTGTCACTGAGCTGCGTGTGCCGGGCCCACCTGTTGTCAGAG
Source organism: Ambystoma mexicanum (assembly GCF_040938575.1). Classification (NCBI taxonomy): domain Eukaryota; kingdom Metazoa; phylum Chordata; class Amphibia; order Caudata; family Ambystomatidae; genus Ambystoma; species Ambystoma mexicanum. Next base: position 676,815,634 of record NC_090927.1, on the reverse strand, counting down.
TTCGGACAAGAAGCTGAGCAGAACGTAGTACCAAAGGATTAAGGAAGTAGAATGTCCAGAAGGTAGTCCGTAAATTGTAGCAAGGAATCCAATGAAGCAAGAACCAGAAGCCAGGGGAAATCCAATAGCAGTCTGTAGAGTAATCCGAGGTCAGTGTCCAAGTAATCCGAAGGAATAAATGTAGAGCCGAACAGGTGTCCAAATAAACAGCTGTGAAGCACCGAAGTGTTGCGATGCGGCTGTTTAAATACCTGCGCTGCCTATTACCTTCCGGTCACATGAATCGTAACTGCATCACGTGAGCGTAACTTAGAAACACGTGAGCGGGGGATGCTGGTCATGTGACGCGGAAGAAGCCGGTCTCGCAATCGCCAAGGAACACGCCAATGGAACGGGGTCTCCGCGAGTAGGCAGCATGTCGAACCATGCGCGGTGGCACATGGGAACTCGGGGAAAGCACAAGTGAGCCCCGGAACCGGGCAAGAGGACGGGATGGGGTGGAGATGTGAGAACGGGTAGGGGGAACACTAGGAACACTGAGGGGTGAGGGTGAGTGTGTGACAGATCCCCCACCCAAAGGCCCACGACCCCGTGGGCAGGAAGGATTGTCCCTATGGACCGTGCCACCAGGCAGGGGGCATTGACATCAGCAGCAGGGACCCAGGACCTCTCCTCCGGGCCATACCCCGACCAGTCCACAAGATACTGAAGACAACCCCTACAGACACGGGAGCCCAGGATAGCAGAGATCTCAAACACATCCGGGGCGGACAGAGACACCGGAGCCACAGGGACATGAAGCCGCGTAGGAGCGGGACAGGGCTTGAGTAAGGAGACATGGAAACCTGGGTGAAGCCGCCAGGATCCCGGGAGTGCAAGACGATAGGTCACAGGGTTGATAACTCGGGTGACTACATAGGGTCCTACAAAATGAGGCAAAAGCTTGCGGCAACCCACCAGTCGTAAGTGACGAGTAGACAACCAGACACGGGACCCCACAGAATACAACGGGGCCATCACCCGTTTCCTATCTGCCTGTGCCTTCATGGACGCCTGAGCCTCGATGAGGTGGGTCGAGACCTGCACGTGGATGGAGGACAGGTCCCTAACACAAGCAGTGGCAGCCGGGTTGACAGAGGATGGTAGATCCATGAAGGGTAAAACACAGGGGGTGCTCACCATACAGGGAGAAACCCGTGGAGGAATGCACAGCGTTGTTGTATGCAAACTCCGCGAGATGCAGCACTCTCAACCAGGATGTTTGCATCTGCAATGTTAGACAGCGTAGATACTGCTCCAAGGTTTGGTTGAGCCTTTCAGTCTGGCCGTCCGTCTCGGGGTGATATGCCGAGGAGAAGCGGACATCCATACCAAGTAGTTTGGTCAGAGCACGCCAAAAGCGTGACGTAAATTGGGAACCCCTATCTGAGATGAGAACCGAAGGAAGCCCGAAGAGACAAAACATGTTCTAAAAAAAGAGCCTGGCCAGTGTAGGAGCGGAGGGAATGCCCTTGCAGGGAATGAAATGAGCCATCTTAGAAAAGGAATCAATGACCACCCACAAGGTATCAAAGCCCTGGACCCGGGGCAAATCGGTGACGAAATCCATGGTCAAGGTATACCATGGCCTGGGAGGGACAGGTAAAGGAAGCAGGAGACCCACAGGGCAACCCCTACGATGTTTACATTGTGCACAAACCGCACAGGAGTTGACATAACATTCCACGTCCCTCTTCATAGACGGCCACCAGCACCATCTTTTTAGTAACGCCAACGTGCGTTTCTGGCCGGGATGTCCATGAACAGGGGCATCGTGGGACCACTCCAAGGCCATGTTGCAGGTATCTGCAGTGGGCAAGAATAGACGATCGGAAACAAAGGGTAGTCCAACATGAATCGCAAGATCCCATTCAGACAACTGGTCACGGTGTAGGGTGACCCAGCTCCGAACAGCTTCGAGTAAAGGCAAGGTTGGTGTACACAAACAAACTACCTTGCTGACATCCAGAAGAGTATCCGGAAACATGGGTTGAACCGGAGCGATGCTTGACAACAAAATCATAAGCCGCAAAGAATAAATGCCATCTGACCTGCCTGCTGTTGATACATTTCAAGGATGCTAGATCCTGCGGGTTCTGATGATCTTAATAAACCGTGAACCGGTGCTTAGCACCCAAGAGATGGTGTCTCCAAACACGGAAAGTATCCATAACGGCTAGCAATTCTTTTTCGGTCACAGTGTAGTGGGATTCGGCATCAGTGAATTTGCGGGAGTGAAAGGCCACGGGGTGAAGCCGACCAGTGGCAGAGCAGGTTTGTGACAAAACCGCACCCAAGGCGAAGGAAGAGGCATCAGCCTCCACGATGAACGGTAGTTCAGGGTCTGGGTGTTGTAGGATAGGGGCGGTAGTGAAGGCCGTTTTGAGAGCCTCGAAGGCTCGTTGGTGTGACTCTGTCCACAGGAAGGGAGTGCGAGGACTCGTCAAGGAAGTAAGGGGCGCCAGTAGAGACGAGAACCCAGAGATAAAACGCCTATAGAAATTAGCAAAGCCAAGAAAAGACTGAACTGCCTTCAGGGTTTTGGGGACCGGCCAGTCCAACACGACCCGCACCTTAGATGAAATCATGGCCAACCCCCGGACGTGATATGAAAACTGAGGAACTCCACAGAATCTGCATGGAACTGGCACTTCTCGGGTTTGTCAAACAAGGAATGTCTTTGTAGACGAGAAAGCACTTCCCGAACATGTTGTACGTGATCCTTCATATTCTGGGAAAAAATCAAAATGTCATCTAAATAGACCACAACAAACACGTCCAGGATATCGGAAAAGATGTCATTCATGAATCTCTGGAACGTGGCCGGTGCATTACATAGACCGAATGGCATGACTGTATATTCATACAACCCCTAGCGGGTGCAAAAGGCGGTCTTCCATTCGTCTCCAGGGCACACATGGACTAGATTGTAAGCCCCACGGAGATCCAGTTTAGTGAAGACAGTTGCGTGTGTGAGGCTATCTAGCAGAGGTGTGATTAAAGGAATGGGGTAGCGGTCTTTTTTTGTGATGGCATTAAGCCAGCGATAATCCACGCACGGCCGCAAATCGCCCTCTTTTTTGGGGACGAAGAAGATGGGGCTTGCTGCTGGAGAAGTGGAAGGACGTATATGGCCTAGGAGGATGGACTTTTGGATGTAATCCTTCAGGGCTATGTCTTCTGTAGGAGAGAGAGAATAAATCCGGCCTGTAGGAATAGCACTACCTGAAACTAAGTCTATTGGGCAGTCGTAAGAACGGTGTGGAGGAAGGACTTCAGATGAACCACGATCAAACACCCCGGTGTAATCCTGGTATTGGGTGGGAACAAGTGTGGAGATCAGTCCTACTATATGCTGTTCATTTGGGGGAATCGTAGAATCGTTTATGGTCAAGTGAGCAATGGCCCCCAAAGTCTGAGCGGGTGTGTTGTTGCTAGTGGGTGCTGGTAGGCAATAGTGTTGGCAGAGATCAGATTTGAAGTGCACGGTACCTGCTTTCCAATCTATTAACAGATTGTGCTCCTGGAGCCAAGGTATCCCCAATATTAAGCTAAACTGGGGCATCGAGATGAGGTCAAAACTCAAGGTTTTCTTGTGTATAGCCTGTATGGTCAGGAGCATTGGGACTGTCTGCTGTTTGATGGGCCCAGAAATCAGAGATGTACCATCGACTGCCTGCACTGGCTCTGGCCTGGTTTTAGTTAGCAAAGGTAGTTCTACGGTTTGAGCAAGCCCGATGTCAATATAATTACCCGTGGCCCCCGAGTCGATGATAATAGTAACCGGGTGTGAGACATCAGGCGTGGGTTGGAGAGTAGCCTGTACGTGTATGGGCCAGATGCGACCGAATGCAGGAATAGGATTCGGGGTGTAACAAGGAGCGCTCAACCCAGCCCCCGGTTCTAGGGTCGAGCACTGCGAAAACCCGAAGACTTGAGCTTTGGCCGGCGGGGACATTCCTTCATGAATTGACCATTACACCGCAATAATAGCATGCATTGTCCACCCTCCTGCGTTCCCTTTCTATGGGTGTGATCGGCCTCCAATCTGCATGGGTTTGTGACTGGTGTTGGAGGCAGCAGGAGTGACAGATGGGTTTGACATATGAGAAAAACCGGCTTCAGCCCTGCGTTCAGAACGCCTGGCGTCCAACTGTAGGGTTAGGTCAACTAAGTCTTGGTAAGAGGTTGGCAGAGAGGGAACAACAGCAAGAGCATCCTTCATAGCGTTGTTTAGGCCTCTATAAAACACAACGGCCTTTTTACTTTCAGGCCATGAGGTCTAGGCTGCAAGCTGATTGAACTTTGTTATATACTCAATTAAGGACCCTCTCTCTTGTCCCAGTTCCAGGAGTTCCAGATCTTGGGACTGAACCTTGTGACGAGTGTCGAACACCCGGGACATTTCCGTGACCAGTAAATCAAAATCATAAAGTGCTGGGTTATCATTTTCCAGGAGTGGGTTAGCCCAGGCAGCGGCTGTACCGGCTAAATGTGAGAGTGTGAATGCTGCTTTGGTGGTTGGTCTGGAAAGGCTTGGGGCCTACACAAGAAATGCATCCCCATGAAACCTCTCGGGGGCAGCCAATGGAAAAGGTGAGGGGAGTACCATGGGTATGGGATTCGGAGGGGATGGAACTGGAGGCTGGACAGGGTGTGGGGCTGATGACGCTGGTGAAGCATCCCCAAACTCAGCATCTGGAGGCAGGGGGTGTCTAGTGCTTTGGATGTTGTCTAAACGTTGGTGAATGGCAGTGTTTTCTGCGGCCATATCTGCACGTAACACAGTTATGGCTTGGACCATAGGGGTCAAGGGATCCTCCGCGGCTCCCTCCATTGACTAGACGACAGGATGGCTTCACAGTCTGTTGTGTCTTGACTGTCGTGTAGTCAGAAGAGTCCTCTGTCCACAAGTGCCGCATGGAGAGAATCTAAATCACTCTCTGTACAACCTTTGAGGCCACAGGTGGGAGATGATCTTCCGGAACCGTGGACCTCTGGGAACCCCGGACCACTGTAAAGAAAGCACCTGTTATGTAACAAGCCTAAAACAACAATAACAAACCAGACAACAAGGAAGGGGAACGGTCTTACCAATAAGTGGCCGTGGAGTATCTGCTACACCTATAGAGGAGGTTCCGGGACCCAGCAAGGCTGTTTCCTTTTGCAGGGCAGTAGGTGGCACTGAGCTGCGTGTGCCGGCCCACCTGTTGTCATAGTTCGGACAAGAAGCTGAGCAGAACGTAGTACCAAAAGATTAAGGAAGTAGAATGTCCAGAAGGTAGTCCGTGAATCGTAGCAAGGAATCCAATGAAGCAAGAACCAGAAGCCAGGGGAAATCCAATAGTAGTCCGTAGAGTAATCCGAGGTCAGTGTCCAAGTAATCCGAAGGAATAAATGTAGTGCCGAACAGGTGTCCAAATAAACAGCTGTGAAGCACTGAAGTGTTGCGATGCGGCTGTTTAAATAACGGCGCTGCCTATTACCTTCCGGTCACATGAGTCGTAACCGCATCATGTGAGCGTGACTTAGAAACACATGAGCGGGGGATGCTGGTCAGACATGGAAGAAGCCGGTCTTGCAATCGTCAAGGAACACGCCAATGGAACGGGCGGCTCCGAGAGTAGGCATCATGTCGAACCATGCGCGGTGGCACATGGGAACTCGGGGATAGCACAAGTGAGTCCCGGAACCGGGCAAGAGGACGGGATGGGGTGGAGGTGTGAGAACAGGCAGGGGGAACACTAGGAACACTGAGGGGTGAGGGTGAGTGTGTGACAGATGAATATTATTATATTATATACACATGTCTCCCAATTTACACAATGGGAAATCAGTTCCCTCCTTAACCTGGCCCCCACCACATGGATGAGTTCTGGTTTTTAGCTCTGACATCAAGAGGGATTCTTTGTTTAGATTAGCCCACATTCCAAGAGACTCAAAGTCTAGTTGCCAGCCAAGGCATGTTTTTATGGTGGCCTAAGTGGTTTTTAGTCATGAAACCTGGAGAGCAGGAACATTCCTCATCTCGTCCCACTGACAACGAAGCTTGGAAAAGCTAGTTTCACACTTGGGGGAAATGAAACTAAAACTTGGTGTTTTCTCCCCACTGCTGAATAGCATTTTACATTTAATCCAACCTTAGCAAACGCACAGAATCTGAACATGTAAACCCTTTCACAATGGTTACCTGCAAACCGCGATTAGAGCAACATAATGTATATTTAAAGACTTTAGCTGTACATGTGAATACTTAAAGTGTTGATTTTGAAGGCCCACTTTGTAATGTCCTTCGTTAATTCCAGCTGTGGATCCTTTTATTCTGTTGCAGTTTCACATTTCCTTGTAGGTACTTGTAACTTAAAGAATTCTTCTATGATGGGCTCCTTATGGACAGAACTCCAGTTCATTTGTTGCACCTTTTGCACATATTCTTAAAGAGCATATCTTTAAATGAAAACAAATTTTATTTTTACATGAAATTATAACTGTCATAGTCAAAGCTCCTTTCTGTTGCGCACGGTTGCACACAATCTTGGCACTTTTATTTACATGCTGGACACTGCCATTCCTGCCAACATGGTCTCAGCTTTTCCAGGCCCTTTACAAAAGTTTCTTATGTCCTTCCCTCATGTGAGGCAAGGAACATTTTCAGGCATCTCCATGCTTTGAGGCCTAAATTAGCTCCTTTTTGTTTTGATATTGCAGGGGCTGATTTCCATGTTAACTCAAAACCGGCCCTTTACTGAGGGACATGTCCCCCCACTGACTCCCACCTTCAGTTATGGCATTTTAGGGCTATGGGCCTCATTACGAATCAGGCGTTAAGGGGTTAACGGCGCTGTAAACGGCACCGACCCTTAACGCCTGATTACAAGGTCCGTTAGCGCCATGGTGATATTAACGCCTGCTTTTTGCAGGCGTTAAAATCCATGGCGCTAAGGGACCATGGTGCTAATTACGCCACCGTAATTTACGGTGGCGTAATTAGCGCCTTCCCCACTCCCATTATGCCCTATGGGGCAAAAATGGGAATGGGGAAGGGTAAAATGGGAAATGGGGATTTACCGCCCCACTCACCTTGGAATGGGGCAGAAAATCCACCATCCACCATGGTGTAAATGTAGTTTACACCATGGTGGTAAGGGTACGACCCAGGCGGTAACTTACCGCCTGGGTCGTAATGAGGCCCAATGTCACCCCACAAAATACAGGGTGGGAAAACGCCTAACCTAAATCTAAGATGGGAGCAAGCTTCGACCATCAAATGAAAAATAAGGCAGTCCTTGTGGCATCTTGTCAAAGTAAACGGCCTATACTAAACAAAAACTATTGCCAAATCCCAAATCCATGCAACTAATTACAGAAAGAGTGTGACATAGAGTTTCAATAAAGAAAGAATTGTTCACAAATAATAAGTCAGGATGTGATTGCCAGGGATCTCCCTTCCCCCCATATTGAGCACGGGACAAGGTGGGTCTCCTGAGCACAGCACACACTGGAGCTTTCCCAGCACAAGCCGACAGTTCTGTTCCAGCTATCAGGTTCTTCGATGGTTGAGTCTCTTTTCACTAAAAAGTCTCTTACCTTCGAGAGCCTGATATTTTCAACAAACAAACACAAAGTTCTGTTTCACTTATGGGTCTGGGTATCGTCTTCACTCCTGGGTCCCTCTCTTCTGGGCGCAGACGCCTCACCAGTCGTATGCGACAAATCAATTAACCCGTTTCTTTTTCAACAAACTATGGGTGATGACTTTCCACCCCTGAATTTACGTCCTTCTGGTTCTGACCCCTTTTCAATCGCCAGACTCCATCCTTCAGATTCTCAATGGCTTTTCTTGCATTCACTAATCACAATGGCCCTCATTACGACCCTGGCGGAGAACCATGGTGCAATTTGCACCATGGTCCATGGCGCTAAGCTGCCAACTCCGCCATGGTTGTTGGCGGACTTACCGCCCCATTCCGACCTTGGCGGGGCGGTAAGTCCCCAATCCCCATTTACCCTTCCCCATTCCCATTTTTGCCCCATAGGGTATAATGGGAGTGGGGAAGGCGTTAATTACGCCACCGTAAATTACGGTGGCGTAATTAACAACAAGTCCCGTAGCGCCATGGATTTTTCCGCCTGCAAAAAGCAGGCGTAAAAATCACCATGGCGCTACGGGAACTCGTAGTCAGGCGGAAAGGTACGCCATGCTTTACGCCGGCGTAAACCCCTTTCCGCCAGGGTCGTAATGAGGGCCAATGTCTTTTCAAATATTTCATTGTGGACATCCTGCTACCGGATTCACTCCTGTCAACACAATGTTCATTGGACTTCAGACTTCATCCCTTCTTGTTAGCATCCCTCCGCCGGGTTCACTCTTGCCAATCATTACAACACACTGCTCGTGTAAAACGTTTACCATGCGGGATTCGTTCCCCTTCGTCTCACAATCATCTGTCGGTCAAAGTCTTTTGATTATACGGAGGATTTGACAAGACCCCTGTATTACCACTTTGCCCCCTTTCGCCTATTCCTAAGGCCTTATGGTTATGGTAGTCTCTATCATTGGGTAATCGCCCAGAGTTTCCTACTTGAGCACCCACGTGGTGCCGGACTTCTCTGTTGCTTCTTTTCCTCCTTTTTCATCAATAGTTCTTTTACAGTTCAAATCAACTGTTTGCTATTTTTCATTCAACACAGTTTGGTTTCTTATTGACTCTTCCATCGACTCACCGGCTGTGATGAACCACCTCTCTTTCCTTCTCCTTGGAGTCAAGGTTTGTATGGCAGAGACAAGCGTCTCTCCCCGGCATTGTAATCAGCAGAGGAGGGTCTCAAGAACCACTGACACTTGCTCCAACACACGCTGGCTATTGTCTGCGGTCTTATGCTTCCGTCTGCAGAGGTTTCACAGGCCTTTATCACAGGTCACCTCACTCCTTGTCACCCTCTCGGTTTGCGCCATCTTTCGTCTCCTCTTGAACTGCTGTGCTGAGTTAGCTCTAACGTTGTGCGGTCTGCCTTGCTTGACCTGTGCTCTCCTGCTCCTCCTTTTATCCCTGTGGGGAATGGAATGGGCCTTTGGGTGTGTGTTATTCTGGTCAATTGCCTGACTTTGCCTGACCCTTGTATTGGGATATGTCAGGTAACTGGCTCTGGTGTTAGTCCGTTGTCTTTCATGTTGTGTAAAAGTGTTCATGTCGGAAAAGGTGGAGGGGCAGTGTTTTGGAAAATCCTACATGGTAGGATGGGGAAAAGGTGTTCAAAGAAGGGGGATACCGCATCTCACCCATCAGTGTCCCATTCGCACTCCCCAAGGACCCCCCATCCTCCCTCACCTGTCCATCCCCAGGAACTGGATCCAATAGCGATGACTGTGTCTTGACAACCTGGAGGACCAATGTGAGGGCCAGCTTTGTGAATGCTAGGAGATTATCCCTTAGAACCTAGAATAGGTAGGGAATTCCCTGGTAGAGTAGGTTTAGTTAGGTTTTCTTTGCATTGATTTGTTCACAATAAAATGTCTAATCCTGAAAAAACTTCCAGCAGTGATCCCCTGACCATGACTACCACTGCATATATGTGGACATCTCCCTGTAAATGCTTCTCTTTGTTCCTCGGTTTAACACTTCTCTTTCCACAGCTTCTGTCCTCACCTTCACCTACAAGCACCAAGTTCATCGCCCATGGATCACATTTTGATTGAAATGCACTCACTTGAGGTGCTGTCACTGTATGTAAATCAGTATTTCCTCTCAGAATACCATGCTCTTAACAAATCCTCATAGAAATCCAAATGTAATAGCAAGACCATGGGGATCATTTGCAGCAACAGCAATTGCATTGCAGGGAGAGCATGCAAGAAAATGCTGCTTGCATCTCTCTAGCTTAGGGCGTAGAGCCCACAAAATACTCTAGTTTTGCAGTTCCTGTGTAGAGCGAAGAACCCAATATCTTCTTTTGTTGCTGACTCTCAATCAGCCCAGATAACTCAAACAAGTATCTTGTTTGTGGCTCTTGTGTGGTGGGGAGAACCTGAATACATTCTCATTTTGGTGCTTCTCATGTAGTGGGCGGAACCAGATTTTAATGCTGGCCACTGTCGAGTAACAGTGAGAACCCGAGCAATTCTCATGATGGTGTCCCTGGTCTAGAGAGGAGAATCCAAACAATTCTCATTTTAAGAACCTCTCTAGTAGTAAACATTCCCATGTTGGTGTCTCTCATGTAGCCGGGAGAAATCAAATCATTTGCATCTTTGGATCTTTTCTTTAGTAGATATTTTCAAAACATTCTCAAAGGATCTCTCTGCTCTGTTGAAAAATAGCCCTCCCCTCCGTTACTATGGTTCTAAAATAGCAAAGCAGAAAATAACAAAGGAGCAGTGGTAGCAAAAGCTCCTAATGGCATCTCATGATACAACTGTCACTCACCATCACTGAGACACTGAGCTATCCATTTCACAACTACAAGCCCAGCTAAAGAACCCTGCTCCACTGGTTGTGTGACTTGATGTGAGAAACAATTCTTCATCATTGGAGCAGGTGTTTAGACTGCATCTTGACTTAATCTCACTCAATGTAGTGCTCGTTCATTTTAATGAATGTTAATTGTTCAAACGGGGCCATGTGAGGCTTCTCCTGTGGCCAGATGCAATAAACCTCACAACACTGAAGACTCACACAGAATGCTCTCTGGCAATTTGGCAGCTTTGGGATTCTATGGCAACATCCACTGGATCTGCTGTGAAGAATGAAAGCATACTGTGATGGATCATCATCCTTATCTTGTGGGGTGTGATATATAGATAAGCATACATTTGAGCTGTTGAAGATTTATTGTATGTTCTGGAAGTCTGAGCAGCATTGAAGGTTCAGAAATGAGCGAGGAATATATCCGACAGGTTCTCTGTCTCTAGCCTATCACTATAATTAGTAATGTACAGAGAAGATGGGTCAATTGGTTTAGGCAACAAGAGCAAAATATATTCCTATGATTCAAATGTCATTACATCTAGTATTTTCTCTCATCTGTCAGAAAAGGTTGGCACACCCAATTCAACCACTGAATATCCTCTCCTAACGCTGAACAATTCGAAGAATTTTTGTTTGCAACAGTTGACATTTAACCTCGTCCATCATTAAAGGTTGGCTAACGAAAGTCCTCTACTGTCCCCAAACAATTATACATATTTTTCTTTGCGACTACTATCATCACAAATATTCACAACTAATATTTTCTGTTGACCTACGCAAAGGTTGGGATACCCAGGAACACAGAATTTACTGTCCTACTAAAAGACAGCAGACACAGTTGCAGCCCCTGAATGCACTTTCCAGCTTGCTTCCAAACATTTCTGGTATTATGTTCTCTCTGCCTAATCACTGACAATAAATGTCAGGTGCATACATGTCATTTAAAGTATTTACTGGGATTCTGTTCTTTCTAATAGTTAAGACAGGATGGCCTATCCTATTTGAAATGTTCTACCTCTCTATTTTAATGTTCTCCATCCCCATCAACTAAATCCTATTTTAATTGTATGTGTCTCCCTCAATGTATTCATATTTTAATTTTCTACTGCTCCCTCAATTGTTCTATCAACCTCCTGTCTCGTCCTCTGCCAACAATACTGATCCCAAATTCGAATTGCATGCCCTATTCACACCATTTTAGCTGCAACCTGCTTAGAAATCTTTGCCCAGTTCCAGAAATAAGTTTAGGAACGCTCGATATGACGGCAATGACCAATATAGGGGTGATGTGGCTAATAATACACACCCTCAAAGGGTTTACTGTAGTCAAATATTTACATGTTGACATTTTATTCCATGTCAAGATGTAAAATGACCACAACATGACTTAGCCAAAGTGCTATGTGGCCCAAGGCATTTGGCCTGTGACTGAGTAGAGACAAGTGCAGTTTCCTGCAATCACAATAGGACTATTAAGGGTCCTGCAAAAGGCAGGGGCAGCCAAAGGGCATCCTGGTCTGAGGCATTGCCTAAGAACAACCACAAAGCGCCTTAGAGCAATGCCGAGGAATGGGCCAGAGCACCTGTGTACAGAGAGGCGCTAAGAAGCATTTGGCAGGGTAAGGACATAAAGAGCAAATCACCATGCTTTTGTCTGCTTGACTTAAAACTTGAAACCACAGTCTCAGTTGACACAAGGACATACTGACTAGGAGAGGCAATGATGCAGCCAGACCGCAAACATACCTATACCATTGCTTTTAACTCCATATCTCTGACCATTATAGAAAAAAATATTTATCAATAGAGAAATTCTAGCCTACAAGTCTGCTTTGTACCTAGAGGGAAGGCATTTTCCTCTCCAAACAAACAACAAATGCTTATTGGAACAGCATATTTCTAGGAACAATATCGTTAGATTAATTTTAACATTTTTAAATTTTAAATTCATTTGCAGGATGGAATTTTATGACTAAATATGAATTTTTAGCTACATTGTTGTGATATTAACTGTAAGTCATTTACTTTAGACGGTTAGCAAGGCTTATTGCTCTTCTGTACTCCTCCACGTCTGGCTGGAGTCAGGACAGGAGTCCTCTTTCTTTGTCAGCTGCGCTCGCGTTGCCCTCGTCTCCAGGGCTGCATATATATATATATATATATATATATATATATATATATATATATATATATATATATATATATATATATATATATATATATATATATATATATATATATATATATATAGCAGCCTCGGGCACACTGGTAGCGCGCCAAGGGCGCATGAAAGGCAAGGCACGTCTGGGTGCATCCGGGCATTGGAGGGGCTTTGGGCACTCTCTCTCTGCCAACCGACTACAGATTCTGGTGAGGTACACCATTTTGGGGCGACCCGCAATCTTGGATACACACAGAGGAGATAATTGATCTTGTTCCAGAGAGAACTTTGCTCTATGAGAGGGGTGGATGGAAGAAACATTATGGGCTTACACTTCTAGCGGAGAGACTAAGAGGGGGGAACCAGCTGCATTTTGGTCCCTTTATGTGTGTCTTGATAAATGTAAGATTTGCTGGGGCACATCGTTTTGACCTCCACAGTATTTTGGTGGATTCTGATCCTGATTTCCTCTGTATTACAGAGATGTGGTTTTGTGATACCCCTGACCCTGACCTTTGTCAGCTGCTCCCCAATGCCTATGCTGTTTTATGCTTTAATAGACCCCCCGCCCCAGGGATGGTGGCCTGACCCAAGTCTATCTCTCTTTATTTCAGTGCCAGCAGATAGTATTAGAGCACTCACTGCCCTGTGAGATGCTCTTAGTTAGAGTGAAGATCAGTGACAACATGACCATTCACTTTTTATTAGTTTATAGGCCTCAAGCACATACTCAAGCAGAGTTTGCAGTTAATTTATCACAGCTGGTGGTCAACCTAGGTTTGATTTACTGCAACCTAATTGTGTTAGGGGATTTCAATCTCTATCCTAATGACCCCTCCGATTGGGTAGCTAGTAACTTGATTACCAGCTTATCAGATCTTTCTTTGGGGCTTCGAAGAGTGGCAATCTTTATGATGGCCAGCTTTACTCCGGTTCCAGTCATTTCTTCTGACAGTTTCTTGGTTCCATTTACTATCAGACCACCACCTTGTGGTTTGATGGTTTCTCATGGCCTACAGGCTTGTAGGGCCTGCCGTAAGGTTGACATGTCTGTCTTCACTGAATGGTTACTAGAAGCTAATGACAAATGTAGAGGAGAGGGTGAAAAACCTTGTGCCTCTCTCCTGAAGGTGCTTTTAAAGCTGGCCAACTATCTGCCCCCCCTGAAAACTCACTTTGGGAGATTCAAACCTACGGCTGCCTGGTTTACTTCTGACCTGCAAGAGCAGAAACAGGCTTGCCGTTGCCTGGAAAGAAAGTGGCATTTTAATTATGTTCCTATAAGCAAACAGTGTCCTGCTATCACAATTTGATTGTAGTGGAAAAATCTAAATACTACGCTAATCGAATAACAGAGACATCTTGTCCTCTAGGGAACTGTTTCTAGTGGCTAAGGAGTTGTCTGTTTCCTCCTCTATGAAGCAAGCTATACTGCTAGATGCTCAGCTACACTGAGATTCAGTGCATTCTGTTCTATACATGCCGTTAGGTAACTCTAAACCGGACATTATGGTTAGAAAAAATGACATTTCAAATGCATTGCTCTTAAAGAGTATATGGCCTAGCTCTTTTGGTTTGTTTAGTCAAGCAAAGTTCTGTTTGTGGTGAAATCTTGCACATTAGTACGGTGGTGGCCAATCCTTGGTCTACGTCGGGAACAAAAAATCCCTGATGTTTGACTGACGGCAGGTGAAAACCTGCTGCATTGACGTTTCGGCTTCTGAGTGGACAGCCTTCTTCTGGGCCAGTAGGATTGCGATAGCCTAAAATAATGTGTAAGAAGAGAAAAAACAGAAATGGCCTGTTTTAAGTAGTATACTTGCTCGTATTTTTATATTAACAGCAAGTATTGCTGGGTCAACAGTTAAAAAAAGAGGACACAGAAACACATGTAGATGTGTATTCTGGAATGGGGGGGAATTAAAATTAGACTCACCTTGGGTGTGTCCGGGCTGGGAAGTGAAGGGTCGAAATCAAACTTTAGACTGGAATGTGGCTGATGAGATGCAACCGCAGTGTGCGTATGAGACCCTTGTTTTGGCCTTCTAAATAGAGTCTGGTATGTGCGGGGATGTCCGCTGGAGAGGCTGGAGATCTGGCACACAACAAAAGAAAAGGCGGGAAAGGATGAGAGGCATAAGGTTGCTACTACATGTAAAATATGACAACTGGTTGTCATAAGGCTGGCGGGTGTCAAGGTCAAGCATGCATCTAATTCTTACCTAGCACAGGAGCGGGCTGTTGTAAAGCTGCGCCGGGCGTGTAACCGTGCAGCTGCGTGAGGCCAGAGTCAATCCAAGATCAGTTGAACTAGTCAATTCGTATAAACGTGGTTCCTGTAAAATGCAGAGGGGCAGATATTGGGAAAGTGGCATGGGAATATGCCGTGCTGTATTTAACAGGAGAGTGAGTCACCCTGGGTGAGCCTGCTAAGAGCGTATGCCTACCTTCAAAGGGCTGGGGGGAGAAGCGTAGTAGTCCGCTGCGGGATGATGGGGAGCTCGGGGCTTCGTCCGGGCTGATCCTGGGCTGGACGATGTGCTTTTAGCTGTGCGCATGCGCTTTAGACTAGTGTCTTAAGCAGTGCGTGGTACGTGCGCAAATATGCGCATGCGCTAAAAGTAAGTGTTTTAGCTCAAGGGCTCTATGTGCTGTTCCTGATGGCGTACAGGGACACTAATCTACTCGCGCATGCGCTGCGAGGAATGCGTCTGCCGTGTGGTGCCCGTCTTGTGTACGGGCTGCAGTGTTGACTGGCAGTGACGTGTGGTGTGGGTCCTGTAAGAAACCAGAGGCTGAGGTAATACAGTCTGGCCTGGTTAAAAAAATAATAAATTGCTTTGGAACTGTGCTGCTGCTCGAGGGCTCTGTCTGCCCTATTATTGTTGTTAGGCTGAGGACAGGGGGAGTGGGTGTGTATAAAGCTCCCATTGTACACAGAGCCTTGTAGTAAAGACGTAACCAGGCAGTATTTAAGAAAAATATTAGGTAGAGACGTAAAGGGGCGTGTGTCCCAACACGAAGAGGTGAAGGGGGTAGTGCTGAATCCATAAGGTTGTGGATGGGGAATTGTGAATTGGGTAGCTAGTAACTTAATTACCAGATTATCAGATCTTTCTTTGGGGCTTCGAAGAGTGGCAATCTTCTTGATATGATCTTTTCTGAGGAAGCGCTGATGGCCAGCTTTACTCCGGTTCCAGTCATTTGCTCTGACAGTTTCTTGGTTCCATTTACTATCAGACCACCACCTTGTGGTTTGATGGTTTCTCATGGCCTACAGGCTCGTAGGGCCTGGCGTAAGGTTGACATGTCTGTCTTCACTGAATGGTTACTAGAAGCTAATGACAAATGTAGAGGAGAGGGTGAAAAACCTTGTGCCTCTCTCCGGAAGGTGCTTTTAAAGCTGGCCAACTATCTGGCCCTCCTGAAAACTCACTTTGGGAGATCAAAACCTACGGCTGCCTGGTTTACTTCTGACCTTCAAGAGCAGAAACAGGCTTGCCTGGAAAGAAAGTGGCATTTTAATTATGTTGAGGAAGACCAAGCTTCCTATAAGCAAACAGTGTCCTTCTATCACAATTTGATTGGAGTGGAAAAATCTAAATACTACGCTAATCGAATAACAGACACATCTTGTTCCTCTAGGGAACTGTTTCTAGTGGCTAAGGAGTTGTCTGTTTCCTCCTATAGGAAGCAAGCTATACCGCTAGATGCTCAGCTATGCTGCAATCCAATTGGCACCCTTTTCTCAGAGGAAATCTGCGATATTCACTAAGCAATTATGAATGATCAATCTGTTGATGGGGCTAGCCAGCTTTTGGTTGGGCTGGATGGCATGGCTTGCCCCTTTCCAGTGAAACAAATTCTGCCTGACCCTGTGGATGATGAAGTCATACTGAGAGCCCTGGGTGGCCTTAAATCGGCCTCACTATATGATGCGGTTTTGATCATATTCTAAAAACCTTCCCACTAAGGGCAATTTCTATGTTTACCCATGCGCTTCAGTACTCCTTTGCCACAGGGACTATCCCTGCTTCCTTGAAGCATGCTGTTATTGCGCTCTTTTTGATAAAATCAAATTTAAACCCACAGGAGGCTGCAAACTATCACCCCATCTCCCTTCTCCCTGCTATCATGAAACAGATGGAGGCAGTGTTTACCCCTCAGTTTTCGAGATTTGTGGAAGACAACCACTGCCTACAACATTTTCAGTCTCGTTTCCTGCCCGCTCTGGGTTCCGAATCTGTTATGATAGTGCTACTGGATGATTTAGCTCTTAGCCAGGGCCGCAGAGAGTCAGGAGTTATTATTCTCCTTGATCTCTCCGTGTTTTTCAATACAGTGGATCATTACACTTTGCTAACCCGACTGGAGCAAGCGGGGGTGGCAGTTTCAGTGATGGCTTGGTTTGGGTCATTCCTTGAGGGGTGGTCTCAGACTATTTCTTTTCAGCGCTGTCACACGCCCATTCAGGGTCTGATGTGTGGGGTTCCGCAGGGCTCAGCCCTCTCCCCCGTCTTTTCAATCTGTATGTCCGCCTTCTTGCCAATCTTATTGCTGAGTGTGGAGTCCTCTATTATACCTATGCTGATGACACACAGTGTTTCGGCTGGACTCCCCTCAGACTGACCCTCCCAGAAAACTCTGGGATTGTCTTGACAAAATCAGTAAATGGATGGAAACAAACTGGTTGAAATGAAATTGCAACAAAACAGAGATGCTGGTGTATGGCCTACAAAGGGCTGATAACCTTTGGAATGCCCAGTACTGGCCTGACTCTTTGGGCCCCTGTCCAGTTGCCTCTGCATTGGTGAAAAGCCTAGGGGTAAAGCTACTCCCAAATGGCTCACAAGAAGATCTTGTCAATTTGCAGTGCAGGGTTTGGGAAGCACAAAATGTTGAGGAAAATTCTTCCCTTGCTCCCCCCTGCCTGCCGTACTATGGGTGTTACTTCTACCATAATGGGGTCTCTGGACTACTGTAATGGTATCTATCTGGGTCAACCAAAGTGCCAAATTCAGTAGATGCTGGTTCTACAAAACTTAGCAGCCAGACTGGCGTTAATGGCACTCTGGCTGACTCCGTCCTTAGAGCTCCTGCGGCATCTCCACTGGCTTCCAGTGGTAGCTAAGATCGAGTTTAAGACACTCTGCGTCACTCATCGGGCTGGATATAATACTGGTCCAGAATATCTCAAGAAAAAGATTAAATGATACTGTTCAATTAGCAATTTGTGCTCTGTATCTCAGCTGCTGCTAAAAGTACCAAGGTATCAGCGGGCTCGGCTAGGGGCCGGGCTTTCTCTGTTTTGGCTCCTAAACTGTGGAACTCACTTCTCTCATCACTATGAGCCATTGAGGTTTATTTTACTTTTCGTAGGGCTCTGAAAACCTATCTGTTCTAATCTGCCAACTGGTTCTACTTCCTATTGTACCAGTCTTCTTGATGTACTGCCTCCATTAGCGCCTAGACGCCTTGTGGGCATTAGTTCCCGGTTCAATCGGTTTGCAATCTAGGTGTTAAAATCTCTGCCTCCCTGTCCCTTGACAACCAAGTCACTTCTGTATGTAGTGCTGGCCATTTTAAACTTCGCATCCTGCGGAAAGTTTTGTCCTTTATCCCTGCTGAATGCCAGGCTTCGGTAGTGGCAGCCCTGGTTCTCAGCACCCTTGATTATTGTAACTCTCTTTATCTGGCCCAGCCTCGCTACCTGATCCAAAGGCTTCAATTGTTACAAAATGCTGCCGTCCGCTCTGTACTTCGCCCCCCCTTTCGGATCCCACATCTCCCCGTTGCTCAAGAAACTACACTGGCTTCCTGTAGCAAGCCGGATTTTGTTTAAATCTTTGTGTCTGGTGCATCGTGCCTTTTATGGCTTGGGCGCTGAGTATCTCCAAGCAAAGTTTACTCACTACACACCTGCTCGTTTGCTGCGCTCCCAATCTGCGTGCCTTCTCAGTGCCCCCCGCTATCGGTTGTCTCGTATGGGAGGCTGTGCCTTCTTGGTGGCGGCTGCTAGAGCCTGGAATGAATTGCCTATGGCCCTCCGCGCAACTGAAGACCACCTCATTTTTCGCCAGCTGCTTAAAACTACTCTGTTTCTCTCCCTGGTGTTGTCACCGTACTGTTTCTGATTCCTCTTGCAGTAGCCAGCGCCAAGATGCCTTTTGGTGTACGTGCGCTTTACCAAGTTTACTTAACATAACATAACATAGTTCGTGCTTTACACATTTCAAATAAATTAATAAATAAATTAAAAAATAAATAGACAAGCACACCTTGCAGTAGCAATGAAGGAATGCCACTATTGCATTGAGCACATCCTAAGGTGGCAGAACATATGAGTGGATTGCCTGATGAGACAGCTGTTAACAATCGGCCACAAACAAACCTGTGAAAGTGTAATGTGTGGTGGCAGAATGTCACTTACAACATCTCGTAAAATTGGATAAAGAGGAACATATTTGGGCTCTACAGTAGTGCGATAAGGTCGAGGCATGCCATTTCCGATGAATTTCATTGTGTGTTAAGTGTTCCATTTGTCTTATTTTCTTTTTGGGTTTATCTATCATTGAAGTTTGTTTTTGAAACTTTTTAGTTAAGTTAAAACATGTTTGTACCTTCTTCCTTTTTGAAAAAGCAAATGTAATGTTCCCAGAACCGCCAGATTTGCTTTAGTTTTAGGTATCGTGAATCAGGTATGAGTTGGTAGGAGAAAATCTGAGATGCCTCTGGCTTCACCTGATTTGTGCAAGAGCAAATCCTTGTGTAGGGACCTCTGTTTTTATATCACAGAGAAGGATACATATATTAATATAAACAATTATTGAATAGATGTTCTCCTGAATTGGGAATCTGTAATATTTGGAGAGTGTACAAGAGAGGCCGTCATGTATACATGTCGAATGACAGAAGTATGGAAATATGGCAGGGCCAAAAGTACGTTTTTATTCTATTCTCAAGCTCTTAAAAGGTTTCTCAGACAGACTCATTTTATATTTCTGCTGGGTTATTAGTGAAGCAACGGACAAAATATGATGGATTCTAAATTCAGATTATTCCCATTAGGCTTAACAGTACCTCTCTCTGATGTTCTTCACAAAGATGGGAACTACAGTTTTGACTGCATTTAGCTGATGGAATCTGCTCTAAGAGAAAGCATGATCTGAGAGACCACTTGCTAATTAGTAAGGGTGACTGCTCTATCGACATAGTTTGGGATCCTTTTGAATCCTTGTCACCTGTTATTTTATTAATGACCTCAATGAGTGAGGCTATATGATAACAAACACATTAAATGAGCTTAAGTAGTTACAAGACACACATTTTAAAATAATTCATTAAAGATCACAAATTGATATATCGCAAGACAGACTAATCAATAAAAGAGCCAAGATTGAAGCTTCTATGAATACTAATGTTAAATGTGATTGTGCAAAAATGTATTTTCTGTGTCAAGAAAACTAAGCTCACCCCTTGCACAAAGTGATTTAGGGAGATAATAATACATGGTTTACAGGAACCAAATTATTTTAAAGAACATTATATACAAGATCAGATTCGTTCAGGGGATGAAATTAAAGGTTATCTGAATGAAATCAAACTTTCCAAATAAAACTCCCTAACCACTGCTGCATCCTTCTGTTAGGATGGTACACCACTCATGGTTTAGCAAAGATTTTGAAGAAGTATTCAACCTGTCTTTAATGAAGTCCATTATTTAAGCAATAGAACCCGAGCGTCGGGGGCATTACCGACTCAGATAATGCCCCGGGGCCCATAGGTAAGGAGCCGAGCGAAGCTATTAGTACCCCGGCCCGCATAAATTGCGTTCCCGGGGCACTAAAAGCTTTTTTTTTGTCCCGAAACGCTGCGACGTTTCGGGCGCTGCGGAGATTCGGGAGAAAAAAAAAAAAGAAAATGGCCGCCACCATGGAAAGGGCGAAAGGGAAAACGGAGTCTGTTTTCCCTTTCCATGGCGGCCATCGGGAGCGGACACGCTGGGAACACAAGTGTTCCCAGCGCGTC
Source organism: Ambystoma mexicanum (assembly GCF_040938575.1). Taxonomy (NCBI): domain Eukaryota; kingdom Metazoa; phylum Chordata; class Amphibia; order Caudata; family Ambystomatidae; genus Ambystoma; species Ambystoma mexicanum. The sequence continues at coordinate 676,794,940 of NC_090927.1, read as the reverse complement.
CGCTCCCGAAAAAGGATCAAAAAGAAGGTAAGTGGGGTTGGGAACGCGGGAGTGGGACGAGGGGAAGAAAAAAAAGAAATGTACCTGCATCCCCGGCTGGGAAGACGAGGGAAGCCCCCAGCCTTGTGGAGGCGCAGAGCGGGGATGGCCCCGCTCCGAGTCTCCACACGGCTGGAGGCTTCCCTCGTCCCCCGCCGGGGACGCAGGACCAAGAAGGTAAGTTGGGGGGGCGGGTGGGAGGGAAATTTTTTTTTTAAAAAAAGACTTACCCGAGTCCCCGGCGGGGGGCGAAGGCAGCCTCTCAGCCGCGGGGTGGTTCGGAGCATGGATGGCCCCGCTTCAAGCCTCCTCATTGGCTGAGGGGTTGCCACGCCCCCCACCGGGGACAAAGGCCGTGGAATCCCGACGGAGGATTCCCGGCCGGGTAGGGACCTGGCGAGAGCCAATCAGAATGCTTGTTGCATTCAGATTGTCTCTCGCCGGGTTACTAATTATCATTAAAGAGGTGCTAGTATGATCCTCTTGATCTGTAACTAAAATAGTTACATTCATTAAGAAAGGACAGGACCCATTATTGAGGTTCTCCTGTTGACGTATGACATCTTTGCATGTAGAGAGCAGGATTATAATGATTTTGTATACAAAACCACTTGCCAGCATATTGAGTGGAGTAATTGCTGATCTGGACACTAATATCAACACAGATCTATCCCAGGTAGGGATACAACTAACCATACCAACTTTTCCCCAGTTGTTATTGATTTAGTGATTGAAGAATTCCTATTTGGTCTTGATCTGTTTATATACAGAAAAGGGTCAATTAGGAAATCCTGTTCTGTGGCATAAACCATGTGGACATATTGGCAGTATTTCCCAAGAGTGAACAGGCATTATAAACCTGTCTGAATAGAGAAATAGGGTTAGTATTAGCATTTCTCCTGAATGTTCCATATATAGATGAGACCAACAGGGGTGGTTCCTATCCCTGTTACTTTCAGCAATATAAATGCACAAATTGGCAGTCTCAATTTATGAATACCAAAGGATGGTATCCTATAAAGTGGAGATAGTTCTAAGAGTTAAGTGTGTGTCTTATGAGGTTGAAATTCTTATTATCACGTGATATCCTGGTCAAGCTATTCCCACAATTGTTGCGCTGACAGTGGGCTATAGATACATATCTTGTGTAGGGGAGGGTTGGTCCAAAAGACCCCCCTTGCCTACATCCCTTCCCCAGGTGAGGGCCATGGCTCATTGGGCGTCCCCTCATACCACCAGGGCCCAGGTGGTGGAGGGCTCACCTTTTGAAGACATTGCCCACACGTATTGAATTCAGCTAGGCCTCAGAAACCATTTTGTCTAATAAAGATGGTGTGAGCTCAGCGCACTGTAGTGCGGCCCCCACCCTCGGAGAGTTTCAATTATCCCTGTTGCCGCAGCACCCTGGCAGATCCGCTGTGAGCCCGTTCCCACGAACAAGACGGACATGAGCTAGCGTACAATACTAACACTGTAACATTTCACCTTCCGCAGTGTATCACTGCTCCCAGCATGACCCAGCCAGCGAGGCCTGGGTGATGGAGAGAACTGCAAAATGGTCATCGGATGAAAGCAGAAAAGTCCCCAAATACTAATGCCAAAACTACTTGTAATACGCGCATTCTCTTCACAAAACTTCTTTTATTAAAGAAACCTGTAAAAATGTGTAATTATGGTAGAATGTATGTTCACGTGACACCAGCAATGAAGGACCGACACCCCTGCAGTTGTGTGCAAATAATAAAAAGCGTTCCGGGGGACTATTCGTTATATGTATCATTGAAAAGCTTACACTCCACGGTCCCGCGCCATAACCGAATTAATGCTGCTAGAGTACAAGGGAAGACAAGTGTAATCATACAGAGGGCTCATGTGAAGGACACGCGAGAATGCACCCGTCATGTGTGTATGTCTAAATCCTTATGTGCCACTACTGCCACGCACGGTGGTGGGTCTCTTTCTTTGTGCTCCACCAACCACACTACTACCTCACTTACTGCAAATGTATATGCATATAACTAAATACTGTAGTTGTTAAAACATAGTGTACAAATAAGGTGCTCAGACTGGCTATATTTGAGAGACATTTAGCAAAGTTGAAATGTATGCTTTCGAGTGATCCAAATGAGTATTATAGAGTGTTCAAATGTTTGTACCTAAAGTAAGCAACACACGAGGAAGATACCTTTGTGAATATGTGCAAGGCCATTCCCCCTCCCACCCTGCGAAGACTGCCAAACAAGAGAGCAGAGGCCCGCGCCGCGCTGCTCCACCTCCCCCAACTAGGCTGGAGCCGCTTCAAAGATTTGTAGTCCCCTCCGCAGCACCCAAGGCCACGGCCCGCCACCTGCATTATTTACAGTATAGCAGTAAACCTCTGCCTGAATACACAATCCGGTGGGTTGTGGGGTTTAAGCCCCCTCTTAAACCCCACAACCCACCGGATCACCTTAGACTTATGGCCCTGTGCAATTAGGACACCCAATACTGTGGCAACATACAGCAGCCCATTCATAACGACTTCTAACAAGACAGAAAGACATGTACCACCCGTCCCATACCCTGAGACTTAGCCCCTCGACCTATGGTACCGGTCAACAGGACACTGGTAACCACGCACTGATGAATGACCATCAAACCCCTCACAAGGTGCATTCCTCCTGTGTTGCATTAACCTGTAGAATAACCTATTGAAAGATTTACTAAAGAAGATAATATTGCAATAACTGAATGACTGCGGTGTGCATGGCCTAGGGCAAATAAGTCAGGAAAAGACATTCATCTCTGACACTGGCCACAATGGCACAACAACACCGCCCGGATGAACTCAGCCGACCCGCCAGGCCCAGCCCAACCCACGAGGCTGACCAGTGACGTCCTCCAGCCAAGGCCAACCACATCGCAGCAGCGCCTATAGCTAGTCATCACCACCCAATCCCATTGAACTTGTGCCCCTTATAGTATGTAGGTTCTGATGACGTGTTTTGTAAATATATACGCCTGTCTTTGCTATTGTCAGACAGAGCGCTCTCGGAGTTTGCAGAGTTCTTTGCATGCCCTATTCTGATTGATAAACTCCCATTTAAGCTCACCCGCACTCTGTCTTGGCTTTTTTCCCAACTTGGGAGAGTCCTTCATTGTCTCTCATTGCGGGGAGGATCGTGCTGGTTGGGGACGCTTGCCTTCAGTGGTGACCCCGACGTGATTATTATTATTATTTTTTTTTCCTAACCTATCACTATCGTCCCCTTTTGGCACGAAAATCTCCTGTCGAAAAAGGGATACGCACGGTGCGCCGGCTCCGGGAGGCTGCCCGCCAACGGCGACCGGTACGCTCAGAAGTGCGCACTCAACAGAGAGAGGGTACGGGATCCCGGTTGAAAAATCCCCTTTGAGTACCGCTCGCTGGAGCCGGGGCTGACTGTTGAGCGGACGGCAACACTGCCTGGACGGACCCAGTTTCGGAGACTATCGGTTCAAGACGGGCACGTGAGTATTGAGTGCGAGCGATCATAAAGGGAGTGGAGGAGGAAATTTAGGACAGGGAACGAGGAGGGGTAGAAAGGGGGGCACGTAGGTCCACTAAGGACCATCTTAGACTTTCTTTGCTTTTTCTTTGCATATGGCCATTAGGATTAAAAGGTGAATAAGAGACAAAAGTGACGGGAACCTAGCTCCGAGAGGGGGTGGAAGGCGACGCCGCATAGTGCTATCTTGACTAGTACTGGGAATATATGAAGAAGTGGGTAATAAGATAAAAGTGTCTGGCAAAGGGGGACACGGAGAATATATTAGTGACTGCTATTCTTTCTATTCTTTTCTTTAGGGTTGGGGGAAAAATAAAAGTGAGCTTAGTACAAAACCATAGAGATAAAGTAAGAGACAGAGAGTTCTACTGTAAGAGTGAAGATCAAACCTATAAATATATATATGTGCATACATATATCTGAATAAAACGGACAGGGACAGCCAGCCAGGGAGGAAAGGGAGGGCAAATTGAAATGTGAATAGAGTGTTACAGAGAGGTGTGTGCACATTCTATGCGTCAGGAGATAATTTGGTGTTGTGGGTGTGTAAAAATGGTCATAAATGTATAGCCATCGAATGGTCATGGTAAGTGTGGCCGGACAAAGCTTCATGAAGACAAAAATAATAAGGTGAAGTTAGTGTGTACCTTTTTGATTTCTGGGTTAACATTGTCGAGATCACTGATGGTTTGCTCTTGTATCTGCCCCCCAAAGAGAATAGAATAGAGACTGCGTACAGCCATTCTTGTGGTGTGCAGGCAGGGGGAAGAACACAAAGGCGCCCATTATTGAATGAGAAATAGAAGACGAGAACTCACATGGGGATACGTTTACATTGTAATTTTGAGATACACAGAGACACACAAGTACCAGGAGGGCACAAAGTATGGGGGCAGAAACACCCTTATCACATATTTGTAAGAACCTACCGGGGTACGCGGAGCGAATTAAGAAATATCATGACCAATGGATCACAGAGTTGAAGGGAGAGGGGTTGCCCCAGATATGGCCCGAGGGGGGGTCATTTGACAAAAGCGTTCTGGATATGGTAGCCACATGCATTTGTTTGAAATACAAGGGGAAGCAGTTGCATAATAGGAGAGAAATATTAGATCTCTGGAGGTTGTTTGAAGAGATACCACCGCCTAAAGCACCAGAATTAAATCCTGACCTACCATCTACCACTGACAATCCACTAATGATACAGAAAGATGCTAAAGAATTGCCAAATGCAGAGCCACCAATAGAGGTAATAAGTTTGTACCCGATATTGAACAAGCCTGTGCCCGCAGAGGGGTACAGTGACCCCACTTATGTGCCTCCCCCGACAACTACTACACCCCAAAGGCCAACGGCACCCCAGCCATACGAGAGTACTAGGGAGCGAGCCCAGGTAAGTACACAAAGGGTGGACATAGAAAAGCTAAAAGACGATCTGGAGTCAAGACTCTCAATAGCCAAGGATGAGCTCTCGAGGATAAAAGGCATATGTGAGCAAACAGCACTTAATGCAGCGAGATCAGAGCACACGTCTAGAGCGCCAAGCGAGAGTAGAACACTTGAAGACGGGTGGAAAAAAGGTGAGATACTATTCAGAATTCAAGAAGAACCAACACGAATAACTGAACTAGGGACAAGAGAGGGATGTACTGACAATGAAGAAAGGCCTATAGGGGACAGGGAAGAACTACTATGTGATATAAGGGACGATTTGGAGGAAAGCGACAGGTTGAGCATGGCACTGGGAGGGGGAAGTGAAGGGTTAGATGGTGCATGTCCAATGAGAACACTGGACGATGAGTGGACGGGATGATTGAGAAACAGGGTGGGGAAAATGGCATCATTGGGAACATCAGGAGTGAAGACGGGTACAGATACCACAATGAAAGGAAAGTTACAGCTCCCTCTGATACATAGGGGAGGAGGGAGGCGGAATTATATCCCGTGGGCTCAGATGGGTAAGGCCAATTTCTTAAAGTTATTGCCCCCGTTATCGGGAGGGGCGAGCAAGTGGATATACACACTTGAGAAACACACTGCCGGGGTACCCCTAGCAATAGGGGATGTGAAGAGCTTGCTTGTATCAGCAGTGGGAGATCAGGCTGATAGAGTGTGGGTCAAGGCTGGTTTCCCGGGAGTAACATTAGACTGCGACCGCCATGATGGGGCCTCCTTTAACACAGTGCGTGCAAGGGTGTGGGATGCCTTGCGGGAATCTTTTCCAGATACACCAGACTTACAGTCAGTAATGCAGTGTACAATGAGTGACGGGGAAGATGCTATGGATTACATTTTTCGGGTCCAAGAGATGTGGAGAGCAGAAACGGGTACGCCCTGGTATCAATCGACATCTTTATTTTACTTCATTATAAAAAGAGGGCTCCCACAAGAGGTGCAAAAGGCACTCGACAAGATAGCAGGTATTGAAGCGAAAGGATGGCCTGAGATTCAGAGCATAATAGTGCACCACTGTAAGAGAATAAAAGAAAGGGAGAAGGAGGTGGCGCAGAAAAGATTGGCAGACGAAGCAAAACTAGTGCAGACAAAGTTGGTGAAGGTCGCAGCAGCAGTAGCCGCGCTCCCACACAGCAGGGAGGGAGATGAGGAGGAGGAGGAGGGGCTGGTAGCAATACAAGGAAGGATGGCAACTAATTGGGCTGGAGCAGGACAGCGGCAGTGGAACGAGCAGGAGCAAGGCGGAGGTCCGCAGTGGCAAGAGTGGACCCCTCGAGGGGGACGAGGTGGGTACCGGGGCCGAAAAGGAGGTGGACCGGGGTACGGGGGAATGGGAGGAAATGGATGGCAGGGTCCTAGAGGTGCACAAGGGAGTTGTTGGAACTGCGGAAGATGGGGGCATTACTCTAGGGAGTGCAGAAGCAGACCCAACAACGGGTTCCAAGAGGCAGAACATTATGGCCATCCCCATCCGGGGAGCCCATATGGTCTCCCAATGGGACAACAACAACAAAGAAACACAGGCCAGGGGCACAATGAGCAACAACAGGGGCATCAGTATAGAAAACAGAACCACCCACAAAACAATGACAATATGCAGCACACGCCAGGCAACCCTTTTGCGACAACAGCAAATGGGGCCCCTGCACCAGCCCCCTATAGTGGCGTGTCAGTGGTTTCAGGGAGCGTCTTCAATCAGGGGGGGGCAATGAGACACCCCGCAAAGGACAGCCCACAGAGAACACTTGCGTGTCCAGTTCTATCTACCACCTACGATGCATCAGAGGAACCATTGGTAGGGGCGCAGATAGGAGACAAGCAGTTCATATTCATGGTGGATTCGGGAGCGGAGAAATCATGCATTAGAGAGGGCCGGTTCCCGTTATCTAACCGGAAGTTAGAGACGCAGGGGTTCTCTGGGGCTGTAATTGAAGTTCCTTACACAGAAGCATTGGATGTAACAGTGGGGGGCAAAACTGTAAAGACACCCTTACTGTATTATGAACACTCACCAATAAATTTATTAGGGTGGGATCTCCTGAGTAAACTCAACATGACCATATCATTCACTGAGAGAGGTATAGTGTGTTCAACACCCGGAATATGCCCATTACGTGTAATGTTGGTAGTACAGGCTCACACAACCACACAAGAAATACAAGGTTTGCCAGAAAATGAAGAAATGTTTATTGAAGGACTAAAGACACTGGCCCTCAAATACCGCCTCCCATCACATTACTCTGCACAAGCAGCAGAACTGATTGCACTCATAGAAGCACTACATGCAGCTAAAGGTTGTGCAGTGACAATATACACAGACTCAGCTTACATGATGACAACAGTACATGGGGGTCTAGCAAGATGGGGGCGGAGGGGGTTTCGACGAGCAGATGGAACTTCAGTACAGCATGCAGAATTGCTGAAGGAATTAATTGAGGCCCTACGAGATCCCACAGCGGTAGCAATAGTGAAGTGCCAAGCACATACATTCAACACAGATGTTGTGTCTTTGGGAAACGCGGCAGCGGATGCTGCCGCCAAGGAAGCCTCCTACTTTCAGAAATATGAAGCAGGTGAGTACATGCTGCAGCACAAGATAAACGAAGAGCTCCCAGAAGGCTACAATATGATGCCTATATCACAAATACTAGAATTACAGGAAGGAGCTAGTGCAGATGAAAAATTGATGTGGGCGAAACGAGGGTGCAGCAAATCGGCAACAGATTTACTGTGGCGACAAAATAACTCAGGAAAAGTGGTAATGCCATTAAAGTTATTGGAAATTGCGTTCCAACAACTACACTTCCCAGCACACAATACGAAACAACACATTGCAGCAGAGATACAGGAGGAATGGTTCGTGCCCTGTCTCCAGGAGCACCTATCTCGATTAACACTGGAATGCACAACATGTCAGATATACAATTCAGGAATGACATTACACACGCTCCGGGGAACAATTCCAAAACCAATTGGGCCATTCAGAGAGCTACATATCGACTACGCGGACATGGGAGAAAGGTGTAATGGGGCACGTTACATGATCGTGGTTGTATGCCCATTCTCAAGGTGGGTAGAAGCAGGCCCATGTGCACGACCTGATGCTAAAAGCGCTGCAAAGTTCCTAGTGAGGGAATTGTTCCCGCGCTGGGGAATTTGTGACGTGATTCGCTCGGACAACGGCACTCACTTTGTAAACGAGCTCTTCAAGGAAGTAACTACATTGTTGGGAATAAAGCATAAATTGTGCTCGATTTATCATCCTCAAAGTAATGGCGTAGTGGAAAAGATGAATGGACTGTTAAAAGGGAGGTTATCAAAACTATGCTTTTAATTAAAAAAGAACTGGATTTACTGCTTGCCCCTTGCGCTATTTGAGCTGAGAAATCAGCCAAGCAAGGACCAGCATTTGTCCCCGCACGAGATCGTGACTGGGAGACGGATGCACACAGCACACTCCCCACTGCGCGAACACTCAGATGCACACAGAAGCGCAGCGATATTGGGAGACGAGTTCACAGACTATTTGAAGAAATTGACAAGGGCAGCGCGCGCAATATCAAAGCAGCTCTCTCCACCATTCACGCGAGAGGAAGGAAACGCAACAGGGTCTGTTACTGAACCTGAACCACAGCTACAGCTGATGCCGGGTGAATTCATATATGTCAGGAGTTTTGTGCGTCGGTGGAATGCACCACGGTTCCATGGCCCATACGAAGTAGTGTTTTGCACGCCCACAGCAGTTAAAGTAAAGGGTCTGAAGTATTGGGTGCATTTGACAGACGTACGAAGGGCATATAGTAATGTGCAGGAAGAGGTGGATGAGGAGGCACAGACAACAGCAAACAATGCAACTGAGCAGAATGTCTGAGTATGAACTTGTGTGTGTGACAGTAATACAGATGAATGAAAAAATGGCAGACAAGTATACTTGCATTTTTATATTACAAAAAAAAAAAATGTGTTTTCCACTTGTGAACGTATATGTAACTAATGATATGATAAAATTATGAAGTGTTTACACCCTTGTCTGTGCATCCCCATCCCTGCAACCCTACCCGCTTCCATTCCCTGTCAATATATACTGGCACTGGTAGTGCCAACAAAATGTTTACATTCATGCACTTAATGCACTTTTATATCTCAAACAGGAGCTACCATGGCATCTAACGGGCAGCCTGCAACGGATAGATTTACTAGATTTAGAGAGTGGTTAACTGAGAGATGCAGATATTCGTTTGAGTGTGGATTATCTGTGTGTATTACATTGTTTTTTACAATAATGTTTGGCCTGGTTACATATTGGTTCATAGTGTTCATCTCTATCGAGATGAACGAGGGGGGAGGGATTAACAGCACTACTGTAATCAATGCAACCACGAGTGTAAATACTAAGGAAGGTGACTTTTTGGTATGGGACGGAACTAAACTTGTATGGGGTTATTATACCGCACCATCCAATGCTGTCATCTCAAAAAATGAAGGGCTACAGGGTGAAATGCAAAATAACACAGTGTCTCCGCCAAAGATATCTAATTACAATGCTCGCAGTTTAAATGACAGAAACCCGTCCGCTATATCCTGGTTGTATAACACCCCCACCAGCCAGCCTGCCCCCATAGCAAAAAACACACTGACAGATAACGTCAAGGAAGAAAAGGAAAACATGAGAGCAACACACGAAATATTATATGATAACTGGGCAAAGGGGGGCGGGAATGAGAAAGGGGGGCCCATTTTGTCCATCGCCCATGAGGCTGGGCTATAGATACATATCTTGTAACAAATTAAATATCAGGAATATACAGATGATGTGTTGCAATGTTCACGATTACAGAGGACAGATTAACTTTTTTACAGATGGATACAGTAACAAGAAAGGTATTGGAACTTTCAACATTAGTAAGAGATCTAAGGAAGTCCAAAAGACTACTTATTTATTGATTGGAATATGCAGTATATTGAAAAGGATATGAACCATAGATATTAGTAGGATAACTAAAGAATTTAATGAGATAAGTCTCAAACCTGTCTTCCTTTCCTTGCCTTTGATAGTGGCAACAAATTATGTTATGATGACTATTCTCACAAAACCTTTGTATGGATAATGGGTTCTACCCACATGCCTAACAAGCAAAAAACTGAATGATCTCAATGCAATAATACTCAACTGTATCTGGTGAAAGAGATGCTCATGCTGCAGCTTAATATCAATATGTTAAGCTATCACTGACGGATTGCCATGAAATGATCAAATGGAGAAATGACCGCTTATTTTTTAAATAATGCGGGGGGAGAACCCTTGCCGCCTCTCCCTCATCTATTACCCTTACTCAACCCCACACCTGTATTCTAGTAAAATGTCCCAACATTTCGAGAGGAAAAAATATTGGTAAAAAACTGTTGTAATTTCTCCATTGATCATTTTAAATTCGATCATTTCAACGGATTCCATCCCCAATTTATTTGCCTATATAACATATTTCCCCTAGATCTTTGGATTTGGATTTTCCTATAGTACAAAGATAGTGCGAGAAACACAGTGTTTATTGAAACTAAATATCAAAAGGAATTGTGGATGAAAACATTCAAAGCATATGGAATTATGTGTAATGATATTAGGGTTTGTGTGGGAAACCTCTTGTTGCATGAATATGCTCTATAGTGAATTAACAGAGCATTGCCAGTGGGATTAGGGATCTGATGATTTAAATATGTCGCACAACACTTTTAAGGGCAACTGGGAAGACTTATTTAATACTACAGCAGTGTTTTGAGCCTTGTCATTATTAACCTACAGGTTACAGCTTTCGAAGAATAGATCTTTTACGTTTACGTTGCTCAGCTTTCATTAGGTATCATGAACTCAGTACCTGCAAAATGTATTAGCACTCAACTTATTTATTGAAATGGTACTATATGTTGTTATTTTGCTTTGTCCTTTCATATATGAAGGTAATTGAAGATCGCTTCTTGAAGATCACATTATGAATGAATGGAATTAATTATTTCCTGAAATATTTATGGTTGCTGCTATCAGAGAGAGTTTGATGATGTCTGAAAAAAGCAGCCCTCCTCTGTTTCCTTCCTCTCCATCTCCGCACTCATTACCCACCGCCCACCAAGCCCCCACCTACCCCTCAGAATTGGCCTCCATCCTGCGGTCCGCATTCTCCCGACATGGGCACTAGAAAAACAGTAAAGGATCTTTCTCCTTTTATTATTTTCAGAGGAAGCTATCTTCTTTTCTAGTTCTCCTAAGGAAAATTGAGCAGTGTGTCTCTGCACCTTAACACAGTATTTATCACTGTAGTAACAAATGTGGCCTGCAACACTGCCAACTACTCGGTAGAATGTATCGTACTACAGGAAAGCTACACATTTTCTAACCAGCAGGTAATGCATGTTGTCCTAATTGTAAGTTAATATCTGCTAATTGTTTGAGGATCAGGAAATATTGGAGTATGGCTGACAAACTGCTGAGCCACATGATTGAAATATCACAGCATGTTGGGGATAGTAAATGATGCTTTAGAGAAGAGTAATTGCCAATTCATTCTTTTTTATCAGTGGTTATTGTGATAGTACATATAGACCGTAAAGAGTATGGATTAAGACTGAGGCATATCAGAGACTAGAATTCTACGAGAGTACAGACACATAACTTGTGTTAATACGGTATGGGCAGTCTTTGTTGAATATTGTCATGCCATTTTTATTTTGCATTTTATTTTATGGTTTAGAGTGCGGCCCTAGCTCGAGAGCAGCAGAGCGGTGTACAAAGTGTGGGTAACCCGTGTTTGCATCTTTAAACAGCAGCGCAACTGTGAGTTGCGGTCTGTGCACCATTGGGATTAGTCCATGGACAGGTGCTATTGAAAAAAGTACAGAATTATGTAATGTTGCCCTCCCACGTCTTAGGGTCAAGAGACAAGGTGGGCACTGCAATTGCAATCTCTAAATAGGGCGGCGATCATGTCTTTTTTACTCGTCCCTTCATAAACATGTCGAAAAGTGCAACCTTTTTGCATTATCTACTTGATGTAAATATGTAGTATATTTTCTTCAATATATAAGTTGACATTTTGCACATGACATTTATACATTTTTCAGTGTGATGATGATGTAATATTTACAAAGTAAACCTTTAAAAATGACCACAGTCTAGAGAAATTGTATCCAATCAGAGGGCAGTAGGCTTTTTCCCCAGAGTTGCTCTAATTTCTTCTCAGTGCATGCCTGGGCCCTAGGCCTTCCTTTTCTTTTGGTGTGTATATTTGTAATTATCTAAAAAGTATTTTATGAGAACAGTATAATATGTGTATGAAGTTAAATATCCCATTCAGGTAGGTTCGTTTTTTTGGCTTTATTTGACACCTCTTCTCCAGAGTGAGCCCAGACTGTTCCAACCTACTTCAGTGCCCATACAAGGAGCCCAGGTCGCCCCATTAGTGCCTACGTCAGTCCGTCAGTCTGGGTGCTGTTGCAAGAGAACATCACCAAAAGGGGAGGAATCCAGGAACCTCTGTATGGTGGGTGATAAGAGGTACCTGAGCGTCCTCCCTAGGAAATATTAGCAAGCCATCATTGAGTAGTTCTCCAGAACAAGCAACAAGGCTATCCCCCTCAACACAGTGCTCCAATGTGTGTGATAGAACAGCGCCCCCCCCCCTATGCACAGGACTGTGAACAGCCTTTAGGAAACCCGGCCCAGTGTGGGGTGGAGAGCAAGGCTGCCCTATGAAGGCTCTTTAGAGGCTTAATGACCACCTCTTTAAATTTGGTCAAGGATGCTTATACGACCATATGTCCAAGTATAGCTACCCTGAGGTGTTATTGCTCACAGGATCACAATACACGAAGATCTATAATGATACACTCCTTATAGCATGGCATTGCTACCTTCATAATTGAAGAGTTGACCTTTATTGTACTGTACCTTCGTAATACTGTTTGGCAGTATCTCAGTGGTATTACCGCCGAGATACCACCAAACTCGTAATGACTGACGCTGGTGGTCCTACATCTGTCCATTGCCTTTAAGAGGCAAGGCACTCCATCAGAGGTGGGCAAATAGTTGCGCCTACAGACACACGTGAAACCAAAAATAGTCACAATTATTAGACAGTTAAAATCATTCTGCTTTTACACACAAAATCAACCATCTGTGACATTACCTCTTATGTAGATGTCACTTGAGCAGCATCTGTTTGTGCACTGCATGTTTCGTATAAATGCAGCATTATGTCTGGAAACTTGAATGATAAAATACGATACTTCTGTTCCGAAACCACTTGGCTACACTGCTCGCCTTAGAAATGAAATATTTGGGTTTCACAGTGTTCACCTGTTATTCAACGTGTACCGGGGAACTGAAAGGGATTATGAGATACAGTATGCTTAGATGTTTATGGCTGGGATGTCTTTGTTTTTCGGTTGTGAAACCATGTAAAAAAGTGAAATGATGAAAAAAGTATACATTATGTCCGCAGTTATTCATTAAAAAAAAATAAATGAGGGCAAAGCAAGAAAATGTGTACATGCAGAGTTTCAGTTTTACACCGAGAGATAACAGATTGAGTACATCTGATATATGTGTGTTTAAAACCCCTCTACAAGTACTGTAGTATTATACTTTAGTCATACTATCAATTAACTAATGGGTGCTTGTCCATATTGGGTGGCAGGGTGCCAACCTGCCACCCATTATGGAGGAACTAAGCCAGTGTAAGTAATTTCGACTATATGCAGGGAGGGTGTGCGTTCGCCTGGCTTCTTATAAATGCTTTATGGAATTGAATGATGGTAGATCAGCCTCAGGAAAATGTGTGGGGCTAATTCTCACACACTTTCGCATGCTCATTGCATGACATACACATAGACCCATGTATTCTAGGTGGACACAGCCTACAGGCGTCGTCCCCCTGTCATATTTAGTTGGGATATGACATCCAAGAGCACATAATGTCCTCCCAGAATGGGGAGGGCAACACCTTCCTCGTGCCATGGCCAGCCTAATTAACTATCAAATGCTCTATGTATCTGCCCTGTCCTTTTGTTGAGCCCTGCAGAATGGTGGCAGCAATTAACATAATTAGCATACTAATAGAGTATACTTCAAACAGCCCCACATGTGGCCTGGCTGTAGAGGTTAACAAAAGGAGACAGGAAACCCCAACAACCCTTGATATGCATCTTTGTCAGCCTGAAACCAGCTCCCTCCTCCCAGTAAAAAGGACAGTGAACTGTCATGTCTGAGACAGCTGTTTACAGTATTCACCCCCGCATGGGGACCCCATCCAGAAGGTGCAAGAATGTGGTTTGCAGAAGCCAGAAAGTCTGATCATGATGCAGCTTCAAGGGAGACCTGCCATTTTCATCAGGAACCACAGAGTGCTTAATTAACCAGAGAGAGCCTTCAATCCAAAACTGACAGGACGATGGGTGGGATTTACTATTACATGTTTCACGCCTTTATCTTTTCTGTTGCAAAGCACTCTGGTTATGACCTCATGCATACAGGAGATTGTTATTGGGGACCCACGATTGGTTCAGTAAGGTAGGCTTAGCGTACACCAATCACTGTCACCCATTTGGATTTAAAAGAGGGCTGAAGCCGCCAGTGAAGGAAGGCCAGGACCTCCCAGGGGGAAGCAATATCCCTCCCCTAAACATCTCCCAGGGAACAGAGGGAGATACTGAATCCAGAGGACACTCCAGCAGCTCCAGTGCCGGTACTAATCCAGCACACTGCATGGCCTGCTAGGCTCTGCAGCAAGCTTCCTAGGTGTGAAGTGCTGGAGAGTCTCTGAATCAAACCAAGGACAAGTCAGCTGTCTGCAACACTCTCCTCAGCTTTGGGCATTCACCCTAAAGGATGACACAAGCCCAGTGAAGAACCTAGGAGGAGTGCATCAACAAGCATCTACCAACTTCTGCCTTAAAGGACATTTTCAAACCAGTCGAGCCCCTTAAACTGCAACCGACTGCACATCTGACTGTTGTAATGCTGCAGTCGCTAAAGCTGTCGAGACACCTCGACAAGTGCTTCAGAACCACCGACCAGCACTGAGACAAGGATTGCTGACCCTGAGCTGCCTTGTAGGCCAGTCTGCAGCCGTCCATGCAGCCTTGCTCGCCGAACTTCATGCACCTGATACGCATAGCAGTCTCCCATATTGAACTCTGTTGCAGAAGTTGCAAAGCGCCCTGAAACTGACTCTATACTGTTGAGCACTGAGAACTTCTAAAAGCACAAGGTACATTGTGGTCCTGTCCACCTAGTCCTTTTCCAAAGTTGCAATTAATTACTATACCAGCTACCCTCCAGTGAGCATGTAGAGTGCATCCCTTTTCCTTCTTTGAAACTGTCCTCTGCACTCCTTTACAGGGTGGGTTGTATTTTGTAGTGTGCTAGAACTGTCTTTTGTGATAATAATAAAGTAGATATGTGTATACAACCTTGACTGGACAGTCCCTTTTATCATTGGGCAATAATTGGATTTTCACTTTGTTGCAACTAAACCAACGACAAGAGATAAATAGGGCAAAGGGGGACCCTCTTTTTTGTTTACGGGGGGCTTGACTCAAAGGGGTAAATTACATATAGAGGAGAGAGAAGAGTCAACAACTACCCCTGTTCAACTAAGCAGTATCGGTAGGTCTAAAAAGCAGCAAGCTAGGTTAAACAAATCCTAACTAAAGGTGGTCACAAAATAGACGGGGGTGCTCAAGGAAAGAAATTTAGTTTAATTAAGAAATTGGATACAAATGTGATAAATTTAGGTCCAAGGATAGGACCATAAAAACACATGAGCCCACAGGGCAACAAAGAGTAAATATTCACAAACCACATTAGAGTGAGGGTTAGTAGCATCGATATTCGTCCAAATTCATATTCTACTTTTCATTAGTAGTATGCCATTGTTGTCGACACAAGTTGGCGTTTCTGGTGCGGGATTTGAATGACCTCCAGTAAATACTAATTGCTAGCATATGATCTGGAGGGTCCGAACCGTCATCAGGACGTGCTCGCTTGAGGGAGCGATGTAAATTCCTAGGAAAATAGATGACATTGTGTGTGTCAGGAGTGGGTGACCGCACAAATAGGACGAGTGTTTGGAAGCTGCAAATTAAAAGCCTACCTTTTTACTGTCGTAAGGAGAACTTGATGTTAATAGATTCAGCCTGTTCGTGATACTGGCTGTGGTTGTTTGGAACCTTGCGTGTATGGGAATCTACAGAAAAGGAGGGGCATCATAGGATTACCTATATGTTGAATTTTTTTTTTTAAAAAACCCGATGTGCTAATCCAGGCTGGTTGGTGAAAAGACACTGTGGGCCTGATCACGACCTTGGCGGTAACCCTTAAATCCAGCGGTAGCGCTATTACCGCCGGATTTAAGGGTCCGCCGAATCAGGGCTTTTGCGGATTTCACCCCAGCTCTTGGCTGGGGGGAAATCCGCCGAAAATCTGCGCTATTACCGCCGGCGGGAAATGCGCCGGCGGTAAGAGCGCAAATTTTCCCTATTGAGCCCAATGGGGAATGGGGCATTCCCGAATGGGCTCAATGGGGAATGGGGACTTCCAAGTCCGCCCAACTCGTGATCCCGTGCTATTAGCGCCTGGGGCTATGGCGGTCGCGCTAATAGCCCCCGCGCTAATAGCGTTAGCGTTACCGCTGAGGTCGTGATCAGGCCCTGTGACTGGTTGTTGCGTCGGTGTCCAGCAGGTGATGTGTACCGTCCATGTATGAAATAATGGGATGCAAGGCTAACTAAAGTGGAGGAAACCGCATGTTCACCATCAGCCTGGATTAGTTATCACAGCCACCACTGCAAGTTCTAAGTATCACTGCTCTGTCTTAATATAAGACACAGATCTCTCTCGAGCTGTGCTTATATTTCGGTTTGCACAATAGGGCATTCGAAACTGCTCAAAGTATTAAATCACTCTTCACTGAGAGCACATCAGGTTTTTTAAAAAAGTTTTTAAAAAAAACATTCAAACCTTGCATCAACGTGTCCTGATACATATCGCTTTTTACCACCCAGACCATCCTGAAATCCTCACTACCCAGTGGCAACAGCAGCTGCCTTCATTGAGCTCGGTCAGGAAAACTATCCCAGGTACGAATCTGTATTTAATTCACCTTGCTATCGACAATTTAACGTCAGACATATAGGTAATCCTATGATGCCCCTCCTTTTCTGTAGATTCCCCTACACACAAGGATCCAAACAACCACAGCCAGTATCACAAACAGGCTGAATCTATTAACATCAAGTTCTCCTTACGACAGGAAAAAAGTAGGCTTTTAATTTGCAGCTTCCAAACACTCATCCTATTTGTGCAGTCACCCACTCCTGACACATACAATGTCATCTATTTTCCTAGGAATTAACGTCGCTCCCTCAGGCGAGCACGTCCTGATGACGGTTTGGACCCCCCAGATCATCTGATCATCTGCTAGCAATTAGTATTTACTGGAGGGTATTCAAATCCCGCACCAGAAACACCAACGTGTTTATGTGTCGACAACAATGGCATACTACTAATGAAAAGTAGTATATGAATTTGCACAATTATCGATGCTACTAACCCTCAGTCTAATGTGGTTTGTGAATATTTACTCTTTGTTGCCCTGTGGGGCTCATGTTTTTTTAAGGTCCTATCCTTGGACCTGCATTTATTAGATGTGTGTCCAATTTCTTAATTAAACTAAATTTCTTTCCTTGAGCACTCCCGTCTATTTTATGACCACCTTTAGTTAGGATTTGTTTAACCTAGCTTGCTGCTTTTTAGACCTACCGATACTGCGTAGTTGAACAGGAGTAACTAAACCAACGATCCACAACCTTTCGGAGTAAGCCTACCATTCTGTCCGTGTTACCAAAATTGGACAAGGAGGTTTACAATTGACTTGTGTTTCCAAACTGTTCAGATTCCTTCTGAGGTACTAGAGGTATGGGGTTGATTGATGGTTTAGAAACCAATATTCATTCCTGGACCACTTGGGCCCCGGAAGTTCATTCGTCAGATCCAGCCCAGTGAAAACCCTGAGTTCTCCATCTGCTGAAACTTGTAGCTGAAGAAGCACACCTGTACCAGTTATGTTATGGAGAAATCAACGATTCCTTTGGCATGGACTACACCAGCTGTAAATGCACAATGGATCATGCATGGTCAGGGGTGTTTTGATTCTCTAGCTTTGCAGAGTCCCGCAGAAACCAAAGTGCGTAGGGGCACTAGTGGAAATCCCCATGCTTTAATAGGACTTTGGGCATTCTGTGAATGCAAACCAGGACTCACAGGACTACCGGGAAAAGTGCAATGATTCCCACTGACTTAGTCCTAATACCCCTTGCAGATTGTTATGTAAGGTTGGCCCCAAAATCTGGTCTAGCCTGGAAGTTTGGCCTAGATGTCCTAGCAGGCGTTATAGATCCAGACTTTCGGGGGGAGACATACAGGTTCTCCTACAGAACCATCGCAAAACTATGTTTGAAATACACAGTGGGACACAATTGCACAGGAAATTGTTGAGAAGACTCTATTTCCCTGTTTTGCTGAAGAAAGTGAACCAGAGGAAACAGAGAGGTAGATTAGGCTTTGGAGAGGCCGATGAAACCTGTATCACTGAGGCAAAAAGGGAAGAAGAACCTACCATGCTTCCCGATTTAGCCTTCTCCCAGGGAAATGATCCAGTACTCGCAGAGGCTTTCTTACAAGTGATTCCTGAGGGAAAAGCAAAAGAGAAGGGGAGCCCCTTTTTCTTCCTGAAACAGGGATTGCTATGTAGAAGGGAAACCTCCAGAGAAGGCCTAAGTAAAACACAGTTAGTAATACTCAAAACACATCGCAAGATGGTGCTAGAGATTCCACACTCTCATTTGATAGGGGCCATTTAGGACAGTCTAAAACCCAAGCTCACATCAGTGGGAAGTTCTACTGGCCAGGTATCCATGCCGACATGTGAAATATGCCAGAAAACAAGCTCACATATTTCCTCACCTGCCCCTATAAACCCATTACCGATAACAGAAGTCCCTTTCTCCCGAATTGAGAACCGCTGGAAGCTTCTATACTGGGTAATAAATATGTTCTCATAGTCGTTGATTATGCTACCCGGTACCCAGAAACTTTCCCCATGTGGAATAACACAACCCAGCTAATTTTAAAACAACTACTACTATTCTTTTGTAGGGTTGGTTTCCCCAAGGAAATTGTGACAGATCAGGATCCAATTTCATGAGCAAGCTTATGGGTGAAGTCAAGGAATTACTAAACATTACCAATTTAAGAACCTCGGTTTACCACCCCCAAAACGGACGGATTGGTAGAGAGATTTAACAAAACCCATAAAATGATTTTGAGAAAATGGGCATGAGGATGGGAAGGACTGGGATAACATGATCCCATGGGCCCTATTTGCGGTAAGAAAGACCCCTCAGGCATCCACCGGATTCTCCCCTTTTGAGTTACTCTACAGTAGAAAACCAAGAAATGTCCTAGAAATGCTCTGGCAGGCCTGAGAAGAGAGAGAAGAGGCACCTATTCCCTTCTCACAGACAGCTACCCGATTGCGAGAACACATGAATCTCGTTCGGAGTCTAGTTCACACTCACATGGAGAACTCAAGCCCAACAGAAGTCCATCTATGACAAGAAGGTGAATTTAAGATCATTTTCAGTAGGATAAAAGGTGTTAGTCCTCTTACCTACCTCTGGAAAAAAAACATGTCTGAAAGTGGCACGGGCCATAGGAGGTGCAAACGGGAACCTGTACTTATAAAATATCCCAACCTGATCGAAAGGAAAAGACCCACCTCTACCATGTAAATCTCCTAAAGGAGTGGAAAGAAAATCCCTTGGACACAACCTCCTCTATATTGTCTTGTTTGCTACCCAAGGAGATAGACAATTCTGAACTTATTCCCCGAGAACTATCTAAACAGAAACAAGAAGATTTGAATGACTTTATCATGGCATTCCCTGGTATATTCTGTGAGAATACAGGGAGAGTACATAGTACTTAACATTAAATCAGAAAGGGGAAAGTGCTCCATTCGAAACCATATAGACTCCCAGAAGCACGAAAACAAATAGCAGTTGAGGAAGTAGTTTATCAAGCCCTCTTTGAGTCCATGGTCCTCCCCTATTGTGGTGGTAACTAAACCCGATCATTCTTGGAGGTTTTGCATAGACTTCTGGCAGGTTAATGCCATCTCCGCCTTCGATGCCTGTCCTATGCCACACATCTGTGAGTTAATAATAGATACACTTGCAAATGCCACATTCCTGTCAACCTTAGATTTAACAAAGGGATATTGACAGGCCCCAGTACATGGACCTGATAAAAAAAGACAGCTTTCTTGACTCCCTGGGACTATTCCAATTCAAAGTCCTCCCTTTTGGACTGCATGGGGCCCAGCCACTTTCCAACAACTTATGGACAGATTACTACAGCCTTACTCCGTTTTCTGTAGGGCCTATATTGATGACAGTAATTTATAGTAAATCTTGGGAAGACCATATTTTTCATCTTTCTACTATTATGATAACCCTCAGAGAGGCCGGCATAACTTCCAATCCATCCAAATTTAAGATGGCGCAATCAGCTGTGAAATAACTAGGCTTGTTTGTAGGGAATGGCAGTGTCCAACCTCAACAAGTAAAAGTGAAAGCCATCCTAGATGTCCCCACACCCAAGACCAAGAGAGACCTCAGGGCATTCCTGGGATTGATTGGTTATTACCATAGGTTTATCCCACATTTTTCAGATAGACCAGCCAGATTAACATACAAGCTAAGAAATGCTGAACCCCAGAAGATTCAATGGACGGACGAGGACGATGCATGCTACAACAACCTAAAACAAACCTTGTGTCAGAACCCAATACTAAAAGTAGTAGACTTTTCAAAACAATTTTTGTTACAAACGGATGCCTCTCTCACAGGATTAGGAGCAGTTGTATCAAAATACACAATGGACTAGAATATTCCATCCTATTCACTAGTCGTAAATTCTTCCCACATGAGAATAACTACTCTTTGTTGGAATTAGAGGCCCTTGCTATGAAATGGGCAACTATCCATCTTAGGTACTACCTTCAAGGGAGAAAGTTTACACTTGTCACCGACCACTCACCTTTAGTATGGATAAATCAACGAAAGAACTCTAACCCACAAGTCATACGATGATTCTTAGACCTGCAACCCTACTGCGTCACTGTGGAACATCATAAAGGTAAAGAACAGGGGAACGTCGATTTCCTTTCCCGGTTTCCCTGTGAAACAGATGCGACTACATCGCATAGGGGAAGGGTATGTGAGAAACCAGAGGGTGTCCCACCCGTTGTTCCCCGGGGATCTCTCTCTCAGGTGGCCAGGGCACGGCCATCACCTTTGGATCCAGACCCTGGGGGTGGACCAGTGGAGGAGGATCACCTGGGTCAGGGGTTTTCAGGGAATGGGGGTGAGCCAGCCGATGATGAAACAATCGCTAGAGCAATAGTTGGGTCTAAAATAGATTATTGCTGTAGTCTTCTGGTCGGGCTTAGCAAAACTGATGGTAACAGATTGTAGGTGGTCCAAAACGGGGCTGTGAGGGTGGTCATGGGATTTTCCCATCAAGACCATGTATCTGCCGCCAGACAAGCACTGCACTGGCTTTATTGCTTATTAGTCATTACTTTTAAGTGTAGACAGGGCAGAATGCCCCCTTAGTTGCAAGATGTCATCATTGAAAAAGTCCACAGTAGATCACTTAGATCTAGCAACCAGATATACCAAATGCTTCCTAGGTGCAGAACCATGAAGACTGAAAAAGGAGCTTTTTACATTGCAGCTCCAAAGGCCTGGAAAAACCTTCCATTAGATCTTAAATGCCAGAATACCTTGGACTCGTTCAAGAGAAAGTTGAAAACCTGGCTGTTTGCCTAACATCCATCCTTGGCTAGCACTAGTTGAGTACCTTTCGGAGCCTGTTTTCGATTTGTTTTCTGTCTGTTTGTCTGTCTGTGCCCTGATGCCTGTGGGTCCAAGGTCTGCGCTATATAAATGTATTAAAGTAAAGTAAAAGTTAAGAGATACAGTATTCCCCCCTTTTTTGTTCACCTAGCCCATCCTATTTTGTAGGATTCTCTGAGTTCCCAACTCCCCTCACCCTTTTCACACAAACACTGGGCCGTAAATCGGATCAGGTAAAGTCAGGCACTTGACTTCAAGTACATACACCTGATACCAATTAGATCTCCTCAAATGGATAAAAGGCAGAACCTAGAGACACACTCTGAGCAAGGCGGAACAGGAGTATGAGCATCATTTATGGGGCAAAGGCAAACCTACTGGAGTAGAGCGACGGACTATGGGACGAAAGCAGAGGGTCAAAAACCCCAAGAGTTCCCTACTGGAGGTTGTTGCCTCCGACAGGCTGCAGAAGACATGTGGAGAAGGCCAGATCCTGCATCAGAAAGTTGCATTGTGTTTCAAGGAAGCCAGCGACCATCCCGGGTGAACGGCAGAGTGGGGGAGACGAGGCCAAGCCTGTGGTACTAACCTTGACACGTAAATTGGAAATCATAAAACCAAGATAGAAATGCACAAAGCCGGTGAGTTGGCAGGCGACCTGAGAGACCGGGGTGCGTTAAAGATTGAAGTGGCAATATTATATCGCAAGTGAAGGCTGCACGCATGTGGATGAGATGCAAAGAAAGGCAGACCTGTGAATGAACATTGAAATAAGGATAGCTGTGAAATCAGCAGTAGTGAGTAACCGAGTGTTCCGGTGAAAGGAAATAGCCCACTCGAAAGTTTCATTGAAAGGTGCATTGTTTGTAATGAGAGGGCGAATGAACTGCAAAAACGATGTAAGCAAAATTATCTCCTAGAGAAGGGAAAAAGTGAAATTTGAACCTTGAACTGATAGTCAAAGTGGTCCTTTGGAGGGCTGGAAAGAAAGCATGCACATTCAAAAGTCTTCGGCATCCGAAAGTGGTGTGAGCCCAACTGAGGGAGACCAAAAGTGTAATAAATCTGGGGAAGGGAGCCCCTTGCAAGTCTTGTTCAACATTGAGGAGTTCTGAGCCAAACAGAGGGGGACCAAAGTGAACTTTTGTTTCGAAGATGTTTGAGCCTGACAGAGGGGGACTAACGTGAACTTTTTGTGAAACATTTTTGGAAGGCTGGGAAGACCCACTTTAACGTGGAATGCCAGGCAGGCCTCGATCCATGTCTTGAATTGCTCATGTGTTGAAACCCTGAGCCAGAGTGTGTCACCCTGCCTACAGGGATCGCCTTACTCCATGTGGTCTAACATTGATAGGAGTGCTGATTCAGCCACATTTATTCTTTTGAACACTGATTTTTCCTTTGCATACATTTTTCTTTATACACTTTTTGTACAAGATATAGGGCAGGCGTTAGGTTTTGTTAGCATAGGCCATTTTGATTTGACGGACTCCACTAGGACTGTTTTGTTTATTGTTTGATGGTCGAGTTATATGGCAAAGTAGGAGTTTTTCCAAACTGAGAAACTTCAATAAAGGTTTTACAAATTGTACCTATTGTGTCAGTGTCATACTTGTGATACCATGCCTACCCAACAGTGCATATGAATGTTCATGTGTGAATCTGTGCACATGTAAATGAGACTGTAGTGTATGTAAATACAGTGTCAATGTGTATATAAGCTTGTGGGGTGCAGAGCCAGGTGGGCTGGTGATTTCAGGGACGTGCAAGGGTGTGGGGATCCTGGCCTTATGTTGGTGCAGCCAGTATTACCATGTTTTCTTATGTTGGCATTATTTATTACTTATTTATTATTTGCATTATTACGAAAGCAAACATTTTGACATGAGGATACTGGGTATATATTAGGCAACCAGTATATTATGTTTTCTCATAGCTGGCAAGATGACTCAGCAGGTTAAATGCTCGTTTTTGTGATCTGATTTTTATCTGCAGGTCACAGGCTCAAATTCCAGCAAGGCCAACTCAGCCTTTCATCCTTCCGAGGTCGATAAATGAGTACCAATTTCGATGGGGTAGTAATTCTAATATATGTAAATATGTCCTATGTAAGGCACTTTAGATTAAAGTAAAGCGCCATATAAAAAACGAATTATTATTGTGTATTACTTGCATTATAAGCAGAATAGGCATAAGGGTGTTTCCAAATGAGGATGCTTGCTATAAGTTGGTGCAGCCAGCATAAACATGTTTTCTTACTGTGGAATGGCCGAATTTATTATTGGCATAGTGGGCAAAACATACCGATATGTGTTATTTCTTGGGAATACTGGCATATATTGGCACAGTCAGCCAGAACATGTTTTCATATAGTGAAATACTGCCTTATTGGGCACAGCCAGCATGAATCTGTCTCCTTACACTGGTAATATATTGTTAGCAAATGCAGCATGAAAATGCATTGGAAAATGCTGCTGTGCACTGTGGTGAGCTGACATTTACAGTCTGTTACTTGTGTGGCTGTTTACCCAGCTATTTGCAAAAAGCGTGATGAAAAATGTAAATGTTTAGATGATAATGAAAACAATTCTCAGTTGTTCCAAGTTGGTTGAGGCTTGCGCAGCACAATCATGTGAAGTATTTATGCCCTTCGAAATAAATAATTCACCTGCTTCCACTGCAATTAACAATGTTCAGCAGTTTCCAGAAGATGCCTCACTAGTCACACGTGGGACACCAGTTCCAGAGTAAGCCCATTTGGTAGTGACTTTTCATTATTACTACTACGCAAGGTTTTATTGCACTATGTGAAATTACATTGGTGGATAATTTGGATAGGAAGTAGTAAAAACACTGCAGATGAGGTTTATGTGCTCTCTGGATACAGTGCATATCCAATGATTTTTCCTGTTGCATTCAACATGACATACTGTGATGGTGCAAACCATGGGCGTAATTTTAGGGGGGGGACAGGGGTGTTTGTCCCCCCCAACTTTCATGCCTCACCATTTTGTCCCCATTCATTTTGCTGGGGCACCTTTTCATCAGAGGTCATGTCCCCCCAACATTTTCAGCAAAATTACTCTACTGGTGCAAACAGGGCAATCATGTCATGCACCACCCTCCACACCGTCAAAACGGGGACCTTCATATCAGATAGGGGAACCCTTTAAAGTAATGGTTTAGGCCTTGTGTATACAAGCAATACATTAAAGCAAGTAGAATAAGAGACACGTATTTTTTTATCATGATTTTATTGTTAAAAATAAGAACACAAGTAGAATAGAATTAGGTTGCAAAGCTCTAGGTAGATTGAGATAGGTAGATTGAGATACGTAGATTGAGATAGGTATATTGCAGCATACACTGAGAAGATCACTGAGGAATATGGGTTTCCGAATACACCGAGAATATTACCCAGTGATACATACACCGAGAATATTACCCAGTGATACATACACGAAGAAACAGTAATACCAATGAACCTTAAGAATAGCAGTGAAAAAAGGCTCCGCCATTTGGCAGCAAAAGACCCCATTAGAAGCTGCACAACCTGCCATTTTAGAGCAGTCGCTCTGCAGTGCTTAGGTTTGTTTAACTTTACCAAAGCATATTCTTGTCCAAAAGTTTGAGAGAGTGGATGTCACTTTGGAAGCAAGAACAAGATAGTATTCGACGAAGCGGCAAGGAGATATTGTTCCCAACACACAAGAGTAAGATATGTAGCAATTATTTTTGACCCAAACGATAATTGAATAAACATACAGTAGCTTAGATTGACAGGTGTATGGTGCTCCAAGAAGAAATATTGCCAAAGACCTTAAACTAGGTTGTATAAACAGTGGCCTCTATGGTCAATCAGTGCCACTACACCATATATAATAAAGACAGTAAAATAACAGAAATCATCCCTTGCAGACAGTGCCTCACAAAGACTGTTATTTATCCCTTCACCCAATTAAAAGATTATGCACCTGCTTTAGCAGTTAGTATCGGGACAACTGCTGCTAACTTGAAAAATCAAATTTAGAGAAACTGTCTGGACAAACAGTGAATTGGCTTGGGAGATGAGATGGGGGCATCTTTTTGTTTGTGCAAGCGGGGCTTGATCTTTCTATTCAAAGCCGCAGTAAATAAAATAATAATTGGACTGTCTAGGATGGTTGCAACAGTCGAGGCCACCCTAAGAGATGTCATCCAATGGCAGGAAAGTTTTTTAATCACAGTCGGTATGAAGAATGCAAACCAACTAGATTGTACGGTACTGATGTTATTGTAATGATGACCACATTGAGGGGTTAAACTTGGTTGGGGTTATAGATAACATATTAGCCAATGGTAGACTCCAATGTATAGGGATATAAGGGTTCTGATTTGTGTATCCGACTATTATGTTAGAATATGTCACATGTAACTATGCAAATCTCATGGTTTTCCGCCTTATAACCTTTTGTCCGATGCAGCCTTGTTGAGTTTTTGCTATCATATATATCAGCAACCTTGTCCTATGCTGGTTCAAGTCCTACCACTCCAATCACCAGCAGTTTGTTCAGATGGACTCCTCTAGATTGCCAATGCTACCTGTCACCTACGGAGCCCTGCAGGGTTCCATCCTCTCCCCAGTGATATTCAATCTATACATGGAGCTTCTGGGAGCACTCCTAGCCAGACACAACATCCACCAACACGCTGACAACACACAGCCATACCTCAAGATCGCCTCTATCTAAGACATCCATAGGCTCAAAACCTGACTCTTGCTGATTCAGTCTTGGATGTCCAGTGCATACTCGAAGCTCAACCCCTCAAAGACCAAATTACTACTCCTCACCAAAAACACTGAACACCCTGGCTATCAACTAAGAAATCTTAGGGCTTCACACCTGAGCTCTCCTCCTGCAAAAAATCCCTGAGGTTCCACATCGACAAACACCTCTCCTTCAAGACACACATAGCTAAGAAAACTCAGACAGCTTGTTATCATCAGAAGATGGCTCACTAGACACACGTGGGACACCAGTTCCAGAGTAAGCCCATTTGGTAGTGACTTTTCATTATTACTACTACGCAAGGTTTTATTGCACTATGTGAAATTACATTGGTGGATAATTTGGATAGGAAGTAGTAAAAACACTGCAGATGAGGTTTATGTGCTCTCTGGATACAGTACATATCCAATGATTTTTCCTGTTGCATTCAACATGACATACTGCGATGGTGCAAACCATGGGCGTAATTTTAGGGGGGACAGGGGTGTTTGTCCCCCCCAACTTTCATGCCTCACCATTTTGTCCCCATTCATTTTGCTGGGGCACCTTTTCATCAGAGGTCATGTCCCCCCAACATTTTCAGCAAAATTACTCTACTGGTGCAAACAGGGCAATCATGTCATGCACCACCCTCCACACCGTCAAAACGGGGACCTTCATATCAGATAGGGGAATCCTTTAAAGTAATGGTTTAGGCCTTGTGTATACAAGCAATACATTAAAGCAAGTAGAATAAGAGACACGTATTTTTTTATCATGATTTTATTGTTAAAAATAAGAACACAAGTAGAATAGAATTAGGTTGCAAAGCTCTAGGTAGATTGAGATAGGTAGATTGAGATACGTAGATTGAGATAGGTAGATTGCAGCATACACTGAGAAGATCACTGAGGAATATGGGTTTCCGAATACACCGAGAATATTACCCAGTGATACATACACCGAGAATATTACCCAGTGATACATACACGAAGAAACAGTAATACCAATGAACCTTAAGAATAGCAGTGAAAAAAGGCTCCGCCATTTGGCAGCAAAAGACCCCATTAGAAGCTGCACAACCTGCCATTTTAGAGCAGTCGCTCTGCAGTGCTTAGATTTGTTTAACTTTACCAAAGCATATTCTTGTCCAAAAGTTTGAGAGAGTGGATGTCACTTTGGAAGCGAGAACAAGATAGTATTCGACGAAGCGGCAAGGAGATATTGTTCCCAACACACAAGAGTAAGATATGTAGCAATTATTTTTGACCCAAACGATAATTGAATAAACATACAGTAGCTTGGATTGACAGGTGTATGGTGCTCCAAGAAGAAATATTGCCAAAGACCTTAAACTAGGTTGTATAAACAGTGGCCTCTATGGTCAATCAGTGCCACTACACCATATATAATAAAGACAGTAAAATAACAGAAATCATCCCTTGCAGACAGTGCCTCACAAAGACTGTTATTTATCCCTTCACCCAATTAAAAGATTAAGCACCTGCTTTAGCAGTTAGTATCGGGACAACTGCTGCTAACTTGAAAATTCAAATTTAGAGAAACTGTCTGGACAAACAGTGAATTGGCTTGGGAGATGAGATGGGGGCATCTTTTTGTTTGTGCAAGCGGGGCTTGATCTTTCTATTCAAAGCCGCAGTAAATAAAATAATAATTGGACTGTCTAGGATGGTTGCAACAGTCGAGGCCACCCTAAGAGATGTCATCCAATGGCAGGAAAGTTTTTTAATCACAGTCGGTATGAAGAATGCAAACCAACTAGATTGTATGGTACTGATGTTATTGTAATGATGACCACATTGAGGGGTTAAACTTGGTTGGGGTTATAGATAACATATTAGCCAATGGTAGACGCCAATGTATAGGGATATAAGGGTTCTGATTTGTGTATCCGACTATTATGTTAGAATATGTCACATGTAACTATGCAAATCTCATGGTTTTCCGCCTTATAACCTTTTGTCCGATGCAGCCTTGTTGAGTTTTTGCTATCATATATATCAGCAACCTTGTCCTATGCTGGTTCAAGTCCTACCACTCCAATCACCAGCAGTTTGTTCAGATGGACTCCTCTAGATTGCCAATGCTACCTGTCACCTACGGAGCCCTGCAGGGTTCCATCCTCTCCCCAGTGATATTTAATCTATACATGGAGCTGCTGGGAGCACTCCTAGCCAGACACAACATCCACCAACACGCTGACAACACACAGCCATACCTCAAGATTGCCTCTATCTAAGACATCCATAGGCTCAAAACCTGACTCTTGCTGATTCAGTCTTGGATGTCCAGTGCATACTCGAAACTCAACCCCTCAAAGACCAAATTACTACTCCTCACCAAAAACACTGAACACCCTGGCTATCAACTAAGAAATCTTAGGGCTTCACACCTGAGCTCTCCTCCTGCAAAAAATCCCTGAGGTTCCACATCGACAAACACCTCTCCTTCAAGACACACATAGCTAATAAAACTCAGACAGCTTGTTATCATCTCTCGCTCTTGTGAAAAATGAAGCCCTTCCTCCCCCTGGACAGCTTTAGATCCATCGTTCAAGCACTGGTCCTAAACCACCTTCATGGGGGCAATGCACTCCTCGAAGGCCTCCCATCTTCCTCCCTTGTGCCGCGGAGAAGTGTCCTAAATAGGGCTGCATGCCTCATCAAAGGTCTATGCAGATAAAACCAAATCACCCCAGGCTTTATCAACCTCCACTGGCTTCCACTGCACACACAAATCACCTTCAAGTCTTGCTGCATCATCTATAAGGCATTCACCCTCAAGTCACCCAGCTACCTTGCAAAGAATACCAGCATCTCTGGTGGACAGCACACTACCAGAAGCCAGGCCACTTGCAGACATGAAATCCGTCGCTGAAAAAAGGAAAGGACCAGAAAACAGTCCTTGTCTGCCTACACCCCAAGATTATGGAACCTCCACCCTATCAGCATAAGACTTGCACCCACTCTCCTACAATTCAGAAAAGAACTCAAGACCCACCTCTTCAAGGAATCTCTCCGCCTCAACACATAGGCCATCAGATTGCCCCTCAAACCAGCTGACTCGCTAGATGCCGCCTGCCCCTCTCCTCTCTGCCACCCGGTACACCTGTACCCCTCCTCTGTACCCCTCTGTATCTCATCCCCCACTGTATATCTTTTCTGTTGTTAGCTCTGAAAAACACTCTGTTATTCATCTGTAATGCTGCATACCCCTGTAAAGCGCTCTGTTATGTATCAGTATTGTTGTATACCTCTGTAAAGCGCTCCATTGCTTCTTAAAGCTAGATCGGGATCAATAAATACAATAATAATAATAATCTTCAATAAAGGGAATAAAGCTGTTTTCTCTTACACTTGGTGCTCTCCCTTATTTCTTGTTATTGGACTGGTTTTTAGAGTACTAAATTATTTGGCGACCACCATAAAGAAACACCAGTGTCTTCAGAAGGCTGAGGGCTCCTCGCCGCACACCTTGGCCAACAACATTGGCCTGTTGCGATCGATTTCTGTGTGCACACATGAGAAAGTAAGCAGGCGCAGAGTTCAGTGAAGGCCTGTTTCGATCCCGCTGGCAGCCCCCTGAGCAGGGTGAGGCAGGCAGTTGCGAGAGGATGCTCAGCATCGTGGACTTTGGAGAAGCATAGAATGTGAGTGTGACCCATGCATGAAACACTCAGCATGGAAAGGTGTGAGTTTGTTTTGTGGGGAGGCAGAGTTTGAATTGAAAAGGATACTCTAAGTAAAAGGGGAAGGCCACAAGGTGTAGATATAATGTGTTAACAATGGATGCTCCACTATAAGAGGATGGGCAGTGCTGCATATATTTTAGGGTGTATTGTGAAGAAAGTGTGGTTTTCCCTCCATAAGAAGGCAAGAGAGCATGTTGATACCTTCACATTATAGGCGTGAGGAAGTGCAGTTTTTCCTACATCCCGTGTAATGGGGCGAGAGGAAGTGTTGATACCGTTGATACCGTTACACTATAGACGTGAGGACTTGTGGATACCCTCACATTATAACAGCGAGGAAGTGTTCATAGCCTCACATTACAGAAGTAGAAGAAGTGGTACCATTGAACTGAGTTATTATTGATACATGTGTGTTGTATAATATTTGTGTTTGTTGTACAAAGTATAGTGCAGGTTGTGGTTTATTGGCAGGTCCGAAAGTATTTGGAGTAAAAGATGTTGGTGTGCTGTGTGTGACAATAAGCACTTTTGTAATAAGTAGTAAAAGTAATGTATATATAAATAAAATGGACTCCCCATTGATTCACATGTGTAAATCATTTCCACAGTATAGGGAGTAAATAATTATCAGGGCGGATGTTTCAATCTTGACACATGGAAGGCACACATAATAAAAACATTTTACAAAATATGTATGCCTATTTAAAAGCTAAGTATAAGGGAAACAAATTAAAAAAGGAGGAAGGAGATAAAAAAGGAAATTAAAAAGTGGTAGCAATTGAAATACACACACAGCCCACAGCTTCTCCTCTGTATGGGCCCTCGCACCCACACACGGTATGTGGACTCTATCCCTTACAGTCTACGACAGGCTATACAAACCCCAAATTTGTACCCCAAGGGGAAGAGAATAAGACTGAGCAAGACCCACCTAACGATGCAACAAGAAACCCTCTTGTTATGCAGGGGGAAAATAATGCACAGGGAGATTTGGAAGCACAATTTAAGGAAACACAGGCAGAAATGGCAGTACAAGGAGGTGGACAGGGAGCAGCAGTAACTGTAAGCGTAAATGCTGAACAGACAGCAGAGGAACAGGGTGAGCGGTCAAATGAACAATTGTGAAATTATAGCCATGACTATGATTTAGTGGACCGGAATATTGGAGAAAGTTTAGGAGGATATAGATATGGATGGTAATGATGCATGGATGAGGTTGAACCTCAGAAGCCCCACAGGGCAGAATGAAGGGAGTCTCTCTATAGGGACAGGCTTCGAAAGAATACCAGGATGGGTATTAGTAGAGAAAGGGGAATATACTAGTAGAGAAAAAAAGGGGGACACAATTCGATGAATAACTTTACTGTCACTCACAGCAGGAGCGGGTAAATGGATATATGAATTAGAAAAAAGAAGAGCAGAAGTTGCTTTAGCAGTAGGTGACATGAGTTTATTTGCCTCACTATTAGGAGAACAAACAGACAATCTTTGGAAGAAGGCATGGTATACCGGAGTGACATTGAATAACAATGCACTTGATGGATCGCCATTTAATAATTGTTGAACATGGGTTTGGAGTGCATCAAGGGTACAATATCCAGACACATCAGACATATATACAGGAGTTACGAGAGGAGTGGTGTTTAGGAACAAAGGAATAATGGGATGAGAATATCCCAATATGTTATCACATTTTGAGTAGGGACTTACCAACAGAGGTCCAATCAGAACTGAGGAAAATAGTTAGTATAAAAATAAGCCATGGGCTGAAATACAAGCAATACTAGCTCATTTTTGCAGATTGAGGGAAGAAAGGGAGAAGAAAACAGCAGAACAGAGAGAAAGGGATGAGACAAAATTAGTACAAAAGAAATCAGCAAGTAACAATGGAAGTAGCAGTGATTGCTACCTCTGTGGAAGGTCATTTGGACAGGATTGGTCACAAAAAGGAACAGCAGGATATATGGCTGGAAAAGGAGAGGGGGTGTACTACCCAAGACGAAGAGGAGTTTTTCAGAGGGGGAGAGGAGGATTTGCAAGCGGATTTCGAGAGGGATTTGGAAATGGATTTTGGAGAGGATTTGATGGTGGAAGTGATGGAGCATGGCAAAGATTTGAAGGATTTGGAGTATTTGGAGCACAATGTTGGATATGTGGAAAGACAGGCCACTATGCATGATCCTGAAGAAGCGTAGGGGCAGCATTTTATGGTTTAGGGTCCTGTGGAGTAGGAGGAGCACTAGCACAGAACACATTTGAATACTACCCACAACATCAGATACAACACAACCTGACTCACAGAATATTGTACAACCACCATCACAGCCACTGACACCCCTTCCCAAACACAGAGTACAATGTATCCACAACAGATGCCATATTCCGTGGCAAACAAAATGGAAACAATACAATACAGCAAACACAATACCCTACTATGAAACAGCATAGTGCACCACAGAAGCAACAAACACTGAATCCCTTGCAAGCACAAGTTCAGAACAGCACACAGCAGTGGTACAAGAATACCACAACGTGTTGTATCCCACTTTGGCGGAGTAAGTGTGGCGGGAGAAAATCCTTTTTTACCCTCCAACACCAGTACATATAAACAATGGTACAGCCCACAGGCAACTTTGATGTGCCTGATACCATCAGTAACCCCAGTCCGAGCCGAGGAACCCAGGGTCGGAGTGTAGATAGGAGAGAGGACATTTTCATTCCTTGCTGACACAGGCGTGACCAAATCCTGTATTAGGGAATGAGGGTTTACTTTATGAGCTATAATAACAGACATGCAGCGTTTTTACAGAAGATTTACCTTTGTTATATTCACAAATATTCACAAAATACAGCAGTGAACATATTGGTTAGATACATTATGACTATATAGTTCATTAAAAATTGAATAGTGTGTTCCATTCCTATGCATGAGCAAAAGCAGTGTTGCAGACATTTTG
The DNA here is from genome assembly GCF_040938575.1 of Ambystoma mexicanum. NCBI lineage: Eukaryota > Metazoa > Chordata > Amphibia > Caudata > Ambystomatidae > Ambystoma > Ambystoma mexicanum. The sequence continues at coordinate 676,761,531 of NC_090927.1, read as the reverse complement.
TGGTCACATCGTGTTGCGAGAAACACGTTGCTAGACCGCCATTTATTCCTCTGTGGAGTACAGATAATATTGGGATGGGTACTGTGCAAAACCCGAAGGTGTCTTCATAGCTAGTCCCTGGGGATCTGTCATCCAGGTGGCTCGGACACGGCCATCGCTATTGGATCCAGTTCCTGTGGGTGGACTGGTGAGGGAGGATCTCCTGTATGGGGGGTCCTTGGCAATGGGAGTGGGACACTGTTGGGTGAGACACGCTATCCCCCTTCTTCTTTCAACCCCTTTTCCCCATCCTATCAGGTAGGACATTACAAAATATTGCCTCCCCTTTTTCCACATGAACACTTTTGCATAACCCGAAAGACAACAGACTAACACGAGGGCCATTTAACTGACATGTCCCAATACGAGGGGCTGGCAAAGTCAGGCAATAGACTAGAATCACACACACCTGATGGCCTTTTCCATTCCACACAGGGTTAAAAGGTGGAGCACAAGAGCACAATACGAGCAAGACAGACTGCACAACGTGAAGGTTAACACAGCACGGCAGTTCAAGAGGAGGCAAAAGACAGCGAATACTGAGGTGGTGACAAAGAGAAAAATGACCTTGCCCTTTCCGGTCCAGCCCTGTGAAACATCCACAGATTGAAACATAAAACCATAAAGGCCATTGTGTGTTGCAGCAGATGCATACTGTACATGAGACCCTCCTCCGCTGACAGCGAAGCCAGGGAGAGGTGGTGGTACCGACCTTGACTCCAAAGCCAAGCGTTTCATCACAGCCGGTGAGTCGAGGGGAGTGTCAATAAGAAACAGAACTGTGTTGAAGGAAAAGTAGCAAGAGCTAAATTGAACTTTGAAAAGCAGAAGAGGGGGAAAACCAACAGAGGTGGCCTGCACCACGTGGGTGCTGAGGCAGGATTACTATGGGGGATTGCCCTATTGTAGAAAGACTACCATAACCAGAAGTCCTTAGGAAGAGGTGACAATAGGTCAAGTGGTCATACAGGGATCTTGTCAAATCCTCTGTACAGTCGAATGTCTTTGACTGGCAGATGATTACAAAAGCTAAGAGAAGTGAATCCTGCATGGTGAAAAGTTAATACATGAATTGTATATTGAAAAAGTCGGCGAGAGTGAACCCGTTAGAGGGAAAACGACAACGAGAGGAAAAGCTCAAAAGCCTGTTTAAGAAGACATTAAGGTTTGTGAAGCAAGAAGTATTGCAAGACAAGGGGAAGGGCAGCACCACCCTTCCCCCCTTGTCATTTGGGATCCAAGCCCAGCCGAGGGTGTTCCAGGGGTGGAAAACTATCACCCAAATTTCACTGAAAAGGGAACTGTCTTCTGAATTTGTTGAATACAATTACTGAGGGGTTTGCACCCAGAACAGGGGGACCCAGGGGTGAAGCCGTCACCCAAAGTATACTTGAAGCAGAACTGTGTGTTCGTTTGTTGGATACATTAGGCCTCAAAGGCAAGAGACCTTTTTAATACAAAGAGACTTTACTATCAAAGAACCTGGTAGCTGGAACAGAACTGTTGGCTCGTGCTGAGAAAGCTCAAGTGTGTGCTGTCCTCCAAAGTCCCACATCAACCCGTGCTAAAAACATGGGGAAGGTAGACCTCAAGGCAATCACATCCTGACTTACTATTTGAACACAGTTTCCTTTGTTTTGATACCCTATCCCACACTCTTTATGTAATTAGTTGTAAGCAATTGGCAACATGTTGTTCTTAGTATAGGCCTTTTTATTTTGACACAATGCCCGTAGGACTGCCTTATTTTTCATTTGATGGTTGACACTTGCTCCCATCTTAGATTTAGGTTTAGTTTAGGCGTTTTTCCACTCTGCATTTATTGTTCAATAAACACCCTTGAACTGTGATCACTTTTTTCTGTCTTTACTGCTGCCACCATGAGTTCCTTACAGTACCTAGACTAAAGGACAAAGTATTACGCTTATCTACATAATTCTTATTCAGACCAGCACTTCCTAGAGAAATTGCACATGAGACAATTATTACAGTGTATGGAGAAGCAGTGATAATAAAGGAAGCAGCAGTGATATTATTTGGACTAGATGGGGAAGGTATTGACTGGTGCTCGGGTCTGTGAATTGATCCAAAGTTACGTTTGACTGATTTAACTGGCAAACAACTTTTTGAAGATGACGAGGAGGATGGAGAGGCAGGTTTTGAAGTGTGTATACCATACCAATTGATAGTGGAGAAGAGGGAAGTATCCCAGAAAATATTGTTAGCAAAAGCTTTTCACCATATTTTTAGGACAATCTGGACACAGTACCTAAGGAACAATAGACCAGCAACCCCAATGATGTGGGTATTTTAAAACAAGTAGGGGCAGTAAGTATAAAGTTGAAACAAGGAGCTATATTACCTTGAGTGAGGCAGTACACAATGTCCATAGAAGAAGATTAAGATATATATTCTATCATCGCAGCATTAATGCAGCAAGGTATTATAGTACCATCAGAATCTCCATGCAACACAGATGTGTACCCTGTGAAAAAGCAAAAGGAGGGGCTTGGAGATTTATACAAGATCTACATTCCTCAAATTAATATAGTGGAAGCAGAATTTCAGATAATACTGAACCCAGCAAAAATCCTATGCAACATAAAAACATACACAATTTATTTTACAGTGATAGATTTCAAGAAGGCATTCTTTTCAATACCATTGCACCCAGACTCATGATATTTGACTGTGTTTACTTACTGCGGCCAGCGACGGCGACATATTTATTTATTTATTTAATTGTTTTTTATAACGTGTCTAATAGCGTATGGTATCTAAGCGCGGATCCGTGATTCGAACCTCTGTTGCTCTGCGTGGTCTTGATTCCAAGAGCAGCGCGTTGCCTCTGTTTACCTCAGAGGTATTGTGAATCACCAAGTATGTTTAACAGAGTGTTACAAATGGACCTAGGGAATATACAGACACCAAGTGAAGTGATACAATATGTTGATGACATCCTGGTGTGCAGCTGCACAGAAGAAGAATGTAGGAAAGAGTCAGTGATGTGCTTGACATTATTAGCAAAAAGGGGGAACAATGTAGTAAAGAGAAACTGCAATACTGTCAAAAAGAAGTGGTATGTTTGGGCCAAATAATGTAATCAGAAGAAAGATGAGTGACACCAGAGAGAGCGGAAGCAATCCACAAAACACCAGAGCTAGCTACAGTAAAAGAAATGCAACAGTATGCTGCTCTGTATGCTCATTGCTGCTCGCGGTTCCCCCGCTCATGTGGACATTTTAAACTTACCTGTTGCAGCCGCGGCCTTACGCCCATATTGCAAACTCCTCTGTTTGCTGCTCTGTATGCTCATTGCTGCTCACGGTTCCCCCCGCTCATGCAGACATTGTAAACTTACCTGCTGCAGCCGCGGCCTTACGCCTGTGACAGTATGCTTACTGTCACACGGCCTCTCCCACTCTGATCTACGTGCTGTGCACTATGACAACCTGCAACGCAGGTTGAATTAGCCATCGCTCTATGATAAATATCCTATGCAGCCCCTTCGTCCTGCCAGTGCAAATGCTCCTCCTGCCATCACCCTGTAATCTGTAACTTTCTTTCTGACTGCGCCACTTATGCACGTGTAACTGAGGACACGTAGTACAATTTGTTTGCAAGTTACTATGTCCGGTTGCATTACTGAACAATGGCTGAATCCAGTCTTGCTCCGTCTCATGTACCAGGATACATACCAACAGAGTCTTTGCCTGCGTTGCCGTTCATGTTACTGCCTCTCTAGCTCTTATGCTATACTTTCTACAGGCATTCTCCCAGAATGCTAAAACCAACTCCACTCCTCTTTCACATACAACATATGCCATTGCTAATTCACAAAGTGTATTTGCCTAATGCTCTATCCACATCGGTACCAGCCATGCTGCCATCACAATTAGTGATTTTACTCCTCATTTATGGCCCTACCCACTCTCACATGTCCAAAACAGCACCCTAGATAGGCCCCCCACCACTATAAACTCATGGACACCCACCCGGGGCATAGCATACTCATCACACGTCCCACCATGACAACTAGTCTTCCACCTTCCGATGACATCCCGCCTTCAAAATGTCTGCAACTCTGCCTCCATTCGGCTCTGTACCATCTGCCATTGGCTCCCCTCACTAATCCTTAATACGGATAACATTGACTATCAACCCAGACCAATATTGTTGCATGCTACAGTGGCTAAACCACATGTTACCTTGCCATTAGATGACACCACTATCCAGTCACTCCAATTATCTGCACTTATCCCCACACCTGGCATCACCAGCTACTGTCCTATACTGTTGAGAAACTACAGACTTGGCTCCAGATCATCACGCCAACACCATTCACGGGCTAACGAAGACAGCAGTGCAGCTACCACCTATACTGACAATAAAACTACGACACCCACCAGACCTGTTAACAACCGAAAGTTACAGACACCCACACTTAGCAGCCCTGCCACCACTATCAAAGCAGGACTCATTAATGCCAGATCTCTCCAAGTGTTTGTTTTAAATGGGAATATGACTTAGGATGCACGTTTGATTATCATATTTGGTCCCGTCTGTTCTCTAAAATCAAAAATATATCTGTTTCAGCAAATATAACACAACATTATTTTTTTTAATTCATAGAGCATTTATTACTCCTATTAAACTAGCAAAGACTAAACCTAATTTTGATGCTAAATGCTGGTCATGTGGTTTGACTCCTGCTTCATATATGCATATGTTCTTTGAATGTCCATTTAATTTCAGGTTTTGGCAAGATATTTGGAAGTTCATCAAGCTTATATTTTCTGTTAATATTCCGTTATCCTTTTTCAATGTCTTTTTAGGCTGTTTGGCCATAACAACAAACATCTCCCCTGACTCAGCCAAACTTTATGATTTATTCATTAGCATAGCTTTGAAATGTATCACAGCTAAATAAAATACTTCCGATCTCTCTCTACCAGAGGATGGTGGAACTCTATCTGTCATATTCATAGAATGGAATTATGTATGTCTAGCAATTTGAATACAATCCTAAATACAAAATGGTCAAATGCTTTTTCCGCGTCCAATGCGATGGCTGCGTAACCTTGTTTATATTTTATATCTTTAGCAGCTAAATTGATGGCATTAAGTAACAACCTAGCATTTGAGGATATGTTACGTCCTTTCACATAGCCAGTTTGGTCTGATTTAACGAGAGCAGGGAGTGAGGATTCAATTCTGTTGGCTAGTATCTTTGCGAAAATTTTACTTTCAATGTTGATGAGGGAAATGGGTTGATAATTACTAGGAATTGTAGGGTTTTTATCTGGTTTAGGAAATATAATGAGTGATGCTTCTGAGAATGAGACTGATGATGATTTGTGAGATATAAAATATGAGAATAGTCTTTTAAGTTTTGGGGCTAGAAATGTAGATAGGTTAACATATAATTCAGTGGATAATCCATCAGGACCTGGTGCTTTCCCTTTGCCCAAGCCATTAATATCTTTAATGATCTCCGAAGATGTAATGTCATTTTCTACGTAGGAAAGATCTGTTTGAGGGTATGATGTTCAGCTAATATTATTAAGAAAGGACTCAACATTTTTTATTAGGGATTGGACTTTCAGGGGTATATAGATCTGCATAGAACTTTTTAAAGCAATCAAGTATATCTTCAGAACGATGATGAGATATGCCATGGGTATCCTTAATATGGGAAATACTAAACTTTTCCTTTTTAATTTTTTTAATAATAGGCTAGCATTTTACCAGCTTTAATTGACGTTTGATACATTTTTGTTTTATATTTAAGTATGGTCCCAGCAGCAAGTTCTGTGATTTCTTTATTGATTTCGAAGCGTAGCGCTATGACCTGACGAAGGTTGGTCGAGCTAGAGTCTTGATAGTAGCACAGCTCAGCTTGAGTAAGTTGGGAATAGATATTGTCTAAGTGTTTTTTTCGTAATTTCTTTTTTTTATCTGAGAAGGTTATAATGTGACCTCTTAGAGCTGCTTTAAACACATCCCAATTATTTACAACTGAAGTATCACAGTCTTGATTATTTATAAAGTATTGTTGGGTAAATGATTGAACGGATTGAGTGAACTGTGGATCCTGTAGAAGGAAATTATTAAGTTTCCATCAGCTAGTTGTTTTGTTCACATTTGAAAGACAGAAGGAGGTAATTACAGGGGCGTGATCTGAGATAATAATATTAGAGATTTTAGAGTCTACAATGGAGCCAGAGAGGGTTTTGATGGCAAAAATATAATCTAGGCGTGATAATGTATTGTGAGGGGGTGAATGGAAGGTATAATCTATTGAGTAGGATGGGATAACATCCAAGTCTCAATTAATCCTGCTTTGGCTAGACAACTCACAAAGGATTTATGGGTTTTGTTTGTCTTAAACATACAATTGGATTTACGATCAAGAAATGGATCAAGGACCTGATTAACATCAACACACACAGTCAAATTGGTAAAGTTACTTTTTGAGTATCACTTGTTTGATAGAGATCCAAAAGGTGGGATCTGGTAAAGTGGGACCATCGATGTTTAAGATAGAGACATGTGTAGAATCAATTACAAGTTTTACCTAAACCCATCTTCCATTAGTGTCAGCATCTTGGTCTAGAATTTTAAAAGGTTGTTTTTTACTTATTACTATGGCAACTCCATTCTTTATGGCTACAGCTGGACTGGAGATAACCTCCTTAACCCAAAGAGACTACAGTTTCATTGTCTGTTTATTGGATAAATAAGTTTCTTGTATACATGCAACTGATAGCTTAAATGTATTTAGGTGAGATATAATTTTACATCTTTTGATGGGATTCTTACATCCTTTAATGTTCCATGTAAGACTATAGATAATAGAGCATATAGTGAGGTCACCAATTCAGGTATAGAGGTATAGTACTGTTCTTGTCTACTCCGGCTGCAATTATAAGCTTGATAGAGGGTCAAGCAGATACTAATGATAGGTCTATAGTGTCCAGATGAAAGCTGCTAACACTGTAGATAATGATGAAAGGAGAAAGCAGACAATGGTAATAGAGCAATAATGCCCACGTGGAAGCTGCCAATGTTATCAGTGATGAGGTGGTGAGGAAAGGAGCATACAATCAAGGCTATATAAATTGTGCATGCACACTATAACACAGAGCAAGAGGCAATTGTGGTAGATTTAGTGGTAGTTTAACCGTGTGATATGGATGTGATTCTTAGAGGAGGAAAATGTTTAGCACAATGCCATTTGACTATTTTGGGATGTGCTGAAAGGAGATAGTATTTATGCAGCTGCGTAGCTAGTTGTAATAGTCTATATAAATATATATTTACCTTCTTTTGTACTTCTTTTTCTCCTCTTTTCTTTTTTAAACTTTCTTCTCCTCCTTTCTCCTTTCCCTCCTTATTTTGTTACTCCTCTTCCTTCCTTTGACCTCTTTCTCCCCTTCCTTCCTATTTCTTTTCTTTCCTCCTCTTTCCTCCTTTCCCCTTTCTCTCCCTCTCACCTTTTTCTCTGTTCTTCCTCTTCTCATGCCTGTCTTCGCTTCCTTCCTTACTTCCCTTTATATCATTTTATCTCCTCAATATTTTCCCTTTCTTCATGCAGTTGGCCTGTGGTGCCAGAGGTGGCGTCGTTAGGTTGAGGAAGTCCGAAGCCCAAGAGCCCGCACGTCACTTGGAATGCGACGCCGCTGCACTCCACATGAGTGGCAGCGCATCACAGAGCAGCCCTCAGAGCTCCGCGTCAGAAAGGAAAGCAGCTCCAACTGGACCATTTTTTTCCAGGCTACCACCAAATGTCAGTTTAGCCCAGGGCTACCCTGGAGTTTCCCCAGTTTGAGTGATTGGTAGGTGTCACTTCCAAAAGTAACATGTAGGTGTCCCAGAATCTATTGTCTCAAGCTGAAGCCCAGACAGAAGTCTGATGGGGGTGTGATATTCTTGCTCTTGGCCATTCAAAGTTTTCAAGGGCAGAACTTAACACGTATGTGTCCCAGAATTCCCTTTGTGGCTCCTTTTGGGGGGAGGCCACTCCTGTTGTGAGCACACAAATGTCCATGTAAACTGAGCAGAAAACCGGTTTGACTGGTTCCGCAGTACCGCCAATGCATTTAATTATTTATTTTGTTCTGAATCAGAAGCATGTCTGTTAAGATAAAACAGTATCCAGAGTTTAACAACCTCCCGCCCCCCTTACACTTCTGGGCAAGGACAGGACCTTAATCACATTGTACTTTTTTATAAAAAACATATTTTTATTGTTTTCATATCATAAACCATCAACACTTTTAAAGCACCCTCCCAACCACCCCGTCCTCCCCCCCGGAAGATTCGCTCCTCATTCAGATCCGCATCAGGAAAGTTTACGTGCTGTATATATCCGAAATGTTGATGTTGTGTGGGCACCATTGTTCCATATAGTCCGACTTCAGGTATTCCAAAACCACCCCCCATTCCTTCATGAAGGAGTTCTTATGATCCTGCAGGTTATGCGTAATCTTTTCCATAGTCATTTGCGACCACACCTTCTGCAGCCAGGTGAATGCTAGTGGCGGATCTTGTTTTTTCCAGTTTTGGGCAATCGTTGCCCATGCCGCAACGACTAGACCCATGAGGCTTCTCCATTGTGCTTTATGTGGTTTCTTGGCCTGTGAGTCCTTAAAACTGCACATCCATACCCGCTCCCCCATTTGGTCGGCCTCTGGGAACATTTTCGATATTTCTGCTTGCACTTCCCTCCAGAAGCCCTTGACCCCCTGACAGTCCCACCAAATGTGTCTCCATGAACCAGGTACCCGGCATTTCCTCCAACAGCGATCCGACGTTGTCGGGTACATTGTTTTGAGCCTCTCTGGAGTGTAATGCCATTGAGTAATTATTTTAGGCCACATTTCTCTGGTTTGAACTGCCCGGGTGAGTTTTGGGATTCCCTCCCACAGCTCTGTCCATTGCTGTCTGGAAATCTCTTCCCCAGCGTGCTTTCCCATCTTTTCATGTATGTCCATTTGATTTCTTCTTCCTGTCTGTTGATAAATTGGTATAGTGTGGACACCAGTTTCTTGTCTCCTGGATTGGCGATTAGGAATTTTTCAAATGGTGTTAGGTCCCTGGTGGCACTCTGAAAGACCTCAGGTATGGTAATCCAGTGTTTGATTTGTTCATATTTGTATCTATCTGCTTCTGTGAGGTACCACATTTTTTTGCAGACTGCAAATGTTCTTATTTCTTTGTTTTGGATCATTTCCCCAATTTTCCTGCACCCTGCGGCTTCCCATTTTTCGAATGCACCCGGATCAAGATCCGGTGGGAATTGTGGATTTCGGTTTATGGGCGTGAAGGGAGCCAGTGAGGTGGTCATTATTCCCCTCTTGGTTTGTTCGTCCCAGGCTTCTAAGGTGGTTTTCATGACCTCGCTTATGCGAAGATTCGGATGTCTATGCTGTTTGTGCTTCCACAGTAGGTCCTCCAGGGGGGTCCTGGCGACCGCCCTATCTCGTATCACCCAAATTGATCTTTGATCATCCCCCAGCCATTCTTTCAGGACCCAGAGTTGTGCTGCTTGATAATATCTCCTGAAGTGTGGAAGTGCCATTCCACCTGCCTTGATTGGAGCTGTAAAGATTGCTCTGGCCACCCGTGGGGGTTTCCTGTTCCACACGTAGGTCGAGATAGCCTTTGACAGAGCTTTAAAGAAGGAGTTTGGGACCGTTATTGGGAGGGCATGGAAATAATATAGTACCCGGGGGAGTATGTTCATTTTCACGGATTGTATTCTGCCCCACCAGGAGACCCTTTGCGGATTCCTCCTATCTAGATCTTTCTTCACTTTAGCCAGCAGCTGTGGGTAGTTACTCGCAAATAGCCCATCCACCTTATATGTGAGTGTCACCCTTAGGTACTTTATACCCTCCTCTGCTATTTTTAGTCCTGGGAAACCCGCCTCTTCTATCAGTGTCCCCTTGTCCCCCGCTAAAAAAAGGATCTCGGATTTCTTCTTGTTTATTTTTAATCCTGATATCTCTCCGAAGACCTCAAGTTCTTTTAGGGTTTGTGGTAGGGAACTAACCGGGTCCTCCAGGGCCAGGAGCATGTCATCTGCGTATGCTATGACTTTGTGTTGTCTGCCCGCCATCTCTATCCCCCTTACCCCTGCCGATTCCCTCAATTTGATAAGGAGGGGTTCCAAGAATATGGCGTATAGGAGAGGGGAGAGGGGGCAACCCTGCTTAGTTCCTCTTGAAATATCCACCGTGTCTGTCACTTCCCCGTTTATTGCAATTCTAATGGATGGGGATTTGTAGTTGGCTTTGACCATATTTATAAATTGTTCTCCGAATCCCATGTGATGCAGTGTCTTAAAAAGAATGGACCACTCTACCCGGTCAAATGCCTTCTCGGCGTCTAAGGACAGTAGTATTGCTGGTGTATGGGTAATGCCTGTTTTTTCTACCAGGTGTATTATTCTTCTTAAATTGTCGTCCATTTGCCTGCCGGGTATAAAGCCCGATTGGTCTGTGTTTATTAGGGACAGGAGGAGGGGAGACAGTCTGGCAGCCAGAACCTTGGTGCAGATCTTTTTGTCCAAATTCATCAGGGCAATGGGGCGGTATGAGCCTGGGAGGGTGGGGTCTGTACCTGATTTATGAAACACTAGGACCTTTGCCTCATTCATGGAGGGGGTAACATTTCCACTGTCCTTGAATGTGTTCAGTAGCCTGGTCAGGACTGGAGTGAGAATGTCTGCATATTTTTTATAGAAGGGGGCCGTGAAGTCATCTGTGCCTGGTGCCTTAGAATTTGGAAGGTCTGCTATTGTCCTCTGGGCTTCTTCTTCTGTTATCCGCGATTCCAGCGCTATTTTGTCATCCTCTGATATTGTCGGGAATGGGAGTGATTGTAGGAATCTGTCTGGTTTCTCTTCATCCGGGTGCTCTGACACACATAGCTCTTTATAGAATGTTTTGAAGGCCTCCCCTATGTCCTTAGTGCGTGTTTGTGTTTTTCCATTTGCATCTTTGATGTTCAAGATTGTCGTGGAATTTTGTTTTTCTCTGAGTTGTCTTGCCAGGTATTTATCTGCCTTGTTAGACTTGATGTAGTATCTTTGTTTTAGATAGAGGAGGGATCTTTCTGCCTTTTTATTACAAAGCATATCAAGTTGACCCTGTACATGTTTCAGTGCTTTTTTGAGGCTTCTGGTGGTGTGGACCGCCAGCTCCCCTTGGATGTCTGTTATTTTCTTTTCCAGCGTTCGTTCCCAGTCGTACTTCTGCTTATCCTTAGTGGCCTTTAATGCTATAAAGTGACCCTGGATCACTGCCTTGAAGGCTTCCCATACGGGCCCTATAGGTACTTCTCCAGTGTCATTAATTTCAAAGAATTCTTTGATTTTGTCTCCTATTGCTTGTCCCATCACCTGGTCCGAAAGAATATCCGGCGGCAGCCTCCACCTCCAGAGACCTCTTTCCCTTTCGGGAGTCTGGATGTCCAACCACAGCGGGGCATGGTCGGACAATGCAATAGAGTCCATTTCCAATCCTTGTATCTTCCCAATCAGTCCCACCGACACCCAGAAATAATCTATTCTCGACATTGTGTTATGCACATGCAAGTAGTACGTAAACCCACTTGCCTGACCCTTCAGTTCCCTCCAGGCGTCTCGTAGTGCCAACTGCTCCATCTTCTGTTTGAGTTGTTTTGATGGGGCCCCCTGACCTTGAGAACCTCCCGCACTCCTATCCACTCTAGGTTGCCAGGCCATGTTTAGGTCTCCTCCCAAAATTACCTCACCTTTCGCAAACCCCTCTAGTTTCTCCAGGGTGTCTCGGAGGAAGCCGTCTTGCCCTGTGTTTGGTGCGTATATTGTCGCTAGGGTTAGCCGGAGACCCCCCGAGTATGACATTTGCAAATGCGTACCTCCCTTCCCTGTCAACCTTAGAATCTGTGGGAGTTGCCGCCAGTCCCTTTTTAGCAGCTATCATCACTCCCGCTCTCTTTTCCCCGGCGTTTGCCTGTGCCCAGACCGTGTACCCTCTGAGGTTTACCTTCTGTCTATCCTGGGCTTTTATATGTGTCTCCTGGAGTAACAGAATATCCACCTTCTCCCTCCTTAGCAGAGGCTCCACTTTTTTCCTTTTCGCCGGTGAATTCAGCCGTCTCACGGTTAGTGAGAAGAATCTGAACTTCCCCATCTTATTCAGTCTATTGTTGCTGCTGACTTTCCCGCTTGTTGTGATCCCGTCTCTCTTCCGGGGTTCCCCCCTCCCATTTTCCACCCCAAACTCCCCAACAACCCCCTAACAGTTAACATAAACTCAACTTTCAACCCAAGGAGGGCCTGGGCACCTAAGGTTGCTAGGGCGTTACGCCTATCGCTCCTTGCCCTCACTTGGCTCGGGATAAACTTTGCGGGGAGTCCTAAACCCCGCTTCATCCTCAGACCTGGACAGAGTCCTTTCCTGGACCCCCGCCAGGCCGCTGTACATCTGATATTCCGAGATTACTCATCTTAGTCTACTCCCGCCTATCCCCAACTTGGATTGAGCTGACAATTTGTGTTGGGGTATTTCTTCTACTCCCCTGCGGGTTGCCCTGAGAGCCCACCCCCATTCTGTTTCTTTTTTTTCCACACAGTGTCCCATCCTTTCGGCCTCTTATGCGGCTCCCCCTTGGTTCTGGCTCCCCTCGGGTCAACCTCCTCCATTTGCAGGCCCATTATACAAAGTCCTTCCTCACTGGTGGTCACTCTTCTCTGTTTGCCCTCCCACTCGAACAGAAGGCCAACAGGGAATGTCCACTTATATCTTATCTCCTTTGCCACCAGCTCCCTCACCAGTGGGGCCATCTCCCTCCTCTTCAATAGTGTTGCCGATGCCAAATCCTGGTATAACTGAATGTCCGCCTTGTTCATCCTAATGTGATCCATTTGCCTCGCTCTTCGTAGGATCTGCTCCTTCTGCGGGTGAAATGAGAGAGCCGCCAGAACATCCCTTGGTCTTTCCCCTGGGGCGCCCGTTCTTCTCGGCCCCACCCGGTGTACTCTGTCGATTCCAATGTTCGCCGCTTCTTGCTCCTCTAATATATCTCTGAATACTTCTTGAACCGCAGTCTTGAGGTCCTTATCCAGCACTGACTCGGGCATGTACTTAATGCAGATATTGGATCTGCAGGAGTGGTTTTCCAAGTCTTCACACTGGATTTCTAGATTATGGGTTAACCGAACTAGGTGTTCCTGCGTTTCGCTGTTTTGTCTAGCTTCGTCTTCAACATTTTGCACTATTCTCTCAATGGTGTCTGTCCTTTCCTCCAGCTTGGCTACATCTAATTTCACTTCCTGGAATGCCTGTCTCATATCGTTCCTCATTCAGATAAATTGGTCTTGCACTGTTGACATGAACTTGTCTTGCAACTCCACAAGCCAGGCAAGCATGTCATCTTTTGACCGGGGAGATTGCACTGGTTCGGGGGGGGTGATTTCCGTTGTGGCTTCTTCTGTCGATCTGTCCCTTGAGGATGCCGTGGCCTCCGACGACCACATATGGAGTAAATTGGAGTCTTGTCTGGGTGGCTGCGTCGTTGCTTGAGATGCGCCCCCCTTCCCTTTCGCCTTAGACATTTTCCCTGATGATGGGAGTCCAGTTATGACTCGAGACGTCTCTTGAGGGGTTGTGGTGCGGCGCCTGCGGTATCTCCCCCTGGCGTCTCAGGTTATGGGATTGATCAGGGAGGGTTCACTTCATCAACCAATTGCATGTGGTGGGGGGCCGCAGAATGACTGTGGCGTTGATTTACTGTGTGGAGAGTGCACTGTCTCTCCCGATTGCTCTTCCTCTATGCAGCTTGCTCGGTGTTGTTTTGGGGTCCGTTTCCACCCCCCCCTTGAAGCCGCTCCCCCCTTCCATGCTATGCTGTTTGGCAGTTGCTGGGGGCAGTGTGGGGGCAGCTGTCACGCCTGTGTCGTGCGTATGACTGGGAACAGGTGTCCAGGAAGAGGTGCTCTTATGTGGGGTTGGTAGAGGGAGGGAAGCCTTGCTCGCGCTCTCACCTCTGTCTGTGCTGCTCCTTTCCGCCGTGGCAGTGCCCCTTCTTCTCGTCGATCTCCTGTGTGTCTCGCGTGGCCTCGGCGGGATCTTCCGCCCATCCCACAGGCACTAGGGTCCCCGGTGGGGATCCGATGGGGGCCCGCCTGCCGCCTATCCCGCTCCGTGTGCAGGAGTTCACTTCACTTCCACGCCGCTTATGCGAGGGGGAGGGGAGGGAGGGAGGGCCTCGCACTAGCCCTGGCGCCCCTCCGCACCCGCAGTTGTTTTGCCGATGTGGGCACGGGGTGTTCGCGGGCATCGGAGTGTTATCCCCCCTGGCGCTTCTCACAGGGAGAAAGTGCGGAGGTCCTGCGCGCACCTCCTGGCCCTCTGGGAGGTCCTCCTGGCGGCCTCTCCTGGGACTCTGCTGTGATTTCCCTCGATGGGGGAGGGGCCCTGCTTCTCTCAGCGACGATATCAGCCCAGGGAGTTCTCGTTGCGGGAATTCACGCTGCCCTTGTGCCGTCTGCTTCTGGGGAGTTGCAGGTGAGGATCTGATGATGAAACTCTCGGATTTCACTATTTACTGTGCTTTATTGTTGGCGGCCCGGTGGGAGCGCGGTTCAGATGCGACCTCCACTGCCGGCGGCCATCTTGGAATCACATTGTACTTTTAAAACAGGCATTGTTCTCTTTTGCCAAAGCACATTCTGACACGTGGTGAATTCTGCTGGGATGTCCCCTTCAAATTCGGTTTTCTCTCCCATCTGGATTCCAAATATTGTTTGCAGCCCTAGTCATTTTCTCTTACACAGCAGTATGTTCAAGGCAGATGTCCACTGAAATTGACATGTACACTGAGAGCTAGGGTTTCTTTTGAAGGGTTTATTTTTGAGACGTTATAGACAAAAAGTCAATCATTTTTCCGTACGGCTGAGAGTAAAGTTTCTGGTGATTTCCCAGATTTTGCCTGCCACAGCCTGCCATTCAGTGATAATGCTCTCTTCTGCTGGAGCACCCTCTGAATATAGATGGGCATAGCAGGGTCTCACTGATAAAAGCAGTGTAATGTTTGAACAAATGAAAAGAGCATCATCATTTTAAATGTAAAATATTTCCTTTTCCAATGGGGAATTTTAAGCTAGCAGCAAAGCAGCACTGCTTTTCAATTCTCTTTCTTGGTGCATGTAAGACAACACACTGACAGCATTTCTCAGTGTGCTCCCTGTTCCATCTTGCCCCATTGGTGTTTGGCAAGACAGTGCAGCCATCATTTTGTAGCTGCAAAATGCAGTTTTGATGCAAGGCAATGGTGCTCAAAGGAGCCAGTGTAGCCATTCTGCTGGTTACTGCTGAAATGCAGCTTGGAGATGGAGGGGAATTCTGCAGAGTGGGTAAATGTATCGCACAAATCCCCCCGACTCTTCTGAGACTTCTTGTCAAGGGAGAGTAGGGCAAAGTGGGGTTCATCAAGTGGAGTCCTTCTTCCCTCAGGGAGCGATACATCACGATCCTCCCATTATCTTTCGTTGGAGTGTGGAGCGACCCCCTCAGCTTTTCCTTCACTCTTTCCTATCCAGGTCCCCGGGGAAGTCCTCCTTGGTCTATGAAGGGGCAGAACCAGTACGAATCTAGTGAATAAATAAGAACTGGTTACCACATTTTCCCACTGACTGCCTTCCCGCAGGTTGACAGCAGTGGGACAAACATGCATTACGATCATTACAGTCTTTAGACAATAACAACAAATCATTCACAATACACTGACAAGCATTGATGTTTACTAGAATTTTTTGTGATGCGCTTTTTGCACTGATGATGAAGAAAAGTACTCCCTGTTAGACGGAAATGCCTATGAACCTACCTGTTCCCTTCAGGTTCTTCTTTTTCTGGTTCTCATTCTCCAGATTTCTCCTCTATTTGATTTTCTCTTGGCTCCTCAATTAGCTGCAAAGTGTGTCTGGGGTGACACCTCTTTAACTGATCAATATGGACCCATTTCTCTTCTGTCAGCCCTCCTTTGTGGATGCAGATTCTGTAAGCGACAGCTGAAATTTTATCTATAGTTTAAATTTTCAAAAGGTCTGCACCAGCTGGGAGAAATTTCCGCTCCCTGGTCTGGTTCCTTTAGAAATTGTACAAGTAGACCCTGTCTCCTACTTGGTATTCCTTTTTGGTTGTTTTTAAGTCATATTGGGCCTCATTACGAGGTTGGAGGTAGCCTTGGCGGTAGAACCGTCAAGGCTACCTCCAAACTCGCAGCCGGGTTCCGACACCCGCGAATGGGCAATTACCGGGGTATTCTGACCCGGTAATTGCCCTTTCACAGGTGCCAGAACCGGTACATCCCCATTCCCATTTGAGCCTCATAGGGCTCAATGGGAATGGGGACAGCGGATGCACCGGCACCATTTACAACGGTGCTGATGCATCCGACTTGCTGTGCTCGTGGGTGCTGCCCTGCCTGCCAGGTCAGACCTGGTGAGCTGACAGGCTCCCGCAAGCACAGCTCATAGTAGGGCGGTACGGTAGCAACAGTGCTGGTAGCATGTTACCTTACCCCCATACTTACCTTACCTCCATACTTGTAATGAGGCCCATTGAGTCTTCATGCCCTCTGCTGATTGTTCCAGATTCCGCTGAGCGTAAGCAAAAGCATGTTGAAGGTGTTTTCTTAGATTCTCAACATACCCTTCTCTCCTAAGTTCGTCTCTCGTCCTACTGACTCACTTTACTCCTTACTCTCTCTCCCTCTTCCTTTCATTCCCCACTCCCGCCTCTCTTCTTGATCCTCATATGAAAATTGTCCTACTTACTGTTTTACTGGTTTGATTCATACATATTGTTGGTTGCTTCTACTGTTTCATGTTCGATCTATTCTTGTTGTTAAACTGTAAAGCGCTTTGTAATAAAGCACTATCTATATAAAAAATACAGATACAAATACTCATGAGTTGTGGAGGCGTTTATCAGTGTCTGCCCTTGTGTTCTATAGAGCAGATGCTGAGGTAGCACCATCCTTCGTCCAGTCATTAGCTCAAATGAAGACATCCTGGTCACAGAACAAGGTTTAGATCTATGGCCATCAGGACAAGCGGTAATCAGATGTCCCAACTTGGCCCGGAGTCTGCCACAAACTTTTTTAGAATGCTCACAATTGTTTTGGTGTACCTCTCAACTCCCCCACTAGAGGACAGTGGTATGCAATGTGAAGTTCCCTTTTTA
The DNA here is from genome assembly GCF_040938575.1 of Ambystoma mexicanum. Classification (NCBI taxonomy): domain Eukaryota; kingdom Metazoa; phylum Chordata; class Amphibia; order Caudata; family Ambystomatidae; genus Ambystoma; species Ambystoma mexicanum. Next base: position 676,744,255 of record NC_090927.1, on the reverse strand, counting down.
CCCCAAGCATCTCCCACATCTTTGTCATCACTTCGCTGGTGAAGTGACTTCCTCGGTCTGACTCAATCCTCTGGGGTAGGCCAAAACGCGAGAAGATGTGGTTGATCATCAGAGCAGCTGCTGTTTCAGCCTTGCAATTTGGGGCTGGGAGACATTCCACCCATTTGGTAAACAAGCATGTTACTGTTAACATGTACTAGTTCCGCCTAGAGGTGCGAATCACGGGCCTGATTAAATCTACTTGTAAATCTGACTAAGGCAGTGTCATCTCCCTCTTCGGGAGGGGAGCTCGGTGTGTGAGGGAAGTTGGATGAAATTGTGCACACACAGGACACCCCTTCAAGTATTGGTCGAGGTCCTGCCCCATGTGTGGCCAGTATGCAACATCCCGCAAGATTTCTAGAGTAGTGTGAAACCCCTGATGACCGGCTGTGGCTGCGTCATGGTTGTGACTTAGCATCAGGTTTCGGAATGAGGTAGGTACCACCCACTGGTCACAACCATAGATGGATCTCCTTACCAACAAACTGTCTTGGATTCAGAACATTTTGGGACACTTCATCAACACCCTGAGGGCCTCTTTCCCAATGTAATCGGTATTCGTCAGAGGAAATTTGTTAGGCGATCCTCAGCACATCAGGCCTCCCCACTTCAGAACACTGCTCACATTCCCCAAACACCTCCACCCCAGCTTCGAGGCTCAAGGGATTCGGTGAACCCACAGAACCGAAAACACCGTTCCTTCTTTGGTGTACGGGCTCGTTTACAGCCTTTCCTGCATTGGCAACTGCCTTGGAGGATGTATCGCAGAAGGGACGGCGATACGTCATCACGTCGGTCACGTGATACAGTGTGGCGTTCCTCACGTGATCTTGGTAGACGTCACATGACCCAGGGACACACAGTATAAAGAACTGAGAAGCAGGACGATCATTGCTTCTCAGCTGGCTTCGGACCCTGTTTGGCGTTTATACTTGCTCCTTGCTACCTCGACCACGGAACTCTATCTTGGACTCTCTTGGACACCCCTTTGTACCTTTGCTCGGAACTGTTTACCTGTTGCCGGATTTTTGGACTGCATATCGACTTGTCTTTGGATCATCCCTGAATTTCTTGCTGTACTTCTACGCCCAAGTCAAGCCCTATCTTACAGGTGGCCTACCTGTATCCACGCTTACCTGCGGTTCTACCACTCCAGGGACCGCTGTATCTTTTTGAGCCTCGAACCTCCCTACTAGGTTACCTGGGTCTCCCTTACACCAGATAGGTAAGACACTTTAGACTCTTTTGTTTACCTGCCTGTATTGTGATTGCCTGGTGCTTAACCTCATTCCTTCTTGACAGCAGCATCGGTGTTCCAGAGGCTCCGTGGATCTGGGAAGACATCTCTCACCTGTGGCCTCAAGGGTCGCACAGCGGGTTTCTGTTTTGTTCCCCTGTGCGTCACTTGGGGACGGAGGTCTCATCGGTCTACACGACACTCAAGTCAGAACAGACTGAGAAGCCGTATAGTCGTGTTAGACGATGCAGGGATCCACGGATGAACCCATAACTGCTCTAGTTCAGGCAATTACAATATTAAGGGCAGATATGGCCGCCGCGAACACAGTGATCCATCAAAGGTTGGATACCATACAGAGCGTTCAGCATTCCCTTCCTGCAGACCCGGAGTTTGGAGATGGCAGCTCCTCCACTACACCCCCAGTCCCGACTCCAATAATCCTCCCAACTCCTTCCCCCCTGGCTGCTCCTGAACGTTACCAGGGTGATCCCAAGAAATTCAGAACCTTTGTTAACCAGTGCAAGTTACATTTCTTATGCAGGCCTTTGGCTTTTCCCACGTCCACTGCTAAGGCCGCCTTCGCCCTTTCCCATTTAGCTGGAACAGCTGCCGCTTGGGCTAATCCCCTGTTAGAAAACAATAGCCCGGTTCTTTATGACTTTGATTTGTTGGTCCTAGAAATGTCCCGAGTATTCGACACTCGACACAAGGCACAGTCTAGGGATTTGGAGTTGTTGGAATTGACTCAGGGCAAAAGAACTCTGATAGATTACATCACCCGGTTCAATCAGCTAGTTGCGGAAACATCATGGCCAGAAAACAAGCGGGCGGTGGTCTTTTATAGGGGGTTGAGTAACACCATGAAAGACGCTTTAGCAGTGATCCCTTCTATGCCTACTCAGTATCAGGAATTGGTTGATCTCGTCCTGCAGGTAGATGCACGCCGATCGGAGCGTAGAGCTGAATTGGGGGCCTCCTCCTCTCCTACTCTTGTTAATACTCCCGCTTCCGGTACTGAAGAACCTATGCAAGTGGGAGGGGTACGCAGTCCTATTACAACATCTGAGAGGGAACGAAGAAGGGTAGATAATGCGTGCTTTTACTGTGGCACCACTGGACATTTCGTGAAAGAGTGTCCTCGACGTCCCAAGAAGAGTCAGGTTTTTCGGATGGCTCGACCTTAGAACCGGAGACCAGGTCGAGTGTCCCATCATCTACTCCGGGAACCCCTCTTGCCTTTGCTCGTGTTCAACCCATCTCCGTAAAGGCTACTCTATGTCCCTCTACTGGCCTTCTACATGCAGTCAATATCATTATTGATTCCGGTGCCACTGGTAATTACATAGATATTGATTTGGCCCATTCCCTCAATCTACCCTTAGTGGTGAAAACACGACCGGAACATGTCCAAGCCGTAGACGGCTCCGCATTGGTTTCTGGTCCTGTTAGACATCAAACTGCACCCCTCTTGTTGAACAAACAAGACATACACACAGAAACCTTATGTTTTGATTTGATCACCGCACCTCAATTCGGTATCATACTAGGGATTCCCTGGTTACGTGAACATAATCCACTGATCAATTGGCAAGCAGGCACTGTACTCTTTGAGTCCGATATTTGTCAGAATTATTGTCTCCCGATCCATCAAGCCCCTGACACACCCTCTCGGGTCTTGGGAGCCTTAGCACAACTCACACTGACAGTTGACGATCCAGAAGTCATACAGTCCCATACTGTTGGGGGGTTGGTGTCCGGGATTCCGCCAGAATATCGGGCTTTCGAATCAGTTTTCGATCGTGGCTCGTCTGAGGTACTACCTCCACATAGAACTTATGACTGCCCAATCGAATTGCTTCCTGATTCCACTGTTCCTTCGGGCAGGATCTACTCTTTGTCTCCTTCGGAGGAACTGGTGTTAAAAGAATATGTACAGAACGCCCTGCGTTTAGGACACATCCGCCCCTCCACTTCACCAGCGGCAAGTCCTATCTTCTTTGTACCCAAGAAAGAGGGGGATTTACGTCCTTGTGTGGATTATCGGCGTCTTAACGCGATCACCAAGAAGGATAGATATCCCATCCCGTTAATCACTCCACTCTTAGATCATTTAACACACGCTTCCATTTTTACCAAACTCGATCTACGCGGCGCATACAATTTGGTACGCGTTCGCGAGGGAGACGAGTGGAAAACTGCTTTCTGTACTCGTTACGGCTTGTACGAATATCTTGTCATGCCCTTTGGCTTATGTAACGCCCCGGCCACGTTCCAACGATTCATGAATGACATTTTCAGGGATATTCTGGATGTGTACATGGTTGTGTATTTGGACGACATCCTGATCTTCTCTCGTGATCTGGATGACCATGTAAAACACGTCCGAGAAGTATTAACTCGTTTAAGCAAACATTCCTTATTTGCCAAACCTGAGAAATGTCAGTTCCATAAGACCTCTGTTGAGTTTTTGGGTTTCCACATCACCCCTGGGGCGTTATCCATGAACGAGTCTAAGGTCAAAGCAGTCTTAGATTGGCCAGTACCTCAAACACTCAAGTCCTTGCAGGCCTTTTTAGGATTCGCCAACTTCTATAGGCGTTTCATTTCTTCCTTTTCCACGATTGTAGCCCCACTCACGGCCCTGACTAGTCCTCGGGTACCATATCAGTGGCAGAGAGAACAGCAGGAGGCTTTTGAGACTTTGAAAACCGCCTTTACTACTGCACCGGTACTCCAACATCCCAATCCTGATCTTCCGTTCATAGTCGAGGCAGATGCCTCTTCCTTTGCCCTCGGGGCGGTACTGTCACAAACATGTCCTAATACAGGCAAATTACATCCAGTGGCATACCACTCCCGTAAGTTTTCCAGTAATGAGTCTCATTATACCGTTACGGAAAAAGAACTCTTGGCTGTCATGGACGCTTTCCGTGTTTGGCGTCATCATCTTCTGGGGGCTAAATATCCTATCACAGTATACTCCGATCATCGGAATCTACAGGATTTGGCCTCTCTGAAATGCATTAATAGCAGACAGGTCCGATGGCATCTTTTCTTTTCCTCCTTTGACTTCCGTATTATGCACCGTCCTGGAACGGCACATGGGAAGGCGGATGCCTTGTCACGTTCCCCGGGGGGGTCCAATTGCCTACATTCCCCGACACTGTTCTCGGAAAGAGTCATGTGATTTGTCTCTGTACTCCCTCATTGTCACTGATAGACTCGGTTCGATCCTGGACTAGCGATCATTCTGACCAGTTGCGAGAATGGGACCCAGTGTTCTCTGATGGATTACCGTTCGTACATGAACGCCTGTTCCTTCCCACACCTGACACACGTAATCTGGCCCTTGAGTGGTCTCATGACGCTCCCTTTAACGCTCACCCCGGACAAGAGCGCACTTTAGATCTTCTCAAGCGTTGGTGTTGGTGGTCTTCTATGAAGCGCGATGTAGAATGTTATGTTAGATCATGCGCAGTATGTGCTCAGGCTAAACATCAAAGGGGTCGACCAATTGGGTTGTTGCTTCCGCTTCCGGTACCTCCCAGGCCCTGGCATACGTTGACGATGGATTTCGTTACTGATCTCCCCAAGTCGAAGGGCTTCGATTCCATCTGGGTGGTGGTGGACACGTTCACTAAAATGGCCCGTTTTGTTCCCTGCAAAGGTATCCCTTCGGCTCCTGTATTAGCGGATTTGTTTTTTGAACATGTGTTCATGCTATTCGGCCTTCCTTCGGTCATTATATCTGATCGAGGGTCGCAGTTCACCTCTCGGTTTTGGAGATCCCTGACGAAGCTATTGGGCATTGATACCAGGTATTCTTCGGCCTACCATCCTGAGACCGATGGACAGACCGAAAGGACGAACCAATCTATGGAACAATACCTTCGTTGCCTTATGTTGCAACATCAGACCTCTTGGTTGGCCGCTTTGCGGCTTGCGGAGTTCGCATATAATAATGCGGCTCATTCAGCCACTGGTTATTCTCCCTTTTACTCCCTCTATGGCCAACATCCCAAGGTCTTGCCAGTCCCTGATGCTTCTGATTCTGCGAACCCTGCGGCCACGACATGTCTTAGGGATCTTTCTGCCTTACACGCTAGTACAGTGGTTCATCTCACTGAAGCAAAGGTTGCTATGAAGGCCCGTGTGGATGGAAAACGTCGGGCTGCTCCCCCTCTGGTGGTGGGTTCCAGGGTCTGGTTGTCTTCCCGTCATCTTCGCCTAGTGGGTTGTCGGAAGTTGCTACCTCGCTTTGTCGGTCCCTATGTGATTTCAAAGGTTGTTAATCCGGTGGCTTTCCGTCTAGTGCTTCCCAGCTCTTGGCGCATCCATCCTGTGTTTCATGTCTCCCTCCTCAAACCTTGTCCCGACTCTGTCCGTCTTCGTACCCCTGTTGCGCCGGTGTCCTTGTCCTCTCCTGATGTTTTCGAGGTGTCGGCCATTTTGGGCTCCAGGTGGTTTAGGGGAGGGATCCAGTATCTGGTAGATTGGAAGGGTTACGGCCCGGAGGAACGTTCATGGGTTTCCGCCTCTGACCTGAACGCCCCTCGCTTGGTAGCCCGTTTCCATTTAGACCATCCATCCTGCCCACGGGGTCGTGGGCCGTTGGGGAGGGGCTATGTTAGGCGATCCTCAGCACATCAGGCCTCCCCACTTCAGAACACTGCTCACATTCCCCAAACACCTCCACCCCAGCTTCGAGGCTCAAGGGATTCGGTGAACCCACAGAACCGAAAACACCGTTCCTTCTTTGGTGTACGGGCTCGTTTACAGCCTTTCCTGCATTGGCAACTGCCTTGGAGGATGTATCGCAGAAGGGACGGCGATACGTCATCACGTCGGTCACGTGATACAGTGTGGCGTTCCTCACGTGATCTTGGTAGACGTCACATGACCCAGGGACACACAGTATAAAGAACTGAGAAGCAGGACGATCATTGCTTCTCAGCTGGCTTCGGACCCTGTTTTGCATTTATACTTGCTCCTTGCTACCTCGACCACGGAACTCTATCTTGGACTCTCTTGGACACCCCTTTGTACCTTTGCTCGGAACTGTTTACCTGTTGCCGGATTTTTGGACTGCATATCGACTTGTCTTTGGATCATCCCTGAATTTCTTGCTGTACTTCTACGCCCAAGTCAAGCCCTATTTTACAGGTGGCCTACCTGTATCCACGCTTACCTGCGGTTCTACCACTCCAGGGACCGCTGTATCTTTTTGAGCCTCGAACCTCCCTACTAGGTTACCTGGGTCTCCCTTACACCAGATAGGTAAGACACTTTAGACTCTTTTGTTTACCTGCCTGTATTGTGATTGCCTGGTGCTTAACCTCATTCCTTCTTGACAGCAGCATCAGTGTTCCAGAGGCTCCGTGGATCTGGGAAGACATCTCTCACCTGTGGCCTCAAGGGTCGCACAGCGGGTTTCTGTTTTGTTCCCCTGTGCGTCACTTGGGGACGGAGGTCTCATCGGTCTACACGACACTCAAGTCAGAACAAAATTTCACAGGATCCTCAATGAGTTGATAACATTTCCCAATAATCTGATCCCTTTTTTGTGCCGTGATTAAATCAGCATCTGGGGTCTCCTTACTCCAATGGGCAGTTGGGAGCTAATTATGAGCATTTGTGTGGGACCTAGTGACAGCAGTGACCTGAATTTCCCCCAACAGGGACTCGATCTCAAAGAGATCCCCCTGGATGGCTCTGGTTTTGGCCAGCTGATCAGCTAGGTCATTTCCAGTTTTGTATGGCCCCTCTATTCTGGAATGAACCTTGATCTTCTTCTAATAGATGGTCATCCCAATACAGGTGACCAGATAGTCAATATTTTGTATTAGCATGCCATGTTTGAGTGGTTTGTTATTAGCACACAGCATGCCTCTGGTTTTCGAATTTTTCAGGTGCTCCACGAACCCGTTCCAGACATAATCTGAATCAGTGATTCTGACCAGTTCGTGGAGTTGGACGGCAGTGAGGATGGCCTGATGAACTGCCATCAACTCTGCCACCTGACTACTACGGGGACCAATTTTGTACCCAGCAGAGGGTTCCGGGGCATCATTCACCCAGGCATTCCCAACGCCGGCCACCAGTTCCTTTTCCCTGTTGTTGTCAACATGGTAGGAGAACCCATCCACATAAACTATGGGCATTCCCTGGCACTTATCTTCTCCATAGACTTTGTGCGGGGAATTCATGTACTCCTCTACGTTGTCCTGGGTTTTAAGACTTTCATCCTTGAGACAGTTTTCTCTGGCACAATCATGCAAGTCAGCCAGACCTTGCGCGAGGGGACTCTTCTTTTCTGAATTACTCACATTTCCTGCCCGGATTCTGTTACTTTGGAGGTATTGCAAAGGCTGATGTGGAGACTCCACTATGATGTGTTCCCCCTGTATGAACGGGCGGTAATTTTTCAATGTCCACACCTTTGCCAGGAGTGCCTTCTAACAATCATTGAATTTTTCCTCCACAGAGGATAAAGTCTTGCTTGCATAGGAGATTACTTTATTGACCTTGTTTTTGACAGGGTAAGCTAGGCAAGGCGCTTGTGAGAGACTTCTTTTGAGTTGTTTTACTGCCTCTGCTTGTTCTGGACCCCACTCCCACTTGACCCCCCCTTCAACAGATGGATAAGGGGTCTTCTCTGTTCCTCCACAGTTGAGCTTTTTATCTAGACATCATCCACATAGGCCTTGTTACCCCTTTCACCCAAGTCGGGCATGGCCTTGTGTAGGAAGATGTTGAATTAATTGCTGGAGTTTATGTATCCGAACCTCCAAAACAAGAAATGTCTGTCATCAAGCGCCATTCCAATAATGGTGCCTGCACCCCGAATGATACTTCTAGGGTCGCTGTTATCCATCAATATTAGAATGGTGTTGTGTTGTACATTGACTAATGGTGTTGGGTTTAACCCCAACCCCTGCTGTTGGAGATTGGCATTGAGGTGTACATATGCGTCAGGATCTTTTTTCTTTTGGAAGTACAGTTTTGCTGCGGCAACCCTCAACTGCATCAGAACATAACAGATTTCCGCTGTGTGTTCCTCCACAGTTGAGCTTTTTATCAAGACATCATCCACATAGGCCTGGTTACCCCTTTCACCCTAGTTGGGCATGGCCTTGTGTAGGAAGATGTTGAATTCATTGCCGGAGTTTATGTATCCGACAGAGTCCTGGTCCACGTGTACTGCTGCCCCCCGAAGGTAAAGGCCAGCTTGTATTAGTCGTCCCTACTGACGGGCACGGCCCAGTACCCATTTGTCAGGTCAATGGCAGTGTATACCTTTGACTCCTGGATCTGGGCCAGCCCTTGGTCAATGTAGGGGATAGGCCATCGGGATATGTGAACACATTAATTTAGCTCCCTATGGTCTGCGCAGAGTCTCCATTGGCCATTTGGTTTTAAAATCCCCAGCACCGGATTATTAAAGATGCTGTGGACTGGACGAATTATCCCACGGAACTCAAGGTTTTTGATTATTTCTGTCAGGGACTCCATGGATGCGAGAGGCAAGCGATATTGCTTCACAAACACAGGAGTCATTCCAGGGTCCGTGGGAATTGTTGTAGTATGGATCTCTGTGCGACCACAGTTGTACAAGTCCACAGCAAAGAGATCTTGGAAATCTAAGAACACCTGTTTCAACTTTTTCTTTTGATCCCGAGTCTCACAGGCATCAGCTAGGTTGACCCGCTCTTCAACCATTGGTTCCATGTGTTAAACTCGTGGCAAAAAGGGCCGTGGACAGAAAATATCACAGCAAAAAGGCTGTGGTTTGCCGCCACGATCCATGTAAAGGAAACCCCTGCAACCCTGTATCCATTATACCATTTAAGGGTAGCGGGGGACACCCCCGCAACCGCCGCTCCCCTTAAATGGTGTAATGGAGTACACCTTTAACGGGTCAAACCACAACATTTGTGCCGCAATTTTTTGTACATGTGACTTACCCAACCATTTGCCTGAAGCCTGGAAAGACTTTGGGTTTTGCAATCTCAACGGCCTCTTCCAATTGTGTGGAGAGGTCTCTGGTTAGAGTTTTGACCTGGACAGAGGGTTTCAGGTAGGAGATGCAGTCATTGTGGACCTGGAATATCACCTCATCCTACTGATGTCACAGGTCATCTCCTCCTTCCCGTAAGGGCAGGAAGAATACACAAGGAAATTCCCCCCTTGCCGGGTGAAGATCCTGTCCGGTGGTATGTCATTATCACTGTCATTGTCAAAGCAGTCATCAGGGATTGGCCCTATCAGTTCATTTCCTAGATGCATGGAAAAATGTCTGTCATCAACCGCCATTCCAATAATGGTGCCTGCACCCTGAGTGATACTTATAGGGTCGCTGTTATCCATCAATATTGGAATGGTGTTGTGTTGTACATTGACTAATGGTGTTGGGTTTAACCCCAACCCCTGCTGTTGGAGATGGGCATTGAGGTGTACATATGTGTCAGGATTTTGCAGTTTCTGTCCTCTTTTAATTTTTATTTCAAGTGGGAATTGTCAGGTCCATCCTGGGATGGTGAACTCCTCTCCAATTTGAACTTTAACCGCATACGGCAGCAATTGAGCCGACCAAAATGTTTTCTCAGAATCATCAAAGCCCATGGGATTGCCCGCTAGCCGGGACTAGGCTTTGTAATTCATCAGGTCAACATTAATTGCAAACCGATTAAGAATGCCACTCCCTAAATAGAATGCAGCAGGGACATCTCGCACAACCCAACAATTATGTTCTATGCTTTTGTTACCTAAAGACATTTTTAGCATTTACCTGCTAGGCAGCAGATGTTTGGAATTGGGAGTTTCCAGGCCCATTTCCCACTTATTGATCAATTTAAATGTGGGAATAGCTGGATGTTTTGGGAGTTTTCTGAACATGGCTTTTCTGATGAAGCTCTTTCCGTTGTTCACACACACGCGGGCGAGAACAGACTCCTTCCACTCATTTAACTGAATAGTGAGGAACAACTATTCTCTAATTTTCTGACTGCCAGCTAAACTTTGAGCTGGTTTCTCATCACTTTTGACTATAGAATTGGGATTTTCAGATTGTAAATCAGTATAAAATTTCAAAGTATTCCCTTCTAGTGTGGAATGCCACTTAAAACTGGAAGGAAAGGTTGATTTACAGGAATGGAGAGGAGTTCCCATCACCAGTTTGTTCTCCTACAGCAATACCTGTAACATCAGGGGTTTGATTATTTTGAAGATGAAACTCAATTTGATCCGATTTCTGTTCAACCATGTGGCATGTGCCATTTAAACTGGCATGGTTGACACTCTGTTTGAATTTTATTGGCCTGTTAGTCTGCGTCTAGAGTACCTTGTTCACACAGTCTATTAGGGGTGACAACATGCGAAGGATGTAATTCCCTAGTAGACAGGGTGTTCCCTCTGGAGTCACGACTATGACTGGATGTTTCACCTTATGTCACCCAATTTTTATTTCCAAATCTGCAGTCCCCTCGACAGGAATGTAATTCCCGTCAAAGTTCTGGAGTTGTCTCGGAAGAGGGGTGAGAGGGATCTGCTATCTCTCCCCCCTTCCTGAGTTTATCTGCTCAAAGGCCCTTTTTGACTGAAGAGTAGCTTGGGATCCAGTGTCCACCAGTGCTCAAATTGTACATTGCCCTTGCACTTCAACAGGGGCATAACATCTCCCCTCCTTCTCCTCAAGTAGGCAAAGGAAATGGGCATTTTGGGCAAGCTGGGTGGTCAATTTCTTTATTTTGGACTCCGACACAGTGGAGTTTTGGGCAATTTGCTGTGCCGGAGTCTGGGAATCTGTAATAAAAGTTTTGCATTCTGAAGTAGATGGGATTTCAGAATCACCTTTTTCCCATAGCTCTGTGCTGCCCCCTTTAACCTGGGAGCAGTTACTAGGACCAGTTTGTTGGGAGGATCCCTCCTTTACTATTTTTTCCTCGGAATTGCCATTCTGGGGTTCAGGGATGATGACTCTGAATCAGTCCCTACACCCACCCTGTCTTCATTCAGATCTCTTGGGACCCATTTTTGTTTGGGAGGAATTCCTCCATCCCTGAAGGAGAAGATTGTTTTCCCAGAATCCTCTAAGGATGTTACGCTCACCTGGCTCCCACAGAGGCGTCGATTGGAACTGGACAGCTGCAGTCTCCACCAATGTGACGCATAGGGCCGAGATGACGGACTTGACTGGCCCACCTAGCTTCGTTTGCTTGGCCCGTAGGAATATTCTTCTGCAAATGGAGAAAGGGCATTAACCACCCGTGGAGTTGAGCGTAAATCCCCCCACCCCCGCTATTCTCCCCACAGATCACCTTTGATGTCCCCTCTTATAGTCTCACCTGATGGTTTGAAAAGATGAGCTCTCCATCCTGCATTGAGCGCAGGGGCGCGTTGATAACCAGTTGCTTCACTGGCTCGAAGGAATTGGTGAGTTCCAGAACAATATTGACTCCGAGATTCCCGGCAAGACGCCATAAGTATAAAGTTCGTAAGAGTTCAAATGCCTGACTTTCACTCTTGCCCGATTCCTTGCAGGTTGCAGCTTAACCCTAATGAAAAGTTCCTCGTGGCAACCGGTAGTATTCTGGCAAGGATTTGTATTTTCCAACACAGTTTGATAAAATAATGTCAATATGTAAACTGTTGCTTTCTCCCTTATTGAGGCGCTGAGAGAAAGTATGAAGTCTCGGGGAATAATACCTCCGGCGGTAAATTCAGGTAAGTCTATTGTGGTGAGGAGGGTTCCCCTTGTTAGTCCCTTTTTTTCACCTTGCTGTCCTTTTGTTTCCCCTTAGTGGCCGGGGTTCGGCGAAGATGCAGTGGAAGCTGCGCCGACCCGTGAAGAGGAATAGTACCCCCGGTGGCAAAATCAGGTAAGTCTATAGGGGGGTAACTAATATTCCTCTGTGTATTCCCTTGGCTCACCTTGCTGTTCTTGTCTTCTCCTTAGGTGCTGCAGTGCGGCGGGAACATGCAGGAGGATGCGGTGGAATGTGAAGATGCTGCGAAGGCCGGTGAGTTCAGCGCGGCGCTGCAGCAGGTGAGGCGACGCGCATAAAATAACTTCTTTCTTCCAGCTCGAAGGCGCAATGGATCGGGAATTCAGGTAAGGATCAAAGGTATTGCTCTTGTTCTAACCTTTTCTCCTTCTTTCTCCCTTTTTCTAGGAGCTCCAAACTCGAGGCGGGCGTGGCAGAAGGCTGGATGCAGACTTGCAGGCACGGTGAGCGTTACGCTGCTGGATGCAGAATAACTTGAAGCGTGTGCTGCTCTTCGGGCGTGGTTTAAATAGCTTCCAAAGTAGTCCCAGGTAAGTATTCCTCCCTAGCCCCGCCCGAGTAAAAAATAGTCCCTAGGTAAACTAGTCCCTTCCAAGCCTCTTTTGGCTTGGAGCTCTTGCAGCATGGTCTGCATCAGGTAAGTTTGCAGCATGGTCTGCATCAGGTAAGTTTTAATCTATGAGCATGGCGCCTACGGCGCTAGGGCTGACTCTCCATATGAGCCTGGCGCCATAGGCGCAAGGACTGGACCCAAATAGCCCCTAGCAGGGGTTGTTGGGCTTGCTTAGGATAACTTGATGCCTGCTTCCGGGGTTGCTGGACTTGGTCTGGGTCCCCGGGGGTAGGCATCATGACAAAGGATTCTTCCCCTTCAAATTGGAGGACACTATCTTCCTCCACAAATGGGCCTTCTTGAGGTCTTTATTTCTCCTATCCACCCTCTGTTCCCTGGGTTGCAGATTTTCTGGGGCAAGAAATTTGAGTTCCGGTTCTGGGGTGTCTAGGGGCTTTTCACGGGTGAGGAAGGAAGCTTCCTCTAGGGCTTTACACCCACTTACCCCCATGCTTCCTTCTCTGGAACCAGTGAGTTGTCGGGGTTCTCTCCCCGTCATTGTTCTGGGGTGTCAGACCCTGGGTTTGAGGGGTTCTGAGCTGCCATGTTCATCTTATCTTCTGCTGAGCCCTCAACATGCGACCCAGATCCTGTGTGAGATTCTGGACCTGGCGCTCCAGTTGGGACACCCGTTCCACTTGGTACGGGGGTCTTTGTTCATACCTAGGGGCTTCACGGGAAGGGTAACTATCCCTTCTCCTGGAGTACCCTGAGTACTGGGAATTTTGGTAACCCTCCACCCTTGGCCTCCCCTCTCCCGGATTGGGTAGTCTGGGCTCCTGGGAGCGGGGAAAGAAAGGAGGGTTGTCCTGCAGGTTGGGTTTTTGTGGATACGGGGAAAGAAAGTTAACCCAGGATTTTGGCATTACTTCCCTCCTGAGGGAAGTTAGGAGGGAAGTTTCCTGGGGAAGTACTTACCTTGGGCTGGGGAAGTCCATACATACCCCAAGATAGGTTGGTTGCCCTTATATCTGGGACTTAGGTAATCAGGAGAGTTAGGGGTCCCATTGGTGGGATTACCTCCCTGACTGCCACCTGTTGCTGATTGGCCAGAAGGCCTTCTTGGCCTCTGATTTTGCTGGTTTTGGGTGGGTACCTTTTTAGGCCCCCCATTTCTAGGTCTAAAATAGGGGCAGCCTTCACCTCTGCCACTTTAGCAGCAGCGACGGGTGTTGGTTGGTTTGGGGTTTTTTACCTGATTTTTATTTTCTGCAGGTTTGTGGACCTCATAGATGCCGGTAGCCTGCTCTATTACCCAGTCCAGGGTCCTTTTTATCATGAAAATCCCTCACCAGTTGGGTCATGATATATATTTTCGAAGCTCATGAAATTAGGTAGTTATAAACTCTCTGCTATGTGTGCGCACAACCCTTGTTGTTTGTGCAAAGGTGCGTTTTAGCTCCTGCACAAACTCTCGTGGGGTCTGGTCTTCACTGCATTGCAAATTGTAGGCCGCTTTGCGAGCCTCTTGGGGGTTTTTGTGGGCGGAAAAGTGTTTCAAGATGGCCGCCCTGTAGGTGGACCATCTTGAATGGTTTTGGTCTTCCAGTCCAGCAAAGAAGCTGGAGTACTCCGGAGAGAATGTCCATTTGGCATAATCTATGCAATTCCGACTATCTTTAAGGTGAAAAGTGTCCATCATTTGTTCATAGAGTTCCAAATGCTCCTAAACAGAATATTTTGCGCTTTTGTGGTATGGTGTTATGAAATTCCTAATGCCCTTGATCTTCCTAATGGGGTCTTTCACCAGAACTCTCTTTAGTTTATTTGCCTTCTTTTGCCGCTTCACCTGGGTCCACACACCCTCAGACTCAGCGGCGCTACTGTTTGAGGTCCCCTTCTGATCTTCTAGGTGCTCCCTTATTCTGTGAGCTTGAGAGGGGCTTGCAGAATGGTGGGCCCTAGCTTCTTCTCCCCTGTGGCGCAATGGAGAGTAGTCTTCTGACTCCTCCCTGCTTCCAAGGTTGGCAGAGGATCCCCCCCCACTGCCCTGATTGGGTGGAGGTCTTCAGAATGCTCTTTTGGGGCCTCATTTCATTATGTTTTTCTGCAAATTGCATCAACTGGTCCCTTTTGAGGTAGTATTTCTGCAGATCTAATTCCCTGACTTTCTCCTCATAGGAAGCTTCCTTGTCAGAGACACCAGCCATGATATTTTGGTATCTATACTGGGACGCCCGTCCATCAATTTCTAGGGGGGGGGCGCTGACCTGTCAGCTCCATTATGCTAGGCCCATTTAATTATGACGGCTTCATGGTTTATGGCTCATGTGAACCAGTAGACATGAAGTCAGCAGTGTACAAATTATTCAATGGGTTTGAGCCCCTAAGTAAAGAGGTCATCATACTATGATCAGGGGTTGCCCTGTCCCTCTCTCCTTGTTTGGGGTCCCTCCAGTTTGGATTAAATCTAGCATACTCTTTCTCCAACCTTGCTAGTTTCTCCTTCTCAAACCCTGCCTTCTTGATAATAGGCAAAGGTCTGAGCCTTTTGCCCGGCTATCAGTGCTTTACTGGCCTCTATGACCCGCTCTTGAGATGCCACCTGCTGGTGGAGCCCATATTTCTCATCACAGAGGGCCTCATTATCTTTTTGTGCTGCCTCTATAGTTTGTGAATACTTAGACAATTTTTGTTGCAGGATATTCATCTCCTGAGTTTGCGCATTTTTAGTTTTGGTGTTCTCTTCCAGAGCTCCTTCAACCTGTCTGGTGTGCTCCAATAACTTTCCGTATTCTATTTTGAGTTCATTTAGTTTCTGGAAGCCCAACTCTCTTTCCTGTAAATCTGTTTTTAGGTTGCTTACTTCCTGACATAGGGCATCTTTTTCCTGATTTAGGGTGTCCCTCTGTTCAGCCAGGTCATCCCTTTGTTGCTTGATGGCATTTAATTTCTGGCATTCTTGATTAAATTCTGCTTGCGAGTGGAGTTCTTTAGTAATGAATTTTCTATTCTCCTCTTCCAACTTTTTGACCTGATCTTGCAGCATGGTTATTTCTCCTGAGCAGGCCCTGTTATATGTTAATTGTTGATTAAGCTTCTGTTGACTCAACCTTTTTTCGACACTCCTCCTTCAATGCATCTAATTGGGCCTCTTGGTCTGAATGATTCTGTTGTTTTAAAGCCAAGTCCTTTTTTAGCTGTTTAATGTAATTCCCAGATTCTACCTCAGAATCTTGGCTCTTTTTCAATTTTTCTTCCACTAATGTTAGCTCAGTCGGAATTTGAGCTACGAGTGCAGATTGATTTTGCGTAAGAGTTCTATTTTCTTCATGCTTTGTCCGCATCACACCCATATGGAGATATATGTAAGCCGTGATTCTGACAATTTTAATCTGCCCCTCTTTAATTTTCAGAGTCATGTACAACTCGCTCAAAGCCTGATGTAAAAGGCCATGTCCTGCGACGTGTCCATCTACATGGCAGTGACCTGTTGCATCATTTCTTCTAACCAGCCTTTCTCATCTTGCCCTGCCCATTCCCCCCTGACAAATAATTTGTGCAGAAGGTGCTCCCTCGCCATGTTGATCCCTACTGTGGCCATTTTGGAAAGTGTTCTTTCTTTATTACTTTATTTCTATAAGGGTAATCTGTATTCTGTTGCTTTTTGTATATTTTGGGGTTGATTTAGCTTTAATTTTATACACAGGCCTGATACTTAGGGTCTTTGTTTTTGGGAGGCGCTTTTTACAGCGTAACACAGTGTTCCAACCATACAAAGTATCACTACCTTGACGGTTAGCCTGCCGTGTTAAGCTGTCACAATTGAATACATAATCCCAATTCCCGGCACAAGCCCTCAAGCGGTAAAGGATTCCAATCAGGCATCACACCAGACCACTACTATTGCCCTTGCCCTAAGATGTAGCACTCAATTAGAATACTGTTTCTTTATTTTCAACAAATTCGAATTGAGCTGGCACCCAACCTGTATCACACCCCCTTTTACAAATACCCCGGGTCACAATGGACCATGAACCGGGCCGGTTGGTGGGAATACAATATTTATTTATTTTAAAATCAAAGACAATCACACCCTTTGAATATTGGGCAGCAATTACCAATGGGGTGATAGTTACAATGTGAACTAATGAAATTGACCTACAAGAACATATCCAAAGCACAAATGATTAGGAGCACTATTTCTATTTGGGTAGATAGCACCTGAGTTAAGATTTCCCCCTGCAATGCTCCCTCAAACCCCAATTTATTGAATTTTGAGTGGATAGGAAGGAGCAGCAAGGAGTCAGGGATACTATGCGGCAAACAGAATCAAAATCTGACCTCCCCTCACAAAATAAGAGGCAAAAACCCTTGCTATTGCATAAAATAACACTAGGAATTGACAAATAATTAAATTAATGTGCAGTTGAATCAAGGCGGTAAATATGATTTATCACAGTATCAGGGGTATAATATCACTAGCAACTACAAGGCAAGGTATCAACAAAGGGCATACAATTTAAAAAGCAACCTGAAAGTAGGAACACAGTGCAGCCAAATGAAACGCTAAAAAAGTTGCATTTTACACTTTTTCAGTTTTAAATTTCAAAAAGTTTTTTTAAAAAATGGGCTAAATAGAGAGAATTGGAATGCGGTTTTTAGGCTGGGTGATGGATGCACATCACAGGGACAACATAGAATTGTATTTGTATTTATTTGTATTAATTGTTTTTAAATAGCGTTTTAATCCAAAGTGCATTACAATTTAACAACTTGAATACATAGAACATGAAAACAGTAGAAGCAAATTAGAATATATGAATCAAACCAGTAAAACCGTATGGAGAACAATTTGCCTATGAGCAGTGCTCCAGATAAGATTTTGAGGTGGGAGTCTTTTACTCTCTATATTTTTAAATTTTGAGAGTAAATGCTATTCTAAGAGAGTAAAAAGGACTTTTCTCCTTCGCAAGAGAGTAAAATGTATGCAACATCCTGCCAACGTGTGAAAAAACTGTATGGAAATCTTTACTATGCAGCAACTTTCTGCATTGTGACAGAATACACCTTTCATTATTTCTGGCCATTTGATCTCTCTTGTATATATTTAAATGCTGAAATCACAAAAACCTAGCCTTTTATATAGTAAAGCATACATTAATTTGTATTGTGTGTTTTGAGATTTGATAGCCGAGTTGTCTTTTGATGTTTAATGAAAGCCCTAATTCCCTGGAGCTATTACTACCTAACGGTATGCCAATGTTATGATACAACAGTGCAGAGAGGCAAGGACTCCATGCTAAATTCTATATCTAATCGAGTGGTCAAGTGGTTATTTATATAACTCTTTTGGCAAAGCACTGTACGTAGAACATATTTATCACAATTACCACCAAACCAAAGTCATTACTCCTTTATCAACCTCGAAAGGATGAAAGGCTGAGTTGGACGGGATTTCAACCCGCAACCTACAGACCACGCAGAGACTGCAGCAACGAGTGCTCTACCGGATTGCATATCTTATTGGCTAACATCCTTCAGAGGTTGGTTAACTGAGTATCGACTGAGGTATGATGATCACAGTACCTAGATGTATGACAAACCATTTATGAAGCGCTACATAAAGTTAAATACCTATCTGGATTATCACAGGGACAGGTTTTGCTGAGTTTCTATTTCAAATACCAATGTAACTTTTATTTGTTTGTTTTTGAACAGCGCTTGCACTTTCTTGAGAGTCAGGTTTTGGATGTTTTATTTGTAGTCTTTAAGATTTGAGAGGCTAGAACACCTGTGATCAGTGTAATGACAATTACTCACCCTTGCTGCCACTGACCATTTATAGTAATGTACCCCATTGACTGCAAGGTTGAATGGATACAAACTAGACTGTGCATAGTCATCATTTTACACACTGTTTTTATAATTAGACTGTAAATTAAATTAGAAGTGTAAAAATGTTCTGCCTCTGCATGATTATGCACACAGCACCGGAACTCTGAAAAACACAATTGCGCAATACTGGTTTGCTTTCAATGGAAAAAAAAGCATAACTTAAATAAAATAATTCTCAATTGCAAATTAGTTTCCATCTTATTCATTATACTATCCTAAAATTCTAGGAAAACATGCACAGTGCTCCTGAAGCTGAATGGAAAGAAACCATTCCTTTTAGCAGTGTGTAGTTTATTTTTTTGAAAGGCTTCAGAGAAATACATTCTGTTTCAGAGGTAGCTTGCAATTACATCCATGTAGATACAAATCACAAGAAGCCTTCTGGGTTCTGTCAAGTAACCTGACCTTTGCACTGCCCTCTGCTCTAAATCTGTGTGTAAATGTACCCAGGAAAATAATAAAGTTGGTGTATTTACAAGATTTTCATGCGTAAAAAGGCCTAGTACTCACCTTATCTGGAGTCCTGCCTATGAGGATGAAGAAGAGAGGAGGGAGTGGTGAAGGGAAAGGTAGAGGGAGAGAGAATGGGGAATAGGGTGAGGCAGTAGGAAGAGGGGAAGACTTAGGATGGAATGGGGTAGGTAAAGAGAATTATTAAGGGGGTACTAGAGGGGAGAGAGAGAAAGGTGAAAGGGTGTCAGGGTGGGTAGTGAAGAAGGAGTGATTTCAAGGAAGTGCGGAAGGAGGAATAGGTGGGGATGGAGCAGATAGAAAGAGGTAGGGAGTTCCAGTGTAGGGGGCAAGGAGCTGAAAGGAGCGGAAAAGAGGCACATGGGGGTGGGGTAACAGAAAGTAGGAAGAGATTGGCAGATCGAAGGGAGCGAGAGGGGGTGTAGAATGAGAGAAGAGAGGAGAGATATGGGAGGCAATGTCATGAAGAGATTTAAAGACAAGACAGAGGAAGTACAATTTAAGTTGGGAGTGGAAAGGAAGCCAGCCGAGGTAAGAGAGTGAGTTGGAGATGGATTTGTGAGGAGAGAGAAAACAGAGTGTACGGATAGCAGAGTGGTAGGGGGATTTGCGGGGGGTGAGATAGGAAGCAGGGAGTCCGAAGAGGAGAGAATTGAAAGAGTGACTATAGCTGAATACCTGGATGAGATTTTCAATGAGGAAGGTGATTCGGTTTTGGTAAAATAAAGAAGTTAAGAAAGAAAATCCGTGAATAGAAAGGTTATGCTGCAGTTGTAACCCTTCACACAGTGTGCCCTTTTCTTTAGGGAGAATTAATTTATTTAATCAAAATATTGCTAAGGAACTACAAGACAGGAGTGAATGGAAGAATGGCACTAACACTTAGACCTCAAGGACAGGATCCACAAAGAATTCTGACAGTTTTAAACAAGTTATCAGGGTATGTATAGGATTACTTAGAAAGTAGAACAAAGACAAAGCATCAAAATGGGGTAGGCTATGTGGTGCTATGGGATGGGGAAATACTCAAAATCTGCACTTCAGTTTGGGATTTGGGACAGTCAACTGGGTTCTGGACTCAAAGGCTCTGGTCACAGCAAGGTGGCAGACTCTCCTAGCAGAACAACAGCTGGGCCTGTCTGGTCACTGAATCACAAGGGTACAGCTGGCATGCAGGCAATGGGCAAAAAGCTGGTCTGGTCACAGGATGCTCCCAAAAGGGTGCCCCAGCTTTTCCTCCTTCTGCCTGAGTTAGTGGGATTTTGTTATGGGGTTTAGTTATGAAGGGTGTTTTTTTCTGGATAGGAGGGCCTGAACCAACTATCCCTTTTCTGGCAGTGGAGTCTGCAATCTGCAGGGTGGATCTGGAAAGTCTGGATACGCAGGCGCTGGAAAATTCAGAAGAGAGTGTGTCCCCTCCTGTGATCTTCCCCCTTATTTATAAGACAGGTGACATCACAGGGTTTATTGTTGGGCAGAACTAAGCTATACCTACCCCTCACTACTGGCTATGTCAGCCCATGTTGTTCACCTCCTCAAGGAGGGGAGTCAGTTCATGGGGTTGTGTTTTATGAGGTGTAAAGCCATCCCACAGTCATTTTTGCCTAAAATCAATCTTAACATAAATCCCACATTTATTTAGTTGTGGCACTTTTGCAAAATACATAAGCAAATTGTATATTTCATACAGAGCATGGTGTTCCCACTCCCAGGTCCGTACGACATTATTTCACCCTTCTAATCATTTTTAGTGGGAACCGCTTCACCCAACATCCCACAATTTTAGGAATGTGTACATATTATCATAGAGCATATTTCCATTAATTTGTAACATTCCGCCATACGTACATTTCCCATGATTCACATTTTCCTGGCATTTCCTTCCCATACATGCTATGGACAGCCACAATATCTTGTTTGAAAGCCATGAAAATTACCTTTAAACTGTAAAACTTTTACCTTTTAAACTGCATTTTAAACTGCATTTCTACTGCATTGTCCGGTTATAGAATTAACAGCCTTTTTAAAGTTTATTAATAAAATAGTCTTTGAGCCAAAATGGGCTGGCCTTTGTCCTCCAACTGGGACCATTTTTTCCAGGCTACCACCCAAATGTCAGTTTAGCCCAGGGCTGCCGTGGAGTTTCCCCAGTTTGAGTGACTGGTAGGTGTCACTTTCAAAAGTAACACGTAGGTGTCCTAGGATCTATTGTCTCAAGCTGAAGCCCAGACCGAAGTCTGATGGGCGTTGATATTCTTCCTCTTGGCCATTCAAAGTTTCAAGGGCAGAAATTAACACGTATGTGTCCCAGAAATCCCTTTGTGGCTCCTTTTGGGGAGAGGCCACTCCTGTTGTCAGCACACACATGTCCATGTAAACTGAGCAGGAAACCTGTTTGACTGGTTCCGCAGTACAGTCAATGCATTTAATTATTTATTTTATTTTGTTCTGAATCAGAAGCAAGTCTGTTAAAATAAAACATTATTCAGATTTTACCAACCCCCAACCCCCTTACACATCTGGGCAAGGACAAGGCCTTAATCACATTGTACTTTTAAAACAGGCATTGTTCTCTTTTGCCAAAGCACATTTTGACATGTGGTGAATTCTTCTGGGATGTCCCCTTCAAATTCGGTTTTCTCTCCCATCTGGATTCCAAACATTGTTTGCAGCCCTAGTCATTTTCTCTCACACAACAGTATGTTTAAGGCAGATGTCCACTGATATTGACATGTGCACAGAGAATTAGGGTTTCTTTTGAAGGGCTTATCTTTGACCCTTTATAGCCAAAAAGTCAAGTGTTTTTCCAAACAGCTGACAGTAAAGTTTATGATGATTTCCCAGATTTTGCCTGCCACAGCCTGTCATTCAGCGATAATGCTCTTTTCTGCTGGAACACCCTCTGAATATAGATGGGCATAGCAGGGTCTCACTGAAAAAAGCAGTCTAATGTTTGAACAGATGACACAAGCATCAGGGCGACATCATTTTAAATGTAAAATATTTCCTTTTATAATGGGAAATGTTGAGCATGCAGCAAAGCAGCACTGCTTTTCAATTATCTTCCTTGGTGCATGTAAGATAACACACTGGCAGCCTTTTTCAGTGTGTTCCCTGTTCCATTTTGCCCCATAGGTGTTTGGCGAGACAGTGCAGCCATCATTTTGTAGCTGCAAAACACAGTTTTGATGTGAGGCAATGGTGCTCAAAGGAGCCAGCACAGTCGTTCTGCTGGTAACTGCTGAAATGCAGCTTGGAGATGGAGGGGCATTTTGCTGAGTGGGTAAATGTATCCCACAACCCCACCCCTCAAACTAAAGCTCCTGCTATGATGACGAGAAGTAAACAGAATCTCACATTACAGAACCTATTACCTCTACTACGACTGATTTCTCATCCAGGCATACTGCACTCGGACCCATCAGTACCAGTGCACATATATAATGAAACTATCCTCAAGGCCATCAACACCATAGCACCCCTTAAACTTCAGAAATCTAAATCTCGAGCTCACATCAATAAGTGGTACACTCCCCACCTTAAGACTCTCAGGAAAGTGAAACGAACGGTGGAATCTGCTTGGAAAAACTCCCCTTCAGAGTCTTACAAGGACAATTTTACTGCAGCCTCATTCAATTGTAAGACAGCCATTGTCCAGGTGAAAAAAGACAATTTCAATGATCGCATATCTAAAGCCAATTCCAGTACGAAGGAACTATTTAACATCCTGTAAGAACTTGAATCTCCTGCCCCTGCACCCGATACCTGTACGAAAGACACCTTACGGTGCATTAACATACAGAATGCTCTCCAAGATAAAATGATCATGCTTCTAAATAAAATAAAAACTAAGAAAAACCTTATCGATACTGCCATCCCACAGGACCTGCCTCCTACCCCTATACTGAACATGCCACAATTCAACTTCAAACCTCTTACCACTAAAGAAGTGGAGACGATTATATTAAAACTCAAACCATCAAACTGCCGGGGGGACACCTGTCCTGCCACGCTAATCAAGGAGGCGGCCAATATATTTGCCCCCTTCATTACATCCTTTATTAATGCCTCATTTGACTCAAGCACCGTACCCAACAATCGGGAAGACGATTGGGTACTCCCACTATTAAAAAAACATTTACTAGACCCCAACAACTCCTCAAACTACAGACCTATTACTACGGTCCCTATTTTGTTAAAAATTCTGGACCATGCAGCCTTCCTCCAGATACAGCAGTACCTGGAAACAAACAATCTGCTCGGACTGAGACAATCAGGATTTAGACCTAGAAATAGGACAGAGATGGTGCTCATTGACTTGAAGACACAAATTCAGATCTTAAAAGACAAGGGTAAATCTGCCTTACTCTTACTACTTGACTTATCAGCGGCATTTGACTTAGTGAACCATAAAATCCTATGTAAACACCTGTCATCTGCTACACACTTCTCGGACCAAGCAAACGCTTGGATTGAATCCTTCCTTAATAACAGATCTATGAAGGTCTTTGCACCCTCTGCATCTGACTTACCGTCGCCAGTGGCCTGCGGGGTTCCACAAAGATCTTGTGTTTCCCCAACTCTCTACAATGTGTTTACTAAGCCTCTCTTTGATATACTTGATTATCTGGATGTCATGTACACCAATTATGCGGATGATACCCAGATACTCAATCACTGGTGACCACATTGTAGATAGTAAGACCCTTAATGATATCTACAGCACCATACAAATTTGGATGGTAAAACACGGTCTATGTCTAACCGACAAAAAGGGCTGAACTGCTCCTTCTTGGCTCTCCAACCAAATTGAACAAACTAGGGACCTTATTCACCTCCTTTAACATCGACGGCAATATTATTAACGTAGCCAATGATGTGAAAACCCTAGGAATTTATATTGACTCAGCACTCTCACTAACGAGACAAACTAATGCCTTAGCATCCTCCACAGCCTATACTTGCAAGCTCATTACGGCCTGCCGCCCGTACCTGACGACATCTAATTGCATCTCAGTAGCAAAAGCATTAGCCTTATCGAAGCTTGATTATTGCAATGCGCTCTAGCTGGGCACATCCCAACAAAACATCAACGAAATGCAAAATAACGCCATTAGATTGGTATCCAACATTTCTAGTAAACAGCACATCACAGCAACTAGACAGACTATAAATTGGCTTAATATCAAGCAAAGAATAGACCTGAAGTCACTCTCAATCACTCACAAGTGCCTCCTGAACCAGGCTCATATATACCAATCTGACACCTTCTCACGTCACACATCGATGGGACCTACTAGAATTGTGCAGTCGCACTGTGTTTCCATTCCACGATTCAACCAACAGAGTGCAGGTGGAGTCAGTTTCCCAGTCCTTGCTGCGAAGAAATGGAATGCACTCCCTATCTCTATAAGAGAGGAACCACCCTTCTCACTATTCCGTATAAAGTTTAAAAATTGGTTCCATGAGCTGGACTTCAACCTGTCTACTCCATAAAGCGAATTGTACAAACAATAATTTTGCTAATGCCTTTTATAACTTCTTTACTATTAGTACCTCCTGTATATATGTACTACTTGTAAATATCTATTTGTAATTTGTATACCATATCTATGACCATATGTAATGCATGCATATTCATGCCTGTGTGATTTATAAGATTAGCACCCAGTTGCCTCAGGGCTCGGCTGCGCTTTACAAATAAATAAATACAAATACAAATACAAACAATTTCTAGGGCTGTGCAATTATTGCTGTTCCTGGATATTAGGTTATGCCTCATACACAAAGCCCCTTTTACTAGGATTGAACGAAGCACAGAAAGAGGGTAAAGTGATTGTTTGAACAGTATAGATGACTGAATCATTTAATTAACTGAATCATGCAATTAGCACTGCCCAAGTGTTAGCAACACCAAAGTACAAAAAATAGTTGTTCTTGTTCTCCCATTATAATGGCTACGTGATGACAGCTGTCCATTGGGCCATAAACCACTGGCATTTTACAGTGGTCATTTATATCAAGTAATGCAAGGAAATTTACCGTATGTACAAGTATTGGCCGCAGTTACTTTTGCAATATGGAAATCAGCAACAATAACTACGGGTTGCTCAGTGACGCTTTATGTAGAGCATGCACTATTTGTAATTTAGCAGGAACAAAAATCCACACTCACAACACAGCATGCCTCAGGCTACGTGGTAATTTTGTCAAATTCCTCGATTAAAATTCTGAGATGCTGCATTGTTAACTTAGCTACTTTTGTTGCAGAGCCGGTGAAAAAGGGAGATTATGTACATGATTGATCAACATACACTGATGTTTATGATGATTTACGACATATTGAGGAGGATGCACCTATGGGGGAAGAGATATTGTTCATTGACAGATCATCAACGACAAATCCAAATACTGTTATAAGGCACAGAGGAGCAGCAGTGGTAAAATGGGTAGATAGGAAATACGAAATAGTGGCTCAAAAAAGATTGCCCGCACATTATACAGCAAAAGTGGAAAAATGAATAGCTTTGATACCTCTGGAACAATTTATAGTGGTTCGGCATACATCACCTCCACTGTATATTTGAGACTGTCCCGATGGAAAAGGAAAGGTTTAAAAAAATCAGACGGCACGTTAGTACAACATGCTCTATTATTATCTAGGTTCATTGAAGTACTGCCAGGCCCAGCAGCAATAGCGGTGGCAAAGTGTGCTGCCCAAAATAATGGAACAGACATCATTTATTTATTTATCTATTTATTTTTTGCATGTATTTCAGTGCACAAAACCCAGAGGCATCGAGGCGCTAGTTACAGAGAGTGCATGATCACATTTGGTTGTTACAGATAGGTAACATTCAGGTACAGCATAGGGCTGGGTTGGTCACATTAGGTAGTTACAGGCAAATAAAATCTAGGCACAGGGCAGGGCTTGATGTGTCACTTTAGGTAGTTCCAGGCAAGTACAATTCTGATACAGTACAGGGCTGGGTGGGTCACATTAGGTAGTTAAAGGCAAGTACAATTCAGGCACAGTGTAGGGCTGGGTGGGTCACATTAGACAGTTACAGGCAAGTAAAATTCAGGCACAGCACTGGGCTGGGTGGGTCACATTGGGTAGTTACAGGCAAATAAAATTCAGATGCAGTACAGGGCTTCGTGGGTCACATTCGGTAGTTACAAGCAAGTACAATCAGGCACAGCGCAGTGCTGGGTGGGTTACATTCAGTAGTTACAGGCAAGTACAATCAGGCACAGCACAGGGCTGGGTGGGTCGGTACATTCGGTAGCAGGAGTGAGTAAGCATACTGGCAAAGCCTCACATCCTGTTATGGGGCTACATCAGGCATACAAACACAAAGGTTAAGGATAGGTGCAAGTATGCATTGGCAAGGTCTAACCTTGAGGTCCGCAGCATACCAGCAGCGGAAGTGCTAGATAGGCAGGAACAAAGACATGGCTAAAATACACTTTTAAGCAAATGCACAAGAAGGTGGAAGAGATTAGAACAATCAGCATTAACACATCAACATTTGTGCAGTTTCAGGGGGCCAATGACATAGTGGTCCTGGTCAGTGTTACCATAGGGAAGAAAGTTCAGAAGCAGCACAGGATTGCGTTCAGTATTCAGCGGTTACAGGGTCAGAGGATCGGATGCGGGATGCATAAAGGGTCAGAGACGATCGTTGCAGGGATGTGAGTGATCAAATGTAGCACAAGAGGATTCGCTGAACGACAGAGAGCCTTGCAGAAGATGTAAAGGCAGGACGGTGTTTAGTTGGGAAACAGGCAGCGGTAGTGGGATATTGCTATATGTTCTGGTGAATCTGCAGGATGGGTGCAGATCTTACCTCTGTCAGATCCGCATCCGGCATCCAGGCAAGACAGGGAAAGACAAGGCTATCAGTCTTAGAACAGGGCCTTGTAAATGGGTCCGGCTTTGCCTCCTGACTAGAAGCCGACTTTCCATTAGATGTTGGGCTAGACTAATTGGGTTGCAGAAGGCTGCCAGGTGCTTCTGCTCAGACGAACAGAGGCAGACAAGGTGGTGTGTTCCTAAGGCAGCCATCTTGATGTCGATCTCGGTCCACTGTTGAAAAGGTGGGTTGGATAGTACAAGTGGGTGCCAGGGTTGTAAAGGCATATCGTCCTTGGTCCAACATCATAGGGAAAGACACGCAACAGATGCGCAAAATAGCACACAATAATAGTGTAGTAGACTCCATAGCAAAAGAAGCTTCATACATGCCTGAAATATTGGAAATGGTAGTGGTACCCACAAGTGTAAAACAACAGCAAGTATAGATAAATGAACCCTATAATGCCCTACCTATAATACATATCAGTGAAAAAACCTTAGTTAAAGGGACGTTATGGTTCATTTGCACTACTAAAAACCCATGAAATTCAGTCAAAAAAACTTTGTTAAAGGGACGTTATGGTTCCAAGTAAAACTGAAAAACCCTTGAAATTCGCCAGTTATGGTAAGCTAAGCAACCATAACTTGCGCCACCACCGTGCACTGCTAAGACTAACACCCAGGACATCAAAGATGGCATCAAAAATGGAATTGATTGCATCACTGATACAGACCATACAGACAACAAGTATAATATACCAAGAGAGACATTAGAAGATCCTCTGAAACGAATTGAACTAAAAATGGATATGTTAATGAAAAATGTTAATCTTCTAAAACAGTTTATTGAGGACCACATTAAAGAAAACTTTAAATATCACTGTCCCATGTGTAGCTGTTCCCCCTCTCCATGTCCTAGCCAACCCTCCCCAAACCCTCCCCAGCAAGAAAAATACGATGAGACTTCCATCCCTTCCTCCCCTCCCATACATCATGTCCAAACCCATAATTCTCCTGTATTTGTTTCAGTTTCTGCTTCCCCCTCTCTTTCGTAATTTTTATACTGTTAAACAATAATACAATTTTAAGTGTGTTGTTAGTATATGCCTGTGTCTTTTTTTTTTTTTTTTAAAGGCAGTTAGGGTATCCGCGGACAGCGCAGGTGTCCGTTATGTCTGCAATTAACCAAAATGGGGGTGTCCTAACAACACTATACCTGTCTGTACTGTCTGTAAATAAAATGGAGGTGTCCTTAGAACACACAAGATGTCCGCCTGTCTGAAATTAACCCAAATGGGGGTGTCTTAAGGACAGTATACCTGTTTGTAATGTCCGGCAAACAGAAGGAATATAACCGTAGAACACATATCCCGTTCGCCTGTCTGCAAAGTTTTGATGCACATTTATTTTATTCGGGGACTTCAACACTGTACGTAAAACATCTGCGCACATGCGCATCACAAACTTGGGTCCTACGAACATTGCGCGTGTCCGCCGCACATGTGTCGCACTTTTAATTAGTTCGGGGACCCGAACACTGTCCGTAGAACACCCACGCACATGCGCACAACCATCACTGCACATTTGGTGTCCTGCAGACAGCCGTCCCATTCGGGAACGTGTCCGCGACGTCATCATGTGACCGCACCCACGCTTAGCGTGTGTCCTTATTTGTGGACACTTTTTTGGGCCCCCAAACATTTAAAAAGTGCTTTTTTGAGCAATCCAAGGTATTTTACAGTAAATGTTCACCATTGCACATGTCCCAGACAATGTCCCTGCCGATCTACATACTTTTTGGAACTTTTTGAGCCCTTTCTTGGTGTGCGATGTGTCCGCGACCAGCGCGGGTGTCAGCGAAAAGCGCACCTGCACCCCTAT
The DNA here is from genome assembly GCF_040938575.1 of Ambystoma mexicanum. Classification (NCBI taxonomy): domain Eukaryota; kingdom Metazoa; phylum Chordata; class Amphibia; order Caudata; family Ambystomatidae; genus Ambystoma; species Ambystoma mexicanum. The sequence goes on along the minus strand of NC_090927.1, from coordinate 676,715,528 downwards.
AAAAGGCCACACCCCAGAGCTGATCCTCATTCTGCTTTTGGATTTCCAAGATTTACAACAGGACAATTGTGCAGGTTGCTGTTCTTGGTTCCTGGTTCCTGATTATTCACCTTCCAGATGGCATCCCAAATTGCTTCTGCTGCTACTGCCTCGGCATCAGCACCCCCACCCCCTCCACCACCACCACATTCCCAAGGGCCTGCAGAGGGTAACAGGCGTGAGGATGCAAAGAAGAGGGATGAAGAGGCTGAAGAGGATGAGGTAGTGGAAGTGCCTACTACGAGCACTCATCGTGAGTCTTGGGTGTGGCATAGTTATTTCCCACCGTTGATGAAAAGGCAAAAGCTGATTGAAACAAGGTAATCTGCACTCAGTGCCACATGGTGCTGAGTCATGGCAAGCCTGGTTCGTATAGCTATGGTACTACATCAATGAAGCAAAACCTCATTCCATGATGGGGCTATTTGCATGGTTGTACCTTGCAATAAACGTAGTAGGTTGAGTTCTTCTGCAGCATCCTCCGTTTCCGCTCCTGTCACAACAAGAGACACTCCTGTGGGACAGCGCAACCCTCCTACTGCCTTGCAGGCCAACCAGAATGCTGTTGACCCTTACCTTTCGAAGGTCACAATATTGTGCATGTACTGCGATGCAGTACTCTGCAGGGGGGAGAACCTTTTGAGTGCTTTCGAGGCTGAGGTCAAGGAGCATAAGAAGGTCTGCGACCTACCTCAATAAGGCCCACCCTACATCTTCTTATCTCCACCTGCCCCTTCTTATCCCCGTGGTTGGTGTCCCTTCCTTACCCTCCATACCCCTCCTTTCCATGTGTGTTGTGTTTAAAAAAACAAAAAAACTATAAAACAACAAAACCCCCCAAAAAAGGCTCTTTGCAGAGCCGTCTTTCACAGTTTAAAAATAGAAGTGACAAATAAATAGTGCAGGGCCCTGTGCATTTTTTAGAAGTCCGCAGACATTTATTTTTTGGGGGTGCTGCCCTATCAGAACCATTGCACTTTTCTTTGGGAGGAAGTGGTGTGTTTCAAAAACTTAAAATGGTCAACACCTATTGCAAAATGGATTGCTGTAATTCCAAAAAAGGTTGCAATGCATTTTGTATATTTCGCAGAAAAATCTGATTGCCAGCATAAGTAAGATGTACTCCATCTCTGCAAAAAATGTGTGTGCTACAAAACATAATGTTTTTATTCTGAAAAGAGGACATACCAACATCTCTCAAAAAGGCACAAACAGCCTTGCTTTCTCCATTTGTGGACCAAATGAAAAAGAACACAACCACATTTGTCGCTGCGCAATACAGAAAAACATTACTCTGGAGTTTGTATACATGTCCATGACTTTCCCAAGTCCTTCTTTAATTGCAAATTGCAATGAGATTCCAGACACAAGTTTTAAATGAATAATAATAATGTCTGGATGATGCTGTGTCATCAAAGAAGCACAGAGAGATACCAAATCCAGTAACTTCATTCCATGCACTCTATGCCAGTGCAATTCCACATGAGAGAATCCAAGATGTGCAGCCACTCCACAATGATCTGCATGCACCTCCAACCAATTTATCCACAAATATCCCAAAATCCAAATAATCTGCTTTCTGAAACACACAGCTATATCTATCTTCTCCTCTCTCAGGAAAACTACCTACTGAGAAACTCTCTCCTTACACAACACACCCAGTAAATCTTATTAACCAATCCCTTGCTCTGTACAGTCTCATTTGCATGCCTCTCAACCTCAAAATCCCTGTATGTAATACGCGGTGTCCACGGACAACCGCGGTATCCGCGGACATATCAAAAAATCTGAATGTGGGGAATGAAAATTTAAATAATATGCTCCATTTCCCTTTTGAGGTTGGCTCTGAAAAGAGCCTTTTTTGTTTTTTTTGCAGCTGCTTCAGAAACACCTTTTATTTTGTATTTTTTTTTTCTTATTTTCCTATTTTCTTATTTTCCTTCAAAAATCTTCACATTAGCTTCTCCAAAGCAACCCTTATGTTCCAAAACAGAATGCCATTTCCCATAAAAGAAAAAGAAATGCCATCTTCTTTAAAATAAACAACATTACCAGAATCAATGTTCTCATTATTACAAAAGAACATACCAGCTCTAAGCATGAAAGCAAACATGCCTTGGTTGATTGCACACCTAGCAAAATTTTGCTGAGGACAAAAATCAAAACTATTGTCCCATATTGCCCTAGGTACTAAACCAGAAAAGATAACCTTGGCATTTGGAAGTATTTTCATTACTGCCTGAACCAAGTTTTTCAAATCTGCCAACAAAGTAGGGGCACTGACATAACCCAAAAGCAAAGCACCACAGTGCAAAACAACTAAATGTGGACTGTTCACCGTGCCCATATCGCCACAAACTTGTACAATTCCCTGCACATTGAAACCAGGCACATTGCTCCACACCACCTCCACTCCTTTAACAGCAAAATTGTTTGCCACATTCCTGCATTTAGCATACTGCTCCAAACCATGCACAAACATATCTCCAACCACCAACACCCTTACTTTCTCCGCCTCTGCCATCTTCACTGCACACAGCTTCTTTTAACACAAACCACAACCTCAACATCTGATTGGCTGATCCCTACAGTTCCTTTTCCATGCTGGATTTGCTGAGAAACCCCATATGTGGCACGCCCTACCCACAGACAGCCACGGTGACCGCAGAGCGCGTAACACCGGGGCAGCCCTTCTATCCTTTCCACTTCACTCTCTGCACTATTTCCTCATTGACTACTGTTAAGCAGTCACCCAATCATCCACCAATCACATCCAAGAACTTTACATCTAACTCTATCATCACAGACGGGCACTTTAGATGTACTATTGATCACTCTCAGTACAATTGGGCTGTGGCTGCAAAGGACCTACAGCAACAACTACTATAAAACTCCCCAAGATTTCTACTTGCAGATTCATGCGCATCCACATGCATGAACACAGACTACAGGTATGAATATTTTCTACACATTACATGTACAGCTCTTCTAGGAATACAACACTTCCCGTGAGGATAGCTCAGTGGCAGCAAGACGCCATGAAGCAACACAGGTCCGATCCCCGGGTCCGCGCTTAGAAACCTCGGGGTGTTTAAGCGTGTTATAAATACGCAACTAAGACAAAATAATTACGCAACTAAAGACAATTTCTGTAACAGCGCCTCGATGCCCGTGGGCTGTGTGAGCACTTTAAAAATGTAAAATAAAATAAATAAAAATATAAACAGAGTAACTGCCACTTACCCTGTATGAACTGTAAAATGAACTTACTGTCATTTCTCCCATCTGCTATGATGAAGTGTCAATTGCAAACCTTTCTGCTCTCCATATTTTTGTTTACACAAATATCTATCTAAAAAAATGTTATTTCATATTAAAAGATGGGAGAAATAACAGTATAATTATGAAAAAGGCTGCCCAGTGTGTTATAAAATTACACACAGCCAGGATGAGTACATGCATCTTCATTCAAGCACACACGCAGACAATATCATTAGAAAGGTTCCCAGCTCAAACAACACCAGTGCCTCTATATGAAATCCTACTGCTTTATTTCCCACGCCTTCACACATGCATACATTGCATGCTTTTCTGTACAATCTCTGCCATTTACCCTGCAAAAATATCAAAAAATGCATGTGATTATTTCTTCTATCTCTTAACATCCAATAACATAACTTTAAAAAAACAAGTGTGCTCTATACGTTTACTATTATACTCATTTGGAAACATATTCTACAAACTGATTCTAAATAAAATATACAGGATGCACATAGGCAAAGGAAAGTGCATGTGCATACTATGCTCAGTTGTAAGAAAACACTACTATTACAAAAATGAAAACAACAATGTCTACATTAACAAAAGTGTTATATACACACATATTCACTAACTTCTTTCTTTTACAATTGCAGTGAAGACCACTTTCCTGAAAAGCAGCAGCGTCTGAAGTACGAACAAGGACTTAGAAGAAACCTACTCTTCCCATACAAAAAAGTAAGTACAATACTAACATAATATTCTGTTACTCAAACACACTAACATTTTAGTATTGTAGAACAAACAAGTGTATTAACCCTTTACCATTAGATGTAGTATTAGTGCTTCCCCTTACCAGCTGCAGACTTTATATTGTCATCTGAAGCCCAGTATAGTAACACACAAATATAAGAATAGCCTTCCCAACTTGATAGAGCTGCCCATTGCACAATCACACACCTCCACAATCACCCTTAGCATCATGCTCAGACACTGATTCACAAAGCACGCATACACTGCACAACAACCCAACCCACACTTTCTTGTTTTCTCCAACAGACCCCATAGAATGCCTACTTAAAAGCAACTTCGTAGAAAGCAACGCAGAAGTAGAGCAAATCAAAATAAAAGTGTCTAAAATAAGCATCCATCTATAGCAGATTTTGTACAAAAAGTTCAAACAAAACAGCTAATGCAATCATTAAGCGAACCAAAACAAGCTTCCAACACAGAAACCTTGCCTCCTCTATCAAAATGTGAAATGAAACAGAAAGTGATTAACAAGACTTCAGCTAACACTACTGCTAACGCTGCACCTATAAATCTTGATGTAGTGGCAAGTAACCATACAAAAACAATATTTTCCAAAAAAGGTTCCGCCACAGAGTCTTTCAGAACCTTATAAAAACAGGAGAGAAATCATGCAGAACCCTTAAGACCTACCATAGAAAATGAATCCTAGAAGCTCTCATAGACAGTGCAATCCTTCTCAAAAGGAAGTTATTTATTTTAGTTTTAAACAGAATGAAACCACTAAAAAAACTAACTACTAAAATACAAAAAAGACTTCTCAATTAACGGAATATCAACGAAAATAGCTTCTTAAACATCTGTGGAGGTGAAAGGAGTCACACCACGAGCACAGAACCATATTTTAATAAAGAAGCATATAAACGAAAGCAAACAAAACCCAATTGCCATACATAGCAGTGACAAGGGTATGAAAAACTTAACACCAGTATGGAACAAGAAACTCTGCTCACAAAAACATCCCCAGAAAACTCAGTATCACCTCTCCATTCTGCTGAACCAAAACGTCCAGTCTACAAATGGCCATGCACATCAATGTGTATACATTGCCAAAAAATCTTTCAAATCTTTACGCCAGTTTCTCAATCAGTATGTAAAAAGCAAAGACAAATTCAAAATGAAACTACAACTAAATATGGATGCCTGTCCAGTGCGCAAATACAAAGGACTACAAGGACATTCATTAGCCTGCATTTCAGGACCTATTTGCAAAAGCCTTCAACAAAAAAAAGGCCCCCCACCCTAATTTAGGTTGTAAGAATACAATTAACTGGATACTGATGGGATTCTCAGACTTGTACAAACAAAGCAAGTCTAGAGAGCAGAAGTATTAGGAGAATACAACCTGACTTCATCAGTAATTCGGTTAAAAAGCAAATTTTAATATAATTAGAAATTTCATAAAAGCACGTAAAAATTACCGTACAAAACTGACAAAATGTGACAAGTGCTTCACAGACAGTGTTAAGTGTCATCATCAAAATAATTAGTTTTGTGCAAAATTCACAAATAATCTGTATCTGTTCTCTGAGATATTCTGATAGCATCAAGTGTACAAATCAACATGTAAACAGTTGCAAATACTTGTTACATTCGCTATTCACTGAGCATTAAACCACACAATAGTTACATTTGCCTTCCTGCTTGCCGCTCTGTTTCCCTACTTAAGGAGCCCTCCAGCTTCTTTTCCTTTGCAGATGGGGAGCAGGTGCAAGTGGATCTAGGTCACTTGGCCTAAGCCCCGCCCACCTGGTACCTTCCTGCCTGCTGCTCTTTTTCACCACTTAGCAAGCCCCACCCACCTGGCGCCTTCCTTCACCATCACTGTCTTGTGGCCAATGCTGGATTTGTTTTTATGAACTTCATTTCATTCACGGTGTGTCACTCTTTCTCAACTCTCATGCTGGACTTCCTTTGCATCTTGTACTCATGGTGACCCTGAATCATGCTGTTCCCATCTTCATCTTGAATCCTGGCTTGCAACATTATGTGTTACTACTGACCTCTGCAATTGTATTTGCTCTCCACTCTTGCTTCTCTACTCTTTTTGACTGCTTACTCTCTTTTCTCTCCTCCTTTCCCTTCTCCCTTTTCCTATCTCCTCCCCTTACTTTCTTCTATGCACTTACTCTATCAGAATTGTCGCTGCACCTAATATGATAGCAACCTTGTCTGTTTCCTCCACCCTCCCATTACTGTTTTTTTCCTCCCCACCACCCCTCCAGCACTATCTGAAATGTCGTCAGGCCTAGTATGATAGTCGCTTGTTTTGTTCCTCCCCTCCCTTTCTGCACCCCTCTCCCTCACCTTTTTTTTTCTCCAGCTCTACCAGAAATGTCGTCAGGCCTAGTACGGTAGTCGCCTGTCTGTTTCCATTTCCTTCCCACTCTCCCCCTCCCTTCCTTATCTATGTCTTAGCTCTTACACTATCTGAAAACATCATCAGGCCGAGTACGATAGTTAATTTCACATCCTTACTGTTCATGGCCTGTAATGAATGTGGTTGTATTTTCCCTTGTTCCCTCACTTGCCTTGAAGCGCTTTGAAACACATTGTGTATAGGCGCTATATAAATAAACGATCATATCATATCATATAATTTCAGAGACCATACTTGTATAGTGTCTCTGATTATGGTATCTCAGTCAGCGTGTACATAAAGTGCATCTAGATTGGTTAGTGCTAGTTTAGATACTGTTCAGTTGTATCTATATAAACCCAACATTTTTCATTCCCTCCATAATTCAAGCTAGTAATAGGAACTTCTTCAGGGGAATTTTTAAGCCAGGATCAAGGGGCACCCTTAGCCCAGCTTATGGTGGTATCTAGTAGACACTTGAAGAGTTGAAATTGGCGTAGCAGTGCGAGATCTTGGATGGTTTATCCCATTCGGCACTTAAGTGAAGTACCAGTCCCACTTTGTTTGTGTTGAATGCATAAAAGTGGATCCAGTGTCAACCGTTTCTCAGTGTCGGTTAAGCATACTCGGGAAACTGCACTGGATTTCTAAGTTGCAGTTCAAAAGGGAACCTGAACTTATGTCTCTAGTTTAACTCAGCAAGTTGTAGTAGTTGCAGCCATGGAGATGGTTCATGTGGGACATCGAAATAATGGGTGGGTGGATCAATCCCAGCGGATGGAACAGCAGTACCCTTTATGGCGATCTCCCACATATTGTTCGAGGTTGAGGTCGCCACGCTGCTTGTGCCGATGCACAGACAGCACTTGTTGAGGCCTTTTTGCAAAAGCACTTTCCATCATATCAAAATGATATCAACACATCATTCAACTATAAATATGGTCCATAAACTCTACTATGCTAAAGGTCCTGCTTTAGCACTAGCCAATTTAAATAACAATCTTCTACATGGTTGTCAGGATTCGCCCATGGAAGCTGTGGAGCTCATGACGTCTCTGATACTAGTATACTGTTGGTCTAGCCCTCAACCAACATGGCGTCTCTGGACTATAAGACAGAACCACGCCCCTTTCCCGGCGCGTTGTTTCTGTGTATTCCTTCAGACTCTTCAACGCTGCAAGCTACGGACTGTCCTTCCACAGTTCTTCCCAGAGTTTCCCGCTTAGCCTTTGGCTATCCTTGCTTCATTTTTCTGCCCGAGTGTGTTCCCCTGCCACCGTTCAGTCTGCCCTTCATTTCCTCTTTTCTCACCCTTCTCGCCTGTGTTCTAGTTTCTGCCTTCCTTCGTTACATTCTTTCTGTCCTGTCCGCTCATTCTGTATTTCGCACTTACTTGGTGTTGTTTCAGTGGTATTGTTTCTATTTTCTTTCCCTGACCGCGGCACCATTTTTCCTTTCATTTCACAGCACCGCGGCACTCCCGTCTTGTTCGCGGTTGCAAAGCTGTTTATTGTAGGCATCCGCGATCTCGACTTGGGTGCCTTCACTCCCTGGGTTCTGCCAGAGCTCTCGGTAAGTGGGAACTGTTTCTGTATATATCTCCTTTCTTTCTTCCAAGATCCTAGTATTCCCCTCTTCAGACTCCTATCGAAGTCCAAGCTTCCTTATACCGTTCTCCGCTACATAACCGGAGGTTGCTCAGTAAAGACTCCAATTTATCTACAGTCTGGACTATCCATTTCAAAGAAGAAATACATCCTACCAGGGTTTTTGTGCCTTTTCGCTTTTTCCCTGCCACTGGAGGTCTGGCTCCTCGGGGTTCCCCTTGGACAGGTGTTCCTTCCCTGTCAAGGTGGCCTCTGAGGGAGCCAGGCCTTATTTACGCGATAAGAAAAAGAAGACATCCCAAAGGTAGTCGCCTGTCGAAGACAAGAAAGCTAAGAGAAGACCCACCACAGAAACCAAGGACAACCCCTCAGAAGGCTCAGGTGAGGAGGAGGTTGGGAAAGGAGAGTATTCACCTGGTGAGCCTGACAGTATACAACGCCTAAAGACCCCATGGCGTCCTTGGAGCAGTATCAGGAGTTGGTGGTGGCGATGCAGAACCTTACGGTTGAAGTACAGGCATTGAAAGCAGAGAATGTAACTTTAAGACAGCAGGTAGTCCTGCAAAGAGATGGACCCAACTAAGATACGTGCTATCCAAGATTCCTAGGGTTGGCGAACTTTTATAGACAATTCATTCCAAATTTTTGCCAGCTAGTACAACCCATCACTCATCTGCTCAAGAAGGGCGTCAAGTTTTCATTTGATCAAGACCAGAGGGAGGCATTCCGGTATTTAAAGGAACATTTCTCTACAGCCCCTATTCTAGTCCAGCCAGATCAGAACCGACCCTTTGTCCTTGAGACCGATGCCTCAGCTGGAGCAGTAGGAGCAGTGCTATTACAAGAGGCAGAGGACGGACTGGAACATCCAGTCACCTACTATTCAAAAACGTTGTCTAGCAGTGAGCAGAACTACTCAGTCCTCGAAAAGGAACTATTGGCCATGAAGCTGGCATGCCAAGAATGGCGCCATTTACTACAAGGGGCAAACCATAAGTTCCTTATTCGCACTAACCACAGGAATTTAAAGGTACTCCAACAAATGGAATGCACCAATTCCCGCCATGCCCGCTGGGCATATTATTTCTTACAGTTCGATTTTTGTCTTACCTACATACCTGGTACCGAAAATCATGTTGCTGATACCCTATCCCGGAGCCAAGGTGAAGAACCCACCAAGGTCCAGGGTCATGAATTACTGCTCTCTAAGGCACTAGGAGTGTCCACTGTGATCCCTTTCTTGCATGAACTCATGGAGCAATATAAAGAGGAAGAAGCACTGCCCCGATCAGTCATTCAAGACCAGAACAGTTTGTACTACCTACGGAAGGCTCTCTATATCCCTTCTAAGACCCTGCAGAGCCAGATACTCAAGTGGTGCCATGACTCTCCGTTGTCGGGTCATACTGGCATACGCAAGAAGCGGGATCTCATATGTCGACAATTTTGGTGGCCCACTCTCCGCAAGGACGTAGACAGATACGTCTCTTTGTGTCCGGTGTGTGCCCGTAGCAATAATCCTACAGGGAGACCAATTGGCTTGCTACAACAGCCAAAGGTACCAGGAAGGGCTTGGGAACATATCTCCACAGACTTTATCGTGGAACTGCCCCTCTCAAAGGGAATGAATACCATCATGGTAACTATCGATTCCTTGAGCAAACTGGCGCATTTTTCAGCCTTACCCCATCTACCATCGGCTCCAGAGATGGCAGCGGTATTCCTAAGGGACATTGTCAGACTCCATGGCCTGCCTAGGACTATAGCCTCGGACAGAGGATCCCAATACACCTCTAGATTCTGGACCACCTTATGCCAACAGCTAGGCATCGACAGAGCATTGTCATCGGGTTACCATCCGCAGAGAAATGGTCAGACCGAGAGACTAAACTCCACCCTTGAACGGTACCTTGGATGTTTTTGCTCTAATAAGCAAGAAGAATGGGTATCCTTTCTCCCTCAGGCGGAATTCGCCTATAACAATGCTCTTCATACATCCATCCGAATGAGCCCATTCCTCTGTACTTACGGGTACCATCCAAACCCCTTGCCATGGTTAGGTATGCCTTCCACCAGGACTCCTGCTATTGATAGCCTGTTGGTGGAACTCCTAGAAGTTCAGAAGACTGCCAAAAGGGCACTGGAGTCCAGCAGACAGATGCACAAGAAGTGGGCAGACCGGAGGAGAACTAGGAGTCCGACCTGGAAGCCCAACCAGTTAGTCTGGTTGTCTACAAAGTTTTTGCCAAAATGGGTCCATGCTGGCAAATTTGCACCACGATATATAGGGCCTTTCCCTGTTCTCTCACAGATCAACCCGGTTGCTTACAGACTTAAACTACCGGACAGACTCCAAAGGGTGCATCCAATCTTCCATACCTCTTTGCTCAAAGAATACCAGACGGACCCGTATGCACGAAGGCTATCTAACAAAAACCCTTTACACCCACCTGTTCAAGAGGAGTATGAGGTAGCTTATCTGGTGGACTCACGCTACCGTAAGGGAAGACTTCAATATCTGGTACACTGGGAGGGTTATTCTCTGGAAGAGGGAACGTGGGAACCTAGAGGTCATCTCCATGCCCCTACGCTCATTCAACGTTTCCACCGCCTCCACCCAGGGAAGCCCGGAGGGCCCCCGAAGAGAAAGGGGTATACTGTCAGGATTCACCCATGGAAGCTGTGGAGCTCATGGCGTCTCTGATACTAGTATACTATTGGTCTAGTCCTCACCCAACATGGCGTCTCTGGACTATAAGACACAACCACGCCCCTTTCCCGGCGCGTTGTATCTGTGTATTCCTTCAGACTCTTCAACGCTGCGAGCTACTGACCGTCCTTCCACAGTTCTTCCCAGAGTTTCTCGCTTAGCCTTTGGCTATCCTTGCTTCATTTTTCTGCCCGAGTGTGTTCCCCTACCTCCGTTCAGTCTGCCCTTCATTTCCTCTTTTCTCACCCTTCTCGCCTGTGTTCTAGTTTCTGCCTTCCTTCGTTACATTCTTTCTGTCCTGTCCACTCGTTCTGTATTTCGCACTTACTTGGTGTTGTTTCAGCGGTATTGTTTCTAGTTTCTTTCCCTGACCGTGGCATTATTTTTCCTTTCATTTCACAGCGCCGCGGCACTCCCGTCTTGTTCGCGGTTGTGGTGCTGTTTATTTTAGGCATCCGCGATCTCGACTTGGGTGCCTTCACTCCCTGGGTTCTGCCAGAGCTCTCGGTAAGTGGGAACTGTTTCTGTATATATCTCCTTTCTTTCTTCCAAGATCCTAGTATTCCCCTCTTCAGACTCCTATCGAAGTCCAAGCTTCCTTATACCGTTCTCCGCTACATAACAGGAGGTTGCTCAGTAAAGACTCCAATTTATCTACAGTCTGGACTATCCATCTCAAAGAAGAAATACATCCTACCAGGGTTTTTGTGCCTTTTCGGCTTTTTCCCTGCCACTGGAGGTCTGGCTCCTCTGGGTTCCCCTTGGACAGGTGTTCCTTCCCTGTCAAGGTGGCCTCTGAGGGAGCCAGGCCTTATTTACGCGATAAGAAAAAGAAGACATCCCAAAGGCAGTCGCATGTCGAAGACAAGAAAGCTAAGAGAAGACCCACCACAGAAACCAAGGACAACCCCTCAGAAGGCTCAGGTGAGGAGGAGGTTGGGAAAGGAGAGTATTCACCTGGTGAGCCTGACAATGGTACAGCCAAACAACTACTCGAAGAAATAGCGCATATCCAGAGAAAATATTTTGGAAGTGAAAGCCACTTACAAAATGCATTAGCTTTACAACAAACTAGCAACTAATGTACAAATAGCAACTTTCTATTAAACACATACAAAAAAAACCTGTAATACTAAAGTTTAAAAGTACCTCCACTGAAGTACCAAACCATGTGTGTGTGTTGCCGCAGGACTTTTATAAAAGCAGCACAAAAACTGTAGACGTAACATACAAAATGGAAGGCAATGAAGATTCCAAACGGTTCCAATTAGCTCTCTACCTTATAGCAGAAAACAAATACGAAATTACTGACTCCGTAATACTTTGCAATTACTGCACTGCAAAACTTGACAACAACCAAACACCTTTACGTGCTATCACAAATAACTTGGTTTTATTCCCACTACCAAAATCCCTGCAACAACCAAATTTATATGAGAGCATCCCAATTCAAACAGTGCACCCATTTCAAGCAATAATACGTCTTCAACCAAAAACAGCAAAATTACCTCCCTCTGAATTAGTGAAATGCATTCGTTGCAAAGTAGTTTATTTACCATTAGATCTCAAAGAAAATGTGCACACTCTAGGAGTGAAACAGCCAATAGATCAATCTTTAATTGTCTTAGTTAATGGCGTACCTACAAAAGACAAAGAAATGTATCAACAACTCGTGGACTTACATAAAGTTAGACAAGCCCTGCAATATCTAAAAAGTAACAATGAATACTATAAAGAAATTAATATTAAAGAAAACCTAAGAGAAACCATTGAAATAATTCAAGAGTCACCAGAAACTGGTCAATTTCAACTTCTAAATCCTGTTACAGAATCCAATATTTAGACCATTATACAATTCATCCTTTTCACTCTAAAGACACTATAGATGATGCACTGGAAACGTACCAAATGCGACAAGCCAAAGGATCACCAATCAGCATATGGGAAAAAAGTATAGAAGCCCGGGCCTTTCCTCTACTCTTTCCTACTGGAAAAGGAGGAAGGTACGATGATAGACCCACACAGATAACATCATTAGAATATCGCTCTTTACGAATGTATTCTGACGACCCCAGATTCAGACAAAACGTGGAATACATATTCCACCTTCTCTTTGAAAGTGACCTAGCAACTCTATGCTTCAGAGTTGCACACACATTAAAATCAGGTACCAAAGTGCAAGAAAAAGATGAGGTTTTATATTCAAGTATTACAAATCTTTTAGGAAAAATGCGTGGTACAACAGAATACTGGTTCCGACGTCACAGAGATGTACACTGTATGATCAGAAACCTTGGCCCACCCACTTGGTTTGTTACATTAAATTGTGCAGAATATGCATGGTACGATTTACATGATTTCCTACGCATAGCAAACAAAAACAAAAAAAAACATAGATATAAAAATACCAGGAGAACTCTGCTCTCTAGATTCTGTAAATGTATCAAGATATTTCCATCATCGCTTCATTGCTATGCTGCACTTCTTTTGTAATAAGACTGTTCCTCCCCTCAGAGAAGTTCAACAATTCTTTTGGAGAAAAGAATACCAAGCCAGAGGAGCACCACACATCCACATGCTATTATGGATTAGAGATGCTCCTAAATCTGGTCAGTACAGTGATGCCACTCTTTTGCAGTTCATACAAAAATATGTCGCTTGTGAAATCCCTTCACAAACAACACATAGTGACCTTCATGCACAAATTTTACAATTTCAAAGACACAAATGTGGGAAATATTATCCTCGCAAATATTTTTAAAAAAGGGAAATACTGCACCAAATGCCGCTTTGGTTTCCCTAGATCAGTTTCAGCAACAGGTCAAGTAAACAACTTCATGTCTTCATCCAGACATAGTGTCAAAGGTAAATCACCTAAGAACACATATTACATACAAAGAACAGAAGAATCAAAATACATCAATGATTACAATGCAATCATTGCCCTCCTGTGGAATGCAAACATAGATGTGCAGTACATTGCAGAAAATTCCACTTCAGTTGCACGATATGTCACAGCTTACTTAACCAAAGCAGAGAAAACAGAGCTTCAGGACCTCTGGGATGACATATAATCTGACATAACGCTATAACAGAAATTTTACAGTTTAGGCATAAAAATGCTCTCTCATAGAGAATGTGGCTGCTATGAAGCTGCAGACCGTTTAACCGGTACTGCCTTGTATTGAAAATCTGACAATGTAGTATGGCTAAGTCTTGGTCCTCCTAAATCGAGAAAAAGAGTTCTCAAATCATATGAGGACATAGAAACAATAGCCAAACATAATCCCAACAGCCAAGACATTTTGAAAAACAATTTACTAGACACATACTACCCAAACAGGAGTACCACTTTGGAAACCATGTGTCTCTACCACGCAGCCCATAACTTCACATACAAAAATAATATTAAACCAGATGAAGAGAAAGGTAGATACAGAGTTCTAAATTGTTAAGGCAGCTTAGTGAAACTTACCAAACACAGCTTAATTAATCATATCAAATTGTCATTAAAAACTCCTCAACATAAAGAACTGTGTTACATGTCCCTGCTACAACTTTGTAAACCATGGAGAAAAGAAGAAGAGTTACTGGATACATATGACTCCTATGAAGATGCTTTCAAAGCAAATGAAAGCACTATAACAGACGTAAACTTTACACAGTACCAAACAATGTTGCACAATGAGACGAATTGGAAAGCCCAGTCAACAAAGCTGGTCCTTTGTAACCCTTTCCGCTCAATAAGTTGTGATTTCTCAGTGTGAATATAATTTTGGGCAACTCACAGTTGGTAATCCCAGAAGCAGTCCCTTGTGTTTTGTTAAGCACAATGAACAGCAACATGAAGAAGAACTCCAGGCCCAACTACAAGTGGACACTCCCGCCAGTAGTCACCCTTCTGTAACAGGAAGCCAAGAACCACTTGGACAGCCACTAATAGCAAATGAGGTAGAAAACACCATGTCTCAGTATGAACAAGCTACAGAAGACTTCGCTGTACTGAAATCACAACTGAACAATGAGCAGCATAGCCTTTTCCAAGAAATAACAAAACAAATTGAACATGGTGTGCAACATGAAAATAAAAACTGTACCTGCCAAGACTACAAACCTATACAGCTATACGTGAGTGGTCAAGCTGGTTCAGGCAAAACATTCTTAATCAAAATTATCAGCAAGTTCCTCCAACAACTGACAAACAACAAACTATCAGCTGTTTTAACTGCCCCCCACAGGTTTAGCTGCCTACAACATAGGTGGTGTCACTTTACACAGATTACTTCCAGCAGAACACCAAAAAAATGTGACTATTACAAACTTTCCACAGAAGCTGGAATGGAACTTTGATTTAAGTCACTATCAATAGCGTCCATACCCTGTGTTTCGGGAACCCCCACAGTCTGAGAAATATCTGCAGATTGCTCCATGAGTAGTTATTTCATTTGTGGGTCAGACTTCTCAGTCGCTGTTAGGTTCTCGTCCAGTGTTATAAGAGCAGCCAGCCTCTTTTCAGTTATCATTAATTTGAAGCTCCTTTGTTTAGAGATTTTTTCTCCCCACCTCCACAGTTATTTTTAGTTCGAGTTAGTTGTAACAGTTAACAGTTTGCAAGCCTACGGGACCTAAGGCTTACTGGTAACGGGTGTCCTCCTCACCCTCCAAGACCAGTAAGATCACTTCTCACTCCACGCCATGCTCCGCACCGGACTGAGGGTTTTGTAAGCAGTGCAGGTAGTGTCAGCAAGAAGCTCCTCCCAACAGCTCAAAGCAGCAAACAGCAACTGAAAACAGACTAGTAAGACCACTTCTCACTCCACTTGCAGTCCCCAGTATCTGTGAAGTATTGCAATCAGATTATGGCCAGCATTTCTACAATGATTTGCTTGAAGATATAACATCTCTATTGGGCATAACACACAAACTTTGTTGTGTTGAACAACCACAAGCCAAAGAAGTCATTGAGCGCCTCAACGGGCTGATTAAAGAGCACCTGGGGAAACTATATGTTACTGGAAACAAAAACTGGCTGTGTTAGTTGCCAATTGTCCTTTTTGAACTGTGGAATCCACCAAGCTCCGGCACGCATTTTACGCTGCATGAAATTGTAACTGGCAGAAGAATGCATGCTCCACTAACACCTTCATGTGCATGTTTAAATGCTGAAAGTGTTATAACTGTGTTAGGCAATGAAATGTATGAATATCTTAGGGCTATGACGGATTCTCTTAAGTTAAACTCAAACCAGCGAACACCGCGACAACAATGGCCAGCCATAGCTACCGAAGAAGAGGAAACACCACTAGAAGCATCAGCACTGCTTCCACCACTGCAGCTTTGCCCGGGGATCATGTTCTGTTTCGGAACTTTGTAAGGAAGTAGAATCATTCTCACTTTGCGGAACCGTTTGTCATAGAAAACGCACCTGCAACGGCAGTGAAATTGCAAGGCTGCAAGCAATGGGCCCACCTCTCTGACATCAAGAGAGACAAGAGCAATGCCCACCTTTCCGAAGACAAGGAGGACAGCAAAAGGGAAGTTTTGTGAGATATAACATCATTGTTTCAAATTCGATGCATCCAAATATTAACAGGGACTCCATTGCACAGGAGATGTATGGTACTTGTGCCTTATGTAGCATTTTTATTATTCTTTGCGGTTTTTCTTCTTTATTTCTTTTGGATGGAATATAAATGGTTGGTGACACAACGAACGGTTAATGATTTAAAAACATTTAAAAACAAAAATAAGAGAAGGACAAGGAGAAGGAGAGAGGTTTAGACGCTGAATGATTTGAGGCAGGTATAAGTGATGGGTTTTCTACTGAAATTGAAAATATGTGGTATGGTCATATGCAAGTAGTGGGGAGTGTATGGGAGACATGGTATCACAGGTATGACACTGACACAATAGGTACAATTTGTAAAACCTTTATTGAAGATTTTGGGATTGGAAAAACTCCTACTTTGCCCTATAACTAAGATTGGGTGGTCTCGACCATCACACGATAAATATTACAGTCCTAGTGGAGTCTGTCAAATCAAAATGGCTTATGCTAACAAACCCTAATGCCTGCCCTATCTTGTGTACAAAAAGTGTATAAAGGAGAAATGTATTTAAAGGAAAAATCAGTGTTCAAAAGAATAGATGTGGCTGAATCAACTCTTCTCCCAATGTTAGACCACATGGAGTAAGGTGTTCCCTGTAGGCAGGATGACACACTCTGGTTCAGGTTTTCAATATAATAAATACTTCCATAACGTGGATCTAGGCCCACCTAGCCTTCCACATCAAAGTCTCTCTTTCCAGACTTCCAAATAATGTTTCAACAAAATGTTTATGCAGGAGGCCCCCCCGCACCCCCCCCGGCGGGATCAGACCTCTTCAGAACAAAGTTGAGCAAGATTTGCAAAGGGCTCCCTTCCCCAAGCTTATTACCCTTCAAGGCTTTTTTTACAGACCTCCCCATGACCACTGTGACTAAAAGTTCAAGGTTCAACTTTCAATCTCCCCTTCTCTAGGAGTTAATTTTCCTTACTTCACTTCTGCAGTTCATTTGCTTTATCGTTTCAAACAATGCACCTTTCACAGAGACTTTTGAGTGGGCTACTTACTTTCGCCAGACCACTCTGTTACTTAGTATTGCTGATTTCACAGTGGTCCTTACTTCAAAGGTCATTCACAGGTCTGTCTTTCTTTGCGTCTCGTATACACGCGTGCAGCCTTCACTTGCAATATAATGTTGCTGCTTTAAACTTGTATTAACAGACACCAGTTTCTCAGGTCGCTTGCCAACTCACCGGTTGTGTGCGTTTCTTTATTGGTTTTCCGATTTCCAATTCATGAGTCAAGGTTAGTACCACAGGCTTGGCTTCACCTACCCAGCTCTGCCGTTCACCCAGGAGGGTCCCTGATATACTTGAAACATAATGCAGCATTCTGATGTGGGTTATGGCCTTCTCGCCATGTCTTTAGCGGCCTGTCGGAGGTAATGACTGCCAGTAGGGAAGTCTTGGGGTTTTCAACCCGCCAACCCGCTGCTCCTGTCCCTTGGTCCATCGCTCGCACCAGTTGGTTTGCCTTCACCCTGGAAGTGCTGCTCATACTCGTGTTCTACCTTGCTCAGAGTTTGTCTCTAGTTTGTGTCTCTAGTTTCTGCCTTTTATCCGTGTGAGTAGGGCTAGTTGGTATCCTGACTTTTCCTGACCCAATTAATGGGACATGTCCAGTACGATGTATGAGAGTTAAACTTTTCACTCTCTGGCAAACTCTTCCTCGGACCAGTGTTTCTGTAAAAAGTGGGGGAGTTGGTACCTCAGAGAATTGTAAAAAAATAGGATGGGTGAGATGAACAAAAAGTAGGGAATACCGTGTTTCACGATCGGCTGCCTCACCCATACTCCCGGAAGACCCCTTACCCAGGTGATCCTCTCGCACTGGTGCACCCCAGGGTCTGGATCCAAAGGTGATGGCTGTGCCCTGGTCACATGAGAGAGAGATCCCTGGGGACTAGTGGGTGAGGCACCCTCTGGTTTCTCACAGAAGAGAGAGATCAAATGAAACCTGTTATATGTGCTCTCTCATCCTCCATGGAAAGGCACCGGCAGACTGTTTACGCCACAGGAAGCAAAAGCTGAAACAGCACACTGTTTAGCTCATCTTGCCCTATGGAGGACGAGAGGGTTATTATCGGGACATTGGACATATGTGAAATCGGAAGAGGAATCAGTATTTGTTTACAACTTTATAAAGATGAAGAAAATGGCAGATAGGTTGGGATAAAAAGATATTTGAATGCATTATACACGAGAGGGTCCAAACAGGGGAATTAATGTTTAGGACTATGAGTTTAAAGAGATGCACAGATAAACAAGGGAAAGTGCTGCCTTGGTGTCCACAGCGACCACAGACGCCCATAATAGGGGATGTCTTTCATAGAGTGAAATGGGAAGAAGGGATAGTGGGATGCAGATCAGATGCAATGGCTGAATTGCAAAGGAAACAGTTGAGAACTTGCTGAATGTAGATAACATGCATACAAATGTTTTAACATCAATCAATACAAAAAAGAAACTGTTTCATATCAAACGTCTTGTACACCCTTCTTTATGCTTCAGATATAACAGAAATATCAAAGTGGGAACAATGGGTGTAAAATAATGATGTACATTCCAGCCTTTAAATTTGGGACAGCAGCCCTCATGGACCACTACTGGTCCTGCGGCACCCAGGCATATACGTAGCTCCCACCCAATTGTAGTGGCGCTTGTTCGATAACAACTCTTCTTTCACCAGCCACAGAGTTGTGTTGCCACAGAGCCATGTTGTTTCCATTGCTGAGCAACCACCCTAACTTATGTGACTATCAAAAAAAAGATACCAGTTCTTTGACATTGAAAAGGAATAAGAGGGAAACTATTTTTCACAATCCTCCTCTGACAGTTTGGCAGCAATTCCTAAACAACATAGGCTATTTTCTTTGCATCGCTTTTAGCACCTGGAATTCAAGCAGCAGAAATTGTGAAGTGGGTGATTGCTAACACCACGGAGAAAGAACTGAATTCAATAAAAGAAGAACTTAGGGCTGTCCGATTAACAACTCTTTGAAACCAATATGTTTTCAACCTCCTTACTGCTATGGAAAGAGGCATATGTGCAAAAATCGACACAAGCTTCTGTACATTCATATCAGCAAACGGTGCACAAAATGTCAGCTTAACAGATGCCATTGCTGCCTTGCACATGTTGCAGACAACCATGGAGAAGAACAGTGGTCAGGTTTTTGTTCAAGACTGGTATCATGCAATGTTTTCCTAGGTGCCCTCTTGGATGAGGAACATCTTTAAAGTACTGGTTCCCATCTCCATTGTTATACTGGCAAGCTTCTTCAGTCTACAATTAGTTCTGGGGTATTTGAAGGGGGTTAGGAAAAAGAAAGCCCAAGTGCAAATATTATCACTTACATTAGAATCTTATGATGCCACTGTCCTCTTGATACCCGCTCATACACAAACTGACCCGTAGAACAGAGAGAAAGAAATACGTATGGTTGCAATAGATAGACCCATTGGCCCACTTGGCGCGCATTTTACCTCTCCACAGACCATCAAAATTACATCCAACACAGGGTAGTTTGTGATGGAGATGGAGAATGTTATTCTATGGCCTGTCCCCCAGAAGACTATGCAGCATGCATAGGAAGCTTGAAGGGAGTGTGCAGGGCATGGATACCAAAACATACTTATGACAGAATGATAAATGCAGGTTTATTGGTTACTAAATTAACTAGAGGGGGGAATGTGATGGTGCAAATAGGGCATACATCACGTCCCCCCCGAAAACATGTACAGAAATATAAGATAAGGGAGCCCATTTAAAATGATGGTTTAGGACTTGTATGCACCCAGACTGTTCACAAATACAAGCAATATATTAACACAAGTAGAATAAGTGACAGGTGTTGTTTTTATTATGCTATTGTTAAAAATATGAACACAAGTAGAATAGAATTAGGTTGCAACATTATAGGGAGATGTGCCATATTGAGGGAGGTAGGTTGCAGCATACACTGAGATGATCACTGAGGAATAAAGGTTTCTGAATACAATGAGATACATACACGAAGAAGCAGCAATATGGATGAACCATAATTATAGCATTTTGCATCAAAAGGTCAGAACCAGCTAAAGTGGTCCGGAACTTGGGCATTAAAATATCTGCCTCGTTGACTATGGACAACCAGATAAATTCATTCTGTGGGCTATGCATTCTTAAACTGAAACAGCTGAATAAAGTCCTCCCTTTCAATCCTAGCAAATTGCAAGCCCAAGTGGTTGCAGCCTGCCTTAATGGCAGCATCAACGACTGCAATGCCATTTATCTTTCTCAACCTCTGCATCATATTCACCATCTGCAAGTGTTACAAAAAACCAGGGCAGTCTGATTATTGAAGGGGATCCCTTTTGGTCAGCATGTTTCCAAGGCTTGTCAATCTTTGCATTGGCTGCCTGCCACAGCCCGAGTTAAGTTCAAAGCCACATGTATGATCCCTTGTGCTTTGAACAGGAAAGTCTGCCTGGCTACTTAGTAGAAAATGCAGAGTTATAGCCCTAGTCGCCTTCTCAGAACTACCGACACAGCACTCCTATGCGTTCCTAGGTATCGTAAGGCGCAAGTAGAGGGCAGATCTTTTTCAGTTGCTGTGCCCAGACTTTGGAATTCATTGCCACATACTCTACGGCGTACAACAGACTTTGAGCTTTTCAAACGAAATCTAAAACCCACTTTTTTATGTGATTCTCCGTTTTCATCCCTCCGGTACCTTTTGAATGCACCATGATGCCTTCGGTGACAGTGCGCAATATGAATACTTGATTGATTGAAGGCCCCATTAGAAGCTGCACAACGTGTTATTTTAGAGCAGCCGCTGCACAGTGTATATATGTGTTTAACTTTTAACTAAAGCATATTCTTACCCGCAAGTCGAGACAGCCAAGGTCGCAGTGGAAGGGAGGACAAGATAGTGTTCAACAGAGCAGTGAGGAGATGTTGTTCCTATGATGCAAGAGTAAGATATGTATCAATTATTTTTGACCCAATTATAATTGAATAAACACGTAGGACCTTTGATCGCCAGGTTTATGGTGCTCCAAGAAGAAATATTGCCACAGACTGTACGTTTTATACACAATGCCCTCTATGGCCAATCATTGCCACTGCACCATGTATGAAATACAGTAAGATAACAGAAATCATTCCCAGTAGAGACTGGGCATCATTACAAGTGTGCCGGTCCATTGTTTCCGGACCGGCACACTACCAGTCTGCGGGCAGGTGCCATCCCGCTCACCAGGGTCAGACCTGGCGGCTGGAACGGCACCCACCCGCAGAGTTTCAGGGAAGCACCGGCACTGTTATTAACGGTGCCAGTGCTTCTGTGGTCCCCATTCCCATTGAGCGCTATGGGACTCAAATAGAAATGGGGATTAACATTTACCAGCACCTAACTTCCCGGAAAGCCGGGGTCGTAATCCCCTGGTGATTCCGGCAAGCCAGGCACCAGTAAATATTGCAAGTCCGCCGGCAACCCGCCGGTAGCAACGGCAGTGTTAGCGCCAGACTTGTAATGAGGCCCATTGCCTCATAAAGACTGTTATTTATCACATGACCCAATTAAAAGATTATGAACCTCCATCATCAGCTAGTTTCAAGACAACATTTGCTAACTAGAATTTTTGAGGTTAGGGAAACTGGAAAAATTGTGCCTTGGCATGGGAGATGAGATGGGGTATATTTTTGTTCATGGAATCAGGGTTTGATCTTTCTATTCACAGCCGCAGTAAATTAAAAAATGTATTGCACTGTTGAGGATGGTTGCAACAGTCGAGGCCACCCTAAGAGGTGCCATCCAATGGCAGGAAAGTACATTTATCACAGTCAGTATGAAGAGTGCCATCCATCGAGATTGTGTGGTAGTGATGTTATTATACTGATGACCACATTGAAGGATTGAACTTGGATGGGGTTGTAGATAACATATTAGCCAATGGTAGACTCCAATTTATAGGGATCTATAAGGGTCCTGATTAGTGTAGCAAATTCATATGTTAGAAAATGTCACATGCAACTATGCAGATCTTACAGTTTTCCACCTTATAACCCTTTGCCAAAAGCAGCTTGTTGAGTGTTTTCTATTTGTGACTCCCAGCCGACACGTTATCTTTAATAAAGTGAATAAAGCTGTTTTCTCTTGCACTTGGTGCTCTCCCTTATTCCTTGCTTTTTGACTCGTTTTTGGAGCACAAATACAATACTATGAGCTGCCAATTACTATGTTCTGTAGCTGTCAGTGCCATTTTATTATATTTATAGAGTTTGATGATATAGTGGTTGTTTCATGAAATCTTTGTAGAGATGTGTTCCAAAAGGAGGCTAAGGCTACGAAATGTCTATCTTTGTGTTATGAACTCCTGTCCTCATGCTCTGCTGCTGTTTTCTTGTCTCCAGGGCTAACCACTTGTTCCCCCTTGACCATGCTTTCTTAGGGAATAGAAATCCCCTTATTCCAACCACATGCGAAAGGGGTCTGCTGTGCTGAGTGATGTCCTTTAAAGGTGGTGTTTTAAATGTAACTTGGAGTATTTCACTGAGGTAGAATGGCCAAGCCACTCTGCACCGGGCACTGCCAGTAGCCTATCATGGAGTTGCTCAGACAATTCACAAGCTAGGTGCAAATTCAGGCAACAAACCACCTACTAAACTGAGATTAGGAGTGAAACTGACCCTTCCACACCCTCTATGCTTACCAACTATACCTTCATTTCTATGAACCCTTCTGTATCAGTGCTCGTATTCTCTTATCCCTAAACCCCTCCAAACTAACTCTATCTACATTAGGCTCGGGACAAAAGAGCCCCCACAATGGTTGTATTGGTGATGACAGCAGCACTGCATGTCTCTGTGGTACTTACTAACAGGTGTCAGATACAGGGGTGCAAGAGAAGAACCATTGTGTGGAGTCAACAGCTTCCCTGCACCATGTCCTACATCTCTGAGACTGCCAGAGGTCACTTGCTACATCAAAACCAGCATGCACTGCTTGAAAGCCACCCATCAAAGCTTTCACCCACCCAACACGGCACAATAGATCTCCAGTAACCCTTCTTACATAATGGGAAGCCACAAAACAGTTGGTTCTAATTCAATCAATGCTAAGGTTTGACCAACTATTTTGTACTTGGATTTTATTTATATTTTATTTGGCGACTTAAGCCAGAGCGCTTTACATAGGATACAAACGGTTCAAACTATGAAAGGCTGACAGCTTTTGCTGCACCCACAAACCCTGCACGGCACACCTTTTCCATGGTTCCCAATGTGTCAGTATTAGAGCTGTAAGGGGGATCTCTGATTTGAACCTTCCCTAATACAACTATGAACAGGGCTGGACTGGGAACCAAAAGTGGCCCTGGAATTTTTTTTCAAAGTGGCCCCATATTTCGTTGACAGAGCGAGCATAGCGCGTGAGCCCAACCCTTCTATGAGGGGATTGTGAGTATCCCCCAAGAAGATGTTGAATCAAATGAGTCCAAATTAGTGCATTTAAACCATGTTTTAATCATATATGGATTTAAAAAAATCATGTTTTAAATAAGTTCATGATCTCGCAAAGTATCTCTTCAATGATAGATGGACACACCATGAGTGCAATATCAGTCTCAATAAACTTAAGAAACATATCAAATAAAGCATGCACAACAATACCAGGAAGCGAAAGGGGACAGGACAGCGTTGGGGGAGCAGTGGTAAGTGGGGACATGGGACGGAATAGGCAGGTAGGCAGCGAATGGTCTGGGAAGTGGAGGGGGTCAGGGAGAGGAGAGGGTGATGAGTCATGGGAGTTCCGCATAGTGCCCCCAGGTAATGAAAGCGGGGAGGCCTGGGAAATATTGGTGGGCACTGGTGGTGTCCCCCAGAGAGTTAGCAGGGGGCGTAGGTGGGTGGGGGAACAGGGAAAGGAGGGAGATCTTTTTTCCAACTCCCGTTGCACAAACATTTAAGCACAATGGATCTTTTTGCACCCATCGCTTAGAAAGGAATGGGAAACCATGCTTAGAGGGGCCCCAAAACACACATTGGGCCCCCATGACATACAGGAGCCACTCAGCATGCACAGACTCCCTCACAACATGCAAAGGGCTGCCAGCACATAAAGGGGCCCCTCAGCACAAAAAGGGTCTCACCACACACACAGGGACCTCTTGGCACAAATCGGGACCCTTAGCACAAGCAGTGTACCATCTCATATACTGTGCATATTCAAGCTACACAGCACAACAAAGGCATCTTCTGCCCGTAAGAGAGCTGATCAGCACACATGCAGGACCTCTAAGCACACGCATGGCACCTACGGCACTTTACAGTGGCTCACAGCAGGGTGTGCCTCATTGCACCCCCCCCATTGCACATACAGTGCCAAACTCCACAAAAAGGGCCCCTTAGCAGCTACCTCAGCAGCTACCTCAGCAGACAGAGACCTTTCAGTAAAGGGGTGAGTGACCCTGTGATCAAAAGAACAACGAGGAAGGATTACACAAATAATAACAAATTGCTCTTTTATTCTCTCTCCCTATCACTCTCTATCTCCCTCTCTCTAATATAGTCCCACCTCACTTCTTCACTCTCCGTCTACCATTCTCTCCTCTCTCTCTCTACTGCACTCTCTCTTTAACACACTCCCTCTGCCTCTAGCCCACTCTCTGTACCCGGTCTTCTTTATGTATACCTCACTCTCTTCACCACACACTCTACACCAATCATTCTCATCTCACACTCCCTTCCTCTCCTGCACCCTACTTACCTCTCACTCACCCTTGTAGACATTGTGCCACGCACCCTGAATTTATTTTCATCCTCCCAACAATGCACATTCATGTGCCCTTTGCTCGCAGCACCCTTGATGTGACACTCCCCTTCCTCCCTGTCTCTCTTACCACCTTGCACAGAGCCCATGATATCATATGATGATAAAGCATTTATGACGTGGCTATACACAACAAGTGTTTCAAGGCATGACGAGGCAAAGGGGGGAACACAGGGAAGACCGAGACAGACAACGATCTTATTACCATCCTATGAACCCTATTTTTTTCTCTCACCCTGTTGACTTTTGAATCTTGAGTCTTTTTCACCATTGCAGGTAAAGCTCTCTTTTACACCTTAGCTCTAACTCGCATACACTCAACAATTCATAAGAAACAGCCAACATATTTCATCTAGTAAACTCACTTGGCGTGTTACAAAAATCAAAGAAATAAAATAAGTCAATAAATGAAGCTAGGTTATATCCACACTACAACATTGATAATAACAATGCCAATTTATCATTTCCAATTGCAAACGCTGGATATTCAGAGCCCAAACATATGATGTCCAAAAGCATTTGATAGAATGCTAGAATGACAGTGGATGGACATAAGCCAGAATATAACCAGAACACACAACGACTCAGGAACATGTTGCACATCTCAAACACAGCAGACAGAGCAAAGCAAAGCAGAATTGCAGCTCTCTCAAGGCAATGAAGGGCCCGGTAGCATACCTCGCTCTGACCAAGCAGGCTTGCATTGAAATTCATTCCTTCCCTAATGCCACCCACCCTTCACTCGAAAGGAGATCAAATGTAGGCTGTCAGTACTTCCGTCAAGCAGTGGGGGGCCAGAAGACTCTTTCATCCATTGATGCCAAGTCGTGGATTGTATTCAGCGAGGTTTAGTGCAATGCATGCTAGGGCACTCAGTGAGAATATGTCTTGCGGCTTCCAAACAGTTGGGATGTTTAAAGGCCCCGCAAAACCTTTCACACCGCATCACTTTTAGAGCAGGGCCAGAATTTGCCAAAACAGGCAGACGACGTAATGAAAATAACAGTATAAATCTGCGGGGATTTCCCGAGGGGCAGACATCAGTAACGCTGTGGCTGGCACACCTGTAGTATACAGCATGTATGGAACGTGATGGTGAGATTTAAGCCCCTGTAAACGTATGTAATTATTTCTCTTGTCCCAGTCCCGTCGTTTAATTTTAAATTCTTTGCAAAGCTTCAGCCCTTCGGGTAATTCAAGTATCGCTTTGGAGACTGTCACTTCGTTTGAATAGCTCCAGAATGTATTGTACATGGTATGGTGTACGTTTTCCTGCTCTCCACATATCTAATGCCAGTAGTCCCAGAGCCTGTCTGGCCCGCATGGCTCTCAGATAGATGTCACACACAGAGCTGTTTGCAACTGCAACAGGTATGAGGCGCCAAATAGCCGGCTCTGCTACTGACAGTAAAAGCAGCGCCCTGTGATCTAATCAGTGCCACCAGGCGCTAGTCATGATGAGGCAGGGAGGTAATACCGCATTGAAAAGAGACAGAGAGCAACACCTCTTCAAGAAGGAATTGCAAAGAGCGCGCCCGAACAACTGACCCCCCAGAGAGACCGTATCCTGTGCAGATTTAGCCATTTGTTTAGATATGTCCTGCATAACATGAGTTCATATTATTATTCACAAGCTTATGCACTTTCTAAGTTGAGTTTTGCACATGGAATGAGTGAACATCCGTCAGGCACATCCATAGTTCAAATCATTCTCTCTCTTCAGAGGTCACTGCAAAAAACCGGGATGGGGCCAAGGACAGTGACCTCAGTGGATGAAACAGGTGGGCTGTTTATACAGCGTCTCCAAGGGGCCACAAACTAATAAGAGAGGGGACACCACTTAGTAACTTAGTATTCAGCAGTTTGTGTTAACAGCCTTGTTGGCCGTTTTCAACTCTTGCCCTTGTACAGCCGGTATCCCCAACATTCTGATTACAAAACCTGCTCTGTATAAGCGAGTCCACAAGTAAAAGACGAACAAAATGGTCAAGTGCCTTTCACCTTTAATAAAGCGCTTCGTTCTTATTCTGGTCAGCATTTCACGTGCTGACAATTTTGCAAAATAAGTGGGATGAGGCCCCGGGCATACATGTATGTGCTCAGGATCACACAATTTAGGTGATGTGGATAATCCAGTAATGGTTTCTAGGCTCCATATTCCAGATCACTTTCAAGCAAGAGTCCTAAAAGGCAGAAGAGCTTGGCCCGATGCCCAGCCTAATGAAGATGCTACAGGGTGCCAATAATATTTCAGAATTCGAATTCTGACCCTGATTTGACCCAGAAAGGGTGAACCTTGACTGGATGAAGGCTAAAAGCGCTTCATCCCTTTGCCTGCTTCCTGAATGCTCTCCCAGTAAGACACGGACGCTGTGGGGTGCTCTGGACCTTCAACTGGTCACGTTTCACACTGCTGGCCGGATTTCAAATCTATCCTGTGATGGAGTAGCCAGCCCCCTTTCAGAGAGTGAGTCTACAGTGACTGACTCAGGGAATTTAACAGAGGGGCAGGCCAGGACCAGGGGAGTTATTTACTCGAGGAACGAGATCCTCTAGCAAAAGTAAGATCACACGAGACGATACAGTTCCTTCAATGATAGTGATATCATCGCAACATGCAGTGTCTTGCTTCTTACCTGAAAATCGACGCAGGCCTCATGCAACCAGGGCCAGCTGCCTGCTAACGTGTGCACAGTGCACTGTGCGCGTAGCCTGGGCTGCAGCAGGGCACATGCAGTCCATATATCCGGTGCCCAGCCCAGGAGACCCTGCGCGGGCCCAGCTCAGCTGCTGGGAAGAAAAAAAAGATGACTTGCCTGCCTCGGTCAGTGGTTGCAGCCCATTCAAGGCAAACCACCCATGCGGTGCTCAGGCGAAATGACGCAATGTGTTTATGTTAATGCATGTGTATCCTTCCGCTCAAAAAAGAGCCCCTACAGGCCAGAGGCCTACCGTGGGATGCCCCGGTGTCCCGGTGGGGCAGTCCAGCCCTGACTATGAAGCACATCCGTGTAACCGTTTATTATATTGATTTCATTGTATGCTACGCACTAATTCCTGTGTTCCTTCTGGCCTTCCGGTGTGACTTCCTGTCTCTCAACTATCCTCCTTTTGGACCCTGTCCTGTTTGAGTATTATATATTTATGTACTTTTGTAAAGTGTGACCCTGGCCCTAAAGGGCCAAAGAGTTCTGTAAAAGAAATGTAAAGTTATGCATTCATCAACAGGCATTTGCAAGCATATATTACATGTACAGTAACATTGACGATTTGTGCTCGGCACATTCATTCCTGCTACTCCACAAACTGCTAATTGCAGGCAGAGTGATGCTTGATCAATAGGTATGAAACTTATTTTGTAATTGATTTTTGCTTTTATTTTAAATGGTATTTTTAATATCAGGGACAGATCTGCCTGAATTGTGATGTAAGCGATAGCATGAATTGTTTCCTTTTGGTCTGGCATCCATGAAATGCAGGTTTGTTTTCTATTTCTATTCAGGAAGGACTTTCTGCTACTTCAAACACAGCCATGTGCCGGTTGTGGTCTTAATTAATCAGAGATCTGCGCTGTAAACTCCGTAAACGCTTTTGGTCACACCCAGGGTGGCGTTTGATGACTAGGTACGGTACATAGATTTATTAGGTATTAGCAGAAGTACCGGTTCTGCAAACAGGTTCTGTAGATAGACATGATTAACTGATCCTGTAGGTCGCTGTTCCGATTCGCTTATCGCTTGATATGCTTTGCACCCTGAAGTAAACTGCACTGAGAATGGGCGTGTGTGGCTGGCTGACATATCGCAGAGCAGACGTTGGGGAGAGGCGAGAGTTGGTGCTGCTGCATACGGGCACCTTCTGTGCTCTCTCTCCGCCTGTTGCCTCACCCTGGCACCGTGCAGTTTGTTGCAGTGAATTGCAGTGCAAATATCTTGGAAACCATGCATCCTAGGGCCTAAACCTCAAGTTTTGATCCTTGTGTCAGGACCAGTCCTTCTACGACCACATTGATGTTTGCCGATTTCAGGAAACCGTCTCATGAGTGAAGGTGCTCAAATTCAGGGAAAGGGGAGGGGTGTCCAAATGTCATGTAGCTAGTAATGACTGGAGGGTCTCAACAGGTAATTATGTAAATTCTGGTGCAGACTGCTGAAACGGTGTGTCATTGTATAAAAGAATGCTTAGCCAAGCCACAAACCAACAAATAAATGTTGACTTGTGCTGAAATCCAGGGAACGGGGTGGGCTTTCCAAATGTCATGTAGCAAGCAATGTCCAGATGGTCCTTAAAGGTATCTATGCACAATTTGTTTCAGATTGGTGAAACAGTGTGGAATTGTATAAGGAACAAAGCTGTGCCACAAACCCACAAACACATTTTGACTTTTGCTGAAATCCAGAGACAGGGGTGGGGTGTGCAAATGTCATGTAGCCAGTAATGTCCAGAGGGCCTTAACTGGCAACTATGCAAAATATGGTGCAAATTGGTGAAATGGTGTGGAATTGTATAAGGAACAATGCTTCACCGCAGATACCGCCACAAACACATTTTGACTTTTACATGTATAGATTTGAATTTAATTGTGACTGTATGGTTAGTATCAGGAACAGAACAGCCTGATGGTAATCTTAGCGCTAGAAAATACTTTTTCATTTTAGCTCAGCATCGCCTGTTTCCTAACTCTACTCAGCGAAGACTTCCTGGGGCTATAAATGCAACAATGTTCCACTGGCGCCCCAAACGTGCCCCTATGGAGACCTTTACTGTCTTATGTGATCAGAATGGGGATTCAGCCGCCCCATCTCAATCCTTGGCAGACTGACTTCAGCCATTATGGAAGCCACAGTTTCCATTGCAGAACCCTACAACAAATCAAGTTTGAGCGTATTAAGGCATACCAGTGGTTCCTCTAGGCACCCTTGCCCTCCAAAAATAGTTTGTATTTGAACACCTGGCTCTGAGTGCCACTTTTAGGAATGCCGTAAAAGAAATATTGAATAGATCCATGATTTCAGGAAACCCCCCTGAAATAGTCTAAAGTTTGCAAGTAAACTTTTCAAAAACCATCCGCAGATCCTTTGGATCTTTCTAATTTCCGTCCGATTTTCAATTTCCCATATGTGCCCAAATCAATTGAGTAGGTATAGCTATATCAGCCGCAAAGATTTGAGTAGAAAAGTCACATATTAGATACTTCACAGTTTTGGTTCGTATGATTGCATTGAAACAAAGTGGTCATCACTGCAAGCATGTACATCCAATCACTGCCAGCTGATCTACGGTGTCCCTGGGACACATGTTCTAAGGGATTTCTGAGCCGTCTTTGATATGTTCTCACACAAGCTGCTGACAAGACAATCACAACTAGGTTGTGGAGCAGAACTCCAGAAATGAAACCTCTTCTTTATGATTTCGAATGGTTTTCTTGCCTCCTTCAATTCTGGAGCATGGCCACAGGAGTGATGGATGTCACACACTGCTATGTCCTTGTGCTATTTTGTATCTTCATTACTCTGCTCTACCTGAACTTTTGTGTCATTGCATATAGATACACTAATGCACACAACAGATTTTTAAATTGAGTTTGGATGCGACTGAGGATTCTGCTCTATTCATAGACTGACATGTTGGCAATCAATAGATGGATTCAAGAAACCTGTTTAAAAACGTATTTCTTCAAAATTGGGATTATTGTTTTTTTAAAAAAAACATTTGATTAACTTTTGCATAATTTACAGACATAAACGAGTAATAGCAATTGAATCATCACAATGTACTGTCTGTGTTCCAACTTCCCTCCTCCCCATCCCCCCACCCACCCGCCAGCAAATACCAGTCTCGTTATTATCTACACTCAACAGTAGTTACACATTGCTACTATGTCTACATTACACCTCTGCAAGAGTTTGTGAACTGGGTACTTTCTCTGGCCTGTAGTATATTACGAGACAAACAGTTCTTGCAGCAACGTCCTCCAGGAGTCCAGATCCACATTATTCTCACTATGACCCTTACAAGCCGCTTCTTGCCAATCCGAAGTTTCTTCGTACGACCATTTCTGAAGAATGCCACACCACTCGCGCACCTCTGGGCCTTTTTCTTCCAGCGCATTGCCATTCTGCGTTTCGCTAGTATATATGTCAGGTCCTTCAATCTGTTAACATGTTTTGTGGGCTGTGGCCGTGGGAATATCTCAAGCAAGCGTGCAGTAGGGGACACTATATCTAGTGTTAAATCCGCTCTTGCTAGCCATCGTACTATGTCCTTCCATTATTGTTGGATTACGCTCCATGCCCAGAACATGTGCACCATGTCTGCCTCGATCATCCCACATCTTGGCATCTTTGTTCCGGTGCATTGTGAAACCTCTCAATTCTATGGAGGGTTAGATATGGTCTGTGAGTTATGTATAGTTGTGTTAACTGGAATCTAGCATTTCTGGATACTGTTTTGTAGTTTTTATGTTAGTGCCCTGATCCATCATTGGATTATGCAGTTCCTCTTCCCAGTGTTGGAGGGTCGATATCATCCCATCCCCTCCGCTTTTTGTTCCATAATTAGCTCATATATTCTCGATATTGCATACCCTCCCTCCGCTATATTGTAAAGTGTTTCTATCATTTCCTGCGCAGTTCCCCTTGCCCCTCTCACCATTTCTGTTTCAGTTGTGCAAGGAAAGAGGCACATAGTAAGTGTTGGCCTATGTGCATCCTGTCTCTACAGAAAGTGTTCCAAAGTCTACTGGTTTACCTTCCTTTAATAGATCTCCAATTGTCGCAACCCCCTGGGGCTCCCAGTACTTCCTCACCATTAGCCTAGCTTGCCTATCTTCTGCCCGCAATGACACCAGTGGGATTTGGGGGAGTAGGGTGACATACTGCCCAACAGACTGCATGCTCTCTTCCATATTTATTTGCCTAGTGCCAAGAAGAGGGGGGATTTAGTAGATATGTTGTGTCACAGAAGAAGGGGGTCCACGCAGGCTGTAACAGGGTGGTGTCTTGTGTTTGTTCATCCGACAGCCAACCATGAAAAACTGCAATTGACTTGCCACGAAGTACACTTAGAAGTTGGGGACTTTGATCCCACCCTGGTCATAAGGCTTCTGTAGTTTGTGAGTGCCACCCTACATCTGGTGTTATGCCATAGAAACCTCTAACACACTGCATCTAGTTTCTTTAAAAAAGGCCTTGGGCATCTCATATGGGATACTGATGAAGTAGTGAAGGAACGTGGCAAGAACAACCATTTTGAGTAGCACTGCTCTCGCCATAAGCGAGAGTGACACCTAGCCCCGAAGTCTATAGATTTTGCTACGTTCTCAGCTTCTGTTTGTGTGTTGTGCCTATGTTCCCTAGCGGGGCCATGATAAATGTCAACTCCTAGATACCTAAACGTGTCATCTCCAACTGTCTTGGAAGCACTTATAGCGCCTGCCCTGGCCTCCCACTGTACCCTGCCAGGGGGAACAAGCATGATGTTTGCTTGCTAACTGATCCCTGACAAATCTGCGCAGCGCTCCAGTACCTCCAGTATATAGTGTAAGTTAGTCTCAGGCTGTTGTAGGTATAACAGCATGTCATCTGCTTATAGGGAGATCAGATTCCAACCACCATGTGTGTCGATGCCCGCCTCCAAGTATTCCTTCCTCAGGTATGCCGCAAGGTGTTCTAAAGCGAGTATAAATAGCATAGGTGACCACGGGAAACCCTGTCGGGCCCTTCTCTAACTCCCATTGCTCCGATATTTGCTTTCCCGTTTTCACCCTCACTACCGGCTTACTATACAGCAGCAGTGCCTATTTGATATATGTAGGTCCCATTCCGGATTTACTCAATGTAGCCAGGGGCCATGGCCATCGAACAGAATCAAATGCTTTGACTGCGTCCAGTGAGGCTACTACATACGGGCTACCACTGCCCCTGGCGTAGTCGATAACATGATGTAGCCTGCGTAAGTTTCGTGTAATGTTCCTATTAGGGACATAGCCTGTTTGTTCTGGGTGTATCAGCTTGTGTATCAGCTTGTCTATAACCTTTTTAATTCTGTCGGCCAGTAGGGTAGTGAGTATGTTCCCGGCTTGATTAAGTAATGATAATGGTCTATATGACCCGCAGTCTGTGTCAGGCTTATTTGGCTTTAGCAATGGTATTATAAGGGATTATCTCATCTTCCCCGTGGGAACCAGGTGAGCGTAACAGAACGCGAAGCCTACCCACAAATACCCACCTGGGCGTCATGGAGACCTCGGAAACTGATCAGTTGGCCCAATTATTAGGGGAATTAAGGGCCGAAGTGCATTCCGCCCGCTAAGAAACCAATGCCCTCAGGAGGGAACTGATAGTGTCAAAAGAACGAACTGATGAGTTAGCCAGACAACTATTACAGAGCCAGGCTGGACAAACACCCGGTGCAGATAAATTTACCTGGAGCTGTTCCTTTGGCTCCGCCTGACCGCTTTGCCGGAGACCCAAAAGGGTTTGCAACATTCATGAATCAATGCCGCTTGCACTGGAGCTTTCCCAAACGATCAGGCCAAGGTAGCCTTTGTACTGTCATATCTCAGCGGCAGTACGGCGGATTGGTCCATTCCACTAGTTAACCAGGATGACCCGATTCTTCGAGATTTCTGGGGTTTTCGAACAAGCATGGAAAGACTATTCGCCCGACACTCCCGAGGACAGGCTTTGGACAACGAACTTTTATCCCTACGTCAAGGTAACCAGGATCTTTTATCTTACATTGCAACTTTCAATAGATTAGTAGTGGAAACCGAATGGCCTGAAGCCAAGCGAATCACATTATTCCATCGAGGACTTCGAGGAGAACTCAAAGATGTTTTGGCCCAAATCGTGAACCCGCCTCAAGACTGTACAAACATATAAATCTAGTGGTCCAGCTCGATCACAGACTTCAAACCAGGAAGGCTGACCGAACCAAGTTTGAGAACAGGGTGTTGGTTAAAACCCACGTAAGCTCCAAGGGAGTAGATGTCTCAGAACCAATGCAAATCGGGGGGGGTTAAAGGACCCCTAACCCAAAAGGAGAGAGACAGAAGACGGCAACTGCAATTATGTTTATATTGCGGAACTGCTGGTCATTTTCTTCGGAACTGCCCTGTAAAACCACCCAAGAAAGTTATAGGAGCAGCAGACGAAAACCATGTGAAATCTGACTCGGGAAACGACCACGCCTGGCAAGCGTAGAGGTCCGCTTGCCGAGCTTAAAGAAGGACACTCTGACCTCGCATTTCATGATACCCATGGTCCTTGTAGATCCAGAGCAGCCATCACGCATGCATGCGGTAAAGGCGTACGTAGACAGTGGAGCCATAGGAAATTACTTGGACTGGGAATTGGCTACCAGGATGAATCTATCTCTCACCCCCAAGACCACGGCCGATGTTGTCACCACTGTAGATGGAACGAAAATTGCCTCTGGACCCGTAACTCATTCCACTGCAGAGATGACATTGCTGAGTCAAGATGGGCATCGATAGGCTATGATGTTTGACTTAATCAAGGCCCCACAGTTTCAGCTGATACTGGGGATACCTTGGTTGGAAAAACATAATCCCTGTATTGATTGGCGAGAGAAGAGACTAACCTTCCCAGAATGTGCTCACACACGCTACCCAAGGAAAACTCAAAACTCAGTCCTGGCCCCAGTAATTCCAGCAGCCATGCAATTACCTGTTGAATACCAAGACTTTCAGGATGTCTTCCAAAAGGAACAGGCAAACACCTTACCACCTCACAGATCATATGATTGTCAAATAGATCTTGTACCTGGAGCACAACCACCTTGCAGCAGAATCTATGGCCTTACGGAATCCGAAAATCTTCATTTGCGCCAGTACCTAGACCAGTACCTTGCTAATGGCTTCATTCGCCCGTCCAAATCCCCTGCATCTTCAGCTTTGTTCTTCGTACCGAAAAAGGAAGGCGACCTTAGAACATGTATAGACTACCGCGCACTGAATCAGATAACCATTAAGAATCGATACCCACTGCCTTTGATCCCAGAACTACTAGACCAGGTGAAGGACGCTTGTTTATACACGAAACTAGACCTTCGGGGGGCATATCATCTTGTACGTGTCAAAGAGGGTGACGAATGGAAGACTGCTTTTCACCCCAAGTACGGACTATTTGAGTACCAGGTGATGCCCTTCGGACTATGCAATGCACCAGCAGCCTTCCAGTTCTTCATGAACGATGTCCTCCGAGAGCTTATCGACGTTTGTGTGGTCGTTTACATCGACGACATCTTAGTATACTCTTTATCAGAATCTGAGCATGTAAAACACGTCCGAGCAGCCCTAGAGAAGTTACGCCAGCATAAATTATATGCTAAACTGGAAAAATGCATCTTCCACACTACGGAAGTGGAATTCCTTGGATTTATTCTGACCCCGAGAGGAATCTGGATGGATACACGAAAAGTGGATGCCATTCTTAATTGGCCTTCGCCAAGTTCAATCAAAGGAGTTCAAAGCATGCTTGGCTTTGCCAATTTCTACCGCAGGTTTATCCCGGACTTCTCGCACATTGTACATCCCATCACAACACTATTGCAAAAAAACAAACGCTTTGTGTGGACAGAGGAAGCCAAGAACGCCTTCCAAGAGTTAAAAGCTAAATTCACATCTGCTCCCATATTAAGACACCCGCGCCCCGAGCTTCCCTACATAGTGGAAACAGATGCATCCAGTTCAGCCATGGGAGCTGTCCTTTCCCAAAAGGATCCCGAAACTAACCAGCTTCACCCAGTGGCGTTCTGGTCAAGAAAATTTTCAGCCCCCGAATTAAACTATGCCATAACCGACAAGGAGCTGCTGGCCATCAAGTCCGCCTTCAAGGCTTGGCGGCACTATCTACTGGGTGCCAGACATACCATCACGGTCATCACCGATCACTGCAACTTACAATACCTAAAGACAGCCAAAGCCCAATCTTTGCGCCAACTCCGTTGGGCATTGTTCTTCGCCGAGTTTGATTTTGTAATAACCTATCGACCAGGTTGTAAGAATGGTAAAGCAGACACCTTGTCCCGGATTGGAATGGGAGAAGCAGAAATAACTTTAGAACCCATACCCATAATTCCGGAACAGAGAATCCTTGGCCTGACTTCCATACAGACACTGGAGAACATTCAAAACAAGATCCACCAACTCTTTGATTCCGTTGCCCTACAGGACTGGGCAAAGAAAGGTCCAGAGTACTCTGTCATCGATGATTTACCTTATTACCAAGGCCGGCTATTTTTACCGCAAAAGGAACTACAGGAACTTGTCATTTCCCATTACCATGACACCTTAATAGAAGGGCATCCGGGAATTGCAAAAACCGAAGCTAAAATTAGAAAGCCATTTTGGTGGCCTACCTGGCGAAAGGATGTCAAGTCATTTGTCATGTCTTGTGGCATTAGCGCACAAAATAAAGGGCAAAAGAAAAAACCTGCTGGATTATTGCAACCATTAGACATACCACCTACCCCTTGGCATACCTTGTCATTAGACTTCATCACGGATTTACCCCCGTACCAAGGTTACAATACCATTCTAGTTATTGTAGATCTTTTTTCTAAAATGGCCCACTTCATTCCTTTAAAAGGGATACCTTCAGCTTCAATCTTGGCCAAGGAATTCCTTGAAAATGTTGTCCGCCTGCATGGCTTTCCTTCAGTGTTAATTTCAGATCGGGGCAGTCAATTCATTTCACATTTTTGGAGGAAATGCTGCCAACTGGCACAAATTGATGTTAGGCTTTCGACCAGTCACCACCCTCAGACCGACGGCGAAACGGAGAGGACCAACCAGACTCTTGAACAGTACCTCCGTTGTATGCTACATCAGTCTGAGGGGAATTGGAAAGACATTCTGTGGATCGCAGAGTATGCGTACAATAATTCCGTACACTCAGGAACTGGACAAAGTCCTTTTTTACCAATTATGGGCACCATCCTCGAACCTCGGATTTGGACTCTCCCCAGCATTTAGAGATGCCCGCAGTGGACCATCTCCACACTGTTATTACACAAGCCTTTAAAGAAGCAACCATCCATTTGCAAAAGGCTAAGGAAAAATACCAAAAGGATGCGGATCAGCACAGAAGTGAAGCTCCTCAATACCAAATAGGGGACCAAGTATGGTTAGCCACTAAGCACTTACCACTCAAGGGGACTCGGTCCTTTAACCCCAGGTATTTGGGACCTTTTTCTGTCAAGGCAATTATTAACCCAGTGGCCGTCAAGTTGGACCTACCTGCTCATATGCGAATCCATCCCGTTTTCCACGTGTCTCTTTTGAAGCCAGTGCAACCAGGAACAAGGCTAACCACTCCACCTGAACCTATGCTCATAGACGGGGAGCCCGAGTTCGAAATCAAGAATATTTTGGACTCAAAAAGAGTGAGATCAAAACTCTTTTACCTAATTGACTGGAAAGGTTATGGTCCACAGAAAAGGTCTTGGGAACCTAGTGACCACGTGCATGCACCTCGTTTAGTGAAGAGGTTCCATCAGGAATTTCCAGACAAACCACGGCCAAGGGGGAGAACGACTTTAGGAGGGGCCTTGAGGGGGAGTGCTGTCATGATGACTGCCCCCGGAAGACCAGACCAGGCCCAGCAGCCCCGGAAGCAGGCATCATGCCACTTGGAGCATGCCCAAAAGCCCCAGTTAGGGGCTGTTTGGGTACAGTCCTGGCGCCTTTGGCGCCAGGCTCATAAAGATAAAGTCAGTCCTGGCGCCATGGGCGCCAGGCTCATTATTGATAACTTACCTGAAGCAGACCATGCTGCATACTCACCTGAGGCAGACCATGCTGCATGAAGACTCAAGCCAAATGAGGCTTAGGAGGGACTATTTTACTGAATGGACTATTTGTTACTTGAGTGGGGCTGTGGAAGAATACTTACCTGGATCTTCTTCCAAGGCTATTTAAACCACGCCCGGACAGCCACACGTGCTTCACGTTATTCTGCTTGCTGCAGCGTAACGCTCACCGTGTTTTCAGCAGCTCCAGTCTTCAGCCACGCCCGCTTCAGTCCTGGGACTCCTAAAACAAGAAGACAAAAAGGATAAAGGTCAGAACAGAAGTTTTAACTTTAATCCTTACCTGAATCCTGATCCATTTCGCCACGGAACTGAAAGACAGAAGTCTTTGAAGCATCGCTTCCCATTCCTACGGTGCCGCGCTGAACTCACCTGCTTGGTGGTATTTCAGCATTCCATCACGCTCTCTCCGTCTCGTGGCCGCCCTCTGACACCTAAGGAGACAAAGACAGCAAGGTGAGCAAGGGGACTCTCAAGGCCATACAAGCTACCCCCAAGGACTTACCTGATTTACCATGGGAGGTACTCGCCTCATTTCGGGTCGGCGCAGTCAACTCTGCTTCATCGCCGTACCCCGGCCCCTAAGGGGAAAAACACAATAGACTTACCTGAATGTTACCGAGTGCCATTTGGAAATCTTCAAGTGGATTAATCGGTAACCTGCAAGGAATCGGACAGAGTGAAGAGTAGACATTTGAACTCTTATGAACAATTGGACTTTAGAGTCAATACTGGAACTCACCAATTCCTCTACGCCAGTGAAGTAACTGGTCATTAACGCACCCCTGCGGTCTACGCAGGATGGAGAGCTCATCCTTCCAAACCATCAGGTGAGACTAAGGAGGGGACATCAAGAGTGATCGGTGGGAAGACAACGGGAGTGAGGAAGGTGGGTTGACACTCAATTCCACGGGTGGTTAATTCCTCTTCTCCTTTGCAGAAGAATATTCTTGCGAGCCAGACAAACTAGGCTGAGCGGGCCAGTCCAGTCAGTCATCTCGGCGCTACACGTCACGCTGGTGGAAATAACAGCGGCCCAGTTCCGGTCGACGCCCCCGTGGGAACCAGGTGAGCGTAACAGGTTGCCCCCCGCTTGGGCCTCCACACAGACTGCAGCTTCTGGGTCTGCTGTGGTTACGTGGTTTTACGCCCCTCTCCTAGACCCCTCCCCACATGGACACACGGCGCCACAAGCCACTTCCTCACTCCTGTCATGCTTGCTCCGCATGCCACCTTTTGTGGTGTTGCACGTGGGGGGCTGCGGGCCCCTGTCTGGTGGTGCAATGCGCTACCCAGCTCTGGTCGGGGAGGCCGATGCCTCCACAGCTCGTCCATGTTCACTGCTCCCGGCTGTGTCTGCCTCCATGTCCACGGCTCTGTAGCCGTGAAGTCAGCCACCGACCATCAATGCAGTGTACCTTTGTCCCACTGCCTCCGCGGCCAGTTGCCTGTGTCTTGCACCTGACTGCCACATCAGTGCTTGTCACTTCCCTTGCAGCTGGCTCTCCCCAGATGGGTTGGCGCTGGTCACTGCATCGGCCCCCGGCGCCATCTTAGTTGAAGGTGCTTGCTTCCTCGCCTGTTATTCTGCAGCCTCGTTCTTCGTTTCATGGGTCAGTCGTCATTGCAATTCCACCCGCTCGTACCACAGGCATTCACTGCTGGTTCACTTTAATTAAAGTTTAAGAGGATTAGCAATTACGCCATTTTGGCACGGATCTTGCTGGATCGTGCAGGTGCTCAGCAGGAAACGTCCTCACTGCATGGCTGCTTGGCCACACTGCCCATTGACATTATTGTTAAAGGAAAACCAGCCAACCAATTGCCATTCAACGACTGACCTACCTACATTCCCTCAACCGTCCGACGTGGTGTGGAACCTGAAAGTCCTTGCAGATGTGGATTTAACGATGTGACACCATTTTGGAGAAGTTAAGAAATACTTGTTCTTCTTGAGAACCTTGAAAACGGTCTTTCCTTTTGAATATTTTTCAAACTGGACCCAAGCTACCATACTCTTGGACCTTGTTTTTCTGAATTATTCCAGTAATATCTTCCTGAATCGTTTCATGCACTCTAGTTACTCTATTGGCTCTGTTAATAGCAGGATCAAGTTCAAGTCTCTTTGCATTGCAACTAGAGCCTTGTATGGTCCTGGATCCATATTCCTGAAGTGGACATTTCAAAGATAATATCCCATACATCCATTAAGATAGCAGCTTCCCCTTGTTTTGTAATTACTAAAACAAAACCTGTGTTAAGCCTGAGAATCATCAAGGGCAAGAACTTTCTGTGCTGCCTGTTTGGCTGTGTCTTCACTAAGGGCAGCCCTTTGGAACCCCTGCTGCCCTGCTCCCTGCATTTGTCTGTCTACTGACTTTGAAAGCGCCGCGCTTTCAACCCGTGCACAACTGCAGGCAACGCATGTGAAGGACATGCCCCTTTTTTGACCACGCCCACTTCAGGAAGTAGGATCAAAAAGACTTCCCATCCACCCTTGCGGCATTAAGCCCGAGAAGCGTCAAGGGCGAGAACTTTCTGTGCTGCCTGTTTGGCTGTTTGCTGTGCTGCTGTTCCGTCTCGCAATAGAACTTCATTCATTTATGAACGGTGGCAACAGGATTAAGGTATTTCAATCTATACTCATTCTCCTACCTCTGCTGCGAATATTTGACCTCTTTTCACCTGCCTTAAGTGGAGTTCATTAATAAGGGGGGAAAAAAACCACAAGTCTGTTCATCATCACACACTGAGGACTGCGGGCTGTTGCCTTTGACTCAGTGTGACTACTCACTCAGCCCCTTTTCATCATCACACACTGAGGACTGCGGGCTGTTGCCTTTGACTCAGTGTGTGTCAAAATACAGTCTACAAACAACTTCTGTACAACGACTTGTGATCAGTACACCTGATTTTACAAACAAGTGGGTTGCACAGCTGATTAAAACCCCCCCAAGAAATTTAGTACTTGGACCTTTACAAAGCCCATTATATCAGTACAGTGCCACATCCTAGAGTTGTGGTGCGTCTATTCAGCGCCTTGTCGCTTTCAGCATGGAAGACCTCAACACAGTCAGTATGCTTAATGACTCTAACAACGGTCTGCACACCAGGCAACGTGCTAAAATGGAACAAGGAGAGCTTTCACAAATAACAAAGCCTAATCAGAAGATTATTGACATTTCTCACTCCCCCTTGGCTATCCGGACCTTGCAAGCACAAGAGAATTTACCATCGGTGTTGCCACACTTGATCGTGAGTAGCTCAAAGGATTTGCTAACTCTTCCCACTGCAACACCTATAACTACTCTGGCAACCAAAGATCAATCACTGCAAGGTCACATCCAACTCCCTAGCTCAACTTCACCTACAAGAACCATCCTGGTACAAACAAAAGATAGCATGGAAATGCAGCATCTAAATAATACTTCCTCTTATGAACAGAACAACACAACCCATGAGAGTGCCTGCTTTTATTTTTCTACCAATTGCTGAGCAATCAAAACATGCGAACTCTGATACTTTACAAGCCCTTCATTCCACTCTCCCACCCTGGAATACGGATGTTGACTCACAATTCACGCCGGTGATAACACAGCGGGATAAAGCAGCCTTAGCTAAAAGACGATGGCAATCGCTCTACGAAAGTAAACGTCTTTCACGTGATTTAGCAAATTCTCCCATAGCTCAACGAAATTCAAAGATAGCTCGCCTCTCTTTGGACATGATCAAGATTGAAGCACTCTTGGCAAACCAGGAAAAGCGTAAAGCATTTTTTGGCCATTCAAATGATACCTCATCACCGTTGCCAACAATATGTAACCTGGATAGCATGGGGAAATTTGTTCCATCTAACACGGAGCCTCTAAAGCAGAACATTACGTCTCAAATTTTACCACTGACCCAATCCAATCTCTCTACTGAAACCCAAAAGATTAAACCCCAGCCTTGTCAGTACAATGCATCCATGCAAGAAACAGACAATATGCCGTCTATTCCAACCACTATGCAAGATCTTCAAAATATGTGAATAGCAGTGACATCTCAGACAATGATACCATTCTTAAAAATGCAAGAATCATGCATATTTGCGAGTAAAGATCAGGCAACTTTACTAGCCCTTATCCACGCAAAACAAATCTTTATAGAAGCCTTTGTTCAAAAGATCCAGGATCGCTTGGACCATGAAGCCGAAATGACTCAAATATGGCAATCCCGGATGTCAGATATTGCCAGAAAAGATCGTGCAGACAATACACAGCTCACTTCAGCTTTAATCACCATGATGTCATCCATGAATCGCCCAAGCAATCCTCCGTCAAATGACTTGGCTCAACGGCCCCTACAAACCACGAATGACAAGGCGATAAAAGGCCAAACTGCCGGAATTGGGGTGGATCGACCTCAAATCCTAGCAGATCATAATCCACCAATCGCAAGTGTATCAGCAAATATTCAACCTCAAATTATGGAACCCAATCCCATTTTAGGAGCTACTAACTACCCTATTTTTTTGCCAACTGCCCCTCATACCAAACCACAAAATAAACCTAAAACAAAATAAAGACAGACTGGATACCTTTCTCTGCAATCTAACAACACCTAAACCAGTGGCGCCAAAATCAATAACAAAAAACATAATTGGGCCAGCCGTCGTCCCTATACCAACTGATATTTTGGTAGAAACCAGAACCTTACCATCTCAGGGAGAAAACACGCTGGAAGAAACCTCAGATGATGCCCAAATGAACGTTCTATTAAACCTATCACAACATCTAGACGCTGACCTAGACATTTCAGAAGAAGCCCAGATACAACCAAGCGAAGCATCACTCATCATTATGGATGAATATGAACAAACTAAATACCACCAATACAATGAGTCTAACATTTGAAGATATCTCAAACACATCATTATGGATCGGCGAAGTAACCAACCCACGCACTGACTCGGTTCTACCACAGACGCAAAGTAGTCCTCAAAATAAAAATCCATTAACCACCAGACTAACTCAGCCAATTTTTGCTAACCCAAGGAGACCTAAACTCTCACGAGCGGTATTACTGAGACGTGTAGAAGCAGATACCCAAGAACTGATAATTAACAGATCAAATGTTCTACGTTTATTCAGCGCCATACCGCAACTACAGAAGATAAGAACATAAGAGATCCTCACAGTGGAATTTGCAGATCAACAGCATCTGGATCAAACCTATCTACGCCGCTAGCGAAAAAGATCAAATCATGAAAGAAAAAAATAATCTAAACACACTGGGATTTGACATACATTCTGTTGACTCCAAAAAAGAAGCGCAGATGGAACTAACTTTACGGAGGAACGGTTCTTCAAAGAAACAAGAACAAAGGACCTTAGAAGATGTAAAATATAATACTCAGCAACGACAGAAACGAGAACAGCACATAGATGGCAAACACAGGAGCACAGAAGATGTAAACTACAATACACGGGAATGGCAGATGCAAAATACCCAACAAATTGATCCAAAGATCGGCAATAAATACCCGGATCACACCATGCATCACATACGGAGAGTAATGGAATGGTCACAATTAACAAACTTCAGAAAGTGCTGACTCTTCTTTTTAACCATCATTGCAACCTATTAGATCTGAAATTTCATTATGTTCCTGGAACACTCGAGGACATAGTCATCTCTTTCGCGAACAGTCATACGACCTGTCACAGTATGACA
Source organism: Ambystoma mexicanum (assembly GCF_040938575.1). NCBI lineage: Eukaryota > Metazoa > Chordata > Amphibia > Caudata > Ambystomatidae > Ambystoma > Ambystoma mexicanum. Next base: position 676,671,771 of record NC_090927.1, on the reverse strand, counting down.
TCATCTGCATACAGGAATCATGGATCACAACACAGCCAATCTGTGACGGATATACAACTCTGATGGTCCCTGCAATAAAAAACAGAACAGGGCGTCCATCTACAGGTCTCTTGACCTTTATTAAAATGTCAAACAATATTATAGTCATTGACTCATTCAAAATAAATGACTGGATTCAAATCACGATACTCCAATCAGTCCAAACCAAAATACCATTAACTTATGACATTTTTGGCATTATCAATACCTATTGGAATCCAATGGCCATTACTGATGAGTTATATATTGACACATTTTTTACATATATCGACGACATTACTTGACAATACCCTGTTATTCAAACAATAGTATGTGGAGACCTTAACATACATCTTTATGATAGCGGAGGGACTGAACTAAACCAGAACAACATGTCCCCAAGAGCTCGACGATGGCAGAAAGAAACATCTACTAGGGGACTCATTAGAGTGCCCTTCCTTGATACCCAAACCAATAAGCCGCTAAATACATGGACCCGTGGCACATCAAATGCCATAATAGATTACATCTATACATCAAACCAAGTTGCATTGAAGATAACACAGGAAAAAACATACAAACAAATCATAGTGATCATGCATTAATGATAATTACGTGGGAAATGTACAACCCCCAGAAACCAAAAATAAATTTACCAGAACTCGTAGTTAATTAGAACCAGACTAGACTGAGGATCTCTCAAAATGCCCTGGTGATATTAGCAAACCAAATTACCTCGTCAACAATGACAGACAACAAACGCCTAAATTATCCACAACTCTTGCTGCCATTTAAGTTATCCAGAACAACAAATACTCTGAACAAACACTGTCATATACATGCCTATTCAACTATAATAGCAGAAAGGAAAAAAAACTGAGGAAAGATATTAAGAAAATACAACAAACTACACCCAAGGATTATGACCAAATTTGAGTATTAAAACAACAGTACAAAAACTGGATGAGATCCAACAGAGCACTTCAAGGGCAAAACGATGCAGAACAAATGCTGCATGCTTTAAACAATCGCAACACCAGAGATCTGTGGAAACTATTGGCCCCACCAACAGATAATCTACCAAAAATGACAACTGATGTTGACGAGCAAGGATGGATTTCACACTTTCAGAAGCTTTACAACATAAACTCTGAATTACATACTAAAGACTCTACAAAACATCACACCTGGACTCTCACATGGCAATTAGAGGATCTAGAACGAGCCATCACCAACTTGAATCCTTCACGTGCCCAGGACCGGATGGCCTCTCAAACCAACTTATCAAAGCCACTAAAACTTTATGGGCACACTTTTCCTCCAACATCTATGAAACCATTAACAAAACCAAGACTATTCCACCTTCTTGGAAGACGGCAATTTTGATACCCATTTATAAAAAGGGAGATACAAAAGATCCAGCCAATTATAGGCCTATTGCCTTGTTGGACCCCCTAGGAAAAATGTTCGCTACTTCTCTTCTGGACAGATTGAACACCTGGGCCAAAGCAAACAACATACACGCACCAAGACAAACAGGCTTTGTTAAATATGTGGGAACCAACATCAACCTACTCCTACTTAACTTGCTGAAGCAAGAGGCCATCCGCAATTAAAGACAAATATATGCAGCATTCATAGATTTGAAGCTCACTTTTCACCTAGTCAATAGATCACTACTATGTTCGAAATTGCGAAAATGGGGCTGCCCTGATGATATCTTGGAAACAATAAAGTTACTTTATGGGGAAACCTCGATTAGAGTCCGACTGTCACAAGACAGTACAGTAACTGATTCCATCCCAACTAACAATGGACTCAAACAAGGTTGTCCCCTTGCAGCAATGCTTTTCAATTTATTTACATCAGACTACGAAACCGAGACAAACTCGCCATGATCAAATCCACTGAAATGAAATGCCACAACCATCGCGTGCCTGATGTACGCAGACGATATTGTGTTGTGTTCACAAACACCAAGAGGCCTCCAAACAGCCTTATTAAACCTAGAAAACTATATGAAGATAAATCAACTTAAAATAAATACACAAAAATCTAAAATAATGCTCCTGGTGCCATCCCACAGAACACAACAACAGCCGAAACCATTTCTTCTTAATAATCAACCCCTTGAACAAGTAACAACAGTTAAATACTTGGGGATTTGGATGAATCAATCACCCACTGATACGAACTGGTCCAACTATCTACTGGCAAAAGCTTTATCTCTAGCCCGTCAGGGTCGAGTTCTACACTTGAAGTATGGAAGATTCACATTTAAACCAATTATATCATTTTACAGACAAAAAGTCACGGCGATTTTACTTTATGGAAGCGAATCCATGATTAACATCGACAGATCTATATGGCTGCGTCTGGAAGGCATGTTCTGGCGGAAAGTGCTCTCTTTACCTCATTCGTTTCCGATAGCCCGAATCTGATACGAACTGGCACTTCAGTCTCTCACCTCACTTCAAACATGGCGAAAATTAGATCTTTACAGGAAAATTGTCTCTGACTTGCATATTCCAGCGCTACATATTTTCCATCAAAAAGAACTCACAACTCACGCAATTGCCTTACAAACCTGGAAGAATCATATGGAAAATACTAGAATAACGGCAGACATATCCATGGAGCCGGTAACTCAACGTCCAGTAAAAGCAACAACAAAAAATGCGCGTGCGACGATTGGATAGCAACTATCGAAGCCGAAAGACAATTAAAACTAAACCAGGAATGCAAGTTGGACATGCACCCATTAAACGGTCTCCCGTTGTATTTACAATGTTTTCCATCTGCCTCTGTCAGAGACACCTTCCTATGGTTCCGTTTTAATTTACTACCAACACGAGAACTGCTACAATCCACGCAACTTCTAACCAAGGAAAATTCCTTCTGTCGGTTCTGTAAACAACAAACTGAACTAGAAACTCTACAGCACATAGTTACCTTATGTCCAGCACTTGATGAAACCAAATTCCGAATTAGAGACATGTATCTCCCATCTACAATCAAACTTTTACCAGAAGAGCGATGGGCGAAATTTCTATACAGTGGCTCAAAGAAAGACATTTTCACAATTGTCAATTTTGTTAATGTATTATTTGAATCTAATAGAGGAAAGGAAATGCTCTAAGAAAGAGACCTTCTTTCTGTTTTGGAATGTATAAAAGATGAAAGGTTTAAAATTTGAACCATATCATTTTAATTAAAAAAAAAAAAAAAACAACCTGTGAGCTAATGGCAGTGCAGTTTTTTTGGTCTGTGCCACATCTCTTTGGAACTCTCTTTTCACCTCCTCGAGTGGCACTGAAGATAATATCGAATTCATAAGAGGTTTGAAGACTTTTCTCACCTCTGTAATGCTATTGGAGTCCATTATTACAAATTGAGACCTAGTCATTAGCACCAGGAAGCTACCTCTAGTGGTGTCATTGCGCTTAATCAAATTAAATAACATAGCATTACTGTTGCAGGGGTTAAAGTAATTAGGTAAAGTAAGAGAAGTAGAAAATATAAGAGTGGGTTGGCCCGGAGATAGCCACGGCTATTAAAGTAGGGGGATAAGCTATGCATACCAGCCATTAGGCCATGAACATTTGAATGTGGTGGCACATATGCTTGGAGAGACAGAGTGGTCAAGGTGAAATTCATTTCTGGATGGCAAAAGATGTGTTGTTTGTGGGATAGATATAGGAAAGTTGATCTAGGGTAAGGGAATGCTAGCAGTGAAGCCATCAGCTTGTGCAGCTGGAGGGATATGTGGAGTGTAGGATAGAGTGATAGAGAAAGGGGAAGAGAACACCAAGAGAAAATTGAAGAGGAGAACAATAGTCATACCTGGTAGATTTAGGGCACAGAAAGGGAGAAACACACATAAGCAACGGTTCTTGGCTTCTTGGCATGCTGTGCCGTAAAACGTGGTGGGGGTGTAGGCTATGAGAAAGCTAGCAGTTACACCATCAGCATGTGGAGTGTGAGGCATATGGGTTCTTGATGCTAGAGTGAGGACTTGAGCAGCAAGGCAGCATCTGAGAGAATACAAAATGGGTATACCATGAGGATCATGGGTATGTGAGAGGGTGAAGAACATGAAGGCATGGCGCATCAGCATGCAGTGCAATGAGAATTAAGTTGATGACTTTGCAAACGAAGAAGTGAGAGGCATAGGGCAGAGGGGAAAGAGATCAAAGGGGAGGTCAGGCCCGAAAATGTAGTCTTCCTGACAACTGTAACACATAAGAATAGACGATGGGAGTTCGGGACGAATGGAGGGATAGAGTGAATGATTTGAAGATAACTTATCAGATTACAGATATTAGGGAAGAACTGAGTGAGGGGCAAAAAGCGTGTGCTATGCATAAGGAAGCCACTGAACAACAAATATTTAGTTTCTTTGAGAAAGGGGACCATGAAGGAGGTGGAATGTAAAATAGTTTCGGATTATTGCTCATGGCTAGAGAAAGAATGGTTCAGTGTACAATGTCCCTGTAGCTTCCTGAAATGGTGAGTTTTTCTTTGAGGTATTTTTAAGGAACTGTGGTGTACCGACTTGTACCTGGTATGGGCCCCTTGAAGGATGCCATGGTTTCTCAGGGGAGCCCGTTTAGTTAGAGTAGAACCGTATTGTTGTGACTTAAATCGCTTCAGCCAGAGATCAAGCTTTTGACATCATGGTGAATCACATTGAAAACAGCCAATCGATTTTCAAAAAAACTAGGCTTTGGACCAGAGATTGTAGGCCTGCTTCTGGAATGAGATGCTCTATATTACTCAGAAGCCATAATATAGAATGTTCAGTGTTTTAGACATGGAGATCAAGGCATATTTAGCGTTGGTGATGTCTGTTGGCGCTAAATCCAAGACTGATATATGTTAGACTGAGAAAGTAGCTGTTTCTACCATGTTGTGGGAGCACCTAGGAATTTGCTGTCACTACCTCGGAATTTGATTGTATTGCCTGCATCTCATGACAAGATTGGACCTGTAATGGCATCATAGTATCTTACGTTACTCCATCGTTATATAGTGCAGCTTTTGCCATTTGCGTGGTTTCTTGGCACTTTGGGTCCTTCAGGTGAAAGGCGGGGTATGGATGGGTGAGTGGGAGTAGAGGGAGGAGAGTACAGTTTGCTAAACACGGTTTGCATTAGTATTTTGCTGAGAGTTTATTGCTCAGCGAGTAAGCCTGTCACATTCATGTGGGTTGGCCTAAGGCATATGTCTGCAACCTGTGGCTCTCCAGATGTTTTAGACTATGGGCCTCATTACACGGAAGGCGGTAGACCATGGTGCTATTGCACCATGGTTGCCGCCGGTACCATACCGGTACCACCATGGAGAAAAGGGGAATTACCACCCCATTCCAAGGTTGGCGGGGCGGTAATTCCCCCTTTCTCCATGGCCCTTCCCCATTCCCATTTTTGCCCCATAGGGCTCAATGGGAATGGGGAAGGGGCTAATTACGGTACCGCAAATTGCGGTACCGTAATTAGCACCATGGTCCCTTTGCGGATCCCAACTTTAACGGCTGGTCTACACCAGCCGTTAAGGTCGGGTCCCGCAAAGGGACCTCGTAGTAAGGCGGTAAGGGTTTACCGGTACCGGTGCCCTTACCGGTATCGGTAAACCCTTACCGCCTACCGTGTAATGAGGCTCATATGACTCCCATGAACCCTTGCCATTCACCAGGCTGCCTATGGAGGATGGTAGTTGTGATCCAAAATTTCGGGAGAGCCAGAGGTTGCAGACCACTGGTGTAAAGTATGGTGCGTTGTCAAGAATTTCCATGAGCTTATAACAGCATTACTTGCAATTTGTGTGAGTACTATGTATCTGATGTGAATACCCAATACGTTTGGGGCATTTGATGGCATTAGGTGGATATTTGATGCAGTATAATGCCATCTGGGTGGGCATGAGGCTCTGCCTACGAATATGGTGACTAAACATGGCCATAAGAGGCCACACCTAATGCATCTTCCATGCTCCCTCTGTATGCCCTTTGCTGTATTTTTCAATGATCCCTCCTGCAATCCTCATCTACCATCCCTTATGTTTATTTTCCAAACCAACTGAAACATTACAATAATTACCATAATTATGTTGATCTAATGTTATTGAATTGTTAACTAAATACGCGGAAATCTTCTTTGATTGCATAATTTGTTGTTATGCTTCCAACATTGTTAATTGATTAAATTATATGCACGTCTTGCAGAGTGCTTGCTAATCCATTCCAGATGCACCTTCTCAGGTCTGCAAAATGCAAATCTTTTTAAAGATAATAATTTATTTTGAATGGAGGATTCCAAGTCGGATATCATATTTCTGTGGATCAACACTATTAAACAATTTTAACACCAACCAATTCTCAATTAATATAAAATCCACCTTGATGGGCATGATGACCACCAGGTAGGTGCCTACTGGCTCTTTTGTCCATGCAAACTATAGAGATGTTCCCTTTGACTGAAAAGTACCCATTCAGATTAGCTGTTGCCACATATGCCGTCCTATGATAGTTCACCTTTCCCCAATCCTAACGCTAAGTGCAGCTGTTTTCTTGATTACCCATATTTAGCAGTTCACCACCCCTGAGTGAAAGTGAAGTTAGCTTCGGCAGCGGTTCTCTTCCAGAATGCCTGACATGTACTCACTTAACATGGTGAAGCTGAGAACGGAGAGTGTCCCTGTGTGAGTTGCATTGAGTGGGAGCCAGGCTGAAATCAATGGGCTGACTCTGGAGGGCACAAACAGCGGTCAGGGGAGAAGACCCAGAGTGCTTCAATAAACATAGCCCCCAACTTTCCAGTGCCATGTGGGTCTCTTTCAACCAGTCCTGGTTTTTTTCACACTGCATGCTGTAACTTGTAGACCCACCCTTACAATGGGAAAAACGAAACTACAACTTGCAGAATACAATTGGAAGAAAACTCCAGTACAGGCTCAACATGACCCGCATGGAACTGGGAAAGTTGGCAGCTCTGTCCAAAATCTCATGACGCTGTTAGGCTCACAGGGAGTCACGAGCTTTTAGTGGGGTTGCCTGTCAGACCGCCCAACTAGGTGAGTCTGTTTACTGCTTCCAAGTTATCCCCCTCACCCAGGCCAGGGTCATGGAAAGGAGGGTAAAAGACAAGGCACCGAACCACTTTAAGAATGATGTACTTTCTGTTGCCCCTATGATACAGCTAATGTGCCCATCTGCCCGTTTTCTGCATAACACGATCTTCCTTCCTGTGTTTACACTGCGATAGACCAGATTCTCTCATGCCCTATCAACAGACGTTCAATGTGACAGTTTTGAGCACCCAGCTCATTGCTAAAACCTCTGATGAGTCTGAAGGTCTTGGTGGACTTTATCACCAGTTCATCAAGTCCTGTGCAGAGCTTGGCAAGTAATTTCCGTAACAAATCTAGGTTCTTCCTGTACTCTTCTGTCCTCTGCTGTTACATCGTCTCCTTATTCTCTATAGTCCCCTGATCATTTTGCTCCATCGTGTAAGCATCCCAAACCTTGGTTAACGTCTTCTTTGCATTCAACTAACATATCTGTTTGTGAATTGTGATGAGGTTGGAAGAAATCTTCCTCTCCTACCAATCTTACCTCACTTTTTTCTCCACACCTCCATGATCTATATCTATTTCATACCAACAACTCAGTTACCAGTCTCTCATTACTTCAATTTCCTCTCATCCTTGCACTGTATTCATCCTTCTGGAGCATATCATACCTCCCTGTTCCCAAGATTGTACTCTGAATTCACCCTGCTTGGCCTCTCACTTTACCTCATAAATTGATCATGTTCTGTCCTCCTTTCCCCGTTCTTCTTCCTCTTCTTCACTGTCTCATCTCAGCCCCTATTCGTTTTCTTGCTTCTGAACATTTTCTGATACTTTCCTCAATTTATTGCTCCTATGTGCCAACCCTAATGCCCCACTGGGGGGTTATTATGGGTATGCCGGTAAAAAGGCAGTAATACTGGTCTGGCGGTGTTACTGTTACTGGCAAAGTGACCGGCAGAAGTACCGCCATATTACGACCTGTGTGGGCTTGCGCACCACCCCGCTGGTAACGGTAATACCGACAGACCGGTATTACCGGCAACAATATGTATTTGCTGGAAACACTTGCAGATAAACATTGGTATCATTAATACAAGCTGCATATCTGGTGGTATAACCATTGCCAGTATTACAATAATTGGTAATACTGGCACCACCAGAATGGGAAGCGCAGCAGTGGCCATCTTTAAAAAAACTCAATCCACCCCGAATCACCCATTTCCTGATGGCATCCAGTCCCCATAATTGTGGCAACATTATAGCAAAAGACAGAAAGACTCATCTACCAGACCTCCTGCTCTGGAATCCAAAATTCACAGAGGCTGAGCTAACTTCATTGGCAGTGCATTGGTGGAGCATGAAAAGCTATTTGGCAGCAGACAGAGAAAAACCTCAGTTCAGAGGAAGACAGCCATATGGGCTGGCATTATGGCAAGGTTGACGGCAGTGGAATCCATACCCCATAGTGCCAAGGACTGCCCAGAGTGCTGGGTTAACTTAAAGGCGAGGGTCCACAGCCTCATAGCCAGACACAGGAGGGAGAGCGCTGGCACAATAGGAGGCACAGTGGAACCCGTCACCTCACGCCATGGGAGGAGATGGCCAGCTCCATCCTCCACATGGAGGGCATAGAGGTGATAGGTATCCTGGAGGCCAGAGCAGGGCCACGCTGCAATGGCGGTACGCACATCTGACACCATGTACATGTGAATGTAGTGCCCAAAAGCATGTGTCCCCCATCAGAGATGCACAACATTGACACAGGAAAGGTTCAACACAAGGTAGTCAAAGCAAATGGCCAATGAGCACACATGTGAAAGGGGAGGTCGGTAAATGTAACAATGCACATACAGTATAGTCAAATTGTGCATGCCAGCACATGGACACATGGGAAGCATCAATGTCCGCCAAGATAGCCCATGTCGAAAGTGAAGCACCACTGCACCCACATCAACAATCCACCTTGGCAATGTGCACATGCATGCACCATGTACACCCTCAGCATGCACTACCACCACCCAGTAGTAGCAGCACACATTGGAGCGATACCACCCAAGCCAACCACTTGAAATGTGTATCTCTGGGACACACGCAATGTCGCATGAGTGTCATGCAAGCCTGCAGACATGTCTGCTAGATGAATAACAGCATGTCATTCCATTCCCAACAGAAACACAGTCAGTCCACGGATAGTGATGTTGCCGGACCCACCACTGCAGGCACAACATCTGCTCCTAACCCTGCACAGGCCAGACCCCTTGCTTGCCAGCCGGATCAACCACAACCTCCACCACCACCTCCACCACCACCTATCACCGCCGTGAGCCCACCAGCAAGTCCTGAGGCTGACACAATCCCCATTGCAGCGTTCAGTGGCCTCTCCACTGGCCAGGAAGGCGACACAGCTGTTGCTAAAGCCACCACTGATATGCAACAGCCAGCACCAGTCATGGGACACAGTGCTGCCGTCCATGCTGTGTGCAGAAGACGACAGGGTTCCCCAACATTGTCCTTGCAATCACGGGCTGTGCAGCCACTGGAACATCATTGCAGTGCCCATGTGGAAATCACCAATGAGGATGAGGAGGATGAGTAGGAGCATGGTAGGTGCATTCTTCACACAGCCCACTACATATGCCCATCCCAATGTGTCAACTGTGTGTGCGCGCCTGCATGTGATTGAAGATCAGCAGGCTTCCATCGAGGCTCTGGCAGGCCGGCAGCTGCAGGAGATGCTGTTCTGGTGAAAGTCGTTACACTTTTCACGTTCTTACATACAATGCAATGCTCGGACATTACTTATTGTGTGCAAGTGTTTATTGGGAGAATTGACAGTTGACAAAGGTGTAAGGGAAGTGGTATGAGGTGGCGCTTGGAAATAATTGTCTATCATTTCCTCTGCTCAGCACTCACAGGCACTGTGTGGACCACTTCAGGGGCTGGCATGTCCACATCCAGGGTAATGTTCTGCTGCATGCAGATATTGTGCAACATTGCACATGTGAGGACAATCTGTCCCACCTTATCGGGCCTATATATAAGGGGACCTACAGAGCAGTGAAAACAGCGGAAGCATGCCTTCGACAGGTCAAGGGTGCGCTCGACACACACCCTAGGCTGTACATGTGCCCTATTGTATGCAGCCTCCTGTGGCATCTGGGGATTCCTCAGCTGAGTCATTAGCCATAGAAGTTGGGGGTAGCCAGAGTCACCTGCAAGGGAAAAGGGCACAGGGGCCAATCATGATACACAAGCTGTGCATGCATGTGACATGTTTAATTCCACAACACAACTTCACATTCCAGTCCTTGCACATGGAGTCAACTACTTAGGGGCCATGTGTAGTCAGTCATAGTACATCTTGCACATTGCCCATAGCTAACATTCGTTGCTTTCATGGTCTGTGAATGACAGGGCTATAGTGGGTGGGTAGGGCCTGAAAGATGGGCAAGTTGTCTGTGTGGATACCATTATGGATTCAGATACATGATGATCGGAGTACATTCCATGCCAACTGCCAGTGTCATGTCCTTTAGTTGCACTTTAGCAGAATGTCATTCATTGTATGCCAGTGGTCTTCACACCTTTACATGACAGACACCCCATGAGCTGGTTTGGTGTTTGTGGGCCATGCACCTAGTCATTCGCCACCCCCCTCAGCTCACATAAAAGGTGTCTGGGGCAGGCAGGCTATTCAGAATTACAGAGAGTCATTGGGGCAACTACTCTCCATGTGTAATATTGTACTGTGTGGTTTTAGTTTGATTAGACACTAATCTTGGTCATTGGTGATTTTGCCAACTGTCACCTTTGACCCTTTTCCCTGACTCTTAGTGCATCCCCTGTACATACTTTGGACACCCGTAGGTGGGCCAGCCCACCGTTGCCAGACCGCCGTTGCCAGCCCATAGATTTTCTGGGATGTGTGATGTTGCATTGTGGTACCCATAGTCCTGTGTGTGTAGCAGGCCTGTTGGGGTAACATGCCTTGGCCATTTACTGCTGCACCGTGAGTCATGCCCTACTCCTTTCGATTGCAGTCTATCATGTGCGGGCTGTGCAGGCGGGTCATGAATGTAGAGGGCCTTGTCAAGGCATGCCATCTTCATGTGTGTTACCCCCTCTCACATTGCATGTCACTTGCACTGCAAGGTTAGTGTGATGGTACATGTACTCACCCAATATCCAGGTCAATTTACCTCTGTGCCCCTCCATTCATGCCAGCAGCGTGCTGTTCCGCAGGACCGTGTCATCATGGGTCGATCCTGGGAAGCAGGCAAAGCAGTGCATGAAGGTGAGATCTGCATCTCAGATGACCTTGACAGCGAGTGGAACTGCCTGAAATTCCGGTAGACTTCCTCTGATGCCTGGGGTGCCACCAACTCAACATGGGTACAGTCCAGGGCTGCTAGCACATTGGGCATGTGTGCCAAGGTGTAAAATCATGCCTTCGTGGCATTAACCTGTGCCGGGCTGGTGGGTAGGGCGATGTGCTGTGGCACATGGTGGAGGAATACTTCCAGCATCTGACTAAGAACTGACTGGCCACAGTGTCTGGAATGTGCCTGTCGCAAGGAAGAGGAGGTCCAAAACCAGCTTCACCAGCAGTGGTATGGCTGTCCTGATGTTGATCCTTCTTCCAATTTCCTCCTGGATCGGGGGCAGCAGATCAGCAGTTGTCTCCCTGTTGAGCCAGTGCATGGTGAATATCTGACTGTGAAGGTCCATGGTAAGGCCCTGGCCCGGGGTATGGGAACTCACCATGCATGGTGTCTCCTCCTCACCATCCTCCTCCTTCTCCTCATCACCTCTGTTACGTGTTCCCTGTGTTGGTCCTCCAACCCCTGCAGCTCAATGTTCAGCTGGAAGCTGCATGTCTATGCGCACACACACACACACACACTGGTGGCAGCATGGTGGTGTTGGTATGTGTGGTTGGGGAGGTGTGGCCCTTTTGTACCCTTCATGAGCGCATTGGGTGCACCTGCGGCTTCCTTTGCATCACCTGTATGCATTTAACTCCTGATTTCAGGTGGACGTATCTTCGCCTTGGTTTTGCCGGTATTAACGTCAATAAAACAGCAGTATTACGGCCATTTCCCATCTCGTAATGCGTTGGTAATACCGATGTGCCGTTAATACCAGTGCTGGTTATACCGTCGTCTGATATATGGTTGCCGGACCTTCTGGCACTGGTATTACAGAAATACCAGCAATAGTATTACTGCCGAATTGTAAATCGCCCGTACGGTAAAAGTGTTGGTAAACAGAATTACCACCACTTTTCCCATGTACCGGCATACTCGTAATGAGCCCCACTGTCTCTTCCCAAAATCTCTCTATAATGATTCTAATATATTTCTTCCCCCACTTCAGTCTTGTTTTTGCCCACCACATCCCAATGAAGCTGCTCTTTTACATGTTGCTAATTTCCTTACTTTTAGACCTCACTCAAAGCAACCCTCTCTTTATGTTCTCTGGGCCTTATATGAGGAGTTTAACGCAGTTGATTACTCAATTATTTCCTCTTGCATTTGTTCCTGCCTCTGGTCTCTCTTTGGTTTATACCTAAAATTCATCCTGTTCTCTTTCATGGGCTGGAAAATCTTCCTGTGCTCTTCCTTCATGCTTTGTTATCCCACACGGCTCAGTTCTTGTTCCTTTACTGTACTCTTTTTTAACTATTTTTTTTAAATGATATACGTATAGTCAAATATTAACTTTATACAAAATCACCATAATACCAAATATATTGTCCAATACATTGATAATACCAGTCCTCTCAGTTCACACAAGAATAGTATTAAACATTTCAAAGAAATGGAGTAAGGATAGCTCATTGACAATGCATGTGTCTTGGAAGCAAGACAACACAGCGCAAAACAGGTTTGAAACCTGATCCCGCTCTTAGAAACCACTCTCTGGTATTAAGCGCGTTATAAATGAACAATAAAATAAAAGAATTTAATGAAGATATAATCAGAGTATTTGACAACATAAAACATAATGTTAAAATGATTATCACTCATAAACTGGTCCCACAATTCCTGACTAGAAAGGCTAAAAACATAATTTCTGTATTTGATTAAATAATGCCTTCTAACAGATGTTAGACTCTCACAATAAATAAATAAATGCCTAAAATGTTCTAATGCATTATTCCCACATAACCTGCATGTGTGTTCTTGTCGTGTTATGCCAATCCAGGCTCCTGTTATTTCATAAGTAGCAACACAATTGAATTTAATAAGCATACACTGCCTCACAATTCTAGCATTCAGGTGCGCACATAAATAATTGGGTTGCCAGCATCGCTTTCCCACATGCTCTAAATATTCTTTACTGTTTTATTTGTGACCAAATCAATCCATGCTTGTTCTCTATCAACAGCCTTTAGAGTTCTCTTTATCTGAAATGTTTACCTGGAGCATACGGTTTGCATGATACCAGTGTCCAAAACATGAGTCCAATGGGCACAAGAGCTATTGCGCAAAGGCATTTCCTTCTTCAGATAATGCATGTAGATCTTATGGATAGGTCCTTGTGATTCCAACTCTATCAATTTCTTATGATGCAGTAGACATGTTATGTTAATCATGATTGCTACACTAGCAATGCCACACTCTAACAATATGTATTCATAAGCCATGGTCTTTGGGAGCCTCAAAACCACCTTTGGGATTTTACCTTTCAGTTTTTTTAATTGCTGAACATATGTATTCCCCAGAACTCAACTCCATATACACGAAGATATCTGATTTTGGCCTGATATACAGTGAGTATGAATGCAATAGAACAGCCTCCATTGTTACTGACAAACTTACTAAGAGCACCCATGTGCTGATTAACCTTACTCTCTACATAGTCTTAGTTGCCCGCCATGTCAAATGATCGTCAATAACAACACCAAGATATTTATACCTAGATACTACCTCAACTGGATCCCCTCAATGATCCAGCAATTCTTACGATTCTTGTTATTACAATGCTTAAATTGCATGATTTTTGTCTTAGCAATGTTGATATTTAAGCCATTTAGGGTGGCATACGTTCCCAAAGCATTCAACTTTTGTTGTAGGCCCTGCAGGGTATAATCCTTGATAACAATATCATCAGCATATCCAAGCCTGGATATACTGATCCCATTACATTTAATTGCAGAGACACCGGGAACATCAAGGGCCAGCTGAAGGTCCATCAAATACATTTTAAAGAGGGTAGGGGCAAGAATGGAACCCTGTTTTACACCACGGCATGTGCATTAACATTTGGACACTCGTCCCTCACGTCCAATCTTACTCTTACCATCTTGCCAATGTGTAGCTTAATAATCGTAATCAACAACCCCTTAGGTATGCCTAATGCATCCAATTTGTTCCATAGACGATCCCTCAGCATGGTGTCACAGGCCACACTAAAATCAATGAAGGCCATGTACACCGTCAATTTTCGCACATACCAAGAGTGTTGACCAAAGATCGTAGAGTTATTAAATGGTATATGGTAGAAGAGCCTTTTCTAAAGCCAGTTTCATTTGGAGGTAGGATAATAGTATCATTTATCCAAGGAGGGAGCTCCTTGAGCAACACTTTTGCAAATATCTGGCAGATTATCGAGCATTGCTAACATCCGATAGTTGCACAGGGAACTTCTGATGCCCTTTTTGTAGACTGGCAAAGTGTTGCTATCCAACCATGAGCTCAGGATGCTATTAGTCTAGCTAATGCATGTCATTAAGTGTTTTGGACAAAGTTCAGGATTAGATCTAACAAGAGCATTGCATGTGCCATCCCGTCCTGCAGCTCGAGAACAATTCAGCTTACAGAACTTGTGGGCAAACCTACCCATTTTGTGCCACCATTCATAGCGTAAGACATATTCCCTAATGCTTTCCCTATGCTATTAGAAATATATGCCTCCGATTCTTCACTAGAGGCCCCACCATGTAGACTATTAGTGATACCAAAAGCCCACAGTATTCCCATTCTTTTCACATGCTGCCAATTTAAGCCACTTATCCCTATGTTTTTGCTTAATAGACTTGCACACCCAGGAACACTACGTATTTTGTGTGCTTTTTATAGCAAATTTAAGCTGTGTGCTAGCCATTGTTTTCACTCTAATCCCAAAATTGTTGATGAAGGACTTAATATCATGTCCAAGTCCCTACTTTTCTACTTTAATGTTAACATCTAAGTGATGTAAACGTATGGACCTAGTGTTAATCCCAATATCCACTGGTTGCCTTTTGCACACAGGAAATGTGTGCTCGGTAACCGTATGCATAATTCTTTCATATCTGGTCCTGCAATTCATGTTATCCATTCCCAGACTCTTATTCGCCTCAATACATTTGAATAGTTCAATGCTTGCTGTTTCATTGGGCTTTTCATAATTTAGGCCAGCTCCACCTAACACGATTCCCAGCATTGTTAATTGAGATCACATTGTTAGCGTCATAAGCTTTTCGTGCATTTAATAGCGGGAAATTATCAATTTCTTCATGAAACCGTAAGGCCCATGTCAATCAACAGCGGTAAAGCACCCTGGTTTACAAAAATATAATCATTCGTAGAAGCACTACGACGTCAACCATGGTAAATCCACAATGGGCATCACCATTACAGTACCCATTCAATCGCACAAAATCATGCACATGTAAGCTTTGAGTCCAAGATATCCCCTTTTTGTTATGACGATTGGACAGGATCGGCCAAGAAATTGAATGTTCGTATCATCTATCAACATCATATGCTATTCTGGCGTTTAAATCCCTACCATTGATTACAGGATTGACAGCCCCTGCTTAAACTAGTATACCCTCTACAACTCTAATGATGCCAGAGTGAGCATCCCTGGTTGGGGGATCATATATGTTAATAGCCAGGATGCCATTATCAACATGGGATATATTAGCGATTTGACCTGCAAGGACATGTTCCCTTCCAGTGCTTAAATTACAGACGCACCAATTATTTTATCAGATGAAACTTTGGTATCCCGTTACAGACTGATTAGTTTAATCAACATGGACAATAAGATCCTGACCAAGATACTGGCACTAAGGCTGGAGAACTTCCTACCAAAGTTAATAGATCAAAATCAGTCTGGTTTTGTTAAAGGAAGAATGACATCCAGTAATATGAGGAAACTGCTGCGCACCACTGTCAGAAGATTTGGCAGTCCTCTCATTGGATGCAGAAAAGGCCTTTGACAGAGTAAATTGGCAATTTATGTTCAAAGTACTTGAAAGGATGGGCTTTGGAATCCAGTTTAGATCTTGGATTAGTCTGTTATACACTAAACCGACGGCTGATGTTAAAACTAATGGACAGAGATCAAAGCCATTGAATTGGAACGTGGCATGAGACAAGGATGCCCGCTGTCACCTTTATTGTTTGTACTCGGAATTGAACCATTGGCTATAACACTGAGAGCTGAAGAGGATTTACAAGGCATTCATTGTTGGGGTTTACAACAAAAAATTCGGTTATACGCTGATGATTTGTTATTGGTCTTCAAGAATTTTGGCGAGTCATTGCCCGTGCTTATAAATATTTTGGAAGCCTTTCATCAATGCTCCGGATACAAAATGAACTGGGCCAAATCGGAAGTCCTACCCTTGGTGCCAATATGTAACAAACATTTCATCACGCAGTTGGGTTTTAGGTGGTGCACTGAAAAACTACTATATTTGGGGGGGGATTTTACCAAATGTTATTGATTTGGTAAGAGAGAATATGACTTGAAAAAGTGGAACTTGTTGAACCTTTCCCTATGTGGGAAAGTGAATGCTTTAAAAATGGTGTTGACTCCTAGAATACATTTTGTACTGAGTATGATCCCATTAGTTATTGAGAAGAAATATTGGCGTGAATTAGACAGACTCATTCAGGATTTCTTATGGGATCGAAAACCACTGCGTCTTAAAATAAGTAAATTTGTCTAAGGGTGGTCTAGGAGTCCCAAATTTCAAAGCCTATCATATGGCTTTTATGACACAAATTTTATTCGCCTTCCTTAAAACAGAGCAGGAGGCTTGGTTGTGTGCAGAGTCCAGCCATATGGGCCCATTGTCGCCTAGGGCTTTGTTAACAACTAAACCATACAGGCCAAGGGTGGAAGATCTATTGACAAGGAGTTTACGAACTTCTTGGTTGATGTTGAATGAATGTTTGGGTGCATTAAGAGATCCAAGTGCTTCAGTATGGATGAATCCGAGTGTTAAACATGAAGGGAAAGTTTTATTCTGGCATGAATGGTTTCTAGCTGGGGTGCGACGGATTGCGGATCATTTCAATGGTGTGAAATGGTGCGGATCATTTCAATGGTGTGAAATGGATGATGGCTAGGGAGATACAGACGAAGTTTGATATTCCTAATTTCTGTCTGGCAGACTATCGGAAGATCAAGAAGGCAGTAGGTGAAGTGAATATGGAAGTTAGAATAAATGTAGATATGCTTGGATGGAAATCAGGAGTGAGTGGTTGTGACCTGGTCAGCTATTTTTATAGACTAATTGTGTCAAATTATAGAGGAAATGACACATTGAAATTGGACTGGAATCAGAGGATTGGAGAAGACATTACAGAAGATCATTGGTTACGTATTTGTGAGAATGTGAAGTTGTGCTCTTTAGGGCTAGCTGAGAGATCCCGTCAAATTAAGATTATAAATAGAACATATTGGACACCTGAGAGACTGGTGAAGAGGGGATTGAGTGACAGCCCTGACTGCTGGGCGTGTTTACATGAGGTTGGCACCTTAGAACACATGTTGTGGGATTGTTCGAGAATAAGGAGTCTGTGGTTTGAATTTGATCAAATTTGTGAAAAAATTCTTGATGCAAAGATTTGCATGGATTTCAAAACCATTGTGTTAGGTAGTGATGACATGTTGGAAGATTTGACTACATCTCAGAGAAAATTGATCTTTCAGGGTGCAATTGTGGGGAAGAAAGACATTGGAAATCATCTGATCCTGTTACTATTGAGAAGTGGATTGCAGAGTTGCATATGCTGGCGGAAATGAAGAGAGTGTTGTATAGGAGGGAAAAGAAAAATGCTTTATTCAATAAGATAAGATCTGGGGTAAATTTATTTTGTTATATTAGGTCTGAACAATGAATATGTTGTGACTCCTTAGGGGGGAGGGGTGGTAGAAATGTATATAATTCAATGATTGTTAAAGTGGATAATGCATATTTGTTTATTCTGGTTTACGTTTTGCAAACGTAATTGTTTTCAAGCAAAAATAAAATGGAAACAAAAATTAAAATTGACAGCGGTGGGTGGGTCCCTTGACTGCAGGCTCAGTTATAGTTACAAAGCCATCTAATACTAGGTGCTCTATGTACCAGGTATCCTGCAGCATTAATAATCCAAATATCGTATGTGTTCTAATAGACCCCCTTCCTACTGGATAATGCTTGTGACCCCTAGTGTTTCATGAACAGAGCAAGATCCCAATAGCAGGTGTTTTTATTGAAATGCACTTGGAAGGCCTTGGGAAGCCATTGCCAGTACCCGTCGGTTTTATCAGCCTTCATTGTACCATTACAAGTCATCTCCCTAGGGTTTCTTACATTGTCATCCCAACCATTAATAAAACGTTCTCCATTTTAATTACTTTGCCATGGATTAGTCTGGGTGGCGATTCTCTGAGTAACATCCCGCCTATTATTTTTCAGTCTGGTTATTTTCACAATTTCACATATATATCCCACCTTTGCACTTATGAGCCACCCGCTTGCTGCACTTGGAGTAAACTGCACTTCCCACTTCCCCCACCCTGGCGCTTCTCCCCTTCCCTCTTCCCCTGAATGACACCAGGCCTAGTAAGACCGTTATTTTGTCCTCCCTTTGTTTCCCCCTTCTTGTCTGCTTGCGCATAGAAACACTTGTGTACAGGCGCATTATAAATGCCCCATCATATCATATCACCTTTGCATTCATTCTGGATGTTTCAGCCTGAATGTTGATATTCCACCCCTGATTACAGGACTCATGCGAGACAGTTCTAATATCTTGTATTCCTCCTAGTCTTACTAGCTCCAGTGCTATTGGATCTACTGCGTAGTGCAACTGACTTATGGCTGGCGTCATCCATTCCAGTGCTGCTATTGCCCTTACGCTTAGAACTATCCATAGTGGGATGCAGAACAGCCATTTTCACCAGTAGTAAGGACAACAGAAGAAGCTTCAGGTACAAAAGGGCGAGAATTGTTTACTTTAGGTTTGCCGTATACCAATGGCTGGCAGTGTTTTTGTTTTGCTGCCCTTCTACCCTTATTTTTTATTTTTTTTGCTGCACATACATTCGTCCCTCTGCTTCTGGTCTCACCAGTTGCAGTGTTACCAGCTCCATCTCCTCAATGGAGTTGTAAAACTACTTAAGATTGTATCACCAACATCATTGATATTCATTGGCTCGTTTCTATGTTCAGTCGAAACGTTGCTTTCAATGTGATCATTAGTCAACATCTCTATGCTATTCTCCTGCATAATAATCACGTCAGGTGTAACAGCAACATTAGGCTTGTGGACGCCATGACCACGGTTGGTGGCCTTTTGTAAAATATTTTCAAATTGAGTGCCATGCATTTTTCGAGTAGTTTCATTTGTTGATGATAACTGTCCACATCTGTTCCAAAATGTTATAGATCAGTAGTGACGAGACGCTCTCCCGCCTACTTCCAGCCTCCAACACGTTCTGTAAGTACTCATCCCTCCAAACAACTACTCCTTCTTCTCACCCACTGCTCATTCCTCTCAACCACTGCCCTCGCTCCAAACTACTGCTTATTCCTCTCAACCACTGCTCCTCCAACAAAACCATAATAAAGAAGAAAAGTTAATCTAAGGCCAAAAGGTAAGTTAAATTCTTTATTAAAATAGATATGAGAGGGAGATGAGCACACAATCAGGGGAAGGTGAGTAATGGCCGCCACAAATGTCATCAAACGCTCAGGTGTTCCAAATGTGTCTGACATGCAGGAGGACCCACGTGGACATCACATCACAACACATCTTCCCCCTGAACATCAATCATTCATTTTCTGAACATGTTTGCAATTCAATATAACACAAAGTCTTTGTATTTGATGGGTGAACTACTCAATGCTGGTTTCCGTTCACTCCTGGATCATCTAGTGCATGTGTATCTTCTGAATTGACTTCTGCATGTAGTTTATTCTCTCTGTCATCGCTGGTACTTTGTATATTTCCCAAAAGCTTCCTCCTGCTTGGCATGGTGTAATCCCGCACATATTCCACCTATCCCGATCTCTAAATGCATTCAGCCACCCCTTCACTCTTTTATTCTTTTTGGGCTTGAAAACATCGACATTCCCTTTTCAACCTTTCCAGGCAAACACACTCACACCCAATCTCCCTCCTTTATAAAGGGAAACCGAGCCCCCCACCTGCAATCTGTATTAACTCTTTTGATGTTCCTGCTTCAATCTCACTCTCCTTTCAAGCCCCTTCACAGATCTTGGACACAAAGGGGTGGAGAGTAGCCATACACTCATGAGTTCAAAAGCAATCAGTTCTGCAATACTACATGATGTGTTGCGATACGAGTAAATAAATTTAAATCCCAGCTATTTTGCATACACATTTGCACGGACTCCTCCAGCCTACGATCGAACCTATCATCCCATTAGAGATGGGATGATATAAATCTGTGCATCGATGTTTAGTGTTATGCTCTGCTAGAAATCCACACATCTCACAGGACTTGAATTGTACCACATTTTCTGAAACTATATTTTCAGGTATACCCTCGCTAAAAAACATTCTGTAAAGGATCCCAGTTATGTTGCTTGTATTCACTTCTTTCATGGGTTGAATTCTAGGCCACTTGGAATAATAATCCATCTCACACACACCAAATATTTGCAATCTTTCAGTCGCAATTCGGACGATCCTATAATATCTATTGCAATTTTCTTCCATGCTTCTGAGGTTAGATCCACATGTGTCATTGGACACTCACGTGTCACCACCAACTTGTCGCTTGCCTGACAAGGAGCAAACATTCTCACTATATTCTCCATTCCTGGCCACCACAACATATATCTGCTGTTAATTTTCTTATGGTTCTATTTATTCCTGGATGACCTTGGTGACCTGGTTTCTCGAATTTTGCACTTAACAATGAAGGAGGTACCAATACATCTCTCATCACAAAGTCTCAATCCATGTTAGGTTCTTCTGAAACCTTCCACACAGTGTTTAATTCTCCCCTGAGGTTTCTCTCCGATGGCCAATCCATATACCAGAATTCTCGAACTTTCATCAAGACTTCATCTCTTTTGTTTGCCTCTTTCCATTCATCCATTGAAATAGCTGACTCTTCCAGCCACACAATCTCTGAACATATTTTACTGCATTCTCTATCCAGGCTACCTCACATTCAGGCTCACTTTCATCATGCATTCCAGCTACTGGTGTCCTAGAGAGACAATCCGCGTATACATTGTTCTTCCCCAGTATATATTACATTTTGAATGGATATGGTTGTAATTTCGTCACCAATTTCTACAACCCTGCTGACAAATCTATTCCACCTCCAGGTGCTAACACATGAATGAGAGTCTTGTGGACCATTTTGATTGTGAATGGTGTGCCCCAAATGAACATTTCAAAATGTTCAACTGCCCAAGTACAGGCAAGACCTTGTAAAGCTCTGGGTTCCCAGTGATGACTCTGACCTCAGATGATGTTCTAGTAGCTTCTTTATTGAAGTTCCAGTACATTGTATTAAGTTTATCAGGTCAAGTACATCTGAGATTCAGGCAACATACACCAGCATCCTCTCAGGTAGGCTACATCACTCCAACTGACTCACTCAGAACTCTCAACCATACAACAACATTCTCACAGGCAGCATTCTATGTCACTCATCCAACATTCCACTCATACTAACAAAAGCAACATAGATACCAATTCACTACATATCTCCCCTCCTTAGAGAACACAAATAACACCTACCAGAACCATGTACACACACACAACACCCACATACACCAAACGCACACCATCTCCTGCTCGTGCATCACTACCAAACCACCACATCTGCACACCCTGAAAACGTCACCAGCAATAATGGTACCAAAGCACATTCTAACAGTGCCCTTCCCCTTTTCTACACAGTGGAGAAAGGACACCAACCACTGAAAATTGCACCACTACACATCCTCACGACCTCAGGCCCCACAACTTCTCTCCACTTCTGCACAACTTGCATCACCCAACCAACCTCACATCCACTACTCTCCTCACAGCCACACCAAACACACAACTCTAAGTTGTGCACTCACACATTCCTAAGAACCAGGCTGGGTGTTCCAAACACCCGAGTGAAACAACACAAAACATGAACAAAGCATGAACACCTAGGGTGCTGTGAGGCCACCCCCATCGTCACCTTTGTTCCCTGAAACCACACTAGCTACCACAACTGCTGGGAGGAAGAAGCATCATCATAAGACACACCACATCACTACACGCTTCTTGCACACAAGCAACGTCAATCACCACATTACTAAATGCCTCTACACAGTACAAACCCACACACTGCAATAACACATTACTACAGTAAAGTACATAACATCTCAACAAAACTCAAAGTAAACCTCTTTTTGCATTAAAAGTCCACCTATGGGATGAAAACCACTAACATACTAATAGCATCAAACTGTCACTTCACCAAATTTAACGCACACTGTCCATTGTAGTTACGAGTCCATCCGTGGAAAAGAAATCAATCAAAAGAAATTCCCATTAAAACCAAAAATGTTCTAAATGCCAGGTGTTAAAAATCACTATCAGTAACAATGCATATTCTAACATGAGGCCACGACTTTCAAACTCCTTCTGTGCACACCATCATGCACCCGGCCTCACATCACACCCTACAGTAATTTTCTTGTGATAAAATACTAAAACTAAAACAACTAAACAAATAATCTCCGGTTGCTGCTTGGCCGCCAACTCCATTTTGACCCAAAAAGTACCTTAGGCAGCACAGCCCCTCTTCCCACTGCTTGCTTTGTTAGCCGCTCGTCTTCATTCCTCCCATACAACACTGCAACAGACTTAAGTTAATGCAGCTGCAGGGCAGCATTATACTGCATTCCCAGCCACACCGCCATTGTACATCTGTTTTGCTTCCCTGTGATGCTGCAGTCCAAAGAATTATCCAGAATCTTGTGCGGCATCTAACACAGCTTCCGCCACCGCTGCTGCTGCCGACTTCATAACTTTCTTGTCCAGATATGCAGCACATTATCTTAGTTCACACAGCTGCAGCTGCCTAACACCATACAGAGTTATCACTACATTCTGTGTGCGCTCTGGACCAAAACCACACACTTAATCCTCCATTGTCATCATAACTCGCCTTTCAAAACAACATCTTCCGGCTTATCCTCATTGTAATATGACAAACGCCCACAACACACTGCTTCGAGCTTTCCTAAGTGCGTATCTTCAAAGGAAAGAACCTAACACCAACAGGTGCTACGTCATAATGACTCGTACGTAGTTGGGTTCCTTGTTCCTTTCTCTTGCTCGCTTACACGTTCCACAAAGACAAACGTTTATGGCAGTGACGCTCCACAACAGCAGAGCCATCGCCAACTCCCCATGCATTCACATTTACGTCATCATTGCTGAAGAATCTTTGGCAAGCACGGAGCTCTCGGCCCCAACAGTCACTTTTACAGCAGGGTCCCCCCTGCACTCTCACTGGAACCGCTGTGTTTATGCCCTTCACTACATGCCGCTTGTCATCAAAAGTGCTTAGAGCCACGCTGCATTCCTCACCTCGTCGGAGCCTCTTCTTCCAACCTCCCACTGTTACGGGTGACCCTCCCAATGTGCATTGCCCCTTTAAGGGGATGTGTTCCTCCCACGTGTGTTGCCCCTTTAAGAGGGGCCATGACTGTGTCATGGCCCAAGCTAATAAAAGGAGCTCCTGCAGGCACGTGAGACAGAGCGGCTGCAGACTCTCAAAGAGGAACGACTGAGTCCGTGTCTCATTATCCATGTAGGCCCCAGGCCTACCCGTGGAGGTGCAGGCCTGCACGCCCAGACACTGAGGGACTCGCATGCCAGGATGGCAGTCGAGGTCCCCTCGGTCAGAGGCCTGGCAGGCTGTGACCCCACGCCAGGGTGCCAGAGGCCCTGGCACCCGGGGCCCTGCCGGATGTCCATGGCAGGCCCCCACCCACACACCTAGTGGGACTGCACGGCGCTAGCATAGATAGCGCCCCGGGGCGCCCGCCGGATGACCAGGGCCGGCGACCCCCAACAATGGCGACGAGGACAAAGAGTCCACGTGCCCGCCCCTGCTGCCAGTGTGTGGTGCGGGGGAAGAAGAGCGTCTGACCCCACCGCGGATCCAGTTTGGCCTGCGCCTCACCGCCGCAGCGTGGGCGATGTGGGCCCGGGCCACCCCGCGGTGAGGCGCACACATCCCCGCAGTGTTCCACCGCAAAGACAAGGTTGGTGCGGCCCTGATAGGGGAGGATGCAGCCCGCATCTTGCCCCGCGGCATGATGCCGCACCAAAATCAACAGCCGACGTAGCCCCGGTAGCATCTCACCGAGGCCCGACGGGTTGTGCGACCCTGGCTCCGGGCAGAGAGAAGAAGAGGAGACCTCTGGAGAGAAATCGGCAGCTGGGTCCTCCCTGGCCGCGGCCCTCTGGGAGGAGGGTGCTCGTGCGGCGGGGGAGGGACCCATCATGCCCCCGGTGGAGTCTGGCATGCTGATGGGGAGGGAGCGAGCCCAACCGCTGCGGCGCCCGCCGCCTTAAAAAAAAAAAATAAATGGAAAAAAAAAAAGAAAAAAAGGAAATCCCCGCCGGCTGCCGCCGCCGCGATGAAGATGGGACATCCAAGCCCTGCCGTGCTGCGGAGACGGAGGGCCTGCGACACCCAGGCCGCGACAGTGGCATTCTCCCACGGCAGAGAAGAAGGGCCCGACACGGCGGGTGAGCTGCGCCGGCAGCCCACATCGAGGTCCCGTGGTTCTGGGCAGCAGAATTGCCTGCTCTCGCCTCGGGATGATGCCGGCTGGGTCTCCGCCTTGCGGGCGGTGGTGCTGCCTCGTGTACTGCAGCCGCCGGACCCCCACAAGAATCCCGGGCCTGGCGGTCACAGTTATAAAAAAAAAAAAAAAAAAAAAGTGCTCCGCTCGGGAGCGTTGCTGCAGTGCTCCGAGAGGAAGCGCTGGCCATTTCACCTGCAGCCCTCTGGGCGAAGCACCAAGTACTCCTCGTCGGTGCGAGGTAAATGAGGAGGAGCTTGCCCCTGCCCTCCACACTGTGCTGGGTCACCCATGGCCATCTCCTCAACAAGAAACGGGTGACTGCTGGAAAGTATTTGCCTCGCCTGATGAGCAATCCAAAACACCAGTAATGGTGAGAGGGGCAGGGGTGTCCCATCCTGGGGCCAGCACTGGATATTGTTCCTGCATGAGAGAGCTGAATAACAGACACGTGGCTGCCCACACCACTCCCTGCACCACACTACCTGCACTGCCCCATTACGAGTGACCCACTACCATGGGTGCGCACTCTTTCCCTGGAGAAGAGAAGGTGCAGTGACATTTTGCCCAGGTCAGAACATCAATGACGGTGCGCAGGGCCCTCTGCAAATCCTGGGCCCGGCG
The DNA here is from genome assembly GCF_040938575.1 of Ambystoma mexicanum. Taxonomy (NCBI): domain Eukaryota; kingdom Metazoa; phylum Chordata; class Amphibia; order Caudata; family Ambystomatidae; genus Ambystoma; species Ambystoma mexicanum. The sequence goes on along the minus strand of NC_090927.1, from coordinate 676,646,000 downwards.
GTGAACTGTACGACGTGCTCCGTTTGGGAGCAGAGTTTGGGAGGTGGGTTCCCCAGCCCGCGGTGACACTGTCAGGTGACGTGACACCGCCGAAGCCCCGGTACCATCCCGGGGCCCATAGCAGTGCAGGAGGCGGTTACTCGCTGGGGCGCCCCAGCGCTGGAGCCCTGGAAAATAAAAGGCTCTTTTAATGAACCCAGCCTAGTGGAGCCAACAAGAAGTGCTCATGCCTCCAGGCCAGAGGAGCTGAACAATAAACATGTGGCTGCCCACTCCACTCTCAGCGCCTCGTTACCAACATCGCCCTGTCACGTGTGTCCCACTACCATGGGCGTGCGCGCTCCTGCCTGAAGAAGTGACCTGGGGCACAATAGGGAGCAACTGGTTGAGTGAGCGCGGCGGTGCGCAACACGAGCCGCGCTGTGTTGAACAGGGGACTTACACCTTATGCTCATCAGAACCCTGAGCTGCAACATTTCTGCATCCCAAGCCCTGTGCACTGTGCACCTGAATAGCAGTGCCATGGGGGAAACAGGAAACCCTAACATGGAAGACACCTGCCGGCCCCGCAAGTGGCCTCGACACCCTGCCACGAAGGTCCCCTATCAGACCATCTGAGGACCAAGGAGTTGGTGGCCATGCCTGCCTGCCAACATCACCTGGCGTGCCATCAGGTCAAAGGACCAGGCCAACGTGGGTTTGGGGGAGGTATCTACCGGTCCCCTGAGCCCAACCACCATGGGGTCTGACCAGCAAACACGGGTGACCCTGCCACGCCCATGAAGAAGCGGTGCACTGGGCAGGTCGGGATGAGTCCATTCAACGCAGAGGAATGTGAGTGATCACATATGCCATGTCGACACTGGCCGCAGGGCAGAATTGACCCACCAGCGCTACAGCATTGCTCCAAGCACAGTGCACCTCAGCGTGCTGCACTCCGCACATCATGTACCTCATCACTAGTGCAGTGCCCAGAGTGCTGCACGGAATGGACGGATGACTGTGCACCAATGAACGCCCTGAGCAAGTGAGGTATGGCATCAACCCAGCACCAACCATGGCCTCCCCAGGGCCACCGTGGGACTCTCACCTCGCGCCCGCACGGATCGCAGTCAGGAGTACCAGGACATCCAGCATTCTGGGTACCGCAGGGCTTAACAAAGTGTGGGGCCCCAACTCTGAGGAGGGGGCGCTAGGTGCTGTCAGATGGTCCAGGAGGGTGGCTCTCACCACACACCGGCGACGCCAGTCCAGCCCAGCGTTGCCAGCCAGATAAGGACGGGTGCACTGCAACAAAAAAAAAAAAAAGGAAAAATGGCAGGCCGACCAGCAGAGAGGTGGTCGGCTCCCGGCCTGGTGCCAGCAGAACACGAGCCACCCTGTCGGCCACACTGGTGGCCCCCAACTGCGGGTCACCAAGGACACCCTGCATGCTACGCCATCGAAGGACCAGGCTAAGCGCGGTTTTGGGGGAGGGGAGATACCTGCAGGACCCCGAGTTCGGAATACGTGTGTCTGACCAGCGAACCAGGCAGCCCTGGACCACAACCCCAGGAGTCAGGACATCAGTCTGAAGTGGGTTGCAGCTCAGAATGAGTGCTTGTGCGCCCTCTTGCACTCCTAATGGGGGGGGGGAGACGCTCCGGACTGGGGAACATCACCGGAGAGGGGGGCAAGTGATGTCCTGTCACCCCGTGCCCGAGGAACAGCACTGTGCCCCACCCACCTCCTGTGGATAAGCGTGGACGCCCGTGACCGGAGTCCCTCCGCGCTGAACAGCAGGGAACTACGCCGAGGTGGCCCCTGGCACCCGCCAGGTGCGGCTTTGCCGGCCATGAACTGTACCTTCCCTGGACCTGGACCCGGGAAGTGACTCCTGAACAGACGCTGGTAGTAGAAGACGAACTGGTATCCGGCGACCCTGCAATTGCTTAAAGAGGACCCTGTAATCCTGTGTGTTTGGCGTAAAGAGGACTCTGTGATCCGGTGCATTGCCGCTGTAGACCTGTATATTAGTAACATGCTTAGAGTGGTCTCCGTAGTGAGCCATAAGGTGAAGCGGTGGCCCCGCATATAAGAGGCGTACCTAGCGCCAGCCGCAGAACATGGTGTTTTGTTAATGGTTGCCGGTTCTAACCCAAGGTTAATAAAGGGTTTTGTAAACTGTGGGGAAATGCCTACATTCCACCGGCAGCTCACCCCGCGACTGTTTCCCCACGTAGCAGGTCTAGAAGTGTTTGGGGTGATGTTTGTTATTATGTTGAGGTATTTATGCATGTGGCCGTGTCATAGCTTAGTATGTGGTTATTTTGGCACGGTCTGAAGCAAGAAGTAGTTTGTCGCTCTGTAACCAGGGGGACGCAGGCATGTTTAGCCACGTTTGTTTGTTTGTTATGAAAAAGGAGGAGTGTTACGGGTGACCCTCCCAATGTGCATTGCCCCTTTAAGGGGATGTGTTCCTCCCACGTGTGTTGCCCCTTTAAGAGGGGCCATGACTGTGTCATGGCCCAAGCTAATAAAAGGAGCTCCTGCAGGCACGTGAGACAGAGCGGCTGCAGACTCCCAAAGAGGAACGACTGAGTCCGTGTCTCATTATCCATGTAGGCCCCAGGCCTACACGTGGAGGCGCAGGCCTGCACGCCCAGACACTGAGGGACTCGCATGCCAGGATGGCAGTCGAGGTCCCCTCGGTCAGAGGCCTGGCAGGCTGTGACCCCACGCCAGGGTGCCAGAGGCCCTGGCACCCGGGGCCCTGCCGGATGTCCATGGCAGGCCCCCACCCACACACCTAGTGGGACTGCACGGCGCTAGCATAGATAGCGCCCCGGGGCGCCCGCCGGATGACCAGGGCCGGCGACCCCCAACACCCACCACAGCGATTTACTTCAGAAACACCAACCCGAACCAAACTCTTGAGGCTCTAAACAACAGGTTTCTAGCCAGCACTATGGACCTGCCACTTATGATGGCCCGCGCTCCACTCCAGAAGGACACAAGAAACCTCACAAGCAGCTGCAGCCCTCCTTGCACCGGCTGCACCACAATAAGGTAAAGCTTCCTCTCCAGCTAGCCCCTTAAGCCTTACAGTATTCAATAAAAACCCTGCGCATTACCAAGGGCACGATTAGAGCTTCTGAGCCCCTATAATGCTGAGATTGGCACAAAGCCCCTCACTGTTCTCCTTTTGCTACTGTGGTTTCTGCAGTCCCACGGACCTCAGGTCCATCCTCAGCTCAGCAATGGGCTCTAAGCCGCTCTGCAAAACAGCAACGGGCTCCTGGCCCCTCCTAGGCACAGCTATAGGCACAAAGCCCTCCATCCTTGTAGCTGGGCGCTGAGCCCCACCAACGCTCATCTTCAAAACTGACAGTCTCTTGATCACCACTGTCCTTAGCCTGCTCACAGGTGGCAGCCCACTTGGCCCCAGGCCCTGGCGCCGTTCACTACATCCTGTGCCTGTGGCCTTTGTGCTGGGCCCTTCTGCGCCTACTGACAATAAGCGCTCGCCCTACCTGAGAGGATCTTCTTTGGTTGGGGGGCAGTGCATGTGCCATCCTTAGTGCTGTCCCTCAAGCACAGCCAGCATTCTTGTCGCCATTGTAAAGCTCTGGGTTCCCAGTGATGACTCTGACCTCAGATGATGTTCTAGTAGCTTCTTTATTGAAGTTCTAATACATTGTATAAAGTTTATCAGGTCAAGTACATCTGAGCTTCAGGCAACATACACCGGCCTCCTCTCAAGTAGGCTACATCACTCCAGACTGACTCACTCAGAACTCTCAACCATACAACAACATTCTCACAGGCAGCATTCTGTGTCACTCATCCAACATTCCACTCATACTACCAAAAGCAACATAGATACCAAATCACTACACACTTCTCTTTTAATAACATGGTACATCCGCTCACTCTCTGACAATGTTTTTAATGCATATGCCACTACCTTGAGATATCTCTTCGCTCGTTGTGGCAAGGTGGCTCCCAATCCACAGCTACTTGCATCTACACTTAGCACACACTCCTTCCCACATTCAAATCACTTAAGGGGTTCCACTTGTTTTACGTCCCCCTCCACTTTCTGAATACACGTCTCTTCCTCTTTTGACCAAACAACTATATCTCCTTTTCATAGTAATCATCTCAAGAGTTCTATCTTATGAGCAAATGAATCTATGAATCTGAGAAAGGGTCGCAACAGCTCCTTGAATGGCATCCATGTAGTCTGTTTTTGGTTTTATTCCCTCACCTGATATACTATGTCTTAGGTAGTCAACCACTTTTACTCACAACTTACATTTATTAGATTGCAATGTCACACAACTTTCTTGTAATGCAGTGAACACCTGCCTTTAAGTTAAGTCATGTTCATCTTTTGTTTTCTCAGTACACGGCCAGAGAGTGGAATTTATTCAAAATAAATTCTCTGTCTACAACCCAGCCACAACCCTGAGATCCTGCGATGACCTCCGCCTGGAACCCAAACGATAACCGAAGAAAAAGCTGGTTGGTTCAGCATTCTCATGCTTAGCTATTAATCTATGCAACTCCCTCCCAGGGAAATAAGAACCATCAGTGACCATCCAAAATTCAGGAAACTACTGAAAACCTGGCTGTTCAACTCTGAGCACAACGAAACTGACTGAACGAATCCTGCACACCGTGCAACCTATCAAGCACAGGAAAAAGGAGAAGCAACCGAAAAAAAACCCAAAAAAACTCATTATGGCCAAACCAAAGATAAAGCAACTCACAGCCCCTCTCCCCCTCCACCCTTGACCAAAACAGAGAACACCCAAGCAAAGAGAAGACGACAAGGCAGAATCGACAGGGCCAGGGAAGAAGGCCCAGCACAACTAAGGGAGAGCGATGGGGAAGGGATGGCACCCGCCCCATGCGTGCCACAAGTAAGGGGAAACAAGAAGAAACAAACCAAGCCTCAAACCCACCCCTAACGAAATCCTGAGCAGCAATAAACCCAGTGGGCAACCCCCTGTCCAAGAGCTAGTGCAACAAGAGGGAACTAAACTCAGCACCCACGTCGCCCCTACAAGAAACTTAAAAGTCCTTCAGGGAACCCTGTCAAAGAATCCCCACCCACCACGGGCCAGCCCCGCATCAGAGAAATGTCACTCAGCCAAAATAGAGCCATCAATCAGAGTTCAGAGCGCCTTCAGACAAGCAGTGCAGCATTGGAAGCCAGCACCTCAGAAGCGACCTCAATGATACACCTCGAAAGGGCAGCGGAGAATGGGTACTCACTACTAATCTCCCGGAAAAACCTAAGATCTAACCTAACAAACTAATACTAACACTCAACCCATTGCACATACCTCTCACATACCACACTAGATACGACCAGAACTTCTTAACACAGCAAACCGCACATACTTCACAACACTGCAACAACAAAACAGAGCACACACAACCTTGCACAACACCCGAATCTCGCACCCAAGCTAAATGAAGGGTCCATCTTAACTGAAGCTGCCAACGGCACATGCCAGCTCCCTTGCTATTTTCCCGCTCCCCCACTAACCTTACCCCATCCCTTTCTTCTTGACAGAGCTGCCAGAGTGCTGAGAGACCATGTAAGTGGCACCTGTGCGCCGTACAAAAACCTTTAACATTAACATAACATATACCAAAATGTTGTCTTGAAATGTTACTTGTGGGACACCTGATGGTATTCTCACTTCCACTCCCCTTGGTTCCTCTATGCATGTGGCCAGGGAAAGGCCATCACTTTTGGATCCTGACCCTGGGGCAGAGAAGCGAGGGAGGATTATCTGGGGAGAGGTCCTTGAGAATTGGGAGTGAGGTGCCTTCAGGCGAGTCATGGTATCCCCCTTTCCTTATTGACGACCAACCTAACTCTCCCCCGGACCTTTATGGTTAAGTGAACTCCCCTCATGTGACACTTGACAGCACTGAGACGAGGAAGAGGCAGCTGAGAGTAATGCCTACTATACCCTTTCCCCACTCTGGTACTGGGACGAAGAAGATGCCTGCAATGTGTTGTGAAGTTCAGGCATCTCCCCTTAATCAACTTCAGGCAAGTCCAATTGAGAAAGCCTACCTGCAACCTGTTAGAGGTTTGCAGGTGTATAAAGGAAAGAGGGAAAGCAACAATAAGTGACACAGCAGCAGGAGCAGCAGCAAGGGGCACAGCAAGAGGAGCAGCAGGGATGCCTGCATGTTCACCAGGGAACCTTCTTGGAAGAGAGATGAGCCGCTGTGGGATTGTCCGTTATGCAGCATGCCGAGGTGCTGGGGCCGGCAAGGAAAAGTGGTCTTAGATAGTGTGTGGTGGGAACTGGGGCCCGTGGACCGGACTACCGGCAAAGATGAGAGCTGTGTGGAGAGACTGCCCCTTTTACTTTCATTCAAAGTATTTGTTCCCCTGTGTCAAGGAGCCGGCGCAGGAGTGTCTAAGGGGCAGGAGTTGGACCCATGGTAGCAGAGTTTGTGTGTTCTGCATTGCTGGGAGAGCAATTACAGAGACCAGTTAGTTTCTAGTAAATGAGAAACCTGGTGCGTGAATGATTGTGAGCTTAGACCCCTTTGGGTATCGTCCAGGCAATGGATGGGGGCAGAATAACTCTGACACCAAATAATCAAACCAACTCATGAAGATGGCAAAGGTTGCTGTTTTAATATCAATTATCTAAAACAGCAAGGTACAACAGACATCACAGACGTTCGCTCGAGCTCCCAAACTATTTCACATAAAAACACATTTATATACTAAAAATTCATCATAGGTGGTCATACTACGTGGCAAATGAGAAAAACCTATGAGGGGTTGTGATTGGCTCTGGGGGAACATCTAAGTATACTTTCAGTAAGGGGTGGGATTGTGATTGGATATCTACTCTCAGGTGGGTAACTTATGCCTACCTCTAAAACATCTCATCTTTAACATTATTAAGTACAGGGTATATCATTGGTCATCAAACTAAAAGACTCTTCGCCACCCTACAATTAGTTGTCATGCTCGTGCCATGTCTGGAACATCTGGTTCACTTAGCACCACTAAAGCTAAAACCCAGGTGCCAGGAGGTGGACTTGACTTTACTTCCCCACACAATTAGCCCAACATCTCTCATCACCCATGCCGTCTGTCATGAAGATTGTCTTTGAACTTGGCCTTGCTGTGTATTCTCATCTCTGGGAATATAAGGGAGTGTGAGCATGCACTATCGTAGTTCTAGGACTCCATGCCCAACTCTATTTACATCCTTGGCTAACGTGACAGGAAACCACGATTTGGTCCATTTTGCAGCATTTAAATGTCTTAAATAAATAAAACGTGCCATGCTTGGAGTTATTTCTTTGCACATTAAAAAGAAATGATTCAGCTTCTCACGTTCACTACCTTTGAGAATAGATAACCGGCTTTGGCTGCCTCAGCTTTGACATCAGGCCAGACAGCCTCGCCATTAATTTCCACAATCTCAGTTTATTCTTGCTGCAACACAGCTCTCTGCCTCTCCTCTCCATGGGTCCGGGCTTACTAAATTCATGACACTGATGTCCAGCTTCTATACAATGGCGGCTTCGGCTGCAGTCTATTCATTACATATAGCCAACTTCTAAGATTACTTAGCCTACATGCATTGCTGCATCTGTACAGTTATTGAACGGCTTGCATTTTCTGCAGTGCGTCATACACGTGCAATCTTCTTTTCGCATATGAAAGTTTACTTGTTTCTTAACTTCGTCATCAGTTTCTACAAGGTTCATGCATTCTCTTCAGCCAGTATTCTCAGGGGGCCACGCTCGTGTCTTGTGACGTCACCAGCTCCTCTTTCACTCTTTTTCATATTACTTCAGGGAGTTCATCCTTCAGATTATCGTCTCTTCGGAAATACATTTGACAGGATTTTCTCAGTGGGTATCTCCTTTGAAATATTCGCTGTCATATGGTCACAACAGCTGCTGATAAGCATGATATGATCTCAGGCTTCCAACATACAGGAAGTAGGGGGTGGGGATTTCCTGCAGTGGCATGCAGCTGCTCCTCTACAATTGAACATTGCCATTGTTACAAAATACTTTGCATCGGAGTGGTCACGTGTATCAGAAGAGAGCGTTTTTGAAGGTCTCTGGTATAAAGTCAATTCCATTGTTGAATGTTGCGGCGTAAGGAAAACATTGAATCGGAGTGGTCGTGTGTTTTAAGAAGAATGTTTTCGTAAGTCTCTGAATTGCTGGCCATTTCAATTAAAGTGAAACAAATATTAAACAGTGGGCTGAATGAAACTGAACTTTAAACCAAAGCAATACCTATTGAATAAAAACTATTAAGAAGCCGAAGCACTAACTATGGAATACCAAACTGAATGAAAATGCAACCACTAAGGCCACTGGATGGTGGCCTGTGCGCGGCATGTGAATCTGGGCAGATACAAGCATCAGAAATATAATTACGGTGCATAATGTATCCCTTGTAGGAACTTTGGTGAACATCTATGCTTTACGGATTGTCATTTTTGGAGGCAAAATCGAAATGTCATTTTGCTCCCCCCTGAAAGGACTCCATCTTAAACCCAGTTCAGCTTCCCATTACAGATTCTGTACACTGTTGTTTCCTCTGTGATGCTGCACACAATGCTGACATCTCATTGAGAGTTCTGTGGACTGCTGGTTCCTGGACATAACATTTCAGCTCTCCATAGATTCATTAACCTATTATGTCCATGTGTTTTTTTGTCCCTTCATGAAAGGCAGTTTGCTTCCCTTCATAATTTGCCATTTCTGCACCTTTCCTTTCCTTTTGGTTTGAAAGTACAAGTCCTTATGTTCCATGTTATTCCTGCGCAAGCCTTTTATTTTTGGGGAGCCCTCATAACTGACTGCGGCATTTAATTATCGCATCTGGGGCTATTTCACCCCACAGTACAGTTCAGCCGGGCTTTTGCACCAGAATATCCATATTCAGAAAAAAACACTTCTCCCACAGTACACCTCTGCTGGCATCCCTTCCAACAGAGTGGTGATGGTGCGATCACTTGTAAGTGTAATCAATTCTGTGGAGGATCTTCAATTGAGTTTCCGGTGTGGCTGAAAAACAGTACTCCAACATCCCCCACTTTTCATTGTCACAAAATAGATGCAGGATTAATCACCAGGCTAGACGAAGATATGCAGGTAGAGTTACTTTTATTAGAGGATTGTTACACTTTTGGATCAATTCATAAGGTTATGAATTACATCAAATACAAGTTTAGGATGCTTTTCCTCAAAAAGTCCAAGGCTTTACCATGGATCCCCCATCCTGGCGACTGATGCTGCAAAGTCTCTTAGCAACAAATGTTCAGCCTCCAGACAAGCTTGGTCCTTGCTCCTGCCTGGTCGCTTTTCATAAAAAAGGAGACACTTGATTTCGGTGTCACTTTCACTTGTCTTGGCCTTCCTACTTTCATTGTGTTCCTGCTTTCTTGAAATTCTTCTCTCACGGAAAACAGGATGCAGTGTTTGCAGATGATCCACTGTTGGCAAATGTTTTTTTGTCCCAAAAGGAGAACATGGGGGATCTAGGTGTTGCAGTGTCCAGGCCCAAAGGTGGCAGTGAGAGCTTAGCCGCTGAAGCGACTTCCCATGCTACTTCTGCTTCCCTCCGTTAGGGGTCTGTCACTAGCATCCTTCAGCCCTCTCTCTCCTCCTCACTGCCTCATCACGGTCTCATGAATAAGAGAAACTCCTCTATTCCTACTCTTCTCCTGCTGCCTTTGCACCTCAATGCCTCCTGACATGCTAATTTCTCTTCCCCTCCCAGGCTCACCTATTTTAGACTTGGGGCTTTCCCCTCCCTCCCGCCTCCCGACCCGCCCAGGCCCGTTCCCATTGGTCCTTAGGACCCGGTTTTTGCTGCACCCAGCAACGTGCCAAATTCACCAGCTCCATTTGCTGAGGAGCACGGTGAGTGGCGCGACTCACCCAGGAGCACCTTATTTATTTATTTTTAAAACATGCAGGCCCGAGGACTTTCCTTATCCCCCTGCAGCATGCTCCCACCCCGCACCCTCTTCCTGCTTTCCCCTCCCTCCCGCCTCCTGACCCATTCTCATTGGTCCTTAGGACCCGGTTGTTGCTGTATGCATCAACGTGCCGAATCCACCGTCTCCATTTGCTGAGGAGCACGGTGAGTGGCAAGACTCACTTAGGAGCGCTTTTTTTTAAAAAAAAACTTGCAGGCCCCGAGGCTTTCCTGATCCCCCTGCAGCCCGCTCCCACCCCGCACCCTCTACCTGCTTTCCCCTCCCTCCTGCCTCCCGACCCGCCCACGCCCATTCTCATTGCTCCTTAGGACCCGGTTGTTGCTGTACCCAGCAACGTGCCGAATTCACCAGCTCCATTTGCTGAGGAGCACGTTGAGTGGCGCGACTCACCCAGGAGCGCCTTATTTTTTTTTAAACTTGCAGGCCCAGAGGCCTTTCCTGATCCCCCTGCAGCCCACTCCCACCCCGCGCCCTCTTCCTGCTTTCCCCCTCCCTCCCGCCTCCCGACCTGCCCAGGCCTGCTCTCATTGGTCCTTAGGACCCGGTTGTTGCTGTACCCAGCAACGTGACAAATTCACCGGCTCCATTTGCTGAGGAGCACGGTGAGTGGCGCGACTCACCCAGGAGCGCCTTATTTATTTATTTTTTAAAACGTGCAGGCCCCGAGGGCTTTCCTGATCCCCCTGCAGCCCGCATCCACCTGCACCCTCTTCCTGCTTTCCCCTCCTTCCTGCCTCCCGCCCCGCCCAGGCCCGTTCTCATTGGTCCTTAGGACCCGGTTGTTGCTGTACCCAGCAATGTGCCAAATTCACCGGCTCCATTTGCTGAGGAGCACAGTGAGTGGCGCGACTCACCCAGGAGCACCTTATTTTTTTTAAAACTTGCAGGCCCGAGGTCTTTCCTGATCCCCCTGCAGCCCGCTCCCACCCCGCACCCTCTTCCTGCTTTCCACTCCCTCCCGCCTCCTGACCCGTTCTCATTGGTCCTTAGGACCCGGTGGTTGCTGTATGCAGCAACGTGCCGAATCCACCCGCTCCATTTGCTGAGGAGCACGGTGAGTGGCGCGTCTCACTCAGGAGCGCCTTATTTTTTTTAAAACGTGCAGGCCCTGAGGCCTTTCCTGATCCCCCTGCAGCCCGCTCCCACCCCGCACCATCTTCCTGCTTTCCCCTCCCTCCCACCTCCCGACCCACCCAGGCCCGTTCTCATTGGTCCTTAGGACCCGGTTGTTGCTGTACCCAGCAACATGCCGAATTCACCGGCTCTATTTGCTGAGGAGCACAGTGAGTGGCGTGACTCACCCAGGAGCGCCATATTTTTTTTAAAAAACTTGCAGGCCCCGAGGCCTTTCCTGATCCCCCTGAAGCCCGCTCCCACCCGCACCCTCTTCCTGCTTTCCCCTCCCTCCCGCCTCCCGACCTGCCCAGGCCCATTCTCATTGGTCCTTAGGACCCGGTTGTTGCTGTACCCAGCAACGTGCCGAATTCACTGGCTCCATTTGCTGAGGAGCACGGTGAGTGGCGCGACTCACCCAAGAGCGCCTTATTTTTTAAAAACTTGCAGGCCCCGAGGCCTTTCCTGATCCCCCTGCAGCACGCTCCCACCCCGCACCCTCTTTCTGTTTTCCCCTCCCTCCCCCCTCTCGACCCGCCCAGGCCCGTTCTCATTGGTCCTGTCACCATCCATCACTGGTCCTCCCATGGCAGCCCTCTGCCCGTGCAGACCTGCAGCTAAGGGACCCAAGGCCAAGGGCGGCCCCAACAGAGGCAGCTCCGGGAAGTGTCAGCAGGTGTCTGCAGGGGAAGCCAGTGGCCAGTCGTCAACCAGCAATTACAAGGACCAGTAAGGTAGGGTGGCTTGGGTTGGGGAGAGGTACAGCTCTACCCTAGATACCTGACCACTAGGCAAAACCAATGTTTATCAATGTGATCACTGCCTGTTGCCCCGAACTGCATTGATAGCAGGGCCTCTGTGACCAAATTGCATTGTATGATCTCCAAACTGCATTGATAGGCCTCTCTCACACTATCCAGGTGTCCCAAACTTAGCAGGGCCTCTGTGCCCAAATTGCACTGTGTGATCTCCAACCTGCATTGATAGGCCTCTCTCCCACTATACAGGTGTCTCAAACTTAACAGGGCCTTTGTGCCCAAATTGTATTGTGTGATCTCTAAACTGCATTGATAGGTCTCTCTCCCACTATACAGGGTCTCAAACTTAGCAGGGTGTCTGTGCCCAAATTGCATTGTGTGATCTCCAAACTGCATTGATAGGCCTCTCTCCCACTATACAGGTATCTCAAACTTAGCCGGGCCTCTGTGCCCAAATTGCATAGTGTGATCCCCAAACGGCATTGATAGCAGGGCCTCTGTGCCCAAATTGCATTGTATGATCTCCAAACTGCATTGATAGGTCTCTCTCCCACTATACAGGTGTCTCAAACTTAGCAGGGCATCTGTGCCCAAATTGCATTGTATGATCTCCAAACTGCATTCATAGGCCTCTCTCCCACTATACAGGTGTCTCAAACTTAGCAGGGCCTCTGTGCTCAAATTGCATTGTGTGATCCCCAAACTGCATTGATAGCAGGGCCTCTGTGGCCAAATTGCATTGTTTGATCTCCAAACTGCATTGATAGGCCTCTCTCCCACTATACAGGTGTCTCAAACTAAGCAGGGCCTCTGTGCCCAAATTGCATTGTCTGTTCTCCAAACTGCATTGATAGCAGGGCCTCTGTGCCCAAATTGCATTGTGTGATCTCCAAACTGCATTGATAGGCCTCTCTCCCACTATACAGGTGTCTCAAACTTAGCAGGGCCTCTGTGCCCAAATCCCATTGTGCAATCTCCAAACTGTGTTGATCGGCCTCTCTCCCACTGTACAGGTGTCTCAAACTTAGCAGGGCCTCTGTGCCCAAATTGCACTGTCTGATCTCCAAATCGCATTGATAGTCCTCTCTTCCACTGTACAGGTGTCTCAAATCTGATAAGCCTCTCTCCCACTATACAGGTATCTCAAATTTAGTTCACTCTCAAATCTAGCTCACTCGCAAATTTAGCTAACTCTCAAGTGAGACAGAAGCCACCAGTGAATTACGGTGGTGGCTCACTCTGACTAGGGCCTCTCGCATCGCAAGATGATAGTCCAAGCTGCGCCCTCCAAGCCACCCTCCAACCGGCAGATACCCTTCCCAACCCACACAGCCTGCTCACCACAGTGAACCGCAAGCAGGGAGACGGACAGTAAAGAGAGCCACCGATAACACCCAACGTAATAACCCTTACCACCCCCTTCCCTTCCTAGGACAGCGACTGAACTAGTCGCCAACTAAAGCCGGAATACCACCTACAGACGGAGCCTAAACTAGTAGCGGACACCCCCTCACCCGCCTCTACACCACAAGACCACAAGACAACCAGACAAAAGCATGACCAACTAGACGTCACCAAACAAAGACTAAACAACTCTCAATCTTACAATGCCGCGCAAACGACCCATTGCAAGGAAAAGACGAAGAGATGAAAGAACAAACCCTCCAGAACAGCAACTTAGAACAACAACCATAGACTGGACCCCCACAGACAGGAACACAAACCAAAGCAACTCTGAGAGAAGAGAAAAATCCCTCTACCTAACTCCATACCTCGCAGACAACTGGCCACCACGGCAATCTAACCCAACATTAGAAGCAGCAACATCAAACAACCTAATACAAGCAAGTAGAAGAAGGATGACCAACACAAACAACAAACAGATGACCGACGCAATAAACCCCTACATCACCAAAGCAAAAACAACTTCCAATCAACAACCACAACTCCCGGAAGACAAACCCGATGAAAACACAAAAAACCCAAGACAAACCCTGGAAGAACTCTTCGAAGACACTGACACCCTGAATCCCACAGCCCAGCAAGTGACCGACCAGGAAGGAAACCTCAACACTGAGCAGAAGACGACCTCGACAAAGCCGAAACCAAACAACACCTCCAAACTTCACTGCAATCTAATAAACGCAAGATCCATGTCAAAACACTCAACAGAGATCTTCGACCTACTCGATGACAACGGCACTGACATCCTGTTCATCACAGAAACATGGCTGGACGACAACTACAAAATCACACTCCAAAGCTGCCTCCCGGCTGACTTCAAATGCCTGCAAATAAAAAGAAAAAACAAAAAAGGAGGCGGCCTCGCTATAGCATTCAAAGAACAACTGAAAATAAAAACTGATGAACCACTCAACATCCTCAACTGCGAAACTATGGTAAAACACCTAATAGCGATTCCCAAAACCAACATCACATTCATCCTGGTATACAGACCGCTGACATATGATGCAACATTCGTCGATAACTTCATAGAAGCCATCACCAACTTAGCCTTCAACCACGAACACCTAATCATCCTGGGGGACTTCAACATCTGGTTTGAAGACAGCCACGCCAACTCCCAAAACTCACTAATTGAACAACTCATCACCATGAAACTATGACAACTAGTCAAAGGAGCAACGCACTCGGCAGGACACACCCTAGACGCAATTTTAGCCAAAGAAAAACTCATCACCATGGCACCTCCGATACAAATACTGTGGAGCGACCATCTCATCATCCCATTCCTGATCACTCTGCCTATGCAAGCCTACATCCAACATCCGAAACTCACAACCACCACCAAAAGAAACTGGAAGCACGTCAAAGAAAGCAACCTATTCGAACAACTGGAATTAACGAAACCCTCAATTACAGAACTGGAGCTAGCTGACCTAGACGGGAAAGCAGAGATACTGCACAAATGGATCGCAGATACAATAGACAAGATCGCCCAGAAAAACCATTCACCCCATCAAAAAAAAGAGCAATGGCAAAATGGTTCACCCCACTATTAAACAACATGAAAAAGGAAAACAAAAAGATGGAATTGGAATGGACGAAAGAATACAACCCAGGAAAAAAAACACTGTACCAGAAACAAATCCGCGCATACAAGAAGGAAATTCAAAAGGCAAAGAGAAGACATTACGATGACAGAATCAACAATGCCACCAACTCAGTAAAAGAAATGTTTAGCATCATTGAAGAAATGAGAAACCCACCAGGCTGCGATAACACCCCAAACCCCTCAGAAAAACTATGCAACGACCTGGCAGACCACTTCAAAAAAAAAATCAATGATATCCGACAAACCATACAAAAGCGACCAACCAACCACAACATACAACCCAACGAACCTAACACGGAACAACAGCACAAACTCCAAAGCTTCCCTGAAATATCAGCAGAGGCATTCGCAATGCTGGTAAAATGAAGCAAGAAAGCGGGATCACCCATGGACCCCTGTCCCCCAGACATTTACAAATCAATCCTCGCGCCAGGATCGCCAGCAGAACACTACAGAAACCTTCCAAATCTATCACCATCAACAGGGACTATACTGAAGATCTTCAAATCAGCATACATCAAAGCACTCTTGAAAAACACAAGTGGTGACGTAGACGACCTTTCCAACTACAGGCCGATCTCTAACATCCCCTACCCAGCAAAACTTCTAGAAACCTACGTATATAAACTAACCCAAGAACACATAGAAAAACACCACCTGCTGGACCAAGCTCAAATTGGTTTCAGGCCAGCGAGAGGAACGGAAACAGCACTACTATCCATCTGGGACGCCCTCAAAACTAGCGCAGACACAAACACTACCTCAGCCCTTATTCTGCTCGACCTCTCCGCAGCCTTTGACACAGTTAGCCACGACACCCTGACCAAAAGACTAGAAGACATAGGCATAACAGATACAGCACTACGCTGGACCAAATCATTCCTACCAGACAGAACAGAAACCGTATGGATAAAACCCTTCAAATCCACTCCACGAGTTAACGACTGGGGAGTGCCACAAGGATCCTCACTATATTTCAACATCTATCAGACTCCGGTCATCAGAATCTTCAAAAAATACAACATTACATGTTACAACTACGCAGATGACACTTAGATCATCTACAAAATCAAAGACACAGATGCCAACCATTCAACCCTAACCGACTGTCTAAAAGAAGTCTTCAACTGGATGGATGCCAACAACCTGAAAATCAACCCTGGAAAGACAGAAATCATGAACGTATCCAAAGACCAAGAGAACGAAATCACCATCCCATGGACTACGGAAATGGGAAACGCACCAACACCATTGAAGGTATTAAAATATCTGGGAGTCCTAATGGACAACACCCTAACCCTGGAACCACAAATAAATGCAACAGTGAAGAAATGCTTTTTCCTCCTCCATACAGCAAGAAGAATTCTACCTTTCCTCTCCTTCACGCACAAAACACTCACTATTGTCGCCCTAATCATGGTCAAAAATCGACTATGCAAACAGCCTCTACCTCAGAATACCAGAATACCTCCTGAAGAAACTGCAACGGATCCAAAATTCAGCAGCTAGACTATTCCTCAAACTATCCAGAAGAGACCACATCACTCCATCCCTAAAAACACTACACTGGCTCCCAGTAAAACATCATATCACCTTCAAAACAATGTGCATAACACACAGGGAAATCAGCGAACAAGGAGCAGAATTCCTACAAAAGAAAATAACAGTCTACAGACCAACGAGACCCCTCCGATCAAGCAACGTAACCCACCTGGAACTCAAACCATACCTTAAGAAAAAACTTGGAGGCACCTCCTTCTATCACTTAGCCGCAAAAACCTGGAACAACATCCCAAAAGAAATAAGAAACACTGAAGATCACCTAAAATTCAGGAAATCACTAAAAACATGGCTCTTCAACACCACAGACTAAATCTGCAAACCAAAACCGGAAAAAGGATGACTAAACCGGAAAGGACACGGACATCCCTGACCCGAGAGGTTAACTCCCACGGCCCGCCCCTTAGTCACAGCCAGGTACCACAGTGGTGTGGAATGGTCGAGATATTGGCAATCACCACACTACCTGAGAGGTTGACATTGGCAGGTGCACTGGCCACAGGAGTATGAAGGGAGGATAAGGGGAGCTATGAGAGAGCATGTTAGAGGTGGGGGCCAGAGGAGTAAGGAACCTTGTATGCCAGTCGGACCCAGATCAGGACAGAGCCGCATGAGGGGAGACTACTCAAGCCGAGCGCCTGAATTCAGGATAGAGACGCAAACTAACCAACCCTACTAACAATTTCCCTTTCTGCATACACCTCTCAAACTCCAAACCAAACACAACCAAAACCTACAGCACAACAAACCGCACAAACTTCACTACATTGCAACAACAAAACAAAAACACACATAGGGCCTCATTACATGGAAGGCGGTAATCCAGGGTGCTATTAGCACCCTGGACCATGCCGGTAAATTACCGGCACCGCCTTGGCGGAAAGGGGATTTACCGCCCCATTCCAAGGTTGGAGGGGCGGTAAATCCCCCTTCCGCCATTGCCCTTCCCCATTCCCATTTCTGCCCCATAGGGCTCTATGGGAATGGGGAAGGCGCTAATTACGGCACCGCAATTTTGCGGTGCCGTAATTAGCTCCGAGGTCCCTTAGCGGGTTGGTTTTTAACGCCTGCAAGAAGCAGGCGTTAATTCCTCCAACCCGCAAAGGGACAGCGTAGTACGGCGGTAAGGGTTAACGGTCACCGTTGCCATTAACGGTGACCGTTAACCCTTACCGCCGTCCGTGTAATGAGGCCCATAGTCTTGCACAACAGTACACGACGACTACCGGCCGCAAACACCCCAGGCCCAGCCAACGGACCAACCGGGCTGAGGCCGCCAAAAGCACATCAGTGCTCTCTTGCACTTTTCCTGCCTCCTCCCACTAACTCAACCACCCCCCCTCTTTCAGAGCCGCCAGAGCGCCAGGGGACCACTCCGGTGGTGATAGTGCGCGGTACAAATGTCCTTTATCATTAACATTAACATTAAAAGTACCGCCTGTTGAATCCTGCGGTGAAGGGGACTTCAGAATTAAGCAAAATTACCACATGCTGAATGTCGAAGTGAATGGAACTTTAACATCTAAGCAAAACCATTACAGGTTAAATTCTGGATTTAATGGAACTTCAAACTTAATAAAGATTGAATTAACAGAACTTTACACGGGAGCAAAAGAAAGGCACAGTGAATATCACACTAACTGAAATCTTCAAAAGCATGAACATATATTGAGTTAATCCTATTACATGAAGACCGGAAATAAAGTTAATGGGCCAAGGAAATAGAGAAAGTAGCCAAGAGGCCCACCTGTTTGTGATATTGAGAAGAAAGACTTGGGGAAGGGAACCCTGAGACCTGAGTAGCTACATTTGTTGTCTTGAGCACGAAGCCTCAAGACCCTTTTGTGTTTGAACTGGGTTGCCTGAAACTTGGTGAAAGGAGCCCCGAGGATTGTTTAGAACTGTATAACATTGAACTTAAGGAAGGTAACTTGACACTTGTTTGTGTAACTGTTTTACACTTGGGGAAGGGAGATGAAAGGAACCTGCGAGCTGAAAGAAGCTCAGAACCATTTGTTGAACAATGTTTTCTTTTGATTGCCGAAATCCTTACACATTGTTTAGCTTTAGTTGTGAGGGAAAGGATAGGTTTTGGACAGAGACATATTCCTAAGTTGAACTCTTGGACTCAGACTTACCTCGTAGGTTCGGGAATTCCCACCTTAGCATAGGGCAAGTTAGGCCTTCTACCATCCTGACATTTATTTTAATAAAACAGTTTGTTTTGAACTTTGAATCTGTTGTCTGTGTCTTGCTTCCTGATGCCTTCACATACAGAATCTGTGATGTCTCACAGTAAATGATGCATTATCCTTTGAGAAACTGGCAACACACTTGCTAAGCTGAAAGCCTTTCTTTCTTTCTTTCTTTTAAATTGGTATAGACCGCCTAGGGTTTTGAATGTTCTCAATGACTTGGACGATTCGTGAAATCTAACTTGCAGATATGCACTGGTCATATCTAGCATGCTAGACACCCTTGCTTCACCCAGAAGTGACATTGGGCCTCATTATGAGCATGGCGGCAGCCGTGCCTGTATGTCAGGCATGGCTACCGCCATGCTCGCTACCGGCACCGTCTTCCGCGATTGGGCAATAACTGGCCCATTACGAGATGAATGGGCTGGTAATTGCCCATTCGCGGGTGGCGGTATTGCCGGGCTCCCGGTCCCCATTCTGCCAGATAGAATGGGGGTGGGGAGCAGGATGTGCTGGCACTGTTGATAACGGTGCCTGCGTCATAACAAGTTATGCTTGCAGGTGCCACACAGCCCGCCAGGTAATACCTGGCGGGCTGTCAGGAACCCGCGAGCAGAACTCGTAATGCGGCGGGACAGTATGAACGGTGCCAGTGCCTTACCGACACTGTTCATACCGTCACCGCCAGGGTCCTAATGAGGCCCATTATCTTCTGTAAATCTTGTGATTGATGACAATCGGCCACTACTGTTTCAGTCTATTTAGGTAAATCTACACACCTTCTTTTTTTATGTCCACATTTTTTGTCACTACCACTGGGGACCCCCATTCTTTACCTTCAAATGGCTCTATCACTTCATTAATCCTAATTTCCCTTTGCAATCCCTTCAGTTCTTTCGCCATGTTGATCGGTACTTTCATACTGAGCTTCTAGCAGGAATAGCTCTTTTTTTAGCAGTATTTTGTGCCCAAATCCTTTTAATACCTTCTATCGCTTCGGTAATACTTCAATTTTCCCACCACCTCCTTCACCACTTGTTCACTTACGCACAACACTTGTTCTTTTTCTCCTGCTTGTAACCTTATGTGTAATTATTGCTTGTGTATCCAGCCTACAAGTGGAGCTCCCTGAGCAGCTACATAAACCTTTGCTTCAATACTGTGACCCTTGTACCCAATTGAATACTGAACATAGCGCAGTATTTACATGTTCTGACCTGCGTAACCATCTGGATAAATGTCCGGTTTCTACCTATTGCACTCTCTAACTTCTAACGTCTTCTAAATATATAGTGTTTAGCTATGACTTTCTTCCTATAGCCTTTAAATGACTCAAGACATCGCTCCCTCTCACTCATTAATGTTTTCTGCCTCATCTGCTATTAGGACAAAGTCCTCACTTTCTTCTTCTCACACTTCAATATTTGGCTTAATGTAGCTTCTTCTGCTCTTATTTCTCACTAAGCCCTTTCTTAAAAAGTGTCAGCTTTGTCCACAGTTGGAAAATTCTTTTTCAATTGCTAAACATTTTTGTCTATATTTACGCTAGATGATTCGGTTTTCCACATCTAAAGCAATAATTCCTACTTTCTATGGCTTGATATGAATGAGTTCCTTGTGATACTCTCGTTCATTTCGAACCCTCATTTCTGACTGGAGCAGTTGCATACATATGATCCTTCTTTTCGTCTTCCAGTATTTTCATGCTTGCTTCACAGATTTTAATGCTCCCAGCTCTTTCAATTGTAGTACTGAAATTTGGATTGGCCCCTGCCCATAGTCTTTCTCTTATCTTTTCATTGTATGCATTCATTAGTATTTGGTCTCTCAATACCTGTTGCAGTGTCCATACCTCCCCAGGCAGTTGTTTTCTTAAATAAAAGTTGAAACCCTCTGTATTCGTTTCCTTGGCAAATCCTTCTTACAGTCTTCCTATCCATACAGTACACATAACCTTAGCTTCTTCGTACTGGCACAGTGGTAAATGTTTCATTAATCTTACTGCTCCGTCCCTATGGCAGTTTTTAATAATGACACACTCTTAGATGCTCTAAAGTCTTCACCATCTTGGCAATGCAAATACGCCTCACACAACTCCCTACATAATTCCCACATCATACTGGAACTTCTGAGTGTAGGCAAAAATAGGGTGGAGATGTAACTTTACAATTCATCATTCTTCTTATAGTCACTTTACTTCCATCCTGTTTGCTTGAATTCCCACATCTTTAAGCTATATTCCAGCCTGAACATGTCCCTATTCGACTCCTCTCTCCCACCACTTAGTCCTTACTGCTCTCGCTTTATTTCACCTGCGGCGCTCCCTTTCCTGCTGAGCCCGTAACATCACACACAGGGTCATCTCCGCCTCTTGACCGGGCAGGCCCCCCTGATGAACAGAGTTACGTGGCCTCACAGCTCAGTTCACCTCCACTGGGGAACTCCAGTGATGGATCCCATCCTCACCGCTATTGTGTGGATGGGGAGAATAATTGATTTGAGTCCAAAGGGTAAAAAAACTCCTATAAAAATAGAGATATGGGAGAGAGATGAGCACACAATGAGGGGAAGGTGAATAATGGCCACCACAACTATCATCAAATGTCCTGGTGTTCCATATGGGTCACACACAGGGGGGACCACATGGACATCCCAACACAACATGCTCCCTCCAAACCACCATTCCTATTTCCATCCTATACTCCCCTCCAAACAACTACTCCCATCTTTAAACAATAACACATCTCTCCAATCCCCTGCTCAAACACCCTCCTTGACTCAAAAACATTTGCTTCACAATCACTTCTTACACTGCCTTATTTATCCATCCACCACACAACCGCGGATATTCACACTTGAGAACCACTTTCACTACTTAGCCAATACCTCACCTGCTCCTCAATCCGCACCCACCATCCGCCGGTCGTTCCTTCTTCCTGCTGGTCTTTTGGTCATCCTCTACCTCAACCAATGACTTCACCTGAAAAACCCAAAATTCCTCCTCCCTGTCCCCTCCTCATGTCCCACTCTCAATGCCGGGATTGCAGCGCTCTCACTAGACAATTTGGCCTTGCCTTCCCCACCAAAGGCGTATGCGGGATTCTGAACCTCCTGGTTCGATCTATGGGGAAGGGTGTGCATGGCTTCCAGTTATGTCCATGGTGGTCAATGGTGTCACTGTTATGTTGGGTGGGCTCACCATGATTGCTCTGCAGCCATGGAAGGTCATTGAGCCTGCCATGTGTGATAGTGGCTTCTGTGTGGGAAATTCTCATTTACGGCCACAGTGAATCGTCTTGTCCGGCAGTAGCTTCGCCGGGTCATTCTTTTTCTTCAGATGTCAGTGTGCCTGTTCTCCGTCTGGTGGTGCGTCTCACTCTCCTTTGGGATTCGGACACAAGTTTGGTGTTCTTTTCTGTTTCTTCACTCCTCCAATGTTTGATTATCTGAAAGCAACAGAGAAATATTCAAAAGGTTCTGTTCTGGGAGGCAAATCTGGAGGCATGAATGGTCGGCAAATAAACATCTTTGCACGAGAGGGGGAACAGCAATTGGGGTCTCTCTACCGCCACTGTCAACCGCAGGAGTTGGTCTGGCTCTCGATTTCTCAGTGGTAGGCCTTCGACACCGGTTGAGCGAGGCTCAGGCCTCCTCTTAACAAGGTCATGTCACAATCCTTTCAGCTTTTGTCTGTGCACGCTTTTTACATTCAAGATAAAGGTAACCAGGGTGGAATCATGCTTGAATGTGGTCTCATCCCCTCATTACTTGAAATGGCTCTTCTCCAGTTATGGCTTAGCTTCAGTCTGTGTGCAGACACTGCTTCCAAGGGCATGCATTTGGCTTCTCTATTAGATGCTACTGAGAACTCAATCTGGCTTCAATAAATACATTTTCCCTTTTTACTTAACCATCTCTGATGTGTGCGATGCTTCGGTTTCTGACACAACCTATCATTTCATTGCCCACCAACTGGACACACTTGTCCATAATCAGTTCTTTTGAGAAATCTAAACTCGATAACATGTACAACAACGTTGCAATGATTGGAAAAGTCGGACACACAAATATCTTCTATCCATTTTGGATAAGTCACTTTATTTGTTGTCTGGTTCCTGCTGCTCCAGAAAACCTATGAAATGTAACACTACTTTCTCACAAGGGCATCAAAGGCTTTGACACTCTAGAAAGGGGCGCGTCAGGTTGGCAGTCTTTTGTCAATCGCATGACATTCGCTACATCTCTTCACAGCTATGTCAATGTCCATCTGGGGCCACCACTATCCTCCCCTCGCTCTGCCCACCTTTTACTTGCACTGTTGTAATGGGAAGACTGTGAGATCTGAGTCACCATCAACACACAGTTTGACTTCATTGCCCTCCATGTTCATCTTGTATCCTTGTACAAAACTCTATATTGTGTACATTGACATGTCCCTTACTGTCCATTGTTTTAGGTCATAGTACCTCTTAATGTTTCTATTTAGGTCTGGAATAATGACAGCCATTGACTTAATGAATTTTGCTCTTTCCTAGATTTCTCAGAAATGGGGTGACATTAGGATAGCTCACTGCGAGTGAAGGGCTGTGAACTTCTTTCCTGCTGTTAGGCTGTGGCTGTTAGGCTGTGGCGAGCGCCTATCTGGAGTGCCTGGAGTGCCTTTTGGAATGGTAACTGGACTACGAACTACAAACTACGAACTTGTTTCCATTGAGGTGCGTGTGCCCTTAAGGGGAAGTTGTTGCTGTGTCACCTTACTGTGTCACCTGACTTCACCTGCCTATTTGTGGCCGCCTCAAGCGCCCTTGCGGCGTTAAGCCCTGCGAGTGAAGGGCTGTGAACTTCTTTGCTGCTGTTAGGCTGTGGCGAGCGCCTATCTGGAAGGCCTGGAATGCCTTTTGGAATGGTAACTGGACTACGAACTACAAACTACGAACTCGTTTCCATTGAGGTGCGTGTGCCCTTAAGGGGAAGTTGTTGCTGTGTCACCTGACTGTGTCACCTGACTTCACCTGCCTATTTGTGGCCGCCTCAAGCTCCCTTGCGGCGTTAAGCCCTGCGAGTGAAGGGCTGTGAACTTCTTTCCTGCTGTTAGGCTGTTTGGCGAGCTGCGAGCCATACAAATTGCCGACGTGAATTATGACGGTTACTACACCATCATTACCGGCTCCATCAGCATCAAGGACCCGCGCACAAAAGAAGCGAGAGGCACCCGTAGAATCTGCTGTACCTAGCCACAGGGGGTCGACTAACAAAGTAAGTCGTTACTTTTCTTGTGTTTCGAACTCAGAGGACCTTGATTGTCCACCCTCCCCTGCCTCCCGCGACTGCTCTAACTCAAGCATGCCAGCGGGTGTGTTTGTTCCACCAAACTTGACTGAGTTACAACCGAGCGAGCACTAAACAGTCGAGACGAGCGGGCCCGATGTTCATACATCACCTGGCCCGATTACAGATGTTTATAATGATCAAATTATACAAACGGAACTATCAACAGATGATAACCAGAGAAAAATGGTCACCGCAGGCAGAGCTGCCAC
This sequence comes from Ambystoma mexicanum, assembly GCF_040938575.1. Lineage (NCBI taxonomy): Eukaryota > Metazoa > Chordata > Amphibia > Caudata > Ambystomatidae > Ambystoma > Ambystoma mexicanum. The sequence goes on along the minus strand of NC_090927.1, from coordinate 676,621,751 downwards.
AAACTCTGTCATAAACTCTGCCGCACACTCTGAGATCTCGCCTTGTGTGGAGACCACCCCTCCCCCCTTAGCATCCTCTGAGATGTTTGGGGCTGAACCGGTGGTCGGAAACAGCAGTGCATGCAGAAACTCAACATCAGGAGGGGGCGCTCGGCCTGTGGTGTCCGCGGTATGTACTGAAGTTGCAGAGCGGCTGTCAACGCTGGGGGAGTACGGGTTGCCTCCAGCAGATGGCGATAGTGGTTGCCCTGAGGGTGGCCACCCTGAGAGTGAAAATAAAGCAAGCGCTCCAACGAGCGAGCCATTGGAATCTGGGGAGGGAGGGTTGGGCCCCGCGGGGGAACGCGCAGCATTACTGACAGCTGGAGCTGATGAGGTACGTCCCCATGAGATCTCGCCCCGCGCCGCCCAATCAGTGGGATGGCCTGGTAGACTCCAGGGCGAGCTGTTGCAAGACGAAGTATTTGCGAAGCCGCTTCCTCCGACAAACTGTTCCACAGGCACATATGTCAGAGAGTTTCCCAAGGATGACGATCACGTGCACGAAGACATTAGGAGAGACTCCTTGGGAATCGCTGACAAAGTCCTGGTTAACTCGATAGCAATGAACAAATCATGCCGTCAACTCATACACAGGGGACTACTGCAGTCGCCACCTTTAACGGAAAGACTCTTAGTCAAAAGACCAAATTGTCAGCTGTCAGGAGCAAATGAGGACATTTGGCACAAAGTGTGCTATAAGCGTGCAAAAATTGACGGCTGTGGTGAGTCTAATGTTAACCTTGATGACGCATCTACTCACTTACAATCCTCTCAAAAGAGGCTAGTGTCGACTCGACACAACACAAACATTGTTAATGATTTGTCTACGGCTATGTCAGTGTCTCCTGGTTTAAACGGGACAAACCGAGACAAATCTCAAGGCTCTTCTTTCATGGAACGGCCATTCCCTAAAATCCGTCAATGTAAGGAAGGTCCAACAACAAACACTAGGGCCTATCAAGTTCATGAGTCTTTTCCTAAAGAAGACACCTGTACATCTCCGAAAGACCTTCAAGCCATCCTGATGTCATCAACGACAATTGCGTTGGCTCCATTTATGAAACTATATGAAAATTTGCACGAAGCAACTAGGGATCTATCAACAACGGTGGCCTTAGTTTTATCCAAGTTAATTTACTTGGAGCAAGTATGTGAGCGCTCATACCATACTCAACATGAAGGTTTCAAGAGACTTGACTTATCCTTTAACCTCTTAAACGAGCAAAGGAAAAATGACACTCTGGATAAAAAACTATGGGCAGATGTTGCGAGAGAGGCACTCGCGATATTTAAATTCGAAGACCGCCTCTCAACCAGAGAACGTCACCCTAAAGAAGGAGCGGGCGAAAAAACTCTACCGGCCCCAATCATTGACTTACGGAGTGTACAAGGATCGCTTGTGACTAATCTAGACAAGGAAGCGCATACGGCCGCTGAGCTTAGGACATCGTCGAAAGTGGGTGACAAGCCCGGAGCTCAGTCGGTACCGCTGCTTGCTTCAATTGTGCAAACGAAGGAATCCTTGAGAGATACAGATCGGCAACAAACTGACCACCAAAGTAAAGCTCCTCAAACCTCTAGGAGCACAGGATGTGACCCTTCTTTAGACATCTCCTTTAATACTGCATTTGAACAAGCGCAGAGCATCTCTAACCAAGCGCAAACGGACACTCAGGCGGCAGCTTGCTCGCAGCAGGCTTTGAGTGTAAACTCTTCCGCCGAGCCTACTTCAAAGAATTTGGAAGGGGCTCAAACAGCCATCTACCCGTTATTTAATGTAGGTCACCTACCTGTGACAAACCTACCTCATTCAAAACGGACAATTGCGAATCAGACAAATCAACCAAAAAAAACAAAAAACCAACTGAGCCGGAAACATAAGTCCTTAAATGGTGCGCGAAAATTTTTGCGAAATATCAACGTTGTACAAAACGTAGCCAGCACTTTAAATAAATGCATACTCGGGTCAGCTCTGCCAAACAAGCCATCACAACAAACATCAGCTAGTCAACCAACTTCCACATGCAACACTGATTCGGTCTTAATAGACCAAGCTCAGGACATTTCAAGCGAAATGTTGAATATGTCAACTTACGAAGATGTAGACTACATAGATCTTGAAAATGAATCGACACCACCTGTGAGAGACGTGCCCACTGGCACTGAGCATCTGACGAGCATAAACGCACAAGACTGTCTAAATGGACACCAGGCACCTGCAATGGAACCGGTCATAATAAATAAAACTCAGAACCAAGAAGAGCCTCCTCAAGAGGTGCGACGGCAAATGACTCAACATGGCAGAATATGCCAGATCATCAACAAAGACAAACGTGTGTCGTCACTCTCAAATGGCCCTGAGAGTCCACCCTTTTTAACTTTACAAGAAAAAAGGATGCGGTCCTTAGCTGTCCACCGTCATGAGCTCCTCAATACTGCAGAGTCAATTGCATCAGATGTACCTAACCCTGTGACCTTGGAGAAAAAAAATGGCCAAATAGGCTCTGCTGAATCGCAGTTACCAACACGAAACATGTGTCGCCCTTCCAATACAAAAGAGGTGCCAAAACATGTGCGATTTAGTAAAGGCTCATTGTCTAAAAAGAACTTCTCGACAATGCCGATTCATAAAATTATAATTGAGAGGCTGGAACTCTCGGACAAGCTAATACTGAATCGAGGTAACATTGTTAGACTTCTTCATTCGGTACCATCACTACGGTCCATAAGTTCTAACGACTTGAAGATCGTGGAATTCTACGATGAGAACAGAAATGATAAGGTAGTACTCCACGTGTTGTCCTCACTAATTGTGACAACAATCTTGGAAGCGAACGCAGCATTATTTTCATTGGGCTTCGATGTTTATGCACTGAATGAATCACAGCAGTCATTGGTCATCACAGACGATGCTTCTGTTCACCATAAACCTGCAGCGCGAATATCCATCTTGAAAACATTGCCAGAGAATAGTGTGCTCGAAGAAACCGGAAAAAAAAGCTCTTGCCAAAGCAACAATTAAAGCCCAACGCGCGTCATAAATAATTCACTACCAATCGATAAGGAAGCACTGACACAAACTATGGTTTCAATGACTCAAAAAGACAAGATAACCATAACAATAAATGGAAATTCATCTCAGATCTCCACCAAACTCTCAGGAGCTCAACCTGGAAATCCTAGTACAGAAGCCCTGCAGTGGCTCTGGCTGTCCGAGGCTTTGGGTAACACATCCCATCAATAACGCCAAAAACATACTGCACGAAATGTGTGCAGTTTTGCATCCTGGAACACTCGGGGATTCATGCACTTATTCAACTCAAATTGGACTAACGAACTGCAGATTATCTGCTTACAAGAAACGTGGCTAACAGAAGCCCCGGTTTTGAATGACTTTGAGGTTGCGCTCAATCCTGCCATAAAATCTAGGAAAGGTCGCCCTATGGCAGGGTTGGCCACCATGATCAGAAGATCTTCAGGCTGGAGACTTGTAAGCTCAACGAATCGCTCGCCATTCATTCAGTCTACCTCCTTAGAATGGTCTGGCCCAGCAGGTTCGCCGGCCGATTCCCTAATAGTGGTAAACATCTACTGGAACCATAAAAGGGCCGGCGAACAAGTCTTTATAGACAAGACTATGGAAATATTGGACTCTCTCGTGGTGTTATCAGGATGGCCTAACATAATGATATGTGGAGACCTTAACATTGACCTGATGAAAACATTGAACTCGATAACAAAAAAACACCTGGAGCAGTCGTGGTTAGAAGAGATGGCTGCACGCAATTTTCAAATGTTAAATGGAAACATCCATAATGACGTGCCCCCTGCAAACACTTGGCACCGTGCAAATCAGGCCTCTATAATTGACTATATGTTCGTTTCAGAGCTGTTACACCCGCGAATAGTCTCACTGAAGGTCACAAAGAAAAACGAAAGCGACCATGATATGCTGGTAGCAGAATTTTCCACACTTGAAAAAGTTCCAACTTGCACGTGGCAGCACAAAATTCAGGCTACCTCAAATAGAGTGCGATTAACATTGAAGAGAGATGAGACGGAGAATCTTACCAGTGAATACTGCAGTGTTAGTCAGCATTTGGAATACGAGCAGCTGCTGAAGCAGGTTAAACCTAAATTAGCAGGATTAAAAAACAGTAGCTATGTGCGTGCTCACAGCTTCGACTTGGAAGTGCTGAAACACAAGCGTATGCTACGCAGCGATCTAAGACACGCGAAGTCCTTAGGTAAACAAGCTAGCTTAAAAGCTGCTAAGGCCGCCAAGCAATCGTATAAGAACTGGTTAAAATCGCACAAACACATTATACTCCAAAACGACGCCGAAGCGATGATGAGGACATTACAAAATAAGAGCACATCAGCCTTTTGGTCTCTTATTAGCAATGTGCACGCGCCCCAAGATGCAATTCAAGCTTGCATGGTGTCAGAGGCTGACTGGATATCGCACTTTGGAAGCCTATATATCTCAACTGAGCCTGTGGATGCCTCGACAGAGGAATGTTCCAAACCATGGGATCTAGATTTTCGAAAAGAAGAGATAATAGACATCATTAAGAAAGCAAAAAACTCGCGTGCACCGGGACCCGATGGTCTCACGAATTTTACAATTAAACACTTCCCAGAAATATGGCCACGATTGTGTGAGACACTCTTCAAAAGAATAGCACAAATTCGGCAAACACCTAAATCTTGGAAGTGCGCGATTATTGTACCAATCTTTAAAAAGGGCGACAGATCGGACCCTACAAATTACAGGCCTGTTGCACTATTGGACGTGTTAGGCAAAGTCTATGCCACAATGCTACAAAAGAAACTACTAGCTTGGTCAAAATCATCATCACTTGTTGACAAACGTCAATCAGGTTTTGTAAAACAAGTGGGTTGCTCGCTAAATCTTCTATTGCTAAACATAATCAAAATGGAGGCAATCAAAACGAATACAAAGGTATATTTAGCATTTATAGATTTCTCGTACGCATTTGATACCATCGACAGAACGCTCTTGTGGGACAAATTGAAGAACTGGGGATGTCCACCAGACTTAATGGCAGGAATTAAGGAACTCCATTCAAAGACCTCCATTCGAGTGAGACTGGATCGATCTGGCTTGTTATCCTCCTCCATTGACACATTCAAGGGAGTGAAGCAGGCTGCCCACTAGCAGCAGCCATTTTTGGGTTGTTCATTTCTGACATCGGCGACTCAATCAACGAAGTAAAATCCTTTCCACCTAAAGTGGCCAATACACATCTAAGCTGGCTGCTTTACGCAGATGACTTGATCGTAATGGACGTGACGCCGATCGGGTTGCAAAGGAAACTAAATGCTGTGCAACGATACGTCACGTCCAATAAGCTCACAAATAACACCAAAAAATGCGAAATATTAGTCCTGCAGAATTTGAACGGCGGTGGAGTAAGGAGCAGAAAAAGCATAACATTGGCTTTGGGACATGAAACGTTGCAGATCTCACAAAGTGTAAAGTATCTGGGGATGATAATAAGTTCGGCCATTAATGACGGGCCCTGGCTTGCGGAAACCAAAAGGAAATGCAACCAACTAGCAAACCAAGCCCTGATAATCAACAAGAAATTTGGCAAATTCTCATTACGTCCAGTCTTGGCCTTTTACCAACAGAAGGTCATACCGGTTGTGACATATGGCGCAGAAAATGCGCTGGGATGCCCCCATGAGATCTGGGCCAAATTGGAAAATTGTTTCTTGACAAGAGTTTTAACACTTCCTAGGGGTGTGAAAACCTCTTGTATAAGATATGAACTGGCTTTAATATCCTTGCACGCAAGAATATGTTGGAGCCTGTTGTGTTTATATCGAAAGACCTGTAGTCGGGTGCAGATCCCACAATTTGAGATCTTTTACAATGCCCAACCTGGAAATCACAAAATTATCCAGATGTGGTCGAACAGATGCGAGGCAATCTTGAAAAAATACAACATAACAGTTGATTTGCTTCATGAGAATCCGGATGCAGCTAAATTAAAGATCTGGCGTACAGATTGGGATGAGACTTGTGCGGAAAGAGCTGCCGCCAGTAGTTCGCGCAACGCTCCATTAGAAGCACGTGCCTTTAACAGCCTTCAGAAATATGTGCTTCTATTTCCTAATCCACAGGCACGCAGACTATTTATACTGTTCAGATTGAACTTGTTCAAAACGAACGATCGCCTCCGCTCATGGAGGGGTTTTTCCCACCTGAGACCTGAATGTAGGTTGTGCTTAAAGGGAAACGAATCACTAAAACATCTAGTCCTATTTTGCACAAAATTAAGATCTGAGAGGACCATACACTTGGGGCCCTGGAGCTTAGCTCATCCATCATTGTGTGCGGACAAGTGGTGGAGCTCAATGTTCCAGGGAACCGACTTAAAACTAATCCTGCCCTTAACAAGATTGCTGGAAATTATAGAAGCATGTCTGCTACCAATATTTGAAAGTTCTCTGGTAAACGGTGAACTTGGTTGAATAACCATAGATGGAAAAAAGTTGACAAAGTTATAGTAATGGATGTTACGTGGATGGGTCTAAGGAACTTTGATAAAGATGTGTGGTTAACTTGTGTCAGATTTTAAAGGTTTGTAAAAACTAATAAAATTTTTAAAAAAATAAATAATATTTTATTTTGTACACATTTACAATCTTAGCTTTTGCAAATTGTGGACCTGGTAATCCTGACGTTCAGTGCCACTGTAGTATCTCAGAATATGAGGAATGAACTCTGAATACTCTAGTTTACAGAGCATGTTTTAATTAACATGATGCATAATACATCCACATGGAATAGGCAATCTGGTGCCTGCAGTGGTGCAGAATGCGAGCCACGTGGCCTGTTATGCCCAATCGCCTCTTTTCCTCTCACTCTGCGTGCCAACTCATGCATCCCCATGCTGACTCTTTCTTGCACACCACAACCTTTCTCATCAGTCCTGCATCACCCGGCTCCAGAGTGGGGCAAGCTACGGGCATCATCACAGACATACTCTGCATGATGCAATATGTCCAAAATATTCCTCCTGCATTGCTTAGTATCCAGAAGCAATGTCATGAAGCCGAGTCGTTCACACACAAAGGCACAATGCAAGAAGTACCTTTCAGCAAGATTTAGTTGGAAATAAATATCAGAAAGTCACTCTTATCTGCCTCCAACCCGCCTTTGTGATTATAAGGGCTCTGCCCCATTTCTCACAGTCTTTGTAGAGATCTTTGTTGGTCTTCCTGCTATCTTGGCATCTTGGCATGCTCAGTAGATTGCGTGAGTGCAGAAGAGGCATATTCTCCAACTTCCCCCTCCTGCCCAGAATGCGCCTTCTTCTCTGAATCTATGTCAAAAAGTTAGGTTGGAACAGGTTTCATAGAAAGGCCAGTGTTGTACACATAGTAGAGACCACCCATGGGTTTCCGCTGGCCTCCTCCACGACTACTCACCACCCGCCATCACCCTAAAATCTCCCTAACTAATTTAATTTCAAGCAATTGAATGATCATACCAGTTAATAATAATGGGATTTGATATCCCGGTTCCTATAGCAAAAGCCTTTGCAGATGTCTGTTTAATGACTACAATAGATACAAAAATGATCTCGTCAAAGTGCAGAGCCCTGCAAAGTGAATTTAGAAGAGCTGACGAAAACTGTCAGCTGTCCCGAATGCAGAGGGGTGCCATGGGAACCAAGCACCCCTATATAAGGACATAAAAAATGTAAAGAGACAGCCCAGCCTCTGGAATGTACCAGTCTACCACTAATCCTCATATCATCTTACTTGTATACCATGGAACTGCCAACATCGAAAAATATTCCAATCTTTACCACCAGGCAGAACTGTAGAAATGTACACATTTTGTCCATGCCCACAATTCAATAATGTATAGACGCTTGGAGTGCATGACAGAACTATCTCATTACTAACTTGCTTGACATTTGCAACAGCTGTGTAATTATGTTTTCACAATTGTGGATGTAGACCTTACAACAACCTTTTGCTCTACGAGTGTTTTTTTACTACAATGCCCATCAGTCCAAACCAGTATGGTCAATTGTGAAGGATCATGAGAGTCCTAGTCCAAAATATCTGCCTTGGAACGTGCTGATATCATATTTTATGTATTATAGCAAAATGGAGAAGCATGAGGGAGTTGTCAGACATAAACAGCAGCGCAAGTCTGATTCCTGAAGAGATACGTGTCATTGTACTGTAGACGCACTTGACTTTACTTACGTAAACTCAAAGTTAGTCCTTAGCCAGGATCTTGCTCTGCTCCTGTAATCGCCAGGGGATCAATGAAGCGAACTACATTGACCTGTCTTTGCCAACCCTCATTTGTGAAAAGGTAAGTTGATCGTTATGCACTTTGAGCACCGCAGTGTGCAGAACATGTTCCACTGAAGGGATTTAGGTAAGAATCGCTCACATTCAACCTGTTTAGACCCTTACATGCAGTGGGAGGTAGGGTGAAAATTAATTTGCAGGAAGTCAGGTCTCATTAAGAGTTTGGCAGTGCAATAAAAAAAGTGCCAGGAATTCTGTTATTGCCAAATCCTTGGCAGTAATGGAATGACTGCACTGCCGAATACTCAGTGTGGGGGTAAACTGGTGGATTTGCCTCCAGTTCACCTTCAGAAATCGGCTTGTCTACTGCTTGGAATTCTGCTTGTGGTAAATCCAGCTGACACCCTAATGGAGTCTATAGGCTCCAAAACCGGTGATTAACACTGCCATACCACAACTTGCAATCCCATGATAATGCCACGCACTGCATGGCAGTAACGGTAAACGATTCTGGTGGCAAATCGGGGGATTTTCTGCCAGTTTACAACCAAACTCATAATGAGGCCTGTCTTGCTAGAATTAGAATTCTTTGGAAGCTAAGTTATTGTTACATGCACATTGGCCATGTTTTAGTCTCACACAGCACTGTTTCTTTTGTTGAAATAAAAGGTTTTATAGTACTACTACTTTACCAACTCCTTCGTGCAGTCTTCTCCGGGCAGCTTGTGTTCTGCAAACAATCACAGATACCTTAACCTTCTTGTCTCCAGTGTCGCCTTCTGCATCCATCTAAATAATACATTGTTAAGAGTATGGACATATTTGTCATGCGCTCTGCCTCTATTGCCTGGGCTAATCATTTATTGAACCTTCATATTGATTCATCTATTTGAGCGGGCACAGTTCTTTGCAGCTCTTCAAGGTAACAGGACAAACACCGGATAGTTTGGTCTAAAATGCCTGATCGTAAATCTTAATTTCACTGCCGCCACACGTGAATTTTCTGAGGCGGTTTGCTGTTCTCAGTTCTCATTTACACCACAAAAGGAAGAAAGGCATATTTTAATCGCTTTGCTTATTAATGTGATCTCGCAGGATGTTCCTGTGGTACTGATTTATAGACATTGTGGCATGGGTAACACTCTGTTTTACATTAGCACCTGGCAGTGTGGAGCCAGCCAATCAAATGGCTAGGAATGCGAGCTTGAACCTCCTGTTTAAGCCTGCTCCCTCCGCCCCACCCCGGCCTCTTTTTCATATCTTTAATCCCCTCACCCCCAAACTTACCTTATTGCGACTGCGGCAGCGCCTCAGCCGCACTTTCCTCTCTGCTCATAACGGCCACCATGGAAAGGGAAGAGGGGATCCGTACAGAGCCACGCCTTCTCTTTCCATCGCGGCTATGTTGGTAAGGTTTTTTACTTCCTACAACAGGACACTGCACGTGTCCCGTTGTAGCAATAAAAAACCTTTGTTTTTTAGCACCTTGAGTTTCTGCTTTGGTAACCCGGGGTTCTAACTGCCTTAACACCCGATTTAGGGGGACCGGATTGAGTGTTAATGGCCTCACAAATCCAGATGTGAGATTCCGGAATGGCGACTGGCAGAGCAGCAGCTTGAACAGAGGACTCTTGCTCTCCCCTGAGTTTGATGGGCCAAGGATATAATGAACACACTAAACAGCAAACAGAAGATTGAACTGGAGGAATGCCTGCACTCAAGAAGCCCAAGCAAACCAGACATACCTCAGACCTACTTCAGAGACTGTAAGAGAAACACAAAGCTCTACAGACATCTATTCACTACTTCCTAGGGTGGCTTAAGATGTTGGATTGGTGAAAAGCATGATTGGGGATCTATCCCTTAAGGTGACCCAGTTGGAGGTTAGGGTGACAAGAATGGAGATGAAAACAGAATAACTTTCTGGAGAATTGTCTGGGAGTTTCAGAGCCTACAACGACATGACGGAAGAAATGTCTGGACTGCATGCAATGACTACAATGTAGAGCATAGGAAGCAAACAACTTAATCTAAGGATGGTAGGAGTGGAAGAAAGGGTCGGGATGAGAAAGATAGACACTAACTGGTACTAAGGCTACTCATGGATATCCTTGGAAAAGAAGCAATTAATCCTTCAGACCTGGGCTTGGCATATATAATGGGAAGGATAAGTGACACAAAGCCAAGACAAATAATGTTAACAATGTGCAGGATGAACACTAGGGGAAGGCTTTTACGATGAAGATGGCAAGTTATCATACAAGGGAGCACAGGTGGCTACCTGTTTGGATGACCCCAAAGAAGTGGTGGAAAAAAGGAAAACTTTCTGGGGAGATACTGATACTGGGGGGATACTGATCCAGGGGGGAAACAGATTGAGGACTGGTCATTTTCATAGAAATGTTTGGTATTCATGGCAGCAATGGCAGGGAACAAGCTGATACTAGGGGGATGGAAACAAACAAGACCTCCTGTGAAGTCTGAATGGATAAGAGGTGCAGGATTTCATTGGTGGAAAGGGTGCTTTGGGTGAGGAGGAAGAAGATACATTTTTTCAAAACGTTTTGGTCACACTTCTTAGAAATGTCGTTTTAACTACATGTGGAAATGTGAATGGAAAGGTGTTTTAATTCTTGAGATTGTACTCTGTATGGACGTCAGTTATATGTTTACTTTCATGCTTCCTGCTTCTGTTTATGGTTTTTGTATTAATTATAAATTGTAAATATGAAAAAACAAATAGAACCGAATCGAGATACCAACCAACCTAGACACCAATCTGTTAGTAGCACAGTATAACACCATGCTAGCCAAGGCTGTTGAGAACCTTGCACCACTTAAATCACAGAAATCCAAGAACCCCAGGCATAGAAATATCTGGTTTAGTGCTGAATTGGAAACTTTACGTGCAAAAAAAGTGCAGTGGAAGCGGCCTGATAGAAATCCCCCAAAGCGGCCTGAAAGAAATCCCCCACTACCCTTAACATAGCACATTTCAGGGATGTATGTATCAGGGGAATACAAAACAACCATCCACAAGGCTAAAGCAATAGTTACAACACACAGATCAGTGAGAAAACCTCAAACACCCGAGAACTGTTCTCCATCCTTCGCAAACCAGAGTCCCCTATCACCACACGCTCGAGTGTTAAGAAAGACATCACTTGGTGCAGCAACATCCAAGAAGCCTTGATCAACAAAGTCACACAACTGCTGGACAAAATGATATCTGAAGCTGCCCATAAATCGACATTTTGCTCAGGATATACCCAGACCAACCTGACCCCACATCCAACCCTTCAAGTTGAATCCCAATCTCAGAGTCAGACCTAGCCACCATCATCAAATGGCTCAAGCCAACCCGTGACATCTGCCCAGCTGCGCTGGTAAAGGAATGTGCAGACCAACTGATCCCACTAATCACTGCCATCATTAACTCCTCATTCGACTCGTGCACCATCCTGACTTGCCTTAAAGAGTCATGGATTACTTCCCTCCTTAATAAACCATCACTTGACTCAACGATCGACAATAACTACAGACCCATCACTACCTATACCCAAATTCAGCCATTCTTGGAAACTCACCACATCCTTAACTCCCACAGGTTCGTCTTCTGTCTCTGCCACCGGACAAAAACGGCTCTTCTTGATTTAAAGAATCAACTCGATGAAGCCAATGACACAGGAATACTATCTCTTCTTCTACTCCTTGACCTATCGCTGGCATTTGACTTAGTCAACCACCAGACCCTCTGAAACAACCTCACCACTTTCACAAGCTTCTCCCCTGAAGCTGCCAACTGGTCCACCTCCTTCCTTGACAACAGAACCTCTAGAGGTTTTGCAGATGACGTGGCTGCAAGCCCCACTTCCATCACCTGCAGCGTACCCCAAGGCTCCTGTGTCTTTACAACCTTCTACAATATTTATACTAAACAGCTATTGATCACATTGACTCTCTGGGCATCACTTTCACAAACTATATGGATGACACCCAGATTCTCATCCCCCTATCGGGGCAACCATCGTCAGGATTCATCGAAAGTAAACATGATCTACGAATTGATCTAACGGTGGATGGCCCAACATAGTTATTGTCAGAATGATGAGAAGAAATAACTCATCATAGGGTTCTTCGACATTGACGGCTACAAAATCCCAGTCTCCCCGACCGTAGAAACTCTGTGAGTCTGCCTTGATGCAACTCTCAACATGTCACAGCAAATCAGCCACATCACCTCCTCTGCAGCATATCCCACCAAACTGATACAGGCCAACAAGCCTTTCCTATCCACTGACAATCGAATCACAATCGCTCCAGCCCTTGTAGGATCTAAACTCGACTACTGTAACGTCTAGCTCTGTGGCTTGTCTGAAAAAGAGATAAACAGGCTCCAGGAAACATAAAACAATGTCCTCCGTTCAGCACTGGACATAAGCAAGTTTGACCACATCTCTGTAATCAGGAAATTGGTTGACTGGCTCCCTTACATTAAAAATCCTCTCAACCACTCACAAATGTCTGTCAAACAATGTTCTATCATACCTTTCCGAAATAATTATCCTTCATACATCATCCAGACGCCTGAGATCCGCCCAGCTCCACTGTCTGGTCAAACCCAGATTCAGACGTAGAAGAGCCAGGGGATTAAGCATCTCAGTAGTGACAGCTAACCTCTGGAACAACCTACCCCTGCACCTGCACTCTGAATTGTCCTACCACATCTTCTGAAAAACATCTACAGACTCATTTATTCAACTAACTAGATACTACTTGATCTATGATACTGACCCTAACTTGTATGTAACTAGCGCCTAGATGCCCTCAGGCTTTCCGCACTCATACAAATGGAAAAATGAAAGAAAATAAATAATGTGAATGGAATAAGGTTTTGAGATGGCAGTGGGGGGGCACTGACTGTTAGGTTTTCTGTAGTCTGTGGGGTTTATACAGTTTGAGGATAATGGACAGCAATGTTCTCTCTAATTATTTTTCTCTAATTGCGGAACTGGTTGCCTTTCGTGCCTAATTTATTTTCCATGTGCGCAATTGACTCACGAGGTATGCCACTTTGTGAGCATGCGTAGTTAGTGAGCTACCATCTCCGAAGAGATTCGTAAAGGAATTGCCCTCTTCCAAACCACTGCAATTCTTTAGTAATCCGCATAAAAGGTGCATTTTACAACACTTTTTCCAAACACATAGGTTAAAAAATATTTTATATGTGATTTATAAAGAGAACTCATCAACCAGTTCAAGACCTCAAGCTATGCCACAGTAGCTAGCGAAAGTAGTCCTGTGCAGAGAGAAATGTGTGCTTTATGTCACTGGAAAAACACGGATGTGTATAACAAAAAAACAAATATTGCTTTTCCTAACTGATGTGGCTATAAAATAATCAGACCGGATGCAATATTTGCAGATGGAATCAAGGCAACTAAAAGAATGGTCAGAAAAGATGCCAATAGGAGTTCATGTGCCACTTTGATGAAGTAATTCAAGGGCCACATGAGAACATGCCTCTCATAATTTGTGTAAGGATTATAATAGCATCAGAATAACTGCACCACAGAATATGATGATCAAAAGTCCTTAGCCTCTACTTACTATCCATATTATGTTGTCATGTTGAGATAATCAAAACCAGCCTTACAGCTTAGAGACATATACACCATCCATTTTTAATCCCTAAAAACAGAAGAATGTGGCCAGTAAAAAGGGGAAACAATGAACACATAGGAAGAAACCTCTGGCTTCTGCCCAAAAAGCTCCAATGATATGTTTTCGAATCAGTGATCAGCAGAGCATTGGCATAATAAATGGCTATAATATTTCTGACCGATCTCAAGACAAATTTTAAGGGCAACAAACATCTTTTAATAAGCATTAAGTATTCATGTTGGCAAAGCTAATAACTTTTTGACTCCCTGAAAAATAATTTCACTCTAAGTAGGAAGAAAATTCTTATCAGAGACTTGCTTGTAACCCTGCCACATGAAGTAGAATGACTGGGCACAGACAGCCTATAGTTTTGCCCACTCTTCCTCACCACAGCCTAGACAAAATTCAAAAAGAGACTTACTGAGGTTTCTTACAGAGCCCTGTTGAAGTAAATCACATATTTATGCTTTTAGGTTAATAGCATCAATGCTCAGAGGTACAATAGATTGTAAGCCTTCTTCTGTAACTAGGGATCCCTCTTTACTTAAATGTTATCAGTTAAACAAGATGCAGGGGGATGCTATTGTCAGTAAAAACAGAACACATGTTTAAATTGAAATGCCCTCAGCAGCTGAGCATAGAAAGAAACAGAGTGCAGTCCTCTAGACTGATACTAGGGTGACCTTTCTTTCAGCAAACTAACACATTTTGTACACTGTACTGCCACAAGAACTGACTTGGTTTTTGAAAGTTACACATTTGTTCATCAACCGCAAGGAGTGTTCTCCTGTGCCCTTTTACCCCTGCCCTTCCCCCAGCTCCTCTGCTCACATCCAATACTAGTTGACAGGGCACTCTAAAAAATCTAGCATTGAAACACTCACTGGGATATTTGCATACCCTCAATACTTTGCAAGCAAAACATATTTAGTGCCTCACCATATTATATGCATTTTAAGAAAATGTCATGATTCTGCAGGTACACAATTATTTTGCAGAGCATACAAGATTGTTTGCAACGTATTCCACCCTTATATTGTTGGGTAGGTTTATACAACTGATAAGTGAAATCATTTTTGTATAGCATCGAGTTACAATATGATTTGTTAAGGTCTATGCCAAACGCAACTCTGAACACTTAGAAAGGATGCGGATTGAATGCATTCTACTGTCTAAATATCTGTTGCCTAATACTATATACAAGGTACACCTGGCATAGCTCATGCCCATTATCGCTTGCAGGCCAAGTAAGTGATATTGCAATGTTGCAATGTTGCTCTCCACTTATAGGGTAATGTTAGCAACGGTAATGTAAGCGACGCTGAGCGTGACATTGGTCTACTCAAAATTCTTAGAGAGCAAATTAATATTTGAGTTTTATAATCCGTTAACATGCAAGGGACCACTTCAAAACACTTGCGTGACACATGTACTAACAATAGGAAGCATTGGATGAGATCAAACATCCAATTAGCATATTTACCTACAGTCAGTATCTGATATTTGAGATGATAATTAGGTTACATATTGTGGGTGTTGCTTTTATTATTAATATTATTAGTGTATTTATTGACCACAGCCCTGGCTTCGGGAATCCCCAGAGTGCTTTACAACCATAGGGGGAAGAAAACAGTGAGGGGAAACAGACAAGGGAGTGGGAGCTAACAAGGGAGGGCAACAGCAGTCAATTTTCAGCAAGATATCTACATGCAACCAGGGGAGGAAACAGTGGGGGGCATATCAGAGTCTCATGTATGATGGGAAGTGGAGGGAGCATAGTCAGAGAAGGCTGTTCTTGTTTTTTCCTTCCTGCACCGTCGGATTTCAAGCCTTCACATTTCCTTACTTCTGGTGGATTACAGGCCTCTGGAGATGCTGAGTTTCTCAGTGATGTAGCTTGGGGACTTCAGGGTGACAGCCTTGTAGATGATGCAGGATTTGAAGATGATACAGGCTTGCAGTGGGAGCCAGTGCAGTTAGGGGAGTTTCAGGGTTGAATTCCCTGAGTCCTTTCATGATTTGTGCTGCAGCATGCACGACACATCTCAGGGGTGCCAGGGTAGTCGCTGGAAGGCCTTGCAAACAAGAACTTTTCATAAGGCACGATGAATAACAGAAGTTCTGGTACTTGAATGCTATTGAAATTACATCAAACATAAAATAAGTGGATGTTGGTACTTGCCTGGTAACCTTTCGCAAAGCCAAGCGAGGAAGAGTCAAGGTTATCTGGTAATATCTAAATATGTTTTGGGGTAGAGGTTAGAGTAAGCGCGTGGTAGACGGACGCATGGGATTCATGGTTAGGGAGGGAACAGTAGTTGGTTAATGTGTGCAAGCATATCTTAGTTAGATTTTTCTGTTCATGGAGCCACTTTTTCATAGTAGTTTTGACCTCTTCTGGCTACATTCTTTTTTTAAGGTCACACTTGCATAGTAGGGTAATGTAAATGAGTTAAACCAGAATATCATGTCTATTCAGTTATTTTAGGAGAAAGCAAATGTCAGGTAATTGCTGTGGCTGTGGCTTGTGCCTTATTAAATCTTTTTGCATAAGTGAGAATTGCCTGTGTGCCCTGCTAAAAATCTTCTGAGCGGCACCCAGAAGGAAGCTGGGCAAGCGCACATGCGCACAGCTTAGAGTGCACTCGGTGATGACTCGTCACTGCATTGTTAGTGCTAGAGTGGCTCCCTTAAAGTTAATTCTGTCTTGAAAAGGTAGCCAATGTAAATAACAAAGAATCACGGTAGCGTGGGATCTATAAGATGAATTCACAACTATCCTAGCAACATTGTGTTGCCAGATCTGAAGTCTATGAGTAATCATTTAAGAGGCATATATGTACATGGAGTTGCAGAAATCCAGCTTGGCTCTGATTATTGCTCTACCTATAGACCCCATATGTCATTTGCTCAAGTAGGGCCACATCTTCTAAAGAGCTGAATATAATATCTAATACTGCTAACCACTTAATTAATCGCAACTGACATATCAGGATGGAAATAATGTGTGGTCACTGGGAGAGAGAGTAAGCGCAGTAGAAGAATGGGATGGCCCATGTTGTAAAGGCCCACTGGGGAATCTCCAGGGAATCCTGTAGGCCAGTCCACCACTGTTCTATATCTTTAAAATCTTCATGAAAAAGACACATCATGTATCAGATGGGACCTCAATTAGGATCACAATTGCCATGTGTGAAACCATGGCCTTTTTACCGCCAATTTTCCAATCGCCTGCTCTGGTTTAAAAATGCAGCAATAACTAGATGTAGAAAAATACTACATTTATGAATTCATATGAATTCAGTGGCTGAAAGAAAATATCCAACAGTTTGACCCTACAGGGAGCAGGGCTGTCAGCACAGTGCTCCCGAGGTGAGAGGGAGCGCTGTGCCGATAGCCCCATACCAGCAGGACTGTCCGCATGGAGATCCTCTCATCACGGGAGCGCCGTGCTGAGAGCGGCCTCTTTTGCCCGTACTATTAAGTATTGCCCCTACTGTGCCTGACAGACACGGCCCAGGCACAGTGAATCCCCTGCCCCCCAACCCTCCCCTTACCTTATTAAGGTTGGTTGTCGATGGCTGTGCCCTCTTTACTGAATCATTGTCGTGCCGCACGTGGCAAACGTTGCCTGGCTGCAATCTTAGCCTCTTCCCTCCCTCTTCATCACGGTGTAACTGGTTGATGGGATCTAGTCAGTAGCCAGCAGATTTTTTTTTTCCTAAACCCCCCATTCGCTGCCACGGGTGATAAAGGGTCATAATAGATTCATAAACCTCACCCTCTGCACATATCTTGAGTTATGGGCCCGTAAAAAACCTGTCAAACACCCTTGTTGCGCTCAGCCCTTTAACTCGGTCTTCAGGGCACGTAACTCCTGTCAGGGCCCTCCAGCTAGATCTATAAAGCACTTTACTGCATATTAATTCCAGCCAAAGGATGTGTATTTTGACCCCATCTAACTATGATATATTCAATGATTAATGGCCTGACAAAATGTCCCCACGCTAAAATGAGCTTCCACTGATTACACAGCAAGATAGTATTTTCTCCCAAACTGTGAATTATGTTTCTGAAATGTACACAAGTTTTTACGCTGATTTTTGGGCACTATTGTTTGTATTCATATTTTTTATTTATGATTCTCTATTCTTGCCACACGTGTGGCATTTTGATAAAGAGTTACGAAAAGTGCAGAAAAATAAAGGAAAACACAGTCACCACAGTCAACAAATGTGACTGTTAAGGAGTTCGATGGGTATTGTGCAAATCATATGGCTCAGAATGAGCATGGCGAAATGCATGGATTACAATTTTCTGTTTTATTTATTTTATTGGTAATTTGTAAACTCCCACATATGCAGAACTATGTCACGTCTAGGAACAATTCAACTTTTATTGAGGCAATAAAGAAGAACAGAATCTGATAGAATAGCAGTTCATTGACAGTTCACAACTTTAAAGGTGAGATAGAGAGCCTTAGCCTTATGCACGATAAGCATTTCAACAGGAAGTAAAGCAAGGTTATGAAGGGCATCTGAGATATGATCCAAAGATTTAAGTCTTAAAAGAATACTGCCAGCTGCATTCTGAATTCCCAGTTTTACGCTTGTCTTCATGAGAAGACCTATGTATAGTGTGTTACAGAACTCAACCAGCGATGAACGAAGTCTTATGAATAGCGTCAAGTAGGTTGATTAGGTTTTTAAAAAAAGGACAAGAAGAAATGGACAGAAGTGTGCTTGTGCGATAGTAGTGAGATGGGATGCGAAGAGTATACAGTATCAAGACTGACCGTGATTCTTCAAATTGGATGCTGGATTAGAACACGCATTTGTGCAAGCTGGACAGTACTTCACCAACCATATTGAAGTGATAGCTGGAGCAATCAATACAATGATTTGTTTACTGTTGAGCTTTAGCTGATTATGGGACATCCAGCTATCTACAGTGATAAGAATGTCCCTAAATATGGCTGCTAACACCCCCAGAATATCTTCCATATTGAGGAGGTTCTGGGTATCATCGTCAAACACAAGAAATCGTGGGCCCAAGGATTGACTTAGTCAGTCCAAAGCAGTAATATAAAAACTAAACTTGAGAAGTGACAAACACAGATGTGGAACCACGAAAGTTCAAGGACAGAAGGAATATTCAGAAGAAGAGAGGACAACTGTCTGGAAATGATAAGAAAGTAGGGACATTTCAATCTTGAGCAATCCCCGACAAGCCCATGCAGATGAGATTGAAACAGAGAAGCTGATAGATAACAGGATAAAAGGCAGCTGAGAGGTTTTTTTTAAAAATTAGATTCTTAACACTCCCACCATAAGCACCTCTTCAATCACTCCCAGATTCCTTCTCCATGACAGGGTGTGAGACGGCCTGACGATGATGAAGAAGACAAGCTTCTGATGCTGCTCCACACCATCACTCTCAAGCAGAACTGCACAATGAGATGTGAAAGTAATTGGAATATTTTAAACTGAAGAACCACACCAGTTGTTTTAGATTGGCAGGAGCCCAACCAGCCAGGCGCAAATAATTACTAATTTAATATAAGTCTGGAGCCACAGCTCGAGATATATTATTTTCTTTAGACTTTATTTGGTTCTCAAATTCAGAAACCTTTTGTCATTATTTATCCATAAAAATTAAACATTCGATGTTAACAAGTCCTCGTATTAGCTCATATCCACATCCAATTAGCTATTTAGTTCTCTAATTTAAAAATAAAAATTCTAACAATAATTTCACTAAGGCCAAGGTCAGTGGAATTTGTTTTGCCCCAAGCAGTTTGAGCCACAAGTCCTCCGTTGATACCTTTTTCCTGGTAGATTCTGCCATAAATTGTGTCCTTTTGTCCGTCATTGTTGGGAAGAATAATACCAAGGGTTTTAGTGACTCAACGGAGGGCTTTTTCCGGCACAGTCTACAGGTGGCTTTGATTTTGCTGTTTCTCCTACAGCTCAGTATCTCACCAGTTGGAAATATATTTAATCTAAATCTCATGAATTGGTCCCTATAGAACCAGTTTGGAAATAATTTGAGATACTTTGGCAGCGAGTTCAGTTTTCTTGGTTCAGAAAAAGCTTTCCCATAAAGTATTAAGTCTTGTCTCTCTTCTTGCATACAGATCCAGTCTTTTATGTACAGTTTTCGTTTAATTTTGTCTGGGGTCTACTTTAGAGTTTGGTCTCATTCCCCCAGGTCCACTATGGTGGCTTGACATATCAATTTCCATTCGGACAGGGTTACTTAACTGTTTTGTGTTAAAGCTTCTCTTAACACTGCAAAGCCTCCTCTCTCAGGTGCGTCTAGACATTTTCTATATAGGGCTAACGATTTCCAGAGTACTATGGTCTTCATTGCCGTCAGACCTAGCTCCTTTTGGAGCGCCTGGATAGGAGTGCTTCTGGGGACCCGCAATGCCCTTTTCCAAAATGTCCCCTCGATCAGGGACCAATTTTCAGCACTGAACGAGAATACAGTTTCAGCCCTGTATGTTAAAATTGGGAGTACTTTCATTCTACAGAACGAGATAAGCGGTCTTAGTGAGAATCCACAATATCTTTGCATAAGCAATCTTCCTTAACTTGCTAAATTTCTGACTTTGGATTTCAAAAGGTCTAGACTAGGTATGTCACTTTTGCTCGTATTCAGGCACACACCTAGATATATAAATGATGAGACTTGTGGAATTTCTTTTCCTCTCAGCTGCCAGGTGTTGCGTTTGAAGGTTTCCCTTACATGTGCTCTGGAGGCCATAATTCTTGATTTAGTGTCGGCTTTATTTTAAAACCATTTGCCTCCACATATTTCTGTAGGTCCACCAATTGTCACTGCAGACCTACTGGAGTGTGGTCCAGCAGAACCACGTCATCAGCGTAAAGCAGACGTCCTATTTTCGTTCCTCCGATGTTTGGTGGGAAGCACCTGGTGTTTACAAATGCTTCTTCAACGTCTGAAATAAACAAGTTGAATAGTTCCGGCGCTAGTGGGCAACCTTTTTTCATCCCTTTATTTGTTTGAATCTCCTTTGACAACAGGCCTGATCTGACCAATCTTATTCTTATTGAGGTGCCTGAGTAGAGATCCTGAATAATTTCTAGTATGTTAGTTGGGCATCCCCAATGTTTCAATTTTGCCCACAATCCTGAGCGATTTACTGTGTCAAAGGCTTCGGTGAGGTCAATGAAGGCCAAGTCTGTTTTCTTTCCTTTATTTCCCTCCACCTGGGGTTTAAGGATGTTGATCAGGAAGATGTTTAAAGAGGTTCCAACTCCCTTAATGAACCCAGTTTGCCACACATCCGTATGGTTGGATTTGGTGCTCCACTGCCCCAATGACTTCAGCACAAATGAAGCAAAAACCTTGCCCACAACATCAAGCAACGATATATGCCGGTAATTGCTTGGGTTCGATCTCAGACCTTTTTTGAAGATCGTAATAGTCAATGCTTTTTTTCAAGATGTTGGTAAGGCTTGTTTTTCCATAATGTACTCAAATAGGAACATCAAGAAGGAGGACCATTGGGCAGGGTTTTCCTTCAACATTGCATTGGTTAACCCGTCAGGCCTGACGCTCTTGAGTTATTCTTTTGCGTCTTTTACTAACCCAATGTTGATGTTTAATTTGTCCCATGGGCATGTGTGTGACATTTTTTCAGGGATATCGGGATCAAAGTATTTTGAGAAATGGGCAGTCCAATTTGCCGCTGTAATTGGATTCGATACAAGTGTCTCTTGAGGTGCATCCAAATTATTAATGATGGACCAGATTTCAAAGGTGTTTTAAGATCTTGTGTTATATAACATTGTTTCAGCATCTTGTTGTAGCATTGCTTTTTTTCCATGTAGGCGGCAGTTCCTGTAATGTTGTCTCAATTTGTTTATTTTATTTGTTTTCTGAAGTGACCCTTCTCCTAATGCCCATATCTGTTGTTCAATACTTTTTTTTTCCACGTTGCCCAGTCAAATGTATGTCAACAGGTAAATCCTGGTTTATATCTGCTCCCTTTCTTAATTTCAAAGGAATTAAACAGGACCGTGTAGTCCACTGATTTGCTTGCTCAATATTACATGTTAGCGTTATTGCTGCTTTGAGCCTTCCCGTTAGATCTCCTAATTGATAGGGTCTGATGCTCAGTCTGTTCCGTCCTGGGATCACCTCAGGATCTACAAAGTATTTATGTCGGCTCTCTGAGTTTGGAAGGACCAGCTAATACTTAGAAGATTGTGGTCACTCTGAAGCTTCTCTTCCACTGTCATATTTAGGATTTCCCTCATTATGTTTTGGGATACACAAATATAATCCAAGATCTGGCCCCCCTTTTTCCCTCTCCATGTCATACTTCCAGGCATGTCAGCAATTATGTTATCTGTCGAGAACAGTATATTTCTCAATGTTATGGCTTTCCTCCATTGTTGGCCCCTTTTCCTAGCTGCTGTTGTTTTAATGGGTCTTCTTCGGTTTCATAACCGTCATTATTCCAACATTGGGCAGTCAAGACAAAACAAAATGAGGGTTTTTCAATTTTTCCCTCTGGCTATCCACCCATTCAACGACCTGGTCCGGTAGAGCATCTAGTTCCTTATTTGCAGATTCCAGTAGATATTCATGATGGTTACAACATTTGGTTCTTTGCCAGGTCCTGCAGGTATCTTACTGACCAGCGATTGGATGTAATGGTTAGGACATATTATTACTCGCTTGTAAAATACTCTCATTGGGATTTGGACTTATATTTTTACTCCCTAAAAATCCTTTTACTCACAACTTTAAAAAATAGGAAGTAACATACTCCCACTTCCAAATCCCATCTGGAACACTGGTTGCAGTATTTGCAGTGGGGTAGTTGCAGAAGAGCAGCATTTGCACATGGTAATGCCAAGCAGCACGGGAGAACAGGCTGCTGGGGCAAAGACAGAAATACAATTGAGAGATTGACCAAATTACTGTATAGGAACCAGCAGAAACAACCACCCATTACCTTCCACCTAATAGTCACATATATGCCAACATTACCCATTGCATTATGTAAATGCTTGTTCAGCAACAAATGCTGTAACATTCAAGATTGGCCCATCATAAATGCAGCACTACAAGTACCAGAATACAAAGGAAAATATTGTTCAATCATCTCTTGATATATAATTGAGATACCTAAAAGCAAGACGTTATTGTTATGTGAGAAGTACAAGTAATAATCATAGATTATAGAATGGGCTCTGAATAGGTGTAGTCAAATAAATGTCTTACTTCTGTCCCCAGGCTGTTTAGCAGATTGTAAACACTAGATTAATGTTTAGAATACTACTATGTTCTATTGTACTTTGCCTAATAATCATGTGATAAACAATTGTTAATGATTGGATCAAAATACTTTAACGAGATGCCATTCCCTAATTGCTGGTTACAGCTTGGGCCAACATGCGTTTCCCTCTACATAAGGCCAAGCACAATAGAACACAGTAGAATGTCAACAATTGTTAATAACATTAGCCATTCCAGTTACAATGCTATACTGTATTCATGTGTATCTGGCCCCCCACTCTGAACAAGAAAATCATTCAAATGCATCTCCAGTGTTAGCACAGAGATGCAACCTATAACATACACCATTTGCAAGAAATTATTGCTGGATTGCATTATTCTCTGGATTTATTTGCTTGAATTTGAATTAAAATCGGATAAATGACACCTCACAATACAAGCGCGGGGGTGCTGTCATGTGCCCGACAATGAGGAGAATCAAAGGCCTTGAACTGGAACTGACAGATAGCACCAGAAGCCTGCACTGAAAGGTGAAGTAGAAATTATAAATGAAAATCCGAGCAAGATGCTTCAGTTTCAGAAATTACGGGTGCAAGATATGACTGCGGTGATGATGGCAATGTCTGTCATGCCTGCTGAGATGAAACGCATGAATGCCAGGGTTGAAAAATTGGAACCAAGTGTTAACATGTATGAATAAACGATCAAGGACAGTTAAGGGGATACATGTACAGATCTCCAATATAATAATGTGCACACTTGTAAAATATGTGCTTTTTGCAAGTCACATTGTGGAGATCTTTTTGCAAAGGGTAGGATCTCATAAGAAGCAATCAAACTTTTTGAATTTGTTTTCTCGGACAAGGTGTATGTAATGTAGCCCTGCTCACATACAACTTGTGTATGAAGGAATTAAGAACTACATTGGTCCAGATTGTGTTTTTGTTATCAAGGTGTAGTATCCTTATTTTTCAAAAATAGTCAAAGACTAACACCACAGTTATGTTTCCTTAATCACAGGTAGCTGAGAAAAACATTTATTTTGCAACTCCTGAAAACTCATGTAACTTACTGTACTTACTGGTGGTAGATGTATTAAATCATTGGTCTTCCTCAGAGTAAAATCCCTGTGTCTAGGGCACAATAGCCTTGCCCATTGTGGTAATGTTATCCCCTGAAGAAGGTTCAGAATTATTGGAACCGAAATATGTCAGAATTGTGGTCTGTAGTGAGTTGAATACAAGCACAATGTATTTTTCTTTCCTTTCATATTTATGTAGGTATGACTTTATTTCTCTTTGGTGCACACATTGTTTCCAATGCTTATATATTTTTAGTGTCATCTTCAATTGATTTGTGTAATGTTTACTGCTGAGAAGCATTGTGATGTGCTAATAATGTTCAGGCAAGACAGTGGGTAGTCAGGCGGTACATCGAGAATAAAATTACTGGCAAGAAGAATCATTCTACCGTCTTAATTTGTTGGTTATCTAACAGGAAAACATATATTGTAAGAGGGATTGTTTTGTGCTCACATTTGTTGTTTGGTGGCGGTGTACTGGAGAGCTTTTTGACCCGGTAAATAATTATGGCGGAATAAGGAATAAAGTGGGTGTCTGGTTGGGGGCCATAATTGGTCACATACCAGGTCTGCTTTTGAGCATGTTGGGCCTTTTGCGAGAAATTATTCACAGGACTTGGAGCTTGTTCCTTATGGAATTTGAGTAAATGTCTACACTCACTCATGCTTGCAGTTGCCATCTTTACCATGCTATTTTTTCAACAAACACCCACCATTGATCGACTCCATGAGTTGTCAAAGTGCAGACATTTTATTATCTGGTGTTTTATTTGATGGATTAATTGCATACGCCTGTATGCTAATTAGGGAGAACACATTATCCATTCTTTCATAGTTCCGATCAGAGTTATGGTTAGTCCTGTCCATCACATTTTCATTTATTTGGATGCCTGAACGTTTTTACCCTTTACTCTCCTCCTTTCCAAAAAAGAATCCGTTCCAATTGAACTGTCACACACTCCCTCTATCCTATTCTGCTGAAATATTAAATAACGCATTCCCAGTTTGTCAAGTGTGCTGATGTCACACTGGGGACTGAAAACAAACCCTTGGACTCCATCACCCTAACTTGCAGACACTTCACCTGCTTCCCGTTGCTGCCTGCATGACCTCCCAGATCATCTGCAATATACATGAATGCAAGCATGGAGGAGATGCTAACCACTTTATAAACAGTATTAGGGCCGGAGATGATACTCCTGCTCTCAGAATGAATTTCTAGTCATGATCTATTTCCTGAGACCCAAAAGGTAATACAGTTTCAAATGTAGGTGCTTTTTTGTGAGAGGGGTGTGGGTGCTATTTTGTGAGGAGAGGGACCCTGATTATAGAGGAAGCTGACTTTCGCACCCAGCCAAAAAGCTTGTCTTCTGAAGATACCTGAAATGCACATGTTTTAACCCTTTTGACCCTTGTACCGTGACTCCATCATCCATGATCCATGAAGGAAGGCATGGTAATTGTGATTGCTGTGCTAGCCTATACAACTATCGCTTCGGCAGCACATATTCTAAACTATCATTATTCATTCATTTACATTCTCTGTGTAACTCAATCACTAGAAATGATAAGTGCACTGTGTACAGGGTATATTTAAGCAATTTGACCCGAGCGGCGGGGGCTTTACCAGAGTCGGTAATGCCCCCGCCGCGAGGGCCATATTGCTATTAGTGCCCCGGCCCGCATTATATGCGTGACTGGGGCACTAAAAGCATTTTTTTCTGCCCCGAAAAGTCACGGCGTTTCGGGACAGAAAAAAAAAAACGACCAAGAAAATGGCCGCCGGGAAAGGGGAAACGGGAGTCCGTTTTCTCTTTCCATGGCGGCCTTCGGGAGCGGACGCGCTGGGAACACATGTGTTCCCAGCGCGTCCGCTCCCGAAAAAAAAAGAAGCAGAAGGTAAGTGGGGTTGGGAGGGCGGGAGGGAGGGGAAGGGGGGAGAAAAAAAAACATACCTTCGTCCCTGCCAGGGGATGATGGAAGCCTCCAGCTGTGTGGAGGCGCAGAGTCTCCACACTGCTGGAGGCTGTCATCGTCCCCCACCAGGGACGCAGGAGCAAGAAGGTAAGTGGGGTGGGGTAGGGAGGAGGGAGGGAAGGGGAAAAAAAATAAATAAAAAGCTTACCCGAGTCCTGAGTCCCCAGCGGGGGGCGGAGGCAGCCTCTCAGCCGTGGGGACAAGGCAGATGGAGTCCCGAATCGAAGGATTCTCGGCCGGGTAAGGACTCGGCGAGAGCCAATCAGAATGCGTGGTGAGCTCATGCATCATGGTACATTGTCCATCTGCTTGCACCAATACTGCTTACACCAACGCTGCTTACTATTCTATTAACCCCCGAAAACATTTGGCGTTGACCTAGAATTCACCATCGATCCTCTCCCAATGGAGGTTCCCTACCAACATTTCTATGTCAACTCCTTACTCTTGGATCATTACCTGTTTGGTCTTCACAGTCATCCCACCCACAAATCAGGCAACTCTCTTGACCCTACCTTCCTTTCCTCAGCTCTTCAGCCCTTCTCCCCTTTAATGACCTCTCTCTTCTGCCATACCCTCCTCCACTTTTCAGCCTCCATTCGCCCTTCCTCCCTCTTACGCCACCAAAACTAAACATCAATTCAAACTGGATGTAATGGATCCTGACCTGGCCAAAGTCAAGTATTCCCTCTTAGATATTTCTCCATCCCATGATAGTTCTATTCAGCCAGGTGTCATGAACTCTCACTTGATACTCGCTACTCTTGTGGGATGTTTTTACCCATGCATCCGAGCCCTACAAAAAAAAACAAAAAAAAAACTTGTGCATTACTGGCATTGAAAACATCATGATGGCCAGAGCTTCCCATAAAATGCCCAGGGAAATGCATGAAGAATAGGCTGCCACCCATTTTTGCCGATGTTATGGGCACAGAAGGGCACTGCCTAAATCCACCATTGGACTACCCACACAGTAGCCTGAAACCATTGGGAATGGCAATGCTGATTGCCAAAAGCAACCTAGAACTGTGGGGAATTCTTTTTCTTAAATCCCAAAAATGGTTGCATTACCAGTACTCACCACTATCAGAAAGCCGGCGTTTTAAAACCACCAGACTTTTGTGTAAAACTGAATAAATGAACCCAAAGCAGGCCAAAGAAAGACTTACTGAGAGGTGGATACAATGTAAAGTTATATTCTGAAGTGACTTGAAGGTTTATAACAAGACTGGCTGAGCTCTGCAGGTCTGCAGCGGCTTAAACTGAAACTGGATTTAAAATTACCAAAAATCGAAATGTGTAAATAAACTGAGGGACAGACTTGTGACTGCCACATAGTTTGTCACTGTTAAAATGTCATAGTTTTGAACTTAGAATCAGCATTCTAGCTGCATATGTAAAAATTGTTAGTTTTATTTGAATGCAGAAAACTGGGTAACTAAAAGTGACATTAGCTGGGGCCTGTCTTAAGGAACTGGATTCTGCCTGACAACTTCCCCCCAATTGGAGTGAAACTGGATCCACAGCAGTTCTCAGGCCTGGCTGCATTCTGAGGGGGGGTTACCCCTCTCTGATTGAATTACCAAGGGACTGCTAGAGACTAAACAAAGGACCCAGGCAGAGGGTTTATTGGGGGGAGGCCATAAATGGCTTCCTCGTGAACAATGGGCCTTCCAGGGCCCAGGCAGATGGTTTATTGGGGGAATTGTAAAATAGCTTCCTCTTGGCAGAAGCTGGGAGGGGCAGGGTCTCTGAGCTTGGCAGAAACTGGATAAACTGGTTTCTCCACCATGTGACCTGGGAAGACACACCCCTGTTGGCCAGAATATGATTTGAAGAAAGATGTATAACACATGGTGCGGACTTGTCAAAATTATTTGAATGATACCATAATTCTTGTGATTTTTCTGTGCACGTTTTAAGACGCGTTGGGAATTTGTGTGATGTTCTGGGGCAAAACCCTGGTATTTATGTATACTACAGACTCTGTGTTTAAGCTAGAGACATGGGAAATTACTGGAGTATGTATGGACAGGCCGTGTATATGTGTATAATTTTTAATGAAAAACCAATATTGCAAAACCATTTAAAAAACGCAAAATGTTGCCATTTCTGAATGCAAGCTCTTAGAAACATCAGAGTTTGAACAGAGTATACCTCATGTGATACGTGATGGGTGCATGTAATTTCAAACCACTGTGTATCTATGAAATATGTCTTTAGGTCAAATATAGATTTGTGGGCAAACTGACCAGGGGAGGATCCTCTGACCCATAAAACCTACAGCATCACCATGACACACATTTCCTTCCCCCAATCAAAGCAGTGCGGAAAGCTTGAACAATGGGCAGTTGAAAGAGGGGCTGGCTAGTGATGCTGCACACACACCCACTTTCAAAAGACATAAAAAGAGCCACTGGAAGCTAGAGAGGACATTCAAATCCAGTTGCTGCAACGCGCTCTGCCGGACCATACAACATCCAGAAGATACCAGATTCAACACTTAGACTTTAAAACTCCAAAGAACTTGATTCCGAACTCAAAGCAAGGGCCTAAACCCACAAACTGAGAACTCTTCTCAGTAGGCCTCAGCATCCAGCAAACCTAACAGCGGTAGCAGCATCCAGGAGCCGTGCAGATCAGCGCTGGGTCCAGAGAAAGCTGTGCAGAAAGATCCAGAAGCAGTGCTGTACCCAGAGAAAGCAGAGCAGTATCCAGAACCAGAGGCCAGAGATCCAGAGTGACCCAGACCGCTGTTAGCAGAACCAGAGAGCTGACCCAGATCACTGTGAAGTGCCGAGACCAGAACCGGAGTCCAGTCCAAAACCTGACCAGATCCGTGGGGAGGCCTATTTCAAAATATATTGTGAGTACCAAGCAGAACTGTGCAGAACCAATCTCTTAGTTAAAATAATATAATTCAATCTATTTTAATCTAACCAGAACTGCCTCCTAACTGTCACCTGTCATTTGCAAAGCTGTCATCTGTCATTTTCTAGCTGCAAGCTGTAACCTGTCGCTTTGAACTTTTAAAATTTCAAATCCGAAAAACTACCTTTAATTAATCGTCCGTATCTCTGGAACCGTTTGGAACTTGGTTTAACTTTCCCCTGAAAGCTTAGAATCTCAGCTTTTCCACGGGCTTAGAACCGACTTACTACTCCTTATACTTTTGCCGTAATCACGATTCTCGCACTCGCGAATTTTGCCGCGATTTGCGATTTGGCCCGATTTCTTTACTTGTAAAAAGATAGCTGCTTTTGCCTGAACTGCTAAATTTCGTCTGCCTCTTAAGAACCATCCCTGAATCATTGCTAGAGTGAGCCTGAACTCATATTAACTAGATACCACTCACCCTGAACCTCCTGAAGGGAATTAAAAGCATTTTCAGCATATTTCTCACTGCATTGTCATCATATTCAAAGCCTTTTGCCTGTGTTTCAAACTTCTGTAGTCTAAGCTTGCTGGGGTGAACTGAATTACATTTGATTGCATTTCTAAGAACTGTGTGCTCTCCCCTTCATTTACTTACATTGCATAAGGGGGGAGTGGATTGCCAGAGAAAAGTGATTACATTGTTTTGTTGAAATCATATTGAGTATTTTCTGTATTGCATTTTCATTCAACATTGCATCCATCTGAAACTAGATAAAGCATTCTCTACCACCTTATTCTTCTGTTCCTATTCCCAAGCGTCCTACCTCATCCTTTATACTACTCCTGGGTAATCAAATCAGTTTATTAGTAGAACATTACCCATTGTTGTTAACTGCTCATGTTCTGAAGTGTGATATTAATTATTAATTTATTATAAAGTGTGATATATATATATTGTTTACATTCTCAAATAAACCGTTTAAACTTGCAAAACAGAACTACTTCTTGGCTCAGTGGGGTCAGGGGGGTTCCAAGAGAGGGGTGTTATATAGGGGTAGTCATCCAGAACTCATGAACTGGACATAAAGATATATCAATAAGGGTTTCCATTCAGTATCCCAGACTAGGCATTGACTTAGCTGTAGTGCTGGATTGAATCCTCTTACACTCCCTTCGAAACAACTATGCTCCTCACTCAATCAGCCCCTGCCAACCATGTCCCTAGCCCACAGACATACCACTTATCTGCCAAACTGACAATGACCATCCGATTCCAACTGCGAAATTGGGAATGTCTGCTCTTTTGATCTCATTGCTTCCTACACAGCCTTGAATCATTTCTTCCTCTCTTTACTGTCCTAGATTGAGTAAAATCCTCCTACTATGCTAACCTCATCTCATCTCGCTGCTCCCATCCCTGCAAACTCCCCCTGCCTTACAGGCCATGGTTACCCCATCTGAACCCTGCTCCATCTCCTCCTCCAACTCAGCCGCTGACTTTGCCTCCTACTTCTTCTCGGCAAACCATAAAATGAGACACCTGCTGGCCATCTTATTTTCTCCCTCTCCTACTTGTCGCAGCCACTGGCCATTTCACTACCCTCTATGATATTCTCTCCCTCTGCACCCATTGAGTTGGCACCTGTCCTCTGGGCTGCCAACCCGTCGTTTTCTTCAGTGGAACTCTTCACTGCAGAAGGCCTTCGAGCATCTCTCAAGTCTTACCTAATCCCAACACCCCACTCTTTTTAACTTCTCTCTTGCATCTTACATTTTGGTGCTTCCCTGCTTTCTACAAAATAGTTACCGACCTACTCATCCTCAGACATCTCTCTTCTGAACCTGATAAAACAGCCAACTATTTGTCTCTCTTCCATCTAGCCCTACTCCAAAATCCACATAGAGAAGTGTTCAACCAAAGTACTCCCTACCTGTTGACCAGTTGGTCTCTGAAACCCAGCCCAATCTGGGTTCTGTAGCAGGCACTCCAAGGAAACGCCAATCATGAATCATGTCGCCAACATCCTTACTGCTTCTCACCACTCCAAGCTCTACTTGATTTGCATAATCCGTGACTTCTAGACAGCCCGCAATATTGTCAGTCACCCCTCTCCTCCACTTGGCCCGTCTGACACTGGTATCCATGATCCTGCCCTTAGGTGGATTAGGTCTGATCAGATTGATTCCTCCACCTCATGCAACACCATCGTATATGAACACCTTCTGCCAGAAGCCACCCCCAATGGTCTGTTCGTAGTTCAGTTCTCCTCACACTTTACATCTTCTCTCGTAGCAAAGAAATCTTCCTTTTTGGTTTCTTCTAGCATCTATTTTCTGATAACACCTAGATCATTTTCTCCTTACTTTCCTTGACCCCTGAACTATCATCCCACATATCTAAAGGTCTGTCTGTCATCTACCACTGGATGACACTTAGATGCTTATTGGTAAACTCCGCCGAGACTGAAGTAATCTACTTTCCAGATCCTCACTCCCCACTATGTCTCGGCTCCCTGCATCCACCCCCTGTCTCCTCACCTCAGCCCCCAAGCTCAGTTCCTTGTTGCCCCCCTTTGAGAGCAAACTTAAGTTCCAACAATGAATTACTTCCACTGTCAATGCTATCAGCTTGCACTTTCTGAATATTCAAAAGATGGGTCTTCACCTCAACTACCGGTCTGTTAACAGGTTGTTTCCACTCTTGGTCAGCACCATCTTCATTGCTGCAATAGTGTTCTTCCAGAGCTTCTTCTTCTTTTGTCACCCCCGCAAGATAATTCTTAACGTTGAAACTGCCACTCTCTGCACCTCCCAAGATCCCCCAAGTCTGCCTGCCACTGTGACACGGGCTGGATATCCAGGTAACACAGTTCTGTATTCATATTCCTTCCCCTTGTAGGTAAATCAATTATTGGAAGGCCCACTCTCTACCTAGCCTACTCTGCATCCCTTACTCCTTGCCTCGCACCCTGCGATCTCACACCCCACTTAATTGGACAGTCCTCTTCCCCACCTCTGCATAACGCTGTGATGTGGGCTGTTTATCCAGGTAACACAGATTCATTCCCCTTGTAGGTAAATCAATTATTAGAAGGCCCACTCTCTACCTAGCCCACTCTGCATCCCTTACTCCTTGCCTCGTACTCTGCGATCTCACACCCCACTTAATTGGACAGTCCTCTTCCCCACCTCTGCATAACGCTGTGATCCAGGCTGGTTAACCAGGTAACACAGATTCATTCCCCTTGTAGGTAAATCAATTATTGGAAGGCCCACCTTCTACCTAGCCCTCTCTACGTCCCCTTGCCTCCTGCCTCGCTGCCTCTGATCCCATACTGTGCTCAATCTGACAGTTCTCCACCCTGACAAGCTACCTTCTGCTTTATCTCTTTCACGCTCCGTGCGCCCCATCATTGGAGCTCCCTTTTCCAGAAATCAAAAACAGAACCTCTCTTCAAGCGTTCGCGACTGCTCCCAAAGGGATGGGGTCCACAGACCTACAGGGGCATGATTTCTTCCCCTCTTTATCACACTTCTCCCTGCATTGCAGTCAAAGGCAGACAACTGTATACTATGTATATTATAACATTTCTATATAGTAACGGTATATAATGTAAACAAATGTTGTATTTCCGCCTCCACCATCGAGATGGCAATGCTGATTGGTCACGTTCATCTTTTGTAAAGCATCCTGAAGAGGGATTGCTAATTTCCTGACGTGCACGGCTTCTGATTACGCTTGCCAAAATACAATGCTACATTTCCATTGCTTCTGTTCAAGAATAGGGTCATCCTACGGTGACAGCATCAACTGTGAACAGAACCTTGAAAAACTAGGTTAGTGCGAAAATGTGAAAGATTACAACCAGACACGATTCCATTTCCAACTTGGACTAATCATACTCATCACATGTAATTGTAATATCTAGGTGCTGTCTTTTTTCTGTTTTCTAGCCTTTTGTTTTGGATTTTAAAAGGCTTGTTTCCTCACACACATAGATCTCTCGGCATAAATTCCCCAACATTCTCTCACAAAGAGCAGCTGTTAGCAAACCGTGTGTCGCTCTGATCTCTGGATATTTATATTTGCATACATGAATATTTATATTTCTGCGAATTATCAGCTAATATTGTGTACATCAAAACTGCAATGGAATGCTTGCAGGCTAAGACCTACTGCTGTCACCCTTTATTCTGTAGACGTACACGCTATACCAAGTAAATCCTGCAGGGTGTCATTAAAGGAGCAGAAATGCACATGCTGGATACTTCACGCACTGTGGCACACTCATGTGTGCACCATTAATCAGGTTGTTAGCTGTTTCAGCGCGTTATTATGCAAACAATGCTTTGCATAACTGGACACACATATACACGCATATCTGCAGTGTGAAATAAAGCCATGAAGCTGGCAGCACTTGTAACCAATGAGCAGGCGAGTTTCAGTATTCGATTTTGGAGAGTGAGAACTGGGGGCGCATAGCAATACTATTAGTGAGACCAAAGCACTAGGCTCTGCCCAATTCATTGTGCTATAGTAAGGTTGTTCTGTGGAGGCTAATTTCCCATAGTCCATGTGCCTAATTGCTGTAAATAAATGTTGGAAAAAGACGACCATTTTGATGCTTGTGTAGCCATTAGAATTTTTTATTTTTTCAAAGACGGCCATCATTTGCCCAGCTAATCGCATCATTTAGCATGTTTTTGACTACCACTCCCATGACCCCTCACCATTCACTATACTGGCTGGACTGGTGGGATTTGTATTTTAGAAAACATCTTGAGAGCCAAAGGTTGCAGACCCCTGATTTAGCAGCTGTTGCCATCTCATGGTCATTTATTTCTATCATGACCAGGCCTGGCCATGCGATCTCCCTCTGAGTGAATGGGCCGGCTACAACACTTATTATACTCGAAATGGCGTGTGGAAGTAGGCAACGACGGTGCAACCTGGAAAACGCGTGCACCGGCTGAAATAAAGGTACCACGAGCAGGAGGTGAAATTAGCTCCTGCGTGTCAGGCATTGACCAGTAAGCAGGCCCATGCTCTGGCAAATGCGTTTATAATGGCCATTATTGTCTGAATGTTTTCTAGATCTTTCATTATGTTACTTTATATGCATTGCTAAAAACACACTGTTATTTTCAGAAGCGTATGTTTGCCTGGCACCGGTTGGCCTGGGCACCCAACGGTAGCTCCTAGTAGCCATTGGTGTCATGGCAAGGAGGGTCTTCTATGTTACACCAAGGAGCTGAATAACCATAAGTAGGTTTCTTATCTATGAAGCACCTTGGCATATGATCACCTACTTAAGGTATAGCCACAGATGTGCAGGTGCTGCCATCACATGCGGAGTGCAGCCTGAAATGCCCCAAGAGCCTATTATTTTGCCTGGTACTAGCAGAATCATATGGAAGGCATATGTAAGTCATAACCCATAGGTCTAGGTACTGCCATCATATCCAAAGTGCAAGACTAATGACATCATATATCAGGTAAAATCACATATGTTAGATGCAGCCACTCATGTCCAGGTGCTGCAAGCACATGCCATATGAAGCCTCAAATTGTCTAACAATGCCATCGTATATCTGGTATTTTTTTAATTTGTAATTGTTTGCAGTGCGCCAGAGTCTGCAGGCATCAGGTTCAGAAAAGAATAAGGGAGGGGGGGAACGAAACCAATGTCGGAAAAGAAATGCCTAACATGAATTTCTTAAAACAAACAAAGCTGTTTTCAGTTGCTTCCTAAAAGTAGTCAGGTTGCTATCGGTACGCAGATTCTTCGGGAGATTAGTCCATAACGGGGCTGCCTGTGTCACGAAGAACCTGCCCATGCCTCTGACCCATTTGCTGTTATGGACAATCAGCCGTATGGCATCGGTAGGCCTGGAAGTTCTCTCTGGTTTGTACACATTAATAAAGTCTTTTAGATATCTAGGTGCATGTCCATAAAAACATTTGTGTACAATAGTGCTAACCTTGTAGCGAATTCTCTCCTCAACAGGGAGTCAATGCAGGTTTCCCCTGTGGACCGATATGGGCTTGTGCCTGGGTACATTTTTCATGATGCTTACAGCATCGTTTTGTACAATCTAAAGTTTCCCCAGACTACCTTTACTTCCACCAGCTAACAAAGCGCTACAATAATTAATCCTGGGCATGATCAAAGCTCAAACTAGCGTGGTGCAGTTGGTTTCAGAAACATAAGGTTTCACCAATCGGAGTAATCTCAAGTAATATTGAGTTTTGCTGGTGACATTTTGCATCTGAGCTCAGAGATGCTTCAAGGACTAACCCTAAGGTTTTCACTTTAGCAACTGTGCTAATACAATGGTTGTCAATAAGAAATCCAGAGTACTTGCTGTCCAATTTTAAACGTGCTTGTGATGACCCAAACATCAAAAGCTCCGTCTTTGCAGCATTCAGGCACATGCAATTTCTTGTCATCCAATTTTGGAAGGATTTGTATATCCGAGAGATCCTCTCGGCATCACTTTCATAATCGCCACTTAAGTCAATGACGAGCTGGGTATAATCAGCGTAGTTCGGAAAACGGACTCACAGTTTAGTCAAGAGGTCACATAATGGGTGACAGTATACATTAAAAAGAGCCAGTGATAGACGCGCACCTAATCGCTCTGGTTTAGAATGAACTTCTCCCCAAACAACTTTGGACATTCTATTTTGAAGAAAGGTTTTAAACCAAGTGACAGCGTCACCAGAGCAATTGTGAACATCCTTGTGTCTATCCAAGAGCCTATCATGGTCCATAAGGTCGAAGGCTGCTGAAGGTTCTAATAGTATCAGCAGCCCCGCCTTGCTATTGTCCATGATTTTCAGCATTTCAGTTTGCACGTCCAGTAATGCACTTTCTGTGGCATGAAAAGACATGAACCCTGATTGCCCAGGATGATAGACTTCAGTCCTTTCCAAATGGTCTTGAAGTTGAATCGTAGCCATCTTCATCAAGAAAGGCACATTTGTAATGAGCCTGTAATGCGTGTACACCTTAGGATCCAATCCTGTTTTTTTAATAAGCAGTGTGACTGATACATGTTTCAATAAGCCCGGTATTAGATTGTCTTTAAAAGATGCATTAATAAAATGAACTAAAAAAGGGAGGAAGAGCTCAATATTAGCCAAGATTATTTTAGAAGGGAAAACCTCACCGTCACACGTAGTGGGTTTGATTTAATTAAGAACTTTGCCCAAAGCTTCCTTAGTGATAGTTTGAAAAGTGAAAGGTGGAATATCCACCTTACTTATGTCCTCTATAGCCTTGGAAAAATGTTCGTACTCATCATGACACTTGTTGGCTTTCATTTGGGAATGGGCTGCAGCGATCTTATTTGCAAATGCTTTCTGCACAGCTTCACAGTCCGCCTCTGTTGGTGTAATCTGATGGAGCATTGCCTTGGGTTTTTCCAGTTCCCGCAGGATCTTAAAAGGTTTTCTAGAATCGTTTTTGGATGCGTTAATTTGAGAGTCAAAGTAATTTCTTTTGGCCGCTATGATTTCTCCATGGTATAGCTTTTTCAGGGACTTCCATATTTCTTTATTTAACTGTGTCAGATCTGTTTGCCACTTTTTTTAAGCTCTCCTTGTTTCTTGTTTCTGAGTAGTTAGAGCCGGGGAAAACCACTTTTGATTGTTGGCCTATCCTCTAATGGACATAGTTTTAGTGGGCGCCACCTTGTCCAGGCAATTAGTGAAGGCCTTTTCTAAAACCAGGAAAGCTGGTGGATCACTATCCCAGGTCGAGTCCATAAGTCCCCCAAGGCAGTGTTCTAAGTCATCATGGTGAATCTGACCAGATAGATGGATGAACATATAGTGGACTGGACCCCAGATTCTTTGTGGGGAACCAGTCCAGCACATTGCCCACATGATGGGTGGACCCCTTACTACAAACAATAAAATCATTAATCCCAAAAAGCTGTTCCAGATGGAAAGCTTCAGGGTCCTGAGAATTTCCAAGCCACCTTTTAAAATCCCCTAACACAAGAGTGGAATTATTAGGTTTATGTAATGAGGACAGGATTCCTTCAATTCCTCATAAAATAATAACATAGCCATCGGAGGGCGATATAAAAGCATAATATTCACGCAGCTCAAATTGTCTAACAATTCCATCATATCACTGGTACAGATAAATATGCAAGGTTTGGCCACACACATGTGGCCACAATATGCCTAGTGCAGCCTCAAATGACCCAATAATACAATCATGTAACTGGTATAGTTACCATGAGCCTGACAGCCTGCTGCTGTAATCATAAACTATGTGCCTGCTCAAATGCGCCAATAATGTAATGATATGACTGGCTAGTTAACATATGTAAGGTGTAGTCTCAGAGGTTAAAAGTATTGCAGTAAGATGCCAAATGCAGCCTTCATTTCACCAATAATACCCTTGTATGCCTGGAATAGCCAGAAAATGGTAAGGTTTTACCCAACCTATGCCGGTGCTGCCATCACTAGGCAAGAACACCCTCCGTTCCCTAATAATACCATCAGTTGGTATAGTGACCATGCGAAAAGAATTATATAAGAACATGCTCGCCGATTCCTGCTTATGCTCTGCAATCTGAGTCTTGTAGTCCTGGATTTATAGTGTCAGAACCAAACCTCAAGTCCCAGAAAGTAAAGAAAAAAGGCAGGCGCCGGTGAGCATCTCCAGGATAACATGGTGCATTCTGGCATATTCGTATGTCCCACATCGCTTCTAATTCCCAATGGTTTATCTGAGCACATGAATTTCTAACACAGATTGTTCATATGCATACAAAGAATAAAGGAGGAAGGTTTTGAATTCCAGTGTCACGAAATAAAGGAGGAAGGTTTTGAATTCCAGTGTCACGAGTGGCATATGTGAAGCCCGGTGAAGACTTGAATCCACAAAGTGTATTCATACCTTGTGCACGACCACTGTTGACAAAGAGGCCATGGAAAGAATGGCCACTGTCTCGCTTCTCCTCCCCTCTCTGTTTTGGAGGTTGCTCACCCTACTTTGTTCTTATGGGTGAATCCTAAGGTGGACTTTTGCCGTGACACAAGTAACGGTGAAAGGTGTAAACCAAAGGGCGTTTACCACTGTTTAAAAAGTAACTCAGTGGGTTAATGCACCTTATCTATGTGCAATCTGTGGGGGACAATCAACATTTCATTTGCCTGAGTTGTCGCGTCATGCGTGGTCACCGGACACCAGGGACACGCGTCAGAACATCAATTTGGTCACATGATCAATGTTAATGTAAGCCTGCGAGGCGCGCCAATAAACCAGTTGATGCCTATTAATATTCCTGTGTGGCCGTGTCCTCACGTGCCCTGAGCCCTAGTTGGGATCTGACACTGGTGACGAGGTACGAGCCCCAGCTGCCGCTCGCACACCTCATGAGTGTCCCTGGCACGTCGGCATGTTCTCGCGGCTGCACTAGGCTGAGACAACACCTGAGGGGAGCGGAGTCTCAGCGGAAGTCTGTCGGCTCGCCCACCCTGCTTTTCACGAGGCCGTGCATTACACTCACCAAGCAGCTCCCTTCCCCAGCTGCTAGCTGCTAAAAGCGTTCCCACGGCAGCACATGTGGGAACAGGAAGCTGTATCAGCTGCAGCAAATACAGCCCAGCTGACTGAGGGATATCCAGAGCTACGCTGATAAAAAGGTACTGCAGCTAAGAAAAAAATTATGTAACCCTGAAATCAACGAGTGCACGAGTGCCCAGGGCAAGGCCCAGTCACTGAAATTGTCCAGTAGGCCCAAACTACAACTGAAGTCATCAATAAGAGATGTTTACGGCCACACTTTAGATTTCTGCAGTACCAAGGGAAATACTCAGTGAAAGGAGACAGGACCCTGCACCCGCGCCTCCAGTGTGGAACGCATTCCCGCTACCATACCCGCTTTCCTTCGACACCTCTGACACCACCAGCCTAGGGCCGAGATGGAACAGGTGGAAGAAGGAATTTGATACATATCTAGATCCTGTCGTTCTGCAGGATGACAAGCGCAACATAGGACTGCTCACTGTCAGGGCTGACCCGGAAGTACGGGACATCATCTTTGAATTACCAGAGGACATCAAATATGAATTCCAAGATTTCAATCAAATACTGAATGAACACTTCACAGTACATAGGAACGTGGACTACGAGAGGCATGTGTTCCATACCACAACGCAACTTCCCGGTGAGAACATAGACAAGTTCGTCACGCGCCTCAAATCCAGAGTAAAACATTTGGAATTTCATCTATGTAGCAAAGAAAAGACCCTCAAGTCGCAAGTCATAGCAGGAAACAAGTCATTACCGTTAAAAAGGGAGCTACTGCAAGTGCCACACTCGCTAGCGGAAATCCTTGCGCTAGCAAGGGCAACATCGGCGCTAGACATGCAAATTCCACCCTAAGCAAAACCCACAAATTCACATCTCTTCTGCACTCAGCATCAAAGAAGAAGTCATGAATACACTTGTTGGACATC
The DNA here is from genome assembly GCF_040938575.1 of Ambystoma mexicanum. Taxonomy (NCBI): domain Eukaryota; kingdom Metazoa; phylum Chordata; class Amphibia; order Caudata; family Ambystomatidae; genus Ambystoma; species Ambystoma mexicanum. Next base: position 676,582,044 of record NC_090927.1, on the reverse strand, counting down.
AGCAATCATCCCAAGCTATGCAATAGGAAAAAAGACAGTTTCGGTTGTGGCTACGATCTACCACATGATGGGTCATGTCCAGCCATCGGCCAAGTATGCTCATCTTGTGGGGGTGAAGACCATATTTGAGTGATGTGCAGGAACGCCAAGGCCTCCAGACTGAGTCCTTCAGATCAAAAACAACACCGATCCATGTCCCCTCCTCGCCAACACAGGGAAGAGAGACCCAGATTCTCAGAGAGAAGATACCACAAAGAGAGGCGTCACACTCGATCAAAGAACTCTGCACCACTAGAGGTCCCAAACTGAAGAAAGCATGCATTGCCATCTACGCATCTGGAGCGAAGGAACCTCTTCCATGCCTTGGAGCCTTCACAACCCTGTGCAGACACAAAGACAAGCAGGACTGCATATTCTTACACGTCCTGGCCACAGAAATCACCAGTGGATGCATACTAAGTTTTAAATCAGCTGTACAGATGGGACTCATTCACATACTTTATCAAGTGATGGCAGACAAGTACATATCGGCCGCTGCTAGGGTAGTGGCAAAATTCCTAAGACTCTTCAGAGGGGTCGGAAAACTAAAGGGACAAACGATCCAACTACATGTAGATAAGGCAGTAAAACCTATAGCACAACACTTCAGAGGCATCCCATTTAACATCCAACATCTAGCGGAGAAGGAACTCCTTGCCCTCATAGAAGCCAACACAGTAGAACCAATGTCGGGCCCAATCCCACAGGTTTTCTGGTAGTGCCAGTACCAAAAAAAGGGCCAGAAGGACAAATAAGGCTGTGCATAGAAATGCATGTGGCTAAATCAAGCCATACTCAGAAACCAGTGATCCCCCTAGATACAGATCCACCATGTACAAAACACTATGCACTCAGAGAACATCACCAGTTCCTGAGCAACACGGATATGATGCACCTACTCAACAGAGCTAACATCTTCTCCTGTTTGGATCTGAATGAAGGTTATCACCAAATAGAACTCTGTGAAGAATCACGGTACATCACAACCTTCACCACCCAGCTGGGATTGTTCCGCTGTAAACGCCTACGTTTTGAAATATCTTCGGCCACAGAAATATTCCAGAAAGAGATCTGCAAGATCATCTGCCATATACCACACTGTATTAACTATGGTGATGATATCCTGATCTTCGGTCAATCCCAGGAGGCCCAAAAAGGAACACTGATGAAAGTTTGCTCATCCCTCCACGACGCAAACCTAACTCTCAATGAGGACAAGTGCGCCTTCAACAAGACCACGCTGACAATTATTGGACACATATTTTCAGAAAAGGGCATCCAGCCTGATTCGGATAAGATTCAGGCACTGACAGTGCTCTCACCCGACGAACATTGAACAAGTGAGGTTGTTCCTAGAACTGGCAAGTTACTGCACCCGCTATCTGCCTGACTTTGCCTCGACAAGCGCCCCTTTGCATTCCCTGACTAAACAAGATCAATCTTTTGAATGGGGTCCGGCAGAGCAGAAGGCCTTCGTGAAAATCCAGGGAGACATTGCTGCAGCCGTCTGTATGTCCTACTTAGATCCCAACATGCAGAACAAAGTGACAGTGGACGCAAGCCCCTTGGGCCTCAGAGCCATTCTCGCCCAACACTCAGGCAGTGAACATGCACAGTTTCAGATAGTACCATACGCCAGCAAGAGCCTCACCGAGGCGGAGCAATGTTACTCGCAGGTTGAAAAGGATGCCTTGGCAGTTGTCTGGGCTTGTGAACATTTACATTTGTTTGTGTACGGCAAGCCTTTCACCGTCATCACTGACCATCAGGCCCTCATCACCATCTACGGTAAACAGACTGCCCAGATGCCACCCAGGATAACAAGAGGGGAGCTCCGTCTGCAAGAGTACAAGTTTGTCATTCACAATCCTGGAAAAGATGAGAACCCTGCAGATTTTCTTTCTCGCCACCCACTAGAGGGACCCAACGTGTGAAACGACTGGGCAGATGGATACATCAACTATGTCATCCATCATGAAAGCATCATGCAGTGCCCCATGCCATCGACATGGCAGAACTTAAAAGGAGCACAGCAGAAGATGCAACATTGGCCCTTGCAACCTCGTGCATCCTGAACAGACGATGGAACGTGGCGGAGGCGTCAATAAGGAACAACTAGTCACACAATGGGTCACTCTTGTAAGCGCGCGAGGTGCACCATTGAATCAGTTGATGCCTGTTAATATACCTGTGTGGCCGTAATGATAGCAAAGAAATCCCAGTGAGTGGCTACACTTCTTAAATATGCCATGGATGCAAGATGGTAGGAAAAACCGCTTTTCACAACTATAGCGTTGAGTAGCTGGATTGATATATGGCACTAGCTTTAAGCGAAATTAATGTGTTTGTAGGAAACATGAGGATAGTAACTTTCTCTGATGGTGTTACTCATTAAAATGCATACATGATAAGAGTACAGGAACATGAACCGGATGCATCAGCATTTTTGGTTGGCTGCAAGGCAAACTAATGAGACCAGGTGCTTGCTTGGCTGCTAGTTGCAGTCTGGGGGTGGGGCATTTGTTATCCTGGACTAGAGAGTGTTCAGAACCTCTGCCCGGTCTGGGCCCATGCCCTGTCTCTAATAGTGGTCACAGTGAAGAAACACTGTAGTAGAGAAACAGGTGCTTTCCTAAAAGTAAAGTCTGCACACATAAAGGCAGCAGTGGTTCTGCAAAGGTATCACGAGTCAGATGTACTTTTCTCATCAGACAATTGCATTTAAAATGCCAGAAGGCCTCTCACACGGCAGACACTGTCTTGCAACTCCAGTAGGGTGTGGCATGAGCGAAGAGAATCATACGGCAGAAGAAAGGTCATTGACTCTGTTAATTGGGCTGTTTGAGTCGAAGAAAAAGGAAACATTGCCGCGGATACAACGGCACAGCTGAATCCAATATGCAGTGGAAGGAAGCAACATTATATTTCGAGGTTGCAAGACATAACTGAAAAGAAAGTGCATTCCAAAATAAACACTGTTCGTTATTGAGAATGGAAGATACCGAACAATTGATGCAATAATGTTGTGAGAAGAAGGGGATGTTTTAGTACTTGAAAAAAAGACAGACCTCGGAGGCTGCATCAAGAAGGTTGGTTCAATTTCCATCAAGCACATGTAAAACAAGCATTCTTTGCATGTTGCATTCATAAGCACCAGGGTTGAAAAGAGTAGAGTGGGTGTAGAGCGAGTGGGCATGGGTGGGTGGGGTTAGAGGGATTGGGGTGGGGTTTGTGGGGTTAGAGCGAATGGGTTAGGGTGGTGGGGGTGGTGGTAGAGAGAGTGGGGTATGTGTGGGTAGAGAGAGTGGCAGTGGGGTAGGAGGCTAGGGGTACCGAGGCTGGGGATTTGGTGGGTTCGGTGGGGCAAGAAAGAGTGACGGTGCAGTGGGTGGGGGTAGATAGAATATGGGTAGGTGGGTGGGTGTGGGTAGAGAGAGTGGGGGTAGGCTGGTGGTTAGGATGGAGAGAGTATGGGTGCGGTGGGTGGTATTAGAGCAAGTGGGGGTTTGGGTGGCTGTGGGTAGAGAGAGTGGGGGCCGGATGGGTGGTTATGCAACAATTTTAATTTTCCCTGCTGTTTCATGCATCGGCCGTATTGGGAAAGGCATGGCGATTGAAACATCGATTTGTAGTAATGAAACTGGGATTGTATAATTAATTAAGTAAAACGTAGGATTGTTACAATCGGATACAATCTAATGCAATATGATACAAATCACTTTTAATTGTATGGTTAGTGTAGTAAATATATTTAATTCTAATTGATGTTATTGATGTTCATTGTAGGAATGCATATTATGTTTTTACCAAAATTCATGTACAGCTCTCTGATACAACTTTTTTGTCCAGTTGACGCTATATAAAAACTGAACATTAAAAACAAAAATAACAAATGATTTACAATTGCAACTTGGGAAGGTCAGGCAAGGCAATGCTCAGTTACATATCCAATTTACCTGAATGTGTGGGGTGGCAGCTGAAAGAGGAGCTGGAGATATAGAGAAATAAAGGGGGGCATTGCATGTTGTGGGGCATTGGGCCGGTGCTTGACGACAGATTTTCTAGATTTGATCTCTCACTGAATAGCACAGGGTTTATCTGGGATCAAGGATACAAACCTGGCAGGCACACAGACATTCCTGAGAAGGAGCGGAAATCAGAGCAGGTCCACTGTGGAAAGTGGAGTTCTGCACGGCCCAGAGAGAGTGATGTATTAGGTGACATGCGAGAGAAAGGCAAGGGTCAAAAATAGTTCTGTACGGAAACCAAAAATTTGTTTCCAGAAACCACAAAACAGTCAGCTTTAAAACAGAGAGCAGGCTCACGGTGGCCCCCCAGAAATAGCTATTAAAAGAGGTAACACCCAAGAGACTCTTCAAAGGTCATTCAATAAGTTGGAGAGATTGTGAAAGCATATCCAAAAAGTCAGAGCCTTTTCGATTGAAGAACATATTGAACTGACATAGATAGCATATTCTATATTGGGGTTAAAGGGAAACATCACATGAGATGCTTCTCATGTAATTACAATCTTGTTATGCCAGTATCTTCGTAGCTTCGCTGAACAAGAGATGATGACCTTTAGGGTGCGTCTAAAGATAAAGTCAGGAAATAATGTTCACCTTATTGGTCAGTGCATGAAGACAAGCATTCAGTCGACTCCCTAATTGCTGGGACAGGTGAACCCCCTAGGGAATCCCTACAAACTCTGAGTCAAGCGTTCCTCAGATGTGATCCTGCATTCAATACTGAATCTGAAAGCTTCAAAACGTCATATTTTATGTTCTTATCCCCAGATAATTTTACAGATAGCAATAGGCGTTTATGATGAAAATGCCTCCTCAATGGATTTTGGATCGGGTGACCAAGATGTGGAAGGTTCCGACACACACTGCCAAAGGGGAAAGAGCGAAATGTTAAAAATAAAGAGCCAAGTTCAAGCTCCAAAGTAACTGAGATGAATGCTGGGAACAACCTGGTATTGGATGTAAGGAAGGTAAAGAACAGTGCCCCACCAGAGGCAGAAAGAGCCTATACCACGAGAAAAGGCACCCTGAGAAAATACTGATGTACCATTGATTACATTTTAAAGCTTTACTCCAAAACAGAGAACCTCATATGTGAGTTTCAATTATGATAGCTCCTGGATGAATCCTGCATTGCTATAGCCTGGATGAATAGAGAAATTTCATTAACCAAATTTTGTGTAAAGTTTATCACAGTTGGGCCTATGAGCAGATCTGGACCTGTTGCAAAGACATCTGGGCCTGATATCATCAAGATTAACTATAGCTACCAGATCAGAGAGGGATTTTGATTGGCAGCCCACACAAGTACACTGAGTAGACCTCAGGGGCCAAATGGGTAACAAAGAGATAGCTATCAGCATAATAACTGATCACACCCTGCATATAGTCCACCAACCTATGCAAATATCACTACACAATGCAATTATAGGCTGGGGGCAATACTCCTGTCCACACACCGTTAATTCATGCGTTTAGGGGAATACCAAATCACATGCCGTCATCTGAGCATAACTGTTGTGGTTATAATAGTGATGGTTACTATACATCAAATCAATACACATCGAGATTTCAAATCAAGGATTTTAGAGAGAAAGAAAGATAACAGAAAATAGAAGCCCATGTAACAGAGCAGGTGGGTAGGCAGTCAACCTCCACTGAAAAATTCACGTACGAGGAGAGACACCATACAAGCGCTGAGCAAGTGACTATTTGCTTGAACTCTTCATCATTGGCAGCAGGGTGCAAAGAGGTGCAAGTCAGATATGAACCCTTTGTCAACCTCTACATCAGACCCAAAGAAGATACGTAAATACAACTAGATTCTGAAAAGAAAAACATACAAAAAAGGAAGTGAGGTTCTACTTAAAGCTTGATCAAACAAGTAACAGTGCTCAAACAGGTAAAGACATTGATGTAGAAAAGGAGAGTACATGAAGAACAAAGAAGAAGGACTTTGGAGCTGCGCCGCGGAGGTCCCACGGCCGCGTCATAAATCTGAAGGGAGGAGATCTGGGAGAGAGAGAAGCGCTGGAATTCCAAAGCAGCTGGGGCAGCCAAGCTGAAGGAAATAGGGATACACAGCTTCCGATGCTGGGAGGAGGCTGGCGCGCACACTCTAGCATGTTGCACCCAAGTAAACTTGAAGCGAAATATGCAGAAGGACCGGTGCAGTGTCCATATACAAAGTGGTGGCATGACCAAATGCCGGTGGACTTGAGAGTCTCTAAACAATGCAGAGATCACCTACCTGAAGGCCGTGTGCAGTCATAATATCGAAAACAAAAAATCGAAAGTCAAAATTTCGAAAACAATAACGTCGAAAATAAAAAAGTCGAGTAATTTCTTTTTTTTATTTACATTTATTTTTTGGCTCTAGCATGTAAAATAAAAGGTAACAAAAGAGGTGTTGTGGGGGAAGCCCCCATTTCGAAAAAAAACGTAATAAAAAAAATCAACTTTTTTTTTCGACTTTTTTTTTCTCGAGATTTTGACTTTCGAAGTTTTTGTTTTCGATGTTATCACTATAAACCCCTAAAGGCACATCTGAGTGTTCCTAGTTAAGAAGAAGCAGAGAGCGTGTTGCACTTAAGACAATCTGAAGAGAGGCTGAAGGACTAGTGCAGTGTCCAAAGAAGCATAGAGTAAGAAGTGGTGGTGTGACCGAAACCCGGTGGACTTGGAAGTCCCTAACAACACCGGGAGCATTTACCTGAAGGCACAGCTGAGCGTGCCAGGCGAAGAAGAGGCAAAGAGCTGAGAAGCCAACCTGACAATTGCCGAAAAGGGTCCTGACCTGACTGCAGGCCCGGTGATGCCATCCCGGAGACATAAAGGTAATGGGAAGTGTGGGAGATCCAGGTGGGGGACAAGGAATAATGGCTGTAACATTCATATTCATCCCAGTAAGGACCAAGAATTGGAAGCATATAAGAAGAGTGAGAATGGTTACTGGAACATTCATACTTGTTCCATTAAAGACCAATTATTGGATAAGTTTAAGAATCATTACTGAAACATTCATACTCATCCCAATAAGGACCAAGTATTGGAGAAGAGTGAGAATGGTTACTGGAACACTCATGTTGATCCCATTAAAGAGCAAGTATTGAATAAGTTTAAGAATCACTACTGAAACACTCATACTCATCCCAACAAAACCAAGTATTGGAGAAGAGTGAGAATCATTACTGGAACAATCATATTCATCCCATTAAAGACCAAGTATTGGAGAAGAGTGAGGATCGTTACATTGAACACTTATACTTGTCCTAGTATAGACCAAGTATTGGAGACGAGTGAGAATCATTACTTGAAAACTCATATTTGTCCCAGTAAAGACCAATAGTTGTAAGTGTATAACAAGAGTAATAATTATAATTTGAACAGTCCGCTTGTCCTAGTCAAGAAAAGAAATGGACATTGAGTAAAGGAAAAACCTCAAGTTTAACTAACAAGGGAAGAACAGAAGTGTGCCAAGGAAATAGGGAAATAAAAACAAATACGATCAAACAGAACAGAATAAAAGGAAGAGGGAGATCCAGCGTGTGAAAGGCACATTTGAAAACTTGAAGAGCCCAATGACTGAACTATACGACTTGATAAAAGTAGTTGCAAAAAACTACCAAGGAATACTTTACTAAAGTGAACTGGCTGCAAAACCAGCCCACAGAAGGGAGTCATTCTCCTGTGTCTTAGTTGTTTTTGTAGTTGTAGGGTCGGGTTAGATTACTTTGGACAGTGGGCAGATCTGCCTTTTGGATTCACTCACAACTAACAAGCACCCTAGTTCTTTTTTTTTAAGGTAGGGAAATCCCATAGTTTAGGGAAAGTCTTGAGTTTTTACTTTTCTTTTAAAAAAGAATAAGCAAAACATGGAATGCTGGAGTCCATGTCCTTCTTCTGACCCTCCACAATGTGCATATACTAGGAAAACTAGATACGGAAACAAATATGGACATTGCAAAAAAGAAAGGGGTGGTTTAATTTAATTCTAAAAAGAAATGTAATGACTGCCAGATTTTCACAGATGCGACACAATGGTAGAGGAGGACTGTAAGGGAATGGAAACATTGGAGTTTTTGCTAAAGACTAAGAAACAATTCTGTTTGCAGGACGGGCTGCTAATGCATAATCCTGTATATGACTGAGGAACCCAGTGATCCCCCCTAGATACAGATCCACCATGTACAAAATACTACGTTCTTTTGAAGTCATTAGTGAATACATTCCATTGCCAGCAAAGAACTTTGCAGTGAACAGTATACTTTAATTTGACCAAATAATACAATGTGATCAGGTGATCACTGAAGCCGCACACCAACCATGACTGTATTTGCACAGCAAACATATTCAAACAAATAACTGTCTGAATTTGAACTAAGGTTTTGGGTGTTAGATCCACAAGGTTTCCTCATGAGGTGAGATGTAGACAGAATAAGAAGATTCCTATCGCTCAAGGTTGAGACGAGCTACATGATTGTACATTCAAGGACACTTCTGAAATTCCAGAGATTGAGGAAAATGTAGGGGGGTTATAGTATTTCATGGCGCAATGCTTTCGCAGACAAAAGTGCAAAAACTTGACATGTGTATACATGGACATGTCCACTTCCATGTTAGCGATGACCCTCACAAAGTGTTAGTGGTGGGGATATGCAATTTGTAATCAAGATGATGAAATCCCTTTAGTATGTTACTGGATAAGCCCCCGGAATCAGTCACGTGACAAAAATGGTTAATTTCTATAAGGTATTATTCATGGCTGTGGAGAATCAGGAACATGACTGATGCTGATTATGCATGGAATAGTTTTGTAGAATATATACCAGAATAGAAAATAAAATAAATGATAATATGCAGTTAAAAAACCCGGAACATGGAACTATTGACATTCTGGTTGTTGAAAATGAAATGACTATTTATTGCAAGATCAGGTGCCCTTGGTACCAGGTGTTCTTAAGAAAGGGAATGATAACTCAGACCATGCAGATAAGAAGGGAGTAGCAGTGGGAGTATATTTCCTGCAAGAACATATATTTAGCCAAATTCAGGTGATTAATGGAGCATTGACATTCCAAATAAGGATCTTACCCGAGGCAAAAAGAGGACCGCCTAATCACATATTGGACACAGAAAAGATCCTGATTACAGAGGAGGGCTGTAAAGGAAAAGGAACATTTGAAGTTTTTGCAAAAGATCAAAAAAGGATTCCATTTGTGGAATTGGCTGGTAATGTCTATGCTCAGGCCTGTCACTAGGGGTCCCGGGGCATTATCTAATACGGTAATAAGGTAATGCCTTCCCAGCTCGGGGCATACTGCTTAATAGAGACAAATGTACTAACCATCCTAATTGCGGATGCGTTGACCATTGTTAGCCATGTCAGAGGTATTGATAACAAAGAAATCACATTTAGAGGCAACAATTTATAAAAAAAGGCAATCCATGCAGGATAGTAGAGCAAAGATGACAACTATAGCGCCGGGTAAATGGATGAACGCGACGCGCTAGTTTAAAGCAAAATATTTGTCGTTGTAGGACATGCAGGGAGACTAACATTTACTAACGAGATTATTAGTTCAAATGCTTAATCAGGAAGAGCGCAGAAAAATTTACAGGATGCACCATCCTTTGAGAAATGCATTTTGGGTGCACACAGTTACCTGGCTACATGGAAAGCTGCTTGGCTCCTACTTAGTGTTTGTGAGTGGGGTATACATTCACCAGCACCAGAGTTTTGCTTAGGACCCCTGGCCAGTCTTGATTGGGACCATGTCCCGTCTCTGGTAGTGGTGCCAGAGGTAAAACACAAATTAGGTTAACATTACGCGGCACAGAAACAAAGGTGCCTTCAGGACAGGCAGTTGTTTTTCAGCAGTAAAATCTGCTCGACAGAGAAATACATTATAATTGCAAACAGCAGAGAAAGTCTTGCACGTTCCAGCATGGGTTAAACGAGTGAATGCCATCCCACAGAAGAAAGGGTCCTGCCTTTTGGTAGACATGCTGTTTGAGGAAACGTTTGAGCTTCCAAGCGCAGATTAGAGCTAATCTCGTGTACAATGGCACAGTGGCAGCAGGCCAGTATTGAAAGGATGTGTCCTTACATGTCCAGGGCGAAATGACACTGCCTGAAAAGACAGCAGATTCCAAAATAAGCATTCTTCGATATTGAACCTGGAGAAGAACGGAACACGGAAGCAATACTGTGAGGCGATGGGAGTTGAAAGGAGAATAGGTTTTTTTTATCACATGATAAAGAGAAAACCTGCAGGTGGTCTTCATTAAATGTGCACCGAATGTATGGAAAAGGGAGGCAAAGGGGGAGTTTTTAAAGGAGAGACCGAGTCGGGTAGTGGGATCTTTGGAGCTTTCTGATTTTTCCGGATTCATGGTACTCAGTTGTGGAACCTGCCTGGTAGGTCCTGACGGAGATGCTCTAGTCAGTGGATTTTTAGTTTGGGCTGGCACCACCTATAAGCTGAAATATTGCATTAGAGTACAGATAGGGAGCAATGTCATGCCAGAAGGCTCACAACTCTTTTAGGTTTTGTCTCGTTATTTGCACACCCGTTGACTGCACATGGCCATGCTAATCCCCATGGCCAGCCCCACCCAGTTCCTTCCCCTCCCCACACAAAACCCTTCCTGCTGGGAACTCTTTGAGCTTGCTTTAATAAAGCCTTACCATCAAATTTTAAACTCAAAGTGAGTCCCTGGGTTTTTTCAAAGCAGACCTCATAGAGCTAATGACTTCAATTGTAGTAGTAAACACGCTACTGGTTTAAAAATAAAAAAAAAAATTCTTAACCTGGTCTGCCCTCAGCCACTCGATTTATAAGCACTATGCATGTCCTTCACTGAAGTCCTGTTAAAAACAAGCATTGGCAAAGCCAAGAGTTTTGGCTTGTGTATAACTACTAGGCATTTGCCAGGCGCTGTTATTAGATGCCCATGTACTCACACCATTTTGCTACCATCAAAGGCCAGTTAATACCACCACAGCAGTGCCTGGCAAGTATCTTTCCCATCCCTTCACATTGACATTGCCAATGCTTGTTCTAACAATAAACTAAAGGACACCTGGCACTTCCCTGATTTATCCAGGCAGAGGACTATGTATATACCAGAAAAAAGTATCCTTTTTCTGATATATACAATGCTTGTTCTCTACTGAGACTGGGTGCTCCATACCTGTGCCTGCATCTAGTAAAACTGATTGGTTTTACGCATTGCACATTTTCATTAGGAAATACAAACCGCGCTATTCAGGTGACTTGGGACAAATGCATTTCTCTTTAACACCTGCACCTGTAAGTTAATTGCAACACTGGCAAAGCCTTGAATGATAAGGTAAGTATTGTGGGTCAGTGTGCAGAATGACATGTTTCTTCCTTTCTCTAAGAAGGCTACTCTGATTAAAAGAAAAAGGAAATCTTGCTTTGTCCCAGAATTCTGGTCAAGTTTCACTGAACTGTGAGAAGCAGAATGAGATGATGCTTCAAGACATGTGCGTGGTGGGCAGCAGGGATCTTCCCCCTAATATATTTAAGCTTAATAAACCATATGCATCAGGCCACATAGAAGCAACAGTGATTCACTGTGTTGCTTCGGGGTACACTTGAAACACTGTTTTTGGGCTGAGTTTGTTTGTTTATTTGTTTATTATTTATACAGCACACCACACCCTGGGGTATGTGGGCACTATGCAAGACAGCTTAAAATAGATACATACATAAGTACAATTTAGAAGGCATTATTACAGAGTGATATATAGACAGGTAATACATGTGGTGTAAGCAACATATCAATACAATACAATGACTGCAAGATCAAGAAAAACTGGGGGTGCATCGATCCAAATGTCGGTGAGGGAAGTTGTACATAAATGTTAGTAAGAGGCCTTGGACATCTGGTATATAAACATCAGGTTTAAAAACTTACACTTAGTATGCAATGTCATTTGTGAAAAGCCTTCTTTGGTGTTGGACCTAAAGCTATGTAGGTTGCTGTCAGTACCCAGTTTAAGTGGGAGGGCATTCCATGCCTGGGCTGCTTGTACCGGGAAGCTGGTACCTCTGGTTCTTTTGAGGTTGAAGTGCAGTGAGATAATGCAGCAGGAGTTAGCTGATGTCATGGGTCTGGATGATGTTTTTAGAACAATTTTGTCTATAAGGTTTTGGGGGCAGCGTTATGAAGACATTTATGGGAAATGGAGACAAGTTTAAAGTATATTCTATCCTGAATAGAAAGCCATTTGTAACTTCTTCTTATTTTGGAGATGTGGTCCTTTCTTGGGATGCCCAATGCAGTTTTAGTGCATTATTCTGCAAGGTTTGGAGTTTGTTTAGTACTTTTTTATTTGCACCTGCATACAGAGCATTGCAATAATCAAGTTTGGACAAGATTGGTGCTCGTGCCAGGAACATGTGACTTTTGGTAGAGAGATAGTTTTTACAAGCATGGATCAATTTGAAAGTATAAGCGGTCACTGTCGCAGTGGTGTTGGCTTGTACCTTGAGGTTTAAGGCCAAGTCTAGATGTAAGCCTAATGTTTTAGTTTCCTTATCAGTAATGATCAGGTTGCCGTCTATATTGAACAAGGTGTATTTGGGGTTAAGTTTGTTTAGGTAGATGGGGGCACCTATTACGAGAATTTCAGTCTTGTCGTCATTCAGGCACAAGCTATGGGTGGCCATTCATGCATGAATGACGAGGTCGATGTTATTTAGCAAGTCGTTGTCCGAGTCATAGATGCCAGATAATGGGATTAGTATCTGGGTGTCATCTGCATAGTTGGTGTAGATCCAACTATTGTCCAGGATGTCAAAGAGGGGTTTAGTAAACACATGTGTGGAGTGTGGAGGAGATGCAGGATCCTTGAGGAACTCCACAGGTGATGGGGATGGGGTAGCTGCATCTGTAGGGGAGAATACTCTCATCATTCTGTTGTTTAGGAAGGATTTATTCCAGGTTGTAGCCTCAGGGGAGAAGTTTTCTGCCAATGATAGATGCTTGCAGAGTATGTTGTGATCGACCAGATCAAAGGCAGCAGAGAGGTCTAGTAGTAAAAGTAGTGCACATTGTCTGTTATCTTTTATTAGGTTTATTTGCGTTTTTAGATCTAGTAATGCTGTTCCATTCCATTGAGGGGTCTAAATCCGGTTTGTCTTGGCCCAAGGAGATTGGTGTGAGATCATCAATATGCGGATTCCGCACCACGTACCAATGTGCTAAACTGTCCGTTCTTTATCACATGTGGGGCAGGAGGTAGCAAAGCAAGCTCAGTCTTCCCCCTCTACAAAGATCCCTGCAGGGCATGTATGAAGTAGAGGAACTGGTCACCAGGGATTTGCACCTGTGATCGGCTTACACGCGTCCCTGCAGAAGGTACACTAACCTATCTGATGATGCAGGCTACTCACATCTTTCTGCAGCAGATGCAGTAACCTTCTGAGCAGTGCTTTACATGGAAAAAAGAAGTGCGGGTACTCCCCGTCTAGGTTTAAGTGGGTGTGGTCTGAGCCCAGGCATGGTGAAAAATGTGGTTTTGTGCTTGGGGCCTGACAAGCCCACCCACACATTATCTGCAAGTACCCCCCTCTATTTGTGTAGATTTGACTGTCTTTCTACATGTGCCTCACTCTTTTTGTCTCATTCTTCATGACCCGCTTTGTGCCCCTTTCTAGATGTCTGTGCCAACACTTTTCCCCTGCTATGGCATATCACCTGTTTGCACAGCAACAGACAGGGACACGTGCAGTGGGGAAAAATACCATTGCAAATTGCATGTGTAATGAAAGCATTGGGTAATGACAGATAACAAAGTCACCTGTTGGTGTAGTGAAAGCTACAGTGAAGCTGGGCAGAGCTCCTGCTGGGCGTAATAGGTTGCAGTATGAGACATGATCTTCCTACAGCAAGGCAATACTTTAAACACACAGGATGCAATGCAGCTTGACAAAAGGGATCTCAAGAAGTTTGCCATGACAGTGTTCTTAGTAAAGCTCATGTTGCCTAGCATTAACACTGCACCCTTAGTCCTCGTCCCAGTACGTCCATTACTCTAAGAAGGTGTGCCTCCTTCCTGACAGCTTGGTCCGAGTTTAGATGTAGGCCTCACTCTTTGCTCCCTCGTCTCCTAAAAGGGACAGAATCTAATATCACACCCTGTTTTCTTCTGTGTCCTTCCAGATAGCTGATAAATCTGATAACCTGCAGAACTGCTCTTTCTGGGTTTATTTTCTGCTGGGCTGCAGAATAACATGGAGAGAGTCACAGAATACATTATGTTGTGTTTGTGTAGGCATTCCATGTCATGTGTGGCCTTATTGTGCCTAGTTTCCAAACAGTTTGTATTTTTCATACAGTAATGGAAATACTGGGACGAGATAGATGGACTGGGAGATAATGCCCTCAGTAATTACCGGTAATGTTCATTACTCCTAGCCTTAATCATTCCTGTCCCAATACTGAGCCCCGACCCACTCGCCCTGACCTGAGGTCCCACCCACTCGCCCTGACCTGAGGTGCATCTGGTGCTTGGTATGGCAGGATGTGACGTTGGATGCTGCCCCTTTAGGGAAGGTGGGCGCTGGTGGTGGGGCCATCATCAACATTGTGATTTTTGATTGAATGAAGTTGGCAGGAAGGCTGAGTTCCTTCATGGAGCAATGGAAGTATTGTCACGAGAAAGAGCGGGACTAGGAGTAATGGAGATTACTGGCAAGTAAAATCAGGGCATGGCAGAGCACCCAGGTGATCTGTAACCTCTGGCGAACTAAATCCTGATTTGAATTCTTACTAAAGCATTGTGTGTGGGGGAAGTGAGCACTAGCACAGTCAGAAACAAAAAAAGGAAAAAACACACGAGACAATTAAGCTCAAGTTTAGGCACTATAAGAGTTGCTTGAAACATGCACTGCTTTTTCATCTGAGTAAATAAGGCACATCCACTAGCGGCCTTACAATCATCGTCCTGTAGGATTCAATAGAAGACATGGTTTTATTCACAAACACCACAGTAGGCTGTTTGTGTTTTTTACCACATGCATTGTGAATCAACTTGTTTGTATATGAAGCAAACCATTAGCACATCCTCAATAACCAAAACAGCCCTACACAGAGTCAACAATGCATGATTAAAAAAAGAGTCTTGCAACTTATGTTTGGGATAAGACGTGCTGATGGTAGGAGATGAACTCACCTAAAAGTGCATCAAATTCATGTGTTTGAAAAGCAGCAAATCATTGAATGATTCACTGCCTGCGATAGTAGTATTGCTTCGCCCTTACAAAATCCAAACATTCAAAATGAACCAAGACTTACTCTAGTAGTGAGAGCAATCCTATTTATCTTATTAATTTATTTAGTGTTTGTGTATAATAGGACCAAAAAGAAAACAATGGGTATGTTTGCAAGGAGCCTGCCCCAGGCTATATGTGGAAGATTTGTTAAGGTGAGCAGCAGCTTTGCTATTTTCAGTTTTTATGACACAGATTATGTGTGAAGTGGGGCCAAGTGCCATACATTTTTGAGAGGTGAGAATGACTAAGGGGCATGGCAGCACGTCTGAGCAGGGGACCTCCTGTATGATGGCGGGAGGCAACCGTGTACCCTATTATTATTATGAAGGTATTACTTGATCATGGCCTATCTTCGGAAGAACTAAAATGCTTTACAAGTAATAGGGGAAATGGCAAGGACCAGGGAAGCAGATTGCAAGGGATCAATACAATGGATCGCAGATCTAATGACTCAGGAGTTAATTTGGCATTAAGGGACCTTCCCATTAACCAACGGACGAAACAATGGGAAACAGATTTCCAAGTATCAGGTTAGGTGGGGAGCAGAGTGGGTGTGGGCCTATGGAGGAACCATTCCTTGAAGAAAGAGGAGGGTCTTGAGCTCCTTCCTGAAATGTAGAAGCTAGGGGGCTAGTCTAGTGGTGACAGGGTGGCAGTTCCGAAGTCTGGGGCGTAGTCAGAGAAGGCCTGTTTTCTGGTTCATTCCTTCCTGCACCAGGGGAGTTCAAGTCTGTACATGAGCTGGCTTCTGATGGATCGCAGGGCTCTGGAGATTTCGAGCTTCTTAGCGAGGTACTGGGGGACTTGAGAATTCCAGCCTTGCAGATGATGCAGCAGGATTTGAAGGTGATTCCTACTTGCAGTCGGAGCCCTTTGTGGACTCCTTTGATGAGTTGTGCTGCAGAATGTAGGACACATGTAGACATCTCGTGGTGCCAAAATTACCAAATTAATTTATGCATTAATGTGAAGATTATTCTCATCGCCTGTAGATACTTGATACATACACCTCTCCAACTGTCTGATATATGTAAATATTGTAATCCTTTCTTTCTTTTATTTGTATGCAAATATGTAACTTTTCCTGTATAACATTGCTTGCTATCTATGTAACTGTGTAACCTCAAGCTGGAAGCATTCTTGTATCCGCTGCACCCTGATACATCTGGGTCTGGTGCGCATTAAAAATAAACAAACAAACAAAACAAGGTAGTCACTGTAAATCCTTCCACAAGGGCATTGCCCCCACACGGGTGGGAGAGGAGCAATGCTTGTACAGCAGATACAAAGTTGTTTGCTTGGATGAAGGGATTTGTGTGCAAAAATCCTTAAATTGATATAAATCTCTAGGAGCGCCACACTGAAAAGATCCTAACAAACATAAGCTATAATATGAGCAACAGAACACATTTTAAATCAGAATGGGAGTTTGGAAATACTTTAAATGGGAAGACACACATGTAAAACTTTGCAAAATTGCAAATTCCCGCATAAATTTCACTATGACATTTTTAGTAAAAACGGGTCAAATACACTTGTTGGTTGGGTTGTGGAGGCAGCTACAGGTCTTAGGTTTAAGTGAGAGTTGAAATGAGGTCTCTAGATATAGCATTGAGGAAGTTATGCAAGTTTGACTGTGAGGTGTTTTTGAAAATAAAGGCGCGAAAATGGAAACAGAAATCAGTTTTTACAATGACAATTATGCTCTAAACTAGGGTATTCAGGCTGATTACCAGTTTGAAACACAGTAAGCTCCAGCGTGGTCTGTGGAAACCAACCCCAGCACCTCTGTGTCTGCCTTGGAGGACTCAGATTACCTGTGGGATGATTTTAAGGGTTTGGGATTTCACAAGACAAAAGGATTCTAAAGAAATTATTACTAGTACAAGAAATCAAAGCAAGGTTTCAAGACTGGTGTGACATACAAGTTCTTAAGTTAAAGAGAGGATGGCTTATAGATTGGGATAGGACAAGGCAAATATACTATGGACCTCATTACGAGTTTGGAGGTAGCCATGCCACTATTTGCGGAATGGCTGCCTCCAAACTCGGGTCGGGGTTCCTTGAATGAGGAATTATCGGGCCATTTCAACCTTGGAGGATCCGGTAATTCCTCATTCAATTTACCCATCCCCATTCCCATTTGAGCCCCGATAGGGCTCAATGGGAATGGGGAGGGAGCTAACAACGGGCCTGTAATAACGGGCCCGTTGTTAGCTCCCTGGTCCCCTCATCAAAATCATAAAGGTTTGGCCTAACAATTCCTAACCTGGTACATATCTGTGCAATCACACCCAGAACATGGGTATACAATATTAGATTTGCAGCATTAATAGTCTTGGTGCAATTAGTGTTTCTTTATAACTTTTGGTCCTTATGCAGTACCAGGTTCAATCACGTGTTTAACGAAAGAGCATAAAATTAGATTTACAACCACCAACATTTAGATTTATCCTCCTTCATGCGGCACAGTTAAAGATTTTTAAAGCTTAATTACAAATAGGCATTTAACCACCAAAAGTTCTTAGCAGTTCTTTTTACTTTGCTTTCAACTGGCAACAGCTGTCCAATTCCTTTGATCAGGGTGGGGGTCCTCCTCCTTGAGAGGGAAGTTTTCTGCCCCTCCCCTGTGGAGATGAGTGTTCAAGCCTGCCATTGTCTTTTCTTGAGCCACAGACGAAAGTCTGATGAGGTCCTTTGTCCTGAGCATGCAAAACCTCCCAGCAGCAATTAGCCTTTCCTGCCAGCAGTGAGGTGTCACCCTTTCCCAGGCTGAGGCTGTCAAGCAGAATTGTAATTAACTCCAAACTGGATCTTACTTTAAGTTACCTACATCTTTCATTAAAACATATAAAATGACACAGTTTGTAGGTGGTTTTGGAGATTAGCAATCCTTTGACATTTCTTCAAGAGTTAAGCCTAAACATGCTTTTAAACTGGTGATTTTGTACTTTCTTTGTGGAAAAACACATTAAACCGAGTTCTTTTAACTCCAATTTTCTTATGCAGTACATGCACATTTAATTCAGCATTATTTCTGTCCTTGAGTGCTGGGATTTGTTTGCAGTCTGTATGTATGTATCCAGCCTTTGCTCGGAGTTCTCTCTGCACAGCTTAAATTTTTTCATGTCGCCATTTTAGCCGCATTTTACCTGTGGAACTGAAAACAAATGTTGTTGGGCTGGTTATTCATGAGATACATTTCTTAGCTGCTGTCAGTCAATGAGGCCCGGCTCCTCTGAGCCCCCTGGATGACCTGTAATTTCAGTACACTTCTAATTTCAATGATTCAATGGAAAATAAAATGGATCTAGCGCCAAAACAGCACTTTGAAGGTTGGAAAGCTACATCTTAAAAGGCATTTTCATTTTTTAGCATCTCTCTGCTGTTTCGCTCTATGTTAAATGTGGCAAGGCCCACTGGCATGCTCCTGCAGTGAGGATTCTGGTTTCACCCCCCACTTTGACTGTGTGTGGCAGTGGTGGAACCTTTCCTTGGTTGTGACCCAAATGCAGTTTTGCAGATTTTGGCGCCCATACGGGTCAGAGTATCCATTTTGGGTGGTTTCTTTCACCATTTATGAAGTAATTCAGTGGGGAACATTTCAATGGGTTAAAATGTCCCACAGGGTAGAAACACATGTTTGCAACAAGCAGGATCCAGCATAAATTTCCAGTACGATAGTTTTATAGGTTAGACAAACTAAACTATAAGGGCCTGATTGATGGATTTTTTTGTACGGTTCAAAGTGACTTTGCATTGCTGAAACGTGACTGCACTGCTGACACAAACTTTGATTCAAGGAACTGTGCAAAGTGTATTTTTGCAGTGCAAAGTCATGTTGTACTGCAAACATGATTTTGTGCCGACTTTGCACTGCAAAAATACACTTTGCACAGTTCGATGCAGTGTAAAGTCACTTTTTAGTAGTGCAATAAATTCCACGAATCAGGCCCTCAGTGTCTGTATTGAAAGTGATGTTGGCTGTGAAGATGAAACCGTCTCACCATTGCATAATTGGCCACTTGGCAGCTATATGAGATCTGGACTACAGAAATGGTGGAACAAATACTTTCCATTTAATCTAAAACTAGACTCAAAGCATGGCAGTAATCATGTTTTTCTTAACAATGGAGATGGCTGATGGTCACTTGAGAACAGTGGGTGAGGGTGTAGGAGCTGACAGCAAATAATCAGCATGTTTCATATTTTAGGAACCCAATTGGGCAAGTCACAAGCACTATTAAGCACCTAAAACGTTGTATAATTGTGTTAATATATGCAACGTTTCTTCAGTGAATCACCTGCAGGGAACTTGCACGGACCCTGCACTACGAGACAGCAGGAACCAGGATCATCTCATGTAGTATCACCAACTCCACCTTTCCCAGACTCGCACATTTTCAGCTATGGTTACAAACATCTTCCAAGTTTGTTCCTCCCAAAGTGAGCTTGAAATAATCTAACTAGTTTGCTGCAAGTCGCTCCCTTTTGAGGGTTTAGATGATGGAGTATTTTACATAGCCAACACATGGCTACATGTTTTGAGACAATCCTGCGTTTCTAGCTAACAGTGCTTTGCCCTGTGTAAATGTCGGGGTCATGCCCATAGTTGTACAAACGAATCCAACAAGCCCCAGAATGCAAAGTGTTCTTGGCTGAAAGGCCTGTCCTAGCTAAAGTGGCAGTTGGCCTGGGAGCCACTTAGTAGCCAGATGCTTCTTAATTTGCTCCTGTGCAAATACATCAGAAATCTGATTCGATGTCCTTCAGAAAGATGTATATACTGGCATGTGCTGCTTCATGTGTTCGCTGATCACAACATACCACTGCTCGTGTGGATATATAACTAAAGTCATTTGAGAGACACAGCGTGTGATATGGCGCTTAAAAAGCAAGCCATATGTCTTAGAAACCAGATATTGTTGTTCATAGGCGCAACAGATATTTGGGACGTATATTCTGCTTTAATGCATGCAGGCTCTGGGACACCTGACCCAACACCCATAGGGACATCTTCTGAAGTGTGTAATCTATCTGAGACCAAGCACATCTCCTGCAGTATCCCGGACAACGTGTCCTTTCCTCATTTTATCACAGATGTGTATGTATGGTTTGATCAGTTATTCATACAGTAGCCAGAGCTTTTCTACTTTCTAGTTTAAGGTTCTCCCTAGAAGAAGTGGAAGAGGCAGATTTTGGTGGTGCGTGGTTCAGAAGGGGGAAACAGCATCCTAACTAATTGGTGGCTGGTCATTATGTTCCTTAGAGGAGTGCTAATATTTCTCGCAAATGAGCACACGCAACCGTGTGTAGTGCGGGAGCCCTATCTAATATTGGTAGGACAAAAGGATTTCTCCCCGAGAAAACTTTTTAAATAATGGGTTGAAATGTTGCATTTTGCAGCAAATTTCTTTGTGAAAAATGAGGATCAAGGCTATGTAATTTACAATCGGCTCTGTGGTGTAACAAATGAGAAAATTCCAACAGATGCCATGCTACCTATCACAAGAGTATTTTACAACATTTTCTTGATGACTGTACCTAAAATACATGACAGGATTGCCACTGTAAAAAACGTTTGAAATGCCATGCCCACAATGTATGCCAACATTAACACTGTGAACCATTTTCATTATGCTGCATCCACAATTTATGTCAACATTGCCACTGTAAAACACTTTGATGATGCTCTGATCACAAAATATGTCAGCATTGCCACATCTGGGACAAGAGATTGCAAGGAGGGAGCACAATCACTGAGGTGCTGATGTCCACTATACAGGCTGGCAGTGCTGGGGCGGTGGGATATCATGGACAACACTGTTAATGGGATAGGTCTGAGGGGCTAGTAACTTTCATTTTCGACAGAGCAGGATGGGGAAGTTTGATCATTGGTAAAGGTGCGAAAGGGCTGCATTCCAGAAAGTACTGGCAGTGACCTTTGAGGGTGCTGGGGAACAAGTCATAGAATCCTGGGGTACAAGTCACAGTCATGGAGCTATTCATGGTGGGATGTTCCTTGACAATGGCCCTCATTACGACCCTGGCGTTGGACCATGGTGCTAAGAGCACCATGGTCCATGGCGGTAACTTACCGACTCCGCCATGGCGGAATGGGGAATTACCGACCCATTCCGAGGTTGGCGGGGCGGTAATTCCCCATGCCACCATGGCCCTTCCCCATTCCCATTTTTGCCCCATAGCGCTCAATGGGAATGGGGAAGGCGCTAAGTACGGTGCCGCAAATTGCGGCACCGTACTTAGCACCAAGGTCCCTTTGCGGGTTGGTTTTTAACGCCTGCAAAAAGCAGGTGTTAAAGTCTCCAACCCGCAAAGGGAGCTCGTAATCAGGCGTTAAGGGTTTAACGGCGCCACCACCTTTTACGACGCCGTTAACCCCTTAACGCCTGGGTTGTAATGAGGGCCAATATATTCTAAATCATTGGTAGACAGTACCCCTTGTTGCACTGGACCACTACTGCCAGCTCCACATGATCCTTTTGAACTGTCTTCCTTAAGATACACAGGATCCTTAGGAAGCACAATTACTGATTCTGGCAATTTGGTGAAAACCTATGGAACCCCGAATGCTGGGTTTAGGGCAGCCCAACAGGTATCCGTTTTTTTGTGTGCATTCAAAACACCTTTATCTTCATGTGAACGTGTAAATCTTCATTTCCCACACAATTGTCTTCCACTTGCTTATTGTGCACTCATTTCACCTGCACTCAGTTGCCAATATTATAGGTCAGGTACTCTAGCTCTTGACCTTTGAAACACACACAGTGTCATCCAGTGGTAATGCCCCCCCCCCCCAAGACAATATCCAACACTGGAAGGGGAAACAGAGAAGAGAGTTTTGCTTGGCATGGTCACTTTGGTGCTGTCACAATTTCGAGATTGCTGTTGTTGGATCAGGTCGATTCTAGGAAAATACATTCTTCAGATTTGCACCAGCAATACTCATGCAACAGGTAGGTAATCTCTCCCTCAGTTTTAAGAGTCACACAGTTCATTTTCACACCAGCAGATGTTTTAGCATGCAATTCCTTACTTTTGTCTGTTTGAAGTGGTAGGGAGGGAGACGGAGGAGCCATTTTGAGGAATAGGGCTATATAGATGTGAACTAGCAACATCCAGGGATGTGTTGCTAAACGGATAGTCCTCCTGTCTGGTGATTTCTATGTTCTTCTCATTGCCCACATTGGTACATTGCAATTCCTTGTGAATTTGGGCCTGTGTATATATACTGTTCATAACAGGGCTTTTACAAAGTATTGACCAACCAGATATAGATATATGTAGCAATGTGGGGCATACTGTTATTCTTTATCTAAGGGAAATTCCACAGTTCTGATGTAAAACTATCTTATACTGGGGTATAGTATACACCCTTAGGGGGCCCCACATATATGGAGACTGGAAGAATTTGGGGGATCTGCCCTCTATGCTTCCGAATAACAAGCGAGTGAGAAGAAATACCTGATGCTCAGCTGTGTCAAAAACTACCAAGGGACTTGGCGAATAGGTGGGCATTTATTTTATGGGCCAGCCAGGTGGATGATTAGACTCCATTAGTAACACTAACAGAGCCTCATCATCCACCTGGCTGGTCCAATGATGAGCTATGTGTGCTTGGGCTATAACTGCTCTCGTGTTTGTTTCCCAGAAAAGAAAACTCTAAGGTCCAGGTATTGAGGTACTGAAATCTAGATGTGTTATTAGGAAGGCTAGATCTTGGCCAGTTTCCATGAGGGAATGAAAGGTGCGTTGAGTGAGGAGGTATCGATGATGTACAGAAAAGGACTTCTCACAAGCTCTTCTTCAAGCCATCTCCCACTCTCTGCTTGGGAACAGGCTGCTCCTGAGAGCACTGAAGGCTTTCCTCTTTGGCAGATCTCCTCAGAAAAGCAAACATAATTCTAGAAATGAAAGCTGTACAGCAACTAATACGCATTTGCACTTAGACATTTATCAGCTCAATTTATTAATACAACTCTTTGGCATACATTGAGGCTCAATGGCCTTATGTCATGTTTATTACATAAACATCAAAGAAATAAATGTTCAGGCGATCATTTGACCAAAACAAAACAAAGTGAAGACACATGATCAAAATAATGAAATTAGCAAAACATTTGCAATCATTCTTAAATTGCAATCATTCTTAAATTAAAGTCTGCAATTAAATCACAATGCCATATAATTGAAAAACTCCTATATGACTTCTGGATTTTTTTTAACCTTTTTACCTTTCCATATTTTTTTCTACTGTGCATTATTTCTATTTTCTTCATGATTTTCCAGATACTTCCAATTAAGTCATCACATCAGTTTTTTAACATGCATCTCAGAATCTCTGTGAAGACATTATGCCATAATAGCGTATGGTGATTCCCATTTTTTTATTTTTTTATTTTATGACTTTTAGTTTTGTAAAGAAAAACAAACTTTTTTGTCAGATTCGATTCAATTGCGATCCCCAACCCACGTCATGCCATTGATGCATTTTTCCTTTGAGTTAGGCAAGTGTGGGCATAATGGATCATCTAAGTTAAATCCTTGTTCTGGGGAGCCAGTGTTTTATATTGGATTATGTCAGTATCATGTCCATAAAGTTAATCACATTGCAGGTTAGCTGTACGTTTCGTCCCGTTATCAAATACGACCACCATTCGTCCATATTGCCGTTTTTAGGTGCATAACGTTCAAGATGGAGGGTACGCTGTTCATTAATCTGTGTGCAATCGATTATAAGATGTCTGATAGATTCAGGTTTTAGCTTACAGAAACGACAGTTGGCATCGATAGTCATGGGATCTTTTATTCTTCTTTTGTATAACCTGGTGTTGGACAAGTTAAGGCAAAGTCTTAAAAATTGATTCCGATGATAATGAGAGGGAAACTTAGACAGGTATTTCGGTAAAGTACCTCTTTCCTGTTCGCACATTCCATAGTCTAAGCCTGAGGATAGTGCTGCTCGCCTTTCCGCATTTTTAATCCACTTGGATTGCATGAATTTTATTTTTGCCAGTTTCGGCGACCGTAGCACCAGAGGCATTTTTATGTTTGCTTCTTCCAGAATGTCTAATAGGTTTTCTTCCCAGCTTTTTAGCATGGATGCGGATGTATCGTTTTTTTTGTTGGCCAAAATTGTGTAAGCAGTTGCTACCGGCACCATTCTGATTTTCCTCAACAGTAGTATGGATTTCCATAGTACAGTAGAGTGCAGGGAGTCAAGACCAAGTTCGTGCCTCACAGCCACCATTGAAACGCATTGTGGTAGTTGGAGGACTTTACGCCAGAAGCAACCTTCGACTTGTGCCCATAGGCTTGCCCTAATATTCCACCCTGTTTCACTCCCAAAGCATAATGCTGGGATCACTTTCTGTAAGTAGAAAGTCATTACTGGTTGGAGTGAGAATTTCCCATAATTTAAATGCAATTTGCGACCTTGTAAAGCAAACATTTTCGTGCGCAAGATGATTTCATTTGTCCAACTCCACTCTCTGATTGAGCCATTGAATGAAACACCCAGATATCGGATGGCTTCTGTACATGATAGTATTTCCTTATCGATGTACCAGTTGAACCTCGCTTTTCTTATGTTGTTATTTGGTCCAAAAACCATCACTTGCATTTTGTTTACATTTATCATTAAATGATTAATTGTTAGGTAGGCTTGCAGAGCTGCTAGTGATCGTTGTAGGCCTATTTCGGTGCTATCGAGCAACACTATGTCATCCGCATAGATTATATGTGTTACAAGCGTGCCGTTAATTTTTGGAGGAAAGCACCTCGTTAGGGAAAAAGCTTCGGGTAAATCTGAGATGAAAAGTTTAAACAGTGTGGCTGCAAGTGGGCAACCTTGCTTCACACCCTGTGTAGTTAGCGTATGGTGATTCCCATTACCTCAGCTACCATACCTCATCGCCTTAATAATATGTCAGGGTTAGCCTCTTCACCAAGATATGTTCCAAAACTTCAATTCCTTTCTCCTGGCTGGGAGAGAAACACGTATGCTCCTCAACATCTGGCGAATGTAAGAGCTTCTTCCACCAAACGGACCAAATGTGAATCAAGGATAGCATTCTCTTCATATTTGGGTTGATCCTGTACTTCAATGGGAGTGGGATGAGCAGCAGTGTGCGTACCTTGTATCCTTGGTTTGATTGGCGACATATGAAACACAGGATATATTAGCCATCTTCTTGGTAGTTTCAGACCGACTGCCTCTGGGTTAACAACACATTCAATTGCATAGGGGCCTATGTATTGTGCCATATGTTTCCTGGGCCCTGGAATATGCACGTTCTTGGCGGACAATCATACCAGATCGCCAATGTTGTATACGGATGATGATAACCTATATCTATCTGCATACCGGTTATTTGTAAGTTGTTCTCTTTACAGGTGTTCTTGAACAGCTCTCTGGGTATTTCATACAGCGGTAGCTGTATTTTTGGCTAGAGGTACAGTGGATTCTGAGGGTAGTATTATCGGTAACATATGGGGATGCCTACCATAATCAGCCTATACAGGTGAATTTCTGGTAGAGGAAAGCTTAGTGTTATCATATGCAAACTCAGCTGTAAGTAAGAGGTGGAACCAAGACGATGGATATTAAGTACAATAAAACCTGAGATACTGGTCAAGTATCTAATTGAGCTTCTCTGTCTGGCCGTCGGACTGTGGATGCTAAATAGATGACAGACATAACTCCATACCCAATAGTGTAGTACAGTATTTCCAATCCTTTTAAGTGAACTGGGAACCTCTATCTGAAAACCAATATCGTGGGTAACCCATGGAGGCAAATAATAGAAGAAAGCATAAGTCATTAAAGGGTGGAAGCATTGGGCACCCCTTTGCAAGAAAGAAAGTGGACCATATTGGTTATTGAATCAATCACTACTAAGATTGCAGCTTACCCATGATCCAATGGTAATGACACAATGACGTCCCAAACTGAGAGTATTCCAGGGTTCATTTGGTGCCGTCAGAGATTGTAATAATCTGCAGGGTTTAGTATGTGATGTCTTGGAACAGGAGTAAATAGCACAAGTATGGATATCAGAAGACACGTATTGTCTAAGATTTGACCACCAGCACCATCATTGCAATAGGTCAATGGTCTTGGTTAAGCCGAATATGACCAGCCATCTGGTCATCTTGATGCCAACTGATTGCTCTCTGACATGTGCCTGCGTCTGGGAGAAATAAGAGACCTTGTTAGTAAGGAAAGTCCCTGTTGATAGCCAAATCCATAACAGATCCTTGAAGGGAAGCGTTCTCCATGCAATGTTTAATCCGATCCAAAAATGGAGAGGGAACGGAAAAGAGACATATGACCGGTTGGAGATCCAGAATGGGTGGATCAACCCGCTTCTCGATGGATTCAGGATTGTGACACTGGGAAAGAGCAACCCTAGGATGGAAGGTTAACATAAAATTATAAGCGCAAAAAAATACAAGTGCCATCTGGCTTGGCGAGGATGAGAATAACAGACTCCACCACAGTCTCCTAGGATCGGGGTGTGCCAAAACAGGAGCTGTGATAAATTCAGTTTTTAGTATGGAAAAAGCCTGTTGAGCTCAAGGAGGCAACTTAGAAGGGATAGAAGTCTTGGTAAGGTATGTCAAGGGTTCAGCAGGGGCAGACAATCACGTACGAACCAGTAAAAATAAGAAAACTCCAGATTACCTTAAAGGTTATTTCTATTGGTGGGATGTAGCCAGTCAAGAAAAGCCTTGACTTTTCTGTCATCCATACAAACCACCTGTGTGCTTAACATATACCCTTTACAATTCAACTGATGTTGCATGAAAGACATTTTTTTCAATGTATCATACAAAGAATGTTCATGCAAAGATGTTTTAAACCGTACAGGCACGTTGGACATGAATGACAGGGTCTTCTGACAAAATCAAAATATCATCTAGGTACACCACTATGCACCTGTCGATCAAATTGGGAACAATGTTGTTAACAAACTGCTGGAATGTGGCAGGCACATTACACAATCATATGGCATTACCATATATTCGAACAGGCTATATTTAGTGCAAAATGCTGTTTTCTATTCATCCCCTGCTCGCATACGAACAAGGTTGTAGACCCCGCTGAGGTCTAACTTGGTGTATAGCTGGGCCGAATGTACTTAATTCATAAAAGAGGTGATATGAGGCAAGTAATACCTATTTGTCACAGTGATATCTTTGACAGCATGGTAATCAGAGCAGGGACGCAGGACATCCAAATATTGTCATAAGGTCTTATGTTAATTCTCGGTGAGCGCATATAATTTACAACTGGGTATATTGGCATTGTCAACAAAGTTAACTGGGCAATCATAGGCCCTATGTGGAGGTAACATCTCAGCCTCTTTTTTACTGAAAATATATTTGGAGGAATCATGACCCTGGAGTATCTTGATAGTAGCAGTGCGAGCCACCCACTGACAGACTATGCATTTCGCAGGAAAAGGGGACAAAAGTTCTAGCACACCCATGGTATCCTTGAGAAAATCAGGAAAAAATGAAACACTGCGTGTTCTACAATCTATGGTAGGGTTATGTTGTTCCAACCAGGGAGTACCCATAATATCAAAATGCAGAGCTTTAATGAGGTAAACCTTCCATGGTTCTTGTGTATGCGTGCTATGGTCATGGCTGTAAAACGGGTTGCTATGTCATGGGACTTGATACACTGATACCAAGGGTGAGCCGTCCACTGCGTGGACTGTCTCAGATGTTGTTTTCTTCTCGGTGGGTATTGCTAAGGACTGGACATAATCTAATTCCTTATAGTTGCTGTGGCTCCTGTATCAATAAGAGCAGTGGAGAAAACAGACCCATTGACACCCCATGCCAGGTCAATAGTACCATATACATGGGGAGCAACAGAAGGCATAATCTTGGTATAAGGGGAAACTGCATGAAAGACAAGGCCCAGTACATGTTCTCCCATCATGTCCGGACCTGTGCTTTTCCCAGGAGCTTAATAGGTTGCATAGGATATTCACATATTAAATGCCTGTGTTTACTGTAATGGTTCTAAGTTATTCCATCAACAGTCTTTTTTCCGATTACTTTTTAAAAAAATGTTTCATGGAAATTCTTTTTGGGGGGGGTTTCTCCACCAAACCACCCGTCCCATATTGTTTTTTTGTTACCGATTCGTGCCCACCATGCCC
The DNA here is from genome assembly GCF_040938575.1 of Ambystoma mexicanum. Classification (NCBI taxonomy): domain Eukaryota; kingdom Metazoa; phylum Chordata; class Amphibia; order Caudata; family Ambystomatidae; genus Ambystoma; species Ambystoma mexicanum. Next base: position 676,553,472 of record NC_090927.1, on the reverse strand, counting down.
CTTATATGCCCTTTCACACCCCTGTATTTTTCAATGGGTTTTTTCATTATTTTTTTAAATATAACACATTGAAAAAATTACCATTGATGTAGCAATGTTGTACCTACCGCAACACAAGCAGAGGACCTCTTGGTGTCATCAGTTTCTTTCAGTTGTGGTTAAAGGTGCATGCAACCCACCCAATTGCATGGGTTCAGGAGGGTTATCCACAGCAGATTTAATCGACTCCCCACTACTGGACGTGGAAAAACATGAAAACACTGCTGGGAGGCATTTTTCTCGCTTCCATTCTCTTATCCTCTGCTCAACCTGCTAAACCAGATCCAAGAAATCAGAGAATGAAGAGGGCAAGGAAGGGATGGTAGAGAGGGCATCTTTGATATTGTTACACAACCCCCTATAGAACAAAGTAGTTCTTTTAGTGTCAGGTCAAACAGTCCAGGCCACCAGCTGGTTAAAATGTACCACATACATAAGTAATTCTGTGTCTCTTTGTTTCAGTTCCAGTAACTCTGAGTTGGAGGCTTGGGACTGGTAATGTGTGTCGAAGAAACGCACAAGGGACAGAGTCAGGACTTCAAAATCATAAAATTAATGGGTTGCCTATTCCGCGGCCGCGCCCCCTAAATAGGAAACCAGAAAGGCCACCTTGGACGGAAGTTAGAACATGCAGAAGGTCTGTAAATAAAGTGTAGTTTACATTAGTTCAGAAAGGTTCAATAGGTTTTGGTATCGCCCATGAATTTTTCTGACGGGGCTAAGGGAAAATGCTGAAAGGGCCTATCTGGCAATATAGGGGTTAAGTTGGATTGGACCAGTAAGGGTGCAGCTTCTCCCAATTCGGAGCATGTATATCAGTGCACAATGCGTGATAGCTGCCAATGGGTAAGCCATGGGAGCCACACAATCTGTCACAAACCAGGTTGGTTGTTCCGCTTAACCTCCACAGATCCACAGTACACAAAGACAGTTCTGGGGAATAAGTATGAACCGCAGGGCCGAGGTGCTAGCCCCTGGATTGGGGACCCTAAGGCTGAAGCACCTCTCAGATCCTAGACAAGGAGGTAAAAGGAGACTATAAGTATTATATCAGGGCAAGGTAAGTGTGTTGTGTATATCTAATGAGGAGTACCTTTTGTTTTTGTAGATGCAGAATTCAGAGGTTTCACAATAGTCTAGAGGTCAAGGAATTCAAAGGTCCAGCCAGGTCTGATGATCACAGATGACCCGACGACACAAGTACGCAACAAGGATCGCAATCCATGTTCGGCAATCAAAGCAAGTTCCAGACAAAGAGGGTCCAAAGGGCCCAGAGACGAAAGGAGTCGTGTCAATATCCAGGTAAATTCAAGGAGGTTTGCAAAAGGGGGTGAAGGGCAACACGAATCTTTACACCCCAAACAATTAATGAGACAAGGACAGGGCAGAGCTGAGGTGCGGCAATTCTGAAGTAAAAGACCTTCACATTAGCAATGGCATTAAAGGAGAGCCGTGAATATCGAAGAGGGCACCTACGTACGTTACCATACATGCTTTGCATGAGTGGATGATGGGACATGAAGTCTCCACTCGCAGAAGCCCTATGCATGTTTCCAGCCCGGCAGTGTCTCATGACACTCTAATGCCTCAAACAGAGGCAGAGTCAAGGCTTCCAAGAGAAAGGAAGATCCCCCCAGGGAATGTTCTTTCATCTGGGAGGATTCAATAATATGAAACATTTGAAGAGATGAGGACTACAATTCACCAACAACTCCATCCCGTCCTAAGGAATATGAAAGCTTTTCATTGTAGCCCACTGGACCTTCATGATTAAGATCATAAACCACTTCTGAAAACCTCAGAACAGGACAATCAGGACTACCAGAATTGTACAAGATAAGGATGCAATACCCTAGGCACACACCAGACCTAAAAGGAAAACCAATGAAGTAATTAGTCCCTACATGTGGAAGGTTATCAAGCCTACTCAATATCTTTGGCTGCTGCTGAAATAAATCCTAGGTTCTTGAGTCTCTACTTGTCAGCCTCCAAGCCATCAGCCACAAACAAACAAACAAACCTCTCCTGAGGGATTGAGAAACTTGGAGAGGAGATGCATTCAAAGGGTGGACGAACTCTGAGGCCACTGGCAGGCTCATTAACAGGGGAAACCAGGTTCTCCTCGGTGACCAAAGGGTTACCAAAATGAAGTCCCCCTCTCTGTCACCAGCTTCCTGAGGACTGGGGAATGGAATGAGGGGTAAAGGTGTAAAGGTATATGATAGGGATTTTGGTCACATTGCCAGCACGTCGATTCTCAAACTTGCAGATCTGTTGCCCTGCTGGAGTACTCTAGCACTTGTACATTGCATTGGTGGTAAATAAGTCACTTCCCGTATTCCTAAATCTGTGGCATATCAACACAAAAGCACCCGTTGATAACTTCTTCTCGGCGGGCGGGTGAATTCTGAATGGCTGAGTGGGCGACTAGATTTTCTTCCAGCCAAGCAAAAATGTTCTCCAATATTCTGCACAATGATGGAGTCATTGTGCCCCTTACTGATTGCCATAGGCCTTTGCCACCATATTGTCCATCTGAAAAAGCACTGTCCTCTCTTGAATTTCCGATAGTAAAGCTATGTGATGACCGAGAGTTAGGCATGCAGGACCACCTCCCCTGATCTGAACGCTGGCCCAAGGTTGCTCCCCAATTTAGGCGACTTGCATCTGGTGTTACAATTGCTAGCTGCTTCAGGTTCATTGACCATCCCTTTCGTAGATTCTCTGCAACTAAACAACATTGGAGACATTCCTTTATGTCAAAAGAAATTGGAATCACTGGATCATAATCCATGGAATTGGTCTACAGCATCTCAGTTTATGGTTGGCCATGTGGATAAGGTGAAATTGTGCCCAGGGTACCAAATAAATTGCAGCTGCCATTGTCCCTTGCACTACCAACCAGTTTGAACCCATAGTTCTAGGCCCTTTAAGACAAGGTAGCAATACTTAGAAATGGATGGGGATAAAGAAGTTACTCAAACATCAATAATCAAACCGACTCAGGAAGTTGGCAAAACTTTGTCTGTTTTATTTGCAATTATCTGAAACAGGGAGTTACAACGGGCATCAACAGACGTTCATTTGATTTCTCTCAACGCATTCCACAAAAACATAACTATTATAGTCAAAGCTTGTCATATGTGATGTTGCACTACGTGGCAAACTAATAAAACCGACTTGGGAATGTGATAGGCTTACAGGGAACATCTAAGTATACGTTCCATACTGACGGGGAAGTGATTGGGTCTCTAACATCAGGTGGACAACTAAGCACTCCTCTAGTGCAAGTCATCTTCATCGTCACAAAATATACGATGATCCATTGCTTACACAAACTATAGGGCTCTTTGATAAGTGGCCCTCTACAATTGGTTTGGCACCCTTGTACCCTTCTGGAATATTCCACAGGCTAGCAGCACACAGGCTACCACTCCAGGTGCAGAGAGGGTCAGCCTGATCATGCTTCCCCTCCCAATTAGCACAACACCTATCATCACTCTTGCAGTCTGCCAGTCAATTAAGGCTATGAACTTGGCCTTGCACAAGTTCTCTGTGCCTGAGAATAAAAGGGAGTATCTTCTTGCTTTCGGTGTAGCTCGGCCCAATGTCTATTTTGATCTGACCATGTGACTGGAGACCGCGTTTCCGAGCTCTTTGCTGCATTAATACGATGAACTCTTGACGCCTTCAGTGTCCACCTCAAACAGAAGTTTGTTTCTTTCCCACGTTCATGTTACTACTGGATGGACAACCAGGGTCGTGGTGGCCTCGACTTCTTGGTGCTGGGCCAGCCAAGCCTTTCTTGAATTTCTCCTTCGCCATTAGCTGTATTCCATCTTCACCACACTGAAACTCTTCCCAATCGCAGGGTTTCAAGCCTTGCTAAAGTGCATTGTGGAACATCCAGGATCTATAAATTCCTATGAATATACATTGGCACATCGCTGCAAACTATTCACTACGTAGTCAGCATTAAGATCACTTTGTCTACTTGCTTTACTGCATCTGTACAAGTGTAAACTGATTTTGCATTTTCTTCAGCGTTTCTTTAGCATAAGCATCTTCCTCTCAAGCCCGAAATGTTGCTCATCTTTGACACCTCCTCTTCAGATCTTATAGAATGTTTATATTCTTTTGCCTCATGCATGTCTTCTTGGTGCATCAGTTCTGCTCTGCATGACATCACCAGTCTTCTTTATCACTCACTCTCACACTTCTTCCAGGACTTTAGCCAGAAGGCCGTCATATCTTTGTGAATGCATATAGTGTTTTCTCAGTGGATACCTTGTTTCAAGAATTCTTTGTGGTACAGGCATTCTCACGGGTACAGCACGTGTCACAATTTCTGGTTCCCAACATATAGGCAACATGGGGCGGAGATTTTGGTGGGGTTACTTGACTTCTCCTCTACACTCCCCCCTCTGGGTGATTCATCGACCCCTCTCTCATCAGTCTTCACATCAAGACATCCTTGCCTGAAGAAGTGCTTCTTTGGGACCCATATCTTTATGACTCTTTTCAGGCACACTGCTTATTTCACATGCTCATTAACACTCCAGGTCATAAGCATGCATTGACCATTGGGACTGCAGTAGATCAATCTTCCCACATACTTCTTGTGGTTCATTTGGAACAGGAACTTCGTTCCCTCATCTGCATGGATTCTGGCCTTTACGTAGTCTCTGATTTCTTCATCTGCCAGCTCTTTAGGTTCATATCCTGATTCAACATCAATCACAATCTTCATTCCGACAGATTTTTTTGCAGTCTTCTTGCATTGTGTGATTATTATCCTAATCACACAAAATCCAAACATAATCATCACCAATAGGGCTTCCAGGAGTTTGGAAATGTTCTCCCTCCATTGTGGAACCCACAAAAAGATTGACCCAAACCAGCTGTCATTACCAATGTCTTCCACTTCGTCTTCCATCTTGACATGTAGGTTTGCCAGCATCGTTATGGCCTCCGTCAAGGTGACATTCTTGTTGTTGTGAGAAGGTATGAATGTGCAACATGATTCTCCGATTTTTTGGCACAAACACCTCCACCCATAGCTGTAATCATGTCCAGGACATATGTATTCTGGAGAGTCATCAGTCGTATGGCTCTCAGTTCCTCCTTGATTGTATTGAATCCCTTTATGGTGGTGTTGATCGTCTGCAGAAGCTCCCATCTGGTTATCTATAACCATTTGGCATTCGTCATCACCTGTATCCTAGGCATAAAGATTGTTATGAATGTTGCTGAAGTCTGACTGAACAATCAGTGTTCATATGGAATAGCATCAAAAGCTTCTATCGATTTGGCTGAGAAATAGTTCTCCCTCTTCATTCGATTCAAGCGCTCAGAAGATCTCATCTTCCCCAGGTGAGCATCTGCTTTCGGAAATTCGCCAATGTTCAAGTCACTTTTAGGAATCACCAATGCTGGAACATGAACAATCACTATAGAACATAGTCCTCCCCTATCTCTGGGCAGCTTATTGTAAACTCTTGATCCACTGGCCCAATAGTGATCTATTATCACTACTGCCCCTTCCTTCATTCCTGGAACATCAAAGATTTGTCTGCACTGTTGATTCTCTCAACCTTTTCTCGTGCCATCGTTTCTGAAGGATAGTTTTGCACCAGCCAAAGGCACTACCTGCAGCAGACCTCCTTTGTCTTTGACCAACGTCAGAAGCTTTGCATGCCTTGGCCATAGAGGTTTGCATCCTTTTTCCAGTCGTTCAATAACTGGCTTGTGATGACCAGTTATTGCCACAGCTCTGCATATGACTATACCTTCTTCCCATCCGTCTGGAGAAAGCACTGTTCCCCAGATCTGCATCTGGCCTCTTTCCTTGCAGCTTTGAATTTCTTCTTCAGTCTTCCCTTGACAAATGCATCTTCTGTTTATTTCCCATCTAATTGCAGCTCCTTTCATCACAGTCTATTCATGTCTTATCACATGATTTTTGGTGTGTGCTCTCGCTCTTGTCTTTAAATCTTGGACATAATCATCTTCATCTGGTGCTGTCCATTCTGTCACCCATATCAAGGATGCCGTTTGGCCCTCAAATTGTCCTCTTGTATGGCAGAGTGCAAGGGGAGTAAGGCAATGAGCCATTTGAAAATCTATTTCAATAGCTAGGAATATTTTAGACTTACCCACAGCATAAGGCAGGAGTGCACATGCATAGCAATCTTTCTCACAAGTTCTCTGTCCCACCTCTTTCATGTGTTGATAACACATGTTGTTCCCCAAATGTGCTGTACTGTCTAAATAATTATTAAATTCATAATCATCCTCCTTTGCACTTCTCTTAGGTCTCTTTCTCTGCTTCTCTCTAAGAATCTGTATCTAGCGCTCAGAAAGGATATCTATAAGAGTCATTCCTGCATAAGGATTTCCAGGGACACTTGTCAGAGATATTGGTGCTTTATCATGAGCTACTGGAGTAGGGACAATCACAAAAGGCCTTGGCTTTCTCACAATGTCTAGTTCTGCCAAAGTGACTGGAGTAGGAAGGATCAAAGGGGCCACTGCTTTCTTGGGACCAATGAAATACACAGTGTGGATTAGCAGAATCAGAAAAAGAATGATAAATGTAGAACAGGCATATGATTTGCACCAATACATGAGGCTCCACCATCGATGCCTTTTCACACGTCTTTGACCTTGCTCACTTTCATGTTTGCCTGCAATTACTTTTAAAGAAGGAAAAACTTGTTTTATTCAGGCAAACTTGTCAGATGCTCCAGTAGTTGTCGAAATTGCCATATAATTTCCACAAGTAACGGGCTGAGTGCTGGACAGTTTATAGTATCTTGCATGTACACAAAAGTATTTGTGTTTCGCCAAACAAGATAAGGATGAACTTGAAGCAAATAGTAAAAGATCATAACAAGTAGTTTGTGAGCATCGTCGTTAGACAGGACCATCTTTACTTCCAGAAAGATGTTCAATCAATAGTCTGATATGTCTTATAATTGCTGCAATAAACGTCTAATAGTCGAGCCATTCTAAAAGCACACATATCAGTGGTCCTCCCAACAAGAGCAGGGTAAGCTCTAAGTATAAATATGAAGACAGCAAGTGTGTATATCAGCATCGGACAATACCATAGGCACCTCAAAGAGAAACTAAGTGAGAAATGAGTCAGGGAACGGATCCCTCTTCCAGTTGTCGAACAAAAAGTACAAATCTGGCATGTTTTATTTACTTCTGGAGCTCCACAGTCCAATGTCAGCAAGCTCATGTGGCTCAAGAACAGTGACTTGCTCACTCCTTGCTTGGTAGATACAAAGAGTGTCTCAGGGGAACCACAGTACAAATGTACACTTTTATCTATCTACTGGACAGTTTCTGCATCCTTTTTCCTCATCATCGATCCAGTCTGAAAGTGCTGAACTTCTTCTCCTTGACTTGCTTCCAAATGGGTTGCGGGTATTTTTGCCTCTACAGTATAGACTTTCACAACCAATTGATGTATACAAGCTCATCTTCCCAGGGCCTTGACTGCTGACGGAGTGATGTCCTCCACAACGAAAGGGCCGCTGAAACGGGGCTTGTGCCACTTTCCTGTGACTTTCTGATTAAAACCTTATCTCCAGAAAACAGTTTTGGTAAACATAGTTCTTTAGCTGTGGTTGCTGTATGGTCTTCATCTGTGTTCTGAGACCGACACCCCATCCGCTTTACTTGATCTGAAATGACAGAGATACTAGCCGTCATACATGTTAAGTATGTACGTAACTCATCTCCTAACAATTCTGCAGTTGTCTGGGCATCACTGCTAGTCCTCGATGGAGGAGTCAGAGGTGTTCTCATTTGCCTCCCTGTAACTAATTCATGGGGTGTGAGGTGGTGGTCAGATTCAGGCTGATTTCTCAATGCATATAATACAAGCGGGAGGCAATGCAGGCACCCCTTGTTCAGTGTTAACTTCAACTTAGCTATTCTCTCTTTGAGCAGACCGTTGAGTCTCTCACATATGCTGGTCACTTATGGGTGATAATCAGAAGAAAACTTGTGTTTAATACCAAGCAATAAGCTAATCTGTTCAAATGCTTCATTCACAAAATGGGGGCCATTATCTTATCTCAGCACCTCACAAACTCCCAATCTAGGAAATACTTCTCGGACTAAGAACTTCACAACGCAAGTGGCATCAGGGGGTGTGCATGGACCAGCCTCGATCCACCTTTATATACCTGTATCCATTACATACCTGCAGCATATCAACATAGTTGATATGTAAATGCTGAAAAGGACCATTTGGTCGAGGAATTGCTCCTCTGAATGTTGGCAGTGTGTGGCCAGCAGTGACATTTTGACATATGATGCAATTTACTATATAAAAAGCAACATGTTCTAATAAGTTCGGTACAAACCAGTCCTCTGCAATGGTTGCTGAAAGGCTCTCCCTAGTGACATGCACAGGGTAGTGTAGCTGTTCTAATACCACCCTTAATAAGGCTACAGGCATCACCGGTTTACCAGTGCTGTTCTGTTACCACAATGCATCAGAAGGGGATGAAGAACACCCCATCCGCGTCCACAGTGTTTTCTCTTCCTGTGGAACAACACCTTGTACTTCCATTTACTGTGCTTGTGATAAGTGATTAAAACGTATTCAAAACCATCATCACAACCATTTTCTCTTTCACATCAGGCGTAGCAAAATTAAAATATCAGACAAATATGCAACTTGTTTGGCCTCTTCGTCTGTGGCTTGGTTTCCGTGTGAAATAAAGTCTGTTCTCTTAGTTTGTGCTGAGCACTTAACTATTGCGATGTCTACTGGGAGTTGTAGTGCTTTAATAAGCCTGTCCAATAATGCAGCTTGTTGCACTGGAGTGCCGTCCGTTCAGAGGTAGCCCCTCCTTTTCCAACGTGCTAGCCCTGCGTGCACGGTTGATGTCACGTAGGCGGAGTCACTGTACACTGTTACTTCCTGGTCTGCGGGTTTCTCGAGCATGATAATAAGCACCACCAATTCTGCAGCCTGTGCTGAAAAATGAAACGGTAGTCTTGCACTTGCTACTACCTCTAATTCCCCATTGGCTCTGCATTTTACCACAGCTGAGCCCGAATGCCTTTCTCTATCAATTTGATCAGTCTTTGAAGTGCCATCAATAAAGAGAATCTGCCCTTCTGCTAGAACATTTTACTTCACTCTCAGGATCTTGTCATAGAACTCCTCAAAATTTGAGCAATCATGCACATGTTCATCTTCTGCCAGTGGCTCAGATACAAACATGGCAGGGTTCACCATTTTACTCCTGACTATTTTGATTGCTAGATTCAATATAACCACCTCATAGGCAGAAGCTCTTTGAGATGTTAGTGTACCCATAGGTTTCTCCAAAACAGCAAACAAAGCCTGCTCAACAAATAACGTCGTGGAGCACCCCATCACTATGCTGGCAGACTTTTTGAAAGCGAACGTGGCTGCTGCCAACGATTGTTTACAAGGGAAGTGGCCCCTCATTACTGGGTCCAAAATACCACTGTAATATGCTAGGGGTTTGTATCCCAATGTAGTTCTCTGCGTGGGTACTGCTGTCATTACTGTTCCATTCATGTGTGAGAATAAAAAGAACTTCTCAGAATAATTGTGAATTTCTAAAACTGGAGCTGTGCAAATCGCCTTATTTAGTTCATGAAACCCCTCCTCCATTTCCTCAGTCCATTCCATTTTTTCCTGATTCACCTGTGCCTTTTTCAGGGCCTGCAACAAGGGCCTTGTGTGTAAACTATAATCAAATACCCATGCTCTAACATAACTACATAATCCTAAAAACTGTTGCATTTTCTTTATCATGTGCAGTTTTGACGTTTTCAAAATCACCTCAGCTCTTTCAGGTGTAACCTTCTTTCCTTCATGTGAGATTAACTGTCCCATGTACAACACCTCTTCTTGGAAATACTGCAATTTCTCTTTGTCCACCTTATCACCTTATATCCTTTCTCTGCTAAAATAATCATTAGCTGAATCGAGTCTTGTCTGCACACTTTCTGCGATGTGCTACAGACCAAAATATCACCTACGTATTGCAGCATCATACTTGGTAAATCAATATTGCTTAGGTCCCTCTGCAGGACTCTATTGAAAATCGATGGAGACTCACAATACCCCTGGGGCAGATGTGTGCTTTTCAGCTTAGTCTGACAAAATGTAAACAACGTAAGATCTTGGGAATCTTTATGCAACAGGATTGAGAAAAACATATCTTTCAAGTGAATCACTGTGAAATATGATGCCTCAACCGGGATACTACATGGTATTGTCATGAGATTCGGAACTAGAGGAAACTATGCCTTACGATATGGTTAATCGGCCTAATGTCCTGAATTTACCACTATGGCCCCGCTTTTGATTTATTGATAGGATACACTGTGGTATTGCATGGTAACTCTGACATCACTAAGATGCCTTGATCCATCATGGCTGTTATGGTCTTGAAAATACCCTCATCTGCCTCTCGAGACATGGGATACTACCTTGTCCAAGGTAAAATTGCTCCTGGCTTCCCTTAATCTTAACTTCTCCCACTCCTTTTAACATGCCTACGTCATAGGGGCACGTAGTCCATAAAGAAATTGACATTTTCTCCATATCCTCATCAAAAAATATGGGACGCTTCCGCACTATCAACATTTTCTGTGCAACCTCTCATCTTTCTGTCCTGATCCAATATGTAATGCTCATCGCGAACACTACTTCGTCATCTGACGAGTCGTCTCTGAACATATCCTTGTCAGTGACATCAGTCAATCTAAACCCTTCCTCAATAGCAATCACTGTTCTTCATGGTCTGCCCTTATCCCAACCTTCAAGCATGGCCAACTCCCCTCGCACTATGGCTGCCTGTAATTCCAAGGGAAAAAAACTGTCCCCCCTCTTCGTCCCTGGGTATCTGTGGCCTGAACAGAAACTCATCAGGTATTCTCATAATCTTGCCCACTAAATCGGGTCGCCATGATAACAAAATGCCTACCCCATAATGAAAGCCTTCGGGCTCTAATGGTGTTCCTCGCAGAGCTATTTGTCCTGCTAATGCCATGATAAATTTGCCCACATTTAAATGATGTATTCCTGGCGTTGAACACACTATGCCTTCGCTCAGTGAAAGAAATAGTCATATTTAACTTCACCATTAAATCTCGGCCCAGTATATTAACTGGTGTCTGCCTCGAATACAACAATGGGACAGACATATTGCATTCTGCTATAGAGACTGTCAATATTTCAGGAAAAGGAACACTACTTGTAGCTCCAGAGAACCCCTGAGCATTCATGGCATTTCCCAATAACAAAAATGTTCCCTATCATATACATGAGCGAGTTGCCTGTGTCTACCAAAAAGGAAAAGGATTTGCCTCCTATGGTAACATCAACTCTCGGTTCCTCTTGAGGATTAGTCATCACCAATAGTACTGAACACATCAAGTCACCTGTGAGCTGTCCTATTGTGGGTACATACTTATTCCCATACCTGTAAAAGGATTCCTGTTATGGCTGTAAATGGGGAACCAGCCTATTTAAACGACGTCCCTCAAGTTAAGGGATGCACCGACAATCACCTTCCCGAAATCACACGAGTATATGAACAAGGCGTCTCCTACCTGGTCTTCGGAGGGTATTCGGAGGAAGGGAGTGATTCACCTGACACCCTCTCTCGGCGCTGACCAGTCGGCGCAGAGTGAAGACGCCAGGGAAACCCTCAAGGGGGAAAAAACCCTCGCTGATGAAGTCCAGCGGAGGAGGAGCTGGACGGGACAGGATACAGATGCGTGTCTCCGTGGAGTAGGTTTGGCGTCTTATTCCTTTGTGTTGAATTCAACTTCTCCTTCCCCCAGCTGTCCGTGTCAGCTAAAAATGAGAGAGGAGATGTTATACCTGATAGAAAGGTAGGTGAGAAAGGAAAGTAGGTTCAAGAAAGTGGAACCTACCCTAGGAATCAGACTGTACGGAGACGTGGAGAGATTGGATCCCACATGCAGGATGAAGGTAAAGTTCTATGTGAAAACAGACACGTTGGTAAATGAATGCAGTTTCAAAGAGAGAGAGTATTGCGATTACGGAAGTCTATCTTCCTTCCCGTACCGTAATCCCGACTGGGTGTTGGAACAAGTATCTGAGGGCAATGATTTGGAATCCAACCGCAGTGGCATTCGGGAGGTGTGGTCCGTGTGCGAGCAAGACGCGGGTTGAGCTGTGCAGAGAAAAATAGAGGAGAGGGTAAACAAGCGCTAGTGGAGGGAGTATATAATGGATGACTGATGAAGAATGCTGCCTACTTAAAGTGGAAGGGTCCCGGAGGTTTCCGTGTCATGTTGAGCTATGAGAGGGCTGGCTCAGGAGTTCTGGGGGGTGAACGTGAGGGTTCCTAACGAAAGGGAGTAAAGAATAAAGGCAGTAAAATAAAGTCCTCTTGATATTCGGCGTCCGTGAAATCTAGAAGCGATACTCACGAAGCGTGGCTTCTGTGTACAGTAGCAACGCGATGCTGTGATGGATCCAGGACCGGAAATACGTTCTTGTGATGAATGGGAGGAGCTTGGTCTGCGGTCTTCCGAAACACTGCACTGTCCACCGGTAAAACCCCAGCCATCTTGGATTGGGGAGTTTGGATATTCGAGATACGCCGCCAACGCGCCAGAATGACCATCTGCCAAAAATACTATGATTGTTCGTAACAATTCCCTCCCACAACAGTGACACCCCCTACTCTAGGAGTCAATAGCTGTCCTGTGTTTGCGCTCTGCTGTAATTGCATGGGTGCTTGCTGTGACTGTCCTTGCGACAGATTCAATGGTGCTTGCTGTGGTTGCAAAGCCTTTTGTGTGTGCGGCACTTGTGCTTGATACACTGTCTGATCTTGGGCGAACCCGTCCCTACTTTGTGAGCTATTGCCTTAAGGATAAGCTGTCTCCCCTCTGGAGAATTGCCCATTCTGTATAAACCATTGCTCACACATGTTTGTGCAATGTGCCCTGTCATTCCACATGTCCAACACACAGGAGGGAATCTCCTAATTTGCCTTGATTATCACTCTGTATATTCTGAAAACCACTTTGGTTATTCTGAAAATGTCCCTAATTATTCTGAAAGCCTTCTCTTCCGCGGAAGTCTCCCCTGCCTCTTGGCATAAATCCATTCCCTCCTTGATCCGACTAGCATTAGTTATTCACTTGTGGCATACCTGTTGCCTGCTGTGATCCTGGCCCTACTCCGCTAGTTAACATTGCCCCTTCTATAGCATATTTTGACAGCTTCTTCTGAAATAACTTAGCTTCCTCGATTCCTAGCATCTTCTCTCTTTCAATTTTTCTCTTGCAAAAATCAGCAACGATGCGCAATGGTCAGCTGTATTTCTGGCCCTGGCTTTGCCTCCATAACCAAACAGCTTCTTGAGCTGTCTCTGTACCTGGTCTGGCAAACCCTGACATAGAATATGATAAAATACAGGTATCAATTTTCCCCATGGCTCGTGAGTTTCCAAAGACCATTGCTCTTGAAAATGTTGAATGTAAGCAAGCGGAAACTCCCCTTCCTGCATCTTGCGTGCCATTATAGTGCTCATATCTGACATATCAGGTACTCTAAGCGCTTTCCAGACTGCCGCTCTACAATTATTAAACAGTGCCCCATTGTGCGCTGTGTTCTGTGCTGTGGCACTTGAGTATCCTGCTCTCGTCCAAATGTTGTCAGCCCTTTCCCCAAGAATAGCTGCAAGAAGACCTTTAATGTCCGCTGTAGCTAACGTGTTTCCTCCAGTAATTTTCTCTAATTTATAGATCCGAAGTCAAACTTGGGAGCTTACACCTTAGATTATCCTTATCCATCTGGGACCACAGGATATGATGTGGTCTGGCCCCTCCTTTTTCTAACAAAGGAAACTGCGAAATCCCAAAATCGCAATCGTCTCCCATCGTCTGCCTGTTCATAGCAGGGACAATGGTTCCTGATCACTTTCTTCCTGTTAATGACCTAAGCCTGCTCACATATGATGGCGATTCCCCAGGGATGTCTTTTCACCAAATTGCCAGGGGTAGCGGAAGTTACTTCACATGACCCCTAACCCCCCTGATGACATCACAGGAAGTGATGTCATTTGAACCCACCCCAAAGTGGCATCATGGGAAGCGATGGAACACAACCATTCACCCCTTGACAAAACAGAAAGTGGCATGACATAGCTTTGTTTCTAAGTACACTATGAAAATGATGGTTACGATATCAAAGTAAAGTGATATACATTTACACAAGAATGGATCACCACATGTATCACTAATATCAGCACATATAGGCCCATAATACCAAATTACTGTGAATGCAAGCAGACGTCAAAGGCCAAACGATAATGATGTGCTAATATGTAGCATTTACTCTTAAGCACTTCATATGGAACAAATATACATACAATATTACCCAGCCTGTGTTGGTCAACCTCAGCAGGATGAAAGGCTGAGTTGACCTTGCCAGGAGTAGAAATTGCAATCTGCAGATCACACACACATTGCAGCAGCAAGCGCTCAACCCGCTGAGCTATCTGAATGGCTATAGCTAACAGAAAATCAGCTACTCCAGAAACAAAGAGCCACATGCTGCTGGTCACAGACCATGAGCCTCAATTTAATGTAAAAAAAAGAATAATAAAAAAAAAGTTTCAAATTTTTTCAAACCTTTTTTTTAGGGGTAGCAAGGGAGACCAGAGGGGTAGCAAGGGAAACCTCAGGTGTCACATGTGCAACCCCTGGCGACCCCTACATGATGTCCCTGCGATTCCTCCCTCTCACTAAGAGATCACCTTTTACGTTGTTCTGGCCGCGTCATAGGCTCTGGTGTCCTTTCTTTAGGTCTGACCACCTCACTTCCTTGTCTGTCTGAAAACTCTCCTCAGGACCACACACACTAGCTCCCTCCTACCTACAGAAGGTTTCCCTTTCTTCTTCCGACCTATCCTGTCCTCCTTCTCATCTCTATTTAAAGTTAGCCTGCCCAAAGACAAGGCTATATGCTCAAGGGTGAACAGGCCTTCCTCCTTGCCTCGTGACTGGGCACTTTTAGATCGATCGTCTTTCCTTTATTTCTAGATTCACCTCTTGTCCTCATTTCCCGATAAGCCTTCTCGAATCTGTCTCCGATGCTTCCTATTTCAAATTCTTCCTCTAGATGTACTCTAGATGGTCCTAGCATAGCTTCTTGTGATGGGAGGAACTCCTCTATATCCTGCCATGCCACCACTGGATTTGGTTCAATTAATTCCCTTTCAATGCGATCAATGTCACGTGTCCTCTGCCTTCTTTTTCGTTCCATTTCCTCATCAAATTCTCTTTGTTTCTTCACTTCCTCTCTAATCCTTTCCTCTTTCTGTCTCTTCACTTTCCTTCTTTAATTTTCCCTACACAGCTTGTCATCATTGCGTCATTGTATCCTTTTGTCTCTTAATTTCTTTTATTCTTCTTCTTCTCTTTTCTTTTCTAGCCTGCCTCATTCTTCGATTGCTCTCTGCCTATTGTCATATTTTCATTGCTCTTCTGCTCTTTCTTCCTTTCTTAATTGCTCTTCCTGATACATTTGCGCTCGTCTTAGTCTACTCTTTCTTTTAGACTCTTCTTTCAATCGTTTCTCTCGTTCCCTGTCATTTTAATCTTGCTCGTCTTGATCTTCCCCTTGCCATACTTCCTCAATGCTCTTCCCATCAAGTTTGAGCAATATCTGACCGCCCATGAATTTGTTCTGCATGAGCACTATCTCGTCAGCTTTCTCCTTTTCTCCTTCCCGTCTCTTAATTTCTCGTTCTATACCTAGAGTCATGCTCTGTCGTTCACTTCTCTCTTTGTCCCATAAGACTTTAGAGATCACATCCCTTTCAGGAGTTTTTTCTGGACTCTCGTCACTACTAGATGCAGGCGGCTCATGCGTCGGAATACTGTATCCTGCCGCTGCTTTAAGCTCCCTTAATGTATACACTCCTTCATCTTTTGTACTATCGCCATTTACGTCAGGTGCGTTAGGGGGAGCAGAAGGCTCAGCACACTCCTCTTTACACTGGTTAAGCATCCAGTCTTCAGGAGGCGGGTCTTCCTGTTCCTCCTGGTACATTTTCCAAAGCTCTAGACTAGCTAACCTTTTTTTCTAACTTCTTTCCCATGTATGCAGCATGTAAGTATGTAATCATGTGTTGTAAAACTTATTTTGACAGTGATCCCCCTTGTGGCCATGGCATGAACATTTTATCTGCCATGCCCTTAACCCATTCTGCACTATACTTTTTAGCTTGGGTGCTTGATTTGGCAGCTGTTTACACAGGTGCATGAGCAGAGTAGCATCATCCATCATGACTAGTCACAATCGACTGTCAATACTTACCGTTATTTTACACAGAAAATACTTTTCAGAAAAATAAAACAACATAAGTGTGCACCAATTGTCGCAGCTCCAAGCCTTTATGTCTCACTTTACTTCATTCTATCTGTTCAGTCAATACCTTTCACAACTAAATAGTTAAATAATCTATTCTCAACTTTTTACCACAATCTATTAGTTGTCGCTCTTCAATATTTCATCATTTCCTTAACACACACAACACATACAATAGATAAACAGACAGACTGGGCGGCCCCAACATACATCTCTGCCAATGCTCATTGTGGCTACTCTCGCACCTAAAATTGCTCCGATCGGAGTGTGAATTGTTTTCTTTAACAACTCTATCTGTTTGTAGCCTGTATATATCCACTTGTATTTTAAAACAACTCTTTCTAGACGTCCCTGGACATAGGATTCTGGGCTTATCTTATGGATCGCTCCTCGCCCATATATCTTTACTTCTACTCAATGCTCTTCCTCATTAACTCAAATACTCAACCAACCCTTTGTTTCTTTCTTCCCATTATGACTTTCCCCGCTTAACATCCAATTATTTTTGCCACCTTTCTCAATCTACTCACCATTCGCTTTTCAGCTCCTGACCCTCGGGATCGTCTCCTCCTCAACCGGCCACCTTAGCCTTTGGACCGCTCAGCTGCATATAGAAACCAGGAGGGGGATTCTGTGAAAGGGGACCCATCCCACCTGCTTCATTTGTCTTGCACGATCTTGTTTCGGCTGCTATCCACAGGAAGCCTTGCGGTCCTCCAGCGAAATGGCGGAGGACATCCAGTATTTCCGAGACCCTTAAAAGCAGACTAGGCGACAGATTTTTAACCATTCTCTCTCTGCTTCCACGTGAACCCATAGACCAATGGCCCTTTAAGACGAGGTAGCAATACTTAGAGATGGATGGGGATGCAGAAGTTACTCAAACATCAATAATGAGACCGACTCAGGAAGTTGGCAAAACTTTGTCAGTTTTATTTGCAATTATCTAAAACAGGGAGTTACAATGGACATCAACTGATGTTCGCACGATTTCTCTCAACGCATTCCACAAAAAACACAATTCTTACAGTCCAAACTCGTCATTTGTGATGTCACACTACGTGGCAAACAACTAAAACCTACTTGGGAATGTGATGGTTTGGCACCCTTTTACCCTTTTGAATATACCACTCCAGGTGCATGGAGGGTTGGCGTGATCATGCTTCCCCTCTCAATTAGCCCAACAGTCTGCCAGTCAATTAAGGCTATGAACTTGGCCTTGCAAGAGTTCTCTGTGCCTGAGAATAAAATGGAATATATTCTTAGTTTCGGTGTAGCTCGACCCACTGTCTATTTTGATCTGACCACGTGACTGGAGACTGCGTTTTCGAGCTCTTTGCTGCATTTAATACTATTAAATGAAGAACTCTTGACGCCTTCAGTGTTTTTCCAATCAACCTCAAACAGAAGTTTGTTTCTTTCCCAGGTTCATGTAACGACGGGATGGACAACCAGACTCACAGTGGCCTCGACTTCTTGGTGCTGAGCCAGCCAAGCCTTTCTTGAATATCTCCTTCACCATTAGCTGTTTTCCAACTGCGCCACACTGAAACCCTTTCCATTGACGGGGGTTTCAATCCTTGCTAAAGTGCATCATGGAGCATCCAAGTTCTGTACATTCCTATGAATATACTTTCACTGTGTCTACTTACGTTACTGCATCTGTACAAGTGTAGACTGATTTTGCATTTTCTTCCGCGTTTCTTTAGCATGAGCATTTTCATCTCGAGCCCGAAATGTTGCTCATCTTCAACACCTCCTCTTCAGATCTTATAGTATTTTTATATTCTTTTGTCTCATGCATCTCTTCTGGGTGCGTCAATTCTGCTCCGCATGACATCACGAGTCTTCGTTTTCACTCTTACACTTCTTTTGGGACTTTATCCAGAATGCCGTCATATCTTTCTGAATGCATATAGGGTTTTCTCACTGGATACCTTGTTTCAATAATTCTTTGCTGTATAGACATTCTCACTGGTACTGGTTGTGTCACAATTTCCAGTTCCCAACATATAGGCAACATGGGGGCAGAGATTTTGGTGGGGATACTTGACTTCTCCCCTACAAGTTCCTGGCAGAATCCTGAGAGTGGCTCATCCTGGGATTCAGACTCTCCTGCAATGCTGAAATGATATGACATTTCAAAATGGAAGGACCCTAAAATCAACCAATTGTCTAGGTAGAGATGAATGTAGGTATTCTCCTGATTTACTTGTGCCATGACTGAATGTGGCTGAATGGTAGCACCATGAACCTATAATGGAGTCCCAAAATAGCAAACCTGGATAAACCTATGGTAATGAACAGCTATCAGTACATGATATTAGGTGTCTTTCTGATCGAGTGATGCAAGAAACAACCACTCTCAATAATGGCAAAGTTTTCTGGAAGGATTCCATCACAGAAAGAATATCCTGAACCTATTGGTTGCACTTGTTCAGGTTAAGGGAAAGTCTGTTGCCCAAACTATTCGAAACCAGAGCAATAGGGGAATAAAAGCCAACACATTTCTCGTGGGCAGGTACCAGGGCCATCACTCTGTGGACTAGAAGACCCTGGATCATTTTGGTCTGAGCCACTCTCCACTTCTGAGCCCATGGATTTGGGGTCCACATTGCACCAGTCTCTGGAGGATGGGACCTGAACTTGCTCTTGTAACACCATTTTACACCATCTCGTCCAACGGATAGTCAGGATGAGTCTGCTTTAATGGCAATCGAACTTCTGATGAAAAAGGCACACTATTCCTGAAATTATGTTGATTCTGAGCTCTCAGGGACCACCCTGTCTTCCTCACAGGCCTACTCTACCTCTGTGGAGGTCACTTGTCCTGACCCATACTCCAGATAGATTGAGTGTATGTACGGTCCTCATGTGTTTTCTTTACCACAGCATCCAATTTTAGACCAAACGGAACATTCCCCAAAAGCGGCATGTCTGTAGTGCTGCAAGTCATTTTTGGAGTGTAACCTTTGGGGGCACATGCTGAAATGCCATCCATCACAGTATCAGACATTAGTTGTGCCTCTTGTTCAATATGGAGAAGCATCTCACTCCAATCCCGCTCCTCCTATATAATGAGATCCATCTTTTGCAGGTTGGTCAACAATATCTGAGCCACAAATACTTGTGCATTTCCTGCATATGCCTTCTTCTAGGCTGCATACACTTTCTGGTCATTGGCCTCTCGATGAGTTACATCTTCTGCTGCCATGTAAGGGCATGTTGAAAAAGCATAGGCTCACTGACTTCAGCCAGATACAATTCTGACATAAAATGATGGGAGCAATCTTCTCAGGGTCTTGCCACTCCCTGGTCACTGCCTTCCTGTGTGGGGTGTAATCAAAGGCCCCGAGCCAACCGAACTGAAGGGCCCACTGGGGAACTGACCTACCAGCATTTATAACAAAACGTTCACACCAGAAATGTTGGGTTTCTGCAAGTAACACAAGGAAGGGTCATGTGAAAAGGCCTACCTGTCATTACAAAAGGAAAAGCAGCATTTTAATACACAAAGGTAGAAGAAATTCAAAGGTCCCTTTCACATGACAAACAGGATTTTCAACACTGACACAAAAAGGGCCTTGCATGTGTGTTTGCAAATTAAAGCAAGACATGAGAAAAATGTCCCCCTGCCAACATAAAGATGTCAGGGAAAAGACAAAGTAAGGTAAATTATGCTTCACCTGCAAAATACCAGAAACCATTTGAAAAGAAAAGCCCACTTTGTTGCCATGAAAAGTTCATCTAGGCCCCAGACAGACCCTGTTTGATTGCTTTTGGACAAATGACACAAATAACTCTCCCCACCTGGCTTGCATCTGTGTGGGAGCGAAGGGCCATAAGGCCCCTCGCATCTTTACTTCTAGTACAAAACTCGGACCAAGTGCCTCCAGTAGTGGGTTCGCCCCTTGCCCTTATGCGATGTTAACTTTGGTTGACTTTCGTGTAGATGGGATCACTGAGCAGGACACGGGGCATCCATTTCCCCCCTTTCGACTCCATCTTGGTGACTAGGCCTCACTGTGATAGTACAAAAACACGCTTCTCCTCCCTTTCTCGCAGAGGCCAGGCGCGCAGGGCACATGGCCCCCACCCCCGTTCTCACTCTGACTGGAAAACTCTGCGGTTCCATTCTCACGCTAAAGCTGGAGGTGTTTCCAACACATAATAAATGTAACACATCACTCTTCCTCTGAGATCACTGTCCTGCATGTGAACCAGCATGAGCTAAGCACATAGCTCGTCCATCTCCACAAACGTGTCCTTGCCCCCCCGCACCCTCACCAGTGGAAACTTACTGCTAGTGTGACCCTGTGTCCATGCAAGATATTCCTTTCATGTGTCAGACCACTGACCACGCCATGATGCCCACCCAGCAGATCCTCAACTAACATTAGACCCCTGCTGCAGTATATCGTTGCCTACCACTAACAAATGTCGGGGAGGGCACAAACATTTGGTGACCCCCTGTGACGTGATTTGGAGAGGTGCCTCGAGGCCCACACCGTGCGGCGAGATCCGGGACGCTCCCAGCAAAACCATCGCCTCCACGGCCGACCAGCCTGTGCGCACTACAAGAAAGGTTCAAGGGTTCCCGGTTGACGAATACCCGACTGAAGAGCTGCTCGCCGAGGCGGGCCACGGCTTGGTTGGGGTGTGGACCTGACTGGGGTCAGACCGTGAACAGTGACCCTCGGATTACCTGACCGAACACATGAGTGCCGGTTGCGAAGGTTTCCAAGGAAAGGTAAGGGAAAAAATAAGGGAACAAGGGAACAGGTGATAGTGGGTTGAAGACGAGAGTAGGGACTGGGTGAGTGATGCTGAGGCTTTTCTGATCTATCTTTATATGGCCATTAGGTTTTGTGAAAAGCGAGGATGAGAGAGAAGAGGTATCCCAGCCCGAACGGGGTAGAAGGTGGCGCTGCGTAGCATTGTCTCGTCCAGTGCGGATAAATAAGTGAAGATAAAGAGAAAATAGTATGGGTCTCGTATATTGAGTAGACTCGGAGTAGTTATTTAGAATATTCTTTTTCCGTGTAAGCAAGAATTTGTGGGAAAGAGTAAGAGGGTGTAAGAGGTGGGGAGTGAATGAGAAGAGTAGGTAAAACGGGGAAAGGGAAAAAGTGTTCAGTAACGGGAACAAATGGTAAATAAAAGCGCGCAGGTAGTGCATGTGCATGTTATGTGTTATATGTTTTTGCTTTTTGTCCATTTTGTGTCACATATGTCGAAATATTTTAAGTGATTTGTTGGTAAGAGGTCATACATGCTAAAGTGAACTATTGAAGTTAGAAATGCAATAGGTACAAAGGTAACATTGAATATTGATGCACAATAACTGCCAGTAATTGAGAACGCTTGACATATTGTTGAGCTATACAAAGAGACAGGCGGTTGGAGGTTGTGATTAAAAGGAAGCTCAGGTGCAAGCGCATATACAGCCAGGGGAGAAATATCATCATGGGAGGAATAACACTGTCAGCTCATATTTGCCAGCACCTCCCACTATATAGTGATAGGATACAAAAATACCATGATCAGTGGGTGACAGAGATAAAAGGGGACAGCGTGACACCAATTTGGCCAGAGGGAGGGTCGTTTGACAAACGGGTGTTAGATTTAGTGTCCACGCACTTATTGGCGAGGTATAAGGGAAAACAGTTGCAGAACAGAAGGGAAGTGCTAGACCTATGGCGAATGTTCGAGGAAGTTGTCCCCAAAACAGAGGTAAGTACAGAAAGAACAATTGAAAAACCGAAAACGCAGGAAGGGATAAGCAGAACGCCAAAGGGCGAGAGCCTCTGTATATACTGGCATGCCCCACCCCCACTCCCTCAAACGGAGCGATAGCCACAGCACCGCCGCCATATGACAAAGGAGGCCTGTATGGCCCAACGAGCGCGCCCCCTATAAATTTAGCGTGATTAACCAGAGATTTAGACCGCCAGCTAGCGCATGCACAAATGGAAATAATGCGGCTAAGGGCACTGTGCGACCGAGGCCAAATGCTACCGGGGGGAGCGGAAGTACCACCGTTATCCATGGCAGATTTCCCCCCCCCCGCTAAGTGTAACAGGGGAATTAGCCCCAGCGACGCCAGAGCCAGCACAGTCAGTACGTTCTCAGGGAACATCTACATCACAAGGGCGAGAAAAAGAATGGCAACTGTTCCATCTGAATGATAAACCAGTGAGAATTATATGCCCAGCCACCCCAGAAAGTCAGCGAGGGGAAGGACACGATGAGAATGGTGAGCAAGAAGAGGAAGTAGAAGAGGTGTGGAGTGACCTAGATGAGTATGAAGAGGTAGCAGCAACTATGGGATCCCTACTACCATCTCAGCTCGATGACTTTGATGAACCATCGCCCCCACGATGGCAGGGGAGATTAAGGCAGCGGGTAGGGAACATGTTGGTGAGTAAGGTAAAGAAAGGGATGGTAAGTAAGACAGGGAAGAAACACAAGTTTCAGATGCCGCTGATACATAAGGGAGCAGGTAGGCCACATTATATTCTGTGGGGCCAAATGGATAAAAACAACCTGTTGAAGATCCTCCCCCCACTTGCGGGAGGAGCGGGGAAATGGATACATGCTTTCGACAAAAACACGGCAGGAGCACCATTAGCGATAGGTGATGTAAAGAGTTTGCTAGTGTCCGCCGTCGGTGATCAAGCAGACGCTGTGTGGGAAAAAGCAGGGTTCCCAGGAGTGACAATGAGTTGTGACCGCCACAATGGATCGCCCTTCTACAATGTTCGAGCACAAGTATGGGACGCATTGCGGTGCACATTTCCAGATATTCCAGATTTACATTTAGTGATGCAATGTACAATGGAAGAGAACGAAGATCCTACCCAATTCATACTGCGAGTGCAAGACTTGTGGAGAAGCGAAACTGGCACGGCGTGGAATCAATCCACTGCCCTGTTCTACTTTATCATCAAAAAAGGGCTCCCGAAGGAGGTACAGAAGGCCTTGGACAAAATAGCTGGGATAGAAGCCAAGGGTTGGTCTGAAATTCAGAGCATAATTGTACCACTGTAGGAGGATCAAAGAAAGAGAAAAGGAGATAGCAAAAAAGGTTGGCAGATGAAGGGAAACTGGTGCGGAACAAATTAGTGAAGGTTGCCACCATAAACGCCAGCGTAACCGCTGATAGAGAGAACGAGGGGGATGAAAGTGCGGGAAACAGACCAGTCGGAATAGCAGCGCTGTGGGCCGCAGGAGAACAAGGACCGTGGAATGGGGAGGAGCCACAGAGAGGACCGCAGTGGCAAGAAAGACCAGCAAGAGGAAGGGGTGGGTACCATGGCCAGAGAGGGGGGTTAGGAGGTATGGGGAATAGAGGATTCGGTGGGCAAGGGATGAGAGGGGGACAGCAACGGTCATGTTGGAATTGTGGAAGATGGGGACACTATTCAAGAGATTGCAGAATGCGGCCTTCAGGGTACTTTCAGGGACACCCACACATGGACAATGAACAGGTATGGGGTTGCCCACACCCAGGTAGCCCCTATGGATTACCAATGGGAGGTGGAAGACCACAGGACCAGTATTATAACGAACCCCAAATGCAACAAAGACAGCCACCCCCACAACCACATCACAATGCATCACAGCCCATGGCAAGACAAAACACTGTAGGGAACGCCAGCAATAACAGTTTCGCAACAGCTGCAAACGGTGCACCTGCACCATTCCATGGCATAACAGTAGTTGGAGATAATGTCTTTTCAGTGCCAGGACAAGAAAGGTACGCAGATTAGGACAGCCCACAGAGAGCACTTGCGTGTCCAGTCCTATCCACCACCCTACGTGCAGAAGAGGAACCACTAGTGGGGGCAGAGATAGGAAATAAGCAGTTTATCTTTATGGTAGACTCAAGAGCGGAAAAATCATGTCTTATGGAAGGGCGGTTTCCGCTCTCAGGCAGGAATTTGTATACGCAGGGGTTCTCTGGGGCTATTTTAAAAGTTCCTTACACCAACGATCTTGATATAACGGTGGGGGGAAAAACTGTGCGCGCACCCTTACTGTACCACGAAGACGCGCCGATCAATTTGCTGGGTAGAGATTTGCTAAGTAAATTGAACATGACCATACAGAGCGGGGGATAGTGTGTTCCACCCCAGGAGTATGCCCAGTACGAGCGAGGTTGATGATCAGTACAATGATGAATGAAGTTCTAGTGCGAGGGATACCCATTGACATAGACATGTTCATCTATGGAATCAAGGTGTTAGCCCGAGTAGTGCCTGAAATAACGAGAAAAGAATGGAGGACACCATCAGACTTTATATTCCGGCCAATTGCAATTACAGATGTCGTGCCAGGCACGATAATGTCCATAGACATTGAGGCAGTTCAGGTATCGAGTAAACGTATTGTGGTCATAGGCTTGGAAACGCATGGGTGCGAGTGGAGAACTGCGTTATGCATAGATCCAAACATAATGCTAAGAGACATAACTGATGAAGAATTATTCACTGATAACGAAGATGATGGAGAAATAATAATGGAAATAAGCATACCGTGTGACATTATGATCCAGTACAGAGAGGTACACAACCCACTTATGGCTAGTGTTAATGCCCCACCGACAATATTTGAGGAAGACATGGCAAAGGGGGCACCAGAAATTTGGAATACAGGCCCCCGTGAAGTAGGGTTACTACACGAAGTGACACTGATAAAGATAAAACTCAAACCAGGTGCCATACCGCCAAGAGTGAAACAATACCCAATATCCAGAGAAGCAGAGGAAGGAATTAGGGAAACAATAAATGCACTCCTGAGCCAAGGTATCATAGTACCATCAAACTCCTTGTGCAATACGGCTATCTTCCCGATCAAAAAAGCAAAAGGAGGGGCGTGGAGAATGATCCAAGATCTCCGCCCACTCAATGACGTCATCCAAAAAGAATTCCCGTTAGTGCCTAACCCGGCATCAATACTGTGCAGTATACCCAAAGAATCTACATGTTTTACTGTGGTTGACTTGAAGAATGCTTTCTTCTCTATACCACTTGACCCAGGATCGCAGTACCTTTCAGCATTCACACTGGGGAATAACAGATATGAGCATCGCAGACTCCCACAGGGATATTGCGAAAGCCCCAGTATTTTTAACAGGGTACTGCGTGAAGATTTTGGAAATATAGATGTAGAGAGTACCATTATACAATACATAGACAATTTACTCGTCTGCAGCAAAACAAGAAAAGTGCAGAGAAGACTCCATAACACTATTAAATGTGTTAGCTACCAAGGGGTACAAGGTGGATAAAGGGAAACTACAATACTGCCTTTCCGAAGTTGTATACCTTGGGCAATTAATATCAAAAGATGGAAAACAAATACTCCCAGATAGGGCAGCTGCCGTACGTAGCATATTCATACCAAAAACAGTAAAAGACATGCAAAAATGTCTTGGTATATGTAACTATTGCCGAGCATGGATCCTTGATTACGCAGCATACACATGTCCATTACTGCAAGCATTAAAAGAAGCACAGAAGAACAGAGCTCCAATAAAATGGACACATGACATGATGACCCAGTATTTCAGACAAAAAGACCTTATTGCAGATGCCCCAGTCCTCGTGAACCCAGATTATGAGAGGGAATGTTTCTTGTTCTCACATTGCAATGGAACACTGATGACAGCAGTGCTGACACAAAAAATATCATTAGGCCACAAACCATTGGCCTATTACAGTGGAACACTAGATGCAGTGATGCAAGGTCACTTCGCGTGCAAACAGGCTCTCGCAGCTGCGGCCTTCACCATTGAAAAGAGTGCCACAATTGTGATGGAATGTTCGGTAACGTTATATGCAGAGCATTCACTATTTGCGATTCTTGAGCGGTCAAAATCAACATTAACAACACAGAGAGCAACCGCATACGAGATAATAATTTCAAGCCCCACTGTGCATGTGGTCAGGTGTAAAACAGTAAACCCAGCAACATTCATTGCAGAACCATGTACAATGGCGGACGTGCAGGGACACGATTGTGCAACCTATGAGGGGGAGGGCGACGACATTCCCAAAGCAAGTGAAAACACCCTGAAAGATGTCAGGAATCAGGGTTGGCACAGGCGTGGAGTGCTAAAATACGCCTATTGAGGAAGGACAAGGAAACTACAGTTCCCAGCATCCTTTGTGTTATTTTGTAGTTTGGCCCGTGCGCGCCTTGCCAGATGTACTGCATCAAGAATCAAGGCAGCTTAAAGGCAGGCAACGGCGGTGGGCAGGTGTGGCTTATTGTTGATTTGGAGCAGGAGGCATGTGGCCGCTTTCGGCAACAGGAGGAAGGCGTCCGCGTGCGACGAAACGAGATGCAGAGGAGAAACGCTTGATCGCACGCGTTCACAGTGCGGTAGGAGCAGGAGGGGTGCTGAGTAGCCGGCAGAGACAACGCTTGCTGTTCTTCGTCTGGGAAGTCCCACAGGGCTCCCCAGACTCAAGATAAGTACTCGTGGGGGCAATATATTTCTGAACTGCTTGGAATGATTTACCGCTGTTTCGATATTTGTCTGGGAAGTCCCGCGGGCTCCCCAGACCTGAGATAAGTAACGGCCTAATCTCTTTGAATTCAATCGGTGTGAAAAACCAAAGTGTGTTTGTTACTCATATGTTAAAAGAACTTTGCCAATCTTGTGTTGGGTTAATGCAGGAAGTACTGCATATGGACAACGACATTTCACTAGTGCCAGGAACTAAAGGAAATGCATTTATGTTGTATGTTGCTAACGCTGCCCGAAGGGCCATGTGTATTTTCTAATCATTTTGGGAAGCTTTCCCTTATGTGTGGTCATATTGCTTGCTTATGTGTTGTAAGAGAATGATATATCAGAGCAGGATACAGTACACGTACTAAGGTGTGCTATTCAGGAATCAGGTACATGTTAATAGTGCAGGTGATATTTCTGTTCATTCTATGTGAGATAGAGTAGGGTTTTTCCTGGTGTTTCCCCAGTCCCATCCACATTAGGAGTTTCCTTACCCTCTTTCCGGTGTTCCTAACTTCCCCTCCCTATCCACAACCTCTCCCTAACCCCTCTTCCCCCCATTGGCTGCCACGTGGCGACCTGTTTCCTAAATCAGGCGCATGTGCCAACCACGGTGGGAGGGTCGAGTTCATTCGGCTTCCGTGGTTCGGGGGAGAGTGTCGATCTCTCTTTCTTCCAGTTAGTGTAATTGGGATACTCACAACCACCTAAGCCAAATGGACCCGACACCTCCAACTTTAGCAGATGTGCTAAATGTTTTACAGGAGATTCAGTTGGAATTAGCACATGCTAGGCAGGAAGCTACCACCTTGAAAGCGCAGGTACAAGGGTTGGTAGCGCAAGGTACCCCTTTGGAGGGGCCCAGTACCTCTACTTCTGAGGGCAGCTCCACTAGGGGCAATCCTACGGTCATTATCCAACCACCGAGTAGTGTACCATTGGCCTCACCAGAACGTTTTTCAGGGGATCCTAGAAAATACATGATCTTTCTTACCCAATGTAGACTCCATTTGTTGTGCAAACCTGCGGCGTTTGAGACCATCCAAGCCAGAACCGCTTTTGTAATATCCTATTTGACAGGGGATGCAGCAGCCTGGGCGATGCCCTTAGTACAGAACGATGACCCTTTGTTATATAACTGGGATAATGTTCTAGGAGAATTTGGTAGACTGTTTGATAGACGGGAGGTTTCATTGGCCCAAGACAAGGAGTTGTTAGGGTTAAGATAGTGATCACGAGATTTAGTTACATATGTGACACAGTTCAATAGATTAGTGATTGAAACTGAATGGCCAGAAGCAAAACAGACGGTACTGTTTTATCAAGGGCTACGGGAGGAA
Organism: Ambystoma mexicanum; assembly: GCF_040938575.1. NCBI lineage: Eukaryota > Metazoa > Chordata > Amphibia > Caudata > Ambystomatidae > Ambystoma > Ambystoma mexicanum. The sequence continues at coordinate 676,525,148 of NC_090927.1, read as the reverse complement.
ATGAAAGATGCCATTGCTCAGGTAGAACCGCAACCCAGTACTTGTATGGCGATGATAGACCTAGCCCTTAGGTTAGATCATAGAATGAATGAGAGAAGGGGAGGCAAGAAGAAACCAGAAGCAGTCCCGTTTGTGAGATTGGACAGGAGTAGAGGAGGAAGGAGTAGCGATGTGGAACCAATGCAGATTGGTGGTATCAGAGGTCCTTTATCTGAGGCAGAAAAAGAACAGCGGAAACTTAATAAATTGTGTTTGTACTGTGGACAGGCAGGTCATTTTATTCGTACCTGTCCTAATACTCCGCAAAAGAATCTTGGAGGGGAACGAGGCAAGAAGGAAGGGGGAAAAGAGTTGGGCCGACCTTAGGGGGAACTCAGGTGACAGGCCCGAAGGAAGCAAGGTTCCCCAAATTAGTGGCAAATACAGTTGGGAGCAAGACATCTCATTTGTATATTCTGGTAACGTTATGTTGGGGGATGTCTAAGCAAGTGGTGTTGGCTATGGTGGATTCAGGGGCCACAGGTAATTTTGTGGACATTACATTGGCCCACCAGTTAGGACTACCTGTACAAGATAAACCAAGAGTGGAAGGGGTCCAATCAGTGGACGGTTCTCCGTTAGTATCTGGTCCTATCAACCAACAAACGCATAAGTTACAGATGACATTTGCATCAGGTCACAGAGAAGACATTGCTTTTGAGATGGAACCTTCGGGATGGTTGGTTGATCAAGAAGGAAAGGATCAAGTGGTAGGAGAAGTGGAAGCAGGGATTCCCTTGCAATACGAGAGTTCGCAAAAGTATTTGACAAAGGTGGGGCAGAGCAACTACCACCCCATAGACCATATGATTGTGTCATTGAATTAGAGGGGGCGAAGTTGCCTTGTAGCAGAATCTACGCCCTGACAGAAATAGAAAATGAACATTTGAGAGTGTATCTGGATGAAATGCTGGAGAAGGGGTTCATTAGACATTCCACGTCCCCTGTCTCCTCTCCCTTGTTGTTTGTCCCTAAGAAAGAGGGGACATTACCAACTTGTATTGATTACCGCGCATTGAATAAGGTAACCATTAAGAATAGGTTTCCCTTACCTCTAATTTCAGTATTATTGGATCAGGTGCGGGCGGCAAAAATATACACGATATTGGACTTAAGAGGGGCATAACACTTAATCAGAGTGCGGGAGGGGGATGAGTGGAAGACGGTATTCCGGACAAAGTTGGTTTATTTGAATACTTGGTCATGCCGTTTGGATTATGCAATGCTCCTGCGGCATTTCAATTCTTTATGCAAGAAGTTTTGAGAGATTTTATTGATGTGTTTCTCATAGTTTACATTGACGACATTTTGATTTATTCACTTTCACCAGAACAACATGTTCAGCATGTGAGGGCAGTGCTTCAGAGGTTGCAGGAGTATCAGCTCTGTGTAAAATTGGAGAAATGTGCTTTTCACACTAGGCAGGTGGAGTTTCTATGGTTTATTCTCACTCCAGAGGGTGTAGTGATGGATGCAAAGAAAGTACAAGCTGTAACAGATTGGCCATCTCCTCAATGTATCAAGGACGTTCAATCATTTCTAGGATTTGCCAATTTCTATCGGCGTTTTATTAGTCATTCTATGTGAGATAGAGTAGGGTTTTCCTGGTGTTTCCCCAGTCCCATTCACATTAGGAGTTTCCTTACCCTCTTTCCGGTGTTCCTAACTTCCCCTCCCTATCCACAACCTCTCCCTAACCCCTCTTCCCCCCATTGGCTGCCACGTGGCGACCTGTTTCCTAAATCAGGCGCATGTGCCAACCACGGTGGGAGGGTCGAGTTCATTCGGCTTCCGTGGTTCGGGGGAGAGTGTCGATCTCTCTTTCTTCCAGTTAGTGTGATTGTGACAAAAGAAGGAGAAGTATATTTCATAGTTGGGTCAGCATCAATAAACCCAGAAACGGGGGAGAAGCATGTAAGGATGGCAGTAGTACGTATGGAGGAGGATGGTTATAGATGGTTATGAAACAATTGTCCAAAAGCGCCTCTCGTCCCATTACTCTGCACAAGCGGCTGAACTAACTGCATTAATTGAAGCATTACGCACAGCCAAAGGATGCACAGTGACTATATATTCAGATTCGGCATATGCAACTACCACTGTTCATTCAGGCGTAGGAGGGGGTTCATACAAGCAGATGGCTAGCCAGTACAGCACGCTGCACTATTGAATGAATTGATAGATGCATAGCAGAACCATCGGTAGTGGCAGTGGTGAAATGCCAGGCCCATACCAACAATACAGATGCGATCTCATTGGGAAACGCGGCAGCCGATGCAGCAGCGAAGGAAGCCTTGTATTTCAATATAACACCAGTAACAGAATGCGTTGTAAAGGTGACCACTGCAGAGCCACTAGAAGAAGCATATAGTAACACACCCATGGTAAAGCTAATAGAGCTGCAGAGGAGAGCACCACCGGAGGAGCAAGAGTTGTGGGGCAAGCGGGGGTACAAACAGTCAGCTACAGACTTCATTTGGAGACAAGGTTCAACGGGAAAGGTAGTGATGCCGGTAGAATTACTAGAAGTAGCATTCCAACAGCTGCACTTCCCAGCCCATGTAGTGAAACAACACATCGCCGCAGACATCCAGGAACATTGGTTTGTCCCCAACCTACAGGAACATTTGTCAAAATTTGTCATAGAGTGTACAACATGTCAAACATACAATTCAGGGATGACATGGAGGACATTGCGAGGCACTTTGCCATGACCAGCAGAGCCATTCAGGGAACTCCACATAGACTACGCCGACATGGGAGAGAGATGTAACGGAGCAAGCCATCTAATTGTGGTGGTATGTCCCTTTTCAAGGCGGGTGGAGGTGGGTCCATGTCCCCACCCAGACGCAAAGTGTGCAGCAAACTTTCTAGTGCAAGAAGTGTTCTGCCGGTGGGGAATATGTGATGTGATACGGTCAGACAACGGCACACACTTTGTGAATGACCTCTTCAAGGAAGTGACGACACTCTTGGGGGTAAAGCACAAACTGTGTTCCATTTATCATCCGATGGCCAATGGAATGGTAGAAAAAATCAACGGCCTGCTCAAGAGTAAATTATTGAAGTTTTGTAACACATTAAAGAAAAACTGGGTATATTGCCTGCCCCTGGCACTGTTCCAACTCAGAACGCAACCATGCAAAGACCACCATCTGAGCCCCCATGAAATTGTGACTGGGAGGCGAATACACACACCACTCTCCCCAATTAGGAGAGCATCAGACGCACACAGGGCTGCCACAGTGCTGGAGGAGGAATTCAAGGAATATTTGACTCAGCTGACGCGCGCAGTCCGAAGCATAGCGCGACAAATAGAACCACCCTTTACTGAGAATGTGGCAACTGATACTACCATGCCAGCTGCAGACAGCCTAAGTGGGCCGCTGATGCCAGGGGCACAGGTGTACGTGAGAAGTTTTGTGAGGAGATGGAATTCACCTAGGTTTCATGGTCCCTATGAGGTCATATATAGTACACCCACTGCAGTTAAGGTTAAGGGACTAAAATATTGGGTGCACCTCTCAGATGTGAGGAGGGCACGCGATAGTACACTCCCTCAGATCGAACAGGAATGTGCAACTGGTACTACAAACGAGGTTGAGGAACAATGACAATGTGATTTAATAAAAAAGGAACATGAAAAAAAAAGAACAAAAGTGTTGGTGTGCCCTCTGATTTGCTATGCCCTATGTCCGTATACCTTTTCCTTTCACTCTCTTTTCATCACTATCTCTTTCTCCAACTATAAAAATGCTTAAAACAGAGGACATAATTGAAACAAAGGCCTGAGAAATGTACATAAAAAGCAATAGTAAACGGAATTAATGAGTAAACATGAAATGTAAATATATATATATATATGTACATATTTTGGTGACTTAACAAATTTGTTTCACCCCTCCAGGTGACAAATGGCCCAACGAAGTGCAATCACGGAGAATACATTAATGTTAGATAGTGACAGGGACACCATTAGGGCTAAAAGATTTAGCAATATTGAATGTGTTTTGAAATGTGCTGCAGTTTTGTTTTCAGTGATGTTGTTTTTCATGGCCTGGTACTATACTCTCTTATCTCTGGTTAATCACATGCACAAAGGGGGGAGCGGGGCTAATATGATACGAGAAGGATCTAACCTAATATGGACTGGAGTAAATACAATGTGGGGAGAAACATATAACATTGGTATTAATGGTACAAATGTAACGCAACCCTCAGAACATGCCGCTGCAGGTCCAAAAATTGTCTCCTTGTCACATCCTGGCAAAAATATGAGTAATAAGATTATGAATCGAATGAATATGATGGCGACTATTATTGGCCGAGCAACCTAGCCAACACAAGTACTCGTGCACAGATAGCCATAGAACCTACCTCATATTATGCTGCTACTAATGAGTATACACATGCCATATTCAACAGCAATGACACGGCCTGGGCTGGAATGTTCCCAATACATTACCAAAAAGTGAGAAGCCACAAGGAGGGAGGGAGAATGAGAAGGAAAAGGGGGGCGGGAGGGAAAAGATATGACATTTATCATGACCTGGGGTTAGATGAAATAGAAGACCGCCACCACCCTGATCAATCTAACAAATGGTACTCGGACATGAGTGCTACGGCAAAGCAAGCAACAAATGAAAGCTGCTATGTCTGTTCACTCATATCACATGCATCAGGGACGCCCAAAATGTTGATACCCCAGGAAGTGCCCTTGTCGAAGGCTCAATGTTTGATTCACTTAGTTCTGTGTAGTTCGGATAAAAAGCACCTTCCAGGCACACACCGTCAGCCTATAGAGGATGGAGAGTGAGAGAACATGCACGAGCTGGCATCAAGGAGTAATTTGCCTCAGAGAGCCATTTCTTGTCATAAAAGGGACGAGGTATGCAGAGAAAAAATGGCACGATGAAACTATTGAATGCAAAGCAGAAGCACTCCGGGGGCTAGCTGAGGATGCGTTCCAATGGATAAAAGGAGTGCGCACCCCCATCTGGTCACAGCATGTCATTAAGCTAACATGGATTACAGCGCTGGAAAAGCCTATAAAAACACAAAAAGAAGTACCACACGAACTGTGCTTTCGTGGGGAAGGAAAAGTGAACATGGGGGAAGCAAGGAAATGCAACAAGACAGTGATAATTCCTGACATGAAGAAAGGCACCGCAGCCCTCATGGACATGTACTGGGTTTGTGGCAAACAAGTCTACCTGCATCTACCTGCATCCTGGAAAGGTACTTGCGCCTTAGCCACTCTCCATACAGCCCTGATGGTAATACCAGAAAGCCATATCCAAGGAGCGGCAGGAGAATCGGCTGGCAGATCGGCAGCAGGGCAATCGGCTGATCCATCGACAGCACCCCAACAAGAAAACACAGAACTTCCAGTTTATGAACTGTTGTCAGAATACGAGTTGAAAACAAAGTTGTCACTAAGCAAAAGATCATCCAACTATATTTCGCCTGAATCGTCAAAACTCCTTGCTGAGATCCCACAAAAATACAAGCTGTTCTCATCTGCAGAGACATTTTTCGCATCGCTCCTAGCACCAGAGCTCCAAGCACGAGCAAACACCAAATGGTTACACATAGTGCACTGGGAGCTCATACAACTGGCCAACGACACAGAAGAAGGATTCAACGTTATAAAAATAGAGCTCCGCGCCTTGAGCCTAATGACAATGCAAAACAGATATGTTCTAGATCTCTTCACGGCGATGGACGGTGGTATTTGCCGAAAAATCGGGGAGGCCTGTTGCACATTCGTTCCATCCGAAGATGCAGATAACGGGACACTCTCACATGTGATAACAGCAGTCCACAATGTAGGAGAGAAGATGAGGACAGAGGGCGGAGCAGCAGAAAGTACATGGTTTGACAACTTGTTCAGCTGGATACCATCATGGGTAAATGTGATGATGAAAATACTCGTCGCCATCATCGTCTTTGTGTTACTATTCTTCTATGTGTGCCAACTGGGACTGCGGTGTTGTGCAAAAAGTATGCCTACCTCAACTATGATGATGGTAACAATGGGCCGACCGACAATGGTAGCAACCATGATAGATGCCCAAATACAAACAGGGGAACATAACACTCCAAAATACATGATGACTACCATTTACAGGCAATATGGGGACAGGGTCGATAATTTATACCACACCACAATCAAGGAACCAACAGAATTGCAATGGTATAACGAGGTATGGGTAGACCTGGACGGGGATGGTGGGATATACTTAACATGCACTCCAGATGAATATGCAAGAAGTGGGAACAGCTTGAGAAGTGTATGCAGAGCATGGATGCCGATTAAGGATACCCCAGCCTGGAAAGAAGCAGTTGCTGAAGCTGAGTACTACTGAAGGGAGAATGAAAAGAATAAAGTATCATAATTCGTTACTTTAGATGTAACGAAAGGGGGGAATGTGTGGGAGAGAGGTGTCATCAGGCCCCTCGCATCCTTTACTTCTCAGTACAAAACTCGGTCCAAGGGCCTTCAGTAGTGGGTTCGCCCCTTGCCCTTATGCGATGTTAACTTTGGTTGACTTTCACGTAGATGGGACCACTGAGCAGGACACGGGGCATCCATTTTTGTACCCCCTTTCGACTCCATCTTGGTGACTAGGCCTCACTGCGATAGTACAAAAACGCTTCTCCTCCATTTCTTGCAGCGGCCAGGTGCGCAGGGCACATGGCCGCCACCCTCGTTCTCACTCTGACTGGAAATCTCTTCGGTTCCATTCTCACGCTGAAGCTGGAGGTGCTTGCAACACATAATAAATGTAACACATCACTCTTCCTCTGAGATCACTTTCCTGCATGTGAACCAGCATGAGCTAAGCACATAGCTCGTCCATCTCCACAAATGTGTCCTTGCCCCCCCCGCACCCTCGCCAGTGGAAACTTACTGCTAGTGTGACTTGGTGTCCCTGCAAGATATTCCTTTCATGTGCCAGACCACTGACCACGCCATGATGCCCACCCATCAGATCCCCAACTAACATTAGACCCCTGCTGCAGTATATTGTTGCCTACCACTAACAAATGCCACATAACAGAGGTTTTTATGAGTGCAGACCTTAAATTCAAGCAGTGTATTATAGTGCTCCAGACCCTTAACCTAAGACCTGTATAATCCAATGTTATTGATAGTATAGCTATATGTGTGACTTTTATAGAGACATGATAAACTACTGAAAGACTTTGAACAATTGTTATTTAGTGCATGCATTTTTGAGAATATATTATGTTAGCTTAGATGGTGACCACCCTGCCTCCCAGCGACCTGACCGTCACCCATTCGGAGCACAGATGACTGATGTCAATCCTCCCGCCAACCAAGCAACCAACCCGGAGGAAGAGATGCCACACACACCTGAGGCATCGTGTGGACTGACCAATCCGGGAACAACGTAGTATCCTATGTTAGTTGCGTCATTTACCCTATACAATGTAATGTAATGATAACTTGTGTCAGAGCGCTCTCAGAGATCTTTTGAATGCCATTCATTAGATAAACCTTGCCTTGAACTCTCGCAGCCTGCTCTCTTTGCCTTATTCCCCGTCCGGGGTGTGTCTGTTTTATTCTTTTTGCACGTGTAAGACGGGGAGGGCACAAACACATCCCAGTGGTTTACAAAAACAATAGAACGTGGCTAGCGGAAAAGGTGTGGAAACCAAGTGTCTTTTACACTTGCTGTCTCTAAACGTAGTTATATGCAGGACAACTGTTTTGACTGATGCTGGACCAGAATGTAAGAAGGAGGTGTAAAAACAGGGGCTACAATTAAGGGAGGCTGAAACTCCAACTTCAAATAGCAAACTCCAAACACAAAGAGACTAATAAAAACTCTGGTTACAGGCTGGCCCAGAGAGGCAAATTACATGGAGGAAGGGAAGCTCATATTTGCACACATGAAGATTCCCTTTGTTTAAAAGGACTATTATCATTTAGGCATTTTTCTCAGCAACCATATGTTGGATTTCCTTTGTTTATGTGTCATTTATTGTAGATCATTTTCATGTGATTTTGGTGATATTAAATTAATCCACCTGAGACATAGTGAACTGTAATGGCCAGTTAAACCAAGGTTCTGGCTGATCTGAAAATGTCCTGAATTTAAGAGATTTGGCGAACAGGTGGAGGGTGAAATTAGGAATATGGATAATAAATTGCCTTTTCCTTATAATTATGCCTCAGATAATTGCCAAACAGTCGTGCAAAATGGTGCAGACCTGACTTCATTATTTTTGTATTTCCCCAGTATTAGCTAAATCAGGAAATATGTATATTATGGCAGTTATTCCTGAAATTATAAAGTTTTGCCACATAACTAGTTTTTGCCAAAAATTTGACATGAGAACAAATGGAGATTGCAAATAGAAGCTGTCATATGTCTGCTCCAGATTCCTAAGCCAATCCTTAGAGAGGGGCTGGAGCTTGGAGGAGAGAGAAGGGTAACTGTCCAATCCTATTCGTGAGAACTCTTGCAGGGTACTCCCCAAGTTTGTAATCTTGATATGATATGATATGATATATGTCATTTATATATATTTAAGGGACCTGAGGGAAGACAGAAACAACGATCTTACTAGGCCAGGTGACATTGCGATTGCACAAGTGCAGGGGTGTCATTGATGATGTCATTGCTGCTATATAAAGTGGAATACACTATGAGGAACGGACAGAGCTGCTGAAAATTTGCCATTGAAGTGGAGCTGTTAAAGTTACAATCAAGAGAGCTGCTTAAACTTACCATCTGACAGCTGCAAGGAAACAACAGAGGAGATTGCTTAGAGTACATCTGGGTAGAGCTGTCTATTTCTGGGAAGGCCTAAAAGCTGACTAGGTAATATGGTGGAGTGCTAAGGGCCATCCTTGAGAGTGGAGTGACCAGACCCCTGCTCTATCATTCCAGAGGGTCCTGAAATGCAGTTGGATTTCCTGAATTTTAAACAGAGGTTTTCTAGGTAAGTAGAAGTGACCACTTTGCAACCAAAAGGTGGGGGAATCTGTTGGAATCTGCTGGCCTTAAATTCGTTCCCTTTATAGTGGGTGGGAGGCAAAACTGTGTAGATCCTTAGCCTTTGTAACTAAAATATTAATTGAAGTAATTCATTTGGCTGAACACTATGGGGTGATTTTTGTTAAAATGTATAAATAGCAAAGCTCATTTCCCAGTGTGTGCTGAAAAACTATAGCATGTAATTTAAATGGGTAATCTTTTTTGTCCTGTTGACCCTAACTTCTTTAAGGAAGATGGGTGTCTTTATGTTCTTAAATCAGTCCAATCTTTATGTCCAACTTTCCCCTAACACAGGCCTTTAAGTTGGGGGGGGGCTGGGATCTGAAATTATTCTTTTTTTCTTTATTTGTTTTGTAAACCTTTTCAAAATATAAAAGAAGAACAACTATTAACAAACTTACAGAATTAAACATTTCCATAATTACAGATGAACATACATTAGTTACATACTTCATACTTTATATGAGTAAAACTCAGCTTCATATTGAGATTCCATTAAAACCAGAATGATCTAAAATAAGTAGTAATTGACATCCTATTTCCAATACATAATTCACCAACTAAGATTCCCTAGACAAAAACTCTTGTCTATTCGAGAATAGACCCTTAATATACAAGCAGAATATACAAAACATGAGATCCCAAAGTGCAAAACATTAGCATATGCTATTCCACTGCACATACACTCCTTAGAAAAGCAAGGGTTCTTATTTTCAATGTCATTGATTTACCATGGAGCATTTCAAAGCATAGCAGTTCACAATTCACTTGAGAAGTATCAGTCACAAATTGCTCAAAATATTAAATTCTTTTTGTCAGTAATTTAGGGCACTTTACTACCAGATGATATAAGGTTTCCTTTTCACCATGAATGTGGCAATGCCTGCAAAATGTATTTTCATCCAATACGGGATAACAAATGTTTCTAATTTCCTGTCTATTCAACACATTTGATCTAAATCTTATTATGCAGTTTCGAATCGATCGTGCAGGATATTTTTAAATATATCGTTCAGGTTCCGAGAACCATTTCCAAAATGACACAGATTGGGAATATACATTTGAATTTTAAAGTGTAAGATTATTGCCCACCCAATCTAATGCCTTTATCAAAGATTTCACTTTCAAGGGATTATTGAGCAAAGTTTGTAATGATAAACCCAAATTGAACAATGATCGCTCAACACCATCATTTAGCTTATACACAAAATGTCCCGTTTTATACTTTGCTAAATAACTATATAGTTGATTATTTTCGCTGATCAGGCATTTTCTTAGTAGGGCAGTCTTTTTCCATAACAAGCAACTTTCAAGAGAGGATAACCTAAGCTAATATTGTATTATTTTAAATGGACTACATTTTGGCATGAAAAACAAAACTTGTATCCATACCATGCCTTCAATTATCTTTAGATATGGTGCAAATGAATCAGGCAAGAACTTTTTTACTATAAAATTCAATGCAGGCATACAAAGAGTAACTCCCATGTTTCCTTTCAATAATTTTTAACTGTTTAGCAGCATCAAGAGCCCTCTGTTTCAGACAATTTTTAATAAAATTGTTCGATGGCACACTTGAAAATGCGAATCCCAAATATTTCAGAGATTTCTTTAATTTAATTCTAGTACCATTACAATACCATGTGAAGCCTGCAGATTTTCTATTGCTTTGGGCCAGATTTATTATCACTGTTTTTGATGCATTTATTTTCAGTTTCAAAGCCTTTATGAACAGAACAAATGCATTAATCAATCGCTGTAGCCCTATTTTTGTAATGTCGAATAACAAAAAATCGCCTGCATAAGCGCACCATTGCACAGTCAATTTACCGAACTTCGGAGAGACAAGACCTTTCCCGTCTAAGTATTGTCCAGCGGAAGAGACGTAAAGATTAAGGGGGTAATTCATAGATTTCAGTGCAGAGGCAGCGCACGCGAGCAGCGCAGAGAGGGATCGAGCGCCAGCCGTGTGCGCTAAACAGCATTCTGGCACACCGCGTATTCATGGAATTCCCAAGGCAAAAAGAACCCTGGCGCAGAGAACATCCCGCAGCGCCAGTTACGCCCCCAAGAAAGCCCCTTGCGCAAGGAAAAGCCATCAAAATCCCCAATCCAGCGCAAAGGGCTGCGCTAACCCTGGACCAGCTTACAGGGCCGCTACACAGCAAACGCTGAGCGGGGAACGTGTATTCCTGGGGTGCGCTGGAATCATCACACGCGGTAGGGCCCGTGTGAGCCGGGCACATGTATTACTGGGGTTCGCGGGGAGTTTCACACGCAGGAGGGCCTGTGCGAGCGGGGTACATGTATTTGGGGGGTACACAGGGAGTTTCACACGCGGTATGCCCTATGCGAGTGGGGTATGTGTATTTCGGGGGTGCGCGGGGAGTTTCACACGCGATTGGTCCTGTGTGAGCAGGCTACGTGTATTTGGGGGGTACGCGGGAAGTTTCACACGTGGTAGGCCCTGTGCGAGCATGGTACATGGATTTCAGGGGTGCGCGGGAAGTTTCACACGCGATTGGCCCTGTGCGAGCAGGGTACGTGTATTTCGGGCGTGCGCGGGGAGTTTCACACGCGATTGGGCCTGTGCGAGCAGGTTACGAGTATTTGGGGGGTACGCGGGAAGTTTCACACGCAGTAGGCCCTGTGCGAGCATGGTACGTGGATTTTGGGTGTGCGCGGGAAGTTGCACACACGATTGGCCCTGTGCGAGCGGGGTACGTGTATTTTGGGGGTGCTCGGGGAGTTTCACACACGATTGGTCCTGTGCGAGCAGGCTACATGTATTTGGGGGGGATGCAGGGAGTTTCACATGCGGTAGGCCCTGTGCGAGCATGGTACGTGGATTTCGGTTGTACGCGGGAAGTTTCACACGCGATTGGCCCTGTGCGAGCAGGGTACATGTATTTCGGGGGTGCGCGGGAAGTTACACACGCGATTGGCCCTGTGCGAGCGGGGTACGTGTATTTTGGGGGTGCGTGGGAAGTTTCACACGCAATTTTGCTGTCAGAGCGGGGTACGTGTATCCAGTGGGTTGCGCAGGGAGTCCCACACGTGAATTGGCAGTGTGGGTCCTCCCAGGTGTGCCCTCTACCTCCTCCACGGGCCCTGCAGGCAGCCCACACCACAGGGGACTACCCTGCACCCCGGTCATGTCCCGCAGGCAGCCCATTCACCATGGGAATGCCCCCCAGCCAGGCCACATGTCACCTTGCACTAGTGATCACCAACTCATGTCCCCCTGCACCCCCACCCCCAGCAGTGAGGGGCACCTGCCAGCAGGCCCCCATTCATGTCCCACTCATGTCCCCCTGCACCCCCACCCCCCAGCAGTGAGAGGCACCTGCCAGCAGGCCCCCATTCATGTCCCACTCATGTCCCCCTGCACCCCCACAACCCAGCAGTGAGGGGCACCTGCCAGCAGGCCCCCACTCATGTCCCACTCATGTCCCCCTGCACCCCCACCCCCCAGCAGTGAGGGGCACCTGCCAGCAGGCCCCCACTCATGTCCCCCTGCACCCCCACCCCCAGCAGTGAGGGGCACCTGCCAGCAGGCCCCCATTCATGTCCCACTCGTGTCCCGCTTCACCCCCACCCCCCAGCAGTGAGGGGCACCTGCCAGCAGGCCCCCATTCATGTCCCACTCATGTCCCCCTGCACTCTCAGCCCCCAGCAGTGAGGGGTACCTGCCAGCAGGCCCTCACTCATGTCCCCCTGCACCCCCACCCCCCAGCAGTGAGGGGCACCTGCCAGCAGGCCCCCATTCATGTCCCACTCATGACCCCCTGCACCACCAGCCCCCAGCAGTGAGGGGCACCTGCCAGCAGACCCCCATTCATGTCCCACTCATGTCCCCCCCTACATGACATGAAGATGCACAATCATGGCCCACTTCTACACCAAAATACCACAGCACGCCACCCCAGTCTTGAGACGCAATGATTTCCCAATCCACCCCACACTGACATGCCTATCTCAAGACACAAACCAAAAGTCAACTATGTACATCAACACATGTCCGTCACACACACACACTGGTTGGCATTGATTGTGTAAACCCACATTTTCACATACATGAACCCAATGAGCGAATCACACACATGGAAGTAAAATATCAAAATGTATAATGGACACAAATAAAGCAATGAAATGAAAGCATAAAAAAATAGCAAACATGAAATGAAAAGCATGTCCAAAAGATGAGTACATGAAAAGTATAACCAATCCAAAGAAATTGAAAAGAAAAATAGTGCAAACTCTCCCTCCACCAAAGCAAATCCAAAGGAAACGTAAAAAGAAAAATCCATTAATCCATGTTCAAATCCAAATGAAAATTTCAAATAAATCCATTGTCCAACTATGTACAATCCATTGTCAAGGGTCCATGAGCCCAACAAAAGAAATGAAACCTACCTAAGAAACTACCTAAGAAATAAACTATATACAAATGTGTGGGGCATAGTCCAATCACCCCAAATCAAAGGAAAACGAAAATGAAACCTAACGTTAAAAACTATTAACAATGGCGGCAGGCTAGTCCGACAGCTCACTTTTCGATGTCCTGGGCCAGGGCATCATCGAACTCCCGCTCAATGTCCTGGAGGCGGTCCTCTTCCATGGCCCCGAGGGTTCGCAGGGACGATGACATGTTGACCTCCAACTCCCTGCGAATTGCCTCGAGGCACTCGACCCGCCTCAATGCCCTCCGCATGGAGTTCTCCGCCCTGACCATTGTGAGCCGTACCTCTTCCACCTGCCCCCGCTCCGCATCTATGGCGTGGCCCAACCGCTGCCACATGGAAGACACTTGTAATCCTGGGTCCTCCTGCCCTCTGGCCGATGTCTGCCCCTCCGATGTCGATGGCCCCTAGCCATCATGGCTCCCACCTTGTTGGTGCTGCTGCTGTGCCTGTGCCTGTGCCCCTGCTTTTGCTGCCTGCACGTCCTCCTCTGACTGGGGTGCAGTTGTCGTGGTGGCCAGCCCTGCTGGACGTCCGACTCCCGACTGTGGGAGGGATGTGTCCCCCACCAGCTTGGCCGCTGGGTCAGAGGCAGCTCCACAGGTTACCCAGGTGATACATGGGTGGGAAGTTGGCATGGAGGACGACTGGCGCGTAGGGTGTTCAGGTGAGGAGGGGTCAGAACAAGGTTCACAAAACGGAGGAATCCATTCCCGGTGACCAGTCGCAGTAGGCCAACGCAGTCAATGAGGCATTCGAGATGACGTGCAGTATCTTCACGAAAACACTGCAGGTCACCTTGCATGCCCCGTTGACGCAACGCCATCCCACTCAGGACAGGCTCAACCCGGTCCCGGATAGCCACGTCCGCAGGGAGAGGAAGGACAGTTGTTGTAAGCGGATCCCCTCCCTGAAAATGGGTTTGGACGTAGGCATCCCTGCTGGTGCGGAATGATGCAGTCACAGGATCGGGGACAGGATTACACACAGGCACCTCTGCGGCGGCCTGTGCTGCCTCCTGTGCCTGCCCCTGCACTGCACCACTAGCACCAGTGGAATCCCCACCTCTAGACCCCGTGTGTGTCCCTTCCACGGCCTCCTCCTCCACCAAACCCCCCACCAACCTGGATGACTATGTGCCATCTTTCTCCGTCGGACCCTGTGGGGTCTCAGCTGCCCCTTCTGCTGCCGAGGAGTCCACCTCTGCCTCTTGGACCTACCCTCGGCAGCTGCGGCCTGGGATGCGGCACCAGACTCCTCACTCCCCGACAAGATGGCAACCTGGGAGGGGAGCCGGGCCTTGCGTCTCCGGCTGGCGGTGCGATCCCTACCGCTTTGCTCCACAGCACCCTCTCCACCCTCTTCATCAGTTGACGCTGCAGACAGGTAGAGATAGAACACAGGCATCAGGGCACTGGACAATGGACTGATACACACATGACAGTTGTACATGAGTGTCAGTGTCAAACTTCAGACATGGCATCACACTCCCCAACACACATGTCATTTCAACTCACACACATGAGCAATTCAACAGCATTATTGCACCAGGCAGCACCACCCATACACAAACAACAGCACGGGCAGCCGAAGGTGAGCCTGATGTCACATGAAACACGGGGAGTGCACAACACATGCACACAGGCCACCACACTTACATGGATGTGTACATCTCCACCAACTATCGCAGTGATGAGATCCCCATCCATGTCACATCTGCCATTCAGCCTTCTACATGTCAGTGTCACATGCATCCACGTTGCATCACAGTTGCACACTTGTCAAATACACACACATGCACATGTACACAGTGCAGATACATGCAGCTGGAACCACCATCCATGTGTGACACCACAACCATGCAAACAACATACACAGTAATTCAAACATGTGTGCTCCCACACCTGCATTTGGCCTGCATGCTTACCAACACATACACCTTCCATGTGTCTCACACATGAGAGGACTCACATGTGTCAGCCTCACGCCCCTCTACATACACATCCATACATGAGACTTATGTGCTGTTGCAGGTGAGTGTTTCTGGCAGGGATTCTGTTCTGTCAAACCCACCTGCACCATGGGTAGAACCCTCTATGGGGATGTCAGTATTGGTAAGTCCGCCTTTGGTGGTTATGAATGCAGGGTCACACTCCACAACATCTGATCCTGTTCCTGGGCCAGAAGATCAGAGGGGGAATGCAATCCTGCAGCCTCAGGCAGTGCCGGCACAGCAAGGTGCAGATCACCTTGCCCCGAACAGGTGTGGTGCCCGCCGACGCGGTGGCCGTACGCCACCATGCAATACTGTATGGGAAAACTCCATGTACGCTATAGCAGCACAACAGGGACCATCAGTTGAAATGATGCCTCAGGCAATGGAGAGGGTGGCCACTTCTATTCTCCCCCCTGAAAGGCAGATGGAGCAACAACAGCAGGCAACAGACTCCATTTGCCAATCACACAGGGAAGACATGTTGGCGTCCAACAGGGACCGACGGAAGGCACTGGAGACTCTGCGGGAAGCCATTTCATTTCATGGTCAGGGAGCTGAATTCTTACAGCTCAAATTCACCCGATACTGCCCGGACCGGGACTTACGCTCTGCCACTTCTAACTTGCTTACTGTCCCTAGGTTTAACTGGACAAGGCTTGGAGGTAGAGCCTTTTCTGTCACCGTGGCCAAACTTTGGAAGAACCTCCCTGTATCTCTTAGGGCCACTGTTAACCATCTTGGATTCAGAAGAGCGTTGAAAACTAATCTGTTCTAAGTTTGTCCTCACCACTGGCCTTCTTTGATTGGGCAGCTTCCTGTCCAGCGCCATGATGCCTTTGGGCAAACGTGCGCTTTACAAATGTTAATAACATAACATAACATAACATAACATTTCTGTAGAGTCACAGGGCCACAGGGAAGCCCTGAGGTTAGAACTCCAGTTCCTCGGGCAGACTCTAAGTGAACTTGAGGCTTCCCGAAATTTAAGGTCAGAACAGCAGCTGGAGCAGCTCACACGTTCACTCTCAGCTGAGCTGCAGGCAACTCGGGAGGAGATCCGGGCATCACGCGAGGCCATGCGTGCAGAAATGCAGGCAACCTGTGAGGTGCTGCATGGGGATCTCCGCACTATCATCTTCCAGAATCAGACCTTTAACACCCGCATGCTTGCTGCCATGGAGGACCATACCAAGGCGTTGCGTGGGCTGCCTCCCATAGCACCACCACCTCCTGATGCAGAAGCAGAGGGTGAAGAGAGCGACAGCAGCAGTTCTCCCACAATAGCATAGCTGTGCAGGCCATGAGCCCATGGAGGTATCCTTTTTTCTCGCAACATCCACGCAGGCGGGTGTTGGTGTGCACCCTGTCCTCGAAATTCCTGGGTGCCCCCTGCCCCCAAATGGCCATTTTTAATTTTTTTAATTTTTTTATTTTTACAGTGTGTTGCCTTGTGTGGCTCCCGTGGGCATCCACTGTGTATTCCAGATGGGAACATGCAGGCTTGTCCTGTCTTTGGGTTAGATGCTTGGGTTCCTGACACACACACCCCTCCTGCTTCCCTTTCCATAGGCTTGCAAAGGGTGTGACCAAGTGACAGTGACTTGCACAGTGACATTGGGCTCCCATGAGCTGTGTGGGCAGTCTGTAGTCAAAACTGTGTGTACATCCCTAGTGGGGATTGTTGTTGTATTGAACACTGCATGGTGTATTGAAATGTGCTTATGCATCCATGTCTTCCTCCTTATTCTCAGGTACCTTCTTCATGTCTTCACAAGGCCGTCTCCTTTGCGGACGCAGTTCATGTTGTATGCAGTACACTGACACATGTGCCATGTGCCACCCTGGAAGGGGTGGATATGCTGGCTTATTCAGGTTGTAAAACTTGCACTACTTTGATTTGGTACTGTCATATTTTGGCAATGTTTCATCCTGTGTTGCTGTATTGTGTTGCTGGTAAGTATTTGGTCATGTGTGCTGTTTGTTATTGATTAATGGGAGCATATTGTCTGTGGCATGTTTCCATTTGGGACAGTGCACTTTGTGACACTTGTGTCATGTGTTGTGCATTCCTTTGTTTGCTTTCACATTGCGTGACATGCCATGGTGTGTTGGGTAGCGGAGATGGGGAGGTGTTGGGTGACATGACGCTGTTTTCATGTTCTATTTTGCAAGGGGGTAGTCATTCATGCAGCATAAATGTGTGTCTTTTTGTGACACAGCATTGGTTGTCTTTAGGTAGGTAGGGATGCACACAATGTAACACTTCCAGGTGACCAATCTCAGGCTGCTATGGTTGTGACAGTTGACTGTCCCTTATGTCATCATCATTGATTGTCAGCTGGTATGTGCCAGGGCTGTGTGCACTCCACAGGGGTGTGATTTTAGGTGAAGTAATTAGCCACCAGCTGCATACGGGCTGCCTCACCACGTGCCCTTTCCCCTCCCATGCGCAGCAGCCGTGTATGTCGTTGGGGATGTGGGGGCACCACCATGTCCCCAGGCAGGCCCCGGCGGGTTGCAACGTTGTGCAGGACACATGCTGCCACTATGATCCTGCACACTACTGGGGGCGTGTATAGCAGCTGCCCACCAGAGCGGTCGAAGGAGCGAAAGCGGGACTTGAGCACTCCGAATGTGCGCTCCACTATGCCCCAGGTTGCAATATGGGCTGTGTTGTATCTTACCTCGGGTGGTGTGGTGGGGTTCCGAATTGGCGTCATCATGTGGGTGCTCAGAGGGTAGGCACTGTCCCCTGGGGAGGTGATGATGGGTATCATTAGTGGGGTTGTGACATTACTCAGTATCTGACATGCATGCATGTGCAGAGGCATTTATACTCACCAAGCAGCCATGTATCGCCATGCCACCCGGCTTCTAGGTCCCGGTTTAGGGTTGATATTCTGTAAATGAAACTGTCATGGGTGGACCCTGGATAGTTGGCATATACTGAGGTGATGATTCCCTTGGCATCACATACTACCTGCACGTTGATGGAATGCCAGCGCTTGCTGTTTCTATAGATGTGCCCAGTTGCCCTGGGAGGACGTAGAGCCACATGGGTGCAATCAATGGCACCTAGCACTTTGGGGAAGTGTGCCACCCCGTAAAAATCCTGGACAGCAGCCTGCCTTTCTGCAGGTGTTCTGGGCAGGTATATGTGCAAGCGGACTGATGGCCGTGCAGTCATGATGGCCAACACCTGGTGTAGGCAGCGTGACTGCGTGGCCTGTGACACTCCCTCCACTATGGCACTTGTCCGCTGAAATGAACCAGTGGCCAAGAAGTGCAGTACATTGAGCACCTTTTCCAAGCGGCTCAGTGCTTGGGAGCACAGGGTGGGTGATGTGAGGTCATCCTCCCACTCACACACCAGGTCGAGTATTATGTGAGGTGGAAACCTGTACCTCCCATACACCTGGTCATCAGGCATCCCAAAAAGGCTGGTCCTGGGTGTAAAAATTCTGGCCCTGACTATCCTCCTCCTCCTGTGGTGTCCCACGACCACTGCTGCGAGGAACGGTATATTCATCATAGCGTCTGAGCTTGTTTGTTGTTTGCGAGCACTTTTATGCTGCACGGGTCCACGTACGCCTGCTTCCTGCTGGTGTCTGTGTTTCCAGATTAGCGCGTCTTCTTTGGCACACGCGTTTCCCCTGTTCGATTCCATGAATACGTGTTGTAGGCGCACGTGTGGGCGTTCCGTGCATTTGCCTCCTGTACTTCCCCTGTAACGCCCACATTTTCACGCATTGATCCCCATTCCGCGAGTTACGCCCCGTGTTCCGCCTACTTTTGTTGTGTGTGCCACGCTATGTGCGCTTTCGCTGTGCGCATAGTGCACGCCGTTTCATGATGTGTGCGCCCGCGTGCGCCACAGAGGATTTTAGCGCACATCCCAGTATTTACACGCACACAGACTTCCATGAATCGATATGCGCGGCTTTCGCATGCTTGCACTGCGATTTTCGCACTTGCGCTGCAATTCGCATGCTTTCGCGCGCTTGTGCAGAGATTTTCGGCGCACATTAATTCCATGAATCGGCCTGTAAATCAAATTTCAGCAAGTGCACAGCCCTGCTTTAGGCCATTGCAAACATTAATGGCATTCGACATACGTCCCCCATTATTTAACCTTACACAGATCATAGTATTTGAGTGAAAATGAACCAGTTTCGCAAGTAAGTCACCATCTATTCCCAACTCCATCAGTCTTCTCCAAAGAATGGGTCCTTCGACCATATCAAAGGCTGCAGATAAATCCATTGATGCAACATGGAGAGCTCCTTGCCCCTTGGCTTGCACATTAACTTGTAACTGAGTCATTAACATCCCTCCCGCATCTATGCCTATGCCCTTTCTAAACCCGATTGGTCTTATATCGAGTATATTGTTGTCGTCGATCCATATAAGCAACCTGTCCAACACAATAGATGAAAAATTCTTGGCATCGACATTCATCAATGAAATAGGGCAATAATTAGTGGGCAAATTCTATTTCCCTTCTTAAATATCGGCAATATATTGGACAAGAGCCAAGACTTGGGTATCATCTTCTTGGTGAGCACATCACTAAATAGAATGTGAAGAATGCAAGCCCATAACTCCATACTGGGCCTCATTACACGGTAGGCAGTACCCATGGCGTTATTAGGGCCATGGCTTCCCCCTTACTGCATTCCGGAATGGGGACTTACCGGGTCATTCCGACCCTGGAGGACCCGGTAAGTCCCATTCCAGGAACCATTCCCCATTCGCATTTGAGCACCCATAGGTCTCAATGGGAATGGGGAAAGAGCTAATAACGGTACCGCAATTTACGGTACCGTTATTAGCTCTGAAGTCCCTCAGCGGGTCCCTTCCATAACGCCTGGTAAAACCAGGCATTAGGGGAGGGACCCGCTAAGGGACCTCGTAGTAGGGCGGTAAGGGATTACCGGCACCGGTGCCCTTACCGGTGCCGGTAATCCCTTACTGCCTACTGTGTAATGAGGCCTATTGTGTTTTAATGTCATAAAAGACAAGTTGTTTGGACCTGGGGTGTTGGAAACCTTTGACTTAAGTATCTAACCCGTTATGTTCTTAATGGATACATCTAAATCCCATTTCTTACAACTTTTCTTGTCCCATTCAATTGATGTTCAGGTAGAATGGCTGTACAAATTCAGGCCAGTCCTCTGCATTAATTGGGTTCAATGCAAGCTGGAGTTGCGTTTTTCCTGTGCTATTTATTAGTGACCAAAAAGATCTGGAATTCAAATTCTTGATAGTTTGAAACAAAGATTCAGCATCTTTTTGTTGTATAGATACTCAATGATTTATTGACCAGTTCATGTACCTCTGCCTACATTTTTTTATTTTGATTCTGGACGTCTCCACATCCACATTTAATTTCTTTATCACACACATTTCTCTGTTTAAAAGGGCTTTTCCCTGGTTAGTTTCTAGATCATATTTATACTTATGAGTAATTACCCATTTTCCTGCGACACAGTCCTTCATGCAATGTTTGCGCAACACATCCTCCAAATGCCCACTGAACTTCTCAACATTGTAAGTCCTAGTTTTACACTCCAACATCAGGGACTCGTACTCAAATAACATCCTATTGTTAAATTTATCAATTTTGCCCGGATTACATTTAATTCTCGAACCTTTAACATTAATATCGACATTCCCACAATGGCCAATCGGTGTATCTTTTTTTTTATTTGTATTAGTTTAGAGTGCAATTTGATAATTAAAACCTTATATACTATAAAAAGGAATATATCAACAATTACATATCAGTCATAAAACCAATTAACAAACATATTATAGACAATTATTCCCAATTTAGAAAAATACATCGTAAAAGTAGAAAAGGAGATAGGAGAAAGGAGAAAGGGGGCAAGGAGGTAAAACACCTAATTAATAAAAGACAATTAAAATAGTACATTAACAGATTGCTCGCTTCCAGATATAAAAAGCTGCCCCAATAAAAACCTTAATCTCTCCATTATAAATAACTGACCAAAATTGGTCAGATTCGATCATTAGAAGATCCCCAAATATATGTGCATACCCTTTATAATACCATTTCTTTAACTTAGAACACATGGTAAGAATATGTCTTACAGTCTCTACCTCCATATTACAATGCCTGCACACTTTTTTGGCCTGGGGGATATTTGTCCATGCCCCGGTTACTTCATTACAAGGGAGGATATTCAGGCGTAATTGCAAAATGAATCTTCTTAAAGCCCTTTTACCAGTTTTTAACAGATATTCTCTCGGGATGGCAGGTTTAAGACCTTGGAGAGCGTAAGCAACATATCGTGACTTAGTATAGAGGTAGGATTGGTTTTCACCCAAATCCCAGATACAAGCTTTTTCCTTAAGACTTTTCAAAATACCTACCCTATTATCTTTCACCGTAGGGTCCTTATAGCCTAAATCCTCAAGGAAGGGTAATACTGTATTTTGTAAACTTACAATATAAGTATTCTTGAACCTGCCTTTGCTTTTATTTTTTCCTATAAGATTAAGCAGATTTCCTTCTTCCCCTTCCCCCGATATTATTCTAAAATAAAGTTTACAACATCCAATTTTCCACAGGCTCAGAAGGGAGATCAGCCCCAATTCACATCTTATTGCTTGTATTGGCACAGCATTAAGAAATCATAGAACAGATCTCCAGAGCTTCCCTTCAAGTAGACCTAGTTTGCTCAGATATTTGCTCTCTACTGTTTCAAGAGCTTACATTATACTGGGAATGAGGCAGCTCTTATATAGCCGAAGAAAGCCTTCGATGGAGTGACCTCCCTTACTAGCCATATATTTCTGTATAACATTCAATTTCTTTAGAATTTTTAGGTTTACCGCCTCTTGGAAAAAATGTATGCAGGGGTTGCTCAGAATGGGCATCCCCAAGTATGGGTAGGCCTCAACAACTTCCAATTTAATGGAGTTGATATACCATCTATAGGTACATCTTTTCTTCTCTTGTTTAGTTGCTCCAAATAGCATAATCTTGGTCTGATTTATATTAATATTAAGATTATTTGTCTCAGAGTAAGAGAACAGGCCATTCAACATTCTTTGCAATCCTACCGGAGTCTTATCCATAAGGATGGTGTCATCTGCATACATAAGTCCACATATTGCTTTTCCCCCCACGGTCGGAGGAAAATTATTTAAGGCAGAAAAACTCTCCCACATGTCTGAAATGTACAAATTATACAGTATTGGCGATGTAACACATCCCTGCTTGAGGCCAGTATTGGTGTTAATCTTGGGTAATAACATCCCTCCTTTATCCAAACAGATACACACCGTGGTCTCCATATACATTTGTTTCAAAAAATGAACAATATTTGGACAGACCTTTTTTCCCTCAGTTTTTCCCACAACAAGGCCCCATTTACAGAGTCAAAAGCTTTCGAGTAATCCATGAAGCACAGATATAATTTGTCCCCCTTATCCTTAGAGCCAGCTATAATATGTTTCAACATGGTCAGATTATCCAGGGTACTATATCCTTTTCTAAAACCTGAGGAGACCCTTCTCCTCTATCCAAAAATTCAGTCTATCTACTAACAGAGATCAAAAAATCTTACAGCTGCTATTAGCCATTGCTAATAATCCATAGTTAACAGGCAGTTTTCTGTCCCCTTTTTTAAAAATAGGCATAACTATGGCTTTCCTCCAGCTATCTGGTATAATACCTGTTTCCCATATGCCAATAAATAGGTGGAGGAAAAGCACAGCCCATTTCTTAGGGTTTAGCTTTATAACAATATTGGCCAGCCCATCCGGGCCAGGGGCTCATGATGGTTTCATTTTTTAAATAACTTTAAGGATGTACAGAATACCAAAGGGTAACTTGTAAGTGCCACACAGATTTTTACAGGTGGGAATAGCAGAGATGTAACTTGTCTTGAAGAAGAGATCAGTAATATACTGCTTCCAAACCTCCTGTCCCACGTCATTATTTTCTCTATTATCTTCGTCCATCAGGAATTGGTGGTAAAGGTACCAAAAAATGTTTTAATCGTGGGTTTTGCATACCATATATATACACCTCCAATTTGCATTATTGGTATATTTATAATCCTTTAACCAGTTTTTATAGTGAGTCTTAATATTGCTGGTTCTCTTACTTCTCTCTTCATCGTCTAAGTCACATAACTCCTTAAGTTCCTTAATATCATGCTTCATTTCATTTTTCCTATCCTGAATCACTTGGTCAAATTTTTGGGAATGATTTTTTCCATTAGTGTTTTTCAAAATAATATCAGTATTCGATCTACGTATTAGACCCAGCAGGTTTGTAATCGAATTTAAACCATTAAGGGCAATGTCCTGGCCATCAATGGAAAGGCGATCAAACAAACCATTAAAAGAGGCTACATTTTTATCAGACCAAGTGATCCTGTTTCCACCTGCTGAAAATTGGATATTCATCACTTTCCCCGATTCCCAGCTCTGTATTTTTGGTCCGTTGGTAAATCGGCCCTAAGTGGTGTGTGGTTACTCAAAGGGCTGTCTACATGTTCAAAAGATATACTAGAGTGACTTAAATTTGTATTCACAAACATATAGTCTAGCCTATACCCAACATTCCCGTTAGTCCAAGTTTCCCTAATTCCAGACCCTATGTTAGGTTCCAAATAGTTTAGCTCCCAGCAAGACGTCAGATTCATCCATCGGAATCCCTGTAGGTTTTGGGGATTCATCTCCCCGACCAAACAGTAATCCTGTGATTCCATTGATGCAGTAATGAGCGTTTCATCCCACAATTCTTTACACCTATCCATCTCCCTTTTGGTGAAATCGCAGTAGGCGTTAAAATCCCCTACTATGCAAATTTCAGAGTCTGGGGATTGCAATATCCAGTCTTCGCTGGTAAGTTTTAGAATCTCCCCGATTTCCCTAAAGTGACCCCCCCCGAATGGGAATAGATGTTAATGAGAAGGAATTTCTCTGGTAGGTTTCCCCTATCTATAACTGCACACATAACATAAGGAGAGTTCCCATGCCTCTCATATGGTCTATAAGAAAAATGATTTTTCACCCCAACACATAAACCTCCAACGGTCAGCCCTTTTCCCCTTTAGAGGCAACTTTAGTCCATATATTGTATCCATCCAATAATATTTCCCCCATGACCCAAGTTTCTTGAAGGGCAAATATATCACTCTCCAACAACATTTGGATGCCATCCTTATGAAGTAGGGAGTTGAAACCCCTACTATTCCAAGAGAGGAGGGTGAATTTGTTATTACATACCTCATCTCAGTATGGAATAGATGAGTTAACCTCCAATGATCTTGCTTCTATTTCCTTACTTCCCAATTCATTATTTCTTGGAGAAATCCCCCCCAAATCTCTGATTTTATTGTTAAAATCTTTATAGATAGTGGAATGGAATATTACAATTTCATAGTTATTTCCCCATACACCATTAGAGTGCTCCCGTATGAGGTCGCCAAAAACCACAGATCTAAATTGAACAATTACCCAATTTTCCCAACTTCCAATTTCGGGCAAAATGATGGAATCAATATCCCCTGTATTAATATTTTGTAACTGCGGTATCTGTGACAAGTTATTCAATATCCAAGCCCTATTTAAAAAAAGGGCTTTAGTCAGTGGTGGATTGTTCAATGATCTTAATACTTTTCCCCACTGAAAACTGGGGTTCTTCATTCATTCCAGCACAATTAACCATTCTAATTTTAGAACTATTATGCATAGCCAGTCGTTCCATCTCATTAGTGTATATTTCCCTCTCCTTTTTCGTTAGAGACATGACAATGTTATTAGAGGGGATAGTTACATATTTAAAATTATTTCCCATTGGCGCTGCGTCCTCAGGTTCTGTTTCATCTGACAGTTGTTCATTGCCCTTTAACCAATTATCCAAGCCCTTATTTTGGATTTCCACTTTTTACCATCGTCCAACTTCTGCTGACATTCAATAATTTCATAGCGGTTCCCCACTTCTACACATTCAGAGTCTAAAGGAGCAGTGTTGGCAAGTGCCAAAGAATTCTTTTTAACGTTCTTATTGGGTTTGACCTTGGCCATTGCCACCCTATTTCGAGTGGGTCTCTTATTTTTTCTTTTACGTCTAGTGCGTCTCTTTAATCCTTGGGATACCATTATTTCAACAGCACTATCACTTGAGTTTATTATTTCGGCCATACTTCCCGTTGAGATAGGTGGCTCACTAAGATGTATTTTCAGCTGAGCATCATCTTTCTCATTTTCTTTTTCGGCAGCCAACACCAACTCGCTCAGATCTCCTAGAGCGTCATTTGCCTCCTTGAGGTGCTTATTTCCTTGTGTAGTTCGTTACCCCAGTGTTCCTCTATCATAATCCCAAGGGATCTGGTATTATCAATAGTCTGTTGTACCAAGGATTTGGTGTCATTCATATCAGTTTCGTCTACCATGGAGATGTCCAGATCTATTCCTGTTCCCATAGATTGACGCCTGAAGTTATGAACTAATTTCAGCAAAGAGTTATTGTCAATCATCGAACTATTAGAAGGGGGAGGTTGGAGTTGTACGGTTTCAGAAACATTCACTTTTTCTTTTTTAGTTAAAAAACTAAGTATCTTAGGTTGCTCTAATACACCTTTAATGCCACAAGTTTGCTCTTTCTTCCCTCCTTTCTTAGGGTTTTTACCTTTACCCGCCTTCTCAATTCCTAATTTTAAAATAGGTGTTAGTGTACATTTTTTCCCCTTCTTAAACCTAAGGTTTTGCGAGCATGAACTCGGATCCATGATAATAGGAAGGGGGATAAACCTTCCACTAAAAATATGGGAGAGTAAAGCGGGAGTCTTATAAACCCCTGAGGAGAGGAATCACCTTGCAGCCTACAGGGAAAGAGAATCCAATAGGTAAATCAGAATGGTAACCCACCTAACCAAGGAGGTGTATAACTAAAGTGCAAAAGTGCAAAAGACAGCATACATAAATTACACCGTGTACTAAGAGTTATAATGGAGAAGATCTCTTTGCAGCCCCAGAGTAAAATAGGATTATGTCAGGGAATCTTCTAACAATATCACAATAAAAGGAGCAATCTGTAAAAGCAAGGAGCACGAATTACAAAAAATGTAAAACAATGAAGAATAGATAATATCAAAAATTAAAACTGAACAAAGTCACTATTACAAAGATCACACACACCTGTCAAAGTTACATTTGTCCATTAGTTGGTAGCATTAGCATCATAAGACAAAAAACTGTAGATTACTAAGTTTAAAGTGTAAAAAACCGAAGGAGCAGTTCCAAATAACTACCTGGTTTGGGAACGCCCGACAGCTTAAGGAGTGGCTTTAGTCCGACTCTCACCCCCAACCAAGAAGTCCTTTATAATATGGACTAACAGGTGGTGTCCTTACTTCTTGTACCGATCCACTTGCATAAGCATATATCAGTTCACAAATGTGTTGCCACAGAAGCAAGCACTTAACGAATAGGCATGCCAAAAACACGCCCAACAGCCTAACAGCACTGCGCCCTTGTCTCCACTGCGGGCTTAACGCCACAAGGGTTCCGGCGTGTGTTTTTACCCCATGCTTCCGGGGTGGGCGTGGCCTGGCGGCGAGGTCCCCATGCAGTGATTCCAGGCGCAGGCAAATAATGAAAACACAGCGTTTTATGTAAGCGCTGACTTACAAAGCAGAAGAAAGCACCAGGAAGGCTCAGACGAGTGCTTTTAACCCTGTGCTTCCGAGATTGACGTTGCCTGGCCGCGAGGTCCGCTTGCAGTGATTCCAGGCGCAGGGAAATAATGAAAACACAGCATTTTATGTAAGCGCTGACTTACAAAGTGGCAGAAAGCACCAGGAAGGCTCCGACGAGTGCTTTTAACCCTGTGCTTCCGGGGTGGGCGTGGCCTGGCGGCGAGGTCCGCTTGCAGTGATTCCAGGCGCAGGCAAATAATGAAAACACAGCGTTTTATGTAACTGCTGATTTACAAAGCAGCAGAAAGAACCAGGAAGGCTCCGATGAGTGCTTTTTACCCTGTGCTTCCGGGGTGCACGTGGCCTGGCGGGGAGGTCCGCTTGCAGTGATTCCAGGCGCAGGCAAATAATGAAAACACAGCGTTTTATGTAAGCACTGACTTACAAAGCAGCAGAAAGCTTGTATCTGGGATTTGGGTGAAAACTAATCCTACCTCTATACTAAGTCATGATATGTTGCTTACGCTCTCCAAGGTCTTAAACCTGCCATCCCAAGAGAATATCTGTTAAAAACTGGTAACAGGGCTTTAAGAAGATTCATTTTTTTACGCCTGAATATCCTCCCTTGTAATGAAGTAACCGGGGCATGGACAAATACCCCCCCCCGAGCGCAAAGATTGTGCAGGCGTTGTAATATGGAGGTAGAGACTGCAAGACATATTCTTACCATGTGTTCTAAGTTAAAGAAATGGTATTATAAATGGTATGTACATATAGTTGGGGATCTTCTAATGATCGAATCTGATCAATTTTGGTCAGTTATTTATGATGGAGAGATTAAGGTTTTTATTGGGGCAGCTTTTTATATCTGGAAGCGAGCAATCTGTTAATGTACTATTTTAATTGTATTTTATTAAATAGGTGTTTTTACCTTCTTGCCCCTTTTCTCCTTTCTCCTTTTCTCCTTTTAAGATGTATTTTTCTAAATTGGGAATAATTGTCTATAATATGTTTGTTAATTGGTTTTATGAATGGGAAAGTACAGGACAACATTGCATGAGCACTAAAATCCGTGGGGATAACCTCCATATTACATATACTTAAGTAAACTTCTGTGCTCACGAACATGGAGTCAACTATGGAGGTTTCCCTTCTTGCATACCAGGTTGGTTTCATATTATACATGATATTTAAACCCCAGCTTTCCGCAAACACCAACCATAAACTTCCTCTATACCTTTTGCTTTTGTCATTAGCCTTGCGATGGCCCTGGGAGGTCATTGCCCAAACCATGCCACTGTTATGCATATTACAGTCTGCATTTAAATCATCCGCAAGGATAATTGGACCACCCGGTTTCATCCCCAACCAATCTTCTATTAGTATGTCCAGTTTACGCATGGCCAATTCCAAAGGACTCTCTGTATATTCAAGAGCATTGCAGTAGATGTTTATTATCATTAAGTATACTGGACCCTCTTCAGTAATGATTCGAAGTGTCACCACCATAATCGAATCCTGGATGTGAGTTTCGGATTCTGCTCTTAAGAAATCATCACTCCGCATATCGAAAGCAAGACCTCCTATAGGGCGACCCTTATTTCCAGATTTAGCTTGAATACTCAGGATCTCAAACCCATCCTAGAACATAAGTCATGTGACCCAGGTTTCCTGCAATAAAATAAAATCATAACAAGCCAGGGATTCACATACCTTCTTATTTACTGCAAGGTGGGAACTACCCCTTGTGTTCCATGATACAATACTGAAATTAGTCTTCGCGCTAAAGGGGTTGCCCTAAAACTTTCAATTGCACAATTGAGTCTTTCAGGGAGAGCGCAAGGTCATGCCATTCATGCATGTCTTTAAGAATACCATTATCAGGGGCTTCATTTTTCATTATTTCAGCTCCAGAATAGTCAGGCAGATCGATTCTTTCCACAACATGTTTACCTACTCTCGTATTCGGTGTACTATGCTGAAAATTAAAGACATCGAAGCTTCTTCTCTGTAGAGTTCTGGCTTCTTTCAATAACAAAGCCCTTACAAGAGGTGATGAATCACCAGTCACTCATAGTTAAATCTATATACATGGATATAGTCCACCAGCTTTATATCAGCCAACGCAATTAAGTTAAATTCCGGAATATCTTTGAACAGACTGAAGATATATGGTCTGTTCAAGGACTGAGGTTGATCCTCTTCAAAGATATACTGCATAATCAGGCTCGGATCTTGCGGGAATATAGCTTTCCTTAAGTATGTTGGCTGGTCAGTTGGAAAACGGTAATCATCCATTTTATCCTCTGTTGTTTTATATCTTTGATCATCCCCCATAGCATTACTAGCATTTACACCATTAAGTGTTTCTTCACGGTACAGAGGTACATATCTCGGTGGCTTTAAGCCGGTGCTACACATATCTGATCTTTGAGGGCTCCTATTTTTACCTGTTACGTGTGCCTTCAGGTTATTTTTATTCAATATCTCCTCAATAATCCTCCGAACTGAAATCTCAGACAACTGTGACTGACCTATAAGCTCAATGTCAGTACTTGATGCATTACTATTTATGCTTTGGACCCGGACCTCTGCAGAAAGTGAATCCTGCTGGCCATTTAAGTCAGCCGATTCAAATTTCAGATGTTCATTACCACCTAAAAGCTGTCTTATATTTATAACATGGTCACTGTTTTCCTGATTTGTTTCGGAACAACTTCCCACAGAACAACCCACACCCATACTAGGTATAGCCTTGCTGTTACTTTTGGAATCAAATGTCAATGGCTGCCCTACATTTTTGTCAATCTCTATTACTTCTGGGTCCACAGGACGCACAGCATTTAAACTCCTCAATGCTGATTGCGTAACGGAGCTCCAACATGCACCCATTACAGATGATTCAGGACCCGCTGATGTTGGAGTATTAGAACGTGATACAGCTGCAGGATTTTTAAATATGTCAAAGATATCCTGGACCCCCAACTCAATCGATCTCAGATTCTTATCAATCCTACCTGACATCTCTTTGTTCTTGAGGGCATCAGATAGTGAAGTAGGGCCTTCTGAATATCCACATTGAGTGGCTTTTGTTTTAATTTTGCCTCTGTGAATTGGGGATGAATGCTCGTGAATGTCATGTCTTGATTCATTTACAATGATCACATCAGTACAGGACAAAGGCAATTTCGTCACCTCTCACAAGTTAGGGTCTCTTAAAATCCTACGAGAGGAGGTATTCAGCGCCTTTTGTACCAAAACAGTCATGCACTGCATATATTTTTATTTTTTTGATATTTTCACAATAAAGTCAGCCGCCTCTTTATTCGTTTCAGAGTCCTCCAAATTACACCTATCATTCAAAGCGACAGCTCTACCTGCAGCTTCAAATACCAGAACATTCAAAACTGCAGACACAGGTGTGTCTATAACTTGCTGTGTATTAACAACCTGTGATTCCCTAACAGGAATCATAACCCCAGAGCTCACTTTGTCTACGCAGATACCTGGTAAATCTACTACTTCAGCATTTACAGCAGACATGCACTGCCATGTTTTGCAACACACCTCTGGCATTGAAGTCAGGACTAGAACAATCTCATTAAGCAGCCGAGATTGCTTCTTTAGTTCCACTATATTCTGCAAATGTACATTTAAATCTGGCGCAGTTGCAGAACAATCTTCCTTTATCTGGCTTATTTTCCTACTGCAGTATAATGCTGGTGCTGTTCTAAATGCTGAGATAAACACATCAGAGAAATCTCTCAAGTTGAAAATATAGGTGGAGTACTCAGGAAGGATTGATTCGAGTCACATGCCTGCTCGATGTCAATAATGGAAATCGAATAAACATTGATTGCATTTCCTGGAGAATCACGTATACATTGTACGGCAAACAATGATTGCGAAGACTCGTGGATTACTTCCTCATTGTTTACAAAACCATCGGCACAGTTTGCTCTGCTGTCCAAAGAACATAGCTGCGCACATTCTATTAAGTCCTCATCCATGTCCGAGGACCCTGGGAGCGGTAACGCAGATGCCCACGCCATACTCTTACGCCTAGGCAGAATTAGAGTATCCTTTCTCACGATTCTGGGATGTAATATTTACCTTTTCATGTAAGCATTGGCTACAGTAAGTATTAGTGAAATTCAAAGAGAGGGAACGTAGGACAAACTGCACTGTGAAACTAGCGTAGACACAGTTCGATTAGATCAAGGGTAAAAGTATTACAAAACAACAACAAAAAAATACAATGAGCGTGAACTCTGCAGTTACCTTCAATGCAAATCAAGGGCGGGAACTGCCTCTAGCTGCCAGCCCCCAGCCTAACAGGCATAACAGGCCACTTCGACAGGCCACTTTACACAGGGGCGCGCGCACATACATTTTTGAAGAGTTGCATGGGTTGGGGGCGTGGCCACTGAAGAAAATAACAAAAGTCTATGTATTAGGTTATAGTTAACACCAAAAGTGCTTTATATACAAAGAGTTCACTTGATGAAGTATATTCTTTCAAACTCCAGTGAAAATAAAGGTGTAGACACTCCAGTTGGTAGTTAGAACAGCAAGAGTCCCCCAGCCATAACAGGCCACTTCACACGGGGGGTCTGAAATAGAAAAATTCTCCAATTATCCTAATTTTGCTATCCAGCTTCCCCAACAGAGGCCTTTCAGTGGAGCGGGTCTGAAATGTAGAATTCTTCAATCATCCTAATTTTTCTGTCGGACTTCCCCGACCCAGACTAAAGTAGAGGCAGGGGTCTGAAAAACAAACCGCTAAATCACGCTGTGTTTATTTTAAAGCAAAAGTGTGGGTGAAATAACAATTGCCATATGCATTTGCCCAAATTTGTAAAACTAAACTGCTAGCCTTTTAAGCGTGCTGGAAAATCGAAATTACATAGGACTAGATTTGTAATTGTTTGTGTTCACTAACGCACACTAATGATTTCTTGAATTGAAATTGAGATAAACTACTGTGATTTGTGTGTTTCCCCAATTCATTTTAGTGATTTATTTGTGTAACAAGAAGTTGATTTTGAGCAACAAAGAAGTAGTCGGGTTGGATTTTTTTTTAACATCCAATTCAAAAAAACATAAATATATTTCCTGTGCACTGGACTGGTTCTTGTCTCTTTGGTAGCTCAAGATGAGAGATCCAAGTGGTATTAGATGAATTGGAGATAGGGCTGAATAAAAGAATACATTACACCGTTAGTTGCGTGACACTTTGAGTGGGGAGGGTAGGAACTCCTTGTGTTGAGGGTGGCCTTTCAATAAACAGTTAAACCTGATAGTCTTTGTGATTGGTTCCTGGGATGCCCCTTTAATGGCATTCTTGTTGAAAAAGGTTGTCTTCTTCTTGTGAGCCTATCTCCTTCTCTGAGAACTACAGCATCTCCCACATATGGTGCAGGATTGCTGTCCTGGCCTCCTTCAATATGTACCAAGCCCTTCATCATACAGCATTGGAACAGAGTGACCCCTCTCCTTTGTCTTCTTCAAGGGCCAAATCCATAAGTGTGTTGAACTCTGATTTGGTTTTAGGAGAAGAGAGCTCTTGTGCTTCGCCACTGTTCTGCCATGATGTGATCTGCCCCATCTAGGGCCCTTTCTGGAGCAGGAAGGGTTCCTTCAGGCAGTATGATGAATGTGCCTTTTTTGGAGAAGGGGATGAAGAGCATGATGCCATGTGGTGAGATTTACAGATGCAATTGTCCATAATGGCAATAACTAACACCGTGCTGCTTCAGTGGTGTTACAGTAATTGTGGTCAATATTTCGTCCCTTGCTGCACTTACCCTGTGACTGGCGTGGCGTCCTCCAGCCTATACTCGCACCGGTCCGGTTGCACGCTGGTGTGCACTTTCAGCGGCCATGTCCCCTTGCATTGTGCATCCGGGCCTGAAGCCTGTTTTCTTCCCCACATCCCCTGCTGGCACCCAGTGGCTTGAGTACCAGCAGTCATCAGGTGCTGACAGGTACTCAGCGTGAAGAAGCCCTTACTCACCTGTATTTCTCTTGGGCACACCAGCATGCCCTTCTGCATGCATGCCCTTTCGCACTGTATGAGGAAGTGAGGGAAGGGTGAAGCCCTTATAGGACCCAGAAGGGGAGGGGCTTAGGTGCCCGCCACAAGGGAAAGGAATTTAAATCTTTGAATATGTTATGATGAGGAGACCTAAAGTTAAAAGTGCGGAAGGTGAGACGTGTTAGGGGAGCTGCGGGTAGTGCTAATTGCATCATTCAAAGGTGTGCACGAGAGAGCAATTAATATAGAAGCTATCGGTAGTGAGGAGGGTAACAATAGAAAAATGAAGTCACATTCGAATCTGACAGCGTCAGTAAGTCTGTTAAGCTCCTGAATTTGCTAAAATTAACTTTGTTAATCTAAATAATAATTAAGACTTTGCAAAATGGCACCCATGAAATGGGTATGGGTGACATGAAGTATAAGTGCTGTAGACACCTTTCAAAATATAAAACATATTTTAACATTGTTAGCATTTGACTGTTTTAAGAAAATAAAGATACAGTTTATTAGTTCAAGGTGATACTAAATTCATGTAGAGGTTCACTGAAATTGCAAGACAATCATAATGTGCAAACAAATAAAGATAATGGGCCTCATTATGACCCAGCCGGTAACCATGGCGCTATTTGCGCCATGGTTGCCGCCGGAATCATACCGATTCCGCCATGGTGGTTGGCGGAATTACTGCCCCATTCTAAGGTTGGTGGGGCGGTAATTCCCCATTCACCATTGGCCCTTCCCCATTCCCATTTTTGCCCCCATAGGGCTCAATGGGAATGGGGAAGGCCGTAATTACGGTACCGCAAATTGTGGTACCGTAATTACCTTCAAAGTCCCTTTGCGAGTCCCATCCTTAACGGCTGGTAAGACCAGCCGTTAAGGTAGGGACCCGCAAAGGGACCTCGTAATAGGACGGTAAGGGATTACTGGTACCCTTACTGGTACCGGTAATCCCTTCCCGCCTGGGTCATAATGAGGCTCAATATGCGTTTTTAAATGTTTTAAACCATTTTAAAATCATTGTAACCATTTATAATACGAAGGGTGACATGAATTCAAGTAAACCTTCTTGAAACCTTCAAACTATTTTATGCAAATAAAACTGCGACCTAGATAGCACATTTATTTCATTATACCTAATATACATTATTATCTTGTCTAAACAGTTTTAAAGTTCTCAAAAGTGTCTGAAAAATATATAGTTCCACACTTTACATTTTCTTTTGAAATGTTAATGAACTTTTACTTGAATGTAATGCTACAGTTTCCATTAAAAGAAGTTCAGGTATAGTATTTTAAATTTCTTAATATTTTGAGAGCATGTTTATAACAGATATTTCAATATCTCCAAAACGTTGAATTCTCTTCACATTTTAAAGTTCACATTAGTACATTTAACAGATTTTGAATGTTTTAACATTTTGGTCCGAAACTGTCACCAATTCTGTTAGCAGAATTACAGTTCTGCATATCCCCAGAAATAATCACACGCATTATTAAATAGTTTAGAAGTAGGACAAATCTGGTATCAAACACTAAACATAAAGGTAATCTTATTATTATTATTCCCAAATCATAAAGCAAAAAGGTTGTATCCCTGTTCATGATGTACTTGAATATTATGTATTACTGCCAATAAAAACAGATGCTTCTTTACATTCTTGAATTAATAAACAATTATTGCATTTGTATTTTGTGGCATTTGCGATGCTGTATGCCACACCAGGAAAAGAGCCATTTTGGTACCCACACCAGGAAAAGAGCCATTTTGGTACCCGTGTCGCCTTCCAGTAGGAGCATATTTGATGTATTTCTGGTAAACAAAAGCGCTACCCCCAGTTCCCATCTGTGTTCCTAGGCAATCGACTTGAATTGCTGTATTGCAGAGCTAACGCCACAAACAGTTATTGTGCTTCTGATTCTTTGCAGTCCTTAACTTTCATGGAAGAAAAGGAATTGTTTAAAGGCCAGTAGTATGTACTCGCAAACCTTGACTGCATCAGGACATACAATGCTTCCTGGAAAAAAACTCCACATGGCATTTGAATAGAAAGATTAAACTGGGCGCACTAGTTGCTATTCACCATTGTAAAGCCTCTCTTGACATAAGGTCAAGTGCCTTTGCCAAGCATCAAGAAGAGGCAGCAGTGCCCTGGATCTGCGAAAACATTACTCAACAACAGGCGAAAAACAAATTACGTTTTTCTATTTTTTTGCTTAGTAAAGAAAAGAGTTTAAATTTAAGAAAGTTGATCAGACATATGTTTTGACATTCAGGGCGGCAATATTTGTTCTCTGACATTTCTGTGATCATGCCAAGCTCTAAGTCAATCTGGCTTGTGTCACAAGTGTGACACATTCCCACATCAAACACTGAACCAGATGCACAGAAATGAACACTGTTAAAACAGATCTAGAAACTTCTGCACACTGCCAGCACTCTCCTAGGAGCATTGCCTCCTGCCTTCCGCACC
This sequence comes from Ambystoma mexicanum, assembly GCF_040938575.1. Classification (NCBI taxonomy): domain Eukaryota; kingdom Metazoa; phylum Chordata; class Amphibia; order Caudata; family Ambystomatidae; genus Ambystoma; species Ambystoma mexicanum. The sequence continues at coordinate 676,489,423 of NC_090927.1, read as the reverse complement.
ATATGGCTGCGACGTTCAGAAACTAATTGGGCAACCTGGCGCTATCAAAAACATGAAAATTATTTCTTCCCATGAATATGCATTTACAGTATACAATCGTTTAATGAGTGGTTGGAATACCTTGTTAACCAGATGAAAGGCACCGCTGGTTGTCAGCAAACAAAACAAAACAAATAACAACATAGGACATTTCAGTGATGATCCCTTTAGTGGTCTAACTCCTAATTTAGACTGCTACTTTTTACATTCTGATCGATCCGGCATTTATGAAGATAACTGACATACTGGTCTCAATCAGACCAGGCTAATCTCTGTCCAAATCACAACTACCTGTGATTCCCTAGGTTAGGACAGCCACTGCAATCTGGTCCTGAGCATGGGGCCTGTCAGTATGATTTTAGAGGCTCTGATCTTTAACCCTTTCAGTGCCAATAGGACATATATGCATGCCCCAATAAAGTGGTCTAGTTTTCCTAATTTGTGGCAAGGAGACAGTATTCACTGTACTCACTATAAGACTCAGGCACCCACTGGCAAACTGTCTTTAGTCTCTGTGCTTTTGGGCCCTGTGGGGTGCGTTATCATAGTGGTAGTGCGACAGTTTAGTCTATTTCCGCACTCTTTTACATACTGTTCTTGTCCCCACCTGGGCCATCTCAATCTGTTACATTCCCTAACTGACAATCATGATCACGGTTCCTCCAGAAATCATACCTCTACTGGATCCACATCCACACCTTGTTAGTACATGAACATCGTTATTGACCTCCTCCAAACCAATCAAAAGGTTCGGAGTGCTGTCAATAACTCTTGGTATTAACTGCATTCTGAAGATTCCGACTTCGAAAGCATACAGGGAAACCATAATGCAGTTTCCAGGCAAGATATCTTTAACCAAGACACGTCCTCAATAAGCAGAACAAAAATAAAGCTAAAACATGGGAAAATGCTTTAACTTTTTTAAAAAGACATTGGCCCTCATTACGCGTCCGGCGGTAGCCGTGCCGGTACAACCGGAAAACTGCCGCTGGACTCGTGATGAATTACTGCCACCTGACTTGCCGGAATAACCAGGGAATTACACCTCTGGCGGTCCGGTAAGTCAGGCGGCGGCAATTGTTACTCCCCATTCCCATTGAGTCCCATAGGACTCAATGGGAATGGGGAGGAAGGAAGCACAGTGCCGCTGCTTCCGTCAAAGTCTGCTGGCGGGTGCCGTTTCACCTGCCAAGGCCAGACCTAGCAGGTGAAATGGCACCCACCAGCAGACTTGTAGTTTGCCGGCCTGGATACAATGGTGCCAGTAAGCTTACCAGCACTTTTGTTTCCGGACTGGCAAACTTGTAATGAGGCCAATTGTTTACTTTGACACGGCTCCTACTGCATGCCAATGTTAAACCCGCTACAGTTTAATCGAGGCCTAGGTTGCAATTCAAAATCTTAACATATCAAGGCAAGCTTCTAACTTAAATACTACAAAATAAAATCACACTAATTAACAAACTCACTTTGTCAATTTACTTTCGCATTATTAAACTAACGTTTTTTTTACTTCAGCACCAAAGCCCCAAAACATATATTGCAAGTATCATTATGTGCTAAGAGCCATATAGACCTCAGGAGGTTCCATCTTTACTTGGGATAACAACCCTTCCCCAAAGTATGGCCTAAGGTGAAGCCGAGGGCTATAACATAGTGCTGGGTCATTATCCGCAGATAATGACCACTTCCTCAGTCTACAAGGCTATATTATTACATCAGAGTAGCCTCTCATGTTGTTTAAGACAAATTGGTCGTCTTGGGTTTCTTCTATGTAGTGATTTGATAACACATGGACATTTTGACTATGACACAACTATCCCCAACCACATCATTGTTAAAGCTCTGATCAAGGTGTAACTAATGCTTCACCTGACTTTTTTATAGGGTTAAAAATTATATTTACTATTGCATAACTGCATACATTTTTACTACTCCTTTCGGAAATCCTTTGTGAGAACTTTGTGAAGCCATATCTAAAATTCTTACCAAAAACCTTGTGAAACCTTTGTGAAATAATTTTGTATTGTTTGTGAAGCCCTTTCCTTTACCCCTATTTGCAAAATAACCCCAGCAACAACCTTTGTAAAACACTTTGTGAAACCCTTTGTGGTACTCTTTGTGAAACTTTTGTAAAACATTTGTGAAACCCTTTCCCTGGCCCACTGTAAGATACATTTTGCTTAGTGTATGGCTTCTAAATTAAGCAGGCACCCTTGATCTAAGGCCCACAAGTATACAATGCCAGGCCACAATTCAGGTCAAGAAACAGGCATTTTGATCAAAACTGAACTTTATTTTAATAAATTAATTAAAGGTGGTACCCAATCTTTATCTAGTAAAACCACCACAATCACAGGCAGCGTGTCCAGAAAAAAGAAAAAAGAAAATAACCTGCCTGCTTGATTCTCTTTATTTCTCACACACAAACATCCATTTCCATCATCACATTTTTATATGTTTAATTTTGAATAACAATAGGTATTCTAGTCATAAATTCGGTCGCTTTTCGGTTAATATATCAAAACTTCTGTTAGGAAAAAGGGCTGAGCAAAAAAGGCGTGTGTAAAAACACGTAAAAACATGAAATCTGGGAATAAACTACAACTCCCAGCAGCACTTGGGGAAGGTTATAGTTGCAAGCCGTGCGCCCTTTTGACCAGCTGTGAATAATCAGCAACAGCATAAAATGGTCAACGGCGTACGGCAGGTGTGGCTTATTTTGTGTCGGCAGCAGGAGACGGGCGTGGCAGGACTAAAAGGTGCGGGGGCTGCAGTCCGCTCTATAAGGGAACGCAGAATATCGGCAGCGGCGGCGGGCAGAAAGTAAATGCACGAACTGTTGCGTCCAGGACGGCTCCCAGGCCTCCCGGACATGAGATAAGTACAGGAAGGTGTTGGAAACATTGGGAGGCGGTGGGCAGATTTTTTCATTGCTGCCAGTTACGGGCAGATCACTGCTGGGTCCGGGACGACCAGCGGGTCTTCCGGATTTAAGATAAGCTGGAACAAAGAGTCTGTTAGGATTCGTTACTTATCTTCAACTGTTGATTATGATGAATACGATGCACGTCTTTTCACGTGTTCAGTAATATGTGCGAAGTTTACCACTTTTTGAATACTGAAGGACACTGCTGGGGGTGTAGGAGAGACTCTGCATTCCTATGGGCATATGGTGCCTTCATTTATGTTTTCAAGTCCACGTTGCATGTTATGTTTATGTTCATTGTTTATACGTGCCTGATGGCCATGTGTTTTGTCTATCATTGTGAGTATTCACCCAGTTTTGTAGAGGTAATCTACTTACCATTTGATGTGCGTCTTTTGATGTGAGTCTTGCATCCCATGAACCAGATACACATGTATTAAGGTGTATGTATATTAAGAAAGTATTCTGTTGCAAGTACCCTGTGCTCATGACACGTATTAAGAGTTGTTAAGACACAGGGAGGTATATGTAAGATCTGGTATGACTGTTACACGTACAGAGTGTTACAAGTATAGAAAATAGGTAGGGTTTTTTTCCTGCTGTTTCCCCTCATCCTATCCAAACTAGGTGCTCCCTCAACCTCTTTCCAGTGTTCCTATACTCCCCTACCCATCCACAACCTCTCCCTAACTCCTCTTCCCCCCATTGGCTGCCAAGTGGTGTCCTGTTTTATACTATCAGGCACCTGTGCCAACCACGGGTGGAGGGTCGACTTTCATTCGGCTTCTGTGGTTCGGGAGAGAGTGTCGAATTCTCTCCCCTTGTATTTGTCTAACATTGACATAACAAGCCACCCCCATATTGGGATACTTATAACCACCCAAGCCAAATGGAAGCGACACCTCCGCATTTAGCCGATGTGCTAAAGGCACTTCAGGATATTCAGGTACAGTTGGCACATGCTCGACAAGAGTCAGATAATCTAAAGACACAAGCTTGGTAGCCCAGAGAACCCCATTGGAGAGTAACAGGGTGTAACGCTCACCTGATTCCCACGGAGGCGCTGACCCAAACTGGACTGCTACAGTTGCTTCTATGACTATGATGAGGCGTAGAACTCAGAAGACGCTCTGGGCAGGACCTCCGAATATTGACTGTCTGGCTTGTAAGGTGAGTTTTCTGCAGGTGGAAGAAAAAGGGGTAATTACAAGCTGGTTGGATAAGTTCTCCCACCAATCTTCTGCTTTTCCCATTTCTTGGTTCTCGACTGGTCTCCACGAACTCTCACCTTTGGTTTAGTAAAGCCGAGCTCTCCATCCTGCTTCTGGTGCAGGGGCACGTGAAATCCAGTTACGTCATTGGATGATTTCAGTGTTTAGGCTCAGTGTCCTCTTGTGGCTTGTAATAGTCCTTCAGGTGCCGAGGAGCTGTTGGTGACACCACCACTGCTGTGCAAGAAGAGGCTCGTGAGTATAGAAGATCTGAGGCCGCTTCTGAAGGAGCACCCTTTTATAATGTCCTTTTCTGTCTTTCAGGTGCCGAGATGCTGTGGGCGATGCCGCCGCTGTTGCACGTGCGGTGGCACGTAAGTATAACTGAAGTGTGGCCGTTTCCAAATGGGCGCCTCTGATGTCTTTTCCTTTCTTTCAGATGCCGAAATGCTGAGGGCGATGCTGCCGCTGCTGCGCGTGAAGAAGCGCGTAAGTATAACTGAGTTGCGAACCCTTCAGCTCGGACACCACTAACAATGTCTTTTGTCTTCCAGGTGCTGGGATGCTGCCGAAGCGAAGGCCGCGGTGAACTCCGGTGTGATCACGGATGGATAAGATAAGCAAGCGCAGCTGCGAGCGTGTTGCCCGTTTTCTAACCTTATGTCTTTATTTGCAGGTTGTCGGAGACTGGACTCTTGTTGCTGAATTCTGGTGAGTAGATGTTCCTGTGCCTTTTCTTCATCCACAGGTTGCTGCTCGAGAAGCTGATGGTGTGTCTGGACCTGGAATGCAGGAGCCGACTCGGTGAGCGTCCTGCTGCTGTTGCAGAATAACGCGAAGCACGTGAATTCTATCGGGCGTGGTTTAAATAGTGGAAAAGTGCTTTGGTGCGTATTCTTCCTCCAGCCTCACCCAGGTAAGAAAAGAGTTCCAGTGTCAGAGGATTAGCATCAGCCCCACCCAGGTAAGAAAAGAGTTCCTTTAACAGAGGATTGGTCCCTCCCAGCCAGTGGCTGGGACTTCACCCAGCTTGGATTGTTCTAGGTGAGTATGCAGCCAATCACTACTGCACACTTTAAGAATATGAGCCCGGCGCCCATGGCGCCGACACTGTGGTTCCTTATGAGCCTGGTGCCAGAGGCGCCAGGACATGGTCCAAAGGGCCCCTGTAGGGGTCTGCTGGAACCGGGGGTGTGGATGATGAGCCTGCTTCCTGGGACGCTGGGCCAGTCTTGGCTCCTCGGGTGTAGCGCTCATGACAGCACCCCCCCTCAAGGCCCCTCCCAAACTTGTCCTCCCCGGGGGTTTTGGTTTATCGGGAAAGGTTCGGTGGAATTTCCTGACTAGACGAGGAGCATGGACGTAGTCATAGGGTTCCCAGGATCTTTCCTGGGGTCCGTAGCCTTTCCAGTCGATTAGGTAGAATAGTTTTGATTTGATGATCTTGGAGTCCAAAATGTTTTTAACTTCAAATTCGTACTCTCCATTCACCTGAATGGGTTCTGGAGGTCTGGTCAGTCTGGTTCCAGGTTGCATGGGTTTCAAAAGAGATACGTGAAACACAGGATGTATTCTCATATGGGTTGGCAAATCTAATTTAACGGCCACTGGATTAATTATGGGCATAATTGAATATGGTCCCAGGTATTTGGGGTTGAAGGTGCGAGGTCCTTTTAGCGATAAATGTTTGGTGGACAACCAGACTTGATCCCCAGCCTGGTATTGAGGGGCATCGCTTAGGTGTTGGTCTGCTCCTTTTTTGTACCTTTCTTTAGCTTGTTGTAGATGTGCAGTCGCTTCCTTGAAAGCTTGGGTAATAACAGAGTGCAACTGATCTACGGCGGGTGTTCCAAGATCTTGAGGTGGGTCGAGGTTGGAGGTTCGAGGATGAATTCCATACAAGATGTAGAAGGGACTCTTCCCGGTTCCCGAATGAACTGAATTGTTGTATGCATATTCAGCTATCCAAAGGATGTCCTTCCAGTTGCTTTCAGACTGTTGTAGCATGCATCGTAAATATTGTTCGAGAGTCTGGTTTGTTCTCTCGGTTTGCCCGTCGGTCTGGGGGTGATGGCTGGTTGAAAGTCTTACATCGATTTGAGCTGACCGACAACAACTACGCCAAAAGTGAGAAATAAACTGGCTTCCTCTATCAGAGATTAGTACCGACGGGAAGCCGTGTAACCGGACAATGTTTTTAAGGAATTCTCTGGCTAGTACTGAAGCTGAAGGTAAGCGTTTTAGCGGAATGAAGTGGGCCATTTTAGAAAACAAATCCACAATAACGAGAATAGTGTTGTACCCGGAAAAAGAGGGTAAGTCTGTGATGAAGTCCATGGAAAGGGTATTCCAGGGACACGGTGGAATGTCTAATGGTTGCAGAAGACCAGCCGGCCTTTTCTTTTGACCCTTGTTTTGAGCGCACACACCACAGGACATCACAAATTCTTTTATGTCTTTTCTCCATGAAGGCCACCAGAAGTGTCTCTTCACTTTTTCTGTGGTTTTGGCGATGCCAGGGTGACCCTCCATTAATGAATCATGTTTTTGTAAATCGGCGTGTGGTAGGAATAATCGTCCTTGGAAATAAGGCAAGTCATTGTTTACGGTGAAGTTCTCTCCTCTTTGTAACCAGCTCTGTAAGTCTGATGGGGTCACAAGTTGTTTAGTTTTTGCCTCAATATCCTCGATGGATTGTGAAGAAATCAGACCCAAGATCCTTTGTTCAGGAATTATTGGTACGGGTTCGGGATTGACAACGTTATCTCCCATTCCAATTCAGGAAAGAGCATCCGCTTTGCCGTTCTTGTTGCCCGGGCGGTAAGTGATCACGAAGTCAAATTCAGCAAAGAATAGAGCCCAGCGAAGCTGTCTGGAGGATTGAGCTTTGGCGGTTTTCAGATACTGTAGATTTCGATGATCGGTGATCACCGTAACGGTGTGTTTGGCCCCGAGGAGATAATGCCGCCAGGCCTTAAAGGCGGATTTAATAGCTAAAAGCTCTTTGTCCGTGATGGTGTAATTAATCTCAGGCGCCGAGAACTTTCGAGACCAAAACGCCACAGGATGCAGTTGGTTAGTCTCTGGATCCCTTTGTGATAGAAATGCTCCCATTGCTAAGCTGTAGGCGTCGGTTTCAACGATGTAAGGGAGATCCGGGCGTGGGTGTTTCAGTATTGGCGCCGAGGTGAACTTAGCCTTTAGCTCTTGGAAGGCTTGCTCAGCTTTTGCAGACCATTCAAAGCGCCTTTTTTTTCTTAAGAGGGATGTGATGGGTTGTACCACTCGTGAAAACTCTGGAATAAATCTGCGGTAAAAATTGGCAAAGCCTAGCATGCTTTGAACGCCTTTCACGGAAGTAGGAGATGGCCATTTGAGGATTGCGTCAACTTTTCTCGAGTCCATGTGGACTCCTTTGGGTGTCAGAATAAATCCCAGAAATTCGACCTCGGTGACATGAAAGCCACATTTCTCGAGCTTGGCAAAGAGTTTATGTTGGCGAAGTTTTTCAAGGACCGCCCTAACATGATTTCAATGATCAGCTTCCAAAGATGAGTACACAAGAATGTCGTCTATGTAGACGACAACACAGACATCAATGAGCTCTCTGAGGACGTCATTCATGAAATATTGGAAGGCGGCCGGCGCATTGCATAGTCCGAAGGGCATCACTTGGTATTCAAATAGCCCATACTTAGTGCGAAATGCCGTCTTCCATTCATCACCTTCCTTGATCCGTACCAAATGATAAGCTCCCCGGAGATCAAGCTTGGTATAAATACAGGCGTTTTTCACCTGGTCGAGGAGTTCCGGGATCAGAGGTAAGGGGTATCTGTTTTTTACTGTTATCTGATTCAGAGCACGGTAATCAATACAGGTTCTGAGGTCACCTTCTTTTTTTGGTACGAAGAACAGAGCCGATGCAGGAGACTTTGACGGACGGATAAAGCCATTGACCAGATACTGGTCTAAATACTGTCGCAGATGAAGGTTCTCAGGCTTGGTGAGGGCGTAAATCCTACTGCAAGGGGGAGTTGCACCGGGTAGCAGATCTATCTGACAATCGTATGATCTGTGAGGTGGCAAGGTGTTAGCCTGTTCCTTTTGAAAAACATCTTGGAACTCTCGATACTCTTGAGGTAATTGTGAACCGTCAGTCGTTGCTGACGCTAGGCCAATGCTGGGTCGTGGATAGCAGGTTGGTGCACACTCAGGGAACATTATCGTCTTTGCTCGCCAATCAATCTGAGGGTTGTGTTTCTCCAACCAAGGGATTCCTAGGATTACTTGGAATTGAGGAGCCTTGATCACGTCGAACACAATTACCTCCCGATGCCCGTCTTGGCCTAGTAACGTCACTTCAGCAGTGGTATGGGTTACCGGTCCGGAGGCGATTTCGGTCCCCTCCACCGTGGTAATGACGTCTTTAACCGCCTTTGGACAAAGAGGTAGGTTCATCCTGGAAGCCAATTCGCGGTCCACGTAATTTCCTATTGCTCCACTATCAATGTATGCCTTAATAGCATGCAAACGTTCTGGTTGCTTTGGGTTTACGAGGACCATAGGCATTATGAAGTGCGAGGTCAAAGAACTGGTTTTTAAGCTCGGCAAGCGGACCTCTACACTTGTCGGGCGAGGTCGTTTCCCGGCTCAGGCTTTTCAGAGTTCTTGTCAGAATCTCCTACTGTCTTCTTAGGTGGTTTTACCGGGCAATCTCGAAGAAAATTTCCAGAGTTTCCACAATAGAGGCACAATTGCATTTGCCGTCTTCTGTCACGCTCTTTCTGTGTTAAGGGACCTTTATGGCCCCAATCTGCATAGGTTCAACGGTGTCGACCCCTTTGGCGTTGCTTTGTGTTTTCGTGAATACTCGGGTTTCAAACCTGGATCGGTCCGCCTTTCTGTTTTGGAGCCTATGATCCAATTGGACCACCAAATCAATATATTCCGAACAGTCCTGGGGAGGATTCACGACCTGGGCAAGGACGTCTTTAAGTTCACCACGCAGACCTCTATGAAATAACGTGATCCTTTTATCCTCGGGCCATCTAGTTTCCACGATTAACCTATTAAAAGATGCAAAGTAGGCTGAGAGATCCTGGTTGCCCTGTCGCAGGGAGAGGAGTTTGTTGTCCAGGGCCTGCCCTTGGGAATGTCTTGCAAAAAGTCTCTCCATACTCGCCTGGAAGGCTGAGAAGTTCCGAAGAATTGGGTCATCCTGTGTAACCAGAGGGATCGACCAATCAGCGGCGCTGCCGCTAAGATACGAAAGTACAAAGGCTACCTTGGTCTGGTCAGTTGGAAAGGCTGCGGGTCTACAAAGAAAGTGCAGTCGGCATTGATTTATAAACACTGCAAATCTTTTAGGGTAACCAGAAAAGCGTTCAGGTGGTGCCAATGGCACATTTCCAGGTAGGTTGATTTGAACGGGATTGGTTGAAGTAACTGGGGTATAATTCCCCCCTGAGTTAGGTAGAGGAGTTTTCCCCGCTTGACTCTGTAATAACTGTCTGGCGAGATCGTCAGTTTGTTCTTTTGACATTATCAATTCCCTCTTAAGGGCGTTCGTTTCCTGGCGAGCAGCATGGACTTCAGCTCTTAATTCCCCCAACAACTGGGCCAATTGGTCTGTGTCGGAAGTTTCTATAGCGCCTGGGTAGGAGATTATGGGTAGGCTTTGCGTTCTGTAACGCTCACCTGACTCCTCGGGAGTAGCGCTCATGACACAGGGCAACAGGAGCTTCCACAAGTCAAAATCCCACGGTAATTGTTCAACCTCCTAGTAGTGTTCCTTCGGCAGCACCGGAGCGTTTTGCGGGAGATCCCCGAAAATATATGATGTTTCTCACTCAATGTAGACTGCATTTTTTGTCTAAACCTACAGCATTGGAGACGATACAAGCAAGAACCGCTTTTGTAATATCTTATTTAACTGGGGACGCAGCTGCTTGGGCTATGCCATTGGTACAAAAAGACGATCCGTTGTTATATAATTGGGATGGTTTTTTAGCAGAATTTGGCAGACTGTTTGACAGACGGGAGATGTCGTTGTCTCAGGACAAGGAACTGTTGGGATTAATAAAAGGAACTAGAGATTTGGTCACCTATGTAAGACAGTTTAACAGGCTGGTAATTGAAACAGAGTGGCCGATTGCCAAGCAAACTGTGTTATTTTATCAGGGGTTACGCGAGGAGCTTAAAGATGCCATTGCGCAAGTTGAGCTGCAACCCAGTATGTGTACGGCAATGATTGACTTGGCATTACGCTTGGATCATAGGATGAATGAGAGAAAAGGGAACAAGAAAAGACCAGAGGTAGTTCCATTTGCACCATTGGGTCGAGGTGGGGGAGGCAGAATGAGTGAGGTAGAGCCCATGCAGATTGGAAGTATAAGAGGGCCATTGTCAGCCAGTGAAACGGAGCAACGTAAAATGAACAAATTATGTCTTTACTGTGGGCAGGCGGGACATTTTATACGGACTTGTCCCAACACTCCGCAGAAGAAGGTGGGAGGTGAAAAGAGTACCAAGGAAGCGGGAAAAGAGATGGGCCGACCTTAGGGGGAACACAGGTGTCAGGCCCGAAAGATGTCAGGTTCCCCAGATGGGTGTCCAATACAGTGGGGGGTAAAACTTCTCATTTATACATTTTGGTAACATTATGTTTTGCGTGCACTAAACAAGAGGGAAAGGCCATGGTAGATTCTGGGGCTACAGGTAATTTTGTAGATATTACTTTTGCTAAACAATTAGGATTGCCTGTAGTGGATAAACAAAAGATGGAAGGAGTGCAATCTGTGGATGGTTCACCATTAGTATCAGGGCCCATACGGAAGCAGACTCAAGGTTTGGAGATGATTTGTGCAGCAGGTCATAGGGAGGAAATCACATTTGACTTGATTGCAGCACCGCAGTTTGGATTGATTTTGGGCATGCATTGGTTGGTATTGCATAATCCTAGAATTGTTTGGGGAAGACAACTATTGTGGTTTGAGGAGGAACATTGTCAGGGACATACATTATCAGAAGCAGGTCCAGTAAAATTGTTGATGGCAAAGGGATTGGACCATCAGATGGTGGGGGCTATGAATGGAGAGATTCCTCCACAGTATCAAGAGTTTGTTAAGGTATTTGACAAAAGGGTAGCAGAACAATTATCTCCCCATAGATCTTATGATTGTGTTATCACATTGGAAGAAGGAGCAAAACTGCCTTACAGTAGGATTTACGCTCTTACAGAAAAGGAAAACAAGTATTTACGTGACTATTTGGATGAGATGTTGGCTAAGGGGTTTATACGGCACTCTACGTCCCCAGTCTCCTCACCATTGTTTTTTGTTCCTGGGAAGGAAGGAACTTTACGAACATGCATAGATTACCGTGCCTTAAATAAAGTAACAATTAAGAACAGATTTCCCTTGCCATTGATTGCAGTTCTATTGGATCAAGTGAGGACAGCCAAGATGTATACTAAGTTGGATTTAAGAGGAGCATATCACCTGATACGGGTTAAAGAGGGTGATGAGTGGAAGACCGCTTTCAGGACAAAGTTTGGGTTATTTGAGAACTTGGTTATGCCTTTTGGTTTATGTAATGCTCCAACGGCTTTTCAGTTCTTTATGCAAGAGGTATTGCATGATTTCATTGATGTTTTTGTTATTGTTTATATTGATGATATTTTAATTCATTCAGACTCTTCAGAGCAGCATGTGCAACATGTTAAAGTGGTATTGCATTGGTTGCAAGAGTATCAATTGTGTGTTAAATTGGAGAAATGTGCCTTCCATGTGACTCAAGTGGAATTTTTAGGTTTTATTTTGACTGCAACAGGAATTGTGATGGATCCAAAGAAAGTGCAGGCAGTGAGGGATTGGCCATCACCACAATGCATAAAAGACATCAAGTCGTTTTTGGAGTTTGCAACTTTTATAGAAGATTTATTGGTAATTTCTCAGAAATTGTGACACCCATTACACAATTGCTTAAGAAAGCAGTGAGGTTTACTTGGAGTGCTGAGGCAGAGAAAGCCTTTTAAAAGTTGAAGATAGCTTTTACCACTGCACCAGTATAAAGACATCCTAACACTGAAAGGGTTTTTCAGGTTGAGACAGATGCCAGTAATGTGGCCATAGGAGCTATTCTGTCTCAAAAGGATGAGGCAGGAGTATGGCATCCAGTAGCATTCTATTCTAGGAAACTGTCGGGGTGTGAACAAAATTGTTTCCATCACTGATAAAGAACTATTGGCTATCCGATCAGCATTCCTTGAGTGGAGGCATTATTTACTGGGAGCAAGGCATCAGGTGGTGGTGGTAACAGATCACAAGAATTTGCAGTACTTTAAAACAGCTCAAACTTTAAGTCCGAGGCAACTAAGGTGGTCTCAGTATTTCAATGAATTTGATTTTGTGGTGACATTCAGGCCAGGGAATAAGAATGGGAAGGCAGACGCCTTATCTCGGCAACAGAACTTAGACAATACCATAAGTGAAAAGAAAGCAATAATTGCGCCCGATAAGATCATTGGGTCTATTACCAAGCAGTTCCTTGAGCGGGTGAAGAAAGCGTTACCATCTAGGAAATTGCATAAGTGGCAGAGTAGTCATTCGACAAGAACAGTTCGGGATGGATTACCATACCATCAGGGTAGATTGTATTTACCAACCAAGATGTTACAAGAAAAGGCGTTATTCTGGTGCCATAAGTCTCCCTCAGTGGGACATGCAGGTCAGAGAGCAATGAAGAGGATGTTGTAAAAATATTTTTGGTGGCCCACGTTAAGACAAGATATAATGACTTACTTGGTACAATGTGAAAATTGTTTCCGAAATAAGGCAGATCATGTTAAGAAAAGGGGGTTGTTACAGCCATTACCCACTCCTGAGAAATCATGGACTCACATTTCCATGGATTTCATCACAGATTTGCATCCTGACAATCAATTTGATACCATTTTGGCAGTAGTGGATTTCTTGTCTCAAACTGGCTCATTTTGTGCCTTGTGTTGGTATACCGGGAGCAGGCCAGTTATTTTTGTAACATACAATGAGATTACATGGCCTCCCAAAGAGCATTGTCTCAGAAAGGGGTTCTCAGTTCACTTCCAGGTTCTGGCATGTTTTTTGTTGACTTTTGGGAATCAACTGTGCTCTATCCACCAGCTATCATCCTGAAACAGATGGTCAGACAGAAAGCGTGGACCAAACACTTGAGCAATATTTGCGAGGGTATTTGGGAGATGGGAGAGAATCCTGGGTGCAGGCCCTATGGTTGGCAGAATTCACATACAAAAATACCTTTCATATTTCTCTGGGAATGGCCCATAATGAGTGTCTGTATGGTCAGGAGCAGAACATGATACCTGAACATTTGCCAGAGGTAGACAGCATGTCAGTGTTGCAGGAGCAGAAACAGTTGCTTTTGGATGTCAGAAAAAGAGCACGAGCCAATTTGGAGTATGCCAAAAGACAATATAAAACACAAGCTGATAAACACAGACAGGACAGCCCTCAATATCAAGTGGGGGACAGAGTGTGGTTATCAACTCAAAATCTATCTATGATAGGATCACGAAAATTCATGCCTAGATTCATTGGGCCATATACCATTATTCAATGCGTTTCTGAAACTGCTATGAAATTACGTTTGCCTAAGAATTTGGCTTTACACCCGGTGTTCCATGTATCTTTACTTAAACCCGCAGATCCTGGAATGACGACTAAATGGCCTCCAGCGATAATGAAAGAAGGACAAATGGAATATGAAGTAGAACGAATCTTGGATGTCAAGAAACGGGGCAAGAAGGTTTGGTATTTGATTCAATGCAAAGGCTATGGCCCGCAGGATTGTTCTTGGGAACCAGCAGGAGCTGTGCATGCTCCTCGGTTGGTCACACAATTTCATTTGCAACATTTGTCCAAGGCCGGCCTGAGGAAGGGCCGTGGGAGAGGAGGTAATGTTAGGGAAAAGGGCTGGAGCAAGAAAGGCATGTGTAAAAACATGTAAAAACACGAAATCTTGGAAAAACTACAACTCCCAGCTGCACTTGGGGAAGGTTGTAGTTGCAAGCTGTGCGCCCATTTGACCAGCTGTGAATAATCAGCAACAGCATAAAATGGTCAATGGCATACGGCAGGTGTGGCTTATTTTGTGTCGGCAGCAGGATATGGGCATGGCATGACTATGGGGTTCGGCGGCTGCAGTACGCTCTATGAGGGAGCGCAGAATATCGGCAGCAGCGGCAGGCACAAAGTGAACGCACAAACTGTTGCGTCCGGGATGGCTCACAGGCCTCCTGGACATGAGATAAGTACAGGGAAGGTGTTGGAAACATTGGGCGGCGGCAGGCGGATTTGTTCATTGCTGCCAGTTACGGACGGATCACTGCTGCGTCCGGGACGACCTGCGGGTCTTCCGGACTTAAGATAAGTGGGAACAAAGAGTCTGTTAGGATTCGTTACTTATCTTCAACTTTTGATTATGATGAATACGATGCACGTCTTTCCACGTGTTCAGTAATATGTGAGGGTTGGAGTTTAACCCTTTTTGAATACTGAAGGAACCTGCTGTGGGTGTAGGAGAGACTTTGCATTGCAATGGGCATATGGTGCCTTCATTTATGTTTTCAAGTCCACGTTGCATGTTATGTTTATGTTCATTGCTTATACATGCCTGATGGCCATGTGTTTTGTCTATCATTGTGAGTATTCACCCAGTTTTGTAGAGGTAATCTATTTACCATTTGATGTGAGTCTTTTGATGTGAGTCTTGCATCCCATGAACCAGATACACATGCATTAAGGTGTATGTATATTAAGAAAGTATTCTGTTGCAAGTACCCTGTGCTCACGACACGTATTAAGAGTTGTTAAGACACAGGGAGGTATATGTAAGATCTGGTATGACTGTTACACGTACAGAGTGTTACAAGTAGAGAAAATAGGTAGGGTTTTTTCCCTGCTGTTTCCCCTCATCCTATCCAAGCGAGATGCTCCCTCAACCTCTTTCCAGTGTTCCTATACTCCCCTACCCATCCACAACCTCTCCCTAACTCCTCTTCCCCCCATTGGCTGCCACGTGGTGTCCTGTTTTATACTATCAGGCACCTGTGCCAACCGAGGGTGGAGGGTCGACTTTCATTCGGCTTCTGTGGTTCGGGAGAGAGTGTCGAATTCTCTCTCCTTGTATTTGTGTAACATTGACAACTTCCTTATCTATCAAAACATTACCAAGCTACACATAAAGTTGTATTTGCAAATGAAACACAAAGCTTTGCTTCCTCCAATAACACAAGCAATTCATGGAATCGCAGAGCTGTTGCATAGAAAAATGACATTTATATATATGTATGTTTATATGGATATGTTTCAATATGTTTGCACTAGTGTGGGTTTCTTCCATTTGCAAGTAATTGAATAGAGGCTATTATGCATTTTATGTAAGTCGTGCAGGCTTGGGTAAGTGGGAGGATGGTTTGATAATTTTATTAAATGGGTATGTGTCCCTCGCCTCTCACCGTACTAATAGAATGCTACTGTGCAAATTGAGGGGTATTTGAGATTGTATACCTGCATCATTTGTATGGGAGTCAAAATGACACAACAAAATGTTTATTTCTTATTCCTTAATAAATAGCCATGGCCTTCACAGAACAGAAAGATCAAGCTGATCTTTGTTAGGCTGTGTTATAAACGTCTTCCTATCATAGTTTAATGTTAACCTTTTCTGTGAAAACACTTTGGGTACAATTTAATGAGAGTATAATTTATAAAGAATTGCACGAATACCGCATATCATTCGATCAGTTTAAACTGTATTTTGGGATGGATGCAAATGATATCTCACATGATTTTGAATGACATGAGAATGCACAGTTAATTTTCCATTTAATGAATGCATTTGTCATCACCTTCCCAAACTACTCACTTTCTGGAACTTAACTAGACAAATTAAAATGGTGGCAAGAGAGCAGAGGCCATTTCACATGGGGAATTCTCAGACTCATTGTGAATTGATCTTTGATGGCACAGAGCCAGCAAAACATATTCTGAGGGAAGTCTCAGTCAGCAGGAACCTCCTGGTTCTTCCCTCCCCTTTTCAGGAAAAAAAAAGCCAGCCTCAAGTTAAGTTAGTTTAGTATCCCTCATATACAAAGCCTGGTCACCTGTGGATAATACCCATATTCTGCCCTCATTCAAGAGGGACAGGCAATGTTCCTTCCTGCATTCAAATCATATCCCCTTGTATCCTCCCACTTTTAAAGTGTAAACTATTCCCACACTTATGTCATAATTGTGCCACACTATGTGATTGTTCTTATATTTCCATTGGCGTGCCTCATATTTAGACACTGCTATGGAATACACACACACACACACACCCACACACACACACACACACACACACACACACAATCTTTAATTTGAGGCCCTATCTGCTTGTAATATTTTAAAAGCTAATTTGTTCATTTTTATTCCATAATTCATGGTAGCAACATGCTAGTTTAATGAGTTATGGATAGCTGCACTTTGTCATCACAGACATGTATTGCATATTCATTCATAATTATATGAATATTAATCATTGTAAGATGTTTTAATAATTGTAGGGAATGCAAACTTAGTATCATGTTAAAGAGGTTGCTCTAAGCTTTGAAACTTACCCAATCACATGTTTGTTATTGGTATGTTTCAGAGTTAAAAGCAAATTTTGTGTCTGTGTATAATGTAATATTTGAATCATGCCTTGCATTTGCCTCATGAACAGTATCTCATGCTTCAGTACATGACTCATGTAAATAATGGGTTCAGTGAATGATTAATTCAAAATGAGATGACAGGTCTGTTTTGTTTTCCCACATTACCTTAACAGATGGCTGGCTTTATTAACTGGCAGCATTCAAACATGCCACATTAGCTAGAGGAATTTCTCTTTAAGGCTCTGTAAGAACACATTCAGATGATGATGTAATCTCCTGGAGGACCGTAGATATGATTTAGTTTTCAAATATTTACAGTGTTTTTCTGTTTCCGCTCCCAGAGAGTTTCCATCAGCGGGGACTGCTCATTACTCGGAAGGCTTGTTTACAATGCATTTGTCCTGGGAATATAATGGGTTCTTCATGATTGAAACACACACACCTTTTTACCCGAAAAGGCCCAGACTAGTTCCATGGGAATCTCAACCTGCCCCGTGTGGGAGCCTCTATGCAAGGCTTAAGAGAAGCAGTGAGTTCAGCTGTGATTTCACCGGAACACTATTCAACATTGCCCCAGGCCAACTCACAGCATTTAAAAGGCCTTTTCACTTCTATTGTAATGAAAGAGTATACATCATTGCCTTTCAGCGTATTTATGTGATGCTATATTAAGAAATATTCACCAAGTTTTTATAAACTTTGCACAATAATCAGAGAGTTGTTGGAGAAATGAATACACTGTTACATTATTGAAAATGAATACAGTGAGGATTCAATTTAGCTTCATTTTTCAGGTACAGCTGGGAAACTTCACTTCAAAATAAAGATTTCTGTAACACACATATTATCCGGTTAGCTGAATTATAGTTTTGACATATTAGGGGCATTGGTATACTCAGATGTGCAGTTGCAGAATGGCACACTCAGTTCTCCATGAATACAGAGGGCCTAATTCACTAATTCACAGATATGTTCTATAATGAAAAAAACACATTGGAAAACGCTCTGTGAATAAGGCCCAGAGAGTGCATTTACCTCAGAGCTTTTCAGCATTCCTGCTGTCCATTTACAGTAATTCAAACTCTGTCTTTGGGTGAAATGTACTCAATGCCCAATATCTTTCCTGAGATGGTTTAGTTTGTGACTCTATCCATAATATGTGTCGAATGTTATCTCTCAGCTCAGGCGTGCAGGTGACCACCTGATTCATAGCAATGGAAATAATCTGATAAAAGTGAAGAAGGAAAAGGCCCTATTCCGTCACCTCACACTTTGAATTTAGGCAGTCTTCATTTGACTTTGATTCTCCACACACACCCAATACAGAATAAAAAATAAACCTTTCCCCAGGTATTATTGTGTTCATCCCTCCCCCTTTTATTTTGCTGTTTACCCCTTCTCTGTTGTTATTGAGAGTTTGAAGAGGGATTGGAAATGGGATAAAAGGATTTTAATGTATGTCATTTTGTCCTGTTTCATTTTTTGACTAGGAGGATGTGGATGTAGGGAAATGTGTAATGAGAGAGCACTGGTAGCCCTTCACGTTTAAGACTACCACTGCTTCTAAGGAGGAGAATGTAGATCTGATGGACTTGGTGGATTGTATAATGTAGGCATTTTTGATCATCTTGGGGGTTGGTGATGTCATTTCAGGACATGGTTAAGAACTGCCAAGCGATGGACAGCAACAGCATAAGGAGGAGGTGGAGGGTGAAGGTGGCGCTGACCATGCTATGCCTGGTGGCTCCTTTTATTTGGAGGGGGTAAGTTGGGCACAAGGACAGAGAACTATCCTACCAATGCCTACAACAAGGCCATCCTCAGTGTGGAGGTACTTGTCCCTTTGTGCACACTCTGCAATAAGACTTTAAGGCAGGGCATGAAGAGTGATCATTATGCATTGTGCTTGACTGTAATGCAACCACATTTAGGGCAAACTGAAAGCCATCTATGAGAACCATGTGGCACACCCTGGGTTGCCCCCCTGGCACATCCTCTGCTGCGGAGAACAGATCTTAGAGCATGTTTGCAGATACAATTAATTCCTTATTAAATCATTGAACATGGCAGTATGAGAGACATCCACAGCTCTTGACACTGGCAAAACCTATAGGTGTGAAACACAAACCCTGTGCTGACTTCCTATCTGCATGTGGTAGGAATGGTGGCTCTGCATCTAGAGGGGGGCATACAGTTTGAATTCCTCTTCCGGCAAAAAGGTTCAGATTTCCTGCGGTGATGAGCTGGGTGAGCAGGACAATACAGACCAAGAGGCAATGGAGACGCATTGGTGTGTCTAGCATCTGACTATCCCTCACTGGAAGTGACACTCTCTATGATGGCAAATGAGTTGCATATTCAGTTATAGCCATTACATGTTATCCCCTTCCTCGAACCAATTCTGGCGTGTTCTCTTCCATAGAAGACACTAACAACAAATGTCATATGCATGTAGGCCATGTAAGATGGTCACTGGGATTTTCGTCACAATAGCCACAAAAAGATGGCACATTGTTTCACTCAAAACAGCTTCTGAAGGTAATTACCTGTCTCCAACAGACTCCAGTATTGCCTCCTCCCTAGCAATCATTGACAACAAATGTCACATGCCTGTATGCCAAGCAAGGATGTCACTGGTATTATCTCCTCTCTAGTCAATGATAAGTTGACACATGTGTTTCACACTGCATTGCAATCTGTGTGTGTGTGTTTCTCAGTGTGTACATGTATAAAATTAAACAACCTAAACAAATTCTATCTCTTCTTTAACTACTCTAATCTATCTCAAGATAAAGGGCCTCATTACACGGTAGGCGGTAGGGATTTAACGTTACCGGTAATGGAATACCGGTAACGTTAAATCCCCATGCCAATTACGACCAAGATCACCGCTATTAGCGGCACCGCTAAGTATGGTGCCACTAATAGCGGCCAGTCCGCGTGCGCGCGACCCTCCATCCCGTAAATAACGCCATGCCGCTAATAGCACACCATCACAAGCCAAGCGGACATGCCAATGGCGGCATGGTAAAGCCCCCAAAACCCCTTACCGCCATGGCGTAATACCGGCATCGCGAACCACCCGTTAAGAGAACTGAGCAGAGTTCCCACCTGCCACAGGTGGACACAAACAGCACAGGTGCAGGCAATGGAGACTGTGGCAGCACAAAAGGAGCACACCACACCCTTTCCCACACCAAGATGGTCCCAATACTAGCAGCATTACATAGGCTGGAGGACATGATTGCAGTGCAGCATCAACAACAACAGGCAGCACAGCGGAGATGTAGGAGGAGGAGGAGGAGGGCAAGACAGGCACAGCAAGCACCACCACGGCACCTAGTCATACCACAGAGGCAGCCACCAATCCCCAGGATCAGAGCCAGTCCATTTAACCTAACCCCTGAGCAGATACACACCCTGTACCGTCTGGACCGGGATACCATCACCAGCATTGTGGACATGATACATGTTGACATTGTGAGCCTTGTAGACATCAGAACTGCCATCCCCCCTCTACTGAAGGTGGTGACCGTGCTCCACTTCCTGGCCACAGGCACCTACCAGCATACAATGGGGACATGCATGGCATCTCACAACCAGTATTCTCACACACGCTGAACCAGGTACTCGATGCCCTCCTGATGCATGCACCTGAACACATATTCATGCCACGGACTGCCCAGGAGATTGCAAACACCAAAGTTGGCTTCTATTCACTGGGGGGGGGAGATACATACTCCAACTGGGTGTGATTGGGGGGGAGAGATACATACTCCAACTGGGTGTGATTGGGGGGGAGATACATACTCCAACTGGGTGTGATTGGGGGGGAGAGATACATACTCCAACTGGGTGTGATTGGGGAGGGGGAGATACATACTCCAACTGGGTGTGATTGGGGGGGGGATACATACTCCAACTGGGTGTGATTGGGGGGGGGGAGATACGTACTCCAACTGGGTTTGATTGGGGGGGGTGGAGATACATACTCAAAATTGATGTAGCTTGTCATCCGTAGGACAAATGCACATACAGATGTACGCCAATGTCCATCTGGGAAGGCCGCAACGTACTTGAGATGAACCGACATGCAAGTATAAGCTGCACAACATAGAGAACAATCCAGGTCTAGAAACATTAAACATCCATACACAAATCTCCTACATGCCGTCAAGATAGTCACACAGAATTAGCGCAGCACAACAACAATAATGCAATGTGCCCTTGAATGCATGCAAAGGGATCACCCCTAGCCATAGCATTGAACCAGGCACCTATAGCACCACTGAAGTGATGCCTCTCAGCATGGCAACATCAATGTTGGAATGGCAGTACACTAGCAGTGTGGTACCAATTCTGCCTGGGCCCAGGGACACCTAAGACCTGGCCTCACCCAGGACATGTCAATTACTGTTGGAGGCATTAATGGGGCATGTTTACTTGCAGGGTCGAGCTCACCTTTGCACATTGCAGTCACACAGATCGTCTTCATGCATGCTGTTAATTGTGGACTTCTATCACAATGCAAAGTCAATTTGTGTGATATGGACAGGCCGCTCTTGAGGTGAACAGTAACAGGACCCCATTCGTCCCCCCATACAGGTGATGCAGGCTATCCCCTGAAGAGGTGGCTCCTTACCCCTGTACGGAACCCACAGAATAGGCACAAAGAGGACTATAATCGTGCACATACCCGTACCCGCGTTGTGATCGAGCAGACTTTTGGCCTTTTGAAGACACGGTTTAGGTGCATTAGCAGGTCTGGTGGCTCTCTCCTGTATGGCCATGAGAAGGTGGCCAAGATCACCATGGCATGTGTCATGCTGCACAATATGTGTATCAGACGGAATGTGCCACTGCCGCCTGACATTGAAATAGAAGCACCTGATGAGGATGATGATGGTGATGAGGACGGAGGTGATGGGGATGCAGGTCATGCAAGAGGGGATGGCCAGGAGGGACGTGCTGTGAGACAGCATCTGATCAACCAAATATTCTGAGTAACATGGTTTCTTTCAGTAGGATGGATATGGGTAGTAATGCACTGGTGTCTGTTTTGAAGCGCACAATGGACCCTGTCGCCAATAAAGTACACATACATAATGAAGAAGTCCAAGCCTGTGTATTGATCAAACACCAGTGTATTAAGGAATATAAAGATGTATAAGTGCATGTCCCCAAACATCCCACCACCCTTCCCCCCTCCCCCCACAACAGTCCAAAAACATCCTTCCCCCACCCCCCACAACAGTCCCAAAACACCCTACCCCCCTCCCCCCACAACAGTCCCTTATGTGTCTGGCACAATGTTGTTGTCCAGCTATACATGTGGAAGCTTGACCCTGCAGTCCCTATTCGCCATTGCCACCACCAGCATTAGGAGTCTAGCTAGGCATGCGCCTGGTGGTGCGTGTGGAACGGCGGAGGGGGCTTGTCTGCCTCGAACTGGCAGATGAGGATGTGGCTGTCTGTCCTGGTGGTTGTGGTGGGAACTGGCGGTCCATTGCGTCCGCTATCCGCGTGAGGACCTCCCTGAGTTGGACAATCTCCCCACGCAGCCTGTTGGTACAGGCCTCCATCGCCTCCCTGGAGTGCCTGGCTGTCTCTGTAATCTCCCCCCTGAGACGGGCAGCCACCTCCACATGCTGCCCAACCAGCACAGTTATGTCCTCTTGGCGCTGCCTGATGCTGGCCAGGTCAAGGGCACTGTGGCGTTCTGGTGGTGTGGCTGCTGCGCCTTCCGATGCAACTAGGACTACTGGTGAAGCCACCGGTGGGCTACTGAACCCTCCCATGTTGTCCTCGCCAGGGACACTGGACCCAGGTGTCTGCTGTGGTGTTGCCTCGTGGGTTCCAAGGGGGGGTTGGGGTGTGCATTTCCATGTGGAAATCTGTCAGATCCTCCACATCTGAGAGTGGCGCTGTGACTGCTGCCTCTCCTGTGGAACTTGTTGCAGCTGAGGGTGGGCCCTCCATGGCTGGGATCTGTGGTGGGGGGTTCACTTCAGGAGGTGGGGCAGTTGTTGCTGGTGTGGACAGTTGCATCTTGGCAGTGGCGCTCCACCGATGTTTGCCACTCTGCATGGGGACTCTTCTCCCTTTGCCCCTTGATGTCGTGGGGGTGTCCTCTGTGTCCTCTGGCCTTGATTTTTTTCTGGCAGGGGGTGCCTGAGTTGCAGTGCCAGGATCTTCACTGTCTGTATGTGAGCCTGTCAGGGACAAAGAGGGGGATGGCATTGGTTACGGTTCTATGTACTTAATGCAGTACACGTCAATCATGCAGTTGTGGGCATTTGGACTTCATTGGTAGGGATGCAGGAGATGTGTTTGTTGAGTGGCTCATCCATGCATGGTTGTGTGTGGCACTTGTCTCTGGTGATGTGTGCATGTGTGTTTCTGTTTGACACTGACATGGCCAGGGTTGTATGCATGTGTGGATGTTTGGGCATCCATGAGGTGATTCTGGGCTCACATTTGGGGGGACCTGAACATTCACTGTGCATACTTTCATGTGTACACTCACCCCCATCTGAAGTGGTTGCCACACCATGCTCCATTGTCCCGACTCCCTCTATTGATTCTACTTCAATCAGGTTGGCGCAGGTCTCTACCCACTCCTTTAATTTTATCGGCGAATCAGATCCACCTGCTGTGGCTATGTTGTGGTTCGCAGACAGGATGCTTCTGACCCGGAGGCGGAGATCATCCCACCGCTTTCTGCACTCAGGACATTGCGGGTGGTGGTGCCCACTGCACTCACTTTCAAGGCAACCTCTGTCCAGATTGCCTTCTTGCGGATAAGGGTCTCCCGACGCATGTCGCTCGCAAATACCACGTCGGCATTAGCAGCAAAGGTCTGTGTGAGCATTATTAGCTCCTCCGTGGTGAACTTCTCCTTGCGCTGGCGGTCGATGGTTTTTTTAACGGCCTTAGGCATGGCGAGGATGTCCTTGTGGCTTTCCAATAGCAAACTACTCAAAACAGGTCCAGGGGGCAGAGGATGGCAATGGATTGTGTTTTTAAAGATGGCCGCGTGCTCCTTCCCATTCCTGTGCGATGACGCTATTTCGGTTCCGCTTTTTAACGGTGACCGCTAATTGCGGTGACCGCTGTTTGCATGTTGCGGGAGGTCGGAAGTGCTATCTGCGCTTTCATCGGTGCCGGTAAGGGTCTTTTTGGGGTCTTTAGCGGCATGGCGGTAGGGCCATTATCGGCATGGCGCTATGCTCGTGTCCGCATACTCGTAATGGTACGCTATTAGCGGCCTCTTGCAAGGGCAGACACATTAATAGCGCCATGCGGGTAATTTGCGATTTTTACCGCACAACGTGTAATGAGGCCCAAAGTCTTTTCCTAGCACATACATAAGTGACATTTGGACACCAAACACCTTTTTCTTGTAGAAACAGCTTTTTATTAATACAGATCACCACTATTTTGGCACTGCATGCTATATCCAAAGTAAACAGGAACGTTCTCTTGGAAGTTGTTAATACACGTCTCCCAGGCCCTTGATAGCATGTAACCCCAGCAAAAAGAACATCATTTGCATGACAGAATTTTGTTTCTAGTTCAGCCATTTAAAGAGATATAAAATGAAGGCTCTATTAGAGTGAAGTGCTATAGCATAGCTGCTCTTTCTACAAGTATTAACACTATACAATGGATATATTAGTGTTTAGGTAGTTCTGTACATAAAATCGATGTGCAGATTTAGGCAGGTTAGGATTAGTCTATGTTAATTACCTGAGCATAATGTCATCTATCTAAACTTGTGCCTAGAACCTGTTTGATCATTTCAAGGTGACAAATGCTTGTAGGGGAAAGGGCACAGGTGTTTTTCAGGTAGAGATCTGACCAGTCAAAATGGCCAAGTTAGATCCCAGAGTATACCAATTTTGTTTTCCTTTTGTTTGAAAACCCCACTGGTCATTGATGTCAAGATAGATTCCCCATAGTCTTTGAAGGCAATGGGCATCTTACATAATTACTGCCTAACAACACCTTCTGTAAAAATATCCACTCACCTTGAGCCCTCCTCCACTCCTCCTTCACACCAGAGACACTGACCAGCTTCAAGCACAGCTAGAGTATTAGGGAGAGAAAATGTACTTTGCACTTCCATTACATCCAAAAAGGACAGGAATGGCTTACCTGCTGTTTTATAACAAATCAGTGTGTTTTAATTTAATTGTATGGCATTTTAGGTTCTAACAGTTTACATTTAAAAAATACATAATGCACTGTGGGAGAGGTTTTAACCCAGTTCCCATGGCTGATTTCTTTATTTCAAGGTCCCTTTTACGCTTCCATACCTCACAACGAACATCCAACCTGAACAATTCACACCCACCAATGATGCTAGACGCTCCAGCAGTATACCAGGATCGCACTGGAAAAGACCAGAAACACCCCGAAGGAGCAAGGGGGAAAATGACACCCTCACTCCATATATCACCAAAACTCTAGGGCACCTACAGCAAAAGCAAATACAGAAGAGGATCCGGAAGAAATCAAGAACTCAATACAAAACCTAGCAGACCTACTCAAAGAAGAAACAGACCCTAATGAGCACCTCGCACATCCTGAGACCAACAAGAAAACCAGCCAACTAAACCACTATATGAAAAAACAAGGAACAAAACAAACCACTGTTATAAAAATACACTGCAATCTACTCAATGCAAATTCAATATCCAAAGATGCTAAAGAGATCTATGATCTATTCTTTGACAGTGGAATATACATCTTATTCGCCACAGAAACCTTGTTAGACAACAACTGCAAAGTCACACTACACAGCTGCCCACCGACAACTTCAAATACACACAGATAAACAGCAAAGGGAAAAGAGGAAGAGGGCTTGCAATAGTCTACAATGAATAGCTGAAAATAAAAACAGACGATCCGCTGAACATCCAAAACTGCAAATCCCTCATCCTTCACCTGACTGCTAATTCAAAAACAAACCTCACATTCATACCCATCTATAGACCACTGACCTACGACACAACCTTTGTAGACACCTTCATTGAAGCCATCACGAAGATAGCCATCAAACATGACCACCTGATCATCCTGTGGGACTTCAACATATGGTTTGAAGAAAAGAATGCAAACTCTCAAAAATCATAAATTATGCAACTTGAGACAATGAAACTGTGCCAAATGGTAAAAGAAGCAACAAACACAGCAGGACATACTCTCCACGCAATCTTCGCCAACAAAACCTGATCTCTGCAGCGCCAACAATACAAATACTATAGAGCAATCACCTCATCATACCATTTGTCATCCAACTACCAGCCAAAGCACCCAAACACCCCCAAAAGCTCCCGAAATTCTGGAAAAGAAACTGGAATACCATCAAAAGTAGTAATTTAAAAGAACAACTGGAATCCTCGAAACCATCAACCGCAAGCCTGGATAGAACCACCCTAGACGAAAGAGCAGACCTAATCCAGAAATGGATCGCTGATACAATAGATAGCATCTCCCCAGAAAAACCGTTCACCCGTTCACAAGAGAAAGCAGTGGCAAGATGGTTCACACCCCACCTCAGTATAATGAAAAAAAACTGAAACTTGAGCTAGAATGGAGGAAAAACTACGACCAGACAAAAAAGAATAAACTATCAAAAACAAATCAGAGCATACAAAAAGAGCATACAAGAAAGAAATACTCTGACAACTGAATCACAATAGCGATCAACTCCCAAAAAGAACTATTCAACATCATTAATGAGATGAGAAACCCACCTGGATGCAACAAGATACTGGTACCTTCACAGAAACTATGCAAGGACCTCACAGACCACCCCAAGAATAAAATCAACATACATCGGATTATACAAAGCAGCCCAATCTAACAGACTGTACACCAGGCCCCGCAAACCCTGGAACCACAGAATAACCTACAAAGCTTCACACAAATATCAGTAGAGAGATTCATCAAGTTGGTGAAACGTGGTGATAAAGCAGGATCACCAATGGACCCCTGCCCACCAGAAATCTATAAATTAATACTCACACAAGGCTCGCCACTGGAATGTCACAGAAACCTCTTCAACCAATCGCTCTCAATGGGGAGAGTACTGCGGTCTTTCAAATCTGCATGCATCAAACCACTTCTCAAGGATATGGCAGGCGATGTGGAAGACCTCTGTAACTACAGGCCGATATCAAACATTCTCTATCTGGCAAATCTGCTAGAAACTTATGTCTATGAACAAACACTGGAACACGTAGAAACACACCAACTGTTGGACTAGGCACAAGTCGGCTTCAGACCCATGAGAGGGATGGAGACGGCACTTCTCTGTATCTGGGATGACCTAAAGACCATTGCAGACTCCAAAACAAACTCTGCACTGATACTACTTGACCTCTCTGCAGCGTTCGACACAGTCAACCACAACATCCTAATCAGAAGACTGGAAGAAACAGGGATCACTATGTATGAGAAGAAAACACAATGCTAGTAGACTGTCTGAAAGAACTCTATGATTGGATGAACACAAAAAGCCTCAAACTCAACCGTGGCAAAACGGAAATCATGATCATATCCAAAAACCAGGAAAGCAATCAATACATCCCTTGGCCAACAGAACTAGGAACAGTGCCCATGCCATCAAAACTGTCAAGAAGAGACCACATTGCTCCTTCGCTAAAGATGATACACTGCTGCTAGTCAAAAAACCAATCATATAGTCTTAGCTTAAATATAGAAAAAACTGAAATCCTGATTGTAGGCTAACCTGCCCGACTAGCCAAACTTCAACCACAATACACAGCTATAGTCATTGATGGCTCTCCCATCACCATTTCCAAACAAGTAAAAACATTAGGGGTCTATCTGGACTCTAGTCTTACTATGTGCAAACATATTAGTGCACTTGCTTCATCCACAGCCTATACTGCCAAACTCATTGCCCTCAGCCGACTTTATGCAAATAAACTGCACTTCCTCGCATTACCCTCGCGACAGCCCTCATCCTAGCCAAGATTGATTATTGTAACATAGTAATATTAGGAACCTAAAAAAAAAACATAAACAAAATGCAGCTACTCCAGAGCAAAGCATTAAGAGCAGCATTAGGCATAAGAAAAGGGATCACATATCTCAATACATGAGAGAAGCACACTGGCTACCTATTCAATTTAGGATACTCCACAAAACTCTGACCCTTTCAGACAAATGTGTCTCAGCCAACACCCCCAGCTATCTCAACAAAAGTTTAAGCATTAAAACCGCAACTAGAACTCTTAGATCTAACGCAAACACACAACTACTCTAGATTCAAGAATGTAAGAACAGGCAGTCTCAGTTTCCCCATAGCTGCCCCCAGCATTTGGAACTCTCTCCCAGCAAACATTATTAACGAGCCTCCCGTCAACAAATTCCAGAAACTCCTCAAAACTTGGTTATTGAACAAATACTAAGCTCCTCTGATTATGTATTTAGCTATGTATATCATGTCAGCGAACGCTAATTTGAAACCACTATGTAACCACTAAGATTGTATGCCTGTTGATCAGTAAGCCAGCACCACCATAAGGATAGACCTCTTGCAACAAGTGTATTACTCCAAGTAATAAGATTTCAATATTGTAAATAGTTTTATGTTGCCCATGTAACCAGTACTAACAAATGTAAAAAATGTTGTACATGTAATCTCTAAGACAAAGTATACTGTAAATCTATGCTGTGATACCCTTGGGTTTGAGCATACAACAAATGAAAGAAATAAAGAAATAAAATAAATACATTCAAAACAATGTGCATAACACACAGAGCAATCCACGGCCAAGGAGCAGAATTTCTACAAAAGAAAATCATCATTTACAAGCCGGACAGAACACTCAGATCCTGCAATGACATCTGCCTGGAACCAAAACAGTACACAAGTAAAGAACTTGGTGGATAAGCATTTTTGGTGGATCAGAACTCAGAGAGAAATTCGAAACATGAAGGACCATATTAAATTCAGAAAACTCCCAAAAACCTAGCTGTTCAACTCAGTACCGGACGAAAATGAATGAGCAACACCCATACCCCTCAGAATGAACGCACACCTCACAAGAGGAAGGACTAAAGCATATCACGACAAGTGCAGGGAGTTGGAGAGACTTCCGAGTGGGAGGGAGACCTGGGACCCCATAGAGGGTCTCAACGGAGTCTAAAGAGGGCAAAGGGAGTATCCTAGGTTGAACCACAGTCAGAGGGGATAAGAATTGAAGGTGAAAGAGTGGCAACCGTACAGCAAACCCTGGGGACCAGGTAGATCAAGATCACATTTAAAAGGCCCCATGTCCCCCGTACACCCTCAAAAGGGGCAGAGGAAAGATGTGGCAGGTGCACACCAGTACAGTACAGGGCAAACGGGTGCAAAAATAAATTATCCAAGACACTGAGTGGAGGGGGGAGGAGGAGGCACTGCCTCTAAACAGCCCTGCAGATTACCCTACAGAGTATAAAGGAGGGAGAGCCTCCGCCTCCCTAGAGCACCACAATATGCAATACTAGCAGCGATGTGTATCCCAGGTGGCCATAGCGTAGGAGGTACGATGGAGCGCCACCACTAACCAAACCCACAAAACATCTCCTCCCTCTGCTCACACCTCTTAAATTCTAAACATAACACAATCATACCTATACTACACAACAAACCGCACACACTTCACTACACTTCTACAATGAAACAAACATCACATTGCCTTGCACACCAGCACACGACAGCTACCGACCGAAATAAATCACACCTGCGCTCAGCGAACGGTTTAAACCGATCTAAAGCTTCCAAAAGCACATCATAACTCTCTTGTGCCTTTTCCTGCAAAGTCCCACTAACTTACCCTACCCTCTTGCTTTTCAGATCTGCCTGAGCACCAGAGGACCACTCCGGTCGGTGGTGATATTGCACAGTATAGATATTCTTTAACATAACATATCAGCAATGCTTTGATCATGAAGTATAAACAAGCATATATAAGGGCTAAGTGTGGACCTGCTATTGCTGGGAGGAGGGCCTACGGCCCTGAAGGATCCCTGCATGTTGTGCTGTGGAGACAGAACCAGAAACAATTTTTAAATTGTGCTGAGCAAAGCAGCAGTAAATCCCCTGCCAAGGGTGCATCTACTGCTGCGGGAAAGAGGCCCTAGGACTCTGAAGGATCCCTGTGTGTCGGGCTGGGGAGTCGGAAACAATATTTATATTGGCCCAGTTGAAGCCTGTGCTAAGG
The DNA here is from genome assembly GCF_040938575.1 of Ambystoma mexicanum. NCBI lineage: Eukaryota > Metazoa > Chordata > Amphibia > Caudata > Ambystomatidae > Ambystoma > Ambystoma mexicanum. Next base: position 676,459,303 of record NC_090927.1, on the reverse strand, counting down.
GCATGCCTGCTGATGCTGGGTGATGGCCCTACGACAGTGAAAGATCCCTGCATGTCATGCCATGTAGCTGAAGCAAGAAACAATATTTAAATTGGCCTGGTCTAAGCTGTGGCAAAGTCTCACTAAGGATGCTCCTGATGTTGCTGGGATGAGGCCCTATGTCCCGGGAAGATCCCTGCATCTCGCGCTGTGATGCCACAGAAGGAAACAATATCTAAATTGACCAAGGTGGAGCACGTAAGGAGGGCGCAACTGTTGTTGCTGGGAGGAGGCCCTAGGACACTGAAGGATCCCTGTGTGTCGTGCTGGGGAGCCAGAAACAATAGTTAAATTGGCCAAGGTGAATCCATGCCACAGCAATGCTAAGGGTGTGCCTGCTGTTGCTGGGAGGAGACCCTAGGAACCTGAATGATCCTGACCGTGAGTTTCATGCCATGGAGCCGTGGAGTTGGAAACAACATTTAAATTGGCCCAGGCACACCCACAGTGAAGCTGTGTGAAGGGCATGCCTGCTTTTGTTGTGAGAAGGACTGACGACCCTGAAGGATCCATGCATGTCATGCCCTGGAGCCAGACACACTATTTGAATTGGCCCAAGCGAAGGCGCAGCCACAGTGAAACCTATGCCATGGGCATGCCTGCTGTTGGTAGCTCGTTGGTAGAGGTAAGAGCCCATCGATTATCCTCCAGCTCTCAATGACTTGCCTTTGCTGGCGCCTGTTCTTCATCCAGTAACTCTACTGGTTGCCTGCAGTTCTGACTGGTTAATATTGTTTCCCACCCAAGTTCTTCTTTAGTTCTGTAGGGAAAACCCTTTAGAAATAGGGGAAGATAGGCATTTTTCATTATTATTTAAATAAAGATTGTTGTAAACATGCTTCCCCTTTCTTTAACTTCTTACTCCAGCATGCTACAATATCCACAATGTTTTTGACACATAGAACTAAGACCCACATATTTGGTGAGTCATAGAAGATCTGAAAAAAACATTGAGGATGTGGTAAATAAAAATGTAACTAACATCTCTGCACCAATGGAAGAGACTCCCAGAGCCCATTGTAAAGCTACAGCTATGATACTAACTACATTAGCTGACAAGAGAGATGACGCCTTAGAGGGAGTTGATTGACGTTTACTGGTTATGGTAGTAGGACCTTATGTACAAACCTAGATGACAGTAGCAGTATAACGACACCTACTACTCTGATTCTTATATTATCATGGTACATTGCTGGCTTACATAAGAACACCAATGATGAGTGCTGGTGTAATTTTATAAGACAGCGTGACATTGTTTGCCTTCAGAAAACCTGGAAGAGTAGGACCCAGTGCCTGCAGGGTTTTGCTTTTGCGAGTTATCATTTTCTTTCTCACAAAGGAGTTGGGACAGAACAAGTGGGGATTTGACAATAGGGGCAGATTTTTCCTTAAATGCAAATATCAACCCATGAACACTGGTAGTCATGATCGACAAGAATTTTAAGTAAGGTTGGCAGATGGGAGTAAGCTGCTATTGCTAAGTATGTATAATAAAGTAACCACTGTAAATGGCACCAATATCGTGCATTAAATCACATATTAGGGCTTGGAGAAATGCTGGGGGAATGATTATTATAATTTGTTAATTTTATTAGGGTTTTTATTGAGCACGACATAGCTTCAGGAAGCAATGGAGCACGTTACAATCATGGGGGAAGAACCTTGTGAGGGAAGAAGAGAAACAAGGTGAACTGGAAGATACAAGGAGAGGGGGACAGGCATGTTGATAGCAAGGTATCTACGAGCAATTAGGGGAGGAAACAGGGGGAGATCACCCAGTCTCAGGTAGCGTAGAGAGTGGAGGGTGTGTGTACCTAGGTGTTAGGGAGGATCCATTCATTGAAGAGGAGGGTCTTGAGCTCCTTTTGAAACTGTAGAACTGACGGGGTGAGTCTAATGTTGACACTTAGGTGGTTCCAGAGGATTGGGGTTTAGAGAAGTCATGTCTTCTTGTACCGGCGGAGTCTGCACATTACCTTATTTCTGGTAGATTGCTGGCCTCTAGAGATTCTGATCTTCTCAGTGAGGTAGCTTGTGGACTTTAAGGTGACAGCCTTGTAAATGATGCAGCAGGATTTGTAAATGATACAGGCTTACATCAGGATCCAGAGCTGTCCGATGAGAGTCGGGGTGATGTGGTCGTATTTGTGGAGTACTTTGATGAGACGTGCTGCAGCATGCAGGACACATTTCAGAGGTGCTAGGGCAGTCACTGAAAGGCCTTCCAAAATGACCGTCTCACCTCAAGGTGGGAGAGTAACAAGGCTTGGACAGCAGATCTGAGGTTTTCTGTGATGAAGGTCTTGATTTTCCTCATGAGAGAAGGTTCTTGCTGTGCGCTGATTCTAGGAGAGGCGTCTCTCGATGTCAAACCCAAAGGATTTTGCGCAGGTATCCAGATGGGGTGTGAAGCCCTCAAGGTTCATCGCAGAGAGCCAGTTCTGGATGTCAGGGTGTTTAGTGTTGTTGGTCAGCAGTAGGAATTCAGTCATAGACTGGATCCATGTGAGCCAGGCCTTGAACCTGTGGATGTGTTTGATGGAGGATATCTTGATGTAGAGCTGCATATCATCTGCTTATTGATGGATGTTGTATCGAGTGAGGAGGGTTCAGAGTAGTTCCATGTAAAGATTGAAGATAATGGGGAAGATGATGGATCCTTGTGGCACTCCGACATGTGATGGGTAGAGTTTGTGATCTGGACAAATTCATTTGTACGAACTTGTGGTGATTAGCAAGGTATGATTTGAACCAGCTGAGGACAATCTCACTGATCTCCATGCTGTGATGTAGATTATGGTGAGTGCCTGGTGCTCTACTGTGCCAAAAGCTGCAGAGAGGACAAGGAGAACCAAGAGGCAAGAATGACCATCATCAAGGATTTTAAGGGCATTGTCAACCACATTGATTGTAGCCGTTTCTGTTCTGCATCTGGGTCTAAAGACAGATTGGTAGGACTAAAGGATCTTGTTGGCTTCGATGTGTTGGAGGAGTTGCGTGGCTACTGCTTTCTCAAGGATCTTACCTAGAAAGGAAAGATGGGTGATTGGGTGGTAGTTGCTGAGGTCAGCAGGGTCCTGTGTTGGTATCTTGAGATGCGGAAGGATTTTTCTGGTCTTGAGTGTTGAGGGGAATGTTCCTGATGATTGTGAGGTCAGGCAGGACTTCTTCAGTCAGAAGTGTGTTGAGTATGGAGGGAGGATGTCATCCACATATGATGTGGCCCTGAGGGATTCTAGGGTGGCAGTGAGATCTTCTATACTGAGTATCTTGGAAGTTGTCCAGGTAGTTGTGGTTTTGCGAGAGGGGATCTGTAATGTGCTATCAGTTGTGGGGTTGGTGTCTGTGTGTTGGTGGATCATGCTGATCTTGTTGATGCAGAAAGAGTTGATGGCGGTGGATTTTTGTAAGGAATGTGGTATGGGTGGGCCGAACAGAGCGTTCATGTAGTGCTTAATGGCTTTGAAGAGAGCTTTGCTTTCTTTGTTGGCCCTGGCTATGGTGTTTTGGTAATAATTGGCCGTGGCAGTGGTGATCAGTCTGTGTGTGCTTGTTCCTCTCATGTGACTTTTGAATTAACAATTTGAGCCCTTAATTCTGACTGATGTGCCCTTGGAGGATGAGGATATGGCCTGGGACATCCCTGCCTTGATGTCTGTACACTCAAAAAGAGAGCCCATGTATGCCTTAGACACTGCATATGTGTGGTTTTCTTTTGGCCATAGAGCATGCAATGCGAAAGCTAAAGGGGATTGCCCCACAGTAGTTACCCATGCTGGTAGTAATCAGTCATCTGAAAAATTGGATTGAGGGGTTAGTCATTTGCAGGTGGGGTTTCTGTAAGGCATTAGCGCCATCAATCAAAATGTTAGGGTTTACTTCCTCATCTAGAAATATGTTGCTCTGAGGATTGTTAAGCTACACATTTTATTTGTTGACTTCTAAAAGGCCATTGATAGAGTTCCGCAGGTGAAACTGTGAGAAATCTTAAGGAAGCTAGGCATGCCATCACCATTATGTAAGGCTCTAATGGGACTACATATTAATAATGAGGCTGTTGTAAAAAATGGGGGAAGTCAGTGCACTGTTTGATGTATAGAAGGATGTGCATCAGGGCTGTGTTCTAGCCTCACACCTGGACAAAACAGATGTATAAGATGGGGATATTTTGGTCCCTTTTGATGTAGAATCTCTCTACATGAACATTCCCCAACTAGCTGTTCTACAAGTGAATGAGAGATATCTAAATACTCACAGTGATAAATCCCCACGGCACCTAGTCACTTTATACTTGAATGTACTTGAATAGTCCTCTGAGAAAGTTTCTTTACGTTGAAAGACCAAAGCTACAAACAAATAAAGAGCACTAGTATGGGACGAATTTTGACCCTGATGCAGCGAATCTTTATGTAGATGACTTTGAAATGAAACACATCTTTAATGCCAGAAGATGTCTTTATGGCGGCGGTAAATTGATGATGTTTTTTATGTTATGGCACAGCGATATAACTGAACTAAATTCTTTTTAAAAATGGCTCAATGAAAAAGACCAGAACCTTAGGTTCACCATGACATTCAATGCCCGCAACATTCCAATGTTGGACATCATGATAGCAAAACAAATCCAACATCTCAGCACATCACAATACCATAAACCTACTGATAAAAACACATGGCTACATTTTGCATCCACAGGATCTCAAAGAAGATTCCGCCTATGGGCAATTTCTGCGAATCACTCAAAATTGTACAAATGTAAGGCGTTTTGATGTTCATGTGGCTGATCTACGATCGAGACTTGAGACACGGGGTACCCTAAAAAGATCATTAAACACTCTAGAAAGCATGCACACCATACTCCACGCAAGGTGACACTTAAGAAACAAACTAAAGAGCACAAGGAGAGAATCACCTGTGTGACGTTATACAGCCCAATAAGTAATGTGCTGGCAATTAGCAAAAACTGATAATCCTCCAACAAACAGGGTTCAGGTTGAGAAAACCTTGATTTGCATTTAAAAGATCGACTAACATAAAACAGGTACTTGTCCACTCCTATGAAAGAACAAAGCAAGACATCTGACATAACACACTGTGGAGTCTTCCACCAGTTAAAGGACGTTTTAGATGTGGCAATTGTTGTGTCTGCTCTCTGACCTAAAACCTTAAATCTCTCCAATGGAAGAGATTGCGTGGAACCTGCTGGAGCAGTTTTCAAGCTGTAAAAGTAAGAACATGATCTTTGGAATAAAATGTTCATGTCAACTGATCTATATGGTATCCACTGATTTTACCAAAAAGAAAACAACGAATGAACGTAAGAAATATTACCCAAAAAATACTGAAAACTAAATATATGGGGGCTGGGAGTAAAGGGTTAAAAGGTGTGGGGGGTGGTTTGGAAGCAACGGGATTCAGGGGGTTTGGATGGGGGACCCCATATTTCAAAACAAATTAGATTTTTTTTTCGGTAACATTTCATTTGTTCAAATTATTTTCATTAAGATCACATGGAACCATCTATATTGGTAAAACCAACAGAGAAGTCAGGCAACGAATATCCGAGGAGAGACCGTGCATTCGCCATACGGTACCTGACAAACCCTTGGTGGTACCCTTCACACAGTCTGGGCATATGATATGATATGATATGGCATTTGTAATGCGCCTATACACAAGTGTTTCAAGGCGCGAGAAATGACATTATGTGGTTTGTTATACAGAGTGTAGAACCAGACCCAAGAGGGGGAGACCCAAATCACACACTCAGGAGGCTTTAGCAGAAATAGGTACAGCACCTAAACACAGTGGAGGATGGCTTACACCTATGTGTTAAATGGAATTACCTCATTCTATACAAATAAGTGACCCCGTTGACACTATTAGAGGGAATATCACAGAGTTATAACCATCCAGAATATACAGGTTATGCAATGCCTAAACAGTTACTATGAAAACTGACATGTAAGGTATATGCAAGCATATATATTGATGAAATCTAGTTAGGAGTCCATGTACACAGAGGGAGAAAAATGTCGTGTTTTCTAGTGCGGATTTTTATATGGCCCCTAAATGCAGACATGGTTTCTATGATGGTGTTTTTCCTAGACATGGGATAGTTCATTTTAAATGGGCCTTCACTAAAAGCATAAAAGAGTGACTATCTATTATACATATGTCATTGAGGCAGACACAGTGTCCTTCCTTGGTATAGACATTTGCGAGGCACCGCTGTAAATGATTTTGACAATGATAGTAGAGAGAAGCAAGAAGGCACCCTTGCGAGATGCAATATGTTCCCACAGTAGAAGGCTAGTTGTCTAAAAGTGTAACCAACCTGGATTTCACATCAGTACGCCTAATGGAGGCGACTCGTGACTGCTACACAACAATGCAGGAAGGACAGAATTTATAACCATGTCAACTGCAGCGTGTTTAGCAGTAGTTGGGAAGCAGTTACGCTACTGCGACCAGTATGTTATTCCGAGCAAACTAGGCTTCGGGAGATTGATATTAAGACGGGTTGATGCACCTTAGTAAGGTGATAAGTACATACAAATAACAAACACAATAATTTAAATGGGGTTTGATGGTTCCCCACAAGGTTGATACCCATCATGTAAGCAGGAGGGTGAACAATGAAGGTTGAAAAGTAAGAACATGCAATGTAAGGCATGTTAGTGACTATTTGTGATATAACATTTACCTGATGTATATTATGGCTCGCAAAATGGGGAAGTCCAAGCAAATTAATAACTGATATAAATAATATTACTTACTTAGACCCATGATCGTCCACACCGTAGGGAGATGCACCTTGATAGTGATGGCTGAACAGAAGAGAAGAGGTCAGTGTTGTGCAAATACACTTCTGATTAAAAGGGGCAGACAGTAAAGTGACACTAACATAAATACTTAGCAGTTTCCTTTTGATATATTTATAGAAGCAATACCGGATCATTGGCTAGGGGTGAACACTCGAATATTGTCTCTTTCGTCCTGATGAAGACCGTTTGAAATTGAGGGCGACTAATCACTACATTCCAACACGAGGCCGAAACACATAGGGCCTCATCATGAGTTGGGCGGTAACGCTGGCGCTATTAGCACCGGCGCTATTAGCCCTAGTGCCAACCCCCCCGGCGCTATTAGCGCCGAATCATGGATGTGGCAGAACGGTTAGTGCCCATTCTCCATTGGGCCCATTCGGGAATTCCTCATTCCCCATTGGGCCCAATGGGGAATATTCACGCTATTACTGCCAGCGGAATTCCCGCCGGCGGTAATAGCGCTGAAAATCGGCTCAGAGCAGGGGGGGCAATCCGCCAAGACCATTATCTGGCAGACCCTTAAATGCGGGGGTAATAGCGCAACCGCCTCATTTAAGGGTTACTGCCAGACTCGTGATGAGGCCCATAGTGTTGACAAATCTGTTTTATGTTTATGGTTGAGGTTTTATTAAGATGAGGAAGGGATATATGGACTAATGTGATCTGGTTAAAAACATTTTTAATGTGCTGTGTTTTTTATATAGTGTGGATAAAATTACATATACATTTTGTGATAACTTCGTGTGAAGGTTGTGTCATATGAATTTTGTTGTCCCCATTAAGTAACAGCGAGGTTGTTCCTGACCCTATCCTATTTCTGTTTTATATGCGAAAGTCCCTATTCACACAGATTTCGGCCTGCCCTTTTTTTTTATATCTATCTTCCTCAATGGATTAATTGCCTAGGTACTAGCTACTCCAACTGATGCCACTACTTTAGGAAATGATAACTATCCACTACTATAATTTGCAGATGATGCAATGCGGATGGCTTTTACCCTAGTTGGTTTGAAACAATTTCATTTAATTTTCGATTTTTGCAAAGATATGGGCCTATCAATCAGTTGCTCAAAAACGTAATGAATGGTTAATACGCCAGCTGAAAATAAACAGCCTAAACTCTTCCTACAGATTGATGGTGCTGGCAATAAGCAAGTTAAAAGTTAAGTCTATTTAGGAATCAGATTTCTGGATTCTGGCAAATGGTTGTATCAGTTACAAATATCCAATTGCATTGGTTATGATACCACTTTATAAGCATTGCTCTACTGGATTAGAATTGGATTTGTGCCAACTCTTGGTAAATACAGCAGTGATCGAAGTGAGAGGAAGGGTCAGGAGTTGTGTTCCACTACTTTTATTTTTTCCTGTTTACCATTCCTCTACTTTTTACGACCATATTCTGGTCAGATAGCACAGCGAGTAGAGCGCCCGCTTTGACTTCGGTGCAGAGCCTGTCAATGCAGCTTAAAATCCCGGCATTGGCAAACTCAGCCTTTCATCCTTCCGAGGTCGATAAATGAGCCCCACACACCGTGGGTAATAATAAGCAAGGCTGAGATGCCTGAGGGTCCGTAACGCTATATAAATGCTAAATTATTATATTCATCATTCTATACAGAGGATTTCTCCATTCATGTCCTGGTACAAGTGTAAAGTTGTAATATGAGCCTTAGTTACTGGTCACTTAGACTATTGCAATACCCCGGCCGCGACACACCTTGCCCATGTGCACTTTGCTTCTGCCTACCCTCCCCCCTGCCGAGACCACAGTTCCACTACTTTTTTCGGTACATTTCTACCACTGAAATCCAGGGATTCACTCAGGGTGGCTCCTCATTACCTCATACAGAAAAATTAAACTGCCTGGCGAATACTGAGTTTTTGCTTAATCCAGCTGCCACTGTAGCTGCTACGAAACCTTTACTTAAGTCAGAATTTCACCACAAGGAGGAAGAACGGGTAGTACACAAGAGTTTACATTCTGTGTTGCTGCTAAGCTACTAGGACGGCAAGTTAGCAACTAGCTATGAGTGTTATTTTGATCCCACGAAGGCGGAGCTAGCATGTTGTCTTTTATTTAAATTTAAATTTGGCATTTTGCCTTAACTATACCGGCCACACCTTGGGCTGGGATATATTACTAGCCAGTGTCCATGTTGTAAAAATGCTGTGGGAATGGAAGCACACTTTATTCTCTCTTGCACATTGTAGGAGACTATTTGAAACCTAGGTTACTTTACTCTGGAGTTTGGAGTTCATTTGAGGCCATGAACCTATGATATGATATGATATGATATGGCATTTGTAACGCGCCTATACACAGGTGTTTCAAGGCGCGACGAGGCAGGGAGGGGAGGAAACAAGGGGAGACAGACAACGATCCTACTAGGCCAGGTGTCATTCAGATCGCGCAAGTGCAGGGGTGGGGGAGGGGGAAAAGTGCAAGGGGAAGGGGAGGGGGGGAAGTGCAGTACAAGGTAAGTGGCGTAAAGTAATAAATAAATAGGGCCAGCTGGTGGCAAGTGCAAGGTAAGTGCAGAACAAGTGCTGGAAAAGGGGGGGGGGCTGTAGGGATACAGAGACAGTCCCGCAGTGCAGAGGGGTTCCAGGGCATCAGTGCAAGTGGAGGGTGGCTGGGCCCAGGACCGAGGCCGTTAAGAGTGGTCCAGTTGCAGAATCAGTGCAGTTTCAGTGAAGAATATTAGCTGTTCAGCAGGGGAGAGGGAGAGAGAAAGCAGAGGCAAAGAGGAAGGTTTTGAATGCAAAATGACTAACTGTGAAGGGATGAATGCAGTGTCTAAATATTTGCTTAGAGCATGGATTTGTAAAATGACTGTTTTGTTTTTCTTTTTTTTAAAATAATTTTCTTTGTACTATTGTGTGAAGTTTAATAAACTGTCACACAAAAAAATTACTTATGAAAACGCAGTATGTTAACAAAAGTTTGATAATCATGTGCTGCACTGATACTATTTTACATTCATTTACGTATGTGTATTGAGGTTATCGTTGTGGTGTTATGATTAGTATTTCATTACCAGTTGTGTGATGAACTATATTGTTCCTAATGATGTTCTGTCGAATCAAGGATTAGGACTGACATATGTAAGATTAAACATATGTGCGTATGGGATTCACAAAGCACACACCTCACTGGCACATGTGGAGCAGAGGGAGTTTCAAGCAGGATGCAGGGTGAATGGACGAGCTGGCTTGGGTTGGGGAGAAGGAGCAGAGAAGCGCCTTGGGGGAGAGGTGGGGTTCAGTGCAGCGATCAGTGATTGGAGAGATGCTACGGTTACCAGGTCCTTTCTCAAGCGTAGCATGCGCAGCCAGTCAGATATGTGTAGGTACTTGTTCCAGGGACAGGGTGGATAGCAGGAAAATGCGTATTTTTTTCAATGTTGCAGTTCTTTTGTTTACAGTCTGGTGATGCTGTGACTTCGTATGGTTCAAGGGCCTCTGGACATGGAGAGTTTCTCAGCCAGGTACAGCTGTGTTTGGGTGTCTGATTTGTAGGTGATACTGACTGTCTTGAACATGATGATACATGCCAAGGGTGGTAGCCAGCACAGAGTCCTGAGGCTGGGGAAGATGTGGTTGCAATTTCCTATATTTTCCTATGTTTGAGGAATGCCACAACATGCTGGACAGCTTTCAGAGTGGCCAATGTGGCTTCTGGGCATCCTACCGGGCATCCAAAGTCCTATCCTCCCGGTAGGAAATGACTAGAGCTTGGACAACTGTCCAAAAACCTGGGGGAGTGATACAAGTCTTGGCTTTGTAGAGAGTTGCAAACTGGTATGATATGAAATGATTGGTTATTTAACCGCAGACCCGGGGATCGAACCTATGTTGCTCCGTCTCTTCTTGCTTCCAAGGCGAGCACGTTGCCCCTGAGCCATCCTCAGAGACGTTTTTATGGGAGGGCAAAAGGGGCCCTTGCCCAGGGCCCCCACCTTGGAGGGGGCCCCACAGGGCTGCCTTATCTGAAGAAGTGAGATTACATTGTTCACCAGTCTTAAATAGCACATGTCAGGATATTTTATGGGGCATTGCTGAGGCTTCTAAACCCTTGCATTTCTGTTTTGACAAGTACATTCTGCCTTCATCAATTCTTCATGTATTGCTTTCTGTGTTTACTATGGTATATATAGTTTGTGTGTTCCTCATGGCACAACTCTGTATCATTCTTTCCTTCCTTTGGGAATTATGTTGATCATGCGCAATAGGCAACAATGAAATGCAAATTGATAAATTGAGTGCCACAATGGTTCAGAAGTTAGCTCAGTGTGTGAAGAACCCATTGCAGAGATATGTGTTCATATGCAAAATTAGAATATCACATTCCAGCAAGGATGGCCGAGCCATTCCTATATCTGAAGTTTATAACCCTGCCTGCATATGTACTTCATTTTGTAGAACAAAATTTGCTATTATCAGCAATGTACCTGCACCGCATAAGGGTTGCTATTAAAAATAACTTATCCGTATGGTGAAGGTGTAGAAATTGCCTGTTCAGATGGGGTGTTGTAAAACCAAGGCAATCACATTCAACAATGGCATGAACTGTGATCCAAATTCAAGATTATGGAACAAAAGCGTTCATGCTTGTATCCTGGCTTTGCCAGCAGACGATACAATAATCCTGGTCAAATCATCTAATATATCTTACATATATGCTGTCTTCTGTGAGGTTTGCCTCCTTGCATGCTGCTGGTATCGTTTAGCTCATTACTTGATCTTTATTCTTATGTAGGTCATTTGGGTGGAAGGGGTGGTAGACCGAAGAGAGCGGACCAGATGCTGCAGGCCTCAGGCAAGCATATTGTAAGGTCTGCTTGTTTGACACAAGAAACAGTTTGCTTTTTGGTAAAAGTCAAACGTTTTTATGCACGTTTATAAATGAAAATGTCACTAGCCATTGTTTTGGAAGTATTTAAAGCTTTAAAATACAAAAGGCGAACCCAGATTAAATTTGTTAAAGTTAAATCACATCTATTGGTATGCTGATACTTATATACTTCCCTTGATGATGGAGAGAAGGGAGCTAGAATCGTTCCAATTTTGCATAACAGCCTTCTATAATATTTTGTTTAAAAATGGTCATGTTTGGTAATGTGTTGGTCTTCAAATGCTACTTGTTCATCATTCTGATTAGAGCAAGAAGGAAGAGGATACGGGGACTTAAAGGGAGTAAACGTGCTTATTATGCTGCAAGACAGGATATCAACCTATAGGTTGTGAGCGCGACGGGTGGGGGTTTGGGGGCACGACCAGTATTCTTGATCCCTTGATTCCTTTGGTTTGGTGGAGGGGGGCCCCAAAGATGTCCTAATGGGCTTAGATGTGCTTAAGATGGCCCTGGCTATCCTCGCGTACCATGCTGTTTGTGTCTTTTTGGCAATGTGTGCTCTGAATTTGAGGGTGACAGTCAATGGCAAAGCCAGGATATTTTGCAGCGGGCAGCACGGTTCAGCACCGTACATCAGCATGTGCTCAGTGCCTTCACTTTTCTGATTCTATTTTTCAATGTAATAAAGTCCAAACAGAGTCAGACAGGGCTGCCCAATTTTCCCAAAAATAAGACAAAAGTAAGCCTACAGTCTTCATCAGTGGTTGGCAATATTTTAGTGATGATGTGAAATGTTATTTCGTACAACTCAGCCAATGGGCCTCACTACGAGTATGCCGGTAAAACCGTGTTCATTATCGGCAGGGCGGAATGAGCGGGTCCGTGCACGTATGAACCCGCTAATAGCGGGTCATTACGAGTGCGCGAGCACGTGCGTTCCCCCATGCCGGTAGTGGCAACACCGCCATGCCGGTAAAGGGCCTCCAAGCCCCCTATACTGGCATCGCGGGGCCCGCCCATTGCGCTACTGCCTCACACTAACCTGTAAATACCGGCACGGTAATACCACCATGGTATTACCGTGTTCGCAAAAAACAGACCCCGAAATTACGTCATCGCGCAGGAACGGGAAATGTGCCGGCGGCCATCTTTAAAAACACAATCCATTGCCATCCTCCATTACTACCACTACACCCGTGTTGTTGAGTGCCAAAACAGAACCAGGATGTCAAAGGCCACTGGAAAAAGCAAACAAAGCAAACAAAGGAAGAGGAAGCAGCGCTTCTCAGATGCAGAATTGACAATGCTAGCGGACACCCTACAACAGCATGCTGACATTATCCGAAGCACGGACCTGAAGCATGCGGCCCAAACGCATAAAAAACAGGTGTGGCAGGAGGTTGCGCAGAGGGTAACAGCAGTGGGGGTTACCCCAAGGAGTGTCTGGGATTGCAGAAAGCGCTGGGACAACCTCGGCCTCCGTGTGCGGAAGATCCTTGCGGAGAACCTGAGGGCCGCAATGGTGACAGGTGGTGGCATACACTCCCCTGTGAAGCTCACCACATGGGAGGAGATTGCAAGTGGGTTCATCGATCCAGAATCCATCGAGGGGATTGGAGAGCAGGAGTACGGGGCAGCTACTACAAAAGAGGAAGGTGAGTGAACCATCACATCCACCTATAACAAAACATGATGTGACACAAGTGAGGTGGGAGTCAGAATAGGCAAGGCAATTCCCATATCCAAGGCAACATTAACTCACCAACAGAATATTGATTGCCACCCCCTGCACCACACGCATGCTGCGTGAAATCTGTAAACCCATCCATGCTCCATGTCCCTCCCACACCTAGACAATCCATTGCCACCAGCCATGCAATCATTGCCAACATGTCCCCTCAGTACACCAAATGCCACACAACAGAAATGAAATCATGCCTGAATGTATCAAGATATAACACTGCCACAAATCACAGCTGCCATTTGGCAATCTCACTGATGACCTGCATCTCTTCTATCCCCCAGGCACCGATGAGGAAGGTGGAACCCAGGACAGGGGGCCAGGCACATCCAGTGCAAGCAAGGGGACCAGGGACACCGCAACCCCCTCCTCCATCCAAAAAATTTCCTCTGACTACTCCCAGTGTGCCACGCAAGGCATCATCTCTGCAGGGGGCACCTGCTGCGACAGTGCCAGCTGTACCGCCGGCCACCACGGACGTGCTGTCCACAGAGGTGGTTGAAGAGGCCGAAGAATTTTCGGGATCGCCCAGCCCAACACCCATTGGCCCCCCCTCCACCCCTGCGGAGACAGAGAGCCTGGATGACCCATGTCTCCATGACTCCGACCTAGGGGACTCGGACATCGGCATATTTGAGGACGACAGTGCCCAGGACGAGGGCCCCATGCAGGTGCCTGCCACCACCCAGCCCTCCGCCACCCAGCCCTCCACCACCCAGCCCTCCACCGGTACACCTGCGACAGAAACCCCCTTTGAGGTCCGTCTGGCAAGGGTGGAGGCCCGTCAAGACGAGATGCTGCAGATAATGCGGCAACAGGTCCTTGCCGGTAATGAGGCCATGAAGGCCATAGCCACGGCCATTGCCGCAAATACAGCAGCCGTGGAGGCGTCCACGTCTGCATTCAGGCAGTGCATGGGGTCACTGACCGAGGCCCTACCTGCCAACATCAGGCAAGTGCAGCAGCCACACCATGGGTCTGACAGAGGATTGACAATTGACACCTCGACCACGTCAACACCTTCCACCTCTGTCCAATCAAGCCCCGTGCGCTTAACGCGCAGGAGTGCACGGTGCATGGCCATGGCACCCCCAGACCCGAAAGACGCCAAAAAGTGACTTTTTGAAAAATGGAAGAAATTTGAGGAGTAGGATTGTTGAAGGCAACACTGTTTGTTGCACACATGGGGACATCTGGGATCTGTGGGGTGGGTGAGGGAGTTTGTTGGGCTGTTCACTGGGGTCTGTGGGGTGGGTGAGGGAGTTTGTTGGGGGATCGTGGGAGGGGGGAGTGGGCACAGTTTTGCACTTTCATATAATACACAAGTTTTTTGGAGAACAATCCATGGCTGGACATTGTCATTTTTGGTGTGCATCCATTTAATGTGTTACGGTGTTCAGTCTCAAAATTACAACATTCCCTTTGTGCATTTTCACATTGGCCCAGTGTCTGACTGACAAAAGTCATTCATGGTCCCTGTGTCTTAAAAGTATTCGTCAATTAGTGCTTGGCGTACAGCATGGCCGTCCCGTGCATCACGTACTGGCAGGGGGGCTCCTTTGCCTCCGTCTCCATCCCCTTCATCCTCACCCGGGCCATGCATGTCAATGTCAGGTGGCAGTGGTACATTCCTTCGGACGCACATGTTGTGCAGCATGACACAGGCCATGGTGATCTTTGCCACCTTCTCAGGCCTATATAGGAGTGCCCCACCAGACCTGCTTAGGCAGCGGAACCGCGCCTCCAACAGGCCAAAGGTCTGCTCAATCACGACACGGGTACGAGTGTGCACACGATTGTACTCCTCTTCATGGCTGTTCTGCGGGTTCCGCACAGGGGTAAGTAGCCACGGCCTCAAGGGATATCCTCCATCACCTGCAAGCAGATACAAATAGGTGTGTGTCACTCTGAACTGACACCTTCAGGGATCACGGTCATGGCAGCAGCTATTAGGTGTGAGCATGCACATGTCCCTGTACGTGTACCAAATAGTCACCTATATGGGATGTATACTGGAAAGAGGTGTTGAACACTGGATGGGGTTGAATAGATGATGCAGGGTGTAATCATGCATGCTGAGGCAGATGTGCTGTGGCAGTGCAACAATGTTTAGCCTCCAATTCATGCTGTGTACTCTTTACTTTGCATGGTCACACTGGCCACATTGGCACAGTTGCCATCCTATTCAGTCATGCATTGCTTGCCATCACCATGGTGCCCCGGTTGTGCCTCTTACTTGTTGTCATCCATTTGCATTATTTGTGATATGTGGCCCAGTGATGTGTCATTTTTCGTTTGGCTGTGTCAGGTGAGGAGTGTTTAGCTCTGCATTCATTCTCCACTCACTGGCTATTGCCATCCAGGTGTACTTTTAACCCCCCCTTTCCCACCCTGGTAAACTACCCCCCCCTTTCCCACCCTGGTGAACTATCCCCCCCCTTTCCCACCCAGGTGTACTATCCCCCCCTTCTGCATCCGCACACATGAGTACCCCACAGCATGGCCATGGGCCTGTTGTGCAACTCACTGAGCAGACAGACACGTGGTCCAGCATGTCGCTCCATGTGACGGGGTAGCGTGGAGTTGCGCAGTACCATGGCATCATGTGTGGATCCAGGAAATCTGGCGCAGCAATGGGTGATGATTTTGCTGGAGTCACATACCATTTGCACATTGATGGAGTGGTATTGCATGCGATTGCGGTACACCGCCTCTATGGCATGGGGACTACCAATTCCACATGGGTGCAGTCGATGGCACCAACACAATTGGGCATGCCGGCCAGTGCATGGAAGCCTACTTTGGTTTCGGCTATCTCCTGGCCAGTCCGTGGTAGGGATATGTGGGTGCTTGCGTGCTTCAGGAGGGCATCGAGAACTTGGTTCAGCATGCGTGAGAATAGTGGTTGTGAAATGCCATGCAGCTGGCCCACTGTGTGTTGGTAGGTGCCTGTGGCCAGGAAGTGTAGCACAGACACCACCTTCAGTAGTGGGGGGATGGCAGTGCGTATTTGTATGTGGCTGGCAATGTCGTTGTGTATCATGTCCACTATGGTGGTGATGGTGTCACGGTCCAACCGGTACAGGGTGTGGATCTGCTCAGGGGTTAGGTTGAATGGGCTGGGTCTGGTGCGAGGGATTGGTGGCTGCCTACGAGGCGCTGGTGGCTGCGCTGGTGGTAATTGCTGGGCCTGTCTCACCCTCCTTCTCCTCCTGCGTCTCCTCTGTGCTGCCTGTTCTTGCTGCTGTAGTTGTTGTTGTTGTTGTTGCTGTTGTTGCTGTAGTTGTAGCAGTATAGGCATGTCCTCCTGCGCCATGATTGCAAATGCTAGTGGTAGCATTTTGGTGTAGGAAGGGGTGTGGTGTGTAGGTGTGCTCCTTTTGCACTGGGTCACTCTGCATTGCCTACACCTGTGGGGGGGGGTTGTGGTGTGTGGGTGTGCTCAGTTCATACTGGCACAGCCTCCTTTGACTCCACCTCTGGGGATTGTGTGCACCTGTGGCAGCTGCCTTGTATCTTGGTTGCTGTTTGCGGGTGGTCCGCGATGCCTGTTTTTCCGGCATCATGCAGCCCGTTATTACCGTGTTCGCGATGCCGGTATTTGCATGTTTGCGTGGGTTGTGATTGCCCCCTATTACCGGCATGCCGGAATTTACTACCTGAGAAGGCGCGTGTACGCGCCTATGCCGCTATTAGCGGCACCGTAAATAACGGTGCCGTTAATACCGGGTTTGTGGGTCAGAATGCTACGGAACGTTAAATGATGCCGGTATTTATATACCGGCATCATTTTTCCCTTACCGGCATAACTCGTAATGAGGCCAAATGTGTCGTTATTGGTTTAACCATTATTCTGTTCATATTCATTTTTTATTGTGCCTGTTAATAAAAGTAATTCTTAATATCTGCCTGTGTGTTTGGGTGCCGAGAGAAACTGCCAGGAAGAGAGCTGGAGATTGTCCATCTGTTGATCACAGAGAGTGTGGCAAGTTGTTCCCCTCTAGATGACCAACCCTTGTTTAGTTTTGTTGTATCTTGCTACTACTTCTGTTGTTTTGAAATGTATTTTCTTATTGTAGCCACGTGCTTCTTTTATGTTGTGTGGAAGGGACAGAAGAGCAGTGTGTGTACTAAACAAAGGCACCAAGGGAGGGTTGGTGTTGCAGCAATACATTGGTGCCAAGAATACTAAACGGTGACCTTGCAGACTCTCAACTCTGCTGCCAATGGATCCTCAGGAACACTGAGTTTGTGTAGTGTGGCCCAAAGAATATCCATTTGGACATTATCAAAATCGATACTAAGTCCCATTTACCATGAATAAATTAGTGTTGTATATCTGAAAACATATGTTGCAGAAAGGAAGTGCAAATTATTTTGCAAAAAAGCGTTGCAGTAGCACTAATCAGAGAAATATGTTGTTATGATAGGGGAGATAATGCAGGACCATTTTTGTAGATTGGGACCATTGTACTAGAAGTCCACTTTTAGAAAAAGGATTAAGCTGAAAGCATTGAATTAAAGCCCATGGTCAAAATTGGACAGTGCAGAGAAGGAAAGCATTTATAAAGGCCTACAGTCTCATCTAGGCTCAGGCATTTTACCTGAAGCTTGCTTGAAAAGTGCTTGTTCAACCTCTTTAAGGGGAAATAAAGCCTATCTAGAGTTCCTTATATTGAGTCTATCAAGAGGTCAGTATTCAAATAAGGTGTAGCAGCAGTATGTTCCTGCCTACTTAGTTTAGTTTAGTTTAGTTTATTATTTGTATAGCGCCGCCTGGCCCTAGGGCATCCAGGCGCTTGCGATGAATACAACAAGAATAATGAATACAACAAGAATAATGCAGCAGAAATGTACAAATCGATTACATATTTACAAATTTACAGTCTTGGTGCATGCTAGTGCGGTAGGGCTAGGCAGTTTCTTTGGATAGAAGCCAAGTTTTGGTGTTGTGTCTAAATCTGTGAAAGGACGGTTCTGATCTCAGCTCGAGTGGAAGTGAATTCCAAAGTTTGGAGGCAAGCACGGGGAAGCTGGAGCCACCTGCTTTTTGGAGCTTAAATCTTGGGATATTTAAGCAGTGTGTTTGAGCTGATCTGGTAGGGCGCGCTGGGGTGTGGTGCTTGAGGTTGTCGGATAGGTATCTGGGTGCTTGGTTAGCTAGGCATTTGTGTGTGAGTGAGATGGTTTTATATTCAATTCTTTGTGGTATGGATAGCCAATGGCAGGTGCGTCTGGCGTCCGAGATGTGTTCATGTTTGGGTATGTTCAGGGCTGCTCGCAAGGCGTTGTTTTGTATGACTTGTAGTTTGTTGATATTTTTCTGACTGGTTCCCAAGTATAGCGCATTGCAGTAGTCAACTTTGGAAAGGACTAGCGCTCTGGCTAAGGTGATGCAGTTGGATGGTGAGAGGTAAGGTCTGCTGGCATTGATAAGTTTACAAGTGTAAGCAGTGGCTGATGAGATGGAATTGATCTGTCTTGTCAGTGTGAGGGAGGAGTCGAGGTAGATTCCTAGGGTTTTGACGCTGTTAGAGACGATGGTGTTATTGCCGTCTATAGTGAATGCTTGATAGAGTTTGTCGAGTTTATTAAGTCTGGGTTGGGAACCTAGGAGAAGAAGCTCGGTCTTGTCGTCATTAAGGCATAGGCCATGCTTGGCCATCCATTCTTGGATAATGGAATAGATGTTGTTGAGAGCAGTGAGGTCGGTGGAGTAGTCGCCTGTTAAAGGGATCAGTATTTGGGTGTCATCTGCGTAGTTGGTGTAGATGACACCCAAACGGTCCAGTATGTCAAAGAGGGGTTTCGTGAATACATTGTATAGAGTGGGGGAGACGCAGGAGCCCTGGGGGACACCGCAAGTGACTGGGGCTGGGATGGCAGAGGCTGTGGGTGCGAAGACTCTCATGGATCTGTTGTTAAGGAAGGAATGGATCCATGCGTTGGCGTTATCTGAAAATTTGGCTGCTGAGGATAGATGTTTGCAGAGGATGTCGTGGTTGACCAGGTCGAAGGCGGCCGATAAGTCAAGGAGGAGAAGGAGGGCTAGTTTACCATTGTCTTTAATGTTGTCCATCTGTGTCTTAAGGTCAATCAGGGCGGTCTCAGTGCCGTGTTTGGGGCGGAATCCTGATTGTCTGAGTCCTAGTAAGTTATTTTTCTCAAGGTGGTTCTGTATCTGGAGATAGGCAGCTCTGTCGAGGATTTTTAGTAGGAAGGGTACAGTCGTTATGGGTCTGTAGTTGGTGGGGACATTAGGGTCAAGGGTGGGCTTCTTAAGTAAAGGAAGAACCCAGGAGTCCTTGAGGTTGTTGGGCACTATGTTGGAGGTGAAAGATGCGTTGATGAGGGAGGTGATGAAGGGAGCAAGTTGTTTGGCTGCATCTTTAATGATAGGGGCTGGGCAAGTGTCGCCTTGGCATTTGGACGGTTTAAGAGAGTAGATTATTTCTTCAACCTCTTTAATGGTTATGGTGGAAAACTCAAAGAGGTTATTGTCATCATTTTGGGGGGTGGTGTGGGTGTGTGTAGAGGGGGTGATGTTATCGGAGAGGGTGAGGCTTTCTTTCTTTGTCAGGATTTTGGCTTGTAGCGTGGCAATTTTGCCTAGGAGTGCTTCCTGGATGTTCGTGCACCAGTGGATGTCTTTGTTGCAAGTGTCTGGAATGGGGGAGGGTGATTCGAGTTCTCTCAGGATATTGAAGAGCTCTTTGGTATTAGATTTGGCGTTGCTGATTCTTTCATTGTACATGTTTTTTTTAGACTGGATGATGGCTGATTTATAGATGTTCGATGCTAGTGCGTAGGATGTCTTATTAATAGTGGATGGTGACTGTTTCCATGTTAATTCAGCTTGTCTTTTGGCTTTGCGGAGTGTTTTTAGTTTGGGGGTGAACCAGGAATTGAGGTGTGCTCGTGGTTTGGCTTTCCGAAGCTTGAGTGGTGCTATGGTGTTTATGGCCTTAAGGATAGTTGTGTTGTATAAATCTACTAATTCAGTAGGGTTGGTCATGGTGGGTGAGAAGTCGGTGATGGGT
Source organism: Ambystoma mexicanum (assembly GCF_040938575.1). Classification (NCBI taxonomy): domain Eukaryota; kingdom Metazoa; phylum Chordata; class Amphibia; order Caudata; family Ambystomatidae; genus Ambystoma; species Ambystoma mexicanum. Next base: position 676,438,795 of record NC_090927.1, on the reverse strand, counting down.
TGGAGTAGCGGGAGGAGTTTCTCTAGTGTGATATTTTTGTTGTTTCTTGTGAGTGTGGGTGGGGCATTGGAGGAGGGCACTGGTGTTTGAGTGCCTTTGTTGATGGTGAAGGTAATAAGGTGGTGATCGGTCCAGGGGCATGGAGTGTTGGAGAGGATGGTAGTGTTGCAATTGAGGTCAGCTATCCAGTCAAGGATGCGGCCTTTGTTGTGTGTGGGTTGTGCGATATGGTGGGTGAGTCCTAATTCTGAAATAGTGTTGGCGATAGTGTGAGCTTTGTCATCTTTCTCATCATTGAGACCTAGATTAAAGTCTCCTAGGATGAGTAGTCGAGAGTTAGGTTTGATATTGTTAGAGAGTAGAAGGGCTATGTCGTCATTAAAGGATAGTATGGGGCCTGGCGGTCTGTAGATGAGGTGGATGGTGATAGTGCTTGTGTGCGTTGTGGATAGTTTGAGGGTGAGTAATTCCGCTGATGTCAGTGATTGGTTTTGTATGTGTCTAATGTTGATGGAACTTTTTGCAATAACGGCTACTCCACCACCTTTAGCTGTTTGTCTGTCTGCACGGTAGATGGTATAGTCAGTGGGTATAGCAAGTGATAGAGAGGGGCCAGATGCTGGGTGGAGCCAGGTCTCTGTAATAGCTATGAAGTCGAGATCATTGACGGTAATAATGTCGGCAATGTCTAAGGCATGGGCGACTACAGATCTCGCATTGATGAGTGCACCTTTAATGGTTTCGGTGGTGATGCATGATTTTTTGGTGTGGGTGCGGGGGGAGGATGCGATCAGGCCGTGTGCTATCTGGTCTGTCGGAAGTGTAGGGCGTGTGCAGTGAGGGGCAGATTTGGTTAAGGTTATGTTTTGTTTGTTGCCTAGATTGGGGAAGGATGCGGGTGTGTGTGTTCTGGATCTGAGTCGGGTGAATCTCGATAAACCTGAGCAGGGATAGGATCTGCTGGTAGTGAGGTTCGTGATAGTGGGTTGGCCGATGGGAGTAGTTTGTGATGCTTCTTGGGGGCTGGGGGTGTCTGCTATGCGATGAGAGTCAATGGAGGAGGTAGGCTGGAAGGGGTTGATGTTGGGTAGGAAGGGGGTGGGGCAGGGTATGGGATAATGTCTGGGGCAGGCTAGTCTGCTGAGGCCGTTGGGGTGTAAGCGAAAGTGTGACCCTGTACAAGGGGTGTCATGGGGGACCAGGCAGAATGGGAACATAATGAGGAAGGTCCAGGTTATCATGTCTGAGTTTAGAGGGAACTGACGCACAAAATCGTCAGAGAGAAGCTAGTGCGCAATGTTAGTACACAATGGTGCTGTAGTGAGGGTACTAGCGCAGAGAATCGGAGAAATGCTAGTGCACAGTGCTGATACCCAGTACTAATACACAGTGTACTCTAAGCGACCATAGGGCATTACACAATGTCACAGTAGTCTCTAAGCGACCATAAGGCACTTACACAATGTCACAGTAGTCTCTAAGCGACCATAAGGCACTACACAATGTCACAGTAGTCTCTAAGCGACCATAAGGCACAACACAAGTGGTCACAGTGGTCTCTACGTGACCATAAGGCACTTACACAATGTCACAGTAGTCTCTAAGCGACCATAAGGCACTTACACAATGTCACAGTAGTCTCTAAGCGACCATAAGGCACTACACAATGTCACAGTAGTCTCTAAGCGACCATAAGGCATAACACAAGTGGTCACAGTGGTCTCTACGCGACCATAAGGCACTACACAATGTCACAGTAGTCTCTAGGCGACCATAAGGCACTACACAATGTCACAGTAGTCTTTAAGCGACCATAAGGCACAACACAAGTGGTCACAGTGGTCTCTACGCGACCATAAGGCACTACACAATGTCACAGTAGTCTCTAGGCGACCATAAGGCACAACACAAGTGGTCACAGTGGTCTCTAAGCGACCATAAGGCACTACACAATGTCACAGTAGTCTCTAGGCGACCATAAGGCACAACACAAGTGGTCACAGTGGTCTCTAAGCGACCATAAGGCACTACACAATGTCACAGTAGTCTCTAGGCGACCATAAGGCACAACACAAGTGGTCACAGTGGTCTCTAAGCGACCATAAGGCACTACACAATGTGAGCAGTAGTCTGTGTTATACCGTACTGCGAGAACAGGGTTCAGTGAAGGCTTGAAACAGTTCAGGTTGCTGGCTGGAACAGTTGAAGAAAGGTTGCTGTAAGGGGCGGTATGTTTACCCCAGAGGAGATGGGCAGGGGATCTAGCCCTATGCTCGGTGGTGTATACAGGCTAGAGATAGGCACAGTGCACAGTGCCTTCGAGGTGGGCCGGTTCGGAACCTGCTGGCTTGTGGTTGGCTGCCAATAGAGGAGAGGGGCCAATCACGATGTTTGCAGGGTTGCGGGGCCGGCTGGAGGGCTAAAGATGCGGCGGACAGCCATCTTTAAATGGTGTGGACCTCGGGGCTTCGATTGGTGGCTGGATGCACTTTGAGTGCATTAATGGGGCAGATCCTGGCAGGAAGGGCCGCACTGGGCAGCGCTGGAGCAGTGCGGATATTACTAAATAATTTGCCGCGTGTTGTCTTCAAGACGCACGCTCGTGCTGTAGCTAGGGACTCGTGACATACCTGGTGTCAGCAGCTTCAGCAGTAGATGGAAGGAGCTCCTGCTCATGGTGGCTCTGGATTGGTAAGGGCAGAGTTTCTGGCCCCTGGCTCCGAACAGGCACCCAACAGGCCTTAGAATGGCCTTCGAGCTGGCCGCCGGCGTAATCCGCCTGCCGGCGGTTCCAGCTGATGAAATTGAGGCTATCAATCATTTGTCCATAGAAGGGAGCAAAACGGTCCATCCAGATGTCTGGCAGAATGTGGACAGCGGTTGAGCACGGTAGTGGCATGATTTGCAACCAATTTCCAAAAACACCTGGGTGTCACAACTTTCGGTCTATTGTTTTAGCACAGTCGAATTTGGTCATGTCTGATTATTCAGTGAAGGAAATAGTGGCAGCTGATCATACCCACTGTAGCGGCAAGGTGACTGGTTCTGTCCTAGTCCGCCCAGATCTGGCAAAGTTCGAATTAATGCTGTGAGGTGAAATTGTAACATAACTATTTAGTTGCATCAAGATCAATCAGACTGTAACACCCTCATGGAGAACTGCTGAGATCATAACCATTTTTAAAAAAAAGGAATATGTCTTCACCAAATGTTATCGCCCAATTGATTAATAGATAGCCATGCAAAGATAGTCAGTAGGGTAATATTCAACTGGCTAATGAGCTCGGTAAAAACAAACGAAATATTTAGTGCCTGTCAGCTGGGATTTCAAGAAATATCTAGAACCATAGAGTAATCTCTCACAATCTCCCTTTTAATCAGCAAGATTAGAGAACTAAAAAAAAAAAGAGAAATTCTAGCTGGCCTTAATAGACCTTGTGAATCGATCAAAGCTGTGTTAAATTTTAATCAGCCTGAATATTCAACCAGATTTGCTAGCCTGGATCAGAACGCCATACATTAATAACCAGGTCAGATTTGGTATGGAAGCTCAAATAACTAAATCATTTGACATCAGGAGGGGAGAAAGAGAGGGCTGTGTTCTTGCTCCCCTGCTTTTTAACCTGTATATAAATGACCTGGATCAGACCCTAAATATGGGGACCTTAGGTGTGTCTTAAATTGGGAATCAATTTACCCCACTCTTCCTCTTTGCAACGAAGCAGTGGTAATGGCCACAACAAAACTAGCACTGTCTAAGTTGATTAAGGCAAAAGCTAGACTTTCAAATACATGTACCTCCAACAGAAATTATGATTCTAGGAAGTAAATCTAAAACAAAAATAATTTTTCGAATGCATACCCATCAAAAGAGTGCACTCTTTTGCTTACTTGCGGACACGTTTTGCTGATAATACAAATGGGCAGTCCACAAGAAAAAAACCTCATATCTATTCATCAAACAACAGTAAGCATCTGTGGCTCTTGTGGAAATTACTGTTAGTCTGCTGTGAAGTCAGCATTAACTGTGTATAATGCCAAAGTAAGTGCACATGCGACGTACAGCTGTGACGTATGGGGTTTTCTGCTACAGATGAACTAGTTAGGATGGACAACCTCTTTCTTAAAAAGATACTCGGCATTCCCAAATCATCCAGTAATGTGATTGTGCATTCAGAGCTGACTATCCCTTTCCTTGAGGACCTCTTCTTACTAAGAACCTTGACATTCTGGGTGTAGATATGTTCAGGGGAAGCAGTGACATTGTTAAACACACTGATTGGAGAGATTTGGCCACCTCGCTGTTCACATAGTATCCCTTGGTTAAAATGCCTGAAATCCAGACTGGTAGCAGCAGACAGAGAAGCCCGGTTCACGGAACCAGAAGAAATAGATAGGCATTAGGTATCATGTCTAAAAGACAGCCTGATGTCAAGAAGGGTACATGGCAGATGGGTGAGAGATTTAAGTAGATATTCGGTTGCCGAATGTCTCAATATGACCCAGTAATCCATAAACAATTGTGTACTTGACCTTATACCACTAGCGGTGGATAGAGTGCTGTTCACAGATTATGACTCAACCTATTATTTCTACAAAATACTATGGCCAGATGGTCAACAGAGCCGCTCGAAGAAAAAGAAGTCTGTCTATGCAGCACAGGCTATAAGGAAAATAGAGCGCACTTTTTTTTGTTTTTGTTTGCGTTATAGTACGCTTAGAAACAATTGGCTGATTCCATTATTGCGCATATCGTAACCCAGAAGCTGTCAGATGCAAAGAAGAGACTGCTGGTACTCGATACCCCAGTCGGCATACATAAATTGGTTACCTTACCTATACCAAGCTACCGTTAAAAAGAAGGTCACTCCTACTGAAGATACATTGCCACGAAAAACCTTTTTGGAGTAGTTGTCCCATTAAGTGGATTTTATGTCTGTTTTGCTATTTTAGAATTGAATTATGGGTGGCTGGCTCACATGTTGGTTTTATCCTCCATTATTAAATGATGGTATTGATTTGTTATGATAATCACTGTGAAAATGTTGATATGTTTGGTATAATGTTTTATTGACAGTTGCCCGAAATAGACCATTTTGTGAACCTTCTATGGTAGGGTAGCAGTATGGTCTGCAATCAATTTCCAAAAAAGCCTGACTGTCACAAATCTCTGCTGCCATTAACAGAGTGTTTAATATACCTAATTCATACATCGTATTTCTTTTATAAAGAGCAATATTCTATTTCCTATGCAGTGATTTCACCATTTCCTTATCTATGGGGATTTTCTTCCATGCTGAAAGCAGTTCTTGTTTTTAGCCCTCAGCAATTAGGGGCTAGCCCAAATGTCATTCAATAGGAATGTGAACCATGTCCATTATTGAACAAACAACCCAGCAGACCAACAGAGTGGTTTATTTTCCGCTCATCCGGGACACTAAGACAAAGGATGATAAAGATGTTTGCAAGAATATTTCATACCAATTTAGAATTGATAGCGTTCCCAGAGTCCATTCAAATTATTTGGAATTATGAACAAATGTAGTCTGAGGGGTGCTGCTGTCAATGATTTCCCTCTGGTAATGACATACGTGGTTTGTGGTCACTGCCATTTCTATGAACAGCAGGAAAGTGTTCTATAGCGCCCTGTGAGATAACGGTAAAAGAAAACAATCAATAACACTTGAGTATCGTACATTGGTAAAGGTAAATTAGACCTGCAAAGCATTGGAAAACTGTCTGTTAGCAGGGTACAATATAATATCTAACAAATAGGGCCAGAAGTCTAGCCCCTTCTCATTAGGGTATGGCTCTAATAAAGCAGCAAGCAAAACTCTAAATCGTCATTCTCTTCTGACGCAAGTAAAAAATATGTATCATCCCCAAGTCTTAGGCTCAAATCACCATCTACTATCACCCTCCTAAAAGGCTGGGCATTAGTAGATAAGTCTGCTTCATATTTATCAGAAGCTAAATCTCCCTTCAATTTTGTTATATGTGAAGGTGATTCATTTTCATAAACAGAGTAACACAATTTGAATACAATGAATAATTGTTTCACAGTTTCCCTGAACATTGTCATCTACAAATTAGCAGAGTTCTTGGTACTCTATAACTTTAAGACCAGCAGCTAAGTTGACAAATAACATCATGCTCCATGGATTACCCTGGGTGCTCTTTGTAGCACTAATGTAAAAGACCTGAAACCACACATTTTAGTAGGATTAGGTTAAAAATAGGAACAAAACATATCAAATCCGGTAATTGATTTTATGTTCAGCTTTGCTCTTCGTCTTGCTATCTCCTTCTGATCATATCTCAGGCGTAACCAATGTACATTTTTCATACAAAAAATGTCTGCATACAAAATGTCCATACTTCCTGTGATAGATGTAAAAATCGCCCCATGAGCATCATATTCAAAGATTCACAGGCAATGTAACTGGGAACAACTACACACAGTAACTTGCATCGGTTTGTATAATACCACCTGCGGTCTGCATTGTGAGACAAACTTATAATCCCTATTATTTAGATGTAACAGAACAGAATCAGATAGGCCAGGGATAAAATATATGGTAGTGTCCAATGCAGAGGAATCATCATTAGCATTTTTCAGCCATTGCATAGCTTCAGAGGCACACCAGCTGTCATGAAGATGACAATGTTAGCCATTTTATCCAGTTATACCTCAACTCCCTCATCCTCCATTATATCTCCTTTTCCCCAAATGCAGGCTCTAATACTGAGGTCAGTAAATGAAAATTGGACACTTCAGCACTGCAAACACTTTAAAAGTAACATCTCAGAGGCCCATCATTCAGATAGAATTTAAGCTAGGTGTCTTATTTCCATGGAGGAAGCCCTTAAATGTAAGAAATAAATTAGATCTTCTCCAACCAGCCAATATATCTTCTGGGTCTCCTTCAGCCAGATACAATCATCTGATGAGACAAGTTTAGTCTAGTGCGAGGCTTTATAAGTTCTGTCTGCAAAGCATTACATTGAATATGAGTATCTTTGCTCCAACAAGAGCTCAATTTCATGATTATCTGTCTCTCTGTATGACCCGATAGGCAGCCACCTATTACAGCACAGCTTTTATCTCCTACTCTAGTGCTTCACTCATAAACATACCTCAGTTCCCTTTCATAATATTCATAGGGTCATTAGTAATATTGACCGTAGCAGGAATTTGGTGGGGGAGAGTAAGACCTCCAGACCCGGTATGGTGGATATGACCTAACTACATTATTAGGTACCTATTATTCTGAAACAACATCTATACCCTTTGTCCAAGCTAATATTACAAATCTGGGCCATATTGGGTCAAACACAACTCTTATCAGGCTGAACTGGAAGGCTGTTTATCTTACTAGGAAAGTCACATGGTGCAGATCAGTAAAAATGCCCCAAGTTGCCGACAATATCAAGACTCGTTTAGAGTAGTTTAAGTAGTTGATCCTGGATGCACTCTTCTCTTAAGCGTGTTACCATTTTAGTAAATTCCTTCAAAGCAACCTTTTAAAAATGTTCTCTATTTCTTTGGGGTTCTATAAATGGGTGTGTTCTAGGTATTACAACATTTTCCCTTAGAGCAGATACATTGAAATCTCAAATAAAGCAAGGCTGGATCACTGGTTTCATGTGGACTTTTTTGGGACAGAAAATCGTTAACGAAGGCCTTTAGATTTTCATCTTCAACTAGAACAAGGATTCTCAGAACTGTAAAGTTTGCAGCTTGTGAGAGCTTTTCATAAAGCTCCATTTTATTTTTGATTTTGTGAATAGATTCTGCTGCATTCCTCATGCTATCTACCCTCTTTCCCAAGACCTCTAGTCAGGAGTAAATTGTACCACTGTCTAACCCACTTTACATCCTGTACGCGCCTGGTTTACATTAGGTCCACCAAGGCCTATTCATCATTCAGCAATCTCATATGCACCTCATCCTGTTTAAAAGGTCCTTAAACTCAGAACCCTTGTGTTTGTGCTTTTTGGATATTCTATTCATCTGAAGGACTTAAGCCAGTGAAAATACTACAAGGGATGCAGAACCCCTAGGCACTGCTTTACCAATGGCTTTCACACGTTGTCTTGCACAGCATGTAACCACAGTTACAATGTCACAATGGAGAGTCTGAGAGGCACTGCACCAGTGCAGACATTTGACCACTAGCTTTCTTCTCTCCCAAACAAAATTTTATTCAAATGTCAGTACTTATTTTCTGCTTATATATGTTTTCATAATCCGTCATGTTATTTTTCTGCCACATCGTCCTATTCCAGAGGAGTCCTGCCTCAGAAAAGAAGCTACCTGGGCCTACACTATCAAATACTGTGCCTCTAGCCTGTCAGGGTGACTCTTAATCACCTTGTGCACTTCAATTGGCCTCCGCGGAACATGTGACATGCTGCCTGGTTTTTTATTGTCTTTCCCATGGGTGCCAGCAGCTAAGGGCCAAAAGCAGCAAAGTGCAACTCCCTGTGTGGGCCATCTAGGGCCGGAAATAACCCAGAGCAAGAGTCTCTGCTTAAGCCAGGGCTTTGTCAAGCTCATACTTTGCCTGACACTTGCTTCCGCATATAGGAATTTCTTTACCCAGCGACTCACCATTGACTACGGAAATGGTATTATCTTGAAGAACTAAGAGACATCCCTGCTTTGGGTCTGCTAACTGCCTTTTTGTCACCTATAGTCCCATTCTAGCCCAAATCAGAACTTATACTTGCTCCTTCCCAGCCAGTCCTTCCCCTGGCCACTACAGGTACCCCTCACTCATCTAGCATTTCCAACATGTGCTGCAGCCTTCCTTTACAGTCTTCACTTGCCTACTTCTTTTGCCCTCTATCATGCACATTGTCTTTGCTCTCTTACCTGTTGTACTCACTTGATTCCCCATTCTCCTTTAGTTTTTTTCTCCACAACCCAGTCCAATTTCAACCTCATTTTCCCCCTCTCTATCTCACTATTCTCTGCCTATACCTCTACCCCTCAAGCCAGAGGCTCCTGTCTTCCCAAGATCTCCAATGTCATCTATTCCCCTTGCCTACCACGCAACTCATGCTACTTCCGCACCTCCTACCACTCTTTCAGTTGGCCACTGGAATGCAATTCTTCTGCAACAATGCTTGCTACATCACTAACCACTTTGACTTTTATCATCCTCAAATTTCACGTCTTGATATCATAGAAGCTTGTCTCTTCCCTCATGTATTTGGCCAAACTAGTGGCTCCCCACACTGATTCAGGTACCTTCTCCCACTCTCTACAACCTGTTGAAAAGGGCAGTGGAGTAGGGGTTCCTTACCATTAAGTCCCTCACTCCTTCCATCCTGAACCTCTTGAAGACTACCATGTTTTAAATATGTCACTATTCAACTTCAGGCCCTCTTAACTCCCTCTCTGCTCACCTGAAATTCCTCTATGAGTCACTCCCCACTGACATCTCCTATGTCATGATGAAGGACATTAACTTTTTTGAGGAGCCAGGAATGAGACGCGGACAAAAAAGATTAATGGTTTGGCAAAATACTGTTATTATAATGAAAAGGGGTTGGGACATGCCTTTCTGTCCCTGCTCTAAAGAAGAACTATGGGTTTGTCCAATGTCAAGATGTTCAAAGCAAAGCAACCTGTTTCCAAAGTAGTATTCTGGCCCTCACATTCTAAAATATCTTTGACTGTAAGTAGTGTACATTTGTTCAAAAAGGAAATATGTAACTCCAACACAAAAGTTCCAGAAGGATAGAATACCTTGTTCCAGAGGGTGGTTCCCTTCCCATGGATTTATCTTCACACTGGTTTATACCTTCAAGTATATCAGTTCCTTAAGTTTCTCTTGATCAACAACACAACTGGTATACAAAATAACTTGGCTGTTAGTCTGTGTCTTGGTAGGATTCCTGGTGGACCTGGTGGACTCTCCTGCCAGGCTTTATCTCCTCTTTACTATGTTTCAACACAGCCTTTTGCTAGTCTTATTGTATCCTTATCAGGGATTCCTTAGGTGATGTATTTTTCACACTGTCCAACTTGAACTTCCCTTGTATACTTTCTTGCCAGGGCTCTCTTATATGAACAACCTTGCAGCTTGCATCTTCCTGATATACTCTCCTGCCAGGGCACTATTATGTGAATGCTCTGTGACTTGAATCTGTCTGGTATATTCTCCTGCCAGGGCTTTCCTCATGTGCATACTCTTGCAACTTCAAAGTGCCTGGTATGATCTCCTGCCAGGGCTTTTCTTATGTTTGCACAGAGCACATTTATAAACTTGAAAGTCTCTTATATATACTCTGTTCTGTTTTGAGTCTGACTAGTATACTATCCTGCCAGGGCTTTTCTTGTAAGTATACTGCATACGCTTACTTATCAGTCTCTTATATGTATTCCATTCTGTCTCTTTAAATAATTTTTGCTTGCTCATTCTTTCTTATATACTTCATTCACTGTTATTTTCTTTTGCGAGGGTTGCCAATACGCCCCAATGTCCATGCTTCCCAGTGTTCTCTGGCTCTTGGTGGCGTGTATAGGTTCTCAAGCAGCAATCCTGTGGTGGCTCTTCGGTGTTGCGCTCTCTCTTGCTGCCTCTGCTTTTCAGCTTTTGTGCGTCTTGCGGCTCCCGCTTGTCTGTCTGCATCTCGCAGGGCTTCAGTGGTGTGGAGGCTGCCTTTCGGTACCTGCCAATGTGTGGAAGCCTTTCTTCTGCTTCTTGCATCCTTGCAGCATGCCCTCTTCAGTCAGCTCTCTTCAGTCTCTTTGATAACCCAGTTGGACCCACGGACTTCAGACCAGCCCCGCAGTCCCTTGGTTCTCCAACAAGTTTCGCCTGATCAGCTGGTTCACCAGTTTAAATCTCGTAGCATCAGTCCCGTACCTGCAACAACTCGAGCGCAGCTTGTGCTCTTGACCTACATTGATCTTCATTATTCAGCTCATCTTCTTCATTACATTATTTTCATGTTTAAGGAAATGGAAGTCAGTTCTTGATGACTTGTATGAAAACTCTGGGAAAGTGTTCTCAGTAGTCTTGAAAGGCAAGTCAGGTTTTGATGACTTGTATAAAGAGTTACGAAAAAGGTTTTCAGTACCTTTCCTAGGTGGGTGAGGGGAGGTATGACAATATGCCATTAAGGCATGGGGAATGGAAGGGGTATCATCAAAGAGGGATACCATGTCTCATCCAATGATGTCATGTCACTTCCACAAAGGTCTTCTCCCCCTATGTGATCCTCTCTCATATTGCCACCCCCAGGGTCATGATCAGGTAGTGACTTCTGTCCCCTGACAACATGGGGAGAGATCACCTCTGGGAAAGGAGTGATGACGCCATTGGATTCATCACACCTTCCAAATCCTTCCACAGCCACCCACTTTGAACTTAAGTCCCTTTTATCTGACCACTCTCTCTACTCTATGCATGACCAGCCTGCCCACTGAGGGGAACTCACTTGAGCTGATGTTTTCCTCTACTTCACTCTCCTCCTTTGACCACGCCATTAACCACTCTCCCTCTAAAGAATCAATCCATTGCTCACTTTAAAGTCTCAGTGCCACCACCTTCTACTACTCCTCTCCCCACTTCTGTGAATAAGAGGGGATTCAAGCAGGTCTCTCTTGCCCCTTACTTTGATGAAGTGAGGACCTCTGATGTCTCTCTCCCATCATCTTGCCTCTCCCATTGACCATGTATTTTATGACTTTCAGTATGTGCTTATGATTTCCATTTCCATTTACCAACACTATTTTGCAGGCACATTCACACTTCCATACTCCCGTCCTCAGCCCTGTATCTCCTCTGAGATTTAGACTCTCAAAACAAACATGCATCATGACCTATGATGCTGGTGCACATCCTGGACCCACTCCCTACTCCTAGCCTACAAGGTTATGTTGCTGATCTCTCCTCTGCACTGGACTCTGCCAAATCACCCAACTTCACAAACCTAATCTCCTCCCATTGCAAACACCCCTTCTACTCTCCAAGATTTTCTCACACATCCCAAGCCAATATTTACTGCTTTCTTCCTCTCTGCTAATGGCGTTTTGCGCTACCTTTTCTCTAGAGTCTCTCACATTTGTGACACTCTCACAGTCCTCTTCTCTCCCCATCTCCACATACAATCAACCCATTCTCTCTCCTGTACCTCTCCTAGAAAATGATCACCCATTTGTCACATAACCAGCTCATCTTGTCTTACCATTGAACTGTTTGCTCCTCAAACAGTTTAACTCTTAGGCCCAATTACCTACATCTCTCTGAGTTATTTAAACTATTTCTTTCGGCTGGACTCTTCCCCACCTCCTTCAAACCTGCAACTGTCCTACCCCTTTTGAATAAACCCTCTGCTGATAAAACCATCCTGGAAAACTATCATCTGGTTTCCCCCCAGCTCCATTATTTAAAGATACTTGAGTGGATGGTCTTCAATCTGATCTCTAATTCCCTAAACGGATAATAACTGTGGATATCACCTTCAATCTGGCTTCCATAATAAACACTCATGCATTCATCCATTCATCCAACATTCTCTGTGCTGCTCAACACTCCAAACTCTCTTCTATACTCATCTTTTTGCACCTATCTGCCGCTTTTGACACTAGTGACCACCTCTCCCTTTACTCTCAAGGACCTTGGTTTTCGTGATTCTGCTCTAGCCTGGATTGCCTCCTACATTAAAGGTCTCTCCTTTTAAATCTCCTGGGGCTTACAAGTATCTGACCCCACTCCTCTCCCTGTCATCGTCCCAAAGGATCAGTTCTTGGTAGTCTGATATTCAACCTCCATATATTTGCCCCATGTCGAATTATCACTTTGACCTTCACTATCAACTCTTTGCTGTGGACAGGAGTCCACAAAAAAGAAAATCTTTTCCTTTTCTCCTTTCAGCTATCTCCAAAGAGATAACCAACTATCTGACAGCATCCCGTCACGGAATGGCTCTCTGCTTCCTCATTCCTCATGGTAAACACTTAGAAAATGGGAGTCATCTTTTTCCCAGCTTCCAATGTAATCCCTTCCCTTTCCTCTCCCATTTCCTTCCGGCTTTGCCTTCTTGCTCCCTATCCCAAGGCCTGTAACTTTGGGGTCTTCTTTGAAAGTGACCACTGAGGGCAACATTTCAGCACTACCAATGCCTCTGACGCCTGTATTAACCTTCTTAACATTCAGAAAATTCTGCCATTTCATACTCATCACTCTATGAGAACTCTACTCTCCAGCTTCTTGCTCAGAAAACTTGACTACAGCTCATGCCTACTCAGTGTCCTTCCATTCTATTCCTTCCTCGCTCTAGAAAAAGTCCAAAGTGTTTCTACCTGCACTCTCTGCAACCTAACCAGATCCTCCCCCACTACTACCTACTGCACCATGATGGTTGGCTCTCAATGCACAACTGGCCACTTTTTAAAGTTTCTTCTCAAAGCCTTTATAATTATCTATGGTCTTGCTCGTTAGTACCTGGCTCACTGTATTTCTGTCTACCCCCCATCTCCTGTCCCATGCACCCCCTGTGCCTCCTCTCACTTCAATTCTTTCTGTCTAAGCCACCCTTTGCATTGGAACCCACTACCCATCACAATCAAAGCCAGCCTGACAGTAGATCTCTTCAAATCCCCACCACTCCTTCTAGTGCCACGTAATAATGTTCTTTGTATATTCGGTATGCCTCTTTAGTTTGCAGCACACCCCCCACGGTAATGCTGCCTTGGTAAATCACCTATTTTTCTTTTTCTTTATTTTATGTCCTAATCTAGGTCCAATATAGTTCACACCCTAATGAACTGTCTCACTACTTTTTCTCATTGTTATACTATTGCACTGGCATCCTTCCCGGGAATGCCTCCACCATTACCATTACACCATTGAGTCTCTATTGTCCATTGGGTTTCAATAGTCCTAGTACTGGGTTAGCAAAACAATAATTTAAGACACATGACAGGTTTGCAATATCCAAGTGAATTTTTCTTGAGGTTTTAAGCCCTAAACATGTGTCCTTAGGCCTACTGAATTCTCTTAGATGTAAATGATCTCCAAGGTTCTGAGCCTTCTCATTTTAAATGTGACACAGTTTCAAGTTCTGTCATTTTTGTGCATATCCCTAGTATCTAATGAGGCAATAGTTGAAGAAATTAGCGAATTCCAGTTGCCACCATGCCTTGGAAATGAGTGCAATTCGAAATTCATTTTAACTTTGTTGACCAATGTTCTTTGGCGTGAGAGCATATGTTCACATGTCGCACTTTAAACAGACATCCTTTTTATCGCAACAGCAGACAAAATGCGCAATCCAATAGCAAGTATACTTTTGGGAATAGCCCCTCTCTCATTCTTTCAGAAAGGCTTTTCCCTGTCATTTTAGGCCATTATACTTTGCTGTATTTTCTTTATATAAGTCACTTAATTTATAGCAGCAACATTCATTCCATCTATTAAATCTATACTCTTCCAACAAAGGTGTCAACGATGGGTTGCTAAAATTAGTGTCAATGGTGAATGGTACAATGTTATTTTCTTCTTTCTTGACATTTAGTGCGAGTGGGTCTGCTAGTTTGATTTACTTCCACTTTTAGGCATGTCTCTTTTAGGCAGCAACAGTAGCACCCATTACGCACCTAACTTTGACCTCCTGGTCCATGCACAACCAGGGCTTGTCAAAGGCTGGCTGTGCCCACTGCCCACAAACCCGAAACTGAGCAACCTTAAAATAACGTGTGAAGTCTGGGCAGCCCAAGCCTCCAAGATCCCTTGGTCTGAGTATTCTTTTGGTTTGTGGTTTCCTGTCTTGCCATACACAATTGACTAATTCCTTTTGCCATTTTATCGAATCTGCTCAGGCGATTATGTATGGGGAGGATCTGAAAATAATCTGAAAAGTTGAGGCAGGATGTTTATTTTTGATATCCCACCTTGGATGTGTATGTCCCACTTCATCTGTTGAGATCTTTCCTTATTTGCTTGAACAGTTTAGGAGAGTTGTATTATTCAGAGATCTTTCTAGTTATCTGTTTGCCGGAATACTTGAATGATTTTGCTGCTCACTTATAATGCCAACTTTATTCAAGTGTTCCTTTGTCATCTTTCATTAGTATTAAGTTGAGGATCTCGGATTAAGAGATATCTACTTTAAAATCTCTCTTTAACCCCTTAACTGCGAATGACCTGCATGTTTGTCCTGAATTCCATTAAGGAATCATTGTAGGCTACGCCCACTCCTGCAGTTAATTTACTCCTGCGATGGATACTTCACACTTCTCCCAAGCTAGAAAGACGACACCTGCAAATCGGCACAATGTATACATTTCCTTCCCACAGGTAATTCTGTGGATCTTCGGATTACTTTTAAAATGAAAGGCAAATGATTCCATTATTAAAGCAAAAAAGTGCATACAAGGGACAATGGTGTATAGCTTTCCTGTGTAAATTAAGTAACTTGCAAAATGATCCAATGATTCCTACTCTGGCTTTTGGTATGCACCACAGCAAGATACCCCCAGTTGACTCTGTAGAATTGTATTTTTCGCATTGAGTGTTAGTTGAATCAACCTTGTTTTAGTTCTTTTAATTTTATCAATAATATGAAGGACTCTTCAGGGGATAGCTGTGTCTTCTCCGCCTGGAATAAAACCTGCTTGATCCGGTCCTACCAAAAATGTCAATAGTGCAATAGTGGCAAGGATTCTTCTAATAAATCTTCATATTCTGGTTAACAGTGCAATTAGTCTATAGGCCAAACAGAAGGAGCTATCTTTTTCATATTTCAGAATAACTGTAATTTTGGCCTCTTCCATAGATGGTGTAATCTGTCCTCTCTCTCGAAAGGTATTTAACAGTAGAACTAGCTGTGGTAGCATCCATGAAGCATACATGTAAAACAATGCTGTAAGGCCATCTCTGACAAGGCTTTTTTTCATTTGGAGTCATTGTACCACTTCTAGCATTTCTTCACTCGTTATCGGCTTATTAGGAATTTCTTTATATTCTTTTGTCATACATGGCTCGCTGTGAACCATCTAGCTAAGAGTGTTCCACGTGTGGCCCCTGCTCAGAGAACCATTACTTAGGTTGAAGAAGAATGCCCTCTATCCTGTTTATCACAATTGCATTGAGTTGGTCTCTAGTTGTTTTGATTTACTTCATGATCACCATAGATGGTGCAGATTTGTGTTCAAACTCCAAGTCTGCCAGATACCTCTCGATATCAGACTGCACTAGCTGGTAATTTCTCTTGCCAGCTATCAGTAATTTGATACATTTCTCCCTCAATACTGCATTAGGGTGTCTCAGCTAGTAGTGTGAGAGCTGTCTTCTGGTTTATTTTATTTTTTTAAACTAGTGATTGTCTCATCGTTGCTTTCACTGATCACTGGATGTCTTAGTAAGCCATTTTCCAATCTCCACACTCCCCTTCCTTTTCCCTCTCTGCTCCCTGCTTCCCTCTCTGGATATAGCCATGATCAGACCACGATATTACTCCATTCAGGGCATCTTTGATATCCTTGTTCCTTGTCAGAGATATAAATACCAGATAAATATGGAAATAGGATTGATAAACATGGGAGTCGTATATGAAGTCCGTCTGGTTTGGATTTGCATGCCTCCAAGCATCTATCAGGCCTAAGAATATACATTTCACTTTTTGCTTTGCTGTCATGGCCCCTGTAGCCACAGTTAGTCTAGTTTTGGACCTGTGCAATTCAGTGTCTACGACTAGATGTATACCTCCTGCAACTATAATTTCCCCCTAGCCGTGAATCTCTAGTTGCTTCAGCAACATTTGAGGAAACATTCTTGGCCTGGGTTTGAATACAGAAATTAGTGTCAGTGAGTAGTTTCACACTTTAACCACTAGTAATAGATATCTTCCCTCTTTATGTAATATTTGCTTCTGTATTTCAAATATCAATGATCCTGTAATAAATATAGCCACTCTGCTCTTTCAGCATTGGTACATGACATGTTCTCCTGCTCATAATTTTTTAAGACAGTGGGCCTCATTACACGGTTGGCGGTAGGGATTTACCGGTACCGGTAAAATACTGGTACCGGTAAATCCCTACCGCCTTACTACGAGGTCCCTTAGCGGGTTGGTGCTTTAACGCCTGCTTTTTGCAGGCGTTAAAAACCAACCCGCTAAGGGACCTCGGAGCTAATTACGGCACCGCAAAATTGCGGTGCCTTAATTAGCGCCTTCCCCATTCCCATAGAGCCCTATGGGGCAGAAATGGGAATGGGGAAGGGCAATGGCGGAAGGGGGATTTACCGCCCCACCAACCTTGGAATGGGGCGGTAAATCCCCTTTCCGCCAAGGCGGTGCCGGTATTTTACCGGCATGAGCCATGGCGCTAATAGCGCCATGGCTCACCACCTTCCGTGTAATGAGGCCCAGTGTTTGATCATCTATAGCCAGGAGGTGGCTTTCCTTCATAAAGGCGTTTTTATGGCTGGCGTTTCACAGCTCGAAGAACAAACTCATATGTTTTTGGGCAAGTCCCCTCATGTTTAGTAAATATATTCTAACCCTTGCTTCAGTCAACTAGGGAGCATAGACTTGGCCCCAATTAGAGACTTTATTGTTCACTAAACTTACTATCCCAGGGGCATTTGTCTGTACTCTTCTGTCTATTTTGTACTACCCTCTCCCTGCCTTTTTAACAATCTTAGATGTCTCGCTACTACCTTTCTTTATCTTCCATTTTTCCCCAGTAGTACCAAGCCTCATTACCTGATTCTGCCAGTGTGGTCTATAGCCCAGTCCCTCTTGCATCCCACCCGACTCACCGCCTGCTTGCTTACTAAAGCAAAGTTGCTGCTACGACAAGTTTAGGATAAAGCTCAATTTCCAGGGCTATTATATATCATTTGACAATTCTTTTTCTCGATCTCTCGTGTTATTGAATCAAGATTACTTTAAGCTTTGCCAATGAGTCTCAATTCTTGTGTGGCATATTCTCTTTTGGTCCCCCTCCTTGAGTGGACTATGGTTGCAAGACTGCCAAACCGTTTACTAATGATGTACTTGTGTGGACTCCGTCTTGGCGACGGAATTGAAAACAAAATGGGAAAGTCCAAAAGTATTTTTTTTGTTGCGCCCTCAAGGTCCCAATGACTTTTGTCAATGATCGTCTCCATCTTAATCTCATTTGTACAATGTACCCAAATAGCTGAACATCAGTGCCTAGGAAGGAGATCTTTTTTTTTTGCTTCTGGTCGCAACCATAATTTTTTCTTTACATGTAAAAAAGAGGGGCTGAGGGGCGCACTCCAATTCCTGGCCAATATACTAACCGAAGAAAGAAAAAATATATAACTGGGTTATTGGGAATTGGAGTGTGCGCCTCACCCACCCTTTTTTACATTAATTTGTGGAGATCCGGACTCCAGAGGCTGCAGCACTGGGGATATTTTGCCTTACAGTGGAGAACCATAGTTATGGTTTCCCCCCCTCCCCCTGCTAAGGGAAGATGTGTGCTCCTGGAGGGGAGTCTTTCCTTGGTCACCTGAACTGAACAACATTTTTTCACTACTGCTCCCATAATCCTTAGAGACTGCATTAGAAATTTAAAGGCATGGTCTAGTAAAATGTTTTATTGTCCCTATGGGTCGGCCATGTTTTTTTAAGCCTAAGTGGCTCGATTTTAGAAAACTTTCCTATGGACCTTACCCGAGTTTTCGTCCATTAAACGCACGCGAAAACAAGCACCAGGGAGCTGCCATTTTCTAACAATCCTATCTTTTCCCCGATCGCCCTGGCTGACTGCTTTTGCGGCACTAAATCAATTCCCCCGCCCCTGAGCCTGTCATCAGCAGACTCGTACCGCCTATTTCCCAACGCCAAAGCACGTCTTGTGTCAACATTCGCTGCGCTTCAGCTAATGACGTGTCGCCATGGAAATGGCAGGACGCCTCTTTCCTCAATAAGTATAAACAGACCGTTTCACAACACACAGCAGCAGATTTTCGATTCCATTCCTCTCTCTGTGTTACTTTGAATATTCTGTGACTCGTTTCAGTGCTCTGGTCAGCTACCTTCGCCGCTTGTAGCCCGTGTGAACAGATACCAGTACCACCGCTATAAATTATTTTAGTTTGTTTAACACACAATGGCTACAATGATGCCCTACATGTACGAGCCCGAGTATACCGAGGAGGAACTACTGGAAAGGGAAGCATGCGAAAACGATGGGGATTCGGACGGCAGTTGGCAGGACGAATCAACAGATGAAGAGCCTGGGCCTAGTCGAATGGACGGCGTCTCCACCTGGTGCACATGCTATCGGTGCGAGCTAATGCCAACTGAGGACGAGAGCTGCTGCTGCCGAGAAAACTCGGGATGCCTGGCCTACATTTCGGAAGGCGAGCCACGACCGCAATGCATCACCGAGCTGCCAGACTTCAGGGCAGCCTGCCTCACACGAGCCGTGTTGAGAATAATGATGGTGCTTATGCACGAACTTCGCGCAACTGTTCGTCCTCGTAATCCGAGCAACGAGTAAGTATACTCTGCTTGTCATGCCACTCCTATTTCATGTTCTTCTACTATATCCAAAATTACATCTACATATCATTGTAACGCATGTAAGTCGTTCAATAGTGTGCATTGTCTAGATAGCATTTGTCCGTGCAGAATGCCATTAGTTACAAGAATTGTCATTGACAACAAACATTTATTAAACTTATCTTGGTCATTTAAAAACAGTTTGTTTCATTCCTTTTCACAGGTGGTACAGGCTCGTGGCCTATCGTTCCTTTACATGGTGGCTCCACGGGAGGCTTGGACACCGCGTTCGAAGAGTGATACCCGCCTGTGCCGTTCGTGCCATTAGAGAAACGTTCCCGAGTGACAGCGGTCAGTACAGGGGATTTTCTCTCGCTGTGCTGCAACCTGACCTGTATAATCTTTAAAGTCTTGTATTTTTGTGTCATGAAAATAAGATACAAAATAAAATACCACATATATTTTAACAACGATTGTTTCGATTTTTTAAATGAATCAAGTGTGTCTCCATTCAAGGATGGACGTCAGACATCTGTGCTCCGAATGGGTGAAGGTCTGGTCGCTGTGAAGCAGGGTGGTCACTATCTATCTAAGCTAACATAACATATTCTCGATAATGCATGCACTAAATAACACTTGTTCAAAGTCTTTCAGTGGGTTATGTCTCTATAAAAGTCACACATATGTCTATACTAACAATTACCATTGGATTATACAGGCCTTAGGGTCTTGACCACTATAATACACCGGTTGAAGTGTGGGTCTGTGCTCACAAGAATCTCCGGTATGTGGCATTTGTTATTGATAAGCAACGATATACTGATATAAAGGCGGTTCGCGCCAGTGGATGCGCGCTGGCATGGGGGGCTGTCAGGGGCGCGAAAGGCCAAGGTGCCAAACTACATGTACACTTCAAAAAGTATCCCACGCCAAGGGGCCATCGGTCACATGGCCTCCTCAGACCCTGTGTCTCCAGCCAGGCCTCACCATGAAGCAGGCCGTCCCCCTGCAATCCACATAAGTGTGTCTCCATTCAGCAGTCTTCCTGTGCCTTATCTGCACGCCCCAGGCCCATCCATCCCACCCCCCTCTATCAAAGGCGGTTCGTGCCGGTGGATGCGCGGGCATGGGGGGCTGTCAGGGGCGCGAAAGGCCAAGGTGCCAAACTACATGTGCACTTCAAAAGGTGTCCCACGCCAAGGGGCCATCGGTCACATGGCCTCCTCAGACCCCGTGTCTCCAGCCAGGCCTCCCCTTGAAGCAGGTCGCCCCCCCTAAGACCACGACATACATGCGTCATTCATTCACAAACACACCCGTTTCTAATACTTTATAAACCACTTGATATGTCTCATGAGAACATCTTTGTGCTTTGCAAGTCAACTCCTGAATGTGTTACCTGGCAACCACTGAGATCTACGCTAATCTGCTCGTCGTTGTGCTATCCGTGAACTTCTGTGACCGCTTAGAGCAAACCCATCAGTGTGCTACCTGTGGCCACCCACCTATTCTCCTGCAACATACTGCTCTGATTGCTGAATCCAACTGTTTGTTGGTCAAGGTAAGGCCATGTATCCTAGTCATATTTCGCAGATTTTTTAATTTCTATCTATTTGAGTGTTGAGTACACAATAGTGCTAGGTTCATTGGTCTCATTGCTATTGACTTGAGTTTCCATTGCTATGCTATCAATAGATCTATTTATTTTCATCTGTGTCTATTGTCATCGAATTGCACCCTTCGGGAGTCCAGTCTATAATGTAAGCATGTTTCCTTCTCGTGCAATACAGAACATCCAAGGGATGAGTCACATGTTCAGTTTTTAGTCACATCATTTATACATTTCTGCAACTTATGCAAATACTAAGCTGCACATAATGAACTGGTATAGTTCCTGCGACCAAAACAAACCTTGCATTGATCATTGTATGATTCATTTACTTTTGTATCAAATCTTTATTCTTGAAGATTGTATAATAATGTCGATATTTACTTTTCAGATTTATCAACAATGCCTGCCTGTTCGATTAGCGGTTGCCGTTCGAAGACCCATGCTAAATCTGAAGGCACTACAATGCATGTATTCCCGAAAACTGTTGATCGAATAAGAAAATGGGTCAGACATTGCGGATATCCACTGGATGAGCTGGAAAGTAGAGTCCAACAAGTCTTACAGGACAAGAGGGGTGATCGATACCGCATCTGCAGCCGGCACTTTTCCTTGGACATGTACACAACATCTTGGGTAACAAAGAAGAATAAACGGCGAACGACACGGAAATTGCTCGAAAACGCTATTCCCACTCTATTCGTCCACATTCCTCCACCGGTGAGTCAAGTGTCCGGATTTAGCTTTAGGCCTTGCGGTAGTGTGTAGGTATCCGAACGGATGAATTGATATTGTAGGTGTTCTATCCCTTGTAATAATTTCGATATTGATATGAGTGTATAGTTTTTTGAATAATGACATTTACCAATATATTCTTTTTCGATTTCATAACCCACAAACGCAATGTATATATATGGGAACAGGGAACTGTGCTGTATTGAGCATTTTACAAGTATTCTGTCGCCTTACATGGCTATTTTTAATATTGGCATTTCATTATCAATCATTAATTTCCCTTTTACAACTTCTTGACTATCCCTTGAATCTGAAGCAAGAACATTCTACATCCTTGACATGGTCGTAGTTATCAACCACTTCTAGCGCGTATCAGGTAATCTTACTAGGCTAATCCGCTACAGACCTGTTTTATGCATGTCAAGTAATATTTTTATTTTATCGTGTAATCATTTTACCGAATGTTTGGTTAGTGCTTTCCAATTGATATACACCTTAGTTATCGTCCACTGGTGTTTGTTTACAGTTAGAATTAGTTTTATCCATAATAATGCAAGTACTGTCTTTCAGGGAGATGCTGAAGCGTCCGCCACATCTACAACATTTCTAGATGTTCAACAGCTGGAGGTATGGATACTGACAGCTCCATCGAGCGTCATCATCAGAGCTGGAATTCTTGTCGTTTGATTGTTCTACACAATGTTTCATTCATGGTTAGCTGTTGATATGTACCTGTGCTGTCGACCCCAGGTGTGTGTTATGTTTTCACTATTGTAATCCTCACTAATGCAAGTACTATGTTTCAGGCAGTTGATGGACCGTCAACCCCTGCACTTGATGCAGAACCTGACATTCAAGTAATTCCAGGGGAAGTGGAAGCGGGACCATGCGTATACGAATCGGCGCAACAGCTTTCGGAAGTGCGCACTACATTTGCAACATCCATAGATATTCTTCAGCAGCACGAGGTATGGATAATGACAGCTCCATCATGCGTGATCATATAACGTGATTCCATTTGCTATACTTTCTTCCCTATTAACGCAAGTGCTGTGTTTCAATGAGACGACAAAGCTTCCACTACAATCACAACATCCAATTTAGATGATGCAGATGTAAATAAATCGGAGAAATAAGTCGATGAAATGTGATCATATTTAGATTTTCCTTGATTCTTTTGGACAATGCATGATTTGCGGTTATCTCTTTATATGTACCTGTGCGTTCGACCCCAAGTGTGTGTTATGTTTCCAATATTGAAAACCATAATAATCCAAGTACTGTGTTTCAGGGAGACGACGGAGCTTCCACCACAATCACAACATCTCATTTAGATGATATAGATGTAAAGGAATCGTTGAAATAAGTCGATGAAATGTGATCATATTTCGATTTTCCTTGATTATTTCGGACAATGCATCATTTGTGGTTATCCCTTTATATGTACCTGTGCCGTCGACCCCAAGTGTGTGTTGTGTTTCCAATATTGAAAAGCATACTAATGCAAGTACTGTGTTTCAGGGAGATGCGGATGCCTCCTCTCCAATACAACCATTCATGGCAGTCCATGCAGAGCCAGAGGTATGGATACTGACAGTTCCATCGAAATAGATCATTACTGGTCGAATACTTGTCGTTAGATTGTTACACACAATGTTTAAATCGTGTTTGAGATGTACCTGTGTGTTCGTCCTCACGTGTGTTTTATGCTAACAATATTTTGATACATAGTAATGAAAGTACTATGTTTCAGGGAGACGATGGAGCATCATTCCGTGCTGTCTATGCGGATACAGAAAATATAGTTGTTGCAGCGCAAGAGGAAGGGAGGACATGCGGAAACGAATCGGAGCTACAGCGTGCAGATGTTAAAGGTCGAGTCAAAACAGTTGCAAAGAAAAAAAAACAAAAAAAGGTTAGTTACAAACAGTTCATAACTTTAAAAAAATGTTTGTGCTGGGGACTATTTTATGTTTTTTTCCAGTCAATTCTACTACACTCCATCTTGTGTTTAAACTGAACATCCCTTTTCCAATCTCTCCTCCAGTTACCCATGGGTGTCAGAACTATACACACACAGACAGTGAAGCGAATGAGAGATGTGGCTTGCCAGACCGTGTACACTATGGAGGGACTATTAATTGAGGCGAGGCGTGTTCAGGCTCGAGATGCTCATGTCCAATGGCCAGAACATGAATTAACTGTGTTTGGAGACTACAGCAAAGTTGCATTGGACCATAGCTACAGTGCGACCGCACCACCACAAGAAGATGTTATTGAATGTATTGAAGATAGGTCTGAAGTAGTTGCAGATCAATTTACACAATCTACACCCGCCAAAAATTTGCCACCAAAAAACCTGTCGACATTGTTGTGTTCTCCCATCAATGTTGAAGTAATAGATGTCGAAATGACAGAGAATGAACCAGCCGCAGCATCCATAGACGCATCAGAACTTGATATCAGCGATATTACTTTCCAATGTGTTGAAATCTCTACAACGTCACAGGCTGAAACAACGTTGACGCAGGATGACAGTCTAATGAAAGAGAGCAAATACATTGTATTCGACAGTTGTTTGATGGAAATTATAAGTATGCTGAAATGTGTGCATTCCATTAGAGGGAAAGTATGTGGGAAGCCATTGATTAATGTGACTAGTCAAATAAAAGGCAGAAACGTCAAAATAAATGCCGCCTGTAGATTAAATCATAGGTTCTCATGGTCTGCATAACCGATGCTGGGGAAACTGCCAGCAGGCAATCTACTGTGTGCAGCTGCATCACTTTTTAGTGGCTCCAGTTTTAGAAAGTTAGAGGCTTTCTTTCAGTTTGTGGGACTCCATTTCATTTCTAAAGCACTGTACTACATATACCAACGTGATTATCTGTTTCCGGCCATTAGTGATGCTTGGTAAATTTAACAATTGTCTCTAGCAAGTACATTCGAAGGCAAACGATTCAGGCTAGCCGGCGATGGACAGTGCGACAGCCCTGGATTTTCTGCCAAGTACTGCACCTACCACTTTCAGCACATGGATAGTAAGAAAATTGTGAGTTCGGTGGTCGTGCAGGTAACACAATGTACATCGTCAGTGGCCATGGAGAAACTAGGATTTATAAAATCAGTGGAATATCTACAATCAAGGGGAATGCACATCGACCTCATAGCCACGGATAGACACGTTTCAATTGCCAAGACAATGAGAGAGCAGTTCCCACATATTGAACATCAATTTGACGTATGGCATCTTGCTAAATCAATCAATAAGAAAATCTCGGCTGCAGGGGAAAAAAAAGGTTTTGAAAGTATTTTGCAGTGGTCACATTCTATCACCAACTATCTTTGGTGGAGCTCAAAAACTTGTGAGGGGTCAGTGGAAATACTACTTGAAAAATGGCAGTCACTGATGCACCACTGTACCAACGTTCACCGCTGGACAGCAAATTAACATTTCCACCAATGTGAACATGGCCCTTTGTCCCCAGAGGAGGCACGGAAGAAGAAGTGGTTGATTCCATCTTCACCGACACACAAAGCCATTGAGAAGATTGTTTTCGACAAAACTCTATCAAGAGATTTGAGAGGACTGACAGAATTCTGTCACACAGGAGATTTGGAGGTGTTCCACAATATGTGCCTAAAGTACAGGCCAAAGCGCTTGCATTTTAGCTTTCGGGGCATGAAACATCGCACTCTACTAGCGGTCTTGGCCCATAACAGCAATGTCGGACGTGAACAATCTAGGACTAGGGGTAAAGTAAGGATGCCTTGCTACACTAAGGTGTTTTCAAAACGAAGTAAGCAATGGTTGATCAAACCAGTCTATGATGAAATGCAGTTCGACTTTGTGAAAGGCCTTATTGTTGCTGTGTTAGAGAAGCACAGATATGGAATGTTGGACGTTTCTGTGCAGAGCAGTGATCCATTGCCACCGAACATTGCGACTGTGCCATGCCCACCCGAAGCACAGCTGATTGTGAAGTACAAATCCCGGTTTAAATAATTGCAATATGATTGTCTTTTTGTAGATAAATGTTATTGTACAGTGAACCTGTAAACCTAACCCCTACCTTCACCATCATGGGTGGCGAACAAGCTGGGTGTCATCTTTTCGATTCTCTCTATTCACTTCACATTTGTGTATGTATATATTTTTCTCATGTCTCATCTCATGTAAATGTAAATGCTGCGCACTGTTAACGGAGGGGAGGCTTGTGTATTGCAAATAATAAAACAAACAAACAATAAATCTCACTTTTAACTCAACTCCTGTGGTACTTTATACTTTCCCTGACCTTCCGCAAAAAATTAAATGTCTCAATTTGGGCTGCAAAGCTCGCAGACAACGGGGACAAAATTGGGGCACTTAGAACGCGCCAGCCGCGCCAGCCAAGCGGGCCGTGGCATTTGGGAGAGAAGCCAGTTCGCATTTGCACATTGAGGCGCACTACATAGACGGATTCT
The DNA here is from genome assembly GCF_040938575.1 of Ambystoma mexicanum. Lineage (NCBI taxonomy): Eukaryota > Metazoa > Chordata > Amphibia > Caudata > Ambystomatidae > Ambystoma > Ambystoma mexicanum. The sequence continues at coordinate 676,412,484 of NC_090927.1, read as the reverse complement.
AAACTTCAAGTTCTCACAGATGCCTATACTACGTAAAGAATGCGAAGGACAGCACCCAGATGAGGCCCACAAGTCGCAATGGAAGTATAAGGGTCTATTGTTTTTTGACCTTGAGACAGGGAATTGCCAAAAGAACTGCATTTGAAGGGAGTGCGCAATAACGTAAGAGACGATAAGGCAGAAAATTCAGAAACTAGACCGAGTTTCATTTTAGTTCAGTATACGAAAAATCGTTGTCAAGAGCACGGTCCGTTTTACAGACAGCATTACAAAGAGGCACAATGGAAATTTCAAATATAATGTAAGTAAATCTTTACACGCTTTTATACCGGAATGAAGATTTAATGAATGGATGCATGAATAAATGAATGAATGAAGAGCTAGGAAAAGCAAGTAAAACGTGTTCGTAGTGGGCACAAGGGCATGCAGGTCCACTGGTCTCACCGATCTCGGTCCTTGGCCCAGCCACTTTTCCCTGCACTGCCTACCTGCACTACGGGTTTGTCTCTGTATCCTTCAGCCCCTTCTCCCGGCATTTACCTTGCACTTGCCACCAGATGGCCCTATTATTTAATTTGTATTCACCTAACCATGTACAGCCCTTCCCCATGCGCGATCAGAAAGACACCTGGCCTAGTAGGATTGTTGTCTGTCGCCCTTGTTCCCCACCTGCCTCGTCACGCCTAGAAACACTTGAGTATAGGCGCGTTACAAATGCCATATCATATATCATATCATTCCTCACGCATGTAGACTAACTGTCGTTTATCATTGTGTGTTGGCCTCGATTTATCTCGTTACTTTTCGCATTGATTTTAGAGACGAACATGCTCCATTGAACTATCCTTGCAAGCAAATAGTTTCTGATCGGCCGTAATAAATAAAATGAGTAATATTAATGAAGTTCGGCTAGCGAGACTAATTATAATTTTTTTGTTTTCATAACAGGTATTTCATCCCATTCTGCCACTGCCATCTGTTTGAGACACCGGCGGATGGATTCTTCAGCAGACACCTGCAACTTCGTGTCAACAACTGGAGCACGATCACCATATTATGGGACGATCGCCAAGGGCCCACATGCCCTTATGCTGTACTAGTGGATAGAAGCAACACATCAACCTTTAGGCTGGACTAGTGCCTAGTTGATGGAACAGCCTTGCGGTTCACCGTGCTTCCAAAGTGATTCTTTTTACGAAAATGAACACCTTGTTTACCATAAAGGAACAGTGCGTGACTCAAGATGAAACCGAACAGTTATTGCGGATACAGATAAAAGAAAATAAATGGCTTTCGGAGTTCATATGGCAATTGCTGAATATTCTCTAAACATTTAATGTCAAATAAATGTACTTTACCAAATGTACCGTGTTGCTGTTTCATTTTAAAGTACAGTTTCATATTCCGAATTGTGGCGCGCTGTGTTGTGAGTTGATCTGTGTTGGCTTCCGGGTTCTGTGTGGAGTCGCGCAGAAGACGACTGGGCGCGTTTGCCTACTCAGCACAGTAACATCACGGAGAGAGGCGGGGAATATGAATGTTTTGATAATGTCAGGCTCAGGGGTGGGGGAATTGATTTAGTGCCGCAAAAGCAGGTCAGCCAGGGCGATCGGGGAAAAGATAGGATTATCAGAAAATGGCGGCTCCCTGGTGCTTGTTTTCGCGTGCGTTTAATGGACGAAAACTCGGGTAAGGTCCATAGGAAAGTTTTCTAAAATCGAGCCACTTAGGCGTAAAAAAACATGGCCGACCCGTAGGGACAATAAAAAATTTTACTAGACCATGCCTTTAATTGGATTCACCTGAAAAGCAAGGGGCAACACAGCCTCCCTGAAGAGTGTTGGGACACAAAAGCGCTAGGAGGAGGAGAACAGCAGTACAAATGCAGCAGAAGGGATCCAACCCTGTGAACATTTTGGCAACAATTGGGATCTAACCCAGTGAATTGGACACTTTTGGGATTTAACCCAGTTATATATTTTTTCTTTCTTCAGGTAATATATTGGCCAGGAATTGGAGTGCACACCTCACCCCCCCTTTTTTACATATAATTGTTTCTTTAGTCTGAAAGCTGCATAATTTCACGAGTACATCATAGACTGTACCCATTGGGTCACACAACAGCGAAGCAAACAGTTTTGACATGCAGCCCTTAATATGAGTTCCTTCAGACCCCTCCTTCAACAATATAATCCAAATCGTGTCAATTCTTGACTGGTTTTTGAGGTCTTCACATTTTTCCTGGGGTGCCTTTACTGCTTCTCTCAGCTCTTCTATTGTTTTGTATCTTAGTTTATTTGTGTCTTTGATGATGACAAGACCAGCCTCACAATCTGAAACTCTGGAGTCTGTTGATTCATTCTCCTTCATGTTTTCATAGACGTCCCTTGTTAAATCCCCTCTTGCTGATGTCATTTAATCTTTCAGAAAGTCTTTAAGGTTGCACTTGTGTGCCATCAATAGAGAACATTTGCAATTTTCACTCATCCCCCTGGCATCAGAGAGTCCAGTTTATCAATCCAATAGGATTCACTTTGATCGAGGCTGTTGCATATTCGCTATATGCTCTTGCAGTTACCACTTCCTAAACCTGAAGTCTGATCTGCACAATCTGGTGATGAAATTCATAACAAATGCTGTGCCACTGCTGAATTCTGGTTGTTTGTGTACATATCGGATCTGTGTTCCTTCCATCTGTTCTGCACAGGTCTACTCGATAGTCTGATATAGTAAATGCCACATGGGTACTGAATAGCATTGATAACATTGCTAGTATTGCAGGTAGCATAATTATACAATCCAATGTTTTCTCTGAATCGTGGATGAAACACCACGAGGCCCTTAACCACATACTGATAGTTTGAACAATGAAGACAAAGAAATGTGCCCACTTGTTTTGGTCATATTTCTTTTCGATTGACTGAGATCAGTTTTAACTAAGTGATCTCTCAAATTAGGAACTCATGTCTATGAGAATAAGGGAAAATCCAGAAACAATTCCTTTACCCTATTATCATATTTGAATATTTCCCAACGTTGTTTAATACATTTTCGGATTTTATTGCTTTACATCGAAAATATTGAAACATATACTAATGGATTATCATTGAATCTTCTGGTGTTACTCACATGAGCTAACCTGTACTTTATCCAAAGATGCCTTATCTTCTTAATTGGTATAACCCCTGTCACTAAACCTCTGGGACATACATTGCATTTCCTCATAACATTTGGCATTATCATTAACAATGCGTTTGACATTCCACGGGAACTTATTTACATCAGATATGGAGCATAACTTCAAGATCCTGTAGGGGTGGCATAGGGACCCATTGAAACTGTCAAAGATGTTCCCAGGGGTATCACCCAGATGTCCGAGGGGATGTGGCCAGGTGGCAACGAGGGGCCACATGTGGTGGCACTGCCCAAAAGTCCAGAAGTTTTGGGAGAATGTAAGGGGTTGGATCGCAGAGGTTACAGAAGAATTACTCCCACAAAACCCGCTGACGATGCTTTTGGGCCTCCCCCGGAGGAAGCGGAAATACATAGGTACCCAAGAATGTGGGAAACAATGTTGAGGGCGGGCAGGGTGGCCCTGGCGCAGAAATGGAGGAGCCCGGTGACCCCCTCCAAGGACGATTGGCTGAATAAATGAAAGCACATGTTCCTCATGGACAAATTGACTGCTATGGTTAACAATGATTCTGGTACATTCCAAGCGAATTGGTACGGTGTGCGACAGTCTTGGGGATGGGAGGTACATTGACACCAAAGGGATGCTCCTGTACAGGTGGGGTGGGCAGGGGAATAAGAGGTATTTGGAGTGGGGTGGGCAACCAACGGTCCGGGGTTCAGCAGATGCTACAAAGCCGACGAAGATGTTGATAAACAACTCAGCCCCCAAGCTCCGGGAAAAAGAGGATTTATGGAAGCTCCCACGGTTAAAGTTCTTAAGGTACATTCTATTTGGGGGGAGGGATGGAGTTGGGGTGGGGGGATGTCGGATGAGGGGGTTGGTTTCAAGGGTCAGATGAATGAGTTAAATCTGTTTCTATCATGGGCCTAATAGTTGTATTAAGAAAATGCAAATAAAACCAAAGTTTTTTTAAAAAAACAATGCGTTTGACACTTTGCAATTGACTTTAGGGTAGATGTTTGTTGAAACTTGGTGGGTGAAAACAGAGTTGGTGCAAAAGATTTTTCCTATCGGTAGGCTTCTGAAAAATAGTTGTGGCTAAGCCAGTCCACAAGAAAGACTCCCCACATCCCTCCCAAAAATGTATTCATGGAAAAGTCACACTGCAGTACTTTGAATGCAATGCTCTATTTCATTGACATACTCAAAGAAACTACTTATCTCATCTATAGATCTGTTCCAGATTCCGAATATGTCATCTATGTACCCTCCTTAAGATTCCAAGTACCTATGCCAAACTGGATGTTTAAGTACATGTTCTGTCTCAAATTTTAGCATAAAGCCATTGGGTCCCACTGATGTTCCTGTAGTATGGAGATAAAATTGCTTTACATGTCTGAAATATGGGTTTTGGGAAATACAAATGAGTAATTTCAAAATTAATTCTTTGGAGGAACCAATGTGTTCTTCTTGTGACAAAATCCATTCAACATCCTCTGTACCGAGTGGGATGGAGGTGTCCAAATATTTAACGTTGATATTAAATTGGATACTAATTGTGGCAAACATGGAGGAACTAACAATTTGTAGAATATGCGTAGTTTCTTTTATATAAGTTCTAGACTAGGATGTGTGGCTGCAAGAAGAAATCCATAGACACCCCTAATGGTTGAAGTATGCTGTTGGTCGCTGCCACGATTGGTCTTCATTGGGATTAATTAGTTGTTTATGGATCCCAGGAAGCAAATAGTATGTTTGTACCTTACGGTGTGAGTTCAAATGAAATCGCTTGGTATTGTCATTAATCCAGCTATGTCCCTCTGCTATAATTAGCAATCGGCGTAGAGATGGGAAGTCGAAGGACTTTTTTCCAGAGGGAACCTTCCAGTTTGGACCAGAGTGAGTCTGGGATTCTTGGCATAGCTGCCACACCATAGGTAAGTGCTGGAACAACTTTCATCCTGTAAAAGTTGATTGCCGCCTTGACTGAAAAGCGACCGTATCTTTTGTCCATGATGATCAATTGGTTAGTCAAGGTTTTGTTTTTGTGGATCAAGAGGTCTAACATTGGTTGCTCGTTCTTCATGTAAGTGAACATGGTGCCCAAGTATCTGAAGGATTCCACCTTCTCCAGGCGGACGTTATTAAAGACCAACCAAACCCAAGGTGGGAACCTCAACAAAATCTAGCACCTTGAGGTAGAGACATATAATAATACAACAAGGATGGTGCCAGACAAAGTGAGAGAAAACTAAAAGAGGATGACAGGAGGATGCAAAAGTCAAATCATTATTTCATTTTCTTTAGATGTGTATAAAAATATATAGAACCTTTTAATCAATTCTAAAAAACATCATGCTACTCATGCATACCAACATTCACTCACTAGATGAATATCTAAAAATTATTAGATGTGTTAAGATATAACAAACACATTTTTTTCATTTCATTAATGCATTTCTTTTCCATTGTGTTGTTGATAATTTCAAACAACCTATCATTATTGATAATAGTTCATTCCAGGCAAAATATTGACTATTGGTGCCTAAAGATATAGTTCTTCTTTACAAATAAGCCTTCCCAGTTGGTAAATAGTTTTGACTTGACAGATTGTGTGCTTTCTCATCAGGATTGGACGAACATTAACAATATTCTAAAAACAAACAAACATACAATTAAAAAAAAATGGTTAAAATTACAAGTGCATACCACTGTCACCCCTCTATCAGTATCTCTCTATCAATAATAACCGAACATTGGAAAACAAAACTAGCTCTCAGTCCAAGTGGGCATCTCTTTAGCCACAGTCTTGTGAACATCATTAAGTGTTTTACAAATAAGCCTAATCTAACCAAATTGAAAAGAAGGCAACACTGACAAAATCAATCAGGTTTCGTTTGTCCATAAAATACCCTAATTTAATTTAGGACTACAGAGTTCAGGAATAGAGCAGTTACTCACACTCTCCTAAACATGAGCAGATAAGGTAGGAGGAGTTGTAGTGTGGGACGCCATCAAATATGACCTTGAGGTCATGAGACAATTGAACAACCAGGAGGTATTTGTTAAACTGCAGGGAGATCCCTCGCAGAGTATCTTGAGAGAAATAGAAAGTTTGGGGAAGGATGCTTTAGAAAGGGGAATTATTACCCAATAAGAATTTAATTTCCTTATCCCCAAAAATACCAGGACTCCTTTCATTTATATGTTGCCCAAAATCCACAAGAGCATGGTCTCGCCCCCTGGCAGACCTATTGTTTCGCTCAGTGGGTCCATTTTGGAACCATTAGGGCAATACTTGGATTTCTTCTTGAAGCCTCTGACTAAAAGCACTCCCACCTACCTGTCTGACTCCTCCGATGTCATTAGAATTGTAGAGGCTTTTCCTTTCAATAGCGACCACGATATGCTTATCACTCTAGACGTGGAGTCGCTATATTCAAATATTCCTCAGGAGGACTCATTGGGGATTATGAAGAGGTTTTTACAAACCAGGACTGACATTATTTCAGTCCCAAGTGAATTCTTGGTAGAATTGTTGGAAATTGCACTTACTAAAAACTTCTTTAGATTTAAGAACAGCTATTACATGCAGATTAAGGGGACGGCAATGGGGGCATCACTTGCTCCCAATTATGCGACCCTATACATGTGGGAGTTTGAGGAGTATAACATCATGATAGACTCAAATCCTTTCAGGCCAGCACTTAAACTATTTAAGAGGTACATTGACGACATATTCATCGTTTGGGATAGTTCTAAAGGGGACTATAATGCTTTTTTTCTTTGGATCAATAACCTAAATCCCAACTTGAAGTTTACCATCCAAACCAGCAATAAGGAGATTGCATTTCTAGACCTCCTTTTTAAGGTGGACATAAATGTACTAGCAGTGGACCTTTACAGAAAGGAGTCTGACAGAAATACTATACTGCACCACAAGAGCTTTCATGCTCAGTCCTTGAAATCTAATATTCCTTATGGGCAGTTGTTGAGGGCCAGGAGAAACTGTACCAAAGTGGAAGACTTTATTAAGCAAGCGTTTGTGATTGAAGAAAGGCTGTTAGAAAGAGGCTATCCTAAGAGATTGCTCAAACAGTCCAAAAAACGTGCAAGATATCAGCACAGAGATGTTCTTTTGAGAAAGGACATCAAAGAAAGAAAGCTGGGAGAGGATCAACTAGTCTGTGCACTCACGTTTAACACTCAACATAACAAAATTAGGAACATAATATCGACTCATTGGCATCTGCTTCAGCTTAATATGCTGAAATTGGCTAAACCTATTTATGCTTTTAAAAGAGGGAAAAATATTAAGAACTGGGTGTCTAAGGCAGATAGGAATTCTGTTCAAGACAGCCAACCTACTATCACTGCATCATGGGCTATGCCCTCTGTTAAAGGACACTACCCCTGTGGGAACTGTTCAAATTGCCCTAGTACTTCTGCCTCTGCCAGCATTAATATTCATGACAGGATATGGGAACTGAGGCAGCACACCACATGCCTCAGTGCAAACATAATATATGTTATTATATGCCCTTGTAAAAAGGCTTATATTGGGAAGACTTCCAGAGCAGTAAAACTATGTGTTAGCGAACATAAATCTAAGATCAGAACGGGTCAGCGGAATGCTCCCTTACCAATGCATTTTTTGGAATCTAATCATAAACCAGATGATTTGAAATGGTGGGCAGTTGAAAAAGTTTCGGGCACTGATGCGGCTAATACCGCTGCACGTTTAGCACAGAAGGAAGAATGGTGGATATACCACACTAATAGCTTGGATAGGGGTATCAACCAACAGAGGAATGGAATTAATCTCCCTGTGCCCACATATAATGGTGTAACTTCTCATCCTCGCTTCACCTTCTATATATATATCTATTGGAATATCTATATATTTTTCTGGGTTTATGGGATAGTCCATCCTTTATTTTTAGGACTCTTGGCATCATTGGTATACTTGCCTTCTGACGGGGGCGACTGTTGGTCCGATGTTTGTGTTTATGACACCATCTTGAAATAAAAGAAGGACAGAGACTTTGCCGCTTGGTCCGCATTCCCGTTTGTTTACGGCTCGCATCGTTGGCTCGAATCGACATGAGCAAGGTATGCGAGTTCTGCATTAGGTGTTTGATTATTCTTGCAGGCAGGAGCCACTCTGCCTCTTAGTCGATTCAGTACGTGTTTATTCTATTCTTGATCTTTTAGATCGCTTCTTCGGCGAAGTCCCGCTTTTAGTCGGGAGGAGTCCTTGTTTCACCGCAGCTGTAGAGGCAGCGCCATACCCGAGGAGAGTTACATTTTTCTCCTTCACTCTAAATGGCGCCGTCGCCCTCAAGGTAAGCGGGTGGGTGTGAGACGATCACAGGCTCTTCCAATTAGTAGACAGCACACTTGCGTCAATTGAGGAATTCTATAACTGAGTTTTACCCACATTTTGTCTATTTTTAGACTACTATTCGAGCGACTGCTGAATTCTACTTCTCCCGTGTTGTGTATATTGTGCTATGGACGTGAAGAGTGACGTTTTCTTCTTCTTCTACGTTGCTTTCACGGAGGCTGCAGTGACAGCTTTTTGAAGCGGTGTAGCGAAAGCCCTAATTTTCTTTCTACAATCAGAATTAGGAAGGGGTCATCTTGAGAGAGAAATCTTGGGAACAAAGGTACAGAATTGCTTTTGTCGCGTTTAGAGAGGTTTACATGGGTAGTATATTTTCCATCTAATCATTTATCCTTTATATTTTGGCTTTGTCTTAGAAATTACTTCTCCTATTGGGAGGTCTAGTATTTCAGACGTATACCAGAGGCTACTGGGACACAAGCCATTAGGCGAACTATATGAGGTTTGCAGGTATGACTCCATTTTGATTGTTTTCTGAAGTATGACTTAGTGCGGGCAGGGGGGTGTAAACAGATTGGGTTGGTTTAGCATAAATAGAAAATGCTCATGTTTAGGAGAGTGTGAGTAACTGCTCTATTCCTGAACTCTGTAGTCCTAAATTAAATTAGGGTATTTTATGGACAAATGAAACCTGATTGTTTTTGTCAGTTTTGCCTTCTTCTAAATTTGGTTAGATTAGGCTTATTTGTAAAACACTTAATGATGTTCACAAGACCGTGGCTAAAGAGATGCCCACTTGGACTGAGAGCTAGTTTTGTTTTTCAATGTTCGGTTATTATTGATAGAGAGATACTGATAGAGGGGTGACAGTGGTATGCACTTGTAATTTTAACAAATTTTTTTTAATTGTATGTTTGTTTGTTTTTAGAATATTGTTAATGTTCGTACAATCCTGATGAAGACACACACAATCTGTCAAGTCAAAACTATTTACCAACTGGGAAGCCTTATTTGTAAAGAAGAACTATATCTTTAGGCACCAATAGTCGATATTTTGCCTGGAATTAACTATTATCAATAATGATAGGTTGTTTGAAATTATCAACAACACAATGGAAAAGAAATACATTAATGAAATGAAAAAAATATGTTTGTGATATCTTAACACATCTAATAATTTTGAGATATTCATCTAGTGAGTGAATGTTGGTATGCATGAGTATCATAATGTTTTTTTAGAATTGATTAAAAGGACGTTATTAAAGAACCATGCCTTTGGGGTTTTTCTTTTGCCCGCTTTTGTAAGGCGCATCACTTTCGATTTGAAGTCGTTACTTTCTAGATCGTTAATTTCCAGATAATCATTCAGGTTGTCCAGTTTTCGCTGAAGTCCAATCTTCGTTTGGTCGATTAGAATGATATCATCTGCGTAAAGCAGCCTGCTGATCTTTTCAGAACCCAAAGAAGGAGGAAAGGCTTTTACGTTTCTTTCAGCGTGTTGGTAGTCGCCAGTGTAGGCATTGTAAAGTGCCGGGGCCAGGGGACATCCTTGTTTTACCCCGTGTTTTTTATGCCAATTAATGAAGAGAGTAAACCTGTGCCATTGAGTCGAACTCTCATGGATGTTTCGGAATAGAGTTCTTGTATGGGCTCCAGCAATGCGGGGGGACAGTTCCAATTGGCGAGTTTTATCCATAGCTTTTCTTTGTTTACTTTATCGAATGCTTTAGATAAATGGATAAAAGCAAGGCACAGAGGGGGCGCCCCTTCCTGAACTCTGGCTTTGAGAATGTTGATGGTAAATATGTTTGCCAGGGTACTGAGGTTTCTCCTAAAGCCAGTTTGGAAGTTGTCCCACCCTTCGGAGGAAGACACCCAGATCTTGAAGCTGTCAAGTAGGAAAGATCCAAATAGTTTTCCGATAGAGTCAAGGAGTGCGATGGGGCGATAGTTGTTAGGGACGCCTCTGTCTCCTGATTTGTGAATAGGCACGACATTTGCTGTCTTCCAAGACATCGGAATCGATCGAGTTGCCATGCATGATTCGAAGATTTCCGCTATCAGAATGGACCAGCTTGACAGGTCAGATTTTAAGTCCATGTTTGACAGGCCGTCAGGGCCGGGAGCTCATGATGATTTTAGTTTCTTGATTTTGGCTTCAATAAAGGTTGGGTCAAGTTCTATGTCCCATTGGGTATTTCGATGTTTCAAAGGTTCAATCCCCTTCTGCGGTAGTCCTAACAAAGCTGAGAAGTGGGCGATCCAGGCTTCTTCTGAGACGCTAGATGCTAAAGCGTTGTCGCTTGGTGAGCTTTTTAGGAAATGTGTTAGTTGTTCCCTTCAAGGACACCGCCAAATCTGCCAAATCTACAAGATACAAATTAAACAAACAGGGGGCCAGCACGGAATCACCTTCCTGAAAGAACCACCCCCATCTAGTCTAACCCTTACTGCAAGAATATATTCAATTTTAAAAGGACTTTGTTAATTCCTCAAGTATTTAATTTGTGCCACAGCTGATTTCAATTCACCAGATTGAAAGCATCTGGGAAACCCAGGAATGCTGCATATACAGGCGTTTGCCACTTTAACTTGACCTTTGCTCTCAATAAATGTACAATTGTGACATTTACGCGTGTACCCGTTCCTTTCTGGAGCCCAGTTTGCTGTATTGCAATAATTTATTTTCTACACACCACTTCTTCAGCTCCCGCAGAATAAGAGATGCAAATATTTGACCTGATACAGCCAATAGCCTACAGGATTTAGACTCAACTCCTGTTCCTCCATTTAAATGTAGTAATGAGCAACAACTGAGTCCATATTTCAGGGATGGTGTCTATTTGTGTATTTTCCCATATAAAGTTGACAGGATTTTCACCCAATCAGTGTCTAAGGCCTTTATAATAACATTTGCCAGGCCATTCGTCTGTGGATCCCGCAAATTCCCCAATTTCTTAATCATTGCTTAAATATCCTGTGAACTGAAATGTCCCTCTTGCATATTTCTCCTTTATATGTCTTTCCCGCTACTCCTCCCCTATTATATTAGGTTGTAGAAGGCTTTTTTAAGGATGTCCAACATCTCCCTCCACCTCTCTGCTGTCTAATTTCTCCTGCAAAGTGTGTTCCAATTCATATAGGCCCTCATCATGAGGAAAGAATGGTGGTAATTCCGACAGATGGAATTATCATTACCTCTGGGCATCACAGCTAAAATTTCTGCTGAATCCTGAGTAGGCAGGAGATTGGACCACCCATGGGCAGTAATGGTAAATCTGCTGACCGAATTACTGCCGTAAAACAGAAAACCAACAGTAAATCTGCCAATTTTTGGTGGAATTACTGTTAGCACCCTATATTGACGGAATTACCGCCGAACAGGAAGTCATCACGACCCAAACAGGAAATTCTTCTGGGCCATCTTTAAAAACTCAGTCCACTCTAAATCACCATTAAAGAAGTGCCATTCACCCCCAGAAGACACTCAAATCATGTCAGGAGGCAAAGGCAAGGGAAAGGTGCCTGAAATGCAGCAACGCAAGCAGAAATTCAGAACGGATATGACCTGGCAGTTTGGGCTGGACTGCCCCTATTGGGGTGGGACCAAGCCTGATTTGCATCTGGTCTTTCTCTTTCTGTAATAGCTTGGCAGGCAAAGGCCGATGGTCTGGAGGGCTGCCCAGAGCAATGCCAGAGGTTAAGATTTATTCTAAACCTTCCAGCCATCACCTCTTTGTTTTTTGCATTGCAGTATGTGTATGTCAACATCCTATTGGTGTTGTTGTGCAATGGGCCCATTATTCTCTCATGTACTCACCATGGTTTTCCTGGCTGCTGGATCCAACCTTTGCTGATCCCACACCTTCCAGTCCCACCATTTCGAGGATGCTTTTCACCCTCTCCTCCCAGGGTGTCAGCTGCAGCTGGGCAACAATTCCTCCACCAGTGGCTGCTGTCTCCCGATGGTGGTTGAGATGAGGGTGCAGACTCAGGCTTTGAAGTCATTCCATCTCTTGCGCATCTCCTCACTGTCCCATGGGCCATGTTCTACAGCCACCACCTGGTCCCTGATTTCAGCACAGATGGCTTTCTTCCATTTCTGGGATGTTTTGCGGTTTTGTGACCCATACAGCTTCTCTGCATGAGCCACCACCTGCTCCACAAACCCCCTGAGTGGAACGGGGATGCCCAGACCTGTGCCCGAGCCTGCCGGGCCTAGAGACCCAAGCTACACCTCACGGATGACACCCAACAAGGCTGAAATATGTCTGGGGATGCTAGTGGTCTCATGCAGAAGGGACCTGATCTAGCTTTTTGGGCTGGACGGCCCCTTTTCGGGTGGAACCATGCCTAATTTGCATATGGTCTTTCCCCTTCTGTAATGGCTTTGCAGGCTGAATAACAATGGTCTGGAGGGTTGCCCAGAGCTGTGCCCGTGGTTATGATTTATTCAGAACCTTCCAGCCATCAACTTTTGGTTTTGCTTGTGTCACCCCAAGTGGGACGGATATTCCCAGAAGATAGTCCAAGCTGCTGGGCCTAGAGACCCAAGCTACACCTCACTGATGATGCCCAACAAGGCTGAAACATGTCTGGGGATGCTTGTGGTCTCGTGCAGAAGGGACGTGATCTAGCATTTTGGGCTGGAATGCCCCTTTTCGGGTGGGACCATGCCTCATTTGCATATGGTCTTTCCCCTTCTGTAATGGCTTGGCAGGCTGAATAACGATGGGCTGGAGGGTTGCCCAGAGCTGTGCCCATGGGTATGATTTATTCAAAACCTTCCAACCATCAACCTTTGGTTTTGACATACAAATACTTCCATGCATCCAGCTGAGAGTAACCCAGACATTGCACAAGCAATCAATGTGATACTGCAGGACAGTACATGAGGAGGCATGGAAGGTGTGAACCCGCTTAAACACTCATTATGTAAATTGAAGAGGCCCTGACGTAGGACACATACAACTACCATGGAACAGCAAGTATCATGGACAGTCACCCAATCACATCTCATATAGCCACCACTCCTTGTCAGCATTCCAAGCACCCATGTACGGACTCATCAGCCAAACCGCTGGCACACATGTAACGTACATCACTTAATCAACATCACTAGACGTGTGGCTCAAACTTACAAATAGTGCAACAGACCAGTAGCTGCAAGGCCTACATGAATATTGTGTCCCACATAATATCACATACACACCACCATAGCTAGCAGGGCACCCCTCAGCTGATGTAATCTCACCATACCCTCTGGTATCACCTTCCCTTGTACATGGATTCCCAATGTCAGGATGAAGAGGAGCAAGCAGGCCAGGCATCTGGCATTGAGCAAAGTTGCTCCATCCGTCTCCCAGGCCTGTGCAGAAACACACCCTCAATGCCATCTGAGAGAGGCTCAACCAGATCGAGTAGTGCCAGGAGGCAATGCAGAAGATAGTCCAGGAGCAACTGGGACACTCTCAGGCAATGTGTGATGCGGTGCTGGGTGCCTCCAGAGAGTCCCATCTGTGTCGGCGTGTGGCAGACACCACTGCCAGCAACACCCTAATAAGTCAAAGGGTATGGGAGTTAGGTGAGCGCATGGCTGTTGCACATGAGATTGTCCATCGCCATCACCCTCGTGATGTAGCATCTACAGGGCAGTGAACCTGCAAGTCCTTTGTCAACCACCCCTACTGATGGATCAGTTGCAAGCACACCACCAAGGCAATGCTAGTGCCTCACAAATCATGCAGCCACACATACAAGGAAAGGGGACAAGGGGAGGAGGTAGTGTACACGTTAATGGGACAGAATGGAGACCAAAAGGGTGTGGGGAGGGTGATGGTGTTGGGGATGAGGGTGTCTGTAGGCTTATGGTGGGAGGGATGAGGGTGTGTGGAGGGCGATGGTGTTGGTGATGAGGATGTGGGGTAGGGGGATGATGTAGGGAGGGGGATGGTGTTGAGGATGAGGGTGTGGAGAGGGGGATGATGTCGGAATGAGTGTGCGGATGGTCATATTGTTGGTGATGAGGTGCACAGTTGTATAATAAAACAATTTGAACTACAGCCATTGGGGCCAGTGCTCTTTCATTAGATATGTGCTTTCAGAAATAGTTGCCAATGATGTCCTGCCAGAAAATACATCCTTCCCTCAAATCCTCACCATCTATTGTGAGGTGCCCTGTCATAACCTGCATCTTCTTCACCATCTGAGTCGGGGTGTGAAATAGCCTCATCTGGAGGCATGGGTATATTCCAGCATATTCACATGTTGTGCAGCATAGTGCAAGTGATAATAATCTTATCCACTTTTTCAGGAGTGTACATTAGTGCCCTTCCTTTCTGGTGGAGGCACCTCAACCTTCCCTTGAGTAGGCCAAACGTGAGTTCTATACATGTCCTGATCCTTAGGTGTGCCTCATAGTAGGCTGTCTCCTGCCGTGTACCAGGGTTCCTAACAGGTGTCATCAACTGAAGTAGCAGCAGATAGCCAGCAGCAGGTAGGAAGAAAAGTGTTGAACATTCCAATATTGCTTCTGCATGATAATTGTATTCACTATGTTCCTGGTGGCCTTTGTCTGCTGAAATATGTGTAGGGCTTATTCCCTGTACTGCACGGGAGGGTGGAGGGGTCATAGTGGCTGTGTGTGGGCACATGCAGGAGTATGTATTATGATTTCAGGTGTCTCTATACCCAGTGTTAGTTGGATTCTGGGCCATGGTCTACTGAGCACCACATGGAATCTGGTTCATGGGGCTTGTAGTATCCAAACATATGATCTCGTGCCTGTCTCCATGTGGGCCTCTGTTTGGCATCATAATCAGGTGTCATACTTACCCAAGAGCCAGGTTTGCTGTTCTTTTTGTGTGTCCATATATGCAGGGAGGGTGCTGGTCCTCGGGACCATGCAATCATGCGTGGAACCTGGGAATTGTACGAAGCAGTGACAGATGTCCAGATCCATATCACAGGTCATCTGAATGTTCATGGAATGGTACGGTTTACGATTCCTGTACGCAGGCTCCACTGCCGGGTGGGCCACCAATGCCACATTTGTGCAGTCAAGTGCTACTATGACATTAGGGAAATGGGCGATGGCATTGAATCTTGCCTTTGCTGCATGCACGTGGGCCTGCGTGGTGGGCAGCGAGATGTGTCGATGGGCATGCCTCATGAGTGCGTCAAACACTTGCACCAGCACTATTGAGAATGTTGACTGGGACATGCCATGCAGCATCCTCAGTCTTTGGGAATGCACCTGTGGCACAGAAGTGGAGGACATACACAAGCTTATGCAGTGGTAGAATTTCAGTTGTGATTTGTATGGCACTCTGGATATCTGCCTATATGAGGGTCAGCAGGTCTCCTGTGCTGTTCCTGTGCAAGGACAAAGCAAGCCCAATTGACTATCAGTCAGAGCCGAGGAGGATGGACAGAGACATGGTATGGGCTGCCTCTGTAACGCACATCTCCTCAGTCTTTGCTCACCCTGCATCCTTCCATGAAGTGGCCCTGTATGCTGCTGGAGCTCACTGAACAGCAGCAGGTTGTGGATACTGTAATTCACTTATGGTTGTAGCTGCATGTTCCTTGGAAGTGTGTTTGGGGAGTGTGTGGGCCTTCAGTACAAATTAGGAGGCTATTGGTGGCACCTGTGTTTGATTCCCATCACCTGGATGCTTTTACCTCCGTCTTTTGGTTTGAGGTAACTGCATTGTATTTTTGGCAGAATTACTGGCATTTCAGCTGTAATTTCACTTGTAATTTGACAGAATTAGCATTTGTGTTTCTGGTGTTAATTCCGCTGGTGGTAATTCTGCCAGATCTAATTCAGTCAACTATTGGTGGAATTTTGGTGGCTTGTAATTCGGTCGAGTGATAAAAGAGGCAGTAACGGATTTAATGCCAATTTTACCACTTACCACCAAACTCGTAATAATGGCCCATTAGTTGCGTTGTCTTTTTTAAAAAAATTGGGCATTGTAAGGAATTCATGATGGCAACAGTAAAGACAGACACAAATGATCACAGTTCAAGGGTGTTTAATAAACTGTGTATGCAGGTTGGAAAGACACCTAATCTAACCTTAAATTTAAGATAGGAGCAAGCTACGACCATCAAATAATAATAAGGCAGTCCTAGTGGCGTCTTGTAAAATAAATAGGCCCATACTAAAGAAAAAAACTAGTGACAATCCTTCCAACTAAATACAAAAAGAGAGTGGGATAAGATTCACAAGAAAGAGAGAAATGTTCACAAATGTTAAGTCAGGATGTGGTAGCCGGGGGTCTCCCATCCCCATGTTTTGAGCACAGGACAAGTCGGGACTCCTGAGCACAGCACACCTCGAGCTTTCCCAGCACAAGACAACAGTTCTGGTTTCATCTATCAGGACCTTTCATGGTTAAGTCTCTTTTCTACAAAAAGTCTCTTGCCTCTGAGGACCTGATGTGTTCAAAATAACCCTCTTCTGTACTCAGACCCCTCTCGAATATCAGTCTCCCTCCATCAGGTTCACTGCGGCTTTTTCGCAAAACAATTTCATCTGTGGCATTCACAAGTCTTAATGTCTTTTTAAACAGTTCACTGTGGACATCCCTCTGTCGGGTTCACTCTTGTCAACAAACTGTTCATTGGGACTTCAAGCTTTGACCCCATTCTATCGGCATCCCTCCATAGGGTTCACTCTTGCCAACTCTTGCCAATCACAAAGTTCTTTCACTTTTCACACTATGCAGTATTCATCTCCCTTAGCCTTCCAATTACACGCAGGTCAAAAACTTTCAACTTTATAGGGGGTTTTGCTAGACCCCTGTTTGACCGCCTAGACCTTTTCCATGCGGCTCTCCTAGGATCTTCTGGTATCGGTAGTTTCAACAAATGTGGATCAACCAGGGTCTCTTCAATGAGCACTCACGTGGTGTGGACCCCTCTGCAGCTGGCTTTCCCTCAAGGTTAACATTTCTTTGAACTTCCCTTAATTTGCCATTTGCGACTCTCGTTCATCACAGTTCAGTTTCTTATCGGTTTGCCCCTCGACTCACCAGCTGTGATGAACCACTTGGCTTTTCTTGTCTCTGGAGTCAAGGACGGTACCATGGTAGCAAGCGTCTCTCCCTGTTCTGATTATCAGTGTAGGCGTGCTCCGTGTACCATTGACATCTGCTTAAACACACGCTGGCTATTGTTTGCGGTCTTATGATTCCTTCCACTGAGGTTTTGCAGGTCTAGGTTGGAAAGGGAAAGGTTGCTTCTCTTCTTGACACCCCTTCGGTTCTCGCCGCCTTTCTCCTCCCCTTGAATTGCCGCCCTGGGATAGCTGTCTCGTTGTGCGGTCTGCCTTGCTCGTAGTGTTCTCTCATGCTCCACTTTTTATCCCTGTGGGGAAGGGAAAGGGCGGTCAGGTGTGTCTGGTTCTGGTCAATTGCCTGACTCTGCCTGACCCTTGTGTTGGGATATGTCAGGCTAGTTAGTCCATTGTCTATTATAGTGTATGAAAGCATTCATATTGGAAAAGGGGGAGAAGACTGTCTAGGTATCCTACGTGGTAGTCTGGGGAAAAGGTGTTGTAAGAAGGGGGATACAATGTCTCACCCGTCAGTGTCCTGCTTCCACTCCCAGAGGACCCCTCATCCAGGTGATCCTCCCTCACTGGTCCACCCACAGGAACTGGATCCAATAGTGATGGCCATGTCCTGGTTAACTGGATGACAGATCCCCAGGGACTAGTCAGGGAGACACCTTCATGTTTCTCCTGGTATACTCTTCACACAGGAGATCCTCATTCCTCTTAATTTGTTTTAGTAGTTACTTGTTTCTTTCTTGTTTTTTAGTGATACCTCATTTCCTGCCACCCCCTATCATTCATACCAATTTAAGATAGCAACAGCTCAATGTAAACCTTTCTATCCAGCACTTGATATGATATGTCATTTATAACGCGCCTATACACAATATGGCCTGAGATGTTGGGGGAGACGTATGATCCTCTGACTCCAATATCATGGTATCCAAATTCCTAACTCCCTGTACATAATTTGCAGCTGCTTCATGTTTTTATTCGACCAGCTAATTTGATTGTTCACAATTTTAACTGCCCCCAATATATCTAGTGTTGTGGTCTTAGTAATAGTCCAATCCCTTTGACATATATTCATCATCCCTGTTATCACTTTGAACACCATCAAAGACAACTGTTCCTGGATACATCCTATAAGAAACAAAGCAGTAATCTATTGCTGTAACCAAATCCCCATTATGCAAGGTATACTTTCCCAACACATCTCCCGGGGTACAACCACTAAGCATAAAAATGTAACAAGCTTAAAGTAATCTATCCAAACATGTACCCTATCATTTGAAGTTTTTTGTTGCAGGATACTATCAGGAATATCCATCGCAATTTGTCAGTCATCTCCTCTCCTTAAATGACAGCTATCATTACATTCTGTGTTGATGTCCCCCATAATTATTATTCTGCCTGATAGATAATTCAACTTCTATTCCATCAATAAACAGGGCAATTCTATTACAGAGAGCAATTAGCAAGCACTTCCTGGACATAACCCCAACTACCACTAGATTTGTGCTGTTCTTCAGATTATCTTTTCAACTAAATACTTATTTTACTGCCATAAGAAGCCCTCCTGAAGGCCTTCCTATTGGCCTTTTCTTAGCAGACTTACACCCACTCTGATACCCATCAATAACAGTACAGTCAGTGTTCCATATTTCCAATAATAAAAGCACTTCATGGCTGTAGACAAAATACCTTATTGTAGTATCTGTCATGCAGCTTCTACCGCTCCTAGTATTCCAGGGGAGCAGTATTAACCCCAGATCACTCTTGTTAGAGGCGCCCTATTGGTTTTCGCTGGAAAATCTCTGGGAGCCAAGAGCAATTTTCTACAGGCAAGGTGATGGTATCCATATGTCTTTGTCCCTCCAGAAACCTCTCAAAAAACCAACTTTCAAATGTGTCCTTCCTTCCCTTGTCGCACTCTTCTCACTATAGGCATCCTTCTCTGCTGTGTTATTCTGGATGTCCTCCCTGATTTTAACACTCCATTTCCTCTTCCCCCAGTTAAGATATATTCTACCAATCTAAAAGGTATGAAACAAATAATGATGTCTGATGTAGCATCTTGATCAGGCAATTCAACTAAGTTTATGATTTTTGTTTCCATCGCTCTTAATCCTGGAATACTATGTCAAATTTGTAAAACTTGATTGCTATTCAATTCATCATCCTTAATACTTGCAGAAATATCTTCCATGTAGTACGTAAGCCTTTCTCTAACTATTTCCTTGCTATCTAATTTCCTCTCCTCCTATAAATATTTCATCAAACTGATATCTCAATCTCTTTGCGCTAGAATTCTCACTCTTTTTTCCTTGTCCTGCACATTTTGTTTCAATTCTTTCTCACTCAACTGCTCCAGTTATGTATTATGATCATCCGTGGGACTACTTTCCATATTATGTCCCTTGCCCACCTTATAAATTGTAATATATTGGGTCCCACTCTTCTTTATTTTCTTTTATCCCAACTTCCTCTTATCTAAAATGTCTTTATCTTCCTCTTTTTAATACAAAGGCCCATACTCTGACGTAACCATGGTGTGATTTTTTCTTTTCTTTTTTTTATTCCTTTCTTTCTTCCAATTCTATCAAGTGTGTTTCCTTTTACTAACCTTATGCTATTACTTTTCTTTTAAATTGTCGTATCCTTATTTTAATGTACGTGTTTTGTTTCTGTGATGTCTTATTATAAAATGAAGGGATTTTTATTTATTGAAAATGCAACCTGTTTCTATGAATTTTGTATATGACACATTATATTTGGTGTGATATTTTTTTCAATTAATTGTAACTCGGATAAACAAAATGAACTACTCATCTTCCACAGTAATGGCTCTAAAAGAGTAGTCAGGCAAGCAGACATGTGGATTCTTCTTCCTTGGAAGCATGGGGTGGAGGATCAGTGTTATGTTAGGCAGAAAAAATAGAAACATGCAAAGAGGGATCAAGGTTATTTGGGTTCCATTGACCACTAAACAGGGAAGTGATGGTGTAGGGAAAGATGTCATGGGTGATGCTATCATGGAGAGAGGTGTAATTTAAGGTTCAACGTTGAATTCAGGTGGTAAACGTGCCCAAGGGAGGAAGGTGCACTGAGATGAATGCCATAGGTCTCAGGGTGAAGACATTCCAAGGAGTGCTTGACTGTGACATTTAAGGTTGCTTGAGTGAAAGGCATGGAAATTGTTGGGGGAAGTAATGGGGTTCTTCCTCAATGACGCATTGTATATCAAATTTGGTGACCCGTAACAGTTTCCGCTGTGTTTCTTCCTGTCACTTGATCTATGCAGTCAACTTGCCATGGCATTTTTCTACAAAGTTTCCTAACAGTAAACAGTATTGCTCGGTAGGTGCTAACACTGTTTCTGGCTTCTCATTTCATCGAAAATCCTCTTTTGGGTGGGCGAGTGCAGCCCTGAAGAGTCAGGGCTCTTTGTGGCACCCAGAAATCTGTGTTCTTCATTCAAACAACTCTTTGCTTTTCCACTCACACCTAATGTAACATAACTCTATCACTGAGATCATAGGCATGATTTTCTGGTTCCTACTTCAGATTCTTCTCAAAGTCAATGGTTCCATCCAGCGACAATGCCTTCTCCAAGATGAGGCCCAGCATTGGCAGAGGCAGATGATTTGATGATGTTCAGGAAAACTAGCATACAGAATTTTCATATCAATGACCCTTGCAAATGGGAAGGACATCACACATAGGGGCTCATCATGAGGTAGGCAGTTTGCAGTAAAAGTGGTGATAACAGAATTACTATCACTTTTACCACACAACCAAATTAGGGGTTCCTGCATATGGGCAGTAATTGCGCCAACAGAATTAGCTCTGGCAGAAATAGCGCCAGGGAATTAGCGCTGGTCAAATGGAGGAATTAGCTATAGTGATAATTCCACCAGCAGAATTACAGCCAAGAAGTAAAATGGTATTTATGCCATATTACAAGTAGAAATACCACCAAAATACCACAGAAAATGGGCAGTAATTCTGCCAAAAACACAGTGCAGTTACCTTTACCTAAATGATGGAAGTAAATGCCTAGAGGTGATGAGAATCAGGTCACAGGTGCACACATTCCACCCAGAAAGGGTACATAAGGTCCACTCCTTATCCAAACACACTTTCCAACACCATGCTGCCACTAGCAGTTACAAACTGGGATATGCAGCACCTCCTGCTCTAGATTGAGGTGCAGAGGCAGGAACATCCCCACAGAGCACATGGAGCAGAGAATAGGAGGATATGCCATTCCCTGTGTCTGGTCCTCATCCTGAGCATTAACTGATGTCCAGCTGATAACCCTGTACCAGCTGAAAAGTCAGGCCATTACAGAGCTACTTTACCTGATCCATGACGACATGTAGCGCAGGATCAACATCAGAACTGCCTTACCCCTGCTGCTTCAGCTTGTGTTGGTGCTTCATTTCCTAGCAAGTGGCACCTACCAGCACACTGGGGCATGCTGCATGGCATGCTGCATGGCATGCCTCAGCCCACATTTTCAGTTGTGCTTGGGCATGCACTGGAATCACTTCTGTGCCATTGTGAGAAACCAAAGGGTGTCCCACTGCTCAATCCCCGGGCAACTGTCATCTAGGTGACTGGGGCACGGCCATCGCTATTGTATCCAGACCCACGGGGTGGACCAGTGCAGGAGGTTCACCTGGATGATGGGTCCCTCGGGAGTGGGAGTGGGGAACAAAGAGGAGAGATGCAGTATCCCTACACCCATTTCCCTGTAGAACACCTGTCTTCCATGTACTATCTAGGTACTTTATTCCACCCCCCCCTTTCCTACACACACTCTGCTGCATGGACAAAGCGTTTCAGGGAAAGACACACTTACATTCAACTAGTCCGTTTGACATGTCCCAACATCAGGGTCATGCAGAGTCAGGCACTTAACCTTAATGACTCACATCTGAATCCTGTTACCTTCCCACACTGGGATAAAAGGCGGAGCATGAGAGCACCCAGAGAGCAAGGCACTAAGGGCAGCCGAACTGCGTGCAAGACTAGCAAAATGGAAGGGCAGGAAATCCCAGGAAGGCAACATGAATATGAAAGCAGAGCAGACGGGACCAGGAGGCGAACAAAAGGATGTGGTCCTATCAGCTGCGAGGTGAAAATCGCTACAGAATCCCAAAGGGGCAACTCCCTGCCATTGCAGAAGGTCACAGCAGAACCTCCTTCATGTACGGCGTGAGGACTTGAAAGGAAGCTAGCTGTGTTGGGCCAAAAGGCTTGACGAAACAGAAGGTTTTTGATAAACTGTATTAGCCGCTGCCGGTGAGTGAAAAGAGAGACCTTCTTATGATGGTGAAAGAAAAGGACATTAACGTTTGAAGTGCTTGTAGGATGTTTAGAAACCATGAGTGAAAGTACATTGTAGCAAGTATGAAGAATGCTGAAATTGTGCATGTGAGAGAAGCTGCGAGAGAAAATAACTAAAAAGAGGCAAATAGTCAAAGTGGTCATACGAGGAGAAAGTCAAGGGCACAAGCCCCCTTGTACAGTCAGAAGTCTTTGACAAGTAGTGAAAGGAACTGCAGATTCCAGAAGGCCCCGGGAGAGGTGGCCGGTATGAACCTGTGAACTGTATCCAGTATTGTGGGTTGCGCATAGGACGGCAGCCGTGAGACAGAGAAGCTTGATTTTGATAAGCCAACACACTTGCTACAATATAACAGAGTGGCCTGGCGAGACGTGATCGCCTAACGAAAGTCTCTATATCAAACTGGCAAGTACGTAAAAGTGAAAGCATGACAATTTTTAAAGAAACAAGTGTGATGCTGGCGTTCTGAAGACTTGCGGCCGATCGAGGGAAGCCAGAAATGCCTACAGAGGGAGGTCTGAGCCCAGAGGAGGGGATCCTGAGTGAACTGTACAGAGGAAGGACTCAGCCCAATCGAGGGGACCTGAGTGAACTGGTGAAAGTGAACCAAATATGTATTTAAAAAGACATTAAGAATTCCTGAATACTATAAGCTAGTAAAACTGATGAGATTTGAATGCTATCGTGAACCCGATGGAGGGATGCCAATTAAAAGCAAGGGGAAGTGAATACTGTATTTTGATAAAGTGACTGAACAGTGGTGTAAAGACGAAGTAGAACCCCACCAAGGGGTATCACAAGAAAGCCGCAGAAGAGGGGAAAAGTCTTGTGCTGCCAGGCAAAAGATATTGTTTGAAGGATCCTGCATTTTTGGAAGAAACTACCTCCTGATGCCTATAGACTCAAGGGGTGCTCACAGTCATGTCACTATTCTACCTTGTCCCATGATGCAACGTGGGGAAGGGAGTGTATTATTTCAGCAGTCCTGAACTACAGAAACCCTTTTGGATATTTTAGTTTGCATTACACTCTTTTGTTATACATATCATTGTCCCGCAACCTTTTGTGATGTAGAGTAAGGATTTTGCAATAGGATTATTAGTATATGCCATTTTGTTTTGACACAATGCCACTAGGACAGCGTTTTCCTTACTTTGATGGTCGTAACTTGCTCCCACCCTAGATTTAGGTTTAGATTAGGTGTTTTTCTCACCCATATACTGTTTAATAAAGACCCTTGGATTGTATTCCTTGTGTCTGTCGTGCTTATGATAACCATGCCTTCCTTACACTATGTATCCCAGCACTTCTACCTGCCCACCACCCAGACTCAGATAAATGCCACAAAGGCACGTTGTTACTCTGCAGCCCACCTGCCCAATGTAATTGCTGCTCTGCACTTCCCCCATGTGGCATTGGGTGCCACCAAGGCAGCAGAGGAGGTATACCGCAACAGGAAGCAGTATAATTCTATGAATGTACAGTTGACCTGCGATGCTGACCTCATGATCACACACCGGTGCACATGCTTTCCTGGTTCCACCCACAACGTCATGGTCCTGCAGAACAGCTCCCTCCCTATGTACATTGAGAGCCATAGAGGCCAACGGGCATGGATACTGTTAAGTACAAGTGCCATCACACATAATAATCTTGCATCACTAGTGAAATACTACGTGATGGGGTGGGGGCATAATTACAACTTCTAATCAATACATGCCCTGTCAAGGTCCTGTACATGCAGTGCCTGCTCTCTCAACCCAGACATGATAATCACCAACCCACAGGATCATGCACTGTAGGACAATGCAGTAGCATGTCAGTAACACATATTGCTTTAACAGGTAAAACATTGGCAGAGGACTGTAGGAACCACAATGCATAGTGAAAATACACCTGCACAGCCAATAGCAGAGTTCAACACTGCACAATTATAATGCATCACTGGCAGACAGTGACTGCGTGTAAGCTGCAAACCATGTATGTGAATCCATTACAGCAGGAATGCAGAAACCTCAAAGATGCACAACAACAGCCAAACGCCCATCAGGGCATAGGCATGACAGCACTGCACAGGGAACACACAGGCAACATGGACATAGCAAATCCTAGCACAGTCAATGTTTGTATCAACTGATGGATGTGAGCTATGTGCACTGGTTTTCTCTAAGTGACAATGCATAGGTACCTTCTATTCAATTACTGGGATGGAAAAGCATGTTGTTCAACAATGCACCGTAACTGCATCAAGATATTGTCCATCGTCATGCTATGAAAAATGCCACTACTCCTCATTGCACTGTGACTGGCACCTGCGACTTTTGCCCTTGCAGGTGATTGTGGTTACCCACAGCTTTCATGGCTGATGACACCTTTGCGCAATCCACATCCTCACAGGAGGTGGCCTACAGTGAGGCAGACATCAGTACCAGGCTCTGCACTGAGCAGACATTTGGCCAACTGAAGGAACGTTTCCAGTGCTTCTACTGGAACAGAGAGGCCCTGATGTACAGGTCACCGGAGGTTGGGCAACTCTTTGTCACCTGTGCCATGGTACACAACATTTGCCTCAGGCGACATGTCTGCCTACCCCCTGAAGATGACATGTCTCCCTCAGTGGACAAGGATGTTATGCAGGTGAAGTGCTGGCACACAGTGAGTGTGAGGAAGGCAGGGATGGCCGCCTGGTGCGGCAAGACCTAATAGACATTTCTTTCTAGACACATGTCTTTTCATCTGCTGCACACTTTTGTTTATAGCCACATATTAAATATTTCACGTTCACCAAAAAAGCATTGTCCTTGCATGTGTAAAAGTGAATATCTATCTGACTGAGAACTGTGCAAAACACCCATTCCCACCATAATCCCCCATATCCAACACCCATTCCCACCCACCTTCCCCATCCCCAACAACTTCCCCCATACTCACCACCCATTCCCACCCACCTTCCCCATCCCCAACAACTTCCCCCATACTCAACACCCATTCCCACGCACTTCCCCATCCCCAACATCTATTCCTACTCACATCCCTTGTGCCCAGTGAAATACTATCAAGAAAGCTCAATGTCATTTCCATGGACTCTTGCAGTTACCAGGCTGTTCCGGCTGTGGATGGCCCACATTTCGCAATGAGTGGTACTGTGGGCTCCCAGCCAATGACCCCTCCATGGCGGTGACTGAGGTGGATGGGTCAGACTCCTGGGCCTGAATGTGCTGGGGGGTCAGGAGCTTGCTGGCATGCATAGATTCAGCAAATGCTGAGATGCCCTCTGTGAGGTCCCTCAACCTCTGGGCCACAACAGTAAGGGCAGCAGTTGCCACGGATGATTGCTGGTGCTCACAGTCCAAGGACCTTTAAATCCGTTGTGACAAGCCCTACGGAGGGCCGGCAGATGCTGAACGTGTGTCTCTGCAATGTTCTCAATATGGATCTGCTGCTGCTCCATTGTGTCCATCCTCCACCAGATTGCACTAATTGAATGTTGGGGCAAGCACTGAGAGCTAAGGAGAGGGATGGGGCTGAAACAGGGGGACCTGAACCCCCTGTCACCTGCCTCACATGGTCCACTGGCTTCAGTGTCACTCCCTGTATCCAGGTGACGAGGGGGAGTCAGGGGCCAGTGGCTGCATGTTGCTCCTCAGATGCAACCACAGAGGCCGGCTGTTGAGTGCAGCTGCCGGGGGTGCTACACCTGCAGCTGCATGTGATCTGCTGCCATCAGGGGATGTGCCAGGAGTTCCATGTGCACTGCTGGTGCGCGGGCCAATTGGCACACTTGTGGTGACTGTGGTGGTATCTTCACTTGGCACCGCTGCCATGTCACTGCTGAACCCTGTCCCTGTTGCACCACTCCTGCTTTTCCTCCTGCTTTTCCCATGGCCGAGCAGTGCACTGGGGAGGTTGTGCTTGCACCATTGGACGTGCTCTTACGCTCACCTTAGCTCTGCAGGAGTGCCCGGAGCCTCTTCACTGCAATGAGATAAGCCCGGACCCTCTGAACCCTGGATTCTCTGGGGCTGCTCCTACGAATGAGGGTACAGGGACAAGGTTATAATTCTGCTGCGTGTGGGACTATCTCTATCCCCCCTGATGTCACCCTAGTGTTACCAGGATAACTGTATGTTTTGACTCACCAGGTATATGTGGAAGGATGGCTCTCCATCCTGCTTTAACTCTAGCAGGGGCGCCAGTCTGTTCAAGGTGGAACCAGTTACGTCACTGATTCGTATTTCCATGCCCAGTCCTGCTGAGGCATTGGATGAGTGTTCTTTGTCAGGTGAGTCTGATATCAATGGGAACAATTCCTCAGCGAGTGTTCATACTGCCTATCATGCTCTTATCTTCTTCTTGTTCCCTGTTTTTTCTACGCGCTGCTTTCTTACTGTTTGCCTCTTGTGTCACTTATTCAGCGCTAGTTCTCTACCTATTTGCGCTTTCTGTCTTCATGCGTTTACTTCTTTGCTCTTTCTGTCTTCATGCGCTTACTGTTTTACTAATGCATACTATCCTTTATGTTATAGATGCCTGCCGTAGCCACGGTTATGGAGTAGAACGAGTTTGCAGCTGTGACAGGGGCCGGGTAATGTTTTCTGTATATGCACGATGCCTTCTGTATGCACGTGATGCTTGCTATGGCCTGGCTTTTTCTTACTGTTATTTTCTTTCCAGGTATCTGCCGAAGTTGTGACGATGGAGCAGAGTGAATCCGCAGCTGTGACAAGAGCCGGGTAATGTTTTCGTATGTTCGCTGTGCTTTTGAATGTGCATAATGCTTTATTACCTGGGTTTTGTTTACTGTTCTTTTCTTTACAGGTGTCTGCCGAAGTTGCGTTGATGAAGCAGAGCGGACCTGCAGCTGTGGCAGGAGCCGACCGGAGCTGTGATAACGGGAACTGGAGAGAGGTCACAGCTGACTGCCTGGACGAAGCCGCGTAAGTATTCCAGAGACCGTAGTATAGTTCGGTACAATGGACTGGAACGAGCAGATGAGAGTTAACGAGGAATCCTTGAGTAAGTATCTTCAGTGCACACAGGAGCTGTGTCGGTGAGCGTCACGCTGCATTGAGCAGAGCAACACGAAGCAAGGGCTGCATGCCTGGGTGTGGTTTATATAGCCAGTCACACCCAGCCACACCCAAAAGGCAGGACTGCAGTCTTCTGTTCTGTCTAGGCTTTCCTCCTCCATGTTGGGGGAAACAGGAAGTGCTTGGATTCCTATTCATCCAAAGGGTGATGCATATGATGCCAGGAGCGCCAAGCTTGGGCCCAACCTACCCTTCACTGTCCCCTAACCCAGCGGCCTTTTAGGAGAACATGTGTCCCTCGGGGAGACCCAGAACTTTGTGTGTGTGTGTATGCTGTGGAATTGAGACCGGTGTAAGATGGGCAGCCATGAATTATGACACGTGCATTGGGATTTTAACCTGTTGGGTGGACAATGACATGTTGCCAGTCATCATGGATACATGCACGTGGGCTTGCAAGTCACTCAGGTAACATGATGGTTGGTCACTCTAAACACATATGGTTTTATCGTCAAAGGTTGGTTGCAGGCCAATGAGACAGCTAATGCAAGGTGGGAGTAGTGTCTGCTAAGGGTTGTACACCACACATGTATGGGCGCATTGCCTATTGGGCTAGCGATATGGCTTGTACAGGTGGTGGTGCAGGGGGTTCACTTTGCCACTTAGCCTGTCACAGCACACATAGGTTATTGTCATGGTTGTATGGGCTCACATGCACATTTTCCCTTCAGTAGATGTTTATATGCACAGTCTCCCAACTTCCCTTACACACGCATGTGATAGCAATGCCTTTACACACATTTGCCACGTGATAGCCCATTCATCGGTCCATTGGGCCCATCTATGCTGGGGGGCACATGTATGGGATGAGCATTTGCCCAGTGCATTCTCATGGGAGAGTGAACATTCATACTCACCAGCATCGTCTTGGCTTCGACTTTGGCACTCCCAACACCCTCAGGCCCTTCCATATGAGGATGCTGCAGGCTTTCTCCTCCCATGGGGTCAAGACAAAAGGCTCCACTGCAAATGTCGCACACGGCAGACCCTGGCCTTCAGGTCATTCCAGCAGCAGTCCTCAATGTCCCGTAGGACCCTGCCCACTGCCGCAACCTTGTCCTTAAACTGGCCCAGATGGCAGCCTTCCTCTGCCCAGATGCCCTCCTGTGTTTTGAGCTATATACCTCATGGGCGTGAGCCACAACGTTATCTGTGAGGACCTGCTGCTCACCTGCACTGAACTTCTGCTTTTGCAGCAGAGCCTTATTTTCAGCACCTTGAATTTGCCTTTCTTCTATGAAATCTACTTAGGTACTCCTTTGTGTGAATGGCAACAGGAAATGGGAGATTCAGTGTGGATTGGATTTTTAAAGGTGGCAGCCAACTGACGTCCCTTTTCTGGCATGGTGCTATTTCCGCAGGGTGCTAATTTCTCCGCTGGAATTATCAGCCGGAGTGGAATTTCAGAGGCATTTCCACTGGACAGAATTATCGTTACCACAGATGGTCTGTACATTCTCCCATCACCTTGTAATGCAGCGGTTATTTTGCCAGACACCAGAGCGGTAACAGTAATTCTGTCTGGTGAAATGACCACCAGACAGCAATGAGGCAAAGTCTGGCAAAGCCAGTGCTTCATGAATGACACCTTTGTAAATGGGAATTACAGAATACACAGTACACTACCTCCTTGACCAACTCTTCCAAGGCCAACAGAAAATTAATGAATGCCATGCTAGTGGAGAAAACACAACGCACAGCACTGTACCCCCTATATCAGACTATTCCAATGCCAGTGGAAAATATACTAGTTTACAATAGGTCAAAAGACATGCAAGAGATAAACAGACAACAAAGTAACTTACCATCAGCGAGGAAAATGACTTTTATATTCTACAAAGGAATTGGAATTTTCTTGGCTCTTTTGATGTCGTTTGTGTTTCATGGTAGGCACCTAACAAGCCCACAACGGTCTATGGGTCAAAGTGAGCTGTTTGCATGGCATGGTCTGCCTATTGTTGTACTTCTTGGTTTCCATTCAGAACTCAGCGATGTTAACAGATCGCATCTTGGCAGATACTGTATTCAGGCTTAAACCAGCAGCAGCAGTGACACCTGGAATAGCTTTTTTTTAAGCAGTACAATGACCATGGTCAAGCTAGCACAAGTGCCATCATGAACATTCATTCCTTTTTTCAGTGTGAAGTACTGCCAAGCTATGGGAAGGTTCACTTTAAGGGTGTGGATGCAGAGTCTGCATGCATGCTAGTCTTGTCTAGTTTGGAAGCAAATCATCACAAAGTACCCCACGTCACCCAAATACTCCAACTCTGGGCAGTCCCTCTTGTGTGAGGTGGGGGCGCTTCAGGTAATATATGGATTTTTCTGAATCTTCGTCTGTGGACCATCCAGAGACTTCTTTGCAGGGGTGGGAGGGCATCCATGAGAGGGGCCGTCTCCAGGAGTGCCAGTAAAAATGACACGGCTCATACACATAGAATTCTTAACATTCATTTTGGGGTGGAGAGGAAGAGCTGCGCAACAGAAAAGGGAAAGGGCAAATTAAATGAGAGCATTGGTGATGTACAGCTTTACATTGGGAAAGAATGATGTATTCATTTAGTGTGGTCAAACAATTGTGTAAGGCCGCATAAAGTCCTGTCCTCAACAATGATAAGACTCACACTTAGCATGCTCAGCTGCTCACTTCCCTCAAGTCGAGTAGCCTAACCTTTTGTCCAACAATGCTCCGGCCATCATGATTGGCTGAATGTTTAGGGGACTGAGAGCAGGATGCCGAAGTGCATTGTGTATAGGACATACACTTACACCCCTGTTGAATGCAAGGAGAAACCAGTAGAATATGTATAAACAGTTTTTCACATGGCTGTATCTGCCGGGTATCAGAGAGAATTTAGGCCCAAAATACTGTTTTTGGGGTGGCCATTTTGTCCGATAAAGGAGAGCAATCTATAGATGTCACTGAAGTATAGTATCTACCAAAACTCTGAACACTCCACAGGAGACATTCACCAGGCTCCTCAGGACTTATCACATCTTGAAAACCATATAGTAAACATTCAAACATATCAGACAGCGTTTGATATGCTTGACATGTGGAATAATGCACTCCAGCCCTCTCTGAGAGTGCAACCCAAAAAGAAGCAGCTTTGTGAGGAAAACCCCTTGTGGTAACCTTTTACTTCAGCATAATGCACACACACACAGGCGCGAGCACTCACACACACACACATTCATTTTGGCACTCACAAACTATGTTTATATCTGGACTAGAGTTTATTTCTTATTTAGTACGACCTTTGTCCTACCCAACTTGACAAGAATCCGCTTTAGCAAGGGCCGGGCTATCGTTAAATCTCTACCTGTGGGAGTACCTTCAGAATTGATCTGTGTGCACAGGCCCCAATTAAACCGGGCACTCCTCCAGCAAATGATCTTCTGACGCCCATATTGAACATTTTATTAAAAACACACATACCTGATCAGGCCAGTACTTCCAAAGCTGTCTCTAACCTGTACTTTACCAAAATCATTCATGGAGGTCTAGCGGAATGGCCCTATATGATTTCCTTATTATGGCCTGTAAATATTCTAAGGTTATAAGTGGAGAAGAAGCAGACCCTACAATTTTCAAGCAATTTCCCAGGCTCCAACCTCAGTACTACCGGCTTGCTTTCCTCGTCTCTCGTGCAGCATGGACGATTGCAAAAGGAGTGCAAGAAGAACGGTTTTTATGAGAGGATTAAAGAGTGGCAGCACAGGAAAGCTAGAAAATGAGATAGGAAGAAAACGGAGGGCAGGGAGGAAAGAATGTATCAAGAGTAAGATGGAGAGTATAGAGAGAAAATCAAGGAACGGGGTCGTTGCAGTGGTAAATGAAAAAAAAAGATGGGACAAACGAGTGGGAATCTGCAGGGGTAAAAAAAAAAAAAAGTCTTTACAGACAGTCATTGCCAATGAATACACATCACGTTCCCACCAATAGTCCCAACTCGATATTAGCATATTTGACCTAAAACAATTGACCGAATTTTGCATGGGTGATTTGCCCTTCGAGGCAATTTGGTCGCATGAATTGCAAAATACCAACCATGCAGAGCGGGTGTTGCGGGGGTATCCCCCGCTCACAATGTTTGCTATTTTGCAATTTTGGGGGTGCAGGGTTGTCGCCTGCTTCCTTAAAATTGAAGGCGGGGGACAAAAAAAAACACACACAAAAAAATATGCGTTTAAATTGGCAACCGAGCAAACTGATTTTCGGTCAGTTTGCCGCGATTAAAAAAAAATGTGAACATACCCAAACCCTCCCAACCCGGCTCCAGTTCACCAACTACGCCACTCTAGAGCGACGACAAAGCAACACGCGTGATGCTACACATATCAAACAAATAATAAAATGCACACTTGCACTCATAAAAGAATCGGCTCCTGCACAGCTGCACCAGGTACCCCTGAAAGAATATTTCCGGGGCCCTCAATCCCCTTCTGCCTGCGATCCTTCCACTGCCACCAGAAAGGCTTGGACGATTCAGCCTTAACATATTTCCAGATATTCTTTTAACCCGTGAAAGAGTGAGCCTTATATCCCACTTTCTTCCAGGTTATGTTGCTCATTCGAGCAACCGAGTCCTATTTACGTCTGTAGTGATATATTTTCTTCTGATCTGGCCTTTGCTTACAGAAATGGAAGGCTTTCTGTCGGGCCTAAGCATAAGGCAGCCCTGAGGATTGGAAGTACTTGCTTATTAGATGTTGTAGATCATTTTATAATATTAGTGTTCAATAACTCAGATGATTTGTATTCCCAGAACCAATTATATTGTTTTATTGCTGTGAGCCCTGGCTACCCAGGGCTGCTCTAAAAGTTAACAACGGCCGCCTCTGCAGCACAGTGCATTTATATAAGAGCAGCGTTAGGCGCCATTTATACTTTAAGCCTGAATTCCAGCACCGCACACAAAATGAACAAGCGCGGGCGAAGAAGGATGTTGCTTGTCATTTCTGGCTTTATAGTCACGTGTCAACAAATGCAGTCAAAATCATGCTTGCAGATTTAGTTTCCCTTGTTTATTTCACTGATCTGCAGACGCTGCAGGGAACATCGTTTTTTTTTTTTTGCATTGAGAATATGGGTAATTGAACATCCAATATCCATTAATCCGATTAATATAAATTTGTCGATAATCGCTATATTATCGATAGGTAGGATAATAATAATAACAAAACAACCTCATGATCACATCAAAGAGGTAAGGATGGTAGGGAGGTGAGGCAAAGGAAAGGCATCAGCTTTCCCTATATACCAAGTATACACACCATGGAGGAAGGAGAATGGTAAGTCAGTTTGAAGAACACTTGAGTTCTGAACGTGGAGGAGAAAGTCAAGACAGTGTTAGGCACACTTGCATTTTGTAGGCAGAGAAGAGCGTCAAAGTAGGAATTACCACACACACATCTTGTAGGAGAACACCAAGGTAGAGTTAGGCACATGTTCATTTTTAGTCACGAGAGAATGCCAAGGCAGTGTTTGCCCGACTACATTTTGTAGATGGAGGAGAATGGCAATGCAGTGTTGGACATATTACTTCCCTACGAACTGTAAAATCTAATCGAAACTGTCGGAAGTGGCTACGTTGGTGGTGTGGCTGGACTGTGCTATGTTGTCACGTTACTAGGGCCTTTCCTCTAGCACACTGTGAGCTGCTGAGTAGCCATTGGGGTTGAGGAGGGATGCGTTAAATATGAGATGGTGGGTAAAGTGCAGTGCGAAGAGTGTGGCTCATCCGGTGCGTGAATGTTTGAAGTATAATTGGAGGTTTGACTATTACAGGGATCGGTGGAGGAGGAAGGGGGGCACTTTTGGGTTTCACATGTGGGCGAAGGGAGTGCAGTGGGGTGTGGGTGATTTGATGATTGTGACAGATATGGATTTGGAGAGGTGTGTTTGGAGTTGGAGAATGTGGTATCGAAGAAGAGAGGTATGCGGGGTGAGATCAAAGCTTTGGGTCAGGAGTATGTGGCAGGAAAGGAAGGATACAAGGTGTTTACGGATGGTTCAAATGATCCTGTGTCTGGGAGAGTGGGAATGGCGTATTATCTAGAAAGCATTGGGGAGTATAAAATAGGACGACTGACGAATGATGTGTCTATTTGTACGGCTGAGTTGGTGGCGATTGCATTGGTGATTGATAGGGTGTGTGAGTTGGGGTATGAGAAAGTGGTGGTGTTCTCAGATTCATTGAGTGGGTTACAGGTGATTGTGGCAGGGGATGGTGATAGGAAGGATGTGATTTTGGACATTAGGATGAAGATTGATCGGTGTGTGCGCGGGGGTATGGATTTGGAGTTGCCGTGGGTTCCCAGTCACAGTGGCATTTTGGGAAATGAGTTGGTGGATCTGGCGGCGGGTGAGGGTATGAGGAGGGGAGCGATTGATGTGAGGTTGCCTTTGAGTGTGGATGAGGTGAAGGCTGTGA
Source organism: Ambystoma mexicanum (assembly GCF_040938575.1). Lineage (NCBI taxonomy): Eukaryota > Metazoa > Chordata > Amphibia > Caudata > Ambystomatidae > Ambystoma > Ambystoma mexicanum. The sequence continues at coordinate 676,378,054 of NC_090927.1, read as the reverse complement.
TGGTGAGATGGGTCCTGGATGAGTGGCAGGAGAGGTGGGTGAATGGGGTGAAGGGCAGGTGGATGTTCAGTGTTCGTGAGAAAGTGTCGGTGAAGGTGGATGCAGGGAGTTCAGAATGGAGGAGGGGGGAGGAGGTGATGCTGAATCGGTTGAGGATAGGTCATGTGGGGCTGAATGACTGTCTATTTCGAATAGGGAAGCGTGAATCAAGAGACTGTGCGGTGTGTGGGGTGCCTGAAACGGTGGGACATTTTTTGATTAGGTGTGAAAGACATGTTGCAGAGAGAGAATTGATGAGGGTTCGGTTTACTGCGTTGGGTGTGGCTGAGCTGAGTGGGAGGACTATACTGGGAGGTGATGGGGAGAGAGGCAGGAGGAGGAGTAGTGTGATGTTGGATTTTGTGAGGCAGACGGGGAGGTGGGAGGAGTTGTGAGCTTAAATGGAGCCAAATAATAATTAGTGGGTACGGTGCTCATCATCCTATAGGATGGGGAAGCGCCTGCGTGGGTCCGCCCACGGCTCCGATAATTAAGAAGTAGAAGAAGAAGCTGCTGAGTGACTGAGTGAACATCAGAAGAAGTGGACGGCAAGTGCTGCTGCGGTGCAGTGCGAGTTCTGGTGTTGAGTTCCCACTGTTAGATAACACTATGTGAATATTTCTCTCTTTTATGTGGCAGCACTTTGGTACTCTACATTCTGGGACTCGTGGTAACTTTTGCTGGTCCTGACCCTGAGTGTCCAGTGGCCTGGGGGGTGCTTTTATTTGGAACTAGTGGTGTTATACATTCGGACCGTCTGGCACCCTGCCTTGGCATTTTACCCTGCCGTGACGGGTGATTTATTTAACAGCCTGACTTCCCTGACTTTGCCTGGCTTAACAGTGGTTTAGTTTCGGTGGTGAGTGCAAGTGCACCCCGCGGTAGAGCTGGCTGTTGGTGATAGTGCTTTTTAGTGTGGAGCCGGAGGAGAGCTGGATGTAGACACCACAGTCTATGCAAGTGAGCTTCGTGACCTAGCACCTTAATATCTCTGAGGTCAACAAGAAGAGACCTTTGATCGTAGCAGTGGGATGTGGAGCACTACTTGGTCTCTGCCTTTCTTCTTGGCTTTTGAGAGTGTGTAGTTTCGCATGGTTTGGCGATTACCATAGCCGTCAGCTGTCTGCTTTGGAGCAAAGTTATTAACAACTGTACTTAAAGAAGTATTTATTTATTTGTGCTCCTCCGGACTTAGAATGCCTCCTAAAGCCACACATCATGCTACTTTACGTAGCTCCACCAAGACCAAGGGGAAACGAGGATGCAGTCCACCTACTTATAAATCCTCTAAAATACCCTTGGATAGTACTATTCCTGGCAGTAAAAAATCGAGGGGGCATAATTCTTTGGATATGCCTCCTATTCAGCCATCTATAAAGGACTATTTTTGCAACTCATTAGTATCTAAGACAATGAACCAGGGAACCTTGTTTTATATACCAGTTATGGAAGATGGACCTGATATTGACACTTCACTCGATAATAATGGTTCTCTTTGAAATTATGTCAATTAATTTGCAGGAATTCAATGGCACCTGTGGATTTTGTTTTGTGGTAACAACTTGCCTTCAAACTTCTCGGCTACACCGGATTGGGAAAAATTGTTAATGGCGTCTGAATCCCTCTCAGGCGATAGCAGAGATGAGGAGCCTGCTTACCTCCTTGTTGTTACCATACAGAATGCACCACAGTATTTAAAAGCTGGTTTTCGTAAAAATGATTCGACCTCCCATAATACTAGTACCCTTCTACCTACGCCCGATCCTGATAGCTGTAAGTGATAATAAACCTTTATATATCTGCTTTATAGAATTCTTTTTTTTTCGAAATCTTTTTATTAAGTTTTTCAAAACAAGAAAACAACAATCAGAGTGCACAATAGCAGCAGGAATCCCTTCACCGGGGAGGGAGGGAAGGATGGGGGGGTGTGTAGCACCTAACACAGCATTTTGACAGTACTGGACATGTTGGGAAAAGAAGATTTGTACCATCCACCGGATGGGCACCCGGTGTGCCTAGGCACTCCGCTTCCCCCAGCCTGGTTTCTATGTTTGTTCTTCCCACTTCCCCCACATTTTCTGGAACTTCCGGGGGCACCCCCTAGCGTTGTAAATTCGTCTTTCAAGTGAGGCGCATCTGTCCATTTCACTGGGCCATCCGTCTATGCTCATCTTATCTGCCGAGCCACAGGTGGCAGCCGTTAGCCTCTTATCTGCCCCTAGTGCTACCCCCAAGAATGTCTTCTCATGTTTCGTGAGGTTGGTTTCACCTCCTATTCCCAAGAGTTTCGGGTCCATCGGGATTGTAGTGCCCATTGTTCTTGAAAGGTGCTGTAGACATGCTGTCCAGAACTCCTGCAGCACCCCGCAATCCCATATCATATGGTAGAAGGTGCCTTCCACTCTCTTGCACCGGAGGCACTCTGAATCCTCCTCCCCTCCCCAAGTAGCCACTTGCGTTCTCGAATAGTAGGATCTGTGCAGGATTCGGAGCTGTATCAATCTGAGTTTAGCGTCGATGTCTATTTCCTTCGGGGACATCAGTGCCTCGTTCCACTCCTCCACCTCCAGTACACCCAAGTCCTGTTCCCATTTCCCTCTGAGGTGGGTGAGTTCCATCGAACCAAAGGAGTGGATTGCCTGATAGAGGGTGGAGGTTACCCTGAGGTGAATGCGTTGTGGGAGGACATTTGTTTCTAGGGAGGAGCAGGCGGGTATGTCGTTGAGGTTTGTGAATTGGGTGTTGATAGCATGTGTGAGTTGGAGGTATCTAAAGTGGTCCATGGGCCCTAGTCCGTGTTCTGTTTGTAGGGTTTCAAAGTCTATCAGTCGCCCCTCATGGATGATGTCTGCCAGTGTGGATATCCCTTTCCACTCCCAGGTTTCAAAGTGGGCCATTCTTTGGATTTCTGGAAGGTGTGTATTGTTCCATAGGGGTTGGCTCAGGGTTGGTCTACCACTCCAGCCGATATATCTGTGTATTTCTTTCCAGACTCGTTGGATGTGAAGGGACCCGCTCGGTACCCCACCTAGGTTCTTTTTGTCATCGTATAGTATTTGTAGGGGTGAAGGGGAGTCAGTGTCCCTTGTTTCCATTCGGGTGTGTGGGAGCCGTGGGTCTCTGTGTAGCCACTCATTTGCCACTCCTACCTGTGCAGCCCAGTAGTATGTGCAGGTATTGGGTAGTCCTATGCCTCCCTCCCACACCGAGCGGTGGAGCTTTTTTAACGCAATGCGCGGCTGCTCCCCCCCCAAAGTAGTGTGCGTAGGGTCTTGTTGATGTCTGCAAATGTTGTGACTGGGTTGGGGAGAGGGGCGTTCTGGAAGACGTAAAGGAACCTCAGGAGCGCCAACATCTTAAACAGTGCCGCCCTCCCCAGTAGTGAAAGTGGTAACGAGTGCCAATGGGTGAAATCGTTTTCGAACCTTTGCATTATCGGGTGCAGATTTAGCTTAAGAAAGTCTTCCCGTGGTGCACTTATTCGTATACCCAGATAGGTGAAGCCCAATACCAAAATGGAGTATGGGCAGGGTTCTGGAATTGCTTCCTCCCCTCCCTGGACCGGGAAGTAGATTGTTTTCTGTGTGTTTACCCGGAGTCACTCAAAGTGTTGGTATTCCCCTAGGGTTCTGGTCACTATCGGGCAGGAGACTTTGGGTTCACTGAGATATAACAGGAGATCATCCGCGTATAGCGAGACACGTTCCTCACCACCCTTTGGCCAAACAAAGCCCTCCCATTGTATGTCTGTGCGTAGCCTGATCGCTAGAGGTTCAATGGCCAGGAGGAATAGTAGGGGCGAGAAGGGGCAGCCCTGCCTGGTCCCCCGACCCAGCGGGAATATCCTGGAAGTCTTCCTGTTGACTTGTATGGGTGCCACCGGGAGGGTATAGAGGAGCTTGACCCATGGCATGAAGTGTTGCCCGAAACCCATACGTTCCATTATGGCCCACAGGGCGTCCCATTCCACTGAATAAAAGGCCTTTTCAAAGTCGATTGCAAGGAGGGCCAATGGAGACAAGATCTCGGCTGTCCGGTCGAGCGCAACCTGGACCCTGCAGAGATTCATTTGTGTGGATTTGCCTGGCATAAATCCGCACTGGTCTGGGTGAATTAGGGACCCAATCACCTGGAACAGTCTATTTGCGAGGACTCTCGCTAGTACCTTGGTCTCACCGTTTATTAAAGATATGGGCCAGTATGAGGCACAGTTCTCTGGGGGTCTCCCTGCCTTGGGAATCACTACAATGGTCATTTTCCGGAGGTCTGGGGGGAGGGTACCTCGTTCCCGGCTGCGGAGGAACATGCCATGCATGTACCTCGTTGTTGTTTCCCCCAGTCTTTTCCACATCTCAACCGGGAATCTGTTGGGGCCAGGGGTCTTTCCCGTTGGCAGTTGTGAGACGGCTTCCCCTACCTCATCCTCTGTAATGTCTGCATCTAGCTGTGTTGACTGTGGCCCTGTGAGTTGGAGGATCGTGACTGAGTCTAAGAAACATACAGTATTGGGTTCCTGTGCTAGTGGGGAGAAAAATTCCTCATAACATTTTGCGAAGGCCTCCCCAATCTCGGATTCACTCGTTAACAGTGCCCCGTTTTGAGTTCGGGTAGTCCTTACTTGCCCTATGCTTTGCTCCCGCCGTTCTAGCCAGGCTACGTTCTTGGTTGCTTTGTCCCCCCGCTCTTATATCTGGCTCTGGACCAGCCATTGGGTGGTTCGAGCATTGTCTAGAGCCCTGTCTTTCAAAATTGCTTGAGCTGTCTTTAGGGCATCATGTGCCTCATGAGGTCCCTCCTCTAATAGTTGTTCCTCCCACCTGGTTACATGGATCTCTGCTTCAGTGATTGCCTCGTTGTGCCGCTTACGGTGAGCGGCCACCAAGGATATTGCTTCCCCCCTTATGACTGTTTTATATGCCTCCAACCATATCATTGGGCAGTCCACCGCTGTTTCATTTAAGTCAAAGTATTCTGCCGTTTTGTTCGCGAGCCCTTCCATTATTTCGTGTATCCCCAGGTAGTAGGCGTTCAGGCGCCAATTGGGTTCTTGTTTGTGTGTTTTCCCTTTGAGTTTAATCAGTAGGGGGGAGTGGTCGGAGATCCCTCTTGCCAAGAATTCTGTCAATAATAGTCTGTGGGTGGGTCATGTTAGGTGTAGAGCCTGGTCGGGGTATCCACCTTCCTGTTGCCCGTGTGTGTTCTGTCCAGGGCTATCTCCATGACTTCGTTAAAGTCCCCCCCAATGGCCCTCCAGTATTGCGTCCAGGAGCTCAGTAAGGAGTTCCGCCGTCAGTGTTGGAGGCGCGTACACTGCTATCAGGCCCCAGGTCTCCCCCCTCCCTGCACTTCCCCCCAACCAGAAACACCTGTTCCCCAAACCAATTGAACCATGAGTACCTTCTCGGGGGGCGGGGTCAGGAGGACCCCCTGCCCAACCTCGTGTAACTTAAAGTACCGCTGAACTTGTGTTCATTTTTCCCTTCTCGATATCTCCGCTGGGGCCGCTGGGTGCAGAGGTCCTTCCCTGATCCTCTTATGGGTCTCTCTATGTGCAATCAGACTTCAAGCAGGACCCAGTGTGGTCGGAAACCCGGTTGTCCCTACCGCCCCGCATATTAGTGCGGTTTGATCCGGGGGTTGGGCATCGCCTTCGTTTTCCATGCGGGGTGTGTTTCCTCTCCATCTGTTGGGGCGCGGGGCGCGGGGCTGAGAGGACATGTGTCTCTAGCCACTCCCAGGCCTCTCGGGGGTTGTAGAACACATGCACCTTGCTGTTATAGTACACTTTGAACGTTGCTGGGAAGAAGAGTGCATATTTGATGCCCAGGGGCATCAATTTCTTCTTTATGGAGACGTATGATTGCCGCGACTTCTGGACCTCCCTCATGTAGTCTGGGATTGCCATTGTAGGTGATCGGGCCGGTCGGCCTCGCCATCTGTAGGAGTGTATCCCGGTCTTCCCACCGGGACCCTATGCATTCTTTCAATGGAGAAACATTTTGAGAGTTTCTTGGGGGCCATTAGGTTTTTAACAGTGTCCTTGGTGTCGGATATCCGTTGTTCTGTTTCTTCTACCCTGGTTGTCAGGTTCCTTAAGTCTTGTCTCAAGAAGGACACTTCACAGGCAACGCTATCAATTTTGTCTCCACAGAGGTCCTGGAGTCGCTGATTGTCGCCATGATGTCTGTAAGTGACAGTGTTTGGTCTGTGGCCCCCTTCGTTGCCTCCTCTTCCACCTCACTTGTCAGACCCAGGAGCCTTGCTGGGGTGCTCATTGTGTATTTATCGATTTTATTTTGGGTTACTCCTCTGCAAGGCAGGTCCTTCCCCATTGTGGTCTGTTTGAGGCGGTCCCAGGTGCAGGCGTGTTCCGTCAGACAGGAACTTATCCTGCGAGGTGGTCCGCCACACTGTGTCCTGGGGCAGTCCTTGTTATTACCTGTATTCTCCCCGTGGTTTGATTGCCGTATGTGGGTCTCTCCTTACAGTCTTGCTATCGCCACCCACGGCGCTTCCTAGTCGTTCTTGTCCCACCAATGTCCTCTTTCTTCCCCCCAAACTTATTTTCGCGGGTCTTCGACCTTATTGACCAGAGTCTGTAATGGCTCTTACATGGGTTGTTGTCTCCCTCTGGTCCCAGTGGTTAGGTGGGAGGGGTAGAAGTGCCCTAATCCTGGTATGCACCTTTTTTTTCTCCCCTTGTTGGTGTCGTTCGAGGTCTTGACCCCCTGCACTGTTTCCTGCTGCTTTGTTCTGGATCACAGCTTGCCCAATCAGCCTCTGGGCACTGGGATTACCAGCGGCGCCTTCTCTACGATTCTCCGTTCCTGGGGGGACTTTTGTATGTGCCTGCCCCTGTTCAGTCCTGGGCTAGGTGGTGTGTGGGAGCGCCTTGGGGGGACTTGCCAGTGTCTGAGTCCTGCCTACGCCACCACCTGTTATATACGGCCCCCAGGCATCCATCCCGTCTAGATGACCCACCACCAGGTGGCACAGTTCGCCCAGGCCCCGGTGGTTTCTGTAATTGGTGCTGCGCTGGTCACAGGAGTGTTCTTGCTTCTATGTGCCTGTTTAGGATCAGTTGATCCAGTTGCTCCGGTGCCTGCCCCTCCACACACTTGGTGGCTGTGCAGTGTTTCTGTGCCCTATTCAGCGTGTCCCGTCCTCCCAGCACAGCCCCCTCTGCAGCGCCGGGGGTGCAGTCCACTGTGGCTGGTAAGTTAGCCCTGTATTACTCTGTCCTCTATGGCCTTGTCCCCTCTGCTTGCAGCCCGTTTAGATGAGGGGCCTTCCCTCGGTTAATGTGATTGCCTCTATGGCGTTCCTCCCCTGGCCCGCCTCCGGTCCCCACGACATACCTTCTGGGTGGGTTGGTGTCTCCGTGGGTACCCCTCGACCCGGGCCGCCCTGCCGCTCGCTATCAGCGCAAACGGCGGGTGCCGGGGAGGGTGGGGAAACGTCTCGGGCTGCACCTGACAGCAGGCACCGGTGGGCGCTGATTCGCTCCATCAGGGGCTCTGCTTCGGGGGCCCTGATGGGCCGGAGGGATCTACTGGCTTCGTGTAGGGCAGGGTGGCTCGGTGTACGCTCTTCTCCCGAGCTCCTGGTCGGGTCTCTCTGGGCTTCCGGCCCGCTGGATGGCTGCAATGGGATTCCCAACGGCACAAATGCTTGTCAGCCCCATCGTGTAGTGCAGCAATGCAGGTCTGTCCGATGCCGGCGTCCAGCCCCTACACTCTGGCAGGGCCCGTCACACGGTTTCCCCCGGCAGGATCTCGGTCAAACTTTAGGTCGGCGGCAGGGGCCTCAAACAGCTCCGATTTTCTTCAGGATTTCAGGGGGGTCGCGGGTACACTCCCTCAGCAGTATCCGTCTTTTTTAGTCACTTTATGCACCCAAAGACGGCAGGATTATTTAGGATATAGGCAGCCCCGGCGGAGCGACACAGATCTAGGACTGCATTTGGCATCCCCTGGCGGACAAGGCTGTTTTTTAGAATTCTTGAAGGTTTCGGGGAAATTTAAAGAATGGGTTATTGATCCACAATTTTCATATTATCTACAGTTCTTATATTGATACCACAGTTAGAGTTCTGGCAAACTGTCAGGGGCTTTTGACTTCGCCTATCAAGACCAATACTCGGTTAAAACAAGGCTGTACGCTTATATATTATATAAATATTTATATATTTCTGATATGGTACAGGCTATCTATAGTGTTCAAAATGTCCCTCCTTCTATTGGTGGGGAATGCATCCTATGGCTTAACTATGCAGATGATATTATTCTTGTGGACCAGACACTGATGGTTTGCAGCGGTCTATTGCTGCTTTGACATTATATGCCAGTCAAAATGACTTAATTATAAACCTTATCAAAACTAAAATTATGCAAATTAGGCCAGGTACAAAATCTAAGGATTTTACTACAGTATTTGATTCCTCTCTGATTGAGGAGGTGACCAATTATCTATACCTAGGCTTTCCTATCAAATCCCACCCCTGCACCAGGTACTAACGTGAGTTATTCTTCACAAAGATCATAAGTGGCTGGTGATAAGAAAATACATTTTCAAGCATGGAGGATGGAATTTGGAGGGCATGGTGTTGGTATATCGTACTTGTATTGTTGCCGGGATATTATATGGAACCGTTTTTATCAGAATAAAAGAGCTCCTGGTTAGAGATGTTGGGGGAAGAATACTGAGATCAATCTTGGGTGTTCCTCAATGTGTACTAGTTGAGGCTCTGAGGATGGAATTGGGGGTTCAAATGATGCGCTCCCTGTGGCTAATATCTAGGTGCAAACCCTGGCATACTATATTTACTAGAAGCTTGGGCTCTCTCTTAAATGTGGTATCTTCCTTGAGAGTGTCAAATGTTTTTATGGCCAGTCTCCAGAATACCACTTATGGACACCTGGCTGCGGTTGGTATGACCCCCACTGAGCCTTTAGACTGCCTGCAAGTAGTTAAGTCTTTAAAAAATAAAACAGTGGTTTCGGACGCTGATTTAAGCCTAACTAAATTATGGCGGGGCGGGGGGAATGTATTATATTATATGCATGCCAGACTTTTATCCCTAATTTGCCATGTTCCTATTTGACCAAGCCTGTTAATGCCCAATAAAGGCGTTTTATTACCTCTCTTAGATGTGATACCCTCCCCTAAAAACATCTTGGTAGAAGGAGGAGGGTCTCTCACAAAGAAAGAATATGTAGGTTGTGTAAATTACACATAGAAACGACGCGACACATACTCACTGGTTGCTCATTTCTGACTGAGATATATAGTAAGGGGTATGCTTTAGATAAAAATCAAGTGCACTTTATTACCTCTGATCAGTTTTGGAGCAATATATATTGTGCTAAGTCATCTGTGTATACTGCAAGTGCTTTTTATATCTGCAAAGAGATGATGAGGCGGATTGAGAATCCATGATGATGGATTTGTGCTGTGCACATCATTTTTACCTGATTTGGATATGATAGATATTTTACTGTGGAATATTAGTGTTACTGTGGATTTTTTGTTCTTTTTAGTGTTATGAAATTGTTGATTGTGTGATGATGTGAAATGAATTCATCTATACCAAGATTGAATTTGTATGTATTTGTGATGCAGAAGGCTGATTTCAACCAGTGCACAAATGAATAAAAAAAGATATATGTGCCTTTTGGAGGCAGCGGGTAATTCCACGACAGTGCTAGGCACAAATGTTTGATGGTGTAGGAAAAGGCCAAAGCAGTGTTAGGCGCACTTGTATTTTGTATGCAGTGGACCGTGCCAAGCCAGTATTACAAACATGGTAGATGACAAAGCAGAAGTCCAAGGCAGTGTTAGGCACGCGCACATTTTGTAGGTGGGTTGAACGCCAAAGCATGGAAAACCAAGCATGCATTTTGTGGAAAGGGTGCAATACAAAGGCACACTTAGGTACCCATGCACTACATAGGAGGGAGAACACAATAGAAGGGAACACTACATTTGCATGTTGTATGACAAGCAGTATCTTAAACCAGAGAGAAGCAGACATCCCTTTTGTTGGCAGAGGAGAATACAAAGGCAATGTTAGGCACACGTGCGTTTTGTTGTCTGGGCAGGCCAAGGCACTGCTAGGAACACACACGTTTCAGAGATGGGGAGAATGCCAAAGCAAGGAGAATTACCCCTGCCTTTTCTATGCAGAGGAGTTTGCCTAGTGAGTAAGAAACACCTATGTGATTTGAAGCAGAGAAGAATACCAACGCAGTGTTAGGCCCATGTGCCCTGTGTAGTGAGGCAAATGTCAAAGCAGGTTGACCCCGTTGTGCATTTTGTAGGTGGAGGACAGTGCCAAAGTAGTGTTAGGCACTGTGGTGAACCAGAAGAAGGATTTCGACACGTGGTAGAGATTTATGAAGCTTTTATGTAAATAATAAGAGAAAAGGTCTAACTTGCCCTACTTATATCGGGAATAGTCCCTACCTAACACAACTCAAAAAGGGTGCTTGTCTGTCAGTAAGAGTCCACAGTCCAAAGCCTTACTTCTAACTTGCCCTATCACTAATAGTAATAACTAAAGATTGCTAGTCTATTTTCTCTCTTGCATGTTCCCTTTTGGGCTGTTGGATGTGAGGCCTTTCCTCCAGGGCTTTTTCCACAAGAACGGGTCTGTTATCTTCGTGTATTCAAAACAAGTCAATAAGTGACATTGTCCCCTACTCTCACAAGGCGTCTCATGAGCTCCTGTGAGTCATAGTACACATTTCCTGTTTATGTTTCTGGGTATTTCCCGGACGTCCTGAGGACCGTACTGTCTGTCTTATAACTCATTTGGAATTTATGATTCTTCCTCTTATTTTCAGCTCTATGCTGTCCTTATACTGAGGTATGCCTCTGTTAGGACTTGGTTCTCTTGTTACTCATCTTTTGGTTCCACCACTCCTGAGGCCTTTCCACTGGTTTACCCCTCCCTTGTGCTCTTCTAATGCTGGGCTTCGTGCGGTTGACTTTCACAGTCTTTTCTTAAAATGTTGCAATGTTTGACAAATGTAACACTTGATAACCTCCTGGGATTCGCCCAGTACACACTCTCGTGGTTTCTCAGCCTTTCACATTTATTCATTTCATATTTCTCCTATAGTGGTTCCACCACTCCAAGGGTCTTTTCACTGGTTTACCCCTCTCCTGTACTCTTCTAATGCTGGGTTTTATATTTGTACTTAATACTATACTATGATTGTCTCGGGAGGATAGCTCAGTGGAAGCGTGCTCGCCTTGGAAGCAAGATGACACAGAGCAACACAGGTTCGATCCCCGGCTCCATGCTTAGAAACCTGTGGGTATTAAGCGCGTTATAAATAGCCTATCATATCATATTGAATGGCTTTCACAGCCTTTTCTTATAATGTTCAATGTTTGCCAAATGTTACACTTGGTAACTTCCTGGGTTCCTCCTAGTACACACTGAAGTGGTTTCTCAGCGTTTCACATTCATTCCTTTCATATTTACTCCGTAGTCTCTGTTGTTTTCCCCTCTCACGATACTTTTGTTCTCGGGGTTTAGATACCTGTGGTCGGACGTCAAGACCAAGCGGCTTTGCTCTGATTCTGCTGTTGTCTTCCGGACTGCGCCAAGGAGTCGCTCCTAGCATCTGGGCAACTGGGGCTGTTCAGCGTCTCTCCTGTTGGTTTCAGCATTGCTCATCGGGCCCAGGCCCACCACGGGTCACCTGTGGTCACGCCACCACAGCTAACGGTCTCCTGGACTCTGTCCTGCGAGCAGATTCACCCCTGCCTGCAATACCAGTCTTCTGGTGTTATTGGCCAGCGATTTCTCCTTCGCTGACAACCGCAGACTCTGCAGTTCCTCACTGCTCTGTCCCTCCAAGGCGTAGCGACATCCAAGGGCTTCACCTGCGTATGGCTCCTTCTTCTCTCTCTCAATCTTTTCATCTTGGTTATATTTACGTCAGAATGCCAATGAGCATTTCGTTTGACTTTCGATGTCAGAGTAGATCAGCATCATCTGAAGTCAACAGGAAAGAAGACGTTTGTATTGGTATAGAAGATAATCCCAAATAAGAAGATATTGTTGATGGTACATCGAGTTCCTCATGGGAATCAAAGACTTTGTCCCCTACAGGGGAGTCATTCCGAGAGAGGTCCCACTTGGACAGACCTCTAGGGAGGGTATTGCAGAGCGGGCTCACCTCTCTAGCCTCACAGGGCGTGACTCCCCCTTTGGAAAAGGGACAAATACTCTTGATTTGTCACAGCACACATGAATTTTGCAGTTAGAGGATAAAGCCAAAAGCGGTGTTTGACAGAAGTGTGTTTTGTAGGAGACTGAGAATGGAAAAGCCAAGAAAACCATGCATGTTTGTCAGCAGAGGACAATGCCAAGTCAGTGTTAGGCACACATGTATTTTGCAGATGCAATGGAGAATGTCAAAGAAGGGTGAAGCAGATGTGCATTTTGCAGGTAGCGGAGAGTGATACAGCAATGTTAGGCACACAGGCAGTTTGTAGGTGGGGATAGTTCCAAAGCAAGTGAACCACAGCTGCACATTTTGTATGTGGAGAAGAAGGGCAAAACAGTGTAAGACACATGTGCATTTTGTAGGTGGAGCCAACAACAAAGAAGGAAGAACCATGCGTGCATTTGGTAGGTAGAGGAGGTCACAGGCAGGCAAGTCACATGTGCCAGTTTTCATCCTTTTCCGAAAACAGTCAGAAAAACACATGCTAATGCTAGAGTAGCTTTGCATTCAGTCACATCTGCACCACTGGCACCTGTTCCAACAGCACCCATACAGCATCTTCTGCAATGTACACTGATCAGATTTCAAAAAGGAGGAGAGGTCGGGCCGACCTTAGCTCTAAAAACTAGACTGTGTGGTGTTACATCACATCAGAAAAGCAAACAACACATTCTTCTGAGAATGAGAATATGCCTTGCAAGGGATGCAAGGGATGCCTGGGACCATTCTGGGCAGTTATTCCCTGTAGACCAGATGATGCAGCATCATCCACATTCTTGGTAAAATGAAATGATAACAGGTCAGTCTCCTATCCCTGTACTACAGGCAATGGGCACATTTGCACCATCAGTCCGCACCATTACACCGGATAACATTGATGATCCACAGATTTTAACAAGCCCTTTTGAACAACATCTTTCCTTTGATATCCACAACACTCAATCTGTTTTCCCCTGCCCACCACTAATGTAATTTTTGAATGTGTTACAAAATATCAAAGAAAACATTAAAAAACATTCGGCTTCATTACAAGTAGGACAGTAAGTGCAAAAAAGTGTCTGTAATCACATAACTGCAACTTTTATCACTCTAAGCGTCCCAGAAAATGGGTGCTAATTCCATAGGCAGAACTAGCACCGGTGGAATTACCTCGGGCGGAATTAATGCTAAAACAAAGCAGAAATTCCAGAAATGTTAATTCTGCCAGCGGAATTAGCTCTAAAAATAATAACGGTAATTCTACTGCATCAGAACTGGTAATACCACTGAAATAATTCAAAACATTGGTGGTAATTCTGCCAAAAAATGTATGCAGTTAGCACCACCACAGAGGTGGAGGTATATGCATACAGGTGAAGAAAATGAACCAAAAGGTGCAACATATAGATTCAAACAGGGTATGGAAGAGACATACCTTCCCCAAAGTAACTTCCAAGCACCATGCAGCCTATGGTGGTTGTGAAATATGAGCTCCAGGGGCTCCCACTATATATTGACCTACAGAGGATAGCACTCCAGCAGCAATAAAAAGAACCGACCAGGGCCAAAACGGAGGAGATGCGCTGGAAGGAGGGCGCCTATTCCCAGAGTCAAACAATCGCTCCGCACTCTGACAGATGTAGAGTTGATAACACGTATTGTCTCGACCGCAAAACCATTGCATACCTCCTCACCCTTAGTCAGCTTGACATTGAGAGTACCATCTATACATGTACAGCCATACTACCACTGCTGAAGCTGGTATCAGTCCTGCACTTTTGTTCCATAGGCATATATCAGCCACCATTGGCACCCGCTCGCAGCAGATCACTCTCCCGAGCCTGTACACCCCAGAGGTTATCTGGACATCTAGACCCAGTGTGGTGATCCCTCAACCACCATCCATCTGAATCACCTAACAGCTCCGCATCATCAGTGAGCACAGCCAGAGGGACACCAGGTACTCTATGCTGGAGTTGGAACTATGCCAGCACTTGCAGTGGGACTCAAATTCTACAGTCACACTTTTAGGACCATTTCCAAGTAGAGAAGACACTCAAGTTGAGGACTGGTCCATTTGAACTCAATTAAGCTATATTTAGCCACTCTCAACAACAAAAGTGTCATTATTTGCCAGCTGTCTCAGCCCTGATGAAAGTGGTCTCTACCACTGAAACCGGTTGGCTCATTAGAATACTGTATCTGCACAGCCTGATGTAATATGCCAGATTACAGTTTGATCTACCTTAAGACAGACAAGGACTGATCAAGGATCCTTACTGTGTACCCAATACACAGGGATAAAGAGAGAAATTCTTTATATTTTTAATACTAAAAGGACAAGAAAAAACAAAAAAGAAGAAGAAAAAGAAACTGACGGCACTAAATATTCCCACTTGCCAGCAAAAACATCAACTAGGTAATAGTGGGTCTTTTTAAGAACAATCTGCCCTCAAGGGAAACCCAATAAAATCAAATTTGTTCCACTTCGAGGACAGCCTTCTTTTTAATGACGAACAAATAAAGCTTTGCAAAATCATTGTTTTTAGGAAATTACTCTAAACAAAAATACCCAAATCCAAGTGTTAAAACATGCTGAATAGCATGTCACACCCAACATTTTAAAAAGTGCTGACACAAGTGCTGGATGCACCACTAAAACATGAGCACCAGCACATTTCTCTGCAGAGGTGCATGCCATGAAGGGCAGTTCCTACACCAGTGCCCATTTCCCCTATATAATAGAAGCTGTGGATTGCAGCCATATGGCGTTGGTGGCACCCCAGGTATCAGAGCATGTGTTTTGAAACAGGAAACAGTAGCATTCCCTGAATGTGCAATATACATTCAATGCAGACCTCAGTGTGAACCAATGTCGCACCCATTTCCCAGGTTCAAGTCATAACGCCATGGTTCTACGGAGCAGCACCCTGCCTGCGTACATGGAGATCCACAGAGGACATCACACTTGGATCCTAGGTATGCATCAACAAAGGTGAATGTCAAAGTGAAGGGGGGAGGGGCAAGATACACCACGCACATGTAGCACAATGTATCCTGTGGCATGATCCACATGGCCTAGCAAACACCCCGTGCCATGTCCCCTCCACACTAAAGCAGTCAGACTAAAGGGACCACAAGTCTCAGAATGCACAAGCCACCATAACTGAAAATGAATGTTTGTAGTAGAGCACTCCCTCCTCTACCCCTCAGCTTGTATGCCGGGCCCAGGTGGCCCCAATTGAATTAGAAACTAAAGCAGTCGACCATACCCAGTAGCACACAACAGTCCAGGAACATACAAAAGGCCAATCAAACACACTGTCACAGGCACACATCAAATACACTGCGATGGCAAAGAAAAAGGCAGCAAAGGCTGCAGCATGCCAAGTAAACATCAGGATGTGCTGGGATGATTGGGGAATCCAGACTATGGTGGTACATATATATGCTGCAGAGTGAGATGGGCATAGGTCATTGTGCATTGTCCAATGCAAGGGAAACACACCTGGGTGGCACTAGAGTGTACGCAAATAACTGCATACAACTGAAAAGCATGCATCATTTTGACAGGGAAGTATGACCATTACCTATTGGCAGGTGACACAGTTTCATTCCACTTGCAGGTGACTCTGGCTACCCACAACTCAACTAACATGGCTCATGACCCCCATATGGAACCTTGGGATGCCACATGAAATTGCCTAACACGAGGCACACACAGGGACCAGGTTATGCGTAGAACACACATTTGGACTCATACCTAGAATCAATGGTGAATTAACAGCATGACCATACAGAGACCATAAATGCTGTTTCCTGGCTATTAGAGAATATCGTTGTGGTGCAATTGAAGGATGCACCAGCATTACAGCTGGGAGCTTTGTCAACATTTAAAGTTGAAGGTGGTCATAAAGAATATTTCTCAGACCCCATGGGATCACGTTAGTTGGGTATGCACTGAACTCAGTGAACACAACACACGTACAAAATCTGTCAGCCCCTGATGAATGTCCAGCGTATTAAAGCTTGAAGGACAGAAACTTGGAAAGTTGGGTATTATGAATGAGCAAGAAGTGGAGATTACATGTATTTGGCTTAAAAAACCTGTGAATAAGACAGTGAACAGTGTCACATTTTGGGATTTAAATATGTGTGTTATATGGAATTATTTGCTTGTTGAATATTTTTAACCGTATGTTTTTATACATGTTTTATGATCAAGTGCATATATGTTCAATAACATTTTTTTATGATAATGAATATATAATTTGGTAATTTTATAATTAAGTACACTACTAAATAATCCAATAGAGTGACCTTGAGATGAATTAATTGTGAAACATTCCTTTTTTGTTAAAGATTAAACTGCTCACCCCATAAGGTAGGAAGGCTTAATTTCCCTCAGGTGGGGAAGCCGATCGGTACTATTGTGCTTTCATACTCACCTGGTTCTGGTTGGCTTCTTGCTCCCGCCTCTGCTGCTCCAATTCCCCCTCTCCCTTCCATGTTAAGGATGCTTGTCATTCTCTCTTTCCAGGGGGTAAGGTGCAGTGGCTACACTGTGCCTCCTCCAGTGGCAGTTGTCTCACGGTGGCGAAAGGCATGGAGACTGCAGACACGTTGCCTTGAGGTAATTCGACCTCTTCCTGCAGTCTTCCATGTCTTGCTGCATCTGCCCGTATTGTGGATAGATGTTTTGTTGTGATTATACCCAAACAGATCATTAGTATCGGTCACCACCTCATCTGCTAATACCTGCCACTCTGCCTCACTGAATTTGGGTTTTTGCACCCTCAATTCCGGCACCCTCGTCATGCCCTTGTCTTGTGCATGGTTCCTCAGAGTTTGGTAGCTGTATGGCAAAGGGAAATACTGGATAGAAGATGGGTTTTGTTTTTAAATATGGCCAACGCTGAGGTTCCCCTTGGCAAAATTCCGCTATTTCTGCTCAGTGGTAATTCGACTGGTGGAATTATCATTAGGTAACAGTAATTCGGCTGACATTGGATAGATGTACTGTTGGAAGTTGATTTTTTGGTAGTAATTCTGCCAGATGGAATTACTGTTGCAGCCAATGGATTGTGTACGCTGGCGTAAACCGGTAATAGGGCAGTAATTCCACCAGACACCAGAGCAGTAGCAGTAATTCTGTCCAGCGGAAATACTGCACAATCTACCACTTTACTTGTAACGCGGCCCAATATTATCTCACCAGTGACAACCTTGGTCTAATTTTGGCAACAGATTTGCTGACCTATTTCTTTGGTGTAATTCAGAGTTTCAGACAGCTCCTTGGCCTTCTTCATGCAAACCTCAGTACAACGTGACTATGATCAAGTTCAAGAAGCAATGGGAATGGCTTTGAAACACTGTGAGGGTAAGAATCTCCACCTTGTAGTGGACAAGCTGACTAGTGCTCAAAGAACTGATTTAATGGCCATCACCAGACACTGCGTTCCCCATGCCCCTTGACAGCAAAGTCAAGAAAAGCGGCTATAAAATGACATTCGCCAGCAGGCCACCTTCTGTATAGAAGAATTTGACAGTACGTTCTACCTACATTAAAGGGGTTTTTGGCACATTGGCTCACTTCCCATGATATACAAGTAGGCTTTGTGGCAGCTAGCTATATGTCTATTATTTTAGCTCCCCTGAGGATAGACAAAACCATACATGTGCCCCACCTGGGCCATGTCGTCCAACGTTTGGTAACCCACTCCATAAGCCAGTACCCGCCACTTCAGAAGTGGGGCCAGAAACTCTTCACCCACTTTATCCTCTCTTACACTTCTCAAAATATGTTGGTAAAGCTACCATCATGCCACTACCTTCACTTACAACTAGTTGAAAACTGCAAGACTCACTTGGTGGAATTCAATCCTCTATATGCTGGATCATCTGCCTTCTACTAATGCAGTGCCGGCCTACTGCTATGGCCAGAGCCGACAACTGAAAGGTGCTTATCTAACATATAGGCAAGTGTTGAACAATGTTTGTTCTTTACTAAAGTATTTGGATTGTAGTAAACAGTTCGGTTGGCCTTTACGCTATGTTACCCAGCAAGATGCTGACACTTGTGTATCTGTTGGAATTAGAACTCTCCAACATTATCAATGCGGAAGCAGGACAACTGGCAAATGAAGTCCTCTCAACCACCTGACAGGATCCACACACTGTAGCAATGAAGGGCAACATGGAGTACCTCATTGCATCTTTCCTTGCTTCACAGTTTCAAGTCAAGGTGGTGACTTTTAAATGGAATGTATGTAAGGATGAAGAAAATAAAGAGGAAGAAAGAAGCAAAGGTCAGAGAATGACAACCGAATGTGAGGCTTCGCTGCTGTAAAGAATATTTCATGAAGTGGAAAAACATAAGAGGATTTGGGACAGAATTTTCCAGAGACTGGCTTTCAGGTTTCCCAAAATAACTCAGCAGGCTCACTGCAGACCAGATGGTTGATGCCTATGTTCTCAACACATGCCATCTGGAAAGTGGTCCACTAAAACTAACTTGGCAAGCGAACATCTGTACTTGCTCATTCAATTGAGGAAAGCTTAAGCTGCCACCGGCTAGTATGCAGTGTGAATAGGCATTTAGCACTGGATGGGGTACTACTATCTGAGACCTGAGGAAATGCCTCAATAACATACACATGACTACCGTCATACAGATGGAGGGGCATGTGAAAGGTAGTAGAGACTTTGACTCTGACAATAGTGGTTGAATGCAATGCAAAAATAAGGTTTCATTTTTCCTTCATCCTCAATCTATGTGGCTCGACCAACCAGTAGAACTGCTCTATAACTCCTAGAACCACATTGGCAAACTGGAAGCTTTGACTCAATGGGCCTCATTATTAGCTTGGAGGTAGCCTGTCCCCAAACTCGTATCCAGCTCCTGCACCCGCGAAAGGGGAATCACCGGGCCATTCCGACCTCAGCGGACCCAGTGATTCCCCTTGCGCTGGTGCTGGAGCCGGTATGTCCCCATTCCCATTTGAGCCCCCATAGGGCTCAATGGGAATGGGGAGGATGGTAGCAGCGGTACCATTTATTCCGGTACCGTTGCTACCATCATGTGCTGCTGACGGGTGCCGGTACGGCCACCTGGTCAGACCAGGGGGCTGCATGGGCACCCACGAGCAGAATTCCTAGTGTGGCGGTACGGTAGCAACGGTGCCCGTATCGATACCGGCACCGTTGTTGCCTTACAGCCATACTCCTAATGAGGGCCAATGTGTTTGTTTCTATTAATGAGCAAAGCCAATTTCTAACTCCTAATAGTGTACTCACAAACTGGTGTATAATCTGACATTCCCTTGTTGACATCGCAGCTGGAGTAGAATGCTGCAGTTTCAGGATCTTTGGCAGCATATGTGAGTTCCCTGTGCAAATCATGTGCTACACCTCAGAGAGCATGCTCATATTTGATGTACCCAAGGCACTCTTCTGTGGATCACCCCACTTAATAATCTTCTAGCAGTGGTTGTATATTCTAATGCGTACCTCCCCCCCTGAGAGTCTTTCCATCTTGATGACAGTAGTAGTCCGGCACCCATGACCAGGTGGGTGGTGTCAGTGGTGTGGGATTCTCAAGGAAAGCATGAGGCTGCCTTGCCCTCTCTGCCTCCTCCGCATGGACAGACAAAGCTACATTGGGTGTGATACCACCCACGTGAGCCATCGACTGGAACACCATCTCTGGCTTCTCTGTTTGGTGATATCCTGTCTTCTGCAGCACTACCAACTCTTGCTCTCCTCTAGCCCCGTTGTCCCACTGCATCTCTTTGGCTACCTCTCAATCTGACGATACCACCTCCTCCTCTCCAACTTCAAGATCCATATATTGGTTCATGTTCTATAGGACTTGTAATGTGACTTGGAAACTACAACACCCCCCTCTTGATTGGTAGTCCTATAATCTCCATGCCCCTAAACAGCTACTTCAACCACTGGGTCTGGCACAAGGTCTGCCTGCCCTGACATGGCCCTCTACAAAGGACCTGCTTTCACTTGCCCCTTCTAGTGCTCCAACTGTCAGTCATCATTCTCTGTCTGCCCCTCTCATGCACGTTGGCCCCTGCCCCACCCTCTCACCCCCTTACACACTGTCAGAAACTGCCCTTCCTCAACTTCTATCTCCTCCTCCTGACTGAATACCGCAATCCCTGCCACAGAGTTTGAGGAGCATACCAGCTCCTCATCTCGTGAATGCAGCACTTCCACCAGATACACGTTTAAATTGCTCACACATCGCCCCTAGTCTTTTGAAAATTCTTTGACACCCCATCTCCCAGAGAATTGCTTTCAACGGACTCTGCATTACATATAAAGCCACCCATCTCTAAACTAGATCCCACCTCCACAACAAACTGAAACCCATCACCCACACAAACACCGAAAAACGTAGCCAGCATCTTTTACACATTCCATTCTGCAAACTAACATGCACACAAAAACAAGCATTCTCCCAGTGGGCACCCAGAGCCTGGAACACTGTGCCATTCTACGTTTACACTCTCCATCACCACTTTCTGAAAAAGCCCCAAAATATACCTGTTTCCCCACACCTAATCCTGGCAAAACCCCTCCTCTATGACCATCCATTTAATCTATATTAGAATCATGTCCTGAAGAAGTGTGTAAATTCTGTTTCACCTAGCACCTTCTGCACGTTTGAACCTTGTATGGTGATACAAGGCCTTCTGGGTTTGGCCAGCACGTGATAAAAATTCTAATGAAATAAGTAACAAAATAAACACATAAAACAAAAGTGACAAACAACAAAATGGATTCATGCAAGACTTACACCATGGGAGAAGATTCTTGCAACAAATAGTAGTGAAGGTGACTAATGCACAACAAAGCAAGAGTTCTTGGGTTAAGGCAAAGGTTTCTACACACACACACGCGAAAGCGAAGGATTACAAATAATATTTTGTGTGAAACACTGGGAAAAAGGAGCAGGGAAATGTACAAGAAAAATGTATTTGTTATTTTAAAACATGTTATACAAGGTAGTAAGGGTAAACAATTAGAGAGGAGGCCTAAAACACACACAAAAACAAAAGGAGATAAAGCATGCATATATTTTTATTTATTTACTTGATTTAATCAAATCAATGATTTTTACAAAAGGAAGCAGAAAACGTAAATGCAGAAAATGAATACAGGTTTGCATTACATTTGTTAGAGGGCGCCTCCCTTCCTTCACCCTATTTACATGGCCAATATTTGCCTGTGATGATGCCAGGCCTCTGCTAATCTAGTACATAAAGTTACCCCCTCTGTGATCAACGAGTACACAACAGGCCGTCCGCCTGCTACCTATCTAGACTTTGAACTCTAAGGTTCCTTCTATAGTGACCACGAATACAGACATGATTGCCATTCGAATACATCATTCATTTACCTCATTTTGGAGGTAGATCGACGTAGAATTTACAGCTACAGCAGATTCATTTGATCCGCACTACGTTTCGTTTCCGCTCAACAATTGCCGATGTGACACGTTGTCATGACGATGGAATGCTTAGGTTCATTCCACGCATGCTTGAGGCTCTTTTCACTATGCTTCAGCGCATGCGCCCAACATCGTGTCCGGATACAGCTCTCCGGCGGGAGCCGTAGAGCATAGTGGTCCGACGCATTGCAGACCCTTGAGACAGCTGAAATGACGAGAGGGTACTCAGCCCCTGGTAAGCCCCCTGAAGGCCCTAGGCCGCACACAGGTCGCTCTCTGACCCAGGCCGCTAACTATTGCCTGTAGCACTCCACATTTCTTACGTCAGCGCCGCTGCCGCTCTCTTTATATTTTTTTCAGCTATGTTTCTGAACGAATGAACCACACAGCAACAGAGACTGTTCCAGCTTATTGTGTACAGAGGATTGACACAACTTTACCTATCAGGATTTAAGGCATTTTGTAATCCGTAGCAACGTCACACTTCGGGAGCATAGAGTGCTCCAGCCAACCATACATACACGTTCCAGCTTCCCGTGCTGGAACGCACGCTCAATGGGAGGCAACGTCATCATTCCGCTTGGGTTGCCGCAAAGGCAACATCTCTTCCGCGCATGGACGGCCGCGGGTCTTGCGCAATCCTCAGCGACGGAGCACCTCCTCCCGGACACTTTCGCTTTGGACAAACAACGCGGACCGCCATGCCTTGTCGCACTGTTCACCCTCCAGTACCGCGACAACGAGCTCACTCCCGCTCCGACGCAGGACGCTTGGACTTCCGCTCCTAACGCGGAACACAACGCTGGTTCTGCTCCGACATGGGGCCCGACCGCAGCGCTCACCAGCACCGGGCCCCAATAGCTGAAGACACAAGGGCAACACTCCCCGGCCTCTCCGCGCACCGACCCGTGCGCCGCAAACTCCACAGCTCCGCCAGGACACGGGATTCAGAGGTGGTGACAGGGCTCATATCAGTGAACCGCTGCCAACCCAAAACTCCACCCGGCAATCTGGTTTCTCACTGGCGGGTGCACCATACATCCCAACACCTCACCCGGCGAGTGTGCCGAACAGCTGCCCAACAAACCTCCCAGCACCACCCGGTCACTGGGCAAGGCAGCTTCTGGGGCCCACAGCGTGAAACAACACTGCACCCCGACCTGAGTGCCGACCCGGCTCCAGCTTCAGCACCACCCGGCCTGCTGAAGATGTTAGACAGCCCAATTAAAACACCTTGGGCTCCAACTTGCTGTCGACTTGGCAAATGGACATGAATTCACTGGAGGGCAATGTTTTCCCGTTTCTGAACTGTCCCCTCCTCGACAGGAATCCCATCCTCGTCGCCAGTGTAATAACTTGGAAGCTGAAGAACACCCGAGCCAGCAGGTAAGTTATTAAGTAGATTTATTGTAGTTCAATGCCAGGGACAAAACATTGGCATGTCCTTTCCAAGTCAGCATAACTCCAACTGCCAAGCATAGAACCCTCACACACTAACACTCCACTCACACTGACATCACTACATTCCATTAAGCAGTGATGTCATCCACTCAGCTAGGAAGCACATTACAACACATTTCACCACGAGACACACAGGTACGGCATCCGTTCCTGTATATATTTGAACTTCTCATTGATCTGTACAATACCAGCAATAGACACCTAGTGATTTTTCTCCCATGCACTGTTCCATTTATCCACTACAGGTTCACCCTATCCACGGTGACCCTCCGTACATTCTGCTCCTTCTCCAAAGAAATTTGCCAGCAGTTTAGCAGCATCTAACCCACAACCGTATTACTAATGAATACAGGACGTTACCTCTTTGCAGCGGTGCCAAGCAGTTTTTTCCCTACAGGTTGCCCTTTACCGAGTCCCTTTTATTATTAATGCCAGACCATGGCTGACATGGTTTTTGCTACACCAAAAGTATCTTTTAATGATTGTACAATAGCCAGCTATGCTACACCCCTTTCTTATAAGTACATTGCTTGTTTTTAACAGAATCTGCGACCTTTTCAGGATCTCACCCCCATTCCTTTTTCTTTTTTATTAATTTCACAGAGGTTCCCTACCCGGAGGCCCAGATGAAGGTGTTCCAACAACAAGCCGAAACGCCACAGGACTAAGCACTTATTGTGCTTTTGCCTGTTCCGACTAGATAGGGGGCTTCTCCCCCTGGCGTAGACCGATGGTTTTGGTCCTCTGTTTATAGGATTCGACAGCTACCCTGGTTTGATCTTCACGGTCTTCAGAGTATAGCTAGGCAGAGCACGCCTTGCAAAACCTGAGACCAGACGCATCAGTCTTCATTTTTACCTCTCACTCCATTTAAGTTCACAATAATAAGTTGCACTCTGGGATCAACTAAATTGGTCCTGCCTGGATCGAACACAGCATAGTTCGCAAAAATAAACCTTTAGGCATTTTTGAGGTAAACCAGGTCATTAAAGAACCTGAGCCAAAATTCAGGGACCTAACATTCGGTGCCTTTACCTCTCCAATTATGATGTGCAAATTCTGAATAATCTTTGCTATACAGAGACAACTTTTTGTTATTGTTCTTTCTGTTACATGTTTATGCTGATGTTGTACAATGAAAGTTGCAACACCCAAATGATACTAACCCACCAAACATGTGATTTTGAGATAATTATCACAATGGTTTTGCATTTATGTTCCCTTGTAATTTCGTTTTGATGTCTGATTTTTGATTTATGATTTTTCTTTTTTCCGATAAGCAGTCTGATACTAAGTATGAGTTAACAATACAGACAATAAATTGAACTCAATAATTATTTTTACACAAATTGGGGATTTGTGCCTTATTTATCATAGTAGGGGACACATTTGTGTACTCATGAAGATACTAGGCTTAAGATTTGAAGCTTGAATTTGTAAATGATTTGAATATAATCATTAAGACACCAAAAGATAGTGTTTAGAAATATACCTGTGGTTGGAGTTCCTCTTTTATTCCCTATTTGTACAATAGCCCTCACAGCCTTCCACAGTAGGGGCTATCCCTTCCGTTACCAACTCTTCTGATTAATAGCATAGATCATGATTTCGGCAGACCCAAAACAGTATGCCAAAAGTAGCCTTCTAACTTTGGCCAGAGTTGCGTAGGTGTTTGTGGAAGCGCCTCTGCGGCGTAAGTGAGGGAAGGGACCACCTTTGAATGATAGAATCTTATCATTGGCATCAGGGAAAAGCGGCCAAATTTCTTATCTAATGCACGCGCTTGGGAGGCAAGTTTTTTTGCTTTTTCCAGGAGAGTAAATTGCAAAGTTGCATTTACACTTGAGCAGTCTAAGGTGACTCCCAAATATATGAAATGTTGTACCTTTTCAAGGGCGACCCCCTCCAGATACCAGCTCAGTTTTTCCTTTGGACGTTTTACTTTTTCCATGACTAATATCTTTGTTTTTGTCACATTGATTTGCAGATCATTGGCATGAGTGTAGGAGGCCAAATTATCTAGTTGGCGTTGGAGGCCAATCGGGGTCAAGTCCATTAAAATCATATCATCAGCGTACAACAGCCGTGTTATTTTCTGCGCACCCATAGACGGTGGAAAGGAATGAATGGTCGGTTCGGAGTCCTTGAAATCGCCGATGCAAGCGATGAAAAGGGTCGGGGCTAATGGGCAGCCCTGCTTAACGCCTCTTCCGGCTGGGATTTCAGCGGATAGTAAGCCAGTTTGATTCAGTCTCACACGCAGCCTGGTGTTTTTATGAAGAGCGCGGATAGGCTGGGCTATGTCTTTAGGGCAATTCCAATGTCTCCATTTTTCCCAAAGGGTCTCTCTATTGACCTGGTCAAAAGCGTGAGCCAGGTCAATAAAGGCCACAAAGACACAAGGCCCCCCATCAATGACTTTGCCCTTCAGCGCACTCAAGTACATGATGTTAGTTGACGTTCCATTGTTTTTGGTAAATCTTATTTGAAACGGGTCAGCTCACGGGGCATTTTTTGCCCATCGCTGAAAATGTAGTAGCAGAAGAGCCCCGAAGACCTTGCCAATAGTGTCCAAAGCATGCATTGATAAACGCCAGAAACACCACAAACAACTTTAGACAGAAAATGGACAAACAGGGAACAACAAATAAAGTAAGCACCACAAACATCTAGCAAACTCGCTTAAAGCTCTACTGAACCCTCTTAAAGCCTCCAAAAGCATTCCAAAACTCCACCAAATCTAGAGATGTGTGAACTTGTCCTGTTCACTCCTATCTCAACAGCTGAACAAAGCCCACAAAAGATGCAGGCACTTGGCTGCCTTTTGACATGGCTCAAAACTCTTGATCATCTGGTTAAGATCCCATTCCGAGTCCCAAGGCCCATCATTAGACAGCAGGACTCGAACCACACCTCACATGGGGTGGGATTTGACACATCAAACATCCCATGGAATTCCATTAGCGCAGGTCGAGTTCAGCTGGAATCACTCAAGCTTCCTGTGGAGCACATTTAAGGAAGTTTGAGTACCCCTAATGTTAAGGGAACTACCCAAAAAGACAGAAAAGAAAAAATCGAATGGCATATTTGACCGAATGTAGGCTGTATGAAAATTATGTATAGCCTAAATATTCGAACAAATATGCCATACAAACACATTATAGTGAACAAGGGGAACAGGGGTTGCGGCGGTGTCCCCCGCTTCACTTGTTTGCTATAATGGGGATGGGGGTGCCCCCGCATATGGACAAACAGTTTAAAATATTAAATAAAAAAAGGAAAGGATCCTGCAGCACTGGTTGCCAAGCACGTAAGTGAAGGGAACCGGTGTCACGGAGTCAGGGGAAGCAGCGGCACCCAACAAGGGGTGCCACCAAATGGTAAGTAAGGGGGGAGCAGAAGGGAGTGCATTTCTAGTGTAAAGGTCAAGTTAGCTATGGTCATTTAAACCCTGACCTTTTCTGCTATGGTCAAACAACCCAAATACACTTTTAAGGTGTCCAGAACAATACATAAGACTGAAATGACTGTTGTGTAGAGAAACCAATACCGCATAAGGTTGCCCTTGAATTTCTAATAGCTACCCATGATTTGCACTTCAACACACTACAGATTTTTGTCTAGGTCTTGAGATTGAATGGAGATGAGTGGGGATATGTATGCTGAACAAGGTGACTGCCAAATGGCTGTTGAGAGGCGGTGAGGCTAGTACCTGCGAAGGCGCTAGTAGAGCGCTCCTTTCCTTTTTTCTGGCCGAGCAATGGAGCCATGTTGCCACCCGTGTGTAGCTAAATGTGTGCACCCCAGTGAAGTGGAATGGCCTGAGGAATGGATCTCTACTTGTGGGTAATGTGCAGTGTCTTGTTCACCCTGTTTTTTCTCATGAATGGAAGTCAACTGGGGGCTGAGCTGAAGGATCAGTGAGTTTCATGTGGTGGGATAGGTAAGATACTACCTTGTTGAAAGTTTGCAGGAGTAGTGCAGGTTTGTGTGACATGTAGAAGCTGAGAGAAAAATCCCCAAAGTTGCCCATCGAAAATGTCTGTACATCTTTTGGCAACATTGATGTAAAAGAACCAAAATATGTATTAGACATATCCAAACATGGTTTAATACATAAGAGCACCAACATACTTTGCACAGACACTGATTGCAGAACCTTGGGAGATTGTGTATCTGATGCGAAGACACAGAGCAATGCAAAAATACAGTCTGTGTGCACTAGATTTGCTGTAAATCAGCACCACAGAAAATCAATCATCACCCCACGCCTGCTGTCTCTTGGTATGTAGTGTAAAACAAGTAACAGAACATTTATATTTTCAGTGCCCTCAGTGGGAGCTGTGATTTTGATTGTTGTAATTTTGGCAAAAGATTTTAAAATGGATAATCATAATATTAATGTTCAATACTTATTTTGTGGTTGATTTGTTCAGCGCCTACTCCAAAACACGGTAATGGGAATGCCCCCTCAGACTAAAGCGTGGGCTATGGGAAGATAAGACAAAAGGAGAGCATTCAGTGAGCTGATCATTCACAGGACTTGGTACATTCAGATCAGAGAAAGTGCTATAGGAAGAGGGATGGGAGAGTGGGGGCTAAAAACATAAGTTTGACAAGGCAATCTAGCCTTGTCAAGAGGGGATGTGAACCCCTCTCAGCTAGGTGTGGGAGGCTTCCCAGGTAGAAATCCAGAGCCAGTCCCGCCTCTTAGGTGGACAGTTGCAGTTGAGAACACCTCAATTCCTCCCTCCCCTTGTGCCAGCATGTCTCTAAGCAGACCACTGTTATCTCATTCATCATTACCTCCAATGTCAGATGCTTGCCCATGTCTTTCTATTTTCAATGCTTCAGCACCCAAACCCGAAGCCAAGTAAAAACCATCAGGCAGAAGAAACAGAAGAGAAAACAAAATGATCTCCTGACTGCTGCGTTGATCGGCCACAGTGACAGAGAGAGAGAGAGAGAGAGAGAGAGAGAGAGAGATCAACAAAAAAGGGAAGCAGAAATACTGCAACAAACATACACCAGAGGCAGAGGTGCTCCTCGAAGGGGAGAGAGAAAACTGCATAGAGGAGCCGCTTCCATTTGCAGCAGAGCAGAGGACCTTGCAGAGCTGCTGAGCAAAGAAGTCAAATCCACCTAGAGGACGCCTAGACCAGTGGTGTCCAAAAGGAGAGAAAGGCCCAACCTCCCCTAGAGAGTTTATCTTGGGATGCCTCGGAATAGGGTTCCAGATTACAAACATGAATACTGGCCTTCTCGGACAACCATGTTCACTACTCAGTGAGCCAGTGTGGAAAAAGTGGATAGGTATTAACCCACTACTTAAGACTCGCCAGTTTACAAATATGCCCCTGGTGAGGAAGACATGGCCAGATTGGCCAGGGAAAGAGATCGAACCCTAGCCAAGAGAAGGGAACATAAGCCGGAATTAGGGAGCAGGAAGTCTGGGTTATTCAGGTGAGGTCAGAGCTGGAGGTCGAGGACGACCAAGAGACCAGCAGGAGCAGGCAAGGATCAGTGGATTGTGCATGTGATTTGTGAAACAGGTGAGTTATTGGCTAGGGAGTGGAAGTGGTACTGCAGTGTGAGTTCACGTGTTTGTGTGGCAAGTGTTTAGAGAGGTTAGTGTAAGGAGTGATTGTGAAGTTGATTTTACTGGTTGAAAGAAGGGTCTTTGAGTAGTGTGTAGGGAGGAGTAATAGTGTGGAGGAAGGAAAGTGTGGTAGAGAAAGTAGTAATGTTGAGGAGGGAGTGGTAGTGTGCAGGAGGGACTAATAATCTGTAGGAGGGAGTAGTCATGTGGAGGAAGGAGATGTAACATCAAAGGGTGGAGGCAAGATCTAGGAGAAGTGAGAACATCGAAGGGACAGAATATTGGTGGGAGGATTGAGTCAGAGTAGAAATTCAGTAAGAGTAGAAAAGAGGCGGGAGTGGGTGTGATAGACAAGGAGCCTGTATCAGAGCATTTGCAAGGCATCATCCCAATTTCCATTAGAACACTAACTGCTGGATAGTGTAGGGAGAGTTAGGACATCCTTGGGGGACACTTCTGAGATATAGCATTTAGCCTTTAGGTTCTAACCTCTAACAGAAGATAGAACTAGACAGTTGGAGTCACTCTTCTGTATCTACGAAACTCATCATCCGGCAAAGGGCAGCTATTGAGAGCCGTGGTAAAGCAGTAAGCAGAGGCTCAGTGGTGCTGGGTGGCCGCACCCACATTCATTCATATTGCTTAGAGGGAACCCGCAGGGGTGAAGCCCGTCAGCCGGCTAATGGTGGCTGTTTAGAGCTGGTGGAGAGCAGGAGGCAGTGGGCTCATGGTGCTGGGTGGCCAAACCCTCCATTCATTCATATTGCTCAGAGGAAACATGTCATCCGGCAAAGGGCTGTTGAGAGACATGGGCTGTTAGGAGCAGTGGGCACCTGCCTACCATAGCACCTTACTCTGCGGGCCTCCGATGGGCCTGTGTTCTCATAACCATATGAATGCGGAGGAGACAAACCATCTGCTATCAGAGGAATAGAGATGCCATTTTGGGCAAAGTCAGGAGCTGGGTGGGACTTATTATACAACCCCACTTTGCAACTGAAGCACAGTTCCAGCCAATTGTCCACTGTTCTTTGCCTTGTGATCTAAATACTGACTTGTCAGTCCTGTGCAACAAGTGGTGCTGTGCCCTGCCTTGGGCTTTGGACAAAAGGCACTCGTTTTTTGGCCATGGCACTACTTGAACTGGATTAAGGACCAAGGAACAAAGAGATAGGTCACAAGTCAACCTTTCATTTTTCTATATTTTTTTATACGCGGGTAACTGGCCTAACTGATTGGGTGTGTGACCCTGAAAGCAAGGGGGAACAGACAGACTAAGGCGGCTCCTCAAGTTGTCGAGCACGACTTGGATAGGGGGTCGCTGTCTTGCTGTTGCCTCACTATTTTTTTGGCTATTTCTCCAGATTTATTTTAGCTTTAACTAGAGATTGTTATTCATTATTTCATCTTGACCCTTGCATCTTCTCGCCTCTCTGCATCTGCGCAAGTTTGAACAAAGGGCAGGGGTGACGGCTATTGGTGGTTCTACAATAATTAGTGTTTGCTGCACCTTTTTCTCTAGGCTCTAGTTATGTCTGATATGTATTTCATATTAACACATTGGGCCTCATTACGACCTCGGCGGTAGCCATGCCGCTATTAACGGCATGGCTGCTGCCGAAATCACAACCGGGTCCTCAGAATGAGGAATTACCGGGCCATTCCAAGTTCGGAAGGTCCGGTAATTCCTCCCTTCAAGGACCCGGACCTGGTCCTTCCCCATTCCCATTTCAGCCCCCATAGGGCTGAATGGGATTGGGAGAGGGAGCAAACAACAGGCCATGACGAGTTGGCCCATTGTTTGCTCCCTCTTCCCCTCGCGGGACCCGGTAAGCACGCCTGTTTTGACCAGGCGATGCTTCCTGGGTCCCGCGAGGGGACCTCGTAATGAGGCAGTATGGGGTAAACAGCGCCGGCACCTTTTACGGCGCTGTTTACCCCATACTGCCAGGGTCGTAATGAGGCCCATTGAGTTAGGTAGAACATTTAGAAGCTCACCGGTTAAAATTTTGATATTTTATATTTTTGTATGAGCTGTTTTAATTTGGTACTTTTCATACTGTTTTATTGTTTCTCTTGCTTCACAATATTAGTGCTTCTGGGTGCCTTTGAGCACTTGCTTGTATTTATATCATGCCAATGAGGAACGCTAGCAGTCCCATTTCTCCTAGAGATAAGAGAAAAAAAATCTACAAATTGTGTGAATCTTTTAAAGAAGTCAATGGCCCTCATTATGAGTGTGCTGGTTTGGGAAAAATGCCAGTAAAACAGCCGGTAATACTGGATCCGGCATATTTCATGGATCGGCACACTCCAACTTTGCCTGTAGGGGCAGTGAACTACTGGCAGGCCTGACCTGTGAGGAGTTCAGGTCCCTACTGCCAAAGAATTGCCCCTATCACCGGCACTGTTACTACCGGTGCTGGTGATAGGGGCAAGCCCATTCCATGGAGTCCTATAGGACTCCATGCAATGGGAACTTATAATCATTGCCGGCATCCGTAATAATCCGGTAAGATCGGGATATCGGGCGACCGGCTGGCATGTATTGAGGTCTAATGTGCTTATTTCAGAAAATCCACTGCTTTTTAGAGGATATCCAGCCTCCGGGTGCGCCCCTACCCAATGGCCCTTCATTAACTGATGATGTAAGATCTAAAATTGTGGGTTCAAACTGTGTAGTGTAGGATGGGAATTTAGGCTGTATTGCTATAATTCAGCCTAACATTGTCCCCTGCCCGCTGAAAGTTATCAGCTTCTTCCAAAATAGCAGCGTGAATGCTAAAATAGATGACACCTTGCGGGTCTTTGAGGTGGAAAAAAGAGCTGGCCAAGATGGTGGAAGAAATTATACTTCTACAGCCACCATGGCTGGAGCGAAGGTTCTTGAGTGGGTAACATTGTAGAACTTTATCCTGTACAAGGCAGTGGTAATATATATGAGCCTTGTGCTACACAAGAAATCCCAGAGGAGGTTAATGGAAGTATTGGTGTGTCTCACATAGCGATAGAGACAGACTTCGCCAACGAGGAAGAATTGATTACTTTTAGTGCCATATTCCCTTTGTCGAATATGTTCTTCCCTTTAGATAATGATATTGACGTGGGCCTAGCAACAACAAACATTAGGTAGGGTATTTTGAGGAAGACAAAGAAAGGAGGGAAGGGCATTTCGGCCAACGCTAGACCCTTATAAGCATCTACTAATCAAACAAAGGGTATGGCTGAGATTATACGACCTTCAGCTTGTTCATGTCAAATATCCAATGAACTCCAAGGACTATCGGGTGAAATCAAGGCACTAAAAGCAGCCATCTCTACGTTGACAGATAAAATTGACAAGTTGGAGGTGTGCAGTCCTACTGTAAGTCCTAACACCTCTATCCCTAACTTAGGGAGAAGGGTATGCAATGGCATTGGGTGTCCCTGTGGTAGGCCTTAGAATCCAGTATAGTCACAACAGATTTTCCAGGCTCGGACCCAAATCTTTCTAATAACAACAAAACAACACAGTTCAATAACCAAAGGGTACCACCACCCTGGGCAGCACCCATTCTAGCAACTATTAATCAACGAGTAATAGGCAATTTGTTGAATAAACTTGGGGTTAATGTGCCGATTAGATCTACCTCCACACCGGTCAAACAAGGTCCGATGGATAAACATCAAACTGCTCGAGGAACCCACACCAGAGAGGCATCAATAGACATGAACTTTATGCTCAAGTTGTCCCCAAGTGCCTTTGAAATCCAGGATTCTTTGTTGAACAAATGCATACATTGGATAAGAACTGTAAAAGGGTGTACTTCTATTATCCGGGAGGATATAGTGAAGCACACCCAAATGGATATGCCCAATAGCAAAGATGAATGCATATGTGTTGAATTCCACTCCAAGAAGCTAGCAGATAGGCTGCTAGCTATTGTTTATCAATGTTATCCCCCCTCAGGCTCTCGTATAATCTTGAGAGTATTGACAGCCCCGTCTTCTGGACAAAACCCTGCCGGGGCCCAGCTAACTCTGAGCCTAGGCAATAGGAGGGGGCTAGACAAAGTTAACTCGTGTTTACAGGCCCATCCTATGCATACATCTAAATCAGAGGGCCAACCAATCCATTATGTTGATGAGGGCCTGAAAGGGGTGGATTGACAACCACGGAGGAACAATTTACTACCAACAAGACGATCCTATAAGCTAGTCTCATGGAACATCGCTGGCCTTGCCAAGTATTTAGTAGACCCAAGTTGGTGTGACTTTATGAGGGGTTTTGAATGAATTCTTCTTTCAGAAACTTGGGCTATGGTCCCAATTGACCTACAGGTATACCAGACCTTTTTTTATACCAGCACGGAAAGGGCCAATGGGTAGGCCCAGTGGGGGTTTAATGATATGGGCGGACATAACCTTGAATTGGCGTCTTATAGAAGGTACAACTGGTCAATCCGATCCCCAATATCTGAAACCCTATACGAGCAATGGCCACTTGTATCTAATATTCAATGTCTATAAAAGACCTAATTCCATGATTATGCAAGATGCAGGAAGCAAAACGAAACAGTTACTCTGAATATGAAGTCTTCATTGTTTTGAAAACGATGGCTGGCACAGGGCACATTCTTTTCACCCTGATTGGTAGGGATTGTAGGCAGACAAGCCACGTCAACAGGGGGCTGAATGAGAGTTTTCCTAAAGAAGTAAAATGAGGGGAGTTGGCAGTTCGTGCTGAGTTCAGGAGACAGACAGACAGTGTTATCTCAGAGGGTCGAGCGCTGACTTTGAATCTAATCAGTTGGCGCTCCCCAGACATGAAAAGGAGTTTTGCGCCGACACTGGGACTGCAAAAGAGAGCGTGTGCCAAGTGAGGAAAAAAAAAAGAATGGTGCGCGTATGTTGCTAGAATCCATTGGCAGTACAGAAAAGTTAGAAATCATTGTATGTTTATTTTATAATTCTGTATTCAAAGTGTGAGGTCATAAATTCATGTTTGCAAAATACATGCTTGTTTCTGCTGTTTTTTCATATTTTGCAGGTAATGCTGTAAATATGTGGTAAGATTTTGTGGTTTGTAGCTATAATGTAACACAAAGTGCAGATTAAAAAAAACGGAGACTTTTGTGTCATTCATGCATCTGTGAATTATTTACATAAGCGAAGTACAGAGGGGAGGTTTATATCAGTGCAGTAGTGTATTTACCAGTTTATCATTGTAGCTCAAATAGCAAACAAGAGAAAGTCAGTAATAGACATTTACAAAGTAGAAAGTTGTGTGCAATGTGATGAGTGATTCCTTCCTTTCATGCTGATGGGAAGGGGTGCCACTTAGATTACTGGATGTACATAAACCAGTAATATCAGCCACAAACTATAGGTGGCGCTATGAATAATTTCATTGGGTTCTCTGAAGTGTTCTAAGTTTGGGACTCTCTACAGGCGACTAGAAGGCATTCTAATAGAAAGGAAAGGTTTGTTTTATGATGGGTTATAGTATAATAAAAAAAAATACCCACCACTATACCACAGGAATAAGATAATTCTGAAAATACTGCAAGGTAGGATACCAATAAAATGACCGCCAATGCAAGCTAACAAGATATAGTCACTAAAATAGTGTGATACCAGACCCACTCTAAATGTAAGACTAGTTTACCACCAATATTTTTACGGTAAGAAAATACAGCCAATTCCCGAATTTACCCCAATAAGACAAACTCTCCTACAAACTATGGTGGGTTGGCCAGGAAAATAGACTGTAGAGCATCCACTGGGCGTGGCAGGTATGGCTAACACTACCAGACATGCATTAAAGGGAACTCATTTTGTAAGAGCAGTGTGACACCGGAACTGAATCTCAGAATGTCTCAAATGGAGGCCACATTCCCAGAGTTGGTGCAATATCTGGAGGCAAAAGTATATGCACATGGAACATGGTCATCAAATAACGCCACAGAGTGGCATGACCATATACATGGGGAAGTTCAGAAAGAACCACTGGTAAACATTTTTGAAGAAGGTAGCATAACACAGGTCTGCCTTCTGAGGTTATTAAATGCTGCTAATAAACATGCAGAGAAAGATTGTCTGATATGGCTATGTGCCAAAACATGGTTCATTTTAAATAGGTCCCTGCGAATGCAAGAACATGATGCCAAGCTGATTAGCAGACTAAGGGCCTCTTCACGAATTTGGCGGTAATGTCGGTGGTATTACCGCCGGTGCTATTAGCCCTACTGCCAATCCCCCCGGCGCTATTAGCGCCGGATCACGGGTTTGGCGGAACTGTTAGTGCCCATTCTCCTTTGGGCCCATTCAGGAATTCCTTATTCCCCATTGGGCCCAATTGGGAAAATTCACGCTATTACCACCAGTGGATTTCCCTGCCGGCGGTAATAGCGCCAAAAATCAGCAATCAGCTGGGGGAAATCCGCCAAGGCCATGATCTGGCGGACCCTTAAATGCTGCGGTAATAGCCCTACCACCGCATTTAAGGGTTACCGCCAGATTTGTGATGAGGCCCTAAAAGTTGAATTAGATGGAGCTAGTGAACAGGAGGAACAGTTAATAGCAGAACTGGAGGTATGTTAAAAGGACATGCAATCAAAGTGTTAAGAACTCGACACTCAATTGTCCCAAAGGAAGAAACAGTTTGAGGATAGTGAGCAAAAATTAAAACACATGAAAGCATTTGTAGGTCATATTAGAAAAGATAAAGACGAGGTTATTTTTGAAATGCAAATTTTACAAAAAGAAAATTTTGAGAAAGAAGGTGAGCTTCAGAATGCTGAACAAGAGATAGCTAAAATGTTTCAAGAAAGAGACAAGAGAGACAAACAGTTTAATGAATGCCAAATGCAAATGAGCGATATGCAAAATGTGATTAATAAGATGGGTGATGAAAACAATTACTTGCGTAAGGAGGCAGGTCAGCTCCTTAAAAAGTGCAAGGATTTGGAACAGCAAATATGCACTTCCAGGTCCCAGGATAAACAACAGGGCACCACATTCAGTGGAATTGAGGTGAATTCCATTTCTACACGGGGAGATAGTGCCCCAGTGGCTGTGCCAGTGTCTGAGCTTGGTTGCAGTGCCTTTGGTGGGTTTGACGTACCCATTGGGGGCCGCCACAAATCCCATACGCCTAAAACAAGGGTTGAATCACAAAGTAGTGCAATCCCAAACATAGCGCCTAGTAGTCCTATCAAGATAATGAAACCAATCAAGGCTCTGATCAAACCATTCAAAAAAGGAGGGGAATGCTGTATATAGAGGACCACTTAGAAGCGGTGCACGATATATATAAAGCTCTCCATATACCTAAGGAACCATATAGACAATACTTTCTCTTAACTCTGGACACTCCCACGGCGAGCATCATCAGAGGATTAAATGAACAGCATAACATGACATGGGCAGAATTTGAAAACGAGAATAGACATCATTTTTCTCTATTCCAGTCATTACAGGAGGCAAAAAAAGTTGCATACATGATTACAGCGGGACCAAATACATCCCCTCGCCAATTTTTGCAAGACTTAAAAATAGCTTTTTCTCATTTTGATGTATCTTTTGATCCCAATTCCAATGATTTTAAAACTGCCTATTTCTATCGGTTGCTGAAAGACATTATATCACAGTTAGTCTGCAAATTTGATCGTGAGAAGTCCCTTGAATGGATTTTGCACCAAAGTACAAAACTATATGAAGTGCTCTACTGTCAGGGTAGAGAGGGTGATAAAATGAAAGATACCAGATCAAAATCTAAAGAATCCTCGGCAACAGTAATGGAGATCAGGTTATCTAAAATGTCACTTGAGTCCGCTCAAAGTCCAGGCAAAAATAATGTGACACCTGAACAGAGGGGTATTCCACAGAGGTTGCCGGCCTCAGCGCCGATGTTTCAGTCACATGATCCTAGTAATAGGGAGAGCTACATTAGCCCTAGGTATTTAGGAGACAGTCCCCGGGCAGGATATCGGCCTGATATGTCAGGTATGAACAGTAATCATAGACAAAATCAGGATCAAAGAAGTCATTTTCCTACCAGACATTGGGGACACATAGCAGATTTGACCCCGAACACCATGATATATGGTAATCAGGACAGACACTGGTATGTGGATCGATTTACTAAAAATGGGAATCAGCATAAGGGACAATACTCACAAAATGGGAGACAGAACATGAGGCAGAATATGAACTATGCCCCACATCAATACAATCAATCATCACCACCAGGGGATTATAACCAAAGAATAGGTTAAACCTCGCTCCCCGCCCCACATGAATCAAGAGTTCATCAACAACTCAAATAGGAATTATTCTCCTGGGAGATATCATAATAGATTTAACCAGGGGGAGAATAACCAATATCGGCATAGGCCGCAGAGAGAAGATTCTAGAGAGATGGAAAGATTCCAGTGACTCGAGGCCCAAGTGAAAATGTTGGCTGAACAAATAGGAAAACTCTGTACGACTCAAAAACAGTCATCAAACGAGGGGGCAAAAGGCCATAGTAGTGACCGGGTGGCTTCTGATAATAAGTGACTAAATATTCATGACACCTGCAATGATAAAAAGACAGATTTCCCTGATCTGGTTTTGCATAATGACTCTGAGATGCTTAATGATTTGAAAATGAAAAATTCGGCAAATGAACATGAGGCAGAAATTGCAAATACATCTAAAAAAGAGGTTTGGTTTAACCTGGAGTTAAATCAAACGTTGGAAATTTGCACAAATGAAAAAGGAAAACGAGAAAAACATGAAATTCCAAAAGAACAAAGAGACAGATTTAAGAAAGACAACTAATGCATGGATAAAATAACTGATCAGGGAGTAAGTGTGAATGTTAAAACGCCCTCCCTAGACAATCAAGATGCTAATAAAATACAGGCAGGACGAATAAGTACTAATAAGGAGGGTACAGCTCAATCACCTGAAGAGTTCTTTGAGCCACATATTTTTGAGGAAGTTAAAAAGATTGGTACCATGCCAAATACCCACACATGTCCAAAATTAGAAAATGACAATTTATCAGGTGATGTTTATACGCATATTCAGTTGGATCATTGTAGTGTGAACTCTGATGATCCCCGGATGGAAGGGGGAAGAGTGGCCACTCTACAAAGGACCTCTGAATATGGAGAGATGAGTAAGGTTTCTCAAATGGAAATGGACAGAAAGGAGGGAAAGATGTCCTTTCATTTACCAATGTGGTTAGCCAAGAGTGAGAAGGATCTGAAAAAGGTGAATCCTGAAATCAGTAAGAATTCACACTTTTTGTGTGTATTAGAAGAAGTTGAAGACAGATATTATGCTCCCATTACTGTGGAAGAGAAGTGCAATACATTTGCAATGATTCACACAGGTGCACAGGCCAAAATTATGTCTAAAGAATTGGTAAAAACAATCAATGAAGAGAGATCTCCACAGAATCAGATTAAAGTGAGGCAGAGTGAAGGCACGGTACATAACTTTAACGGTGAGGAGGTGTCTATCGAGTGTGTCACCGAGGTTGACATAAAGATAGAAAAAGACAGAATGGAACAGGAAGTATTGATCACATCTATTGGTGAAATTCCATTCTTGATGGGAACAGATTGCCTGAAAAGATTGTCTCCTCTCATTGATGGGGTAAATGGGGTCCTGTGGTATTTACCAAAAAAGCCATTAAGGCCTAAGAAAATAAAGTCACAAAACAGCAGTGTACATGTATGCCATACTGTTGCCAAATCAAATGATGCAGTGGAGGTGTACCTACAGAATATCTGTGTGCCTAGTGTCACTGTTATTTTGATGTGTCAGGACAAAACGCAAAATGAAAGGGAAAAACAATCTATGCAGATTTATTTGGACCCTAGGAAGAAATGGCAAACTGAATTAGATGAACACACATTGCGCTTCTATTTAAAAGAGAAGAAGTGCAAACAGAACATCATTCCTAAAGCAGACACAGAAAAACACATCACCACCCTTGCTGAAATACACATGGAAGATGAGCAGCCATGGATTCACATTGGTATAAATGGACATTCTAAAATTATAAAAGCCACTTTGGCGCTTGAACAGGAAAGGAGTTTTATTAATGAGAAACTACTGCAGAGAATAATGGAAAGGGAGGAGATCCCGAAATTTAGAATTAAAAACCAATATATCTCTGGTTTGGACAAGCCAAATTTTGAAAATCGTATTGCAGGAAGGTGCATGCTAAAGATTAATGTTGGACAAAAAACTATCTACCACAATGTGTGGATAGTGAGTGGGACACAAAATGATTTTTATCTGGGCAATGATATCATGCACAGAATGTGCATGATGTTAGATTTCCTTAACCAAAAAATATGGTCCCGGCTAGGCGGGAATGCGCCCCAATTTGAAAACAGGAGAAAGGCTTATCATGGTGCACAATTGGTCCCATATGCAATTGAATTACAGGTGAAGAAGGATATTACTATCCCTGCATTCACCAAGCAGGTTGCTATAACACTAAAGTGCAAGAATGGACAGCAAATGAAGGATTCTGATGCATTTGTGTGCTTGAATGAATCCATGAAACAGCAAGGGCTGGATTATGAATATACCCCACAGATAGATATTGGGGAGGGATCCGTCAAAATTATGGTGGATAATAAAGGATGTCAGGATATGCATTTAGAAGAGAATTCTTTATTAGGAATGGCCATACAAAAATCACATTATACTGCAGATTTCAATAACATGGTGATTGGAAATATCCCTGAGAGATATGTAGATGCACAGGGTGTGTTTCCAGAGTCCCTGGATTCTCAACCCAAAGGAATGTTCAAAATTCAATCTGTGTGCCCTCATGACTCCAATGAGGCAGTGTGCTGTCACCAGGAGAATTGTATAGTATTTAACTTAAATTAAAATGAAACAGAGAATCAGCACATTGAAATGAAAGCTGATATGCCAAAATATTTAAAAGTGGCAGTTTTACAGAGAGATACAGCCACACAGTTGGAAGAAAGCGAAGAGGTTCCACCACTGGAGGATTTCCCAGAATTTTCGAGAATGGAAGAGGAGCAGATTCTGTTAGCAGATGCATGTGATAGCAAAGAGGATAAGAATGAATTGAGAAAAATATTTATGGAATTTAAAGAAGTTTTTGCTAAAGACGCATATGATTGCGGCCTAACTAATTTACTTGTTGCCACATTACCAGAGGGGTGTGGTAGAAATGCAGTATTTGTGCGCCAATATCGATTGCCACTGGCATGCTTGGAGTCATTGGCAGAGATAATTAAAACTTTGGAGTCTAGGGGAATTATCAGACCCATTCATAGTACCTCCAACACTCCTGTTTTGGGTGTTCAAAACCAAATGGTCAATGGCATCTGTGCGCAGACCTGAGGGAATTCAATAAAAGAGTGCCAGTGTTTAGATGGCCACTGCCATTCATTGATCAAGGCCTTGCTCAAGTGCATGGGTCAAAGGTGTTTACCACATTAGATCTTACATCTGGATACTGGTGTTTGCCATTGGCAGAGGACATTCAGAATTTATTTGCATTTTCATTTGATAAAACACAATACGCTTGGTCTAGAACACCATTTGGGTATGTCAAAAGTGGGAGCGAATTTGGCATATTTTTGAGAAAGGCTATGCCAGATGCAGCTGAAAGAGAAACCATAGTTTATGTAGATGATGTCCTGATAAAAAATAAAAACTTAAAAAGTCACTTTGATTAAATTAGACATATACTTGACGAATTGCAAAAGGCGGGTGCCAAAGTATCTTTACAGAAAGCCCAATGGTGCAAGAAAAAGGTGAACTTCCTAGGCCATGAGGTAACTGAACATGGGCTAAATCCAAAAAAGAAAAGGGTGGAGGCCAGAAAGATCCTATAAATGTGAAAGGTTTAAAAAGCTTGTTAGGAATGACGGGATATAACAGGAAATTTATTGAAAATGATGCTGAAATTACTCAATCATTGACTAAACTATTGAAGCTGAATACGCCCTGGAAATGGGAAAAAGAGCAATCTGTGGCAGTTGCTAAATTGAAGGAATGTCTCATAAAGGCACCATGCTTGGCGTATCCCATAAAAAACAGAGATTTCTTCATAGAAATAGGTTTCACTGAGTATTGTATGTCAGCAGTGTTATCTCAAAAACATGATTTGAACCACAAAACTATTGCTTATGCGAGTAAGGCATTTTCTCAGGTGGAAATTAAATTCAGTGAATGTGAAAAGTCTCTTCTGACCACTGTGTGGGCATTGCAACATTTTTGTCCCATTGTCCAAGGGGAAAAGGTAATCATTGAGACAAATCATCAACCATTGCAGTTTTTACAGAGTAAAACGATTAGATCAGGCAATCTAACACAGTCCAGAATTACTTCATGGACATTGGCATTGCAAGACTTTCCTGTAGAAGTTAGATATGGCCAGAATAAAAAGAGCCCAATTGATCAAGGGTTAGCAGATCTACATGACTGTGCAAGAATTTACCAACTGTATATGTTGACGCATGTGCCTTTTACATTGAAAATGACAGCAATGAACTGTGAGAACATTCCTAGTATAGGGATGAGAAATAGGGCTAGGAGTAGCCAGGTAGCAGAGTTGGCAGCCATTTATAAAGCAATTACTACTGCAGTTGATAAAAAATTCAGTTAAATTGTCCTGGTGACTGATTCTGATTATGCACGAAATAGCTTTGTAGAATAGTTGCCTGGCTGGAAAGCAAGAGGCATGCTCACATATAATAAAAAGCCCCTCAAGCATGGGAAAATGATACAAGCTATAGACAAATTAGTGTCAGAGAATGATTTAACAGTATACTGGAAGAAAGTTTGTGGACATTTCAAAACACCTGGAGAGGATAAGGAGGGAAATGATAAAGCAGAGCATTTAGCCAAGATTGGGGCTGTTATGGGAGAGTTGATACTCATTGAACACTTAATTGGTGAAATACAAATAGATGCAGTTACACGCTCTAACGTCCCAAAAGAGGTAGAACAACCAGTAGTGCAATAGAGTTATGATACCCCAGATCAAGTTCTGATTAAGGCGCAAAAAGATGATTCAATATTGGGGATCTATTATAATCATTTAATGGACCCCGAACAAAATCCCCTAACTGAAAAAGATTGTACAGGAAAAGAAGAGTTGAGGGTATTATTAAAGAATAAAAAATGGATTAGACTACAGGATGGACTTATGATCAGGGAATCCATAACAGGACGGATACAGTGGGTGGTACCCCTTTCATTCAGAGGGCTAATGTTACACCATGCACACGATGCAATAACTGCAGGGCACAGAGGGTCACAAAAGACTTTAGAGATACTGAAAGATTATGCTTACTGGACACACATGTCCCAAGACGTGGAATTATATACCAGGGGGTGCCTAGTATGTGCTCAATTTAAACCTTCTTCACCAATGCATAGAGCTCCACCGATGAAAAGAGGTTTAACCCTTCCATGATCAGATTTACAAATTGACTATGTAGGGCCTGTAAAGAGGTCGAGTAGGGGAAACTGTTATCTTTTGACCGTGGTTTGTCTGATGTCGAAATGGGTAGAGTGTATTCCTGCACCAGATTGTAGTGCACAAACAGCAGCTACATTGCTGGTAAATAATATATTTTCAATATTTGGATTACCGCAAAGAATAGAATCAGACAGAGGAAGTCATTTCACAAGCACCTTAATGAGCAAGGTGTGGCAGATACTAGGGGTAAAAAGGAAACTGCATATTGCATATCGGCCCGCCTCTTCTGGAAATGTTGAACGTTGCAACAGCTCTGTGGTGGAGATATTAAAGAAGTTTGTAGCGGAGGCAGGTTCCAGTTGGGATTACGGGTAAACATAAAAACTCTACATTTCTTGCGGCCTGGCAAAGGCCATTTCAGATAGTGGATAAGGTGTCCCTGGTAGTTTACAAGATATTAAAGGCAGAGGGTGAAATGGTGACAGAACAATTTGTTCATGTTAATCAAATTAAGCCCTGTCACCCTAAACATGAAATTTGGAGGCTCGCGCAGGTAGAGACAGGTTAAGTGCCCTGATTACATGGAAAAGAAAGGTACAGTGACCATTTTCATAATGTCTCACGCCATAAAAAAACTGGATACAATGTTTAGTGTAGAGATAAATGTAAATGAAAGTACCACAGTTGGGAAAAATTGAATAATATATATTGGTAGAAGGTGCTGAATTAAGTTAATTTACTATGGTAAAATGTGCTGAAATGTTTGGCAGAACATTTTTTGGATGTATAATAATGTGAAATGTATATTATTGTTTTCTCTCTAAAATTTGCTTAGTTTCAGATATTCAATATATTTGTAGAAGTAAATCAGAATGTTTTGGACCACATTTTGTTTTTGGCAAAGTAGTAGAAGGGGTGAAATTGGTATTGTGCTATGTACTTAATCTGTCCCTTTTCTATTGGATTTAGAAACGACTAACTGAAATATTGGTTGGGGTCAGAGGTCGCAGGACCGGAGGATGCGAGAGATGATGGAGTCCTGGAGTCCATGGGATGAAGCCCAAATAAAGCCTCTGAACCAGAGTATGGAGGTGAAGACAAAGGGACTGGGAAGCCTAAAGATGATTTCTGTGGAAAAACAACCAAGAGTGCCAGGATGAAGGAGTTTTACCGAGCAAACCATATGATAAAAAAGTTGATGACCAGGACATCTCAGAGGTGCAGTCATGAAGATGATGAATGCCATCAATGGAACAGTAGTGAGTTGAACTTAATTCTGGAGCGTTGCATACAGCGTTGTATCATCCTATGTGACCGAAAGTGAGGGTGATGGAGACTCACAACTTTGTGAATTTATTTAATTGTTTTGGATAGTTATGTTAGTTATTTTTGTTATTTATTTATTTTATTTTATTATTTTGTTGTCATAACTGACATGTTGATTTCACACATGTAAAGAATATGATTGAAAAGACATTCAAACATACATGGACACTTCAGTTGGAAAGAAACGTGTACAATATTTCTATGAGGATTTATGGGCCCATTTGGGATCTGTTTTACTTTTGTTATGATTAAGCAGTGCTTTGTTGTGAAATGTCTAAAGGTTCATTTGATTAAGTTGCTATAATTTCAATTGCAATTCATATGATGGAAAAAGAGAGATGTACATTTTAAGAAATTTCCTCCAATTATGGGTTTGGGGGCCAAAATTGTTGGAAAAAGGAGGGAAATGAAAGAACATGTATGTTTTTTTTTGTTGCCAGCACACAAAATACAGCATTTTTGCCAGCATATAATATATAGCATTTTTGCAAGCATATAATATATAGCATTATTGCCGGCATACAAAATACAGGATTTTACTGACTGCATACAATGTATAGTAGAGAAACATAGCCAGGCCCAGTTTGAAACTGCAGGCATTCAGAGCACACACAAAAAAAAATAACTTAGTGTGCTGCCAGGTTAAAATAATAAGGTGCACAATTTATATTGGATGCTTCATGTGTGAAGACTACATTAGAGTACATAACTGATTAACATTACCAACATAACTAAAGTACTAATTTCAAATTCTCTAACATTATAATGCAGTCTTCTATGCACAATGAGGTACAGTCCATGTTATGGGTGCACTGTTTAAAATTCATTTTTCAATGAGGAAATACACATTAGCATTTTTTTTGTTCAGCTTGTGGAGAACAGAAAATATGCAAGATGCAGGAAGCAAAACGAAACAGTTACTCTGGATATGAAGTCTTCATTGTTTTGAAAACAAAGGCTGGCACAGGGCGCATTCTTTTTACCCTGATTGGCAGGGGTTGTAGGTAGACAAGCCACGTCAACAGGGGGCTGAATGAGAGTTTTCCTCAAGAAGTAAAGTGAGGGGAGTTGGCAGTTCGTGCTGGGTTCAGGAGACAGACAGACGGTGTTATCGCAGAGGGTCGAGCGCTGACTTTGAATCTAATCAGTTGGCGCTCCCCACACATGAAAAGGAGTTTTGCGCTGACACTGGGACTGCAAAAGACAGCGAGGTCGTGCGGGGATCTCAGATCACTGGCCTTGGTAAGAGATTTGCGCCAAGTGAGGAAAAATAAAAAAGAATGGTGCGCGTATGTTGCTAGAATCCATTGGCAGTACAGAGAAGTTAGAAATCATTGTATGGTTATTTTATCTT
This sequence comes from Ambystoma mexicanum, assembly GCF_040938575.1. NCBI lineage: Eukaryota > Metazoa > Chordata > Amphibia > Caudata > Ambystomatidae > Ambystoma > Ambystoma mexicanum. Next base: position 676,333,132 of record NC_090927.1, on the reverse strand, counting down.
TGTATATTCAAAGTGTGAGGACATAAATTCATGTTTGCAAAATACATGTTTGTTTCTGCTGTTCTTTCATATTTTGCAGGTGTGCTGTAAATATGTGGTAAGATTTTGTGGTTTGTAACTATAATGTAACACAATGTGCAGATTAAAAAAAACAGAGACTTTCGTGTCATTCATGCATCTGTGAATTATTTACATAAGTGAAGTACAGAGGGAACGTTTATATCAGTGCAGTAGTGTATTTACCAGTTTATCATTGTAGCTCAAATAGCAAACAAGAGAAAGTCAGTAATAAACATTTACAAAGTAGAAAGTTGTGTGCAATGTGATGAGTGATTCCTTCCTTGCATGCTGATGGGAAGGGGCACCTAATCTGGCACATAGATTACTGGATGTACATAAACCAGTAATATCAGCCACAAACTATAGATGGCACTATGAATGAACTCATTGGGTTCTCTCAAGTGTTCTAAGCCTGGGGCTCTCTACAGGCGACTAGAAGGCATTCTAATAGAAAAGAAAGGTTTGTTCCATGATGGGGTTATAGTATAATTTAAAAAACATGCTCACCACTATACCACAGGAATAAGATAATTCTGAAAATACTGCAAGGTAAGATGCCACTTAAATTACCACCAACACAAGCTAACAAGATATGGTCACTAAAATAGTGTGATACCAGGCCCACTCTAAATGTAAGACTAGTTTACCGCCAAATTACTACCAATATTTTTATGGTAAGAAAATATTGCCAAATCTCAAATTTACCCCAATAAGACAATCTCCTACAAGAGACAGGAAACTTCCACACCCTTTCATATGCACTGTGTCAACCTTATGCCAGCTTCCACCCTCAGTATCGATTGACAGGGAAATGTTGTGTCTGAGACTGCATGTTTACAGTAGTCATCCCCACAGGGAGACCCCATTCAGAAGGTATGAGTATGTGATTTGACGGAGACAGAAAGTCTGGCCTCGCTGCAGCTTCAAGGGAGACCTGCCGCTTTATTCAGGAACTACAGAGAGCTCCATTAACAAGAGATACCCTTTGATCCACAACAGACAGGAAGATGGGTGGGACTTAGTATTACATGTTTTCGCCCCTTTACATTTTCTGCTGCAAAGCACTCTGCTTATGACCTCATGCATAAAGAGGATTGTTGGTTCAGATCCCTTCTAGTGTACTAGAGGTGTTGGGCTAATTGATGGTTTAGAAACCAATACCCATACCTGGACCACTGGTCCCCCGGAAGTTGATTCATCACAGTAGTCCACCTCAGAGTTATTGGGTAAACTCCATAGGAGATACTTTACATTGTGAACAAGCCAGTGGCTTTATCCTCAGCTTGCTTTTCCACCTTCTTACTCAGTTCTGCTATCAGAGCACAGTCTCTCTATTCCTGGCAAAATCCAGCATGACTTGGGTATTTAGCCAAGGAAAACACACTAAGTTCTGGCAGTTCGCTTGGGTCTGAAACTACTGTGAATATTACAATTTCATGTTCCTTTTCTGCAAAAGAAAGGCAACCATGAGATAATGGATGCTCTTTCTAGAATAGTGGAAAATGAAATGGCCACAGACACTTCTTAAACAGGAGCCGTCAGCTGGGTGAAGTGTGCACATGACTTGGAGCTACTGGTGTAACCAGTCTCTCACAATCTATGACAGGAAACGCCTGTTGGTTAACCACCTCAAGAGATTATTCCTAGGCTTTTTTGGGAGCTCTCACTCTTTGACCATTCCTATAGGAACTTTCTCCAATTTGATATTCGGCACAAAAAGCTGATTATGATTCATAACAGAATAAAAAATACACCTATTTAAACATGTATTTTCACCAGAATGATTCTTCCAGGATAAAAGGTATTCGACCTACTACTCTTGGACAGTCTGCAACACACTGATAAATCAAAATGAACTATGGCTGTCGGCCTGCATGTCATCCTCTCTGGCCTCCTGCATATGTGAGCTTAGTCCACCACTGTTTTATTTTTCCTATGCATGCTCTCATTCACTATACTTTCAGTACTTGCCTGCTGCCACAGATGGCTCAAGATGCAGTTTCAGAGATGGTTCAATGGCTTTATTGAATATGGTGTAGGGCCTATGGGCATCCCTCATCTAGTGTAGAACCTCCACCCGAATCCAGGCATCACTAACCCCAGGTTAGTAGATACCATGATCATCATTCGCTTTATTTGGCTATAATGCCATGAAACTACATAAATCAAACATGTAATCATCCAAATACATAATACATTAACCGATAAAATCAATGAAAAACATGCACTCTATACAATAATCATAAAATATTGTTAAGAGCCGAATTGTAATGTCGATGAAGATTAGACAATAGTAGTTGAGGAGTTATCAGAATCACATGGCTACTTATTTAAAATTCGTAAACAGTACTAATTTGGTAGCGGCCGGGATAAAACAAGCTACCGTTGCGGACCAACTTTGCTATGCCTGGTGTGTGTACTTGGATACAAGATACACAACACAAACATCTAATGTATTTTTACAAAATTTTAGGGCCTCCAAGGCAGATCTAATACCTGTCTCCTTAATCAATCCCCTTGATTCTGAGACCTTAAAGTTTTCACTTCCAAACATAAGAACATAAAGTGCACTGCAATTTCATTTGCCAATCCTCACCTAGGACAATTTCCCAGATTCCTAACCCTGTAAGATCTTGTAAACGTTGCTAGCTCAAGGGTACCCATCCTAACTTGAATGTATAAGGCTTGTGCGCAAGGCAGGGGAGATAACATCAAGATAGTTTTCATAGCCAGAATCTGGTTTAGTCAGGAGATAATTCGGACCTAGTTGCAGGGTGTTACAAGCATCCTCTAATCGCCTTCTAGAGTGCTACACCACAGCCTCCTTGAGTCTGTTGGAGGTTGATTTGTCAATCATTGCCAGAGTTATCCACAAGGTAGTCTTGTCTAGTTTATAAAAAAGGTTCTTCACATGTATTACCCAGGGTAGGCTCCTCCCCCTTCCAGTTCCATTACGTGGGCTAATGACTCACAATAACACTCAAGGCCAGGAGTGGACCACAACCCGGTCCTGTAGAAAATAGGTTTAAAAAGGGCCTTATCCTCGATGGAACTTAAATCTGTTTCTAGATGTAAAATTACATTGGGCGAGCCATGTGGGAGCAACAAAAGGTTCTTAAGAAATCTGTTTTCTACCACTAGAAAGTTATGGATTTTAGCATAGCCCCACAGATCTGCACCCCCAAAGAGCAGAGGGAAAAGCCTGCATTTGGTACAGCTCCAGTGCCAGTGAAATTGCGCCACCACCATGACAGTTGTGGAATCCCCTTGCCGCTCCACTGAGGTTTTCTAGACTGATACAGGCCTTATCTATTTGTGAAGACCACTGGCAGTTCGCATTAAGCCTAATTCCCAATTAGTCGAAGAAGCTAACTTGTTCAAGCCTGTGGTCAGTGAACCTAATATCCAGGTCAAACCTTTTTGATTATCTAAGCCTGAAGACCATAGTCTTAATCTTCCTAACATATAGTTTCAGCCCAAGCTCCTCACATTTTCTCATAAAAGTGTCCATAGGGACTTTGAGGCCATAGGGCAAGTGGATAAAAGGACTGCATCGTCCACAAAGAACAAAGCAGGTAGGCGATATTTGCCCATTTCTGGTGGGTCTAGGCAATTATCCAAAAGCTCAGATATAACTTTATCCATGTAAATACAAAAGAGTAGTGGGGCAAGGACGCAGCCCCACTACTGACCTTGAATGGGTCAGTAACCTCTCCTGCTAGTCCATAGTGGACAACCACCTCATTATTATCATAGAGTGCCTTGATAATGCTTATCAAATGTGAAGGAATTTGACATTTGAAGAAGACTCGACATAGCTGTTGGTGGGGGACACAGTCGAAAGCTGTTTGAAGATCATCAAATACAGCATAGATTTTTACTTTTTTTTTAGAACATTATATTTCTGGACCACGAGAAACAACCAAAAGCCCTGATCAATGGTGCTTTTAGATGTCCTAAAGCCAGCTTGTAGGTTGTTAATTAACTAGTGGTCATCCACCCATGCTTGCAAGTGGCACAGGATCACTTTTGCAAATGTTATGCCTGTGCTGTCCAGCAACGAAATGGGCCAGTAGTTATCTTGCTGGTCTCTCCCTCCTTTTTTTTTCGAAATTGGGAAAATAACTGCCCCATTCCAAGAAGCTTAAAGTATGCAGGTATTGATTACTACATTACAAAGGCCCATAGAAGAGGGGCCCAAATAGTTGGTTAGTCTTTGAAAAGATCTATTGGTATCATGTCAGGGACCAGCCCCTTTCCTGATATTTGGCTTGCATTTTACAAACTTCCTTTAAATCAAGGCAGAACGCAAAGCCTCCATTAGGCTTCTCTTTTGAGAGTAGAGCCCTGAATCGAAGTTTCAACAATACCATCTATTAAACCACTTCCAAACAGGTTTGAAAAATGGATAAACCAACCTTCAGCTCTGATATTGCATTGTACGATTGAATCACTGTCTCTTTGACAACTGCTAGGTTCCAGAAAGTAAGAATATCACCCTTCTCATAGGCTATCAGGAGCCTATCCCAATTGGTTTTCATGTGTTTATCCTTTTTTCCCCTTGTTATTCTTTTGTAGATGGCCCTATTCCTTCATAAACAATTCTTATCTACAAAGGGCTCCTCTGCCAGGCAAGCCAGAATATTCTGTATGGCTGCCCTACATTCCTCATTGAACCATTCAACCCTAATAAGCACTTGTTTAATAAAGTCCTGTATTTTGTATGCCGGCAATAATGCTATATATTATATGCTGGCAAAATGTTGTATTTTGTATGCTGGCAATAAAAACCCCATACATGTTCTTACACTCCTTTGTTAGCCTCTGCAGCCAGGTCCCTTTTGGGCCTGTTTGAATTGAACTCTGATTAGTCTGTGAATGCTGCCACCAGCTACAGGGCTCAACAAAAGGACAAAGTGATCCAAGGAGCCTTTGTTAGTTAATTAGGCTGGCCATGGTGAGGGGAAGGTTTGGCCCTCCCCCTTCTGAGATGGCATGGTGTACTACTGGCAGTCATATCTCAACTAAATATGACGGGGTACTGCTCCTGTAGGCTGTGTCCACACTGAGTACACAGGTCTATGCAGATGTCGTGCAGTGAGCATAGGAAAATGTGTGCAGATTAGCCACAGACATTTTCTGGAGGTTGATCTACCGTCATTTAATTACATTTAAAATTTCAAAAAAGCCCAGGCAAGTGCACACCCACCGTGCACATGGTTGAATCCATCACTGCTTCAGCCATAGGTTGGTTATTCTGGAGTTCCACAATGCACTTCAGTAAAACCGTTTTAATCAGATTTACTTGCGAGCATTTAGGGAATGCTCCAGTCATCTTCAGGCTTCTTCAGATTTGCTGCAGATTATGGCTTTGTGAATATGGTATAAGGGAGCACTGCAAATCAGAAATGCTTAAAGCCACCTCCTCATTTGCTCCTGTGTACATCTTTGAGAATCCAGCCCATGTAGTCTTCTATGTAGTCCCACTGAAACCACGTTTTTATCAGGGTACAGCAGCAGAATGTGCATCAGACCTCAGTCCTCCTTTCCCATCCCCACCCTCACATGTAAAAACTCAACTGCTCCCCACTGCCTTGTACATTCAACTCACAGAAACTCACCCACATACCTCTCATCACGACCCATTCACCCCGTAAAAGACACACATGCAGCCCATGCTCATCAATAGCAATTCTGACACACTGCAAGCAGCAGACATCATTGACCTCATCACAACTTAAATGCAATCTAAAGCAATGGCAGGATGCACTTGCGTGCAATTATACATTTATTGCTAACTTCAAGTAGTAAGATACTGAATTTGCTCCACCGTCACTCTCAAGACTCCAACTGCTCCCTCCACTCCTACTTGATCTCCATTCCTAGACATTCAAAATTCTGCCCTGTCATGTCATGAGTGTGTAAGAATGCCGCACACCTCCCTTCTCACATGCAAGTGTGATCTTTTAGCAATGATGATTATTGTGGATGTAGGCTGCTAGCCTTGTTGGTATGAGTGTGTGAATGTGTTTGGAATGTATACAATACTTTGAAACCTTCCTAACTGAACTCACATATTCTTTTATGTGCATGGGTGTCCCACACATCCTATTGGGTCCGCCTTCTTTAAGGCCTCGTCTGCCGTCCCTTGTGTTAGTTCACATGACTGACTCTCCTACCTTGCCATCGCCACTGGAAGCCTATGGTATGTGACTCTCTTTACAGTTTCACACTTTCCCTGTCCAATCTTCATCTTGCTATCACTAACACTCTTGACATTCTTGTCCCTGTAATGAGGATCCGCCCAAAATCTGCCTCCAAGTGTAACAGTTGGTATGACTCTGATCTAGCAGCGCTGAAACGCAAGTGCAGAGTTGCTGAATGGAAATGACAATGCTCTGGCCCATCCTCTGACAAACTGGTCTGTCACCTGCTCCAAAGGCAATACCGTCTCTCTATCTGCTCCAAAAGAGGGCCAACATCCAGGCCCATATGTCTGAAGCCACTAACAATACACTTGAACTCTTCAAAATCTGCAAGGAACTAGCTAATCCATCTGCAGTCTTTACTTCGCCGCTTCCATCTCAGATCCTCTGTACTGCTCTGGCCACCCATTTCACCTCTAGAACTCAGGTCATTCCGACCTCTCTCTCTTCTTCCCTCTCCTCCACTACTCTCTGTGTCCACCTGCCTCCTTTGGCTTCTCCCCTACCCCCACCCAGTCTCTCTTCCTTCTCACCTTTCATTTTGGATGAGGTCTCTAGAGTAGTCCACTCTATGAAGGTCTAATCCAAACAGGTATCTCCCTGTTCTTCCAGAACCATCAATGACAACATCTCCTCCCTCAAAACGGTTCTTGCTGACTTCTGCAACCACTCTTTAGCCCCTCGCTCTTCCCCTTCCTCTCTCAAGCACTCCCTGGCGCACCCATTCATAAAAAGGCCTTCAGAAGACACCTCGTGTATGACCAATTACCGCCCTATCTCTACTATACTCTTCCTTGGGGAACTCCTGGAGAAGTTGGCCTTCCCCCGACTGACCCAACACACTGAGCTTGTTGGTTGTTTACACGACCATCAATCTGGATTCCGAGAATCCAGAGGCATGGAAGCTGCTCTCCGGAACACCCATGAAGAAGTGCTTGACTCTAAGTCTCCTGCTGTTCTCCTTCTCCTTGAACTCTCTTCCACTTTTGACACAGTCAATCACTCTATCCTCATAAAGTGGTTCCAAGATATCCTTGGTATCTCAGACCGGGCACTGGATTGGTTGACCTCCTTCCTCACTGACCGTCCCTCCCAGGTGCTCCTGGGTTCCTTCTCCTCCACCAGCACTCTCTCTACATGTGGTATTCCCCAGGGTTCTATCCTCTCACCTTGGCTTTTCAATTTCTACCTTGCACCTCTTGCTCACCTGATGTCTGCCTACTCTCCTCATTACCAGTGCTCACACAGGACACACAACTCTTCTTCAAGCTCCCCTCCAAGTCCTCTTCTTCCTTCTGTAACATCCCTGACTGCCTGTCTGCCATTCAGTCCTGGTGCACCTGCAACAGACTGAGATTCTTTCTATAGGGAAACCTGTTCCCCGTTTCCGTCCTGCACTCTGGTCACTGTCTATGGGCTCTCCTCCCTCTCGTTCCACTGAAGCCAGAAACCTTGGGGTCATCTTTGTCTCTGTTCTCTCGTTTCTTCCTCACAACTTGGATCTTGTCAAGAAGTCCCACTTTCAACTTCACCTCCTTAGAGGTATTCTCCATTTTCTCACCTTCCTTCAGAAGCTCAGTCCCTCTAGAGCTCTGGTCCAATCCAGGTTGTATTACTGCAATAGCTTCTCCCTCAACCTGCCTCTTTTTTCCATCCACCCTCTTCAACTAATCCAGAATAGAGCTGCAAAGACTTATCCTTGGCCTCAAGCCCAGGGACCATATCTCTCCATCCCTAAAAACTCTCCACTGGCTCCCGGTTGCTGCAAGGATCAAATTCATCACCCTCTGCATCATCCACAAGGGTGTCTGGGGCCTGGGACCATGCTACCTGCAGCTCTCTTACTAAATACTCTCCTTCCGATCCCTTCGATCTTCTGGCTCCTACTCTCTGCTGATCAAACGTTTCTCCAAGCAGAGAGCTGGGGACAGATCTCTCTCCTCGTCTGGCTCCCTCCTCTGGAACAGTCTCCCTCTCTCTCTCTCTCCATCTTGAACCGGACCACCTTGAGTTCTGCAAACAACTCGAGACATTTCTCTTCTCCTCCTCCTTCCCTCTCTTATTCCCTAGTCTCCTTTGTATGCTAACTGTATACACCTACTGGTAGTATGCAACAATCACCCTGCATAACCACCCGTGGTCTGTATATAGTTCTTCTTTTATCATTCACATCGCCTGAAACCCTATTTCTTGGTACAGGTAATTGTTACCAGAGTCACGTTCTACTAAGGACCTTGTCCTCCTGCAAGGCTTATTTTAACGCTTCTCTTGAAACTGTACCCTATTGAACACCAAGTACTTAATCAAGATCTTCTCTACTTCCTTCGTGCTCCTCATTGGTTGTATGTCTCAAGAGGCAATCAGACGCTTTGTACTTTACCCCTGGCAGATAGGTTGCATCCCTTGTGCACTCTTGCAAGCTGGATATCCATGTCCTTATGTGAAAAGATACTTTGTCTAGACCTTTATTGGTAAGTATCTCCTTAAGAGGCTTGTGATCAAACCTTATTTCAAAACAACTGCCCCAAACGAATGGTCTGAACGTCTCCGTAGCCAACTTGATAGTCAGCAATTCCTTCCCTAGGGGAGAATAATTCTGTTCAGCCTCCCTTAATACTCTGGAATATGATTGTGTATTCTGTTACCCCATCCTTTTGGGGAAGTTCCGCTCCGAGACCTTTATTACTGGCATCTCCCGTTTCCTATGATGCTGCCATACCCAGAGCTTGTTCAACGGCTTCAAATTCTTTCTCACATATCTCATTCTACACAAATGAACCTCCCTTTTTATACTAACTGCCTCCTATTGTATGTGGATTCAGCAAACATTGGTGGGACATGGAGTAATACCCTGCAGTAGCTGTTTGTTATTATGGCAATTGCAGCCTCTGTAAATTGCCAATTGAAATTATACAGGAATTCTGTGACAACAGCAGCAAAAAGTCTAGCATCACACAATGTATGAACTGCAACAGTGATTTTGTTGTATATGGCATATTGTGTATTTGCAACAGAATATACAATGGGAGCACAATAAGACCGTTGAACTACAGAACATATGAAAATGGGGCGCACGATTCATGGACATTTTTGCACGGTTCAAAGTGACGTTGCAATGCTGAAAAGTGATGTTGCACTGCCGACACAAACCCTGATTCATGGAACGGTGCAAAGTGTATTTTTGAAGTGCACAGTCAGCGCAAAGTAATTTTGCACTGCGAAAATGAATATGCACTTACTTTGCACTGCATAAAAACACTTTGCACTGTTCCATGAATCAGAGTTTGTGTCGGCAGTGCAAAGTCAATTTTCAGCATTGCCAAATCACTTCGATTTGTCTCGGGAGGATAGCTCAGAGGCAACGTGCTCACCTTGGAAGCAAAACAACAAGGAGCAACACAGGCTCCATCCAACCTATCATATCATAACCATGCAAAAAGGTCCATGAATCAGGCCCTTAAGGTCCATCAAGATGAAAAGCAACCCTTGGCTCAGCCGTGGAAAACGGAACATCCAAGTAGCGCACTGGAAAATCTCCCTGTATTGAATAGGAAATAGTCAAAGTCATTCACTTTCACAAACATTTTGAAGCTCTTTCAAGATTAACGAAATTCCTGTTTGTTGTAAAAATGTGGCTAATAATGTGGTCTGTAGATCTGTTTTGAGCGCCAAGGCACCCTCACAATCATAAGGTGAGCTATATAAATAAAATAGTTTTGCAGTGTTAAATGAGAGCTTTGCAAATCACAGAAACCTTGTGGTAAGTTTAACCCCTTAACTGCCAGGCTATTATGCAAGTCCTTAAAACGGTTTGAAAAACACCTTCCATCTGCAATGCGAACGCAGAAAAAGTCATTTGCGCCATCACACACACCGCAACACAACCTAGCAGCCATCACACACACCACAGCACAACCTAACAGCCATCACACACAACACAGTGAAACCTAGCAGCCATCATACACACCACAGCACAACCTAGCAGCCATCACACACACAACAGCACAACCTAGCAGCCATCACACACACCACAGTACAACCTAACAGCCATCACACACACCACAGCACATTCTAGCAGCCATCACACACAACACAGTGAAACCTAGCAGCCATCTCACACACCACAGCACAACCTGACAGCTATCACACACCACAGTGAAACCTAGCAGCCATCATACACACCACAGCACAACCTAGCAGCCATCACACACACCACAGCACAACCTAGCAGCCATCACATACACCACAGTACAACCTAACAGCCATCACACACACCACAGCACAACCTAGCAGCCATCACACACACCACAGTGAAACCTAGCAGCCATCACACACACCACAGCACAACCTGACAGCTATCACACACACCACAGTGAAACCTAGCAGCCATCATACACACCACAGCACAACCTAGCAGCCATAACACACACCACAGTGAAACCTAGCAGCCATCACACACACCACAGCACAACCTGACAGCTATCACACACACCACAGTGAAACCTAGCAGCCATCACACACACCACAGCACAACCTGGCAGGCATCACACACACCACAGTGAAACCTAGCAGCCATCATACACACCACAGCACAACCTAGCAGCCATAACACACACCACAGTGAAACCTAGCAGCCATCACACACACCACAGCACAACCTGACAGCTATCACACACACCACAGTGAAACCTAGCAGCCATCATACACACCACAGCACAACCTAGCAGCCATAACACACACCACAGTGAAACCTAGCAGCCATCACACACACCACAGCACAACCTGACAGCTATCACACCCACCACAGTGAAACCTAGCAGCCATCACACACACCACAGCACAACCTGGCAGGCATCAATGGAAATTCGCCTCCAGTTCAGAGCCACATGAGCAAAGCTCCCCGAAGGCAGTGCTATATCATGCATAACTTCTTCAACCCAAGACAGGCAATTCTCAAGGCTGCAGACAGCTGCATGCTGATTTCACCCTTCTAAGAATTTCTGATGTATGGTATTAATGCTGTCGGGCTGCTTCTTGAGGAGATTCCCTCATTTAGCAGTATTTCCTGCGCATTCGCTGCATCAGTCACTGAAATTGTCACGTCATGGATATTCATTTTGGCTTTTCCAGCTATGCGTCTTTTACCAGATCCCTCCAAAGTCTAAATAACCTTCTGAGACCAATGGGGTTAAGAAACTTAACTTTACTGGACAGTCATTGTTCTCTCTGTAATGAACGCCATTGCGAAATATGTTACACAACTACACACATACGCACACACACCCATCTTTATAGGGAGCAGTCAACCCATGTACTGTTAAAAAGAAAACACATCGGCATTAGTGTTGTGAATGGCCGTTTGTTCTTATTGGAAGACCAAGCGCCTCTTTTCCAGGAAATGCACTCTTTCCAATCGTGACTGACAAAAAGGAAAGTCTATGCCAAACGTTTTTAACGTAAAATGACAACATATGCGAGTACTAAACCTGTGCACGCAGTCAGCCTATCAAAGGACACGCATTTTAGGAAGTAGGTCTATTGATTTTGATCGGTTTTGTTTTATTCGAAATTTTCCTGCTTGAATTTTGAGCCTAAAATGCAGATGGTAAATTTGGGTTAGGGAGTATTGATGGGGGTCGGAAGTCGTGTAAGGGCAGGGGTAAGGGCAGAGGGTCTCGTCTCCCACTTCCACTTTCAATAAAACACAATGTGAGATATTAAAAACGCGATCAATAATCATACATCAGCAATGTAGCCCGTGTTCATTCTACAAATCATACATCAGCTATGTAGCCCGCGTTCATTCTGCAAATCATACATCGGCAATGTAGCCCGTGTTCATTATGCAATCGAAATCGAGGCTTCTGTGCCTTGGGTTCACGCAGACAAGATAACAATTGTGGGCAAAGGCAGCGTTCCATTACCAGTCAGTCATGTTTGACACGTGTCCGGCCCTGCCAGCCTAATGGAAACACGCTATGGTTCGTTTATTATGACACTGGGATCTGCCGGCTCCACGTTATGCTGACGCTACAGATGTGGACTGCAGGTAATTACTTGGACAACCTGCTAAGCACCCTGACACAAAATACACATTCAATTAGTTAATCTGTTCTATCTATTAAGAATCTGCACGTTGGCATTTATTTTAATGATTTGTGCAACCTTCAAATTAGAAATCAACCTGCGGCGCCGCATGTCTATAGCCAGTACCTCAAACGCAGAAGTTGAATCAATGCCGCTTGTCTGCTTCCCTGTGATTGCCAGCGCTGTTCTGTTGAGTACGAGCTAATATGTCCGCACCCCTGGGCCGTGCAATTATAAAGTAAACCAACAGACAGAGCAGTGCTCTCTTCTTTAACAAATGTGCCACGAGGATTTGTTGGCATCTACTTGTTTGTGATTTGGTGTACTGCACTTGCCCTTCCTCCTCTTCCCCTGGCACTTTTCCCCTCCCCTCTCCCCTGCACTTATGTCACTAGACCTAGTAAGATCGTTGTCTTGTCCTCCCTTTGTTTCCCCTCCCTTGCCTCACTGAACCTTCAAACACTTGTGTATTGACGCGTTATAAATGTCATCTCATATCATATCATATCATCTGTTGCATCATGCATATATGAAAAGTAAAATAAACCAGATGATGGCAATGGTCCTGAAAAGTAGGGGGGTCATGCCGCCATCTCCGCTGACTGAAGAAGCTGTGGCTTTAGTAGGGTTGGACACACATTTCTGCATGAACCTCAAACCAGGTGTACCTCGGACACACGTTTGGAAAAGGTGGCCACATGGCTTAAAGGGAGTTACGTGCCGAGGCTCCTTTTCAGTGCCAGCTATCTTCCAGAGAGTCCGGAGGTCGGTGCCGAAGATAGGCTTTGGAACGTTAACTTTAAGGGTTATTAAACTAGCGTGAATTTTGAGCAGTTGAGTAAGAAGAATGGTGGAGAGAGGTATTGAGTGACTAGGGTCCCAGGAATAAAGTTAGAGATAGATTTGGGCTTTGCCTACACAGTGTTCTGTGACATATTCAGTGATTTGAAGTGCGTGAACAATAAAAGTCACGCGGGTGACACAGCAGTCAGTGATATCAGAGGGCAGGAGTGAGAGGAGCTAGGAATACCTGAGATCAGCTTGCGGGAGAGACACGGTCACCTGATTTTGCTGGCTGGAGCAGTTTCGATTCAAGGAGGTGTCTGACTGTGAAGGGTGTTGAAGCCCTTGCTTTTTGATTTTTATTATTTATTTTTTGAAGTTCTCTTTATTGACATTTTTTAAAACAATAACAACAAAAGGGACCTTGTGCTAACATTCCCTCTATTCCCCCCATCCACTCCCCCGGTACACTTCAGCATAAATTCTGCTTGTCACAGTGCCATCACAGTTGCATGTGCACTCTGCAATAAAGCCCAATCATTAGCTGTCTTCAACAGTTATTTCAATTCTCATCACTCAGTCCACCATGTTAATCCCCACAGTCCTGTACGTCACCTTCTGCTGAACACGCCTCAGGCCCAGATGGGGTGAGGCCTCCTCTGCAGTGTCAGGTTGCTGAATCAGAAAGTGCGTATATAAGTCCCATATGCTACCAGCATGACATCGACCCCGATTCATCAACCTCCACCTGTTTTCCATGTTTATACAGTACATGATGTCTGCATGCCACGCCATGCCACATCTTAGGAATCCATTTCCCACCCCACTGCATCGACACCCATTGTTTAGCCAATATGAGTAGTAGGCCAACCAGTTTCCTAGTGTTAACGATTCCATTCGGGTGTCACACATGGACCAGGACACTTGGTCTTAGCCTGGGATGTGGTGCTCGATAGGAATACTTTTTCTTTAATTTCAATGAATTCAAATTGAGCCGATACCCGACCCGTCTCACACCCCCTTTTACAAATACCCTGGGTCACAATGGACCATGAACCAGGCCGGTTGGTGAAAATACAATATTGATTTATTTTTAAAATTCACAAAAATCACACACATTTTAATATTGGGCAGCAATCACCAATGGGGTGATAATGACAATGGAAACGGAAGCAATGAACTTGGTTAACCTTCTAGTAGAACATATCCAAAGCCCCATTGAATAGGAGCACTTTTTTGAATTAGGATATATTGTACCCAAGTTAAGGTTTCCCCCTGCAATGTTCCCTCAACCAACAAATAATCACATTCTGAGTGGATAGAAGGAAGCAGCAGGTAGTCAGGGATAAGAGGCAACAAACAGAATCAAAACCTGACCTTCCCTCACAAAATAAGAGGCAAAAACCCTTTGCAAAGGCCTAAAATGACACTCAGATTTTGAAAAATAATTAATTATATGTGTGTTAAATAATGATATACATATGTTTTTTCACAGTATTAGGGATGTTACCTGACTATCTACCATCAGGCAAGGTATCACAAAAGCATACAGTTCACAAAACAGATTGAAATTGAAAACCCAGTGCAGCCGGGTTGACACATGAAAATGTTAAATTTTTTTCTGGTTTGAAGTTTTAAATGCAAACAGTTGTTTTCAAAAAACGGGGAAAAACACTGAATTCGAATGTGGTTTCTGGGCAGGGTGAGAGATGCACAGCACAGGGACAATATAGAAAGGAAAGGAGGGCTATAGCTGGTGAATTGAGAGGGACTTGAAAGGTAGAAGGAGGTTTGTTTTTCGGAACATAGAGCAGTTAAAAAAGGAGAAAATCGGTTAAAAATGAAAGGCAAATTTTACTGAAACTAAATTATTTGACTATATTGTTAAAGAGGGAAAAAGTAAGATCCAAGGTTCATTCGTGACATTAGCCTTGTCACCCCAGCGTTCAACTTTAGGTGGAAATTAGTTTGATTACTCCAAATATGACTAAGGGCTTATGCTCTACACAACACAGAATTAAGAGAGATGGTGCTAGCAGTTAGAAAGTCAAGGACAGAGTGCACGGAGAATTCTAACAGTTTTAACAAGTTACCAAGTTACCAGGGAATGGATAGGGTTGCTTAGAGAGTTGAATAAAGACAAAAGGGTCAAGATGGGGAGACTATGTATTTATCTGGGATAGGGAGATACTCACATTCCACGCTGGAGTTTTGGGATTTTGGAACAGTCAGGGTTCTAGTCACAAAAGATTCTGGTCATCGGACTCTCCTAGCAAAAGACAGCTGGGCAACTGTCTGGTCACCGGATAGCAAGGACAGCTGGATGGCAGGGTTGCAGCAGGTATGCAGTTAGTGGGCAAAAAGCCGGTCTGGTTTCAGGATGCTTCCCAAACAATACCACAGCTTTTCCCTTTTGGTTATTGGGATTTAGTGGGTTTCAGGGTTCAGGCCTTGCTGGGATGGTCAGCAATGCTTTGGCCTTGCTGGGATAGAATCAGCTAGGCTTTGGCTTTGCAGTGGAATCTGGAATCAGGCAAGATGAATGGAGAATATCAGGAACGCAGGTGCAGGAAATTCAGGAAAGAGTGTGTTCAGAGTCCTGTCAGCCACCCTTTATATAAAGCATGGTGACATCATACAACTATACGGTAGGGCAGGCTTAGCTAAGCATGCCTCTAAACAACTGGATTAGTCAGGGGTGATAGTTACAGTCTTCCTATCCACTGGTTGGGTCTCAAGAGCATGATGTCAAATTTATGATGTGAGTTTTACAATGTCCAGAACCTCCCACAGTTACTTTAGCTAAAATCCATTTTTAACATAAATGGCACATTTGTACAATTGTGGCATCTTAGCAAATTACATAAGCAGGTTACATATTTTATGCAGCACATACTAGTCAAACTCTGCAGTCTGTAAGACATTGTTTCGCCCTTCTAATAATTTTCGGTCATTTTTAGTGTGAAATATTCAACCTAAAATTCTAGAATTTTACACATGTGTGTGGATTATCATTAGGCATGTCAGCACTGAAATTCGCAGTGGAATCAGGTATACTTTCCTTAGAATACCCAATTCTCTGCCATTTCTGTTCCCCATATGGCAGAGAAAGCTACAATGTCTTAAATTAAAACCCACTAAATTACATTAAAGCTGTTAACTTTTTACATTCCTGCAAAGTCCGGTTGCAAAGATAAACGTCTGCAAAGTTTCTTAATAAAATGGTTTAAACCAAATGGTCAGCATTGTCCTCCAAATATGTTCATGCCTTTCCAGGCTACTTCCCCTAAATCCAGGTGTCATAGGTTTTTCTTTGAAGCTTCTTGTAGAAGTCACAGGGAGGTGTGATTTCCTTTTTCACACCTTCGTGTCCCAGATGTTATATTATAAGAGGCCTCTGCCAGATGAAAGTCTGATGAGTATGTGAACTTTCTTTGGCTTGATCAGTCAAAGTTTTCCAACCTAGTAATTATCAGTGAAGTGTCCTGGAAGTTTATGGTGTTTCCTTTTGGGGGAGCCTTAGCTTAGCCAGCAGGAAAAACCTGTTCTGGAGCTTGCAAAATCCAGCCAATGCAGTTTAATTCCTTTATTTTATTTCATTTTGTCCTGAATCAAAACAAGCCTGTTGAATAAAACATCCCATATATGTTTCCCAGCAACAAGACCCTTTACATTGCTAGGTATGGGCATGTTTTTATTCTACAAGGTACTTTTAAAAGAGGCCTTTTTTCTGGTTTGCAAAAGCCCATTTTGACACATGGTAAATGTTGCTGAGATTTCTCTTCCATCTACTTCCCAATATTGTTCTGTAGCTGTAGCCAGCTTATTTTACACAACAGTCTGTACAAGGCAAAGGTCTCCTGAAATTGACATCTTGTAGCAAAGTCAAGCGTTTTTCTGTGCAGCTGAAGTAAAACGTTTGTTGATTTTCCCATATTTGGCTGACACAGACTGCCATTCAGGAATAATGCTCTTTTCGGATGCAACACAATGTGAATATGGATGGGCATGCCAGGGTCTTAGTGATGAAAGTATTGTGATGAGGAATCAGAGAATAAGACCATCAGAGCAGCATCATTTTTAAATGTAAATATTTCCCTTTTTCAATGGGAACTTTGGGCTTGCAGCAAAGTAGTGCTGCTCTTTCACTACCCTTCTTTTATACATGTAAGGACACACTGGCAGGCTTTTTTAGTGTGCTCCCTTGTTCCATCCTGCCCATTGTGTGATTGGCAAGTTGGTGCAGCCATCTTTTTATTGCTGCAAAATGCAGTTTTGTTGTGAGGCAGTGGTGTTCCAAGGAGCCAGCGCAGCCATTTTGCTGTTGACTGCAGCGGGTCAATGTAGCCCACACTAGTACTTCTGGGGTTCTCTTGGTATACCCCAGCAGACAGGTCATTGGGTCCTGGTCTATTGCCTGTCCTATGACACTGCTGATCATGTCAAACACCTGTTCCCAGTATTGATGTACGGCCGGACAATCCCAAGACACATGGAGGAAGTGTCAGGGAAAGACCTTTTCAGGTTAACAGGTGTGTAATAGTATTGATGCAGGCATTTAAAGTGGATACGTTTGAATTGTGCATTGTTTGATCCTTTCCTGGTGCCTTACAGCAATATCTCCATACGTCTTCTGGTATCTCCCTCCCCAGGGTCTCCTCCCATCTCCCCTTAGGTATGGCCCCTGCCTCCGTGTGGATTGGATCCATGTAGCATATAGTTTAGATATCACCTTGTGACCTATTGCGCCGCACAGCAACTTATCCAGCATGTGTGTGACCTGTGGTTGGTCAGGGAAAGTTGTGAACACCTGTTGTAGACTTACATTTAATCTATAATATAGGAATTGTGTCCAAAGCCGACAACTCCCCCTTTCCCTTCAGTTCAGTTAGTGTTATAAATCTCCCCCCGGGGAATAGTTCACCAAGACATGACACCTCCATTCTCTTTACCATGTCCACAAACCTCTTCTCACTTGTAATCAGAATCCTGGTATATGTTTAGTCAGGAGTCGGGGCGAGTAGAGCAGGTTCAGAGGTCACAGGTGCCCATTTAACCACCACGTCTCAGCAGTGGAGGGGATGTATTTAAGACATGAAGCCCTGTACAAATCCCTATCATTATGATTCTTTTGTCGTTGTGGCAAGTACTTGTGTAAATATAAGCCATACCTGAGTTTTGGTATGGTGGATGGTATTTCTATTCATTACTACAGGCACAACAATTATATATGACAAATGTGTCAGATCTGTGAGCCCAGCTCACATGCTGGACCTTCACACTGCTGGTAGGACTGTAGCTTTGGGGATTGGCTCCGTGTGTTCCTTTCTGAGGGCAGGTAACACCCCACAGAGAGACAGCCACTCCACAGGAAGGTGTCCTGGGAAAAGGAATGAAGGGGCACACCCGTACACAACAGGAGTAGCCTTGCACCAAGGTGCTGCATATCTAGAGGCTTTTGATCCTATTGGGAAGTGAAGGGGCTGGGGTTAGTGTAGACAAAAGGAGCTCTTTACAGTTGGAGGACGCGTCCACCATCTTGTTTCTCTCTGCCTCTTTCTTTCCTTCTTGTCCACCCAGCTTCCTTTTGCACAAACCTCTTGGGTGTGATGTCAGAGAGCAAAGTAACTTGCTCTAAGAACAGGGATTGGGCCCATAAAACAGGCTAGCTTTAGTTCAGTCACCTGTGGGCTTTTGCCTTTAAAAGAAATGTTATTTCACTCCTTTTTTAATTCACTTTGGATGAATACTTATGGGAAAATTCATTGAACCTCTGTTGGGATAGTTGATCTCTCCAAAGTCCTGCGCAAGTAAGGTAAAGACTGATAGTCCAAGGCAGAGGCAATCTCTGTCCCCTAACGGTCCCCAGGGACCATTGGAGGGGACCTTCTGTTGGGACAAGACCTGCGTCACTGCCAGACACAACAGTAACCTGATCTCACCCTGTTGAGGGGCACTTGCAGTTGTGGGCCAGCCTCCCCTGTGGGAGGGAGACATAGAACAAGGACTAAAATGCACCCACAAGCCCCTGGATTCGGACTGACAGCAACCAGAAGACAGCCAGGAATCCTGTGTTTCTCCAGTCAAACTACTTCAAACCGTGATTCGAGCCCACCTGACGCCCATGAACCTATAAGACCTCTGCAGCTGCTTTTGGCAGTCTAGCACCTCAAACCGCTTTGCTGCATGTTCGAACCTGTTCGCTGATGTACCATACTAGCCAAGCACATGCTTGACTCTATTACAAATTGAAGCTCTTCTGTGCACCTGCTGCCTTGCAACAGCCTCTTTCGAACTGCCAGAATCTTCATAGCTGATCTTTATTGACAGTCAACCGGACCCTGGAGAATCCTTTGAACCGCCACCTTCAAGCACTGGGCCAGACCAGCTGGACACGAACTGTGTATCCAGTCATCAGCCTCTTTGCTGTCAAACCGACAGTCAAACTGAACCTGGTGACCCTCATGCTCTGCACATCTCTGAGCCTCGCCTTTGAACTGCAAAAGCTCCTGGGCGACCTCTGCTCGACATCCACTTCCTGTCTGGAACAGCATGACTGCTGTACACGAACCTCATAGCAGCATGTTCAAACCTGTTTGCAATTGCAGTGTGCTAGCTGAGTGTGGCATTGCCTCGACTATGAGTTCTTTTTTGCATCTACCACCTTCAAACCGCTGCTCGACTCACCAGCATCTTTGCTGCATAACTTCATCGCCAATTGAACCGACCCTGGTAGATCATCGATCACGGACCCTCAAACGCAGCATGAAGCTGCTGGAAGTGGACTGCACATTCAGTCTCCAGCCTGTTTGTCATTGAATGTGCCATCAAACTGACCCTGATGGACCTCACGATCCTCAGCCCTGTGAATGCTTCATTGAACCAATTCAGTAAGAACCACGCATCCAAAATCTGCGCTTCTTAAATCATCATATTTGAAATGCATTGAGCCTGTTGAACCCCTGCTCGACATCTCTCCCCGTCTAGAACAGCATGACCGCTGTCCTCGAACCTACACAAATTGAACAAACAGCACCATGTACCATGAAGAACCGCAGAAGGTATTTCCCCTTGGTCCACCTTTGGGCCCTAGAGAGTGATTAGGTCATCCTTAATCCCTTTCTGCACCCAAACATATTCTTTTACAAACATTGTGGTTTTTACTTGCCTTGCACCCCTGATTCATGACGCAGAGTGCTACATGTTTCTATCTGTATATATTCTGTGTTCTTCCCTCAAGGGTTTTTTTTAATTGTTTTTTCCAATTTCATTAACTTTGCAGATGGTGTGTTTCATTAAACTGTATCTATTTGTATTGAACATGGACTTGACATTCCCTTTATTTTGGACTGTTGTACTATTGCTGTTTGGGTTGCTACGGGATCACATTCACACCCCTCTAGAGTGTATAGCCTTCCCTGGGTGCACATTACCACAAAAGGCGATGAACACATATCTCTTAACTGTGCCTGATTAACTTTTATGATTGAAATCATCCTTGGTTTGTTGCAGTTTGAGGGTGAAGTAGGCGCTTTAACCACTACTCCTCCTTTAAATCTTTCAGGGCAAAGTAATTTCTTCACAGCGACCCACACATCAGTGAGTGCCCAACACATTTGGAAAAACATGGCCGCAACCAAACAAATCAGAGGCATTGGTAGAAATAATGTTTGTGGTCTTTTTACTCCTGCAACATCACTTGCTGCATGCTCCTAGGTTTCTATCTCTGACACCCCCACCAACTGATAAGTCAGACGATGATGTGTCTGACAATAATAATGATGATGAGATGGATGATGAACAAAACAAAGATTATGATTCTCAAAGTCCAGATGGGAATGAAAATTGTTGCAGGAATGCAGCAATACTGAAGAAGATGAGGAGATCGCCATCGTAGATGCAGAGGCTGCAGTATCATTATAGGAGCTCAAGCCATACCTGTATACATTCTCTTCAAGAAACAGCCTTCCTGTTGCAGATCAGAAAACACATCATACCATTATTTAGCATCCAGAAAACTAACAGGAACACCTCTGCCAGCAACATCACGGTCTCATGAGCCCAGACCGCATGCTCACCCAGAGTGAAAGTCAAAAGTTGTCAGTACTTCACACAGGATAAGACCAATTGACTGTGGCCACTTGCACAGAAGGCAAACGTTCAGAGGTGCATCCCTACCCACGTCATCAGACCAGCAGAATATCTCAGCCAGTCTATACAATTACCTCTAAAAATACTGCAGCACTTTAAGTGCTTAAGAGTGAGACACCAATATCTACCCCATGCAATCTAGTGGCACTTATCAGTGACTCCTCATTGTGTCAAATAGAGTGTGGCAAATAATATGAAAGTTCCCATGAAAGATCACACCTGCTCAATTGTAATCCGGCTATAATGTTGAGTATGTATTTCTTGTGCTTCTCTTTAGTCAAAGATACTGGACTGAAGCAGCGTATGGATGGTATCAGGTAATAAACTCATGGCAAAAATGTCACCAGTGGTTTGACCTGGTAAAGGTATACCCCATTATACCATTTAAGGGGAGCAGGGGTTGCGGGAGGTGTCCCTCGCATCCTTTACATGATTGTGGCGGCAAAACCACAGCATTTATGCCACGATATTTTGTATTCATGGCCATTTTTGCCACGATTTTAAGACATGGAACCGTATGGGTATAGCTGATCACTGCTGGGATGTTCCAGGTGATGCTTTTCCTCTCACAAAACAGTACTGGAATTGTACAATGAGATTAAGGCTATGGTTCTCCCCAGACTTTGGTGGTCCTGGGGAAAGAAAGTCCATTTCACAGAGGACATACGGACATAGGGTAAGAACATTGTCTACATAGCTGGCACAGCACACTAGGTTGGCATTCTATCCTGTGCCAGGCAAGAGTGGTCCTGGAGTAATTCAAGGGGTCAGAAGGTGTATACCATTTAGCACCGTGCGATTTTTAGCATACCAGAGTTTCAGTGCAGAAGCTACAGGGGAGTTGACATCTGGGAGAACGTAAAGGAGGTGGAGGAACAGTTTTTAAGACCTCATAAATTGCATTTGGCATTCTTGTAGCAGACAATGGAATACATGCCCTTTATAAATTGGAAAGACAGCGCACATCCCACGTATGTGCATGTCCTTCACCCTGTGGTTTTACAGATTATCAGCAATTGTGAGCCTGTGAAATAAATAGTCACTCTGGCAAAGAAGATCAGTTCCCATTTCAGCCATGCTTAGTGTACCAAAAAATCATTGTGCCAATGGCTGGTGTGTCACATGTTGCCATGGCACAACCTGAATACCTCAGTGGTGTACGATGCTAAGAAGTGATACACAAGAGTCAGATCAGAGTTGTTAATTAGATCTATTTAAGGATTTGATAAAACAGGGTCAGGATGTACAAATTCCTACGGCCTAGGTGTTATGTATACAAATAATAAGAGACAATTTGCAAAAAATGCTAAGGCAAGGATAACATAAAAGTGGGGTTTGGTAGGTGTTGTCCTTCTTTGTCATGACAACAATGCCAAAAGCGAGACCATCACTCCCTAATCCAATCTATAGCAACAATGGAGAACAAAAGTTCCAACCTAATCTTGTGAAGTTTTTAATCTTTTAGGGTAATCCTTTGGGCCTCATTACAAGTGTGGCGTGTCATAAAAGAAGTGGTGGTAATTCCACTCCTGCCACGTTTTTGCTAGTAATGAAATTTGACATTGAAGTAGGGGGTTTGTCATCCAGCTTGATGCTGGAGGTAAATCCTCCACTTTAAGGCCCACAATTGGCAGATTTATCATTTGGAATTATTGTTTGTGGTAAATCCACTACAAAGTCTCTTCAAAAATTGGTATTTGCCCCTTTTGCTACTCATAATCCCATAATTCCATAGTAAAGCCAATGTGGTGGTAACAGAAAATTATTTTGGCAGGCAATCGGTAGATTAACTGCTTATTTATTGCCAAACTCGTAATAAGGACCTATGTGCACAAACCTCTCACCAACACAACATTCCCAAAACATATGTTACAAAAGACTAGCATTAATCTATAACAAAAGTCATATGCAGTTCTTCTATTGCAACTGCTAACCAGTGCTTTTGTGGCTTCAGTTTTCAAGCACACAGTGATAAAGGAATGTGATATACTTCACACCATCACCCAGGGTAATAGCTCCAACCTGTGGATAATCTAAGGTTGGGCTAGCGCCATGCCAGCTACTGGGTCAGATGAGTATTTTTATATTCCTCCCTAAGGGACCTTATCAGGCCACCAATTGCAGCATCTTCCATTGGGTCGTGATTGATGCTGGCTTTTCCCAGGCTTTAATTCTCTGGTGGTCTAGAGCCCTTTTCATCAACTCTCTTTATTTGCTCAATCAATCTCCCCTCACATGTGGGTAATTTAAAAGTGTGCTTTCACATCGCCCACACACTGGGTTGATGGCTAGGTAAATGTTCTCTCCTTCCTCACCTTTGTGTCATATTGCCACAGGATTTTCATTGTTCCCTCCTTCTTTACTTTAGAAGCTTACTATAGAAAGCATAGTCTTTCTAGTCCCGCTCCAAGGAAACTGCAGTTTATTGGTGGGGAGTCCAGCAACCAATCTCAGATTTAACAGTTTGCTTCTCAATTGGCTGTTTCTCTCACACTCTCACACAGTCTCTCAAAACACCCACATCCTTCCTGCCAGAAATGTTCTCTTCCGCTGTTAAGGGGGCAAAGGGGTAAAAGGCTTAGTGGCTAGAGGAGTATCCTCTCCCCCTCACCTGATGGTACTTGTCAGCGAGCCAGTTTTACTCTTCTGCCACAGTCCTTGAGTTAGTCTTGATTCTCCCTTGGTTGATATTGGAAAGCCCTAGGATTCAACCATTCCAATTTTCTCAAGGGAGGCTGTAGTTATTTGCGGCTGAGTCAAAGCAGCCAAGCTCACACTTATTGGTCCAATTCTCAATAGGACCCAGTGTTTCTCCCACACTCTGCCCAGTCCCTCTACATTCAGAGTCTCCAAACATCCATAACCATCCTCCAGGTAGTGGTCTACTTTTCCATTTTGGGAGCTTCAAAGCAGGCTCGGACTGGCAGATAGGGCAATAGGGCAAAGTTTGGGACAGTTTTTTTGGTCAAAGTGGGCCACCTTTTTTGGCAAATATGAGCCAATTTGTTGAGTTACTTAACAATGCAGCTAGTAGTTTTGACCAATGTTGCTGAGTAAATATTCTTTAAAATGCACATTTTGCGTCACATTTTATCAGTAGATTCCCCTCTTTGGTACTGTTCGAACAGTCTGTGCCAAAAGGAATGAATGGACATTTGAAACTGTGGGCCAGTTTTTCATTGATGCCCGAAACAATATGATGTCCCAGCCCCACACTGCTTCAAAGAGCATTTCTGCTTCGTTTGGGTCTTTGACACCTACTGACAATTCCCAACCCATTTTATCCCCATAAGTGGTGGGCCTTTTTGTGATCTGTCTTGGGATTGGCTCTTTCCTAAAGTGGCCTGCTTCATGCACTTTCTTTGGTCAGGTCTGTTAGCTTTCTTAAATTCATCTGTTAAGTCATTATTAAAAGTGTCCTGTGATTGGTTTACTTTTTAATTAGACCCCTTTTCTTGCCACTTGGGCCTATTAGCAGCACTCAAGTCTTTGTAGGCAACAAACACTGTGTCCACCATCTTGGAATTGGGGAATTACAGCATCGCAGCTCTGCAGTTATACAAAGTCACCTTAAGGTCACGTTTGAAAGAATGTGGCTTTTCCCCCATCTGCAAAGTAAGCATGAGGCTTATTCTCTGCATTTCTCCCTTTCCCTGATCCATGCTTGCACTGATGTAAGTCAGTGGATTATCTCTGCAGGTTGCTTCCTGCAGCTCCCAGCCTTCTGAGAAACATAGTTGTCATGAGTAAAGATTTCTTGTCCCAGTTTGCTGTTGTGTCCTGGGTATAGTGTCTTTAAAAGTAT
This sequence comes from Ambystoma mexicanum, assembly GCF_040938575.1. Lineage (NCBI taxonomy): Eukaryota > Metazoa > Chordata > Amphibia > Caudata > Ambystomatidae > Ambystoma > Ambystoma mexicanum. Next base: position 676,308,040 of record NC_090927.1, on the reverse strand, counting down.
GAGGGGGTAGAGATACCAGGCAATCCTGCTCCATCCATTCTCTGGGCTAGTGGCTGGTCCTCCCCAGTCATCTGGTGCTATGACCCTCATACAAAAGGATGAGGAGTTGCTCTAGTTCAAACCAGTGACCATGCATTAGAACTCTACTTTGCACCGTGAGCAGATCCGCCCATCACAGATTACGGCAACACTCATAGAAGATATTTAGATAGGACATGTTTAACACTGTGTCAGCGCTAGCTTTTGTGTGCTCTGTGCTACAACCTTTTGAAGAGACCATGTGATGAATCCTGTGGAGTCATCTCTAAACCCCAGTCAAAAAACTCCCTTTGTATGTGGCCATTGGACGGCAACCACTACCTGATCCTAGGGGTGGTATTATGAGGGAAGATCACATGAGAGAAGATGGCTGTCGGGAGATGTGATGATCCCATCAGGTTGGACGCAGTATTCTTCCATTCATTTTGAAGATGACCCTGTAATACCTAAATTCCTGATGGCATGTTGTCATTATACCAATTCTTCCAGTGGTAAAACCCTAAAACCACCTATTGCTAAACATCCTAGACAGGCTACCATTCACACTACATATGTACATAATACTCAGTCAACAACTCCTGTTAATGTTGGTTTTGATGTGAACAGAAACCTTAAGCCAAATAGCTTTAAAATGTCCAAAACTATACTGGACTCCAACTTCCATAAAACCTTCAGTACTGGGACACAGAAGAGGACAAAGGAGTTAATGTGGAGCAGAAGGAACACCAATTTGCAGGCTAGTTGTTCTAATGCCCATCGGCTGTGAGGGATATTTAAAAATGGTGTGCCTTTCCATGGCAGTAGCAGTAGTGAAGGAGAAGAGAGATACAGCAAGTGTGGAGCGGGAAGCCAAATCAAAGGCAGACACATGCGAGTGAACTGTGTAGGAAGGAAGGTCCTTTCCATTGGTATGGCGAGAGCCCGGGAGAAGCAGAAGAACCATGAGCAAGCCGGCAGCACTGGAGAGGCTGTTGATGATGCGGTCAAAGTGAAATGCTGAAGTTCCACAGGCCGAGAAGCCTATGGGAGAACCGCGAGAGGGCTTCCCCACCGAACAGACATCGCTTCCACCATACACCACAGGTTGGACACGCCAGCAAACACTGATGAGTCTGCCATAGAGGATTGGAAAACCCGGGACGTACCGACAGGCACATGAACAATTGTGAATGAACTTCAAATACTAAGAATGTGACGTAGACAGACTGAATTTACACAAGTCTCCATATATGAGAAGTCGATATGTGGAATGCTGGAGTTAATGTTGTCATGAGTAAATGAGTTTTAACGAAGTAAGTGAAAGACAAGAACTGTATAAATCTTCATATATGAAAAGTCAATATAGGAAAGATTGGAATAAGTATTGCCACACACCAATTAATGTTAGCAGTGAAGATAAAAGAACTTGAACAAGTCTCCATATAAGGGATTCCAATATGGGGTAAGTTGGAACAAGTGATACCTGGGACCAATAGAGTATAACCAGTGAAGGAATACAGCTGTGCTATACTTAAAGAGAACAGAAAGATTGTTAGAAGACCTGGTGAAAGAAGTGCATGAGAGTACCCGAGGGGATCTACCAAGCCCAGAGGGGATTCACATCAGGCGAATACACCAGGTTATCCATCTAGAGTTTGTGAACAGAAAGGACCTTGTGAAAAGGGTTCCTGGCAGAAGAGTACACCTGGAGACATACTGAAAGGAATTGTTTAGTACAAGAGGCACTTTTTGCCATCCTTAAAATAATCATTGTTTGGAAAAGGTAAATGTCATCATCCTAAGCAAGTGTATTGTGTAAGAGGCATTTCTACCACTCTTTAATAACTATTGTTTGAACTGAACACTATTAATAAACTATTAACCTGAACCAGAGACAAGGATTGTTTTGTTGGATTTACATATTTGATTTTTGCAAATGATTCACTGAATTTAAAGCAGAGACATTAACCTTGCACATTTTGTTGTTCATTTTTAGTGTGACGGCCAGATATGCTTTGGGCACAGGGACAGCTTGCCTACTTTTAATGACGAGACACAGGCTGATCTTTAGTTTTGTTTTCATAGGTAGGGAAACTCTCTTTAGGACAGGGACAGAAAGGCCTTTACCCAACCCCTTTTATTTTAATAAAATGCCTAATGTTGAAAACATTACAACTTTGTGTCTGTCTCTCATTTCAGACCCCTAACACCATCAAGTGGGTTAGTTGCCAGAATGCATCCCTAAGTGAGATTATAGTTTCGGTGAACAAGTTTATGCGCAAGCTGGGCAACATGCTACTGAGCCGTGTCTTAGCAGGAAATGCTGATGCGGCACAGCTGGTGTGAGGCCTGCATTCAAACTTGTGTGATGATAGACCTGTTGGCTTCTTTTATTGTCCCACATTTTAAAGTAAAAGTGTCCACTTTTCAACTGCATTTCCCAGGTTAGGCGCACTCACAGCAAGCATCGCAAAGAGTAAAAACTGCAAATGTGCAACAATGCTTTACTGCAGCATTTGCAGCATCAATGTGAGAAAGAATGCATTTAGCAGGAAGAACACTAACCAGCCACATTTGGCTAGCCGTAGTAGTGACTCAGAGGTCTTACACATATCATTACCAATTGTGCAAGTAATGTTTTTGAATCCTTGTATTGTCTTGTGATCATTACAGACCATGTCAAAGTTCTCATGTTCTCTCACAGCGCAGAGCCACAGCCGAAGGTTTTCAGGTTTTCCGACAGGGCACAATGACCCCTTAGTTTTCTTGTGTTGTCCCACCATTTGCAGTCACCCCTTAAGGCTCTTAGTGCAGCCAACCACCAAGGTTTTTTCATTCCTCCACAGAGTGCAGCCGCCCCCTACCGTTCACAGGTTCTCTCACCCTTTCTCAGGGTTTCCATGGGGTGCAGCGACACACTAAAGGCCCGATTCCTGGAATTATCTGCGTGGAAAACAGGGACTTTGCACCAAACTGCAAGCAAAATGCCATTTGTTGATTCATGGAATTGATTGACTGCGCTGTACTTACTTCGCGTGGACTTTGCGCAGGCTCGGCAAGTCACTGCGAGAGGCCGAGTGCCTTGCACGAGACACAATGCAGAGTGTGGACGTGGCATGCGCAGAGGGCAGGGTAGGGGGCAGAACTTGGAAAATGAGGAAGAACAAGGGAAGGGACACAATGCAGAGTGTGGACGTGGCATGCGCAGAGGGCAGGGTAGGGGGCAGAACTTGGAAAATGAGGAAGAACAAGGGAAGGGAACATGTTGGCATTACGAGGGACGGCCTGCAGGCAGTCCTCTATTGCGTGGAACAATACTCATTCATGGAAATGGACACGCAAAGCCCTCATTCTATCCGCCACCTGAAGGCAGGCATACAGACACTTGTGCATAGGATTCACCATGCAGAGGTAAGATTGGGTGTCGTATTTAGGGGTGTATGTATGCAGCCGGGGTTCCGATCCAAATTAGGGGTGCACGTACGCAGTGCAGTGGGGTGCAGGAACGGTTTACGGGGGTTTGTACGCAGATTTTCAGAGTTTTAAAGAATCTTACGGATGTGGACGGGGTGCCGGTAACAGTTACTGAGGACCCTGCGCAGGGTCCCCGGGATGCAGGCTTGCTTGTTGTGGACCCCACACACTGTTTAAAGAGTGCATGTATTTGCACCTGGGCAGCATGCAAAGGTAGCTGTTTCTTGCTGTTTTTACTTAGCGTGTCGGAGGTGTTCCGGCTATGACTTGCATATACAGTTACTTTGCACAAACATTTCCATGAATACATGGAGCATGCAGGAACACTTCTGCATGTAGGGTTGCACATAGTCGTTCTCAGCATGCAGGTTTTGCAGGATCCCTGTGCACTTTTTCATGAATTGGGCACTAAAGGTCTCGTGTTCTTTCACAAGCTTCCGTCTCCCACTAAAGTTCTCAAGCTCTCCGATGGAGCATTACTTAAATTTCACTAGTTCTTCCACAGATTGCTGCAATTATAAGAGGTGGGGTGGCTCCCTTTGAGGGTAGTCCCTACCACATGACTTCCTCATGACTTCCTCTCTACATAAATGTGTACAGGAGGGAAGAGTGGTGGTGGTGGAAGAGTGGTGGAGATCCATGTACCTTCTCTACTTGGTTACCACCACGGTACAGTCCCCCCAGCTAAAGAGCTGCCTGCAACAGAGAGAGTAGTTGCCTCTGTCCTTTATGATGTAGTCCTGCCCAAGGATAGGTGCTGCCAGTTTCACACTGTTCCCACCCACTTGTTGGGTGGTGCCAGCAAAAGTTGCCTTCTTCTGGCCACAGTTTCCAGTGTCACTGGCACTGATTGGGCAGGCTGGACTGGTCTATGTGCTTTGATACAGCATAGCCATTATTGCTTCCTGCTACTTCCTGACCATGGAAAATGCTAGCACCATTGCCCTCCTCACCACAACTGGATGGCCCATGTTGGAAGCTGGGTTGACAGAGGCATGCATGAAGGCAGAGGGCTCCATCACCTGGTATACTTTCTTGTGCCACTGGTGTATGTGCTTCCTCGTGGATGCCATCTCTAGGATGTGGCTGTTTCCCCTTCCTTTCTGCCCACGTTTTATCCACTTCCCACAATTCTCCAAAATATATAGAAGAACTCAGGCTACTACCCCATGATGGTCTTCCCTGGTGACAGGCAAAAAAGCCCCATACCCAGGACAATGTGGGTTTTGTATATGTCTCAACTTCCTGGGGCTCCTCCTATCCCCGATGTGCCCCCTCCACCATAGCAGGTCCAGGGAGAGTCTCCATCACCCCCTCCCCAATCATCTCCTCTACCAGTTCCTCCACGTTGGGTAGATTTATTTATTTATTTATTTAAAATGACTAAGATAACAGTGTATTTCTGGCACATAAATGCTTACAAAACCTTTTCACATTGATATACAGTGCAGAGGACCAGTGTCGATAACAATAGGTGAGAGGATGTGGATATAAGACCAAATGATGCAGGTGAGTTAGAAACATGAACATGGGATGAGGACAGTAGAGCATGATATAGGAATGGAATAATGAAGGAGGTGGTACATTTTAGGATAAAGGGGTAAGTTATAAGTGCTTTGGTGTTGTCTTAGAACGGTAGGGCGAGAGGAGAACAGGGAGATGTGGTGGCGTAGACTGCTATGCAAGTGGTTCTTCAGAAAGGAGGAGAGCTCGGAGGTTGGAACAAGTAGGTCCACCACCTGTTGAGTCACATCCATAGGCTGGTCTTCCTCTGAGCTTCCTCCTGATGCACCACCTCCTCAAACTCCTGCTGAGTGCAGAGCAATACCTCCACAATTCCCCCCAACGGACAGGAGACACCCCATTCTCAGAGTGCTTCCCGTGGCTACTCCTTCATCACACATGAGGAATGTGCCCTCCTGCTTTCTCCATGGGGACATAACTAGAGGTCTGATCACCCCTGCCTCTGTGGAGGCATTCACAAGAGGCCTGGATTCCCTTGCCTTTGTGGGGGAATGCACTAGTTGCCCTGCCTCCCTGGGGGTGTCATAAGACAATCTTCCACACCCGCCTCTGTGATACTTCTCTGGTCATCATCTCATGGCATGCCTTAAACTCTCCAAAAGAGTCATTAAACCAGGTATTACTCTGATGTTTCCTCTGGTAAACCATTTTGAGATGAGCGAGGCTCTCAGTGATTTCCTTTAATGAATTTATCAAGGTAACTGATATTGCGTCCTATCCTGCTATGTTAGAGATGTCTATATTCAGCCGCGAAGCCCAGGTACAGAGGTCCGCCAAGGTTAATTTCTTGGAACTTCTTATCGGAATGAGAACTTTGGACTCAACCCATCTTTGAGAAAATTGGAGTGCAAACAAAAAGTGTAAATCCAGGCACTCCATTTTGTCAAACGTGTATATACTGCCTGTCATTAATGCTTGGGAATGTATTTGACAGTTTTGCAAGTTTGATTAACTTGTTTATGTGCAAGCACATTTCGGACACTTGTCCCATTAAACAGTGTTAATGCCTGACGGACTAAACTATTTCTGACCCTCGGCTGCTGGCTTCTGGCTACAGACAAGTGGACAGCCCACTCAGTTAAACAGAAAGGACAGGTTCCTCAACAGAAACAGGAGGAGCACCAGAATCAGCAGCCTGCATACTTCACCTTAGACATGGGCTTCCAATCTATATGCAAATCCCATGGCGGGAGTGGCTGTGAATTGTAGCAGGAACACAAGCCCAATAGTTTTAAGGGAGATAAGGTCAATAGCAAACACAGTTCAGCAGGATGACAGGAATTCAAGGGTTTTAACGACCAACGAATGGATTTTCTGTGATAAACTTTAGGTTTCCAGATGTTTAGTCTGGCCTCCAAGAAGAGGATCCCACAGGCATCCCTTTTGGAGTAGTGTTGTTTCCAATAGAGGTATAAGAAAATGGTGCTCACATCATAGATAAGGTTCCATGGAATACACATGTTTTCAAGTTCCTGGCGTACTAAAACAGCCATAAATGCTTCTGTAAAAGTTTACAGACGGTTTTACTTTCGATTTTGTGCTGATGTTGAACGGGGAAACACACTGACATTTACATTCCCGTACCCCCATCAGATCTGCAAGCCGGCATCTCATTTTGATGCTGTTGCAAATGCTTGGAATTTCTGTAATTGGATTGTCTATAAAAAGCTATGTTAAATGCGTCCCATGAAGGGTACATGTCAGGAGGCATGTACGATAGTTTTTTCAGAGGAAGTGCAAACAATGACAATTGTATGGAGTGCATTGCTACCTTAACACACAAGTGTTAGCATGAGCTGTGCCCGCCTTACAATTAGCACATTAGAAAAAATGACAATTTATGTAATTAAATGTAAAGTGGTCTTACATAAAACATCATCTGCTGTTTTGGTTGCCTCTTAGTGCATGACACTGGCTGAGAAGGGGGAGGGGAGGGAGGGAGAAAAGCAAGAGTTCTATGTGCTGGTATGTTTCTAGGTTCATTTTGGCAATGGCTCTCGGATGTCTGTCTAGCCAGAAGGGAGAGCCCAGGATTGGTTAGCTTCTAGCACTCGAATTCTTGGAATAGAGGTGATACAGCATTACACAGTGAAACCGCTCAATGGCTCTGATGTGGTAAGTGTGGTGGAGAGGTTTTTATCAGGAACTAGGCTGCATTTTCATGGATGAGTTGTGTATGTAGCATAAGGTGGTTAAAACGTTTGAAAGGATGTGTAGGTTTATTGTGTTGGAAGTCTTAGATTGTTAGTATTGATCAAGTCGACAAGTTTCTCGATGTACTAGGATTTATGTTTATGATGATCGTTGGATGTTGGTAATTTAGCATGGTCTTAAAGCATGGTCTCGGCAGGATAGTTCAGGGGCAACGTGCTCGCGTTGGAAGCAAGACAACACGGAGCAACACAGGTTCGACTCTTGGAAACCTCTGGGTATTAAGCGTGTTATAAATAACCTATCATATATCAAAGGGCGCTGTGTCTGATACACTAGACTGACAAGACGATTTATGCCAGCTAAAGGAACAATAAAGTTGCAATGAGTGAGGGGGATTTAACTCCTGTGTCCAGTGTGGTGGGTGAGAGTCTAGGATCCAGGAGATCTCAGAATTATCTCTGTTACGGTTATTCTGGGTCCAGACTGGTCCTCCATAAGGGTATGTTGTTCATTATTATTATTGTCAGGGTATTTAACGGGCACAACCTACCTTCTGGAAACAATGGCGCTCTTTGAAATCATGGGGGGAAGAGCATGGTGAAGGAAGCAGAGAAACAAGTAAGATGGGAGCTAACAACAGTGGAGGGCGGGCAATATGACAGCAATGGATCTACATCCAACCATGGTGGAAACTGTGGGGAGCAGATCACCCACTCCCAGGTAGGGTGGGGAGGGAAGAGTGTGTGGACCTAGGTGCCAGTGAGGAGTTCTTCCTTGAAGAGGAAGGTCCTGAGCTCCTTCCTGAACTTTAGAAGAAGGGGACGAGTCTGATGTTGACAGAGAGGAGGTTCCAGAGTGTTGGAGTGTAGACAGAAAGGTCTGTCTTCTGGTTCTTTACTTCGTCGACTGGCGGAGTTCAAGTCTGAACATGTCCTTACTTCTGCTGGATGGCAGGTCTCTGGAGATGATGAGTTTCTCAGTGAGGTACCTTGGTGACTTCACAGTGACAGCATTGTTAATGTATTTTTTCTTGTATAGAGGCAATATTCTGCTCCAGTGGCTCTTGGAGTGATAGTTACTGTGCATTGTACTAAACCAATAAGGTCTGGTCTTTATGATATGATATGAGATGTCATTCAAAACGTGCCTGCACACAAGTGTTTCTAGGTGTGACAAGACAAGGGAGGGAATCAGGGGGAGGACAAGAGAAACAATCTTACTAGGTCTTGTGTCATTCAGATTGTGCAAGTGCGACAACACAAAGGGCAGATGGGAAGGTAGAACAGGGGAGTGCCAGGGAGAGGGAAGGGGAAATGCAATCAGGGCAGCATTGCTTTGAGTAAGTGCAACCAGGGCAGCGCAGCTCTGGGTATGTGCAAGAAGGCAGGGGACTGTATAGGTCACAGTTACAGCCCCTAAGTGCACAGTAACACCAGAGGCAGTGCCGGGGAGACTTATCATGGAGGGGCCTGGTACCAAGTGAGACTCTGAAGGTTCCAAGCAACCAGTCGTGTACCAGACAGGTAGGTCAGCAAGGGAGGGAGAAAGAGAAAGCAGAGGAGAAAAGGAAGATCTTGAGCTGCTTCCGGAACATCAGGTGGTCAGACACAAGTTTGAGAGAGGCAGAGAGGACATTCCAGAGGGAGGCACCTGCAGAGGAGAGAGATCTAGCCCACACTCTCTGCCTGGAGACGCGTCAGAGAGTTGGAGGTAGCTGAGCAAAGGGCTCGAAAAGGAAGGTATTTTGGAAGAGAGAGTTGGATGTAGTAAGGCCCCGCCCCAGGATGAAGCAGAGGGTCTTGAACTTGATCCTTGCAGCCCCCGGGAGCCAGTGGAGAGATTTCAGGGCTGGAGAGATATGATCCCTGGGCTTGCAGTCCTGTTCCAGATTGGATACAGTGGGCGGAGAGTAGCGGAAGGTAGATTGAGAAAGAGGCTGTTAGTAGTCCAGCCTAGAGAGAACCAGGGCTCTGGAGACAGTGAGCTTCTGGGGCAAGATGGGTAAAGGAATAATACCTATGAGGAGGTGCAGCTGGTAGTGAACCTTCTTGGCAAGGTCTGTGATGTGAGGAGAGAAGGAGAGTGTGGAGTCAAAGATGACACCAAAGTTTTTGGAGGGTATATATACATGCTAGCTTGTTTGGTGTGGTCTAGAGAATAGTCAGTTCGCAAATGACATTCTGAAGTTCAGGTTGTTTTTTCAGTGTGCCAGGTCACCTGGCCACGGTGTTCCATAAGTTGGTTTCCAGAAAAGAGGGTGGAGTCTCCTTGGTATTACCGGTTGAGTTTGTGACTGTTACTATAGCTGAGTTTGCGGAGTGGAGAGCAATGACAAATAGCTAGTGGTGAACTTCTTTTTAGTGGATTCTGGGTCCTACCCTTGGAGAATGCAGCGGGCAATACAGGGTATTTGGAATTAGACCCTGCATTTGATTGAGAGCTAGTGGAATATCAAGAGAGCCAGGGTGATGTGTTACTATTATTCTAATCTAGAAGAGTCTTGATTCTGTATTTTGTACTCTTTAAAGGTAGTTACGCAGATATTCTGGGAGGTAAAATTCAGTCTTGAGAGCATGTGGGTGATGACTGACATACCTCTTTCTGTGATTATCTGTACCTGAGTTGCTGGTGATTTCCAAGATAGTGGTGGCATTTGCAAAACAGAAGATTGATTGCTGAAATGTTTTGAATTAATCATAAACCCCTGTTGTTGCTTTTGGAAACCCTCTAGACCACTGTGTTTCAGCATGCCATGCAATTACCAAAGGGAAAAGACTATGTGAAAATCAGGATTGGTCCCATCCCCAAAAGGTCAAATCCAACCTAAACTGCTAGACCACATCACTTCTGTGTGAGATCACAAGCAACCCCAGAAATGTTTCAGACTCATTGGGCATCATCAGTAAGATGTAGCTTGGGTCTATAGAAACAGCAGGCTTGGGACCTTTGTCGGGCCATACACTTCCCACTTTGGGTGACATTAAAGTGTAGTGGTGAAAGATGGTTCTTTCATGTACTGCGCAGTTCAAATTACATTTATACTACAGGGAGGAGAGGGGATTTAAGGGGAATTAGTTTAGCATGGTTCCCTTCAATCCTACGTTCATAATTTAGAAGAGTTTTGTGCCTGTTGTTGAAGGTCACCAAGAAATACAGAAGGAAGAGTGCACTTAGTGTGTCTACATCAACATTACATTTAAGCGTGTCCCATAAGACTGGACTCTGTCCCCCTCAATGGTTTGAATCCATCTTATGATTCATGCATCATGGTATTGGTCAACAAATGATCACAAAGTTGTTGGTATCTGAACTTCAACTTCACCAGGGCTGTTGTTGCAAGCGGACTGTTGTAAATGGTTTGTTAGCGCACAAGTTCTTCAGAGCTCTCTGTGATTATCTTGACTAAATACTTGATTATTGTAGTTTTGAAGGCTTATGGGACGTGATTTGCAAAACTGAGCAGATATGGTTGGACGGTTTAGAATTAACCTAAACCACTTGCATTCCTCTAAGCAACACTCCAGATCACAGTATTTCATCCTCCCTTGTCATTAATGAAGGAGAACGACCATAGTCAAATCAGAGCTGGTACCATTAAAAAATGTAAAAAAATCAAGCCCAAACTGCTTGGTCACTTCCTTCTGCAAGAGAACACAAGCAATTCTTCCAGTCATGGTTCAGCATCTTTGAGCATGATCTGTGAGGTGTAGGTTGGAATCTAAGGAACAGTAAGCTCAGAATACACATAACTGTGTGTATGATGACATGCCCAGACATTAGTCCCTTGCTCATTGTGCCATAGGGAACATATTGGCAACGTATGTGTCACAGCAATGCTAACACATGTCTGGGTTTGCTTGTGTTTCCAGGTGGCCTAGCAGTTCGCTCTTCCGTTGGTGGCAGTAGTAGACATATTTTCAAATGGCTGGTTCCTGTCTTCATTTGTACAGAGAGACTAAAAGTTCTGTTGTAGAAGGATGTCCAGAGCATTCACAGTGGTTAAGATTCATCCAAAATCTTCCACCCAGCACATTTATTCGTTTTGGTTTATGGGAAGATTCCTTGCCCATTTCATTAGTTCAGGAGTGATTGGACATTGAGTTTCGTCTGGGTTGTTGAGATATGAATTTATAGATGGTCATAGGGCACAGAACATATGCTTTCATCTCTCTAGTATCCAAATCGATCTGTATCATGAGCAGTTTCCAAAGTTTCCAACATATAAGCTTATAAACATCAAAATGGCTTCAAAGAGCCTGTAGGATTCTGACCCAAAGACAAATAATGTTCCTTGTGCAAATGGTGCATAAAGTTCCCTTAATGACCCCTCAATGTCAAACAGACACTACTGAGGGGATCTCCCCATCTTCACTGGTCCCGCTTGAGTGGATTGCTCTAGAAAGCATTAACTGACTTGACTGGTTTGTTATCTAAAAAGTGCGATGAACAGACTAATAGGCCCCCTGATACCAGTATCCATGATGGCAGAATAGTACCCTTCAAGATGGTTGGGTAGACACTGCTGATTTCATATACCCCATACTAACTCTATATCACACTGCCACATGCCTGAAGCATGGCTGCTCTTGTGGTAATCTGAGCTTTCATTGGTATCTTTACACGAGCTGAGTTTCCCCCAGGAGGCGATTGCAGTCAGGGTTTAATTTCATGCCTTCTTACATGAAGGCAATGTGAACAGAATGTGTGATGCCCTATACATTGGCCACTGTGCTCCACCCCAAGACCAATGGGAAAGTGTAGCTCTTAAACTCTTAAACAAGACACTGAGGTTCATGAGACCCGATTTGGATCAGGCCCCTGGGGGATTTAGGGAAGTGGGATAGCTTTCACCACGGCTACTCCCAGAGTTGTTTGGTTCAGCCTCTCTTTGATGAATCGGTGTGGGGCTACAATCCTAGGAGAAGGAAGGCATGTGAGGGAACACTGGAGCCAAACATACAATGTGGTAGACCCTATGGTAGGTCAATAGTGCCCCTCCCTAGGGCTAATTAAGAACTGATAAACAACTGGTTTAAACAGAAGGTAACCACAACATGATTCTAATAGGACAAGGAGATCCTGGCGCCAATCAAGCCGTGGGATTTAGGGAAGAAAGCGAGAGGGTGTTACATGGTACTTAATCCTAATGAGGGGGTTAGGAGTGATTGGAAAGGGGCGAGCCTGGATTGTTAAATGATGGCTCTGTAGATGTTCTGATAGCATGGATATTTTGATGATTCTGCTGGCTTGGTAGCATTGAATGTTCGCTTTCACCTTTCTAGTGCATGAGCCGCTCACCTTATACCCATTTTCCAAAGTTCCAAACACATCGGGATATGTTTATTGAATGGGCATAAACAAAATCTCTGGTGGAGAAATTTAGACCGGAAGAAAAGCTTCCATTACATTGTAGAGTCTCTGCTGAAACCCAGCACTTTAAAGTATGAACAGCCTTTTAATTCACCATAATATACACTATGCATTTCAAAAATGTTTCCTGCAGATGTGACTCGTCCCTTCTGTTCGATTTACCTGTGCAATTTTCCCAATATTTCGTATTGTGAATTTCCTCCAGATATAGCCAATCAGAGGATTGCTAAGTGAATAAGGAGAGGAAGGTCCTCATTAGTGCTCTCCGTACACAAGAAAATATAGTATACTACTATGTCATCAAACGTAAAAAGGTTGCATTGAAGAAAGATCTTAAACGTTTACTTCTCAGCAACATTTCCTCCATGAATACAAATTTGTAAAAAAATGTCAATAACGCAACAGTGCAAAGGCTGGCCGAAGTCGTATGAAAATATAAAAAATAACGATCTCTGGTTTATGCACTGATGACCCTAACTAAAAGAGATATGCAGGCCTTTTCACAACTACTTAATAACCTTAACCACAACATTGTAAATAAACTAGACTTGACTATGATGCACAAATACCGGTGTGCCTTTATTAATGAGCATTAACCAGCACCTACCTGTAAAATAAGAAACACCATCCTGCACCAACAAGTAAACAAGATAACAAGAGAGTGGAGCAGCTTGTGATTGAAGACTGGGAAATTATGGCTGCTACTAGAAACTTTCAAAAATATACACCCCCGGGTCCTGATGGACTAGCTAATGTAGCTCTGCTGGCTAATCCGGGAAGAGGGGCCCGGCTAGCTCTTTTCAACAAAAAATCATTGCTACAGGCATAATCTCAGTTTCCTGGAAAGAGGCAGTCCGAGTACCTATCCAAAAGAACGTTCCTAGAGAAGATTCAATGGTCTACAGGCTGATATCTTTGCTGGACTCCTTAGTAAGGCGTTTGCATGTCTCATTTCAAGAAGCAGAGAGACTTGGGCCAGGGCTATCGACATTCTAACTGCATAACAACTAGGCATTCGCCAAAGCTATTCTACTTCACATATTCTAAAGATGGTTATAGGAAAAACAGGCCTCCCATATCCGTATCAATGATATAATTCCTACAAGCTGTTGACACAATTTGCAGTAAAAGTTTATTGTCCAAACTACAGAATCGGGGCCTCCCAGAGAAGCTACTACGTTGTATTGAGTTGAGGCACACAGACACTGAGGCAACAATTTGATTAGACAACAAACGACATACTGCATAGAACTTAAGAACCGACATAGGCATTAAACAAGGATGTGTGCTAGCCCCAACTCTTTTCAACTTATACCTGTTAGATTTAATAGGGATTTGGAAAGGCAAGAGTAGGTTCCCCCACCAAACTAGGGCAATAATTCACACTTTCCTTTTTTCGTGGATGATATTGTATTATCCGACCAAACCCCTATTGGACTAGAAAGATCATTGAAGGCACTCAGACAATATGCAACAAGAAATCATATTATAATCAACACTAATAAAACAAAAGTTATGATGATCTCCCCTAAGAAAACAAGCACTGGGAGAAATAACTTTACATGGTACTTGTCTGATCAACCACTTGAAATAGTCATTGAATTCAAATACCTTGACTTAGAGATTTGCTCAGGGAAATCTGACATTAAAATAATAATCATAAGAGATACGTTTTTTACCAAGATAATGCATGCCACTATTGGCGAGATTAACAATTTACTGAGAATAGCCATTTCACAAAAGAAGCATTCTACACTTGACAACTGTAGAAAATTAAACAAGAAGTTTTTTTTTCAAAACATAGATTATGTTGACAAGCCTGAACGTTCCTTAGAGATGAACCCGAGGAACTTGAAAATACAACCAATCAAATGAGATTGGCTTATGACAGTGGTGAATGCAACAAATAGACCTAATTTAAATGAATGTTGCAATTTCTCACCAATGCCTGAAGCCCCACAAAAAATATATTGCCAGATTACCGTCTAAAACTAACAGACATATTTGCTTATATTTTGACTTAAATCCTTAGAAACCTCTGTAGAGATCATGGGTGCTAGAAGAGGGATTCTGAAACTTTACAGATCTTGCAAACATTTAACCGAAAAATCTGAAACAGCTCTACTTATATACTGGCACGTATTACCTAAGGATAGGATTGAGCTCTTTGGCAAATTCATCCAAATGCTGTGGGATCACGTCAATTCTGGACAAGGTGTATACAAGGGCAACAACTAAGCCTATTTTTAGCTGGGACAAGAATTTGGAAACTCAAACAAAGTAAGATATGCTGTACGGGATGTGATTAAACTCTGCATGGGCTATCCAACTAGTCCAATATGAACACTAACAGTTGTTACACAAAACATTTTAGATCTCTTGAGGCACAATGAAATGAAATGTAACTTGTACATGGTAGGTTTCTATTTTTAATATTATTTTTGTTTTTTTCCTTTATGTGTTATTACAATGTTTAGAATGTTTCCAAAAGTCTTGTTCTATGATTTTAGTGCAAATTGCGTGATAAGTGTTGAAGGTTTATTGTTAAACTAAATAACACTTTTTAATAGATGAAAACTATTATTGTGAATTTCCTCACTTGCAATGGTCATGATTTTCAAGATACCCTTCTTGCCAAAGCCTAACCTCCACCCCAAAGACAGTCAAAATTACCATTTGGTGCTGTGGTTGGTTTTTCAAAAAACAGGGGGGGTCCCTCTGCCAGACATTAAACCCAGTTACAAGAGCCTTACCCAGAGTCTTAAGCTCACTATATTTCACAGAGGAGAAATATCCAATACATATTTTCCTGCCCTGGGCAGTCCAGCACCGAAAAGCTAGGCAACTCTCCTTGAACAAGAGTACCAACAGCAACCCCAGACATGTATTTCAGTCTGGTTGGAACTCATCAGTAGGGTGGAGCTGTGCCTCTATAAGAATAGCGAGCAAGGCGTCCACATCTGTACTCCCCTAGTAACGTAGGGTGAGACCCAAAGTTAAATTATGCAAAAAACAAGGGGGGTCCTGGGAGTCCCTCTCCCAGACAATAATCCCAGTTACGTGAGCCTTACCCTGGGTATTTAGCTCACTATCTTTGACAGAAGAGAAATATCCAAAACATGTCAGTCTTTGTCCTGCCCTGGGGCAGTCCAGCACCAAACTACTAGGCAATTCTCCTCTGAACAAGAGTACCACCAGCAACCCCAGACACGTGTTTCGGTCAGGCACAGCTCCACTCTACTGAAGAGGTCCAACCAGACCGAAACACGTGTAGAAGAAGATGTTATAGGGGATCTGGGAGAATGTAGGGGTCAGGGGGTTCGGGTGGGGGGTCACCCATAGAAGCTGGACTGTAGTGGAAACAAAGTGAATGTGGGTATTAATATGACATGGGTAATGAGACTCCAGTTTGGAAGCTAGACACCATTTTGGAATTGAGGCCTAGTACCATAGCCATGCCAGCACGCTTAATCCCCGTCCCAAGGTTTAAAAGGGTATGCATGCGTTTTTTGCATGCAGCCCTGGTAGCCATGCTGAAGGTTAATTCATATTAAGTTCCATACAGTTTTCCATTGTATCTTATCATTAGTGCATGTAACCCCCGAAGGAATATGGGACAAGGAAGGGCCGGAGTTGATCTTTGAAGAGCTATCCGATGAGAAGGGGGGTGAGGGCTTTAGGCAATCCCCATTCCAGATCTTTAAGTTATAGCGGCCAGGGATCCATGAGTTCAGGGCACACGCATTTCCCACTAACCAGCCCGAGATCCCTGGCCATAAAACTGTAAAGTGGCCAATCGATCAGGAAGATAAGAGAGCTGTTATGGGCTGCTCCCAGCATTGGTTCATGTGATTTGTGCTGTTAGGTGACAAGTGCAATGGTAACAAATGTAGGACTGCGGGTGGGAAAGTTGTGGAGGCGTGCAACGTATCTGGGTTGGAGCGGGGGTTCACACAAGCTCCAAAGTATCCGCCTCGCTCATGTCCTTGGTACCAGGTGCACCGTAGAGCTATGAAAATAATGAATTATACAACTAAATTGCTAATGAAAGCCTTTGTCCTAGATGATGGAAGAAGAAGATCCCCACGTGGAAGGAGATAGGCAGAAGATGCTGCGATCAATCGCCTGGCATCCCATATGGAGCAAGCTATATGTGTATAGGGTCGCACCAACCAGCTACATTGATATGTAACCTATGTAGTGTATGCCACGTGTGACGCTGTGTATCTTTGTAACCCATTGCTTATACTGGTTTTGTCAGAGCACTCCATGGAAGTAGAGTTCTTTGCTGGCACATACTTGTATTTTTGAGAATAAAACCTTGTTTTCCTTGCAAGAGATGGGCTGGGCCTTTTTCCCTAGTGGGTTGGATTTATTTCTGGTGTGAGCTTTGAGGGGTCTCTCTACAATAGGACATTAGAAGGAGGGAACATATATGTGATATTAAGTTCCATCATTTGTTTCATAATGTGACACAGCCACAGAAACTTTCCATAGATGTCTTTACAATCATGAAATTAATCAGTTTATGGCTAAGGGCTGCTTTCTCACTACCCCACAACCTAAGCCAATGAAGAGCAGGCTCCAAAGAGATCACATTGCCAACCAATCTACAGCCCAATTCTAGGTGGACGCCAAAAGCCAGAGCTGTTGATAGCAGACCCAACATTTTGTCTAAGAAATGATTCTCCACTACTAGAATGGAGTTAACATTGGTGTATCCCCACAACTCCATCATAAATGTGGTTTGCGAGGCTGCTTTGCCATTATACAATTTCAGCAACAGAACAATTGGTTTGGCTCTGAGCATACCCATGGACCTGATGACCCCACCCATTGCTTGCTTAAATCGGGCAGACTGTTTGCTCACATGGGGAATAGGGCCAAAGTTAGACAAGAACCTGACCCCCAAATGGTCACAACTATTGACTCTGGGGATCACAGATCTCTTACAATACATTACCCTAAGTTTCACAATACGCACCCCCTACAACAGGCCATCACAGCACACTTTCCAGCATTTACCACCAAGGCCAAGCTGGGCATAAAGTAAACATAGTCAGAAACAAGCCTCTGTAAGGTTCTTGGGGTGAGAACCATGCAGAGGGTGTCATCCGCATACACCTTGACCGGCAGGGACCGGACACCCATCCTGGGAACATTGGGCAAGAATCTCAATTAATAATGATACAGTCCATTAATTTTCAAACAGAAGAGAAGGGGGGCCAGGACACAGACCTGGCACACCCCTAACTCCACTGTAATGAAAGCGGTGGATCTCCCATTTGCGCCACTCCTAGCACATGCCTGTATCAAATCATGCAGTCTAGCCAGGAGACTCACCAAAACTGGGGGAAAATTGATGGATCCGAGCAGATCCCATAACCTGGCACGATTGACCTTGTCGAAAGCTGTGCTCAGATCCATGAATGCCAAATAGATTGCTCCTCCTTCATGCAAATAGAATCAGAAATCAGCACGTAGAGATTCATGGATGTCTCAGCCGTACCGAAAACTGTCCAGAATCTCAACTGCACCAGTGAAAGAACAGCACTGCCCGCAACCCCCTCCACCAGCTTTGCTAGAATAGCACAGCCGAGAATTTTAGAAAGAGAATCCATATTGGCGGGATAATGGCGCATGACCAAGATGGAGGTACCGCATCCCCTGTACAAATGGCATTGAAACCCTCGGTCAGTACCAGGACCCACACATTTGGAGCCATAACAAAAAGTATCAGCTGGAACATTGTCAGGTTCCTGATTACAATGCTGACAACTAATGGCTTTGATTATTTAATAAACAGTATATTCAATCCTTGCGTCTCTGCCCCCTTCCACCAGGTTCCCCAATTTGCCCTTAATAACAGGGCTGTAATACACTTCCCCATAGCATACACCACATAGGGAGAGAAAATGGTCCAGCCAGGCTTTATCCAACACATTAGAGACCAGGGCTTTCTGATTACATTTATAGAACAGGCCATATTTGACGATTTCCCAAATGTGTTTTATATCGTTGTCCTTAGAAGCTCTAACCCACGTATCCCATGCTTCATCTTCTATGACCCTTTTACTCCAAGTCAAGAGCTTCTTATAAAAGGACCTTGCACCGACTTCTCAATACTGAAAGTATATGGCACTTGGCTCTAGTACATCTAGAGTCGAACCATCCAGCTTTCAATGGCCCCATTCTTTTACCCACTGCACGAGAGATCACTGTGGACAAATTGGACAGCAGCGACACAAGCTCTCTTGAGATAAGATTCTGTTCCAAAATTCCAGAAAACAAGATCCCCAATTCATGGTGACTAGATTGGATGGCCTTCCTCAATAATGTCTCCTTCCTATCATAGTTCCACCTGAGCCTAGGTCCAGGGCCATTCAAAGACACCTTCGGCAAATTGGTTTTCCCAGGGGGAACATCCTTGTGTGCCAATCCGATATCAAGCCTAATAGGAAAGTGGTCACTACAAATATTGTCCACCACTTTGAACCCCATCAGTTCAACCCAGAATTTGACTGGGTCACAGAAATAGTCAATAGTGGATCTATCCACAAGAGCATGGAATCACTTCATGTTGCCTCACACCAGGAGAGGATGGAATTGAGGCCCGCCCTGCCCTGCTTAAAACTGTTTCAAAAGATGGAAAGATGGTTTAGTGGAAGGAATACCTCTAATCAGCTATGAAATCCAGGAAGTTGGTGGGCTGTCAAGCTCTGCTTCAGCAGTTCCCCAAACTTGTCTCCCTCCCTCCAGGATAAACAACGTTGTGCAAGCATGATATCGGTACTGTGGATTTTTTGTCTATGAAGTTAGGGGGTAATGGATACATTTGGGGGACCTCAGTTCTTGGTCACATTTTATTTGATCATGGGACACTGGCATATTGGACTAGGCAAAAACAGTGCTCTCAACCTGAAACATGTTTTAGGGCTCCTAAATTGGCCTGGCACTTTATCAAGGTTGTCACCATATTTTCTTTGGACTGATTAAGACTTGTGTCACCAGCCTTAGCAGCCTTGCAGCCCTGGAATCCAGATCGAAAGACCATCTCAGCCAAGCCAATTAGGTGAGGCTGGTGCTCCTACTTGGTAAGGCAATCATCAAGTCTTTTGAATTTCAGTAGTGGCAAAGCTTGATAGCGTACCTGGACACAAAGCTTGTCACTGTAAGGTCTAGCATCTCCAAGCTAAGATCTGACCACTGATTCAATCATAACTTCCCAAAACCCAGACACAGATTAACCTTCTTTTATTTCACCAGCTAAAACAGAAAAAATGTAGACCACTATAGGATTATAATTGTTCCCTTTATAGCCTGGATGTCACCCAAACTGTCCAACATAGTTGTATGAAGAAACAAATGTCAGCAGGCATCACAGAGGCTGAAAGATTATTTCTGTGAAGCAGCACCAGTTATAGAATCACTGGATTTCAACCAAATCATTATTTCTTCAGACAGATGCATGTGACAAAGGTGTAGACACCATCCTGGCCACAACTACATTAGGATAGGGAAGCCATAGTAGCTTTCTTAAGGTAACAGTTGCATTCTATAGAGAAAACGTGACATGCCATAGAAATCATTATATCTTGTTGATGCACTAGTGATATAAATAGGTAGGTCTATCTTAAAAGTGTACACTGACCAACAACCACTCGACAAATGTCCTTGAAGGGAGGGAATC
Source organism: Ambystoma mexicanum (assembly GCF_040938575.1). NCBI lineage: Eukaryota > Metazoa > Chordata > Amphibia > Caudata > Ambystomatidae > Ambystoma > Ambystoma mexicanum. The sequence continues at coordinate 676,287,810 of NC_090927.1, read as the reverse complement.
TAAAGTGGGTCTGCTGACCATCTATGTTCAGGGGGTGCATTTCAGTGTTCCATAATCCAAGAAACACTAATGATATTTTGGGTTCATGTTCTGGTGTTCAACTGATTACAGGGTAATGCCAAACCTTCTCAAGATTAGGCTCTACACTATGCTAAACTCAGAATGGTGTGCTACAAGAACTGAAATCCTAAAATCAACCTTGCTGCCTTCTTGAAAATATTTCTTGTCTAGTTAACCCATGAAGTTAAGTCTGTAAGCTCCCAGTCTTACATCTCAACAGAGATGCAATCCCTGATGTGCATCATCCAATAACACTAGATCCCTAAAGCCAATGGTACACAATGCACCTGCCTTCTCCCTAGCACTGCTGTACCCCAGTGGCGCACATGCCAGGTCCCCTTCTAAAATCCTGTGGGCATATCCTGCAATGGGACTTAAATGAAATGTAAGTAAGTGTGCAACACAGTTGTGGCAATATATGGTCCTAGCTTACCCGCCTGGGATTTCCTGTGCAGGGCAAGCAGGGAAAAACTCTAACAGAAATGACTGTGATACATGGTGAGCCCCAAAAACCCTGATAATTACCAACCTTTTTCCTCTTCCTTCATTGTACACAATCCTAGCACACGTTTTGTTCAACCACATCATCACCTATATGGAAATGCATGGACTCAATGGTTCCCTCCAATCTGGGTTCTGCAGCTATCACACCAAGAAAAAATCTCTCCCAATTGTCTAACTCCCTCACTATTTCTTATCACTCCCACCACTCTTACGTCATCTTTCTCGCTGATTTCTCTGCTGATTTTGATAATATCAACTATTCATTGCTCCTTTATGACTCTCTCTCGCCTTGGCATCTATCTGCCCCTTGGCATCTATCTGCTGTACCAGTAGGGGTCCCTCCAGGATAAGGCCTTGGAAAGACTGCCACGTTTGAATATTGTGAGCAAATGCATTGGGTGGCTGGAACAAAATGTGAATGCATCCTCGAAGACTGTATGATGTTACAGCTTTGCCTGATATTTCGGGGGAAGCAGACTATCCTTCAGAGTTAGACTAAGATATGGTGTTTGTTTTTCATATTACAATGAATTCACAACCATTACACCCGTCCTCGCTCACCAGTCTTAACCAGTCTTATTACCTCGCTCCTGGAAGACAAGACCAATCAAGAACCAAGATACCCCAAAGCTAACAGAGCCAGAAACCAGCAACTGTGTCCCAAGAATACATTTGAGCTGTTAGGACAGCAGAACATTATGTCTTACCTTCCCCTGCAATGCAAATGTAATTTTGTATTTGAGACCTGCCTTCTAGAAGTGCTTGCAATATTCTGGAGCTTCTTCTTACATGTACTTCCTCACTAGGAGCCATGCTTTCTCCTGTCTTACCACCATCAAACAAACCACGTCTCTAAAAGAGCAGAAAATCTCCACCACAACCCAGCAGTGGTGAACCACACTTCAGTTCCCGTACATCTGGCCTGATGCCCACAAGTACTACTCAAGCAATGTTGCACAGGGAAAACAACACTAGAACACACAGAAACTTAAAGTTGCAACTGAGACAATACCGAAACCTAAAGAGTTAGTGTTATATCCACCGAGAGCTGCCAGCAGCTGAACAATCCGCACAGTACACTAGCCACATTACATGCTGCTTGCAGTCAGAAATTCGGCTTTCTCACAAAGTTTTGAGTATGAACTACACGTCTTCTGGGGGAATGGGGAAAGACAGAGAGAGAGAGAGAGAGAGAGCGAGAGAAAGAGAGAAAGTGAGAGAGACAGAGAGAGACAGAAAGAGAGAGAGAGAGAGAGAGAGAGAGTGTGTGTGTGTGTGTGTGTGTGTGTGTAAATTACTGAAGTGCAAGGAATAGACCCTCTCAATAACACTCAATATCTGAAAGACACAAACGCTTAGTACATCATGAACATTATCATCATCAGTTTCAATGATTTCAGATTTTACCCCATAAAAATTCCTTGGAGAAATTCAACAGGAAATGTATTCTAGTGTGGTCATTTCTAATGCATTCATCTCCCAAAAAAGCTACAATCCATTTACTCAGAACAATAGAGTGTGATAAGGAGGTGTGAGTGAGAGGCTGAAAGAAGGACGTTAAGAGAGTGAGGGATGGTAGAGAAAGTAGAGGTGCAAGGAAAGGCGAGACAATGTGATGAGGTTGCATGTAACCGCCCAGTGCGAGGGTGCAAGTGAGTGAGAAAGAAGAGAGGAGAAAGAAGGGAGACAGGCAGGTGGGTTCTAAGAATTGCCCTACAAGAGTTACACCACACATTCCCCACCTTCGGTTAGAAGGAAAATCTTTAACCCACAGTAATCATTCTGATGCGCGTGTTTAAATTGGTATTTTCACTTATTCGTACTACCCATTCAAAGGTGTCTTCAAACCCGGCCGGCAAATATGTTCAGTTACCGACTCTGTTTAAACAATCATCACTGTATCACTTGTTGCTTTATTCTAGCCATGGCAGACTACATTTGCAAGGAAAACATAGAGGCCACAGTCCCCTCGCTGATCTTTTCCCAGCTCAAGGGAAGCATGATTAAATACGGGAGGTGAGAACCAGGAAGAAAATGAACCATTTAGAGACGGACCCTGTGGATACAGGAACCTAAGGAGGAAGCCACAATGCAATAGCCACAGTGAGCCTGAGCCTAAACCCTGCTCCACACTCCAAGCTAGATCTTTTTCCCTCCCTTCAAAGCTCCATAGCAGTGACAGCCTGCACTTATCCCTTTGACAACATAAACAATTCCTTGAGGTTTAGCAAACACTTAACACCCCATCATATGGCACGCCCCAGCTCATGCGCCAGCTTCCTACCCTCACCCACGAAATGATACACGTGCAATTTATTTGAGTGAGTAGAACATGGACCACAGCTGCTTTATAAGGCAAGAATTATCCTACAAGTGATCAGTAACTTGAACGTCATAGCTTCATGAGTTTATGCTGAGTGTAGGAGATGTTATGAGCTAAATCATTTGTGCAGGTTCTTCTATGCTTTGATACTACCACTTAGAATTGGCGATGACAAGGGGTAACATAGTATTGGGGTAGTAGAGTGGGCTAGATTTGTAGGCCACAGGCCACAAACGTGATTGCATCGTGGCAGGTGCATGAACACAGACTTTGCCGCGTTCAGAAAATAATGCTTCACAAAATAATGTGAAATTGAGAAGTATTCTGCAGTGCCTTGTGAGGCGAGTTTCAGAGGACGCATTGTAACATCACAATGGCCCTTGAAAATAAGCGTTCATTGTTTGTAGTGCAGGAAAGGGAAGGAGGGAGGAGATAAAGTGTAACTTGTTCCCCTGGACTACAGGATGTCGTTCTAGCAAATTTTTGTCCAAAGTTGCTGGAGGCTGGAAGATTACATGGGCTGTTTTGGAGGTGGTGACAGATGTCATCATGGAAGCAGGGGGGAGAAATATTAAAGAAATGTACAGGAGAGGAGGAATTTTTAAATGAGTGGTATAAAACAGGGAGAAACGTGGAAGGAGGGGTCTTCTAGGTTCCTGGGGAAAGATAGGTGCTGGTTTGTCCTCCGTGGCTGTTTCTGGCGAGGATCATTGGCTAGGCCGCAGAATGGTGTAGCTGCAGAGGAAGTCCTTTCAAGGCCGTAATTTGAATCTGGGGCAGTTTCCTGGCAGAGACAGGCCGTTTGTATTTAGTTGCAAGAAGGGCCTGGTGAGCAATGGGAGAGAGTAGACTCTTCTGAAATGCATTGGGTGCAACAATAATTTCATGGGTGAGTATAAATAGGCCAACTATTGAAAGCAAAGGAAGCACTCCACCGGATGGATTGGATCAGGATTATAGACGAAATAAGACTGTGTAAATTTTCGTCATCACCTATGGTAATAGACAAACCAAGATCAAGTGTACCTAAATATCTAACGAAATTTCCCGATTCATTTGTCCAGATGGATTTCCTGCGATTAAGACTCAATCTATTACCGACCAATGAAATTCTGCATGTTGGGTATGCTGAACTTTATCCAACAAATGTTTGTGATAAATGTGAGCCTAACGTAACACAAACTATTCGTCATCTTTTGATGGACTGTTCAGGAACTTGGCCACTCAGATTATTAAAATTTCACAGATTTGTCCATGACCCTTGCTCGCTTGCGTCGGTCAGGTTTTGGGACAGGTTGATTTCGGGGTCAGAAGTTTTTCTTACTCTGGAAGTGGTAGCACTCTTAAAATAACTTAATTTAACTGCTAATAAGGCAATTAAGAATGCTAGAATTTAACCAGATGAGGGGTAAAGGCGTGTCTTTTAGGAAATGACTCATTGATTTACGATGTGCCTTTTTTTTCTCCTTATTTTAGTCATGTTTACGTTATTTTATCCTTTTTTGTACGAATTTAGAAATGGAAATTTTTAAACATAGTTTGTGATGTTAGATTTTATGTTGGACTGTGTAAAATGTCATATCTCTTTTTTGTGGCTAATGCACAATAAATAATAATAATAATAATAATAATAATAATAATAGGTTAATTGGCAGGATAATTGGCAAAGAGGAAGAGTGGACACGGAAGACAAAACTCCCTTGATCCTTGAGATACTAAATGATCAATGAAGTAGCCTGAATCCAAAGTATTAGATGGGGTTTGTTCTTCTACGCAGATTTCATAACCTTACAACCAATCTAATGTTAGGGGAGAAACCAAGAACTTAAGCTGTACTCATATTGCATTGCCTCATCACAATGAATGCCAGTTAGGAGTTCCCAGGTTAGAGAGAAAATAACATATGTTTGAAATGCAAAATGCTTATTGATGTAGAGTGTGTTTTTCATTTATTCTCACACGTACCCTGTGCAAATTGCTTATTGATATGAAGTGTGTTTTTCTCTTATTTTTACATGTGCCCAATTCAAATGCTTATTACAAGTGCATTTTGTAACAAGTGAACTAGTTTGATTTTATATTGGTTCTTGCTAATGAGTTTCAATATAAAGTGCATAACTGTGAAGGTGTGTAGTGATCTTTCTTATGTCTAGAACCTTCTCTATTTCTTGCATCTAGCGGTAAATGGGCGTTATGCACTGGTGGCACAGTACAAAGTTTGTAAATGCCTAGCTAAGATCCCTTTGTATGCCTAAAGAGATGGCAAAAACAAAGGGTTAGGAGTCTATGCTGCGCTGCTGTACTAACTGCACCCCGAGTAAGCAATACATTCATTTTCTTTGCAGGGAATCTGTTTGATCTAAAATTCCCAGACTCTCTATACGTCACTTTGTTTACATCACTTCAACATCATATTTTATTTCAACTTTTCCCTTTCAACTTTTGACATTTTTTTCTCATTTCACTTGGATGCTTTTGACATTTCAATTTTCTTTGACAATTCTGCTTAAATTCCCTCCACCTGAACAGGCCTGGGAGAAGTTCCAGGTGCTCCTATCACTTCCCTCAACATCCTTTGGCCTTCCTGATAGCACTTACTTTCTTATTGGATGCACCCTGCAACTCTACCATGATTCTCTGGTAACTGACGACACCAGGGAGTTCCCCAATCTCCAATCTTAGCTGCGGCCTCTTGTACGCCCTCACATGCCCAACATAAATTTAGAGGCCATTGCATGCAACTATTCTGGTGATGATGTGCAGTCAACTAGTTCTGTGCCAACAGACAGAGTCTATGCTTGGAGTAGGTTTTGAATAGGGCCCCGGAAGCAAGGTTGGGCCTAGCAAAGGGTGAGCAGTTTAATTCAATGGCTGCAGCTACCCACTTCCTTTTTTGGGCCAAAATGCAGACAACATAATTCACCTGTCAATTACTTTGCTTAAAACATTTTTTATTTATTTAGCTTCCTTTTCTTAGGCATGACTGTTTAGAAAATTGGTACAGGCGGTGTGTCGTCTGAAAACAATCAGGCGAATAATAGTGCACTCTTATAGGAGAAACAATCTCTCAATAAATTGTTCAAAAGCAATACAATGAAGTTTTCAAAATTATAAATAAATTACTCAAAACAAAAAACATTCATATATTCATCTAAAGTTAACATTAATTTAGATAGCAATTTTTCCAGATACAGTATTCTTACAAAAGACCAATTTCAACATTAATTCCAAGTGTCTTGGTCGTTCAGAATTCAGACATGTTGACATTTTACTCATGTCTTATTAATACAATCATTCATGCAGAAAGGTACATTTAGTAAGTGTAAGTCATATCTGATGTGCTCATCATTTGTACACCCTAACATAACCTTAGTTATTGATTTTATTGAGGGGGGAATTGACACTACGTGTTTCGAGTTGTGAACTCTTCTTTAGGTGCAATGGACTTTGGAGTACTCAGAAGATTTAAAGGACAAAAATCTCTTATTTATATTGTGTTCCGGCCACATTTAAAGAAACGTGATATCATTGTAACAGATATGTTTAATATTCATGTATAATCATAAACGAAATGCACCATCCTTGATTTCCTTATTAAAATGGTTCTTGTCATTGAGCGGGCTTAAAGTACTGCCCTATGTTGAACTGCATCTCTCGTGTAGCAAGAATGGAATCCAAATGCTTGACCTGCAAATTGAACATGCCCTTAGGGGAATGATTGAAGTGTCATGACCACTTGTGTGGCGTCTAATATAGAAGCAACTAACTGATGTGGGCAATCAGATTTTTCTATAGAACCTTCAAAATGTATTGAAACAGTTTTTGTGAACACATAAAGTATGGATTCAAGTAGTCGTTAGAAAATGCGTTAAATAAAAATTAAAAATACACACACAAAAATGAAGCACTTTTCATAAATAATTGTGTTGTGTACAATCTTTGTTAGTTTAATATATAAAACGCAATGATAAAAAAAATATCAAAGTTAAAAGGAGAAAAAAGATTCTTTGAAGAGCCACCATTTTTTCACAAAAAACAATTAAAATGGTTTTCATGCCCCTACCCAAGGCCTGAATTTCTTTAGGTGTCTACAGACTACCATGCTGTCCACAGACTATACTGGTTTCAATGGGGCCTCTGACTTTTTTTCTCATTTCATTTTTTAACTGTGAAAGGTGGCTCCTAAAGGAACATTTTTTGTGTTTTTTTGGTTTTGTATCATTTGGGCTTTTATTTTTGTTCTCCAGGAGGGGCAAGGTAAGGTGGGGGAACAAAGGGAGGGATGGGAGGGAATGGACAGCAAGCACAGAGACAGAGGGGCAGGTGGACAGAGGAAGATGTTGGGCAGGCCTTACATTTATGGTAAGGGGCAATGTTTCTTGTGTTCCTTGACCGTGGCCTTGAAAGTACTCTAAAATTTCTACCCACTACAGATTGGTGCATCACAGTATATACATAGTACTGTGACCCTCAAACGGTAAGGGTCAACAGTGTTCTGTATGACCTGAGACAGACAGATAAGGGTCCTTCCAAGATGGAGGGCTGGTTGGCGCAGGCAGTGCTTTGTAGGGTTCAGAATTTGACAACCCAAGGATGAGGTGATGTTGGGTAGACTGCGGTCACAGTTGGCTTTGCACTCTTTGCCTCAATCTAGTGTCCAACTGCAACTGGATGTCTCTGTCTTTCTCTGACTTAGTGGCACTGTGGTAGACCAACCACTTGAACCCGTATGCCACAGACAGTGATGATGTCCCTTTGCAACATGCTTTTTGTTGAGTTTGTAAAATAACAGTCAGCTGCAGCAGTCAAGGTCTAAGTAGTACAGTGAACATAAGTCAAATATAGGCAGCAGCATGTTGAAAATTAGATGAATGGTGTTGGACGCTCTCATCATTGTGACAGTGTTATTTAAAATTAAAGTCTGTGTTTCAGTGACATAGCACACAATAAATGAGGGAGGACAGCCTGTAAGCCATGTTGAGCCATTCCTCCAAGCTCCTCAAATAAAAGCGTGCACAAACTCACATAATTCATGTGCAATGCGAATGATGAGATGATCATGATGCTAGAGGGGCACTCAGTGCGCTCCACTAGGTGAAACATGCCAGCCAACACTGAGCACATCCAGGAACATTATTATGTTTATGCCAATGGCAGAGGCAGCTTTAAATGCCAAGGGGCGGACGCTCGTGAGTGGGCACTAGTATTGTAAATGATTCATGATCAGTGACAGTTGGTGAATATATTGATGGAGGAGCAGTAACATCTCCCACAAATGAGGGGAAGTGTCCAATAATGGTAGGGGGAGCCCCAAGTAATTAAGTGAGCTTACCCTCATGAATATTGAAAAAATGTGAATACCCGCACATATGAACTTTGGGTCAAGAAGCATGTTCTCCTTAGGTCTCATTTGTATGCTCTCGTTTGTATCCAGTCTGCATGTTGTAAACAGATTTCTCTGGCCCAGTGTTAGGAAAGATTTTTCTTTTTGCAACTTTCCCTCCATATGGACCACCATTGTTTTTGCTGTGATTTGAAACCTATTTTGACTTTTTGAAGGGAGTTAAAGCCTTCAGCTTCACTTCTCCTGACATTTGCTCATTGTTGCAGAGAAACTGATCAGTCCCTCAGACCATCAGTACTGGGAAACTATGTTTCCCTTTTGAATTCTTGTACTTTTTAACATTACACACAGTACCTTACACTGCCATGCAATGGGCACACATTTGTATCACCCTAGCTTTTCACACTTGGGATTTTTGGTTACTTGTATATGTAACTAAAGACAAGCTGGTGGCAGCAGATACATTTTTACAATTTTTGCATTATGTTTAGTGCACATTCACGTTTCCCGCATATGGCTAATAAACATTGCTATTGCCTTAAAATGGGGGTTCCACAAGAATTTAGCTTGCTTCTTTGGCCACATTGTTGGTGATCTTCTTCTGCCCTTGCCAGGTCAGGAAATCCTTTATATGGTCATGCACTTACCTGGGAAAGCTGCTGCTTTCTCGGGCTAGTGATGCCTTTGTGTGTGTTTGGCCCACGAAGAGGGTGGAACTGTCTAGTCCCAATCCACATCCATGGTACTAGAAACTGTAGGTGTGGGGCAAATGTGAAACCAGTAGTTGTCCCTGCCCTGATTGGACAACTTTTTGCAGTTTGAATGGTGCAGATCCTTACCATTAGTAGGCTTGGACTTGCTTCCAGCTTGGATTTTGGATAAGAAGAGGACCTCTGCAGCCATTTCTTCAGATTATTGTCTGAGCCAAGAATCACTCGGAGAAGAACAGTTGGTTGAAGATCCGAAGATGACTCCTTAAGTGGCCCAGCATCCTTTCCTGTGTCTGGGCCGGTGAAGCTCCTTAAGACTACCTGATCTCCAAAGACCCTGATCAGTACTTCAGTCCTTGGACTACTGGGATCAACTAGTCTCAACACCTTCTCAAGGATCCTGCCCCTTCCAAGCCTTCGGGGGTGTCACTGGACTGCCTGGTGGATTGAACAGCTCTCTTGTGGGCTACCTCACCAGAAGCATCGCCATTCTGTGCTCAAGCTTGGACATTCAGTGTTTTCCAACTTGTACCAAAAGTCACCTTCTGCCCACATTTCAGCATCCCAGCCTCAAGGGATCCTGTGCTAGAACAGCTTCTGTGAGCGTGATTGGAAGGACACCTGTCGTAGCCTGTGTGCCGAGATCATCACTGGAACTCACCTTACTCTAACATGTGAAGTATCCTGAAGAGGTCTGCATCAGTGATTATTGCATTTCTTCATTGCCAGAGGTTGCATCTTGAAGCTGCACCTGACCGAAAGAATCCTTGAACCTGCAACTCCTGGGCACCTCTCAAGGGAACCAATGGTAGAAGAACGATCCCTGAGCAACTCTCAGATGATCCACAAAGTCATCTGGGAAAAACGGAGTCAGGGTGGGTAAGTAAACATATCTGTGGCCCCCTATCCTCCATAGGACACATTGGGAATAAGTTCCTTTGTCTTCTACATTCCATTCCACTCACCTTTTGGTCATCGAACCTGGGTAGAGTAGTAAAATAAAATAGTTGAAGAACTTCTTTGAGCTATTACTAGCACAAGTAATTTACCATTTACCTGTAGAGGGACCATTCTGGTGAGAAACATTGTGGCTCCTGTGACTTTTGGGCACAAGGCCCCATTCTTCTTAGGGTATGGACTGCATAATAATAATAATAATAATTTGGCATTTATATAGCACTACGAACCCTCAGGTATCTGAGCGCTGCTTATTATTACCCACGGTGTGTGGTGTTCATTTATCGACCTCGGAAGGATGAAAGGCTGAGTTTGGCCCTGCCGGGATTGCAAACCCGCGTTACCAGACTCTGCATCGATGTCAAAGCGAGCGCTCTCTACTCGCTGTGCCACTTGACCGGCATAAGTTAAGGTATACACTTGTGATTTAGTTGCATCATTTATTTCATCTATTTACTTATCTGCTTTGATGAATCAGTTATTTGGTGTATTTACGACCCATGGTGAATGTACATATTTGCATCACAGAGAATTATGCGATAATACTACTTGTTAGGTTAATTTTTAAGTGTGTTCAGAAGGCCTGTAATAAATAACTGTATGTTTTAAACTTACTGCCTAAATTGAATTATTGTGTACCATACTTTTTTTTTTTTATTGTAAAACTTCAACAATGATATAATATATCATGTTTTTGTTACATTTCATCCAATCAATCTCTTCCCTAAACTTGTCAAAGTTAGAAAAGAAAGAAGAATAGAAGAAGAAGAAACTTTAAAGGCGCCATCAACATGATTACATAGCCTTCAGTTGATAAGTGCACCGATCAGGTAAAGGCTATCTTTAACACTTCATCAAAGAAGTTAATTAAGTTACAGGACAGCTTGATGTTATGCCCTGCCACAGCGTAATTCCAACAATTATCTGAGTCACTAGATTTTGGTTTGAATTCCTTCAAGTGCTTTTCGCGAAATGTGGTTAGCATATGGCATTCTGCAGCCAGATGTTTTAGATACTCAACAGCTTCTGTTTTACTGAACCTGCATTTATTGTCAACTGTGTCTTTGTTCTTTCGCATCCAGAGCATCTCGTTGGTGTTTAGGGCATTCAATCGCAGCCTTAAAAATTGTGCCCTATGATGGCGCGATGGACAATCCGTTAAGAATTTCGGTTGATGATGTAATTTGATCATATTACCAAAAGAAGGCAGGGTGGATTTAAGGGCTGAACAACAATTATAGGTTGAAATCCAGTCCCATTTTGCGAGCTTCTTTTTGGCCAATTGTGGACGTTGGATTAGTTCTTCGTTTGATATGCTCGCTTCAACCATGATCAGTTTTAGTTTAGATTTCCAGACTTCGATCAAGTTATTTTCCTTTGATTCTTTGTTTATCTTGAAAATGTTGTAGGCCGTGGTGGAAGTCCCTAGGTGGATCTTACGCAGGGTAGCTAACGATTTCCAAACTATTGTCATATATATAGAGCTCAGCGTCAGCTCATATCTCACTGCTGATATTGAAATGTAGTTCGGGAGGTTCAGAACACGTCGCCAGAATTTTCCTTCCAAACGACTCCAAACATTATTATTGATGTTCAAAGCAGCTTCACCTCCGAAGGTGATTGTTGGAATTACCTTTTGGAGGTAGAACAGTATGACAGGCGTTATAGAAAATTTCCCATAGTCAGTGTTGATTTTAGCCGCTTGTAGACTTAGGATCTTTATTTTAGACAGTAGGTCATCGATCCAGGCGGCTTCACGTATTGAATCGTTGACCAGTACGCCTAGCTAGCGGATTGATTTGACAACTTGTAGTGTTTTTTCCTCAATTCGCCATCTGAAGGATTTATCTTTCCTTGACATAGATCGTCCAATGCACATAATTTTTGTTTTCTCTGTGTTCATGCATAGCTCGTTGGCAGATAGAAACTCTTGTAGACGTGAAAGAAGATGTTGAAGGCCGATCTGAGTCTGGTCGACCAATACTATGTCATCGGCAAAGACTAGATGTTTTACGGTATGACCATTAAGCTTAGTAGGAAAACAATGGACAGACTTCAGCCATTCTGCTAAATCGGCTAGAAAGATCTTGAAAAGGTCAGCTGCAAGAGGGCAGCCTTGTTTGACTCCCTTGAAAGTTCTTATTGGGTCTGTAAGCTCACCTTGTGAATTAACTCTGATTTGAATAGAGGTGTTGGAGTGCAGGGCAATGATAGGTTCTAGCAAATGATCTGGGCACTCGCATGAGTGTAGTTTTGCCCATAATTTGGACCGATTAATGGTATCAAAGGCTTGTCGAAGGTCAACAAATTCAACAAATATTTTGTTTTTTGTCATCAATGCTGATAATTTTAAAAATGACAAAAGAGTAAGATTTGCGTCCATTCCCACATCCTTTGTGAATCCTGATTGTCGGATATGAAAGGATCCCGATGAAGTGGCCCAGATTGCCAGCTGTTGTCGTAAAAAAGATCCAAAAATCTTGCCGATGGTGTCAAGAAGGGCGATCGGGTGATAATTTACAGGATCTGCCCGACAGCCCTTCTTGTATATGGGAACCACGATTGCCGTAACCCATGAGGAGGGAAGCCTCTTACTGGTTGCAATTTGAGAGAACAGCTCGTGAATGAATTTGGCCCAATGTGTCTTGTGCCTTTTAAGCATAAGGTTTGATATTTGGTCAGGGCCAGCAGCTCGTGAGTTTTTTAATTTTACAATTGCAGATTCAATCTCTTCGCACGAGGGTGTTATGGTCCAACATGATTTTGACATTATAGGCGGTAGCGGAACTTCAGTCACTGGTTTTTCATAGATTGAAGTGAAATGATCGCGCCATTTGTCGCTTGAGATTTCATTTGAGATCGATGGGGTTGCTTTCGTGCGGTTTTTGTTTAAAATGGCCCAAATTTCTCGTGTATTTTTCTGCACAAGAAGTTTTAACATTGTTTCTGCACGTCCCTGATCAATTATTATTTGATGTGATCTCAGCCAATTTCGATAAACTTGCCGTCGGTTCTTCGTTTCTGAGGCTCTTCGAGTTGGATCACAGAAAACTCTCTTTATTCGTTTGAGATCACTCCTTAATAGTTTTTTTGCCTCTGCTATTTCAGAGCTATATAGGTGCTTTGGTATTGTCCCAAGCACTTTAGAATTAAGCGTTGTCTGAGTGTGATCTGTTAGCAGCGGTAGATATTCGACCGTCTGAAGTTCGTTCAGGTTTAGTTTTAAATTGGCGATAGAAGAATCATTTATCCTCAGTCGATTGCCAGCTGCATTTGTTTGTAATGGGTACAAGTATTTGTATTGTATGTGACGTGGCTCCTCCCGCCACTCCTGTTGTCCGAGTGTGTTTGTCCGAGTCATGTTATGCCACGTTGGCTTTGCAGGAGAGTCGACTTGGATAGATCCATTTAGCATGTGACAGTTACGATCCAAAAGGTCTTTTCCCCAGCGTTGACCTCTCGAGATAACTTCGGACTCCGACAGACACACATTTGATTTGTTGAATTGATCATATTTAAACCAACTACAGTTTAAGTCTCCGCAGATGAGGACAGAAACATTTTTGTGCTTTAAGAAGGCGAGGTCAATTTCATTCATTACTGACTGGATAAAAGATTCAGATGAAACCATAGCCGGATTCCAATATCCATTTATTATCAGGAGATTGAGATCTATGTCTCTCAGTGACAGTCTAATCAAAGTGCTTTGCACAAATGGATTTGGGTTCGTAGAAGTCACCAACGTCCACCAATTCCAGATTTTTAATAAAGTTATTAAGCCTGAAAAGGGCCGGCCCTTCGGATTTTTCCCAGCAGGATTTAACTGAATCGAAAAGCCATCGCATGTAGGAGGATCTCTTAGCCATGTTTCCTGTAAGCATATGATGAAAACCTTCTCCAATGAGACTGGAAATGTGTTAAATAAATGTGTGAATCCTCTTGTGTTCCATGACAGCGAAATTAGCTCTTGCTGTTTCGATTGTATTCATTGTTATTTACGATGTCCATTGATAAGTCTTTTCACGTTAATGGCTCTTCTTTCAAATGAGTGGTGCATGGCGGCGTCAAGGATGTCAGGAGAGGAGGCTAAAGACTGACGCAGAGCAGAGCGCTTAACGGTTCTAGGACTTGCCTCATGCTCAAGATTTGTTTTAGAAGATAAAGATTTTAAGGCGGTTGACTCAATGGTAAGATCAAAGCCATAGACCAAAAGGTCTTCATTTGCATGAAGTAGCAGATTTTTTACAGCCACTGAGGAAATGTGTAGGAGAACCTGATCAGAGGACCTTTCAGACACGTATTCCACGATTTTGATATCATTCGATGAAATCGCTCGTAGTGATGGAATACAAGCAAATAATTTTAAGATGTTTCCTCTGTTTAAGTTAACTTCATTATCATCAGAATGAATATTCTGAAGCCGAAGTTTCCACTTGCATGTTTGAGTCTCAGAGCGTCCGGGACCAGAATTTTGCCGAGCTAAACGCAAGCGTGAGGTTAGCTGATACGATGTTTGTTTAGGGTTTAACCTCGAGCTCAGCGCTTGCTGAGAGATTCTTTTGGCCGCAGAAGCAGATTGACCGTCAATGGATTTTGCTTGCGAGGACTTCAGAAATTTGGTGGCCACTTGGGTTTTCCTCCAGGGAAGCCTAGTTTGTCTGATTGCTTGGTCTTCTGGAGAAGCTGAGATGGAATTTTCTGGATCAGATGAGTAAGTTGATAGATTGCACAGATCTATCGAGGAGTCTGAATCCCCGTAGTTAGATAGAGATGTATTTGAGGCAACTCGCCAGCGTTTTACTGAGATCTTCGGTATGCTCGCGTTAGTGTCTGATGAACTTCTTGGGCCATTGTCAAAAGTGCTCTTTTCGTTGGTTGTATGAACTGGTCGAGTAAACAGGCTTGTCTTCTTTGGAGTTGTAATATTCCTTATGAACTTTTTAACCTTTTGCTGTGATCCTTTCACTGGAATATCTTTTTTTATTTTGTGTTGCTGGGTTTGCTTCACAGGAAGTCTTTTCGAACTTTTATCATTTGCTATAAGAATTGTCTTCGGTGGACCTTTGAAGATGTTGAATGAGTTTACTGCCTTGGGGGTTTTGGTTAATGCGATTTCTTTAGTTGGGATCGCATTCAGGACGAGAGAATTAGCATTGGAACCCAAACCATGTGAAGTCTGCTTCAAATCTTGAGCATCATGATTTGGAGCCGACGAGCTCGATGGTAATCCAGACTGTGAGGGTTCGTTAGGCATTAACGCAGAGGCAGTTGTCGATGAAGGTTGAGGAGCTCCAGACACTCCGTTTCGTGTCGGCTGGGCACCAGCATTGAGGCTGATAGTGTTTTTACGCATCCATTTCACAGAGTCTAAGAGACCTTCCATTAAGGCATCATTTTGGCAGTGATGCAGTGCGGCTAAATCGCACAGCCTTTCCTGCCATCTCGTTGCGATTTCTGCATTGCTTGTCATTTGATCTTGTAAGAAGCTTAAGAAGAGTTCCAGCTTGTTGATTTTAGTCGTTAGGTTGGATATGGCGGCGCCTTGATCAGTTATTGTTCCTGTCAATGACTCTAGGATTTTTGTGAATGGTGCTAGAGCAACGGCTGACGCAGCCAACACATTGTTATGAATCTGCAGGAGTGCTTCAGATGACATTCCGAGCGATTGAGGTTGAAAGTCCTGGAATGCCGAAGAACAAGTTGAGTTGTCCAAGTTGTATTGTGGATTGAATAAACAGCTTTTTTTTGCGCCATTCATTGAATTATCTTTGTCTCCTGATTGAGACTGCATGGGGTGAGGTGTGCTAACATTCATCATTGGATTTTCATGCAGAGAGTGCATGGTGGAAATACGTTTTGCCTTAAGCTCGGCTACTCTTTGAAGACGGCCAGCGCGAGCAATCGCGCTCCGATCAAGATGTGTGGAGACTGAGTTTGCTTTTAATGTTGAGACTTGCGGAGTGCTTGCAAAGTTGGACTCAGTAAGCGGTTCGTTTGTACTTGATATGGAAAACCGCCTAGCCTCGGGTGCTTGGCAAGCTAAGGCACTGTCATTATCAAACTCAGTTCCATCAAGAGAGGTACCCAAAGTCACTTGGCCTACAGATTTTAGTGGCATTAAATCAATTCGAGGGCCAGTTAAGTTGGTCGCATGTGGAGGACATAAAATGTTTACAGGGAGCCTCGAAGCAGTTTTTGAATTGACCAAGCTGATTTGAGAACCGCAGGACTTGCCCAAGGCATTGCTCGATATTTTTTGGTGTAAAGAAGTTTTTTTGCCAATACAGTGAGAAATTAGTGCCTGAGAGGGTGTGACTGATCGTTTGGCATTCGTGGCTTGCTTGAATTTCGAGTTGTTCAGCTGAAAGTTTTCTATTTCTGAGTTCGCAATTTTTAATAGTTCTTCATCAGTCACTGTTTGTTGTATATTACATTTATCTTTCTGGACGTTAACGTCATTCTGAGAAGATCTGATTTTATAGAGCATGTTAGCTGACAAGACTGAATTCGTCGTATATAGTGTGTCCGACGCTCTCGCGTCTGAGAAGGGGCCGATGTTAGTTCCAAAGCATTTAGTGACTTATGCCGGTCCACAATGGCTGCTTGAGAAGCCTGAACATCAGATGCGATAGGAGGCACGTTTGCAGGGGATTTGCCGTTGAAGGGTGAATTGTTTTTAGGATTGGAGATACACATAGCTGCCGAGCATTGAGTAATTGAGTTGGATGCGAAAGCATCCGATGGAACACTTTGTTGCGCCGAAGCCTTTGTAACATCATCCGGAGCAGAACATTTGTCAGCAGTTGTTATAAGTGAAGATGTTGAAGAGTTCATATTACTGATTGTTACAAGGCAAATTGGGTCAGGTGACTTACTTTCGGCTATAAGCGCGCGGCCGGCAGTTTTGCTTACCTTTGACCCAGCAGTGGCTTTCATCCTTGCCCAAGGATTGGTCATACGGCGTTGCTGTGAAGCTCTTTTCCTAGTTTGAGGGCCGTCAGCTGATAAGGTCATGATTAGTGTTTCCACAGCCGAAAAAAAGACAAAGACAATACGGCACAATATTGAGAATGGGCACAAGGATTGCTCCCTTGCGTTCCGTCTTGGTGTGCTTCCTGTTATGCGACGTTTTGGGAGAATGTCGTGATGGGCAGACGGCAGTAAAGCAGCAAACAGCCAAACAGCAGGAGTCTCTGCAGTCGCCCTTTGCGCGGCCGGGCTTCACGCCGCAAGGGTTGCTGGGATCTGGTTTTGTGGCCTCACTTCCTGGAATGGGCGGGGCCAAAACATGGGTGGGGCCTTCCACCCGCTTTGTCGCGTTGCAGCGGTTCACTCGCTCGCACACAGTCGACCTCACAGAGTGCAAGGGACGCGAGGGGAAACACGCTGTTGAAGGTAGGTTGGAGATCAGCAGTTCAATATTAAATATTGAAACAAGTAGCAGGAAGTAGCGCTTCTGCAGCGCAGCACAGCCAAACAGCAGGAGTCTCTGCAGTCGCCCTTTACGCGGCCGGGCTTCACGCCGCAAGGGTTGCTGGGATCTGGTTTTGTGGCCTCACTTCCTGGAATGAGCGGGGCCAAAAGATGGGCGGGGCCTTCCACCCGCTTTGTCGCGTTGCAGCGGTTCACTCGCTCGCACACAGTCGACCTCACAGAGTGCAAGGGACGCGAGGGGAAACACGCTGTTGAAAGTAGGTTGGAGATCAGCAGTTCAATATTAAATATTGAAACAAGTAGCAGGAAGTAGCGCTTCTGCAGCGCAGCACAGCCAAACAGCAGGAGTCTCTGCAGTCGCCCTTTACGCGGCCAGCCGTGTACCATACTGTGTGGAGTCATTGAGGGCCCCTGACGCCACTCACACTCTCCTGAAAATAAGCCTTGACTGCTCATCCACGTACCTTGATGGGGTTTATGCTAACAACTCAGAGTTCCCTGTTCACTATAAATAGGGTGACCTCCTAAAATCTGTCCTCCAGGCCAGATTCTAGAAATCCACCTTAACACCCAGTTCAAAAATAAATCACTGTATGTAAATAAAACACCCTCACCCTCAGCCTACAAACAATTCCATCAGTCAGATTAATTTTGTTAAAAGCGACAATTGCATGCATGGCAAAACCAACATTATCACTTATGTGCTGGTCGGTCCCCTGTATTAAAAAATATATGAAAAAGCCACCTGCAAGTTACATTTACAATGGGTTCCTATGTGGGGTCCCCCTACTTTTTGATGGTGTTAAACACATATCGAATGCAAAGGAATCAATCCATACATTTTTGGCCTGTATTAAAATGATATGCAGGTGTAAAACTAGGCGTAAAACTAGGTAATTATGCATGCAGTGTGGGCATGAGGAGGAGGAGCCATTTGCCCCCTTCCTTTCTCCCACTCTACCTGCAAAACATTTTTTAAATGCCGCAGGGCGTAAAACAAGTGTAAGACTAGTGTAAGCCTTTGACATCTTATTTTTTCACTCATTTTACCACACCACATCTTTTAAAATGAGCCCCAATATTTAAATCTGCTTCATTCTGCAAATAAATCACCTATGAGAAAGGCTTGCTACTTTGCATAAAATCAAACAGGATTGTGGGCACATAAGAATGACCACAGGTTTTTATTTTTGACAGATATGTCCGTGAATGTGATTTATGCTGGATACACTGGGTTTGGTACACATTTCGTTTGTCAAAACACTCTAGCAGTAAAATGTCTACAAACTGTGGGACATGTAAAAACTTTTGTTATTAGAAAACAGGCTTGGTCTGTCCTGTTTAAAATGTAGCTTATTTAATTTCTCCTGCCAGCAATGTTCAGGGAGAAAGAAAGAAGGTTGCAGGGGTGCCCAGAGGTAATGCTCCATATTTTGAGAGTATCAGGAAACCTTAATCCCCTGGTAGTGGCGCCTGTGCTCTTAACCAATGTTTTTTTAACTGAATTTCAAAGGTTTCATTGCTGTGTATTTTTCATGTTAAATCTGGTCACCTTAACTCTCTTCTTACTAATGTTTTTTCACTGAATTTGAAGGGTTTTGTTATACTATAGTTTCTTCGAGTTATGGCCTTCAGCTATGGCCTCTGTACATGTTGCACTGATAGGTATCTTTGCGGCCCACTAGCCATGGCCCTCGGAAGTGGACACTCTACATGTTACACCAATAGGTTTCTTCTGAGCCCACTAGCCATGTCCTTTGGCTGTGGCCACTGTACATGTTGTACCAATATGTTCCTTTGGTGCCCACTAGCCATGGCCCTTGACCATTGCTAGTGGCAACAGCTTTGGCAGTGGCCTCTGTGCATGTTGCACCAATAGGTTTCTTTGGGGCCCACTAGCCATGACCTTCGGCACAGAGACCCATTACCCCCTGCCAATGATATCTGATCACTGCAGGTGTAAACACATTTTTCTTTTTTTTTAAATATGTTTTATTGTTTTTTTTTACACATAACCATAGCAACTTTCAACTGCGGATCAGTACGAACGATCCACATTCAATTATATTACTGTTTTCTCCCTCCCTTAACTCCCCCCTCGCATCCCGGCCTACGTCACACCCATCCCACCACACTTCTCTTCCCCCATGAGCAACTCTACTCGCGACAACTCTAAGTCCTGAGCACCCTGTTTAGAGACGGCCAGGTCCACTACCAATTACCTCCAAGCCACCAATCCTCCCTCCTCCTGTTCCACATTCCTACTTCTCGCTTCTTGCCACACCACAGACTCCGCATTGGCCCATTTTAAAAGATCCCTCCACTATACTTCCACTGCCGGTCTCGTTTGAGCCTTCCTTCCCATCGTGATTCTGCATTTTGCTTATATATACGCTAAGTCCTAAAGTTTGCTCACATGTCTAGCTATTTTGGGTCTCGAGAAACCGCCTAATAGACAAGCCTTGGAGGATCCCACATCCAGGGTACTCTCTGCTTTTGCTATTGTTTGGGCTACCTCTCTCCAAAATCTGCCGATCTCTGCACATGCTCAGAACATATGTACCAGATCTGCATTTACCGCCCCACACTTTGGGCATGTCTTTAAGTTTACCTGATTGAACTTGGCTATTTTGTTTGGGGTCAGATATGCTCTATGGGTAACGTATAGCTGGATTTGTTGTAGTCATGCATTCCTCAACACCTTTTTGTGATACCCCATGGCTCTATTCCACATCTCATCCGGCACTGGCTCCCTCAATTCTGGCTCCCAATTTTGCCTTGTCTGCTCCATTTCTTTCCCAACCTTAGACGTCAATAGCTCATATATACGTGAGACTTTGTGGCCCCCTCCGACACATCATAAAATGTCTCTATAATCTCGTCCGACTGTAAGGACATCTCGGTTTCTGCCCACCTCCGCCTGAGGCTCTTCAGGAGTCAGGAATATGTGATGTGTTCCCCTCGGTGTACTCCCATATCTCCCATCCCATATCTCCCATAAGTTCCTCAAAATCCTTTGCCTTCCCCTCTTTTAATATGTCACCCACCATTGCTTCCCCCATGGGTTCCCACCATCTCCTCTCATTCAGTCTGACTTGTTTGTCTACCCCTTCCAGCGCCACTAGTGGTATTTGTGGGGAATACGGCATTGCATTACCCACCACTTAACATGCCCTGTGCCATATTGTGGTTCCCAGGCAAAACAGTAGATTCTCACTGGTTATGCGCGATTCGGGCAACCATATCACTTCATTAAAAAAGAACGCAGCGCTTTCTGCATGCAGCAACGTCAATCTGACCACAAATTGCAGCTGGCTTGCCATAAAATATATCTAAACATTGGGTAACTTTATACCTCCTTGCTCGTATGGCTTCTGGAGCTTCCACTGTGCCACCCTACTCCTTGAGTTGTGCTAAATGAAGCTCCTGCATATGCTATGTAATTTCCTAAAGAACTACTTAGGCAACGGAAACGGAACATTTGCAAAGTAATGTGAAAGTCCCGGCAGCACCACCATCTTCAATAAAGCTGCACGCCCCATCATGGTCAATGGTAGCCTAGACCAAAACACCATACAGTTCTTGATCTTGTTCACCACCTTCACAGCGTTATGTATATGTTCTGACTGAGGGTCATGGTATATATCGACATACAAGTATCTAAATGTCACTACTTCCCACTTAATCTGTAACACCGGAAGGTTGTGTATAGGCTTTCCCACGTACACTCCTAGGGGGTACAGACTCGACTTGTGGGGGTTAATTCTTATACCCGACAGTGCCGCATACCTTTCCATCATATCTAGAACATATTGTAAATTCTCCTCCGGGTACTGTAGGTATAGGAGCATATCATCTGCGTACAGCAAGATCAGGTGCCTCCCTCCCAAGGTGCTTATACCCACCTCTCCATATTCCTCCATCAAATAAACCACCAGTGGTTCCAGTGCTAAAATGAAGAGCATCGGAGAGCATGGGCATCCCTGTCTCCTGCCCTTACTTAGTTGCCATTGCTCTGAAACCGTAGAGCCCATTTTGACTCTAGCTATCTGCTCATAGTACAGCAGCCTCACCCATTCAATGTATGTGGAACCAATACTGAATTCTTCCAGGACCGCTAGCAGCCACGGCTAGTTGACTGAGTCAAATGCCTTCACTGCATATAGTGACACTACTGCCACTTCTTTAGTATCTCTATGGGTGTAATCTATTATATGGTGTAATCTCCGCAAGTTATTAGTAATATTCCTGTGTGGGATGTATCTGGGTGTATGAGTTTACCTATGACCGGTCTGAGCCTCTTTGCCATGACTGCTGTAAGAATTTTCCCGTCTTGGTTCAGCAATGAAAGGGGCCTGTATGAGCCACATTCCGTATCCGGCTTAATGGGTTTGAGAAGTGGGATAATTATCGACTCTCGCAGGGATGCTGGCAATTTACCCATGTCAAATGTCTCGTTTAGCATTTCTAACAATGGGGGAAGACAGAAAAGAGGCTCTAGAAATGGAACCAACCTTGCTGAGATCTGCATTAGTGTAATACGTTCTGTGCAATGGCGCTGCAAGGTCACAGGTTTGCGTTGAGGTAGAAAAAAGGGGGGTAACCTGGCTACCTCGTATTTGTTTTTTGAAGAAGAAATAGATTTTCCACACAGTTTCCTGACTTTTTCAGTGGTTGGTGCAATAAAGTTTTTGTTTTATTTTTTCGTATTTGTTTGTCTTATTTAGAAAAAGAATTCTTATAGGTATGGTGTGGGCTCTTAATATCCCAATTGAGGTCAACCGACATGTGTTTAGACCCATAGGTCCTTTTCAAGGCTGATACATGTTTAAAATGACATACATAAAGTGACATTTTGTGTATTTCTATAACATTTGTGACATAACATATGTGAGATTGTGCAAGGTGCATGGTGTTGGTGATAATAAAAGGTCAAAGCATGAAACATGTTTAAACATATATGTTGATGTTTAGTCGAGACATCATGTTGGCACATGTTTGGATGGAAAGGGAGAGAGAGGGCGAAAAGGGAGAGTGGCAAGGTCAGCAATTGTTCTAGAAATTGATAATGCTTGTCATAGCGTTGGAGCTAGCGTCCTCTTACCTATTTAATGTGGTCGAGAGCCCCCTATGGGGTCCTTGCTGGTATACTGCGATAGGTTCTGTTATTACAGATGGGCTCTTGATGAGCCCTGTAATGTAAATGCAAGTTGTTTTAACTGCTATGTTAATATCCTGTTGTTGCTTGGTCTCCCCAGGAGTGGTCCCACGAGGGGGGGTGATGTGCTTAGCAGCATGCCTCGGTGCACAGGAATAGAATCCAGGTAGGCTTGGTGCTAGTCCTTGCAGCTGGGGGCTGTTTAGCCGATAGTTAGTTGGAGCCTGAGAGGGCCGTTTTGTTCTGCTAATTGCCCCATGATGGTGGAAGTATTTTGGCCATATATTCTTTGTAAAATTCTCCGGGGAGTCCGCCCGCTCCTGGGACTTTACTAGTCAGTAATTCCTTTATCACACTCTCTAGTTCTTCTAATGTGATAGCGACTTCTAGGCTGTCGCGCTCCTCCTCATTTAACCAGGGAAGCTTAATCTCAGTCAAAGCATCTTGTATATTCATCCACTCCTCTCTCGCACATTCATTATAGAGGTGCCTATAATAACCATAAAAACATCTATTCAATTCTTCTTGGGTATCCCGTCACTTCCCATCCACCCCCTCACGGCTCTAATTGTCTTCTGTGTGGTCTCACTCTTATATAGCCATGCTAATAATCTGGCCGGCTTGTCCCCCTCAGCATGTTGTCTCTCGATATATTGCTTGTAGCTTAATTTGCCTAACCTTTCCCAATGTGCTCTACACTCTTGCTGTAGGCAGAACACTTCCTTGGCTTCTTCTAGGGATCTATTTCCTGCCCGCATTATGGTTTCTCATTTCTTCTCTGTCTTTTGTAGATCCTGCGTTATAACCTCTTGCATCCCCTTCGACTTGGCTATTTCCGCTCCCCTAACCAACACTTTAAAGGCTTCCCACAGCATACCAGCTGAGTCTACACTGCCAGTATTGTTCTCAAAATATTCTCTCACCCCAGCTCTCAAGTGTTCTCAGAATCCTGTGTCTTTCAGTGCCTCAACCCTAAGTCTCCAGGTCAGAATTTTGGCCCATGGGGGGAGAACCTGCCACATAACCACTAAATGCGCGTGATGCGACAGGATCCTAGCTTTGTAGTCAGCCTGTGTGAACTCACTCAGCATTTCCTCCTCCACAAACACATAATCCAAACTTGTGTACAGGTTCATCGGGGCGGTATAGTGTAAGTTTACTCAGTTTTGTGGATACATTTTTCTCCATACATTGGCTAACTTAAATGTGTGCAACAGCTTGTTCAATGCTTTGGCTGACAGGGTTGGATAAGCAAACTTGTTGTCTGATCTATGTCTCATCGGATACAAATTCCAATAAAAATCACCTCCCCATATCACTGCCCCATCTCTATATGGGCTAATCTTAGGATATAAAGACCTAAAGTAACCTGCAGTGTCCTGGTTTGGGGCATACATATTTATGACACATATTTCTATACTTTTGACCGGTCCCCAAATGATTAACATCCTGCCATCTTTATCTAGAAAGGTCTGGAGTATCTTGAATGGGACCGTTGGTGCTACCCAAATTAGGACCCCTCTAGCATTTGCCGAATATGTTGAGCCCAGAGTCACCTCGCTCCATTTCCGTGCTATCATGTCTTGTTTCTCCCTGGTCAAATGGGTTTATTGCAAAAGCGCTATATCTATTTTCTGCCATCTATGTCATAGCCCAGTTTCTTTTAATATAGCTGTACAACCTTCTCACATTCCAGGTTGCTATTTTGAGTTCACCCATATTCACCGGTCTCTTCCCTTCTCATCTCTCCCATGACAAATCCACCCCTATTTTCCTGTGCGTCTCTGTAGGCCAACTTCCCTATAACTACCCCAACTCCCTTTCCTCCCTCCTCCCCATCCATTCCCAACATTTGCAGAGCTCCAATTCTGAATCTCAAGTTTCCCTGCATCTCACCCCTTTCCCACTCGGAATGCAGCAGGAGGATACCTATCTACTAGTATCCTATCTAACCTAACCTAATGTGGGTGAATAGTGTGATCCCTAGCGACGCTTATGGCTATGCAGCACCTGTCTCTCCTGCATTTAGCTACAATGGGAAGGCACACATTTTTCAGCTAACGAGTCTCTGTAGAGTCATTATGCATTGGCCCCCATAACACCAAGAGTACTTTAATCACAAATTGCAGCTTCACTTATCACTTCCATCTCCCTTCTGGTCTTCTTTCTCCAAAGGCCTATTTTGCAAGTCCATTCATTTGCTCACGTCTTCTGGGATCTTGAAAAAAACAGCCCAATCTTTATGCAGGACCTTCATCTTCACTGTGTACAGCAACATATATTTGAGATTGGCGGCTCTTAACCTCTTTTTAACGGCCCCGCAGCTCATCCTTTGTTTTTGTACCAAAAAGGTATAATCTGAGTATGCTGTAATAGATGCTGATGATTGGTTAATCGTCCCTCCTTTCCAGAAGTGTTCTAAGATTCTATCCTCCTGCAAGAGTATGTCTTCTATGTAATTGGTCCGGTTCGGACCTTCCTCTTCTTCTGGGAGCCCAATTATCCGCACATAATTCCTTCGTGCCCAACCTTCCACTTATTCAGCTCTGTTTTCTAGGTTCCGCACCTGTTGCTTCAGCACAGAGACTTCTTGAGAATGTTTCTTGCAACTGCTTGTATTAGCCTTCACCTCCTTCTCTAGCACCTCAGTGCATTCCGACAGTGCTCTGACATCTGTTGCAGAAGGTTCAAATCGATACTCATTGCGTCAATTTTGAATTCCAGCATCCATTTCAGCTCTGCTATTGCCTCTAGTATTTGCTGGTCCATTTGGCCCAGTGTTTCACTTTCACGTGCTTCCTGCATTGTTGTTTTCGCACCGTCTGTCATCTTAGTAGGTTTAGCAAATGCCTCCATCGACAACTGTTTCCCTTTGCTCTCATTTGCTTTAGATACCATTATAGTGCCTTCTCGCTCTTCTGCACTCTTTTCTGCTCCAGTTCACGTGGCAAGGCCCCTAGTCTATCACTGTGCTGTGTCGGGGGAGTATTTCTGCTGCAAGTATAGCGGTCTGTTCTGTATTAACTCTTTTCCAGGTCTTTTCCTTTGCCTTCACTCCGCGCTCTTTATTCCACGTCTCTCTTCAACATTCCATATAGTGTGGAGCTTTTTGTTTTGTTTCTTATTTCGCCTATTCCTTCTATTCCTCTTTCGGTCCGTGTACTTAGCAGCAGGTCATTTTTAGTCTGATGGTGGATACGCAGTATTTTTATCCTCCACACTTCATCTGCCTTGTACTATCCATGAACACCCATCCACACTGCCTTAGCAATCACTGTGCATTCCGAACTGTGCAGACAGTTACTTCCATCCGCCGTTAGTTTGTCTCCAGCCGGCTTTTGTGCTTGCCACTACCTGATTTTTGCTCTTCCTAGACCTGGGCCAACCCACCACAGGGAGGGTCTGTGTTAAGCTCGCTATGCCATGTTCACTCGACTTATCTTGTATACACCTTCCTCCTCAGTGTTGTCTCTGTGTCATCCAGCACTCCAGGGAATTGTCCTACCCTGATGTTAATGCACGCAAATAGTAGCGAATGCCGTAGGACTCGTCATCAACTGGGGGCTGTATGGGTCTTGGTTCCGCTCACGTTGCTCTGTACCTGTAGGACTATGTGCTTCTGTGCCTGTTCGATGGTAGCCACAGTGTTGGTGGGCTTACTGTCAGCTTCCGGGTTGTTCAGTCTTATGATGCACTTTCAGTCTCTAATCTGCCATGCTTCTGGCAGTCTGTGTCAGCCTCAGTCGATAGTATCTATGTAGGCTGCTTCCACTGTTTGTCCACTACTGGGTCGGCTGCAGTCAGTGTGCTCCACACCTCAGATCAGTGTACTAACATATGATCCCCCCTGCATTTGGGTAGGGCACATGTATTGGCCATTTACCTCTGCTATCTGCCCTACTTCGGCTGCTGAGTTTTACAGTATGTGTCAATTCAGAGCCCACACCACCCTGCAAGCATTCAATGTCCTCGCCACTTGCTTGGGATCTCACTGCTGTGATTGTCTGGCCCGTGTTGTGAAATTGCTTGCTTCCATGATATTCAAGCATTCCTTGCTTTGTTCAGATGTCAATTTCACTTTCTCTTCTTTAGTTGGCCTGATCTCTGCAGTGCGAAGCCTGCTACTGTGTCGCAAAGTCTGTCACAAAGTATTTGTTTTTGTTCGCAGGCTTCCTTTTATGAGCTGACTGACTGTGCCACCAATCAGCTGTTTCGGGGAGATGCTCCTGATCACGGCCGTTAATGTCTGGATCAGCGAATGCAAGGTTCTCAGTTACTTGCGGGCTGTACTCACAATTACTCAATCCCGTCTTCGCCTGGGTGATCCCACTGAGCTATGAGCTCATTCTGTCCTGCTACCGCTTCCTGCAATGTTATATTTATCACATACAACCCAGCGTGCAAGTTTGTCCGCCTGGATATTCTGAATGCTCGTCAGCGCTGCACAGTGTTCAGCCAGCTCTTCTCCACGCATCTGTGGGCACTCTCACGCTCCACAGTCTTAAACGGAGCTGTCTTCTTCCTTATTTTTTTTATTTACGATCCCTCATACGACAAGCAAGTCCGCTTTTATTCAGCTTCAGACAGCTCTCCTCATTGCGGTGCGGCCGTCCTGCAGCCTGTCCCTTTCTTCTTCACAAGGCGCCATCTTGTTTTTGTCTGCAAACTGGACTC
Organism: Ambystoma mexicanum; assembly: GCF_040938575.1. NCBI lineage: Eukaryota > Metazoa > Chordata > Amphibia > Caudata > Ambystomatidae > Ambystoma > Ambystoma mexicanum. Next base: position 676,260,646 of record NC_090927.1, on the reverse strand, counting down.
CTTACACTTCTTCAGCTTGCGGTTTTCTTCACGTGCTACAAATGACACCGGACTTTCGCCTCCAGCATGCTCCTTCTGTTCGTACTTCTGTAGATGCCGTTTGACATTTCACTGTAGGCCCAAAGCATATTTTTATTCCAGTATCATCGGAGGATCAGCAGGAGCACATATGGAATCACGTCCTATTCCGTGGCCATGCAGCCACAAAAACTGCAGGTGTAAAATAACAATGTTTTCACTCTCTCCCCATTCCTGTGGGATTTGCCGGATATTCCCCCAATAATGACAACACACCACACATACAGTGGCATTGAGATATCAATGCTGGCGATTCCCCCGGCATTCCCCCAATAAAGCTACAAAATCTTCACAGTCACTCACCAAGTGCCCCCCTCCTCTTTCCATGGTCCCCCCATTCCCTCAATTCTTTCCCTCTCTGGCCCTGTCCTGACCATTACCCCTATCTCTGTTTGGTTCGTGTGACACATTTTCGTCTCAGAGGCCGACTTGATTGAAATGCGAGTGTTGAATTTCAGGGGTTTTGTTGCATTACATTTGATCTCCTAACTCTCTCTTAACACATGTGTTTTCACTGAATTTCAAGGGTTTTGCTACACCTTATTTTCCTCAGAGGCTCACTAGCAATGGCCTTCAGACATGGCCACTGAACATGTTGTACCAATAGTTTTCTTTTGGGATCACTAGCCACGCCCTCAGCCATGGGCAGTGGCCATGGGCAAACATGTTGCATAGTTTCTTGAGGTCTCACTAGCTATGGCGTTTGGCCGGGGCCTCTGTATGTGTTGCAGCAATAACTTTCATTTGGACCCACTAGTAAAGGCCCCCAGCCATGTCAAACCATTAATTGTGACCCGTTGCCCCTGTCCAGTAGATGTAGGCACTACAGATGTAAAAGCTTTTTGTTCTTACTCCTTATTCCCATTATAATTTCACAGTAATCATTCCCAATAATAGAAATTCCTGCAGTAGACTGGAGGTTCGACGAATCCCACGATAATGGGAAAAATGGTTCCGAATTAAAATGTCTTCCACGTCCTCACAGGGACTCAACATGTGTCCCCCTTTTTTTCCAGGTCCCCTTACTCCAGTCAATTTCTTTTCCCTCCCTAGCCCTCTCCCTTTAGCCCCATCACTCATCGCCTTGTGTGACGCACATTACTTTCTGAGCTCATCATGCAGAGTTGCCGCAGTAATCTTGGGAGATTTCTGTGGTCTTCCCAGATAAACTGAAAACCGTCCACCCCAAAATCCACAACTTTACATGGTGTCTTCTTCGCCACTCCAGACCTATAGCCTGATGTGACTGCTATTGCGATTCATATTGGTATTTATATAGCTCCTATGGCCAGGTCATCTTAACCCTGTCATTCAAAACAATCAGTGTTCCCCTAGAAGTGACTACATAAACAGAAGTGTTGTGTCTGTTTCTGAAGTGAAGAATGTTATTAGACTCTGTAAGGTTGTGGGGCGTTCATTCCAAAGTTTGATGGCATCCTTTTTCCACCTCCATCCCAATGTCTCTGTCGAATATTTTAAAAACTACTGTATGGATTTACCTTCAAACCAGTCAAGGAAAGCAAGTCAACACATTGTGTCCATGTTTCTTATTTGGTACAAATCTGCCCAGTGGTTTTCGCGCTATGGCTGTTCCAAAACTGTACTTTTTCTCCACAGAAAAATGAATGCGAGTAGGCTGAAAACAGTGTTTCTATATTTTCTTAATAACGTTTTCATTTTCCTATGAATTCTTCCCAACATTTCCAGTTTAGTGGAGCTCTTGACAAACATTTTGCTTGGAACATTTCATCCAAATCCATCCAGAAAGTCAAAAATTATTACCCTTACTCAGCCTCTGTGCTGTAGCCATGGTTCGGGCCTTTAGTGTTTTAAAATTTAGAGTGGAAGCCCTGGCTAGTGTTTTAGTTAAAGTGCAGTTACGTTGAACAGAGTTTATGCAACAAAACCTTTGAAATGCAGCAGATTTGGGAAGTGATTATCATCTTAACCCAGCATCCCCCCTGTTGCAAAGCCCATGAGCACATACATAACAGATAAGATTCAGAATGACAAAGTTAGAGGCCGACAAGATCACTCAGTGGGTTGAGCATTCACTGCTGTGATTTGTGTGTGAACACATCATTAGGTTCTGGGGTCATCAACAGGTGGATGCCGAGTTAAGACGATCATCACTTCCCACTTCTGCCGAATTTTGATGGTTTTGCTGCATTAAATCTGATCACCTTAAGTGTCCCTCAACTAAAGTTTTTTCAATGACAAGTTGAGTGACCCCTTCCAATGTTCTGCACCCCCTCCCCATCTTGTTCCATCTCTGCTCCAAATACTTGTTGTTCTTCTTTTTCACCCTTTTGGGGTCCTTTTTCTCTTTTTCCGGCCTCTGCCATACCTGCCTTCTTGTGCAACCCCTCCCCAGCCCTCTCCCCGCCCTCCATCCACATCCCTTTCCCAAAATTGGCTACTTCCTAATTGGAAGCTGCCTCTTAACAGGGTCCCCTTAGGGCAGCCTTGCCTGGGCACCCATCACCTAACGTCGACTGTAGCTTCCCACATAACTCTCTATCTCCTTAAACACAATCCCCTCTTTAGTGCATAGTATACCTCCGCTGACCCCATACACCCTTAGACATGGGTGACAAGCAGGGTCTTGGCCACCCTCGCATAATTTTAATGGCTGAAATGCACACACGCACAATAGCACCTTCCACATTTTTGGACTCCTGTCCCTTCGAGGGCGTTCAACTGAAAGCACGTTGGGACCATAATTATGGCAAAAGGCGTTATAACAAATGACAAAATGAATGAATGAATGAATGAATAAATATAATTCAGTCACAGTAAAGTGTCAAAAATGCAGTGTCTATTGAACGAAGCTGGGAATTGGTGAAAGCAGTATATCTAAATTATATCAAAATTATGCCTGTTTGAAATGCATCAACCATCATTACAGTGTTTTGCACCTTTTCTTTGCCATACCTTGTTAGCTGACAATATGGATGCCTTAAATACTTATATACAGTACCTAACCCAGGCAAAATCAACTTATCTACAAGGTTTTCCTCCAGACACTTTTTACAATAACTAACGTTGACCAAAAGGAAGAAAATGTATATAAAATATATAAATATTTATATACATATTCAATGAATAAACGTCGTGAAAGGGACGTTATGGTTAAGTTGCACTAATAAAAACCTATCAAATTCAGTGAAAAAATGTGTTAAAAGGTTGTTATGGTTACAAGTAATACCGAAAAACCATTGAAATTCTCCAGTTATGGTCAGCTAAGCAACCATAACTAGTGCCACCACCGTGCACAACCACCTAGCACTGCTAAAACTAACAGCCAGGACATCAAAGATGACATGACAAATGTTATTGATGATATCACCGATGACAATACATATCAAATTCATTCTGATGAAAAGTCGGTAAAAAGGGTTGTGTGTGCAGTGTAGGTAACAACATATTATGGATGATCTGAGGACCGTTTATGAACTATTTAATAAATGGCGAATTTCAATTTTTTTTGGTTTTACTTGTTTTATTTTTTTCACAACATTTCATATGTTTTACCAGTGGACCCTTAATCTGCTACAAGTTACTTATATTATACTCACCTCCAATGTAGCCCAGAAGCACAGGGGAGAACAGAAAATGTTCTACCCATCAAGCAACAAACATATATACATAAAGCAATGTTACTTATATTTACTTCCCTCAAATATACCTTTTGGTACAAATGATTACTTGAAAATGTACAAATTATTTTGTATTTATAACACACAATATAATGGCATGCACCAAGCATAAACCATAAATGTACACCTCATATTATCACTTCATACAACTGTTCATAGAGACTGGCATACACCAAGCACATATTCAAAAACAATCTCTCACCAAACAGTAAGTACTCTGTATTTATTTCTTTATTAATAGCATTCATTATGTAAACATGTATTATAAGGAAAAACATTATTTTTTCATTTTGACAGACATGGCAAAAACACTTGAGTGGTTAGAGGAGAACTTCACAAAAGGAGAAATGAGTGACGATAACATCTCTAATGGTATAAAATACATCTTTGAATATAAACAAATAATGTAATTTGTACAGACCTCACTAAAATAATCATTTATTTTATTTTTTCCTTGCAGTACATAGTTTTCATGAAGAAACCGCACCCCAATTTAATTGTACACAATCCCAAGAACCACAAAGAGAAGCCCTATCCCCAAATGCACATAATCAAATCATGAACTTGTCTACAAGTAATGATTTTAAGGAACCTTTACAATATGTCAAAAATCATGTCATTAAAAATGTTCCCTATCACTGTTCTTCTTGCACCTGCCCCCCTTGTCCCCAACAATCACACCTATCAAATTCCCAACATTTCAAACAAAGACGCTTTGATGAAACCTCAATCCCTTCCTCTCCTAAATATTATTGTACAGAAATTACTAACTCTCCCATTTATGTTTCCCATTCTGATACCTCATCCCTTTCCTAAATAAATGTATTTTTTATACTATAAATGTGTTGTATACTGTTGTGTGATATTTCTTTTTTTTTAAAAAGCCCATTATGAGTCCGGGGATACTACGACTGTCTGGGGTGACTACACTCAAAATGAGTTGCCCAGTTTCCCATGATGCACTTTTATTTAGTCTGTGGACACCGCTCTTGTTCTACGGAAACCCACGCAAATGCGCACTGTGACTCCCACCCAATGGGTGTCCACGGATGGCTGTCAGAGCCACGGACGGCCCCGGATGTCATTTTGTGACCGCACCCATGTGGCGTGATGGCATGTCCGCGAATGGTGTTCACAGCCATGGATAGTTTAAAAGTGCCTTTTCTGCCAATCTAGGGTGTTTCAAGCTGCAATCTTACCCTTCCACAGCTCCCAGACCCATTCTTGATTGATCTGGCAACTTTTTACAACTTTTAAAGGATTATTTGCGACTCAGTAGTCTGCAGACAACACGACTCTCTGCAGACGGTTCCGCTGAAGGGACCCACCCATTACTTTTCCTCATTCTCAATCTGGCTATCCAGGAGAGAGCACCTGTTTTACTGCTTTGCAGATCTGCTTAGCATAAATGATTGCAGACCACCATGGCATCTTTTATGGCCATTGCTTCTTCCCAGCCATCGCCTCAACAACCTGGAGGCCCTGGACATGGGAACAGGTGCAGTGATACAGATGATGAGGATCAAGAGGAAGATGAAGATGAGGTGGAGGAAGTCCCTATCTCCAGTACCTAGAGTGAGTCCTCGGTGTGGCAATGTTTCACCACTGTTGAAAATGTGCCAAAGACTTGTGCAGCAAAGGTTTGATGCACTGAGTGCAAAGTTGTACACAGTCATGGAAAACCGGGGCTGTATTCCTACATCACCACCTTCATGCAGTGTCACAGCAAGTCCAACCACCCGGGTGCTCTGAGGAAGGCGGTACCTTTCTCAAGGAAAAGTAGGTTGATGCCCTCTACCCCATCTTCTTTAACTGCTCCTGTTAATTCAAAGGATACTCCTTTGGGGCAGAGGATCCCAGCAGCAGCCTCACATGCCATACAGAGCACTGTTGACCCTTAATTTGTGAGGGTCACAGTGCTATGTTTAAACTGTGAAGCACCGATCTGTAGGGGGAGCAGTTTTGGAGTGCTTTCGAGGCCGCAGTCAAGGAGCATGAGAAAAATTGTTACCTACCTTGATTAATGCCCGACCACCTGCCCCTTTGTCTCTGCAGTTGGTGCCCCTTCCCTCCCTTCTCTCCCTTCCCTCCCCCAATTTACCTTGCCTCCCCTGGAAAAAAGCACACAAAAGCCCAAAAAAATATTAAACCAAAAAAACAGTTACGTTAGGAGCCACCTTTCCCAGTTAAAAAATAGAACAGAGAAAAGAAATTCACAGACCCCTTTGTAGACTGCATAGTTCGTGGACACCCAACAAATACAGGCGTCAGGTGGGGGCAAGAAAATCATTTTACTTGTTTTCATGCAAAAATGGTGGCTCTTAAAAGAACATTTTTTTATGTCTTTTTGACTTTTAAATATTTTTGGGATTATTTTGTTTTATATACTAAACTAACAAAGATTCTGTACAACATACTTATTAAGTATTCATAACATCTGTTTCAATGCATTTTGAAGGTTTTCTCTATCTCTCCAAAAAATGTTGACAGTATCAAAAGTAATGTTCTCATTATTAAAAGATGTCAGGTCAACATTTCTTGCAAAAAAGCACACACGGCTCTGTTCACATTGCACCTTGCTTTTGAACGCATCCACATTTCCCTCTGAGCAATCCAAAAAAAATGATTTGGGAATTTGGAAATATTTCCATCAACTTTCCAAATGCCTCCTTCAATGCAAACTTCAATGAAATTTCAGTAACGTACCCCAAACTGTTCCCTCCACAATGATTTTTTAAGTGAACTATATTCTCACAAAACAGGAGCACGTCTTCCCACTTAATCCCTCACACTCCATACCATGACACTTCACATTCATAGAATCCAAGATTTTCACCCAATCCACAGTGTTCAACATAGATCTTCAGTCAATGGATCCAAGAGTCCTCCAAAATCCGTACACTCTGCCTCCTCAAAGATATAGCCATAGCCATTTTCAGTACTATCAAAACTCCTGCAAACAAAACTCCTGCTACGCTCTCTTCCTGTACACCATACCCACAAAACCTGATTGGCTGATCCCCCCATTGTCGGCGGACATCCACGACTGTCTTGCATTCACCACAGTTCCCTTTCAATGCCATGCAACATCAAAAAACCTGGATGTCCGCGGACATTGCAGCCACTGAAAGGGGTGGGGGAGTTTAAACTCAATTTCAGTTATTTATTTTTTAGTGGTGGCTCTAAAAATTACCTTTGTTTTTTGGGGGGTTTGTTAACAAACACCTTTTTTTAGTTTGTATGTACAATAGTACTATATTCTGCACATCATCCCTTACAATTTTCTTACAGGAACTTTTTCAATGCATTCCTAACATTGTAAAGAAAAATCACATTTCCAACATCTGTAAAAATTCCCCTGCATATGAAAAAGCAGATACAGCTTTTTTGACTGCCTTGATTCTTTTGTGGATTGAAAAAGTTTGGACATCTCCATGTTTGCCTCTGATTCATTTCAGAAAAAAATATCTTTGCAGAAGGAAACAGTTCCATTACAGTTTTCAAGAAATCCTTCAAATACAATGGAGTCCCATACCCCAAACTGTCCCCTCCACAATGCACAGTTGCAATGTCTGGACATTTCAAGTGAGTGACTCTGACAGAATGAGAACAATCCTGCCCAGCTTAAGCCACAAAATGCATGCCACAAAACGTCCACTTCTGCCAATCCAATACTTCCAAAGATGCCATGATTTTCAGCATTCATCTTCAATGACTGAATTAAAGAATCTCCCAGAATTCACACACTCTGCTTCCTCAAAGCCATAGCCATATGCACAACACACAGCAATCAAAACACCTACTACCCTCTCTTCATATAAACCACAACCAAAACACCTAATTGGCTGATCCCCTTAGTTCCCTTTCCATGCCAGGCATCCTTGAAAGACCCCAATATGGCACGTGCTGTCTGTTCTAATCAGCACATTTCTGCAAACCTTAAAGAACAACAACCTTTAGGCTGTTGTAACAGCCCCTACAGGTTTAGCTGCCTACAGCATAGGAGGTGCAACTTTTCACTGACTACTCCTTCCAGTAGAACACCAAAATAAATTAGACTACTACAAGGATAGCTCAGTGGCAACATGCTCACCTTGGAAACAAGACGACACAAAGCAACACAGGTTCGATCCCCGGGTCCGCTCTTAGAAACCTCTGGGTATTTAAGCGCGTTATAAATATGCAACTAAGACAACAACACAAAAAAAATCTGTCACAGCGCCTCAACGCCCCTGGGCTGTGTGAGCACTTTAAAAATTCAAATAAATAAAAATAAAAAAACAAATTATCAGCAGAGGCTGCTACTGAAGTACGAAGAATTCGGAAAAAATTAAAGTGCTCCTAACAGATTAGATAAGCATGGATTCCAACCTCATGTTGGCTTTAACTCACCTCAAAATGCAAGAAGTCCTAAAAACTGATACAAAGAACTGTTTGGAAGAAAACATGTTATTGTTTCCAGAGACCTCCTACAGTTAATACCAGTAAAAGGTCAACCTCTAACTCCCTCAGGGTCAGTCGTTTTTCAAAGAAACGAGCTGGGGGTAGATCTCTGTCTTTGGGTGGGGGCTCCCTCTCGAGCAGCCTGCCTGCCAATCTGAAACTTGAAGAGAACCATCTCTGGTACTGGAAGCACCTCAAGACCCTTCTCTTTCCTTCTGCCTTTGCTCTTCTTCTCCCCTACTGATCTGTTCTGTCTCGGCATCGTGCACCTGGTTACTATCTGACTTTTGGGCTCAGGTACCTGCTCACCCTGCCACCCACCTGCACTGCCTCCTGGCAATCCCTGGCACTGGGGTCTGTATCTGTAACCCTACAGCCCCCCTTTTTTCTGCACTTATCAGCCAGCCTGTTGCCTTAAAGCTAGCACTTGCCACATTCTGGCTGCACTACCACTGTTTATTGCTTTTTATTCTTTATTTATTTATTATTTATTATTAATTGTATTCCTTTGCTCAGCATTTTCCACTTCTCCCACCCTCCCAAGCACTTTCCCCTTTCTCTCCCCTATGCACTTGCATGTTCTCAATGTCACTGGGCCTAGTAATATTGTTGTTTTGTTCTCCCTTGTTCCCCTCCCTTGTCTCATTGCGATCTGAAACACTTGTGTATGAGCATGATACAAATAAAATATCAATATCAACCTATTTTTAAAACATTAGGACACAAACAATGCCATAACACACTTGGCATCATTGGAAATGAAAATCTCTGGCAAAATTTTCAGTACAGAGAACTAACTCAAAACATGCGTCAGTCTGCAGATTTCACCTATGCTAACATTTTAAAAAGCATTAGAACTGGTCTGCTTACAAAAGATGCAAAATCCATCTTCAATACTAGAATAATCCATGAGCTATATCCGCGAAACACATCTGCTCCTGATGTCATGGAAAAATGTACAAAATCTAAAATGCATGTCCAACCCTTACTAGCTGGAGTCAATTCAAAGTGACAATGTTAAAAAAAGAAATGCAACCCATACTGCATATCAGCTCCACAGACAAACTAAAAGTGCACGGCATGACACTCCCTATGTGTCAACAAGTAACCGAACGATTAAATACCTTAGAAAAATCTATCTCCAACACAGCTGGATTGGAGAAAATATTAACTTTTGGCTTAAACAGCAGAGTAATTCTAAAAGGTAACCTTGATGTAGAACAAGGTTTAGTTAATGGAGCAAATGGAACCAGTTGTTGGCTTCCAAACATATCCAGATGACAACAACATCCAGTTTGTCAAAATCCACTTTGAGAAACTTGCAGAAGTTAAAACAATTTGCCACACAATAGCACATTTTCTTCTTTTCAAAGACGTGTATGCACGCAGAGAAACATTTTCTCTATCTCTTGCATATGCTGTCACTAGTCACAAACTGCAAGGTCTAACGCTAGATCACGCAATGATTGATATTGGCAGCACAGTCTTTAAGGAAGGTGTTAGTTATGTAGCACTTTCACATCTGCGTACACTCTTCTATTCCTAGTTAACTTTGATACAAACAAAGTCAATGCTGACATTCCTTGCATCCTAGAATACAACAGGCTATATGCACTGTACACCCCCATCTAGATATGTACCCTGTACCTCAAAAAATAAAACCTTTAAAGAGAAAAGTAATGCAAACACAATCTACAACAGAACCCCCAACAATAACTCTTAAGAAACAACAACCAACTCCTTCTCCATCAGATAATACAACCACAAAACTGTCCACTGCAAACTATACTGCATATCCATCAGACAAAAAAAGAGACAAAAATCTCTTCTCCAAAAAAATCTGTAGGCCCATCAAACGATGCAGACACACAACTCCCTGGTCCATTTGAATTCAGCAATACAACTGGAATACATTGCTATGCAAATGTAACAATCAATATTCTCTTTCAATTGCCACCAATTGTAACAACATTTACTTAAACTGCTTGGGTTAGTTGTGTTTGCAAATGCTCATCCTTCATAGAAATGTCACAAATCATCCTGACAGCACTTACAGTGTCTTAGGTATAAGGCAAGAATTCAACTACTGTGCAGCAACGGTAACATTTACCATAAACACACAAGAAGATCCTCAAAAATTCTTGATGTACTAACTACAAGTACTGGAAACAAAACCATCCCTATAAATGAAATCTTCCATATTTCATACACATGGAAACATACATTCACTCTCTGCAACCATGTTTAACAAGAGCACATCACTAATGAACGATTAGTATATGTATCCATACCAAATTGTAAATCCATTCCATTTTACCAGATTCTGCACAATGCAAATTATTGCCTATTATGCCATTTTTGCAATTCAGACAATAGTTCCAGTATGCAAATCAACTCACATAGCCAATATGTCATACTAATGCTTCTTAGGTATAATGCAGATCGTACCAAAAATAACTGTAAGCTGATTAGCTTTGCACATACCCAAGTATCTCTTGGCAAGAAAACCTTCACAACAGTAGGTATAGAGGCCGATTCATGGAATAATTAGCGCGGCGCAAGTGGGCAAAAACGTGTGAATCGCAGTGGAATAGCGAAAATCGCAGTGCAATTGCGAAAATCACACGAAAAGCAGCGCACGTCGATTCATGGAAGGCCGTGCGCGAGAAAACCAGCGGACGTGCGATAAAAAAGTGCGCGGCGCACGTTGGCGCACAGGCCATCTAACAGCGTGCGCCAGGTCACAGCGAAAATCGCACAGGGCACAGCGAAATTCGCACATAGCGCGGCGCACGCAACAAAAGTAGGCGGAACACGGGCGTAACACTCGGAATGGGGAACAACTTGTCAAAACGTGGGCGTCACGGGGGAAGTACAGGGCACAAGTGCGCGGAACGCCCACACGCTCGCCTACAACACGTATTCATGGAATAGAATAGGGCAAAAAAGCGCACGCTCAAACCAGCGCACAGGCACAAACACGACCGCCACAAGAAAGCAGGCGGTAGCGTCTCTGCGGCTGTAAGAAATGTGCGCCAAAAGGTGCGCCAACAAATAGCACCTATATACTGCCATGATGAATGTCCTATACTGTGGCCCTCCAGGAAAAATGACGTGCAAAGGGGTACCCACAAACACGGACACCCGCTGACAAAAAATACGTGTGCGTGTATACCGGGGTGCGCGGGAAGTCTAACACGCGATTTCAGCAGGGTACGTGCATCACAGGGGTTCGCGTGAAGTTATTCACGCGATCGGGCCTGGGGGAGCGGGCTATGTGTATTTCAGGGGTTCGCGTGAAGTTTCACACGCGATCGGGTCTGGGGGAGCGGGCTATGTGTATTTCAGGGGTTCGCGTGAAGTTTCACACGCGATCGGGTCTGGGGGAGCGGGCTACGTGTATTACAGGGGTTCGCGTGAAGTTCCTCACGCGATCGGGCCTGGGGGAGCGTGCTACGTGTATTTCAGGGGTTCGCGTGAAGTTTCACACGCGATCGGGCCTGGGGGAGCGGGCTACGTGTATTACAGGGGTTCGCGTGAAGTTCCTCACGCGATCGGGCCTGGGGTAGCGGGCTACGTGTATTACAGGGGTTCGCGTGAAGTTCCTCACGCGATCGGGCCTGGGGGAGCGGGCTACGTGTATTCCAGGGGTGCGCGTGAAGTTCCACACGCGAATAGCCTGTGCGCGTGTATTTCAGGGGTGCGCGGGAAGTTCCACACGCGAATAGCCTGGGCGCGTGTATTTCAGGGGTGCGCGGGAAGTTCCACACGCGAATAGCCTGGGGGCACGTGTATTTCAGGGGTGCGCGTGAAGTTCCACACGCGAATAGCCTGGTGGCGCGTGTATATCAGGGGTGCGCGGGAAGTTCCACACGCGAATAGCCTGGGCGCGTGTATTTCAGGGGAGCGCGGGAAGTTGCACACGCGAATAGCCTGGGCGCGTGTATTTCAGGGGTGCGCGGGAAGTCCCACACGCGAATAGCCTGGGCGCGTGTATTTCAGGGGTGCGCGGGAAGTTCCACATGTGATTTGACAGTGTGGGTCCTCCCAGGTGTACCCTGTACACCCTCTACGGCCCCTGCAGGCAGCCCACACCACAGGGGACTACCATGCATCCCTGGTCATGTCCCGCAGACAGCCCACCCACCATGGGCATGCCCCCCAGCAAAGGCACATGTCTCCTTGAACTAATGAACACCAACGCATGTCCCCTTGCACCCCCACCCCCCAGCACCTTGGGGCACCTGCCAGCAGGCCCCCACCCATGTCCAACTCATGTCCCCCACCACCCCCACCCCCCAGCACTGTGGGGCACCTGCCAGCAGGCCCCCACCCATGTCCAACTCATGTCTCCCACCACCCCCACCCCCCAGCCACCAGGGTCACCCTCCACCAGGCCCCCACTCATGTCTCCCATCACCCCCACACCCCAGCAGTGCAGGGTCACCCTCCACCAGGCCCCCACTCATGTCTCCCACCACCCCCACCCCCCAGCCACCAGGGGCACCCTCCACCAGGCCCCCACTCATGTCACCCACCACCCCCACCCCCCAGCCACCAGGGGCAGCCTCCACCAGGCCCCCACTCATGTCACCCACCACCCCCACCCCCCAGCCACCAGGGGCAGCCTCCACCAGGCCCCCACTCATGTCTCCCACCACCCCCACCCCCCAGCCACCAGGGGCAGCCTCCACCAGGCCCCCACTCATGTCACCCACCACCCCCACCCCCCAGCCACCAGGGTCACCCTCCACCAGGCCCCCACTCATGTCTCCCACCACCCCCACCCCCCAGCCACCAGGGGCAGCCTCCACCAGGCCCCCACTCATGTCACCCACCACCCCCACCCCCCAGCCACCAGGGTCACCCTCCACCAGGCCCCCACTCATGTCTCCCACCACCCCCACCCCCCAGCCACCAGGGGCAGCCTCCACCAGGCCCCCACTCATGTCACCCACCACCCCCACCCCCCAGCCACCAGGGTCACCCTCCACCAGGCCCCCACTCATGTCTCTCACCACCCCCACCCCCCAGCCACCAGGGTCACCCTCCACCAGGCACCCACTCATGTCTCCCACCACCCCCACCCCCCAGCAGTGCAGGGGCAGCCTCCACCAGGCCCCCACACATGTCTCCCACCACCCCCACCCCCAGCCACCAGGGTCACCCTCCACCAGGCCCCCACTCATGTCTCCCACCACCCCCACCCCCCAGCAGTGCAGGCTCAACCTCCACCAGGCCCCCACTCATGTCCCCCTGCACCCCCACCCCCCGGCAGTGCAGGGGCAGCCTCCACCAGGCCCCCACTCATGTCTCCCACCACCCCCACCCCCCTGCCACCATGTGCAGCCCCCACCAGGTCCTCACAATCCCCAATCATGTGCGTAATGGTCAGCCTCCACAGCCAAAAAGCCCTACCAAGTAACCCATTCACCCACATGGAAATGGAAATCACATGTTACACCCCCAATGTACATGAAGCAAATGAACCCATGTCCGTCACACACATATTTTCAAATAGAATGGGAAAACACACAACATGACATGCATGAAACCAATGAGATGAAACCACACAGTGAACAATGGAAAAAAAAATGTATTGAAAAAAATACAAATGCCAAAGAAAGAAAACTAACTACAATGTAAATGTGAAAAAATAAGCTGCATGTCCGCATAAAAACACAAAACTAGAAAATCAAATCAAAAAAATGATGTCCAAAGTGAAATGTAAGAACTCTCCATGCAACAAAGAACTATGTACAAAAATAACAAGGGTCCATCATCACAACTGAACTAAGGAAACCTCCTAAAAAACCTACCTAAATATCAACTATATACAAAAAGTGGAGCAGTGTCCGTCGACTCCAAATAATAATAAGAACGAAAGGAAACCTAAAACTAAAGAACTATATACAAAGGCGGCGGGCAAGTCCAGCGGCTCACTCTGTGGTGTTCCGGGCCAGGGCATCATCGAACTCCTGTTCGATGTCCCGGAGGCGGTCCAGTTCCATGGCCCCGAGGGTCCGCAGGGACGACGCCGTGTCCTCCTCCAACCCCCTGCGGATTGCCTCGAGGCACTCGGCCCGCCTCAGGGCCCTCCGCATGGAGTTCTCCGCCCTGACCATTGTGAGCCGCGCCTCTTCCGCCCGCCGCCGCTCCGCACCTATGGCGTGGCCCAACCGCTGCCACACGGAAGACACTCTCTGTCCTGGGTCCTCCTGCCCTCCGGCCGATGCCTGCCCCTCCGATGTCGAAGGCCCCGAGCCTTCATGGCTCCCACCATCTTGCTGCTGCTGCTGCTCTGCCTCTGCCCGTGCACTGCCTCCTGCTGCCTGCACATCCTCCGCCGGCTGGGGTGCACCTGTTGATGTGGCCACCCCTGCTGGACGTCCGACTCCCGACTGTGGCAGGGATGCCTCCTCCACCAGCCTGGCCGCACTGTCAGAGGCAGCTCCACAGGGCACCCAGGTGACTGATGGGTGGGAAGATGGCACAGAGGACGACTGGCGCGTAGGGGGTCCAGTTGAGGAGGGGGTCGGAGCAAGCCCCAACAGACAGCGGAATCCGGCCTGGGTGACCTGTCCCAGCAGGCTGACGTGGTCAACGAGCCATTCGAGATGACGTGCAGTCTCTCCATGAAAAGACTGCAGGTCACCTCGCATGGCCCGTTGACGCAACGCCACACCAGCCAGGACAGGCTCAACCCGGACCTGGATGGCCACGTCCGCAGGCAGAGGAAGGCCAGTTGACGTCAGCTCATCCCCTGCCTGAAAACGGGTCTGGACGTAGGCATCCCTGCTGGTGCAAGATGATGCAGGGACAGGATCGGGGACAGGATTGCACACAGGCACCTCCGCGGCCGCCTGTGCTGCCTCCTGTCCCTGGTCCTGCACTGCACCACTAGCACCAGTGGGATCCCCACCTCCAGACCCTGTCTCTGGTGCTTGCGCGGCCCCCTCCTCCACCAAACCCCCCACCAACCTGGATGACTCTGTGCCATCTTCCCCTGTTGGGCCCTGTGGGGTCCCAGCTGCCCCTTCTGCTGCCGAGGAGTCCAACTGCAACCTCCGCCTCTTGGACCTCCCCCCGGCAGCTGCGGCCTGGGACGCGGCACCGGACTCCTCACTCCCCGACGAGATGACAACACGGGAGGGGAGCCGGGCCTTGCGTCTCCGGCTGGCGGTCGGATCCCCGCTGCTGTGCTCCACAGCACCTTCTCCGAGCTCTTCATCAGTTGACGCTGCAGACAGGGAGAAACAAAACACAGGCATCAGGGCACTGTACAATGGACACATACACGCATGACAGTTGCACATGAGTGGCATTGGCAAACCTCAGACATGTCATCACAATCCCCAACACACATGTCATTGCAACTGGCACACATGAGCCATACCACAGCCATATCGCAACTGCCACCACCATCCCTACACATACAACAGCATCAGCAGCCAAAGGGAAGCCATACATCACATGCAACACAGGAAGTGCACCACACATGTACACACACCACCACACTTGCATGCATGTCTACACCTCTGCCAAGTGTCGCACTGTTCAGACGGGCATCCATGTCACATCTGCCAATCAGGCTTCCACATACCGCTGTCACATGCATCCATGTAGCATCACTGTTGCACCTTTGACAAATACACACACATGCACATGTACACAGTGCTCATACATGCAGCCGAAAACAACATACATGCCTGACATCACGGACATGTCTACTTACATACACATTCATCCAAACATGTGTGCATGCACAACTGCATTTGCCATGCAAGCCCACACACACAAGCACCATCCATGTCTCACACATTACAGCCCTCGCATGTGTCAGCCCCACGGCCCTGTACACCCCCACCCATACTCCACCCCATACAAACAGATGTGCAACCGGCACAATGGGGAATGATCACCACACGCCCTGCTCACAACCAGGATGCATGTACACTCACCGCTCGACTCCAGACGGCTCTGCTTCTCTAGGACCTGGATGTGGAGCGCTGGGGATATGCGTTCCAGGACCCCCATCTGTTCTTCCGACAAGTGGCCCCGGCGCCCCTTGGCATCCGCTGCCTTCAAGAGGCGCCGGGCCTTGTTCAGGGTCCTGGACCTGAAGTCCTCCCAGCGCTTCCTGACATGTTGTAAGTCCCGGACTGCCACCCCCTCCGCGTTGATGGCAGTCACGATGTCAGTCCAGATCCGAGTCCGTCCTTCCTTGTCGGCGCGGGAACTTCCAAAGAGGGCATCATACTGCCCCAGGACTTGCTCCACCAGGACACCAACTTCGGTGGCACTGAAGCTGGTGCCCCTCTGCCTCTCTGGCCGGGGGTTGTCAGTGGTCACAGATGGTGTTAGCCCCGACATGACAACCCCAGAGGCAGGAGTGGGTGGGCAACTGGGTCCTGGGGCTGGGCTGTGGAGCGATGGAATTCCAGTCGGGAGTCTTCTGTTCCAGCAGGGGTGGTCACAGCAACAGCACCCCTGGCTGATGTGCAGGCAGCAAATGGCAGTGCACGTGGGCAGCAGGCAGTCAGGCAGCAGCAGATAGCAGATGGGAGCGTGCTCGGGGCTCTGGGGGGCAGTAATTCGGCCTTCTGGGCAGGAGCGTGGTCTCCCGTGTGCTCACGCGTGGCCAGCTTGGTACGGAGTGAATTGGCACGTGAAAATCCTGCACGTCAGCGTGAAAACCGAGGAAAGGCCCTTAGCGCGTAAGCGCGTCAGCACGCATACGCGATTCCATTGGACCAAAGGCCCTCAGCGCATAGGCGCGTCTGTGACGTGACCCGCACGGGTGTTTCCCACACAGCACTTGATGACAGAGCACACGTGGAAAGACTGCACGTCAGAGTCTCATCGCGTGTAATTGGACAAAAGTGCGTGTACACGCGATTGGCCTATGTACGTGTATATGAGGTGTGCGCGGACACTTACACACGCAAGTACGTCAGCGCACCTGTATCCCGGTGTACGGCCATTTCCACCAATCACACGCGATGAGACTCTGACGTGGAGTCTTTCCACGTGTGCTCTGTCATCACGTGCTGTGTGGGAAACACCCGTGCGGGTCACGTCACAGACGCGCCTACGCGCTGAGGGCCTTTGGTCCAATGGAATCGCGTATGCGTGCTGACGCGCTTACGCGCTAAGGGCCTTTCCTCGGTTTTCACGCTGACGTGCAGGATTTTCACGTGCCAATTCACTCCGTACCAAGCTGGCCACGCGTGAGCACACGGGAGACCACGCTCCTGCCCAGAAGGCCGAATTACTGCCCCCCAGAGCCCCGAGCACGCTCCCACCTGCTATCTGCTGCTGCCTGACTGCCTGCTGCCCACGTGCACTGCCATTTGCTGCCTGCACATCAGCCAGGGGTGCTGTTGCTGTGACCACCCCTGCTGGAACAGAAGACTCCCGACTGGAATTCCATCGCTCCACAGCCCAGCCCCAGGACCCAGTTGCCCACCCACTCCTGCCTCTGGGGTTGTCATGTCGGGGCTAACACCATCTGTGACCACTGACAACCCCCGGCCAGAGAGGCAGAGGGGCACCAGCTTCAGTGCCACCGAAGTTGGTGTCCTGGTGGAGCAAGTCCTGGGGCAGTATGATGCCCTCTTTGGAAGTTCCCGCGCCGACAAGGAAGGACGGACTCGGATCTGGACTGACATCGTGACTGCCATCAACGCGGAGGGGGTGGCAGTCCGGGACTTACAACATGTCAGGAAGCGCTGGGAGGACTTCAGGTCCAGGACCCTGAACAAGGCCCGGCGCCTCTTGAAGGCAGCGGATGCCAAGGGGCGCCGGGGCCACTTGTCGGAAGAACAGATGGGGGTCCTGGAACGCATATCCCCAGCGCTCCACGTCCAGGTCCTAGAGAAGCAGAGCCGTCTGGAGTCGAGCGGTGAGTGTACATGCATCCTGGTTGTGAGCAGGGCGTGTGGTGATCATTCCCCATTGTGCCGGTTGCACATCTGTTTGAATGGGGTGGAGTATGGGTGGGGGTGTACAGGGCCGTGGGGCTGACACATGCGAGGGCTGTAATGTGTGAGACATGGATGGTGCTTGTGTGTGTGGGCTTGCATGGCAAATGCAGTTGTGCGTGCACACATGTTTGGATGAATGTGTATGTAAGTAGACATGTCCGTGATGTCAGGCATGTATGTTGTTTTCGGCTGCATGTATGAGCACTGTGTACATGTGCATGTGTGTGTATTTGTCAAAGGTGCAACAGTGATGCTACATGGATGCATGTGACAGCGGTATGTGGAAGCCTGATTGGCAGATGTGACATGGATGCCCGTCTGAACAGTGCGACACTTGGCAGAGGTGTAGACATGCATGCAAGTGTGGTGGTGTGTGTACATGTGTGGTGCACTTCCTGTGTTGCATGTGATGTATGGCTCCCCTTTGGCTGCTGATGCTGTTGTATGTGTAGGGATGGTGGTGGCAGTTGCGATATGGCTGTGGTATGGCTCATGTGTGCCAGTTGCAATGACATGTGTGTTGGGGATTGTGATGACATGTCTGAGGTTTGCCAATGCCACTCATGTGCAACTGTAATGCGTGTATGTGTCCATTGTACAGTGCCCTGATGCCTGTGTTTTGTTTCTCCCTGTCTGCAGCGTCAACTGATGAAGAGGGCGGAGAAGGTGCTGTGGAGCACAGCGGCGGGGATCCGACCGCCAGCCGGAGACGCAAGGCCCGGCTCCCCTCCCGTGTTGTCATCTCGTCGGGGAGTGAGGAGTCCGGTGCCGCGTCCCAGGCCGCAGCTGCCGGGGGGAGGTCCAAGAGGCGGAGGTTGCAGTTGGACTCCTCGGCAGCAGAAGGGGCAGCTGGGACCCCACAGGGCCCAACAGGGGAAGATGGCACAGAGTCATCCAGGTTGGTGGGGGGTTTGGTGGAGGAGGAGGCCGTGCAAGCACCAGAGACGGGGTCTGGTGGTGGGGATCCCACTGGTGCTAGTGGTGCAGTCCAGGACCAGGGACAGGAGGCAGCACAGGCGGCCGCGGAGGTGCCTGTGTGCAATCCTGTCCCCGATCCTGTCCCTGCATCATCTTGCACCAGCAGGGATGCCTACGTCCAGACCCGTTTTCAGGCAGGGGATGAGCTGACGTCAACTGGCCTTCCTCTGCCTGCGGACGTGGCTATCCAGGTCCGGGTTGAGCCTGTCCTGGCTGGTGTGGCGTTGCGTCAACGGGCCATGCAAGGTGACCTGCAGTCTTTTCATGGAGAGACTGCACGTCATCTCGAATGGCTCGTTGACCACGTCAGCCTGCTGGGACAGGTCACCCAGACCGGATTCCTCCGTCTGATGGGGCTTGTTCCGACCCCCTCCTCAACTGGACCCCCTACGCGCCAGTCGTCCTCTGTGCCATCTTCCCACCCATCAGTCACCTGGGTGCCCTGTGGAGCTGCCTCTGACAGTGCGGCCAGGCTGGTGGAGGAGGCATCCCTGCCACAGTCGGGAGTCGGACGTCCAGCAGGGGTGGCCACATCAACAACTGCACCCCAGCCGGCGGAGGATGTGCAGGCAGCAGGAGGCAGTGCACGGGCAGAGGCAGAGCAGCAGCAGCAGCAAGATGGTGGGAGCCATGAAGGCTCGGGGCCTTCGACATCGGAGGGGCAGGCATCGGCCGGAGGGCAGGAGGACCCAGGACAGAGAGTGTCTTCCGTGTGGCAGCGGTTGGGCCACGCCATAGGTGCGGAGCGGCGGCGGGCGGAAGAGGCGCGGCTCACAATGGTCAGGGCGGAGAACTCCATGCGGAGGGCCCTGAGGCGGGCCGAGTGCCTCGAGGCAATCCGCAGGGGGTTGGAGGAGGACACAGCGTCGTCCCTGCGGACCCTCGGGGCCATGGAACTGGACCGCCTCCGGGACATCGAACAGGAGTTCGATGATGCCCTGGCCCGGAACACCACAGAGTGAGCCGCTGGACTTGCCCGCCGCCTTTGTATATAGTTCTTTAGTTTTAGGTTTCCTTTGTTTTTTCTTATGATTTGGAGTCGACGGACACTGCTCCACTTTTTGTATATAGTTGATATTTAGGTAGGTTTTTTAGGAGGTTTCCTTAGTTCTGTTGTGATGATGGACCCTTGTTATTTTTGTACATAGTTCTTTGTTGCACGGAGAGTTTTGACATTTCACTTTGGACAAAATTTTTTGGATTAGATTTTCTAGTTTTGTGTTTTTATGCGGACATGCAGCTTCTTTTTTCACATTTACATTGTAGTTAGTTTTCTTTCTTTAGCATTCGTATTTTTTTCTAATACATTTTTTTTTACATTGTTCACTGTGTGGTTTCATCTCATTGGTTTCATGCATGTCATGTTGTGTGTTTTCCCATTCATTTGGAAAATATGTGTGTGACGGACATGGGTTCATTTGCTTCATGAACATTGGGGGTGTAACATGTGATTTCCATTTCCATGTGGGTGAATGGGTTACTTGGTAGGGCTTTTTGGCTGTGGAGGCTGACCATTACGCACATTGTGAGGACCTGGTGGGGGCTGCACATGGTGGCAGGGGGGTGGGGGTGGTGGGAGACATGAGTGGGGGCCTGGTGGAGGGTGCCCCTGCACTGCTGGGGGGTGGGGGTGGTGGGAGACATGAGTGGGGGCCTGGTGGAGGCTGCCCCTGCACTGCTGGGGGGTGGGGGTGGTGGGTGACATGAGTGGGGGCCTGGTGGAGGGTGCCCCTGGTGGCGGGGGGGTGGGGGTGATAGGGGACATGAGTGGGGGCCTGGTGGAGGCTGCCCCTGCACTGCTGGGGGGTGGGGGTGGTGGGTGACATGAGTGGGGGCCTGGTGGAGGGTGACCCTGGTGGCTGGGGGGTGGGGGTGGTGGGTGACATGAGTGGGGGCCTGGTGGAGGGTGCCCCTGCACTGCTGGGGGGTGGGGGTGGTGGGAGACATGAGTGGGGGCCTGGTGGAGGGTGCCCCTGGTGGCGGGGGGGTGGGGGTGATAGGGGACATGAGTGGGGGCCTGGTGGAGGCTGCCCCTGCACTGCTGGGGGGTGGGGGTGGTGGGAGACATGAGTGGGGGCCTGGTGGAGGGTGACCCTGGTGGCTGGGGGTGGTGGGAGACATGAGTGGGGGCCTGGTGGAGGGTGACCCTGGTGGCTGGGGGGTGGGGGTGGTGGGTGACATGAGTGGGGGCCTGGTGGAGGGTGCCCCTGGTGGCGGGGGGGTGGGGGTGATAGGGGACATGAGTGGGGGCCTGGTGGAGGCTGCCCCTGCACTGCTGGGGGTTGGGGTGGTGGGAGACATGAGTGGGGGCCTGGTGGAGGCTCCCCCTGCACTGCTGGGGGGTGGGGGTGGTGGGAGACATGAGTGGGGGCCTGGTGGAGGGTGACCCTGGTGGCTGGGGGGTGGGGGTGGTGGGAGACATGAGTGGGGGCCTGGTGGAGGGTGACCCTGGTGGCTGGGGGGTGGGGGTGGTGGGTGACATGAGTGGGGGCCTGGTGGAGGGTGCCCCTGGTGGCGGGGGGGTGGGGGTGATAGGGGACATGAGTGGGGGCCTGGTGGAGGCTGCCCCTGCACTGCTGGGGGGTGGGGGTGGTGGGAGACATGAGTGGGGGCCTGGTGGAGGCTGCCCCTGCACTGCTGGGGGGTGGGGGTGGTGGGAGACATGAGTGGGGGCCTGGTGGAGGGTGCCCCTGGTGGCGGGGGGGTGGGGGTGATAGGGGACATGAGTGGGGGCCTGGTGGAGGCTGCCCCTGCACTGCTGGGGGGTGGGGGTGGTGGGAGACATGAGTGGGGGCCTGGTGGAGGCTGCCCCTGCACTGCTGGGGGGTGGGGGTGGTGGGAGACATGAGTGGGGGCCTGGTGGAGGCTGCCCCTGCACTGCTGGGGGGTGGGGGTGGTGGGAGACATGAGTGGGGGCCTGGTGGAGGGTGCCCCTGGTGGCGGGGGGGTGGGGGTGATAGGGGACATGAGTGGGGGCCTGGTGGAGGCTGCCCCTGCACTGCTGGGGGGTGGGGGTGGTGGGAGACATGAGTGGGGGCCTGGTGGAGGGTGACCCTGGTGGCTGGGGGGTGGGGGTGGTGGGTGACATGAGTGGGGGCCTGGTGGAGGGTGCCCCTGCACTGCTGGGGGGTGGGGGTGGTGGGAGACATGAGTGGGGGCCTGGTGGAGGGTGACCCTGGTGGCTGGGGGGTGGGGGTGGTGGGTGACATGAGTGGGGGCCTGGTGGAGGGTGCCCCTGGTGGCGGGGGGGTGGGGGTGATAGGGGACATGAGTGGGGGCCTGGTGGAGGCTGCCCCTGCACTGCTGGGGGGTGGGGATGGTGGGAGACATGAGTGGGGGCCTGGTGGAGGCTGCCCCTGCACTGCTGGGGGGTGGGGGTGGTGGGAGACATGAGTGGGGGCCTGGTGGAGGGTGCCTCTGGTGGCGGGGGGGTGGGGGTGATAGGGGACATGAGTGGGGGCCTGGTGGAGGCTGCCCCTGCACTGCTGGGGGGTGGGGGTGGTGGGAGACATGAGTGTGGGCCTGGTGGAGGCTGCCCCTGCACTGCTGGGGGGTGGGGGTGGTGGGAGACATGAGTGGGGGCCTGGTGGAGGCTGCCCCTGCACTGCTGGGGGGTGGGGGTGGTGGGAGACATGAGTGGGGGCCTGGTGGAGGGTGCCCCTGGTGGCGGGGGGGTGGGGGTGATAGGGGACATGAGTGGGGGCCTGGTGGAGGCTGCCCCTGCACTGCTGGGGGGTGGGGGTGGTGGGAGACATGAGTGGGGGCCTGGTGGAGGGTGACCCTGGTGGCTGGGGGGTGGGGGTGGTGGGTGACATGAGTGGGGGCCTGGTGGAGGGTGCCCCTGCACTGCTGGGGGGTGGGGGTGGTGGGAGACATGAGTGGGGGCCTGGTGGAGGGTGACCCTGGTGGCTGGGGGGTGGGGGTGGTGGGTGACATGAGTGGGGGCCTGGTGGAGGGTGCCCCTGGTGGCGGGGGGGTGGGGGTGATAGGGGACATGAGTGGGGGCCTGGTGGAGGCTGCCCCTGCACTGCTGGGGGGTGGGGGTGGTGGGAGACATGAGTGGGGGCCTGGTGGAGGCTGCCCCTGCACTGCTGGGGGGTGGGGATGGTGGGAGACATGAGTGGGGGCCTGGTGGAGGGTGACCCTGGTGGCGGGGGGGTGGGGGTGATAGGGGACATGAGTGGGGGCCTGGTGGAGGCTGCCCCTGCACTGCTGGGGGGTGGGGGTGGTGGGAGACATGAGTGGGGGCCTGGTGGAGGCTGCCCCTGCACTGCTGGGGGGTGGGAGTGGTGGGAGACATGAGTGGGGGCCTGGTGGAGGGTGACCCTGGTGGCTGGGGGGTGGGGGTGGTGGGAGACATGAGTGGGGGCCTGGTGGAGGGTGACCCTGGGGGGTGGGGGTGGTGGGTGACATGAGTGGGGGCCTGGTGGAGGGTGACCCTGGTGGCTGGGGGGTGGGGGTGGTGGGTGACATGAGTGGGGGCCTGGTGGAGGCTGCCCCTGCACTGCTGGGGGGTGGGGGTGGTGGGAGACATGAGTGGGGACCTGGTGGAGGGTGCCCCTGGTGGCGGGGGGGTGGGGGTGATAGGGGACATGAGTGGGGGCCTGGTGGAGGCTGCCCCTGCACTGCTGGGGGGTGGGGGTGGTGGGAGACATGAGTGGGGGCCTGGTGGAGGGTGACCCTGGTGGCTGGGGGGTGGGGGTGGTGGGAGACATGAGTGGGGGCCTGGTGGAGGCTGCCCCTGCACTGCTGGGGGGTGGGGGTGGTGGGAGACATGAGTGGGGGCCTGGTGGAGGGTGCCCCTGGTGGCGGGGGGGTGGGGGTGATAGGGGACATGAGTGGGGGCCTGGTGGAGGCTGCCCCTGCACTGCTGGGGGGTGGGGGTGGTGGGGGACATGAGTGGGGGCCTGGTGGAGGGTGCCCCTGCACTGGTGGGGGGTGGGGGTGGTGGGAGACATGAGTGGGGGCCTGGTGGAGGGTGCCCCTGCACTGCTGGGGGGTGGGGGTGGTGGGAGACATGAGTGGGGGCCTGGTGGAGGGTGCCCCTGGTGGCTGGGGGGTGGGGGTGGTGGGAGACATGAGTGGGGGCCTGGTGGAGGCTGCCCCTGCACTGCTGGGGGGTGGGGGTGGTGGGAGACATGAGTGGGGGCCTGGTGGAGGGTGCCCCTGGTGGCGGGGGGGGTGGGGGTGATAGGGGACATGAGTGGGGGCCTGGTGGAGGCTGCCCCTGCACTGCTGGGGGGTGGGGGTGGTGGGAGACATGAGTGGGGGCCTGGTGGAGGGTGACCCTGGTGGCTGGGGGGTGGGGGTGGTGGGTGACATGAGTGGGGGCCTGGTGGAGGCTGCCCCTGCACTGCTGGGGGGTGGGGGTGGTGGGAGACATGAGTTGGGGCCTGGTGGAGGGTGCCCCTGGTGGCGGGGGGTGGGGGTGATAGGGGACATGAGTGGGGGCCTGGTGGAGGCTGCCCCTGCACTGCTGGGGGGTGGGGGTGGTGGGAGACATGAGTGGGGGCCTGGTGGAGGGTGACCCTGGTGGCTGGGGGTGGGGGTGGTGGGAGACATGAGTGGGGGCCTGGTGGAGGCTGCCCCTGCACTGCTGGGGGGTGGGGGTGGTGGGAGACATGAGTGGGGGCCTGGTGGAGGGTGCCCCTGGTGGCGGGGGGGTGGGGGTGATAGGGGACATGAGTGGGGGCCTGGTGGAGGCTGCCCCTGCACTGCTGGGGGGTGGGGGTGGTGGGAGACATGAGTGGGGGCCTGGTGGAGGCTGCCCCTGCACTGCTGGGGGGTGGGGGTGGTGGGAGACATGAGTGGGGGCCTGGTGGAGGGTGCCCCTGCACTGCTGGGGGGTGGGGGTGGTGGGAGACATGCGTGGGGGCCTGGTGGAGGGTGCCCCTGGTGGCTGGGGGGTGGGGGTGGTGGGAGACATGAGTGGGGGCCTGGTGGAGGCTGCCCCTGCACTGCTGGGGGGTGGGGGTGGTGGGAGACATGAGTGGGGGCCTGGTGGAGGGTGCCCCTGGTGGCGGGGGGGTGGGGGTGATAGGGGACATGAGTGGGGGCCTGGTGGAGGCTGCCCCTGCACTGCTGGGGGGTGGGGGTGGTGGGAGACATGAGTGGGGGCCTGGTGGAGGGTGACCCTGGTGGCTGGGGGGTGGGGGTGGTGGGTGACATGAGTGGGGGCCTGGTGGAGGCTGCCCCTGCACTGCTGGGGGGTGGGGGTGGTGGGAGACATGAGTGGGGGCCTGGTGGAGGGTGCCCCTGCACTGCTGGGGGGTGGGGGTGGTGGGAGACATGAGTGGGGGCCTGGTGGAGGGTGCCCCTGGTGGCTGGGGGGTGGGGGTGGTGGGAGACATGAGTGGGGGCCTGGTGGAGGCTGCCCCTGCACTGCTGGGGGGTGGGGGTGGTGGGAGACAAGAGTGGGGGCCTGGTGGAGGGTGCCCCTGGTGGCGGGGGGGTGGGGGTGATAGGGGACATGAGTGGGGGCCTGGTGGAGGCTGCCCCTGCACTGCTGGGGGGTGGGGGTGGTGGGAGACATGAGTGGGGGCCTGGTGGAGGGTGACCCTGGTGGCTGGGGGGTGGGGGTGGTGGGTGACATGAGTGGGGGCCTGGTGGAGGCTGCCCCTGCACTGCTGGGGGGTGGGGGTGCAGGGGGACATGAGCAGGTGTGCAGGGTAGTCCCCTGTTTTGTGGGCTGCCTGCAGGGGCTGTGGAGGGTGTACAGGGAACACCTGTGAGGACCCACCCAGCCTAATTGCGTGTGATAATTCCCGCACACCCCTGTAATACACGTACCTGGCCAAATCGCATGTGAGAATTCCCACATACCCCTGTAATACACGTACCCTGGCCAATCGCGTGTAGAACTTCCCACGCACCCCTGTAATACACGTACCAAGCCAAATCGCGTGTGATAATTCCCACGCACCCCTGTAATACACGTACCTGGCCACATCGCATGTGAAAATTCCCGCGCACCCCTGTAATACACGTACCCAGCCGAATCGCGTGTAGAACTTCCCGTGTACCCCTGTAATACACGTACCCAGCCAAATCGCGTGTGATAATTCCCAAATACCCCTGTAATACACGTACCCTGGCCAATCGCGTGTAGAACTTCCCACGCACCCCTGTAATACACGTACCAAGCCAAATCGCGTGTGATAATTCCCACGCACCCCTGTAATACACGTACCTGGCCAAATCGCATGTGAGAATTCCCGCGCACCCCTGTAATACACCTACCCAGCCGAATCGCGTGTAGAACTTCCCGTGTACCCCTGTAATACACCTACCCAGCCAAATCGCGTGTGATAATTCCCACGCACCCCTGTAATACACGTACCTGGCCAAATCGCATGTGAGAATTCCCGCGCACCCCTGTAATACACGTACCCAGCCGAATCGCGTGTAGAACTTCCCGTGTACCCCTGTAATACACCTACCCAGCCAAATCGCGTGTGATAATTCCCGCGCACCCCTGGAATACACGTACCCAGCCAAATCGCGTGTGATAATTCCCGCGCACCCCTGGAATACACGTACCCAGCCAAATCGCGTGTGATAATTCCCGCGCACCCCTGTAATATACGTACCCAGCCAAATCGCGTGTGATAATTCCTGCGTACCCCTGTGATACACGTGCCCTGGCTAATCGCGTGTAAAACTTCACGCGTACCCCTGATATGCACGTTACCCGCTTTGCGTTCCTTGTTTGGCAGCCCTGTGGACTGGTCCAGGGTTAGCGCTGCCCTTTGCGATGATTTAGCGATTTTGATGGCTTTTCCTTGCGCGAGGGCGTTCTTGGGGGCGTTACTGGCGCTGCTGCAGGGTCGCTGCGATACTCTGCGCCACGGCTGGTTTGGGAGCCTGAAATCCATGAATACGCTGTGCGCGGAAATCGGTTTTAGCGCACGTGCCTGGCGCAGTCAATCGCACGCGGACACTCTGCGCCAGCCGCTTGCGACACTTTTCTGCGAAATTCTATGAATTACCCTGATAATATATCACATTGATGCCACAACGACATCGACTACATCCATAATACAAGAATAGTACTTTTAAAAGTCAAGATAGTTAGAATATGCCAACAGGAATTCAACTACTTAAACAATATCCTTCATCAGAATACGCTTGAAATATGCTATCACAATTCTTGTTCCTACAAAACTTCTTCTAAAGTGTAATGTAGTTAGTATACACCAACAGGTATCTGCTACTTTAAACATTCCCTTAATAATGACACACTTCAAACAAACATACTATTTCACTTGCACTGACATAATTGCAGTGTTTTGTTTTTAATCCTCTATGGATTTTCTTTCTCACAATGACCCAATGATTATTGAAGTCAACACAACAACAGTGTACCACACACTAATGCTGTACCAAACTTAGTATATAGAATGTCCTGTTTATGAGGGTCAGAAAAAGTAAATGTATATGTAAAATTGTATACTACTACACCTTTTCAACTACCCTGCATAACTAATAATACTGTTTTTTCACAAACAATGAACCAGAGATTCCAGCTTTACATCCTTATACAATCAAATAACCGTACCAACTGTAAACAAATACACATTCCATAAGCACTATCCTCAGGTGTACTACAATCAGAAATTCCACATACTTTCTACTCCCCCTGCAGTATCTATACGTACTATACACATATTACTATAATGGTTGCCTAATTCCATTATTGATGTAATATGTTATATTCAATGTAATTAGTGTTATTACCAGTGATGTCATCAGTGATGCATTTGTGATGTTATCAGTGTTCTCCTACAACATGTAATTAGTGATGTCATCAGTGATGTGATCTGTGATGTCATCATTGTGTTCATAGGCTGTGCAACGGGGGCGTGCAGTTAAGGTGGCTTTAGCTGAATTTCAGAAGTTTTGTTGCATTAAGTTCTCACCTTAACGTTCATGCAACACAAGTTTTTTTCCTGGAATATAATTTTTGTTTTACAATCTATCACTCACCTTAACGTCCCTGCAACTAAAGTTTTGTCCTTGAATGTCAAGGGTTTTGTTATTCCTTACATAATTTACATTAGTAATAGAAACAACTGTGTTAATGAAACGGTTGCATCGTGTGTACAAAGTAAAATAAAAAGAAATTGTGCAACCACATTCCTTCCAAATAAACCTGCTCTTAAAAAACTTTGTTTGCATATTTACTTAACTTTTTTAAATGTTTACATTTAAATGTACTGTTGATGAATATAAAGTTATTAAAGTGCCCACAAATATATGTACATATGTTTTTGTTTTTTAAATGATTTTATAGACGTGGCTACCAAGGATGCATGTGAGTCTAAATGCGGCAACGACATGGGGGTTTTACCCGTGGCTTCCACAAAGGATAACGGCGGCTATAATGAAATACATATGGATATGTTTTTTTAACACAAGCTGTTTTGAAAGGA
The DNA here is from genome assembly GCF_040938575.1 of Ambystoma mexicanum. Classification (NCBI taxonomy): domain Eukaryota; kingdom Metazoa; phylum Chordata; class Amphibia; order Caudata; family Ambystomatidae; genus Ambystoma; species Ambystoma mexicanum. The sequence goes on along the minus strand of NC_090927.1, from coordinate 676,232,071 downwards.
TCAATTAAATGTATTTTATCCATATATACAGTGTGTGTTTTTTATTGTCTAATTTTATAACTGAAAAGTTTGCCCTGAAAAGGACTGTTTTGGTTGATTAGAAAAAAAGAGGTAGGAACTGGGAAGGGAAAAATACTAGGATTCATACATATAACAAAATGTATTTATATTTAGTACATTTGTCAGTGTTTTTCTTTTAAAGAATAGGATCAAATAAATGGCCGCTTAAAAATATAACTAGCGTTGGCCGTATGTTCTGAAAAAGCCTTGCCCAAAGCGTTTAGGGTGCCACCTCCCACCTCCAAGCTGTGACAATAAAGTTAGAAAGATCAGGTGCAGGTGGGATGGACTGAGCTTGGGTGTTAGATGGAGAAAAATAACTAGTAATTGTGTTGGAAGTCTGTGGCGCAAATGACAAATACTGATCTGCTGATCTTGCTCCATTTGCTTTGACCTTATGTTTCACATGAGCCTTCCTATATGAATCAAATTCAGCCCAATGAAAGTGGACAAGATGGTGAATTAACGTTGGTGTTTCCAAGCTTTGCGGCGGCTTGTGTGAAGGTCCACTCCACAAAACCTTACCACAGAAATTGCACATGACCTCCTCTATCTCCTTTTTGCTGTGTTGGTCCTTTGCGTGGCAATATTGCCAACTGTCAGAAATGTTTTTTTGTGCACATTGCTTCTTCTGTAGTGGTAAAGCTGAATATTTAAAGAACACAATTGAGTAAGGTCATGGGGGAGCCAAACCACTGTAAAAATACATGTTATCCTGGGAAACAATTCGAGAATAAATACAAAGAATTTCTACATTTCAAATAAAACAAGGGAACATCTAAGCACATAACATAACACACACAAATTAAATTCTGTGCTGTACCATCTACATAACAATATGATTATTGCACAGAAAATATATGGTTTAGCAGATGTGGCTATAATCAAAGCCGTGCCTACAGGTACAACTAATAAAATGACGAAATGCATTGACGCACCTACACACATGCTTTTTTATAGATGCAGTTATAGAAAAGCCCCTTCATGGTCCTTTGCTGTAGCTATATGAAAAAGATTATCAATACAAAAATGCATTTCCAGTCCCCCAAACTCCAAACAAGTGTCTCTAACACGCCTACCTGTTATAGTATATTTCACATAATACCGCTTGATAACGAACATTGGCCTAAGCACATTCTCATCGCACTGAAAATCACATTTAATAATGAATAAGACTGACTACGCTGCCATTTTAGAATCATCTGCCATTTTGTTTAACTCCTGTTATTGCCTCATGTTAAACTTTGTATTTTCAGCTGCAGCAGGGAAAAATGAACTTTGCGCTGTGTCAACGCAGATAAACATGTTGTGGCTGCTGAGAGTGGATTGTTTGTCCTGAACTAAGAAACCTTGAAGCTAAACTAGAGTTGAACTGAACAGTAATTTAGATGTTGACTGTACCAATAGCATCATCCTCATGCAAACAGTGAACAGAATGGTGAATAGCTAAAACTGTGTACCTTTGAGAAATCTTTGTGATCCTTCCTTGAAACTGGATTTACTTTAAGCTTGAAAACAAATGTTACCATTGTGCTATGTGTGCAGAAAAAACATGGCTAGTGTTTGAGGAAAACATTGATTGTGTATTAGGTATGTGAACTGACTACAAACCCTTAATCAATATGTAACTCGAAGATGGGCTAGATGATGTAACCGGGATTGTGGTCAAGTGTATACAAACCCATGACTTGTTAATGTCTAGCACTCTCCCCATCACAGTGTCTGCTGACACACACTGCAAGGTGCTGAGAGCCAGATAGCTATCTGTCTAATAAAACTGTACATGTACTTTTGAACTCGTGACTAGTGTATTTCATCTTTGGTGGTACTAAGACTCGATATTTCTTTAGTCTTTCAGATGGTGCCCGAATAGGGACCCTCAAGATTGATGTCATATTGCTGAACAAGAGACGCGGTTATTGGACTGAGATCAGAGAGTGAAGTGGCCACTGCAAAACAAGACGCAACTCCTCAGCAGTACTGCATGATCTGATCCCTGGATGGTGAGCAAGCGGTTTAGGAAGACATCTTGACGAGGGTCCCCAGGTCGAGGCCAGTTTCAATAAAATCGCCAGCCACGACGATCATTTGAAATCCGATCGGATCCTTTTGCATTTGAAATCAGGTGAGTCGTGCACCAATTCCTAAGAATCCTGATATTGGTTGCAGATTTGCACTTGCAAGTACAAAAAACACCAGGTAATACCAGTAATCTGACATGCCTGGGAAATTGTCATCCTGTTTGAGGGTATTATTCCGCAATCTTTGGGACGTGGCCAACCGGCGCCACCCACTGGGTCGCTGGCTTGTTTAATGTACTCTAAGTACGGTCTAGGAGTTATTGTATTTAATGAAATTTGGCACAGACAGACTAGACATGTTTCCGAGCTTCAGTGGCCAGTTTGTAGCATTTTCGAAATTGCCCGCCTAGAGTATTTAGAATCTATATTGTTGAAGAAAAAGGCTAGGCCTGCAGCATTTGATGCAATTAAAGATTGGATAATGGAAGCTATGCAGAAACTTAAAAGTAAAGAAAAACATGCACGTAGACACATGATGCGACGCCTGAATTGTTTTGCAGATCCCGTGTGGATGGATTGCACCGAGAGAGACCACGTATGTGCGGTTACAGATCAATTCCGAATAAACATTAAAAGCTATGTGGAATCCTGTAACCAAGAAGATCAATTGAGGATGTATTAGCCCTACTAAAAAACAAGTGACTGACCATACCGCACATAGAACAAATTAGACTGAATGCACGAAAGGTGGGAACAACATGATACAGACTTTTTGTTTACCTCGAATTAATATGGGGATTTCTCTATTAATCACAAATATCCAAGATGCAACAGATTTAAGACTGTTACTTTTTTGTGTATAAACCAATTTTTTGACAATATTTTGTTGTGATAGTATGTTGAAGAGAGCATGAATGTGAATGATTGATAGTGAATGAGACACAATGTATCTTTAGAATTGTGTTTACGAATTGTTTTAAGCTTTTCTGAATAAAATGAAATGCTTGGAAATATAAACCAAGCGAAAAAATATTTGTGTATCCCGTCCTCCTCCTCCTTATGTGCCTCCTCCCGTTGTTGTGCCTCCTCCCGTTGTAGTTCCTCCTCTTCCTGTTATTGTCCCACTAATCATTGCCTTCAGGCTCTGACCTGTTAGCCCCTTCCATCCACACTTTGGTCTCTGCCTCTGCCCACCTTTCAAATTCCATGCACCATTTTACATCTTTTGGCCCCCAGCAGTTTTCTAGGACATGGCGATGGTTCTCTTGCCCAATATGCAAGCCATATCCATAAACCTACCCACGTGCTTGTATTTGCAGATTCTTGGGTAGGCACCAAGCAGGCATTCTTTCGGTGACCACTCATACCTTGCTACTCCAGCCTCCCTGCAGGCTTGCTCTATGCATGCCCAAAAACCTCTCACACGCACACCCCCAAAACATGTGCATTAGATCAGCTCTCTCGCCTCGACACCATGGGCATTGTGAACTTGCGTCCTTGTTGAATGTGGCTATCCTATGCAGGGTCATGTATGTGCGATACAGCACATTCAGATGTATTAATTTGAAGCAATGGTTCCTCGATACTGCTTTGGGGAAGCCCAGTATTCTCTCCCATTCCTTCTCCGTTATATCTGTGCCCAGATCTTTCTCCCATTGCTCTTTCAATACTATGCCCCTGGGGTTGGGTGTGTATATTAGCATGCTGTACTGCCGGGAAATCGTCCACCACCCATCGTTCAGATTATACATCAGGGTCAGTAGTGGGTCCGCCGTTGGTTCCTCTGGCCAACCCTCCCACTTTTCCTTGGCCACCTTCCGGACTCTTTGGTAACAGAGAAACTGCCCGCCCGGCACCTCCTCTTTTTCTTGCATTGAATCAAACTCCCTGAAGACCCTGTCTACATATACATCTCCCCATGTATATATTACCCTTCCCTCCCATCTTCTCACCACCACCAGGTCTGTGTTATCTCTACATGTGTCTGCCGCTATCGGCACCTCCAGTGAGTAGGGGTTTACAAGTTTCAGCAAAGCTTGTGCTCTCCTCCATACCTTCCTTCCCAGTGCCACCACCATTGGGGTGTGTTCCAGGCCTCCCTGTGTTGCCCACAGTATTTCTTTTAGTTGAATGGGAGCCACCAAATGTTGCAGTAAGCCAGTTTCTGAGGTGGACTCGTCTGCCAGCCATTTAATTATGTGACTGAGTAGGGCTGCCAGGTAGTTCCTCTCCAGGTTTGGCAATTTCACCCCTCCTTTGTCGTTTGGTAAATATAGCGTTGCTAGCCAGAGTCTGTGGCTGTGGGTAGCGCCCCACAAAAATTCTTGGAGCAGCACTTCTAATGATTGGAAAAAAGTCGCCTTAACATAGCAGTGCACATTGTTGATGAAGTGCAAGAATCTCGGCAGGATAATCATTTTGGTAATGGCTACCCTACCTAACAGTGATATCGTCAGCTTAGACCAGAATTTCATAGACTTCCTCAAACCCTGCACTACCTTCACTGTGTTGTGTTCATGCATCTGTTCTGGTGTATGTTTTATGCTTACCCCTAGGTATTTGAACGTGTCCACCTCCCAACTGAGTCCCACCGCGTGTAGTTCACTGACACTCCTCCCCCTCAGCCCAGCTATCGGGAATATACAAGATTTCGTTCTGCTAAAACTGATTGCCGACACTTTAGCATAATTATCGAGTATATCTAAGATCACTGGGACATTTAGATGTGGGTCTCTCACATATAGCAGCACGTCATCTGCTTAGAGCGTTAGCAAGTGTCCCACTCTACTTACTATTGGCTCAAAGTCCAGCACATATAGCATTGGGGACAGCGGGCAGCCTTGTCTGGTCCCTCTCCTTATGTCCCAGATTGCTGACAATAACCTCCCAGTTTATACCCTAGCTTTTGGGTTCGTATACAGTATTCGCATCCACGGGATAAATCCCTCCCCAAATCCAAATTCTTTTAATGTCGCTACCAGCCACTCCCAATATATTGAGGCAAATGCCTTTATGGCGTCTAGGGAAAGTATAGCATATTCTTTTTGGGATCCCGCTGTTTACGCAAGGATATGTTGCAATCTGCGTAAGTTCAATGCAGTGCTGTGCCCCGGTATGAAACCATTTTGGTCACTATGTATTAGGCCTCCCATTATCCTGCTCAGGCGCTTAGCTAGTATCATGGTCAGAATCCTGACATCATGATTCAGCATCGCTAAGAGCGCGGTAAGATTTGCATTCATCCGTTGGTTTCCCCGGCTTAGGTATTGGTATAACCAGGGTTTCCCTCATGGACCCTGGTAACTCCCCTTTAGTGTATGCCTCCGGGAAGACCTCAAGCAACACCGGAGTCAGGACTGCCTCATATGTTTTGTAGATCTCCGGGGGGGAGTCCGTCGCTTCCAGGTGTTTTACTAGAGGCAAGTGACTTTATTGCCTCTGCAATATCTTTCCCTGTTATCTCCGCCTCCAAGGTTTCCTGTTGTGACAAGTCTATTTTGGGAAGGCCTAGTTCGTCTAGTGTGTCTAGTATGTCCGTTTGTGACACCTGGTGGTTGTGGCTGTAAAGACGGGAGTAAAAGTCCTGAAATGTATTGTTAATCTCCTGTTGTGTCTTGTGCACTGTGCCTGTTGTGTCTTTGACCTCCGTGGTTTGACGTCGTGTGTGTTCCCTTCTACACAGCCAGGCTAGCAATCTGCCTGGTCTGTCGCCCTCTGTGTGTACTTTGGTGGTTTTCACGGATTAGTCAAATTTGGAGAGCCTCCCCCATGCTTCCTGGCAGTTGTCTTGCATCTGTGTCAGCTTTATCTCCTCCTCCCATGTCCCCTGTGAGTTGGACTCTTTGGGCCTCATTACGACCCTGGCGGTAAGGGGTTAACGCCAGCGTTAGCTGCGCCGACCCCTTACCGCCAATTACGAGGTCCCCTAGCGCCATGGTGCTTTTAACACCTGCTTTTAGCAGGTGTTAAAATCCATGGCGCTAAGGGACCATGGAGTTAATTACGCCACCGTAATTTACGGTGGCGTAATTAACGCCTTCCCCACTCCCATTATGCCCTATGGGGCAAAAATGGGAATGGGGAAGGGTAAATGGGGATTGGGGACTTACCGCCCCGCCAAGGTCGGAATGGGGCGGTAAGTCCGCCAACCACCATGGCGTAAACGTAGTTTACGCCATGGTGGTAAAGTCACGGCCCAGGCGGTAACTTACCGCCTGGGTCGTAATGAGGCCCTTTGTGTTTTATCTCATCCTCCAATGTCTCCAGTTCCGCTCTTAGGAGGTCATTACAACCTTGGTGCTAAGTGCACCAACTTTACCACCATGGTGTAAACTCTGTTTACACCATGGTGGATGGCGGATTTACCGCCCCATTCCAAGGTGTGTGGGGCGGTAAATCCCCATTTCCCATTTTCCCTTCCCCATTCCCATTTTTGCCCCATAGGGCATAATGGGAGTGGGGAAGGCGCTAATTACGCCGCCGTAAATTACGGCGGCGTAATTAGCACCATGGCGGGTTAGCGCCATGGATTTTAACGCCTGCTAAAAGCAGGCGTTAAAATCAGAATCAGGCGTTAAGGGTTAACGGTGGCGTTAACCCATAACGCCTGAGTTGTAATGAGGGCCTTAGTGTTGTTTGCATGCCCCCTGCTCCTGCAATGGCCTCTTCCCTCACCACCACTTTCATTGCCTCCCAAACTGTGCCCCATCTTTCAATGGTACCTATGTTTCTCTCTACATATTCTGCCAGCTTGCCTCACAGCTCTTCTGTGAAAGCCTGGTTCGTAAGGGCATCTGGTGCAATGCGCCACAATGGTATGGGTGGTCTAGGGCCTCGTGTTTTCCAAGACATCAGCAGTGGTGAGTGGTCTGATATTGACCTACCCAAGTACTGTGCCGATTCTAGTTGTGTTTGATGGCTTTTAGCCACAAACAGTCAATTCTTATGTGCAGGGTGTGTGGCGAGGAGAAGTATGAGTAACCCTTATCTGTAGGATGTGTTAAACGGGATATCATATTATGCCTCCTTTTTTGTATATATTGGCCTAAGCCCAGTTGCTCTGCGAAGAAATCCGCGTTGCAAGGTTCTGACCTTAGATCAACCTAGCTGCCATTTTGGGAACATCCGCCATTTTGATTTCCACCTCAAAGTCACTTTGTATTCTAAAATGGTGGACAGTGTTCTCCTGCTCGTAACCTTAGCTGTCCCGACCTTTACACAGGTTAATACCTAAACTGCCTTCAGGCTAAATGTTTGGGTCGTGTAATAAGACCATGTCCTATGTTTGACCTGAAGATCTAAGGATTACTTGCGCCAACAAGTCTGATCCGCGGGCATACATTGAATACAATATTGTTTAAATACTGAATGTGAGCACTTGTTGAACTACATTGTATTAAACAGGCACCAAGGCTTAATGTCAAATTCTAAGATACACTGTTGCCATTGTGACTTGTTTTATAAACTAGATGTAATCCAAATGCATATAGGTAGACTAACTAGAGGCGAACTCGACACGAACCCTAGTTCGAGAATAATTAACCTGCAGAGGGGCTGAACATTGCGATTGAGAATTGTATAAAAGATGAGGATATGTAGACGTCCAGTACATCTCCAGTACATCCAGTACAGAAAGGGCTGGTATTCGTTGTGATGTACTTAGGGCCAGATAGCTATCTGATACTTTGTTCCTTTGTAGACTGTACAGTTATTTGAATAAAGATCTGAGATTCTTTATAAGCCTGTGTTTGGTGTATTTCCTTTTGTGGTACTCAGCCTCGATATTTCTCTTTTTGCTTTTACAGATGGCGCCTGAATAGGCACCCTCAAGATTGATGCCAGCTCGTTGAAGGTTGACGCGGCTATCGGACCGGGATTGGACGGTGTAAAAGGGGGCCCCTTTCTTGAATGAGACGTGACACCTCAGCAGCGCTGCACGACCCGATCCCTGGACGGTGAGCCCGCGGTCCGAGTCGGCATCTTGACAAGGGTCCATAGGCGGTCAGATTTGCCGAAATCACCAACCACAAGGCACCTTAGTTAGAAAAATTTGTATTCCAATCGGACCTCCTTAGGATTTGATCAGGTGAGTCGTGACCCGATTCTTAAGTATCCTGATAATTTGTTTTGGCGCATTACACTTGCAAGTGCAATTACTGACCAGGTAACACCAGTATTCTGATATGCCTGGGAAATTGTCTGCCTGTTTCAGGGCGTTATTCCGCAGTGACAGACAATCTTTGGAATTTGGCTGACCGGCACCAATGGAGGGGTCGCCGGTGTGTACTATGTACTCTAAGCACGGCATTGGTAGTATAGTATTTAATGATATTTGGCACAGACAAACTAGACATGCTTCCGAACTTCAGTGGCCAATCAATGGTAGTTTTGAAATCCCTCATATTGAATACTTAGAATCTATATTATTGAAGAAAAAGGCTAGACCTGCAGCATTCGATGTATTACCAAAGTGGAAGAAAGAAGCTATGCAGCAGCTTAAGAGTAGAGAAAAGCACACGTGCCGTCATATGACAAACGCCAAAAAAGCGTTGTCATATGACCAGAGTAAACAATCTGAGTTAGTTAGGAATATGGACAGGGCTTTCTCACTTGGAATCCAGAAAATGTATCCTTCTAAAGACTTTCAGGTATCTGATGAACTTATCGATAAACTGTTAAACGAACGAAGGCCTGGTGCCACTGCACCACCTCTGTATGTTCCTCTTCCTGCTGTCATTCCTCCTCCAGTTGCTCCTCCTGCTCCTCCTATTGCTCCTCTTAATGTTCCTCTTCCTTCCATTGTTCATCCCCTTGTCGCCGCTCCTCCACCTGCTCCTCCACCTTTGCCTACTGTTACGGGTCCGGTGTGCTTGCCTGCCGCACCAGCGATAGTACCTCTGTATCCGGATGTTCAAAATTTGCCGACTCTCCCTCTTCCAAGTGGTTTTACATCACTTGTAGTAGATCAGGAAGCAGGATCGAGGGTTGTAACTCGTAATACTGTATCTTCAGAGAAAAAGCGTGAGCGTGACCAAGCTGATATTCTTGCCACTTTATAATTTAGACAATTTTCCTGAGAACAACGTTTTTATTGAGGGATTAGGAATTCATTTATGTGTAATGTGGAACAGACCAAGTGATACAGATCTCCCACAGGGATTAAGGGATCTGAACACTTTAGCGTTTTCTAGAGATACTGCGGAGAAGGTACAAGAGCATGTTGAGAGGGTTTTTGGGTAGAGAAAGGAATTGGAAGGGCTAAAGAATGAAGATGTAGATGGTGATAGCTTGGACGTTATGTTCGTACAGAAATGGTTTTCTCCTTGTTGAAAATCGATAACTGAGGAAACACTAATTTGTACGAAAGATGCGATTAGGTGGATGTCAGATGCATCAATAGGTCCCGTTGAAGTGTATGACACATATAGTCAGTATACGCTAGAAATGCATAGGAAAGTGATACAGGTAATGGTAGAGTACCTACAGGATGAGTGCATAAAAAGAAAGATTTGTTGTCCCACAGAGTTATTGAGTATTTATAAGAGGGTTTTTTCATTTGACACTTCTTCAGCTGCTTTAGTGCTCAATTTAGCTCTGTTGCTTAGTAAGCACTCGAAGTTGGCTACTTCTCAGTTGCCAATGAGAGAGGTCCCTCCGACATTTGTCCCAAAAGAAGAGATTCCATCTAATGCTGCAGCAGGTACTGCTGCTCGAGAAATTCCTGCACATTATGTGTCGCAGTTCGTTTAAGTCCCGTTCTCAAGACAGGAAGTGAACACTATTAAACAGTCTATTTCTTATATTGGGAGGAATCCGACAGGATTCTACAAAGAAATAGAGTCTGTTTTACAATCCTCAGTATTCACCTTAAGTGATATTGATTTGTTGTTTCCCGTACTCCTGCCCATTTATTTGTGGAAATAGATTAGGACTATAGATGATGTACCAGGGTTAGGAGATTCATGGGATACTATGACTAGACTCGATAGAGAAAGACCAGCTGGTGAGAGAACACCACAGGTAATACTAACTTTACCTGATAGAATAGTTACAAAATTGAAAACTATAATTCCTGAAAGAAGGATTATTTGGGACAAGTTTACGGCCTGTGTCCAAGGGAAATCTAAGTGTGCTACTGAGTTGTTCAACCGGTTCGTATTTTCAGATTACAGTAGGCAAGATTAAGCACAGAGTCTGGGATAAGGTTATTCATGGACAAATTTGTGCCTGGATTGCTGCCTGACATCCAGGCACAGATAATGTCCTCCGAGAACGATTGGCAAGCGAAGTCTCAGGGCCTCATCACGACTTCGAAAGGAATTGGAAGGGCTAATAGCGCTACCGCCGGATTTAAGGGTCCGCCGAATCAGGGCTTCGGCGGATTTCACCCCAGCTCTGAGCTGAGGGGGGATATCCGCCGGAAATTTGTGCTATTACCGCCGGCGGGAAATCCCCAGGCGGAATTAGCGCGAAGATTCCCCATTGAGCCCAATGGGGAATGGGGCATTCCCAAATGGGCTCAGTAGGGAATGGGGACTTACATTACCGCCAAACTCATGATCCGGCGCTATTAGCGCTGGGGAGTTCGGCGGTAGGGCTAATACCGCCTGCGCTAATAGCGTTACCGTTCCCGCCCAAGTCGTGATGAGGCCCTCAGTCAGAAGTACTGCACATGGCTCAATACTACGAGAATCGTGTCAATAACGAAAAGGAAAGAGTTGAAAAGAGAAAAGGTGACTTAAAGACAAACGTACTATTGCAGCAAATTGTAAGAGGCCCTAGAGAGAGTAATTTGCAATTTAGAGGTCAGTACGTTCCACAAGGAAATACGCCCTTGGGCCCTGTAAACATTAACCAGTGTGCTTATGGCAGACAAGAGGGTCATTGGCGTGCACAATGCCCGATCCTCCAGCAGAGGTCAAATAACACATTTGGGAATATGGGTAGACGATCCAGAGGCCGCCCAGTGGTAGGGGGTCCTGGTAGAGGTCAGTTTTCACAAGATTCACAGAAACCTTTTTCGCAGGACAATCAGGCATCGAGTGTGGATAATAGAAACATTTTTGACCATCCTTCTGCTGCTTACCTCTCTGAAGAACTTCCTTTCAATGACATTCTGTTTCGCTAGGATTGCCCGAAACAGTGCCTGGAACCAACGCCTATTCCTGTTTTTCAGAAAGGTCCCCACGCCGAAATGTTAGTGGGTAATAGGAAACATCTATTTTGATATATACAGGGGCACAGAAGTGTTTCATTGACCATTCGCGGGTTCCAAACATTCCACTGTCAGGGCAAGCCAATGTTTCTGTAGGGTTTTCTGGCACACCAGTCGTCTGTCCGGTTTCTTCGCCGGTACCTATTTCCTTGGGTCCATTTGTGGACCACTGTCCATTCCTTTTGTTCACGAATTGTGGAGAGAATATTTTGGGGTTGAATCTGTTGAAGGAATTAAATGCGGTAATTCATTGTTCTTCTGACGGAGTGCGTTTGACGATTTCACCACAGCAACTTTATGTCTCTCAATTCTTGACCAGACCATTGCCGCCGGAATTTAGAGATGTTCCAGAGTGTTTGTGGGTGATTGACGACAATGATATCAGTGTTTTACAAATTCAGCCTGTTAAGATTGTTTTGAAACATGGAGTGAAGTTGCCACGTATTCCCCAGTATAAGATCTTGGTCGATGGTGAGGAAGCTTTGAAATGCATCGTCTCTGATTTTGTGCATCAAGGGGTGATTGAGGAAATTGCAGGTAGTTTGTGCAATAGTCCGATTTTGCCAGTGTACAAAAAAGGCAATAATGCAATTCCCTTCCGTTTTATTATTGATCTACGTGCCATTAATAAGATCGTTGCTCCACAATTTCCTATTGTGCCTGATGTGACAACAATATTGACTATGATCCCGGCTTCAGCTACTTACTTTAGTGTTGTGGATCTAAAGAACACCTTCTTTAGTATCCCTATACATAAGAACAGTAGATACTTGTTTGCGTTCACTTTAGGGGGATGCTCGTTTACTTTTACCTGTGCACCGCAAGGTTACACAGAAAGTCCTAGCATCTATAGTAGGGCTTTGAAAGAGCAGCTTGATTCCCTTAAATTGCCCTCTACTTGTACACTGCTTCAATATGTTGATTACCTGCTTTTAGCTGCTGACTCAGAGAGTGCACTGTGTTGTTGCTTATTTATCTAGCTCAACCTGGACACAAAGCTTCGCTTAAAAAATTTCAATATTGTCGACAGGAGGTCGCCTATTTAGGCCTATTTAGGCTATCTCCTGTCAAAGGATAAAAATAATTTCTAGCATGTCTGTCCCAAATACACAGAAGGAAGTTAGAGCCTTGATAGGTATGGCGTCTTACTGTGGCAGTGGATCCCGAATTTCTCCCTAGTGATTAAACCAATGTTGGCTTTGACGAAGAAGGGCATTTCTTCACCATTGCCATGGAACTTGGAACACCAGCGAGCATTTGATCTGCTCAAGACTGCATTGTGCTCGGCACCAGTTTTGGGCACACCAAACTATGAAAAGGCCTTTGTGTTGTATGCGCATGAATGTGATGGATGTGCTTTGGCTGTATTAACGCAGGAACATGGAGGGAAGAATAGGCCGTGCAGCTACATTTCTTCCGCCCTTGATCCTGTAGCATGCGCTTTGCCAAGATCTTTGAGAGCTGTCGCTGCTGCGTCCATCAAACAGAGCGAGGGAATCGTCCTAGGCCATGTTCAAACCCTGATGGTACCTCACTCTGTAGATATTCTATTAAACAGAACACAAACGCAACACCTCACCTCCGCACGATTAACGAGATACAAATTGATCTTGTTTTCACCACACATCCAAATTAAGAGGTGTTGTGTCCTTAATCCTGCTGAACTTCTACCTTTCCCGCAAGGTACTGCTTGCAGTGACGAAGAGTCACATGACTGCCTTTAACCCAGAGAACAAGAGACTAAAGGCAGAATTGACCTAAAGGACACTCCTTTGAATAATCCACTAGGGGAGCTGTTTTGTGACGGCTCCTGTTTCAAACTCCCGGATGGTACATCCACAGCTGCTTATGCAATCACCACATTGAGCACGGTCGTGGAGACCAAAAGAATCACGCATAACTCTGCGTAGGCTGCAGAGATTATAGCATTGACCCGAGCTTGTGAAATTTCTGAAGGGCTTACAGTAAATATATATACTGACAGTCAGTATGCCTTTGGGGTGGTTCACAACTTCGGCAGACTTTGGGCAGAAAGAGGTTTCTTGACTTCACATGGTACTAAAATCCAACATGGCTCCTTGATAGTACGGTTACTCTCAGCGCTTGCTGAGGACGACCCCTCAACCTAAGACTGGGCTCTCTCCCTTTGAGGTGGTCATGGGTAGGTCAGCTAACATTTGGAATGTCCCCAGGCCCTGTTCTTTGCGCGAGGTCGATAATGTACTTCTTTCTGACTATTGTGGCCAGTTAACTAAAAATCTGTATTTGATTTATCACCAGGTGCGAGAGGCTTTACCTGTGAAATACGATGTCATACGGCCGGGTGACTGGGTCCTTACGAAAGCATTCAAGCGATCCTCTTGTCTCGCACCTCGTTAGCGGGGCCCGCATCTGGTCCTCCTGGTCACACAGACGGCGGTGCGGGAAGCAGCAAAGAAGAATTGGATCCACGTGTCACACATCAAGAGGATTCCACACCCTGTGCCACACTCTACAGAAGATACAGAACCCCTCACCAGTACTGCAACCAATGCTCACGAAGCAGTAAACAGTATCGAGAGTGCATCAGAGACTCTCCCTGAGCCTGTGAGGCCTGGGGAAACAGCCATTTCATCTCCACACTCTCCAACAGTTTCGTCTTTTCAATTCTATCTGGATCTTGCATCAGATCCTGCTTTGAATTTGTCGCTTCCAACGGGAAGTGACGACACGTTTTTCACAGATCATTCAGTACCAGGGATCAAAAGGTACGATCTGTGTCCGAGGAAATAGACCTACTGCACGGTTCGACTGTGCCTTCGAAGAAAAGTCATCAAGGGCTTTCCTTTTTGGCCCGATCATCTGTGTAGAAGGGGATTGTGTTGGCTAGGGTTTGTGAAAGGACTAAGAAGACGCTCGGCCTGGAGGTCGCCAGCAAAAAACATTGGTGTAAATCGTTTGAAGAACAATGCCTGCAACCGCTCCTGCTCGTACGGAAAAGATAAGAGACTGTGTAACCAGCTATGGAAATTAACATTCAAATGCGTGGGCCCCAAAAACGTATTGATACTTAGTGATAATATTGATTGGTTTTACAATAGTCATTGCCTTAGGATTTTGGTATCTGGAAGAAATACATCCGCTCGAAAATGTTTTACCCACTGAAAATGTACCCACTGTTCCTACTCCTTTTGTACATCTGAGTACCTTATCTCCGAGAGATTCTCAGCACAGACAGAGTTATCACAACAACACTCTATTACTCATCATGAACGCTACGCATACCATTCTTAATAGCTCTAACTTTTGGGTTTGTTCGCATTTACCGCAACACAGGGATAAGGGTCTGGGTTGGTATATTCATCCTTTACCTTTGACAACTGCTTGTTATGCTTCTCTTAGAGCACTATTCTTTGGCCGATGGAACAATAGCATCTCAGGGAACTTTGATGGGATGAACTTGAACGATTTTGAAAGACGTGTTCTGACGCCCCTGGGATGCTCACTTATTGCGAATAGGAGCAAGCCAAATGTTGGTTTTATTAGGCCTTCTGACAGACTGTCCCGTCCTTTCCCATCTCTAATTTCTTTTAAGATGGCTCCTATAGGCAATAGGGATGCCACGCCACCTTCTTATGCTGTTAACCACAGCCCCGATTCAGTTTCTTTCTGCATACAGAGGAATGATACACAGTCAATGGGTGATTTTAAAGTGAAGTGGCAGAATGGGACAAGACCCTCCCCCCAATCTCATCCAGACCATGGCCTAGAGGATCACGGCCCAGACACCCCCCACGAGACGAGTTTGTCTATTTACCAGATGATAAAATACCCTGGTTCAGAAACGTACACATAAGAGGAGCATGCCCACCAGCATGCCAAGCTCAAGCCGACGCCTGCGACATGGATGAGCTCGACTAAGAACAACAGCCACAAGTATCCACATAGTTTGAGATGCCATAACGACATAGCCAACAGATGAGAACACACGTGCCACCATGCACACTGGTCACTCACACACCAACCTACACGAAGAACATACTCAGTGCTATGACGTAGGTGACTGACACACCCACTGACGAGCATCGTTATTTTTATTTTTTTACAGCACCGCAGAAATGCAAGACGCCAAAGAGCTTGTGTACATGCTTGCTGACGCTTCCTCCACCCCCCATCCCTATGATGACACCACCATGTATATCTAATGCTGCGTGTGACACTCTGTCGCCCCGCGATCTCCATGCTATGGATTATGTACCGCCACCCATGAACTAGGCCTGAGTAGGCCGCAAGCAAGAGTCCCCAGGCAGGAGCCTCGCAATGAAAATCCTCTCAGAACAAGAGTACAAGTGCTGACCATGCGGGACGAGCCCCCAGCGAGAGCTCACAGCCAAGGTCACGATGTTGCAACTCGCATGCCGCGAGCCCAGCACCAAGGTTACACCTGTAAGTGCCAAGCCCTCAGAGACGAAATACAAATCTAATGCTCATAATTCTGCTCCAGCTACGGTCTCCCCACACGTGATCAAGCCGAACTGACAAGGTGCCAAGCTCACGAGACAGGAAGCCGCCAGGGTCCCACGTCTGGGACACAGGTTGCAACAACGAAGTGGCAAGATGGACACCTACAGCGATGGGAAAGAGCTGTCCACAAGCCCATGAGCGGACCTGTCCATTGTCTGCACAAACACATAGTTGCACATTGTTGCTAATGACAGGTACACCGCGAGCTGGGAACGGCAATGGTCCCAGGCTTGGGGGCTCGCGGGAGAACCAATCAGAATACAGGGGAGCTTATTACCGACGCCATTACTCTTAGCCAATCACCAAGGGTCCCTCTGTAACAATTCTAAAGTAACAACTGCAAGGGACAACGCAAGCGTACTACCTGACCCATCCTCATCCACTAATATTTCTTTCCATATGTTACCTATACTAACCCTACCACTCGGGGAACCAATCCAGAGTGGCGATAGGTTTTGTGCTAACTTTCCCAGGTGACGTGAGTAGCGCATCATACTGCTGTAAAAAGGGCCTGCGAGCCCCACTACGGTGAGAGTCCCGTCGGGTGCATACGAACCGAGACTCATCCCTGCCATCATTATAATTAACTGGAGTACCTCCTTGCTTCTTGTGTGTGTCTCATACTCCTTTTGGGGACATGGGAGGAGTTGGGGCCTCCCCAGCCCTGAGGTCCATGGACGGCTCTGCCGGCCCCGGGATAATCACCCCGACAAGTTGGAGGCACTGCTGAGATCGGTTGATGTCCGTTGGCCTGGTAATACAAGTCCAAGGCCCTTGCAGCGAGGCGACCCGGCAGCGCGGCCCCCTCTGCCGTTGCCCCCTTTCAGGACTACAGGACCATCGCGGAACTGCGAGAAGACCGGACAGCGCAATCCGTATATTGGCCCTCGGGAGCCGATTGAGAACTATCCTGCCCGCGGTTGGCGAGTGTCCAGACGTGGTCCAGATGAGGGGAGGTGGCGAGCCGCTTGGAGGGGTCCACACATTCGAGCGGCCCCGCATCAAAAGAACTTTACTGAGTATGACACACCCAACAAGCAATGTGACATTGTGAGGGAGGGGGGAGGAATTGTAATAAGGGCGGCGGGAGGTGTTTTTACGCTGTGTTGCAAGGATTTGTTTGATAAGTGTTGACAGACGAGTGAGCGGTAGCGGAAAAGGCACGAAGGCCATCTTCTATCGCGTCACAGAGCAGGGTGGGTGGAGCCAAAAGGCACCGCGTGCGGTTGTTCGAAGGCACTGATTTGTCTAGATCGCGGGCACCTGTAAAAGGGGTGTGTGGCTTTCCTATGAATTGGCGTTTTGATCAATGAATAAACGAGGATCCCTACTGATTTCCCATAGGTGGTAGCTAGGTTGTTGCCAAGTGCAGAGGATAATTGGCTGCTTAAACTCCCCTGGCGAGGGACGTATCACATGCGAGGCGACACAGCGTGTGCAGTCCGATTATAAGAGTTTTTTGTTGAGTACCTTGCTCCAGGCATAGCGAGAGGACAGCTGTGGGGTCGACGAGGGAAAACGTATAAAACATATTGCGCGCTCCCTTAATGTTATAAGAGGTTCTTACCGGTAATAGTTTGAAGAAGTTGGTGACGTCACCCATAGGGCTTCCATAGGACACCGCGGCCACACCGTATTGACCAAGGGGTGGCCAGGGGATAAGTATCGGGATAAGGGCGGCATAGAAGAGGTGGGGAGGCCGCGCACGGAGAACGCCGGCAACCCTTGATAAGGGGAGGGCGAAAAGGGGAAAAGTGGCCGCGCACGGAGAACGCCGGTCACGTTGAGCAAGGTGGTTGAAAAGAGGAGGGAGAAGTTTGGAAAAAAAAAAGGTGGGGCGGCTGTATCAGCACGTCACACAGGGCACGCAGCCGCAGGGGGCTCCATGCGCCTCAGCTGCAGGGGGCCGTACGAGTGATATCAGAAGAGGAAAAACAATAGAGGAAAAGAACTGAATATCAGCAATCGTTTTACCTTTCAGCGGACGGTCGGAAGTCCCCAATTTACGGGGGGCAGGTAAAGACGGTGGTTGCTGAAAATAGTTGAAGTATAACATAACAATGTCCCACGGGTCAGGGTCCGGAGGGTGGGGAAACACTCTAACTATCCCCCTCCAACATATTTGCAAGGCACTATCACCTTACAAGGAGAAGCTTATCAAGTATAGTATAGACTGGACACAAGGAACAAACAACAAAATGCAGACACCATGGCCGCCTAACGGCAGTTTTGACCCATACGTCCAACACTCGCTATTGACATACATACATAACACGTACAAGGGGAAGAACTTAGCTCATCATGTAGAGATATTAAACTTGTGGAGGATGTTCCAGGGACCTAAGCCAGGAGCAACGGGGATGTTTACTATGGAAGGGGCAAGAGAGGAGAAGGGGAGCAAAGAAACAAAGGAAGGTAAAGAGGTGAAGGAAGAAGAAGGGGATGTGGGCACAGGGAGCAGCAATTCACCATGAGTGAAGGAGGGCATGAAGGAGGAAGGAGGATCGGTTGCAGTATCAGAAGTAAAGATGGAGAAGGAAGGGACAGACGATATGCCTCTGGCAAAAGTAGTAAAGAAGGAGGAAGGAGGATTGTACCCAGTGACGGAATTAAGAGAAGCCGCCAGGCCACAATTAACAGCTGCTGAGGGATATTCAAACCCCGCGTACAGCCCTCCACCTTACGCCCCTAATGATAGCTACCAGAGGGGGGCGGCGGCAGTGGCGGGTACGTTAGGATTAAACACAATACAGGTCGGCACAGGGGGAGGGAAGGAAAGTGGAGAACACGTTGCAAGCATAGGACCAGATGAGTGGATAGCAGCACAGGTACTCCTAAAGCTCTGAGGGACACTAACAACGGAGGAGGAGGGCGCGGTGAGGAAAACGAAAGAGGAGGAAATGGACAAAACGCAGACAGGGACTGAGGTGAGTAACGCAGAGGAAGGGCGACTGTCACAAGCAGAGGAAGAGATGTTGGCGGAAAGGTTGGCTGAGCTGAGAGAAGTACGAAGTGACCTGATTAGACAGTACGAGCAAGAAACACGGGGAAGGAAGAAGGAAAGAAAAGAGAGTAGGGAGGAGCAGGAGAGGATGAGGGAGAGATTGGAGGAGAGAAAGAAGGAAGCGGAAAGGATGAAAGCGATAGCAGAGAGGGTGTCACGTATGGAGCAGCGGGAAATGAAAAGGAAGGAGGAGGAAAAGGAAAAGGAAATGGAAATGTGGAAAAAGAAAATATTGGCTGAAAGCGGCCGGAAATATGAAGAAGGTAAAGTAAGAGAGAGCATATTGAAAAGAGGAGGGGCAAACTGGGGAAGATGGGAAGAAGACGAAAAGATACTGGCGAAGGTAAGTAATGAAGTAATGAAGGAATTACGCAAGAAGAGAGAGGAAATAGGGGGTGAAGTATTGGGAAACGAGGGAAGGGAGAGAGGAGATAGGAGAATGGAGCATGAAGTAAGAACTTACACTCGCCAGGACTCGGAGGTACCTACATCATCAACACAGGGAACAACTGTTAAAAGAGGAGAACATAACGAAGGGAACTTGATTGATTTAAAGACGGTTACAGTGGGGGGAAAACTGACAGACTGGAGATTGTCCTTCCTTGATGAGTTTTGCAGTGAGGAGGAAGGATGTTCGGGAAAGAATGGAGGAGATGACAATAGGGAAAGCTTAGATAAAATGTACAACACACGGGTAAATTGCGAGTCACCTTGGGCATGAGGGAAAAGGGAGGAGGAAAAGACGAGCGAAGAACAGGTAAGAGAAGTAGCAGGGAGAACGCCACATTCAGTAACACCAACGCCACGCCCACCTGGCCCACCAACACCACACCCACAGCACACTCCATATGTTGACAGACTCAGAGATCTCCCGGGATGTAGACAGGAAGAAAGGACGAGCACGCCCGTGATGAAACATGAGGGTAACACAAGAGGGAGTGAGAATGAAGGGGACGACAGAACAGATAACTGTAATGATCTAATGATAGGATCACATGACACGGAGGAAGAGGATGAGTACACTGATATAGCCCCGCGAGCATTAGGGGAAACAAAGGGGGGAACTTAATGCCACTCCTAGAAAGGGGAGGGGCCAGACCACAATATGTCCCATGGAAGCATGCCAGCAAGGAAAACATAAAGTGCAGACTCCCCTCCCTAAGTGGGGGAGCTGGGAAATGGATATATGAAATGGAGAAACACACTGCAGGACAAAATCTAGCGGTGGGGGACATGAAAGGGCTCCTAATATCAATATTAGGGGATGCTGCAGATGACATCTGGAGAAGGGCAGGCTTCCCAGGGGTCACAGTAACAGATATGTCACATGATGGGGCACCATTTGCCAACTGCAGGCACGCGCTGTGGCAGGCATTAAGGGTTCAGTATCCAGACACATCAGACATAGGAGCAATTAAGTCACGCAAAATGCGCGAGAATGAAGATCCTATTGTTACATCCAGGAGATTCAGGAGAAGTGGCACTTGGAAACTCGGGAGCCGTGGGATAAAACATTAGCAATTTTCTACCACATACTAATACAAGGTCTCCCCGAACCAGTTCAGAAACAGCTGAAGAAAATTGTGGGGATGGAAGTTAAAGCTTGGGCAGAAATAGAGCTAACTACAGTGCATCACTGTAGGATGTGGCAGGAAAAGATGAAACAAAAGGAGGAAAGTAGGAAGGCAGAGGAGGCAAAACTGGTACAGAAGAAGCTATCCAGATACGCCATGGAGGGAGCTCTATTGACAACACCCGTGGTATCCACACCAGCACCTACTCAGGCCATAGTTGCACAAGGCATGATACAACAACATGCAGCACAAATTCAGCAGCCAGCGCAAATAATAACACAACAAATGCCCCCGCACCCACCGTACACGGCATACACAGCAGGGGGATACATGCCAATGGGAAATTGATACTATAACAACTAGAGAGGCGGACTGATGAGAGAAAGGGGCTATGGCCAGCATGCACAGCAACAAGGGGGGACATTCCGGGGATACTACTCAAACGGGCAGCAAGGGTATCAGGATAACATAGGGAACTTTCCGTGGCAGGCCAGGGAGCCACCAACATGTTGGGTTTGTGGAATGGTGGGACACATGTCGCGCACATGTAGAATGAGACCCACCCCACCAGCTTGGGGGGAGCCGGGACAACAAGGGCATATGGGGGAGCAACTAGTTTACCAACAGCAGCAAGGAACACAACAGTGCACCCCGCAACAACAAGCGTCCACGCAACATCCACAGCAACAGATACAACAGCATACTGCACCACAACCACAGGCACAACCACACGCTGCACTGCAACAACAGGTACAGGCATACACACTGCCACAACAACAGGTAGTAGTAACACAACAGCACCAGGTACAACCAACGCAGCAGCTTACCCAGATACAAGGCAATCAGGTGTCAACAACTGGTATACAACTACAACAAACACAGTTGTGGAAGGTGACCATATTGGGGCATAACCCTTACACAGGTAGTGGTCAGTCACTATATCCACAATAGGACAGCCCACAGATGTCTTTGATGTGTCCCATCCTATCGGTAACACCTAACACTGCGGAGGAACCACGCATACAGGTAGCGATAGGTGACAAAAAAATGTCCTTCCTTGTTGACACCGGGGCCACTAGGTCCTGCATAATGGAGGGTACATTTAAACTGTCAGGCGAGGCCATGCACACTCAAGGATTCTCTGGGGCTCGAGGGTTGGTTCCCTTCACTGATAACATCTCCTTATCTATAGGAGATCATGATATGTCTCTCCCGCTCCTGTATTCGAACCAGTCACCAGTAAACATTCTTGGGAGGGACATAATGAGCAGATTGAATATGACAATTTCCTTCACGGAGAACGGCATAATCTGCTCCACGCCAGGAATAAACATGCTCACAGCCCGGCAAATATTGCAAGCTTACTGTGTACTGTGGCCAAACAGTGGCTCGGGGTGAACCTGTAGATGGAGAACTATTTCAATATGGGAGAGACATGGCATTTGCATGGATGCCTGGGATTGAGGGCAAGATCTGGAGGAGGCCAGCAGCATACTTGTTCAGACCAGAGACCCCGGCAAGTGAACCGGAGGGGAAGATAATTTCAGTGAGCATCGAGAGCATCATGGCAACTGCAGATTACATCGCAGTACATGCCCAAGACAGAGAGGGGAGGGCCTAGAGAGCAGTAATTGCACTGGCTGAGGGGTGCAGGCTCACACAGGTGTCTGATGAGGAGCTCTTCTCCGACGATAAAGAAGGAGAGATGGTGTTTATGATGAGTGTTGACATCTGGCTACAGGTGACATACAAGCAAGTGGCACTAAAAATGGCAATGGCACTAGAGGCACCTGCATCCACACCAGTACCATTTCATGAGGGAGACATGGCAAAAGTACCAGCATCACTGAGGACCACCAGTCCATATGACATGGGCTGCATAAAGAGCATTGGAGGAGTAAAAATAAAATTGAAAAAGGGAGCAATATTACCTAGGGTAAAGCAGTACCCACTATCAAAAGAGGCAGACGAGGGCATATATGAACAACAACAGCATTGATAAGCAACGGCATATTATTACCATCAGAGTCACCATGTAACACAGCCGTGTACCCAGTGCGCAAAGCAAAAGGAGGGTCTTGGCCTTTCATCCAAGACCTTAGGCCCTTGAATTACATTGTAGAAGCAGAGTACCCCATAGCAGCAAACCCAGCCACAATACTATGTGGAATGCCAGCAGAGGCATCACGGTTTACCGTAATTGACCTCTAAAACGCCTTTTTCTCGATACCTCTACACCCAGATTCACAATGCCTCACAAGCTTCACATACAGGAACACAAAATGGAAACATACAAGGCAGTCTCAAGGGTACTGTGAGTTACCATCCATCTTCAACAGAATAATACAGATGGATTTAGGGAATATCGAAATGGAGAGCACGTTGCTGCAATACGTTGATGACATCATTTGCAGCACCACTGAAGAAAGATGTAGGAAAGACTCAGTAAAGATGCTCACAGTGTTGGCTGAAAAGGGGTACAAGGTGGACAAAGAAAAGTTACAGTACTGTCAGGAACAGGTACTGTACATTGGCCAACTTATCTCTCAGCATGGAAGGAACATCACACCACAAAGAGCACAAGCAATAACCAACACACCACGACCACAGACAGTGAGAGAACTACAGCAATTTCTGGGCCTATGCAACTATTGCAGGGCATGGGTTTTGACTACAGTTCTTACATAGGACCCCTGCTTGAGGCCCTCAGAGATGCACAAAAAGGGGACAAAAAGTTGGGGTGGACAAGAGAAATGAAAGAGGCGTTTGATGAATAGAAACACGCTATATCTACAGCACCTGTGCTAGCCACTCCGAACTATGAACACCAATTTTACATTGTGACTCAGCAGTAATGAAGGCAGTACTGACACAGAAAACAAGCATGGGCCACAAGCCCATAGCCTTCTACAGCGGACACTTGGACCCTGTAATGTTAGGCCACTTCCCTTGCAAACAAAGCCTGGCCGCCGCAGCTTTTGCGGTGGAAAAATCATCATCAATAACAATGGGGTGCCTGACCACACTATTCGTGGAACATGCCCTCTTTGCCATTTTGAATAAGCCTAAATCCACACTGACCACCCAGAGAGCTTCAGGTTATGAAATTATTCTTTCCAGGCCAGAATTGACAATTGTAAGGTGCAGCAATGTGAACCCGGCAAGATTCATAGCTGAGGTAGTTGAGAAGGGTGACTACGCTCATGACTGCACACAAGCCATTCAACTTTACTCCAGCACAAGAAGAGTTGAGGAAAATGCCCTAGCAGGGCAGGAAATAATGTACATTGATGGGTCATCGACGATAGACCAAAGCGATGGTGTTAGAAGGACAGGAGCAGCAGTGGTTAGGTTGACGGAAGACTGGATGTATGTGCTCAACTACCACAACATTATTCGGCACAAGCTGCAGAGCTAGTGGCCCTAATATTGGCATTAGGTAGAGTTTTGATAAAGGCGTGACGATATACTCTGACAGTGCATATGTCACGTCAACAGTCCACTCAGGATTAATAAAATGGCAGAGGAGAGGAATCAGAAGAGCAGATGGTACGCCAGTACAGCATGCCCTATTACTAGCAGAACTAATTAAAGTAATTAATGACCCGAAAGAGATAGCTCTGGTTAAGTGTCAGGACCACACCAATGGGGATGACCCTATCTCAAAAGGTAACGAAACAGCAGACGCACATGCCAAGCATGCTGCGTATTTTGGAGAAATGTGGACCCCCCCAGAAAAAGAAAAAGATAGGGGGAAGATGGGAGCGAAACAAGTGTTGATGAAGGATGGGTATACACACATCCCTGAAACGCAGATACTAGAATTACAGACAGCAGCACCTATGGCAGAAAAGGAACTATGGGTAAAAAGAGGATACACAATGTCACCTACAGATGCATTGTGGCATCAGAGCAATACAGGAAAGGTAGTGATGCCCCTAGCATTATTTAAAACAGCCCTATCTCAGCTACACCATCCAGTGCACACAGGAAAGGAGGTGATTGCAGCATGGATAAAGGAAGCTTGGTTTTGTCCTGAGCTAAATTCACATGTTGCAGCATTTATCAGCAATTGCTTAACATGCCAACAGTTTACAGCCGGTCACACACTGCAAGTGATAAAAGGTACTATACCCCGGCCTGAAGGACCCTTCCTGCACTTACATATTGACTACGTTGACATGATCAACGTATGTCAAGGACAAAGATACATGATTGTAGTGGTGTGCCCATTTTCAAGGTGGATTGAGGCTGGACCCTGCTCCCATGCGGATACGTTCAGAGCAGCCAAATTCTTGGTGAGGGAAGTCTTCCCAAGATGGGGAGTGTGTGAAGTGCTGCGGTCAGACAATGGCCCACACTTTGCTAATGAGATGTTCGAGCACATAACTGCAATACTCGGCATAAAACATAAGTTTGCATGCGCATACCACCCGCAGGCTAACGGTTCCTGTGAAAGCCTAAACGGCCTGCTAAAAGAAGAAATAGCCAAGATACAGCAGACAACTAAGAAAAGCTGGTTGTACTGCCTTCCCCTGGCTCTGTTTGAGCTGAGGAATAGGCCAGGATCTGACCACCAGCTCACTCCCCACGAGGTGGTGACTGGACATCAGATGCACCTTCCATTAACGCCAACATCAAGGGCCCTCACCGACCACGAAAGTTCTGCAAATGTATTTGGTGATGAAATGTATCAATACGTGTCTTCCTTGATTACTAGTGTTGCTTTTATCTCTCAACATCTCGACCGCACACGGGGCGGGTTGAAGATCACCCAACCAGAAGGAACAAACGGGGAACAAGAGCAGCAAAAACAGTGCACAATTGCGGAAGTAGACTATGTTCTCCTCTTCAACAGGAAGTAGAACGGCCCCAGGTTTACGGGGATCAACTTAGTGGAAGCAGTAGCTCCCAGAGCAATTAAAATAGTTGACAAGAATGTCTGGAACCACCTCCATGACGTCAAGCCCTACAAAGGCCAGACCCGCACTCACGTTGACAACAGGGCCACCGAAAAAACAACAGCATCAGCAACACCAACAACAGACAAAGACACAGTAACCACAGACAAGGACCACAGACACATCCATAGACTTTGGACAATTACCCATAGCCCACCCCATGGTCACAAGATCTCAAAGCAAACAAACCTCCACCCCGCCCAGCCACGTCCCTGCCATCACTGAATAAAGGAAACTGTATAACAAACTGGAATGTTGCACACACACATTTAAACATGTGTCTGTTCTCTCTCTCTCCTTTTTGTCTCGCACATGTAGGCACCGCATATTACTGTATTGTTTAGAAAGTGAAGTAACTAACGTCGTGTTCTGCCCAGGAGTAAATGCTACCCACAGATGATAACACCCCTGAGGCCCTGTCACACCAATTTGTATACCATATAAAGAGGCCAAAGTATCTAAAAAAGAGAAGGGTACGCATGTACTACAACACGTTCATTTTGGCCATAGAACAATAATTACCACATCTCCATGAGCACTTGCCAGATCTGAGAGATAGGTCACTGAGATTAGCGTGGGAACAGCTTTTCGCCTGGGCACTAAACGACTACCTGATAGGCAGAGCTTGATTAAAAACACTAACAAAATAACGCACATTTTCAGAATTTTCAGGTGGGCATCTTTAACATTGCAAGAATAAGCTGCAGGACCGTAGCAAAGGTAAGAGGAAAAATGCCAGTGAGATTAGCTATTGTAATAAAGTTAATAGGCGTGTTGGTTGTCACTGGTCTATTGGCTGCCTCTGTCTGGCAGAAACACTATGCTTATGATGTGATGGCTGTATCCCAAACTAACTCACCCCCTCCCACAGCTGCAACAGGTAAGGTGTCAGGTGGTACAAATAACACCAGAAGTAAGGAACACAGGGTTAAACGCAGCACATATGGAGATGATAAGGGAATTGACACATACCTCACAGACTCAGCACACGTCTTGAACAACATGTGGTATCAGCACATGACCAAAATTGGTAAGCAGACAACTGAGGACAACTGCTATGTTTGCTCGTTGATCCCATACGCTATGAGCGCATCAAGAACATTTGTACCCACTGAAGTACCAGCAAAGACAGTAGAATGCCTGATATAGTTGGCACTCTTCCAAACAAAAGGACGGTTTCAAGGGACAGTGGTGACACTTCAATGGAAAACAAGGGATACATATCCATACAAAAATAATTTCATCAAAACATATTTGATGTACCACAAAAGAAGCCTCCATACTGAAGCTTTCAGATACATGACAGATGGCCCCGAAAAAGGAGAAACGAAGAAAGTAACGTTACAATACCTGCCGTGCGATTGGTATGCAAACGAAGTTGCTGGTGAACAAGGGTGTTGGGAAAGACCTCTAATAATTATAACTGGGAAAATATATACGAATGAAGGGTGGGAAATAGGAGTGGTTGGGAGCAGCATGGTAACAAGAGAAAATATTACCACCATAAAAGACCACAACGACAGATGTTGGACGACGTGAGGAAAATATGTACCAATGTTAACATGGCTGGAGAAGGACAAAGATCCAATAACTATACTACCACTCACAACACCCGCACTGTGCTATCAACACAACGGCGATGTGGATGTGGGATATAATACCAACTGTGAAAACACGATAGAAATACCAGAGGGGGGTGCCGGCACAGCAGTCATAATGGACCACTATTGGGCCTGCGGCGATAAGGCGTACCACACCTTGTCTTCATCATGGAATGGAATATGCACTATGGTACACATCAATGTGCCACCCCTGGTTATGCCTCAGAAACACATCAACATGGCCAACTTTCCTCAGATGGACGAAGGAAACAAGAGGAGAACAGATCAGTAGAAGTAGAAGAAGGTGACAAGAACAACAACAACATTTTGCCAAGAGTGAAAAGACAAGGAGAACACCTGACGGGAAACTACCTGTGGGGAAGATCAGCAACAGCTCTCACCTCCATCCCACCAGAACACAGACTATTCAGCAGAGCAGCAATGTTCTTCTCATCCATAATACACCCAGGACTACAGGCATATGCAAATGCAAAATGGTTGCAGATCACCATATGGGAGCTGATGATGACAATAAATTCGACAGTAAACGGATTCAACGCAATAAAAGAAGATCTGAGAGTGGTAAGAATGGTAGCACTGCAAAACAGGTATGTGCTAGACCTTCTCACGGCAATGGAAGGAGGAGTTTGTGCAAAAATAGGGCAATCATGTTGCACATTCAGCCCTGCTAATGACGCAGACAATGGAACACTTACTGAAGCAGTATCACAACTTGCCCTGATGCACTCCAAAATGGTGGAAGAAAGTAAAGGAGTAGAGAAAGACGGAAGCTGGTTTTCATTCCTATGGTCATGGATGCCTTCGTGGCTATCAGATGGTCTGAAGATAATAGTAGGATGCATAATATTGGCTGCAGCTGTGTTGATCGTAATAAAGTTTTGGAAAGCTAGAAAAGCACGTACAACAGACGAAATAATGGAGACGGTAGGCATGCACGCCTTACTGCCAGCCGATGATGGAAAGCACACCGACATGATAATAAAGGAAAGAGAGAGGCTGCGCAAACAGATCCTTGACAACCATATGGATCCGCCATCTGTGAAGGTGGAAAACCCAAGAAACTCAAGGAGCTTTGTTGGAAGATGGGTATACTGCAAACCTGGCGGCGGCTGCGTTTACATGTACTGGTCATTTGAAGATCATGTCTACCACTATGGGCACTTGGCTGGAATAACTAAAGTATGGAGAGTGAAAGGAGATAAGGAAAAGGATGAGTTTGTGGTCGACAAGTCGACCAGAGGGGGGACTGAAGTGGGAGAATGGGACAAGACCCTCCCCCAATCTCATCCAGACCATGGCCTAGAGGATCACGGCCCAGACACCCCCCACCATACGAGTTTGTCTATTTACCAGATGATAAAATACCCTGGTTCAGAAACTTACACATAAGAGGAGCATGCCCACCAGCACGCCAAGCTCAAGCCGACACCTGCGACATGGATGAGCTCGACTAAGAACAACAGCCACACGTATCCACATCGTTAGAGATGCCATAACGACATAGCCAACAGATGAGAATGCACGTGCCACCATGCACACTGGTCACTCACACACCAACCTACACGAAGAACATACTCAGTGCTGTGACGTAGATGACTGACACACCCACTGACGTGCATCATTGTTATTTTTTTTTTTACATAGGCCTTTTTATAGCACTGCAGAAACGCAAGACCCCGAAGAGCTCGTGTACATGCTTGCTGACGCTTCCTCCGCCACCCATCCCTATGACGACATCACCATGTATATCTAATGCTGCGTGTGACACTCTGTCGCCCCACGATCTACATGCTATGGATTATGTACCGCCACCTATGAACTAGGCCCGAGTAGGCTGCAAGCAAGAGTCCCCAGGCAGGAGCCTCGCAATGAAAATCCTCTCAGAACAAGAGTACAAGTGCTGACCATGCAGGATAAGCCCCCAGCGAGAGCTCACAGCAAGGCCACGATGTTGCAACTCGCATGCCGCGAGCCCAGCGCCAAGGTTACACCTGTAAGTGCCAAGCCCTCAGAGACGAAATACAAATCTAATGCTCATAATTCTGCTCTAGCTACGGTCTCTCCACACGTGACCAAGCCAAACTGACAAGGTGCCAAGCTCACGAGACAGGAAGCCGCCAGGGTCCCACGTCTGGGACACAGGTTGCAACAACGAAGCGGCAAGATGGACACCTACAGGGATGGGAAAGACCTGTCCACAATCCCATGAGCGGACCTGTGCATTGTCTGCACAAACACATAGTTGCACATTGTTGCTAATGACAGGTACACCGCGAGCTGGGAACGGCAATGGTCCCAGCCTTGGGGGCTCACGGGAGAACCAATCAGAATACAGGGGGGGCTTTTTACTGATGCCATTACTCTTAGTCTATCACCAAGGGTCCCTCTGTAACAATTCTAAAGTAACAACTGCAAGGGACAACCCAAGCGTACCACCTGACCCATCCTCATCCACTAATATTTCATTCCATATGTTACCTATACTAACCCTACCACTCGGGGAACCAATCCAGAGTGGCGATAGGTTTTGTGCTAACTTTCCCAGGTGACATGAGTAGCGCGTCATACTGCTGCCGTAAAAAGGGCCTGCAAGCCCCACTACGAGTGTGAGTCCCGTCGGATGCATACGAACCGAGACTCATCCCTGCCGTTATTATAATAAACAGCAGTACCGCCTTGCTTCTTGTGTGTGTCTCCTACTCCTTTTGGGGACACGGGAGGAGTTGGGGCCTCCCCAGCCCGGAGGTCTGCGGACGGCTCTGCCGGCCCCGGGAGAATCACCCTGACAAAAGGTTGTGCCAACGTTGCAAATTTGACTAGTGAGAACAGACCTTTTGTATTTAGGCGAACCTGTCAACTTTGTTTGCGGTAATGTAGCATTTCCATGTTTAACCAGGGATTGGCAGGGAACTTGTTATTTAGGGATTCTGTTACCCGGGGTATTCATTGCTAGCACTGTAGAAATTTCAAAGGCTCGTCCACGGCGGGACGAGAATGGCAATACTTCAGCACAAGTTCAGTTCTGGGCGATGTAGCTAAATCCTTTGTGCCATTTTGGGGGCAGATATTGAACTCAGAAGACATCAGGAGACTAGCGAGAGTACTGGAGAGGACCATCAACAGGACCACTGACATACTCTATAATATGACGTTAGAACAGAAAGCAATAAGGTTAGTGGCACTTCAGAACCGGATGGCATTAGATGTCATCCTGGCTGAACGTGGTGGGGTATGTAAATTAGTGGGGTCCGCTTGCTGCGTTTTCGGCCAGATACCTCCACAACAATTTTCAGAGCAATCCAAAATCTGCACGTCCTTAGTTCAGAAGTGCATGTTCCCAAGGGAAACTTGGTTCTGGGACCTCCTACGATCTTGGGGATGGAAGTTACTTTCGGTCTTGATGATTATTTTAGGTATTCTGTTGTTTCTTTGCTGCTGTATACAATGTCTTCCTGGTATATGTTCAATGTTAGGAGGATGTTGTGCACAAGCGATGAGTGCATTAGGGCAAAAAGTATACGCCCCAGAGAAGATCTCCAATGAATTAGTGCTGAAAGAAATCTTAGTATCCAACCTCATGGCAATTGATATTTCTGATAGTGATTCAGGATGTATGGACATTGAGATGTGGAGTTACTCGTAAAGTGACTAGAATTAGTTTAGCGCTTGGCTTAGGCCAAAAGGAGGGTTTGTTAAACGGGATATCATATTATGCCTCCTTTTTTGTATATATTGGCCTAAGCCAAGTGGCTCTGCGAAGAAATCCGCGTTGCAAGGTTCCGACCTTAGATCGACCTAGCCGCCATTTTGGGAACATCTGCCATTTTGATTTCCACCTCAAAGTCACTTTGTATTCTAAAATGGTAGACAGTGTTCTCCTGCTCGTAACCTTAGCTGTCCCGACCTTTACACAGGTTAATGCCTAAACTGCCTGCAGGCTAAATGTTTGGGTCGTGTAATAAGACCATGGGGGTCATTACGACCTGGGCAGTAAGGGATTACCGGTACCGGTAAGGGTACCGGTACCGGTAATCCCTTACCGCCCAATTACGAGGTCCCTTTGCGGGTCCCTACCATAACGGCTGGATTCACCAGCCATTAAGGAAGGGACCCGTAAAGGGACCTTGGAGGTAATTACGGAACCGCAATTTGCGGTACCGTAATGACCACCTTCCCCATTCCCATTGAGCCCTATGGGGCAAAAATGGGAATGGGGAAGGGCCAATGGTGAATGGGGAATTACCGCCCCACCAACCTTGGAATGGGGCGGTAATTCCGCCATTCACCATGGCGGATTCCGGCGTCAACCATGGCGCTAATAGCGCCATGGTTAACGCCTGGGTTGTAATGACCCCCCATGTCCTATGTTTGACCTGAAGATCAAAGGAGTACTCGCGCCAACAAGTCTGATCCGCGGGCATACATTGAATACAATATTGTTTAAATACTGAATGTGAGAACTTGTTGAACTACATTGTATTAAACATGTACCAAGGCTTAATGTCAAATTCTAAGATACACTGTTGCCATTGTGACTTGTTGTTTTATAAACTAGATGTAATCCAAATGCATACAGTAGGACTAACTAGAGGCGAACTTGGCACGAACCCTAGTCCGAGAATAATTGACCTGCAGAGGGGCTGGACATTGCGATTGAGAATTGTATAAAAGATGAGGATATGTAGACGTCCAGTACCTCTCACTTCTCACACCGAAAGTGCTGGTATTCGTTGTGATGTACTGAGGCCAGATAGCTATCTGATACTTTGTTCCTTTGTAGACTGTACAGTTATTTGAATACAGATCTGAGAATCTTTATAAGCCTGTGTTTGGTGTATTTCCATTTGTGGTACTCAGCCTCGATATTTCTCTTTTTGCTTTTACAGATGTAGCTCCCTCCATACATCCACCAGGTCCAGAGCATCTACCAGTGCTTTTAGTGCTGCCTCATTTCTGGTTTCTCTCGGGTTTACACCCGTCCATCTCCCAATCTCTAATCCAATTGAGGTCTCCTCCCCATATGAAAAAACTTTCTCGACATAGGGCTAGTTTGGCCACCAGTGCATCTAGATGTTTCAGGATCCCATGGTTGGGGAAATAAGAATTTATTATACAAACTTCCACCTGCTCAACACATCCCTTTACTATCAGGTACCGGCCCCCTAGATCTGCCTCCCAACTCTGTAGTTTGAAGGGAACCGCTGGACTTATCCAGATGAGTACCCCGGGCATATTTTGAGTAGGGAGCACCATAGCATTGCCCATCCCAGTGTTCCATTACCACAGCCATAGTTTGCTGCGTCAGGTGGGTCTCCTGCAGCAGCGTAATGGCCACCTTTTTCCTTTTGATAAAGGATTTCACTCGAATCCTGCACATATATGTTCCCAGGCCCTGAACGTTCCATGTCAATACTTTAATTTTGTTGGCCATTTCAACATGTAGGTCCCCCCCCCAGCCCTACATCCCCTCTGGTCTCAAATTCCTGTTTAAGCCTCCCCAAATGCTCCATACCCCCAATAACGCCCACCCCTTTCCAATCACAGAAAACCACATACGCACACTTCCTTGCACATAACTCACCTTGTGTAGGATTCAAAACATTACCAACTCCGAACCAAACCAAAACTAGAAAACTGCGCTCAGCAGCCAGATTCCGATTGTGGTGCTCGAGTGTCCCCACATCCGCTTGGCCAATACGGGTTTCAGCGTGGGGGCTGTACTGCGTCAGCAACTGGCCAACGCCTAACAATTGGTGGGGTGTGTCTGTTCGCTCTGATCGAGGTTCCTACCTCACTCCTGCCGCATGACAGAACAAAATACTCCATTGTTCCGAGACACTCACCCGCAGGCCCTTCCGTTGGCATGTCCCTCCCTCCCCCCCTTCCCTTTCTGAACCGGACACTCCTCATGTCACAGCCTCCTTTCCTTCATCAAAGTTGTTATGTTCCAACCACATTGTGGCCACCGCCGGCATTTCCAAGAACACAGCTCGTCCCTTGTAGAGTACTTTAAGCCTGGACGGGTACATCAACATGTACTTGAGGTTTTGTTTCATGAGTTTGAACTTAATTGGCACAAATGAATTCCTTGCCCTTTGCACTGCAGGTGTATAGTCTGGATATAGGGCTATGTTGGCGTTATCCCGAGCGATCACCCCTCCCTCTCTGGACAATTTCAAGATAATCTCTCAGTCATGGAAGTTCAGTATTTTTGCTTTCATGGGCAAGGATGTGAGCCCGGCGGTGGTCTTTTTTGCAAGGATCTGTGTGCCCCTTCTACTACAAACCCCTGCAACAGTACTCCTGCCCCAATTTCCTTCAGTATCAAGTTTTTGACAAAGCCCGTCAGATTGGATCCTTCCGCCCAGGCCTCCAGTATCGCATTCCTTCTTTCTAGCTCCGTCAACCGCTTCTCCAGGTCTTTGGTTGTTTCTGCCATCGCTTTTAGCTCTGTTTCAGCCATCGTGACCCTCTCCGTAAGGTTGCGGACATCCTGCCTCATCATCTGCACACCAGATTTGACCTCTTCTATTTTTGTATCTATGAAGGATCATAGAGCTACAATAGCTTCCAGGACTTGATCCTCTTTAGTGGTGGCCTCCTGGTCTGACTGCGTAATTTGTGTTTATGGGGCATTTTGTGGCTGCCCTTTATGATTGGCAGAATTGAAGGAATCTATGATCGTTGGGTCCTTTTTGTTTTTCGTTGAGGGCATGTCATCACACGGACTGCACCAGTGAGTGCAGTCCGTGTGATGAACGCACTACTGATTTTGTATTGATACACCTTCCGTGTAGGGGTCCCTCAGATCTGTCCAGCGCCTTGCCACCAGGAATATTATTTGTGTGTCTTTGGGCCTATGTTTCCTTGCTTCTAGCCACAGCCTATGGGGGTTCGGCCCTATTGTGTGGAGTAACAGCGTATCTTGTTGGCGTTGTATGAGTCCTCCTCTATACCGTGCTTGTGTTGCATTGTGATTACCACGGTGTGGTGGGTCGTAGTTTCCCTTTCCTGGACCCAAGCAGCGTCACTTTTTGTGCCTAGCACTCCACCCGTCCAAGCTATGCCCTTGAGGTGGTGTCCCAATTGCAGTGTGAAACTGCTGCTGCGTTCATCCCTTACCACTGTGGTCTGCTTTTCTTGTCTCGTTGCCCCAGCCCCCCGCTTAAGCTTCGGTCTTCCATGCTATTCACTGCTTTCCCACGGGCCGTGGCAAGGTTATCGCTTTCCTGATGGTGTGGCCCGGCCTCGTTTCCCCTGGCCCAATTTAATGCAGCTTGTCTTGTCTTGTCCTTTCATGTCTTTGCACCGTTAGGTGCCAAGGCTTACCTTCCACCAGTGTCAGAGCCCCCTTCGGGTCCCTGCCGTGACAATCGTGTGCTTCCAGGCCTATGCTTCCACCGACTTGCTTGCCTTGTTCTACGTGCTCCCCGGGTAGTCCCTTTCATCAAGCTCCTTCTCCTCCGTGTGCCCGTTTCCCATGCTGGTGTGCTGTTGCCTTCACCTTTCTGCTTCTGTGAGCTTTCAGCTCATTGGGGCTGCCCGCTGATCTGTGCCGCTGCCTTTGCCTACCAGTCTTCTAGTTACTCATTGCGTGACTCCAAGTCTGTGCGTCTGCCCTCTTGCGTCGCCTCTGTTGCTCCGTCTCCTGGGTCTGATCCGCCTCAGTATGCAAGGCGACCCGACACCTGTGGCGCTGGGCTCGGTGCGCTGGGTGTCTTTGCTTCCTTGTTCCATCCTGTGTGCGGAACCTTGCCTCCAGCCACCGCCGGTCCTCTGTGCTGGGGCACCCAGTGTTGTCTCGCATCCACGCTTGCCCCAGTCGCTCTTCCTCTTCACCTCCGGGGCTCAGTGTCCGCCATCTTGGTTTCGCAGGGGGCCCACTTCACCATCTTCTCACCC
The DNA here is from genome assembly GCF_040938575.1 of Ambystoma mexicanum. NCBI lineage: Eukaryota > Metazoa > Chordata > Amphibia > Caudata > Ambystomatidae > Ambystoma > Ambystoma mexicanum. The sequence continues at coordinate 676,197,210 of NC_090927.1, read as the reverse complement.
AGCAGCTGTCTTCCGATTTTTAGCCACGTTTCGCCTGGGGGGGTCAGGGAATCGGTCGCGGCACCCACAGGTATGCTTGTAGCTGCTTAAATCGTCCTTTTTCTGTTAGTTTATAGGATCTTTGAAGGATCTCGGCAGGAGCTTTGTTCGAACGCAGCCTCACACCATGAGCTCAGGCCACGCCCCCATGGACGGGAAGCTTCATACGTGCAGAAGCGATTTCTTCCTCCATTGAAACAAATGAGTGAAGAAATGCTCATTTGCACAAGAGACGCTCTTAGATGGATTTCGGGTGCTTCAATTTCTCCATTGAAGTGCATGACACGTTTAGTCAGTATGCTCCGGCAATGCAAAGGAAAAAGTTACAGGTGATGATTATCTACAAGATGAATTTATGAAGAGAAAGGTTTGTTGTCCCACAGATTTAATGGTCATTTATAAGAGAGCATTATCGCACAATACGGCTTTAACTACTTTGTCACTTGATTTAGCTTTGTTGCTTAATAAGCATTCAGATTTGCCTACTTTACAATTGCCAATGAGGGAGGTTCCCCCAACATTTGTTCCGAAAGTAGAAATTCCAGCTAATGTCGCAGCAGGAACACCTGCCACTACTATTGAAGCACATTATGTCTCACAGTTGTTCATGTCCTATTTTCTAGACAGGAAGTGAATACCACTAGACAAACAATTCCAGATATTAGGAAGAATCCAACAGGATTTTATAAAGAAATTGAATCGTCTTGCATTCGTCAGTTTTCACACTGGATGATATAGATTTGTTGTTTCCCATGATCCTACCTGCTGATTTATGGAAGCAGATTAGAACTGTAGACAATCAGGCAGGGTTGGTTGATACATTAGTACGAATAGATGGGGAAAGGAATTCCTGCGAAAGACCGCCACAAGTGATACTGATGTTGCCAGATAGAATAGTAGCTAAATTAAAAACTCTGGTTCCTGAGAAAAGAATCATATGGGATAAACTTAGGGCTTGCATACAATTGAAGTCATAGGGTGAAACTGAGTATTTTAATAGATTTGAGCAAGTATTTTCAGATTTTAGTGGTCAAGACTTGAGTACAGAGTCAGGAAAAAGGCTGTTTGTAGACAAGTTTGTGCGCGGATTGTTGCCGGAAATCCAATCAAATATTATGACTTCTGAAAGCGCTTGGCAAGCACAATCACAATCTGAAGTGTTACATATGGCTCAGTACTATGAAAATAGAGTTAATACAGAGAAGGAGAAGGTGAAAAAGAAGAAGAGGAGCCAGAGGTGGGAATACACAGTTTAGAGGTCAATTTACACCACAGGGTAATGCACAAAGGGGTCCTGTACACATGAACCAGTGTGCATATTGTAAACAGGAAGGCCATTGGCAAGCACAATTCCCAATCCTTCAGCAGAGATTGAATAGCACATATGGTACCATGGTTGGACGATCCAGAGGCCATCCTGGGATAGGGGGTCCTGGTAGAAGTCAGTTTGCTCAGAATCAACCGACACCTTCACAAGATATTCAGCAACACAGTGTTAACAGTGGGAACATTTTCGATAATCCTTCAACTGTCTATTTTTCTGAGGATCTTACATTTGATACTGTTCCATTAAGACAGCCCGAAGCAGAGTCTTGAACCGGTACCTAATTCCCGTCAATGTGAAAGGGCCCTAAGTTGAAATGAAGGTGGGGAATAAGGAGCATCTATTCTTGATAGATACAGGAGCACAGAAGTGTTCCATTGATCATTCACAGGTTCCAGATATTCCACTGTCAGGGCAAAACAACGTTTCTGTAGGGTTCTGTGGTACATTAACAAGGGGGGTCCTGGGAGTCCCTCTGCCAGACATTAGTCCTGGTTACGAGAGACTTACCCAGAGTCTTTAGCTCACTATCTTTCACAGAGAAGAAATATCCCAAACATATCAGTCTTTGTCCTGCCCTGGGGCAGTCCAGCACCGAAATGCTAGGCAATTCTCCTCTGAACAAGAGTACCAACAGAAACCCCAGACACGTGTTTCGATCTGGTTGGACCTCATCAGTAGGGTGGATCTGTGCCTCTCTAAGAATAGTGAGCAAGGGGTCCACGTCTGGATTCCCCTAGTAACTTAGGGTGAGACCCAAAGTTACTTGAATATGCAAATTAACAAGGGGGGGTCCTGGGAGTCCCTCTGCCAGACATTAGTCCTGGTTACGAGAGACTTACCCAGAGTCTTTAGCTCACTATCTTTCACAGAGAAGAAATATCCCAAACATATCAGTCTTTGTCCTGCCCTGGGGCAGTCCAGCACCGAAATGCTAGGCAATTCTCCTCTGAACAAGAGTACCAACAGAAACCCCAGACACGTGTTTCGGTCTGGTTGGACCTCATCAGTAGGGTGGATCTGTGCCTCTCTAAGAATAGTGAGCAAGGGGTCCACGTCTGGATTCCCCTAGTAACTTAGGGTGAGACCCAAAGTTACTTGAATATGCAAATTAACAAGGGGGGTCCTGCGAGTCCCTCTGCCAGACATTAGTCCTGGTTACGAGAGACTTACCCAGAGTCTTTAGCTCACTATCTTTCACAGAGAAGAAATATCCCAAACATATCAGTCTTTGTCCTGCCCTGGGGCAGTCCAGCACCGAAATGAACAAGAGTACCAACAGAAACCCCAGACACGTGTTTCAGTCTGGTTGGACCTCATCTGTGGTACGCCAGTGGTTTGTCCGGTCTCTCGGCCGGTACCAATTTCACTGGGGCCATTTACTGATTAATTTCCATTTCTTTTGATGACAAATTGTGGTGAAAATTTGTTGGGATTAAATTTATTAAAATAATTCAATGCTGTAATTTACTGTTCTCCGGATGGAGTGCATTTGACGATTTCGCCTCAACAAACTTCCGTTTCACATTTTTTTCCTAGACCTTTACCTAGTGAATTGAATAAGGTTCCAACATTTTTATGGGCAGTTAATGATAATGCTGTCAGCATTTTACAAATTGCATCAGTTAAAATTGTGTTGAAACCAGGTGTTAAATTGGCGTGTATTCTGCAATATAAGATTTCGGTTGAAGGTTAGCAGGCTTTAAAGAGTTTATTGCTAGTTTTGTACACATAGGTGTGATTGAGGAAATTGCAGGGAGCGTGTGTAATAGTCCAATTCTATCAGTTTATAAAAAAGGGTAAAATGCGATTTCTTTTCATTTCATTATTGACTTACACACCATTAATAAGGTTGTTGCTCCATAGTTTCCGATTGTACCTGATGTTATTACAATATTGACTGTGATTCCAGCCTCAGCTATACATTTTAGTGTTGTGGATTTCAACAAGGTTTTTTTCAGCATTCCTGTACATGTTGAAAGTAGATATTTGTTCGCGTTCACCCTAGGGGTACACTCGTTTACATTCACTCATGTGCCACAAGGGTACCTATAGTAGAGCATTGAGAGAACAGCTTGATATGCTTGAGTTACCTTCTACTTGTACGTTGTTGCAATATGTCGACAATCTACTTCTAGCTGCTGATTCTGAAGTTGCTTGCAAGGAGGGTACCGTGTTGCTGCTTATTCATTTAGCGGAACATGGGCATAAGGCTTCATTGAAAAAGTTTCAGCATTATCAAGAGGAGGTCACCTATTTAGGCTATCTCCTGTCAAAGGAGGGAAGAAGACTGACACCTGAACGTATACAAAGCATCTCTAGTATGTCTGTCCCAAAAACACAGAAAGAGGTCAGAGCTTTAATAGGCATGGCTTCATACTCTAGACAGTGGATCCCACATTTTTCATTAATGATAAAACCTATGTTGGCACTGACAAAGAAGGGCATTTTGTTGCCTTTACCGTGGAACATGGATTGCCAGAATGCTTTTGATCTGCTCAAGGCTGCGTTGTGTTCAGCACCAGTTTTGGGCACACCAAATTACGAAAAGATCTTTGTGTTGTATGTGCATGAATCTGAAGGATGTACTTTGGCTGTTTTAACACAGAAACATGGGGGCAGGAATAGACAGTGCAGTTATTTTTCCTCCATGTTAGACCCTGTTGCATGCACTTTGCCAAGATGTTTGAGAGATGTAGCTGCTGCATCCGTAAAACAAAGTGAGGGTATGGTTTTAGGTCATTCTTTAACCGTGATGGTACCCCACTCCGTAGATGTTCTATTAAACAGAACGCAGATGCAACAACTCACATCGGCTCGGCTAACAAGGTACAAGCTGATTCTATTTGTTCTGCATATCCAAATTAAGAGATGTTGCTCATTAAATCTGGCTGAACTATTGCCTCTTCGGCAAGAAACAGACTAGTGACAAGATGTCACATGATTGCCTCTATACCACAGGCAACAAGAAACGAAGGGCAGAATTGATTTAAGTGATACACCCTTAAAAGATCCACAAGGGGAGCTGTTTTGTGATGGCTCCGGCTTTAAACTTCTGAATGGTACATCCACTGCTGCTTACGCAATCACCACATTAAGCACTATTGTGGAAACCAAACAAATTACGCATCATTCTGCCCAGGCCGCAGAGATTATTGCGTTAACCCGAGCCTGTGAACTTTCTGAAGGGCTTAGTGTGAATATATACACAGACAGCCAATATGCATTCGGGTTAGTTCACAACTTTGGTCCACTATGGGCTGAGAGAGGTTTCTTGACCTCGCATGGAACAAAGATTCAGCATAGCACCTTAATAGTTCGGTTACTTTGAGCACTTGCACTTCCTACACAGTTAGCAGTAATGAAATGCACTGCACACCAGAAAGTGACGGATGATGTAGGAAAAGGAAACACTTTTGCTGACAGAATAGCTAAACAGACTGCGACTGATTTGCATTCAAAGATGTATGTTTTAGATCCAACAAAAGGGGTCACTGACACTTTTTTGATAGATGAAGGAATTGGTTGTATAAATTAAATTCAGGCTGATGCCACTCCAGATGAAATCAAACAGTGGGCTGAAGGACCAGCGGGTCTAGATGATGAGGGTTGTTGGGTGGATAGTGAAAAGCAAAGATGGATGCTACCCAATGCCTATGTTACTGTTATGGTTACCATGGCTCATGGTCCAACAAATGTATGTGCTAAAAAGATTTGCAAACAGTTAGATCCTGTCTGGTACAATACTAATATTCAGAAAATTGCTGAGTGTTTTGTCCAAAATTGCATGATATGCTTGTAACATAATGTTGGAAAAGGAACACCGACCTCGAAGGGTAGTTTTGATCCCCCTCCATGCCTTTTGAGGTTGTACATTTCGATTTTATTGAGATGGAGCGTTGTCAGAACTATAAATATGTTTTAGTAGTCATCTGTGCTTTCAGTAAATGGGTTGAACTTTTCCAATAAATGATGCCACAGCAATGTCAATGGCGAAAACCATGCTTAAGGAATATTTTCCTAGGTTTGGCTTGCCGAGAGTCATTTGGTCAGATAATGGTCCACATCTTATCACTGCTGTCATCCTGCAAGTATGCGCAGGATTACAGATCGATAAACGGTTCCATTCGGCCAGATATGCTCAGAGTTCTAGACTTGTAGAACGCCACAACGGAATACTAAAGAATAAGAAAGCAAAGGTGTGTGCACATAGTCTTTTGAAAGGGCCTTTTCCAATAACTTTATTATCAATGTGGACAACTGCACAATCAGAGACAGGGCTCTCCTGCTATGAGATTGTCATGGGGAGACCAGCCAATATATGGAACATCCCAAATCCCTAACAGTTGAAAAACATTGAATATCTGCTTCTATTTGACTACTGTGGCCAGTTAACTCAAAACTTGTGTTTGATTCATCAACAGGTGCGAGCAGCCCTCCCAGTAAAATACGAGGGCCCAAGTCATTCTCCGACCTGACCAGTGGGTCCTACTTAAGAGTTTTGAAAAGGGCTCCTGTCCTGCACCTCGCTGGGGAGGACCGCATCAAATCCTTTTGGCCACGCAGACGGCCGTATGAGTGTCTGGCAAGAAGCTTTGGATCCATGCGACACATGTGAAGAGGATTCCTTTTCCTCTGCCCTACGACAAAGGAGAGGAGAAGGGAATTGGTGATAGTGACGCTCACAACGATCCTGCAATCGACACTGAGGGTGTCACAGAAATTCTTCCTAACCCCTTGGGGCCTGGGGAGACTGCTGTTCTGTCTTTGAAAATCCTTCCTGAGCCTGTGTGGCCTGGGTAGATTGTTGCTTCTTCTTCACATTCTTCTTCACCGTCGATCAATCTTGCTTCTGCTCCTTCCTATTCTTCAGCAAATGACGACACTTTGATCACTTACCATTCTGTACTTGGAGTCTCAATGTATGATATGTGACCACGGAATCAGATTTAGATTTAGAGTTGTTGACATTTACGTTAATGTAAATAGGTTAGGAAAGGGCAGCTAGACTTTACCCACAAGAAACCCACAAGAAACCACTGTTGAGCCAGTCCTTTGCCATTCCTCTGCTGCATCAAATAAGAGGCAGGGGCCAGCAAAGTTACCTTCAATCAAAATAGGCCACGTGGTCAGGGGCCACCTACGGATGAACTAAAAAAGCCCAACAGTGCGGCTTCCTAACGGACGCTGAGAAACAATGCTAATTTTAAAAGCCACTCATACTAAAAAGGATGTTGGTCACTTGTTTGATGATGAATCTGCTCATCAAGGGTCACTCACCCCAAAGACCAAATGGTTACTGGTACCAATAGCAGTATTTTTTATAAATGTATTGACAATTGGGTTTTGGTATCTAGAAAACACACATCCGCTTGATGTTTTGTTACCAACTGCAAGTATCTCCACTGTGTCTCCACCTTATGTGCATTTGCACACTAATCCGCCTCGAGACCTCCAACATAGAGAGTGTTATCATAATAACACTCTTATGATAATAATGAATGCAACCCATGCCATTCTAAATAAGACAAACTTCTGGATCTGATCACATTTGCCGCAACATGGGTAAAAGGGACTGTGGTGGCATATACATCCTCTTCCTTTAACTACTGCATCTTATGCCTCACTACGGCATTATTCTTTGGCCGTTGGAATGATAGTATCACTGGGAATATTGAAGGGACTAATCTTAACGAATTTGAGAAACGAGTTTTAACACCTCTAGGATGTTCTTTGTTTGCAAATAGGAGCAAGCTAAATGTTGCTTCTATTAGGCCTTCTGACAGACTCGCTAGACCTTTTTAATCGTTGATTTCCTTTAAGATGGCTCTTGTAGGCAATAGGGATGCTATGCCTCCTTTCTATACCATCAATCATAGTCCAAACTCTGTTCCATTCTGCATACAAAGGAAAGGTTCTCAACCAATGGGTACATTTGAGGAATGTACAAATATTGCTGTTTTAACTAGTGAGGATAGACCTTTGTATGTAGGAGATCCTGTTTACTTTGTTCGCGGCAATGAGGCATATCCGTGGTTACCCAGGGACTGGAAAGGTACTTGTTATTTGGGTATATTGTTACCAGGAGTATATGTTGCCACCACCGCTGAAATCTCTAAAACTCATCCCAGGCGGGATGGGGATGGTGATACTCCTTCAGAAGTCTTGGGTGATGTTGCCAAATCCTTTGTGCCTTTCTGGAGACAGATAATGAATTATGAAGATATTAGGAGATTGGCAAGGGTACTGGAGAAAACCATCAATAGGACCACTGACATTTTGTATAACATGACACTAGAACAAAAGGCTATTAGATTAGTGGCTCTCTAAAAAGGAGGGTGCTAGACATCATTCTAGCTGAGCGTGGTGGGGTATGCAAAATGCTGGGATCTGCATGTTGCGTTTTTGTTCCTGATTCCTCCCCCACCATATTTAAGGAGATTAAGAATGTACATGTCTTAAGTACTGAAGTACATGTTCCAGAGGGAAACTGGGATATTAGTACATGGTTCTGGGACGTGTTGCGATCTTGGGGTTGGAAATACTTGCAGTCTTAATGGTAATCCTTGGCCTTATATTGCTTTGCTGTTGTTGCATACGTCTGCCTATCATTTGTTCTATGATAGGAGGAAGTTGTACACAGGCAATAGGTAGACTAAAACCCAAGGAACATATGCCCGGGAAAATGTTGAATGCGTTAGTAGTGCAGGATATTACCATCAAGGAGTTGATGGTGATTAATGACCCCGCAAGTAGTGATTCGGGATGTTCAGACAATGATATATGGTCTTCGGATGATGCTAATGTTTAATGCTCTTGGCTTAGGCCAAAAGGAGGGTTTGTTAAAGTATATTTCACATAATACCACCTGATAACAAACATTTATTTATTTTGCATTTATAAAGCACTCACACAGCCCACGGGCATTGAGGCTCTGTTACAGGAATTGTTTTTTGTTACGTAATTGTTATTTCTTTGTTTTGTCATAGTTGTGTATTTATAATGCGCTTAAATACCCAGAGGTTTCTAAGCGTGGACCCGGGGATCGACCCTGTGGTGCTTCGTGTCGTCTTGCTTCCAAGGCGAACACGTTGCCACTGAACTATCCTCTCATATCAATTACATTGGCCTAAGCACATTCGCATCACACTGAAAATTGCATTTAAATGAAGCTGAATAAGGCTGACTATGCTGCCATTTTAGAAACATCCGCCATTTTGTTTAACTCCTGTTTTTGCCTCATGTTAAACTTTGTGTTTTTCAGCTGCAGCAGGGAAAAATGAACTTTGCACTGTGTCAATGCAGATAAACATCTTGTGGCTGCTGAAAGTGGATTGTTTGTCCTGAACTAAGAAACCTTGGAGCTAAACTAGAGTTAAACTGAACAGTAATTTAGATGTTGTCTGTACCAATAGCCTCATCCTCGTGCAAACAGTGAACAGAATGGTGAATAGCTAAAACTGTGTACATTTGCAGAAATCTTTGTGATCCTTCCTTGAAACTGGACTTACTTTAAGCTTGAAGAAAATGTTACCATTGTGCTATGTGTGCAGAAAAACATGTGAAAAAAATGTATGTGAACTGACTACGAACCCTTAATTAATATGTAACTCGAAGATGGGCTGGACGATATAACCAGATTGTGGCCAAGTGTATATAAACCCATGACTTTGTAATGTCCAGCACTCTCCCCCCTCACAGTGTCTGCCGGTACACACTGCGAGGCGCTGAGAACCAGATAGCTATCTGTCCAATAAATCTGTACATGTACTTTTGAACTCATGGTTGGCGTATTTCATCTTTGATAGTACTAAGCCTTGATATTTCTTTGGTCTTTCATACCAGCCCCCCACCCCCCTTCACTGCCATTGTCCTCCTCCACTTCCCCGGTCCTCCCCAATCCACCAAAACACTCAATGCATGATGCTACTCCACCCAAAATGTCAGATAGCCACAGCTACCACACGTCCACAAACACACAATGTGCCATTTGCCGGTATATAGCCACGGCTCCACAGGGCACCGCCTATACCAATTGCTGTTGCTAGGCGCGATCCTCAATACATCAATCACACCCCTTTTTTTGTATAGCGGTAGCTATAAGAATAATTTTTAGGAAAAAAATCTGAGTATGGAATATAAATGTCAAACGAGACAGTAGTGATAAAATGGTACTTAAAAGGTGTCAGTACAATACATGATTGCTCAAGAGTTTTTTAAAGTGGATGATGAGAAAGTCTACATATTAGTTAGGATATAAAATATTGGGATTAGGCAGGGTGGATAAGGTTCGAAAATAGGTAAAGGATGGGTTGGACAGAAACAATGAGAGTATAGTGCATAGAGAGTTCTACAATCAGAAGCACAAAACTGCATTAAATGATAGCTTTTATACTTTTCAAAATCAAAACTACAAAAAGAGGACTGTTTTTACTAACCAAAATACTAAAATGTCTGGCACATTTTGAGTGCAACCTATCACAGACATATACAGAATTACAACAGTAATGCCAACCAATTACAAACACCAAAACACACACATCATACATACTCTACTCATACAAATTACTAAAAATTCAAACTAGGAATACATTTCCTGGAAACAGAGAAAGATTGCAGATATCATGGTTGGTTTGAAAACTGTGCGGCTGATCACAGAGAGTTGGCTGTTTTGTTACTGGCTTTTTGTGAGCAACTACATATTAACATGGACCTAGGTTTGAGAGGTTTTACAATTAAATGGTTTGAATTGCGGAGAATGCATTGGTTCCAGGTTTTTCCAAAATGTTTCAGTCTGAGAAGTACAGGGCAGCCAGACATCATACTAATTTATTGTAGAGGCAAGGATTTGGGGAATGTATGAGGTGTGTGCCTTACCTTAATGATAACACAGGATGTGGGAAAACTAATGGCAGTTTTTTCTCACACCATCTTTATCTTTTTCAATCTGACTCAGAGGCAGATATTAAGATGGACCACCAGATTTAATGGTAAAATTGAAAAATCATGGAGAAACGTTAATAAAGTAGTTTCATCATTCATGAAAGACCACAGCCAATTATGGATTTCAAACAACAACATATAGGTCTACATGGCCAATTTCTATAGGGATGATGGAGCACACCTAACCGGTGAAGGGAATGCAGTGTTCATTCATAACATCAAAACAGTACTGCAAATGTGCTAAAACTCTACACTCAGTGCACCCAAAAACAGTCCTTTTAAGGACTACTTTCCACATATAAATACACAAATAGAATAAAATATTACCCCAAAAATGTTTTTTAGTATAACGGCAGCTAGAGTTAAATGACATTTTTTATAGCCTCGGTTACACATTGTTAGTTAAAAGGGGGCTTCCGTAGGGGTTTTATACATATATAAATATTTATTTCATAGATAGTTCTTAAATAGGCTTCTTTCAGGTACAAAGAGTACTTTTTCAGCATACTGCGCCCTAATAGCTATGGGTAAGTTCCATTGAACCCATGGCTATGGCTGCCCAAGTCAATGCTGCGAATACCGGCGCCTCCAAATTCCGGTTTCACGTTGGACCATACAGTAGCCAGGGTTATGGATCTATGTTTAAAAAAAAGAAAAACTACATATATATGTAAAGCCAATCAGAATAAAGTTGTGGGAGTATAGTAAATCACTAAGGGACGGAAGCTGTGAATAGATTCACTATATATAAGAAAGGCAACATACATTATTATCCTTCTATCTGTAAAAAAAGAAAACATAATTAGTTAGAGACCTTGGTGTGGGATTGATCTCTGCTAGTGCACTAATTTCCACTCACACGTTATATTTCCCTAGTTATTTGGATGTTTTTGAAAAAACAAAAAAAGGGTGGCAGCAAGAACACAGAGTCCCTCAAACTTCCCACAGAGTTTGGAAATAAGTAAGCATTGGATTTGAGGTTCCGGAAGGTATCTTGTGCTCAAACACACCTAATATTAAGAAAGTCAACCAATATCCAGTTAGTATATCACTGTGATGATTCAGATGGTTGACATCTGAATCATCACAGTGATATACTAACTGGATATTGGTGGATTTTTTATTAATATTAGGGGTGTTTGAGCGTGAGATACCTTACCAAACCTCAAATCCAATGTTTAATTAGTTAGAGAACACACACACTTTAAGAAACACAATTTATTCTCAAGTTTTTATGACCCTCATCTCTCCTATAACAACCTATAACAGCCAATAAACCCAAAAACCATCCTACTAAAGACTAATTTGTAGAACATGTAGAAACACAATTAAAGAAAACCATTTTTTTAAATTACACAAATTACATAACCACAGCTAAAACCCTGGTAACATTGGGAGGACCCTCACTTAGCCGTGGATACACATACATTACATAAATTATATGGTAAAACATCCATAAAATAAAATGATCACTGCACCAAAAATACAAACATTTGTAGTCGTGGGTAGCACAAGAGGGCTCATACCCGCAGGTACAACAGCCCGCCAAAATGCTTGACATCCAATTGGAGCACTGATAGCCGTGGTGTGGACAACCGCTGGTAGCCACAGCCACCCGTAAACAGCACAAAGGTATGCATGAGGGTTTAGAATCAGAAACATGTAAAATTTTGTAGTGTAAAATCTATGTAATATAATGAGCAATACACAAGAATTGGTATCGCTATACCAGCGGCTGTGGCGATAGTTATAGCCATGGCTGCACTGGCAAAAAATACACAGCATCCCATTGTCATAGTTGTACCCGCGGCTATAACCTCTGTGACAGAGCGTGACATTTCACTGGCTGCTGTTGTAACCGCAGCTACTTAAAAAAAAGCATCAAAGATATTTTCCTTTTCCATTAAACATTTCTCTGTGTGGTTCTTAAAAGAGCTTTTGGATTATTTTACCAATATAAATATAAAGGAAAAAAACTATTGATATAATAATACAACATAGTCTACAGTTTTATTGCCACACATAAACATCACCCAAAAAAGTACATTCTGAACAGCATCTGAGGGACTTGAGATCTTACTGACAGCTACCATCCACACAAACAATCAACAACCAATCAGAAAGTAAATACAAAACATTCCACCTTCTCGCCGCATTTAATATTCCTCCATTTCTAATTTTAATATCTGAAATAACAAGTAGTATTTGTTCCTATCACTGTAGAATGGCAAACTACATGGAATGGCTGGAGGAGAATGATCCTATAAAGGAAGAAATTTAAAAAGGAGATGCTCAAGAAAAGGAACCAGAAGAAAATATGCAACATTCAGGATTTTGTCAGTCCATTATTTATATTTATGTAATATGAGAATAACAATAATATTTTAAGGAACAAATATCAGTCACCAAACAGATATAATGTATCTAATTACTTTTAAGTGACTATGCAACCGACACAAATATTTTTAAAGTGTATCATATCTTCAATAGTTGAAACATATATGTAATATTTTCAAATAGATGAAGAAGTCATTGAAGTATCATGAAGAATTAAATAAGAAGCACCACAAGACCTAGCCACGAAACTAATCATGGATTCATTAAAAGAATTAAAAACAACTATTAATTAATGTTCCAAAGGAAGTACAATCAATGAAAGAGGATATTGAAAATGTAAGACAAATCATGGACAGTACGAATCCACATAATTGGGCTAAGGAAGACTATGTATCATCATGTATTCAAACTAAAAGAAAAAGAAAACTCACAACCTCACCTCCCCTCAAATAAACCTGTTTTTAACAAATTATTTACCTTTGTAAACTATATACACTTATATGTATTATTAATGAATACAAAGTATTAAAAATGTTACAATAACTGTTTACAAATACTACAGTCAATACATCTTAAAAAAATGTTTTATAGGCGCGGCTTCACAAAGCATGACGTGCCGGTGGCTGCATCCTAGCCGCTGCTGCAGGGTGTTCCCATGGGTAATAACCCATGGTATGGGATGAGTTTGGGATAGCCCTGGGTAAACACCCCAGTCTTTGCTGTTGCTCGGCATGTTCATCAATACACCAAACGCTCCCTTTTTGTATAGCCGCAGCTATAAAATGTTTTATTTCTTTTTAAAAAAGGTCTGAGTATAAAATATGAATGATGAAAGAGACATTAGCAATACAATGGAAGTTAAAAGATCAATACAGTAAATGACTGCTCATGTAGTTATGTAAGATAGATGATGTTAAAGAAAGCAGAGTATCCATGACAGTAAACTAGGTGGGGATACATTTAATGGGTACAATTAAGATATAATAGCATGGGTGAGAATACATAGGCTAAAATGCAGTGGATGGGGCATCTAAAACTAGAGAAGGGTGACTTCGCTTTGTATTGATTTTTAAAAAAAAAAAAATTTCTTCACAGTCTCACATGTAAGAAAGTCTGAAAACACACAGCTAAAATAGAAAAGACTCCCAAATACCTATTGTGTCACTGATCATGGCCTTTGCCCGTGTCCAATGAATTTTCACCACCCAAAGTCACATTACCTATAAAAATATCTTTTAAAAAGAAATAAAACACAGACACTCCAAAATGTATAGCTACGGGCACAGAACTAGTTGTAGCTACGGCTATCCGTAGTCCTTTGTAGCCTCAAAGTATAGCAGCAAATATCGGAAAAATTGTCCAAAAAATACACATATGCTTTCCTGCCCCCCAGGCCCTCACCAAGTGCCCCTCTCATCTGTGTCAGCTCCCCCCACTCCGAGATGACCACCTCACCTCCCCTGCCATCTCCCCTTCCCCCCACAACACATGCTGTTTTTGTAACGCAGTTTGCTTTGAGCTGTCGGCTATTCACAACCATAGCCAAGGCTGCAGAAAACCTTGTGTTGCAAATCAGTCCCTAGACCCCCTAAAACTCTCAAATGTCACTTGCTGCTCTCTATCCACTCCCCCCACCTCTAGCCTGATGTCATTTGCATGTTTTCTGACCTGCACATCGTTTTTTCCTGCATTTCATTTTCCCAAATCCTTGGCTGTTACCTGGAATATATCTTCCATGGAGAGACAAACAAGATGGTGGCTGTTTCATTTCTAAGAACACAGTTGTGGGTAAATCCCTGAGATATTTTTATCTATTTTTTGAGAAGGGGGCACCCCCTTTTCTGTCAAATATTTAAATGCCTACTTCAATGAATAACCACAAACAAGGCATGGATTGCAAGACAACGCTTCGTGCCAAGCTGTTTTGGACTTGGTCCAAATATGTCCAGCGGATTGGTTTGTGTGCTTTGTCAAACATTGACCTTGTTTGTCTATGGAAAAACAAATGGGCAATAGGCCGCAACTTTGGAAAACATTTTTTTTCTTCTTAATAACTTTCTTATTTGTTAACGTATCTTTGTGAAACTTTGCAGTCTGGGGGGCCTGTGAGTCCCTAATCACTTCAGGAATTTCTGTCAAATCCGTTACTCGAATCAAAAGTTATTAACAATAGAATTTTAAGGCGTTGCTATTGGAGGCCGACTCACCTTAACTATAGGGTGGCTATCACCGCCATATAATATATATAAAATAATATATATAAAATAAATAATATATATATATAATTTATTATTTTTACTTACACATCATGAATTTGTCACTATGCATCTCACATTAATAGCACTCAGTAGGCGCTTTACACAACAACAATGTCAAATGCATTTCTTTTCTTTGCCTTTTTCATTACCAAAGGTTAAAATCAACTTACATTTATTTTATTACTGCTGTACATTGATGCCTTTCATTTCTTTAAATCTACACGTTGCTGCCTCGGCTGTATATTTTTTAATATATTTTGATGTGGAGATATGTTGACATTTATTTGCTTTCATGAAAGATTTTCAATAACGTTCCACCATAAAAAAATCCAATCTATTTTAAAATCGTTCTGAATGTTGAATTATGTAGTTGCTGTTTCGCCATTTGCTCCCAGAGGAGCCATATCCTGGCTTACCCTCTAGTCAAGGATCTGATTTCATCAATCAAACTTCACTCACCGCCATATCAAAACGTGATCAAACACTGCAGTTACAGCTCTTCATTCAAATACTCTGTTAACCTCTTTCCTGACCTTTGCACGCGTACCCAGATCAATATGGATCCCCTGGTTTTCTAACCTGCGCACAGTGCCGATGGAATGTTATTTAAAACATGCTGCCTCACCCTGTGTATGGAAAGGATTTTCTTGGGCGCGCGAACTGTCCCTTTTCTCTACAGATTACAAAAAATGATGATGCCCAATTTATGTGAAGCAGCCTGCGGGCATTGGGGTGGCGAATGGGTGTGGCAGAGACAAATATGTTAAATCGGTCTCATTATCAGTGTGGCACTAAATTGACGGTAAATCTGCCGATTTACCACCAGAATTGTTAACCTTACTGCTGCCCAGTCCGGTGGGTTTACTAAGGGATTACGAGTGGCAGTAGGGCAGTGTAACTCTCCATTTGTACAGTCCATGGGAATCATCCATGTGGATTTTTTCCAGATTTACCAGAAGCGGTAATTCTGCACAGTAAATCCACAGATTTGTGTTTTAAAGAGGATTTCCTTTCAGCATATGCTTGACGTAATCCTCTACTTCTTTGTCAAATTTGAAATTGAGCAGTGCAGTAAAAAAAAAAAAACAATGATTCCTTTACTGCCCAAACAAGTGACAGTAATGGAATTGACATGGCTTTTTACTGCACCACCAAACTGGTAATGAAGACCATATCATATTGTTGTACTGGTTACTTGCATGGAACAGTCCCTACAACTAGGGGCAACCTGCGAGCTTTCAGTCTTCAAGAATGCACTGCAATTTACATGGGTTAAAATCCCTCCTTTTTCAAGGTATGTGCACAACCGCTGCAGGAGTGCCAAGCTATATATTTACTGCGAATATGAGGGAGAACCGGCCGGTGCAACCTTTGACCCAGGTGATGTTCTGGGAATTGACATCACCGGGAGTGACAACACCGGAAGTAACAACACAGGTGGGTGATCCACTGGCTATGCCTGGACTCTCTGCTTTTTACCAAAACTAGAAAAGTGATGAATAGAAGGTTTTAAATGAAGTATAACAACTAATATTGCTCTGGACAAACTTATATACCACACATTGGTGGCAGTCCAAGACTGGATTGGTCACTTTATTTTATGGGGCAGACAAGCCAAAGAATTAGGAATCTGTATAAATATTAGAAGAATAAAACCGAATGGGAGATTTGATCGAAAATCAGCTGTACGAAAATTACGTAGAGCCGAAAATGTGGAATAAATCCCCCATTTGGTGTCATTATAAGTGAAGGAAACTGGCGTCGCAGAGGGATGCTGGAGACGGCAACACACAAGTTGATGTGCCTCCAAAAGCTAAAGGGGTTGAGGGGTGGGGTTATCAGAAATGTTCAGGGAGTGAAAACCAAAAGTTATTTTCGTTCAAATGACTTTCTTTTTTTTTCTCCCGCAAACATTTCTTATACTATCTATTCATGGACAACCAAGAAATATGGCATGGAAGGCTGTCTAGGGAAATTACTGTGGTTTTTATCAATTCAACGCATTTAATCAATCCCTTTTGTAGTGACAAGAGGCTGCCTAAGGACAGATAAAATCATGTTATACAAAGCACAGCTGCATTATATGGCTTTAACCTTTGCTCTGCCTTCTCTTCCAGAGTAACATTTCTCATATTTTTCACCTATCCTTAAATATGTAAAGCCACAGAATAGGTAATTTGAATATAATGTGTAAGGTATTTCAGTTGGTTGATGCACTTGCTGTAGCTAACTGTTTGCAAGCTGTAGGTCATACATTTATTACCTAAATGAGCTGGCAAATCTTTTGATCATTCTGAAAATGAGTATCAATCAGTTGGCATATGCCCTCCTGTTTGGGGAGGGAACGGGAGCAGCAGCAGGCTCCCCTGCGGGCGGAAGTGCTTCTGGAGTTTTCCCAGTCCCCTAGAAGCGACACATTGTACGAGCAGGCCTCACCCACATCTCCTGGATGGTGGGAAGAGGGGAGACAAAATAAAGAATTGTGTGGAAGATGTCACGCCTCAGGATTATGCAAGCATCCTCAAGCCCAAGACAAATGCGCCCTGGCCCCTCACCACCCCAATCACACACTGGGTTGTAGGTCAAGACCTAATAGCCAAAGCCCCTTGGCTGATGGAGGGGTGGTAAGAGTGAAATCGTACAAAGTCAAGACCCCGGCAAGCCTGCCATCAAACCCAAATATTATAGTTCTATTAGTTCTATTTAGTTGTCCAGTTAGGCGAGAACCATCGCTCACAAGTGGCAGTGCCAGGAGCAGCATGTGTTCAAGCTAAGTCACAAATAAGTCTCTCATGTACAATATATTAATTATTATAATTGTTAGTTTATATGGAGCAAAGCCTGTAGCATGTTGAACCGTGCATTGGAGGCTGTTTTGTAGGCCACACTTCTCAGATCCAAATGTTGTCAGCCAAATAAAGTAAGAGTCATTCAGGTAGAGCGATTTGCCACGGATCACATAAATTGGTCAGACTGTGAAGCCTTGCCTTTCACACTGCACATTTTCTCCGGGCCTCTTTAAATGCCCGGAGAAAGGGGCTGAGGTGTTTAGCAAGTTCTGACTTTTAGGTTGACTGTTTTCATTTATTGTAAATGTAGTTTTATTTTCTCAGTATTAAACATAAGACTACAAATACTAGAATGCAGTGTGATTGAGCCTTAAAGCCAGATCTCCTTGAGCATCCTTCATGGACTAATCGGAGATGTAACATCACCCACGTTTAGTCATTCTTTGAAACCCCCATGAACAATGTTGATATGTATGATGCAAGCTATATTTCCCACAAAAAACTATGCACACAATAAGTTACTCCTTCTGGTGGTTTTAAGTTTTAGAATATGGTTTTACTTTGTAATGCATTCTGTATTTTAGATAATGTGGAATATCGTGGTATCAAGACGAGCAGTGCAGATTTTATGTTTTTAAAACAAAATGCACCACATTGGGGCCTCATTCCAAGTTTGGGTCTAGTTCGGCAGAGTGAATATTTGAATGGGGCGCGAAAACGAGTGACAGCCGTGGACATCAATCAGTCAAAGCTGGTACCAATACCATCTAAAGGTACACCTACACACTGCATGTCAAGTATAGTCGTGCCATGTGCAAGTATTCATTGGATAGTGAGGTGACTTGCAGAAATGACTTAGCTGACTCAGCATGTGTTAAAACTGAAAGGGACACCAGAGTCACCTGCCTTCCGCACACTTAAGGTTTCAGCCCACCTCCGGGAAGCAGCTCCTGCTATAGATAAAGACTCTTGGGCAAGAAAGGGTTGTGGACTACATGAGGACTCCTTGTAGCAGGACAAATATGGTTGCCTAGTTGCCCGGAAAATTCTCTTATCTTATTTGACCAGGATATGACACAGACTTGCACAGACTTGGAAAGGGGGGCATGACTTCCACCTTAAGTCGGGGCAGGTTTGCAAAAGACTTTCCAGACACGGCCCAGTCGTATTGCAAACAATGCACTATCTGTCAACAGAATGATATTGGGAAAGCAGTGTACACCACATAAAGAGCACATCTAACATCACACAGGCCTTTTGTCAACATGCAGGTTGACTTTATCCAGTTACTCAGATGTAATTATCTACAGTATGTATTGACTGTTCTAGACATCAGTTCTGGCTGGGTAGAGGCATGCCCATGAAGGAGAGCAGACACCATCTCTGGGGTCAAGGTGCTGTTGGCAGACTTTAAACCTAGGTTCAGAATCCCAATATGTATATACAGTGACAGGGGTTCCCATTTCATCAATCAGGTCATTATGGAACTGTGCTCATTATTGAACATACAGCATACTCTCCACTGCCCCAAACCCTACTCAGTCGGCAGGAGCAGTGAAAATGCAAAAAGGAGTCTCCAAGAATAAGCTCTCCAAGTTATATGCTGAGAGTATCCTCACGTGACCAGAAGCACGTCCATTGGGGTTGCTTAGTATCAGAAGCACCACAACGAGAAATACAGGCCTCTGCTCCATTGTAATCCTTTGTAGGCAGGCAATGCGTTTACCCTCCTTACTGCCTGTGAAGAATGTGCATATCAGCACACAATATGTGGATGATCTGCTGCTTAATTATTCCAAAACATTGATTTCTACTATTCAGCATGCTCATATGTAGGCACTAGAAGATTTGCCAACGGAGCAAGACTAGGTCTGCCATTACCACAACCTGGAGAATATGTCACGCTTCGTCAGTTCCAGCAGAAGATGACATTGGCGCATAGCTTCAATGTCTTCGAACGGTAGCTCAAGGTCAGGCCCTGCTAGTAGGAAATCAAATGTGCTGGGAGGGATTTGCAAACGTTTGCAGAGGGTACTGAACTTCAGTATATAGTCTTGTTCCAGGCAAGTATAGCCGAATATAAATGGTTATATTGGCATCTGTCAACATTCATATTTTTTACTCAGAAGCATTACCTGGACACACCACATATTCTGGCCATACCAAAGAACTCAAATGATAAGCTTGCATCCTGAGTTCCAACAGTATTGGACCAGTTCATTACTGCATAGGTTTGACAATCTTTTGTAATTGCTACCGCAGGTAGAGAAACTCAGATATGTGAACAGATAACTGAATGTATTAGAGGTTATATATATTTAATTAAGAGAAACAAGCATTTCAGATAGCACAACAGTATTCCACCTCTTGCATCGCCACACTCGTGATATGCCTTTTCTCGGAAAGTGCTGAAGAAAACACTTTAATCACCACTGCTTTAAGCTTGATATTGTTTTCAATTTTTTTGCTGCAATTGTAGACTGGGAATGCCACAGCAGTGACCGTCTCAGGACACCCTAAGCAGCAGATACTGAATTGTTCTATTACAGTACACAGTCAACTTAAGAAAGACCAAATCTATGCTTATCTCATCTAAGAAGGTAAACAGACTGACAATGAATATCAGCTGGGGTACGATTTAATACACAGATGTTTATAAATATCTTGGTGTGGATATGGACAGCAAACTAGGATATTTACCCTTGATAGAGTCTAGGACCAAGCGAGCTAAATTATTTACCTTGATAGCTCAAAAACATGTTACTGAATATGCTGGATATACTCGTAAGGGTATTTTGCTGCTGTATAGACAATGGTTTGTCCCTGTATTGACATATGGCCTTGAGGCTCTCCCATTTGTACATTTTTCATAGTTAGATAAAATTGAAGGTTTCTTCTGGCGGTCTCTATTGGGTCTCCCCACATCATATACAAATACACATCCAATATATACAAGCTGAATTTGGTCTAACATCACTAAAAGCCTTAGTAACACTTCAAAGAGATATTCTGCCTCTAAGTGCCTTGTGCCGTCCCACCGGTGAGCTGCTTCATTCCATCGGCCAAAATGTCATAGCTGTAAAAACGGGAACTGTACCTGCAAATGCATATGATCCAATGTGCATGAAGTCTTTTTCATCCTTGAACTGGTCTATTGAGCGATCCATCTGTGGAAGATATAAGGCTATTAAAAGGACCATTAAGAACAAATCTTGTCTTAAAGATTGGGAAGCTCACATCAGTCATTTGAGTGGCCTTAAAATTATATGCACCTTGTAGGCATCGTTTACAGGTATCGCAGTCCTCAGTTGTACCTGATTAGGTGCCCTAGTCCTGATGTGCACAGATTTCCACCTTCAGATGCGTATCAACCAATTACTAGTTAGAGCCAATAATGGCTCGCAATGGAAACTTGCAAATGACCAACGTAAGTGTCGCATATGTGCAGTTGATAGTAACTTAGAGACTGTGCAACGTGTTCTCACTGCATGTCCAAAAATGGAGTCCATATATTGGGCTTTGTATAGACGTTACTATTATCTGTTTGAATGGGTAGCTACGACCCGTTTTTGGAATCTGTGCCTTAATACTTCTTCTGACGTTGTAATCATTGCCTTGTACAATGTTTGGACTGTGGTACAACAAATGTTTGAGTCCTCTGGTGGTAGTTGATGTATACATTCAATTGGTGAATCCTGTGATGTTGTTTTTGGATGTGGTATATTTGATCTTTCGGTGAGAAATACTCATTTTATGAATTCTATTAATGACTTTTTCAAACTCTAACACTGTAAACAAACATGAGGATGTGTGGTCAACTTGACTGTCGCAAGTAGGTCAAAGTTTAAGTTCAAAGTTAAGTTTTAGTATGCATTTTAGGTTTCCCATCTTTATTTAGAATTTATTTTATTTGTATTGACAGTTATTATTCAAAATGATGAATTGTGGAGTTAATGTTGTAAATGTATATATGTATGTAATGTTGTAAAAGTTCTTTTGGACTGAAAAACAACAATAAAATAAAAAAGAAAAAGAAAAAAGAAATATGTTTTTTCTTTTGAAAAAAACTTTTTATTGGTATTTTGACATAGAAACAAAACATATTTTGCAAGTAGTTCAGGGCAGCATTTTACAGTTCCAGTATTCATCTTCCCTTCATCCCCACCGCAACAGATGTTCTAAAACCTCCGATTCCATCCCCTATTCATGTACACCAGCCAGTCTCATTTTATAATAGAGTCCATTACTATGCACCATTTCTCCAAACTAAGTGATTCCTGACTCATACATTTTTTGGCTCTCCCCCTCTTTACCAAAACAAATGAAATATTCAACAATCTTTTCTGATATCTTAAGAATTCCAAGTTCGACACATCCTTAACAATGTTCCCCTGGGTTCCTGTTCAATTGCTCCCTGTAGAACTGCCTCCAACTCCCTTTTCACTGAAAACCACAATCTCTGTATCTTAGTGCACCCCCAGTCCATATGAAAAAAAGTTTCCTTTCTCTGTGACACATTTGGGGCATCTTTCCATATATCCACTTCCCATATTCCATAGCTGTCCATTTGAGTAATATATTCTGTGTAGAATTTTGAACTGTAAAAACTTCAAATTCGCACAAGTGCCCACTTCCCAATGGAATTGTAATGCCTCCCTCCAGTTCACAATCTCAATCCTGCCCAAATTGTCCTCCCATCTTCATCATAGTTCGTCCAGCTGCGTGGTGGAGTGGAAGGATAACGCCTTATGTATCTAGTTGTGATTTGCTTCGCTGTTATCTTCTAAGACATTTCTCTGCAGCAGGGAAGCTTGGGGTATTGAGTTATCCTCCCCTATGTGTAGGATGAGAACATGTCAACGGTTCATATATTATAGTGGTGCCTATTACCCTTTCTTCTTTGAGTTCCTGAAACGATTTCATACCCGGGCCTCAGAGTCCCATCACTGCTATCCCTCAGTCCTTCCATTCCCCCACCCATGTTAGCTGTTGTATCAATTATTAATAATCTGTTCACCAGATTGGCGAGGGCAGTGTTAAGTGGTTCACCCACCTGAGGTGCTTCTCTACTTGCATCCAGGATCTGCTTACTGCCCTAGTTATGGATAATAGACATGTTTGTTTCGTGATTTAATGACAACACTTAATATGACAATATCTTTTACTGAGGAAGGCACAGTGTATTCAACCATGGGGATACATTCTATAAATGTAAAGGAATTTATACTGGCCTTTGCAGGAAGAAAAGCTTTAAGAAGAGTGCCTCTAGATGAGGAAGTGTTTTTGTTTGGGGTGCATGTTTTATTATCATAGTTACCTAAATTGGCAGGTAAAATAATAAGGATGCCTGATATATTTTTGTTCAGGCCAGAAATTCCCATGGATGACAAGGAAGGGCACATTATTCCTTTGGAATTAGAAGCAGCAGTGGTAGGAGAAGAAAGGGTGATGGTTCATGGGACAGATGATGAGGGAAGAGGATGGAGAACAGTGATAGCCCTCAATGAAAGATATAGATTGACAGATCTGACAGATGAGGAACTATTTAGGGATAATTATTCAGATGACGAATTAGTATTCTTTATAAGTCTCCCTTATTCGATCAAAGTTGAGGGTATAGAAGTACCACAGAGAGTGGCGTTGGTAAAATTGAAGCTGCCATTTTTTCAGGAAGACATGGAAAAAGTGCCTAGTATCTTATTGATCACAAGTCCATATGATGTGGGCCTATTGAAGGGAATAGGAGCAGTGAAAATTAAGCTTAAACCAGGAGCTATTGTGCCACGTGCAAAATAATACCCTATTGTCATGCACCCATCCTCGTCGCAATCACGAAGTCGGCTTACCTCCTATCACACCACTGCCTGCCGACTCTGTGTTCATGCTGGCCATGCTGTAGTCTATTTCAGCGCCATTATTGAAGCCAGGCATCAGGGGACGCACCAGAGACCATCACGTGTGTGGTTCAAGCCGTGTTTTCAATGGAGGTTGCCATGGCGACTGCAGGATGCCCAGAGAGCACCTGCAGTCATGTCCAGGGAATGTGTGATGCCACGTACGCGATTACCTCGGTGACCGCATAAATACGTTCATGGTACAGCACATGTTGCTTCGCAGCTGTGCTTTTGCTGGTGTGTGTGGCATTCTGGTTTCTTTGTTTTTGCTGTTGGCCTTTTTTCTGGAATTTGCAGGTAAGAAATTGGGTAACTCGAAAAGAGCAAAGGCTGACAGAAAAGGTGGACGATAGAAAAGGAAAGTAGTGTAAGGAAGACAGTATCAGAAGGCAAACCAGCAAGGTGCAAGAGTGGAGGAAGTAAAGAAAAGGAGAACAGAAGGGAAATAGACACCTGAAAGCACGGAAAGAAGGAGGAAGGAAACGCTGGCGTGCGAAGCAGGCAATCAGCGAGAGGGGAAAGAGAGAAGGCAGAAGGAGAGGCAAACACGGTACGCAGAAGGGCGCGACCGTAAGAAGGAAAACAATTAGAATAAATATTCTTGACCGGAACGGGGAAAAACCGGAACGGGGAAAAACAAAAAAGGCAAGAAAAGAAGTAGGGTTGGGCAAGAGGGCACAAAGAGTAGGGGCGGAGAAAAAACCGCACGGAGGAAGCACCGGGCGGTACGACGCGGGCAATTCGAAAGAGTTGCAGCGCGTCTGGTAAGGGGGCGTGTCAGCCTATGTAAACAAATGCACGTTGAACACTAGTATGCAGCTGCTGATTCTGCGGTGGCCTAATGAAGCCGCCATTTATTCCATATCTTCCACGGTTGACACATATATCTGGATTACTTCCCATGGCACAGCCATACTGGTAACCCTTAAAACTTGTACTCACCATCGCGCTCCCAACGAGGTGGAAGAGGAATGAATTTAATTATCATGAAATACATTTCCTCCACTCTTCCCCCACCTCTTGAATTCTCTCCATCTTCTTTCAAACACATTGGGACTCAATTTGTTTCCTCTGCTCCTCTAACATTCATCCTGGCACTCTAGACCGTTTCTTTCATCACCTCCATCTCCTGATAGAATTCTTCCCTCTGAGGGAGTTGGAGTTACTATAGTCATGGGCTACTTCATCCTGTCTTGCTTACCCAATGCACACCAGTTTCTACTTGGCTTTTTTATCTATACCCATGCTCATATCTCCCTTCACAACCAATCCATCAACATACATGAAAAATCTCTGGACTAGATTTTTCTCTCTTCTTTTATCATGTCTTAATCCCCCTCCATGTCATTCTGAGCACTCCCTTCTTCACGTCATTATTTTTATTCCTTAACTACCTCTCTTCTCCACACCAACAGTGACTACCAAATGTAAATTTAGACATGAATCCCTTCTATGCTACATAGGCCTTCTGAGCTCCTTCCTATAAGCTCTCCCTCCCCCGTCATTAGCTCCATCGATACAACATTTCAGGTCCTTTACAACCCCATTATTACCCCCTGCAAACAAATCTACCCTCCCCACTTCTTCTTTTCATCCTGATCCATCGCCAACCCTGCATTTTCCCTGTATTCAAAAATATAGGACTACTATGCATATTAACTTTCAAACCAACCTGGGAGAAATCATTCTTACTTCCAATCCTCTTTTTATAGAAGGATGACATCCTCACACTCTCATCTGCTTTTGACTCTGCCAAATCAGCCCACTTTACCTCTGTCATTTCCTCTCTCTGCTTCTACCCCCACAAACTTTCCATAGCAATCCAGGTAGTGCTCACCCTTCCTCGCAAACTCTCCACTTCCTAATCCCTGTCAGCTAAGTCTTTTACAGTTTTACAGTATCTTTTCCTCCTCACTGTCCTCTCATGTGCACAATATTCATCTCCCTCATTCCTCACTCAGCCCCCTCCATCATCTCCCGAATCTCACCTACCACCGCAGCGGAACTTCTTCCTATCCTCCTGTTGGTCAATCCTCCTTTGTGGCCATTGATTACTTTGTGAGGATCTACGTGATTTTACCGAACCAAAAAGTTTGACTCCCAAAAGTCTGTTTTTTTGTTTTTTCAATTTTCCGCAAATACATATGTGGGGGGTGACCCCCCACAGCCCACCACCTTACCCCTATACATTTATTATTCACTTTACCCCCCCCCCCCACATATATATATATACATAAAATTGGGGGTTGGACCTTTGGGGGTCGAACTTTTGGGAGTAAGTAATTTTGTACAATACCCTTTGTGCCACCAATTGTAAAGGATATTGACCCATGAACGCTCCTCAACTCTCATCTCCCTCTGCCCTATGATCTTTCCTGGATCCTATAAAGTATCAACTGTCCTTCTGGATCTGAAACACCCGGCCAAGTAGAGCCTATCTCTTCTGCCTCATTATTCAAAAATACTTGAGTAAGTGGTCTTCAACCAAATCACCTCATGACTGTAAGCTCATGGACTCAATGACCCTATCCAGTCTAGCTTTCAAAGTCACCAGTCCACGGAAACAGTTCGCCCATGTCTCAAACTTTCTCATTATGTCTCATCATTTCAAACTGTTCTCCATACTTATCCTCCTTGATATTTCTACATCCTTTGACACTGTTGAAGTTTCTTTACGCCTCACTCCTCTTGGTCTCCTTGGCTTCCAGGGCAAGGTGATCACCTGGATTGTTTCCTACCTGTCTCGCCATTCATTCTTCGTTTTGTTGAATGGTGCAACATCCGCTTACACTCTGCTTCCTGTTAGAGTTCCCTAAGGGTCAGTCCTTGGTTCCCCTCCTCTTCACACTATATATCTGTTTCATAGCAGAGTTGTGGAATAATTATAGGAGGAATGAGGCATTCCATGTGGTGGGGAAGTCTGCGAAGTTTGCTTCTAGCGCTGGGAAGGTTTCAAATGAGCGGTCCTGAGAGAGGGGGCATTTAGTCTGACATTTGTGGGCCGTGTTCGAGTGGATTATCAACAGTGAGATGGTGGCATGTTCATACCAGTTGAGTGGGATAGGGTCTGCACAGTTTATCAGGGGCAATGATGTACAAATTAAGTCTAGGGTGTTGCCTTTGCTGTGAGTAGGGCAGAGCATAATTTCCTTGAGGTACATGCATCTGGTTAGTCTGAAAAGTGTTCTTCTGTTGTTGTCAGCGTGAAACTCTGGGGCATTAAAATCTCAGAGGAAGACATTACTAGTGTTTGCTAATTTGGCAGAGGAGAATAAGTTGGAGTTGTCGGCAATGGAAGAGGCACTCCTGTGAGTAGATGGTGTGGAAGGTAATGATTCCTTGTGAGATAAAGGGAACCGCCAAGCAAGTGATACAAACAAACTTGTTCTGGAAGAGGGAATGATGGATCATGGTCGATCACTCCTGTGGATTATTGCCACTCCGCCTCCTGCCCTTCCTGGCTGGTCAGCATGCTGGACGCAGTAACCTGGGGTAGGAGGAGGTTCAACTCATGAAGGGAGGATGGGGTAAACCATGTTTCGATGAAGAGGGCATTAAGGTTGCTGTACAAGATAAGATCAGGGTTCTCTGGGGTGTAAGCGACTGCAAAACGAGCACTGATCAACATGAGGGGCGTGTGCATGTGGTCCATGGGTTTTGGATAGGGGCAAGGTTAATATTGGTTAGGTTCGCTAGGGTAGCTTGTTCAGCTGGCTGGGGAACTTGCCCATTAGAACCAAAGCAATGGTGGGGATAGCTATGGAGGGAGGAGACAGATGGTGGCGTCTTTTGGCTAGTAGTATCAGATACTTAGTAGATGAAATGCAAGATAGATTGTCTGGCCCTTGGCCCTATTGGCCCTATTCGGCCCCAACAGATACCAACAGGTGAGGTCCTTGTATACATCCATCCTTTGATGAGGATACTGGCAGTGCAGATGCCTAAGGAGGACTGGAGAATTAGCTGGTGGGCGGAGCAGCCTGGTGGCAAGGCATGGTCACGTGACCAGCAGTCTCTTCAAGGCTGTTTGCCTGCAGCTGGCCTGTAGTCCTGAAGTAGCTGGCTGGAAGGTGCAAAACTATCAGGATGAGTTTCATGAGGGTATTTTGGCACTCAATAATCACCCTGCAAACAATTACAATTACAATTGCAAACAATTACATATAAGTGCCAGATGTGACAGCAGCACCAGCAAACCTGGCATACTCAGGTGAAGTCACTATTTACCCTCAACATTGTGGCATTTTCCTCTGATGGATATGGTTTTTGTGGTGTTATTGGTAGATGTGGCCTCAGGTCAGAAACTGTATGGATGTGTAAACCCCTGTGCACTGCTATGTTGTGCAGGATACAACATATCTTGGTGATGTCATACACATATGCAGGGCTGTACAGGACCCCCCAAGTAGTCAAGGCTTTTGAAGAAGCTCTTGAGGATGGCAAAACCCTGCGCAATTACCCAATTGGTCAAGGCATCCGAAGTAGAACATAAGGAAGCCATCATTTAAGACACTGATGATTCTGGTGGCCCTGTGCATGGAGTTGTACCTACGGTGTGCCATGTTTGTTGGGTTCTATGTTGGGGTCAGGAGATAGTGGCGTAGGGTGTGTCCAGTATCACCTAAGTGTCAATCAAGAAAATGAGTGAAGTTACACATGGCTCAAAAAAATGTAAAATACATGTAAAGACATAGGGCCTCATTACAAGTTTGGCGGCAGCCATGGAGCTATTAGCTCCATGGCTGCCGCCAAACCGGTCTCATTTACCAGGTTCCTGCAATGAGGAATAACCGGGTCATTCCAACATTGGAGGACCCAGTAATTCCTCCTTGCAGGAACCATTCCCCTTTCCCATTTGAGTCCCCATAGGGCTCAATGGGAATGGGGATGGCGGTAACAATGGGCACATTATAAGTGTCCCGTTGTTACCTCCCTCTTCCTGATCCGGGTCCCGCAAAGGGAAGCTCGTAATCGGCGCTCCCGTAATAAAGGGGGCTGGTCCCGTACCGGCCCCCTTCATTCCCTGAGTGCGAGCCTTATAATGAGGCCCATAGTCGATGTTCAGAAACTGGGCCTGGTCTTAGTGCATCACTTCCTCATGGGTAGTTTCTTTGTGTGGCTGTGTGTATGCATGCACATTAGTATAGTACTAGCATGGCATTATGTTTCAGCACTCACCTAGCAAACACACATTCCCATACTCACCAGTGTGCTACAGGGCTCACACTGGTCAACGGCGAAAGATTTCGCTGTCAATGGAGATCTGTATACACATCAGTGATTTCACTTGCGTTACCTATCATGCCCATATTGAAGGAGTGACAGTGGTGCTGGTTTCAGTACACATTCTGCACATCCTGTGGTGGCCATTGGACTATATGTATGCAGTCCAGAGGACCCAGGGACATTGCTGCTTTGTGTAGAACTCACATGTTACCTGTCACCTTTGGTCCAACATTTGTTCAATGGCAATGTACTGTTGACTTTCAGAGGTGAGTTATCAGACCACCGAGTCTACACACCATGAGATAATGACCTGTGAAATGCCACCCTTTATTCCAGTGCTTCTACGAAAGGAGCCAGTGGCAAAAAACTCAGGGTAGCCAATAATTTCACTGGTGCCTAATGGCATGTGATTGGATAGTAGTGGGATTGAGGACGGCCTGTCACTCCTGTAGCATGACTAAGATGATGGGTGCAGGAAAGCGATATCTATGAAACACCCACTTGTCTAGCTTCACAAACAATGGGACCCTGAAATATGCACTGAGGTCAGGGCCTCTGTTGGAGGTGTATGCTCCTGTGCCAATACACTGTCTTGCTGATGGATTACTAACACAGCTATTGCAAATGTACAGGATTACACTGTCCCAGTTGGGTAGATACAATTGGTTTGCACTCATTGTATGTGTTAATGTACTTGGTGGTAGGTGTCAGCAGAGCATTTAAATTGCTTCCTTTTGAGTTAGGTCCATGCCCACAGCAATGGCAGGAGACTCTAAAATAAAAGGATGTCCAGTGAAGGTTCTATAACAAAAATATATACTTTAGGTAACACACCAATATGCACTATAACGAACTATAAAAACACTAGCAGAAACTCACCACTGTGACAAGAACACAGAAAATACAGAATGCATATGTAGCGGGGGTGAAAGGCATGGAAATGCATTAATGGCACTTAAAAGAATATGTGTTGGTAGAAAATGATGCAAATGGGTGGTTTATCGGTCTCTAGGTTCCCAAAAGTAGACCACGGGGGCTGGAAGGAACAAAAGTCACATTATGGGTCTCATTCCGAGTAGGGCGGTAAGGGTTAACGGTCACCGGTAACGAGACCTGTGCCGTTAAACCCTTACCGCCCTACTACGAGTTCCCTTTGCGGGTCCTTCCTTAACATCTGCTTTTAGCAGGCGTTAAGGACGGGACCCGCAAACGGACTCCGGGGTCAATAACGGTACCATAATTTATGGTACCGTTATTGCTGCCTTCACCCTTCCCATTTAGCCCCATGGGGGCTCAAATGGGAATGGGGAATGGCCTTGGTGAATGGGGAATTACCGGTCCCTCCGACCTCGGAATGGACCAGTAATTACTCCATTAACCAGGCCAGAGTTTGGACGAGTTCGGAGGCAGACATGCCGCAAATAGTGGCGTGGTTACCTCCAAACTCGGAATGAGGTCCCATCTGTTCTTGGGAGGTTCAACAAAATTGAAACAGGATTTGAGATGCTCTCTTTGTGGGTCAAACTGGGTTCAATTGGTGAATCCTGTGATGTTGTTTTTGGATGTGGTATATTTGATCTTTCGGTGAGAAATACTCATTTTATGAATTCTATTAATGACTTTTTCAAACTCTAACACTGTAAACAAACATGAGGATGTGTGGTCAACTTGACTGTCGCAAGTAGGTCAAAGTTTAAGTTCAAAGTTAAGTTTTAGTATGCATTTTAGGTTTCCCATCTTTATTTAGAATTTATTTTATTTGTATTGACAGTTATTATTCAAAATGATGAATTGTGGAGTTAATGTTGTAAATGTATATATGTATGTAATGTTGTAAAAGTTCTTTTGGACTGAAAAACAACAATAAAATAAAAAAGAAAAAGAAAAAAGAAATATGTTTTTTCTTTTGAAAAAAACTTTTTATTGGTATTTTGACATAGAAACAAAACATATTTTGCAAGTAGTTCAGGGCAGCATTTTACAGTTCCAGTATTCATCTTCCCTTCATCCCCACCGCAACAGATGTTCTAAAACCTCCGATTCCATCCCCTATTCATGTACACCAGCCAGTCTCATTTTATAATAGAGTCCATTACTATGCACCATTTCTCCAAACTAAGTGATTCCTGACTCATACATTTTTTGGCTCTCCCCCTCTTTACCAAAACAAATGAAATATTCAACAATCTTTTCTGATATCTTAAGAATTCCAAGTTCGACACATCCTTAACAATGTTCCCCTGGGTTCCTGTTCAATTGCTCCCTGTAGAACTGCCTCCAACTCCCTTTTCACTGAAAACCACAATCTCTGTATCTTAGTGCACCCCCAGTCCATATGAAAAAAAGTTTCCTTTCTCTGTGACACATTTGGGGCATCTTTCCATATATCCACTTCCCATATTCCATAGCTGTCCATTTGAGTAATATATTCTGTGTAGAATTTTGAACTGTAAAAACTTCAAATTCGCACAAGTGCCCACTTCCCAATGGAATTGTAATGCCTCCCTCCAGTTCACAATCTCAATCCTGCCCAAATTGTCCTCCCATCTTCATCATAGTTCGTCCAGCTGCGTGGTGGAGTGGAAGGATAACGCCTTATGTATCTAGTTGTGATTTGCTTCGCTGTTATCTTCTAAGACATTTCTCTGCAGCAGGGAAGCTTGGGGTATTGAGTTATCCTCCCCTATGTGTAGGATGAGAACATGTCAACGGTTCATATATTATAGTGGTGCCTATTACCCTTTCTTCTTTGAGTTCCTGAAACGATTTCATACCCGGGCCTCAGAGTCCCATCACTGCTATCCCTCAGTCCTTCCATTCCCCCACCCATGTTAGCTGTTGTATCAATTATTAATAATCTGTTCACCAGATTGGCGAGGGCAGTGTTAAGTGGTTCACCCACCTGAGGTGCTTCTCTACTTGCATCCAGGATCTGCTTACTGCCCTAGTTATGGATAATAGACATGTTTGTTTCGTGATTTAATGACAACACTTAATATGACAATATCTTTTACTGAGGAAGGCACAGTGTATTCAACCATGGGGATACATTCTATAAATGTAAAGGAATTTATACTGGCCTTTGCAGGAAGAAAAGCTTTAAGAAGAGTGCCTCTAGATGAGGAAGTGTTTTTGTTTGGGGTGCATGTTTTATTATCATAGTTACCTAAATTGGCAGGTAAAATAATAAGGATGCCTGATATATTTTTGTTCAGGCCAGAAATTCCCATGGATGACAAGGAAGGGCACATTATTCCTTTGGAATTAGAAGCAGCAGTGGTAGGAGAAGAAAGGGTGATGGTTCATGGGACAGATGATGAGGGAAGAGGATGGAGAACAGTGATAGCCCTCAATGAAAGATATAGATTGACAGATCTGACAGATGAGGAACTATTTAGGGATAATTATTCAGATGACGAATTAGTATTCTTTATAAGTCTCCCTTATTCGATCAAAGTTGAGGGTATAGAAGTACCACAGAGAGTGGCGTTGGTAAAATTGAAGCTGCCATTTTTTCAGGAAGACATGGAAAAAGTGCCTAGTATCTTATTGATCACAAGTCCATATGATGTGGGCCTATTGAAGGGAATAGGAGCAGTGAAAATTAAGCTTAAACCAGGAGCTATTGTGCCACGTGCAAAATAATACCCTATTGTCATGCACCCATCCTCGTCGCAATCACGAAGTCGGCTTACCTCCTATCACACCACTGCCTGCCGACTCTGTGTTCATGCTGGCCATGCTGTAGTCTATTTCAGCGCCATTATTGAAGCCAGGCATCAGGGGACGCACCAGAGACCATCACGTGTGTGGTTCAAGCCGTGTTTTCAATGGAGGTTGCCATGGCGACTGCAGGATGCCCAGAGAGCACCTGCAGTCATGTCCAGGGAATGTGTGATGCCACGTACGCGATTACCTCGGTGACCGCATAAATACGTTCATGGTACAGCACATGTTGCTTCGCAGCTGTGCTTTTGCTGGTGTGTGTGGCATTCTGGTTTCTTTGTTTTTGCTGTTGGCCTTTTTTCTGGAATTTGCAGGTAAGAAATTGGGTAACTCGAAAAGAGCAAAGGCTGACAGAAAAGGTGGACGATAGAAAAGGAAAGTAGTGTAAGGAAGACAGTATCAGAAGGCAAACCAGCAAGGTGCAAGAGTGGAGGAAGTAAAGAAAAGGAGAACAGAAGGGAAATAGACACCTGAAAGCACGGAAAGAAGGAGGAAGGAAACGCTGGCGTGCGAAGCAGGCAATCAGCGAGAGGGGAAAGAGAGAAGGCAGAAGGAGAGGCAAACACGGTACGCAGAAGGGCGCGACCGTAAGAAGGAAAACAATTAGAATAAATATTCTTGACCGGAACGGGGAAAAACCGGAACGGGGAAAAACAAAAAAGGCAAGAAAAGAAGTAGGGTTGGGCAAGAGGGCACAAAGAGTAGGGGCGGAGAAAAAACCGCACGGAGGAAGCACCGGGCGGTACGACGCGGGCAATTCGAAAGAGTTGCAGCGCGTCTGGTAAGGGGGCGTGTCAGCCTATGTAAACAAATGCACGTTGAACACTAGTATGCAGCTGCTGATTCTGCGGTGGCCTAATGAAGCCGCCATTTATTCCATATCTTCCACGGTTGACACATATATCTGGATTACTTCCCATGGCACAGCCATACTGGTAACCCTTAAAACTTGTACTCACCATCGCGCTCCCAACGAGGTGGAAGAGGAATGAATTTAATTATCATGAAATACATTTCCTCCACTCTTCCCCCACCTCTTGAATTCTCTCCATCTTCTTTCAAACACATTGGGACTCAATTTGTTTCCTCTGCTCCTCTAACATTCATCCTGGCACTCTAGACCGTTTCTTTCATCACCTCCATCTCCTGATAGAATTCTTCCCTCTGAGGGAGTTGGAGTTACTATAGTCATGGGCTACTTCATCCTGTCTTGCTTACCCAATGCACACCAGTTTCTACTTGGCTTTTTTATCTATACCCATGCTCATATCTCCCTTCACAACCAATCCATCAACATACATGAAAAATCTCTGGACTAGATTTTTCTCTCTTCTTTTATCATGTCTTAATCCCCCTCCATGTCATTCTGAGCACTCCCTTCTTCACGTCATTATTTTTATTCCTTAACTACCTCTCTTCTCCACACCAACAGTGACTACCAAATGTAAATTTAGACATGAATCCCTTCTATGCTACATAGGCCTTCTGAGCTCCTTCCTATAAGCTCTCCCTCCCCCGTCATTAGCTCCATCGATACAACATTTCAGGTCCTTTACAACCCCATTATTACCCCCTGCAAACAAATCTACCCTCCCCACTTCTTCTTTTCATCCTGATCCATCGCCAACCCTGCATTTTCCCTGTATTCAAAAATATAGGACTACTATGCATATTAACTTTCAAACCAACCTGGGAGAAATCATTCTTACTTCCAATCCTCTTTTTATAGAAGGATGACATCCTCACACTCTCATCTGCTTTTGACTCTGCCAAATCAGCCCACTTTACCTCTGTCATTTCCTCTCTCTGCTTCTACCCCCACAAACTTTCCATAGCAATCCAGGTAGTGCTCACCCTTCCTCGCAAACTCTCCACTTCCTAATCCCTGTCAGCTAAGTCTTTTACAGTTTTACAGTATCTTTTCCTCCTCACTGTCCTCTCATGTGCACAATATTCATCTCCCTCATTCCTCACTCAGCCCCCTCCATCATCTCCCGAATCTCACCTACCACCGCAGCGGAACTTCTTCCTATCCTCCTGTTGGTCAATCCTCCTTTGTGGCCATTGATTACTTTGTGAGGATCTACGTGATTTTACCGAACCAAAAAGTTTGACTCCCAAAAGTCTGTTTTTTTGTTTTTTCAATTTTCCGCAAATACATATGTGGGGGGTGACCCCCCACAGCCCACCACCTTACCCCTATACATTTATTATTCACTTTACCCCCCCCCCCACATATATATATATACATAAAATTGGGGGTTGGACCTTTGGGGGTCGAACTTTTGGGAGTAAGTAATTTTGTACAATACCCTTTGTGCCACCAATTGTAAAGGATATTGACCCATGAACGCTCCTCAACTCTCATCTCCCTCTGCCCTATGATCTTTCCTGGATCCTATAAAGTATCAACTGTCCTTCTGGATCTGAAACACCCGGCCAAGTAGAGCCTATCTCTTCTGCCTCATTATTCAAAAATACTTGAGTAAGTGGTCTTCAACCAAATCACCTCATGACTGTAAGCTCATGGACTCAATGACCCTATCCAGTCTAGCTTTCAAAGTCACCAGTCCACGGAAACAGTTCGCCCATGTCTCAAACTTTCTCATTATGTCTCATCATTTCAAACTGTTCTCCATACTTATCCTCCTTGATATTTCTACATCCTTTGACACTGTTGAAGTTTCTTTACGCCTCACTCCTCTTGGTCTCCTTGGCTTCCAGGGCAAGGTGATCACCTGGATTGTTTCCTACCTGTCTCGCCATTCATTCTTCGTTTTGTTGAATGGTGCAACATCCGCTTACACTCTGCTTCCTGTTAGAGTTCCCTAAGGGTCAGTCCTTGGTTCCCCTCCTCTTCACACTATATATCTGTTTCATAGCAGAGTTGTGGAATAATTATAGGAGGAATGAGGCATTCCATGTGGTGGGGAAGTCTGCGAAGTTTGCTTCTAGCGCTGGGAAGGTTTCAAATGAGCGGTCCTGAGAGAGGGGGCATTTAGTCTGACATTTGTGGGCCGTGTTCGAGTGGATTATCAACAGTGAGATGGTGGCATGTTCATACCAGTTGAGTGGGATAGGGTCTGCACAGTTTATCAGGGGCAATGATGTACAAATTAAGTCTAGGGTGTTGCCTTTGCTGTGAGTAGGGCAGAGCATAATTTCCTTGAGGTACATGCATCTGGTTAGTCTGAAAAGTGTTCTTCTGTTGTTGTCAGCGTGAAACTCTGGGGCATTAAAATCTCAGAGGAAGACATTACTAGTGTTTGCTAATTTGGCAGAGGAGAATAAGTTGGAGTTGTCGGCAATGGAAGAGGCACTCCTGTGAGTAGATGGTGTGGAAGGTAATGATTCCTTGTGAGATAAAGGGAACCGCCAAGCAAGTGATACAAACAAACTTGTTCTGGAAGAGGGAATGATGGATCATGGTCGATCACTCCTGTGGATTATTGCCACTCCGCCTCCTGCCCTTCCTGGCTGGTCAGCATGCTGGACGCAGTAACCTGGGGTAGGAGGAGGTTCAACTCATGAAGGGAGGATGGGGTAAACCATGTTTCGATGAAGAGGGCATTAAGGTTGCTGTACAAGATAAGATCAGGGTTCTCTGGGGTGTAAGCGACTGCAAAACGAGCACTGATCAACATGAGGGGCGTGTGCATGTGGTCCATGGGTTTTGGATAGGGGCAAGGTTAATATTGGTTAGGTTCGCTAGGGTAGCTTGTTCAGCTGGCTGGGGAACTTGCCCATTAGAACCAAAGCAATGGTGGGGATAGCTATGGAGGGAGGAGACAGATGGTGGCGTCTTTTGGCTAGTAGTATCAGATACTTAGTAGATGAAATGCAAGATAGATTGTCTGGCCCTTGGCCCTATTGGCCCTATTCGGCCCCAACAGATACCAACAGGTGAGGTCCTTGTATACATCCATCCTTTGATGAGGATACTGGCAGTGCAGATGCCTAAGGAGGACTGGAGAATTAGCTGGTGGGCGGAGCAGCCTGGTGGCAAGGCATGGTCACGTGACCAGCAGTCTCTTCAAGGCTGTTTGCCTGCAGCTGGCCTGTAGTCCTGAAGTAGCTGGCTGGAAGGTGCAAAACTATCAGGATGAGTTTCATGAGGGTATTTTGGCACTCAATAATCACCCTGCAAACAATTACAATTACAATTGCAAACAATTACATATAAGTGCCAGATGTGACAGCAGCACCAGCAAACCTGGCATACTCAGGTGAAGTCACTATTTACCCTCAACATTGTGGCATTTTCCTCTGATGGATATGGTTTTTGTGGTGTTATTGGTAGATGTGGCCTCAGGTCAGAAACTGTATGGATGTGTAAACCCCTGTGCACTGCTATGTTGTGCAGGATACAACATATCTTGGTGATGTCATACACATATGCAGGGCTGTACAGGACCCCCCAAGTAGTCAAGGCTTTTGAAGAAGCTCTTGAGGATGGCAAAACCCTGCGCAATTACCCAATTGGTCAAGGCATCCGAAGTAGAACATAAGGAAGCCATCATTTAAGACACTGATGATTCTGGTGGCCCTGTGCATGGAGTTGTACCTACGGTGTGCCATGTTTGTTGGGTTCTATGTTGGGGTCAGGAGATAGTGGCGTAGGGTGTGTCCAGTATCACCTAAGTGTCAATCAAGAAAATGAGTGAAGTTACACATGGCTCAAAAAAATGTAAAATACATGTAAAGACATAGGGCCTCATTACAAGTTTGGCGGCAGCCATGGAGCTATTAGCTCCATGGCTGCCGCCAAACCGGTCTCATTTACCAGGTTCCTGCAATGAGGAATAACCGGGTCATTCCAACATTGGAGGACCCAGTAATTCCTCCTTGCAGGAACCATTCCCCTTTCCCATTTGAGTCCCCATAGGGCTCAATGGGAATGGGGATGGCGGTAACAATGGGCACATTATAAGTGTCCCGTTGTTACCTCCCTCTTCCTGATCCGGGTCCCGCAAAGGGAAGCTCGTAATCGGCGCTCCCGTAATAAAGGGGGCTGGTCCCGTACCGGCCCCCTTCATTCCCTGAGTGCGAGCCTTATAATGAGGCCCATAGTCGATGTTCAGAAACTGGGCCTGGTCTTAGTGCATCACTTCCTCATGGGTAGTTTCTTTGTGTGGCTGTGTGTATGCATGCACATTAGTATAGTACTAGCATGGCATTATGTTTCAGCACTCACCTAGCAAACACACATTCCCATACTCACCAGTGTGCTACAGGGCTCACACTGGTCAACGGCGAAAGATTTCGCTGTCAATGGAGATCTGTATACACATCAGTGATTTCACTTGCGTTACCTATCATGCCCATATTGAAGGAGTGACAGTGGTGCTGGTTTCAGTACACATTCTGCACATCCTGTGGTGGCCATTGGACTATATGTATGCAGTCCAGAGGACCCAGGGACATTGCTGCTTTGTGTAGAACTCACATGTTACCTGTCACCTTTGGTCCAACATTTGTTCAATGGCAATGTACTGTTGACTTTCAGAGGTGAGTTATCAGACCACCGAGTCTACACACCATGAGATAATGACCTGTGAAATGCCACCCTTTATTCCAGTGCTTCTACGAAAGGAGCCAGTGGCAAAAAACTCAGGGTAGCCAATAATTTCACTGGTGCCTAATGGCATGTGATTGGATAGTAGTGGGATTGAGGACGGCCTGTCACTCCTGTAGCATGACTAAGATGATGGGTGCAGGAAAGCGATATCTATGAAACACCCACTTGTCTAGCTTCACAAACAATGGGACCCTGAAATATGCACTGAGGTCAGGGCCTCTGTTGGAGGTGTATGCTCCTGTGCCAATACACTGTCTTGCTGATGGATTACTAACACAGCTATTGCAAATGTACAGGATTACACTGTCCCAGTTGGGTAGATACAATTGGTTTGCACTCATTGTATGTGTTAATGTACTTGGTGGTAGGTGTCAGCAGAGCATTTAAATTGCTTCCTTTTGAGTTAGGTCCATGCCCACAGCAATGGCAGGAGACTCTAAAATAAAAGGATGTCCAGTGAAGGTTCTATAACAAAAATATATACTTTAGGTAACACACCAATATGCACTATAACGAACTATAAAAACACTAGCAGAAACTCACCACTGTGACAAGAACACAGAAAATACAGAATGCATATGTAGCGGGGGTGAAAGGCATGGAAATGCATTAATGGCACTTAAAAGAATATGTGTTGGTAGAAAATGATGCAAATGGGTGGTTTATCGGTCTCTAGGTTCCCAAAAGTAGACCACGGGGGCTGGAAGGAACAAAAGTCACATTATGGGTCTCATTCCGAGTAGGGCGGTAAGGGTTAACGGTCACCGGTAACGAGACCTGTGCCGTTAAACCCTTACCGCCCTACTACGAGTTCCCTTTGCGGGTCCTTCCTTAACATCTGCTTTTAGCAGGCGTTAAGGACGGGACCCGCAAACGGACTCCGGGGTCAATAACGGTACCATAATTTATGGTACCGTTATTGCTGCCTTCACCCTTCCCATTTAGCCCCATGGGGGCTCAAATGGGAATGGGGAATGGCCTTGGTGAATGGGGAATTACCGGTCCCTCCGACCTCGGAATGGACCAGTAATTACTCCATTAACCAGGCCAGAGTTTGGACGAGTTCGGAGGCAGACATGCCGCAAATAGTGGCGTGGTTACCTCCAAACTCGGAATGAGGTCCCATCTGTTCTTGGGAGGTTCAACAAAAT
This sequence comes from Ambystoma mexicanum, assembly GCF_040938575.1. Taxonomy (NCBI): domain Eukaryota; kingdom Metazoa; phylum Chordata; class Amphibia; order Caudata; family Ambystomatidae; genus Ambystoma; species Ambystoma mexicanum. The sequence continues at coordinate 676,157,945 of NC_090927.1, read as the reverse complement.
TGAAACAGGATTTGAGATGCTCTCTTTGTGGGTCAAACTGGGTTCAAAGAAGGTGAGTCGTGCTGGTCCAGTCAACGAGTCGGCGTCTAGTCGGGTCCGAAGTAGAACTCTGTGCAGTTCCAGGGCAGCAGTCGAGTGATGCAGTTCGATGAGTCCACCAGGGTTGTTTTGAAGGTCAAGTCGGTTCGAGAGCATAGGTACTTGTGGGCCATGTTGAGGATTGACATGATGCTTGCAGTGGTTTGAGTCAAGGTCTGGAGTGGTAGGATGGGGAGATCCCTTTGTTTCAATGCGTTGTTCATGGAGGCAGCGGATTCAAGTCATCCACAGCGGTGAGCTGATGTTGAAGTCAAACAGGTGACTTGTTCTGCTAATACATTGCAGCATAAAGCCAGTCCAGTGAATGCTAAACAGTGGTTTGAAGAGAGTGCCAAAGGCAGCAACGCAGGTTCAGATGGGTCAAAGGTGTTCGAATGCGGTCGACTCGTGTTTGAGAACAGTTAGAAGTTGGAGAATCCAGGAACCCAACTGCTTTGGCTTCTTCTGGTTCTGCAAGTTTCATTCCAAGGGAACATGGTCAAGGTGAGTTTGTTTCCTCTTCACTCCCAGACCAGGGAGCTAGCTTGCACCTTGAGGATACCTTCACCTCGAGTGAGGAGCCTGGGTATCGGTGCAGCTGTCAAAGGGCAGGCCATGGTCCAACAGCAAACCACCCTCGCTGTTTCCTGGGAGTGGCCTCACAACTGGAGGACTTTGGAAACGACTGCTCTGCCTACAGGGTCCAAACTAATTTTCCTGTTCTTCTTGAAAGGTCCAACACAATCAAATAATGAGCTGAAGACCACTTTCTTATAAAGGTACAAGGTTCCAGTGGCTAAAACAAAGTCTTCTTTAAGGAGTTCAATCCTTGTCAAGGTGACAAGTGAATTTTGCCTTCTGGCATCATACCCAAAGTGCATTTCTCTGCAGGAACTGGAGGAGACACAAAGGAAGGAAAATGCCACAGGAAATTAAATGTAGGAACCCTCCCCCAGTCCCTTCTGCTCTGTCTGACTGATCTAACTACATCCTCTTCTGAACTGTACACTTTCTAAGGCCTTTTGGTATGGAAACCCCTGGGATGAAGCACACCTCCTGCTGGGCTGCTCTGGGCTGGAGTGGTGCTAAACAACCTCATAAAGGATCAAAGAGAGATAGTGTTCCTGCCAGCTGTCCTGCTGGCAACAACAGCGACATGCAGTCTTGCAAAATTCACATTGCCTTTCATCGCTAGCCTAAACTCACTGGGTTGACATGAGTATAATACAGATATGATGTGACTTTAATAATTGTGTGAACTATCAGTCACCATACAAAAAAAAAACAAAGAGATAAAGCAGCCGCAAGACAGATAGTCAGAACAATTAGTATGGTTTGGGAACAGAAATGCAGATTTGAATGCAACATCTATCTACAGTGACCTTGATTTCACAGAAGCTGTTAAACAGGGCATAGGTGACCTTTGAACCTGCTCTATGGAGAGCAGGATCTGCAGCTCAAGAGTCTGATTCAGCAGGGCACAATAGCTCACTGTCGTTTTATCATGGAGCAGCTTTCTGAAAGGGGGTTCTGATTAGCAGAACACCCTTTCTGAGATTGCAATTGTATGCATCATTTTATTAATTCATCAAAATAAAAATAATCTACTGCTTTTGCATCCTCACCAGAGGGCGGTTTCTCACAGTGACCAGGCAACATTGTGGCAAAGTCTTTTGTTACTTCATTCAAGTGCAAAAAAAGGTTATTAAGTGCCTCAAGGCAGCTTGTGCGATATTGCCAATTACTGGGACTAGTGAGGTAATGTAACATGTTTCCATATGCACTTTCTGCAGATTATAATGTTAGGTCAGCAGTGCAGGTTTTACTGCCCTTGACAAGTATGGAACTCATGTCTACTGGGCATTGCAGGCACTGTGGGCAAGCTCCAGAACACACTCGACCACCAAGCCCCTTCTGTCCTTTCAGTGCGTATGTCTTCTTGCGCCTTTGTGACAGCATTGTTTCTTGGTGTTAGATATATTCCAATGCTCCGCACTGGCCATCATTGTCTGTGTATTGAAAATATTGCTTTTGTTAGGTTCACATACTGATTTTTGCGAAAACATGATGTTATTTAGAGCAATGCGCCTACTTGGGTGGCTGCAGTGTCGACATCAAGGACACTCTGATTGTTGACACATTAAAGATGGTCCTGCTGTGTTGTATTTCAAGGTGGCACGTTCACCCAGAGGCACTGTGGGAATTGTGCATGCTTGTTATTGATGACTTTGAATGTCTTGGTTTGTTTTTCATGTTTAACCATCACTCATTTGTATTCATATTCTATATAGTTTGTGTTGAAGAGAGCAATGGGTGTCACCGTGGGTGGCTTTGATATGTGTGACAATGTAGATTCCATTTACCATGAATTGTCACTTGATGGCATGACCCCCCTGAATGCTCTCTGTAGTGTTGGAGTACGTGATGATTTTATGAATGTACAGCTATGGCATTAGTTATCAATAGAATTATGTTTTTGTGGGGAGGGCAATGCTGCCAAGATTCTCCCTGACCTTCCAGTATGTTTCATGATATTTTGAAGTAATTATTTTTTTCAGATGATAAATTGCAATTTCTTTGATTACTATTCCCTCCATGCTCACCATGATGGACATGAAGGAAAGACGTCCCCACCCTCAAACATGTCCCGTGGAACCGTGAGGTAGAGGCTCTGGAAATGTTGGCATGTGATGTTTTTACAGGTGCTTTGGTGATAAACTAAATGCTGCTGTGTAGCCTCTTGGTGTATAATGTGACACAGGCATGATTTGGCTGATGTACCAGTATTCTTTCCTTTCTGAGGATAAACCGTATTTTTGGTTGCCTGAATGGAAATGTAATGTGGCATTGTAAATATGATTTGACACTGAGCCGTGCCGAACTCATGATTGCCATGCCTACGGTTTGGGGATCACTGTACTTACCCATAATACACCACATCTCCCAGGCGTCTGGTGAGTTTTCTGCTGTCATATATTTGCTGGGTTTGTTACTGTGTGTGTTTTTTTGTTTTTTCCATAAGGGCAACCACACATAGATTTAGTTGATTGTACATAGGTTGTTCCCTTCTAGATCGCTGACGTGAGAGTTGAAAAATGAAGGGCTGTTTGGATTTAGGACGTGCATTTGCGGGCTCATAGATGTTTATGAAATCTTAATCGTGCGTCATAAAAATGGGTTGCATTTGTGTATTAGTAAAAAAAAGGTGCCCTTGGCCTCTGTGTCCTCTGAGTTGCTAAGGTGATTGGGTAACTTGATGAGGGCACTATTTCAGCTTTCAGCGCTGGCATGCTAGTCTTTCTTCGTCATGGCCCACCACCATGGTCTCAAACTCTGAGTAGCTATGATTTGTGGCTTACTGTTGTTTCCACATTATCTGTGCTGATTTATGTGCAGATGATATTAGGAAGCAGGGGTCTGGTTTCCTCAGAGGGGCTGCTTAACGGAGAGCTTCAAAAGATACATCGGACACAATGAAGCATGTCAGGGACGTCATTTCACCAAAATGCAAGGGGTAGCAGAACTGACATGACAGGACTGCTGACCTCTGATGACATCACAGGAAGTGATGGAATTTGACCCCAGCCCCAAGTGACATCACACGAAGTGATGGCACATGACCTTCAGATGCACCTAACACCCTTGTTTCCACCCAGAGCATTCAATCACACACTATTGAAGAGGGAGACCCAAACATGGCCCTCTATGCACCTATCCCACTCTCATCTCAACAGCAGAGGAATGAGAGGTGTACACCATTCCCGAGCCCCCCTTCCCCATAATTGATGTATTGCAGGTGTGAGAAGCGCTACTCAGTAAGACAACAGTTTAGACCATACTCGTATGACAGTATTGAAGAGATACATATGTCATCAATTGAACAAGTTGACTGACTGCAACCTCAAAGAACAATAATGACGTCACGACTGACATCATAACATAGCTATGTTACACATTAAGCACATAGATATCCCTGCACAAAGTTGCACAGCCATTTAGCTTTATTGCTGATAGACATGAAGTATGCGCTTATGACTGACATAGTTAGAGGACTGATACACGTATACCGTATGCTACGCGGAAACCACAAGACACATAAGAAAACATATGGACTGCTGGCTGACATTTAACTGCAACTAACATCGGCGGCCATGCGAATAAAGATGGCAGCCCTAGACACATTGGAGTGAATGGAAGAGGCAGGACAAACTCAAGAACATAGAGAAAGGCAGACATGCTGATTCTGCTGAAGTATGCAGACCAGGCTTCCTTTGCGGCTACTTTGTACAGCCTTGCCAAGGACACTGAGAAAGATTTCAAGTTAACAGGCGAGATAGGACACCTGCAGAGAACAAAGGCCAAAAATCCTCATATTTACAAGTGAGAGAATTCCATTTTGTGGTCCCTACACACATGATCTGAACCTCCAACACATAGGCCCTCATTACAACCCTGGCGTTAAGGGGTTAACGGCGCCGTAAAAGGTGGCGGCGCCGTTAACCCCTTAACGCCTGATTACGAGGTCCCTTTGCGGGTTGGCGATTTTAACGCCTGCTTTTTGCAGGCGTTAAAAACCAACCCGCAAAGGGACCTTGGTGCTAAGTACGGTGCCGCAATTTGCGGCACCGTACTTAGCGCCTTCCCCATTCCCATTGAGCCCTATGGAGGAAGGGGGAATTACCGCCCCGCCAACCTTGTAATGGGGTGGTAATTCCCCCTTTCTCCATGGCGGAGTCGGTAATTTACCGGCATGGACCATGGTGCTAATAGCACCATGGTCTTCCACCAGGGTCGTAATGAGGCCCAGAGCCTATTCATTTGAGCCAGAATGAGAGTCTGTTCCCATCGAACCAGAGGCAGGAGGATACAAAAGTAATACATGTTCAAAGCCGAATGTTCTTTCTCAAGGCCTAGGAGATCGGAGATGGTAACTTATTGGGAACATGCAGCACCTTTGGGGTCGTTCCCACTACCTTGAATAGTTGCACTTGGCCTGGTAACTGTTCAAAGCCCAAAGGCTGAGAAGACCCTTTCTGCCCAATCCTTGATCACCTTCCATGCTAAGCTTACACTGTGTTGCATTGCCCAATCACTTTTCGCTAACCTGTAACTTTGCATTCGTAACACATAGAGGTGGTCTCAGGAAGAACCACCAGATATGGCATACCCAATGATTGCACTAACCCGTTACAGAATGTATATGTAGTTCACCATGCTCACCAATCCCTTTCCCTGTTAGGTTTTTGGGACATAGCCTCATTTTTGTGACATCAGACCTTAACAAAACTGGACGACAGGCACCTGGAGATTTAGAGCGATTGGAGAATATTGCGTTGTTCATGCTGCAATCCCTGTCATTGATTTGTTTATAAAGACAGTGAACGTTGTCCTATGGCTGGGTCTTCCGTTCTTGGGGCAGGATATTTCCAAGGCCCAGTTCCTCTTTCATGTAAATGTGGAGACTGATAATAGTTCCCTTGTCATTATTACAAGTGGTAGCGAGCGGATGGTTGCTAAGACCCCTCGGGAATAAAGCTGTCTTTTACCTGCTGCATGCTCAAAGGGATGCACCGTGACCCACAAGGACTGGAGTAAAAACCATGCGTGGATGCTCAGAAGGTCATCAGGCGCCGCCTTGGAGAAATTCCTGCCCATTCCCCTTGCGACGCCAGCAGACCGGCTGGCAGAGTGTCAGATAGTGAGAGAGGCGGTGTATAAGTATAGACTCAGCCATGTTACAAATATTGGGGAGGGGAAATTGATGTTCATTGTTTGTTTTGTGTCATTGTGAAGGATCCATGTTTCCAGGTGCTTTAGCTAGGTTAAGGATGAAAAAAGAGAAAAACACGAGAGAACAAAGGATACCTGTTAAGAAATGTATGGATCCCTGTGCCTGGGTGCTACCGTAGCTCGTTTCGGTCATGCAAGGTGGTTTCTTAGTTTATCTCATGGAGATGTATTCCTATATGTTGCAGTATTGAAGAAGGTCCACATGATTTTGGTATTTCCCTGTGATTTGAGAGGCAGGAAGACGGCTGTGTGTTATTTCATTTGTGTTGTGTTTTGGGATGTTGTAATACTAGGGAGTGCACTCAAAGTATTGGGATTCTTTGTCTTAGGCTTGTGATGCCACATATAAGTTTGCTGAATAGGACATGGTACAGTGAATGAGAGTGAAGGCCCATAGTGGGGCACAGACGTGGTGGTAAGAGAAAAGAGGAAAAAGAGAGAAACAGGAAGTATTTGAAGATAGAAAACAATTATTTCTATCTCAATGAGGTGATGTCCAGATTATCAAAGAGTGTTATACCATTTGGGCTGGGCTCAAACAGTGTGTTAAGGAATTGTGGCTTGGCCTTTAAGGGTGACGAACACAGTGTGAGCAGTGCTCAGAGCACAGTCTTGTTGACGGTGGTGTGCCAGAGTCTGGTGGAACGTTTTGAGAATTGTTATACTTTTCGAGAAGTTGATTGAGAGCTGACGATAAATGTGAAACATATACATTGGCAAAGTGTCGAAGTGTGTCAAAAATCCCTGACTTGAGGTCAAGTAAGTATCGGCAGTCCGAATGTGATGTTGTTAGGATTTGTGCCCATTCTTGGTCCATCTACAAGAGGTGGCGTGCTTCTGGCAAGACTAGAAGCTCTTACATACCAGTGACTGTCACTACTCCGAGAATTATGACTGTTTGTCAATTCCATCATGGTGGCCCCCATGCATTGCCAACCACTGCCCGCCAATTCCATCATGACGGTTCTCAAGCACAGCCAACCACAAGATGCCTACTTAGCCAATCATCAGTGAAACAGACGTCATGCCATATGGAGTCGTTGTCAGCCATAGGCAGTTTAAAGCCGGCCACAGTAAGCCCTACGTTGCATTGCAACTGTTGCCTTTTCACAACTGCATGATACGTTTGCTATCTTCATTTCAACCTTTCTTCCCTTCTGTGATTCTACTTCTCCCATTCATCTTACCCTCCATGTTCACAGAGATTCCTGCCCTCTTCCCAGGATGCCAATGACCTCTCTGCCTTCACTGGACTCTTTCCTGCTCCTCCTCCAACGCTGACAGCCTCCACTCCTTGCCGGAGCATCTCATCTAGAGGGAATTGTGTTCTCCGTCGGTCCGAGGACTGATCAAAGGTTTCTTCACCCGTCTGGGTTTTTACTTGGGTTTCACCTTCCCGTTGCCAGGTCGTCCTGTACTTACCAGGCAGACCTGGCCTTGGGTGAGGGGAGGCCCTATTTACATCACCGTCACACCATGACTGAAACCGCCAAGAAAGAAAAAACACACCACCACAAACCCGGTAAGGAAAAACCAAAGAGATTGCACTGCCTGTTGCCGCACCAACACATGGAACACATTTGAGAATTGGTTGCTGCAGTCCAAAACCTCTCTTTAGAGGTACAGTCATTAAAAAATGAAAATGCAATACTGAAACAAGCCCTGCAGATTCGGGAAGTTACACATGCAGCTCCCATTCCTGCCATCACTGTGGACAAGTATTATGGGAATCACAGACTCATTAAAGAATTCTTGGACGCCTGTACCATTCAATTCACCTTACGCAAGACTTCATTTCTAGATGACAAAGCGAAGACTGGATTTTTGGTAATGCACATTGGAGGAATCGCCTTGACCTGGGCTTCCTCACTCGTCGTAAATAACTATCCAGTGCTAAAATCACCTTTCAACATACCATAAAGAGGATGTTCGACCAGTCAGACATGTTATACACCCTCCAGAGTATTTGCTAGATTTCCATCAAGGCTCGATGGATATTCTAGCCTACACCACTACATTTAAACTATTAGTGACTCAAGCTAAATGGACTAACAAAGCTTGTATGACACTTTACAGAAGAGGGCTACCGGACGAACTCAAGTATGAAGTCTCCTGAGTACTGCAACCTCCGTCTTTAGATGCTTTAGTACATATGGTCATCTAAATAGATTTGCGTTTACAGGAACGTAAATCCGAAAAGAAAAAAGACCTGGCCCTTTATGAGACCTTCCCTTCCTTCAATATCACCGTCTGACCCTTCTCGCGACATTCAGGAACCAATGCAGATTGGTTTGGCCAGGGCACCATTAACATCTGAGGAGAGAAACTGGCGTCACACACAAGAACTTTGCATGTACTGTGCTTCACTGGCCCATTTCTTGCGTACTTGTCTGGTGGCCCCTCTATGCAAAAAGGAAAATGCCACCTCACGATCCTAGGTGGGACTTGGGAGTCATCTGCAAGTCCCAACCCACCTATTTCAGTTTTTTCTACCAAACAAGATTTGACTCAACTCTTTGTTCTACAAGTAGTTGTACAACTCCCAGATAATCAGCAAATAAGAGTCCCCATTTTTTGGGATTCTGGAGCCGCTGGACTCTTTGTGGACGCCACTTGTGCGACTTCAAGCCTGATACCACTCGACAACAAGCTAGCACCAGTGCTGCGAGAAGGAGTTGATGGCAGAGAACTCGTAAGTGGACCCATTCTTCACAATACGGTCCCTCTGACGATGTGGATTAATCACCATTCAGAAACTGTCGTTTTTGACATCATCCAGGTGGCTCATTTCCCCTTGATACTGGGAATCCTCTGGTTGACACTTCATAATCCCTTCATAGAATGGCAGGCCGATACAGTATTCCTAAATTCTGAACACTGTATGTGCCATTGTATCCAAGATTCTCGGCCATTCTCGACTATTGCCACCCTTGGTTCTCTTCTGACTGAAGCTAATACAGTACTACGTTCCACAGTACCCAAGCACTACCTTGGTTTCAGTGAGGTTTTTGAAAAAGAAACCAATCCATCCTTGCAACCCCATTGCCCAGAAGACTGTGCAATCACCTTACAACCTTGAACCATGGTTCCCTTCAATCGAATGTTCCGATTGACTCCCTTGGAGAAAGACACACTGAAGCAATACTTGCAGAAGAGCCTAACCAACTGACTCATTAGAGAGTCAGTCTCTCCGGCTGGAGCACCCCTTTTTTCATTCCCAAATGTAACACCACAGAGTTGAGACCCTGTCTGTATTACCAGGGACTTAATTCGGTGACAGTTAAAGATAAGTACCTGCTTCCTCTTATTCCGAACATTGTTTAAATGGTCCGCTCAGCTACAATCTTTACCAAATTGGACCTTAGGGGGGCATATCATTTGATACGTATTAAGCCAGGAGATGAGTGGAAGATGGCATTCTGTACTTCCTTTGCCCATTTTGAATTTGCAGTGATGCCCTTCGGCCTAACCAAGGCCCCTGCGGTTTTTCAGCGTTACATGGACCAACTATTTTCAGATCTTCTTTTTCACAACATCATAGTATATCTTGACGATATATTGGTGTTTTCACAGACCTACTCTGACCACATAGAGCATGTCAAAACAGTGTTACCTCTCCTTCAAGACAATCACCTATGAGTTAAACCTAAGAAGTACATTTTTTATGCTACCACAGTACCTTACCGTGGATATATACTCTTATCTGAAGGAGCATCTATGGATCCACATAAGGTGTGGGCCAATCTTAATTGGAAAAGTCCTAGAAACGTGAAGGAAATCCAAAAGTTCCTAGGCTTGGCAAATTTGTACAGAAGATGTATTCCTTCATTCTCAGAACTATTACTGCCGATTATTTCGCTGCTGAAGAAAATGACGGCCTTTCTTTGGACTATTCATACTGAACATGCCTTTCAGACCCTAAGGAAACTATTCACCACTGCCCCAATCCTTGTTCCACATGATCCTCATTGGATGTTTATCGTTGAAGAGGATGCTTCAGATGGCCTAATCATAGCAGTATTAAAAAAAGAAGCCTCAGATCAGGCCAAAGATCAGTTGGATTACTTCTCAAGGAAGTGACTTCCTCCAAAAGAAACTATTCTGTTCTCAAGAAAGAACTAATTCTTTCGTTTAATAGCACTCAAACTAGCTTGTCAAGATTGGCGTCATCACCTTCTGGGGATTGAACAGGAAATTGAACTGAGAACAGACCATCGTAATTTGAGTCTTTTACACTCCTTTGAGAGAAAAAACAGTCACCAACCCCGCTGGGCCTATTTTTTCTCTCAATTCCAATTCCACCTCATCTTCATTTGTGGAACGGACAACCTTAAAACGGATGCACTCACACGCAGAGATACTCTGTTACATCTCAATGCCAAACCCCTTGAGAACATGTTTCCTCATACGTCCTTCATAGCTCAAGTTAATACCTTCTTCCAAGAAGTCTCCCAAGAATATTCTACTATCGATCCATCTTTAGACTCCCTACAAGATCAAGATGGCCTTTGGTTTAAAGGCCCTGCCTTATATGTTCCTACTGTGTCCCTACAGAAAGACATCATGAAATTGTGTCACTCTTCTAAGATCGCTGGGCACAGAGGTATAAAAACTACCTTACATTTGATAAAAAAAGGTATTTCTGGTGGTCTCACATGTCTAAGCACGTGAATCAGTATTGTCACCTGCTTGATTTGTGCCCAAAACAAGAACCCTCTATGGAAACCATCAGGTAAAGTTTTTCACCCACGGAACAGATTTTATTGTGGATTTACCACCCACCAACAATTGTACAACCATTATGGTAACTGTCGATGCTTTAAAAAAATTGGCAAATTTCACCCCACTCCAGAAATTACCAACGGCGTCACAAATGAGCAACATCTGTGCCAAAGAAATCTTCTGGATCCATGGTCTTCCCAGGTCTATAATTTCTGTGGGATACAATACACGTCTGTTTTCTAGAAAGCGTTATGCAAGAATTTAGGTATACAAACCTGCATATCATCCGGATACCATCCATGAACCAGCAGCCTTACAGAACACACCAATCAAACACTCGAAAAGTATCTCCATTGTTTTTTGCCAGCCAATCAAAAAGACTGGACGGAGATCTTGCACATTGCAGAATTTTCCTACAATAACTAATTTCATGCTGCCACCAGAAACACCCCCTTTTACTGTAATTATGGCTACCATCCCACCTGGATTCCATCTCTGCCTACTCACAGCACATATGTTCCAGCTGCAGAGGAAGCATTGGATCATCTTCACCATGTACAACAAAAGGCATTGGAACATTTAACAACCGCTCATCAGGTGTCCAAAAAGCACGCGGACAGACACAGAGCATTGAATCCTTCCTACAAACCAGGAGAATCAGTTTGGTTACCTGCTAAATACTTGCTAACCCACCTCCATAAAGGCAAGTTTGTACCCAAATACTTTGGACCTTTCAAGGTTACTAAAGAAATCAATCTGGTGGCCTTTAGGCTCCAGCTACCACCAACGTGGCATCGGATACATCCAGTGTTTATTCTTCATAGCTAAAACCTTTTCAACAGGACCCTAAATCCTTCCATAAGTCCTTGCCTCCACCTCCGGACTTCTGGAATCAACAACCAGAATATATTGTGGAGAATATTTGTGATTCACATTTCTTTCGAGGTGGTCTCCAGTATCTGGTTCACTGGAAATGATCTCCTCTTTCAGGGAGAACCTGGGAACCAGCTCATTATGTCCATGCACCACTTCTGCTACAACACATCCATCATCTCTATCCATGGAAGCCGGGCACGGTCACGCTTGCAAGGGGCCATGATTTTAAGATTCGTGCCCATCCTTGGTCCATCTACAAGAGGTGGAAGCTTTTGGCAAGACTGAAAGCTCCTGTCTGTTGCCGCTCCGAGAATTATGACTGTTTGCCAGTTCCATAATGGCGGCCCCATGCATTGCCAACCACTGCCCACCAATTCCATCATTCTGGTTCTCAAGCACAGCCAACCACAAGATGCCTACTTAGCCAATCAGCAGAGCAGTAAAACAGATGTCATGCCGCAAGGAGTCGTTGTCAGCCTCAGGCAGTTTAAAGCCAGACACAGTAATCCCCACGTTGCATTGCAACTGTTCCCTTTTCAAAATTGCATGATACGTTTGCTATCCTCCTTTGAACCTTTGTTCCCATCTGTGATTCTACTTCTCTCCATCCTCTTCCCTTCATTTTTTACGTATATTCCTGTCTTTTTCAGTGCGTCTCCTGCTACCCAGGATGCCAATTACCTCTGTGCCTTCCCTTGACTCTTATCTGCTCCTCCTCCAATGCTGAAAGCCTCCACTCCTTGCTGGAGCATCTCATCTAGAGGGAATTTTGTTCTCCGATGGTCCAAGGACTCATCCAAGGTTTTTTCACCCGGCTAGGTTTTTCCTTTGTTTTCACCTTCCTGTTGCCCGGTTGTCCAGTACTTACCAGGCAGCCCTGGCTTCAGGTGACGGGAGGCCCTATTCACATCATGACGCAACCTGACCAAAACCACCAAGAAAGAAAAGAAACCCTGCCATGAACCCGGTAAGGAAAAACCTATGAGACGTGCTGCCATGGGGGACACACCCCTTCAACATTTGTGCAAGTCCCTTCCCTGGTATCAAGACAAAATATGCAAGTATAGCACAGAATGGACTTGTGATACATAGTGCAAAATAGCAACGCCATGGCCCCGGGTGGGCAAATATGTGCTGCAACACATGACCACCTATTTACATGCCGCCTATAAAGGGAAGAAATTGACTAACAGATTAGCCATACTGGAAAATGTTTCAGGACGGGGAAGAGGACCCACCCAAGAAGGAGTGGATGCTGAACCAGCACGATGTGGGGGGGGGATGATGCACCCACAACTATTCTTCCCCCTCCTCAAACCACAGCCCCCACAACAGAAAGCCAGGGATTTTACCACTTGATGGAATTAAAAGCAGTAGCCGGATAAATCAACCGCGTTTATGCACCACCCACATATAGCAGCGAAGACACGCTTAGTGGCGCGAAGCAGAAAAACAAGAGATTAGAGGCTATGGGGGTCATTCCGACCCCAGCGGTAGGGGGCTAATAGCATCATGGCTGCCTCCAAACTCGGAATGACCCCCTATACCTGACAAACATGAGGAGCGCAGTGGCCTGCAAGCAAAACAGAGGAGACGACAAAGGGATTTTGGGATGTAGTGGGGACAATCCCGCCAAACGAGTGGGTAGGGAGACAGATATTGCTTAAATTGGATGGGAAGATTGTGGACAAACATAACAGAGGAAGTACAGAAATGCAAGTGGACAGAAGAAGAGGACAGAGATAATGGAGGAAGTGAAGAGAAGGGAGAGGGAAGAGAAAGAGGTCCAAGAGTGGCTTAAAAGAAAAAAGAGAAGGCACAATCAAAGGAAAGGGAAAAGCAGAGGAAGGAAATAAGAGGCAACTGAAAGTGAAGCGAAAGAAGCAAAAGTTGGAAGTTGAAAGACTCATTAAAGAGCATCAATCCAGAGAAGAAGATCAGAGGGATAGGAGACAGGAATGGGAAAGAGATAGAAGTATTGACGCCTCATGCAATTAACAGACATCATGGTGGGACCAACACGTTCAAATGGCAGTATGAAGGAGAATATGGATATTATATAGGAGCAGAAGGCATAGCGCCTCTGCCCCGAAGACAAGTAGGAGCATAGCAGGGTCCCCATTGAGGGGGGAGAGCAACAAAGTGGACAGAATAATTGGGAAACGACAAGGGAAACACATGTTAAGGAGACTTAATTTTGAAAATGAAGGAGAGGAGGACAGCACATCAGCATTGGAACCATGAGGTCAGATGAGGACTGACGGGGAAGTGACAATGACGAAGGGGGATCCAGGGAAGGAAGCCCTGAAAGGGCGACACTGTGGGGTGGAGAGGAATACACTGAGACAGATAAGCTAGAACCCGAAGGATGCCTTGAGCAGATAGGCATCTCGTATAGGACAGACATGTCTACTGCATATACACAGAGGTTAACAGCCTTACCAGTTTACCAGGACGGTAAAGAGCGAGTATGATGAGAGCGTGTCCAGTCAAAGAATTGAAAAAAAAGGATCAAATGCCCTTTTATTCGAATCCAAAAGGGCCGAAAAAAAAGAATTGAATGCTTTAATATTTATTTATTTATATGTTTTTTGGTTTATTGTGCGTAAAACAGTGTTCTTATAAAGGAAAACAGGGGGTTGGGGGAACCCCCCTAAAAAAAAAAAGCATTCAAAACTTTTTTCCCCCGCACTTTTGGTGTAAAAAAAAAAGGCATTCAATCCTTTTGTTTTCGATGCTATCACCTATAACCTGATGAGAGCATTCACAGTTACCAAAGACCTAGAGAGACATAACAGGGGAGTACAATTGACAAAGTTTCCATTGCTAAAAAAGGGTGGCGGACGACCACAATATATACCATGGCAGCAGATGGACAAGGTTAATCTGAGGTGCAAGTTGCCCTCGTTAACCACAGGAGTGGGGAAATGGACATATGAGTTAGAACAATTGACGGCAGGGACGACACTGGCAGTGGGTGACATGAAGAGCTTACTCTCAGCCATTCTTGGGGAGGGAGCAAACAATGTTTTGAAACAGGCAGGATATTCCAGAGTGATACCACAAAAGATGGCACACAATGGTGCATGTTTTAATAATTGCTGAGAAGCCATATGACAGGATCTGAGAGTACAGTACCCAGACACATCTGCCATAAGCGCGATTATGGCATGCAAAATGCGTGAGGACAAAGGCCTACTTCAATATATCTAGGAGACGAACATTGGCGTCTCGCGACGAGAGAGACATGGGATAAAACAGTAGGATTATTTTATCATACATGGAGCCAAGGGCTGCCAGAGCAGTTAAAGAAGCAACTGAAGAAATTGGTGGGGTGGAAGCCAAGCTGTGGTCAGAAATTCAGCTGAATATAGTACTTTATTGCTGACTAATACAGAAAACGAGAGAATGAAGTGCGATGAAAGGAAGCTGGAGTAAGCGAAATGAGTCCAGGAAAAGCTATTGAAGTCTGCAATGGAATGGGCGATGTTAAAGAGCAGAGAGGGAGTAGTTTACTCAGAGTGCACAAAACCGACAACAGGTGGTAGGGGGAAATTTTATAGGAACAAAAGACGCCAATTATTGGCCACGAAGAAGGGGGGAAGTGCCCCGGGGAAGAGGGTTTGGACACCCAATGCAGCAGTGTGGAGACAGGTTTTACGGAGGACAGAAGAGACTTATCCACTAAAATGCTGGACATGCGGTAGAATAGGTCACATACGCGACTGTGCAGGAGCAGGGGGGGAGTACATCAGAATGTGGGAATGATATGTCAACCAGCATATCAGATAGAGCAACCAGACTATTATGCTCAAGATTACACACACATGCAGACATATGTGCCAAAAACAGTGCCAACACAAGGTGCACAGGTACAGTCACAACAGCCCATGGTGTACACACCGCAGACACAAGAATACATGCAGTCACCACAACCAGCACAGCAAGAGCTAGCACAACAGAACATTGTAGCCATAAGACACAGAGACTCTACAATGCAGACTCACATATGGAAACTAGGGGGAGCAACCGTGGTGGGGTTAATCCCTTCACTGGGACAGGGATGACTCTATACCCACAACAGGACAGCCAATAGATGGACCTGATGTGTTCCATCCTATCCGTTACACCTGAACCAAATGAGGAACCACATGTAGCGGTGACCTCAGGTGACATGACATTTTCCTTTTTTGTAGCTACAGGGGCGACCAGATCCTGTATTAGGGAAGGGAGATACCCAATGTCAGGCATTGCCAGGAATGCACAGGGATTATCTGTGGCTAGAGACTTGGTTTCTTTCACTGATGAGCTTCCAATTTCTATAGTGTTACATGACCTTACCATGCCACTGTTATATTCGTGACAGACACCGGTCAACGTTTTGGGTAGGGACATGAGGAGCCAGCTGAACATGACCATTTCTTTCACCAAGCAGGGTATAGTATGCTTCACCAGAGGAATTCACTACATGAACGTATGAGAGCTGATTCAGGCATTTTGCAGTCAGACTGTACTGAGCGGGGTTCCAGTGAACCCAGAGTTATTCCAATATGGAGTGGAAGTACTATCAGCATGGCTTCCAAGTATACAGGGCAAACTACTACATTTACACAATTAATTTTTGTTCAGGCTAGAGACCCCATTACACGAGAAGGAGGGACAAGTGTTCCTGCTAGAACTCAAGATTGTTATAGTGAGGGACGAGAGGATAGTACTGCACGGGACTGATGACAGAGGACAGGGTGGAGAGCAGTAATTGCAGTAGGAGAAGAGCACAGACTGACTGCCTTGACAGATGAAGAACTGTTCCGAGATGACCATTCAGACCTCGAGACAGTGGGCCTCATTACGAGCCTGACGGTAGAGGGTTACCAGGGCCAGTAGAGCTGCCGGGCCCGTTAACCCTCTACCGCCTCATTACGAAGTCTGCTGGTGGATGCCGCTAAGGATGTCTGGTAAAACCATCTGTCCTTAACGGGACCCGCTAGCAGACCAGGATGCAAACAGCGGGCCCTTCATTAATGGGCCCATTGTTTGCATCCTCCCCATTCCCATTGAGCCCTGTAGGGGCTCAAATGGGAATGGGGATTTACTGGGCCAGGTTCCTTGAATGGGTAAATACCAGGCCCTCCAAGGTCGGAATGGCCCAGTATTTCCCCATTCAAGGAACCCGGACCCGGACCCGGTACCCTGTATGGGGGTAGCCATACTTGTAATGAGGCCCAGTGTTTTTTATGAGCATTACCTATTGGGTGAGAATTCATTATAGGGAAGTACCACAGAAAATGGCCTTACTGAAAAAGGCACCACCGTCATTTCTTGAAGACGACCTAGTGCAAGTACTGCGTGTCTTATGGACCGACAGTTTGTATGACGTTGTCCTGCTAAAGGGAGTAGGAGCTGTTAAAATTAAACTTAAGCCAGGGGCTATTTTACCAAGGGCAAAACAATACCCTTTGTCCAGGGAGGCAGACAAAGTCATTTTTTAGATAATTTCCGCATTAGAGCAACAAGGGATCTTGGTGCCTTCAGAATCACAGTGTAACATGGCTGTGTACCTGGTGAAGAAGGAGATGGGGGGATCATGGTGTTTTATTCAGGACTTGGGACAACTGAACCATGTTGAAACAAAGTTCCTGTTAGTTCCCAATGCAGAAACAATACTATGTAGCATTCCGTCAGAAACTACCCAGTGATAAATGTGAAGAATGCTTTCTTCTCTGTGTCATTTCATGACGAATTACAGGATCTGACATTGTTTCTATATTGAAATAAAAAGTGGAAACACACAAAGCTTCCTCGGGAGTACTGTGAATCAACCTCTATATTTAACAGGGCCCTCCAAAGGGACCTAGGCAGCATACATCTGGACAGCACGTCATTCAGTACGTAGACGATATCCCGGTCTGCAGCAGATCAGAAGAACAGTGTTGAAAAGGATTCAGTACAGTAAGAAGAGGACACTATCCTTGTGAACGAGCATTGGCTGCTGCTGCTGTATTTTCAGTGGGGTGCTGTACTACACTTTATTCGGAACATGCCCTTTTTGCAATCCTTGAAAAGCCTAAGAGCACATTCACCACGTCGAGAGCATCTGGATAGTAGGTAATCATCTCGAATCCAGCGAAAAAGATAGTGAGGTGCTTAATTGTAAACCCAGCGATGTTTATAGTGGAACCAGTGGAGGAGGGAGACAATAGACATGACATTACCATGTATACAGACTACTATGATGACATCCGCAGAGTAGGAGGGAATGCTCCTGAAGGAAGGGAGGTACTTTTTGTTGACAGGACTTCAACCATAGACGGGACGACAGGAGAGAAACATACTGGGACGGTAGCATTAAACATAAAACCGAACTGTACAGTTGAAGTAGTGGCGAGCGCGAGTTTGCAATCAAATTTTTCAGCACAAGTGGCAGAATAAGTGGCTCTTATAATAGCAGTAGAAGTGCATGAGGGCGAGAAGATCACTTTGTACTCTTACTCCACCTACGTGACTTCCATAGTACATGCTGGACTGTTATGTTGGAAAAGGAGGGGCTATCAATGTGCTGACAGCACACCAGTGTAACGCGCACCCCTATTGACCATACTCATAGACGCACTACATCTCCCATCAGCCATAGAGGTCATGACATGCCAGGCACACATGGTGGGGAGGTCATAATATCCTGTCGCAATGAAGCCGCGAACACAGAAGCAAAGCTAAAAGAAGGACTGGGGGTTACACTACGAGCACACCATTCCAGCTCCCAGGGCCCAACAAACCCTCCCCAGTGCACAGATGGAGGAATCAGCCAAGGGCAAGTTAGAACTGTCATTTATTACACAGACAGGGATCATACAGGACATTGAAAACCTTCCAGACTCTCAGGTCCTAAGCCTTTGTCAACTATGAGAAGACAGGACTGGGTAGGTGGGGTGGTATTGCCAATGCACGGCACCTATAGATGTTATTCTATTTTGTTTAGTTTTTTATTGTGTTTGGTGTAAGCACCTTTACAAAATTACATTAAACCATAAAATCGTTCAGTCACAATACACTTATTTACACAACAAATTTAAAACTTTACCACAACTGAAATGCACCAAACGATGCACTTTAACAATTAGTGTTAGTAAAATAAAATAAAAGGAAAAGTTACATTTTATATTGTACATCTGTTTCTCAGAACACTCCAAGGTTTTCATATCAAAAGCTTATATTCCAATTTATACTCTCTGAATGGTTCATTATCTAACCGTGCAGTAATAGGAATATCATGTTTTGATAGGGTACCTGGCGATTTAAAGGTAAGTCATCATTTATACAATGGATACTAGCATGTAGATGAGAGTAATAATATAGTTGTTAAAGAGATACTATAGCAAGCATAGTCCAAGACAAGGTGTAAATTACTTCACTTCCAGAGCAGCTTCAAAGAAAGAGTGATGTTGTGGCATGATGGAGACAGCAAATGGCTTACACCATCGCTTCCTGAGCAGCTTCAGAGTAGGTATGATCTCCCCATGTGTTGAGGTTAATTTCTAAAACTTTTAGAAAGCGTGTTGATGTTAGAATTAAAGAAGTACGGTTGCCATGTTATTCTATTGGTCGTCGCATGTCAGGTGACTTGCCTGCCCCGTCCCCAAAAACTATCTATTGCATTGTTGCAGGGTCACATGATTACCATTGGCCCTTGCCATCTGCCATCCACCCCTGGATTTCTGTTCCTTGATTGGCTGGAGCTGATCTTTCCAGGCCTGGGACCCAGCTCTGTTCTCAGCGTTCAGTGCACCTTCTCAAGGAGATGAGAAAGACTATGTGTTCCAAATGTAACTGTCAGTTCTACCAATTTTGCCTGTGAGAGTGCCCTCAGTGTTGCAACCTTGTTAAAGAATCCTTGTTTCACTTCATTCCTGTGTTGCTGAGAACTGTTTGTCTTCCCACCGTGCTGAATGACCATTGTCTGGCTCGGCTGCACCATGTGGTTGAGGACCGCGAAATGGAGCTCTCAGATCTGCAATTAACAAGGATTTATTCTGTTTTTCTGCAGACAGCTCTTCGTCTCTTAGCTTTGGAATGTGCTAGTTGTCTTTGACCTTGGCTGTGAGCCCTGGCCTGCTGTTCTTTACAGCCTAGATCTGCTTTTCTTCGCCTCTCGTCCCGAGGCCTGTGGCATCATGTAACCTTACTACAGTTATTCTATGCTTTCTATATGTTTATATCGTGCTACGTTGCTTATGGGTTAGTTGTATCTGGCTCTTCCAGGCTCCTTTTACGACCCTGCAGTTCTATATGGTTGGTTGCAGTAAGCGTCTATAAGCCTCCTCTGAATCTTTTCTTTGCCTGGCGTTTTGCATTTCTATGCATGGCTAATGAGAACAAATAATAAAGGCTTTTGACATTATGTAGAAGTATCTGCCCTCTATCTACATAACTGTGCACGCATGTTCTTTGTGTGTGCATGTGTTTAACTTCGTGCATTGCTGCAAGCTTGCTTCATGACTAACATGGCTATGTTATGGTGTCACTAACGACGTTAGCACGATGGTTTTCCATTGTTAGTCAATCTGATCCATTGAGACATTTGGATGCATGATCAGGGTAGTGCCACCTGTATCCATAAAGACATTGGGCCTCATTACAATGTTGCCGGTCTAGAAGCAAGGGTGCCGGTAAGCTTGCTGACACGCTCGTTTCCAGCCTGGCAAACTACAAGTCTGCCTGCCGGAGCCGATGTGCCCGACAGGTCTGACCCTGCCGGGCGCAGTTGCCACGGTAGGCAGATTTGTCACGGGAGCACCGGCACCGTTGCTAACAGTACCGGTGCTCCTGTGTCCCTGCTCCCATAGACTCCCAGAGGACCCTATGGGAATTGGGATTAACAAAGGTACCGGTACCTAAATTCCCAGCCGCCGGACTTGTAATAGCCCAGTGGCACCAGAAAGACAGGTGCCAGTAAATTATTACTGGTTCAGCAGCAAACAACTGGTAGCACCGGCAGGTCACCGCTGGACCCGTAATGAGGCCCATTGACTGAATGGCTGTCTAAGAGAATATCTGTTTGCATATGTTGATGTCACTTGCCCTCCTAGGGGATTTCCAAACAGTGAGTTGATTTGTGCATTGTTGACTCTTTGGGATGTCATGTTCATGGGGCGAGGAGGGGAATTCCTAGGACCCTCTCTTCAGTCCCCCCTCTGGTTGACTTGTCAACCAAACCACCATACTTAGTCATACTTGCCTTTGGTAAGCATATCTTTGTTACTCCTCCAAGATGTCTGCAGTAATTAGCATGGTCACCGAAACTCCATGTCATGTAACTGCAGTCTCCTTCCGGGTTGCACAATAGCCATTTCGCTCAGTACTTGTTTTCAAAGGGATCTTTTAATGTTATCTCAGTTGGGAACAGTGGCCATTTTTTATTTTTGCCCTCAGGCTATTTATCTCTTCTAATATCTTGTCCTAGTTCTCTTCAACATTTATATCTACCAACATGTCATCACTATTGTTTTCTCAGTCGTTTTGTGACATTGTGTAATGCAGATCTTAATCACACAGTAGTAGTTCTAGTATTAGTGCTCCTAGTAATACTATTAGTCTGTCCGCCATCCATGTTGGCATCCTTGACCATATATTTGACACAGCCAGCTCTGATCTTTTCCTGTTCCTTCGGCTTCCTCATCCATTTCGGCATTCATTTTCGATAATCTTTTTACTGCTTCTGTCAGTGTGCCATTTTATCCATCATTTGCGGGCATGAACATGCAACAGGAACTCCCAATCTTGGTGCAAACTCCACCTTCCATTGTCCATTGTCAGACTGCAGGACCTCACACATGCCCCACCATGGGAATATCTCCTGGACCAGGAATTTCACTGCTCTAAGTCCATCAGGATGGGAACAAGGATGGCCTCGATCCAACGGGAAAAAGACTTACAACCACCATCACGTAGCAGTAACCTTGGCAAACTTGGATAATATCGACATAGTTGATGTGCAGGTGTTGCAATGGACCCACTAGGCGAGGTATGGCTCCTCTCAATACCCTCAATTTATGACCTGCAGTAAATTGTTTACACACTAGACAATTAGTCATAAATTCAGCCAAGTGTTCCGCCAAGTTAGGTCGGAACCATGTTTCTCCCATGTGAGCAGCAAGAACCTCCTTCCCTGTATGGGTCGGATAGTGTAATTGTGTCAGTGCAGTGTGTAATAATGAAAAGGGCATTACTACCTTCCCTGTGCTGTTTTGCCGCCATAAGGCATCTGTCGGAGACACTGTACATGCCCTGTTTATTCACAACACTTTTTCTTTACTGGGTGAAGCTCCCTGCAGTTGTGTATGAGCCTTTCCTAACTTCAATTCTCTTTATTAGTGCTTACCTTTTCTGTAAAGTCCCAGCTGTGCGGGTTCGCTGCTGCAGGGTCGCGAAAGAAGAGCAGAATCCAAAACGGCTGCTCTATATGTGTACGCATCATCACGCTGATTGTGTGATGATGTCATGAGTGTTTACTTACGTCACAGCGTGACGTTAGTATCAATTTTTTTATTTTCAAATTGGCATCCTGGCAGTGACATACGAACACGTGGAGAAGAAAGAAAGAAACATGGCACTTGGGGCTAGATCAACCCTACATCAAAGATACATACTTCCCAGGAGGCCACAACATCTGGTGTACAACAACAAATTCCTTTTTTAGACAGAAGACAACAAGAAGAGGGAATAAGAAATCTAAGATCACGAAACAAGCCGAACAGCTAGTTGTTAACATTTCTTCAAACATTTTTACAAAGACTCAATTGGACATGTTAAATTTAGGGTTCATTCCAACACAAAATTCTAATCTCCTAGAAGAAAAAATCAATCTACACAGATTGATTAGGAAGATGAGACTGAAAGTTTTCTTTGATAATCAACCACTGAATGAAGGACAAAGAGCAGTACACGATTACCTAGAAATTAAACCAAAAAGCACCTTTGATCCCTAGGTCAACAATATGGCAATCAGAATGTTTGAAAACCAGATGACCAAAAACTTTAGTAAAGTTAACTTTACAAAGAACAAGCGCTATAATATGCAGAGACATCAAAGTCAACGTATTAGAGACCTAGCAGAGGACTCATCACTAACTTTGAAACCTGCGGATAAGGGGGCGCAATCGTCATAATGGACACAGAATTTATGACAAACAAATGATGCCATTATTGAATGACGAACATACATACATTAAGATAGACAGAGATCCCACAAAAGAGGTGGCGAGAGTGATCAAAGAAACATTGGAGAAAGCCTGTAACTTAGATTGGATATCGCAGAAGACACAAACCTTTCTGACAAATGACCATCCAATCACTCCTGTATTTTACGGACTACCAAAAATACATAAAGATGTAAAGAACCCACCACTAAGACCAATTGTTGCAGGTACAGAAAGTATGTTTAACCCATTGGCAATATACGTGGATAAAGCACTTCAACCACTGGTACAAACAACAAGTACATATTTAAGAGACACTACCGATTTTTTGAACTGCATCCATGGATTGAGTAATATTGAAGAAATAGAAATGCTAATATCTTTTGATGTACAAAGCCTCTATGCTTCAATTCCGCACCAGGATGGCTTGGAAGCATTGGAGTGGGCATTACTGATAGATAACAACTGTAAGGCCAATAAAGTCCTGATTTTGGAATTAAGCAAAATCAGACAAGTGAACAACTTTTTTAGATACAAGTCGCAATTTTATTTACAAGCTGCTGCGACGTCGATGGGCTCATCGATGGCCCCAGCATATGCCAATCTGTTTATGCATCACCTGGAAATTACTAACATCTTGAATAACGAGCAATGGTCAAGGAAGATAATTGTTTGGAAAAGATATATTGATGACATATTTGTGATTTGAAGGGGCAACCGAGTTGAATTGGATGAATTCCTAAAATGTATCAATTCAATTAATAGAAGGATTGGGTTCACGATGCAGTTGGACACACCACTATTGCATTTCTTGGATGTGGAACTTCAAACAAGAATGGCACAATAGTAACTAACATCTATCACAAGAAAACAGACGTCAACAACGCATTACACTACCTAAGTCACCATCCCCAACACTTGAAAGATAATTTACCCTATAGCCAATTTTTAAGGTTGAAGAGGGTTATTTCCACAGAGACGGCATTGGAAATTGAAAATGAGAAATTGACTAACAAATATATGGATAGGGGTTATCCCAATCCCATAATTGATCAAGCTAGAATCAAAGCAAGGAATTTGGAAAGAACTGATTTGTTGGTACTAAAAAACAGACCAAATGAAATACCATTCCTATTTGCACTGAGATACTCAGGACAAAGTCATCATGTGACAAGGTTAATCAAAAAGAACTGGGGGCTTATAGAACTGGACCCACAATTACACCAACGTTTCCTAAACCACCACTAACAGCTTACAAAAGAGGATGGAACCTAAGGGACCAGCTAGTGAAGGCTGAAAGACAATGAAAAGAAAAGCAAATGACATTAAGCACAAAATAAAACAGGGACATAACCATGTCTAAGTTGTAACAATTGTAACAATGTGATGAAAGGAGGCTAAGTAAGACACCCTAAAAAGGCCAACAAAATTAAACTCAAAGGCTTTGCAACATGTGACACCAAATCGGTGATATACGGTCTTAGTTGCCCATGTGGTATCTTTTACGTAGGCCAAATCACTAGGAAAGCAAAAGAAAGGTGGAATGAACATAAGAGTGCCATCAGAACAAATAATGTAAAATCCCCAGTTGCGTGACACTTTAATTCAATTGCGCAACTCAAAGTTATTATACTGGAGGTAGTGAAGAAAGCAAGTAGGGGAGGAAATCATGGGAAGCGAATGGACCAAAGAGAGATTTACTGGATTGAGATGTTGAATAGTCTAACACCAGACGGGATGAACGAGGAGTTCAGCCTGAGCCTGTTCATCTGAAAACATTTCTGATAAAACTGGGACTGAAACTGAAGTTGAGCTGTCCTAAATACAATGGTCACAAGTCCCCCTAGACACAAGGTAACAATAAGCAATCTGGGTATCACCTAACGACATTCAGCTTATTAGTTTAACAAAAGGGTGCAGAAAGTCTATGGATAGTGTAGAAAGTATGTGAAGGTCCTTCTGTAACAACAAAGAAAATGCATTGTAAAACTGATGTTGCTCAATTGTAAATTGTGACATATGGTGACGGGATAACAAGATAACCGATATAAGAACTATCATTATGTAAAGGATTTAACAATGCCTTATGGTTCAGCAATAACAAAATGTGTAAACTTATCTACACCAAGTAGAATCACTGAAAAACCGGAACCAGATTGTGAGCATAACATGAGAAGGGTAAGTACCAGGAAGATGCTCGAAAATAGAATTGGAACAAAGAATACATGTAAATATCTAGACACCTACATTTCAGAAGTGATAGTTGGGAATCCCTCTATCTGCCCCTTTAGAACTTAGAAAAACGACATGCAATTTTTTACAGAATGCAAATGCAGATAGGCATGGCTCACGCAAATATAGGCCAATTTAGAGTGGATGTAAGATTTTACCATGTAGGAAATACGACTCATAGTGTTAACCTGAATCGCATGGTCAAATTGCAGCATCAACGCTAAAGCATTGGCAGGTGCCAATTCGAATATAAAAAAAAATATACTAATGTCACGCTGTGATGTAGGTTAACACTCATGACACCATCACGCAATCAGCATGATGACGCGTACACATATAGAGCTGCCATTTTGGATTCTGCTCGTCTTTTGCGACCCCGCAGCAGCGAACCCGCATGGCTGGGACTTTACAGAAAAGGTAAGCACTTAAAAAGAGAATCGAAGTTAGGAAAGGCTCATACACATGAACTGAGAGGATGTACTCTTAAATACTTTATTTGGGTTGGATTATAGGATACCTTTAGGATCATCAACAGACCATTGGGGCAATACAGCTAATGAGAACGGGCATTGCAGCTTGACAAGACAAGCCCCCATACTTCTACATGAGGTAAGGGAAGAAGCTAAACTATGTTTCATAGCAATGTTAAGGGAAATAAACCAGAGAGTGACCCACTCTCACCCATGTTTTCTAGGTAGGACATGACCACTCACGCTAAAGGAAGTTATATAACTACTTCAGACTGAGAAAAGTGGAATGCTAGAAAAAATTCAAATGATTAGGATCAGCTGAAAGATGTAATATGACCACTCCAGACTGAGGAATGTGTAACCTTCTTTGAAAAAGGATCACCCGTGGATCAACTTAAGAGAGGTATAAACGCAATCTGACTCTTGACCTTTAAACATTTTAGCCTTTTTAATTGTAATTAGTTTTTTAAGATATAGCTAATCCTCCTTTTTTAAGAACACTTTGCACATTGTCACACTTACAGGTGGATACAGATCTAGCTGGGACATATACCGAAAGCATGCTGCAAAGAACAGCTCTTAAACTGTGATAGAAATCTGCACATTTGGAGCATCATCCAGGTGATTACTAAATCTCAGAATTATACTTGACAGATATATTGATCAATTGAGATTATATATTAATATAATAACTGAAATATTGCTTTTGATTTAACTAATTGCAGAAATGAAAGAAGTACAAAAAAGGACCTAGCAGCTCCTGAAGAAGGGAAAAATTCCCAAAACGCGTCAAGCAGAATTGAGACATGTTACTAAACATTGAATATTGAATATGAGTTGAACAATGAGAATAATTGTTTCTAGCTTATAACATATTTCTACACAAATTTCTCATTTGGAGATGGACATCTTTTGAAGACATTTTACATTGTTTCACTTGAATATTGTTGTTGATAAAAAAATTGCTGTTGAAATTTATAAAAATGAACACTGCAGAAGTAACATGATATGAACTAAGAACCTTTATTGGACTTTATAAGGATTTGGTTGTTTTTTGCAACACATGTAGGGTGTGCGAGGGACGGGAGTGTTCTACAAGACTGTGGACATCTACTGTTTTCTACTGTTGTATACCACCTAGTGTCAGGGTTGGTTTTTCTCCCTTGCACCGCACTAACGTTCTTGAATTTTCTTCTAAATATTATATTAACATAGGTGTGCTGCCAGTTGCAAGGGTATTTGGTCTTGTGACAACCTCGCTTGCCCCATGCTCTCTGAATCTCACCACTGCTGCCCCAGTATGTCTTTCCCCAGTCGTTTGGTCAATTGTTGATGACCTGTCAATGTAAAGCATGTGCCCCCCTCAAGTGTGTTCTCCTGTACCTTGCGAGTGTCACTGAATTCTTCGATGTTTGCTGTGCAGTCGTGTACATAGTCACCCCTGTGCAAGACGTCAGCGAGAAAAGTCGCCGGGTTGACAAGTCTGCACCTCACCTTGAGAGATTGGTTTGACAGTAGTACATCCTACCCTGAAGCTCTATGTATTGTCAATGTACTGTTTGGTCTTAACAGTATTGCAAAGAGAGCATGCTCACATAAAGAGTGGTGCTGCATCCCATGGTAATACTTGTTGATTTGCCCACTGCAAATGTGACCGCAGTCAATGCCTGTTGGCATGAATACTGTGCTCTCATTACTGGATCTAATTTCCCACTGTAGTATGCTACAGGCTTGTGTCCCACTCTCGTCTCCTGTGTCAATATTGCAGTCATAACCACTCCATCGGAGTGTATGAATAGGAAACATTCTCTTTAATAATCTGGGATCCCTAACACTGGAGCTGTGCATATTGCTTCCTTCAGCTCGTCGGATTTATTTATTATTATTTATTTATTAAGAATTTTTATTCCATCACGCCACAAGCCCCCAGGCCTCCGGACATGCAAACGACAAATAAGGACAAACAGCCAAAACAAAAAGGTCCAAGACGATGCGCGAGGGAAGCCAGGGGACGGTCAAAAAGGAGCATCACCTAGAAAGAATAAGACACTTAGGTAAAATGTTAAAGAGGAAAGTTTTCAAACCCTTCTTGAACTTAGTCGATGTTTCAACAGCTCTTATACTGCAAGGTACCGCATTCTGTGCGCTAGGGCCTTGGGCATTAAAATAACGCCCTCCGGCCTTCACCAATTTGGACCTAGGTTAGATCAGTATAAGGTGGTGTTGTGATCTGAGAGGACGGTTCGGGACATATGGATGGAGGCACGCCTTAAGATATTCGGGGGCAGCATTCACCAAACATTTATGTGTTAATGTGGGTAATGCAGTGTTTCATTGGTAGCCAGTGTAGGCCCCTTCTGGCTGCAGAGATGTGTGAATGTCTAACCAGACCTGCAACGGCCCATACTGCACCAATCTGGGTGACCTGTAGAGCAGCTATGACAGAGTTGGCACAAACACTAAACAGGCTATTACAGTAGTCAAGGCTGGTGTTTATGAGAACTGAGGCTAACATCGCCAAGTTCTCTTGTATAAGAAAGGGTTGGATGGTATGTAGAAGCTTGGTTATTAGGCCACAGGTAGATCTAACAGCGGTCACATGTTGGCTCATAGAGAGTTAGGCATCCAAGACCACGCCAAGTGTTTTTACTTTTTTCTTTACTGCAATGGATGTATCCATGATTTGAATGTTTGCATACTCTGCTGCGAGAGATCTCAACGTTTGGCCGGAAGCAACAATAAGCAACTCGGTTTTACTTGCATTCAAAACAAGAGAATTAGAAGCCATCCACAAATGGATGGCCTTATAGATGGAGTTCAATGTTTCCAAATCCGCAAGATATGAGCCTGAGAGTTGAATAATGACTTGCGTATCATTGGCATAATTAGCCAACAATACTCAGAGGCTACTCAGCAGAAGCAAAAATGGGATCATGTAGATACTAAACAGCATTGCGGAGAGGCAAGACCGCTGTGGAACACCGTAGGAAATAGGGGATGGATTGGAAAAGACATTACCTCATTCACTCTTGAGTTCCTAGGGCCCAAAAAAGAAGAAATCCAAAGAGCGGCTTTGGACGAACAACCAGCAAATGTTTGAAGTCTGTCTGCTAGAAGTACATGGTTGACAAGGTCAATGCAGACAATAAATCTAATAGCATTGAAGCCGATAAGAGCCCCTGATCCATACTCTGGAGCAGGTTGACCTTGAGATCCAGCATAGCTGTCTCAGTGCCAAAGCCTTTGCTAAAACCAGATTGGCAAGGTAGCAGGTATTATCCTCTACATGGGTCAGAAGTTGCAAGTGTGCTATTTTGTCCAAGACTTTCAACAAAAACGGTACACTAGTAATAGGCCAATAATTGTCTAAATAAAAGGGTCCAACGGTTCCTTTTTGAAGAGGGGGTTATCCAACCCTCTTTTAGAAAGAAAGGGACACTGCCTTCAAGGAATGATTGATTAATGAACTTGGTGACCCATGGGCAGAGGGTTTCCCGACATTTTATAAACAAACTAGTGGGACAGGCGTCACCCTGGCAAGAGGTAGGCTTCATCGCCGTAATAGTTTCAGAGATGAATGATTCAGTACAGGGAGTAAAATCAAAAATAGGGGATTCAGGATGAGGAGAGGCATCTACTTTGTGAGCTACTGCTTCCATCTCCTGAGGTATACACAAGTCCCTAACCTGTTGAATATTGATTTGATGCTGAGTGACCTTTCTGATAAATATATAATACATTGCCATGGCTTGTCTTTTGCTCAAATATATGCAAGGGTGGTTTGCTCTTGAACTCATTCAAATGCCTCAGTCATTTCTGTTGTCAATTGTAATGTCTTCTCCCCTCTTTGTGCTTCCTTCAGTGTGCTCAATAAGGGCCTAGTGTATGTGCTGTAGTCATATACCCATGTCCTGCTTTAGTTACATATTCCTAGGAACTGCTGCATTTGTCTCACAGTCATGAGTTTTTCTGCTTCTGCACTTTCTAGTGTTACTCTTCTACCATCTTGGGATATCAGTTGTTCAATGCACGACACTCCTGCCTGGCAATATTTTAATTTGGCTTTGTCCTCCTTGTACCCTTTTTCCGCTAGTACTGTCAACATGTGGACTGAGTCATTTCTACACTGTTCCTCTGACTTGCTGCACATCAATATTTCATCTACTTACTGTATAACCATGCCCTCCATCTGTACATTGCCTAAGTCCATTTGAAGTACCCTGTTGAATATGGAAGGTGATTCACAGTACCCTTAAGGAAGTCTTGTATGTTTTCACTTCTTGTTTCTATATAGAAATGAAGTCCTGTGAATCTGGGTGTAATGGTAAAGAGAAGAATGCATTCTTCAAATCTATGACCGTGAAGTAAGCGACTTCCGTGAGAATGTTACTGGTTTGGAACTAAAGGAAATTCTGCTTCTACAATGCAGTTAAGAGGGCGCAGCTCCTTTATAAAATGCCATGACCACCTGTCACCTTTTTGAAAGGGTACATAGCTATGTTGCATGGTGATTCTCATGTCACTAGGATGCCTTTTTTCACTAGTGCTGCACTGGTCTAAAAGATACCTTCATCTGCCTTTCTCTCGAATGGGTACTGCCTAACCCTTGATAAAATGGCTCCTGGCTTCAGTTTTATTTTCACTGCTCCTATCCTGTTCAAAAGACCCACATCATAGGGACGTGTTGTCCATAAGATGCTGGGGACCTTTGCCAAATCCTCAGCGAGAAAGGTCAGTGGTGCTTTCAGCAACATCGCCATTCTCTGTGGTAACTCTCTGTAATGTCTTCTCACCCAATATGCGATGCTCATTTCGAACACCATCTTGTGATCTTAT
The DNA here is from genome assembly GCF_040938575.1 of Ambystoma mexicanum. Classification (NCBI taxonomy): domain Eukaryota; kingdom Metazoa; phylum Chordata; class Amphibia; order Caudata; family Ambystomatidae; genus Ambystoma; species Ambystoma mexicanum. The sequence continues at coordinate 676,127,749 of NC_090927.1, read as the reverse complement.
CTGTTGTCTTTGAATAGTTTTTCATCTGTAACTGTAGTCAACCTGTATCGTTTTGCCACAGCGATCACTGTTTGCCATGGTCACCTTGTGTCGTCTGTCCCACGCACTTCTATCCAGTCGTCCTCCTTTATTACTGCCCGTAATTCTAGCAGCACTATTGTACCTTCCATCTCATCTAATTGTATTACTGGCCTGTAATACTGCACATTTTTGAGGTGCCACATCTTTCCCTGAATCCCTGGCAGCCATGCTGTTATTATTTCAGTCCCATACTGAAACAGTTCCTCATCTACTGGCACCCCCCTCTGTAACGTCCATCCACAATAGGCTTGAGTGATCTCCGTCACAGTTAGAAGTGGTATCCCTGGTGTGCAACCTATCCCCATGTCAGTGAATGAAATGGTCATGTTTATTTTGCTCATGATATCTCTCCCCAGTATGTTTATGGTTGTTTGTCAAGAATAAAGTAGGGGAGAAGCTATGTCACGTTTCCCTATGGAAAGTGTAATATCTTATGTGAAAGGAATCAATTCCGTCACCTGAGAGAACCCCTGAGCATTCATGACATCGTCTGACATACTATATTTCCCCTCCCGGATTCAGGATCTATTCACCCCTGTGTCTACAAGGAAGGAAAACATTTTGTCACCTATCGTCACCCCTATACATGGTTCCTCTGCCAGGTTGGGTGTAATCGATAGGATGGAACACATCAAGTCTGTCTGAGGGCTGTTATATTGAGGGTATAATGACATTCCGTCTCCCAAGAATGGGTTGCCCCCCACTACAGTGACACCCCTAGTTTCCTAATGGGAGTCATTGTCATGGAGTCTGTGCGTGTCATTGTCCTCTTGTTTGTTTGTGTGCTGTTCTGCGGTATCTGCTGTGCTGTGTATGATTGCTGTGCATTATCCTGCATTTGCAGTATCTGTGGTGCCTCTGAATACTGCTGCACAGGAGCCTAAATTTCTGGTGTCTGTGTCATGGGCTGGTGTGTCTGCGGATATGCGTTTGGTGCCTGTCCTTGTTGTTGTGTCTGGTCTTGGGCATATAACTCTTTTTGTTCCCCTGGATATGCTGGCTGGTATTGCATGAACCCATTCTGTTGTATCCCTCCTCTGCTCCTACATACTCTTGAGATATGTCATATCTGTCCACACACCAAGCATTGGGGCGGTTCCCTCACTTGCCTCTGATACCCTTCAGGAAAACATTCGGGCCCCTGCTGTGTTTGTTGTCCATATCCCTGATAACCTCCCAGAAATTCCACTTGGCTCTGTTGCATTTGTTGCCCATACCTGTGTTTCCTTGGTGACCCCCTCTTACCTGAAACCCATGCTGCGCATCCCCCATCCCATGAACCCCCCCTCCCTTGGACAGTGGTATGTACTGCATCTGTGGCGCCCCTTGTCCTCCCGTGCTTGTTAATACTGCCCCTTCCATGGCATATTTAGACAGCTTCTTCTGAACTCACTTTGCCTCCTCCTGCTTTTTTTCCTCATGCTTTTTTCTTGCGTTCTCTTGCATCAACCTACAGTAATTATTGTAAGTTGTTGGCAGTTAGCAAACAGTGAACCATCATGCGCTGTGTTCTGGGTTGTTAGTCCTGGTTATCCCGCCATTCGCCATGCTTCATCTCTGAGGGTCGCCACTAGTAAACCTTTTGCGTCCCCTACTGCTAGGTTCTGTCCTGCCGTCATTCTTTTCATTTTCTATATCCATTTCCCTGCACCTGTGGTCAAAGAGGGTAGCCTACTCCTCAACTTTTCCTTGTCTGTATGTTTCCATGGTATGTATTGAGGTTGCCCCCTCCCTTTTCCAGTAAGGGCATCTGTGTGAACCCATTCTCCCCATCCAGTCCTCTTGTTAACTTGATTTCCACCTCTGATCTCCCAGTGTCTTTGGTGGCAGTAAACGCGTGTACCATTTCCCCCCTCTTTCGTGCTGGGAGGTCCCTGAGCCACTGTGCATATGGAGTTACAACATCTAGGCTGTGCAGTGCATCCTTGGACCATTGTGGTCTCTCTTATTTTGTCACTCTGTCTTTGTATGCTCCCCTTTTGAACCTTCAATTGATCTATTCCCCGTTAAGCGACGAGCATGCTGTCCCATCCCCTCGTCATCAGTCTCTAACAAATCATCTTCTGACTCAGTGTCTCCCCGGTCACTGTCAAAATCATCATGGAAGCTCAGTCCCCTCAGCACCTTGCCTCCCTGTGGTTACCCTCCTAAATCCATGAGGTTCTTGCTGTCCAGCCTCTTGGAGGACCCTGCGTCGGTTCTGTCTTGCAGCGTGGCTGCCTTTTCATATGTCTTTCTGCAATCCTGCTCTGCTTGCCTATCTCTACGCGCATTATCGTCAGACCTGGTAAATCCCCATTTCAGTCTTATGCCTCTCACTGCACACTCCTCCTACTCCTTGTGTTTGTGCTTTCTTGCGAGTTGCTATAGTTCCCACTTTCTCCTTTCCCTTCTTACCAACATTTTATTTTCGTTCTTGTCTTCCTTTTCTTTCTCTTACTATCTCCTCAAGCCCCCATTTTCTCCTCATCTCTTGCAGCTCCCGTTCTTTCTCTTCTTCCCGTTGCTTTTCTCTTCGCACCCTCTCATGTTCATCCTTTTCTTCCTTCTCTTTCCTTTCTATTTCTTCCATTACCTCTGCCCACTCTCATGCTTCACTGCTTCCCTTACATCCAGCTACTTCCTTACTTGTCCCTCCGTTCTCTCCCGCTGTCTTCCATATAATTTCAATAATATTTGCCCTCCTACCCACTCGTTCAATGCTATTCCTCCCAGCCCCTCCTTGGCGCTTGGCTGGGTCTCACTGCGCACCTCTTTCTGCCCCTCCTCCATGGTATATGGTGGAGGTTCAAATGTTGGATTTGTGTACCCCTCCGCTGCTTTAATTCCCAGATAGGGTGTAATCCCTGTGTTTCTTCTGCTGCCCCTTCATTCTCAAGGTCAGGAGGAGGTGGGGGAGGCAGGGGCCGAGGGTACTGTGCCCAGGGTTTCCTGCTGGCTCTGAATCCATTGGCGCCTCGCTACTTCCCACTCAACCTCCTGAAACATGTTCCAGAGCTCGAGTATCAGCATAAGATTTTTCCTCTTATAGGTCTCTTGTATGTGTGTGTGTAATGATTGCTGTATGCACTTGGAGAAACTTCCACCTTGTGGCCATGCCCTAGTCGATTTAACTTATGCGTAACTCATCCATTGCACACTATATTTACAAATCTTGTCTTTATATCATAGAAGGGCCTTACATAAGTGCTGTAGGAGCGTATCCCCCCGCATTTTGCCTGATATTTTGCTTTATACTTACTTGACACAAAATACTCTGTGATTCTGTTTTTCGCAATTTCACAAATACCATTTCTTGTCAATTATCCTGAACCTCTCTGGCTCCTAACCAACCTTTCATGCATGCTCCGCGCACCGCTCCCTACAACTCTCTGCCTCCTCAGGCACACCCACCAGTCTGGTGTGTGCGCCTTCCATTCACAGCCAATCAACAGCTTACCCATCAATTGAAAAATGCGACCACCAAATTATGTACCTCCTCATGCTGTCCTAGTCCTATGAACCAAACATAAACAAATTAATGACTAAGACCTGACTGGACCATATAATTGGTCAAATCGCTCAACAGCGACCATTGGACTATCATACCCTACCAGTGCCCAACTGATCCAGAGTTTGTCATCCCCACATTAATTAAAAATGACAACTCGCAGCCGGGCCAAGACCTGTTTGCACTATAGAGTGCTCTACCCGCTGCATGAACGTATTTCTCCACCCAGAGACATATAAAGCAGTCTGAATACAGATGCACCACGAAAAAGACACAAGGTTACTGATCCAAGTGATCCAGAGTTTGTCATCCCCACACTTCTTCCAAACAAATGGGAACCCGGAGTTGGTTCCTCGACAAACCAGGATCCAGACTGCTGGATAGATTCAGAAACAAGAAAAGAGGAGGTGCGCAGGAGAAAGGGAGTCCCGCCACGAATAACTCCACCTTTGCTAAAACGAAGTCATTTTTAATTACTTCCCTAACCCTACCCCTGTCTCTCCAGATTGTGCCCCGGACTTAACCTCGGGAACAGTTACCATCTTCTGCTTACCCACTACAATTAGCTGAGCCTCATTGTTAAAGAATTCCTTGACATAACTGTAAGTTATGGGTTTTTTCACTTTTTTCAACTAATCACTTTAGTCCTATTTTTACTGATGGCTAACTTCTTGCACACAGGGACCTGTTTGCACTATAGAGTGCTCTACCCGCTGCATGAACATATTTCTAAACTGTTTCTCTCCTAAATTGTTCTCTCTCCAAAATATGTGATATAACTACTTACCTAATGTATACTTAAATGATGAATTGTGGGTCTGGTATTGCAGACATACGATAGTGTGCAGGGGATGTGAGTTCCCGAATTGGGAACTTTTTTGTCTCTTCTGTGTTTAGACAACCTAGGTGTCAAGGTTGCATCTCTCTCCTCTGCACCTTGAATTGATTCTGTAAATTAGTAACCCACTGACTAAATACTAACTAGAGTAGATTAAATCTCTGTTAATAGGGTGTGCTTCTACTGTCCATATTTTCCTTTTTACTACTTAAACAATACTCAGCAAAACTTCAAGGATGCTCAACAATGCTTGTCACAACCCCACACCCAACATTACTTTAGCACCTCCCTCAGTTGCTGTATGCTGTGTCAATACTTACACTCCGTGATCAACTGAAGCTGCTTGGCTGCCGGTTCCCTCAAAGCTGCCACATCACCCTTCTGGTCTGCTGGGCTCATCACGGTGTCATGCTTATGGGTTTCCGGATCACTTCCACAATCAGATTTGGCTCACCTGTTTGGTCTTGATCTCTTTCTTAGTGACGCCGTTGGGTTTTTCTTTCTTCCGCGCAGTGCGAGTATTGAAGAGAAATGGGCGCGCCTCTGCAGACGCCAGATTGCTCTGCGTAGAAGGCAGGTAAGCACCAGAGGCGCTGCCCGGAGCTGGTCTCTCTGCACGGGTCAATTCAAGTACTGCCGTTGGATTCCAGGGTGGATTCCAGGATAGAGGCCAGGAAGGGACAGGGTTTCCGATTAGCGTCCTAAGGGAAGCGGGCAAGAACTATACCAGGAAATAGTAGGGAAGGCTGCCGCTGCATAAAGTTAAGGACTAGCGACTTCCGAATGAATGGGAGGAGGAGTGCGGGCGAAAGACCAGGACCAGGACCAGGAAGGAAATATAAGGAATGAAAGGCTCGAGGAATTTCTCAGGAGAACTTTCCAAGAAACAAACAAGTTGCGCTGAGCACCGGTACACAGAGCTTTGAACGCGCTGTCTAAAGCAGAGACGGTACCTTTCAAGGCACGCCGCGTAAGGATCCTGAAGGCTGGACCTCACTGTTCAGTTAATTACTAAAGGTGGCCATGTTTGAGGGAATAATGGATCCCGCAAGGCGCTGGCGTAGTGACAGGACGTTGAGAAGGGAGGACCCGGCGGTTCATGACACACAGACGGCGGTCGGGATATTCTCTAAACTGTCTCCTGACCGTCTCTGCACATGGATGCACCTCCTGTTGGTCTCACTTTCCGTGAGGTGCCTCGTAGCCCTCCAGGCGCTGCAGCGGAAGAGACAGCTTAATACAAACAGGCGTAGTCATCCATACCTCTGCTACCAACTTGTTGAATTAGGTATACCAAAGGGACTGGGGGTGACGCTACGAGCACACCGTTCTAGCTCCCAGGGCCCAATGAACCCTCCCCCAGTGCATCAATGGAAGACTCAGCCATGGGCAAGTTAGACCTGTCGTTTATTACACAAAAAGACAGGGATCATACAGGACATTGAAAATCTCCTGGACTCACAGCTCATAAGCCTGTGTCGGGCCATTTTGTTCAATTTCTGCGTTACAACATGAGCCTCTTCCCCAAAAACCTACAAGAAGACAGGATTGAGTAGTTGGGGTGGTAGTGTCTATGCACGGCACCAATAGATGGTATTCTATTGGTCCTCACAGGTCAGGTGGCTTGCCTGCCCCTTCCCCGAAAAATATCTATTACTTACATTGTTGCAGGCTCACAGGATTACCATTGGCCTTTACCCTCTGCCACCCACTTCTGGATTTCTGTTCCCTGATTGGCTGGAGCTGATCTCCCCAGGCCAGCTCTGTTCTCAGTGGTCAGTGGACCTTCTCAATGTGATGAGAAAGACTGTGTGTTCCCAATGTAACCGCGAGTGCTATCGATTTTGCCTGTGAGAGTGCCCTCAGTTTTGCAACATTGTGAAAGAATCCATGTTTCACTTCATGTCTGTGTTGCTGAGAACTGTTCGTCTTCCCACCGCGGGTGACTAACCATTGTTTTTCTTGGCTGCACCATGTGGTTGAGGACCACAAAATCAAGCTCTTGGGTCTGCAATTCATGAGAATGTATTCTGTTTTTCTGCAGACAGCTCCTCGTCTCTTAGCTTTGGAATGTAATGTTGTCTGTGACCTTGTGTGCAGCCCAGTTCTGCTTTTCTTTGCCTCTCATCCCGAGGCCTGTGGCCTGATGTAACCTCACTACAGTTATTCAATACTTTCTATATCTCTATATGGTGCTGCGTTTCTTATGGGTTACTAGTATCTGCATCTTCCAGGCTCCTTGTACGACCCTCTAGTTCCATATGGTAGGTTACAATAAGCGTCTACAAGTCTGCTCTGCATCTCTTCTTTGCCTTGCATTTTGCGTTTCTGCATTTGGCTAATGAGAAAAAATAATAAAATCTTTCAACAGTATGTAGATGTATCTGTCCTCTATTCACAGAACTGTGCAAGCATGTTTTTCATCTGTGCACGTGTGTCCGTGTAACTTTTTGCATGGCTGCGAGTTTGCTTCATGACTAACATTGCTATGTCGTGGTGTCACTAACGACATTTGCACAATAGTTTTCTCTTCTTAGTCAATCTGATACATTGAGGCATTTGGAGCCATGATCAGGGTAGTGGCACCTGTATCGATAGAAACAGTGGGCTTCATTATAAGTTTGCCGGTCCAGAAACAAGGGTGCCTTTAAGCTCACCGGCACCCTTGTTCCCGGAACGTCAAACTAAATGTCTGCCTACCTTGGCTGCTGCACCCAACAGATCTGACCATGCCGGGCGTAGGGCCCATGGTAGGCAAATCCTTCATGGAAGCACCTGCCACGTTAACAACGGTGCCGGTGCTTCTGAGTCCCCACTTCCATAGAGTCATGTGGGACTCTATGGGAATGGGGACTTACATTTTGCCGGCGCCTGACATTATGGGCCGCCGGACTTGTAATTACCCAATTTGTCCAAAAAGTGAGTTGCTTCGTGCTTCTTGACTCTTTGGGCTGTCATGTTCATGGGTGGCATTCCTGGTACCCTCTCTTCAGAACAGCATACTTTACAGCAATAAATGAGTTTGACACCGCATCTAGCACACAAGTATGTGTGCATAGCATGATTTTCAGAGAAGGGTATAGTTCATTGCCTGTTACCCAAATAGTGGAGTTTCAGGTGTGAGCACCAATAGAGGAGATGTAGTTGTGGGTGAAGAGAGGAAGTTCAATAGGCCCTACAGATGCATGTGGTGACAGCAGAGCACAGTAAAGCTGGTGATTCCCGTGACATTGTTGTAGATTGCGCTCACGCAGTTGCACTAAGCCGGTCACCTTAGTAAGGATGTTCTTGCTGCACATATTGGGGAAGATTGGTTCTGTCCCAATCTGGTGGAATATATCATCACTTTTATGGATACCTGTATAGTATGTAAAAAGTTCAATGCGGATCACAAATTGCATGTAGTGCGAGGAGCAATGCTGCACCCTAATGGGCATTTCCCACATCACCACGTTGATTATGTGAACATGATACTTGTGTGCCAAGGGTATAAATATATGATTGTCATTGTATGCCCTTTTTCTTGCTGGATCGAAGCTGGTCCATGCTCACACCCTGATGCCATCAGTACAGCAAAATTCCTCATCAGAGAGTTGATCGCGCAATGGGGGTGGGTGAGGTCACCTGCTGGGGATTAAGCATAAGTCTTCCTGCGCTTATCACCCGCAAGCGAATGCACTTTGTGAACACCTCAATGGCTTGCTGAAAGAAAAGATTGTCAAAGTAAAAGCAACATTAAAGAAGGGATGGCTGCACTGCCTGCCCTTAGCCTTGTACGCATTGCACAATCAACCTGGATATGACCCCCATTTAACCCCTCCTGAGGTGGTGACAGGATGATGCATGCAACTCCTGCTTGCTCTTCCCACTATAATGTTGACAGATGCCCAGAGTACAGCCACTGTCCTAGGTGATGAAATGCACAAATGTCTCATTTCAATGATGGCTAGTGTTTCTTTTATCTTTCGACAGCTTGAATCCCGGCAGGGGAGGTCTAAGAAGGATGAGGAAGATAATGCACCAGTAACAGACTCTGCACTTGTAACCACATTTAGAGAGATGATCCCACCTAAGGTGTTTGTTTATGCTTTGCTTTTTTACTTAGCAAACACTTACTCAATGTTAACTCAAGGCGATAGAGCTGTTATTGCATTACTTAAACGTGCCAAATTACAGCTTGTCTGGGAGCAATTGTTTCTCACTGCACTGGCTCAGTATTGCCGCAGGAGAGCTTAACTAACAGATTACAATAGTAATGATGCATTTCAAAGACTTTTTCAAGTGATCTCATAAACTTTACAGACAATATAAAAAACATCCGGCATTACAGAAGATGGAAGCTATGACAAGATTTATTGTGTTGATATCTATTGTCTATATCTCTTTCCCTTTTATGCACTACAAAAGGTTGTATTATTGCAGGTACACACTTTGGTACCTGTTAACACAACACCCAATTTCTGTTCTCACTGAAGCCATATCTGGGTGGGTAACCAGCATTGCGTGAGAAGTAAAAAGATTTAGGCTAAGCACAGATAAAGATTTTGAACATGTACATTTTTAGCTAGCTGATTCAGCCTATGTGTCTAATAATGTGTGGTATAAGCACCTGACCAATGTGGGGAGAGAGACAATGAAGGATAGCTGCAATGTGTGCTCCTTCATACGCTATGCCATGAGTACTTCCAGAACATTCATAGCAACAGAAATCCCAGCCGCCAGAGCACAATGGGCTACGCTAAGGTGGATGTCGCAGAAGATGTTGCCGTATGAAGATAGCACACATAAAGACCCAGCAGATGATAGATGACTATTGGAGTACTGACAAAACAATAGAAAGCCTTCCTGATGGCCCAAACAAAGGAGAGGCCAGAATAGTGACACAGAAATAGTTGCAATGCCCAAAGACAGGACTAAGAGAGATAGGAGGAAGGAAATAGGAGGAATGCCAGGTTGCTGGGAAAGGCCTCAGTTCTAGTGTACAGACAAGTATTTACAGGAGAAGGATGGAAGGAAGGGATGGTGGGGTGAAAAGCACACACACTCCTGACAGTTCCAGTAGAAGTGGTACAAAAGGAAAAATTATGATTGCCTCAATGAGTGGGCAGTAAGTGCAAAACTGCTCATCTGGGTGGAGGACAAACAGGTCCCGTGCCAATCATAACACTTGAGAACACTTCCTTGCGTTTCCAGAATGATGGTCCAGTAAAGGTTGCAGAGAACAAAGGATGCAAGCAAATATTGAAGATACCAGGCATGAAGGTAGGTACCACAGTCCTAATGGATCACTAGTGGGCCTGCTTGTAAAAGGCATATATGCAATTACTGCCAAACTGGGATGGAATATGCTCTATGGTGCAACTAAATACACCAGTCTTGGTAGTGCCTCGAACGGACATACAAGTAGATGGATTCCCCCACATGAATATACACCAAAGGAAGAATAGGTCTGCAGAGCTATTACAAGTAGAGAGGAAACTAAGAGTCGACAACGATGGAAGATTCACTAGATGTATTACCTCCAGAGCACAGATTATGCATATTTTTTATGTTTTTCCATAAGGGCAACCATGTATAGATTTTGTTGATTTACATAGGTGGTTCCTATATAGTTCGATGATGTGAGAGTTGAAAAATGAGGGCCCGTTCGGATTTAGGATGTGCATTATTTCTGGCGCACAATTGTTTCTGAAATCTTAATCATGTGTCATCAAAATGTGTTGCATCTGTGGATTAGTAAAAAAGGTGCTACTTGGCCTCTGTGTCCTCTGGAATCTTACCACTGTGACATAGTCATGGATTGAGTTGCTAAATTCACTAGTTCACTAGTTCAGGCTTCCAGCATATAGGTGGGCGGGACTTCCTGCAGAGGCAGTTGGCTGTTCCTCTACACTCCCCCCTCTGGTTGATTCATTGACCATACCTTCACTAATCTACACATTTTGATTTTTCCTTTGAAGAATTGCTTATTCAGTGTCCAAATACTTCATCACTGCTTTCAGGGATCCTGCTGATTGTACATGTTCATTCACACTCCAGGTCATGTAGCTATACTGTCCCTTCAGATTACAATAGACCCATCATCCCACATACTTCTTGTGATTCTTCGAATACAGGAACTTCGTTCCTTCTGGTGCTATGATGCTGGCCTCCATGTATTTTCTGATATCTTTATCTGTCAACTCCTTGGGTCTCACCCCTGGTTCGACATCGATCATGATCTACATTCCTACTGTGTTCTTTACTGTCTTCTTGCACTGTGAATTATTAACCTGACCACACAGAATCCAAACATCACCATCATCAGTACTGTTCCAAGAAACTTGAGGATGTTTGCCATCCACTGTGGAACTCATTTGAAATAGACCTGAACCATGCATCATCTGTGATGTCTTCTGTCTCATCTTCCATCTTGTTGTGCAGGTTTGTCAGCAATGTTAGGGCCTCTCTCAAGGTACCATTCTCGTCATCGTGAGAAGGTATGAACGTGCAACATGATGGCAGCTCAAACTCTGTGATCATGTCAAGGACATATCTGCTCTGCAGGGTCATTAACCTTATGGTCCTCAATTCTTCCCTGATAGCATTGAATCCCTTTATGGTGGTGTTGATGGTCTGCAGAAGTTCCCATCTGGTAATCTGCAACCATTTGGCATTGGCCATTGTCTGGATCCAAGGCATAAAAATAATCGTGAATATTGAAGCAGTCTTGCTGAACAACCTGTGGAGTGGCATCAAAGGCTTCTTTTGATTTTGCTGAGAAATAATTCTCCATCCTTGTTCTTAAATGGGCATCTGCTTTTGGAAATTCACCAATGTTCAGGTTACTCTGAGGAATCACTAACGCTGCAACATGGATGAGCACCAAGGAACATGTCCCTCCTCAGTCCTTGGGCAGCTTCATGTAGGCTCTGGACCCACAAGCCCAATAATGATCCATTAGGATGGCTGCCCCTTCCTTAATGGCTGGTACATCAAATATTCAGCCACACTGGCGATTCTCTCCAACCTTCCTTTTATCATTATTTCTAAAACATTTGGACGCGTCCTTCAAGGGTAGTATCTGCAATGGTCCTCCTTTATCATCGACCCATGTCAACAATCTTGCAATCTTCGGCCATCGATCTTTGCATTATTTTTTCTGCCTTTGCCACAACTGCTTCCCACTGTCCGGTTAATGCTGTTGCTTCGAACACAACCAGTCCATCAACCGATCCTTTGAGAGTTAGTACTGTTCCTTTGATTTGTAGTTGACATCTTTCCCAACATTCTCGTATTTCCTTCCCATTCTTATCTTGGCATTGCAGAATCTTGTTTTCTTCAATCTTGATTCCAGCTCCATTAATTCCAGGCTGTTTATATTTTATTATTTGATGTCTTGTTTCTGGCTTCTCTCTTGTGTTTAAATCTTGCACATAATTGTACACTTTTTGAGATGTCGCTTTATTCATTCACAACATGGATGCTGTTCTGCCTTGGAACTGTCCTCTTGTCAGGCAAAGTGAGAGATGTGTCAGACAATGGGCTTTTTCACTGATACTTCTGTAGCTATGAATATCTTAGAGGTTCCCAAAGCATAAGGTATTAGGGAACAGACGTAGCAACCCTCCTTAGCTGTTCTCTCTCCCGCCTTTTTCATGTGCAGATACCACATATTATTACCCAAGTGTGCTGTATTATCTAGATAAGTGTTTATCCCTTCACTATCTTCCTCTGCATTTCTCTTGTGTCTCCCATATGCAAATTCATAGCTTGCATAATAATCATGGAGTATATCAAAAAGAGTGCTCTGCTTGGGGAGAACTATAGGAGCTTCTACCTCAGTGGACTTCAGTAAATCAAAAGTAGTTCCCATAGTGGGGAAGACCAAAAGGTTATCTGCCTTCTTTGGACCAATGTAATGGAGAGTGTGAAATGGGAGAAACAGAAAGACAAAAATAACAACTTTACATGCATACACTATGCATAAGACCATTGACATCCACTTCTCCCTCCATCCTGGTACTGGCCGTGCTTGTTCATTTCCTAAAATAATGTTTGCCTCATCATTCCTCATTTCTACTGTGATCATTTAAGGAAAGAAACATACATTTTCACTCCTGCAATTGCAGTATCTCCTCTATTATTGCTATGAGCAGTCTCCTGATTACAGGGCCATTTATAGCATCCTGTAGAAAAGTTGTGAACATCAACGTCTCTTCTGACAAGAGAAGGATAAGCTTGAAGGATAAATACAAAAAGAGAAAATATAAGCCTGTGCACATCCCCATCAGTCAGGACCATGGGGCTAACAAAATAGATACTCAGTGAGAAAGGAATCTGGATATTGCTCTTGTTTACAATTCTTAACTAGGAACTATCATGTAGGCATAACTTTGACATATCCATGTGATTTCTAAATTAAAATTTTCAAGATTCCTGTGACTCTCAGCAAAGGTTTGTACACCAGCTTTAATATCTATAAGGAGTGTCCAAATGAGTCACAGTCCAAATGCAAAATCTGCATTATCAGCTGGTTGGTTTGTCATCCTTCTTCTTTGTCATCGATCGAGTCTGCACATGCTGAAATTCTTCTTATTGTCTTTCTTCTGGATCGGCAACAGTAGGAGGGGTGGTCTCACCGTTGTACAATTTCCCATAGTTCAAATGAAGCCAAGCTTGCCTGCCTTGGACTTTTACGGCTGAGGGGGTTATATTTTCAATGCAAAAGTTGCCATTAAACCGTGGCTTGAGCCACTTTTGAGTGACATTTTTAATTAGAACGGTGTCACCAACAAACAATTTAGGTGCCGATAAAAGTTCAGTTGATCCCGTTGCTGGATTGTCTTCATCCGTGTTCTGATACCGAGCCCCCTGATGCTGGAGTTGATCAGAAATTAGAGAGATGCTAGAGGTCATACATATCAAATAATGATGCTGTTCATCAGCTAACAGTTTTTTGTACTCTGGGCATCACTTCTACTCCTCGATGTAGGTGTAAGAGGTATTCTCATTTGCCTCCCGGTTACTAATTCATGTGTGGTGAGGTGGTAGTCAGAACCAGGCTTATTCCGTAGGGCATACAAAGCTAAGGGCAGGCAATATAGCCATCCTTTCTTCAAAGTTAGCGTGATCTTGGAAATCCTTTCTTTAATGAGGCCGTTGAGTCTCTCATATATATCCTGTGCACTTGCGGGTGATAAGCAGAAGAGGACTTGTACTTAATACTCATTAATAGTCCTATTTGGTCAAATAGCTCATTAACACAATGTGGCCAATTATCAGATCTCAGCACTTCACACACACCCCTTGAAAGACTTCACATACAAATAACTGCACAAATGGCATCAGGGTGTGTACACAGACCTGCCTCGATTGACCTAGAGAAGGGGCACACCACCACTATCAGATACCTATATCCATTGCACACCTGCAGCATATACACATAATCAATATGTAAATGCTGAAAAGGACCATTCAGTCAAGGTATTACTCCTCTAATAATTCGCAGTGTATGCCCAGCGGTAAGATTTTGACACACAATGCAATTCACTATAAAGAATGCAACAAGTTCTGACAAATTTGGAATAAACCAGTCTTCCGCAATCGTCGCAGCATGACTCTCCCTAGTTACAAGCGTGGGGTAATGCAGCTGGTTTCCGGTACTATCCTGTCTCCATAATGCTTCTGTGGGGAATAAAGAACACCCCATTTGCTTATATAATTCCTGCTCTTTCTGCAGTGCACTTCCTTGAATCTCCAATAATTGGGTCTTCAGCAAATGAGTAAACCTTTCTTGCATTACGATAATTGTGACTACCTTCTCTTTGACATTTGGAGTGTCAAAACTTGAGATATCTGGGGAATACGCAACCCTTTTGGCTTCTGTGTCTGCGGCTTTATTCCCACAAGAAATAAATGCGCTACTCAAACTAAGTGAAAAGATTTTAACGACCGCTATAGCAACTGGGAGTTGTAGTGCCCTAATAAGCCTGTCCAATAAGGATGCGTGCTGCACTCGAGTGCCGTTCTTTTGGAGGTAGCCCATCCATTTCCAACATGCTAATCTGGTTAACATCAGATAGGAAGAGTCACTGTACACTGTCACTTCCTGCCTTGTGTTTCTCAAGCAGGATAATAAGCGCCACCAATTCTGCCGCTTGTGCTGAAAAGTGAGATGGTAGCCTGGCTCTTGCTACAACTTCAAATTCCCCATTCAATCTACGCCTTACTACAGCTGCGCCAGAATGCCTTTTTCCACTAATCTGATCAATTTTCGAAGAACCATCAATAAAGAGAATTTCCCCTCCTGGAAAAGCATTTTCTTTCACGCACATGACCGCCTTCTGTTACTGGCTCAGCTACAAATGTGGTAGGATTCACTATTTTACATTTGACAATTTTGATCATTGGGTTTGAAATCATTACTTCGTAGGCTGAGACGCTCTGAGATGTTAGTGTACTTTTGGGTTTCTCTAAAATTGCAAACAGAGCATGCTCCACAAAGAGAGTCGTAGAGCAGCCCCTAACAATACTTGTAGATTTCTCAATTGCGAACGAGGTGGCTGCCAATGACTGTTGACAAGGAAAGTGTACTTTCATAACTGGGTCTAAAATCCCATTGTAATGCACTAGAGTCTTGTACCCCAATGAAGCCCTCTGTGTAAGCACTGCTGTCACAACTGTCCCATTTGTGTGCAAAAAAAATAAAATAACTCAGCATAATTGGGAATTCCTAAAACAGGGGCTGTACAAATCGCTTTCTTCAATTCCTCAAACCCTTCTTCCATCTCCATCTCCTCAGTCCATTCTATTTTAACCTCATTCACCTGTGCTTTCTTCAAAGCCTGCAAAAGGGTTCTTGTGTATGAGCTGGAGTCCAACTGTAGTCCAACACCCAGGCTCTAACATAATTGCATAGTCCCAAAAATTGTTGCATCTGTTTCATTGTTTGTGGTTTTGCGGTTTTCATAATTGCCTCAGCTCTTTCAGGTGCCACCTTTTTCCCGCATGTGAAATTAACTGTCCTATGTATAAAACCTCTTCTTTACAATACTGTAGCTTCTCCTTGTCTACCTTGTATCCTTTGTCTGCTAAAATAGTCATCAACTGAATCGAGTCCTTCCTGCACTCATCTTCTGTAGTGCTACAAATTAAAATGTCATCTACGTTTTTTATCACTGCACTTTTTAAATCAACATTGCCTAGGTCCATCTGGAGGACCCTATTAAAGATTGATGGAGATTCGCAATACCCTTGAGGCAACCTACTATGGTTCAGATGAGTTTGGCGAAATGTAAATGAAGTCAAGTCTTGTGAGTCCTTGTGCAACGGGATTGAGAAAAATTCATTTTTCAATTCGATCACTGTGAAATATCCTGCTTCTACTGGGATACTGCATAGTATCATCGCCGGGTTAGGAACTAGCGGAAACTCTGCCTCTACAATCTGATTAATCAGTCTCATGTCTTGTATAAATCTCCATGACCATCCATTTGATTTGTTTATAGGATACACCGTGGCCTTGCACGATGATTCTGATGTCACCACAATACCTTGTTTGTTTGTTTGTTTGTTTGTTTGTTTGTTTGTTTGTTTGTTTTATTATTTATATTGCACACCAGACCCAGAGGTACTTGGGCGCGAAAGCATAAAGAGGGTTGTTAAGCTTAGTTTACACAGTGGACAGAAATAAGTACAGCTGGGGTTACAATGCTGTATGCATGAAACAACAGGCAAGGCAAATAGATATATACAGTAAGTAGCATGAGAGAAGTGTGAAGCACATAAATATAGAAAAGCAGTGAGGTCTCATATATACAATAGGTACTAGGGCAGATGCAGGTAGGGTAGGGTCAGACGTCATGTTCCTTTAGCCAGTGAATGAGACTAGATCTGAATTGTAGGTAGGGTAAATCTTCCCTTAAGGGAGGGGGGAGGGAGTTCCAATATTGTGCTGCTTTAACAGGGAAGCTACTCCCACCGGACTTAGTGAGCTTGAATCTCAGTACTAGTAGGAGGTTAGAGTTGGCTTTTCTTAGCGGGCGAGAAACTGTTTGTCTAGTGAATCTGTCTGTGAGGTATTGTGGGGCTGCGTGGTTAAGGCATTTATGAGTCAAGGATGCAGTTTTAAGGAGGATTTTGTCTTTTGTGGAAAGCCAATTGATGGATCTCCTAAGGTCAGATATATGGGCATTTTTAGGGAGACTTAAGGCAGCTCTCAGGGCATTGTTCTGAAGAATCTGAATTTTGGATGTGATGCATTTGTTACTGCCTATATATAAGGCGTTACGATAATCCAGTTTGGATAAGATTAGGGCTCGTGCTAAAGTGATGCAGTTGTTAGGTGAGAGGAAGGACTTGGCTGCTCTGATTAGCTTGCAGGTATAGGATGTGGCTGAGGCCATAGCATTTACTTGTTTACCAAAGGTGAGCGTAGAGTCTATGTAGAAGCCAAGTGTTTTAACTACCTTGGCCACAGTAATGTTGTTGTTATCAATTATGAGGGAGGCGTAGTTAGGTCCTAGTTTTTTTATGTTGGATGGTGTACCTAGAATGAGGCATTCTGTTTTGTCATCATTCAGGCATAGACCGTGAAAGGCCATCCATGCCTGGATGATGAGGTAACCTCTGTTCACAAAGGCCAAATCCTTGTCATAATCTCCCGTCAATGGGATGAGGATCTGTGTATCATCCGCATAATTTGTGTAGGTAATACCTAGACCATCTAGATCATCGAAAAGGTGCTTTGTGAAGATGTTGTACAGAGTGGGCGATACGCAGGAGCCTTGGGGTACACTGCATGATATAGGTGCCGGGTCCGCAGCTGCTAGGGGTGAAAAGACTCGCATTGTCCTGTTATCAAGGAAGGATTGGATCCAAGCGACTTCCTCCTGGGAAAAGCAGGCCGCGGAAACCAGGTGGTTGCTGTTACGCTCACCTGGTTCCCACAGGGGTGTCGATCGGACCCGGACAGCTGCATTCTCCACCAACGTGATGCGTAGTGAAGAGATGACAGTCTGGACTGGCCCGCCTAATCTTGTCTGCTGGACTCGTAGAAGTATTCTCCTTATGTTTTTAAATGATGAGCTCTCCATCCTGCATGGCATGCAGGGGCGCATAGATACCAGTTACTTCACTGGGTTGAAGGTACTGGAGGAGTTCCGGAGGAATATTGACTCCAGTGTCTATAAAGTTCAAAGAGTTCAATATGTCCGATGTTCACTCTTGTTCCATTCCCTCGTTAGGTAGCACCTGGGTCCAAAAGAATATTGCCTGGAGGCAGCTGATGGCATTCAGTTAAGAGTCTGTATTACCAAACACTGTCCGATAAAAGTTGCATGAGTTTAACTTGCTGTTTTCTCTCCCTTTATAGGTGCGGCATAGGAAGATGCGGCGAATTAAAGGATAATACCCCTGGTGGTAAAGCAGGTAAGCCTATGGTGGCAAAGAGATTGTCTTTGTCGGTTTTCTCGGCTCACCTTGTTATTCCTTTTGTTTTACCCCCAGGTGCTGGGTTTCGACGAAGAAAATGATGGAGGTAGCGCTGAGTCGAAAGATGCGGTGGACTGGTGAGTATAATGCGGCGCTGCTGCTGGCGAAGCGACGCGTGCTGAAATAATGTCCTTTCCAGGCTCGGATATGTGCTGGGTCCAGAATCAGGTGAGGAATCAAATAATGTCTGTGATCTAACCTCTTCTCCTTTCTTTTCCTTTTGTCTAGGAGCTCCGGATTCGAGGCGGGCGTGGCAGAAGACTGGATGCTGACTTGCAGACACGGTGAGTGTCACGCTGCTGGATGCAGAATAACGCAAAGCATGGGCTGCTGTTCGGCGTGGTTTGAATAGCCTGCAAAGTAGTCCCAGGTAAGAAGTTCCCCAGAACCACACCCGATTAAAAAATGGTCCCTGTAATAAAATAGTCCCATCCAGGCCTCACGTTGGCTTGGACTCATTTGCAGCATGGTCTGCAGAAGGTAAAGTCTATGAGCCTGGCGCCCATGGCACCAGGACTGATTTCTATGATGAGCCTGGCGCCTAAGGCACCAGGACTGAATCCAAACAGCCCCCAGCCAGGGCTGTTGGGGTTTTAATGAGTATCTGGATGCCTGCTCCCAGGGCTGATGGACTCGATCCGGATGCACAGGGGTAGGCGTCATGACAGGTGCAAAATATAGAGTGGTCTACCAAATCGAACGTGGCTGAGAGGTGAAGGAGTAGTAGGAGTGCTGTCTTACCTTTGTCTCTCAGTGTGTCTATTTGTGCCTTGAGGTCTTGGAGTGCAGTCTCAGTACCATGCTGAGGTCTGAAGCCAGACTGACGAGCTCCTAGGAGGTGATTTTGTTCCAGATGGTGCTGAATTTGTAGGTATGCTACTTTGTCTAAGATTGTAAGTAGGAATGGCACTATAGTTATGGGGCGGTAGTTAGTGGTGATAGAGGGGTCGGGGTTTGTTTTTTAAGGAGAGGGAGGACCCAGGAATGTTTCAGGTTGCTAGGTATGGTGCCTGATGTGAAAGAGGCGTTTATAAGTTTTGTGATGAAGAGGGAAAGTTCAGGGGCAGCGTCTTTTATAATTTGGGCTGGACATGGGTCGCCCTGACAGTTGGATGGTTTGATGGTGAGGAGAACTTTCTCAACTTCTTTGGTAGATACTTTGCAAAAGTGGAAGCTGGGGGTAGGTGGTAATGGTGGAGTTGAAGTGGAATGCGGTGGTGGGAAGAGGTTAGTGGTAGTTTTAGAAGTGGTGCCATTGATATCAGTTTTAGAAGTAGTAATGGTATCTTTTTTATTGTTAATCTTCTCCTGGAGTGTTTTTATCTTGTTGGCCAAGGCATTTTGTATACTCGTGCACCAGTTTGTATCCTTCAGACAGGTGTCAGGAACTTGCATAGGGGATTCTACTTCTTTAAGGATGGTGAATAATTCTTTGGTATTAGATTTAGCTTGGGTGATTCGGGAGTTGTAAGAGGTTTGTTTGGCTGAGATCATTTCTTTATTGTAGAGTGTGGAAAGTTTATTCAGATTGTTTTTGTTGAGGTCTGAGGGGTCTCTTTTCGCTTAGACGTTTCTCTTGTCTGATAGCTTTCAGATGAGGCGTAAGCCAGGTGTTTACATGTTGGCGGGGCTTGCTCTTTCTGACCTTCAGTGGTGCAATGATGTCTAGAGATGTGAGCATCACTTAGTTGTACAGTTCTACCATGGTGGCTGGGTCAGTCTGGTCTGAGATGGAGTTTAGTGTAGGGAGGATGAGGGGGATGAGATTTTCAGGAGTAATATTTCTTTTGTTTCTAGTGGGCGCGGCAGGAGCTATCCTGCTAGTGTTTGTGGGGTGTGTGGCTTCTAGGCTGAAGGAGATCAGGTAATGGTCGGACCAAGGCTGAGGGATTATAGAGGTAATGGAGGTTGGGCAGTTGTGTTCAGCAATCCAATGAAGGGTCCTTCCTTTAATATGCGTAGGTTCTGTGATCTTTTGGGTGAATCCTAGTTCCTCGAGGGAGTTATTAATTTGTAAAGCATTAGGGTCTAGTGGGTCACTAAATCCGAGGTTGAAGTCTCCTAGTATAAGGCATTGTGAAGAATTTTTTAGGTTGTCAGATAGTAAGTTCATAATATCTTCCTCAAAGGACCCCCCCTGGTGGTCGGTATATCAAATGGATGGTGATAGTTTGGTTGTTGGCGATGGTGAGTTTGGCTGTGAGAGATTCACAGGACTTTGTATTATGGTTTGTGGAGAGTCTTAGCGTTAGGTTGTTCCTAGCAATTATAGCAAGACCTCCACCTCTGGAAGTGGTGCAATCCAGTCTAATAAGAGTATAGTTGTCTGGCATGGCTAGCATAATTGCTGGGCCAGCTGCAGGGTGAAGCCAGGATTCGGTAATGGCCAGGAGGTCTATGTTTTCATTTTGGATTATGACTGCAATATCTGTGGCATGGGCTACCATAGAGCGGGCATTTATTAATGCGCCTTTTATGCCGGTTTGGGTGGGTAGAGCTGATGGCGACTGATCTTTGTGTTTGCAATTCGAGGATGAGGTGGGGTCTCTAAAGAGTCGACAGTTAAGCTGAAGTGGGTGTTGGCCGTTGTTGTCCTTGTAAGGTGGGATGTTAGTGGTAGGCAGAGTGTTCCTTGGCGATTAGTGGTGAGGTAGGCATTAGTTAGGGGATCATAGATTCTTGGGAGTCTTGCGCTAAGTGTAAGGTTTCTCTGTTGGAGACTACCTTGTTTGGTGGCCATACCAGCAGTCTCGAGGGGTACACTTACATGTGATAAATGGTTTTGTGGCTTGGACATGTTGAACTCTTGTAAGGTGATCAAGTTAAGGATAGTTATAAGTAGAACAGTGTAGAGTGGCGGCAAATACATGGTATGTTCGTATGAGTGGCTAGCGTGCTAAGAAGGTTGGGTTAGGCAAAACTAAACATGACAATCTATGCCAGCTCTGAAGGCGGATACCAGGTATTATGTTGGCTCGTTACTAAAGCAAGTTCTCACACAATCTAGATGCGACTTAACTACTATAGACAGAAATAGGTTGGCAGTGGCTAGTTGCTAAAACAGATTCAAAAGCAGTCTAAATGCAACTTTGCTAATGTAGGCAGGAATAGATTGGTAATAACTGGTTACTAGAAGCAGATTTTCACACATTCTAGATGCGGCTTAGCTAGTATAGACAAAAATAGGTTAGCAGTGGCTGATTGCTAGAACAGATTCAAAAGCAGTCTAAATGCAACTTTGCTAATGTAGGCAGGAATAGATTGGTAATATCTGGTTACTAGAAGCAGATTTTCACACAGTCTAGATTATGTTGGCTCGTTACTAATTCAAGTTCTCACACAATCTAGATGTGACTTAACTACTATAGACAGAAATAGGTTGGCAGTGGCTAGTTACTAAAACAAATTCAAAAGCAGTCTAAATGCAACTTTGCTAATGTAGGCAGGAACGCATTGGTAATAACTGGTTACTAGAAGCAGATTTTCACACAGTCTAGATTATGTTGGCTCGTTATTAAAGCAAGTTCTCACACAATCTAGATGCGACTTAACTACTATAGACAGAAATAGGTTGGCAGTGGCTAGTTGCTAAAACAGATTCAAAAGCAGTCTAAATGCAACTTTGCTAATGTAGGCAGGAATAGATTGGTAATAACTGGTTACTAGAAGCAGATTTTCACACAGTCTAGATGCGGCTTAGCTACTATAGACAAAAATAGGTTAGCAGTGGCTGGTTGCTAGAACAGATTCAAAAGCAGCCTAAATGCAACTTTGCTAATGTAGCGAGTGGATTAGCACAGGCAGTCTGTTAGGCAGTCAGGCGCGTTACAAGGACAGTTTCGCATAATCTGGAAGCAAATTTACTGTTGTGAGCATGGGCAGGTAGGCAGAGGCACGTTGCAGACGTCCATGCAGGCAATCAAGCACAATCTATGTGCGACTCTGCTGCTGAAGCTGCTGAGGCTCGGATGGGTTTGCATGGGGGTGTCCCTAAGGCGGGCTTTATACGCTGCGAGCAATTTTGTGGTTATAGGTAGCGCTGTATTGTGTGTTGCGGTGGCGCAGTAGGATCAGGAGTGCAGAAAAGAGGGGATGTTCAGCAGCTTACAGCTTGAAGGCAGTTTAGTGGGTATGTGGCTGGTGGGTGCTGCGCGGGGGGAGGTTTAAACTTCCTTACCGGTGGTGGAGAGGCAGAAGTAGGGCAAATACTAGTGGCGGCAGATTACGTGGGGTGCTTAAGGGAATAGTAATCACAAGAGTAGTAGTAGAAGGGGCAGTGAGCGAGCGTTTAGCAATGAGTGGGGGAATCTTGTGTGGCCGTAGTGGAGTACATGGCTGTAGACTAAGTGGGAGCAGACATTGGAGAATACTATTACTGGTGGCGATCGGACTCCCGTATGTAAACAGTGCAGTAGAGTGAACATACAGGTTAGGCAATAGCACAAGAATAGAGTGCAATATGGTTATCTAGTTAAATGCAGTGGCAACAATGTAAAAGTCAAGTTACCTTTGCGTGGAGCCAAGGTGTGAGAGCCAGGGGGTCTGGCAGACGGCAGACACAGCATAAAACAGGCATGAAACAGGTGCTGGCCTTGTTTCCACGGGCCTTGAGGGAAGTGGGCCGGCTACGCCTGCCGGCAGCCAATCATGGGGGATAAAGGCCAGGTGGCCAATCGGCAAGAGGCAATGGCTGCTGGGAGCCTGGTTAGGCTCTGGAGGCTGGCAACAAAGAGCGGTCAGCCATCTTTGAGTGTGTTAGGTACCTCGTGTACCTTAATGGTGCAGAAGGTGCAGCAACAGTATTTCCAGCTGTATGGGGCAGGGCAAGGCTATTCTTCCACATGCATCAGCAATACTTCTTATTTAGAGGCTTCAGTGTTCTTTAAGGACGAATTTTCGGAGGCAAACGCTACGATCCCAGTGCTTGCTGTTATTTCTGCATGGATCAGGTGAGCTTCATGCAGGGTGCCTACCTTGTTTCATCAGTGCTGCAATGGTCTTGAATATACCCTCATCAGCCTATCGAGACATTGGATACTATCTTGCTTGAGGTAAAATTGCTCCTGGCTTCAGCTTTATTTTAACTTAACATATTCCCTTTAATAATCCTACGTCATCAGGGCCAGTATGTAATGCTCATAAAGAACACTACTTCATTGTCTGCTGGGTCTTCTCTAAACATATCCTCATCAGTAATGTCAGTCAACCTGTACACACGAGAGCTAGTAGTATCCTCCATGGTCTACCCATATCATTCGTTCCTTTGAGAATTGCCATTTCCCTTCGTATTATGGCTGCTTCTAACTCTAGAGGGATAGTCTGTCCCCCCTCTTCATGCATAGGTATCTGTGGTCTGAACAAGAATTTATCAGGTATCCTCACAGTCTTCCCCACTAACCAGGTAGCCATTTTAATACAATGCTTACCCCATAAAGAAAAACCTCTGGCTCTACTGGAACGCCTTGCAGAGCAATTTGCCCTGTGAACACCAGTATAAATATGCCCACATTTAAGTGGTGTATTCCGGGAGTGGAACACACTATTCCTTTGTCAGTAAATGAAATTGTCATGTTAAGTTTTGTCATGAACTCTCTTCCCAAAATGTTAACTGGTGTTTGTCGTGAATACAACAATGCAACAGACATGTCGCACTTTCCTATAGAGACTGGTAATACATCAGTAAAAAGAACTCGACTTGTAGCTCCAGAAATCCCTTGGCCATTCATGGCAATTCCTGACATTGGATATTTTCCCTCTCGTATAGATGAACGAGTAGCCTCAGTGTCTACTAGAAAAGAAAAAGATTTGTCTCCTATCGTCACATCAACCATTGGTTCCTCTTGGAGGGTCTGATGTCACTGATAGCGCTGAACACATCAAGTTGCCCTGTGAGCTGTCCTATTTTGGGGACATGCATACCCCTGTACCTGTGAAAGGATTTCCTCCTACCACAGTGGCACCTCCTATTATGTGTGTCAGTAATTGTCCCGTGTTTGCATAATGTTGTGTCTGCATGAGAGCGTGTTGCAACTGCCCTTGTGGTGGATTAATTTGTACTTGCTCTTATTGCTGCATTCACAGCACTTGTGCCTGATACGCTGTCTGATCTTGGGCAAACCCTTCCCTAGTTTGTGTGCTATCTGGTGGAGGATAAGCTGTCCCCCTCTTAAGAATTGGCCATTCTGTTCATTCCCTTGGCTCCCACATATGCATGCAATGTGTCCTGTCATCACACAAGTCCAACATACAGGGGGAGGCCGCATGACTCGCCCCCCTTGGTTGAATCCTTCTGGCACATTCTGATTTTCACTCTGCACATTTTGAAACCCACCTTTATTATTTTGGAATCCACACCTTCCTCTATAGCCCATACCTTTGCCTCGTGGCATGAACCCATTCCCTCCTTGGTCCATCTGCCACTGACTTGCTGCATTCTCAATCCTTCTCCGCTTGTCAATACCGCCTCTTCTATGGCAAATTTTGACAATGTCTTCTGAGCTAACTTGGCTTCCTAGATTTTCCTAGCCTCATCTTTCTTCTTGTTTTTCTACTGCAATAGCTGACAGTGATGCATTATTTTCAATTGTATTTCAGCCCACTTGTTTCTCCATTTGCCTCTGTACTTACTTGGGCAACCCGTGACATAAAATGTAGTAAAATAATGCCACTGTTTTCCCCAAGGCTTGCGTGTTTCAAGTTGCCAACGCTCTTAAATATCCTGAATATAAGCAATAGTATCTTCATCTTCCTTCATCTTACGTGTCATCATTGCACCCATATCTGATGTGTCGGGATACTGCACCCTGAGAGCCCTCCAAACATCTGTGTGCTGTGGAATAGTGCGCTCAAAAATATTATTGTCCCAAGAGTTCGGGCATGTGTTTTTAAGCATACGTTGATTGATCGTACAAACATTTCCTATGCACCTTACTGTAGTTTTCCTCACTTTTACACATGTGAAATTAGGCAGAAGGTCGTGGCCATCTTGTGCTAATCTTATCCGTTGGCGCATCACCCTAAGGTGAACTGCCCTGGCGGCACTAAATCATATCCCCGCCCCTGAGGCTGACATCACTAGATGCGTACTGCCCATTTCACAATGCCAATGCACGTCTCATGTCAACGTTCTCTGTGCTCCAACCAATGACATGTCTCCATGGAAATGGCAGGACACCTCTTTCCTCAATAGGTATAAACAGACCGCTTCTCATCAGACAACATCAGATTTGCTTTTCCAATAGTTTCACCCTCTTTTGTATCTTGTGGCTCGTTACTGCTCTGTTCAGCTATCTTCGTTGCTTGTAGCTCGTGCGAACAGATACTAGTGCTATCATTACTATCTATTTTAATTTCGTCTCATAATGTAAAACAATACAGCCCTACCAGTAAAATCCAGAGTATTCTGAGTTGGAACTACTCGAAAAAGAAAGATGCAGAAATGATGAGGCTTAAGACGACAGTTGGGAGGACGAATCACCAGATCAAGAGCCTGAGCCTAGTCGCATGGACGCCGTCTCCACCTGGTGTACCTGCAATAGGTTCGAGATCATGCCAACCGAGGAGGAGAACTGCTGCTGCCGAGAAAACTCTGGATGTTTGTCCTACATATCGGAAGAGGAGACATGCCGCAATGCGTTACCGAGCTGCATGACTTCAGGACAGCCTGCCTCACATGGTCCGTGTTGAGGATTATGATGGTGCTTATGCACGAACTTCACGCAACAGTTTGCCCTCACAATACAAGTAACGAGTAAGTGTACTCTAGATGTGATGTGACTTAGACCACCAACATTTCATGTTTTTCTCCAATATTATCTTAACTTTAATCTATCACTGCCAAATGAATGTATCTGGCAATTCAATACATCACTTGCGATTTGTGGAAATCATAGTGGTCATCTTATGTGTCTTTCACGTACAACAAAGAAACAATGTTTCTCTGTGTCCCAAATGTAATGGAATGCATTGTTGTTCACTTTTGTAATGTGTCTACACTTTAAAGCCCAAGTTGATTGATCCGTGAAGTAACATTTGTACTGGAAACAATGCCATAGGATACAAGATTGCATTTTCAACTAAGGTTTGATACCCTTATCTTGTTAATTTAAATACAGTTTGTATCTTTCTCTTTCACAGGTGGTACAGGCTGGTGGCCAATCGTGCATTTAAATGGTGGCTTCATGGGAGGCTTGTACACTGCGTTCGACGAGTAATACCCGCCTGTGTCGTGGGTGCCATTAGAGACACATTCCCCAGTAACAGCGGTCTGTACAGGGGATTTTCCCACACTGTTCTGCAACCTGAAGTATATAATGTGTAGTACATTTGTGCCATCAACATCAGCAACAAAATAAAATACAACTGAACTTTTATGAATGGTTGTTTCAATTTTTTAGTGAATCAAGGACACGCTTACTTTTCCTGGCGGGGCTGACTGGGTGGGAGCGGTCGAGGTGCCAAACACCATGTACACTTCAAAGGTATCTTCCGCGCAGGAGCCATTGTACACATGGCCTAGCCAGACCCAGTGTCTCCAGGCAGGCTCTCTTGAAGCAGGCCATGCCCCTGCAATCCACATAAGTGTGTCTCTCCATTGTGCAGTGTTCCGGCCCTTTCCTGCATGCCTCTTGGCCGTCCATCCCCCCTACCCTATCAATGGCAGTTCACACCTGTGTCCGTGCCCTCCCAAGGGGGCTCTCAGGGTGGGAACGGCTGAGGTGCCAAACACCATGTACACTTCAAAGGTATCTTCCGCGCAGGGGCCATTGTACACATGGCCTACCCAGACCCAGTGTCTCCAGGCAGGCTCCCCTGAAGCAGGCCGTGCCCCTGCAATCCACATAAGTGTGTCTCTCCATTGAGCAGTGTTCCGGCCCTTTCCTGCATGCCTCTTGGCCATCCATCCCCCCCTGCCCTATCAATGGCAGTTCGCACCTGTGTCCATGCCCTTCCAAGGGGGCTATCAGGGTGGGAACAGCCAAGGTGCCAAACACCATTTACACTTCAAAGGTATCTTCCGTGCAGGGGCCATTGTACACATGGCCTAGCCAGACCCAGTGTCTCCAGGCAGGCTCCCCTGCCCAATGCAATGCAATGCAAAATGCTTGAGTGCAACATTACAAACAGTGGATTTCGCACAGTGATCTCTAATCAAGTACAATAGTCGGCAATCAGGTGAAATTTGAAATGTATATTTTGACTAAATGACGTACACATTTTACAAGGGTATGTATGTAAGCGATGTGTGCGAGGAAAGAATTTGGTTTTGAAAAACGGTTTACTTTTTTTTAATGAATATTCTATTCAAGGGATGTAAACAAGGTCGTGAATTAGAAGAGGAGGCACATGGATCAGAGGTGGCGGACCAGCTTGCTGGTGCGGTTGTTTCAGTGAAGAACATGGTTTCACAGAAAATCAAGAAAAAACGGGCAACTAACAAACAATTTCATTTAAAAAACAGTGGTTTGGGCTGGTGTTGTCTTCATAACATGGTTTTAAAAAAATCTAAAGTGATATATAGTGTATGTTAGATTTACACTGAATATGTTTTTGTAACCCATCTCCTAGAGGCTCAGAAGAAAACGAAGTATGAAGACACAGACAACAAATGAAAAGATGATGCTTGCCAAACAGATTTCACCATGGAGCAACTACTATTTGAGGCGCAGCATAGTCCAATAATAAGCAGACTTGAGATCCTTATGCCTAATGGCCAGAAAATGAATGGAATGTATCTGTGAAGCAAGCAAAGTGTTTTTGGACCATTGCTACAATGTTAGAACTTGACATGATGAAGAAGAAACTGAATATAAGGAAGATGCTTTTGAATTACTCAGTGACCACTTCACACAATCTACACCCGCAAAAAAAGGGCCACCCAATAAACAATCGACATTGATGGTTTCTCCAATGCATGTGCAAATAACACAAACTGATATAACAGACGCTGAAGCCTCAACGCAATTGACTGAGGAAATAGCCAAATAGCTCGACTTGAGTGTGTCCTGTTCGGCCGATATGTCCACCACAGTTGAGTCACAAACCACATTCATGCAGGACGATAGTCTAATAAAGGAACACAAATACATTGTATTCGACAGCTGCCTGGTACACAATATACTGATGCTGAAATGTGTCCATCCAGTGAGTGGGAAAGTATGCAGAGAGCCATTGGTGAATGTGAGTCGTGTATCACAAGGCACTACCCTGAAAATCCAAGCCACCTGTTCCCTGCTCCATGCTACATTTTCATGGTCAGCCCAACCGATTCTGGGCAAAGTGCCAGCTGGAAATCTACTGTGTGCACCAGCTTTACTTTTCAGTGGCTCTAATTTTAGTAAATTGTCCAGCTTCTGTCAATTTGTGGGACTTCAATTCCTTGCTAAAATGCAGTACTATAAATATGAAAGAGAATTTGTATTCCCCGCTATTAGTGAAGCCTGGAAAATTGAACAAATGTCAATTGAAAGGACATTCTCTGACAAACGGTTCAGGCTAGCTGGCGATGGACAGTGTGACAGCCCTGGATTTTCAGCAAAGTACTGCACATACCACATTCAGGACATGGAAACTAAAAAAATTGTGAGTTCAGTGGTCGTGCAGGTGTCTGAATGTAAATCCTCAGTGGCCATGGAGAAACATGGTTTTATAAAATCATTGGAAGATCTCCAATCGAGGGGAATGCAAATAGACCTCATAGCCACCGACAGACATGTTTCAATAGCCAAGGCCATGCAAGAGCAGTATCCAAACATTCGCCATCAATTTGATGTATGGCACGTTGCCAAATCAATCAATAAAAAAATCACAGCTGCTGGTTCGGAAAATATTTTAAAGTGATTGCAGTCTTTGAGCAACCATCTTTGGTGGAGCTCCAAAACTTGTGGTGGGCCTGTGGAAATTCTACTTGAAAAATGGCGTTCATTGATGCACCACTGTTCCAATGTTCACTCATGGACAGAGAACCAACATTTTCACCAATGTGCACATGGACCTTTATCGGAGGAGCAGGAACGCAAAAAGAAGTGGTTGGTTCCATCTTCACCCCCACACAAAGCTCTTGAGAAGATCGTGTTTGATAAAACTCTATCAGGAGATCTGAAGGGACTCACAGAATTCTGTCATACGGGAGATTCAGAGGTGTTCCACAATATGTGCCTAAAATACAGGCCCAAGAGATTGCATTTCGGCATAGACAGGATGCAATATCAGACTTCACTAGCGGTCTTAGAGCATAATGAGAACGGGGGGAGAGAACAATTAAGTACTCCGGGTAACTGTGAGATGCTTCGTTACACAATGACCTTTATGAAAAGAAGCAAAAAATGGGTGGTCAAGTCAATATACTAGGAAATGGATTTCGATTTTGTGAAAGATCTCACTTTGACTGTGTTGGGCATACACACTTATGGAATCGATTGTGATTTTGTTCCTAGGACTAATACATTGCCACAAAACATTGCAAACATGCCCTGTCCACCGAAAGCAGAGTTTGTGGAACAGTTAACTTCCCAGTACAAATGATTAGAAACTATTTTTTGTTCAACAATGTTTATATAAAGTGTGAAAATAAAGCGTCCAATTTGTCTTTTGAAATGTATCCTCTTTGTCAATTTTTTTTGCAAGAAGTGCCTTTTGGAGGATGTCATACAGTGTAAAACTGTGCTTTCACACTTCCCACTTTCGCGAGCTCTTGTGGGTCCTTCACTGATAGGGCGAGGGTCAGTTGGATATCAGCATGAAACCAACTTTGGGGTTCTGCAGTTGCCTTACCATGCACGTGTCCAAATAGCTGAATAAATATGTGTCCCACAAAGGAATGAGACCTAGGCTACATAAGAAACTTGACACTCAAGTACTACAGACTGTAAGCAAAAAAACGCATCAAAAGGGGTTGTTGGTGAGAAATAGATGCATTCTGACCTATATTTTTACGGGGGCATGTGTTGGGGGCTGTTGCTAGCGGATGCCTTATCATAGGGGCTGATCTATGATTTGCGGCCCTAGATGTTTTATGATTTCAAACGCAGTGGGGATAGGAGTCAGTGTTACCAAAATATATGACCACTCGAGATTAGGTATATGTGAGGTGAGGTTGAGGTGGTGCAGGGGTAGGGTCTGGCAACCAGATGCGTTCAAAGGGAACAGGGGTCATCAGTGCAGGGGACCAAGGCCTGTCAGGAGGGGGTTGGAGATGGCATGAGTCAGTGAGCAGAGACAGATTGTGCACTAGGGTTGGAGCAGGGCCTGATCTGACATTCTCGTTCGAGCACATTTTGTCAGGGCTCGAGACTCGCTGCTTTCAAAAATGATTAGCTGATTCGGTTTGAGAACAGGAGACGGGCTGAGCTGACAGGTGTTTGGTGCTTGCTGTGTGAGTCGCTGAGAAAGTGAGCTGTTCACCAGAGGGACACTAAAAATAAGGCATTTGGAAGTAAACTAACTGTAACTGTTTTCATAAAAAAAGTAAATCACTAGAAATTTCACGCGGCATTGGTGGATGCCAGCAAACAATGCATTTGTTTTTTTTTTTAAATATTTCAGATGCCACTGTGGTCTGCAAGGCTATTGGAAGTGAAGGTCACAGCTTTTGAATTTTGCTTGTGAGCTGTACAGACCCAGGCATCCGACACAGTATAAGGTTCGATTGTTTTTCATGCTTGGAAGAAAGGGAGGATTCCGAATGGAATGAATGAAGGGAGGTGTGTAATACTGTGAAATATGATAAGGTTCACCATTCCAAAACTGGACAAAGGAACATGTAATTTTATATAAATTCGTTGATCTGAATGGAGTCTTTGCGTTACGCTGAGAGAATGGAAATGCTGAATATTAAATAAGTTTTACTATAGCCGATTTTATAGATGAACGAGTAAAGGTTTCATTATCTGACCGTTATTGCTGGCTTACATTGTAATGGGTTGTTGTTTGTGTCATATTGCAACGACACGCAAAACAACCTGTATGTGTACTTGTCCTTGTCCCGGGCAAATGGGCAGTCCAGCACCGAAAGGCACGAAGTCCACATCTGGGTTCCCCCAGGTTGCACCAAGGCCAATTCTACGCTAATATTCAGTTAAAATGTGTTCTTTGAATTGTTCCATCAACTTCCGCATCCCATTGCGAGCTACACATACCCCATAGTACTAACCGGTCATGCACATCGTAGACTGCAACTTTCCACAATGTTTTCTCTGTGTTTCCATTGTTTCATGTTTGTGTTCATCACTAGTTTTCACACGGTGCAGAATTAATGGGTAAATTGATACATTTTAATAAAGAACGGCCACTAAGACACATTTCTGTTATGTTTTATACACAGCTACATCCTGCCTTTCTGGGAATGTCAACGATTCCACATACCAACTGATGGCTTCTTTAGCCGGCAGCTGCAGATACACTTAAATGGCTGAATCACAATGATGCTGTTTTGGGACGATCGCCCCGGGCCGATATGCCCTTTCACTGTACCAGCGATAAGGAGCAACCTGAGATCATTTACGGTGGCCTAGTGCCAAGCTGATGCCAAAGCCTTGCAATTCACGGATGCGTCCAATGCGCTTCTTATACCCAAAGGAACACCATGAAACATTTGTGTATCAAGAACAAAGAAAGAAATTACCAATGTGGTTGAATATGGCAATCACTGGATGTTCTCGAAGCGTTTATTGTGAAATAAAAGCAGATTATAAATTGCATAGTATTGCGTTTCCTTTAAAAATAATGTTTTGTATTCAAAATTGAGACGCGCTGTGTTGTGAGAGGATGTGTGTTGATATTCCGGGTTCTGCGTCAACTGACGTCAACATGTGGGTGATGACTGGGTGCATTTGACTACGCTGCCCTGTGACGTCATGGAGATAGGTGGTGAATATCGCTAGGTCAGCCTCAGGGGCAGGGGATATGATTTAGTGCTGCCAGGGCAGATCACCTTAGGGTGATGCAGCAATGGAGAAGATTAGCACAAGATGGCCGTGCCCTGGTGCCTGATTTCGCATGTGTAAAAGTGAGGAAAACTACGGGAAGGTGCATAGGTCGATCATTCAGGACAATAATATTTTGCAGCACACTATTCCTTTAAACGGCACTCCATCATGTGCTGTGTTTTGTGCTGTCACTCTTGAATAGCCTGCTCTCCTCCATACGTCATCAGCTCGCTCCCGAGAATAGCTGCCAAGAGACCCTTAATGTCCCCTATGGCTAGTGTGTTTCCTCCTGTCATTTTTTTCTAGCTCATATATCCATTTCCTATCACCCGATGCCAAACTCAGGAGCTTGCACCTTAAATTATTCTTATCCATCTGCGGCCATGGAATATACTGTGGTCTGGCTCCCCCTTTTTCCAATAAGGGAAACTGTGCTATCCCTAACCCACAGTTGGCTCCCATTGTCGGCCTGTTCATGGCAGGGACAATTGTCCCTGTTCGTCTCCTTGCTGGTAGCGATCTTAACCTGCTCACATATGGCAGTGATTCTCCCTTCTCACTATATGATTGTCCTCTGGGATGATCTGGATATGCTATGGGATCTGGCGTCCTATCCATACGTTGCTCTAGATCGGACCATCTTACTTCTTTGTCTGTCTGCAGGCTTCCCTCTGGGGCACACATGCTCCCTCTGTCTTCCACAAGGAAGCTGGGCTTGGCTCCACTTGTTCCTTTCGAACAAGGCTAATATCAAAGTCTCGCTGTCTCCTTTTTCATTCTAACTCTTCATCTAATTTTCTTCATTATCTCACCTCCCTTCTAATTCTCTCCTCTTCTTGTCTTCACTCTTCTCTCCTAACTTCTGCTCTCCTTTCCTCCTCTTCTCTTCTTCTCTGTATCCTTTCGTCCCTTAATGTCTGTGGTTCCTCCTTCTCTCTCTTCCTTTCTTGTCTATCCCTATCTTATATTGTTCTCTGCCTATTGTCATACTTTCTTTGCTCGTCTGCCTTCTCCTGTTCTTTCTCTTGCTCTTCCTGATACATCTGTTCTCGTCGCTCCTTGCTCTATTTTTTATGTTCATCTTCCATCAACCTCTTTTCTCACTCTCTGTCTTTTCTATCCTGTTCATCCTTATCTTCTTTTTGTCTTACTTCCTCAATGCTTTTCTCATCTAGCTTGAGTAATATCTGTCCTCCCATCCGTTTGTCCTGCACAAGCGTTACCTCATCAGCTTTGTCCTTTTCCCCTTTCCATCTCTTAATCTCGCTTTCTAATTCTGTCAGTGCGTTTGATCAATCACTCTTCTCTTCTTTATTCTGTATGATCTTAAAGATCTCCTCTTTTCTTTTATTCTCCTCTAGACTATCATCACTCCTATAGGCAGGCTGTTCGTATATCGGATTACTATACGCCATCGCCACTTTCAGTTCCTTTAAAGGATTAGGCGGAGCTGAGGGCTCGACACCTTCCTCCTTACACTTGCTAAGAATTCACTCCACAGGTGGCGGATCTTCCCTTTCTTCCTGGTGCATTTTCCAGAGCTCTAGGATCGCAAATCTCTTCTCCAATTTCTTCCCCGTGTACGCAGCGTGCAAGTATGTGGTCATGTGTTGCAATACTGCTTTTGACAGTGATCCCCCTTGTGGCCATGGCATGAACATCTTATCTTCCGTGCCTTTCACCCATTCCGCACTATACTGTTTGAGCTTGGGCATGTGCTTTGGCAATGTCCTATATAAATGCATCAAGGGAGTGTCTCTCATTGTGATGAGTCTCAATTGACTGTCAATACTTACCATATTTTATACAATACTTTCACCACTTTTTTCAATACTTTTTAAACAACACATATTAGCGTGCTCCAACAATCGCTGCTCAAGCCTCTACCTTTTCAATTATCTTTACTTTACTTTACTTTATTGAATTTATAGTGCGCAGCAATGGACCCGGAGGCATGATGGCGTGGACAGTTGCATAGAGACGGACATAAGGAACAAAAGTTGATGGAAGCCAGATAAAAGACAGCAATAACCGATGGAAATTTTAGTCAAACAACCAGGTTTTCAATATTTTCTTAAAGGGGTCCAATTTTGTTTCCAGCCTGAGATCAAGTGGCATGCTATTCCAAGATGCTGGTACTGCTGTAGCAAAGGCTCCCTTTTCAGCCCTTTTGGACTTACTTCTAGGGGTCACTAACCGTTTTGTCTCATTGGATCTGATTGATCTAGAGGTATGAATTGATATGATAGTTTATTTATATAGTGCCTATACACAATGTGTTTCATAGCGCTTCAAGGCAAGGAAGGGAACAAGGGCAAATACAATGACATGCTTACAGGCCATGAACAGTAAGGATGTGAAATTATCTATCATACTCGGCCTGACGACATTTCAGATAGTGCAAGAGCTAAGACATAGATAAGGAAGGGAGGGGGAGAGTGGGAAGGAAAAGGAAACAGACAGGCGACTACCTTACTAGGCCTGATGACATTTCTGGTAGAGCCGGATGAAAAACAAAATATGAGGGAGAGGGGTGCAGAAATGGAGGGGAGGAACAAAACAAGCGACTATCATACTAGGCCTGACGACATTTCAGATAGTGCTGGAGGAGGGGTGGGGAGGAAAAAAACAGATATGGGAGGGTGGAGGAAACAGATGAGGTTGCTATCATATTAGGTCCAGGGACAATTCTGATAGGGTAAGTGTATAGAAGAAAGTAAGGGGAGGAGATAGGAAAAGGGAGAAGGGAAAGGAGGAGAGAACAGAGAGTAAGCAGTCAAAAAGAGTGGAGAAGCAAGAGTGGAGAGCTAATACAATTGCAGAAGTCAGTAGTAACACATAATGCTGCAAGCCAGGATACAAGATGAAGATGGGAACGTCATGATTCAGGGCCACCATGAGTACAAGATGCAAAGGAAGTCCAGCATGAGAGTTGAGAAAGAGTGACACACCATGAATGAATGAAGTCCATAAAAGTCGAATCCAGCATTGGCCACAAGACAGTGATGGTGAAACCAGAATGTATCAGGACAGACTCCTGCAGAAGTAGGATGGAGGAGGTTGAGGGGGAGCAGGGTAGAAGAATCAAGCAAAATAGGCAACACCTGTGTGCGAGAAGGGGGGGCACAAGGGAACATCACAAGGGGATGACTTGAGAATGATGAGTTCATTTAGGTAAAAGGGCATGTTACAGTGAAAGGGTCTTGAAAGTAATCAGTAGAAGGCAATAGCAAATTCTCGCCTCCACATCTCTGTCTATCTCTGCATTGGTACCAACCACTTTCTTTGGTAATCTTTGTAGTTCCTTAACTTTGTTTCTGATTCCTTCACAACTTGTGTCACTCTTCAACACCTTAAATCAACACAACTACAGACAGACTAGTCGACTTTACACATTTACAAAAAATATTCTGTGATCACCATTTTTTCTCTTCACCCCAATTTAACCTGTTCACACGTAGCCTAGTGACTTCTACTGGAGTGTGAGATGACATCTTCTAGACCCCCTTGTGTCAGTCTTCTGGGCGCGTCTCTCTCTATCTCCACACAATATTTCCTGTTAATTTTAATTACCCCAACTCTGTCCCCTTAATTTGCCATTCCCCTCAGTCTACTCACCATTCAGTCATTTAAATTTAAAGCCTTCGGTATCGTCTCCGCCTCCAACCAACCACTTTTGCCTTCTGTCGGCAGAGCGCCCATGGAAACCAGGTAGGGATGTTGTCAAAGAGGGACCCTGCCCACGTCTCGGTTCTTCTTGCAAGTTTTCTATTCAGCCACTCTCCACAGGAAACCCTGCGATCTTTCGGCTAGATGGCGGAGGATGTCCGATCATCCGAAACTCTAGAGCTAACTGATCGATGGGTATGAACCATCCTACCACTGCTACCATGTGAGCTGAGGGCCCCCAATGGGTAGCACATCCTTTAGTAGATGGGATGCAGAGCAACTCTTTACACCAAATAAGCAAACCAACTCAGGAAGATAGCAAACTTTGTTTAGTGTTTTATTATCATTTGTCTAAAACAGGGAGTTACAACAGACATCAACAGACGTCGCACAGCGTTCTCTCAAGGCATTTCATAAAAACATCACTTTTATAGTAAAAACCCATCATACTACGGGGGTTGTGGTTGGCTCAAGGGAAACATCTAAGCATACTTTCTATAAGGGGTCAGGTTCTAATTGGGTCTCTACGGTCAGGTGGACAACTCATGCCCACCCCTAGTGCAAGTCATCTTCATCAGTTATTAGAAACACAGTACGCTATTGGCTCTTAAACTATATGGCCCTTCGTTATATGGCTCTCTACAATTGGTTGGCATGCTTGTGCCCTTCTGCAACATTCGGGCACTAGCAGCACGTAAGCTTGTACCCCAGGTGTCAGGAGGTGGACATGACTTTTCCTCCCCACCCAATTAGCCCAACATCGCTCATCTTCCATGCCTTCTGCCATGAAGATTGTCTTTTAACTTGGCCTTGCAATGTATTCTCGTCTCCTAGAATATAAGGGAGTGTGAGCATATGTTTATAATAGTTCTGGAACTCTGTGCCCAACTCTATTTCCATCCTAGGATCACGTGACAGGAGACCGCAATTCAGCCCAGTTTGCAGCATTTAATTGTCTTGAATTAATAAACTTGACACTCATGGTGTTCTTATTTGCACCTTAACGAGGACTTATCCAGCTTCTCATGTTATCTGCCTTAAAAAATAAATAACCGGTCTTGGCTGCCTTCAGTCGTCGCACCAGCCCAGACAGCCCTTCTCGATTCTTCCATGCTCCCATTCTCTGCTGCGACACAGCCTTCATCCCTTCTCTTAATGGGTTTGAGCTTACTAAAATTGTGATACCAATGTCCAGCTTCTATGTAATGGTGGCTCCTACTGCAGTCTATTCACTATTTATAGCCAGCTTCTATGATTCCTTATCCTACTTGCGTTGCTGCATCCGTACAGTTATTGAACATCTTGCCTTTCCTGCACTGCTCTTC
The DNA here is from genome assembly GCF_040938575.1 of Ambystoma mexicanum. NCBI lineage: Eukaryota > Metazoa > Chordata > Amphibia > Caudata > Ambystomatidae > Ambystoma > Ambystoma mexicanum. Next base: position 676,090,948 of record NC_090927.1, on the reverse strand, counting down.
ACAGGTTCAATCTTCATTTCGAACATGAAAGTTTACTTGATTCTTTACTTCGTCATCAGTTTCTATAAGGTCCATACATTCTCTTCTTCAGCAAGTCTTCTCTGTGCATCACGATCGTTTCTTGTGACGTCACCAACTTCTCTTTCTCTCATTTTCATATTGCTTCAGGGATCTCCTCCAAGAGACTGTCATCTATTCGCAAATACATTTGATAGGGTTTTCTTAGTGCGTACCTTTTCTCAAAGATGCGACACAGAATATTCACAACTGCCGATGTCAAGCATGGCACTATTTCAGGATTCCAGCATATAGGTGAGAGGGGGAGGGACTTCCTGCAGTTGGCTGATCCTCTAAACACCTTCTCTTACATCCCCTCTCACTGCATTCCCCACACAGGCACACACACACCCAGAACATGCAAACACACACACTAGCACATTTCTTCTCATTCACCCACCACTTACTGACCCATAGCACATACATACATTTGACATGTACTTCACACATGCAAAATACAAACAACATTTTCTTTTTAAAAAGCCTTCTTACCTGTTTTGCCAGCTTTGGTCTATCACTCCAGGCCACATACCACCCCCGGCTCCTCTGTGATGCTCACAAACAGGAACCAGGAAGCTACGATAGCTTCCTGGTACCTGTTAATGAGCCGGGAGGAAGAACGAAGAGAAGGCGTTGGAGCTGAACGCGGCATGTGACACGTGCCACGTGTCATGGTCAGCTCACCCTTCTGAGCGCTTCCTTTTCACGCTGCAAGCCCCGGCCTCTTTGGCTTTCACCCAAATGGGTGAGGACTGGGCTGGGCCCTCCCCAGACCTGGTGTGGCAGGGGCCCCACTACTCCAGTGCCCAGCAGCTTCCATTTAAAAATTGTATCAAGGGAGGTACTGCAGGGGTAGCAAGGGACAAGGGAGGCTACAAAGGTCTCAGCTGCAACCCCTGGCGGACCCCAGATTATGTCCCTCATGTATGTGTGTGTAGGGCTGGGGTCTGCAATCTTTGGTTGTCCTGATGTCTTGGACTACACCTGAAGAGTCAGGTCGCTGCTGAAGCAAACGCACACATTCTCAGACTTGGGTGATGGGATAAGAAAGTCAGGGCAATGGAAATAAAACAGGATAAAAGCTGATATTTAATTTTGAAGCACTGCTTCACAGTAACCAAAATGTTGCGAGGGATTCACACTTTCAGCCTCAGATGTGCGTAGAGCAGCAAGGAATGGAGAACCAACAAAGGCATTTGAATTATTATTGCTCAACGACTGCACCTGAAGGACAGGCATGCTGCATATAACATCTAACAATGGGTAGCATGCATCACTTTGAGTTGTGATTTTTGCGCAGCCAAGAATAATTTTTAACTTTACATGACATCAAGAGATTGCACTCTATTGAAGGCACGGTGAATAGTCAATTGGGCAAAGTCTAAATGTTGCATGGTGTCATTGTTTATTTGCAGGCTAATTTCCTTAGCACACTGAATATATTCGAGCAAGAACCATGGTCAATTAAATGCACCCTTTACACCGTTTTGCTCACCCTACAGGTCACAGTTTAAAATCCCGACAGACTCAACTCAGCCTTTCATTCTTCTTAGTCAATAAACTGCGCCATCAAATTGGTTAATAATAACAGCTTTTACAAATAGCGATGCAAAGAGCAAAATGAGTTTCGTGGTAAGAGATAGCATGTGCGTCATACCGTCATTTCTGACAGGTTAGTTTGAGATCAGATTAAAGTGTAATTGTACATGGATCACATTTGTTCAATAGTAACACATTTTCTCTCCTCTGGTTTGCCTCATATTGACCAGGTCTATTTCAGTGAGTGGAATGTTCTGACTGGGTTTTTGATTTTGTTTCTGAAATTGTTCACATTTGTTTTGTAAACTAAATACACTTGTGCATTTTGCCAATTCTGCATTCTGAGTTCTATTGTATATCTACAATGTAAGGTGAATACACAACATGAATATAAGGAGTCATTTTTTATTATTATTTTATATTTATGAAATAAATAAAACACATTAAAAATATAGGAGTAATGTGCTCTGGCTGGGAATGGGTCTGCAGTTTCTTTGTATCCCAATGTTTTGCCCTCTTCTCAGCTAACACACAGTAGAGGTTAGACTAAATTTAGTTTCAGGATTTATTTAAGCATGCATGTGACATATTTGATCAATATTAGTGCACTGCTCTTAAGATGTCACATACCAATTACTGCAACAATGGAATTTTGATAGGTCATTTTAAACAATGGGTCAGCAAAGGGCCTTAAACACTGTTACAAAGCTTGATGTTTCTCTCCCAACATTTATATGAATGCTCAGTGGCTGCAATAGCCAGCATTCTACCAGGACAATGATCACTGCAATGTTCCAAGTACCTTCTTCAGCTGCTTTCTTTTGTTTCTGAACCAGTTTGACCTGTTTTGCGATGTTGTCATATTATTTTGAGATTGCAGCTCTGGTAGAGAAGGCTTTAACAGGTGTTATTGGCCCTTACCGTCAGTATGAATTCTCAGCTGTGCCCTGGACCCATAACTCAGGAGAAGAGGCGATAACACTGGTTAGAGACCTCTCTTGCAGGGCAGTAAAGCCATTAGAAGAGCATTGTAAAGACCAGTTATGGATAACATATATATTTAGAGCTCTGAGTCTCGCAGGATAACAGAGGTCTCTGAATTAAATTTTCATGTAATCCATAAAGGTAGTCCAATGCTTCCTGAACACATCATGAGTTTTGCTTTCTCCATAGGTGAAGGTTTCTGTTGCTATCACACGCTATAGTTTAGAAGACCACAAAGCAATGTAAGGATGGTCAGCCTGCTGCCACAGTGACCTTATTACCAGCTTGGTGAACAAGTGAAGCTGCGTGAACAGGTAGACACCATCTGAGGACAACAGTACTATATCACATCCAAATCTCCCAAGGACATATAAAGGGGATCATCTGGTACATGCAATCCCATAATTTATCTGTGATTTTACACACAATGTCATATTGTGTGTGTGATTTTACAGTGTACTGGGGACACATATACTTGTGGACTGTTAGCAACCCATCTTTTATAATAGAATGTGATGGCAATAAACTTTTAGATCGAAAAACCTCTTTATTATGGTAAGTGCAGAAAGAAGTACAGGAACAGTCTGCAGTGCTGGTGTGCTGAGATCCATTGCTCTTCTCTTATTTCATGAGTTGGAGTTTGATTATTCTTCCTGATAGTGTTACTGATTGCACGTCTCTGTGACACCCAGGCAGTTATCGAAGTGTACGAAAAGAAGTAGTGGAACTATGTTCCCTGTTGGCCTGCCCCCGCTCTTCACAAACTCCATCGCTGCACCCCGTCTCACACACAATCCAAACCCCTAAACAAACACACCTGCTATTTATGGGAATGTTCAGTGCAGTGCAGTGAATTGCAAGCTTCAACTTCTTCCTACACTTTTATTTTAAAACGAAACCATTCCAGAACAGTTTAATTTAAAAATAAAATATAGGAACAGTGAAACTTAAAAATATAAAGTATAGGAGCACCGCTCACAACCGCTCCCGTCCACTTCAACCTCTGCACCGAGGGAATCACAGGTCAGTCTCTGGTGTGGTTAACTGCCTTCCTCTCCGACCGTCCATCCCAGGTGGAACCTGGGTCCTTTCTCTCTACTATCACTCTTTCGACCTGTGGCGTTCTCCAGGATTCTAACCTATCCCCCTGGTTTTTCAATGTTGTTATTTTTGCCCTGGCACGTGTGATTGCCATTTTCACCCCTAACTTCCAGTGTTATGCGGATGACATACAACTCTCCTGCAGGCTACCATCAGTCACCTCCTATTCCTCGCCCATGTCTGACTGTCTGTCTGCAATTCAGTCGTGGTGTGCTACAAACGACCTCTACCTCAACGCCAGTGAGACTGAGATTGTTCTCATTGGGACTCCTGCTCCCACTTTCCCACTCTGACTCTGGCCTGCTGCCTTTGGTCTTGTGCCTGCACCCACCTGCGTGGCAAAAAACCTTGGGGTCATCTTCGACTCCACTCTCCTCCTCCACTCACATTTCGGACATTTCGAAAAAGTCAAACTACCAACTTCACCTCCTCAAAGGTACTCTTCCTTTTCTCACCTTCTCCCAGCGGCTCACTGTCTCCAGAGCCCTGGTTCTCTCAATTCTGGACAATTGCAACAGCCTCTTTCTCAACCTCCCTGCCTCTGATCTGTGCCCTCTGCAACTCATCCGGAACAGAACTGTGAGACTTATCCTTGGCCTCAAGCCCAGGGACTGCATCTCTCTGGTGCTGAATCCCTCTACTGGCTCCCTGTGGTTGCAAGGATCAAGTTCAAGACCCTCTGCATTGTCCACAAGGCTTTCTTGGGCCGGGGAGCTACCCATCTGGAACAATACCTACCTAAATACTGTCATATCCGAGCCCTCCGCTCTTCTTTCTCCAACCTTCTGCAAGTGAGCCGGTTCTCCAAACAGGAATTTGGAGGAAAATCTTGATCCTCAGCAGGAGCGTCCCTCTGGAATAGCCTCCCTGCTGCCCTCCGTCTTGAGCCTGATCTCCTTAAATTCTGGAAACTCCTTAAGACATTCCTCTTCTCTTCCTTCTCTCTCCCTCTACCCTGCTAACCTCCTCTCTGCTCTATCCCTCTCTCCCACCTTTTTCCACACGGCTTGCTGACTGGCCGCCGGTGTACCTCAGAGTCTCACAGGTCCCTACCACCCTCGCCAGTCGTCTCACACTTGCCTCCTGGCCTTCACTTGTACTTATCATTACTGCACTTGGTAACTTGCCCATGAGAATGACATCTCTCAGCAATTACCCCAGTTTTTGACTGACTGGGGGCACTTGTCCTCCCCCTCTTCTGTACCTTCCTGCACTTGCACGATCTGAATGTACCATGCCTTGAAGATCGTCTATCTATCTTCCCTGTCTCCCCCCTTTCATGGTGGCACCTCAATGCACTTAGAAAAACTGCAGAATTGTCGTCAGTCCTATTTTCTGTTATCTACACGGTTTAATTATGCACTTACTCTGCCTGTTCACACTCGTATTGTTCAGAAATTCAAGGGCACTGAATGACTGTTGTTTTTTCACCTTGTTCCCTCCCTTCTTGAGTGCTTTGAAACACTTGCCTTGTGTATAGGCACTATCCAAATAAACATTACCATACCATATGATACAAAAAGCTTCCCGCAGTGCGCGCTTAGCAAGTGCAGGACGAAATCCAGGAACAGTCGCCAGTCTGCGATTGGCGTTTGACAAAGGAGTTTGAAGGCCAGTAACACCTTGGACTCGGGGAATCTACTGAGTGTTTCCTGTTTTCTGCACTGTAGTACGTTTTATTTTTTTAACTCCATTTGGTGACGACAATATATGCTCTATGAAGCCTCTCCAAACCAACAGACCCGTATGTCATGAATCATATGTTGAAAATGGTTTGGCAACTGCCTTTGCCATTGTCCCCTGAGGGAGGCGGTAACGGAGTGGCTGGCCTTACGCGGGTGAAGTCTCCCACTGCTATTAACATAGACCTGCTTCCCCTGAATGATATTACGCCATTGAGGAAGGAAGTGGGATAGGGTAAACCCTACTGATAAAGTTAAAGTGTCCCATTTAATTTCTGATGCTGACATGTTAAAGTCTATTGTAACATAATAACAGACCTGTGAGGGGGGCACAGACTCATATAAATACCCCCCATTTTTTCTGACATAGCGAGCAATGCAAATTAGTTGTCTATTTCATTGTATGGTTAAACTCTGTGGCCTGGGCAACCTAAAGCTATTTATTCTCCAATTAACCAATTGCCATTAGATACGAATGGTAACGCTCGAAATGCACTAGTAGCTCTGAATTATGTCTTGTTGTCCTTTGCCTCTTTGTATGAGAACATTAAATCAGAGGTAAAAATGCATACGGTGCTTCTTAAAGCAATCCAAATAAAATGCAATAAAGCCGCTAAAGAAGAAGAGCTGACATCCCTTTTGAATTTTGACTATGGAGCTGGGAAATCTGACTTGTCACAAGCTATTGAACCTCTTCAGAATACTACAGAATCTCCTCAAATGAGGCCATTGGGTCAGTCAGTCAGTCATAATAGTAGACATACAAGATAATAGTCAAGTCATTTCCATAATGGATGCCGCCATTAATGGACTGGCAGACTCTTTAAGTTTATCCCCGCCCTCAGTTGGGCCATGAGACAGTTACTATTCAGGAGCTTATTGGGAGGAAGGCTATCCAAAAATGTAAGAACATGCAGCCGAGTACTGGCATAAAGAAACCCAAAAATGCAAATATGAAGAAACAATCTAATAGATCATCTTGGAAGTTTCTTCCCAAATTAACCATTCGGAAATCTTTGTCCGAATGTAAGAAACTGGTTAGGGTTAAGGATAAGGCCATCAGAGTAATATCTAGAAGGTTATCTAATTTGGAGTGTTCTGAAGATTAATTATCTTCATTGGATGATAGTCTGGATAACCAAGTGGACCCCCTTGCATAGAGAAGGATACTGTTCCCAATTTCTGCAATCATCAAAGGTTAGGTGGTAGTATTTGTCTTTAAGCTAAATTATGGGCCTGAAAAGCACTCAATTTTGTGTTTACACAGGTGTTTACACAGGTGGGAATGGAGGGTTCAGTTGGGGGATCATCAACGTCCATATAGTGATTGTTTTGAAAATGGTTGCATTAATCACACACACTTGGGGTCTCAGGTGCCCCAGGAATCTGGGATGTCGAGTCCAGAAAGGATTAAACCTTCAGACAGTGATGTATGGGGTACTTGGTTTAATTGCAGTGGCACGTGGCATGTGCCCAGAAGTGAATAAGGGCCCTTTGTTGGGTGAGCCCATTCATCTAACTAGAGATAGAGAGAAGCATGATGGTGAATCCCTCAGGTGTCTGGGGTCACTTGAGTTCCAATTGAGTTCCAGGAAAGGGGAAAATTCTGCTTGGTGGGACGTATGTGGTTAGTGTGTTGAGGGGTCACCATCCGGAAGGATTGTGATATTGTGATGCCATCTGCTTCAATGAAAACAGGGATGAGTGTGAAATCCCCTGTTTCTGTGATTAATCTTCTCTATAAATCTCTGACAAATAAACTTTTGGTGGAAAGTTTTGTTTCAAGAAGATAAAAAAGTTGTCCTTAATAGAACACATATTTTGGTACTCTTCTCTGAAAGTTCCAAATTGATGTGCCATATGCTCCAAAGATATCGATAGGGTGGACTTTATTAAAGAATGAAGGACTGATATGGTTGTCCTTGATATTGGGTCCAAAATAGTCTTCAATACCATCATTAGGGAGTTTTTTCGCCTTCGACAAATGGGCTATGATTTTACTATGATGTTACTGTTTTTAATCCAAAGAGCTTATTAAACATTTTAGAAAACCCGCTAGTCATAGTTGATGGAATGATGAAAGACAAGATTTCAGTGCCTTTGGAGGGTTCAGGACAAAAAGAAGTACTGTTTTCCCTGACATTTTGGCCCTGCCCGAGAAACGATTTAGACTGGTCCTGGATTGCTGGTTGTCTACAGAAGTCCTCTAAAAACTGTTCGATGACCTGGAATCTTTATCCAGCTTAGTTTTCTGTCTTGTTTATCATGGCATTCACAGGAACATTCTAATTTATTTCTGAATGTAGAGTTGTGTACATGTTTGAGGGGATTTGGGATGTTGCTTATAAAAGAATCATGGTTTGACGGTTATATTACCTGCTTTGAACCAGAACATAAAGGTGAGGGAAGGAGGCCTGCAGGTGGCCTATTGACCATTACTAAATCCTCCACTCAGTTTTCATAAGTGAAGGAATTATACTTGTGCCAAGGAGTTATGGCTGTTGAATTAATAGTACACTCACCTCCCATTAATTGGAATATTCTGCTAGTTAATATCTATTGGAACTGTGGTGTTAGCATGCTAAGGAATTGTTTAGATCAGGTGTCTACATTAATTTCAGAGTGGCTTGATAATACAGATATGGGTCTAGTTTTGTGGTGGGTGACTTATATTCAACCTGTTTTTTGATGGATGATAGTATAATTGATGTGGATTGTCTACTTGTAAAGTATAGGCTTTCTAAAATACAAATGGATGATATGTATTGGTCATCCTGCTTTGCAGGATTGGGATTACGTATGCGTAATGGTTCCACTGAGGGAGAGATTCCTAGTCATCCTACTTGTAAAAGAGGGTCTTTATTTTCTCTTCTGGATTACATATTTGTTAACTCATTTCTGTATAGTTTTTGAAAACTCTTCAAGGTACTCCATATGGATTTAAGTGATAGGTAATCCATATGGATTTAAGTGATCACAACATGTTATTAAGTGACTTTGATCTTTCAATAAATTCTTCTCGTCAAGGTGCACCCGTTAATCTGTACCTGAATCTAGCTAATAAGAGAATCATTTTCAACCGGGTCTGAAAGGAAAACTCTGATTGATAATTCAACTTTTGGGTGGAAACTGAAGACTTTCAATGTAGATAATTTTGGGGGTTTTATTGATCTGAGTTTGAAAGATATGTTACCTAAGAGTAAATGCTGTCAGTCCAGTGGTGGGCACCCAGTGAAATTCGCTCATGCTTTTGATTGAGCAGTAGCCAATGAAAAGAGAGAGATGAGGTGTCTCATTTCAGAATCTAGAAAAAGCAAATCGGGTGAAATTAAATTTGAAATGAGGTATACATATTAGATTAAATGCCAGAAGGTTCAGACCTTGTATCAGAATGCTGTAATGATGCTGAATATTCTTACGAGTAAAGGCTCATGTAGCTCCTGGAATGTTATCAATTCTCTTAATAAGGGACAGTCTGAAAATCAAATTAATGCAGTGTCAGAGAAGGACTGGGTCAGTCACTTTGAAACTCTGCATGAGCCTGTAGAAAGAAGGAACAGCTCATGTTATACCCTGTTGTGGCCAGAGTGGATTGATTTTGAGCAAGTCCCAGTTGATCAGATGCTGGTTGAGGAGTGTATCATTCATTCCAGTGATTCTCGGGCCCCTTGCCCAAGCAAACTTTGTAATAGGTTGTTTAAAGGAGGCCCTCACATGTGTGCCTCCATTTTAATCTTCCTATTAAGGGGAATTGTAGATGGGGTAGTTTTCCAACCTCCTGGAAGACAGCTTTGGTATTTCTGGTATACAAAAGGGGGCACAAGACAGAACCTAAAAACTATCATCCCATCTCAATCCTTGATGTGCACAGTAACATTTAGCATCTGTTTTGCTCATACATCTTGAGGCTTGAGCAAAGAAAATGGGCCGATTTAAGAAACCACAAACTGGATTCAGGAAATGGCATGGTACTACCCTCAATGGATTCCTTTTGAGATGTATGCTAGAGCTTGTTTGGTATGGATAGTATGATCACATTTGTGTGGCTTCAAATAGATTTGGACTCTGCTTTTGATCTTGTGAATCAAAGCCACCCCTGGTATAAATTAAACAAATGGCGTATTCCTGAGGGCCTTCTCCATTTTATAGTGGTACTACATGAACAATCCAATATTCAAGTGGGTTCTCTGTCTACGAGAAGATTGAGGCAGGGGTGCATTCTGGGCCCCTGCCTCTTCAATTTATATGTCTCTGACGTGGATGAGTGTATCGATCATCACTCATTTGTGCAACCAAAGCTGTTGCCTCTTAGGGTTTTGTGGATTGCCTACGCAGACGATTTTCTTTTGTTCGACCAAACCCCACTGGGGTTGCAGTGGCTAATCTCTGCATTTGCCATTTACACTGAGGTGAACTAATTTGTCATCAATTATAAGAAAACAAAGGTGTCAGAAATTAATGAAAGAATCTGAGTTGTCCTTGCTTGTCATGAATCTGAACCATGACAGATTGGATTTGGTAGAATGTTTTAGATTATCTGGGATTCCCGTTGATTGGCAAATGGAGTAAAAAACACATAGAGGAAGATTTTCATTGTAACGCCAAAACTCTGATGTCACAGATGTCCTGAGTGAGGTCTAAGTACTGTAGGTTCTCTTTACCTCTTATAAAATTTTATGAAGGAAAGTAATTCCACAGTTGATCCATGGTATGGACATTTTACAACCTTAGGAAGTTGGAAGGGTTAATCTGGCAAAAGGTTCTGTTCATTCCCCATGCAGTTCCATCCTCTGCAGTTCGTTTTGAGCTTGGTTTGAAATACATTGGGGTATGATTTAAATGGAAATATCGTCAACTATATGGAAAGTTTCTATCTCCCCCACAATGGCACCTTATATGAGGATATTGGAGCTTTGAAACAGTTTGGTACAGTGACTGTGATAAATGCCTTTTCTGAGCTGTGTGGAAAAATCCTGTCTGATTCGAAGATTAAGTTGGAGATTTTGTTGCAGGGACCAGGGAGGGTTTAGCGACTTGCTTCAACATGAATGGTGCTGCACCGTTGATGAATTTCATGGGTACAAATCTCTTGGCCTCCTTGGACACAGGCATAACAGTCTTGGTGTTCTTACTCCATACCCTCCGTGTCTTTTTCATAGTCAACGTGTTGCATTTCAATTTTCACATTTTAGAACGAACCTGTTTCTGACCGGTGAAATTTTGCATAGACACAACGTTGTTCAGTTTAGTTTAGTTTATTTTTCTTTCGCACAATCTATTTGTAGATTTTTTCAATGACCCATTGTCTATTGAGATGTTGAAATATCTGTTAATCTTTTGTCCACAGTTGAATGGGTCTCACACTTTGCACTTTAAATATGTTGAGAAAAATGTGTGTAATTTTGGAAATGTACAATCTGTCTGGTTGAAGTGTCTTGGGGGACAATGGACCTCAGTAGTTCTGGCAGAATGTGATTTCTTAAACAGCCTTAATTTGAATGAGCTAATTGATGAGCCATCATTTTTCTTATTTATTGACTTTGTTATTTTGGAAAGGTATTATGCAGGCAATTTTAGACTGAAGCTTAGCACTGTCTATTTTCTGTCTTTTAACTCTTGTTGTGTGAGTTAATTTTGTTGTTGTTTTGAAGGGAATTATACATTTGTAATTTTGAATCTGTCTTATACGGTAAAGGTTGAACTGGTTTTTAACAAATAGACAATAAGAAAAAGAAAAGATGGTAATTTCCAAAGAATGTGTAATAGGGTATCCGTACTCCCACATTCCCCCCATCAGTGATCAGTTCTTGCAGAATGGAAATAAGATACACAACCAGGAGTAAGGTACCGCCAATAGGCATCTTAACTTGAGTTTCCAGATACAAAGAGCACATTTGGAATGTGAGAAATGTTTGTATGTATCCCATGTTTTGTCTTCTAAAGATACACCTTGCTTGTCTTGCCACCTGCTTGTGTTAGTTATTTTTTAGCATCATTCAGCTATCAGTAATACATTGAAGGTTTGAAATTAAGCATAGTAGAATCAGCCTCTTGGAGGAATAGGTCTATTTGGGGGATGTTCCGCTTCCTCCCCATTGTAGTCAAGGGATGAAGCAACCGATGTCTGACCCGAGAGTATCTATATTGTTCCCCTTTTCTGAGTCCAAAACCTATTTTGCATTTTTCAAACAACTTAATTATTCCCCCAAAAGTCCCCAGTGTTTGAACAATTTGCCTTATTCTAGCATTCAAATCCTTTTCCACGTATGTTTGGAGTGAAGTATAAATTAATGCTTACCGTGCGACATAGGAAGGGGAAGGGAATACGCTCTGGAACCTGTGATGGCATCCAAAGCTTCAAAGGCAGTTTTGTTCATTGTGTTTATGTATAGATTGGGGCCCCTTTTACCTTTTGGTAGCCAAGACTGTGTCCAGATGATTATACCTGCAATTTAAAACCAATTTTTTGTGTTTTGAATCTATTCAGCGATAGTTTGTATTTGCAATGCGATGGCAATACTCCATGTTTCTTAACAGCAAAACGTATTTGTTGCTGAAACCTTGCTTTTTCTACTAATACAAATACAGTTTAATAATAATGTTTGCAACTCTTTCAGCTCTCCATTCGGATATGGGATGATGACTGCCTGAACACGCTAAAGGATTCAGGTAGAATGTTCCTCTTCATGTCTATAAGTCTACTGAGCCATGATAAGTACAGTATTTTCCAACCATGAAGATATCTTTTAGGTAATCTAAGCAGAAAGTGTTTCTCAGCTTGTGCAAATTGGAAAGTGGTGGGATTCTGAAATATCTTATGGATTTCTTCGCCATTGAAAAAGTTGTCTACTTCAAAATGTCTGATTTTCTTATCTTACATGGTGAGACCTTACTGAACTTACCCAAATTATTCAATTCTTCATTCAGATATTTTTTTCAGATTGGAAACTGCCAGAATTACATTGTCTGAAAATAAACAAATGTTAGGCTGGGGTCCTGCAACCTTAATGTCCTGTATTTGTGGGTGTTGCTTTATCGTTTGCACTAATGGAAAGCTAACTCCAATGAGATTTAAAATAAATGGGGCATGTAAATCTCTTCCGAGAGCAATTCTCTCCATAACTGCACTTTGACGTATAAACCTGGAAACCTGCAACCTGGCGAAGCAACGGCAAAGGATCAGTCTGCAGCAGTGCTGTGCGAGAGGTTTCCTCATTATCAAGCGTTTTCATTGCCACTTTCTTGTGAGACTTGGTTCTGGGGATGTCTCCTTGGAAGTCAGCCCACGCGGTAGAACAGAGCAGAGTCACGTCCCTGGGAAATGGATAACTGCAGGACAAAGCCCCACAGAGCATTCATCGCCAAAGGTCTGTAACCCGTTCTCCTATCCTGTTTGGAAACTTGCTGAGCTTGCGCTCTAAATACACAAGCATGTTAACTTGTAAAATTGACATTAAAGTTAAGAAGCGGCAGGCTGGCAATTACGGAAAGGGGGAGGGCGGCATTGAAACCCCACAAGGAGGGAGAGGGGATGAGGGAACCACCTTCAGAGCTCACCAACCACATTGATCACATGCACCCTCTGAGAAATACAAGCTTTATTGAAGTCAGATCAAGCATGTTGGGTCTTGATAAGATCCAGGGAACACGTGTTACTGACACTGGAAAGAGAGGAGACAACCAAGATGAGGGAAGAGATTTGCCCACAAACACTCCTATACAATATTCTGAGGTAGTAGTGAGCTCTCTTCCAGGAAAGTCGTGGCCCGCAGCAGATGCGACAAATCAATCTACTAAAGCCCATGTAATATTTAGCAGTCCAGCAGAGCGATTGGAAAGGGAAACAGGGACTCATGGCTCAAACATGGAGAGACACTCACTCCAGTGTACTAATGTGGAACACTGACGCACTTTGTGAAAATCCTCTGTTGGAGAGAAACGTGATCGACCACAATGTTTTAGACCACTCCTTCGAACGTCTATGTGACATTGATGGGATCATGCAACGCCCTTACCATGCTTTGAATAAAGGAAATAACATACTGAGACAAGCACCCCATGGAATTCCGAGGGTACAGGAACTGCACACAAGCCCTGAAATCAGCCAAACACAAGACCAGGCTTGCTCGACCCCATTACATAGACAAGAACAAACCTTAAGTGATAATTACATCACGCCAAAAAACATTACTATGAGAAGAGAGTCTAACATTGTGCAACAAATGGACACATTGGGACCAGCGTCCATCTCAGCCTTGCACCTGGTGCTGGAATCACTCTTGCGATTCTACAACAATATAAAAGAGGTTGTACAGGGGAACGTGTTAGAATTAGATGCTGTAGAGCAAAGCCTAAGTATTCTACTTACTCAGAAGAAAGACATGCAAATAAATGAAGCACGTTTACACAATAAGGAAGTAAGCTATCCAAAAAGATGGGAAGAGGAACAGCGAAACCTGCAAGAACTAGAACCACCACACAAGCACCCAAACTTATGGGTTGAGACAAGCACCGGATGGCGTGAACCAGATACGGATGAGTGAGACCCTGTCAAGAGACTGAGACTCCGGACTCGCCTTCACCTCTGTGTGACCAGATACATTTAACTGACCAAGGAGACGTTGAACAGGAGGATGTGGTGCAGGACCCTTTAACTGATGCAGCAGAAAAACTTCAGTTCCAAATCAGGAACACGAAGGGTGGATAACAATAAATAGACAGAGGAGGAGAGCAAAAACACAGAAAGGGAAAAAGGAAATCTAAAAATGTACCCGTACAGAACACATACAAAAGAAATAACTCAAAACAGTTCCTGGACACTCTCTAATTGGGAGAAAAGGCATCAGGAAACACACCTAAAAAAAAGTGGTAAAAGCTAGTAAAAGTGCCCTAACAAAGGACCCAAAAGGCCAACCCAGGAAAAATCCGTCCAAAATTACCACGTATCTGGAAAGCCAGGACATTGGTACAGCAAAGGCACTCCCTATGGGAAATCAGGAAGATGAGTCTTTGGCGGAAGCAATACTCATGGAAGAAACCCCCCAACTAGGTCAAGGGCCAATGGAAACCTCCGAAAGTTTACCAGAAATAGTACTTAACCCGGAAAAAACAAATGAGGTTGCCCTAGGAAAGGCTGATGTGAGGATTTATGGGGCAGGAGTCATGAAGCCTCCACTGGACTTGGGAACTAAAACTCCTACCACCAGAAAAGAGAAAGATACTTTCCAAAGCACGGAAATGGGGTGGAAATCTGGACCAAAGGAAAATATGAACAGAGGGAATATAATCAGAGGCTTTCAGGCTGTGCCTCAGCTGATATCCATCCGTTCAGCAAACATTTTAAGATTGGCCTTTCCAAAAAAGGTGCAGAAGGGTCCGTCTGCTTCTTCGCCTCAAACCTGATTGCCCAAATGGTTTGGAGCAATCATGATGCCCTCAAGACCATGGGGTTTCATTTGGTGGAACTACCTTCCCAGGAAGAAATAGACACCTTTCTAAATCCGTTCTCACAAATGGAAGTATCTTTAACACGAACACCTGAAATGACTGGAGGCATTACGGATGGATTTGGAAACGGAGATGAATGGGCCTGATTGGATGGGGCGATCCAAACGTTTAAATAGGTGAAACTCAATCAGCAGCACCTTTGAAAAAGCAGAAATAATTATAACGTCATGGAACATGTGTGGCTTCCAGAAACTAACAGGAAGCACCATGGCATCTCTTAAGTAAGCTAATATAATTACTCTACAGGGAACCATGGCAGTGGGTACATTCGAACTAGTAGGGTTCTCAACATACTGTAAGCCAACAACATAGGGAGAAAATGGTCGACCAAAAGGAGTGCGTGCAGTGGCAATAGATCTAAGCTGGGACTGCATACATCATGAGGTTGTGGTCGAATCACCCGATTTGATGGCTGTTCATATTGCTACTCTTCACCTGGAACTAAATCTTTTAATTGTAAATGTCTATGGAATTCAAAGCAAATCACAAACAGTGGCTTCGCAGTCTGTGATGGATACTTTGTTCAAAGACTGTCTGGGGAGACATGGAAATGCAAACGTCATGGTGGCAGGCGACTTCAATGCAGCTTGTGTATCAATTCAGTTGACGCAGTTAAACCATCGAGGAGGGAAGATCAAATCCAAGAGCGAACAAACAGGACTGCCTTTGAAGACCTTTATGGCTAACTGGGACCTCTGTCCCTGCATCCTGGCAGAAGAACATATCAAGGACTTCCATAGATGGAAGAGAGGAAATAGGACTTCATGGTTTGACTACATATTCCTGTCCCCAGAACTGAGTGATAAAAGTGGCTGTCTAACTATAGGAGAGGCTATGGGGAGTGACCACCTTCCTTTTAATATTAAGCTACGCCTGCGAGTGGCTAACCACTACCTTGAACTTGCCCCGGCATTCACTACTGTAGCTAGGGGAGGGGCAGCGATTAGATGGAACTACAGGACCTGCAAACCCTTTATGTATATATGGGAGAAAGAACTGGCACTGATGGAGGAGTCGGGAGACAACTTAACAGCTTGGAATTATAATAACAAGCTGCTGACTTGTATGAACTTGCTTTCAGACCAGGGGCAAATCCAGGGAAATGTTTCTCATACAAACCCTTCCGACACGAGAGTGCAGAAGGCGAAAGCCGCTAAGAGAGTGGATATTAGAGCATGCCGAAGTCAGTCTATCTCCCACTATAGCTTTTGTGAAGGAAAGAGAAAGATCCTTGCAGGTCATAAAAGGGAAATTAAGCAAATCAGGAGGGAAACCTCAATAAAGAGAAATAAGGAGATGGTAGGGTCAATTGTAAGAAAGGACGCAACACAATTCTGACCTTGATAGAAGGAGTCACGAAAGAAAATGACACCAAATACGCGACTGTCATATTCCAGCACAGGTTTGGGAAAAATATCTACAAGGGATCTACGCTATACCTGAGAATGAACCTTTGCTGGATTTAGAGGGACAGTCTAAGGCTAGCATGTTCCATCCCAAATGTAGTAATAAGACATGAGTTTGGGCTTGTCTCTCTGGCAACTGGGGCCTTGTGGAGGATGTTGCTGGTATACGCTAAACTCTTAAATCCACCAGCACACTCGTTATATGAAAAATGGGGGAAGTTCAAACCCGTACCTCAGGGCATCAATCACTAATCTGAAGGAACAAATGTACACCTGGCTGTTAGAAATAGGATCCCCCAGAGAGGAGATTGCTTTAAATCCACGTAAGTTGAAAAAAAGTTCCTCCAATATGACTGGGGGAAAAACTGCAGACACGCTGTATAGGGAATACGCTAAGCTACTTTACAAAAGGGAGCAGGTGTCTAAATACATACTAATTGTTCCATGCCCAAGAAGGAGAATATTTCACCTTTGCTTCCAACTAAATCAATTACCAACTTTGGAAAGAGTGAACAGGTGGAAAGGGGTAAAAGGTAACACGAGTTATAGACTGTGCAGTGTGGTAGGAATGACAGAAACCACTAAACACCTGCTCATGGGCTGCGAGGCTCTGAAGGAAGAACGAGAGAAACATCTTGTTTGTTTGTTTGTTTGTTTGTTTATTAATTTGTATAGCGCACCTGACCCAAAGGTATATGGGCGCTTAATCTTCGAGTTACAGGCAAGGTAGGGTACAATTATACAGTGATGAAGCAAAGGTATACAAGACAGGATAGCAATTTGTGCATAGACAGTAATATAGCAATTCGTGCATAGACAGTAATATGCTGGCATGGTGCAAAATACAATCAAGCAGGAGGTATGCATTCAATCATGGTAGGTTAATTGTTGAGTAACCAGGTGATGACCTTAGTTCTGAAAGGTTGGAAGGTGGGTGTAGATTTGATATCCAGTGGAATGGTATTCCAAATTTGTGAAGCCAGAACTGGGAAGCTGGAACCACCAGCTCTTTTGAGGGAGAATTTGGGCACAGTCAATTGTAGTGTATTAGAGGATCTAGTGGTTCTAGTGTTCTGTCTTAGTGTGAATTTGTTGTTGAGATAGGGCGGGGCAAGGCCGTTGAGTGCTTTATAGGTGAGGCAGATGGTTTTTAGATCTATTTTTTGTTGGATGGATAGCCATTTGCATGTGATTCTGGTAGCCGAAATATGTTCTCTTCTGGGAATATTCAGGGCGGCACGGAGTGCATTATTTTGTATAACTTGCAGTTTATTGATTACCGTTTTGTTGGCACCTACGTAGAGACTATTGCAGTAATCTAGTTTAGATTGTATAAGTGCTCTGGCTAAGGTGAGGCAGTTGTTAGGGGAGATCAGCGGTCTACAGGCCCTGATTAGTTTGCCTGTGTAGGCCGTGGCTGAGGCAGTCATATTAATTTGTTTGGCTAGGTTAGTGTTCGTGTCGAGGTAAAAACCAAGGGTTTTTACACTCTTGGCGATAGTGATGGTGTTGCCGTCAATGGTAAGGCTAGTGTAGCTAGGACTAAGTTTCCGAATGGTGTTGGGTGAGCCGACAAGGAGCAGTTCAGTCTTGTCATCATTCAGGCAGAGGCCATGTGTGGCCATCCATGCCTGAATGATGGAGAAGACTTCACTGATCCAAATGGCGTCCGAATTATAGTTGCCGGTTAAGGTGAGGAGTATCTGGGTGTCGTCTGCGTAGTTGGTGTAGGTGACACCCAGATGGTCCAGCTTGTCGAATAGGGGCTTTGTAAAAATGTTATACAAAGTGGGTGATACACACGATCCTTGTGGGACACCACAAGTAATAGGAATAGGGTCGGCCGCTGCTAGGGGTGAGAAGACCCGCAGGGTCCTATTGTCCAGGAAGGATTGGATCCATGAAATTGCGGAGTGGGAGAAGTGAACTGCCGATGACAGATGGTTGCACAGGATTTTGTGATCAACCAGATCAAAGGCAGCGGATAGGTCAAGAAGAAGAAGGATGCCAGCTTTACCTTTGTCTTTGAGGTCGTCTATCTGGCACTTGAGATCGACCAGGGCCGTTTCTGTCCCGTGTTGTGGACGAAAGCCGGACTGGCGAATTCCTAGTAGATGGTTTGTCTCAAGGTAATCCTGGATTTGTAGATAGGCCACTCTATCAAGAATTTTTAGTAGGAATGGGACAGTGGTGATGGGTCTGTAATTTGTGGGTATATCTGGGTCGAGGGTAGTTTTTTTTAGTAGTGGTAAGACCCAGGATTGTTTTAGATATCAAAACAGGAAATGAAGCTTGGTGGTGTAGCCTGATGGGTGATCAGTCACAGGGCTTAATTCTGGCCCTCTGTGAATTCCTCTTTAAATCATTGAATAGGTTGGAAAAGATTACACCCGAAAAAGTGACTCATGCCAAATCGTATGAAACCCTTTAAGGTCTACACTTTATGTAGTGAGTTGGTTTATTTTCCTCTCCTCTCTTCCCCCCTACTTTTACACTTTTATGCAAAACTGTAAACATTGTAAAGTTGTATTTTAATTTTCCTTTTCTTTTTTTGTTTTTAAAATGAATTTTATATTAACGTAAATTGTTTTAAGTTTTTTCTTCCTTTTGCATTTGTGAAAGTTTTTCATTTGTTTTTTCATCTGGGATTCAAAACACAATAAATAAAAAATAAATAAATCCTGCAAATTATTTTATAATTTATTATAATCATATGAAATATGTTTGAGCCAAAATTGCATTTCCATAGGATAGATTCTAAAACAAAACTGTCCATCCTGTCAAATCCTTTTTTTGTATCTAGCATCGGAAAATGCGCTTGATAGGTGATTCAATTGGTATTATCAACTAAATGGGGGATGTGTCTGATATTATCAAAAGTGTTCCTTGATGTAATGAATGATCTGGGTGCACAATAACAGGCATCAAGTAATCCAACCTGTCAGCAATATCACATGTAAAAGGTTCTCAAATCTAGATTTCATAACACAACAAGTCTATATGATTGGCACAATTTAGGATTGTTGCCTAGTTTAGGAACAATCAATACTTTAGACTGCAGCATAGATTTGGCCAACTCTCCTCTCTCATGGAAAAAGTTAAACATATCTGTCAATGATCTGGCCAGTAATAGAGCCATTGCCCAATAGAAGACTCCTATAAGCCCACCATCATATTATTAATTGGTGTTATCATGTCAGTCAAATTGTTTAGCATGAATGGGTTTCTCTAACGTATCTTTTTGGCAGTCTTGTCAATTGGGGTAGTGGAGCTTCCAGTAGGTTAGCTCTCTGTTCCTCCAATTTAGAGTGCTAAGAGCGATGTAATGTTTGATACATTGTTTAAAAGCTTTTAATTTCAATTCTTCTGCCCTGCTTTCCAACCCATTGAGATATATGGTTCGATTTATAAGAGATGTGCAATAATGAGAATTCATATTACGTGCCAGGATCCTTCCTGCTTTGTTGCAATGCTCAACAAAGCATTCTTGAGTCCTGCACAATTATTTTCAGCTATGTTCTTCCTCAAGTGTTTCTATTTGCCCCTAATAATAATATAAAGCATAGTTAACATGATAAGTGTCTAGATTGACAGTTACATATTGTGTCATACATTCAAGGGTGAGGTCCTTCATCATTGAAGGTAATGCCTATTATCGAACAGATCATTGTATGTTGTGGAGGAATATGTAAAGCCTAGGGTAAAATGTTGGCTAGGTATGTAACTGTCAATCGAGACACTTATCATGTTAACTATGCTCATACCTTAGAATGTGAGGACATCAGCTACCTTAAAGCGGATTGTCCAGTGAACAAGGCGGAACAGTGTATAATGGTATCCTCTTAATTAATTTGGCAATTGACTATGCAGAACCATGACAGAATGGGTGGAAGCTAGATATGAATATCCACAGATACAATTGTGTCATTCAGTATATGTCTCTTAGTTATACATGTAAAAATATAATTGCGATGCTGTATGATGATATATTGAAATAAGGTATGGATCATTTGAACTATATCACACTTACTACCAATGAGTCAGCGGGTTAACTTGCACTGTCAAACATGTCTGCCACAATGTTTTATTACTGTGTTAGTCCTTCCTTGACTTTTACCCCCTGAATTATGCCCGCCATATACTAGGTTGTTTTCACACGGACCCTTGTTTCCATGGACACCGTGCAAGCAATGAACCGAGAGACACTGTACAAGTAACTGACTGAGAGACAGCAGGTACGCGCTAACGAAGAATATTCTCTACGATTACGCCGTGCTTCCGAGTGTTCTCGTAGCCCTATATACTTACAAGGATACATTGTTTCCCATAGAAATCGCCCGCAGCCTTGATTTTCATCCGCGTTTGTTCGATACTACAAACGAAGTGCTGAGATGGCAAGCGTGTTCCCTTTTGAATTGACTCCCATCACAGAAGGCTCGTCTGCCTCATAACACGAGAGACAGCAGGTATGCTCTTGTGTACAATACTCCCGACGACCGCACCATGTCTCACAATATTTCCTTATCCCAATGCATTTACAAAGATAACTTTGGTCTCTGCAGAAATCACTCACAACTTTGAATTGCCACTCAACTTTCTCTCCACGTCTGGCCACCATTACAAATGCGGCGTTGATATTGCAAACATGTCCCTTTGCAATTGATTTACACCATACATGGTTCGTCTGCCACAATATTGGATCTTACTAGGTCAGTACATTACATGTGTTATTTACCGACTAATTATGTTCAATATCATGTACGGATTGGGAGTTACATTTCTAGGAATATGGACATACTTTTTTTACTCCCTTTATAGAGTACAGGCACTCCTAGCCATTCATTTTTGAGCGAATGAACTTGGGTCACAGTTTAGAATAAGTGAACCTGTGTACTGGAAGAGGGATAACACGAGGAATTCACAACCCTATTCAGCCTTTCATGAATTGACGTAAGTTCCCAGCATGTCCATTGTTTTGCACTCGCCAATCCACAATCTCAATTATAGTGACCAGTTTTGATACCTGTATCCACTCAGATATAAATACTTCTATACATTTTAAAATGAATCTGTCCCAAACAACTTTATATGACCTTTATCATTTGTCCTGCCATGATATCTTTGAGCCTATTTGCATCCAGTGTTAACTATGTGATAACTATGTGTAAGGTATATGCCATAGAGTTTATCATGTTAAGTGCTTGGGATCAAGTAATGCATAGTAGATGATTTAGAGGTACGGGTTCATAGTAATGTCAGTTACATTAAGTCATGTCCCTGTACTATAAGGGAAATTACATATGTAGGTCCATCTTAAATGAATTAGCACTTTTTTGTTATTATCTGTCTAACAGAAACTTGTGTATATTTTTTTGCTCTCTCCATGTATATGTCATGCTCAACAATAGATCCACAGAGGCTTCTGAAGAAGAGGAATTTCCTCGAAATGCGTCAAGCCATCTAAAGTGGAACCTTTCCTAATTCATGATTATGTCGACAATGCATTGCTGTTTCGTGATCACTTCTGCCTTCATTACATATTTTTTATGAATAAATAGGAGATCATTCGATTTGGTCACCTAAAAATAATTGACAGCTCTCTTTGCTTCAATTTATAAGTAACATTGAATAGTGACATATCAAGTCTACAAGGTTCCCTTATATGAATGTTTAGAATTTCTTTCAAAGAATCTACGCCCTTGTTGCATAGCCCTAGAGAGTGCAGGGGACGGTAGGACTCCAATCTTGGGTCCTCATCTCCTGTTCCCTAATTATAATATGCCTCCTTTAAGCTTGTCTAGAAGGATTTTCCTATGACATTCATCATAGTTTGTTATGAAAGGGAAACCTCCTCTCTACCTCTTAACCCCTTCAATAGTGTATCCAGAGATTTCATAGTTAATATAACTGTGGGCATTAGGGCATCCCAGAAAGTACCAGTAGATGTCTCCCCAGGGGTGTAAATGGTAAGGTAATCCCTGATCGGGTCTTTCATTCCTCTTTGCTGCTTAGGTCTTAAGTACAATGCTGAGGCAGTAGTTACGATGTTGGTACCAAACATGTTCTTCAAGATCCTTAGTGTCAGAACATATAATGAATCCTAGAATAAGATGTATGGATGTGATGGATGGATGTGAGATTAGTGTGAGAAATATATTCCTATTTGCCTGGGTATAGCTCTACCAATCAACCAAATTACAAACTTCAAATATGTCTTTTAGTCTGGAGTATTCCTCCCCATCCTGGAAAACCTAAATGGGAAAGTCTGCCTACCATCTTGTATATTACCAGGTTGAAGTCACCTCTAATAATCCACTGTCCTTCAGCAAATGGAAAGGCATTTTTCACAAAGGTCATACATGTATGTGGCTCCTGTTTGGGAGCTTAGAAAGAGACCACTGTGTTCAATTGGTTACTAAGGTGCCCACTCATCAACACGTATCTTGCCCCATTTTCTTTCTTCTGCACTTCAACAGAGAATGGCACATTTTATGGAATAGGAGAGCTATTGCTGTTTTGTTCTGTTTTTCGGAGAATGAAAATGCAAGGAATAGTCCCTATTATTATGTTATGCCCAATCATCTCTGAGTGTGTGCATTTTTGTGCATGCTCCATTTAAAGAAGATTAAGAACCTGGAGGCTTTTATGAGGTGTGTTGAGACTCCTAAAATTCACTGACCAAATATTAGGTGCTCTGATCTTTGTTGATAACAATATAGACATGAATTTCCTTTTTAATGAGATTTACAAATATTATGCACACAATTCTCTCGCCTATACAGCATTACTGAATATTGACTTCTAGAATGTCAAAAACCAAGCACATTTTTCATCCCGTTCCCTCCTCTCTACTCTCATCACTGACATAAAATAGGTCTTTCTTTGAGGAATTTCTGTACCCGCACTCAACATCCAGACATATAGAAAAAACACCCCAATGGGAGGGAAATCTAAAGAAGGTTTGAACTCCAGAGTATCACTTACATATACTGCCTAATTTTGCCAGTATCAGCTCACATAATTGCTAACTGCTAACCTCTTTAGTAATTTTCAAACAAACCACTCAGCATATTACAAAAGCATTTTAATGCATGAAGATTATAACCAATAAAACTGTTAGAGAAATGTTAACAGCATATCTCACCCTTATTAACCATTCCACTACTACAACATTCATGAAAGATAACATAACTTTCTTTTTCAAACAAAGAATGATAGACAAAATCACCAAAACCATTAACAATTGATTTGTTCACTCAATAAAGCAGGCTTTGCATCTTGCTTTGTTTTCTATGTCAGTATTGTTGATGTCTCACATTGCCATAATAAGGAATGACCAGTCAGTTTCCTTGTTCATCTCCTTTGAGTTTATTAAGTATTTAATATTTAGGATGTAGTCCCTACTGCTGGAGTAAAGACTGTTTCCACCAAATCATCTAACTTAAATAGAAGCAGGAACCACAAAGGCCATTAATTTCAGATTTCTCTTCTAAGGGACTCTCCTGTGACGGTTTCATCAACATTTTTGTTCAGAACAGCTTCCCTCGTAAGAAAAGTGCGGAGCTTTGCCACCATATAATTTAATTGAAGATGTTTATCTTGATGTGGACTACTCCATGAGCTCTGTCTGCAAGGATGCGCAATGCTGAGCTCTTTTGATTTTTCATATGAGAAGTATGGTGTTCTTCTCTCCCAGAAAGTGTGCTCTTCTAAATGGAACCCACCTTCAAATGCTCCATGCTAAAATATATAGTGAACAACATGCAGGGCCTTGTCTACTGACACAGCAGCAGCTGCAACTTGAATTGGCAACAAGGCAGCTACAGAGTAACTTGTGCCTTCCTAAAGCTGCCTGATGCAATCAAACTAATTCCAGCAGCCATGCATTGCCTTTAAAAGTGCTGGCACCCATGTTCAAAATACCTTTAACTGCATATACCTATTTGTCTTGTAGTGGTACTTTGGTCAAACGTGAAAATAGAGTTAAATCAAATTTGTTATAGTAGCAGAATTCCAATCTGATTTGACTGTGACCTGTAGCTGCAGAGGCATTTGTGTATTGATTGTGGCCCTGGGAATTTCACCCAGAACAGATGGTGGCTTGCCCAGGAATCTCTTTGTTGTCTGCTGGAAAGCATTTCCACCTTTCCTGGGAGAACAGGAAATAACTCTTCTAGGCTTGTGGTGGAAGCTGGGAGCTTCAAAGCAGCCTCTGCAACAAACCCGGTGAAGTCACACCAGGGAGATAACTACTGGAGTCATTTTGATGTGGGGCAGACATGGGATTGGAGGAAGGGCAGCATAGCTGGGAGATGCCTATACACTGGGAAGGGCCAGACATCTTGTATATGCCCAGGCACCGACTGAGAACCCCCCTCATTTCCAGCAGATAAGGCACTGTGAGAGCTGACTTGAGAACAAACAACACATGTTGCAGCTGCAAGGATTGGCCCCTTAGAGAAGGCTTGGAATGGACAAATCTACTGTAGCAAGGTGACTATATAAAGTGGTAAGACCCCCACGCTTAACTGAGTCATATTTTCGAATCTTTGTTGAGTGCATCTTATTTTGGGATCATCTTGGGAAAACTTGACAAAGATTTGACTGGAACCTTGGAGTAAAAGCTTCCCAAGTCCCATACATTGGGTGAAGACAAGGAACTCCAGGAGAGCGCAGACTCTTCCTGAAACTGCTTCATGGGAACATTTGAAGTGACTTGTTAGAGGGAAAGCCGGACTGATGATGATCAGTTGTACAGAGGACACTGTCTGCTGAAGTGGCAGACCTGGAATTGTCCCGGGCTGGGTAAGGAATTCAGCATCATGTGGAGATAATCAGTCGCAATCTAGCTTTTGTTTTTATATGGTTGGTAACAATGGACATGAGCCTGGGTGCATGATCAAGTGCAATCGGGGTGTACCTAAGTCAGTCATGCAATAGCCTGAGGCATTCTAAACTGTTAATTGGTTCAATTCTGTATGTTTATGTAAACAGGTTGAGCCAAGTTCACTCGCTACTGTATGTATCTGCAACTGTGTTCTGCAAGTTTATGCGCCCTGATGCCTGTGGGCCTGGTGCACGTTACAAATAAATAAAATAGAAATTCTGCTACATAGTCTGTTCTATTTAGTAAGACACTAGCCGCACCAGATTTATGATTAGGTCAGAGGTTTTTTGTAAGGAGGTGATGGCTTCACGCGCAATTCAAAGTATTCTATAGAAGGTGGGAGGTTGCGATACCGTCGATTTGACCAAATACAATTTTACCTAAGCGGAAGTCATCGGACTTATTTGACCGAAAATGGTATGTAATGTGGTATATATGAAGTTAATAATAGGTGGGGTAAGGATAAAAGCTATGGTAGGGAGGGTTAAGGGTGAGCTGGGTGGGTGTCCCCCCGCATTATAAAAAATAAGTTCAAAAATTGAAAAGTTAATTTCGATTTTTGGTAAACATGGATTCGGTCACTTCTCCATTAGGAAAAATATTTTCGATCAAATCATGGACATCCGTGAGGTTGTGCTTTTTTCCCAAAGGTTACAAATCTCAAAGAACTTGTCATTCAAACACAATTGGTTCTGCAAATATGTGAGTGTGGGAGACTTCGAAAGTGGGTGGTGAGTGACAATTAGCCAAATTATCGTGTTCATGCAGGTGAGTTGTGAAAATAATTCCTTTAAATGAATTTTTCTCATACATTTTAAAAACTCGCCTCTGAAAGCAAAAGGATCATGCATATCTGATGGAAGAAACACATTCTTTTTTTCACTCGTGTGAGTTGAAGACAAATTGTGAGCGATTGCTGCTCCGTGTTGTTCTGGTATTCCTGATATTCCTCTGGTATTCCTTTCTTGATATGTGGCGGTTCTTAAAAAAGCATGGCGTTGTTGTCTTGTGTTCCGCCTGCTATATTGTCTTCCTCCTCTTCTACGTTTTCCACTTCTATTGGTACTGCGTGGGGAAGGGATTCCCAGGCTACCGCATCCTGATATGTTATTTACGAACCCTTTTTCCTGAAAACTATCCTGCACCCTTTTTGTATTAGTTGTGAGGTTTGGCAATAGGTTTCTTAGTATAGGCCCTTGTTATTTTGACACAACACCACTAGGACTGCCTTATTTTTCATTTGATGGTTGACGCTTGTTCTCCCATCTTAGGTTTAGGTTTAGATTAGGCGTTTTTCCAACCTGCATACAGCATTCATTGTTCAATAAACCCCCTTAAACTGTGATCACTTGTGTCTGTCTTACTTGTTGCCATCATGAGTTTCTCACAGTGAACACTTCTTTCTTTTGATAAGATATGATATGATATTTTATACATATTGCGCCTATACACAAGTGTGTGAAGGCGCGACGAAGCGAGGGAGAGGAACAAGAGGGAACAGACAATGATCTTACTAGGCCCAGTGCCATTGAAAACACACAAATGCAGGGGAGAGGGAAAGGGAGAAGTGCCAGGAGAGAGGGAAGAGGGACAAGTGCAAGATATAGGATCAAACATTTGAAAAACAGGAAGTGCGGCCAGCAGGTGGCAGTGCAAGGGTTAAGTGCAGAACAAATAGGTGATCGATAAGTGCAAGTATGGGCAGTTGTAGGGTTGCAGATACAGCCCCGAGTGCAGGGTGGCCAGGGGGCAGTGCAGGTGTGCAACTGGGAGGGTAGGAACCTGGGCCGGTGATACAGAGGGTAGCTGAGTAACCAGTGCAGTATCAGACAGGAGATCAGCAAGGTAGCGAAAGAGAGAAGGCAGCATCAAAGACGAAAGTCTTGAGCTGCTTCCTGAACCGGAGATGGTTCTGCCCAAGCCTCAGTGAGGCAGGAAGGCTGTTCCAGAAGGAGGGGCCAGCCGAAGAGAGATATCTGCCCCCAACTCGTTCCTTGGAAAAGCGCCTTACCCTCAAGGAGTTGGAGGTGGAGGAGCAAAGTGCTCGAGAAGGAAGATACTACAGAAGGGAAAGCTGGAGATGTTTTGGTCCCAGGCCCCAGTAGGCCTTGTGGAAAATGCAAAGGGTCTTCCACTTGATCCTTGCAGACACTGGGAGCCAATGGAGATATGTCAGTGCTGGAGAAATAAGATCCCTGGGCAGGGATGTCCCAGATCCTGGGGGGGGGGGCAGGCCACCCACATGTTAATTTGTTGGTTTGGTTGGGCTGGAGAGTGAGACCAACAACACGTGCCTGCCCTGCAACACATGCCTGCCCTACAGGCTGCATCAGGAGGCACGGCTCCTCCGGTGACTTCAAATTAAAGTTCAAGCAATTGCAAAGCAACGCAATGTAATTGAGCAAGTGAGTCCGATTTGATTCTGCTGCTCTAGAGTGTGCTCTGCTCTGCCAGTGCCCCCACCCCTGTGGGCCCGGGTTTTACAGATTGGAACACGTGGTCACTCACTCTAGTGCCAGTGTGTCTGGCTTCAACTGAACACTTTTTTTTTATGACAGGAAAAAAAAACAATTGTGATGGATGGGGCTCCTGTTGTCCTGGCTCTGCCTCTGCACGCCCCACAACACATCAACCAATGAAAATCTGTTGCCATGCATGCAGCAGCTTCTGTGAGCCAATCGGTTGATTCAAATTTGTGGCCGTGTCTTGAAGGCTCTTTCCTTGCAACACAGTCAAGCTCTGCACGAGCACGAGGCCCCATGTGCTGCTCTTCTCTAGGCATATGAAGTTGGCGTCGACGGCCCACCTCCCCCCACCCCCCGTCCCAGTGTACCTCTCTGGCCCTGACTAGGAGGGGAAGTCATGATTCTGAACACGTTACCCGGAGGCTCAGAGCTGTGCTGCAAGCGGCGCACAGCCGGCACTGGTAAGTACTAACATTTGCCTTATTTTCTTCTTCGTTCCTTCAATGAACTGTTCAAAACAGGAGTGAAGCAGCAGTGAATTGGGACTAGCCTAGCCAAACTACCATTAAGCTGACAGAAGTGTATAAATGCATACAAATTAAGCTTTAAAAAAAACATTGGGTTGGGTTACCGTTTTGATATGAATCACTGTGCACCCCTTCTAGTGCACCTCTTTTCATGCCTTGCTTGTTATGTGACCCTATTTATTAACTAGCCCCTGTGACGTCTCACAGGCCTGGGAGAGATCTCACTCGCTGAGATTGTGTGTGGCATACTCCTTCTTAGTTGTTTGAATTGCAGTGGTGGTGGACTCCACTGGAATCAAATTGGTGGGCTGCGGCCAATGAATATTACAAGCAAGCAATTTCCCCCGTCCTTTGAAGTTAATTTTGTACTTCGTATTGCGGCCCCTGTTTAAACATGCCAGACAGGATGAGGCAGGAAGCTCCTATGGCACATTTTATGTAGGTGACCAAAACAAAGGCAGCTGAACCGCTGCTTGAGGGCTTCCTGGGACGTCCAGCGGACTGCCATTTCTAAGGAAACGGTTGAATCGGCAGGAACACGGAAAGGAGAGCAAAAATGTTTCTTGCATAGACTGATTGATTGATTGATTGATTGATGTTTTATTCCTATCGCGCTCGTACACAAGCGTTTCCGAGCGTAACAGAGACCTGGCTAGCACTCCAATAATGAATTAACAGACTCTGGTGCATGCATTATGAGTATTACAACTGTGTATTGATGCTCTACAGAGTTCTCAGTAAAGATCCCTGTGGTGGGTGGCTATATGCCTCATAATGTGTGTTGTGATAGTCAAGATTAATGGTTGGGTGTGCAGTTATATATACAGTTGTGTGCTGTGGTACACTATTGGTTGTGTAGTAATATATGCCAGGATGTGCTGCATTTTACATCTGGGTTTGGGGTGATATATTTCAGGGTGTGCAGTAATTTCCTCCTGAATATACATTAAAACATTCCAGGGTGTGGTGCTATACATCCCTGTGTGCCAGGTAATATATTTCAGTGAGCACTGCTGTAAGTGATTTCAATCCGTCACTTCACCTAAGTCAATGCCGAGCGTGTAATGCACAACAGAAATCCTTATTTATTTTGTGTCTAAAAGTTATTTTATTCTGAACGATGTACCACTCATATCACGCCCCTCTCTTGAAACCCCCCGGTCACACTGAACCAGGAATCAGGCTGGTTTGCAAAGTTAAAATATTTATTTATGTAGTTCACAATATAATCACACTGGGCCTCATTAGGACCCTGGCGGTAAGGGGTTTACGCTAGCGTTAGCTGCGCCGACCCCTTACCGCCAATTCCGAGTTCCCAGAGCGCCATGGTCATTTTTCCGCCCGCTTTTTGCGGGCGTAAAAATCCATGGCGCTATGGGACCTTGGTGTTAATTACGCCACCGTAATTTACGGTGGCGTAATTAACTCCTTCCCCACTCCCATTATACCCTATGGGGCCGAAATGGGAATGGGGAAGGGTAAATGGGTCAATGGGGACTTACCGCCCCGCCGACCTCGGAATGGGGCGGTAAGTCCACCATCCGCCATGGCGTAAACGGACTTTACGCCATGGCGGAAAAGTCCGCCGATGGCGGAAAAAATCTGCCAGGGTCGTAATGAGGGCCACTATGTTTAATGGTTATACACTACTCACCCATGGGGTGAGGTAACACTAAACAATCTCTTCAATCACAAGGAGGAATAATGAGCAAAACAATTCAGCACAGAAAGAATACTTTTATGTGTTCAGATCAAGTAGCAATGTGGTTACTCTTTCCCCCTGCACACCCCTCAACCCCCAACAAACAATGTAACAAGATAGGAGGAGAGAGAACAGGTTTCAGGAATGCAGAATTCAACAAAATGTCAATCCCAATTTCCCCCAGCAAACACAAGAGAGAAACAGAACTGATTGGCAAACTGTCAAAATGGTTTTAAAGTTATCTGAGAATGGATTGGGTAAAACACTAAATATGGTTTAAATGACTGGAATTGTTTAAATTCTAATGGGGGCTGCTTTGGATAGTTATAGACAAACACTAGCAATGATTTGACACTAATAAGCAATGTGAACACTTCAAATTGAGGTCTGGTGCAATTGAAAGCTGTTTTACACGTGTAATGTTTTGCCAAAACGAAAATCCGTGGCAAACTTTTCCACGCACGGTAATCGCGATCGCGGGAGAATCATATGGATTTGGAATGCGTTATTTGGTTCTATGGAAAGCTGGGGATGTTAGCTACAAGCAGAAGTTGAAATATCGTTTCTAGCATAGAAATCGAGGAAGTTATTGACGTTTTGGTGGAGGTCATTTTTCTGAGATAGGCACAAGAATGGGAAAACAGGTATGCGCTTTCAAAAGACAAACAGGATTTCTTTACACTAGGGGATGACAATTGAAGAAGCAAATACTACACGGAAGCACAGCCACTGGACCAGGGCACCACTGGATCAGGGAGAATGCCTGCCGAGGAGCTTGCCTTCTTCAGATGAAATATATGAGCGCAAAGATATTTAACAATACTAGTACTGAAGGAGATAGTAGGGATAATATAGAGTGTTCAGGCAATTCAAAAATATTTCTAACAATGCAGTTCTGAATATGAGAGAGGGTTGATTTAAAACAGGGATTGCTACGGACAGTATATATGCTAGTGACACAGTCCTATCTATAGATACTCACTATCTGGGTTTCAAACGGAACAGTCAGGGATTCTGGTCAGGGACAGACTACTGGGCACACCGGACTGGACTGGGTCTGAAATCAGCAAGGCACAGCACGGCACAGAATTGGGTTTAATCTGCCCTGGTTCTCTGGTCACAGAACAGCACAACTGGATTGGATATTTTGTTCCCCTTAGGTTTGGTGGGATTCTTTCTGGTTCTGGAAACTCAAGGCCTAGTTGAAAATGGTTCAACTAATGGAATGGGCCTTTCTGCTTGCCAAGTTTCTGGAATCTGGAGCAAGGAATATGGATGGATCTGTTTCAGGGTGCTTCGCCACGATCAGGATATTGGGTGAATCTGTGTGTCTTTCTATGTCCTCAGCTTTCTCTATTTATGCATATGGTAAAGGGGTGTGTGTGCTGGATTATCCTAAGCGTGCCCCCGATGCAGGCTATAGGTTAGAATCTCTTCTCCCCCTTGATTGGAGAAGAAAACAGGGTGTCACCATGATGATGTGGGTTTATGAGTCAAAGAATCCTCCCCTTGTCCCTTTGAACATAAAATCTACTTTTGGTACAATACATATTTACATGTGTGCAATCTTTGTAACAATAACATATATAAATCACATATTTTGTGCAGCAGATGCTCCTTCGAACCTCGTCGCTGTAGGACCTTGTGTTTGCTTTTGACAGAATTCTGCCCTTTTTGGCCAGAACACAATATCTAGTTTATCCAAAATTTTGTACAAATGTGCGCATTGCATATGGGCATAAGAGTATGAAGTTTCGTGCTTTTGGAGTAAGACCTCCTTTACCGCCGTTTCCTTCTAGAACATGTCACACGGTTTTGCTGCCTCTTAAAATGTACAGTCAGAATTTAGATACACAAATATATGATTTTTGTAATTTAAACAATTTTCAGTGGTAAGTTATATGTCTTAACAAAATGTTTCTTTGTGAATGTCCAGCCCCAACTGGCTGTTTGTCTCCGCCTCCTCCTGGCTCTCTGCAGTTAGAAACCATCTCCGCCCCCTTCCTACTGAGAGAGGCCGTTTATGACTCTTCACACTCTGCATATCCTTTCAGCCAGTTGAAGTCAATTGTCCCCTTCTGGCTCCCCAGCAATTGGCACCTCCCCGTGAGTTTCAGCTGGGGGCAAGTGTCCTCTTTCTGGGAAGAAGCTGTTGGACTGGTTTAATTGTTTTTAAGCAGGCTTAAATTCAATGTCATTTTGTTACATTTTTCTTTGTTTAAAATAAACTTGCAATTTTCAAACAAGCAGCTAGAACACTTATTCCAGCTTCTAAACCATGGGATTTAAATAGTTACAACCTAGGTTTCTCTCATTAACAGGTCACTTAGTTTTCATACATTAGATTTCAGTTGCACAAGTTTAATTCTTCTGATGCAAGCTACTGGCAGCTGTTATAAAGGCGGCCGGAGGTTCTGCGCCCAGATTTTGACAGATTTCACAGGCAGGCACATTTCTGCTTGAATGTTTTGATGACAGATTCCGCTTTTCTGGACATTGTCTGTTCATAATGATTTTTTGAATGAAGTGACTTGTAACACCCAGCGAGAATGTTGGATGTTTGGTGGTGTTTTGGACTGGCATTCTGCATTTTCAGCACTCAAGAGAAGATTTAAAAACAAATTCTTGATTTCCTTCAGCAAAGCACTGCTTTTCATGCAGTCTCCATTTTTACTTGTTGGTAAGCCCAGTTACATGTTTTAGGAGTGAGGTCTCCGTTCCACCACAGACAACATGCATGGTAGATTTGGCAGCCATCTTTTCATGTTGCAAAGCGCGATTTCCATAGGTTTTGGTGCGCATAGGGGTTTTTCATCCATTTTTATCATTCTGGCACCATCAGCACACAGGGATGCCGCAGGGCAGAGCATAAGTGGGTTAATACATCCCACAAATCCCCCCTCACGACTTGAAATTTGACTGCCCGTCAATGGGAAGTCAGGAGATTGGGATGTTCAGTTTTTCTTTTTGGTCCAAGTGGAAACATTCATCTGCTTCTCCCATCAGTGCTGGATCGACAGGTTCTCCTCGCCCTTTCCGGATGGGAGTATGGAGCGATCCCCCGGGCCCCTTGGGTCTTTCCTTCCAGTCCCCTGGTAGTTCTCGTTGGTGCTTAGAATCCATGGTTTCAGTACTATGATGACAGAACAAAGCAAGGTTATGGACATTTCCCCTCCACTATTCATGTAGTGGGGCAGATGCATACATTTGAAATCCAATTGACAATCTTTCCCGCCTGTAATTACTACTAATTTTAACAAGTGGAAAGGTTTTTAAAGGTTGGAATTTTCTAGGGCTCTGGAAGTCCCCCCCTGGGTTTCCAGATGGCTCCTCTAGTTGCCACAGAGTATGCCTAGGATGGCAACAGTTCAGCTGGTTGATGTGGACCCACTTATCTTCCCCCTCTGCCAAACTGCCTTTGGGGATACAGATTTTGTAGGCGACTGGTGAGATTCTGTCTACAATTTCAAAAGGACCTCGCCAGCTAGGAAGAAATTTGCGCTGTTTGGCCTGGTTACTTTGGAAATTGTACCAGAAGAACCGGTCTCCTACTTGGTATTCTTTTCTAGTTGTCTTAAGGTCATAGTGGGTCTTCATACTGTCGGCAGATCTTTCTAGATTCCGCTGAGCATAGGCAAAAGCATGTTGAAGGTGTTTTCTCAGATTCTAAACATACTCATGAGTTGTGGAGGCATTTATCAAGGTCTGCTCTTGGGTTCTGTAGAACAGAAGCTGGGGAAGCACCATCCTTCATCCAGTCATCAGCTGAAACGGTGACATTTTAGTTGCAGAAGAAGGGGTAAATCTGATGGCCATTAGGACAAGAGGTAGTCAAATGTCCCAACTTGGCCCAGAATATGCCACAAACTTTTTTAATATGCTCACAATTGTCTCTCTCAACTCCACCACTAGAGGCTTGCCAGTAGGCAATGTGTAGTTTCCTTATGACCCCAAGGATCTCCCACATCTTTGTCATCACTTCGCTAGTGAAGTGACTACCTCGGTCTGACTCAATCCATTGGGGTAGTCCAAAACGCAAGAAGATGTGGTTGTTCATCAGGGCAGCTTCTGTTTCTGCCTTTCAATTTGGGGCTGGGAGACATTCCACCCATTTAGTGAACAAGCATGTCACGGTCAACATGTACTTAGACCTAGAGCAGTGAATCATGGGCCTGATAAAATTGACTTGTAAATCTGACCAAGGCAGTGTTATCCCCCTCTTTTTGAGGGGAGCACGGTGTGTGAGTGATGTTGGCTGGAATTGTGCACACACAAGACACCCCTTCAAGTATTGGTCAAGGTCCTGCACCATGTGTGGCCAGTGTGCAACCTCTCTCAAGATTTCTAGTGTCGTATGAAACCCCTAATGACCGGCTGTGGCCACATCATGGGCGTGACTTAGCATCAGGCTTCAGAATGAGGTAAGGCCCACCCACTGATCATGGCCAGCTAAGGATCTCCTTACCAAAAAAACGTCTTGGATTCAGAAAATTTTTGGACATTTCATCAACACTCTGAGGTCCTCTTTCCCTATGTAATTGGTATCCGTCAGGGGAAAGTTCTCAGGGTCCTCAATGTGTTGATAAAACTTACCAATTATTGGATCCCCTTTTTGAGCCGTAATCAAATCAGCATCTGGGGTCTCCTTACTCCATTAAGCAGTTGAAAGTTCATTGTGAGCATTTGTCTGGGACCTAGTGATAGCAGTGACCTGGATTTCCCCCAACAGGGACTCAATCTCAAATAGATCCCATTGGATGGCTCTGGTTTTGGCAAACTGATCATCTAGGTCATTTCTAGTTTTGTCTGGTCCCTCTACCTTAGAATGAACCTTGATCTTTTTCCAGTAGATAGTCATCCCATTCGAGGTGACCAGATCATCAATATTTTGGATCAATTTTCAATGTTTCAAAGGTTTGTTATTAGCGCATAGCATGTCTCTGGTTTTCCAGTTAGGAGTTGGTGTTGGACAGCAGTGAGGATGGCTTGATGCACAGCCATCAACTCTGCCACTTGACTACTTTGGGGACCGATTTTGTACCCAGCTGAGGGTTCTGGGGCATCATTCACCCATGCATTTTCTACACCGCCCACAAGTTATTTTTCCCAGTTGTTGTCAACACGGTAGGAGCACCCATCCACATAGACGGTGGGCATTTCCTCACACTGGTCTTCTTCATAGACTTTGTGTGAGGAATTAAGGTATGCCTCCATTTTGTCCTTGATTTTAAGACTTTCGTCCTCAAGAAAGTTTTCTCTGGCAACAATCATGCAGGTCAGCCAGACCTTACGCGAGTGGACTCTTCTTGTTTTGGAGTATCTGACCTCCACGGGAAAGCCTTGCATTGACAGAATCCAGGAAGTAATTTGGGAATTACTCAAATTCCCTGCCCGGATTCTGTCACTCTGGAGATATTGCAGAGGCTGGTGTGGAGTCTCCACTATGATGTATTCCCCCTGGATAAACGGGCGGTAATTCTTCAATGCCCACACCGTTGCCAGGAGTGCCTTCTCACAATCGTTGAATTTTTCCTCCACAGAGGATAGAGTCTGACTCGCATAGGAGATTAATTTATTGACCTGGTCATGCTTTTGATATAATACTGCAGTCAAGCATGTATTTGAGAACCCTGTCTCCAAGAAGAACTCCTTGTTTTTGACAGGGTAAGCTAGTCAAGGTGCTTGTGAGAGGCTTCTTTTGAGTCATTTTACTGCCTCTGCTTGTTCTGGACCCCACTCCCACTTGACCCCCCCTTCAAAAGATGGATCAGGGGTCTTGTGATCTCTGCGTAGTCCTCAATGAACTTTCTGCTGTAATTAGTCAATCCCAGGAGGCTCCTTAGTTCCCGCAGAGTTGTGGGGTCTTTTATTTTCTGGAGTGCTTCCACTTTCTTTTCCTGGGGACAGAGACCGTGAGGAGTAATCTCATGCTCCAAGAAATTGACACAGGTTTTGCACAACTGTGCCTTTTGAAAAGAGAGTTTTGCTCCGGCTGCCCTCAACTGTGTCAGGACAGAACGGATCTCTGCTATGTGTTCCTCCACAGTTGCGCTTTTGACTAGAATATCATCTACATAGGCCAGGTTACTCCTTTCACCCAAATCGGGCATGGCCTTGTGTAGAAAAATTTTAAATTAATTGCCGGAGTGGATGTATCCAAAGGGAGTCCGGGTACATGTGTACTGCTGCCCCCGAAGGTGAAAGCCAGTTTGTATTGGTCCTCCCTACTGACAGGTACAGTCCAGTACCCATTGGTCAGGTCTATTGAAGTGAATACCTGTGACCCCTGGATCTGGGCCAGCCCTTGGTCAATGTAGGGAAGATGCCATCGGGAAGTATGGACCCATTTGTTGAGCTCCCTAAGGTCAGCACAGAGTCTCCACTGGCCGTTTGGTTTCAAAATCCCCAGCACCGGACTATTGAAGGTGCTGTGGACTGGGCAAATTATCCCACGGGACTCAAGGTGCTTAATTATTTCAGTAAGGGACTCCATTGATGTGAGAGGCAAGCGATATTGCTTCACAAACACTGGAGTCATGCCAGGGTCCGTGGGAAATGTTGTTGTGTGGATGTCGGTGCGACCACAGTCATATGAGTCCACTGCAAAGATATCTTGAAAATCTAAGAAAACTTGTTTCAATTTTTGCTTTTGCTCCAGAATCTCACAGGCATCAGCTAGGTTGACTCTCTCTTCAACCATCTGGCTGAAGCCTGGAAAGACTTCCGGTTTTGCTACCTCAGCGGCCTCTTCCAGCTGGGTGGAGAAGTCCCTGGTCAAAGTGCTGATTTGTACTGGTGGCTTCAGGTGGGGAAGGCAGTCCTCGTGGACTTGGAAGATCACCTCATCCCTCCTGAAGTCACAGGTCACATCTTCCTTACCATAAGGGCAGGAAGAGTACATCAAGAAATTCCACTCATGCAGGGTGAAGATCCTGTATGGTGTTGCATCATCGTCGCTATCATTGTCAAAACAGTCCTTGGGGATTGGTCCCCAAAAGGGCTCAAATGGGAATGGGGATGGAGGTAACAACGGGCACATTATGAGTGCGTCGTTGTTATTTCCTTCTTCCCCTCGTGGGACCCGGAAAGCACACCTGGTTTTACCAGGCATGCGATCTGGGCCCCGCGATGAGAAGCTTGGAATCAGCCCTGTCGGAATGAAGAGGGCCGGTCCCGTACCGGCCCCCTTCATTCCGACACCACACGGGTCGTAACGAGGCCCCTAATCATTGTTCTAACCCATTCTTTTCACTCATAGTGAGTGAGTTGCAGACAAATTTTGAGCGATTGCTGCTCCGTGTTGTTCTGGTATTCCTCTGGTATTCCGTTCTTGTTCTGTTCCGGTTCTTAAAAAAGCCTGGTGTTGTAGTCTCGTGTTCCACCTGCTATATTGTCTTCCTTCTCTTCCACGTCTTCCACTTCTATTGATTCTGCGTTGTTCTTGTCGCAAAGCTATGTTTTCAAAATAACTAGGTGTCTGGCAGCATTACTAGTACGATATTAGAATTTACGCTTAGCGCTCAAGTGTTTCTTTTGCTCCTGCAGTGAACCTTTAAACATGTGCTTTCACCGCGTGGCATCCGCAAACGCTTAGTAGCCTTGGCGTCCAGCCGCCATGTCAGTGCCGCCACTACTGCAAGCATACTCACGGTAAGCAGAGCAGTTACACCAGACATCATCACGTGAGCCGTCACATCAGCATTTACTATTCTTCTTAGGTACTTCACCATTTGTTTTTGCAAACCCTTCCCCTTGCAATCTACTCCAGCTCAGTTAAAACCCCTTAAGTACCAGGCTATTATGCAAGTCAATGCAAAAAGGACGAGCATACTCGTCCATAGCACTTATGTTCACAGTATCAACACACACCGGTAAGCCTTCATAAGATTCATTTTTTGTGTCATGAAAATAGTTACTATATGGAATGTTCACGGGTATCAGACATAAAAACTGGACGTACATGTTTGTATCTTATTCTGTCCCTCTTTGGTTGTAATTCGTGTCCTTATTTCGTTTTTTACAACTATAAACGTACAGCTGTTGATTGTAACCTTTTGTGCATTATTTGAACATTTCAAGCTGTCATAGAGGCCTGAGGTAGACAGTGCCAGCTAGGCCATCATTCAGGATTTGCCAGGCCCCTCGGGTACTGTGCTTCTGCCTTTTTAGGCCTCTTTTGGCACTGTAGTGGCAATATGTTCCCTCAAAGTGTAGAGCAGTTTTCTGGGTGTCAACAGCAGTACGGTAGCATCTGAAATTATGTCACCATCACATTAGTGTTTTGCAGGTTGACAGGACTGCAGTTAAGGTGTGTAACTGGACCCCAAGGAAGAAGAGCTGAATCAGGGTGCATCTACTTGGGATTGTGTCTTCCCTATACTGTCTGAGAGATGGGATTCTAAAATGAGATTCTACATAGGCTATCACCAAAATGCAATGCCTGGCAGTAGGGCAGTTGGAGTAGTTAATAATATATGCAAGGCAGATGCATTTCAAATGAGACAATCAAATGTACATTAGATCGAAAACCCGGTAGTGCATTATAAATAAATTGCTACCAATGCAGTTTATTTGACAAGAAGTAATTTAGAAATAGGAATCTAACAATTCAATTTCAAATACTTTAATTAAAGCTGTAGTGAGGTAATTAGAATTAGACACCGTTGATTAAGATGAGAGTGAGGCAACTACTGGGAGGCGGTATCAATTACATTCGGATGTGGCATTTCAGTATGAGTGTGGATCAATTAAGAAGAATGGTTTAATTTTCATTTTTGCTACAAATTCATTTTTTGCAAAAAAAATCTGAGCATAACAAAACACTGCTTACATCATCAGGTTTTTCCATTCTTTGACACAGGCATGTCAGTGCTGCCCCCCAAAAAACCTGAGGTTCAGACAACCAGCCCATGCGACCCCCTTCATGTAGCTGACCACCCAACCAGCACACAGCCAGAGCAACGAGCACGGACTCAGAGGGAATGGCCGGAAGTAGGACTGGCAGTTCTCTTACTATGATTAGGCCTAGACGAATACATTCGCTAGGACTCCAAAACAATAGGAATATCAGGGTACTCAGGGAGGGTGTGACGAACTTCCAGAAGTTCAAAAAAGTTTGGCGGTTATATTCGCGTTATTTTAATGTCAAGGTTTAGGCTGCTGAAACTTTCTTTAAGCAGAGAGTTGGAATGGGCAGAAACATTCCTGCCTGCACATGTTTTTCGAAATGAACGAAGGGCCACTTTGCAAGATGATTGGCCTGCAGGTGACAGCTTATTTCTAATAGAAATCTAAATAAACCCTTTACTTTTAGCATACCAAAAAGACAATCCTTAAAACCCAAACAGCGCTGCACAGATGTTGTGCTGTGCTTCCCAGGTACGGGCTTGCAATGCCAACATTGCAACTTCAGCGGGCATCGTGGTTGCATCCTGCATCTTGGAGATGTGAATGACCCTGCCCCAGCCTCACATGCCTTATTTGTGGTTATTACTTGCCCGCTATGGACAATCATTATTAAAATACCTACCATCAGTGGTACTCATGGAAGCAACCTAAACAGGATGAAAAGCTCCATCACAAAAACTCATCATGTGACTCGCTCTACCCCAGCTGCAAGGCAAGGACCGTTCTGAGCTAGACGCCTCCTACAAATATATCCAAAGGATGAAAAGCAGACACAGGTATGCCTACGGATATCAGTGACAATTTCGAGAAAAAAAAATGAATTGAGAAATTACCTATTTGCTTTTCGCTTTTTAAACTTTCTTTTTATAATGCGGGGGGGGGGGCGAGTACCCCCACACTCCCCTCACTCCCCTACGCTAACTTATACCCCACCTATTATTTACCATACATATACTAAAATCCCTACTATTTTCGCTCAAATAAATTAGTTAATTTCTCATTTGTTTTTTATGTTCTGGGTTTTTTGTTCCGATTCAATGCCTGACACCTGACTGATTCTCCAGGCTTGCTAGTCAATTTCATAATCACCCCCTTCAGCTGTGCTTGGAAGTGTTGTACTGTCCCGGATTGCACACAGTATTCAGTTGCATCAACCTCTTGAGATCTTTTACTGAACAGACGCATGCGCTAGATTACCAGAATAATATTCAGAGGTGCGCAGGACTCTTAAACTCCTTACCCTGCCCGGCCTTCCTGCACCCTTTTGAAGGCATGCTTGCAAAGGATTTTTCATAATCGACCCATTACTCAAACTTTCCACAGGGAACATGTATGGCTCTTAGAGGACATCTTGGACAGATTTGTGTTGTAAAACAAATCTGAGGGGGCCGTCTACAAACCGATGCAAATCTCACTTTGGCATTTGCAGCTGCTATTAAACTTTAAAGTTCTCCCAGGGTTAGTCATGAAGATATAAAACAGAACTGACTTTAATCAGCCTGGATAAAACCAAGAACCTCAAGGACTGCAAGATACATGCCGTTGAGTTGACGACCCACCTGCTTGCGGTGGAAGGAGGGCGTTGGAAACATTGCACACGCAACAATTCTTACAGAGTCATGTGCAACGAAGCCACCAAAAGTGGCAGACGAGGATAGTCATGGCAACTCACGTTACATTACGTTACATATGGCTCAACAGCTGGAATAGAATCCTGCTGGAAACTGAAAGACTGAACAGTTGTAAACTGTGTTCACGGGGATGGAATAGACATTCAGAAAACAAGACAGTCCTGCAAAACAAACAAAGACCTGCATTGCTTCACAAGACAAAGTTTACAAATGATTAGTTTCACACCAAAGTGAAGCCTAATTACATTTATAATCATTTAAAGTTGCAGGGAGATGAGACTGCTGAACCACCACATCTACTTTACATTAAAGACACAATCTTATCAGGCCATATGTGACAAGGTCAATGCCATGGCTTTGACAGGAGGGGATTAGAACCTCTCTAAGCTGGAGTTGAGGGATCCAATTCGGACCATATCCACTTGTGCCAGTCTGTTTCTTCCGAGCAGGGGTGGACTGGCCAATAGGGAACTCTGGAGATTTCCCGGTGGG
This sequence comes from Ambystoma mexicanum, assembly GCF_040938575.1. Classification (NCBI taxonomy): domain Eukaryota; kingdom Metazoa; phylum Chordata; class Amphibia; order Caudata; family Ambystomatidae; genus Ambystoma; species Ambystoma mexicanum. The sequence goes on along the minus strand of NC_090927.1, from coordinate 676,050,061 downwards.
CCTCTGCACCCTGGGCCTCTTTTGTGTGGTATTTCCAAATTTTCTCATAGGAAAAGCATTGGGCTTGCTGAAAATGTGTCATATGGGGCCACTTTGAACTTTATGTCCAGGGCCTCTTTTGGTTCCCACTAATTATTTCCAGGGCCTTTTTTAGTTCCCAGTCCACCCCTGCTTCCGAGTACACTATTGTCTTTCACCATGCCTCCCTTTCCAGATAATTGCCAGTCTTTTTCAATTTTTCCTAGAACCATCACAACCCCACAAAGTGTGAGCCAGATGGAGGCAGGAAATACTGCCTCAGAAAACAGCCATCAGCTGTCCACAACCTCACCACCAGCCCAAGGAGATCACACAACCAGGGAGAGAGAGTTGGAGGGACGCACAACTCCACACTCAACTGCTGCTCAAGGCTGCCATGCAGGTCTGGTGAGCAGCTGTCTGCAACTAATCGAATTCAAAATCAAAAACACCAGACCGCCAGGGATACTTGAAAAAGGTAAAAGAACCCCCACTGATGACAGGACTTACCTGTGGGGGCAAGGACTGGAGCTCCAGGAGTAGACACAAACTTGTCCTCCAAGTCCACCCTGGTGCTTCCACAGTGATACCGCAAGGAGAAAGTGGGCAGAGCTTATTCCCTTATTTCAAACCACTGCTGCCACAAAGGGGACAACCAAACTTGGTTAGGGATAGCTGTCCAATAGGGACATCGGGAGGGAGATTAAAGGAAGGAACAGGAAACGGGAAGTGTGGCTTATCCCGGTGAGGTCTGTGGAGTTGTAGGTGGAGCACCAAGAAACCAGCAAGAAGAAGTAGCCCTGAGTAACTTCAAGAAGGACCATAAAACCTTAAGTAGTAGTATACGATCCTCAGTTTCTCCTTCTTGCTCCTGGCCCTACCGGCCTGCTTAAACCCTATCTGTTTTGTCTGCGCCCTCACACCCATGGGTTTATGGCTGCACAATATACATGTAATAAAGTAAAGTAAAAGTAAAAGTAGGGAGCAGCATAAACACGAGGCATTGGATGGAGAATGTGACGGGGCTGGCCTAGTGAGTGCAAGGGTACTTCAGTGTAAATGTGTGTGTGTGTTCCGTTTTTGAGTGGGTTAGGAGGGATAATGTAAGGGTGTTTGAGTAATATTGGGAGGATGAGAGTAGTAGTGGGAAGATGAGGGTAGTCGTGGAGCCAGTGGCGTAACACAAAATGTGGAGGCCCCCCTGCGAGCCATGCTGAGGGGGCCCCCCCATCTCGGCAACAAATCACAGTCGTGCCACACTCTGGGCCGGCCTAGGTTATCACGCTTGCACAAAACGCATGAACGTGCTGCTGAAGGGTATGCCACACACTGTACTTGGAGAAAGATATAAATATGTGTTTTAATGCAATATACAGCACACTTTCTGAGAATAATTGGCCAAAAAGCCAGAGTGGTTGCAATTGTTTTGTAAGGTAACACCAATCCAATATATGCAAGTCACCAATGGTGCACATGAACATTAATGCTTTGCTATTGAAAATGCCATGCCACATTGAAAACATGTCCCACTGGCTGCACAATGTAGACCAGTGTAGACACTTTATGAAATTACAGTAAAGCATGCCAGGCCACATTTATACAGACCTAGACTGGATGCACAAAAATGCCAGTCGAAGCAATAACACTCATCAAGAAGAGAGCACACACTGAAGCCCGGATCTCTGCTGCCTCGAACAACACAGCCAAACTTTTTAAAATCTTCATGGAACTGGTCAATCCTGTTGTGGTCTCCACCTCTCCGGTTCCCTCCCAGGCCCTCTGTATGGCTCTGGCCTCTCACTTCTCAGCTAAAACTCAGGACATCCTGTCCACTATCTCCTCTTCCTCTCCCTCTTCCTCTCTCAGCACCCCTTTGGCCATCTGTACCTCTCCTCCTCCTTTCTCCTCTTTCTCTCTGACAACACCTGACACGGTTTCTAGACAAGTCCGATTAATGAAAGTGTCGTACAAACAGGTGCTCCCCTTCTCCTTCAGAATCATCAAGGGCCATATTGACACCCTCGCTGCACCTTGGCCAATTTCTGCAATCACTCTTTCACCACTGTAACGTTCCCCTCTCCCCTTAAGCACTCCCTTGTGCACCCACTCCTTAAGAAGCAGTCTGCCGATCCTACCTGTCCGGCAAACTATCACCCAATCTCCATCACACCTTTCCTGGGAAAACTCTTAGAAAAAAGCTTGCCATCTCCCAGCTTACTCTCCACGTTGAATCTGTTGGTTGTCTCCATGACCATAAGTCTAGCTCCAGAGCTGCCAGAGGCATGGAAACATCTCTCCTGAATACCTGTGATGATCTGCTCTCTAACCTTGATTCCAGCATTCCTTCTGTCCGAATCCTCCGTGATCTTTCCTCGACTTTCGACACAGTCAACCACGCCATCCTGATCAATCGACTACGTGAGAACCTGGGCATCATGGATCAGGGTCTGGAGTGGCTGACCTCCTTCCTCTTTGACTGCCCCTCCCAGGTCCATCTTGGTCCCTTTTTTCCATCACCTCTCTCTCTCTTCCTGTGGCATTCCCCAGGGCTCTATGCTCTCACCCTGGTTTTTCAACCTCTAGTTGGCCCCTTTGGCCCACCTGATCTCTACCTTCTCCTCTAACTTTCAGTGTTATGCGAATGGCACTCAGCTTTCCTTCAGGCTCCTCTCATATCTTGCTCATTCCTGACTGTCTCTCCGTGATTCAGGATTGGTGGACCTCCAACGATATCGACATTAGTGCCATTAAGATGGAGATCCTTCTCATTGGGACCCCTGCCCCTGCTTTCCCTCTCTCTCTCTGGCCACCCACCTTGGGCCCTTTTCCTTTGCCTTCCTGCGAGGCAAAAAACCTTTTGTCATCTTCGACTCTACTCTCTCTTTCTCTCCTCACATCTCGGACGTCGCCAAGAGGTCCCACTACCTACAAGCTGCTCCTCCTCAAAGGGACTCTTCCCTTTCTCACTTTCCCCCAGAAGCTCACAGTCTCCAGAGCCCTGTTTCTCTCTAGGCTGGACTACTGCAACAGCCTCTTTCTCAAGCTGCCTTCCTCTACTCTCCGCCCTCTGCAACTTATCCAGAACAGTACAGCGAGACTTGTCCTTGGCCACAAGCCCAGGGATCATATCTCTACAGCCCTGAAATCTCTCCACTGGCTCTCGGTGATAGCAAGAATAAAGTTCAAGGCCCTTTCCATTGTCCACAAGGCTTTCTTTGGTTGTAATTCGTGTCCTTATTTCGTTTTTTACAACTATAAACGTACAGCTGTGGATTGTAACCTTTTGTGCATTATTTGAACATTTCAAGCTGTCATAGAGGCCTGAGGTAGACAGTGCCAGCTAGGCCATCATTCAGGATTTGCCAGGCCCCTCGGGTACTGTGCTTCTGCCTTTTTAGGCCTCTTTTGGCACTGTAGTGGCAATATGTTCCCTCAAAGTGTAGAGCAGTTTTCTGGGTGTCAACAGCAGTACAGTAGCATCTGAAATGATGTCACCATCACATTAGTGTTTTGCAGGTTGACAGGACTGCAGTTAAGGTGTGTAACTGGACCCCAAGGAAGAAGAGCTGAATCAGGGTGCATCTACTTGGGATTGTGTCTTCCCTATACTGTCTGAGAGATGGGATTCTAAAATGAGATTCTACATAGGCTATCACCAAAATGCAATGCCTGGCAGTAGGGCAGTTGGAGTAGTTAATAATATATGCAAGGCAGATGCATTTCAAATGAGACAATCAAATGTACATTAGATCGAAAACCCGGTAGTGCATTATAAATAAATTGCTACCAATGCAGTTTATTTGACAAGAAGTAATTTAGAAATAGGAATCTAACAATTCAATTTCAAATGCTTTAATTAAAGCTGTAGTGAGGTAATTAGAATTAGACACCGTTGATTAAGATGAGAGTGAGGCAACTACTGGGAGGCGGTATCAATTACATTCGGATGTGGCATTTCAGTATGCGTGTGGATCAATTAAGAAGAATGGTTTAATTTTCATTTTTGCTACAAATTCATTTTTTGCAAAAAAAATCTGAGCATAACAAAACACTGCTTACATCATCAGGTTTTTCCATTCTTTGACACAGGCATGTCAGTGCTGTCCCCCAAAAAACCTGAGGTTCACACAACCAGCCCATGCGACCGCCTTCATGTAGCTGACCACCCAACCAGCACACAGCCAGAGCAACGAGCACGGACTCAGAGGGAATGGCCGGAAGTAGGACTGGCAGTTCTCTTACTATGATTAGGCCTAGACGAATACATTCGCTAGGACTCCAAAACACTAGGAATATCAGGGTACTCAGGGAGGGTGTGACGAACTTCCAGAACTTCAAAAAAGTTTGGCGGTTATATTCGCGTTATTTTAATGTCAAGGTTTAGGCTGCTGAAACTTTCTTTAAGCAGAGAGTTGGAATGGGCAGAAACATTCCTGCCAGCACATGTTTTTCGAAATGAACGAAGGGCCACTTTGCAAGATGATTGGCCTGCAGGTGACAGCTTATTTCTAATAGAAATCTAAATAAACCCTTTACTTTTAGCATACCAAAAAGACAATCCTTAAAACCCAAACAGCGCTGCACAGATGTTGTGCTGTGCTTCCCAGGTATGGGCTTGCAATGCCAACATTGCAACTTCAGCGGGCATCGTGGTTGCATCCTGCATCGTGGAGATGTGAATGACCCTGCCCCAGCCTCACATGCCTTATTTGTGGTTATTACTTGCCCGCTATGGACAATCATTATTAAAATACCTACCATCAGTGGTACTCATGGAAGCAACCTCAACAGGATGAAAAGCTGCATCACATAAACTCATCATGTGACTCGCTCTACCCCAGTTGCAAGGCAAGGACCGTTCCGAGCTAGACGCCTCCTACAAATATATCCAAAGGATGAAAAGCAGACACAGGTATGCCTACGGATATCAGTGACAATTTCGAGAAAAAAAAATGAATTGAGAAATTACCTATTTGCTTTTCGCTTTTTAAACTTTCTTTTTATAATGCGGGGGGGAGTACCCCCACACTCCCTTCACTCCCCTACGCTAACTTATACCCCCACCTATTATTAACCATACATATACTAAAATCCCTACTTTTTTCGGTCAAATAAATTAGTTAATTTCTCATTTGTTTTTTATGTTCTGGGTTTTTTGTTCCGATTCAATGCCTGACACCTGACTGATTCTCCAGGCTTGCTAGTCAATTTCATAATCACCCCCTTCAGCTGTGCTTGGAAGTGTTGTACTGTCCCGGATTGCACACAGTATTCAGTTGCATCAACCTCTTGAGATCTTTTACTGAACAGACGCATGCGCTAGATTACCAGAATAATATTCAGAGGTGCGCAGGACTCTTAAACTCCTTACCCTGCCCGGCCTTCCTACACCCTTTTGAAGGCATGCTTGCAAAGGATTTTTCATAATCGACCCATTACTCAAACTTTCCACAGGGAACGTGTATGGCTCTTAGAGGACATCTTGGACAGATTTGTGTTGTAAAACAAGTCTGAGGGGGCCGTCTACAAACCGATGCAAATCTCACTTTGGCATTTGCAGCTGCTATTAAACTTTAAAGTTCTCCCAGGGTTAGTCATGAAGATATAAAACAGAACTGACTTTAATCAGCCTGGATAAAACCAAGAACCTCAAGGACTGCAAGACACATGCCGTTGAGTTGACGACCCACCTGCTTGCGGTGGAAGGAGGCCATTGGAAACATTGCACACGCAACAATTCTTACAGAGTCATGTGCAACGAAGCCACCCAAAGTGGCAGACGAGGATAGTCATGGCAACTCACGTTACATTACGTTACATATGGCTCAACAGCAGGAATAGAATCCTGCTGGAAACTGAAAGACTGAACAGTTGTAAACTGTGTTCACGGGGATGGAATAGACATTCAGAAAACAAGACAGTCCTGCAAAACAAACAAAGACCTGCATTGCTTCACAAGTCAAAGTTTACAAATGATTAGTTTCACACCAAAGTGAAGCCTAATTACATTTATATTCATTTAAAGTTGCAGGGAGATGAGACTGATGAGCCACCACATCTACTTTACATTAAAGACACAATCTTATCAGGCCATATGTGACAAGGTCAATGCCATGGCTTTGACAGGAGGGGATTAGAACCTCTCTAAGCTGGAGTTGAGGGATCCAATTCGGACCATATCCACTTGTGCCAGTCTGTTTCTTCCGAGCAGGGGTGGACTGGCCAATAGGGAACTCTGGAGATTTCCCGGTGGGCCTCTGCACCCTGGGCCTCTTTTGTGTGGTATTTCCAAATTTTCTCATAGGAAAAGCATTGGGCTTGCTGAAAATGTGTCATATGGGGCCACTTTGAACTTTATGTCCAGGGCCTCTTTTGGTTCCCACTAATTATTTCCAGGGCCTTTTTTAGTTCCCAGTCCACCCCTGCTTCCGAGTACACTATTGTCTTTCACCATGCCTCCCTTTCCAGATAATTGGCAGTCTTTTTCAATTTTTCCTAGAACCATCACAACCCCACAAAGTGTGAGCCAGATGGAGGCAGGAAATACTGCCTCAGAAAACAGCCATCAGCTGTCCACAACCTCACCACCAGCCCAAGGAGATCACACAACCAGGGAGAGAGAGTTGGAGGGACGCACAACTCCACACTCAACTGCTGCTCAAGGCTGCCATGCAGGTCTGGTGAGCAGCTGTCTGCAACTAATCGAATTCAAAATCAAAAACACCAGACCGCCAGGGATACTTGAAAAAGGTAAAAGAACCCCCACTGATGACAGGACTTACCTGTGGGGGCAAGGACTGGAGCTCCAGGAGTAGACACAAACTTGTCCTCCAAGTCCACCCTGGTGCTTCCACAGTGATACCGCAAGGAGAAAGTGGGCAGAGCTTATTCCCTTATTTCAAACCACTGCTGCCACAAAGGGGACAACCAAACTTGGTTAGGGATAGCTGTCCAATAGGGACATCGGGAGGGAGATTAAAGGAAGGAACAGGAAGCGGGAAGTGTGGCTTATCCCGGTGAGGTCTGTGGAGTTGTAGGTGGAGCACCAAGAAACCAGCAAGAAGAAGTAGCCCTGAGTAACTTCAAGAAGGACCATAAAACCTTAAGTAGTAGTATACGATCCTCAGTTTCTCCTTCTTGCTCCTGGCCCTACCGGCCTGCTTAAACCCTATCTGTTTTGTCTGCGCCCTCACACCCATGGGTTTATGGCTGCACAATATACATGTAATAAAGTAAAGTAAAAGTAAAAGTAGGGAGCAGCATACACACGAGGCATTGGATGGAGAATGTGACGGGGCTGGCCTAGTGAGTGCAAGGGTACTCCAGTGTAAATGTGTGTGTGTGTTCGGTTTTTGAGTGGGTTAGGAGGGATAATGTAAGGGTGTTTGAGTAATATTGGGAGGATGAGAGTAGTAGTGGGAAGATGAGGGTAGTCGTGGAGCCAGTGGCGTAACACAAAATGTGGGGGCCCCCCTGCGAGCCATGCTGAGGGGGCCCCCCCATCTCGGCAACAAATCACAGTCGTGCCACACTCTGGGCCGGCCTAGATTATCACGCTTGCACAAAACGCATGAACGTGCTACTGAAGGGTATGCCACACACTGTACTTGGAGAAAGATATAAATATGTGTTTTAATGCAATATACAGCACACTTTCTGAGAATAATTGGCCAAAAAGCCAGAGTGGTTGCAATTGTTTTGTAAGGTAACACCAATCCAATATATGCAAGTCACCAATGGTGCACATGAACATTAATGCTTTGCTATTGAAAATGCCCTGCCACATTGAAAACATGTCCCACTGGCTGCACAATGTAGACCAGTGTAGACGCTTTATGAAATTACAGTAAAGCATGCCAGGCCACATTTATATAGACCTAGACTGGATGCACAAAAATGCCAGTCGAAGCAATAACACTCATCAAGAAGAGAGCACACACTGAAGCCCGGATCTCTGCTGCCTCGAACAACACAGCCAAACTCTTTAAAATCTTCATGGAACTGGTCAATCCTGTTGTGGTCTCCACCTCTCCGGTTCCCTCCCAGGCCCTCTGTATGGCTCTGGCCTCTCACTTCTCAGCTAAAACTCAGGAAATCCTGTCCACTATCTCCTCTTCCTCTCCCTCTTCCTCTCTCAGCACCCCTTTGGCCATCTGTACCTCTCCTCCTCCTTTCTCCTCTTTCTCTCTGACAACACCTGACACGGTTTCTAGACAAGTCCGATTAATGAAAGTGTCGTCCAAACGGGTGCTCCCCTTCTCCTTCAGAATCATCAAGGGCCATATTGACACCCTCACTGCACCTTGGCCAATTTCTGCAATCACTCTTTCACCACTGTAACGTTCCCCTATCCCCTTAAGCACTCCCTTGTGCACCCACTCCTCAAGAAGCAGTCTGCCGATCCTACCTGTCCGGCAAACTATCACCCAATCTCCATCACACCTTTCCTGGGAAAACTCTTGGAAAAAAGCTTGCCATCTCCCAGCTTACTCTCCACGTTGAATCTGTTGGTTGTCTCCATGACCATAAGTCTAGCTCCAGAGCTGCCAGAGGCACGGAAACATCTCTCCTGAATACCTGTGATGATCTGCTCTCTAACCTTGATTCCAGCATTCCTTCTGTCCTAATCCTCCGTGATCTTTCCTCGACTTTCGACACAGTCAACCACGCCATCCTGATCAATCGACTACGTGGGAACCTGGGCATCATGGATCAGGGTCTGGAGTGGCTGACCTCCTTCCTCTTTGACTGCCCCTCCCAGGTCCATCTGGGTCCCTTTTTTTCCATCACCTCTCTCTCTCTTCCTGTGGCATTCCCCAGGGCTCTATGCTCTCACCCTGGTTTTTCAACCTCTAGTTGGCCCCTTTGGCCCACCTGATCTTTACCTTCTCCTCTAACTTTCAGTATTATGCGAATGGCACTCAGCTTTCCTACAGGCTCCTCTCATCTCTTTCTCATTCCTGACTGTCTCTCCGTGATTCAGGATTGGTGGACCTCCAACGATATCGACATTAGTGCCATTAAGATGGAGATCCTTCTCATTGGGACCCCTGCCCCTGCTTTCCCTCTCTCACTCTGGCCACCCACCTTGGGCCCTTTTCCTTTGCCTTCCTGCGAGGCAAAAAACCTTTTGTCATCTTCGACTCTACTCTCTCTTTCTCTCCTCACATCTCGGACGTCGCCAAGAGGTCCCACTACCTACCAGCTGCTCCTCCTCAAAGGGACTCTTCCCTTTCTCACTTTCCCCCAGAAGCTCACAGTCTCCAGAGCCCTGTTTCTCTCTAGGCTGGACTACTGCAACAGCCTCTTTCTCAAGCTGCCTTCCTCTACTCTCCGCCCTATGCAACTTATCCAGAACAGTACAGCGAGACTTGTCCTTGGCCACAAGCCCAGGGATCATATCTCTACAGCCCTGAAATCTCTCCACTGGCTCTCGGTGGTTGCAAGAATAAAGTTCAAGGCCCTTTCCATTGTCCACAAGGCTTTCTGGGGTCGGGCCCACACTACAACCAACGCTCTCTTCCAAAATACCTTTTTTCTCTAGCCCTTCCACCGGCTACCTCCAACTCTCTAAGGGCTATATGCTTCTTCAGGAAGAGAGTGGGGGTGGTAGATCTCTCTCCTCTGCAGATGCCTCCCTCTGGAATGGCCTCCCTGCCCCTCTCAAACTTTAGCGGACCACCTGATGTCCGGAAGCAGCTCAAAACTTTCCTCTTCCCCTCTGCTTTTGCTCTCTCCCTCCCCTGCTGACCTACCTGACCTGCCTGTCTGCTGTACCGACTGGTTGCTTGGCTACCCTCAGAGTCTCACTGAGTCCAGACTCTTTCTTGATCAGTCACCCTTGCACTGCCAATGGCCTACCATGCACATAGGGACTGTAACTGTAACCCTACAGTCCCTTGTTCTCCTTGCACTACCCAGAGCTGCACTGTCCTGGCTGCACCTACTCAGAGCATTACAGCCCTGTTTTCCCCACCCTTCTTCCTTGCACTCCCCCCTCCCTTTCCCCTTGCATTTCTCATTTTCGCACTTGCACGATTTGAATGACACAAGGGGCCTCATTACACGGAAGGCGGTGAGCCATGGCGCTATTAGCGCCATGGCTCATGCCGGTAAAATACCGGCACCGCCTTGGCGGAAAGGGGATTTACCGCCCCATTCCAAGGTTGGAGGGGCGGTAAATCCCCTTTCCGCCATTGCCCTTCCCCATTCCCATTTGTGCCCCTTAGGGCTCTATGGAAATGGGGAAGGCGCTATTTACGCCACCGCAATTTTGCGGTGGCGTAATTAGCTCTGAGGTCCCTTAGCGGTTTGGATTTTAACGCCTGCAAGAAGCAGGCGTTAAATCCTCCAACCCGCAAAGGGACCTTGTAGTACGGCGGTAAGGGTTAACGGTCACCGTTGCCATTAACGGTGACCGTTAACCCTTACCGCCGTCCGTGTAATGAGGCCCAAGGCCTAGTAAGATCATTTGTCTTGTCACTCCCTCTGTCTTCACTCCACTGCTTGTCGCGCCAAGAATCACTTGTGTACAGGCATGTTATAATAGACTTCTATCATATCATTTTATCACAGATGCTCAACAAAATATACAATGCCGCAGTAAGAAATGGCTAGACTTGCAGCACCCAAATGCCAATCTAGCCAGGTAATTACACTTAGCAGGACTGCTTTACCAGAAATGTGCAGTTAAAAAAAAGTCATACCAAATTGAGGAATAACTAGACTGGCTGCACCAAAATGCCCCTCTAGCCACTAATACCACATATCATGCCTGCTTAGCCTGGACATGGACAACCATTATGATATATCGCACAATCCCACCTCCCACACATGCCCTCTCCCTCCCATGCCCTACCCCAACCTCCAAAATCAGCTACTTGGCCCAGAATTACCTTAACGTCCCTCCTCCTTGTCCTAGAGCTTACGTTTGAGGCTCCTGGCCGCATAGGTAAGTACTGGGATGAGAAAGAGTGGGATTAGGAGTAATGAAGTCAGGCATTGCCTCCATGTACCTCTACCTCATCCCAGTGCTTGTGTATGAGGCAAGTACTGCCTCATACACAATTACAGAGACAAGGAAGAATAGGGCTAGGAGTAATGACGATTACCAATAAGTAATTAAGGCATTAAACACAAGTAGGGTCTTAAAAATATTCAGTTGACCCCCAGTAATTTTGGGCTATGTTGACTCAACCTGGCTGACCTTCAGAGCAGATGCCGGACAGAACAGGACACCAATGTTAAACGGCACCTGGGTTAACAAGGGCCAAGCAGTTACTAACGTAAAGCATTTCACTGTTAGTACCTGCATTCAAATGCCAAATCTTTTAGGCAATTGAAATTGTGATGTGTGTTTAGCACTTTCATGGCAGGGAAGTGATTGGAAGTGTAGAATAGGGCTAGGAGTAATGACGATTACCAATAAGTAATTAAGACATTAAACACAAGTAGGGTCTTAAACATATTCAGTTGACTGGGCTGCAGCACTCGCCCCCAGTAATTTTGGGCTATGTTGACTCAACCTGGCTGACCTTCAGAGCAGTTGCCGGACAGAACAGGACACCGATCTTAAACGGCACCTGGGTTAACAAGGGCCAAGCAGTTACTAACGTAAAGCATTTCACTGTTAGTACCTGCATTCAAATGCCAAATCTTTTAGGCAATTGAAATTGTTATGTGTGTTTAGCACTTTCATTGCAGGGAAGTGATTGGAAGTGTAGAAAGGGAATAGGAGACCGTTCATTCTCACAACAGTTCATAAGTGGGTGCTTTCACACTTAAAGGAGAGAGATAACTGCTTGTAACATTGAAGCTGCACTAGAATAGTTTCATTCAAATGCGTAAAGAAGTCAGATGCCGCCACACAAAAAAGTTTGCCTCCCCCACCACCCGTGAAGTTAGCGCCTCCCCCAACATTTGAAGCATCAGCCCCCTGAAATGTAGGTTTTGTTGCACCCCTGAGCACAAGCACAAACACCATTCACCATATACACGCATGCACACCAGCCATCCTTACATTTAAGTGTGCACTCTTTCACCATGCAGGCACACCCAGGCACCCACCCATACATTTAAGTGTGCACGCTTTCACCGTACACGCACACATGCACACCCAGTCACCCATACATTTGTGTGCACCCTTTCACCATACACTCACAGACACATGTCATGGGGTTGAGGGGAGCTCTATTACTTCAAAAAGAAATTGGGCCTCAGTATAAGTTTGCCGGTCCGGTACCAACGGTACCGGTAAGCTTGCCGGTACTGTTGTTACCGGACCGGAAAACTATGATTTCTGCTTGAGGGTGCCTTCCCGCCCGCCAGGTCTGACCTGGCGGGCGTACCGGCACCCGTGAGCAGAGCATGTCGGTTGCACCGGCACCATTATGAATGGTGCCGGTGCATCCGATCTCCTCATTCCCATTGAACCCTATGGGGATCAAATGGGAATGGGGAGCATTTTTTTCTACTCACAGAGAGTGTTCAGGGAACCCTGGACATGTTTCTTACTGATCTTGGACAAAAATGTGAAATCATCATATGGAATGAAAGCCAAAGTCTGTTAAATCAATCAAATGACAGGGTATTGTCTTTATATTACTGGGGATTATTCAATAGGCAGAAATAATACTGTAGTTTCACATTCTCCTTGACAGCTAGAAGATCAAACCCTGGTGCTGAACCTCTCACAAATTACTACTAACAACATCTTCCTAAAAAAAGACATACTGTGGGGCTAGAAATGTCAAGCATAGCCTTTCTACTTTCACGTGTGAAGCATGCGGGAGGTAGGTTTCCCCAATAGAAAGCACATTGACTTAGGGGGCATGGCTTGGCGGCATTGCTGTGAGCAGCAGCACCTCGTAGCTCCTGACAAATCCTGCAGACAAATGGGTCAATTGGCCTGTTTTGTTATAAAACTTAACGGAAAAGCAAGAGAACGGTGTCAGAAGATATCAAGAACGACTGGGGAGACCCTAGTCAAGAAACGCTGTGTGTGACAGGCATACAAAAGCACTGATAAATCAGCACCGGGGTAACCAAGATAGCAGACGCAAACGGGCCGGCCCGCTGAGAAGAAGCCGAGAAGAGGGCGTGTGGGTGAACGTCCACAGAAGTCAAACAAACCTACAGTGAAGTGGAGGGGAGGGCCGGAGAGTGTACCACCGGCAAAGACCATCTGAGTGAGGTGAAGGGCTGCCTGACTCTAGGAGATGCTGCAGAGAAAGCTGGGGGTCACACAAGTACAGCAGATACGGAGCACCGCGGAGAGGGGAAGGCGCGAAGAAGAAGCTGAGTTCCAACCGCCAGGTGAGCAGGGAAGGGGACAGATGAGGTTGAGGCACAAGAGGGCCAGAGCGCACGAGTAAGGCAAGACCTCCCCATGCCAAAACCCTGGCCAGACAGTGCACGGAAACCTCATGGATCCCCTGCAGTTCAGCAAGCCAACAACACATGACCAGCTGAGAGTCCGGCGATACCCAGCCCAGGCCAGGTAGAAACGGAGGCAAAGGTCTCCTCCCAAATTACGAGGGAGGACATAACCCAATCAAAGCGGCAAGACAAAGAGGGACACATCAGCGTAGCGGAGGGTCTAGCACCTGACCCAGGAAGCCAGCAGAGGGGCGCATCGAAACGCTCATGGCCCGGAAACACCTCCAGCCAGGCCGCGACCGGGCAGAAATTCCACGCGCATGGCAGGGAGAAAAGGAGAACATCTCCAACACGACATAAGGCTGAGAGCAAGAAGCAGAAACCTCACTGCAATTCGCAGACCGAGAGGTCATAAGCGCAATCCAGCAGCAAGAAGGAGAGCAGAGATGGGGTGGTTGAAAGCACGGGTCTCCCCAAACACATAAAGATACAGACAGAGCCAGGCCTTGGGCAAAATACGCAGGTGGCTGATAGAGGAAGCGCAAGAGAGCACACGCACAAAGGAAAATAAAGGTCTCACCCCACCGAACATTTGATGCCCCGAGAGGGGGTGGGAGGCCCACCTGCACCCGCTGAAGGGCTCCCAACGTGAGGGAATATAACCCAGTGATAACGAGGGGAACAGAACAAGATCCCTCAAGGCGAAGCAGTAAAGGGGTTGGCCACACCCAGACACAAGCCATCCTCCGCTGCCAGAAACTGTACAAGTAGACCCCACACCTGGTGAAGGAACAAACAATAAAATGACACCCATGGACTAGCTAACAACGTGGGAGTGCACAACTCTTTGATTTGGTGAAGCAGGGCAGAAGGGCGCAATGAAAAGTGGAAGTTGACCCCAAGGAGAAAGAAGTACGGAACGATCTTGGGCACTCGGGCACACATTACCCTTGACAGCCAAGCAGTAGTGCAAAAAGTCAGTACAAGCCGAGGGGAAGCAAAACCACAACCCAAAGGGTGCACACATGGCGAAGGGCAAATTAAGAAGGATACTTGCAAAAGAGGCACCGAAGGAATTTATAGTGGCACCTGGAGAAGGAGAGAGGGAGCCCATCCATATATAGAGAGGGAGATCATCAAGATATATTGTTGCACCGGCCAGGAGTGTGCATATATTAAGAGGGGGAGAAAACCACAAAAGAACTGGGGGTGAAGAACAAATCCGACCAGAGGGGTGATGAGCCTAGTAAATGCGCAGCAAAGTCATCCAGTAATAAAAGTGAGAGCGAGAACCCTTGAAGAGGGGAGGCACCCCACAGCACTTGTGCGATAAGACTAGTAACACGTAAAACCGTCCTTGGTCAAGAAACAATAGTGCATAGTGCAACACCACAAGAGAAAGGCGGAGATATGCCGGACAAACAGCGCAGATCAAAAGGCAAGCAGACCAGCATGGAAACATACACTACGTAGGGGTGCTATCCCAAGGCTTTGCAGTGGAAAGAGCCCACAGAGCCCTAACCATAAAACCCCCCCTGGGAGCATCCCCGAGGCCCATGATAGCCAAAATTATGAACCTCATGGACCGGAAGAGAATTCTGACATTTTCAAGAGAAGGAGGGGTGTTCACAAGAAATTCCTCCAAGATAGCGATCTATCCAGACTACACGGCACTGGTGCATAGACAAAGTGCACAATTTGGACCAACTAAAGAACGCCTCCGAAATGCAAACTTGAAATACATGTTATTATACCCCGCCAAATTAAAAGTGCTGTGTAATGGCAGATCGCACCTTTTTGAAACTATGGTAGAAGCTCACGAATGGATGGACCAACAAGGAATCCCTCAGCTAAGCACCAGAAATGCGCATAACAACAGGAATGTACCTTTAAGGAAAAAGGGACTGATGGCCTTGAAATGTCGTGGCAAAAGACTGCTTGGTGCCAAAATGGGTCAAAAACTACAATCCCCATGATCCTTTGGGGAGCAGTTGGTCCGGAAAGAGGCAGCCAACTGCTATTTAAGAACTTACTCGGGCCATGCTGCCTGTTGGTGATTGTTGGCGTGGCAGGCACGGGCTGGAGGAAGCAGCTGTGTGAATATGTGCGTGGAGGAACCCCTTCACACAGGACTCGGGCCAGCCAGTGAATTGGCTAGAATCCGAGCAAGGCGGTAAAAACGCTGCATTACAAGCAGCCTCTCCGTCCCTCTTGTGGGAGGAGCTGGAGCACGGCAGGAGACAATGCTCGAGTATAACTGTCTGGGGAGGAGCCTCCCAGGCTTCAGCTAAGTGCCTGACAGAACCCCCAACCTAGCAACAACATCTCCCTAACCCTCTTTCCACCATTGACTGCTTGTGGTGCCTGTGTACTAAAATCAGGAGCCTGTGCCAACCCAGGTGGAAGGGGTCAACTACATTTGGCTTCCGTGGCTAGGAAGGAGTTGTGTGATACTGCAGGGTGTGACAGTACCCCAGTAAGATATGGAGGGAGACCACTAAAATAACCACGATGCAGAAGACACCAAGATGAAACATGGACCATGTGACCAGGAGAGAAGAGACGATACCATTGGGCTTCCCCGACGGACGCCATGACAGAGAACCCCAAGAAACCAAACAAGTTAAAGTTGCCAGTTTCTAAGGCATCAAGCTGCAGTGAGCCAGGCTCAGGGAACTGGGGCAAAGCAAGGAAAACGGCAGAGTCCGAGCAGGGGGAGGGGCGCTGGGCATTTGTTTATAGTTAAAGCTTGTTGGTTGGAAGGTGGCACGAGAAAGGGAGAACACACCACACAAAAGGATCAGCATGATGGCGCGACTGGCAGATAGTCTAAAGTACAGGATAAGAAGAAGCAATACCGAATACCCTCAGGACAAAAGAACCTGGACAAACCCATGCAGAGGATAGGCCATATCGACAACAAAGGAGAGGTCACCAGACACGAACATAGATGGCATGGCGGTGGGCGAAGTGATCGAAAGGCACGCATAAGAGGGCCAATGGGGACAGACGGGCCGCAACAGGAGCAGCTACAATGAGGTCAGAGGAACTAACGATAGCCACTTGCAATGTCGGAGGGCTGAATGATTACATCAAAAGGTTGAGAGTAACCGCCTGGCTAAATAAAACAAAAGTGAAAGTAGCAATGCTGCAAGAGACCCAATTGACGAGAGAAAAGCAGTCCAAGATAGCAAAAAAGTGGGGAGGACAAATGTACGGCTCAACCTACTCCAACTATGCCAGAGGAGTTCTGATGTGGGTAGCCCCCAATGTCCCATTTCAAATTATAACGCAAGTACACAATAAAGAAGGCAGGCTGGTCATAGTGCACGGGGTGCTAGGGGGGCGTGGCCTGGAGTTCATGGCGAGTGGGAGCTGAGTCGCCGTGCTCCGGCCGAGGCGCCGTATCCTGATCCTTTTGCCTGCCTAAAATTGCACCTGAGACGGAAAGAACCGGTTCCGAGGGAAGGGGAACCGACCCCGAATACGTTACTGTGGTCTTCCCCTGGACTCGGACCTCCAAACCCACGGATTCTTCCCGATAAAGGTCCCCTCCCCTGGCGGGACCCAAGATGGCAGCCATCTTTCGAAGCTGATGTTGCAGGAGAACGCCAGCCGCCTTTGCAGCGAAACCGACTTGTAAACTGCTGCTGCGACTGAATCGGGGAAGAAGAGCCTCCACCTCCACCCGGGCCCGAACCTCTGCTGCGGGGAGCCAACTGGGAGCTCCCGACCGGGGAGACCGGGCCCGTGCCCTGGACTACGGCACCGAGAGAGGCTGCGCCGACCCCCCGGTGCGGGGACCCCTGCCATCGACAGCAGAAGAAGGTGGAGGTGAGGAGAGCGCTGGGCGAGGGCATAAACTAATTGAACATGTGCCATTGTATATTCCTCCGAGAACTTGATCACTGACTCTGCGCAAACCGGACCACCCTGCTTCCGGAACCATAAGCTCCCCAACCTCGCCCGCCGTCATTCACCTCCACACGACCGAGTGACGCTCACCATGGCGGCCAGGAACAAGACGAAGGCAACCACCATGGACACGTATGTGTCCGCTAAAGTAAAAACTCCTCCGCAGCCATGCGCTTCCACTCCCGAACCTCCCCGAGCAAAACGGGCAGACTCTCCCGAAAATCAAGCTCAAGTGCTGGAGGCAATTGTATCACTGCGCGCATTTATAGATTCCAGAATCGGGGAGTTCAAATCCGAGCTACAACTCATGCGCCAGGATGCCCGCAACCTGACAGAAAGAGTAACCTCCGCCGAATCAACCATAAAGGAGATGTCGGGAGATACAACGGAGCTGAAAGCTAAGGTGCTGGACTTAGAACGGAAGGTGCTCACACTCGAGGCCAGGGCTGAGGAGGCCAAGGGCCGAGCCAGACGCGCCAACATCAGAATACTGGGGGTACCGGAGGGAAGTGAGGGCCCGAACCCGACGGCCTATATAGAATCCCTGATACAGCAGGAGGTGGGAACTGGAAAGCTGACGCAAGGATTTTCGATTGAAAGGGCGCACAGATCACTACAGAAGAGACCCCAGCCGGGCTCACACCCTCTCCCTATAATTGCTAAAGTTCTCAACTTCCAGGACAGAGAGATCATCCTCCGGCACTCCGGAGAGGAGGGCCCCATTGAACGTGGGAGCTCGAAGATCACGATCTACCCCGATTACACCCCGAAAGTCCAACGGGAGAGGAACTCATTTGTGCCGATTAAAGCCCGACTCAGGCAACTGAACCTGAAGTATATGTTGCTATACCCCTCCAGACTGAAAGTGATCCACAAGGGCAGGGCGATCTTCTTGGAATCCCCGGCAGCCGCAAACATGTGGCTAGAAGACAACAATCTAGCTGCAGATAGAGACCCTCAACCCACTGAAAATTGAAGAACCCCCCGCGCCTGAGACATCGAAGATGCCGTGACTCATAAACCCAACTCGGACGTAAGGCAAATGACATAAGAGAAGGTAAAATCACCCAACAGTTAGCAATGATGATGCGGCCCTCGCTCGGCCCACGCCAGACACAGGGCCCCACCTCCCACCAACAGTAAAGGACAGGCCAGTTGCCTGACCGACCTCCCTTGTGCCCGACACCCGGATGGGTCCTGACGGTACGAGAGTGCCTGAGCACCAGCAAGACCTTGTCGTTGCTGGGCGCACCAGTTACAGTTTTGTTAATTGTTTTTGTTCACACCACAGTCCTCAGAATATCAGCGGAGCGGAAACATGGGACCGGAGGCCCTTGGGGGCGGCGGAAGAGAAAACACCAGAACCCAGAGGGAAAGCCACACCACCTGGAGACAGGGGCGACAGGGAAGATGAAACCAAGACGCAAGCCCAATGGCACTCCAACTTAAGGTGATGACGTGGAATGTGAGGGGCATGGGCACGTACCTGAGAAGGAACCGGATCCACTCCTACCTGCGTAGGAAAAAGGTGTCAATAGTGATGCTTCAAGAAACCCACCTCACAGAAGAAACCACAGCCAAATTATCCGATAGATGGGGAGGTATAGGGAAAGGGGCGCCATACTCCAAATTCGCCAGAGGAGTGTTTACGTGGGTGAGCCCGACTGTGCCCTTCCACCTACTGGGCTATGAAGCTGATAAAGAGGGCAGATACCTAATATTATGGGGCACCATTGAATCCACGCCAATCTGCCTGGTGAACTCATACTTTCCGCAACACGGAATACCCTCACACCTCTCAACGCTCAGTGCCAAAATGATTACTCAGAGAGAGAGTGCTTTCATATGGGGTGGCGACTTCAACTCCATCAGGAACGGTGCTGTGGACAGATCAGACCCCCCCGTCTCTCAAATAGCCCGGCATCCAACTAGCTAAACACTGCAATAGAACAGCTCGACCTGGTGGACATCTGGAGGGAACAACACCGCACCGAGAGGTGCTACTCCTATTATTCTGCCCTGCACAAGGTCCACACGAGAATAGACTATCTGTTCATAGATCGTGAGCTGGCTCAACAAGTGGACGACACACTCTACCTAGGCAGAACCATATCCGATCACTCACCGCTGATCATGCAATGGGCCCCTAGAGGACCCAGACCGCCTATCCCGCTATGGAGAATGCCACCCGCAGCACTCACAGACCACGCATTTAGGGAGGAACTTGGCACCAAACTTGAGGAATACCTAGACATTAACACAGGCTCAGTGTCAAGCCGGAACACACTATGGGAGGCCATGAAGGTTGTAACAAGGGGTGAAGTTATATCAGGTGCCGGTGGCATCGATAAGCTCCTGAGACTGGAACTGGAGGATCTGGAGAACAAGATCACCCACCTGGAATCCGGAATCAATATCATGCCGGATGCCGAAATATAACTAAAAGGCACCCGGGAGGAGTGCCTTTTGGCCTGAAACAGACTGTCCAAATTTGACTACACGACCTACATAGCCAGAGCTCACAAAGAAGCGGATAAGCCTGGTAGAATGTTGGCCTGGCTATGTAAGCGCGAGTTCCCAAGACATCTCCCAACTGAAATAACCGATGAAAGGGGGATAACTCACCGGACGCAGCGAGACATTAACTCAGCTTTTGTGGCCTTCTACTCCAGATTGTACGCCCACGACACCAAAATACCAGTGGACGACATAAAGGCCACACTGGCCGAGATTGAGCTCCCAAGACTGACAGAGGCCCAAAGAGAGTTACTGGATGCGGAAATCACTACAGAGGACATGACGGACGCGATTAAATCGCTGACCACCTGCAAAACCCCAGGGAGCGATGGGCTCCCGCCTGAATTTTACAAAGCGTACGAAGCGACCCTTGCTCCGACCCTCCACAAGGTGTATATGGAGGCATACGAAAACGGAAACTTACCCAACTCCATGAAAGAGACAATTATCATCCCTATACTCAAACCCAACAAACCCGCCAACAACTGTGAATCATACCGCCCAATTGCCATGCTAAACTACGACTGCAAGATCCTGACCACAATCCTGGCTAAGAGGCTGGCGAGGGTGATTGGAACTCTGATTCATGAGGACCAGAACGGTTTTGTGCCAGGACACAACACCACCGCGAACCTGAGGAGGCTCCAACACATCATGGCAGAGACCTATGATCGGGACGAGGACCTAGCAGTACTCTCCTTAGATGCCACAAAAGCCTTCGATTCAATCTACTGGGAGTGGCTGATCGAAGTGCTAAAACAATTCGGCTTTGGCGAGAGCTTTGTAAAGTGGGTCGAGGTATTGTATAACACACCGACAGCGAGAGTGAAGACTGGTAAGACATTGTCTGAAGCCTGGCCGATACAGCGGGGCACGCGGCAAGGATGCCCGCTATCCCCAATGTTATACATACTGGGCCTGGAGCCAGTGGCTGCCTATTTCAGGACACAACACTTCGACGCGGGCATTGGACTGGGCAGTGATCACGCCATAATATCCATGTATGCGGACGACGTCCTCCTGTACCTGAATAACCCCCAGCTCAATGCACAAGTCACGTTGGACATCCTCGACAACTATGCCCGATACTCTGGAATAACATTTAGCAAACTAAAGTCGTGTGCGTTCCCACTGGCCAGACTCAGGGGTCTGGATAAGCCCGACCTCCCAGATGTCGGGATACAATGGCAACCAGAGCAGTTTAAATACCTGGGAATCGAGGTGTGTCATACCCCAGCGCTCACGCACGAACACAACACGGAAAAAGCAGTAAGAGCCCTCCGCAAATCTATGAACTTCTGGTCGAAGTTACCACTGGCAGTAATGGGTAGAGCGGCAATAGTCAAGATGATAGTTCTCCCCCGTTTCTTATACCACTTCACGAATATATGCTTCTACATCAGACCTCCCTTCTTCAAAAAACTAGACTCTCTAATCAAGGACTTCATATGGGGGTCGTCCAGACACAAGATCTCCCTGTCCACACTCACGCTCCCGTACAAAGAAGGTGGGATACAACTACACGATCTGCAAAGGTACTACCTAGCCGCGCAGCTCAGCCACACAACGAAATGGCTCTCTGACGACCTCTCAGCAGAAGTAGGGCTCCTGCGACATCCGACTCCCAAGCTGTTCCCTAAAGAAATGCTTTGGAACCCGACGAAACAAACCTCTGGAATCCCCATGATTGTCAACCTGGGCAGGCAGGTATGGGCAAGAATTGGCTTCCTTCGACAACTGAAACACCCTTACAATCCCAATACTCCCATCCTGGTGGATGTGTGCAAAACTCAGGCAGACTTAGCGACAGCTAGGAAATGGGAGAGAGCCGGAATCCATACATGGGGAGATCTGTTTGAAGACGGCACGTTCAGAGAACTCGAATCACTACAAGCCAACAAAGGCATCCCGAACACCCAGTTCCTGTCGTACCACCGCCTCAAGCGGACAGCAAAGGCACAGTGGCCTGTCTGGCCAGAAGAACCCCCACCGGACCCCCTCCTCCAGAAGATGTACGATTTAGCAGACGGTTGGAAACCGGTCTCCCGCTTGTACACCAAACTAAATGATAGACCCAACCCGAAAAGCGTGTCCCTGAGACAGAAATGGGAATCCGAATTAGGGACCACGCTAACTGACAGTGAATGGGAGCGAATACTACTATACCCCAAAGAGGTGTCGAGGAACATTAGATTTAAACAAGTTCAATTGAACGTGCTATACAGGACATACATGACCCCACTAAGAGTTGCTACCTTCAACAAACATGCACCGCCGAACTGCCCCTGGTGCGGAAATGACAAAGCGGACATGATCCATATGTTTTGGACCTGCACCAAAACAGAAAATTTCTGGTCCATGGTGGAACGTACCTGCACCGAAGCGGGACTCACGAGATATGAGTGGAACCCAAAGGAATGCCTACTGGGAGCCCATCCCAGACTTAGCAAATACAAACACCTGGTCAAACTAATGGACCCAGCCTGCATCCTTGCAAAAAGGTCCATAGCAATGTCATGGAAATCCCCAAGGGGCCCAAGGCTCGGACGTTGGCTTATGGACCTGGAAAAGTGGACGGAGGCAGAGACCAGGGCCTGGCAGGATGGAATCTGCTCAAACGATGATGACTCCAACGACACCCTAGACTCATGGAAGGCCCTGGTGCACGACATCCAATTTGAAGCCGACCACAAACCCCCCTGAGCTTTCACCCCTACTAGAGACTTGCTTGTGACTTACCCCCAAGAATGGTCAACGTGATAACCAAGCCCCCGTGACCTTGGGTGTGCCGCACACCAGCCCCTCTCCCCCCGCCACAATTACGAACAATATATTGAACTACGAAGACTGTGGTAGTTAATTAGTTAATTTGACTTAGTTTGTTTGTTGTGTTACCGTTTGATGGTTGTGTTGTATTTATATAAATGCCAATAAAATATTTTTAAAAAAAAAATAGTGCACGGGGTGCTAGAAAACAAACAAGTGTGTAAACACGTATGCCCCAAACCATGATACGACCATGTTTCTAAGGCACTCGCACCTCGACT
Organism: Ambystoma mexicanum; assembly: GCF_040938575.1. Lineage (NCBI taxonomy): Eukaryota > Metazoa > Chordata > Amphibia > Caudata > Ambystomatidae > Ambystoma > Ambystoma mexicanum. Next base: position 676,027,187 of record NC_090927.1, on the reverse strand, counting down.
AGACCCATACAGGGAGGCATCTGACATCTGGGCAGGTGACTTCAACTGCACACTCAACCCGATGTTAGATAGTGCGGGCAAAAAACACAAAAAGCCAGCACCACCAGCAAAAGCCCTAAAGACGATTCTAAAGCAATTGAAACTAGAAGATGTCTGGAGGAAAATGCATGAAGGACCCAGGGGTACTCACACTACAGGGCCCGCATGGGACCTACACACGTATAGACTATATGTTCACGGGCATAGAAATCCTGGGAGAATTTACTAGCATACACTTCAGAGCGAGGACACTCTCGGACCATGCCCCGCTAGTTGCAACATGGGAATGCACACATAGGAAGACCCCTATACCCTAGCACTGATGGAGGGAGACTTTCAGGAAATATGCAGGACACAATAGAAGATTACTTCCATCACAATACAGGTAGTGTAAATAGTTCTGGGACGATATGGGACGATATGGGATGCCTTTAAAGTGGTGGTCAGGGGAGAGGCGATAGGGAAGTCACAGGGACTCAAAGGGAGCATTCTGGCTGAATTGGGGAGGGAAAAAGAAGAGATAGAACAGAGGCAAAGACAGGCGGGCATGACCGGGGAAGAACCTGCTGAACTAATATCACTTAGGTTACAGTGTGATACTATCTGGGAGAAGTTGGGGAAACTAGATTACTGGAAATATATACAGAAATTACTTGCAGAGGGGGATAAGCCTGGCAGACTCCTAGCCTGGTTAACCAAGCAGGGTACAAAGAAGGACCCGATGAATGCAATTAAAGATAAGATGGGGGAGGAGGTAAGGACCCAAGAAGGAATCAACCAGGTATTCTCGCAGTTGTACGAGAAGCTGTACTCTCAGAACCACGAGGCAGATATAGAGGATATAGCCGATGCCCTATCCCAAATCAATCAGATCAAAATTAACCGACAAACAGAAACAGATGCTTGAGGCCCCCATAACAGTACAAGAAATAGAAGTGGTAATATTCTCACAACAGCAAAGACCTTGGGACCCGTCAGGTTACACAGAGGGTTCTATAAAAAGTACAAGCAGACACTGGCACCTAAATCGTTGGAGGTTTATGAAGAGGTGTGCGAACAGGGTCAATTACCAGACAGTATGATAGAATACTTAATAATACCCATCCTGAAGACAGGGAAGTCACCTATGGACTGTGGTTCATACAGACCAAATCCATGATTAACCAGGATAGCAAAATCCTGACAGCGTCCCTGGCTAATAGGCTTAAACGGGTCATACACACTCTGGTGCACTGGAACCAGATCTGGTATGTCCCAAGGCGAAGCACCACATGAAACGTGCGAAGGCTGCACCAGACAAACCAAAGAAGGGAACAATGCATGGTACCGTCTTTAGACGCGATCAAAGCATTTGACTCTGTGAACTGGAATTGCCTGCTGCACACACTTGCACATTTTGGAAGGAATGGGGGAGGGCTTCCTGCGGTGGATCAAGCTACTATGCAGGGACCCCAGGGCAAGGTTAGGGTGGGTAAACACATCTCAGAGGTGTGGAGAATACATAGGGACACAAAGCAGGGGTGCCCGCTGTCGCCAATGCTCTACATGTTGGATTTAGAACTATTACCGGTCTTCCTGAGAGCGGAGTATGACGAGGCAGGGATCAGAATAGATAACATCACCCAACTAGTCTCGCTATACGCAGATGACATGCTTCTATTTGTAGCCAATCCACAAATTAATTTACCAGATCTGTTGAGGTTGATAGATACATTTGCCAGACTGTCAGATATCTCCATTAATGAAGAGAAATCATCCCTGTACCTCCTAGCAGAACTCAGACAAGTCGGCACAGACCAACTGCCCAACTAGGGCTTCACATGGATACCGGGCACCTTTCACTACCTGGGTATAGATATACACCACAACCCCACGGACACACACAAGGCCAACACGCAAGTTGCCCTGGAGAAAATTGTAAAGGCCATGAAGTTCTGGAAGACACAACCATTAGGGATGATAGGGAGAGCAGCCCTGCTGAAAATGATGGTATTACCCTGCCTCCTATATTATTTCACAAACAAACCCTACAACATACGTGGGATATTCTTTAAATAACTAAACACAATAGCACAGGATTCCTGTGGGGAGGGGCAAGAAACAGGGTGGTGCTCAACACACTACAAAGAGACTACGAGTCAGGAGGTATCAAACTGCCAACTTCGAATTATAGAACCTGGCTGGGGAGCTGCAATTTGTGGTAAAATGGCTGGTAGACGACACATCCATTGGCTCATTATTATTACAACCAGCACTGCAGCACTGCTATCTAAGAGAGGTAATATGGGTGGAGAAGTCCTTATCCCGAACGCTCCCCATCCTGGCTAGACTCGGTCTGATCTCATGGAGGAAAGCGTGGAAAATTCAGGGAACACCAGACCCTTGCTCAACACAGATTCCTCTAGCAGGGCTGGCGGAAACCCGACCCAAAGCTCTTGCAGCCTACCTGAAACATTGGGAAGCCAAAGGCATAGCACAGGTTGGGGACTTATGGAAAGAGGGAAAATGGGTGCAATTTCAGAACCTGAGAGAAGAATATGACATACATTCAAGTCAATTCATGCTGCACAACAGCCTGGTCAAAACAATAAAAAAAAGATGGCCAGACTTATCAGAGGATACCGGAACCGGGGAAGCCCTGGATGCATGGTATGATGTGTCGGCAGGAGGACACACAGTGTCCAGGCTCAATGAGCAGCTCCTGAAAAACCAGACCACACAGGAACTACAGGCACGTGGAAAGTGGGAGGGAGAACTCCAAAAAAACTTTACAGACCATGGACAATGGCCTGAAGATATATAAAGAAGGACTCTAGGATTGTGATATTCAGGCAGACACAGCTCTACATCACTCAAAGGGCATACCTCACCCCAAGCAGAATATCTAGGATGGGGAGTAGAGAAATCCAAAGCTGCCTCCGATGCACAATGGAAAATGCAGATATGCTGCACACGTTCAGGGCCTGCCCTGTAACAACGAAATTATGGGAGGGCATCAAGGCAAGAGCAGAGGAGGGGGGAGTCCACATGCAGGTGTGGTCGCCAGAGTCTTATTTGCTGTGACTGTTCCAGAGGGGTCACATGCCAAAAGCACATGTAGCCAAAATGAAAGACTTGATGACTATCCTGGCTAAGCGTCAAATAGCAATGGCATGGAAATCCAAACCAGGTCTGAAAATGGAAGCATGGTGGGCAGACTTGAACCTTTGGTCACTAGCCGAAATGACAGTATAGACCAAGGCATTGTTAAGTGGGGCAAGTGAGAGCAGTGACAAGATACTGGCATGGAATTCACTAATTCAGGAACTGTTTGAACCGAGGGACGGACACAACACGAAAAACCCTAGTGAGCCGGAAGGTGCAGATGAAAATGCATTGTTAACGGAGAGTCAAACAAGCTGAGAAGAGACAATCCAGCTACCAGATAACCCGGAAGAGGCAGACACTCAGACAAGCAGAAGCAACAAGAGATCCGAGTACAGAGGACCAGGACTGCGTGATAGGACACTGATGGTGTGGGAAGCTCCCGTCGCAACGTGCAAGAATGAATGTCATGTTATGTTATTTGTTGTCTGTTATATATATGTTGTATAAAAAACAATAAAGAGTTTTTAAAAAAGAACTAGAAAAAAAAGAAAGCACATTGACTTTTGGTCTGAGCCCCAAAGGCTGCCTTCCTGGTTATTGATGCAACACTATATGTCTTTGTGATCCATTACTACTGTTAGAAAAAAGGCTCAACATTTTAACTAAGGCTCTGAATTTCAACAAAAATGAAAACTGATATCATTTTTGAACAAGAGTGTGAAACTCAGGTGTGAGTCTCTGGGTTGAATCTAGTGCATGTTAGTTTTATGAATGCATATAGCACATGCCAACTAAAAAGGGGGTTTGAATTTGGCACTGCATAACAGCTGATGTTATCATGACGCACCACACCACATTGACTGAGTGCAATAAAAAATTAAATGAACATGTATCAAATTTACTAATAAATCTAAACTCTAACATATGCCCTTACTAATATTCGGGGCAGCTCAGTCCATGGCTTTTGGTGCAATTTGATAAACTGAATGTGGTGACAAACACAGGCTGTGCAAGGATAATTGGAAGCCCAAGAAAATAAACATGAAAAATTCGATTTGTTTTGCAGTGAATACGTAAAAAGTTGAAGAATGTGGAATGTGGAGAACCACGTTGCTCGAAATAGCCCTATTGTATATTTTCAGAACAGGAAAACAGAGCAGAGCAATGTAACACTTTTCACCTGTTTGCTGTCATTCTAAAATCCAGGCTGATCACGTGTTTCTTTTCTGAAACATTCTAGTGAGTTGGTTTGCAAAAGGCGGGTGGTCCTGACTGACACATGACTTCATAATAGAGGCAGTATTTTCTTACATATTATGTAGGCAAACATACATCCATGGGAGGTGACAGACAGAGGGTTTAAAAATGTCTTTCAGTCAGATGTCATGCTTACTGGCCTTCTCTCTCTGGCTATGGGGTGTGCTGCATTCTATCCCAGGCAGACTGGCTGACTCGGAAGGCTTAAGTGATATGTTTTTCTGACGAGTGGGAGTAAACCAGATAAAGAAATTCTCCAGTCTGTGTGGAGGGGGTCCTGACTTTGCTGTGCTGAGGCACACAGAACTACGTGTACAGTAGTTGAAATCCCAGTAAATTGAGGTGCGATGTGAATGATGTTTTTACAATAATAGCTTACAGGCAATTACAGTCTGAAGAACAAACGTGGGTAGTTAATGTTCGCGTACTGCTCAAAACAATTGTTATATTGTGACAATGAGGAGCAGGAAATAAGAAATGAACAGGAAACACCAAAAGAGCAGCACCCTAGATGGCAATTTAAAAAGAATATGCAATATGAAAATGAAACATAAAATGAAAATTCAGGGTCAACAGATAGTTTATCCTTACTTGATAACCAAAATACTGTACATACCTCCATAGAAATGACCATTCCCCAAAAGGCAGATGCAGGTCATTTACCTGCTGAGTATTTTGAGCCCCAGATATTCTAAGAGACGAAAATGACTAGTACTGTGCAAAATGCAGGTAAAGTCACACACCAGAAACTGACATTCTATGACCTGACACTTGTAAAAATACATAGTCAATAGGTTCCAGAGTAGAGGTAAGTGGAAAGGACCCAGGCAATGGGGACAGAACAATAAAGAAATGGGAAGTGAACACTAGTTATTCCAAATTACAGGGACAGTTAGTGGCTACACTTCAAATGGGTTCTGAACCCAAGAGAATAGACACAGACATTCAAAAAAAATGGGCAAAAAGGGGGGAAAATGTAATTTCATATGCTGCTTGGCCTAGTAAAAAGTCAGGCTGGCCTAAGAAAAGTAAACCCTGAAATTAGTAGAAATTCCAACTTTCTATGCATGCTAGAAGAATGTGAGGACAGATATTATGCTCCTATCACTATTGAGGAGAAATTTAGTGCATTTGCAATGATTGACATTTGTGCCCAAGCAACAATAATGTCTCAGGAACTAATGCAAAGCATCAGTGAGGGCATATCGCCAGAAAACGGTGTAAAGTGGAGGCAGAGTGAAGGCCCTTTGCACAACTTCAATGGGGAAGAAATAACTGTGCAAGGTGTCACTGAAGTTGACATAAAGATAGGGAAGCATAGGATGAGACAGGAAGTGTTGGTCACGCCCATTAATGAAATACTGTTCCTCATAGGGATAAATTGCCTGAGGAGGCTGTCACCCCTCATTGATGGGGTAAATAGAGCTTTGTGGGCTTTAACCAAAAGACCACTGAAACTTAGGAAAATAAAGGCTCTGAGTAGGAGCGCAAAAGAATGCCACACCATTGCTAAATCAGTAAGTGCAGTGGAAGTGTACCTTCAGAATGGATGTGTGCCTAGCGTCTCTGCTTTTCGCATATGTCAGAATGAAATGTAAGGAGAAAAAGAGAAACAATCTTCAGAGATTTATTTGGATCCTAAGAAAAACCAGCAAAAAGAAATAGATGAAAACACATTGCATTTTTATCTAAATGAGGAAAACTGCAAACCAAGTATTGCTGCAGAATCAGGTCCAGAAAAATACATTTCAACAAATGCAGAAATACACATGGGAGAAGGACAGCCATCAATCCCTATTCATGAGAATGGACAGCCTGAAATGATTGAAGCCACTTTGGCACTGAAGAGAGGAAAGGACTTTCATTAATGAAAAGGTGTTTAAACAAATACTTGAATCAGAGGAAAGTCCAAATTTCAAAATGAAAAAGCAACACATTTTTGGGCTGGATGACCCTGAATTTGGGAAAATAATTGTGGGAAGATGTATGATAAAGATTAAAATTGGCTCTAAAACCATTCATCATAATATTTGGATTGTAAGCAGAGCCCAAAATAAATTCTACTTGGGAAATTATATAATTCACAGAATGTGTATGGTATTAAATTTATTAAACCAAAAGGCCTGGTCTAGGTTGGGCAGAGCTGCACCTGAAATTGTAAACAAAAGACAAGCTTATCATTGTGCCCAAATTGTGCCATATGCAATTGAGCTTCAAGGGAAGACTTACAGTAGCATTACAGTACAGAAAGGGACAGCAGATGAAAGGGCCTGATGCATTTGTGTGCCAAAACGAATCCATGAAACAGCAACAGCCAGGATGATGCGAATGTACACCATTGGTAGATATTGGGCATGGCCCCATTTGAATACTGGTGGATAACAAAGGGTGTGAGGGCATTAATTTGGAAGAAAATACAGCGTTTGGGATGGCGGTGCAGGAATCTTACTACACTGCTGATCTAAGCAACCCATTGATTGGGAATATCCCTGGACGCAATGTGTCTTCACAAGGTGAATTACCTGAATCATTGGATAATAGACCAAAAGTATTTTTTAGAATTCAGTCTGTACACCCTTATGGGCCAAATGAAGTGGTATGCTGTCATCAGGATAATTGTGTCCTAATTGAAATGAGTGAATCCAAAAGGGAAAACCAGTAAGGTAAACACAGCAAATTGAGATGGAGGTCAATATCCCACATTTTTTAAGGGTAGCGGCTCTCCAAAGTGACACTGCCACATAACTAGAAGAGAGTACAGAGGTTCCTCCTTTGGAGGATTTCCCAGAAATTGTCTAAAATGGTAGTGGAGCGGATTCAAGCTGCAAATGCTTCCACAAATGAAGAAGAAAGGCTCAATGGAGGAAGATTTTTATGGAATTCAGAGGTTTTTGCCAAATATGCCTGTTTGTGGGCTGACCGATTTACATGTTGCCACACTAACAGAAGGATATGGTAGGGAGTCTGTATTCGTCTGACAATATAGGTTACCCCAGGCAATGACTGGAGTCACTGGAGGAAATAATTAAACATTTGGAATCTAGAGGCATCATTAAGCCTATTCATAGTACTTCAAATACTCCAATATTAGGTGTGCTAAAGCCCAATGACCAATGGTGCTTGTGTGCAGATTTAAGAGAATTAAACAAGAGGGTACCTGTTTCTAGGTGGCCCCATCCATTTATTGATCAAGGCCTTGCACAGCTTCAAGGGTGTTTACCACTTTAGATCTTACAGCTTGGTACTGGTATGTGCCACTAGCTGAAGATATACAACATGTATTTGCATTTCCTTTGACAAATTATAATATGCATGGTCATGGACCCCTAGTGGGGTTGGATTTGGAGGATTCCTGAGCAAGGAATTCCAGATGCAGCTGAGAGAGTAACCATAGTTTATGTGGATGTTGTGCTAATTAAAAATGAGGACTTGAAATGTCACTTCAATGAAATTATGTATGTGCTCGGCCAGTTACAAAAGGGTGAGGCAAAGGTATCTTTACAGAAAGCACAGTGGTATAGAAAAAGGGTAGACTTTCTAGGCCATGAAGTAACAGAATATGAGTTAAACCCACAAAAGAAAAAGGTGGAAGCAATTCAGAAACTAAAAGATCCCTCTAATTTGAAAAGTCTAAAGCATTTGCTAGGACTGATAAGTTATAACAGGAATTGTATTGAAAATTATGCAGCGATTACAAAGCCTTTCACCAAGTGACTGAAGCAGGGTAAACCCGGAAAATGGGAAGAGGAACAAAGTGAGGCGGTGACCAAGTTAAAAAAACTGTTTGATAAAAGCTCCATGTTTGGCATATCCAATAAAAAAAAATGTCTTTGTTGAAATAGGATTCACAGATCAATGTACGTCAGCAGTATGATATGCAGTGATAAAATCATGGCAAATATGTCACCTGTAAAAAGAAATGTGGCAAAAATGCTGTGGTTTAACCCGTTAAAAATGTACCCCATTACAACATTTAAAGGGAGCAGGGGCTGCGGGGGTGTCCCCTGCTACCCTTAAATGGTATAATCGGTCCAGGGGTTGCGGGGGTGTCCCCCGCATCCTTTACATGGATTGCGGCAGAAAAACCACAGCCTTTTTGCCACACTATTTTGTGTCCGCAGCCATTTGTGCCACGATTTTAACACAGGGAACACAGCAGTACTATACCAAAAACATGATGCAAATAACAAAACCATTGCTTATGCCAGCAAGGCATTGTCACAGGTAGAAACCAAATTTAGTGAACACGAAAAGGCAATTTTGACCACTGTCTGGGAATTGCAACATTTCCACCCCATAATTCAAGAGAAGAGGGTGATTGTTGGAACAAATCACCAGCCTCTACAATTCTTACAGAGTAAAAAGATCAGATCAGAGAATTTGGCCCAGTCAAGAATTACTTCATGGACACTATCATTACAGGGACTTCCAGTGGAAGTGAGATACCGACAGAACAAAAAGAGCCCAGTTGCTCAGTGACTTGCAGAATGACATGTTTGTGCAGCTATCTGTGCACCAGAAGACACAGAATTAGAAACAAATTTAAATGAAATTGAGCAATCCCCACACAAGGCTTTCAATGAAGAAACGTGTCATGATCTCCCAACGGTGTATATAGATGGATGTGCTTACCACGTGGAAAGTGATTCTGAAAAATAACTAGTGGCAGGAATAGGAAACTGGTGGGTTAAATGCAAAGGTATTCCAAGAGTAAGCATGATATTAGGTTCTGAAAGCAGCCAATTTGCAGAACTGGCCACAATTTATAAGGCAATATCTACAGCAGTAGAAAATAAACTTAAATAAATTGTTTTAGTCACTGATTCTGATTATGCACTTAATAGTTTTGGGGAATATTTACCCGGCTGGAACTTGAGAGGAATGCTCACATATAAAAAGAAACCATTTAAACATGGCCACATGATTCAAGACATAGACAAACTTGTTTCAGAAAATGACATGATCATCCATTGGAGGAAGATATGTGGTTTTTTGAAAACACCAGGGGAAGACAAGGAAGGAAATGACAAGGCAGATCAATTAGCCAAAATTCGAGCTGTCATGGGGAATTATTTTCCATTGAGTACCTGCTGGGTGAAATCCAGGTGGATGTGATAACACACTCCAAAACAGCTTATCAGCCTGCGGCACAGTGGAGCTTTGATACTCCTGATCAAGACTTGATTAAGGCACAGAAAGAAGATATTATTTTTGGCCAATTTTATGACCACTTCCTAGATGCAGAGCAAAATCCTTTGACTCAGGAGGACAGCAAATGGAAAGAAGAACTGAGGGTGCTGTTAAAAAACAAAAAGAGAATTTGTTTACAAGAAGATGGACTGATGATTTGGGAATCTGTTACAGTCCAAATTCAATGGGTAGTACCTTTGTCATTTCGGTGATTGATCCTACATCATGCCCACAATGCCATGACAGCAGGCCACATAGGTTCTCAGAAAACGTTAGAAGTTTTAAAAGATTATACATATTGGACACACATGTCACAGGATATAGAACTATATACAAGGGGATGTCTAGTGTGTGCACAATTCCAGCCTACTTACCCAACACACAGGGCGCCATTAATGAAAAGAGGTCTGACACGCCCAGGGTCAGACCTACAAATAGACTTCATCAGGCCCGTGCAAAGGTCAGCATGGTAAGCAGGTATTTTTTGACAGTTGTTTGTGTGATGTTCAAATGGGTGGAATTTATCCCAGCCCCAGATTACAATGCGCACCGGCAGCAACTTTGCTGGTCAATCATATTTTTTCAATATTTGGTTTACCTCAAAGAAAAGAATCAGACCATGGAAGTCACTTCATTACTGCAGTAATGACAAAGATGTGGCAAATATTGAGCGTGAAAAGAAAATTGCACATTTCATACTGACCCCCCCCTTCTGGGGTATGGAACGGTGCAATAGGCCAATAGTTGAAATATTGAAATATTGAAAAGGTTTCCAGCTGAGGCAAGGTCCAGTTGGGATTTGCGATTTACTCTGGTGTTAATGGCTACTAGGTCAACACCATCTAGATCAACAAATCTAAGTCCACATGAATATCGTGTTACCCCAACACCTGCTTTATAGAACCAATGAGCAGGTCCAGATGAATGCAACCACAATCCACAAATATGTAGAAGAACTGAGAAAGCACTTACAACATGTTTTTGCATTTGCACAGCGGAATTTGAAAAAAGCAGCTCAAAGTGCAAAATCATACTACAAGAAAACATCTGTGAGGGAATATGAAGTAGGTGACCAGGTATATCAGTTTGATTTTGGAAAAGGTAAACATAGAAATGCAAAATTTCTCACATCATAGCACGGGCCATTTAGGATTGTAGATAAGGTTTCACCTGTAGTCTACAGAATTGCCATAAAGGAGAGAGAGTTAACTGGAGAGCACTTTGTAAGTGTTAACTAAATTAAAACGTTCCACCCGAAGTATGATCTAAGAAGGTTAGAACATATTGGAGAAACTAGTAGGGAGTGAAAAGCGTAATTGTATCCTGAAAATGAAGTGCTTGCATCTCCAAGAGATTCACCATAGCAGGTAGGTAGGCGTGAGTAATATAAAAAATATCAAATTGAAGTATTAAAAAAAGGGGGAGAAATGAGAGGTCCATCAGATAGGTAACTGTGAATACATTATGAAATCAATATGAAAAAGGGGGGAGGAAACAGGTGAGTATATATAAAAATAAAATACCAGTATATATAAATAATAAAATGAGAACAAGCAGTTTACAAATAATGTATATTTAAAAAAGAATTAAAAGATACAGACAGATTTACCGGTGACATTTCTTTAGATTTCTTTGGATTGTTAAGTATCCCAGGTCGATGTGTGAGTCAATTAACTTTCTGTTTTGATTGAGAATGCCACAAGTCTGTTATGTTAACCTACATTTTCTTACAGCCAATGACAAAAGAAGTGCCATTGCATCTTTTATACTCAACTCATGGATTATTTGTGGATCCAGAAAAAGATATCCAATTTAAGATCTCTGAGTCTCAATTGTTTCTTTCTTCTTGCACTTTATAAAAGGTTAGACGTTATTAAATGTACAAACAAAATATGTAATGCACTGAGTTTTCCTAATGACATCCCCTTTGACTCCGAACTGAACATAAATATAATTAATTTGCAAAACCTCCCCCACGATAAATAGTCTGTTCTCACAATAGGCTTCAAATACCGTCTTTGCAATAGATGTCAAAACTTTGTCTAAAACCGACCTTGAAATTCGTTACTATTATTGGCAGCCTATAACCGTCTTTTACATCTGGTCAAAACACATTAAAAATAGCCATCTACATTTAATAATGTGGATGTGCTTTTCTACACTATGGGCATCATTACACGGATGGCGGTGGTCCATGCCGGTAAAATACCGGCACCGCCTTGATGGAAAGGGGAATTACCGCCCTATTCCAAGGTTGGTGGTGCGGTAATTCCCCCTTCCCCCATTGCCCTTCCCCATTCCCATTTTTGCCCCATAGGGCATAATGGGAATGGGGAAGGTGCTAATTACGGCACCGCAAATTGCGTTACCGTAATTAGCTCCCTGGTCCCTTTGCGGGTTGGTTTTTAACGCCTGCAGAAAGCAGGCGTTAAATTCTCCAACCCACAAAGGGACCTCGTGGTAAGGCGGTAAGGGTTTACCGGTACCGGTAAAATACCGTTACCGGTAAACCCTTACCGCCTACCGTGTAATGAGGCCCAGTGTCTTTTTGTAACATGCACTTATCAAAAGCCATTGAAATATAATAAATGCTTTGAGCAGCACGTAAAAATGAACTACCCACGTTTGTTAATTTAGGTAAACTTCTTCCGACTGTAATTGCCTGGTAGCTATTCCTGTAAAAACATTCATTCACCAAGTACCTCAATTTACTGGGATTTCACCTAGTGTACACTGAGTTCTGTGTGCCTCTGCACAGAGAAGCCAGGCCCCTTCCACACAGACTGGAGAATTTCTTTATCTGGTTTTCTCCAACTCATCAGAAAAACATATCACTCAACCCTTCCGAGTAAGCCAGTCTGCCTACGAGTGATTGCAGCATACCCCACTGCCAGAGAGAGTGGGGCAGAGAGCTCAACTTCTTACTGACAGCTCTTTTTAGACCCTCTGTCTGTCACCTCCAATTGATGAATGTTTTCCTACATAAAATACTGCCTCTATTGTGATGTCATATGTTCATCAGAGGTAAATAAAGTTAACCAATGGAGTTCTTCTTTTTTTTATAAAAGGGGGCTGTTGAGGGTGAGGAAGAAAATGCAAGAAAGGATAGATTCCACAACTAGCTACCCTGCTTTCACACACACAGGTTGTTGGTGCCACACACTCAGTACAACAGAAAAACTGTAGTAAATTATTTATACAGCCAAATACCAGGTACGGTTCAAAAACCACATATTTTAATCAATACACACATTTAACAAAAGGCAAAAATTAATAAAAAACAAGCCTCGCATACACAACACATTGGACCTAGACACAGGGTACTGTATAAGACATTAGCAATACAGATGAGAAAAGAATGAAGAATGTCAAATCGTTTTTCAATTCCTTTTGTGATGTTAGTAACAAAGGTGAGATACATATATATCATATCTGTCTCCATGTATTGGTATTTTCTATGGGGCGTCTACATGTTATTAGTGTTTCTATGTCTCAAGGGAACACCAGTATGAGCTGATCTGTTCACAGTGTAGCTTCAAACCCGTCATGTGGACGCTTGTGGACATTGGCATCAGGGCTTATTCACATGTATCTTTGTGCACAAGGCCTTGTGCACAAAAACTATAATTTAAAGTAACCAAAACACTCAATTAAAACCTGGTAAATAAAAGACAGTCAATTTTGAACTTAATGTATAGAGCACTGACGGACAAATTGCACTGATAACTAACATCTCGAATTTTTTCATGGTGTTTGAAGTGTTTTCAACACGGATATCCTTTATGTGGTATTATCCAGAAAGTTCATGTCATTTGCAGCTGAGAAGGAAAACAAATAGCCCAATTGTAGTGGGTACTGTCTATACTGAACACATTAAAGGATTGTGTGGTTAATGCTCAGAGAACGAATTATATAATCTCAAACAATTTATATATACCTGAAGGGGACCATCTCATATATTTGGTGGCAATTTATTATGTAGTTTAATCACTAGAGGGGCCTCTCATATCATTTGTGACAGGTTATAGGTTTGTATGTAATTCGATTTAATTACCTGAGGAATGTTAATGTTGTTCCACATTCCATGCTTGGGATAAATGAATACAGTTAATTTCTTTTTGCACCCCGTAATTTGGTGGCTTCTAATGGGTAATGATGGTAGTTCTTCTCAGAATATTCTGCAAAGAGGGCAGACAATTTAAAATGCATCACGCTGCCTTTTAATCGTTGTGTTTTGTCTACACTCTGTGATAAGTCTACCCATTTAAATTCTCTGCATAAGTTAGGAGATGCCAATTGCCAAAAAAGGGAAATTAAGTACCTGTCAATTTTCATGGGATGCAAAAGATTGTAGTTTTTCCTTATCTTTAAAAGCTGGCACTGTATTATCGCCGCATACAACACGCGTTCAAGTTTTCTAAATATAACAGGAAGAACACATGTTTGTTCAGCGTGAGTCAAAGTCTCGGCGCAATAGAAAGGTACGAGCAACTAACTGCATTTCCAGAACCACAGGCAAGCACTTACTAGTAGCGTAGATGTTGTGCATTCCTAACGGTCCGAAGCCAAGCCATAATCACTGCAAAAGTTGATACACGCATGACGGATTTCTATTTATTAACCTGTTCATCATGTGACTCGAACAGCATGCTCGTGTTTGAACTTGATGCACGAGATACCTGGACGCCATCTTAGATTCCCACTTGCTTACCACTCCTTTAGCACAACATGAAGTGTACAAAGGTGCTGTACTTCACGCTAGAACATGTGACTTTACATTTTATTGTATATTTGAACAGAAAGTATCCTTAATACCTTCTACCGCTATTAATGTCAGAATGCCTCAAGTAATGTTTATTTACTTTGGATCCCTATGGAAACCTAATGATTTCTCACATAGGGACAGTATCAATTAGTTAAACATTCAACTGTGTGATTGCAGACCTCCATGAGGGAGAAATTTGAAAAAGTGTTATTATAAGGTTACACATGTACCCATACAATTTGTGATGCCATAGGTGTGGGCACACATGATTATTCTTCGGTGGGTAATAACATGATTATTCCTTGGTGGGTAATAACATATAGCTACTTATCTGGTTGTCTGGGATTTCCTAATGAATGAATAAATTCCACTCGATTGAAATGTTTAACCCTGATTTAGCTGAATCTAGATCAAAAATCCACTTCTGTTCAAGTTTTTTCAGCGATAAGCCTCTGTCTCCACCACGTGGGTGGGGTCTGATAGTTTGAATCACAAACCAGTAAATGTCTTCATAGCTATGCTTAGCCTCATGAAAATGTGCAACTAGGGACTTGTTGACCACCCCATTTTTGACACATGAATGATTTTCAAATATTCTTTGTTTGATCAGTCTCTTGGTTTTCCCAATATAGAGGAAACCACATGGGCATCTGACCCATGTATGGCCCATTTCATCAAACAGTTGGTAAAGGTTTTCAAATGACAAATTCGACCACAGGGATCAACTTCTTTGATGTTGCTAGTAAGATGACACACTGAGTAGTGGCCACATTTAAAGTGGCCAGTCACTGGTAGCAAATGCCATAATGTGGTTTGGAAAGGCCGTTTATCTTTTTTAACTGGATAAGTGTGAACTAGCTAAATTAACTGTATTCATTTATTCCAAGCATGGAATGTGGAACAAAATCAACATTCCTCAGGTAATTAAGTTGAATTACATACAAACCTATAACCTGTCACAAATGATATGAGAGGCCCATCTAGGGATTAGACTACATAACAGGTTGCCACCAAATATATGAGATGGTTCCCTTCAGGTACATATAAATAGTTTTGAGATTATATAATTTGTTCTCTGAGTATTAAATGCACAATCCTTTAATGTGTTCAGTAAACACAGTGCACACTCCAATTTGGCTATTTGTTTCCTTCTCAGTTGCAGTTGACATGCACTTTCCAGATAATGCCATATAAAGGATATCCATGTTGAAAACACTTCACACACAACGAAAACTAGAGAGGTTAGTTATCAGTGCAATGTGTCCATCAGTGCACTATACATTAAGTTCACAATTGACTATCTTTTATGAACCATGTTTTAATTGAGTGTTTTGATTACTTTAAATTATAGAGTTTGTGCACAAGGCCTTGTGCACAAAGCTGTGTGTGAATAAGCCCTGATGCCAATGTCCAGAAGCATCCTAATGACGGGTTTGAAGCTACACTGAGAATAGACCAGCTCATACTGGTGTTCCCTTGAGACCTAGAAACATTATAACATGTAGACGCCCCATAGAGAAGACCAATACATGGAGACAGCTGCTGTGTAGTTATGGTTAAATTGCTAATCCCATAGGAAGAGCACATTTTGGGCGGCTTATAACTTCGCTCTCCCTGGACGAATGCACACCAAACTTTGAAAAAAAGTATATGGCCCACTCCGAATTTTTCTGCAATGTTTGGTGAGGTTTGCTCCAGGGGGGGCAAAGTTATAGGGGGGTTCCCAAAATTTTTTTTTTCCCCATAGAGTGAATGGGGAAAGAAATTTGCGCACTCCTACTGCCCAAACCGCTGGATGGATTTTCACCAAATTTGCGGCAGGAGCAGCGGCTTGGTCCCGGAAGTGTGCTTTTGTAAATTTGGTGAACATACGTCCAGTAGTTTTTTTTTAAAATGATCAAAAAATAGGTCTAAATAAATTAGTGATATCTATGTCTGCTCCGCGCACACACTTCCCTGTTCACTGCGCGGACAGGACACCGATTGGCTAATCGGCTCACATCATGTCCTTGGACTTGTGACCCATTCGCTGATTGGATATTGAAGAGCGTGAAGTGCATCAGATTTTTCCGATGCGCCCGCCATCTTGGATCCGCTGACAGCGCGGCGGCGAACAGAGGCAAAATGCAGTTTTGGGGAGTGTTTTGGTGTGCAAGAGAGCTTGGGGAGGTTTGGGGAGTAAGAGATGGGTCAAATCCTGTATTTGTTTCGGTGGCAGGTGCTATTGATGTATTTGCCATGCACCCGCTGTCTGGGATGTCGGTAATTATTGACAATGAGGGGGTGTCCTAAGGACAGTATTCCTGTCCGGGCTGTCCGCAGGTAAGTTGAAACTGTTCTAAGGATACGCGCAGTGTCAGCGGATATAAAAATTGACCATATGCCACTGTTAAAATGTTTGATTCTATGGGTGTGATATGCTGCAGTGGTTGTGGCCAGTGCCTAGAGTCTTGGGTGCATGGCCGAAGGGCATGCACCCAAGACCGAAGTTATAAGCACTGAAGTTATAAGCCACCATGGGTGTGATATGCTGCAGTGGTTGTGGGTGTGATATGCTGCGGTGGTTGTGGCCAGGGCCTAGAGTCTTGGGTGCATGGCCAAAGACTGAAGTTATATGCACTGGAGTTATAAGCCACCATGGGTGGCTTATAACTTTGCTTTCCCTGGATGAATTATCACCAAACTTTGAAGAAAGTGTGATATGGGTGGGTCCATATAGACAGTTAAAATGTTTGATTCTATGGGTATGATCTATGGGTGTGATATGCTGCGGTGGTTGTATGCACCCAAGACTCTAGGCCCTAGCCACAACCACTGCAGCATATCACACCCATAGATCACACTCATAGAATTGAATATCTATCAAATATTTGCAAATCTACAGTTTATACTGTTTGATTTGTATAGTTTGTATTTGAAGTTTTGGCTATGTCATGTCATTAAGATTGTAGGGTTTGGTAACAAGCACTGTAGTATAACATATCCATGGAAGTAAACATTTTGTATTGTGGTGTATGGTTAGATGTTTGCTTCAATGGTTCTGTTATGCAGCAGTATGTATGTGTTCTATTAGAATATACTTACTGTTTGATTTTTTGAGATTGGATATATTTTTTTCATGAGTTGGGTAACTGGAGCACATATTCTTGTTAAATTTCTGTGATAAAAGAAAAGAGCATGTTAGTGTATGTATTTTATAAAGACTTATTACATTGCATAATATACATTGCAGCTTTTTTTCGGCCCTCATATTAAGTAGTTTATAAACTAGTGTACTGTTCAATTTGCTCAGTTTCTGTGTTTGTTTTTCAAATCATTGGGTCTGTGGGAAAGAAAATCCATGTTGGATTAAAAAAAACCTTTTTTTGTTATGCTACAGTCTATTTGTTTGTTTGTTTTCAGTGTTCACTTGTTGTTTCTGGCTAATGTTCTATTTGTTGGCTTGTTGCAGATTTTTGGAACAGTTAGATACCTGTTGGCGTATTCTAACTGTCTATATTTTTGTTATAATTTAGTGGTATTGATTTATCTGTTTGGTTGTTGCAAAATCTTGGCGCAATTAGATACCTGTTGGCATATTCTAATTGTTTATTTCTTGTTATAATTTAGTGGTATTCATTTATCTGTTTGGCTGTTATAGAATCTTGCGGCAGTTAGATACCTGTTGGCGTATTCTAACAGTATATAGTTTTTTAATTGAAGTTTTGTTAATGTTTAAGTACAGATTAGTTATTACATTTTGGTTTTAAGAAGATTAAATAAGCTTTTGTAAGATTTGCTGGTAATCTCTGCTTTAGAGTAATGGTACTATCATTACATTCGAACCATCCACATTTCTTTTTTATATATGCAGTATAGTGAACTGCATTGGTTGTGGCTCATGCGTGGTGGATTATACCTTTGTTGTGAAGGTTTTCTTACCAAGTGATACTTGGCCAGGTGTGAATACAGTCAGCTTGCAGTTGTTTTTGGTACCATCTGCATTGTAACATAGAAGCATTAGTATTACGTATTTACTATGTGTTTGTATTATTAAGGTAGAGTGATTATCTGAATTGCAGGTAGTACTTAATCTACCATGGTTTGCAATTTGTACAAGTTGCTGAAATGGTACGGATTCACAATTAGGTATGGATACATACACAAAGCGCTCATTAGGGATTTGTTCCTGTGCCACATTGGTGCAGAGAGTGCATGTATGTTTCCACATGCATGACATCTGGAAGATTTCCTTTATAGGTATGTTTTTGTTTTCCAGTACTTGTAATAAGTAAATTAGAAATTCTTGTGGATCTTCTTGTGAGTTTATAGTGAATTTCACCATTCCAGCACAGTAGTCCAATTCTTGTCTTATTCCATGAACACTATACGTGTTGTCAGGATTGTTTGTTGCGTTTCTATGAAGGACTAACATTTGAAAACACAATTGGTCTGTACTGTGTAAGTAAATGTTCTCAACAATTGGTGGCAATTGAAATAGAATATTCATTGCTACATTTGCATAGCAACTTACACCAGTTATATTTGAAAATTTGATTGGACCAGATAGTTCTGTGTCGAAGTCATTGTTTTGGAGTATGTGTTGCTTCTTTGAAGAAGTACCTGAGTTACTTTGAGTAATATGTTCTTCTTTGGTTGTGGTAATTGATGCAGTATTAGCTATTTTACTCTCTTTCGAGGATTTGCAGTGAGATCCTGTTGCATTTCTGTTTGAATTAGTTTTCTTTTACAACGTTTTCCTTTTTGTGGAACAGGATATGTTTTTAGATGGGGGGTGTATAGTCAACGTAGTCTATTGTATTCTAAAATGCAAGGAATATCAGCGTTTACTTTACTTGCATCAAAGTTGATTAGAAATAGACTGTCAATTGTACGTAAGCATGATAGTGCTACGTAGCTCATGCCTTCTTTAAAGACTGTGTTCTAATATCTATCAATGCTTTGTCTAGGGTAATACATTGTGATTTGTGAATGGTGACTGTGTATGCTAGAGTTAGAGAAAATTGTTCTCTGCGTACATACATGTCTTTGAAGAGAAGGAATCAAGCTTTTGAGTGCCCTATCCTGTTTACTTCTGAAAGTTTGTCAAAGAGAATATTGACAAACTGAATTTGTTGTCACGTGGGTATGTTTGAAAGCCAACAACTGTACCCAGTGCTCCATAAACTAGTCCTTGCTCCAAGTCAAGGTTACGTTTAAGCATTACTCTACAGTTTAAGGATAATTTTAATATTTTCTCCAAACCAGCTGTGTTGGAGATAGAATTTTCTAAGGTGTTTAGTCTTGTTGTGGCTTGTTGACACATGGGTAGTGTCATACCATGTACGTCTGGTTTGTCTGTGGAGCAAATTTCAATTATTGGTTGCATTTCTTTTTTCAACATAGTCTTGTTGAATTTGGAACAGCTTGCAAAAGTTGGCATTAAGGACACACAATTGACATTTTTGTGTGCTAATTGTTCCATGACATCAGTAGCACATGAGTTATGGCCATAAAGTGCATGGATGTGCTGGCTTTTAATATTGCTTGTGCTTCTTGAGATAGTACACCAACTCTAATGCTTTTTAAAATATTGGCTTAAGTGAGGTCTGCAGATTGGCGCATGTTTTCTGTTAATACTCTGCTTTGGAAATTTTGCCAAAGGTTGACATTTCCTATGCTGCCAACAGTTTTACGGCAGAGTTTGTGTCCTAAGGTTTCAAAAATAGGTTGACCTTTCACTGGTGTCAATTGAAGAAGATCTCCAAAAACAATAATTTGTTTTCCTCCAAAGAGCTCTTCGTAGTTTGTTTTAAGTACTTCTTGCAATCTGAGGTGAATCAAAGCCAATATTACGTTGGAGACCATGCTCACTTCATCTATTAGTAGCATTTTCATTTGTTTTAACACTCTGCGTAGTTCCATTGCAGCTTCCGTAGAAAGTTTGTAATATTTTAATTTGTTTTGGTGTTCTACTGGAAGGAGTAGTAATCGGTGTAAAGTGACACCGCCTACGTTGTAGGCAGCTAAACCTATGGGGCAGTTACAACAGCTGACAATTTGTTGTTTGTTAATTGTTGAAGGAACTTGCTGATGATTTTGATTAAGAATGTTTTGCCTGAACCAGCATCACCACTGATGTACAGTAGTATAGGTTTGAAATTTTGGCAGGTACATTCTTTATTTTCATGTTGTACACCATGTGCAATTTCTTTTGTTACTTCTTGAAAAATGCTACCCTGCTCATTGTTCAGTTTTGATTGCAGTACAGTTAAGTCTTCTGTATCTTCTTCATAGTGATACATGGTGTTTTCTACTTCTGTCATAGCTAATGTTGCTTCATTTGCTATTAGTGGCTGTCCCAGTGGTTCTTGACTTCCTATTACAGAAGGTTGACTACTGTCAGGAGTGTCCTTATCTAGTTGGTCCTGGAGTTGTTCTTCGTGTTGCTGTGCATTGTGCAACATTGTTTTGTACTGCGTAAAGTTTACACCGGTGATAGTGCTTTCATTTGCTTTGAAAGCGTCTTCATAGGAGTCATAGGGCCTCATTACGAGGTAGCCATGGTGCTGTTAGCACCATGGCTACCCCCTTACCGCATTCCGGGTCCGGGTTCCCGAGAAATGGACTTACTGGGTCATTCCAACCTTGGAGGACCTGGTAAATCCCCATTCTGGGAACCATTCCCCATTCCCATTCGAGCCCCATAGGGCTCAATGGGAATGGGGATGGAGCTAATAATGGTACTGCAATTCGCGGTACCGTTATTAGCTCTGTAGTCCCTTAACGGGTCCCTTCCATAACGCCTGGTTAGACTAGGCGTTAAGGAAGGGACCCGCTAAGGGACCTCGGAATAGGGTGGCAAGGGATTTCTCCATGGTTTAAAAGTTGTAGCAGGGACATGTTATATATTTTTTTTTGTTGAGTTTTTAATGACAATTTGAAATGATTAATTAAGCTTCGTTTAGTAAGCTTCACTAAGTTTTCCCAGTTTTATATTATTTTTGTATGTGAAGTTTTGGGCTATGTGGTATAGACACATGGTTTCCAAAGTGGTACTCCTGTTCGGGTAGTATGTGTCTAGTACATTGTTTTTCAAAATGTCTTGGCTGTTGGGATCATTTTTGGCTATTGTTTCTATTTTGTGTTATGATTTGAGAACTCTTTTTCTAGATTTAGCAGGACCATAGTATAGCCATATTATATTTTCAGATTTTCCATACAAAGCAGTATCAGTTAAACGATCTGCAGCTTCATAGGAGCCACCTTCTCTATGAGAGAACATTTTTATGCCTAAGCTGTACAATTTCTGACATAGTGTTTTGTCCGATGATAGGTCATTCCAGAGGTCTTGAAGCTCTGTTCTTTCTGCTTTTGTTAAGTAGGCTGTAACATATTGTGCAACTGCAGTGGAATTGTCTGCAATGCACTGCACATCTATGTTTGCATTGCATAAGACGGCAATTATTGCATTGTAATCATTGATATATTTTGATTCTTCTGCTCTTTTGTATGTGATACATGTTCTTAGGTGATTTACCTTTAACACTATGTCTAACTGAAGACATGAAGTTGTTCACTTCACCTGTTTCTGTAACTGGTCTAGGGAAACCAAAGTGGCATTTGGTGTAATATTTCCCTTTGTTTTTGTATTTGCAACGACAATATTTGCCACATTTGTGTCTTTGAAATTGTACAATTTGTGCATGAAGATCACTATTTGTTGTTTCCGATGGAATTTCACAAGTGACATATTTTTTGATAAACTGTAAAACAGTGGCATCACTGTCTTGACCAAATTTAGGAGCATCTTTAATCCATAAAAGGATATGGATATGTGGTGCTCTTCTGGCTTGGTAGTCTTTTCTCCAAAAGAAGTGTTGCACTTCTCTGAGGGGAAGAAAAGTTTTATTACAAATAAAGTGTAGCATAGCAATGAAACGATGATGGAACTATGTTGAAACATTAACAGGATCTAGAGAGCAAAGATCTCCAGGTGTTAGTTTATCTATGTTTGTTTTGTTTGATATGCGTAGGAAATCATGTACATATTCCCATGCATTTTCTGCACAACTTAATGTAACAAACCAAGTGGGTGGGCCAAGGTTTCTTATCATACAGCGTACATCTCTGTGACGTCGGAACCAGTACTCTTTTGTTTCACACATGCTTGCTAACAGATTTATAATGCTTGATTGTAAAACCTCATCTTTTTCCTGCACTTTTTGTATTAATTGCGTAACTGACATATTTTGAAAGTGGGTTCCCGATTTCAATATGTGTGCAACTCTGTAACATAGAGTTGCTAGTTCACTTTCAAAGAGTAGGTGGAATATATATTCCACATTTTGTCTAAATCTGGGATCTTCAGAATACATTTGTAGCGAGCAGTATTCTGATGGTCTTATCTGAGTGGGTCTATCATCATACCTTCCTCCTTTGCCAGTAGCAAAAAGTAGAGGAAAAGCACGTGCTTCTATACTTTTTTCCCATATACTGATTGGTGATCCGTTGGTTTGTTGCATTTGGTAAGTTTCTAGTGCATCATCTATGGTGTCATTAGAGTGTTATGGATGTATTGTATAATGGTCTAAAATATTGGATATTGTAGTAGGATCTAGAAGTTCAAATTGAACAGTTTCCGGTGACTCTTGAATTATTTCAGTTGTTTCCCTTAAGTTTTCTTCAATATTTATTTCTTTGTAGTATTCATTATTGTCTTTTAGATATTGCAAGCCTTGTCTAATTTTATGTAAGTCTATGAGTTGTTGCCAAATGTTTTTGTCTTTTGTTCGTTTTCCATTTACAAAGACAATTAAAGATTGCTCTATTGGATGTTGCACTCCGAGAGTGTGCACATTTTCTTTCAGATCTAATGGTTAATAAACTACTTTGCCACAAATGCCTTTCACCAATTCATAGGGAGGTAATTTTTCAGTTTTTGGTTGAAGGCGTATTATTATTGCTTGAAATGGGTACACTGTTTGAATTATGCTGCTCTCATATTAATTGAGTTGTTGCAGGGGTTTTGGTAGTGGGAATAATTCCAAGTTATTTGTGATAGCACGTGAAGGAGTTTGGTTGTTGTCAAGTTTTGTAGTGCAGTAACTGCATAGTATTAAGGGGTCAGTTATTTTGTATTTGTTTTCTGCTATATGGTAGAGAGCTCATTCAAACCATTTGGAATCTTCATTGTCTTCTATTTTGGATGTTACGCCTATAGCTTTAGTGTTACTTTTATAAAAAGTTCTGCGGCAACACACACACACATGGTTTGGTACTTCAGCGAATGTACTTTTAAATGTTAGTATTTCTTTTTTGTATGTGTGTAGTAGAAGGTTGCCATGAGCAGAATTGTTGCTAGTCTGTTGTAAAGCTATTGCATTTTTTAAGTGGCTTTCACTTCCAAAATATTTTCTCTGGATATGGTTGATTTCTTTGAGTAGGTCTTTGGGTGTACCATGTAGAAGAGTGTTATTTAAATTGGCTAGTGCTAAAGCAGGACGTTTAGCATAGTACAGTTTATAGACTAGATTTCTTAAAGTTGAATGATGTGTACATATCATTTTGATATGATGGAAGGTGCTTTTGCAAATAGGTCTTGAAATGCAGGCTAATGAATGTCCTTGTAGTCCTGTGTATTTGCGCACAGGACAGGTATCAATATTTTGCAGCACTTTCATTCTGATTTTGTTTTTGCCTTTCACATACTGATTGAGGAACTGGCGTAAAGATTTGAAAGATTTTTTGGGAATGTTACACATTGACATGCATGGCCATTTTTATACTAGACATTCTGGTTCAGTCGAATGGAGAGGTAATTCTGAATTTTCTGGGGATATTTTTATAAGCAGTATTTCTTGTTCCATCATGGTATTATTAATTTTTTCATAACCTCATCCACTGCTATGGATGGCAATTGTGTTTGTTTGGTTTTGTTTGTATGCTTCTTCATTAAAATATGGTTCTGTGCACGTGGTGTGACTCCATTCACCTCCACAGATAATTAAGAAGTTATTTTTGTTGACATTCCGTTTATTGAGAAGTTTTTTTTTGTAATTTAGTAGTTAGTTTTGTTAATGCTTTCATTCTGTTTAACACTAAAATGAATAACTTTCTTTTGAGAAGGATTGCACTGTCTATCAAAGCTTCTCAGATTATTTTTCTACGGTAGGTTTGAAGGGTTGTGCATGATTTGTCTCCTGATTTTATAAGATTCTGAAGGACTCTGTGGGGGAACATTATTTTGCTAAAATACTTTTTTTGGTATAGTTACTTGCTAGTATATCAAGATTTATAGGAGCAGTTTTAGCAGTGGTGGTAGCCGAATTCTTGTTAATCATTTTCTGTTTCGTTTTACATTTTGATAGAGGAGGCAAAATTTCTGTACTGGAAGCTTCTTTTGTTTCGCTAAATGACTGTATTAGCTATTTTGTTTGAACTTTTTGTACAAACTCTGGTAGAGATGGATGCTTATTTTGGACACTTTTATTTTCATTTGCTCTATTTCTGCGTTGCTTTCTACGTACTTGCTTTTTGGTAGGCATTCTTTGGGGTCTGGTGAAAAAAAAAAGAAGGTATGGGTTGGGCCTTTCTGCAATGTATGTGTACTGTGTGCATGTGTGTCTGAGTATGATGGGAAAGATGTATGTGGTGGTGTGTGATTGTGCATTGGGCAGCTACAATTAGTTGGGAAGGCTATTCTTCTATTTGTGTGTTACTAAACTGCGGTTCAGATGAGAGTAGAAAGTGAGATAGTGGTGAGGGGAAGCATTAATAGTAAACCTAATGGTATAAAATTAAAAAAGTTCTTTTTTTTCAGTACTAACATTCTAAGGGTTGAGTATGTTATTTGTGTTCCAAAAAAACAGGGATTTGTGTGCCATTCTGCCTGCTATTCCCTGTTTAATAAATGGGGATTTGTAGGCAGAATGGTTCAGAAATTGCAGTTTTTTTTGGTACGCAAATTACATGAATGAACCACACAGTGCGCCTCATTACACGGTAGGCGGTAAACCAAGGTGCTTTTAGCACCATGGTTGTCACCGGTACCATACCGGTACCACCATGGAGGAAAGGGGAATTACCACCCCATTCCAAGGTTGGCAGGGCGGTAATTCCCCCTTTCTCTATGGCCCTTCCACATTCCGATTTTTGCCCCATGGGAATGGGGAAGGAGCTTATTACGGTACCGCAAATTGCGGTACCGTAATTAGCACCAAGGTCCCTTTGCGGGTCCCAACTTTAACGGCTGGTCTACACCAGCCGTTAAGGTTGGGTCCCGCAGAGGCACCTCGTAGTAAGGCGGTAAGGGTTAACGGTCACCGGTACCCTTACCGGTGACCGTTAACCCTTACCACCTTCCTTGTAATGAGGCCCAGTGTGTTTGAGGAACAGTAAGAATATTAAGGTAGTATTGTACTTACTCTTTTTTTGTGAAATGAGCAGGTTTCTTCGGATATGTTGTTTGTAGTTCAGATGCTGATGATTTTCAGGAGAGTGGTCTTCACTGCAATTCTAAAAGAAAGAAGTTAGTAATTTTGTGTGTTTATAACACTGATTTTAATGTAGACATTGATTTTTATGTTTTTGTGGTAGTATTCTTGTTTGATATCTGAATATAGTGTATGCATGCATTTCATTTGACTATGTGCTGCCTTTATATTTTATTTACAATATGTTAGTTCAACTTGCTTTGCAAATGAGTAGAATTTTAAGTACACAAAATTCACTTGGTTTTTTAAAGCTGTGTTGTAGATAGCAGACAGGTTTGGAAGTGACAGTTGATTATAGTAGATGGGAAACATTTCAATAAGTTCATTTTATAGGTAGACATGCCTAGAATCCAGAGCCCCTGAGAGGGAGATTTCACCACAGCAATCGGGAACATTTATTTTTCCCATAGGATTGCATTGGGATTAATATTAATTTAGGCGGGAGACAGTAAAAAATAGTGTGATTTTTCAATGAAAAATCGGGGGTCTGGCGCTTAAATCGGGAGGGTTGGCATGTATGTATAGGCTATGCAGGTTTAGTGGCATTACTCTGTTTATATGGATTCATAAGAGTTGTACATGTACTATGAATAAAATATGCATACCTGTAGTTTGTATTCGCGCATGTTAATATATGTATGCAGCTGTAAGTATAAATCTTGGAGACTTGTAGAGTAGTTTTTGTAGTAGGTGCTTTCCAATGATATGAGACTTGTACTCAGAGTGATCAACAATACATTTGAAGTGCGGAACTCTGATGATGGAGTTAGATGTAGAGGTCTTGGATGTGATTGGTGGATGGTTGTGTGACTGCTTAGCTGTATCCAATGAAGGAATGGCCCCGAGAGTGATGTGGAAAGGGTAGAAGGGCTGGCTAAGAGTTACGCGCTGTGCGGACACTGTGGCTGTCTGCGGATAGGGCGTGCCACATCCAGGGTTTTCCAGCAAATCCAGTATGGAAAGGGGACTGTAGGGATCAGACAATGAGATGTTGACGCTGTGGATTTGTGTAGAAAGAGAGTGTGTGTAGTGAAGATGGCAGAGGTGGAGAAAGTCAGGGTGTTGGTGCTCAGAGATATGTTTGTGCATGGTTTACAGCATTATGCTAAATGCAGGCATGTGGCAATCAATTTCGATGTTAAAGGAGTGGAGGTGGTGTTGAGCGCTGTGATTGATTGCAATGCAGAGCGAATTCTACAAGTTTGTGAAGATATGCGCAGGATGAACAGTCCCCATATGGTAGTTTTGCACTATGGTGCTTTCCATTTGGGCTACGTCAGTGCCTCTACTTTGTTGGCAGATTTGGAACAGTTGGTTCAAGCAGTAATGAACATCCGTCCAAATGCGAAAGTATATTTTTCTGGATTACTACATAGGGCAATATGGGACAATAGTTCTGTTTTTTGTCCTCAGCAAAATATTGCTAGGTGTGCAATCAACCGAGGCATGTGTTCTTTCATGCTTAGAGCTGGTATGGTTTCTTGTAATAATGAGAATATTGATTTGAGTAATGCTGTTTATTTTGAAGAAGATGGCATTTCCTTATCTTTTTTGGGAAATGCCATGCTGTTTTGGAATGTAAGGGTTGCTTTGAAGAAGGTTATGTGAAGATTTTAGTAGTAAAGCAAGAAGAAAAAACCCCCAAAAAATACAAAACAACAGGTGTCTGTCAGGTATCTGCAAAACCCCCCAAAAAAATGTCTTTTTTCAGAGCCCACCTCAAAGGGGAAATTTACATTCACCACGCTCATATTTTTGATATGTCCGAGGAAATGGCGGTTGTCTGCAGACAGCGCGTATTACATACAGGGATTCTAGGTTGGAGAGGTATGCAAATTAGAATGAGCGGAGATAGGGATTGGTCAGTAAAGTTTACTGGGTGTGTTTTGTAAGGAGAGAGTTTGTCAGAACGTGTTTTTCCTGAGAGAAGAACAGATAACTGTGGCTGTGTGTTTTCCGAAAACAGATTATCTGGATTTTGTGAGACTCATGGATACATTGGTTGGAGGTGCATGCAGAACATTGTGGAGTAGCAGCAGATCTTGGATTCCCTCATGAGGAAGTGCACTGGCATGGAGTGCGTGGAATGAAGTGGCTAGCCTTGGTACCTCTCTATGCTACTTTAGAGACAGAGCATCATCCAGACATAATTATAATTCATTGTGGAGGGAACAGTTTAGGACATGTGTCTGGAATTTCTTTGCAATTTGCAATGAAAGAAGGACTTGAGAAGGTCATGGACATGTTTCCAAATTCCCAAGTAATTTTTTCTCATATCGCACAAAGACAAATGTGGCTGCGTTCTTCTTTATTTTGTCCACAAATGGAGAAAGCGAGGCGCAAAGTCAATTAGGCTGTTTGTGCCTTTTTAAGAGATGTTGGCATGTCCTCTTTTCACAATGAAAATATGATGTTTCATAGCACATACATTTTTCGCAGAGATGGAGTCCATCTTACTTATGCTGGCAATAAGATTTTTCTGAGAAATCTACAAAAATCCATTGTGACCTTTTTTGGAATTCGAGTCATCTATTTTGCAGTAGATGTTGACAATTTCAAGTTTTTCAAACACACCAAGACACCACAAAAAGGCTCTTTTCAGA
This sequence comes from Ambystoma mexicanum, assembly GCF_040938575.1. Classification (NCBI taxonomy): domain Eukaryota; kingdom Metazoa; phylum Chordata; class Amphibia; order Caudata; family Ambystomatidae; genus Ambystoma; species Ambystoma mexicanum. Next base: position 675,998,772 of record NC_090927.1, on the reverse strand, counting down.
GCCACCACTTCCTCCTAGAGAAAAGTGCATTGGTTTTGCTAGGCAGCACCCTAAAATGTTATATGTCCTAGGACTGTCCGCGGACTTCCAAAAACTGCACACGGCCCTGCAATGTTTATTTGCCACTTCTATTTTTAAACTGTGAAAGGCGGCTCTGAAAAGAGCTTTTTTTTATTTTTGTTGTTTTATATATTTTTTTTTTCACACGACACACTAGGATAGGAGGGGAAAGGAGGGTAAGGAAAGGACACCAACCATGGGATAAGAAAGGGCAAGTGGAGATAGGAAGATGTAGGGTGGACCTTACTTAGGTAGGTAGCAGGTCTTCTAGTGCTCCGTGACCTTAGTCTCAAAAGCACTTCGAAGACTCTCACCCCAGCAGAGTACTGCGTCGCAGTACATAGACAATATTGTGACCCTCGAAAGGTAAGGGTCAACAGCATTGTGAATGGCCTCCGAAGCAGCTGGAGGGATGCACTCTCCCACAGGAGTGTCTCTTGTTGTGAGAGGAGCGGTAACGGAGGATGCTGTAGAGGAACTCAACCTACTACGTTTATCACAACGTACAACCTTGCGAATGTCCGCACTGTGGAATGACGTTAGATGTCGCTTCATGGATGTCATACCAAGGCTGTACGAACCACGTCTCCCATGACTCAGTACTATTTTGCACTGGTTGTATGTGACCTTGTTCACACGTGCTTTTGATACTTTACCATGAATAGTAAACAACTGCCACACCTAAGACTCCCGGCAAGTGCTGGTAGTAGGGAGCTCCTCACTCTCTTCATCCTCTTCATCCTCGTTCTCTACATCCTAACACCTGTTCCCTTCTGCAGGCCCTTGGGGAGGTGGTGGTGGTGGAGGGTTTGGGGGTGGTGCTGAGGCAGATGTAACAACAGCAGCCATGGATGCCATTAGGGTTGATGGGATAATCTCAGCAAGAGCAGCAAAGGCATCAAAAGTCAATCTGCAATAGACAGAAGTACAATGAAGAAACTAGGAAAAAATAAGGTGTCTGTACCTTATTTAAAACCGGTTTTGCCACGTGCAATACATCAAGTATCATCTATGTAATTAAGTGCCCATGTGGGCTGCATTACATCAGTCAAACACAGCGAACAGTGAAATCGTGGTGGAATGAGCACAGATCCTGTACCAGGAACAAAAACCCAAATTCAGCAGTGGTCAGACACTGGCAAAACAAACAGCATAACTTGGCACAAATCAAATTTGTGATTCTAGAAAAGGTCCAAAGGAGAGAGAAACATGAAGATTTACAAAAGCGACTAGACCAACGCGAGACATTCTGGATTGACAGACTGAGCACATTGACACCGAAAGGCATCAATGAAGACATCAATTACATGTGCTTCCTCTGAACAGGCGGGAGCACATATGGGTTACCCTCACTAGAACATTGTGAACTTTCTAGGAGCCTGAAAGACATATTTTTGATGTAATGCTAATGACAGCATTATCTGGGTTTGCCAATTTTAATTATGTATTGATGTTTTGGATAATTTAAAATGTGAGTCCTCTTCCTTTACCAGGTATTTTCACAAGGCGATTACTTTGTTGTCAATTGAAGGATATAATTGGAGAGAACCCCGGTCATCACTAATCGGACAAACAAGTAGCATTCTTTGTACTTGTGCTTTGGTTTCCGCCTCACTTAGAAAATGTTTCCCCATGACACGGATGCAACATATGTTTGGTGTACACCTACTACCCCCGACCATTCTATATTCCCCATGACATGGGGACTGATCATGTTCTCTAACATTGAATACCATCACCCTCCCCCTCTATTATATGCACTACAGTGTTTTCGTATCTTAAAGATGCGCTGTATGTCTATACTTTTTTAGGAGTGTTGTACAGATAGAACCTGTTCAGAGGGACACGAGATAGATTGTATTAATCATACATACACAGCTCTGCATACGCATCAACATCGCCATGGCAACAACCCTGCCTCTCCGTGCGTACACACGGAGGGGTGGGGCCAGAGGCGTACGTGCGGCAGCATTCGCGCCGCTCCCCGTCGCCCCTCCCCCGTTGCCATGGCCATTTAGAGAAGTGTTGCGGCTCGCGTGCATTTTGCTTTCTCACGCGAATGCGCTCGAGTCCAGACTGCTGTCAACTAACAAGCAGGTAAGAATCCCCCACATAGCAGATGTGTTATTCTACTCGTACCCATGGCGGCACGCTTACAGACCCTTTTTTTACATTTAACAGCAGCGTTGGACGCTACGAAAATACACGTTACCATGTTATTATCAGCTACACACAAGGTACTGAATGTTTTAAATAGAATTTAGCATGCATTGGTTGATTTCAAATAGCGGGTTTATCTTGAAAAGCGTAACCACATTATTTGCTCCTATTTTTTCTTTCCTTCTTTCGAACTATCCCAGATCTGCATGGGGTATGTGTTTAACATTTTATATATTTACCATTCCAATTGAAATTGTTGTGTTGTCCTATTTGAACTAATTGTACAGTGTCACAAAACACAATAATAGGAGGAGAGGTTGACACTCTCCCCCGAACCACAGAAGCCGAATGAAGTCGACCCTCCCACCGTGGTTGGCACAGGTACCTGATATAGATATAGACAGGACACCACGTGGCAGCCAGTGGGGGGAAGAGGGTTAGGGAGAGGTTGTGGATAGGGTGAGGAATTTTAGGAACACCGGATAGAGGGTAGAGGAAAAACCTAGTTTGGATAGGACTGGGGAAGTACAGGGAAAAATCCTACACTTAATAATACTTGTAACACCATAATCTGCAATACCTTGATTTCTTGATTTCATATATGCCTGTTACCTGATAACCCCTACCTTGAGAACATCTTAATACATGTATCTCACACCCTATATGTCATCGACATGAAACAAACAAAGCATGATTAGCAAATGAAACATACAATGGGAATTCTCCCAAGATGAAGACATGACACATGGCCCCTTGGGCTGGTATATGCAACACTTAAGCAACTAACAAGTACAACGAGCACAACAAGTACTTAAACGTGTAGAACATAAAGATTTGTCAAATGCTTTCTTGCAGCATAACAGAAGAATATGCACAGTCTCTCAGTAGGTCGTTGACCCCATACGCCTAACAAACACTGAGTATTTTTGTGAGCATGCTCGTAATCACATGTGCATTTCATCAATGACCAATAAGCCCTTCCCGCACTTATCTTGTGTCCGGGAAGCTCCTGAGCCTTCCCGGACGTTGAATACTGTTGCCCGTAGCAGCCGTGAAGAACTCTCTTCTCCCCGCTGCAAAGTGCTCCCGCCTGCCGCCTCTGTGATCATGCCAATTTCATAGCGGGCGGCTCCTGACTCTTCCGATGCTGCTCCGACCGACGCAGCTTCGACCTCCAAACAAAATAAGCCACACCTGCCGCACGCCGTGAGCCGCTCATAAACAGTTAGCAATCAAGATCAGGTGGCCCCACGCGCGCCCGGCAGTAAACTACCCAGCCTCCCAAGTACTGCCGGGAATTGTAGTTTTGTTGGACTTTTTCAGTGTTTTAGCCCTCTGAGCCCAGTGTACACATGTTTGCCCTTATTCCTGACATTACCTCCTCTCCGAAGGCCCTTCCCAGGACCTGGCTTACCCGGATGCTGTCGATGAAATTGTTTAACCAACCTTGGAGCATGTACTGATTCCGCCAGCTCCCAGGAACAGTCCTCCGGCCCATAACCTGTCCAGTTAATCAGGTACCATAACCACCACCGTGCACTGCTAAGACTAAGACTCAGGACATCAAAGATGACATCACAAATGTCATTGATGACATCACAGATAACATCACATGTGCATTTACTTTTCATGAAAACTCTCTACAAGGGATTCTTATTATAATGTTGACAGAAAAAGTGTCAAGGAAAATTGGAATAGATATATTGAGCTATGTAGTGCATTAGGCAATTCATTGAGATAAATAGAATTCTATTATGATGTTCTTTACAGTATACTAAGTTACTCAAGTATAAATATAAGCATTGTGTGCAGCATACATGATGGAGGTGCAATATTCATAATCTTACCATGTTGAATAGTGAAATGATAAATGCTTTCTTATTAGAGTTTTGTGTACTGTGCAACATGTAATATGTAGCTAGTAAAACCACTTACTACATAATTTCATTATTGCATACAAAACACAAAGACACAACAACAGATATAAATATGAGTGTATATAGAGAAATTGAAGTATGCACAAAAGCAGCAGTAGAAGCAGAAAGTGTTCACAACCTAACTGATTATCTTTATGCACAGAAAGAGTTGCTCTGCTTCAAACCTACTACTTCCCTATGTACACATATCACATGATGTGACTGCACCCTAAAGAAACTAATGCACATACAAATATGAGCACATCCAGAGAAAGTACAGTAATAAAAAAACAGCAAAACAATAAGAAAGTGTTTATAACCTTACTGATTGTGTATTTTTATTATGTATATGTTTTACATGCTGTGAGTGGACCCTAAGTGAATTATTGTAAGAACATATTTAAAGTATAAGTCTACAAATATAGTACTCTTTGATTTTTTTGTTCCTAACTATTACTGTCTAAGATATATCACTAAAGGAAAAAAACAGTGAGTCAGACATGTGATGTTATCAGTGATGTCATCAATGACATTTGTGATGTCATCTTTGATGTCCTGGGTGTTAGTCTTGGCAGTGCACGGTGGTGGCACGAGTTATGGTTGCTTAACTTACCATAACTGGCGAATTTCTAGGGTTTTTCGGTTTTACTTGGGACCATAACATCCCTTTAACAAAGTTTTTTTACTGAATATTATATACATGTATCTTACCTTTGTTACTAACATCACAAAAGGAATTGAAAAACAATGTGATATTCTTTATTCTTTTGTCATCCGTATTGCTAATGTCTTATACAGTACTCTGCGTCTAGGTCCAATGTGTTGTGTATGTGAGGCTTGTTTATTAATTTTAGTCTTTTGTTAAATGTGTATTTTGATTAAAATATGTAGTTTTTGAACTGTATCTGGTATTTGGCTGTATAAATAATTTACTACAGTTTTTCTGTTGTGCTGACTGTGTGGCACCAACGACCTGCGTGTGTGAAAGCAGGGAAGCTAGTTGTGGAATCTGTCCTTTCTTGCATCTTTTCATCAGAACCACCTCCCTTTTGCAAACCAACTCACTCGAATGTTCCAGAAAATAACAAATGGTCAGCCTGGCTTTTAGAAAGACAGCAAACTGATGAAAAGTGTTACATTGCTATGCACTGTTTTCATGTTCTGAAAATGAACAATGGGGGTACTTTGAGCTCATGGCTTCTTACATTCCACATCTTCATCTTGTCGCATATTCACTGCAAAACAAATCTAATTCTTCATGTTCATTTTCTTGCGCTTCCGATTAACCTTGCACAGCCTGTGTTTGTCATTACATTCAGTTAATCAAATTGCATCAAAAGTCATTGACTGAGCTGCCCATAATATTAGTAAGGGAATATGTTAGAGTTTAGAGGTATTGGTAAAAGTAGTAAATGTTATTTCTTTTTTTCATTGCACTTAGTCCATAACTGTGATGTGTCATGATAACATCGCTGTTATTCAGTGCCAAATTCAAACCTCCTTTTTAGCTGGCATATGCTCTATGCATTCACAATACTGACATACACTCGATTCAACCCAGAGTCTCATGCTGGAGTCTCACACTCTTGTTCACAAATGGGATCAGTTTTCATCTTTCTTGAAATTCGTAGCCTTATTTAAAATTTGGAGCCTCTTTTCCTACTCTACGCACCCTTGTACCTGGCTCACTGCAAGGGTTTGGAAACTGTCAATTATTCCCCCATATGTGATGACAAGAATGCTTCCTGTAGGACCCAATGACCTTAGTCAACAGGATTGCCAACTCTCCCACTGTGCTGACCATTATCTAAGAACTATGTCTTGGTCCTGATTCAACCGTCATTCCATTTGTGGTGCATTTCAACTAGCCTGGTGAGAAAATTACATAGTGCAAATAGGCTGCATTGGGCACAGGCATTGCACCCCATCGCCTCATACAAGTGCCTTTCCTATCTCAAGGTCCTTCATGCTGGAATATTGCAGCACAATCTGACAGAGTGGTGGGTGAAAGGGCTCTGTCAGAGTCCACAGATTGTGCAGCTGCCCTAATAGACGCAGCACTGCTCCTTGTGCACTGTCAGTGTTTGTATATGTGTACTGTATCTGTGTTTGAATGTTGAGAAGGGTCCTCCCACAAGGGTCAGCAGTAAGTCTCTCTACCTCTCCATCTGGGGGTCATCAGATGGTCTCTGGGACCACCCCAGTTCTCGTTCAAATTCCATGAAGGAGAGTGCACTGGATTAGTAGGTAATTACTGGTTGGCATATTATTCGACAGCCACATTTCTCACGTGCAAAGTTCATCAATATGAAGAATGCACATGGCAAATGGGATTATCTCATTTGCATGTGAGACATCCCTATGCAAATGAGGGAATGCCTTGCTTCCAAAGAGTGATCACAAAGAGAGAACTCTTCCACTTCTAAAGTTTCAAAAGAAGAGTTCTTGGTGGCCAAATGGCAATAAGGACCTCAGCATGAGTTTGGCGGTAATTCCTCCAAAATTGCCTCCCCTCAGTCCTGCAAATTGACTTGGGGATAACAAGTGGGGGTAAGGTTGGTGTTGGTCCCCATTTATTTTTTGGTTGGCGTCCATAGGGCTTCATATGAGTTTTTCAGGAATTAACGTGAGTCGTAATTCGGTTGGGGTAAATCCTTCAAATCCCCCATCTCACCTCTCCAATGTCAGAATTTGATGATGTGATAAAGCTGTAAGCAATTCCATTGCCACCAAAATTCCTTTCAACTATAAAATAGGTGGAACCTATGGTATAAATTCATAATGATAACGTGCATAGTTCACTAAATGAGAGAGGAACACTTGACTTGAGATTTGGTGAGAAGTGGTATTCTAAACGCAGACTAATCACTGTCCATGGCACTTAGTATATGAGAAGGCTCCACTCTACAACGGAGTGAAAAATAGAAATATAACCTCACACCTTCCCACCAGGATTGCAGTGATGGCTCAGGTAATGTGAGAAACCTGAAGTGGTCTGCCTATCTAGTCGCAGGGGATCTGTCATCTAGGTGGCCAGGAAATAGCCATCGCTTTTGGATCCACTTCAATAGGGTGGATCCCAGTGCGGGAGGATCACCTGGATGGAGTGAGAGTGGGACACCGACAGGTGAGACGCGGTATCCCCCTTCTTTAAACAACTTTTCTCCATCCTACCACACAGGATATCCCAAAACACTGCCCCCCTTTTCTTACACAAACACATTCACACAACAGGAAAGAGAATGGACTAACACCAGAGCTGTTTACCTGATGTGTCCCATTACCAGAGTCAGGCAAAGTCAGGCAATTGAACAAACCACACACACCTGACAGCTCATTCCCTTCCCCACAGGGATAAAAGGTAGAGTACAAGAGCACAAGATGAGCAAGACAGACAACATATCGGGACAGCTATCCTGGCCCGGTAGTTCAAGAGGAGGAGAAAGGTGGCAAAATCGAAAGCCTAGCAAGGAGAGACCTGAACTGTCCTTTTTCGACACAGACTCACGAAACCTCAGCAGAAGGAATCTGGAAACTGAAGACAATAGCCCAAATGTGTTGCAGCAGATGTTGACGGTACATGGAGCCTGCCTATGCTGATTAGCAGGAGCGAGAGAAACTGCTGCTACCCTGGTACCGGCCTTGACTCTAGATACAAGGAAAGCCAAGCAGTTCATCACAGCTGGTGAGTCGAAGCGAAAGCTGATAAGAACCGAACTGTGTTGAATGAACGTGACAAAGTGGGCATTTGAAGAAAGTTCAAATAACTGTGAATTGTAAAAGGAAAAACCAGCTTCAGAGGGAACCAGCACCACTTTGGTGCTGACTCGAGAGTCTCTGGTCAATCCCATATTGAGTATATTTACAGATACCAGAAATATTAATTTGACTGCACAAAGGTGTTTTCTTTTTCACGCTTGGTCAGTTTATCTTAAAAGGTTTGCTTTTTTGGAACACGTGCTATAACAGTTTCTATATCTGAATACTGAAACGTTATTTCTGATGAAATATAAACAACATATCCCTTTTCAATTATTATTTATTTTGGCAAAGTTTCTGGATTTTGAATTGAATTTTTTTTGGGGGCTCCCATCACCTTGCCCATGCTAGTCTTTAGCCAGCTCATGCTTTCTGTTCCTCTGCTTAATATCCTTTTCTTTGTCCTTATCCTTGTTTTTACTCATTATCTTGGATCTTTTCCTTACCCTATTTTATTTTAGGCCTCTGGGCAAGACAGCAGGAAGCCACTTGTAACCTGTTTTGTTAATTAAAATGGGATTGTCGAACTGACATACATGCATTTAATTGCAGATCTCATATATAAGCCATCAAGCAAGCCCATGCAATAGCCAAAAAGTTCACAGATTCCTCTTTCATTGCTTAAGCACGATTGCTGAAGTTATATTATAGTCAATTGTTTGACATGTTTATAAAAACAATGAATATATGTTTATTGTAGTGGTGTGCAATAATCAACATATTAAATCACTACCTGTACAAAAAAAACGAGAGGCCAAGGCCATGCAGAGGGCCTGGTAGGGAACAGGAGAGGTAAAGACTACAGCAGTACTCGCCAGCTCCTATCAAATATTGAAGTTTGGCCGAATTTTTAGATGCTGGAGAGATGCAGGCTTGGATGTATGCTCTCTTCTTAGAGAGGACAGAGAGTCTGTACTGGCTTTGGAGCAGGTGGCAAGTAAGTTTGTCAGGGGGTGCGCCCGATGCCCTCCACTTCCCCTCCCCCACCCTACACTAAGGGCAGCGAGGTCAGAATCGCATAACGAGTTACATACGAGCAGCCGAAGTGAAAGATATTAGCAGCAGTTTCACCTAAAGATTTGATAAAAATGATAAAACCTGCAGATTGTCCTCCAATATTTAAACATAGCTCTCATTTCTATTAGGAGAGAACTGTGTTTTGAGCTCTGAGACTCAGCCAAATGGTCATTGCTCAGACAGTCAACTGGTTTGAATATCAGTACACCAGATCCGAGCCCGCCCACGTTTCAGTTTGGCACAAAGCTGGTTTACTTCCACATCAAAATAACTGTAAAATGTTCAATTTCTTGCATTTGGTATCCAACTGTAGGACAATAATTTCCTGTCCCGGCTAGTTTTAAACGTGTTATTCCGTGGCAGCTTTGGACCAGGGATAAAACTATTTTTAAAAAAAATCCTATGTATGTGTCTACTATTGAAGTAAGGATGGAATAAACACCTGCTCACTGCACTGGTGGTAGGAATGGCGAAATGGTGGGTACTCTTTCTTCCAATTTTGTGGAAAGTGCATTATTACACTTCTCATCGCTATGGTGTAGATTGATGAGAATGTCCGGCAGTCGTACAAATTAAATTGGACACAGCCTTCTAGCCAATCAGAGGTCAAACCTCATCCCAGGCAATTCGTGTGATATTGCAGTGCATTGTCTAGAAATGCTCACTTGTTCCTGCTTATAACGTGGCCGGATAGGTGCAGGCTATTCTGATTTCCAGGAACACAAGTTATGTTAGCTAATCTGCACCCATAACTTGCCCACACTACAGAGGGGAAATGAAAATGCTGAAAGCTTGTCCTTTTATTCTAGTTGACATTTAGAGTGCAGTCATAGGGACTCATTATAGTTTCCCCAGTCTGGAAATAATGGCCGGGAAAAAATGCTGGTAATTCCCAGACCAGCATTTTTTCTGCACCAGGGAAACACAAGTTTGCCGGTGGGGGCAGTGATCTACCGGGATTTTGTCCTGCCGGAATCTCTGCCACGGTACTACCTGAAATGCCCTGCTTTTCGTCCATTTGGCAGGCCTAAACCTTCAGGACACTCTGAGGCAACTGTAGATTTTCCTGGCCAGTCTGCGCTCCTGACTCTGCTGCGCTGCCGCCTGCACTGGAATCCAGTGGCTTTGCACCACTGAATGATCGGCCAACACCTGGTCAGAAGAATCAACAGTTTCAAAGAGAAACGAACAAATATTTGAGTGGCGCCCAGTCATGACCCTCTATATCTGTTTGCGTGACTCCACCACTCTACTATGGGGTGCTTTTACAAATCTTGTTTATGTTAGCACTCGGTGACTGAGCCAATTGGGCACAATAAAAAAACCAAATCAAATTATAAATTCAACACATCTACTATTTAAGCAATTCCGGAATATGTTGCCAGTTTATATGTTATTGAAATGTAATGTTAAATTTCTATTCATTAACTGAAGCTATTTTTTCTGAACTGAGATCAAAAATGAATGACATGCAAATATATGGTGGGTGTGTGTTATCCTTTGTGCACACAGTGCTTTGCCCACGTACTTGTCTTGCCCCGCAGGGAACGGTCTGCAGCCAGAATTCAAACAGACATTTTCTGTGTGCCTTTTTGTCACCGGCTTGTTACCATGGTAGCATCATTCTGTGGGATGCTTTGAATGTGTCCCAGTTCTGAGTCTTGTAAGCATGCATATTCATCATCGGTCTATCTGCCAAGTACATTTGACACAGCCACAGACCTGACTTCATGTTGTTTAAGGCTCACACACGTGCCAACGGTGCAGCCACACATTTAGAGAATCTGCCTCACGATCTTCAAACCACAACCCTTATGTTTTATTTACTTATGAATAATACTGAAATGTATTTTGTTTATGATATGATATGATATGAAATGTATAGCGCACCTATACACAAGTGTTTCAAGGTGCGACGAGACAAGGGAGGAAAAGACAACGATCTTACTAGGCCAAGTGACATTGAGATCGTGCAAGTGCAGGGGCGAGGGAAGGGGGGAAGTGCCAGGGGAAGGGGAAGGGGAGGAGGAGAAGCACGAGACAGAGGATCAAGACATAGAAAAAAGAGTGCGGCCAACAGGCAGTGCAGGGGTTAAGTGCAGACAAGTGTTAGATACGTGCAAGTAGAGGGACTTTAGGGTTGCAGATCCAGTCCCAAGTGCAGGGTTCACCAGAAGGCAGTGGAAGTGTGCAACTGGGAAGGCAGGGACCTGGGTCCATGATTCAGAGGGTGGCCAGGTAACCAGGGCATTATCAGACAGTATCAAACAGGACAGCATTTGTTTATGGTGATAAACAAATAGCTTTGCTAATGATTATATTGGAATGTTTTGGATTCATCCTGGACCCTGGAGGCCAGGTGTTACAATTTGACATCTACAGCACCAAGCACCGAACATTGATACCACGTTCAAGAGGAATGTTGTAAACATTTACATTGGTAAAGCAATTTGTCAATTGTCATTATTGGGCGATAATGTCCAGGAAATTAAATGTCATGAAGAATCGAAAGATAAGCGTAAAGTTAATAGGATTTCCATTTCTTACTTGCACTATCTTAATTTATCCCCAAGTGCAAGGAATGACATAGATGTGTATTAATCTGCAATCAACGTACAATGCCCTACCGTAAAGGTGGCCTGATTGGCACCATTACAGACTTGGATACTTTTTCATCTGTTTATGTTGTGTTCTGAGTTAGAAAAATTCACAGTGGCCTAAAAGCGACTATGCGTGATGTTACATACATTTGGCATGTGATGTGCAAGTGCTTTACAGTCAGGAAAACGAAAAAAAGGCTGAAATGTTGACCCATTACTGATACATTTCCGTACTGACCATTCACACATATTACACAGCCCACGGTAGTGGCTGTGTAGTTATGGTTAAGTTGCTAATCCCATAGGAAGAGCACTTTTTGGGTGGCTTATAACTTCGCTCCCCTGCATGAATCCTGAGCAAACATTGCAAAAAAAGTATATGGCCCACTCTGATTTTTTTTGCAAATTGTGGTGAGGTTTGGTCCAGGGGGGGCAAAGTTATAGGGGGGACCCAAAATTTCTTTTTTCCCCATAGAAATAATGGGAAAAAACTTTGCTCACGCCTACAGCTCAAACGGCTGGACAGATTTCCACCAAATTTGCATCAGGAGCGGCGGCTTAGTCCCAAAAGCGTGCTTTTGTTAATTTGGTGTAAATTCGTCAAGTATTTTTTTTTTAAATGGCCAAAATGTAAGGCAAAAAAATGTGTGATATCTATGTCCGCTCCGCGGACACACTTCCCTGTTCGCTCCGTGGACAGGACACCAATTGGCTAATCAGCTTGCAGCATGTCCGCGGACATGTGACGTGTCCGCCGATTGGCTGGAGTGAGGCCTGAGGTGTGCCATATTGTTTTGATGCGCCCGCCATCTTGGATCCGCCGACAGCGCAGCGTTGAACAGAGGCAAAATGTAATTTTGGGGAGTGTGTTGGTGTGCAAAAGCGCTTGGGGAGGGTTGGGGAGTAAGAGATGGGTCAAATACTGTATTTGTTTAGGTGGCAGGGGCCCCTGATGTGTTCGCCATGTCCGCGGTCTTTGCGGCTGTCTGCGGACATAATAAATGCACTGCTAGCTATTTTAATGTTGTATGATGTTGGTTTTGGGTTGTTATTAGAGGATTGATTGTAATTAATATCCCCTATAAGCAGCCCACATACCTCAGTCAAAATGTTTGGTAGCAAAGGTGTGTTATGCTGCAGTGGTTGTGGCCGGGGCCTTGAGTCTTGGGTGCATGGCCGAAGGCCATAGGTGATGCACCCAAGACTCTTGTGGCCGGGGCCTTGAGTCTTGGGTGCATGGCCGAAGGCCGTAGGCGATGCACCCAAGACTCTAGTCCCCGGCCACAACCACCGCAGCATAACACCCCCACCGCAGCATAACACACCCATAGAATCAAACACCCATCAAATATCCACAACCCAAAAGTTTGTGTACTGTTTCATTTGTAGAGTTTGTATGTGAAGTTTTGGCTAGGCTATGCAGTTAAGATTGTAGAGTTTGTAATAGGACTGCGTTATAAGATACCTTTCGAAGTAAATATTTTGGATTGTGGTGTATGAGTGTGTACATTTTCTTTGAGAGCTAATGGTAAATAAACTACTTTGCCACAAATGCCTTTCACTAATTCAGAGGGAGGCAATTTTGCTGTTTTTGGTTGAAGACATATTATTGCTTGAAATGGTTGCACTGTTTGAATTATGATGTTCTCATATAAATTTAGTTGTTGCAGGGGTTTTGGTAGTTAGAATAATTCAAAGTTATTTGTGATAGCACGTGAAGGTGTTTGGGTGTTCTCAAGTTTTGCAGTGCAGTAATTGCAAAGTATTAAGGGGTCAGTAATTTCATATTTGTTTTCTGCTATCAGGTAGAGAGCTAATTGGAACCATTTGGAATCTTCATTGTCTTCTATTTTGTACGTTATGTCTACAGTTTTTGTGCTACTTTTATAAAAAGTTCTGCGGCAACACAATACATGGTTTGGTACTTCAGCTGAGGTACTTTTAAACTTTAGTATTTCTTTTTTGCATGTGTTTAATAGAAGGTTGCTATTTGTACAGTAGTTGCTAGTTTGTTGTAAAGCTAATGCATTTTGTAAGTGGCTTTCACTTCCAAAATATTTTCTCTGGATATGCTCTATTTCTTCGAGTAGTTGTTTGACTGTATCATGTAGAAGATTGTTATTTGAATTGACTATTGCTAAAGCAGGACTTTTATGAGGAGTTTATGGACCAGATTTCTTATAGTTGAATGATGTGTTGATATCATTTTGATATGATGGAAGGTGCATTTGCAGATAGGTCCTGAAATGCAGGCTAATGAATGTCCTTGTAGTCCTGTGTATTTGCGCACTGGACAGTCATCCATATGTAGTAGTAGTTTCATTTTGAATTTGTCTTTACTTTTTACATACTGATTGAGGAAGTGGCATAAAGATGTGAAAGATTTTTTGGCAATGTTACACATTGATGTGCGCAGGCATGTGTTGACTGTACGTTTTGGTTCAGTAGAATGGAGAGGTGATACTGAGTTTTGTGGGGATATTTCTGTGAGCAGAGTTTCTTGTTCCATAATGGTGTTAAGTTTTTCATACCATCGTCCACTGCTATGTATGGAAATTGGGTTTGTTTGCTTTTGTTTACATGAGTCTTCATTAAACTATTGTTCTGTGCTCGTGGTGTGACTCCATTCACCTCCACAGATGTTTAAGAAGGTATTTTTGTTGATATTCCGTTTATTGAGGTCTTTTTTGTAATTTAATAGTTAGTTTTGTTAGTGGTTTAATTCTGTTTAAAAATAAAATAAATAACTTCTTTTGAAAAGGATTGCACTGTCTATGAGAGCTTTTAGGATTAGTTTTCTACGGTAGGTTTTAAGGGTTGTCCATGATTTATCTCCTGTTTTTATAAGGTTCTGCAGGACTATGTGGCGTAACATTTTTTGTAAAAAAAAATGTTGGTATGGTTACTTGCTACTATATCAAGATGTATAGGTGCAGCGTTAGCAGTAGTGGTAGCTGAAGTCGTGTTTATCACTTTCTGTTTCATTTTACATTTTGATAGAGGAGGCAAAGTTTCTGTACTGGAAGCTTTTTTTGTTTCGCTCAATGATTGTATTAGCTGTTTTGATTGCATATTTTGTACAAAAACTGTTAGAGATAGATGCTTATTTTGAACCCTTTTATTTTGATTTCCTCGAATTCTGTGTTGCTTTCTACGGAGTTGCTTTTTGGTAGGCATTCTTTGAGGTTTGTTGGAGAAAAAAAGAAAGTGTGGGTTGGGCTGTTGTGCAGTGTATGCGTGCTTTGTGCATGAGTGTCTGAGTATGATGGTAAGGATGATTGTGGAGGTGTGTGATTGTGCAATGGGCAGCTACATCAAGTTGGGAAGGTTATTCTTGTATTTGTGTGTTACTATACTGGGCTTGAGATGACAATATAAAGTATGCAACTGGTAAGGGGAAGCACTAATACATCTATGGGGAAGGGTTAATACACTTCTTCTACAATAATAAAATCTGAGTGTGTTTGAGTAACAGTTAGAACATTATATTAGTATTGCACTTACTTTTTTGTATAGAAAGATTCTTCTAAGTCGTTCGTATTTCAGACGCTGCTGCTTTTCAGGAGAGTGGTCTTCACTGCAATTGTAAAAGAAAGAAGTTAGTGAATATGTGTGTTTATAGCACTTTTGTTAATGCAGACATTGTTTTTTTGTTTTTGTAGTAGTAGTGTTTTCTTACAACTGAGCATAGCATGCATATGCACTTTCCTTTGCCTATGTGCATCCTGTATATTTTATTTTGAATCTGTTAGTTGAATATGTTTTACAAATGAGTATAATAGTAAACATATAGATCACACTTGTTTTTTTTAATGTTATGTTATTGGATGTTAAGAGATAGAAGAAATAATCATATGTATTTTTTTGCTATTTTTACAGGATAAATGGCAGAGATTGTACATAAAAGCATGCAATGTATGCATTTGTGAAGGTGTGGCAAATAAAGCAGTAGGATTTCATATAGAGGCAGTGGTGTTGTTTGAGCTTTGAGCCTTTGTAATGATATTGTCTGTGTGTGTGCTTGAATGAAGATGCATGTACTCATCCTGGCTGTGTGTAATTTTATAACACACTGGACAGTCTTTTTCATAATTATACTGTTATTTCTCCCAGCTTTCAATATGAAATAACATTTTTTTAGATAGCTGTGTGAGTAAACAAAAATTTGGAGAGCAGACAGGTTTGCAATTGACACTTCATCATAGCAGATGGGAGAAATGACAGTAAGTTCATTTTACAATTTATACAGGGTAAGTGGTAGTTACTCTGTTTATATGTATTCTTAGAAGAGCTGTACATGTACTGTGTAGACAAATATTCATATATGTAGTCTGTGTTCATGCATGTGGATGTGCATGAATCTGCAAGTAGAAATCGTGTGGAGTTGTATAGTAGTTGTTGCTGTAGGTCTGTTGCAGTGACAGCCAAATTGTACTGAGAGTGTTCAATAGTACATCTAAAGTGCTGATCTGTTATGATAGAGTTAGATGTAGAGTTCTTGGATGTGATTGGTGGATGATTGTGTGACTGTTTAACAGTAGCCAATGAGGAAATGGTGTAGAGAGTGAAGTGGAAAAGGTAGAAGGGCTGCCCGAGTGTTACGCACCCTGTGGACACCGCGGCTGTCCGCGGAAAGGACATGCCACATCCGGGGTTTCTCAGCAAATGCAACATGGAAAGGGGACTGTAGGGATCAGCCAATCAGATGTTGAGGTTGTGATTTGTGTTGGAAGAGGCTGTGTGTACTGAAGTCTGTAGAGGTGGAGAAAATCAGGGTGTTGGTGGTTGGAGATATGTTTGTGCATGGTTTGGAGTAGTATGCTAAATGTAGGAATGTGGCAAACAATTTTGATGTTAAAGGAGTGGAGGTGGTGTGGAGCACTGTGCCTGGTTTTAATGTGCAGGGAATTGTACATGTTTGTGGCGATATGGGCAGGGTAAAAATTCCTTATGTCGTTGTTTTGCACTGTGGTGCTTTGTATTTGGGGTATGCCAGTGCCCCTACTTTGTTGACAGATTTGGAAAATTTGGTTCAGGCAGTAATGAAAATACTTGCAAATGCCAAGGTTATTTTTTCTGGTTTAGTACCTAGGGCAATATGGGACAATAGTTTTATTTTTTGTCCTCAGCAGGTGGAAAGAGGAAGATGTAGGGCACACTTTATTGAGGTAGGTCACAGACCTTCTCATTCTCTGTTTTACATTAATGTTGGTATCATTATATTTCACCCATCCACACTTCTAGTGACCTGCATTGGTTGTGGCTCCTGCGTGGTAGATTATATCTACTGTTGTGAAGGTTTACCAAGTGATAGTTTACCATGTGTAAATGCAGTTAGCTTGCAGTTGTTTTTGGTACCATCTGCATTGTAACGTGAAAGCATTACTAATACATATTTACTATGTGTCTGTATTTGTAAGGTGGCAAGACGCCCACATCGTTCATCTCGCAAGTGACCGAAAGTGGGATACTACAAACACACGTGTGCAAATTATAGGCCTCTAATATATAACTGCGGTCATTGGGGTCAGGGTCCGCGGCGTGGCCGGAGGTGTTTACAGTAGGGTTTGCTCGGACATTCTCATACAAGCACATTTTGTCAGGGCTCGAGACTTGCTTCCTTGAAAAATGTTTACGTGATTTGCCGTGTGATGAGGAGACAGGATGTGGTGACAGGTGGTGTGGCCTGACTGTGGGAGTTGCAAGGAGAGTGCAAAGTTCTCCAGAGGAACAAAATAAATCCATAGAAATGTCACCCGCATTGGTGAATTGTAGCAAAAAATTGATATGTTTTTCAAAAATATTTGTTATGCCACTGTGGTCTGAAGGGCTATTGGCTGCCATTATGAGTGAAGGTCAGCGCCGTTGAATTTTTGTTTCCTAGCTGAGCAAACCCATGCATCATACATAGTATAAGGTTCAATTGTATTTCGACCTTGAAACAAAGGGAGGATTTTGAAAGGAATGCATGAAGGGAGAGATGTAATACTTGCAAATATGATAATGTTCACTATTCAAAAATTGGACAAAGGAACATGTAATTTCATTTTATGAAAATTAGTTGACCTGAACGGAGTGTCTGCGTTACGCCGATACAATTGAAATGCTGAATATTATGTAAGTTTTACTTTTGACGATTTTATAGATGAACTAGTCAAATTATCATTCGCTGACTTTTATTGGTGTGTTACATTGTATTCAGTTGTTGTGTGTGGCATATTGCAACGACACGCAATTACAAGTTGTGTGTGTAGTTGGTTTTGTCCTGTGGACATGGGCAGTCCAGCATCGAGATGTGTGTAGTGCACTAGTGGGTTCCCCCAGGCAAATTAATGGTTAAAATGATAAACTGTAATAAAGATCGGCTACTGAGACACATTTCTGTTATCTTTTTTTAAACAGCTACAACTTGGCTTTCTGCGATTGTCACGGATTCCAGATACCAACTGACGTTTTTTTTTTAAACTGTCAAGTGCAGATACATGTTAATGGGTGGATCACAGTGACGCTTTATTGGGACGATCGCCATGGGCCGATATGCCCTTACGGTATACACGCATTTCACCGTGGTATTTTTCATTGTGTGTTTTTTCATCGCCGTTTTTATTTCGAAAAAAAACTCATTGTTTTTTTATTTTTGGGGGGGTTAAAAAATTAAATATATGGTTGTGGGTGTAAGGGAATAAAAAAAAAATAGGGGGGCTTTGGCGGTTAACCCCCCCAAAAAAAAAAAACGAGTTTTTCGAAAAAAAACGGCGATGAAAAAACCTGCGATGAAAAATACCGCGGCGAAATAACGTAGAACCGCCCTTACGCGGTTCCAGCCATAAGGAGCAACTTGATATCATTTACAGTGGGCTAGTTCCAAGTTGATGCGAAAGCCTTGCGATTCACAGTGCTTCCAATGCTCTTCAAACACCCAAAAGGAACACAGCGTGACTCACGATAAACATTTGTGGATCGAGAACGAAGAAAAAAATTACCTATTTGCTTGAATATGGCAATGTTCTCGGAGTGTTTATTGTGAAATAAAAGTGCTTTACAAATTGTACAGTTTTGCTATTTCCTTTAAAAGTATGGTTTTATATTCAAAATTGGGACGCGCTGTGTTGTTTAATGATGTGTGTCGATATTCCGGGTTCTGCGTCAAGTAACAGTGTCACGTAGGTGATGATAGGGTGCATTTTACTACTCTGTATGGTAACGTCCTGGAGATAGCTGGAGAATATACCTAGGTTTGGTGATGTCAGCCTCCGGGGTGGTGTATATGAAATAGTGCTACTAGGGCAGTCCACCTTGGGCGATGAGGCAACAGATAAGATTATTACAAGATGGCCACGTCCTAGTGCCTGATTTCGCATGTGTAAAAAAGAGGAAAATTATGGATAAGTTTCATAGAAATGTTTGTACGATCGATCAATGTATTCTTAGAAGCACATGCCCGAACACTTGGGACAATAATAATTCTGAGTGAACTATTCTTTTAATAGATCAATTTTTTGCTTCATTCGTTGCAGATGATTTTCTAAGGTCTGTTTCTGTATTATTTTTAATGTCTGTATGCTGTGTTTTAAAAAGAAAATTTGTAAGTACACATAACGTAATGGATGATAATTGTTTATATAGAGAAGTGTAGTGTCTACTTTTAGTATCACTGTTTTCACTTATTTCATCATGAGGAAAATTTTCTTCCAGCCATTCCAAAGTACTAGACATTTCTGTGTAAAAAGAAATATATATATATTATTTTTACTTAAAGTTTATAAATATATAAAATAACTGTAGTCTACTCACTAGTTTATTGCTAAGTTTTGATGTTACTGCTGCCAAGGTGTGCTGCTGAATTTTGCTGTGCAGTTTGTGTGAGGTAATCCTGTTGGAGGCATAATTATTTTGTTTTGATATATTGCATTATGTTGCATATGTTTTGTAATTGGAAATTTGGTGTGTTACATATACAGTTTCCACTTCTTATTTATTATTGAATGTAATGTATTTATGTGATGCTTTTTGAACATGTTCAGTGTTTTTATTGCATGATACAACAATGTAAGATAGTCCTTGAGTTTTTGGATAGTGTTGATGTTGACCGAGTCTGTCCGCAAACATACGCATGGTCAGCATCATCAGACCCACTAGCACAGGTAAGGGGTTCAGTATGTTCTATTTTATATGTATATAAAGTAAGGGAATCCTAGGAAACATTTATCCAGTTTACATTGTCTATATCTGTATTCAGTGAAAAAGACTTTGTTAAAGGGACGTTATGGTTAAGTTGCGCTACTAAAAACCTATGAAATTCAGTGAAAAAACGTTGTTAAAGGAATGTTATGGTTAAGTTGCGCTACTAAAAACCTATGAAATTCAGTCAAAAAACTTTGTTAAAGGGACGTTATGATTCCAAGTAAAACCGAAAAACCCCTGAAATTCGCCAATTATGGTAAGCTGAGCAACCATAATGCGCGCCACCACCGTGCACTGCTAAGACTAACACCCAGGACGTCAAATATGACATCAGAAATGTCATTGATGACATCACTGATGACATCATGAGGGTAATTCATAGAATCCAGCGACAAGTAGCGCACGCGGCTGGCGCACAGCGTGCGCGTGCGATAGTCTGCGCCAGCCGCGTGCGCCAAAACCGAATCCGGCGCACAGCGTATTCATGGATTTTAGCTTCCCCAAGCAGCCGTGGCGCACAGTGGCGCAGCGACTCGCTGCAGCGCCAGTTACGCCCCCAGGAACGCTCCTTGCGCTGGGAAATCTCATAAAAATCCCAAACCAGCGCAAGGGGCTGCGCTAACCCTGGACCATCACGGCAAGCGGCCCATGCGATTTTCAAGGGTGCGCGGGAAGTTTCACACGCGAAATGCCAGGGTACGTCCATTACAGGGGTGCGCGGGAAGTTTCACACGCGAAAAGCTAGGCTACGGGAATACCAGGGGTGCGCGGGAAGTCCCACACGCGAAAAGCCAGGGTACGGCCATTACAGGGGTGCGCGGGAAGTGTCACACGCGAAAAGCTAGGCTACGGGAATACCAGGGGTGCGCGGGAAGTCCCACACGCGAAAAGCCAGGGTACGTCCATTACAGGGGTTCGCGGGAAGTTCCACACGCGAAAAGCTAGGCTATGGGAATACCAGGGGTGCGCGGGAAGTCCCACACGCGAAAAGCCAGGGTACGTCCATTACAGGGGTTCGCGGGAAGTTCCACACACGAAAAGCTAGGCTACGGGAATACCAGGGGTGCGCGGGAAGTCCCACACGCGAAATGCCAGGGTACGTCCATTACAGGGGTGCGCGGGAAGTTTCACACGCGAAATCCCAGGCTACTTCCATTTCAGGGGTGCGCGGGAACGTTTCACACGCGAAAAGCTAGGCTACGGGAATACCAGGGGTGCGCGGGAAGTCCCACACGCGAAATGCCAGGGTACGTCCATTACAGGGGTTCGCGGGAAGTTTCACACGCGAAATCCCAGGCTACTTCCATTTCAGGGGTGCGCGGGAACGTTTCACACGCGAAAAGCTAGGCTACGGGAATACCAGGGGTGCGCGGGAAGTCCCACACGCGAAATCCCAGGCTACTTCCATTTCAGGGGTGCGCGGGAACGTTTCACACGCGAAATCCCAGGCTACGTCCATTTCAGGGGGGCGTGGATAGTTGAACACGCTACTCCGATCGTTGGGTCTTCACAGGTCTTCCCTGTACAGCCTCCATGTCCCCTGCATGCAGTCCACACCACAGGGGATTACCCTGCACACCTGCTCATGACTCCCACCCCCCAGCAGTCATGGGGCACCCTCCACCAGGCCCCCACCCATGTCCCACTCATGCCTCCCACCACCCCCACCCCCCAGCACTGTGGGGCACCTGCCAGCAGGCCCCCACTCATGTCCCACTCATGCCTCCCACCACACCCACCCCCCAGCAGTCATGGGGCACCCTCCACCAGGCCCCCACTTATGTCCCACTCATGCCTCCCACCACCCCCACCCCCCAGCACTGTGGGGCACCTGCCAGCAGGCCCCCACCCATGTCCCACTCATGCCTCCCACCACCCCCACCCCCCAGCACTGTGGGGCACCTGCCAGCAGGCCCCCACTTATGTCCCACTCATGTCTCCCACCACCCCCACCCCCCAGCACTGTGGGGCACCTGCCAGCAGGCCCCCACTTATGTCCCACTCATGTCTCCCACCAACCCCACCCCCCAGCAGTCATGGGGCACCCTCCACCAGGCCCCCACCCATGTCCCACTCATGCCTCCCACCACCCCCACCCCCCCGCCACCAGGGGCAGCCTCCACCAGGCCCCCAATCATTTCTCCCACCACCCCCACCCTCCCGCCACCAGGGGCAGCCTCCACCAGGCCCCCACTCATGTCCCCTATCACCCCCACCCCCCCAGCAGTCAGGGGCACCTTCCAGCAGGCCCCCACCCATGTCTACCACCACCCCCACCCCCCCGCAGTCATGGGGCACCTGCCAGAAGGCCCCCACCCATGTCTACCACCACCCCCACCCCCCCGCAGTCAGGGGCACCTACCAGAAGGCCCCCACCCATGTACCATCCATGTCCACCTTCACCTGGGTCACAACCCCACACAATCATGACCGTAATGGACAGTCTGCCCTGCAAGAATTCCCAAACAACTATCCCATCCACCCACATATCAAACACAATGACATGTGACACACCCAATGTAAATCATATGAATGAACACATGTCTGTCACACACAGATGTTGCAAGTGAATGTCCAAACACCCCACATGTCATGCATGAAAGCAATGAGATGATACAACACATTGAAGGATCAAATGAAAATGTATTAAAAATAAACAAGGATGGTAAAAATAAAAAATAACAATAAACATGCAATGCAAACTAAATAATAAAAAAGTACAACCAAAAAAATCAGGAACACTAATTAACAAAAATAAAGTAAAATAGGGGTCCAAAGTCAAAGTCCAAAATTAAATCCAAGTACAAATGAAAGAAGAAACACATTGCCTCATGTGAAAAATTAAAACAAATATTAACATCCCTCAAACTATCAACATGATGATCCGGGTCCATGAGCCCTAATAAATGAAACCTAACTATTTACACTAAGTAAGAAAATGTCTATATACAAAAATGTGGTGCATTGTCCTTTGGCAACCAAGTAATAACATTAAAACAAAGGAAACCTAACTACAACTAAACTACAGAACTATATACAAAGGCGGCGGGCAAGTCCTGCGGCTCACTGATTGTTGTTCCGGGCCAGGGCATCATCGAACTCCCGCTCGATGTCCCGGAGGCGGCCCCGTTCCACAGCCCCGAGGGTCCGCAGGGACGCCGATGTACCCACCTCCAACTCCCTGCGGATGGCCTCGAGGCACTCGGCCCGCCTCAGGGCCCTCCGCATGGAGTTCTCCGCCCTGACCATAGCGAGCCGCGCCTCTTCCGCCCGCCGCCGCTCCGCATCTATGGCATGGCCCAACCGCTGCCACACGGAAGACACTTGACGTCCAGGGTCCTCCTGCCCTCCGGCTGATGCCTGCCCCTCTGATGGTGATGGCCCCGAGCCATCAAGGCTCCCACCTTCTTCCTCCTGCTGCTGACGTGCTGGTGCCGGTGCCCTGACACCTGCTGCCTGCACATCCTCCATTGTTTGGGGTGCTGTTGTTGCGGTGGCCACCCCTGCTGGACTCACGACTCCCGACTGGGGCAGGGATGTGTCCTCCACCAGCCTGGCCCCATCGTCAGAGGCAGCTCCACAGGGCACCCAGGTGACAGGTGGGTAGGAAGATGGCACGGAGGACGACTGGCGCATAGGGGGTTCAGGTGAGGAGGGGGTCGGAACAAGGCCCAGTGTATGGAGGAACACAGCCTGGTCTCCCTGAGAATGGGTCCGGACGTGGGCAACCCTGCTGGTGCAAGATGATGCAGACACAGGACCGGGGACAGGATTACACACAGGCACCTCCGCGGCGGCCTGTGCTGCCTCCTGTCCCTGCCCCTGTGCTGCA
The DNA here is from genome assembly GCF_040938575.1 of Ambystoma mexicanum. Taxonomy (NCBI): domain Eukaryota; kingdom Metazoa; phylum Chordata; class Amphibia; order Caudata; family Ambystomatidae; genus Ambystoma; species Ambystoma mexicanum. Next base: position 675,975,244 of record NC_090927.1, on the reverse strand, counting down.
CCACTAGCACCAGTGGAATGCCCACCTCCAGACCCCATCTCAGTCCCTTGCACGGCCTCCTCCTCCACCAAACCCACCACCAACCTGGATGACTCCCTGCCATCTTCCGCCGCGGAACCCTGTGGGGTCTCAGCTGCCCCTTCTGCTGCCGAGGAGTCCAACTTCCTCCTGCGCCTCCTGGACCTCCCCTCGGCAGCTGCGACCTGGGACACAGCACCGGACTCCTCACTCCCCGACGAGATGACAACAGGGGAGGGGAGCCGGGCCTTGCGTCTCCGGCTGGCGGTGGCATCCCTGCCGCTGTGCTCCACAGCACCTTCTCCGCCCTCCACATCAGATGACGCTGCAGGCAGGGAGAGACAGGAGACAGGCATCAGGACACTGTACAATTGACTCACACACATAACAGTTGTACAAGAGTGGCATTGTCATACTCCAGACCTGGCATCACAATCCCCAACACACATGTCTCCTCAACGCACACACATGAGTCATTCAACAGCCATATTGCTACAGCCCGCTACATACATTCACATACAGCAGCATGAGCAGACAAAGGTGAGCCACACATCACATGATACACACGGACTCAAATACACATGCACACATGCAAAGCACACATCCAAGCATGTGTACCACTCCGCAAACTGTCAGTCATGAGATGAACATCCATGTCACATTTGCAATTCACTCTCCAACATGACAGTGTCACCTGCATCCATGTAGCAACACTGTTGCACCCTTCACAACTACACACACGCACACGCTGCAGACTAATGCACCTGGAATCAACATCCATGTGTCACACCACAAGCATGCCAACTCACATGCACAGTCAAACACATGTGCCCACACACAAGCATTTGCACTGCAAGCACACACACACACACATGCACCATCCTTGTCTCACACATCACAGGCACACATGTGCTTGTCTCACAGCCCTGCACACACACATTTATACATGGCCACACAAAGACATGTGCAACATGCACACTCCTGGCACACCACCACACACACAGCTTACAACCAGTATGCATGTACACTCACCGCTCGACTCCAGACGGGTCTGCCTCCCAAGGACCTGGACATGGAGCGCTGGGGATATGCGTTCCAGGACCCGAAGTTCATCTTGCGACAAGTGGCCCCGCCGCCCCTTGGCATCCACTGCCTTCACGAGGCGCCGGGCCTTGTTCAGGGTCCTGGACCTGTAGTCCTCCCAGCGCTTCTTGACTTGATGGAATTCTCGGACTGCCACCCCCTCTGCGTTGATGGCAGTCACAATGTCCGTCCAGATCCTGGTCCGTCCTTCCTTGTCGAGGCGCATCCGTCCGTAGAGGGCATCATACTGCCCCAGGACTCGCTCCACCAGGACACCAACTTCGGTGGCACTGAAGCTGGTGCCCCTCTGCCTCCCTGGCCGGGGGTTGCCAGTCGTGCCAGATGTTGTGCTCCCTGACATGGCAACCCCAGAGGCGGGAGTGGGTGGGCAACTGGGTCCTGGGGCTGGGCTGTGGAGCGATGGTATGGCTGTCGGGAGTCTTTGGTTCCAGCAGGGGTGGTCACAGCAACTGCACCCCTGGCTGATGTGCAGGCAGCAAACAGCAGGGCACGTGGGCAGCAGGCAGTCAGGCAGCAGCAGATGGCAGGTGGGAGCGTGCTCGGGGCTCTGGGGGGCAGTATTCCGGCCTTCGGGGCAGGAGCGTGGTCCTCCGTGTGTGAACGCGTGGCCAGCTTGATACGGAGTGAATTGGCACGTGAAAATCATGCACGTCTGCGTGGAATCCGAGGAAAGGCCGCGTAAGCACGTCAGCACGCGTACGCGATTTCATTGGTCCAAAGGGCCAGGCGCGTAAGCGCGTCTACAACGCACGGCCGTTTCCCAACCCGCGTGAAAAAATAAACCTCCCGCGCGAGCGCGTCAGCACGCGTACGCGATCTCATTGGTCCAAAGGGCCAGGCGCGTAAGCGCGTCTACAACGCACGGCCGTTTCCCAACCCGCGTGAAAAAATAAACCTCCCGCGCGAGCGCGTCAGCACGCGTACGCGATCTCATTGGTCCAAACGGCCAGGCGCGTAAGCGCGTCTACAACGCACGGCCGTTTCCCATCCCGCGTGAAAGAAACACAAGCCAGTGTCAATGCGTGTGATTGGAGGCTGGCCCTTCAGCGCCTACACGCGGAAGTGACGCAGGACCTGTGGGCCTGCATAAAAGGTACATGTAGAACGCCATTTCCTTGTACGTGCTTTTCGTGGAGAGCGAGTTGGTGTATTCTGTACTTCTTGTCAGTTGACACGCGATTTACTTCACGGCGTTCAAAGGTCGTACTCCCTGTTACCTCTGACAGCTTTTTCTCTTCTGCTCTTTTTCCTGGGCCTGTTTCCTCACACAGCGTTCCCTTCTACTGTTGTCCTGTCTCCTCAGACAGCGTCCCATTCTTCTTTTGGCGGGGGTGTTGCCAACGCGCACACGCGCGTCTTTTTGACACATTTCTCCCTCACAGACGGTGAGTTGCGCACGCATCTATCATCTGTGCTTGCCCCGTGTGTCACGTACCTCTTCAGAGGTCAATCTAGGCTGCGTGTGACACGCATACGTTCATTCTTGTGTTACTGGATGCCACAGCGTAGTGCAGGGTTTTTTATACGCACACGTGGTCTAGGAGGGGTATCGTGCACGTTCCTTAACTTTTTTGGGGTGCCTGTGCGTTGCGTGACCCGTCATCTTTCCCCAGGGGTGTCATATAGCCTTGCCACTGCACTAGGGTACGAATACCATCTGGTACCCAACCCCTTTGACACCCAATTGCCCAGGACAATTGTGCACACCCACTCCCATACGCACAATAACATCAGTGCCATGGTTGGGAGGCGTGCAAGCCGTAAGGGTGGCAAAGGTGGCCGAGCCACACGTGGTGGCCGTGGAGGATCCACTAGGGGACGTGGTTGTGACTTGCAGGGTGCCCCTGTCCCCCCCAGTCTGGAGGACCAGTCAGGGACACCCATGCCCCCCCCCCACCCCCCCCAGGTTGAGGGTCATGTGGCTGATACCAACCCTGATCAGCCCTTGTTGGACCAGCCCATTGTGGCACCAGACCTGTCCGAGGGTGACTCCATCGCTGACATCCAGGTCAGCAGGTCCACTGCACGTGCACCGGTGCACATTGGTGTCATCAGGACACGCGCATCTATGCCAGATAGGTCATCTGCTGCCCCCCGTGGGCAGGGTGTGGCTCCATCCACCCCACCTCTCATACACCCTGCCAAGACTGTGTCGGTCCTAGTTCATGCACCTCAGATCAGGCCTGACCCTATCTCTCTACCCCCAATGCCTGCACCTACTCCCATGCTGAGTGTGCAATCCCACACACCCAGTACTGAGTCCACCACGGCTCCTGCCCCTAGTGTCCACAGCGGCGTAGGACACTCTGGATCCCCACCCCCTTCCAAGCGGAAGCGGAAGAGTGCACGTCCGGCACAGGCTGATGCCCCAGGCACGGCTGCACAGTCCGGCCCATCAAGGAAGCCCAGCTTCACAGACGCCGAACTGAATGCACTTGTTCAGTATGTGTCAGACCATGATAGGGAAATGCTCATCGTTGCAGGGTCCAAGACCACACATGCCAGACGCCAGGCACACTGGCAGACCATTGCTGACAAAATAAGTGCCCTTGGAGTAGTGAGGCGCACAGCTAGTGATTGCCAGAAGCGCTGGAATGACCTTAAGCGCAGGGCAAAGGATAAGCTGGCCTCAAGTCATGCCGCAACCTTGGTGACTGGAGGTGGGTCCCCAGCACAGGAAATAGAACTCACACCACACGAGTCCGTAGCTGGATCCTACGTCACCGAGGGACAACTCCAAGGTGTGGGAGATCTCCCTGATTACGAGGCATCATCCGGTGAGTGCACATGCATGTGTGTTATATCCATGTGCATGGTGTGTGTGCGAAGCCTTCATGTTGGGTGCCTGTCAAGGGGGTGTGTGGCAGAGTTGATAGTGTCACCCATGTGCCTCATCCAGTATGTTCAGTGCAACACCATGTGCCCACAGCACTATCCCTACTGCCAACAGTGCACATATGGCCCTACACCATGGAAGTTCCCCTTGAATTGTCATTTTGTCACGACATTGTTGCTCATTCTCCCCTGTCTATTCATCTTATGTCTTACATACCATTCCTACACTTTCCCCCAGCCATTCAAGTTCCATCGTCACATGCCTGACATGCAATGATACCACATGCTAATGCGTCCTCTGTATATACATGGCACTCAACATGCTGTCATACTCTGGAATTTGCCTTGACACCCACCTCCTACCTGTGTGCTCTTGTTCCGTCTGGTTTCAAGCCCCATTCTCTCACACTCCATGCTGCTCTTCATGGTCTATCTTCCCTGACTTCTACTGTTCAGACCATCGTGCCCTACTCACGACACCTGCTTGCAAACAGTCAAATGAGGGCACCCTGCCCTCCAATGCGACCCACCCTATTGCTGACAAGTACATCTGAGCCTACTCAAGGTTAACTTTCACTGACATCTGCTCATACATGCCTTTGCCTGTCCCATGGACCCTTCACATGGTCCCAGTCCTCTCTCCTTGCTCCTCTTCCACCATCAATGGTGTGACCCGTTGGGGTGTACTCTTGGCCTCCTTCCAATCCTCAGAGGCCACAATTGATGTGTATGGTAATGGGAGCATCTCAGTCCAAGGCCCTCAGGCCAACCTTATTCTCCTTGACAAATGCTACCCACATCTCATCAACTCCCTTTCCTCTCCTGCTGTCCCCCCTCCTCTCTCCTCATCTATCCTGCACTGCCTCCCTGCACCCTCCCATGATCCTTCTCCGCCTCCCACTCCAACTCCTACACATGCTGCACCTCTGATCTGTAGCACTCCCCGTAAGTCCTACAAGGCTGTCAACCTCCTCCACATTTACACTCCTTACTCTGCCGCTGCATCAGGCATTCCTCCAATATATGTCACTTACATGAGGTAATGCACCTTGACATCCTTGGTCTCATGGAAACATGTCTGACGGCCAGCTCTGTCTGCATCTTTGACACACTCCTACCTGATGTTCAGGAGATCCTCTCCTTGGCCCGGCACTACTGTGCAGGGGGGGGTGTGCCCTTGCCTTCCCTCAGGGTATTCCTGCCACTGTCACTCCTACGTAGACCTACTCCCCTCTGGAATGGCTTGTGTGACGTCTCTCTCCATCTCACCTCGACATTCACAAACTGTGCGTACTGTGTATCGGAAAACTGGTCAAATGTACTACTTCCTTTCCGAGTGGCCTCACCTCTCCTCCTCACTCATGTCCCCAGACACTGAAATCCTCTTCCTTGGTGATGTACGCATCCACCTGCATGCTTGTTGTCCCCCCCACGTGACTTTTCCGTGACCTCAGCAACTCCCTATCACCCTCTAAACTCCCGTCTGTCCCTACTCATTCTGCAGGGCACACTCTTGATGCTCTGATCTCATCTGACCTTCCCCTCTCCATCCCTCTCTGCACTCCTCTCTCCTGGAGTGATCACTTTCTCCTCTCCTCCCACCTCACCCTCACCACCCCACAGGCAAAGCCACCCTCACCACTGTCACACACCTTCTTGGTATTCCAACCCATGAAGTGTGTGTCAGTCGAGGCTTATGCTGCCAAAATCTCCCCCCCATCCAGCTCCCCCTTAGGCTCACTCCCATCCTGACAGGGCCCACTCCATGCTCCACTCCATGTCAGGTACACTGGATGTCTTTGCCACGGTCATGACAATCCGCCTGAAGCCCCATGCCAATGCTGACTCCTGGCATGACTCGGATCTTGTGAACCCAAAACACAGGTGCCGGGTGGCAGAGAGGAAATGGCCTGCATCATGCTCATCCTCTGGCAAACTGGCCTGCCGCCTGCTCCAAAGGCAATAGCGTCTCACCCTTCTCACCAAGATGAGAGCCCCAATCCAAGGGCACATATCTGCGGCATCTGACAACTCTGCAGGACACATTGAAATCTGCAAGGACCTTGCCGAGCCAGATGCAGTGTGTACCTCCCCTGTCCCCTCCGAGCCCACAGCACTGCATGACTGTCTCTGTACCCCTATAGGCCACCCCCCCAGCACTTGTCTGCGCCTACCACCATCTGCCCTCGACGTTAAGTCCTACTTACCTTGTACAGCACTTCCAGCCGCAACTTCCCCTTGCACTTCATTGTGCCACCCACCTCTGCACTTGCGTTACATGAATGACACCAGCACCAGTAGGATTGTTGAATGGCATCCCCTTCTGCCCCACCACCCCTGAGTGCTCCGCTGTACCTTCATACATTTCTGTACAGGTGCTTCACGAATGCTATATGAATCCATTACAGGTGATGGGGAGGTGGAATCTCATTGTTTACTGCATTTTGTTAATGTTGACAAGGCACTGTGCATCGTGGCCAATTGGGACTAGCAGATCCATGTCCAACATGTTAACTTCTTGATGTGATGAAGCAATGTCAGGACCAGAGTGGCCAAAATCCAAATTAGTTGCCCTCCTCTCCCTCTTCACTTGGTGGCTATGTCACATGCCATGTGTGTGATGGCATGTGCATTTGACATGGCAATCACCGGCCAATGTGTGATGCCAGTGCTAGGCAGCATGGGGAGCAGGCGTTGCTCTCCATTCTCTGTGTCATCATTGTGTGCCCTGAGCCTCCCCTCCAGACCCAGTGATGGTGAATGCCTAGGAGGTTTCCCAGTCATGTGGGACATGTGTCATTGAACTACTGGCTCTGTTGTTCATCAGCCCTTGTTGTATGCCATGGTGCTAATGCCTGTTTCCATTTCTCTCTTTCATGTCTTTGCAGGGGACGACGCACTTGTTGATGCTGGGGATGTGGTGGTGGAGCCGTCCCAGGAGGGCAACCCGGGCCGACCTTCCACAAGTGAGGGACGTGGTGTGTTTGTGGGTGAAAACCCACAAGTGCTGCAGGTCGTGCTGTCGAGGGGTGTCTCTGGGGGTTCCTCCCCCGAGCAGTATTCAGGTGTAGACTCGGAGGATGACACCTATGTGCAGTCGCAGGTGAGTGTTCTTGGGAGAGAATCTCCTCTGTCCGACCCACCTGCAGCCGGGTTATTGCCCTCAATGGGGATGTCAGTGTCGGCAGCTCAGCCTCCGGTGGTTACGGATGCAGGGCCACACCACACAATCTCTGATCCTGTTCCTGAGGCTGCAGATCAGAGAGGGAATGCAGTCCTGCAGCCTGAGGCTTTGCCGGCACAGCAAGGCGCAGTCCGCCTTGCCCCAGGCAGGTGTGGTGCCCGCCAACGTGGTGGCCGTATGCCACCTGGCAATACCGCTTGGGAGCAATCCATCTACGGTATGGCCACCCAACAGGCAGCATCATCCGAGATGATTGCACAGGCCATGGATAGGGTGGCCACTTCCATTGTCCCCCCAGAAAGGCTGATGGAGCGACTGGAGCAGGCTACAGAGTCCATCTGCCAGGCACACAGGGAGGACATGTTGGCGTCCAACATGGACAGGCGGGCAGGACTGGCGACTCTGCGGGAATCACTTTCCATGGAGTCCCAGCGCCACAGGGAAGGCCTGAGGGAAGAATTCCATCACCTCAGGTCGACCCTGTTGGAGCTTGAGGCTTCATCCCATAGAAGGACAGAGGAGCAGCTGGAGCGTCTGACACGGACGCTCTCGGCCGAGATGCAGGCAACTCGTGCGGAGGTCAGGTCATCCCGGAAGTTACTGCATGGGGACCTCCGCATGATTATGATCCAGAACCAGACCTTCCAGACCCGCCTGCTTGCAGCCATGGAGGAGCAAACTCGGGCTTTGCGTGGGCTGCCTCCCATTGTCACACCATCTTCTGAGGCAGCTCCCCCACCTCCTGAGTCAGCTGCAGGGTCTGGCCAGAGCGATAGCGACTCATCTCCCACAACAGAGTAGCCGTGTGGGCCACGAGCCTATGGGGTGTTTTAATTTCCCATGATCCACACAGGTGGATTGTGGCGTGCATCCTGTCCTCGGACCTCATAGTAGGTGGCCCCCCCCTCCCCGCCGGCCCTTTCATGGCCATTTTTTCTTATCATATTTTTCTTTTTCAAGTGTGTTGCCTTGTGTGGGTTCCTGGGCATACACTGTATTGTGGCTGGGCACATGCAGGCTTGTCCTGAGTTTGGTTTCAATGCTTGGGTACCTGACATCCACACCCCTCCTGCTTCCGTTTCCATGGGCTTGCAAAGGGTGTGCCCAAGTGACAGCAAATTACACGGTGACATTGGACTCCCATGAGCTGTTGGGCAGTCCATAGTCAATACTGTGTAGACATTCATAGTGTACATTGTTGTTGCACCTAACTATGCATGATGGTTTGATATGTGCCTCAACTTACATATGTTACTCATGTTTTGCAGGTATTTCACACAGTTCTTCACACGGGCATACTCTCTGGAGTCAGACTACATGTCGGTAGATGTGCAGTGACACTTTTGCGTGGCGCCATCACTGTACATCTGGACGGTGTGGACATACCAGCACAATCAGGTATTGAGACTACCATTGATTACATGCATTGTGTCTTGTTTTGGTGGGCTTCAGGGTGGGTTGGTGTGTAATTTGATTGAAATGACTCTTACACAGGTGTGTAGTAGTGCCTCCATCACGGTTAGCTGTTCAAGTGCGGCTATGTTCCATTTGGGGCACTGCAATTTGTGACACCGGTGTCATGTTGTGAGGGTCAGTTTGTTTGCTCTCACATACCATGACATGGTGTCCTCTGTGGCGGGACTGTGAAGGGATTGGGTGACATGGCAATGTTGTCATGTAGCAATTCGCCTGTGCCAATGCATATTTGATGAATGGAGTTGTGTCTTTTCATAGTTATGCATTGCTGGTGTATGTGTAGGTAGGGGTGCACACATAGTGACACTTCCATGTTAACAATCTCAGGCTGATGTGTTTCTGACAGTTTATTGTCAAGAAATTTTGTGACATTGTCAGGTAGTGTCATCATTGATCGTCAGATGGTATGTGCCAGAGCAGTGTGCACTAGCCAGCACTGTGATTCCTAGGTGAAGAAGTTGGCCACCAGTTGCGTACGGGCTGCCTCCCCCCGTGCCCTTTCCCCTCCCATGCGCAGCGGGCGTGCATGTGGTTGTGGATGTGGGGGCACCACCATGTCCACGGGCAGGCCCCGGCGTGTTGCAACGTTGTGCAGGACACATGCTGCCACTATGATCCTGCACACTAGTGGGGGAGCATATAACAGCTGCCCGCCAGAACGGTCAAGGGAGCGAAAGCGTGACTTCAGCACTCCGAATGTGCGCTCCACTATGCCCCGGGTTGCAATGTGGGCTGTGTTGTACCTTACCTCGGGTGGCGTGGTGGGGTTCCGGATTGGGGTCATCATGTGGGGGCTGATAGGGTAGGCACTGTCCCCTGCGGAGGTGGTGATGGGTATCATTAGTGGTGTTGTGACATGACCCTGTATCTGACATGCATGCATGTGCAGTGGCATTCATGCTCACCAAGCAGCCATGTATCTCCATGCCGGCCAGCCTCTAGGTCCCGGCTTAGGGTAGACATTCTGTAGATGAAGCTGTCGTGGGTGGACCCGGGATAGTTGGCATATACTGATGTGATGATTCCTTTGGCATTGCATACAACTTGCACGTTGATGGAATGCCAGTGCTTGCGGTTTCTATAGATGTGCTCTGTTGCCCTGGGGGGACGTAGAGCCACATGGGTGCGGTCAATTGCACCAAGCACTTTGGGGAATTGAGCCACACCATAGAATTCCTGGATGCACGCCCGCCTTTCTGCAGGAGTCCTGGGGAGATATATGTGCCTGCGGACTGATGGCCGTGCAGTGATGATGTTCAAGACCTGGTGTAGACAGCGTGACTGCGTGGCCTGTGACACACCACCCACTATGGCACTTGTCCGCTGAAAGGATCCAGTGCCCAAGAAGTGCAGTACATTCAGGACCTTCTGCAGGGGGCTGAGTGCTTGGGAGCACAGGGTGGGTGATGTGAGGTCATCCTCCCACTCACTGACCAGGTCCAGTATGATGTGTGCTGGAAACCTGTACCTCCCATACACCTGGTCATCAGGCATCCCGAATAGGCTGGTTCTGGGTGAGAAAATTCTGGCCCTGACTCTCCTCCTCCTCCTCCTTAACCCACAGCCACTGCTGCTAGGAACGGTATGTTCATCTTTGCACTGAGCTTGTAGGATGTTTTCACGTGAATATTTAGACGTGCCGGGTCACGTACGCCTGCTTCCTGCAGGCGTACGTCTTTCCGTATTGCCTGTTGTAATTTTGCACGTGTCGTGGCCGAGCGTGTGTGACTACATGCTCGAGGTTTACCAGGTTAAATGTACGTTATTAATATTGTAATTGTATTCAGATGTAAATGGTAACCGGGCGTTTTTCACGCGCGCTGTTGAATATGCGATTACTCGCTGTGTGCCTTTGGACCAATGAAATCGGGTACGCGTGCTGACGCGCTCGCGCGGCACGTGTATTTTTTTCACGTGGGTTGGGAAACACCCGTGCGTCATAGGCGCGCTTACGCGCCTGGCCCTTTGGACCAATGAAATTGCGTACGCGTGCTGACGCGCTCGCGCGGCACGTGTATTTTTTTCACGTGGGTTGGGAAACACCCGTGCGTCATAGGCGCGCTTACGCGCCTGGCCCTTTGGACCAATGAAATCGCGTACGCGTGCTGACGTGCTTACGCGCTGAGGGCCATTCCTCGGATTCCACGCAGACGTGCATGATTTTCACGTGCCAATTCACTCCGTATCAAGCTGGCCACACGTTCACACACGGAAGACCACGCTCCTGCCCAGAAGGCCGAGTTACTGCCCCCCAGTGCCCCGAGCAGCCTCCCACGTGCCATCTGCTGCTGCCTGCCTGCCTGCCTGCTGCCACCGTGCCCTGCCATTTGGTGCCTGCACATCAGCCATCTGCAGGCGTACAGTTGCTGTGTCCACCCCTGCTGGAACTGAAGACTCCCGACTGGAAGAACACCACTCCACAGCCCAGCCCCAGGACCAAGTTGCCCACCCACTCCTGCCTCTGGGGTTGCCATGTCGGGCACTGAAACATCTGGCACCACTGGCAACCCCCAGCCAGAGAGGCAGAGGGGCCCCAGCTTCAGTGTCACCGAGGTTGGGGTCCTGGTGGAGCGAGTCCTGGGGCAGTATGATGCCCTCTTCGGAAGTAGCCGCGCCAACTATGAAGGACGGACTCGGATCTGGGACGACATCGTGACTGCCATCAACGCGGAGGGGGTGGCAGTCCGCGACAACCGACATGTCAGGAAGCGTTGGGAGGACTGCAGGTCCATTACCCTCTCAAAGGCCCGGCGCCTCGTGGAGGGGGGCCGGGGCCACATGAGTTCGATCCAAATGAGGGTCCTGGCACGCATACACCCAGCGCTCCACTCCCAGGTCCTTGAGAGGGAGACCCGTCTGGAGTTGAGCGGTAAGTGTGCAGGCATTGCTGTGTGAGACAGTGCATGTTGCAGTGTGCTGGTTGTGTGATGCTGTATGTGTGGAATGGGCCTTGTAGGCATGTATGTGTGCAGTGTTGTCATGGCGATGCATGTGCGACCTGTAATTTGTGGATCACATGGTTGTTGTATGTGTTGCTATGCAACCTGAGGAGGCCTATGCTGATTGGACACATGTGAGCATGCAAGTGTATGTTCGTGGACATGGGTGTGGGTGAGGGATGGATGCTGATGCCAGGTACATGTATGGTGTCGAGGTCGGTGTGCTTGACCTGCATGTCTGTGACTTTTGAATGGCATGGATGCATGACACATGTCTGTGACACTGTACAGATTCACTGATGCTGCCTAATCATTCTTGTATCCACTGTGTTTGTGATGTACGAGGCCACATGGATGTGACAGAGGTGAAGTGTGTGCGTGTGATTTGCATGACCAATGATGCATGTGAGTTCCATGACATCACCAAGACCCACTAGATCACCCTATGCCAGCATGCTCTCAGTACCCAGGGTAAAAAAGACCAGAGCAGGGGGCTCCAGTTTCCCGTACCTCGCTGCCGTACACTGGAACACCCTCCCTAGCTCCCTGCGCTCTGAACCCTCACTGACCGCCTTTCGGAAAACCCTGAAAACGACCCTGTTCATCTAACAATTACATGGCCTAGCCCTCATAATTGTATTGTATGATGTATTATGTGATATATCTGATCACAGGTCACTGCCTTAATGTAACCCAAGGCACAACCTGCTCACATTGTAACTAAGTCTTCCTGCAAGTAACAGTGCCACAATGCCCCTGGGCTGCCTGCGCGCTATATAAATTTAATAAATAAAAATAAATCGTACTTTAGAAGAGTGCAGTGGACATGTATGTTGATGTGCATGCCATGGACCATGGGTGTTGCGTGTGTGTATTGCCTGACCCATGTGTTGTGGAGGGACATGATAGAAGTGTACTTTACCATTGCCAGTCATCTGATATTGCTTCCTGTGTAGGGGACCATTGTACAGTGCCCTGATGCTTGTGTTCTATGCCTCCCTCTATGCAGCGGCTAGTGATGGAGAGGGCGGAGACGGCGCTGTGGAGGTAGACGGCGGGGATGCCCCCACGGCTGCGGCGGAAGGGGTGGGTGAGCCCCCACAGGGGCCAGCTACAGCGGAAGAGGGCAAGGAGCCATCCAGGTTGGTGGTTTCTACAGAGGAGGAGGCGGCCGAGACTGAGGCACACCTGAGGCCTGGTGGGGGCATCCCTGCTGGTGCAAGTGGTGCAGTCCAGGGCCAGGGGCAGGAGGCAGCACAGGTCGCCGTGGAGGTGCCTGTGCATGTCGCTGTCCCTGACCCTGTGAGTGCACCACCATGCACCAGCATGGATGCCCCGTCCCAGGCCCGTCCTGGGCCCGTCATCTGACTCCCCTCCACCTGCGGACGAGGGGACCCGTGGGCGCATGGAAAAGGTCCTGATTGGGGTCGGGTTGCGCACGGGGGTCATTCGTGATGACGTGCGTGCTTCCCGGGAGGAGCACGCACATCATCACGAAGAGCACCGTGCCGACGTGGCCCAGTTGGGATCTGCCATTGGCGCGGGTTTTCTGCAGGTGATGGCCAATGTGTCGGGCATCTCCTCCTCTGTGGAAAGTATGCGCCGGTCGTTCTCCTTGCCGTCTTCCGGCCCAGTTGACACCAGGGCCCCCTGTGGACCTGCCCCGACCAATGCAGCCGGCTCAGTGGGGATCCCATCCCTGCCACAGTTGGGAGTCGGTGGTCCAGCTGGTGTGGACACCATGGCAACTGGACCCCTGCAGGTGGAGGATGTGCCGGCATCATCAGGCAGGGCACGTGCACGACGGCATCGGTGGATACCATCAGCCTGGATGCCGTCGTGCTGGCAGAGGCAGTGGCTGCAGAGGCAGCGGCAGCGACGTGGGAGGCGTCATGGCTCGGGGCCATCAACATCGGAGGGGCAGCCATCGGCTGGAGGGCAGGAGGACCCTGGACAGAATGTGTCTTCCGTGTGGCAGCGGTTAGGCCACGCAATAGATGCGGAGAGGCGGCGGGCAGAAGAGGGGCGGCTCGCTATGGTCAGGGCGGTGGACTCCATGCAGAGGGCCCTGAGGCGTGCCGAGTGCCTCGAGGAGATCCGCAGGGGCTTGGAGGTGGACACTGCGTCAGCCCTGCGGGCCCTCGGGGCCATTGAGGATGAACGCCTCGGGGAGATAGAAAGGGAGTTCGATGATGCCCTGGCCCATAACATCTCTCAGTGAGCCGCAGGACTGGCCCGCCGCCTTTGTATATAGTTATGTAGATAGTAGGTTTCCTTTATTTTTATTTATTATTTGGGTTGATTGGACAATGGCCCACGTTTTTTGTATATAGTTAGCATTAGTTAGGTTTTGGGTAGGTTTCATTTTATGGTTTTTAGGGATATTGGACCCGGACAATCATCTTTGTACATAGTTTGTGGATATTTTCGATTTTATTATTTGGACCATGGGGCAATGTGTTTGATTTTGATTTCCATTTTGATTGACTTTGCACCCGTTCTTTTGGATTTCACCTTTCATTAGATTTTTTTTGTTTTTTACCTGTTACTTTGTGTATTCATTTAGGTGTTTCTTTTTTTTTCCTTCTTACATTTTAATACATTGTTCTTTTGATTCTATTGTGTGGACTTCTCTCATTGGTTTGTTGACTGTCACAATCTGGGTTTTCACAGTCATGTGTTGCCATTGTGTGAGTCTGACGGACTTGGACTCATGCGCATACTGCTCATTGGTTATGTATCATGTAATGGGTATTTGATTTTTGAATGGATGTGTACCTTGGATGTGTGTATGGACTGGGGTGACATGGGGTGGGATGTGGTTGCCCATGGGATCCTGGGATCTGTATTGTGATTTCCTATTGGCAGGGGAACATCTGTGTGGGCCTGGTGGAGGGTGCCCCATGACTGCTGGGGGGTGGGTGTGGTGGGAGGCATGAGTGGGACATAAGTGGGGGCCTGCTGGCAGGTGCCCCACAGTGCTGGGGGGTGGGGTTGGTGGGAGGCATGAGTGGGACATGGGTGGGGGCCTGCTGGCAGGTGCCCCACAGTGCTGGGGGGTGGGGGTGGTGGGAGGCATGAGTGGGACATAAGTGGGGGCCTGCTGGCAGGTGCCCCACAGTGCTGGGGGGTGGGGGTGGTGGGAGGCATGAGTGGGACATGGGTGGGGGCCTGGTGGAGGGTGCCCCATGACTGCTGGGGGGTGGGGTTGGTGGGAGACATGAGTGGGACATAAGTGGGGGCCTGCTGGCAGGTGCCCCACAGTGCTGGGGGGTGGGGTTGGTGGGAGACATGAGTGGGACATAAGTGGGGGCCTGCTGGCAGGTGCCCCACAGTGCTGGGGGGTGGGGGTGGTGGGAGGCATGAGTGGGACATAAGTGTGGGCCTGGTGGAGGGTGCCCCATGACTGCTGGGGGGTGGGTGTGGTGGGAGGCATGAGTGGGACATAAGTGGGGGCCTGCTGGCAGGTGCCCCACAGTGCTGGGGGGTGGTGGGAGGCATGAGTGGGACATGGGTGGGGGCCTGCTGGCAGGTGCCCCACAGTGCTGGGGGGTGGGGGTGGTGGGAGGCATGAGTGGGACATAAGTGGGGGCCTGCTGGCAGGTGCCCCACAGTGCTGGGGGGTGGGGGTGGTGGGAGGCATGAGTGGGACATGGGTGGGGGCCTGGTGGAGGGTGCCACATGACTGCTGGGGGGTGGGGTTGGTGGGAGACATGAGTGGGACATAAGTGGGGGCCTGCTGGCAGGTGCCCCACAGTGCTGGGGGGTGGGGTTGGTGGGAGACATGAGTGGGACATAAGTGGGGGCCTGCTGGCAGGTGCCCCACAGTGCTGGGGGGTGGGGGTGGTGGGAGGCATGAGTGGGACATAAGTGGGGGCCTGGTGGAGGGTGCCCCATGACTGCTGGGGGGTGGGTGTGGTGGGAGGCATGAGTGGGACATAAGTGGGGGCCTGCTGGCAGGTGCCCCACAGTGCTGGGGGGTGGGGGTGGTGGGAGGCATGAGTGGGACATGGGTGGGGGCCTGCTGGCAGGTGCCCCACAGTGCTGGGGGTGGTGGGAGGCATGAGTGGGACATAAGTGGGGGCCTGCTGGCAGGTGCCCCACAGTGCTGGGGGGTGGGGGTGGTGGGAGGCATGAGTGGGACATAAGTGGGGGCCTGCTGGCAGGTGCCCCATGACTGCTGGGGGGTGGGGGTGCAGGGGGACATGAGTGGGGGCCTGGTGGAGGGTGCCCCTGGTGGCGGGGGGGTGGGGGTGGTGGGGGGCATGGGTGGGAGCCTGGTGGAGGCTGCCCCTGGTGGCGGGAGGGTGGGGGTGGTGGGAGACATGGGTGGGGGCCTGGTGGAGGCTGCCCCTGGTGGCGGGAGGGTGGGGGTGGTGGGAGACATGGGTGGGGGCCTGGTGGAGGCTGCCCCTGGTGGCGGGGGGGTGGGGGTGGTGGGAGACATGAGTGGGGGCCTGGTGGAGGCTGCCCCTGGATGGTGGGGGGTGGGGGTGGTGGGAGACATGAGCAGGTGTGCAGGGTAGTCCCCTGTTTTGTGGGCTGCCTGCAGGGGCCGTCGAGGGTGACAGGACCCACCCAGCCTAATCGCGTGTGTAACTTCGCACGCACCCCTGTAATACACGTACCAAGCCAAATCGCGTGTGATAATTCCCGCGCACCCCTGAAATACACGCGCCCAGCCTATTCGCGTGTGGAAATTCCCGCGCACCCCTGAAATACACGTACCCTGCAGTAATCGCGTGTGGGACTTCCCGCGCACCCCTGTAATACACGCGCCCAGCCTATTCGCGTGTGAGACTTCCCGCGCACCCCTGTAAATGACGTACCCTAGTTTTTCGCGTGTAGGATTTCACGCGCACCCCTGGAATTCCCGTAGCCTAGCTTTTCGCGTGTGAAACTTCCCGCGCACCCCTGTAATTGACGTACCCTGGCTTTTCGCGTGTGGAACTTCACACGCACCCCTGATATCGACGTGGCCAGGGCAATCGCGTGTGGGACTTCCCCGCACCCCTGAAATACACGCGCCCAGCCTATTCGCGTGTGGAAATTCCCGCGCACCCCTGAAATACACGTACCCTGCTGTAATCGCGTGTGGGACTTCCCGCGCACCCCTGAAATACACGCGCCCAGCCTATTCGCGTGTGGAAATTCCCGCGCACCCCTGAAATACACGTACCCTGCAGTAATCGCGTGTGGGACTTCCCGCGCACCCCTGTAATACACGCGCCCAGCCTATTGGCGTGTGAGACTTCCCGCGCACCCCTGTAAATGACGTACCCTAGTTTTTCGCGTGTAGGATTTCACGCGCACCCCTGGAATTCCCGTAGCCTAGCTTTTCGCGTGTGAAACTTCCCGTGCACCCCTGTAATTGACGTACCCTGGCTTTTCGCGTGTGGAACTTCACACGCACCCCTGATATCGACGTGGCCAGGGCAATCGCGTGTGGGACTTCCCCGCACCCCTGAAATACACGCGCCCAGCCTATTCGCGTGTGGAAATTCCCGCGCACCCCTGAAATACACGTACCCTGCTGTAATCGCGTGTGGGACTTCCCGCGCACCCCTGTAATACACGCGCCCAGCCTATTCGCGTGTGAGACTTCCCGCGCACCCCTGTAAATGACGTACCCTAGTTTTTCGCGTGTAGGATTTCACGCGCACCCCTGGAATTCCCGTAGCCTAGCTTTTCGCGTGTGAAACTTCCCGCGCACCCCTGTAATTGACGTACCCTGGCTTTTCGCGTGTGGAACTTCACACGCACCCCTGATATCGACGTGGCCAGGGCAATCGCGTGTGGGACTTCCCCGCACCCCGGGATACACGTACCCAGGGCAATCGCGCGAGTGACTTCTCGCGCAACCCGTTGTACACACACGTGCGAATTGTTGAACAGTGGGTGTCCGTGTTAATGGCGTACACCTTTGCACCTCATTTGTCCTTTGGGGTCACGGTATGGCCCATTGCTGTATGTGGGTGGTATTTGTTGGCGCAGGTTTTGGCGCACTTTCGTTAAGTGCGTCGGGACGCTACCGCCTGCTTACTTGTGGCGTACGTTTTTGGGCCTGTGCGCTGGTTTGATCGAGCGCTGTTTTGCCCTGTTCGAATCCATGAATACGTGTTGCCGGAGAGCGTGTGGGCGTTCCGCGCACTTGCCTCCTGTACTTCCCCGTGCCGCCCACATTCTTCCCCATTCCGAGTGTTGTGCCCCATTTTATTCCCCATTCCGAGTGTCCCGCCCTGTGTTCCGCCTACTTTAGAGCTGTGCACTGCGCTCGGAGTGATAGCGCAGTGGCCGTGGCGCACGCCGTTGGTTGACCTGTGCGCCGGCGTGCGCCGCGCACTTTTTCAGCGCACGTCCTATGCTTTTCTTACGCACGGACTTCCATGAATCGACGTGCGCTGGTTTCCCTGCGCTTTTCGCTATTTTTCGGCGCAGCGCACTTATAGGCCCCTCTGCGCCGGTATTTTCGGCGCACATTTATTCCATGAATCGGCCTGTAAGTGTGTATTTACTTTTCATGAAAAGTCTGTACAAGGTGTTTTCATTGTAATGTTGATATAAAAGTGTCAAGGGTCATTGGAATAAATATCATGAGGTACATAGTGCATTAAGCAATGCAGTGTTGCAAATAGCATTCTATTATGAAGTTCTTTAGTATACTAAGATACTCATTGAGAAATATAGGCATTGTGTGGAGCATACATGATGGAGGTGCAATATTAATAATCTTGACATGTTGAATAGTAAAATGATAAATGCTTTCTTATTAGAGTTTTGCATACTGTGAAACATTTAATAAGTAGGTAATAAAACCCAGTTATTACATAATTGCAATATTGCAAACAAAACAGAAACAGACAACACAACACATAGAAATATGAGCATATGTCTGTTTATTTATTTGGTAAGGCGCACCAAACCCTTAGCTGGGCGCAGGGAAAGTGAAGTAAACAAAAAACAGCAGTATTATCCGACAATCTTCATAACCTAACTGATTACCTTCATGCACAGAAATGATTGCTCTGCTTCAAAGCTACTACTTCCCTATGTATATATTGTGACTAGACCCCAATGAAAATAGTGTAAGTGCAATGTGCTCAAGTATGAGCATATCCAGGGAAAGTACAGTAATAAAAAAACAGTAAAAGTGCTGATAACCTTACTAATCATCTTCATACATAGCAAGCATTGCTGTCTTCCAAGTCTCTGTTTTCCCCTATGTATATGTTTCATATGCTGTGAGTAGACCCTAAGTGAATTACTGTAAGAACATATTTGAAGTATAAGTCTACAAATATAGTACTTTTTGAATTTTTAGTTCCTGACTGTTACTGGCCTAGATATATCGATAAAGCAAAAAAGAGTGAGCCAGACACGTGATGTCATCAGTGATGTCATCAATGACATTTCTGATGTCATCTTTGATGTCTTGGGTGTTAGTCTTAGCAGTGCACGGTGGTGGCACGAGTTATAGATGCTCATTTTACCATAATTGGCGAATTTCATTTTTTTGTTTTGTTTTACTTGGAACCATAACGTCCCCTTAACAACGTTTTTTTACTGAATTTCATAGGTTTTTAGTAGCGCAACTTAACCATAACGTCCCTTTAAAAGTGGTGGAAAAGGGGAAAGCAAAGGGACTAGAGCAGTGAGGCACTGGGTCTGTTAAGGGTGGAACCCCCATTTAGATACAAAATAGTGACATGGGCAAAATAACAGATTGGACATAATCCCTCCTCTGAGATATCCCTAGCCCGCGGCTCTAGCCTGTAGACATCAGCTCTAACAAGAAGCTCAGAGTCCCGGCAAAAGAAGTTGTGGAAGTAGTGGGACGCATGGTATACATTGAGATTCAGGAGGACGAGGAGCCTGTGTGAGCTAGCAGTGATTATGACATTGGTAGCAGCAAAGAATGATGCAGCAGTAGAGAACACTGCATGATATGTTGAGATGGGTGCAAGGAGTGGGGACACCTGTCGATGTCCATCAGTGGTCTGGCCTGATGGCCCTGGCCAGGAGCTGGCAGGATGTGGCATAAAGCTTGGACAGATGATGTAGGAGTTGAATGTTGGATGATGTAGTTGCGGCATCACTGTGGCAGTGAAAAAAGAGCCAACCGGAGGAGATCCAAAGGTTTGGACTTGGGGAGGACAGTGTGGACTTGTGACTGGATGGGCCTCAATAAGTTTGGCCTGAGGGAGCGCTAGTGGCTCTGATGCAGGCTTTGTGCAGGTCAAGCACATTGTTGTTGTTTTGGAAGGGTTGTGGACTGTTGCCCCATGGACAGTCAGGGCGGCTGTGGGAGTTAGCTGCAGGTAGGTGTGACTAACCTACTACCCTGTCATCTTTTCCTCCCTGTCCCTCACCCATGCTCTGGTGTTGCTGAGACTGCCGGGAAGTTTTTGTAGGAACAGAATGCCACGCTTCCCTGGACTATCGTTCAGACTGCTGTTGGGGCAGCCAGGATGACCTCCACCACATCCTCCTCAGCACCTTCCCTCACTGTGTGTCGGTTCCCTGGTGCTCCCTCCACAAAAATTGGGACCACCTTGATGCACATGTGGGAATCATTGATCAAACTTATAACTTCCTGACGTTCATAAAGGGGCTGTGCGTGATCGTACTTGATTACGCAGGGGCATGCGGTTTTATTTGATCTTAATTTTCCTGCTACAAGCTTATAGGTATTAACCTCTTCCTGCTCCTCCCTCCTTTCTGTCAGGAATTCTTCGAGGGTTTCCCAACGTAAATTGCCCACCTTCCCCACTCTCTGTCCAAGCGCTAGGGGTGGGTTTCTGGGGACAATGTGATCACTCACTATCTCCAGCAAACCACCCTCTGCCTTGCCCACAGCACAGTTTGAAACAATGCCCCTCCCACCCACCATGCCTCCCTCCATTTCATATAGTAGTTACCTAATTTCAGTTATTAAAATATTCACATCATCAATTGGTTTAAAGATCTTAAAAAGTATTTTTGTCCCTTCTCCTGGAGATGCTGCTTTTCTTTTGGGCTTACTGCACAAAACACCCAGACTCGCTTGTAGTGGAAAAGGTTGCTTTAATGTGAAAGGCCAAAGCTCACAAATCAACGCTAACTTGGCCTCTGGCCTTGCAGACTAACAAATCTGTTTTACAACACTTGCCAAACAAATGAATAATTAAACATTTCAATTCCCCCCACAATTAAAGTCTGTTTACATTACTCCCAACCTATCCCTTGCTCCCTACCATCTCCTTACCATCTTCTCCAGCCTTCCTTCCCGCTTTCTCCCATCTTCTCCCCGGGGCCGTGCCCCTCCATCATCAATACCTGTTCCCCCTCTTTGCACCCCCGGGGTAGCCTGTTTGTGGAAACAGCACCACCCCCATCCTTTCCCACGCTATTCCCCCATTGTGCTTCCCTCCCCCCTCATCCAAAGGGGTCATGCCCCCAACACCTGAAAAACCCTCCCTTGAAGTGTTCTGTCTCACCCACCTATCCTAACTTACCTCTACTTTCAATTTGTATTGTGTCTTGGACCGCCTAGGTCCCCCTTAATTCATTAACTATTCCCCTAAACCGATAGATGCACTCCCTCCTCTTGAAACAAGAATCCTCACACAGCTGTGTCCCTGAGCACCAGCCCTTGTGCCCCCCCACCCCAACCACATCTCCAACTGCCCGTTAACTTCCTCCTAGACCTACCTGCTGCCCCTTCAAATACCGTCCCCTTGCAACCCTCCTCGGCGACAACTTTGTCCAACCACTTTACCTTGAGCCCCACTCCTGAAAACCAGATAGATCCCCTGTTATTTCTCTAGCAAAGCTACTACTCATTAATTTACTAAACCATACCTCCTGCGTGTACTATAATTGCCTCTGAAAACCCCCATGACACTCCCTTCCCATCGCCAACATGGGCAGCAAATATACCCCTCCAAGTCCCTTATCTAATAAAACACAGTTATGACTGCGTTCTCAGTTGTGTCCAAACAATCCGATCTCTCTCCCCACATTTCCAGCCCCCATTAACCCTTCGCTGGCCGCAATTCCATGTCTACAGCAACTCACCTCTCCTTCAAGCCCCCATCTGCAAAAGAAAATTATGAGTCTCTCTTCACCATTACCAAACCACCCCTCTGTTTCTGCCCTCGTTCCCCATCTGCCCCCAAACCCAAGAAATCTCTACTTAAAACCCCATGAACTTCCCTTATCCAAGCACCCCCGCTGTTTCTCCCTTCTCCACTAGTCTCCATCCAAATACCTTACCAATGCCTTGCGCCAACCTCCTTCAGGGAACATTCCCCACCTCTGCTCACTCCCCCAATGCCCCCCTCCTAAACCCCTAATACATGTGCTGCCAGCACTGCCGACCCAAACTTAACTCCTAAAAACCACCCTTCTTTTACCCCCTCTTACTCTCCAAAACAACACTTCCTCACCTGACCAACTCCTTACTCCCCCTCCGAAAACACCCCCGGCCCTTCCCTTCCTGGCCCACCTTAATCCGTACCTTTAACCCCCTTCCTCTAACCAATGCACCTACCCCCACTTAGACCTCCTGCCTCCGCTATCCTATTACCCTCCTGTTCACACTTGCCCCCCACCATCCATCACCTTACTACTATTGCACCATGTTACCCACCCTGCACCAGGGGCCCACATGCACCCCCGTCCATGCAGGCCCATCTCCTCATTTCTTCTCTCCGCCACTGCACCAGGGGCCAAACCTGCGCCCCGTTCATGCACTCCAATCCACATAACTTGCTCTTCTCGCACCTTGCATCCATTACACCATATTTCCCAACTGCACCAGGGGCCTTCGTGCACCCCCATCTATGCAGTCACCTCTCATCATTCTCCTCCCACTGCACCAGGGGCGCTCCCGCACCCCCATCCATGCAGTCACCTCTCCACATTCCCCTCACTCCACCATTTTCCTTCCCAGCCAATACTGCCACTAAACCAAGCCGAACTGGAAACTCCCTTGACCTCACCTGCCAAGTTACTCCAGCGATTTGAGTACTGAATTCCCGCCATAGCGCATGCCCTGTCTCCTGCACCTCATGCGAGCCAGGCCTACTACCGTACGCTCGAAATTGCGATATCCACTTAACCTTTGTGAGTCTCTCCGTATTGACTCTGTGCCGCTCTAACCCTCTCAAGTCCACCCCAAAGCTTGCTCCCCTTTGTCGTGCAGCAAGCGTGAGGGCTTTGCCACCATCTTCCGTGCCCTCCCAATGACGGCCACCACCCCCTATCACTTTTCAGTTACATACCCCCTGCGGCCCTCACCCACTCTACCTAAACATCTGCCGCCCCACCCACATTCTCCACTCTTGGGATCGCCCCTAAACCTCTCCCCAACCTTTGCGCCCCCCCCACCCTTTACGATAAACTGAGTCCCCACCTACAGAAACCCCAAGTTTATCTGGCATACGGTCCTTCCCCCCAACCTCCTTGCCCCGCTCCTCACCCTCTCCCTCTGTCTCCTGCCTGAAAACAATGCGTGATCGGATGTCGACCTGCGCATCTGCTGCACTCATGGTTAAATTTGCACATTGTCCTCGCGCAGCCATCTTCATTGAACCCCCAACATGCAGCTGAGGGCTGACCTCTGCCTCCTTCCCCCACCCCCTCATGGGCAGGTGACCAAGAAAGGGCCGGTAAGGCACTGGTAAGCCACTCGCTGTGTGTAACGTTGGAGCTGGCTTCGTCTGCGCCACCCACTGCAGCCAGAGATCCATGTTGATCTCACCCAAACCACGTGGCTGTCCTCTGCCATCCTTGTCCTGAATTCCTCGTCATTAAGCACACACATGAAGCCCCTAAAACTTGTGAATGCCTTTCTAATCACATCCATGTACTTCAACAGTGCCACAGCTCTCTCTGGGAATTAATCACAATAGACACTTACGTAGATAATAAAAGCCGATGTCCAATTCTCAATCATCACTGGCACCTTAAGCTGTGACGCCAACTCCCTCGCCTCCTCCTTAGAATCCTCCTTGGCTCTCACCTACCTATGTAGAAGCTTGAAAACGTCCACAAATACCACTGCCCATATCTTATCCTTTGTTGATGTCATCAAATTTGCTCCTTATGGTTTCGTAATGCCATGTATGGTAACTTCTCCTTTCCTTTCCCTCTTCATCCTTCTCTTTCGGAACATGTACCTTGAGTGCCAAGGACTCAATCGCTCTGTCTGTCTGCACCTGCACCGAAGAAACCTTCTTTTCCACAACAAAGGCCCCCATAGCCTGTAAGCCAAACTTTCTCCTTACCCCTTGCACCCCTGCCCCTTCCCTTCTTGCCCCCAACCTTGTGTCCCCCATGCCATAATGCTGACCATTCCCCTTCCCGCTCACCTCTTTCTGCCCTGCCGTCTCCGGTCTGCAGCCTGGCCTTCGCTCCAACTCTCCTCATCTCCTTCCTTACTGGGCACCTGCTGCGGGGACAAACCTTGTCAACAGTCTCACCCAGCCAGTTTCCCCCTGACCTCTTGCCCCCCAGGCCCCTTGCTGCTGGCTTTCACCTTCCCACCTTAAACCCCTTCTCGCTCTATCCCTCCTCCTTACAACACTGTACCCTTCATCCTCCCACTGCCCCAAGTATTCTTCCACCCTTTCATCATCCCCCATGGCTGTTGCGAGTACATGCTCTAGCTGTGCAGATCCTCTTCTTGTGAGCCCGGGGCATCCGCCCAGCCACTCCTTGGGCATCTTCTCAGCGGGGCCGCGGAAACGCCTTCCTGGTCCTCTTCTCTCAGGCGAGGGGACCTCTCCTTCACCCTTCGGTCCTCCGTGCTAGGGGCCGTACTGCGCCCTCTAGTCTGTCCTCCTGACTCCTGCGGAGGGGCCATTCTTAAACCCTCTCCCAACTCCACCTCCGGAACAGAGGGGGCCATATTTTGCCCCCTGCCAAAAATCCTCCTAGCCGGGGAGGCCGTTCCGCACCTCTCCCTCTCTTCACTACTTGAAGGGGACCGCTCTCTCCTCCTCCCACCTGCACTCTTCTGCAGGTATTTTCCTCCCTTACCCCTCTGCACTGCCACCCCTCCCTGCACCCCAGCACCTCAAATCCCCCCCACCCGTCCTGCACCTTTTTGTGACCTCCTGTCCTCCACTTCTTCCACCGGGTCTTTGTCCCCCAAACCCGCACCTAACCCCTCTCCTACCGCTCCTACCCCTTTGGGTGCTTTCCTGGTAATCTCCCTCATGCTCCTCCTGCCCCTTGTCTCCCAGACCTTCCCTCTGCCAGCTGCAGGGCTACATGCCACCACTGCCACGAGAGCCCCATCTGCTGCCGCTCTACGCTGCAGCCTTTCTCCACTGTCCACCCTTACACCTGTAACCTCTCCCACCGCCCCCTCAAGCTGGGTTTTTGAAGCCCTGCTAATAACTTCCAGCGCCTCCCTCAGGGCCTGAGCATCCACCAAACCCTTCTTCTTTGCGCCTTGCCCCACCATCCTGATGCAGCAGCACTGTTACCACGCATGTAACTATCCGATGCGCCTCCCCAGAAATGGCCCCTGAGCCAAATAAATGCCTCCTTGCGTGGCCTGCCCTAAATAGGGGGAGTTGACAAAGCAGGCTGCTGCCCACCAAACCCAAAACACCAGCCCGAAAGGGGACCTGCTGTAGAATCTTTCTGCCCCCCCC
Source organism: Ambystoma mexicanum (assembly GCF_040938575.1). NCBI lineage: Eukaryota > Metazoa > Chordata > Amphibia > Caudata > Ambystomatidae > Ambystoma > Ambystoma mexicanum. Next base: position 675,950,042 of record NC_090927.1, on the reverse strand, counting down.
AGCTATGCTTAAACTCTCTTATTAATCAAGTCTAGTGATGGACTGCTTTTCTCTTATTTTGTAGCTGCAGGGCCTGACGGCATTTCCAATGTGATGTTAAAAGTGCATAAAAATGAATGGTCCACCTTTATAGCCATGTTATTCAATAGAATCGCTAAACAAAAGTCACTCCCAGCCTCCTGGACTGAGGCAATTTTAGTGCCAGTCTTCAAGAAGGGCAATCGAGCCGATCCAGCAAATTATCAGCCGATTGCTCTCCTTGACACTATTGGAAAGATAATGGCCACTTTCCTCCAACAAAAATTAACAACGTGGGCAACCAACAAAGGAATTTCAGACTGTCGACAGACAGGTTTTACAAAAGGAGTCGGGACTGAGATGAACCTGACAATGATTAATTTGTTGAAATTGGAAGCCTTAGAGAAGAGATCAAACCTAGTTTTCACCTTTGTGGACATGCAACAGGCCTTTGATACAATAAATCATGAACTATTATGGAGGAAACTTACAAACTGGGGTTGCCCAGAAAATATTTTACAACCAATAAAGGCCTTCCACTCAAAAACATCAATTTGTGTAAGGATAAATGGAAATGGAGATCTAGCAGAAGCGATAGATACGAATAAAAGGTTAAAACAGGGCACTGGCTGCTGCTCTGTTTAAGCTGTTCATCGCTTATATCCCTGATGCCTTAACAAACATAAAATGTTTCTCTCCAAAACTAAATGGACATCAAATCTATTGCTTAACATATGCTGACGATCTGGTTTTGATCGACTCTACTCAAATAGGGCTTCAGCGACTTCTATCAGGTTTACAAAAATATATGGTGGAAAACAACCTGCGAATTAATGTAAAGAAGACAAAAATCATGAAGTTCGGCCCAGCAAAGGGAAAAATAAATCGAAACTTCAAGTGGAAGATTGATAATGAGGTAATTGAGGAAGTCGCTGAAATCCGCTATTTGGGAGTAATGGTAAACCGGTCGATTCGAGAAACAAGCTGGGTAAAGCACCTGTTTAAACGAATGGAAACATTCTCCCTACAAGGAGCGAGAATCCATACTTTATTTGGAAAGTTCAGTCTAATCCCTGTTCGGCAGTTCTACACGCAAAAAGTAGTCCCTGGTATCATCTTTGGAGCAGAAACAGGATGGAACCTAGATCATAAAATTTGGACATTAGAGGGAATTTTCTGGCGGCGATTATTAAGACTACCTAAATTCATATCAACAATCATAATTAGGCACAAACTTGCAATGGAAGAACTATATGGTTCCATCGTCTGGAAATCCCTTGTGATTCTACGCAAAATCGTAAAGGCCAAGCCAGAACCAGCATATAAAATATTAGCACCTGGAGACACCATAGCCTACACTGGATTACTTAAGAAATGGACGCAAAAACTTGAGGCAGTCCTGAAAGCAGCCGACACCCAGATGGCAACGTTGTTAGACCAGCCTCAAAACGTATAAAAGAAAATAAAACAGTGGTTTTGGATTCAAAACTTGTCCAAAACTTGTCCAAATACAATAAACTGCTCTGGAACTTGGACTTGTAATGAATCGGCTAGACAACATGCTGCAATATCTTCAAAAATGTCCCTCTCGCCACCATCGGTATGGGTTTCTAAGATTGGCTTAAATGCTTACAAAACGAAGCAGATGCTAGTGGTACGTCATATGGAAACATCAAATGACAATGTATGTAGATTCTGTATGGTCAGTATAGAATCACTTAAACATTTAAAGGCCGATTCATGTAATTAATGTGCACTGAAATTTTCGGCGCAAGCGTGCGAAAGCGTGCGAATCGCAGTGCAAGTGAGAAAATCGCAGCGAAATCCGCGCACAGTGATTCATGGAAGTCCGTGCGCGTGTAAATCCCTGGATGTGCGAAAGTGCACATAGCGCAGCGCACACAACAAAAGTAGGCGGAACAGGAGGCGTAACACGCGGAATGGGGAACAAAGTGTGAAAATGTGGGCGTCACAGGGGAAGTACAGAAGGCAAATGCGCAGAACGCCCACACGTGTGTCTACAACACGTATTCATGGAATTGAATGGGGCTAATGCGTGCGCCAAAAAAGACACGCTAATCCAGAAACACGGACGCCAGCAGGAAGCAGGCATATGTGGAACCGCGCAGCATAAAAGTGCACGCAAACAACAAACAAGCCCAGACGCCAAGATGAATATACTGTTCCTAGCAGCAGTGGTCGTGGGATACCGCAGGAGGAGGAGGAGGATAGTCAGGCCCAGAATTTTTACACCCAGAACCAGCCTTTTTGGGATGCCTGATGACCAGGTGTATGGAAGGTACAGGTTTCCACCTCACATAATACTCGACCTGGTGAGTGAGTGGGAGGATGACCTCACATCACCCACCCTGTGCTCCCAAGCACTCAGCCCCCCTGGAGAAGGTCCTCAATGTACTGCACTTCTTGGCCACTGGATCATTTCAGCGGACAAGTGCTATAGTGGGGGGGGTGTCACAGGCCACGCAGTCACGCTGCCTACACCAGGTGTTGGGCATCATGTCTGCTTGCCCATCAGTCCGCCGGCACATATACCTGCCCAGAACACCTGCAGAAAGGCAGGCTGCCATACAGGATTTCTATGGGGTGGCACAATTCACCAAAGTGCTAGGTGCCTTTGATTGCACCCATGTGGCTCTACGTCCCCCCAGGGCATCTGAGCACATCTATAGAAACCGCAAGCACTGGCATTCCATCAATGAGCTGGTAGAATGTGATGCCAAGGGAATCATCACCTCAGTATATGCCAACTATCCAGGGTCCACCCATGACAGTTTCATTTACAGAATGTCAACCCTAAACCGGGACCTAGAAGCTGGGCGGCATGGCGATACATGGCTGCTTGGTGAGTATAAATGCCACTGCACATGCGTGCATGTCAGATACTGAGTAATGTCACAACCCCACTAATGATACCCATCACCACCTCTCCAGGGGACAGTGCCTACCCTCTGAGCACCCACATGATGACGCCAATTCGGAACCCCACCACGCCACCCGAGGTAAAATACAACACAGCCCATATTGCAACCCGGGGCAAGTTGGAGCGCACATTCTGAGTGCTCAAGTCACGCTTTCGCTCCCTTGACCGCTCTGGTGGGCAGCTGTTATATGCTCCCCCAGTAGTGTGCACGATCATAGTGGCAGCATGGTCCTGCACAACGTTGCAACATGCCGGGGCCTGCCGGTGGACATGGTGGTGCCCCCACATCCCCAACCACATGCACGCCCGCTGCGCATGGGAGGGGAAAGGGCACGTGGTGAGGCAGCCCGTACGCAGCTGGTGGCTAATTACTTCACCTAAAATCACACCCCTGTGGAGTGCACACAGCCCTGGCACATACCAGCTGACAATCAATGATGATGACATAAGGGACACTCAACTGTCACAACCATACCATCCTGAGATTGATCACCTGGAAGTGTTACATTGTGTGCATCCCTACCTACCCAAACACCACCAATGCTGTGTCATCAAAAGACATACATCTATGCTGTGAAATTCATTACCCCCTTGCTAAAAATAACATGAGAACAGCGCCATGTCACCCAACCCCTCCCCAGCTCCACCACCAAACACACCATGGCATGTCATGCAATGTGAAAGCAAACAAAGCAATGCACAAGACCTGACACAAGTGTCACAAAGTACACTGTCCCTAATGGAAACTGCCCACACACAATATGCTCCCAGTAATGTATAACTAACACACACATTACCAAATACTTACCACCAACACAATGCTGCAACTCACCATGGAAAAATGCAAAAACATGACAGTACTAAGTTCAAGTAGTGGTAGTCTTACAACCTGAATACGCCAGCACATCGGCCCCTTACAACTGTAGAGTGTTGCTGCCACGCAAATGTCTCAGTGTACTGCATACAACATGAACTGCATCTGCAAAGTAGACAGCCTTGTGAAGAAATGAGGAAGGAACATGCAGATTAGGAGGAAGACATGGATGCACAAGCACATATCAATACACCATGCAGTGTACAATACAAAAAAAATATCCACTAGGGATGTCTACACAGTATTGACTACAGACTGCCCACACAGCTCATGGGAGCCCAACGTCACTCTGTAATTCACTGTCACTTGGTCACACCCTTTGCAAGCCCATCCAAACGGGAAGCAGGAGGGGTGTGTGTCTCACGAACCCAAGCATCTAACCCAAACTCAGGACAAGCCTGAATGTGCCCATCCGGAATACAGTGTATGCCCACGGGAGCCACACAAGGCAACACACTGTAAAAAAAAAGAAAGAAAAAATCAAAAAATGGGGGGGCCAGGGGGTGTGGTGGAGGCCACCCAGGAGGTTCGAGGACAGGGTGCACACCAACACCCACCTGCGTGGATGTTGAGAAAAAAAAATACCTCCTTGGGCTCATGGCCTGCACGGCTATGCCATTGTGGGAGAACTGCTGTTGCTCTGCTCATCCTCTGCTGCTGTCAGGAGGCGGTGACACTATGGGAGGCAGCCCACGCAAAGCCCTGGTATGGCCCTCCATGGCAGCAAGCATGCAGGTCTGGAAGGTCTGATTCTGGAGGATTAAAGTGCGGAGATCCTCATGCAGCACATCACGGGTTGCCTGCATTTCTGCACGCATGGCCTTGCGTGATGCCCGGATCTCCTCACGTGTTGTATGCAGCTCAGCTGAGAGCAAACGTGTGAGCTGCTCCAGCTGCTGTTCTGCCCTAATATTTCGGGAAGCCTCAAGTTCAAGCAGACTCTGCCTGAGGTTATGGAGTTCTACCCTCAGGGCTTCCCTGTGGCCCTGGGACTCTATTGATATGGATTTGCGCAGAGTCTCCAGTGCTGCCCGTCGGTCCCTGGATGCCAATATGTCTTCCCTGTGTGATTGGCAAATGGAGTCTGTTGCCTGCTGTTGTTGCTCCATCTGCCTTTCAGGGGGATAATGGAAGTGGACACCCTCTCCATTGCCTGAGCCATCATTTCTACTGATGCTGCCTGTTGGGTTGCCATACGATACATGGAGTTTTCCCATACAGTATTGCCTGGTGGCGCACGGCCACCGCGTCGACGGGCACCACACCTGTTTGGGGCAAGGCGATCTGCACTTTGCTGTGCTGGCACTGCCTGAGGCTGCAGGACTGCATTCCCCCTCTGATCTGCTGGCCCAGGAACAGGATCAGATGCTGTGGAGTGTGACCCTGCATCCGTAACCACCAAAGGCGGACCTACCAACACTGACATCCCCATAGAGGGTTCTACCCATGGTCCAGGTGGGTTAGACAGAACAGAATCCCTGCCAGAAACACTTACCTGCGACTGCACATAAGTCTCATCATCCGACTCAGCACCTGAATAGAGGTATGGGGAGGTGCACCCAGAGGCACCCCTGGACAGTATGGTCTACAGTAACATTGAGTTTTCACCCACCACCACACCACGTCCCCCACTGGTGCCCGGTCGTGCCTGACATTCCTCCTGGGACTGCACCATCTCCTCAACCTCAACAGCACCAAGTGCGTCATCACCAGCAAAAACACGAAAGAAAACAAATGGAAACAGGCATGAGCACCATAGCACACACATAGGCCGTGACAAGCCAGAGATCCAGTACATGAATTACACATGGCCCACATGACTATAACCCTGCCATGCATGCACTGTCAAAGAGTTGGAAGTGGAGTCAAAAAGGCAGACACTGGGGAGAGCAAGATGGATATGCAACACATTGGCAGCATGTTGGGTAGCACTGGCATCACACATCAGGCGGTGAGTGGCATGTCCAATACACATACATGACACATGCCACCACACAGATGTCATGTAGCATAGCTGCAGTAAATTACAAAACTACAGCAATATATCAGTGAATGAGTACTGTCACACATCCATGTCACATCGACATGATGCGAAGATTGATGCTGAATAGTGTTGCAAAATATGCATGTGCCACACACTGAAACACATCCAGTGTCCAATAACACAGTCATTGTGGGCTGATCAATGGTTGGTCACTTTAACATTACAGGAAACACCTGTCATCTTCCACATGCAAACAGGCCGTAATAAAACATTTCTGCAGCCCAATACTCCATCGGCCTGAATGGTGTAATCATTAACATAACCAGGTTAAAGTAGTGGCCCAGTGTGGGCTGTAAACAATGACCGAAGCGTATCACATATGTAGCAATAGGGCAGAATAATGTGTACTAAAAATGGGAGAGTGGAAACAATCAGTCTGAATGAACACTTACAAAATCTGACCAATGTAGTTTTAAGATGTTCAAGGTAAAGTGCACTAATCTGGGCGTAATTGGCAACTGTGGGCAGAAGGGATTCAGTCATACCCAAATCCAAGGCACGTAAATGTATGGGAGGAAGCAAATGGGTGACCCATAACACTCGCGAGTACACACCCTCACCTGGCTCTCAATCGGAACCCGTCACCCAAACAACATACACATGGATTACACACACATGCAGGGGCACTCACCGGACAATGCCTCGTAATCAGGTAGTTCTCCCACACCTTGGATCTGTTCCTCTGTGACGAAGGTCCCAGCAACATACTCATGTTCAGTGAATTTGTTGTCCTCTTGTGGAGACCCACCGCCAGTCACCAGAGTAGCGGCGTGATTTGAGGCCAGCTTGTTCTTTGCTCTGCGTTTCAGGTCATTCCACCGCTTGTAGCAATCATCAGCTGTGCACCTCACAAATCCAAGGGCACTTATGCGGTCCGCGATGGTCTGCCAGTGTGCCCTACGTTGACCAGGTGTGGTCTTGCACCCTGCAGTCACCAACATTTTGTGGCTATGTGCCGACACATAGGTCACAAGTGCATCAAGTTCCGGGTCATTAAAGCTAGGCTTCCTTGACGTGCCGGAGTGTGTAGCCGTGTCTGGGGTCTCAGCCTGTTGTGCCAGAGCACCCGTCTTCCTCTTTTCAAAGGTGGAGCGGAGCCTGAGTGGCTTACGCCGGTCTGGTCAGTAGGGGCAGAAGCACCAGTGGACTGGGTAGTAGGAGTGTGCAAATGCACAATGACCATAGGCCTTGCTAAAGGCATTGGCAGAAGTGTGATGTTGGCAGGGGGAACGTCAGTTTGATGGACCTGAACTGACACTGTCCTGGCTGGGAGACTCAGAGTTGTGGTGGACAGAGCTGCAGCTGCCCCTGAAGGGGTACGCAATACACGGGGCAAGCACAGTTGATAAATACGTGCGCGACTCACTGTGTGCCTGGAAAAAGAATGTGAAAAAGACGCGCGTGTGCGCGTTGGCAACACCCCCGCCAAAAGAAGAATTGTACGCTGTCTGAGGAGACAGGACAAAAGAAGAAGTGAACGCTGTTTGAGGAAACAGGCCCAAAAAGTACAAACTTGAAACGCTGTGAAGTAATCGCGTGTGAACCGACAAGAAGTACAGAATTCACCCACTCGCTCTCCACGAAAAGCACGTACAAGGGAATGGGGTCCTACACGTACCTTTTAAAGCGGCCCACACGTACAGCGTCACTTACGTGTGTACGCGCTAAGGCCCTTTCCTCCAATTACACGAGCTGATACTCGGACATGCAGTTTTTGGACGTGTACGATGAACATGCACCCGTGTTGATGGAAACGCCCGAGCGCGTCACGTCACTTACGCGCATAGGCCCTTTCCTCGGATTACACGCATCCACACGTGGACGCGCAGTTTTTCCACATGCGCTGCCACGTCACGAGGGAAACGCCCGCGCGAGTCACGTCACAGAAGCGCTTACGCTCTAAGGGCCTTTGGTCCAATGAAACCGCATACTGTTGCTGACGCGCTTACGCGCAAAGGGCCTTTCCTCGAATTACACGCTGACGTGTAATATTTTCACGTGCCAAATCACTCCGTATCAAGCTGGCCATGCAACAACACACGGAAGACCACGCTCCTGCCCAGACGGCCGAATTACTGCCCCCCAGACCCCCGAGCATGCTCCCACCTGCCATCTGCTGCTGCCTGACAGCCTGCTGCCCACGTGCCCTGCTATTTGCTGCCTGCACGTCAGCCAGGGGTGCAGCTGCTATGACCACCCCCGCTGGAACCGAAGACTCCCAACTGGGATACCATCGCTCCACAGCCCAGCCCCAGGACCCAGTTGCCCACCCACTCCTGCCTATGGGGTTGCCATGTCGGGCACAACACCATCTGGTACCACTGGCAACCCCCAGCCAGAGAGGCAGAGGGCCACCAGCTTCAGTGCCAGGGAAGTTGGTGTCTTGGTGGAGCAAGTCCTGGGGCAGTATGATGCCCTCTTTGGAAGTTTGCGCGCCGACAATGAAGGACGGACCAGGATCTGGATGGACATCATGACTGCCATCAACGCGGAGGGGGTGGCAGTCCGTGACTTACACCATGTCAAGAAGCACTGGGAGGACTTCAGGTCCAGGACCCTCAACAAGGGCCGGCACGTCTTGAAGGCAGCGGATGCCAAGGGGCGCCGGGGCCACCTGTCCGACCACCAGATGAGGGTCCTGGAACACATATGCCCAGCGCTCCACACCCAGGTCCTTGAGAGGCAGACCCGTCTGGAGTCGAGCGGTAAGTGTACATGCATACTGATTGGATGCTGTGCGTGTGTTGGTGTGCCAGTAGTGTGCAGGTTGCACATGTGTTTTCGTAGGGCCATGTAGGGATGTGTATGAACAGGGGCGTGAGGCTGCCACATGTGAGTCCTCTTAGGTGTGAGACACATCGATGGTGTATGTGTTGGTAAGCATGCTGTGCAAATGCAGGTGTGGTAGCACACATGTTTGAATTTCTGTTTATGTACGTTGGCATGGTTGTGGTGTCACACATGGATGGTGGTTCCTGCTGCATGTATCGGCACTGTGTACATGTGCATGTGTGTGTATTTGACAAGTGTGCAACTGTGATGCAACATGGATGCACGTGACACTGATATGTAGAAGGCTGAATGCCAGATGTGACATGTATGGCGATCGCATCACTGCGACAGTTGGAGGAGATGTAGACATGCATGTAAGTGTGGTGGCGTGTGTGCGTGTCTAGTGCACTCCCTGTGTTTCATGTGATGTCAGGCTCACCTTCGGCTGTTCATGCTGTTGTATGTGTATGGATGTTGCTGCCTGGTGCAATATTGCTGTGGAAATGCTCATATGTGTGAGTTGAAATGACATGTGTGTCGTGGAGTGTGATGCCATGTCTGAAGTTTGACACTGCCACTCATGTGCAAATGTCATGTGTGTATCAGTCCATTGTACAGTGCCCTGATGTCTGTGTTTTATCTCTCCCTGTCTGCAACGTCAACTGATGAAGAGGGCGGAGAGGTTGCTGTGGAACACAGCGGCAGGGATTGCACCACTAGCCGGAGACGCAAGGCCCGGCTCCTCTCCCAGATTGTCATCTCGTCGGGGAGCCCAGATTGTCATCCATCTGGCACCAGCAGGGATGCCTACGTCCAGACCCGTTTTCAGGGAGGGGATGAGCGCACAACAACTGGCCTTCCTCTCCCTGCAGACGTGGCTATCCGGGACTGTGTTGAGCCTATCCTGAGTGGGATAGCGTTGCGTCAAAGGGGCATGCGAGGTGACCTGCAGTCTTTTCGTGGAGAGACTGTATGTCGTCTTGCATGCGTCTTTGACCACGTTGACCTACTGGGACGGGTCACCGGTGCTGGATTCCTCTGTGTGCTGGACCTTCTTGCGACCCCCTCCTCACCTGAACCCCCTACCTGCCAGTCATCCTCCATGCCATCTTCCCACCCATGTGTCACCTGGGTACCCTGTGGAGCTGCCCCTGACCCAGCGGCCAGGCTGGTGGAGGACACATCCCTGCCACAGTCAGGAGTCGGACGTCCAGCAGGGGTGGCCACCACGACAACTGCACCCCAGCTGGAGGTGGATGTGCAGGCAGCAAGAGCCAAGGCGCAGGCACAGATACAGCAGCAGCAACATGGTGGGAGCAATGATGGTTCGGGGCCTTCAACATCGGAGGGGCAGGCATCGGCCATAGGGCAGGAGGACCCTGGATTTCAAGTGTCTTCTGTGTGGCAGCGGTTGGGCCACGCCATAGATGCAGAGCGGCAGCGGGCGGAAGAGACATGGCTCACAATGGTCAGGGCGGAGAACTCCATGCAGAGGGCCCTGAGGCGGGCCGAGTGCCTCGAGGCAATTTGCAGGAAGTTGGAGGTGAATATGTTGCTGTCCCTGCGAACCCTCGGGGCCATGGAAGAGGACCACCTCCAGGGCATTGAGTGGGAGTTCGATGATGCCCTGGCCCGGGACATCAATAAGTGAGCCATCGGACTAGCCCGCTGCCATTGTAAATAGTTAGATAGTGTTAGGTTTCCTTTCTGTTTTTGTTTATTTTGGGGCGATTGGACAATGCACCACGTTTTTGTATACAGTTCTTTATTAGGTAGTCTTTTTTGTAGGTTTCATTTCATTTGTTGAGCTCATGGACCCTGGATTGGTGATTTGTATATAGTTGAGCAGTGGATTTTCTTTCTTTTCTTTTCATTTCACCATGGAGCAATGGATTTCAATTATTTTTTTCCCTTGGATTTGCTTTGTTGGACTGAGACTTTGGACACAATTTCATTTGGATTTCTTTGGATTCTGATTTCATATTTTTCATTGTTTTCTGGACATGCTGTGTTTTATTTCTTCTTCACATTATTGTGTGTTTTCTTTTCATTACATTCATTTTGGATTCAATACATTTTTGTTTCATACTTCGGTGTGTGGTATTCTCTCATTGATTTCATGCATGTCATGATGTGGGTTTTCACATTCACTTGCACCCATTGTGTGTCAGTGACAGACATGTGTTCATTTACATACTTGCCATTCGGGGTTGTATCATGTAATGGGCATTTCTATCTGGGTGGATGCAATACTTGGTTGGGTCTTTGGGCTGGGGTGGCATGGGGTGTGATGTGGCTGGCCATTAGGCCCATCATTGAGGATTGTAATGACGTGGGGGTAGGGGGACATGAGTGGGGGCCTGCTGGCAGGTGCCCCTGACTGCTGGGGGGTGGGGGTGTTGGGGGACATGAGTGGGACATGAGTGGTGGCCTGCTGGCAGGTGCCCCAGAATGCCTGGGGGTGGGGGTGCTGGTGGACATGAGTGGGACATGAGTGGGGGCCTGCTGGCAGGTGCCCCTGACTGCTGGGGGGTGAGGGTGCTGGGGGCATGAGTGGGGGCCTGCTGGCAGGTGCCCCTGACTGCTGGGGGGTGGGGGTGCTGGTGGACATGAGTGCGACATGAGTGGAGGCCTGCTGGCAGGTGCCCCTGACTGCTGGGGGGTGGGGGTGCTGGGGGACATGAATGGGGGCCTGCTGGCAGGTGCCCCTGACTGCTGGGGTTGCTGGTGGACATGAGTGGGGGCCTGCTGGCAGGTTCCCCTGACTGCTGGGGGTGGGGGTGCTAGTGGACATGAGTGGGGGCCTGCTGGCAGGTGCCCCTGACTGCTGGGGGGTGGGGGTGGGAGTGCTGGTGGACATGAGTGGGGGCCTGCTGGCAGGTGCCCCTGACTGCTAGGGGGGGGGGTGCTGGTGGAGATGAGTGTGACATGAGTGGGGGCCTGCTGGCAGGTGCCCCTGACTGCTGGGGGCTGGGGGTGCTGGGGGACATGAGTGGGGGCCTGCTGGCAGGTGCCCCTGACTGCTGGGGGTTGGGGGTGCTGGGGGACATGAGTGGGGGCCTGCTGGCAGGTGCCCCTGACTGCTGGGGTGTGGGGGTGCTGGGGGACTTGAGTGGGGGCCTGCTGGCAGGTGCCCCAGACTGCTGGGGGGTGGGGGTGCTGTGGGACATGAGTGGGGGCCTGCTGGCAGGTGCCCCTGACTGCTGCAGGGTGGGGGTGCTGGCGACATGAGTTGGTGATTAGTAGTGCAAGGTGACATGTGGCTTGGCTGGGGGGCATGCCCATGGTGGATGGGCTGCCTGCGGGACATGACCAGGGGTGCAGGGTAATCCCCTGTGGTGTGGGCTGCCTGCAGGGCCTGTGGAGGGTGTAGAGGGAACACCTGGGAGGACCCACACTGCCAATTCACTGGTAGAACACCCTGCGCACCCCCGAAATTCACGTACCCCGCTCTGACAGAAAAATCGTGTGTGAAACTTACCACGCACCCCCGAATTACACGTACCCCACTCCGATCGCATGTGAAACTTCCCACGCACCCCAGTAATCCATGTACCCCACTCGCACAGGGCCAATCGCGTGTGAAACTTCCCGCACACCCCCAATTTACACGTACCCCGCTCCGATCCGATCGTGTGTGTGACTTCCCGGGCACCCCAGAAATATACGTGCCCCACTCGCACAGGGCCAATCGCGTGTGAAACTTCCCGTGCACCCTGATTTACACGTACCCCGCTCCGATCGCATGTGAAACCTCCTGTGCACCCCAGGAATACACGCACCCCACTCGCACAGGGCTTATCGCGTGTGTAACTTCCCGCGCACCCCAGTTAAACACGTAGCCCACTCGCACAGGGCCAATCGCATGTGAAACTTCCCGCGCACCCCCGAAATACACGTTCCCCGCTTGCTGTGTCTTGTGTGCGGCCCTGTATACTGGTACAGGGTTAGCGCAGCCCTTTGCACTGGATTGGGGATTTTGATGGCTTTTCCTTGCGCGAGGGGCGTTCTTGGGGGCGTAACTGGCGCTGGTGCTGGTTCGCTGCACCACTGTGCGCCACGGCTGGTTTTGGTAGCTAAAATCCATGAATACGCTGTGCGCGCCACTTGTGTGCTGAATTCTATGAATTACCCTGTTAATAACAGAATGTACTGCACTAAAGAGCCAAAGGTCAACCCACCTGGGTCAATTTGCTCCGGTAGGTGGAAACATGGACAAATGGTGGCTCAGGATTTTAGGTGGAAGCTTGGTGCATCTGACATGCTCAGTAATAAACTTCCTGGACAATATTTGGAGCAATCAAGAAATTAAATGAAATAATTACTTAATATCTATTTAACAGATTATGTGGTCACTTTGATAAAACATTCAAATCAAGTCCTTGAGTCGATGTAGTGAAATGCTAAGGAAGTTGTTGTTTTAATGAAATGACAAGAAATCTGTTGTGACAAAAGTTTGAATTAAACTAAATGTTACAAATAAAAAAAAACATCTTTTTTACATTTTTTTTACTGCCTAGGCCCCCCACCCACTAGTAAACCTCCTGGTGGCGTGCACACCGCAGCGCCCACACACAGAAATCACTCTGTTCCCTTATTATTTCATTACATGGGTGCTTGCCTTTTAAGGGATTCGCACTGACCACTGGCGGCCTAGGCACGTCACTGCATGCTCTGCCGCACCAGAATTTGAGCCAAAGACTGCAAAATCAGCAGCTCCCTCAGCAACTCGCCCTTTTCCTGAAAAACACCCCAAATGACCCTAATAAAAGGGCAAAACCGCCTAAAAAGTCTTGCCCACACAACCGCCAAACACCCCGGGACAAACCGGCATGCCCTCTGGCCGCAGATCCAAGACCACACCCATGCCCCCAAAAACCCACGGGCAGCCACAGAGAACCCGGCTGAGCCCCCATGCCACCTGCCGCTGACAGGGTGACAACTCACCGAAGCCTGCCCCGGCAATGCACAGAAAACCGGCAGCGTGTTGCAAGAAACCCCCCCACTAAGAACAACGGTACTAATGCCAAGATCTGCATGAAGTGCCCCGCTAACACAGCCCGACGGCTGGGGGCCGCAACAGGTAAGAGGCGGGAGTACCTTATTTATGGTAGACCCAAAAATATATAAAATGTTTAAATATATATATATATATATATATATATATATATATATATATATATATATATATATATATATTTTATAATACCTTAACTATATCTACCCACCCACCGTAACTCTCTTACAACCGAATACCTGCCTCACCTCCAACTAACAGCTACCAACTATGGCCCACGCAGGGAAGGCTCAGGATCATGCAACGGGACAAACGCTCGTCCTAAACCTTCGCCTACTCTTGAACCTTCCCTGCCCCCTTAAAAAACCCTGGAGGCGCTCTGTGCGCAGGCCAGCGGCCTGTGCAGCACCCAAAACAACCCTGGGGGGAAACACTTTACATTCCCTGTTTGGTCCGCCTTTTGACATTGCTAAACAACGTGTATGAAATTGCACATGCCCTTGATGCATTTGGGCCCGAATTCTATACAAGCCTTCAACAAAAAAGTTTTTTTTGCCAGCTGTACTAGACCTTAATGGTTACTCAAGAGCGTGTGCACCATCAGCTGATCTTAGTTAATGCCCCTGGGGTGCCACATGATGCCTGAGGGAAAAAAGGAAAATGCACAAACAGAGTGCACCCGACTAGCTAACGGGGCACACAAAGTGCAACTCCCAGTCTCTGTTCCAGTCAATAAAACCAAGTCAGTAAAACCAAATCCAATTCTTAACAGCTGTGACATTATTTGCCACAGACCCGCTTTAAGTATCAGTAGAGTTGGTTTACGTGGATAAAATCAGCTTTCGGCAAGATACCAACAATATTTTTAGCATTATCAAGGCCAATGTCAATCTTAATCTGTGCTAATCAAATGGTGATCACATCAAAGTACACATTTAAATGTTTAAAATGGATGCCGAGCACCAAGCTCGTCTGGCGGCCGCAATAAATGGATGGCTACGTTAACATGAAAATGAAGATGAAATGTCCTGTTTGTTTACGGTCAGTGCTGATGCAGCCGCTTTTGCCTAATGCCTTAGGGGGTGGCTGTCTTGGGCTTTCTATGTCTTTTCCACTGCAGCGATCGCCCTCGTGAAGGCTGCTCTAGTCCTCCGAGTGCAAACGTATGAACATTTGATGGTGTGACTTTTTAGCGTAGCCTTTCAAAGCACTTTTACCATAACCAGTCAACACGCTTGATGCGGAAAATATTAAATGGCGGCTTGCATACAGACCTGGGCGGGGTGCTTAACCTGCAAGGGTGGTGGAGGTACAAATCGAGACACTCATGTCAGTATTAATGGTGTCAGCATGCAGATTCCTGTCCATCTGCCAAACAGTACTTGAAGTACCCTTTGCAGAAGCGGGCTTTGATTTGATTTGATTTGATTTGTTTATTTGATAATGCGCACAAAACCCAAGGGTAGCCGGGCGCAGCAGGTACAAGGTTACTTAAGCTTAGGTTACATACAGAGTATAAAAAAAAAACATAACAATGCGGTAAGTACATGTCAATACACGCCGTGTGGAAGAAAAAACTAACATATTACAGTTTTGAGAGAGTGTACAGGTAAAGGTGTGAGAGCAGAATCATTTTAGACAAGGGTATCGTGGTCGTTGGGTGCCACGAGAATTAATTGTCGTTAGTCCAGAGCCAGTTTTTTACCTTGCATCTGAAATTAGAGTAGGGTAGGTTAGCTCTCAGTGCAATGGGCAATGCGTTCCAGGCCTGGGCAGCTCTGACAGGGAAGCTTGCTCCGCCCGCTTTTGATCGTCTGAATCTGGGGGTTTCGAGCAGGTAGTGGTTAGTAGCCCTAGTGTGGTGACTGGATGATTTTCTAGTCAGTCTGGCCGAGATGTAGGGGGGAGCAGTGTTGTTGAGGTCTTTGTGGGTAAGCGATAGTGTCTTGAGCAGGACTCTGTCGCTAATTTTGAGCCAGTGGTGGTCTTTCCTAACGTTTGAAATATGTGCTTTACGGGGTATGTCAAGGGCTGCTCTAAGAGCGTTATTTTGGAGATTTGCATTTTATTTATAATGGATTTGTTGGCACCTGCATAGAGGGCATTGCAATAGTCCAGTTTGGACATAACTAATGCATTGGCTAGCATGATGCAGTTAGTTTTAGAGAGGTAAGGTCTACAGGTCCTGATTAATTTACAGGTGTACGCTGTAGAGGATGCCAGGGTGTTAACTTGTTTTTTAAGAGATAAAGTGGAATCGAGGTAAAAGCCTAGAGTTTTTACCTCGGTGGCCACCTTAATTGTGTTCATTTCATCTATGTTGAAATTGCGATAGTTGGGACTCAGTTTTTTTAGGTTGGAGTCGGACCCCAGTATTAATATCTCAGTTTTGTCGTCATTTAGGCAGAGGCCGTGGGAGGCCATCCATGCCTGAATGAGGAGGTAGATTTTGTTTACTAGAGCTGTGTCTTCGACAAAGTTGCCTGATAGAGGTATGAGAATCTGCGTATCGTCCGCATAATTCGTATAGGTTACCCCTAATTTGCCAAGTTTGTCGAAGAGAGGCTTAGTAAAGATATTGTACATTTTCGGGGAGACACATGAGCCTTGTGGGACACCACAAGTGATCTGGATTGGGTCCGCTGCCGCTACAGGGGAGAACACTCTCATCGTACGGTTGGCTAGGAAGGATTGTACCCATGCTATAGCTTCACTTGAGAAGTGAGCGGCAGACGCTAGATGGTTGCATAATACTGCATGATCCACTAGGTCAAAGGCCGCTGATAGGTCAAGGAGGAGGAGCATAGCTGTATTATCTTTATCCTTCAGCTAGTCGATTTGTGTCTTGAGGTCAATGAGGGCTGTTTCAGTACCGTGCAGTGGTCTGAAGCCAGATTGCCGTGAACCTAATAGTTGGTGCGTCTCCAAATAGTTTTGGATTTGGAGGTAGGCTACTCTGTCAATGATTTTAAGGAGAAATGGGACCGTAGTAATAGGCCTGCAGTTAGTGGGGATAGCTGGGTCAAGTGTCTGTTTTTTGAGAAGGGGGAGAACCCAGGATTCTTTGAGGTTGGTGGGTACAGTGCTCGTGTTGAAGGAGGCATTGATAAGTTTCGAGATGAAGGGTGCTAGATCTTTGGCTGCATCCTTGATGATTTGCGCAGGGCAACTGTCACCTTGGCAATTCGACGGTTTAAGGGACAGAATGACCTTTTCAGTTTCCAATATAGAGATATTGGTAAACCTGAAGGGTTTACCGTTATTTTGGGTAGGTGTGCTGGGTAACTCCTTCACTGGGGTGGTGTGAGTTCCACAAGGGCTCAAAGAGGCTTTTTTCTTAGCAATTTTAGATTGAAGGGTTGTGATTTTATTTGCTAGAGCATTTTGGATACTAGTGCACCAGGATTTCTCCTTGGGGACATTGTCTGTAGGGGCAATAGGATTTTCCAATTCACGGAGAATGGTGAAGAGCTCTTTGGAGTTAGAGTTGGCTTTACTGATTCTATCATTGAATGCATCTTTTTTTCGTTTGAATAATTTCCTTTTTGTATTTTTTAGCAAAGTTAGCAAGTGTGGTTTTATTGTCAGCAGAAGGAGTATGCCTCCAAATAGCTTGGAGTTTGCGTTTTTGGATACGCATTTCTTTGAGATGGGGGTGAACCAAGAGTTAAGATGAGTTTCATGTTTACTTTTATGGAGTTTGGTAGGGGCAATCAAGTCTAGAGTTTTGGTCATGGAGTTGTTAAATGATTCAACTAACTCACTAGGGTTGGATTCATTAGAACTAGCTGTGAGAGTTGGTAGGAGAAGTGGAAGTAGTTTTTCAGCTGTGATTTCTTTTTTACTTCTTGTTGGCATGGGGGGTGCTATTTTATTTTTATTAGGTTTGGGAGGTTTGATGTTGGCTGTGAAGCATATAAGATGATGGTCGGTCCATATTTGAGGTAGGATACTAGAGATGGTGATGTTGCAGTTGTGGTTGGCTATCCAGTCTAGTGTACGTCCTTTTGTATGTGTAGGAACTAGGACATTTTGGGTAATGTCGTGATTGACTAGAATGGATTGGATTGCTTGGGCTTGTTTGTCTTCAGCGTCATTAAAGCCTAGGTTAAAGTCGCCTAGTAGAAGGAGCTGAGTGGAGTCTTTAATGCTGTCAGTGAGGAGGCTGGATAGGTCTTCCTCAAAGTTGCCTAGTGGACCTGGTGGTCTGTACACAAGAAGTATTGTTAGTGTGCTGTTATTTGAGATAGGTATTTTAGCTGAGAGAAGTTCACACAATGTGAAAGCTAGGTGTGGGGCGAGTCTGGCAGCTAGATGTGTTTTGGTTATGATGGCCAGGCCGCCTCCTCTGGTGTTAGATTGGTCGACTCTTAGGATATTGAAATTATCTGGTATGGCAGTCGAGAGGGTAGGACCAGCTGCATCATGGAGCCAGGTTTCAGTGACAGCAAGGATATCTAAATTGTCCATAGACAGTATATCAGCTATTTCGGTATTGTGTGCTATAAGGGACCTAGCATTAATAAGGGCTCCTGATAGTGTTGGACTTATCGTGTTATCTTTGGCAGATCTGGGATTAGGGTGGTTAGGTCTCCTCTGTTTGTAGTATAGGTAATCAAGTGGTTCAGGACGATTTATCGTCGCAGGATCTGGGACGTTAGGATTAATGGCAGTAGAGGTGCGCGTGGGTACTGGTGGATTGGTTCTTTTATTTTTGATGTCATAAAGTCGTGGGAGCCTAGCTCTAAGTCGCAGGTTTCTCTCTTGCAAGTTGCAGGGTGTAGAGTTGGTAAGGGCCATTGTTATGGTGATGGTTAGAAGAGTCCAGGCTATGGTACCGCATATGTGTGAGAAGCAGGTAGTACCGTACATATTGTGGGAGTGGCAAGATAGTGCCTGTATTTGGCAAGTCCGGTAGGGACTGGGGTGCAGATGTACTATCAATCTAGGTTGGAAGATCCTGTTAGTATCTGTAAGGTGGATATGCTACAGCAAGGGTTCAGACTTGGAGAGTCCTAATCGTGGCTAATATGCAAACATATTACAACATGGCGCCTAGGATTGAGAGTCCTAATCATGGCTAATAATGCATATATACTGGGGCATGGCACCTAGAGATTGACAAAGGCATAAGGTACAGCACAATTTAAAGTAGTCTGAGGCGACCATAAGGCACAACACAATTTAAAGTGGTCTGAAAGCGACCATAAGGCACAACACAATTTAAAGTGGTCTAAAAGCGACCATAAGGCATAACACAATTTAAAGTGGTCTGAAAGCGACCATAAGGCACAACACAATTTAAAGTGGTCTGAAAGCGACCATAAGGCACAACACAATTTAAAGTGGTCTGAGGCGACCATAAGGCACAACACAGTTGAAAGTGGCGAGTGTACTCAGGCCACACAGCCATACAAAGGTGTAGTACGGGTGTTGTGAGACCAAGCAGCAATGTACAAGTGTACCAGTGTCAATGTTCAAGCAGCATGAGAAGAGTGACTTGAAGTCAATTACTAGTAGCAGTGTGAACAAACAGTGCAACAAGTTACAGTAACGGTTTGGGTAGTATGCTGGTGGTGAGCTTCTTACCCTGAATAGGTGCATGCATAATCAGGATGTTGTAGGTGGGTTCCAGGAGGAGCAGGAGACCTGGCACTCGGCACTTTGTGGTTCCGAGACAAAAGGCACTTTTTACGGAGAAGGTTGGCAGCAGGTGGATGCCTGTGATGGAAACAAGTCCAAATAGCAAGGTTAGATAGGGGCGAGCACCTCGCGCCTGCCAGCGGCGAACAGGGGCAAACAGGGCAGCTTGGCCTTATAGTGGCCTTGGGGTGGCCGCCGGCTATTCCGCCTGCCGGCGGAAGTTCCTGTTTATGTAAAGCAAAGACGCGTTGCCTAGCAACGAAGTCGAGGCCGAGCCTCGCTTTTATCCGGCATCGCGCCCGACATTTTGTTTTTTTTGTAATGTCGGCGCGTGCGGGTTGTGGGCCAAAAGGTGGGTAAACATGCAAGTGAGGCACTGCAGTAGTGGCAGGAAGTGCCCAGGAGGGGTGCGAGCAGGGGATTCCACTGGATGGCACACCTGGAGTCCTGGCTGTGCCTCGGTGTGTGCTAGGGGCTCCTGCCCGCTCCGACGGTGCAGAGGTGGGGGCTCCTGCCCGCTCCGATGGTGCAGAGGTGGGGGCTCCTGCCCGCTCCGATGGTGCAGAGGTGGGGGCTCCTGCCTGCTCTGACGGTGCAGAGGTGGGGGCTCCTGCCCGCTCCGACGGTGCAGAGGTGGGGGCTCCTGCCCGCTCCGACGGTGCAGAGGTGGGGGCTCCTGCCTGCTCCAACGGTGCAGAGGTGGGGGCTCCTGCCCGCTCTGACGGTGCAGAGGTGGGGGCTCCTGCCCGCTCCGATGGTGCAGGCCTCAAGGGTGACTGATTAAGGGTTTTAAGCACAGCTTCTTGCTTCCTGGTGTTAGGTCCTCCAAGCAATGTTTTCCTTAAAGTGGCAGTGCATTTAGCAGCTAAGTCAGCAGCAGTACCAAAGTAATGGTTCCAAAAATAAAAACAAACAGCGAACAGTGCAGCCTAACAGTACTTGCAGGACCCTTTTCAGGAGCAAGCTCTGCCGCAAGGGTGACTGGTGTTGGCAGTGTCCGGACTCCGCCGTCCGTGAGCCCCCCACCTCCCGTGACACAGAGACACGGAGACAGAGATGTTTCTCGTGTGGGCTCCCGGGTGGTTGTGTCGCCACCGGACACGCCCCGTTTATTTAACTGGGCACGCGACGGAGTGAACGTCACCAAGTCGCGTGCGCGCCCTTAAAGGGCCAACGCCACACTCCTCCTTTTCCATAACAACAAATTGGAAACAGGAGGGACTAACTATCACACATTTGTAAAACACGCAACTACGCACACAACAAAACCCCCATTTATTAACAGCCACCCTGGATCCCCCGAGGGTGCTTGTCATGGCCTGACCATGTCCCCAGGTCAGCCTCCCCAGCTCAGTCCGTTACATAGTCTGTGAGACGGGCAGGTTTCCCACGCCCTGTTCTCAGGAGGTACCTCCTGCCAACGTCCCTGGCCGGTGTCTCTTGACCTGGTCTGCCCCGAGCAGGAGAGTCCACGGCGGGGCTTTCACCCCCACCCTCATCTAATGTATCCTCACCCTCTCGGTTGTCCGGGCTGTCCACTCTCGGGTCGCCGATTCTCCTGAAGAAGGAGGCATTCCTAGTCACGGACGACATCCCATCAGAGGCTGTCACCATAGAGCCCTTCACCGCCACGACATCCAGGGGGGCAAGTTCATACGTGAGGGATAGCTTGCCTTGTGGGTGGCGATTCCTCACCAGCACCTCATCCCCCAACGCGATGTGTGGGGGTCTCAGGCCTCTCCGTATGTTTTCCATCTGCGTCCTTGTTCGTCTGTCCTCCTCGACCTGTTCATTGTCAATGACGGCGGGGTCCCTGTCCCCCACCTCCGGTATAACGTCTCTCGGGCATCTTTGGAAGAGAGCCTCCGCCGGTGCTACACCCGTTGAGGAGTGGGGTGTGGTCCGATATCCCCGCAGGAAGATATATAGTGCCCTCTGCAAGCACTCGCCTCTTCCGTGGGCAATCCTGAAGACTTTGTTAAGGGTGGGCATCATGCGCTCTGCTTCACCGTTGGCCCGGGGCCAAAGTGGGGTTACCCGCCGGTGCTGAATGCCATACTCCTTCATGAGCTCAGCGAAACTCTCGCCTTGGAATGGTGCCCCATTGTCGGAGCACAGCACGGAGAGCAGGCCATGGGTGGCGAAAATCTTCTCGAGCGCCACCACCACGTTCTCAAATGCGACGGACTCTATGAACTCGACCTCCGGGTATCGCGACCACTCGACCACCACAACTAGGAAGTGAGTGCCTCTCGACGTGGACCCGGAGTCTGCGTGCACTACTTCCCATGGCCTAATCCATCTTGGCATCGTTTGAATGGACGGTTCCCGCTGGGCCGGTGCCACAGCCTGGCACCATACGCACGATGCCAAAAACGCTTCCACCTTCCGCTCGAGCTCCGGGAACCACACCTTCTGGCAGAGGCGAGCTTTTGTCTTGGGTGCCCCTTGGTGGCCCTGGTGCGCCAGGGCGATGACCTGTGTAACTTTAGCCTGGGGCACCACGATCCTCTCACCCCTTAGTAGCAGCCCCGACTCCGAGAATGTCCGTTCTTCTCTCACTCGCCATAACTGCTCCAGAGCCACTCTGGCTTCACATGTCCTGCGTTCTACCGCTTCCAGCACCGTCTTCCAGGCACCCCGCTGCATTGCTTCCCTCAGGATGGCAAAACACTTGTCGCTCTTCGACGCAAGCTCCAGCTCCTCCACCTGCATGGAATTTGGGGTGGCCGTTTCCACGACCAGGCGGACATATTCGTCGGCCTCTTCAGCCGACGTTGATTCCTGCGAGTCCCCTCTTGGGTGTCGAGAGAGATAGTCCGCCGCGTTGTTAGCCCCTGGACGATATGTCAACGACACTCCATACTCGAGCAGGGTGAGCATCCAGCGCTCTATTCTCACTGGTGGACGGGATGATCAGCCCGCCATGATCGGCAACAGCGGTTTGTGGTCCGTGTCCACAGTCACGGGGCGCCCCAGGATGTAGAGGTGAAAATGTCTGCAACCCCACAGCACCGCCAGGGCCTCCCTCTCAATCTGAGAGTATCTTTGCTCGGTGTCGGAGAGCGCCTTGCTGGCGTATGCTATGGGTCGAATCTCCTGGTCACTCCCCACTTGGGTAAGCACTGCCCCCAGGCCATAGGGGCTGGCATCCACTACGATCTCTGTCTGCAGGCTCGGATCAAAGAACGCCATGGTGTCGTCCGCCGCCAAAGCACTCCTGATATCATCGAATGCTGCCTGCTCAAGGGGGCCCCACTGCCAGACGGTATCTTTCTTCGTCAGAGATCTCAGCGGCTCTGAGCGGGACGCCAGATTCCTGATGAACCGGCCACAGTAAGTGACCATGCCCAAGAAGCTCCTCACCTCCGCAACATTTTCTGGCGGACGCGCCTCCTTTATGTCTCTCACTTTGCGCGGGTCCGTCGACACCGCATCCGCCTTAAATACGAATCCGAAAAACTCGATTGTTGTTTTCAGGAACTCGCACTTGTCCTTGTGTAGGGTGAGTCCCAGCGAGCAAAGGCGCTCAAAGGTCTTGGCCAGGCGTGCCAGATGCTCCATTTCTGACCTGGCATACACCAGGATGTCGACGCTGATGTTAAGGACTCCATCCAGATCAGCCAGTGCTCCTCTTATGATGTTCTGGAACACCTCCGCCGCGGAAGACACCCCAAAGCTCAACCTCTTATATCGGTAAAGACCTCGATGAGTGGTAAACGTTGTGATGTAGCGGGACTCAGGGTGCAGGACCACCTGATGATAGCCTGCTCTCAGATCCAGTTTGGAAAAGAACCTCGCCCCTTGCAGTTCCGCTATAATGTCATCGATGGTAGGGGTCAAGTGCTGTTCTCTCTTTATGGCCTTGTTGGGGAGTCGCAAGTCCACGCAGATCCTCACCGCATCGGGCTGTTTGGGCTTGCGTGCGATGACAATGGGAGACACCCATGGGGTGGGGCCTTCAAACTTTTCAATAATGTTCAGCCCTACAAGATTGTCCAGCTCTCGATTCACCAGATCCCTGAGATGAAAAGGAACTCGCCGGTGCTTCAGCGCCACTGGTTGGATCGACTCATCGATGTGGAGCCGGACCAGCTCACCCACCACCTGTCCAATGCCTTAGAACAGGGAGCTGTGTTTGGCCAGGAGCCCCTGAATGTCGTCTAGGTACACCAAATAGGCGAATGTTACAATTCCCATAGCTTCAGCCGCAGCACATAACAGCAGTGTGTTGTTGCTCACCGGTGTGACATAGAACCTGGCCCGTATATGTGAGTCGCCATATTGAACTTCAGCCACGAACACGCAGTCCAAGGGAATGGGCTGGTCGCCACCCGAAAGCGAAAATGCGTACTCTTGGCGTGGTCAGCGTGGGCGGGATCTGCATGGTGTCATAGTGCTGTCTGGCCATCACATTCACGGATGCACCAGTGTCCACTAGCATTGGTATAGAGTCCCCATTGACCAGCACATTGCATCTGGGCTGCCTCTTGGAGCGAGATTTCAGCATGCTCACACTGGACACAAAGAAAATGTTTTCATCATCCTCTTCCTCCTCCTCCCCCTCCTGAGGGGCCCCTTCGTCACCCTGGTCCACTTGAGCAATGTTGGACGCCCTCTGGGGGCGGAAGAAACCAGCTCGAACAGGCCCCCTAGGCACTACCTTAGGAGCTGCAGATCGGCACATCCTGGCGAAATGGTCCACGCCTCCGCACCTGCCACACTTCACCCCAGTCGCAGGGCATTCAGCCGGGTGCGGGAGGTCGTACCCGCATTTTGGGCACGAGGATGTTGTCCCTGGTGGGCGTGGGCCCTGGGTGTTCATGGGGTGCCTCGCTCCACGGCCTCTCCCGACCGCGCAGACTTCCTCCACCTTGCCTGGGCGGTCACTAGCTTCCATTCTGGTCACCCGCAGTTCAGACACTTTGTGGCATCTTCCCAGTTCTAAGATGCAGGGAAGGGTGATGCCCGGCTCGCGCAATATCTGGTGCCGCAGTTTCCCAGAGGCGCACCCCTGAATGAGTTGATTGCGAATCATGACTTCAGGGTCGTTCCACGCACATGGCGCCGCCAGTCTCCGCAGCCGCCCGTAGAACACATCTAGAGTCTCGTCATCCTTCTGTCAAGCCGTCCCCATGAGAAAACGTTCATAATCTGCATTGGCCATTGGCAGAAAATGATTATGGAGTGCATCCTTTGCCGCCGCAAACGACCCATCCGCTGGTTGCAGGGACAGAAAAATCTCATGCACTGCCGGGTCAGCAGAGTACAGGAGAGTGGCCAGCTTACTGTCGTCGCTCGTCTCCATCGTGGCCCTGAAGTACATCTCAAGTCTATCAATCCACATCTTCCACCTCTGTCCCAGGCTTGATGGTGCGCCTGAGATATCAAACTCAGGCATTGGCTGTAGGGACCCAGGTGGTTTCAGCGGGAGGGCGGGCGGAGGCTGAGCTGCAGGAGCAGCAGGAGCAGCAGCAGCAGCAGCTTGGCTCATGGTGGATAGCGCACAGGCACCCCAGATAATATGAGTAATGGGGGCGCAACTCACCACCAGCAGGCAGCCTCCTGACACGGTCTAAATTCTGCCTCTCTTCAGATGTGCCCCTCGTGGATGTACCGCTCCAGCCAGCAGGCAGGAAAATGAAGCGTCCAAAAATTGAGCAGGGGGGGAGACCCCGAGTGTATTCAGCAGGCTTCCAATGGAGTCTCACCCATCAACTCGGTGAAAAACAGTGAAAATGTCAATGATTCATTTTAAAATTGACACGTGCTGTTTCCAGTGGCTGTCTGCCTCTGGATTGTCCAAAAATTGTGTCCGGATGGCTCACCAGCGCTTCGTTATGAAGCCGTGAGTATCCGAGGCCTATTCATCAAAATGGCCACCGGCCGCGTGCGTCTCTCCCCTCTCCGCAGTCAGAATTCGCTGAAGCGCTCACGTAGGATCATCTACGCTACGAGCGAATATCTCCGCCTGTCCCAGGGAGTGATCCCGGTCCTCGTCGCCACTGTTGGCGGTGTCCGGACTCCGCCGTCCGTGAGCCCCTCACCCCCCGTGACACAGAGACACGGAGACAGAGATGTTTCTCGTGTGGGCTCCCCGGTGGTTGTGTCGCCACCGGACACACCCCGTTTATTTAACTGGGCACGCAACGGAGTGAACGTCACCCCGTTGCGTGCGCGCCCTTAAAGGGCCAACGCCACAACTGGGTAAGTGTTTTACGAACAGCTTCCTGCTTCCTGGTGCAACGTCCTCCAAGCAATGTTTTCCTTAAAGTGACAGTGCATTTAGCAGCTAACTATTAATAATAAGGTATCATCCTGTACAACTTCCTTACCACACGCAGATCCATCTTCACAGGTAAGTGCGTGCGTCATCAAATAAACAATACAATCAAATACAATCAAATACAATGCTGTACAAGATAATAGTTCTAGCCAATACACCACGGGTAGGAATTATGTTTCCCTCTGCTACCTAGCAAGTTGTCTGTGGGGACAATTCTACGTTGGAGGTACTGATTTTCTTATCCACTGATTACATGTAGTACTAAATGGTCATGACGAGAGAAACATCAGTATCATGGAAACGAAAAGAAGTTCCACTCTCTATTCCTTTGTAGGTCACCCTGTATTGTATACCTGGATGAATTAAACGTATTTATCCTTTTTTCGTTCCTCTATATTAATTCTGATTTTTTTTATAGGTGAACTGATAATGTCGCAAATATGCTGTGTGTATTGTCACAGACGTTACAAGAAATACTCAAAGCCTCACTGATGTTTCAAGGGATTTATTAAGATATTAATGGGTCCTACAGTGTTCCCTTTCCTGTGTATACCATAGCTCTCAACCATTTGTGTTGCAAAGGCGGGTGAAATCACCCAATTTTGTTTTTGGCGGGTGAGATGCCCATTGGAATGAATGGGCGTGTAGGAGGCTTGGCGGGTGAGTCAGCCCTTTACAAGGCGGGTGAATTGAGAGCTATGGTATACAATCACCTCCTCCCTAACTCAAGCAGGCCAAACTTCAGGTTAATAGATATCAATTCTCAGAGGTGAAGACATAAAGGCAGGTTGCCTTTTCTTTTCAAACTCCCTCTGTTCCTACACTATCCATTGCTTAATAATCTAAAGGGGAATTGGAATTCAGCCTTACAAACACACTACCTGACTCAGTCTTTTTTCTACCATGTCTAGGTATTCCTCTCTCTCTTTCCCTCTTACCTGATTTTCTTCACCCAGCACTTTCCTCCTCGAACTCCACCCACTACTACTTTGTCTATTCCTTCTGTCTTCTGTCACTCCTGTGTCTTTTACTCCTTCTAAGCCTTGCCTCTACCCTTTGAAGCTTCTACTCTCTATACAATCCTACTACTCCCACCTCAACACCACTACTCCCACCCCAACACCACTACTCCTTCCGCCACACTACTGCCACTTCATCCCACCTCCTATTCAGACACACTTCTTTCACTCACACAAATGACATTCACCCCTTACACTTTCTCTCCTTGCCACACTCATTAACCTAGTACACACACTCACAGCACAGTATCACTTGCACTCACTAGCCAACACCTCACAACTCCTGAAACCGTCTCCACTCTTCTCTTCATCTTCCTTCCTTCTGCTAGTCTCTTGGTCGGCCCCACTTTGCCCAAACAATAAACAACTTCCTGTTTTCTGTTGCCCCTCTTACCCTCCCTCCTACCCTCTCCTCCTTCCATTGACTCCCTTGCCCTGGCTAATTTGGCCTTCTCCTGCCTGCCCAGGAGATATTACAAAGAGAGGAAAGAGTGAAGAGTGGGTTAAGCTCTGCCATCTTTTACCGGACAAGGCTACTGCATTGCCATGACGACAGCAGGTGCTGTAATGTGAACAGATTCGTGTTTGGGCATTTGGCTTAGCTTTCCGCAAGGTAAGCAATGTGGACTTTTTATGTCCTTGGTAATCTACGGGTTTCTCTGTGACCCCACTGGAGTGCACGCCACTGCAGGGGAACAGTGCACCTCCACACTGTGCCCACATGAGCACTGCAGCTTTCCATCTGCGCTCTCTTATTCTGGATGCTACTTCAGTGACTCTGATAATGTGGAGCTGTTGGCTTGGGGCACTGGTGGGATGGTGTCTGGCGGGCGACTCTCTACTTCTGATGGGTGATTGTTGATGGATCTTAAAAGAAGACAGAAAACCTGGCACAATTATTGCATAGGCAGGACTTGGGTCCTTCTCCACTGCTCTGTCGTTGGTTTGATTGGCACGGGATTGCTCTGTGGTAGGCCTCTCACCCCAGACTGAGAGGGGTTCCCACCTCCTCTTGGCAAGGTCAGAGCACAGACATTGTCCCAGTACTCACACAAGGCCCTAAACATACGGTTGGAGATAAAATAAATTGTGGTACTGAACATTGGGCACCTTGCAGTCCTCATAGACAATCTGCTTTGAGAACACCAGGGTCTCTAATATCACCTTTTACATTGTGGTTGCATTTAAAGAATTTAAACTGCACTGGACCTGTAGTGACTTTTATCTAAATAATACATTAAGTGAAAAACCGTTGCTAAAGAGACGTCATGGTTGCAAGGCAAAATAAAAATAAATAAAAATAAATTCAGCATTTATTTTAAGTTATACAACAATAACTCACGCCCCTACCATAAACTGCTCAAACTATGACATCAGTGCATGGAGGGGGTGGGGGTTATGGTAGCTCGCTATAACTGGCAAGTTTTCTTTGTTTTTTTGGTTTTGCCTTGCAACCATAACATCCCTTTAACAAAGGTGTTTCACTTAATTTGGTAGTGTTTTTTAGAGCAACTGAAAAATTGCATTGTATTTTTCCCAAAGATGATATCAATGAAGAAGAAGAACCTGCAAATGGTAAATTATTTTGTATTTGATCATAAAATAATCCAGTTCTCCTACTTACACATAGACTATTACATTTAATGCATTATGTATATTTCATGGTTCATTATTTAGAACAGGAAGTGGAACAGGACAATCAAGACAATAATGTACAACAAAATAAAGAAAATATACAAAACATTGAAAATGGTGTCAATGAACTTTGTCTGCGAAAAGTTTCTATGTCTGTGTGAAAGGTTTCTACGCAAACTATAAAACACAATAAAACAATGTGAAGATATTTAGGAAATCAATATTTTTGTCACACCTTTATTTAATAATGTGTGGAGGCATGGCTCCAAAGTTTATTTCAGGTTTCACCTGTAGAAATTTCATTTTGATATTACAGAAATTAACTCTTATGTCCAAGTTTCAAGAGACAACGTTAAAATAAGAATTATTAATCATGAGTGTTACTCGCATGACTGTGTCCTTTTTAGTCAGGAACATTCCTTTTGTATGGACACTCTTTTTCTCTTGCTTCATATACTACATTGTCTCATCCATCTCATTATGACTGAACTACCATCCTGCTAATCAGGTTTATTTTCTATCTCTACTACCATGGCTGAATATCATCAATACTGTCAGGAAATGATCAGACCAAATATTTGGCTAATTTTGTTATCCTCCCAGAGAATAGCAATTGTCAATGTTTTAGTTTAATTGCTAATGCCAATTTCAGGACTATGACTGCCAGGTCCTGGTAGATTATGTGAGTGTATAATATTGTTGCGTGTTAGTCGCAATTAATATACAGCACCTTTAAAACTTAAATTGATATTGTAAGGGTGCAGAGTGAGGAGACTGACACACAGGTGGCATAGTGATTGCTATAGACTTTTATTTTGTCTTAAAATGAAAGAGAAAACCTATATATCCCTACTTTTATGAGTGGCTTACAAGCCTCAACTACAATACTAAGGATCAGTCAGAATGTCCGTCTTAACGAAGAAGGTCCACCGTTGTGTCAAAACTCTATCTCTGCCCCTTACATTTACACCGAAACAAGAAGGTTGCGTCAATGCTCTTGGTCCAGGAGCATTACTCCCTTCTCTTGGTCGAGGCAGCACAGTTCTGATAACACAGGGGGAATGACTCCCTGCCCCTGGTTCCAGGATTTAACGAATAAAGGACTGTCAGTCCTATAGCACTCTGTATCAGAAAGTTCTGTTTCTTCACTCCAGGTGGAATGACTCCCTTCCCCTGGATCAGATTTTTCCAGCACAGTACTTGTCTTGCCAGATGAAGTGGCTCTCTTCCCTTTACCTGTCTTCCCTTCCCTTCCGGCTCTGATTGTTTTATACATAAAACCAGGTGGAATCTCTTCCTCCTTCCTTCTCCTGACTGTGGTCTTTCATTGGTTCTACGTTATTTAATCGCAGGACTTTTCATCGTGGGGTTTTTTTACTGCAAATTTTTACCCCCCGAAACCTCCCGTTCACTTTATTTATTTTTTTATTCCCTTACACAATTTTTTAGAATTTTTTAACCCCCCCACCCAAAAGAAAAACTATGATTTTTTTTCAAAAATAAATTTGTGGTAAAAAACCCCGCAATTAAAAGTCCTGCGATCAAAGGGTGGTATACCCTTTCATTAACCTGATGGAATAACTCCCTTCCCCAAGTTTCTTGGCTTCCTCCTGTGAACATAGCACTACCAGGAGAATGACTCCCTTCTACTGATATCTTGTTTTCACAGTCACTTTATGCTCAGCGGTACACAGACGGAATTACTCCCTTACCCTGGTCTCCCTTGTTTCACTTTCAGACTTCTTAGTAGTACAGTTCATACATCGATAGTGTCCTAGAGCGAGGCCTCCCCCAACTATGGCCCACTTGCTTCTCTGCATTCATCAAGTACTGCCATGATGAAGAGGAGTTAGCTTTCTCTTTCTCCCAGCTTCGCTTTGAGGACAGACTGGGTTCACCAAGCTGCCCATTTCTGCCATGAGGAAGAGGTCTTGATCTCTTGCTTTCTTTTGTTGTGGGTGCACGACCCAGGTTTCTCTATTCAATTCACTGGACAGTCTTGGTTTACTCGCCTGCAGAGTACTGTCACGAAGAAGATGATTTGTAAAGTCTTCTCGCCGTTTGTTTACAAATTGCAGGGTTATATACTCCTTCCCTTTATAATGCCTAAAGTTTCTCTCACTCCGAGGGGATCTTTCACTACCCCTTCCGTGTTGCATATTTCCTCGACACCTCAATGCATGTGCCAACACTTTTTCATGTCCCACCAGCTCGCCTGTTTCTTCCCCTACCGTAAGGGAACTTTTGCAGTTGGCTCTGGACTGTCCTGGGACTCACGCGCAGCCTTCCTGCTGCTTCTGCGTGCTACTCCTGAGCTACGGCAGCTGCTGGCTTTCTTCAGACCGCATGGTCTGTCTTCTGACTTCGGTCGAGAGACTGTTTTGCAAACCACTGTTGCGGTCTTTCCATGCCGAACCCCGGAGAGACACATCAGTTCCTCCCTCACCATCCCGGTCAGCAGCCTTCATTTCTTTGCATACTACTACCCTGCTTGCAGCTCCCCCAGGGATGGCTTGACAACATGCTTAATTGTTGCTTTTTATCTCAGTTTCTTCAATGTTCTTTCGCTGACAACTAGAATGCGTGCCCTGTTTCCCGGTAGCAGCTTTCATAGTTCTGCACCTCTTAATCATCTCAGTCCTTCCTAGACACTCTTGGGTAGTCTGGACTCTTCCTTGTCCCAGTATGTGTTAGATTGATTGCCCTACACTTATACATTGGGAAATTCATTATTGTGTCGGGTAGTACAGTGTGGGTAGTTGTGAATGGTGATGGTGTGAGGTGATTATATCGTGTTCTACTTAGATGTCTGTCCCTGTCCACAGAGGGGGAGTCTCTCCCTATGAGATCCTCCCGGTGTGCACCACCCCAGGGGGATTGTTGGCTAGCGGCTTCAACTTCCTGGGTAATGGGAAGGGGCTCCCCATTGGGGAGAAGCGACATCTAAGGATTCATCACAATACTTAAGGGGCTATATTTTCACCAATATCCGATTCATGGTATGTAGTTGTGTCAAAGTGAGAAAACATGCAAAAAACGTATTCCTGCCTGTTTTTGCTCCTAGTGGTCTTTCCGATTAACATGCAAGAAACACAGAGAAAATACCCATATGTATTATTTGTTTGTCAAGTGTGATTGATCAGACTTAAATGTGTCAGAAATGCCCACAGGCCATCCATGTGTAAAATCTGACTGCATAAAAAATCAAGCAGGTGAATGTCACAGACAGATAATATATATGATGGCATCATGACACATGTGGAAATGATAAAATTACTGAAACGTCAATCTGTAATCAGCACAACCGCATACCAGGCACAAATCAGGAGGTGGGGTGTGAAGCTATTACAATATTACTGACAACAAGAGAAATGCATCAGCTGCAACTTGCAACAGATCATGGAGAGAACCATATAATCTCCAAGGTGGCCACAGTTAATGCAACTCTGCGTTGTAGGCCAAGCAGGAGCCCACTTCACTGCGGCAGATTATTAATACTCACATCAGCTGAGAGAAATGCAGGCTGGCCAGCAGATAGCCCCAAGAGCCAGCTAATCATGCTGCCCATGAACCTTCCCACCAGTCTCCCCAGAAAACACCCCATCATCCTGCTCATTGACCTGCACATCACCCTCCCCAACACCTTCCCCATCTGCCTCGCCAGCAGGCAGAACGGTACCAGTGAGCAGGGGAAGGAAGCATACATGCTTTACCTACCCAGGTTGTCTCACTTGTTAAATGAGCTCACAGTGTTGCATTTGTGTGCAAGGTGCTCAATACAGGGTGCCCTGGCACTCAAATCAAATGAATTCCAACAGCCATGGGCTGCCTTTAAAAGTGTGACACTCATGTTCAAAATACCTTTAGCTTTCCTCACATTCATAACCAATCAAGCCTTCGAGCTATGCTGACTCGACATTGCCTGCTCCAATATTCTTTGAACCTGGAGTCAATGCACTTGTCGAACTGCACCACTTTGTTAAATCCCGTCAAGTGTTCGGTGTGTTCAGGTACACAAACCCAACTCAACACACCGAAAAGCTCCCAGAAACCTGCCTGGACACTGTCAAGATTTGAAAGAATGTAAAAAGGTACAAATCATTGGTTCTGTCCCCCTGCCCTTGCTCTAAATCCCCTAGTGACATTTTAGATCACATTGCATGTCTTAAAGTCATATTCTTGAACTTGTTTGCTTTTTCTACAAGACTATTTACTTGCAGACACCTCTTCTTCAATACCACAAGGGCCCTTTCCTATCAAATTCCACATTTTCTGTGTATCTCATTACTGGGGTGGGCTGTTAGGGTTTTTTTGTTATTTTCTCTATTATTTAATTTAACTAAAATCTTAGTTTATAGAATATTTATACTTAGTGGCCATTTATTTTGTTTTTTACATAATGTAGTATTGCTGCTTAGATGATTCCATGCTGACTCAAGCCCTTGGGAGGAGTATAGTCTGTCCTCGGCCTGTGCTGTCTGAAAGAGGCAACCAAGGAATCCCATGCGGTGTCTGTTTCACCTTAAGATGAGATCACTGCTGTTCTCATAGTGGTGTGGGGCCGACTCCGAGTAAGACCTTAGAAGCCCTGATCCTCCTTCTACCCGCATGGGGCAGTTTATTTATTTATTTATTTGCCATTTGTATGGTGTTAGGAAAGATTTCGTAATTGTAGGTAATTTTCCTTCCATGTGGCAACCCCTAAACTTTTTGCTGTTGTTTTTCACCTTGTTCTCGACTTTGCCAGAGAAGTGCAGCCGTCTGCCGCACTCCTCTGGGCTTTCGCTCCTTTCTTACGGGGAAACTGACATGCCCTTAAGACAGTCAGTACCGGGGAACGCTGTTTCCCGTAGTTTCTTTTATCATGTTGCGGCTTTCGTGCAACATGACACAAGAGGGCACTGTAAGCTAAATTACAGCTCTCTTGGGTCTCTAGCCTTCTACAGGCCCTAGATACTCGTTTAGGATTGTATCTGATCGGTGCAAGTGATTCAGGGACGGGAATGGTGGCAGCGATCGTTTTCTTGTGTTTTGAGCTCCTTTTGGCGTTCTAAGAGCGTTTTCCGCGCTTAACCCAAAATGGTGGCCTGGCTCCCAAAATGGCCAGACCACGAGGCTCCTTTGTCCTGTCCGCTGACCGTCTTGCTCCCTTCACCTTCCCCAGGTCGAGCCGACCCGGGGCCTTCCTTATTTGGGCATGTACTTTCCCGCGAAACACGGATGCTTTCGCGGGCTTCTACATGTCTTGTGTGTGCCTCCAGGATGTGGGCTGGCATGTCTGGTCCCAATACACATCCTGGGTGCCAGAGAGTCTAGGGTGGTGTGAATGCCTGGGACCACCGTGGTCCGTGATTGGTCAACGAATGGTGTGAGTGTTGATGAGCGGATCTCCCATTGGGTCCCCTCCGTTTTGGCGCGAAGGGAACCGTGGATAAGAGGGGGCTGGAAACACCACTACCATGTCTATCTCCTGAGTTCTCACGAACGAAGGAATACAAGAGCCAAGTATCCTGCAACCAAGAGGCTGGACCGAGGAATCGCTGGTGACCCGCTGATGGACTTCTCCTCTGCACTGCTGTCACCTTGTGAAACCCTTTTCACCTTTGATCGAACCAGAAGGCCTGTACTGGTACTTCGACCCTTGGAATAGCGGGAACAGCTATTCTCGGCATCTTCACCATCTCCTGCCAGTAAGCCTTCGGAAGCGTCTCTGTGCCATCCAGTTGACTGACCAGCTTACATGGGAGTCTTGCTCTGTAACCGCCGCCAGGTTGTGTAGTATTTCGAGTCCTGGTCACTCTCACACGCTTCGTACACTTGGCGTTCCCAGGTCGGAAGTAAGTAGTGTACATTTGGCTCAGATACACACGGCCGCTCCGTTGCCCTGCTGTGGTAACAAACTGTGCGGGTTTCTTTGATTGGGACGTCTTTTTACTCAACACGACGACGAGGCGTTCCCTGCTCTTCTGAACCTGCCAGCTACTGAAA
Organism: Ambystoma mexicanum; assembly: GCF_040938575.1. Taxonomy (NCBI): domain Eukaryota; kingdom Metazoa; phylum Chordata; class Amphibia; order Caudata; family Ambystomatidae; genus Ambystoma; species Ambystoma mexicanum. The sequence goes on along the minus strand of NC_090927.1, from coordinate 675,915,805 downwards.
CGGACGCGTAGAAGCCTGGGTCTGCTTGCATCGGGGACCGGTGAGTAGCATAGCTAGGATCTGGTCGCCCTCCTGCAGGAGCCCATTGCTTTTCCCCGCTGTGTCAAACAGCACCCTTTTCCGTACTCGCGCTCTGCTTCTGCCCACTGTGGAGGCTGCGCTTGAGTCGCGGAACTTGTTCTTCTTCTTTTGTGCACTAAACTGAACTGCCTGATTTCCCTCGAAGAGCTTCTCCTTTTGCCCGTTGGCACCAGCGCGTGCAGGTACTTTTGAGCACAAGGCTCCACTCTTCGCAGGGCTCGGACTTCCATCTAGTTAGGTGCCTCTGAAGGCGAACTGGGTGTAAGCATTATTTCACACTGCCTGTCTTCCTTCCCTTTTAGGTGGACTACCCATTTCGTGCATCTAACGCTTGAGACTGTCGTATTTGTATATATATTGTGTTGGTATGGTATGTGTTGGTTTACTATCGTTATATTGTGATTTTCTCGCTACGGTCATTGTTTTAAAGGCCTTGAAATAAATGTGTATATATTTTTAATATAACAACTGTTTGGAGTAGTTTGTAAGTGATCTTGCTTTGTGTGCTCATTGCGGGCTTTCAGTCACCCTCACCCCTCTTGAGACCTAGTCTTGACCGCCGCGATCGCTACCTTGATTGGTCTGGCTCGTCCAGAGGTTACCCTGTTCCAAGTAATTAGGTTGGCCTTCTGAACTTCTGCGCCACCAGGACAGAGTTCAGAAATCCGTCTTAACAAATTGGTGTACAGCGGTGGGATACGACTGAAGGTATCCAGTGTTGCGCACGAACTAAGGCATTTCAGGTTATTCCAACCAGGACACGTAGTGAATTGTTGTAGTATAACTTTAAAAAGGCCATAGTCCTATCTAACAGTAGGGAAACAAATACCTTGTTAACTTTAAATGCTTCCAAATCAGAAACATTGAAAAAGATGTGTGCGGAGAGAGGTGTTTCCTCTCAAGGCATGAAATTGGAAATGATCCAAAGAATCGTGGCGTGGCAAGAAGCGCAGCTTGATGCTATAACTTCTGAGGACAGTGCGGAAGGTGGTGGGGCTGCTCTCACTGGTAGAACCGACGGTTCTGCCGCTGCACTGATCCATCGCGACCACGAGGACAGGGAGGACGAGATGTCTCATGTTTCCTCTGCCAGTGCTGATGGGGAGGCTATGCTTGAATTCAAGAAGCAAGAGCTGCGGTTTAGGCAGCAGGAGCTTGAATTCAGCATAGCCAAACTAAAAATCGAACAGGCAGAAAAACAAAAAGACAGGGATCACCAGTTGGAACTGGCCAAGCTTCAGTTTGCAAATGGGTCCAAGGGTCCTGGACATGGGTCTGGGGCCTCCTCTCATCCACGGTTTCCGAAAGATCTGCTCAGTGTGTATGAAGAAAGGAATGACATTATGGACTGGCTGAATGCGTTTGAGTATGCATGCGAAGTTCAACAAGTTGACAATGCTGATAATAATTGCCTGGTTACTCAGCAGACTGCCCCATTCTGGCTGTAGTGCCATTATGGAAATGTCGAAGGCTGAGCGAGCTGATTTCGCAATGTTAAAGCAAACTCTCATTTTAAAGTTTGGGAAGACTCCGGCCCAATATTTGAAACGTTTCAGAGAGTATAAGAAAAAGGAAGGTGGTACTTGGGTATCTTATGTCACTGAATCCTTGAAAAACTTAACTGGCTGGGTCGAAGGTTATAAGGTTTCTACCTTCGAAGGCATGATAAATCTTGTCATGCTGGAACACATTTTTGCATCTTCTTCCCCGGAGCTTAAGCAGCATTTGGCCGATTCAAAGGAGATAGATCCTAAGAAGCTGGCCATTGCAGCAGATTTATGGGTGTCACATCGAGTGTCCCATAAGGACAAAACTCATCCTGGTAAGCAGGAGGAAGGGAAAAAGTCCAAAGATATGGAGGGTGGAGAATCTGATAAATCTTCTTCTCATAAGGGCCACAAAAAGAAAAATAAGGGTAAGACACAAGAGAACTCACAGGGTAGTGGAGGCCAGCCTCCGAAACAGAACTCTGGTTACAATAAGCCTCCCTATGTAAACAGACCCAATGGATCTTGTTTTGCTTGTGGAGCAACTGACCACGTGAAGGGGGATCCCCGGTGTAAGGTTAGACCTTTGGGGGTCCACTCCGCTAATCTGGCCTTCTCCTCCTACGAGGAAGAAGAGATTACAGGAGCATCCTTCTCCTCAGACTCATTTCCCAGCGGGATAGAGGCTGAGGTAGTTTTAGTTTCCCTGGGTTCCTGGGAGCCTAAAGTCGCAGAGGCTTATGCTAGGATTCCGGATAATACCAAGCACTACTTTAAAGACAGTGTGCTGATCAATGGAGTAGATACTCCAGCTCTTAGGGATAGTGGGTGCAGTCGCACTGTAGTGGATTCTACCTTGGTAGACTCAGAGGAAGTTGACAGAGCTACTCTGATGCCCACTAAGTTGGCTGACGGCCCACTCCGTATGTTCCCAGTAATACCTGTAAATCTTACTTTAAATGGTACAGCAGTCAGGATTCCAGTGAGCATTCAGAGAAACGTCCCGGGAAAGGTCTTGTTAGGTAATGATCTCAGAGCTTTAGGGCTCGTAGGAGACACTGCCAAAAGACCCTACACACGGTCTCAAGCACGGGCAGCATTGGCCAAGACCAATACGCCGCCCCAGCCGAAGGGGAAACCCAAGGCGAAAGGAGTCGACAAGTCAAGACGAGGGAAAGAGTATATTCCCCCGAGCTCGCCTACCACTGTGGTGGAGGAAGTTGGTCAATCGCCCGGGCCTGACGAGGAGGTGGCGATGCCTGAAGTATTTGACCCCAACGATCATCCTGAACTAAAAGACTTGTTAGTTGAAGGAGGTCCTGATAGGGACGAATTCAGTAAAGGCCAACGTGAGTGCCCATCTCTGGAAGGCCTAAGGAGACAGGCCTGCTCCCAGCTTGAGGGTGAACCTCCTGGGACGCATAGGATTTATTGGGAAGGTGGACTCCTGTATAGTGAGCCCACAGAGTCTACAGAAGGAGACCATAGGAGGTTTGTGGTTCCCCTTGCTGTTAGGCCCTTCCTCCTGCAGTTGGCGCATTAAGTTCCCCTTGCTGGTCACCTTGGTATGAAGAGGACCAAGCAAAGGTTATCCATGCACTTCTACTGGCCCAAGATGGGGGTGCAAGTAGAAAGTCATTGCAGGAGTTGTGCCTCCTGCCAGTTGTCTGGTAAGGTTGGCGCGACAATCCAAGCTCCGTTGGTACCGCTCCCAGTTGTGGGGGTACCATTTGAAAGGGTAGGGATCGACATCGTTGGTCCCCTTGACCCGCAAACATCCTCGGGCAATAGGTTTATCCTGGTGCTGGTCGACCATGCAACCAGATATCCTGAGGCCATCCCATTGAAAACTGTAACTGCCAAGTCAGTTGCAAAAGCTTTACTTGGCATATTTACTAGGGTTGGCTTCCCTAAAGAAGTTGTGTCGGATCGTGGCAGCAACTTTATGTCGAAGTATATGCAGGCTATGTGGAAAGCATGTGGGGTCACCTACAAGTTCTCTTCTGCATACCACCGCCAGACCAATGGTCTGGTGGAACGTTTCAACAGAACGTTAAAGAGCATGATTGGGGCTCTGGAGGAACCTCAGAGAAGAAAATGGGATCTTCTTTTACCATGCTTACTGTTTGCCTACCGAGAGGTACCACAGGAGGGTGTTGGCTTCAGCCCCTTCGAACTTCTGTTCGGTCATCCCGTACGGGGACCCTTAGCCATCGTCAAAGAGGGATGGGAGATGCCCACTCCCCCTGTTACTACCAACGTAGTTGATTATGTGCTAGGGCTCAGAAAACGGATGGTACTTCTGATGGGCTTGGCTAGTGATAAATTGAAGGCAGGACAAGCGCTGGTGAAACATTGGTACGACCAGAAAGCTTCCCTCATCAACTTTACACCTGGTCAGCAAGTCCTGATCATGAATCCCATAAGGCCTCGAGCTTTACAGGACAAATGGTCAGGCCCTTACACAGTGGTGGAGCCCCTGGGTGAGGTTAACTATTTAGTGGACCTTGGAAGGCCTGGACAGGCTCCAAAAGTGTTTCACGTGAATAGGCTGAAGGCTTTCGTCCCAAGAGTCGAAATCGCAGCACTGCTACTGGCTTCAGATGTTGAGGAAGAGGAGTCGGAACCTCTCCCCGACCTGTTCCAAAGCGGTCCTTCAGATAGCTCCTTTGAGGGTGTCCGAGTGGCCCCTCACCTGACTTCTGATCAGCAGGCTGAGGTGAAAAGTTTGCTTAGGCAGTTTTCCCCCCTGTTTTCACAGTCGCCTGGTTTGACACCTTGGTGCAAACATAACATTAACACAGGAGACAGTGTACCTACCAAAAGGAGGGGATACAGGATGTCAGACAAAGTACGGTCTTATATTAAGACCAAGGTCAACAAGATGTTAGACCTTGGGGTGATTGAACCCTCTAGTAGTCCTTGGTCCAGCCCTGTGGTTTTGGTTCCAAAGGCAGGCACTTCTGAATTGAGGTTCTGCGTGGATTACAGGGCTCTGAATGCTGCCACCAAGACAGACGCTCACCCCTTGCCTCGAACAGATGAGCTGGTGGATACTTTGGGTGCCTCCAAGTACCTCAGCACGTTTGACCTCACTGCTGGCTATTAGCAAATAGCTTTAGCAGAGCATGCCAAGGAGAAGACAGCATTTTCTACTCCAGACGGCCTTTACCAATTCCGGGTAATGCCGTTCGGGTTGAAGAATGCACCTGCCACTTTCCAGAGGCTTGTGAATCATGTGTTGAATGGGTTGGACGAATTCTGTCTTGCATATCTGGACGATATAGCAGTTTTCAGTGCCACCTGGGAAGATCATGTGAAACACCTCGGGATTGTGCTCCAGGCTCTTCAGAAAGCACACCTGACCATAAAGGCTAGTAAATGCCAGATTGGACAAGGCTCAGTGGTTTACCTTGGACATGAAGTAGGTGGAGGGAGGATACAGCCTCTTCCCAGTAAAGTACAAGCAGTACAAGACTGGCCTACCCCCACTACGCAAACCCAAGTGAGAGCCTTCTTAGGACTCACGGGGTATTACCGCAATTTTGTGGCAGACTATGGCACCATAGCTGCCCCTCTGACTGCCCTCACAACTCCGAAGAAACCCAAGAAGGTAACTTGGACCGACGAGTGTGAGAAGGCCTTCAATGGCTTAAAAGACTCCTTGTGCCAGGCCCCTGTCCTCAGGGCCCCTGATTATCAAAGACCTTTTATCGTGCAGACGGACGCCTCTGACACTGGGATAGGAGCTGTACTATCACAAGTAGATGAGAAGGGTAAGGAACACCCTATTGGTTTTATTAGCCGCCAGCTTAAGGACAGAGAGCTCAGATGGTCCACGGTAGAGAAAGAATGTTTCTCTGTTGTGTGGGCCCTAAGGAAGCTGAGGCCCTACCTCTATGGGACCCACTTCACTGTGCAAACTGACCATAAGCCCTTAAAGTGGCTAATGAACATGAAGGGGGAGAATCCAAAGTTGCTTAGGTGGTCCATAAGTCTACAAGGCTTCGACTTCACTATTGAGCATAGGCCAGGTGTCCAACATAGCAATGCTGATGGGTTGTCCAGAATGTTTAACCGACCTGAACAAGAGACTCATCCAGGGGTGGATTAGTTCCCCGTGTCCATAGTCTGGGAGGGGCGAGTGTTAGGAAAGATTTCGTAATTGTAGGTAATTTTCCTTCCATGTGGCAACCCCTAAACTTTTTGCTGTTGTTTTTCACCTTGTTCTCGACTTTGCCAGAGAAGTGCAGCCGTCTGCCGCACTCCTCTGGGCTTTCGCTCCTTTCTTACGGGGAAACTGACATGCCCTTAAGACAGTCAGTACCGGGGAACGCTGTTTCCCGTAGTTTCTTTTATCATGTTGTGGCTTTCGTGCAACATGACACAAGAGGGCACTGTAAGCTAAATTACAGCTCTCTTGGGTCTCTAGCCTTCTACAGGCCCTAGATACTCGTTTAGTGCGGTGCAAGTGATTCAGGGACGGGAATGGTGGCAGCGATCGTTTTCTTGTGTTTTGAGCTCCTTTTGGCGTTCTAAGAGCGTTTTCCGCACTTAACCCAAAATGGTGGCCTGGCTCCCAAAATGGCCAGACCACGAACTCCTTTGTCCTGTCCGCTGACCGTCTTGCTCCCTTCACCTTCCCCAGGTCGAGCCGACCCGGGGCCTTCGTTATTTGGGCATGTACTTTCCCGCGAAACACGGATGCTTTCGCGGGCTTCTACATGTCTTGTGTGTGCCTCCAGGATGTGGGCTGGGATGTCTGGTCCCAATACACATCCTGGGTGCCAGAGAGTCTAGGGTGGTGTGAATGCCTGGGACCACCGTGGTCCGTGATTGGTCCATGAATGGTGTGAGTGTTGATGAGCGGATCTCCCATTGGGTCCCCTCCATTTTGGCGCAAAGGGAACCGTGGATAAGAGGGGGCTGGAAACACCACTACCATGTCGATCTCCTGAGTTCTCACGAACGAAGGAATACAGGAGCCAAGTATCCTGCAACCAAGAGGCTGGACCGAGGAATCACTGGTGACCCGCTGACGGACTTCTCCTCTGCACTGCTGTCACCTTGTGAAACCCTTTTCACCTTTGATCGAACGAGAAGGCCTGTACTGGTACTTCGACCCTTGGAATAGCGGGAACACCTATTCTCGGCATCTTCACCATCTCCTGCCAGTAAGCCTTCGGAAGCGTCTCTGGGCCATCCAGTTGACTGACCAGCTTACACGGGAGTCTTGCTCTGTAACCGCCGCCAGGTTGTGTAGTATTTCGAGTCCTGGTCACTCTCACACGCTTCGTACACTTGGCGTTCCCAGGTCGGAAGTGAGTAGTGTACATTTGGCTCAGATACACACGGCCGCTCCGTTGACCTGCTGTGGTAACAAACTGTGCGGGTTTCTTCGATTGGGACGTCTTTTTACTCAACACGACGACGAGGCGTTCCCTGCTCTTCTGAACCTGCCAGCTACTGAAACGGACGCGGAGAAGCCTGGGTCTGCTTGCATCGGGGACCGGTGAGTAGCATAGCTAGGATCTGGTCGCCTTCCTGCAGGAGCCCATTGCTTTTCCCCGCTGTGTCAAACAGCACCCTTTTCCGTACTCGCGCTCTGCTTCTGCCCACTGTGGAGGCTGCGCTTGAGTCGCGGAACTTGTTCTTCTTCTTTTGTGCACTAAACTGAACTGCCTGATTTCCCTCGAAGAGCTTCTCCTTTTGCCCGTTGGCACCAGTGCGTGCAGGTACTTTTGAGCACAAGGCTCCACTTCCATCTAGTTAGGTGCCTCTGAAGGCGAACTGGGTCTAAGCATTATTTCGCACTGCCTGTCTTCCTTCCCTTTTAGGTGGACTACCCATTTCGTGCATCTAACGCTTGAGACTGTCGTATTTGTATATATATTGTGTTGGTATGGTATGTGTTGGTTTACTATCGTTATATTGTGATTTTCTCGCTACGGTCATTGTTTTAAAGGCCTTGAAATAAATGTGTATATATTTTTAATATAACAACTGTTTGGAGTAGTTTGTAAGTGATCTTGCTTTGTGTGCTCATTGCGGGCTTTCAGTCACCCTCACCCCTCTTGAGACCTAGTCTTGATCGCCGCGATCGCTACCATGATTGGTCTGGCTCGTCCAGAGGTTACCCTGTTCCAAGTAATTAGGTTGGCCTTCTGAACTTCTGCGACACCAGGACAGAGTTCAGAAATCCGTCTTAACATATGGCACCTATACACAGGTGTTTTCAGCACCACAAAACAAGGTGGGAGGGGGGCATGGGAATCAAAAGTCGAACAACAAAAACGGTTATATTGGTCTTGTGACAATCCTACAGTGCAAGTGCACGACAAGGTGTTAAGTGCAAGGGGGAGGGGGTGGACGGAGACGTGCAGGAGTGGGGGAACCCCCGCGGGTGGGTGTGTACAAGTGCTGGGATGGCCGAGGTGACAAGTGCCAAGGGAAAGGGGAGAAGGTGGAAGAGTGTGGTGGACAGGGAGGACCAACTTGGACTAGTCCAGGAAAGGAGGCTCGAGGGAAAGTTCTGAAAAAGGATGCTGGGAGGACTGGTACGGGGTGTTCCAACCCCTGTATGACTCTGAAGGGACCAGGCCCCAGTCGCCCCGGCAGATGGACAGTTAGCAAGGGAGGGGGTGAGGGAAGGGAGAGGAGAACAGGAAATTCTTGAGAGGGTTCTGGAAACTTAAGATCTGTCTCAAGTCTGAGGGGGTGAGGGGAGGCCATTCCAGAGGGAGGAGCCGGCTGAGGAAAGGGATCTACCTCCCACTCTCTGCTTGGAGAAACGTTAGATCTCTAGAGAGTTGGAGCAAGGGGACAGAAGTTGCAATTTCAACATCACCCTGGTGATGGGTTGACAGACAAGGGTATCATGGACAGCATCAGGACAATGTAGATGGGGTAATGCAATGGGATGAGTTAATAAACACCTTTTGGCAATGTGATGTATAAATCCTCCTTTATTTATAGAAAATTACAAACCAACCATGTTATACCACCCTCCAAAATCCTCCAAAATAACTCCATTGTTTTCTTTTTGGTCAGTAAACACAAAATCTGCAAAACATAATTAAATAAACAAAGTTCTCCAAAGGGTGAGGTCCAATAAAAATAAACTGTTCTTCAACGGTAGCCACGGAGAGGGAAATATGAATGTAAAGGCCTTAAATTAGTGGTCTAACAAATACATAATTTAACTGTTGTCCAACCTTTGCATGGTCTGGAGTCTAAAAATAAATCCAAAGAGCTCAAATCAGACATCCAACAAAATAGACTGTATTCTAGGGAATTCTTGCAAATATTTGGAGTTGTGGTATGGCCACCACCAACCACCCTGGTGATGCTGCTGGGCTTGCTATGTGAGGCAAGTGGGTGGATGAGGATGGGAGTACATACGTCAGGGTGCTGCCATTGTTGCAAAAGGCGTTCATTATATAATTTTAAAATAGCATGTGACTGGCCATGCTTGAGGCTGTCTTCTACTATCTAGCAATCAAGAGAGAAGTTTGACCCGGCAACGTTGTTCAAAACATCCAAATTGATGTGTGAAAAATGGCCAAGGGCTGACTTGTTCTTAAAGGCCTACTTTTGTGCTACCTTGGCTGCCTCTCAAGGAGCTGGGCTTCTGAATCAGGGCAGGCTTGGGCACAGCTATCTCTGCATCAGCCCTGGCCTGGCCCTGGAGCAGCTCTGCATCAGGCCATGGCTGGGCAATATCAATCACAGCCCCCAATGCAGCTCCTTCCATTCACACCTTAGCCACCACTTTTTATGCATCACATGGCTCGGCAAGCAACACTTCCCTGTAGTTTCGGCTTCACTGGCTGCAGCTGCTGATGCAGCTGGACAAACCTATGTCCCATTTAGGTGCATTTTGCAATCAGACCCCAGCGCTCATTCTGCTGTACCTGATCCTCATCTGACTACATGTCTCACAACCTGGCAAGAATATCTTGCAATTTGGGACCATAGAGGTCAATCTAGCGGGTAGGTGGGACATGCACTGTAGTTGAAATGGACACTGAAGCTAGTGCCACCTCGTGTGTGACAGGAGCATTCGGCACAGGAGTAAAGTGTACCTGCCTCACTAGCTAGGGAGACGACCCCTCTAGGGGTGGCATTACTCCATCATCCTCCAAGGTCACCACCCATACTATGGCTCAGAACATGTGGTGCCACCATACGCATCCAAGTACAATAGTGGGTTGTTATATAAGGTGGCAAGGCAATGGGAGTTGGGCTACTTTCCTCTCCCTGGCTAGTCTCAAGTCCTCCCTGGGATGATGGTGTGCTTTGCTCTCTCCACTATAGAATCCTGTGTGGCACCTGTAAGTAAAGGTATGGTCTGAGTATGCATGTTGGCACATATGTGTTAAACCTTCAGGCCAGAAAGCAAAGTGTTGTTACTGTACACCCCACCATTATGAATTATCTTCTCTGTTGAACTCTCATGACCCCTCACCCATTTAGAGCCACATCCTAAAAGGTGTGGATGCACACAAAATGCATGGAAAAAAGACATTCCATCCTTTTTTCGGGGGTAACCCTTTGTTTTTGATTCACTGCTTAATGGGTAATCCCTGCAGGTACTGATACATCAAACCTTATGCTCTGGGTTACCCCTCCATGCAGGAAATATGTGAGGACCTGTTGGAGGGTTCAATACTGTGATGTCTGCAGGGGTTCCTTTTCTTATATAATGTGTTTACTTTTGCTGCAAAGAGAAAAAAAGTAGGTCCAGTCTGTAAGAATTAATGTGGCAATTAAGTCTGTCAAGTTTGTCATGGCGGCTGCCATTGCTGCTGTAGAAGTTCCACATAAGCGCACAGAGGACATCACTTCATGATCACTGCACTCCCCAATTAGATACAATGGTAACTCTAACGTGGCCTAGCATGGTGGCCTCATAACATTTAGCCTCCAATTTCAGCACTCTAGTCCTAAATAGAAGTGTCACAGAGTGTGATCAACAATTTCCATAAGCAACAAATCTTACCTCCACAGGATTATGCTGTTATAATTCTAACAATGATGAAACATAAGGTTCTTTGTACACTATAATATTTTAGCTGAAGTCGCAATTGGCAGCATCTCTCAAACCTGCATTTACCATTTTTTCCTCACTCATGATGAAGGCCTCTCAAGTGGTCAATACTTTTAGTCTTCTTTCCTTCTTTCGTTATTTCATAATTGTTCATGTTGAGCTCATTGTGTGGAGGACAGAGAACCTACCAATAAGAGCCCACAATCTGCAGGTGAGGCTTTTTATGCTGGACTAGCCGCTCCCCATTCCTTAACAGTCAACATTGGTCAGTATTTCATAGGGTCATGTCTAAATCCCTTCTTAAATATCAGAATTACAACCGATCACTTCCAGGTAGGGGGCGTATATCCCTGTAACTTATTAATGGTGATTGAAAAGGCTAAACGTATAGTCAACTATCCTCTTTTGAATTTGAAAGGCATATTTGTATCAGTTGGAATGAGAGGATTGCACGGGCCTTCATGATGTGTCTTTGTAGACACATAATTGTCAACCTAGCTCCATTGCAGAGTCCCCATGATGGCGTAAGATTGCGTAGTAGCAGCATTACAGCACCTACTTTCATTTTTAGCTTGTGATGAGGCATTCATCCTACAGCGTTTCACTCTTTTAAGATTGAAACGTTGAGCCTGTAATTAACTGTTTATTAACACTGGAAACGCCGTGCCCTGTTTGAAGCGGAGTGGGGGTGGAAATAAGTAAATTGAGATTATTCCAAATGTTTGTGATAGTGGAAGGTAGAGGTAACCTCCTAGAACTGTGCTTCCTTTTTGTTAAAATGATAGCTGTTGTTGACGTGGAAGGGCACACAGAGTTGCACTTTGAAATTTGGACAGCAGAGGGCAATCTAACACTGATGAATTGCATCAGCTGAGTATGGAAAAATACCTATGGGTTTTATATAAATAGGTGCTTGTCATTCATTACATATAGGAATGAAAGGCATGGTAACCCAAGCCCATGATTTCCCACGCATTTCATCACTGAATTAGTTACATACATATTGATCTCCAAAATGCATGCATGCATGCGTGGTGGAGATCAGAAATCGCTGTTGCTATCTGATAAATGCTGGGTGTCACTGCTTATTGAATCTCAAGAATTGCTACTGACATTTATGCACCCGTAAAATGCACACAATCCTCAGAAATCAAGACCCTCTGTGGGAATCACAATACTAATCCTCCTGCATATCTGTTTCCCAATGCCCTGCACTGTGCAGGAACCCGGAGTGGTGACCCCATTTTGGTATTATCATACTTTGTGGGCATTCTGTGTAGACTCGGACAGATGCGTTCAAAATGTTAAATTACGTTTTTCTTGCGTTCCAGCATGTGGTGCAATATCCTTTCATCGACAGGAATTCTATCAAAGCACTTTACAATAGAATTCCATCGAAAACTCACTGAAATATATAATAGGTGTGGGTAAAGGGTTAGGAGGGGCGAAGTAGGGTAAGGGTGAATAGTTCTGAGAAAGGGAGGGCTTTGTGGGAGTCCATCCTAACATGTAGCACCCCATTCATTATGAGTCGGAAAATCCATTCATGAATATATACTTACAGGTGGGCACATGTTGGATTTCATGTTTTATGTGTGTCCCGGGATTCACCTTATTTTTTCATGCCTGAAAGGATTCTCAATGAATATTCTTTTTAAAAGGAATGCATAAAGAAAATAGGCGATTTAAGCATGAAAGCAAATGATTATGCTCTTAAATTCCTACATGATGTACCCGGTATAGGATGCTTACACCCACTTCAAAGGTTGTTAGCTTCCACAAGATGGCAGTATCTTGAACTATGTAGCTTCACTTGATATATGATCACAGCACCTGCTCAAGTGAAACTGTATCATGCAGCTATTGACACAATTAGTCATAGAGGGCTGTGCCTTGCATAGCATGACAGTAAATAGACTCAGGGAGCTGAACTGGGAATATGAACAGCGACCAGAGTAGTTTGAAAGACGGTGGCAAGTGATAGGGGCTAGGTGAGTAGGCGCGTTAGTGAGCGGATATGAGATAATGCGTATGTTTGGGCATTATGTGGACTAGGCAGAGGCAGTAGAGGGTCATGGATGTGTATAGTGCATAAACCGGCAAGTGGTCAAAGTAGAGGAGTACAGAGACGCTTACCCAGATAAAGTTTGTGTTCTTTCCACTGTTCGAAAGTTCTTATGCAGAGGGAAAAACTCCTGTACTTTGACCACTTGCCTTGTTTATGCACTTTACACATCCTTTGCCCTCTACTGCCCCTACCTAGTCCACATAATGCCCAAACGTAGGCATTATCTCATATCGGCTCACTAACGAGCCGAACAGCTCACTGCTGCTTGTGACGTGTCCTATCACTTGCCACTGTTATGTACCGGTGCTCGGGAGGCCCCACACATGGGGCTGGCACCGGTCCAGGAGGCCGCGTGGCCTGGGGCGCGGCATCGGCAGCAGCGCGGACAAAAGGAGACACCTACACGCTGTGCTGGGTTCGCCCGGAACTGCCTCCCACTGTCGGGGGCGGGGCTTTTATTAAGAGGCCCTACGTCACCGCGCTGCGGGACGTAGGGCGGATATAACATTCCTCCTTTATTTCAATTAAACTTAACAATAACACAATCAACATACTTCAAACCCCTGACACAATTCTCTTTTCACACTGTGCCAGCTCCCCCTTGTGTGGGATGCTTGGCGACGGTGTCTGCTCAGCATACATAGTCATTCAGCCTCGCGGGCGGCCTCGTGTTGGCTCTCAGACTATACCGCTTCACCTGGGGGCTGTCCCCGCTCGGCTCGTGAATCTGCTCACCTTCACTGCAGGCGTCCCCACTGCCGGCCAGGCTCTCTGGTTGCCAGCTGCGGTCCCATGCAGCTTCTTCCTCTGGGTCTTGCGCCAGCTCTTCGCTGTCTCGTTGTAAGTTGTCGTCGTTGAGGGCCCTCGCAGTCCGTCCAGAGAGTGCAGGGCACGGGCTTGAACCAGGAGGCATTCCTTGTCACTTTCCGACGCCCCCGGGTCACTGTTATCATGGTTCCGCGCCGGTTACTGACAGTCCATGGCAGTTCCTCGTACCTGGTGTCTAGCATGGACTTTGTGGGGTTTCGCAACATGATGACTTGGTCACCCACCCGATGGTCGGACGGCCTTGCTCTTCGTTTGGCACTCATGTGAGCATTGGCACGTGTTCTCCTCATCTCCATGCCGGCATTGTTGACGTCATCGGGGGTCCTGCTTGGGTGATGGGGAATCGTCGATTTGATGATGGTTCCAAACATGAGGTCAGCAGGTGGTATGCCCGTGGTGCTGTGTGGGGTGACCCGATAGTTCCGCAGGAAACGGTATAGGTCGACCTTCCACAGGCTGGCGTTTGCCCTTGACACTCGGAGCACCTTATTGATGGTCCTCATAAACCGCTCGACGTCCCCATTGGCTTGTGGCCACCTCGGCATGATGTGGTGGTATTTGATGCCCAATTCCTGTAAGTATTGCTTGAACTCTTCCCCTGTGAACGGGGGTCCATTGTCACTCTTAATGGTTGTGGGCAGACCATGAGTGGCAAACATCTTTTCTATCACCGGGATGACCACTTCCGCGGTGGTGGACTCCAGTATCTCGATCTCTGGGTAGCGTGAGTGATCGTTGATTGCCACCAGTAGATGTAGACCCTCTCTGATTTTGCAAAAGTCAATACTGATCGCTTCCCATCGTGCCCGGCCGCGCTCGGCCGACAGAATTGGTTCTGGATCTGGGGGCCCACCCGTTATTTGGCAGGGTAAACAGGTGTTCACTAAGCCTTCGACCCGATCATCAATGTATGGGAACCACACCCTGTGTCTGACCCGGGCCTTTGTTCTTGCGAGACCCTGGTGTCCCTCATGCGCTAGAGCTACTATCCTGTCTTGCAAATTTGGGAGTATGATGATACGATCTCCCCTCAGCAGGAGCCCTCCTTCGGTGATTGAGAGGTCTTGTCGAACCATGAACATGCCGGCCAGGAACTCCCTAGCCCCCTTGGTTCTGTTGCGGGTGTGCGTCATGAATTCCTTCCAGTTGCCTGACATGATGGCATCTTTTACCAGGTCGCAACAGGGGTCATTTAGGGTTTCAGTTGCAATGTCCTCAATGTTTATCGCTTTGGGCCTCATGGTGCGAACCACTTGACAAATGTGTTCCTCCGTTTCCTCGGCGATCAGAACTTCCTGCTGAGTGGCTGGATGTGGGTGTCTCGAAAGGAAGTCCGCCGGGTTGCTACTGCTCGGCTGATAGACGAGTTCGAAATCATATTGCTGGAGGTGTAGCAGCCACTTGGTGATTCTGGCTGGTGGGTGCGCCGATGACCCGGTGAAAATTGGTAGTAGGGGCTTGTGATCAGTGACTGCTGTGAACTTGCGCCCATACAGGTACATGTGGAAGTGTCGACACCCCCATAGTACGGCAATGGCCTCCTTCTCTATGTGCGAGTACCTTTGTTCCGTAGCTGTGAGTGCCCTGGATGCATATGCGATCGGTCTTTTTTCGCGCTCTTTCGTGACTTGCATCAGGATTGCTCCAAGTCTTACTGGGCTGGCATCCACAAATAGTTCTGTTGGTAGGTCCGTGTCGTAGTAGGTCATCTTGGTATCAGTCGACAGGGAGTCTTTAATGTTCTCGAAAGCTTCCTGGCATTCCTGCCCCCAGACCCGCTTGGTGCTGACCTTTGTAAGTTCCCGTAGCGGTTCAGATAGGGTTGCTAGGTTTCGAATAAATCTGCCACAGTAGGTGGCCATTCCCAGAAAACTGCGTACTTCAGTGGGGGTCGCTGGGGGACTAGCAGCTTGGATGTCCGCCACTTTTTGGGGATCAGGTGAGATGCCAGTGCGGTCAAACTTGTACCCGAAAAAGGTTATCTCCGATTTTAGGAACTCGCACTTCTCTCGATGGATTGTGAGTCCGGCTTCTTCCAACCTGCCCAGGAGTGTCTTCAGTCTCGTGATGTGTTCCTTGGTGTCAGGTGCATGTATTAGGATATCATTGTTCACGTCATGGTCTGTTGAAAGACTTTCGCGGCCGAGGAGATGCCGAAACTCAGGCGCTTGTACCTCCTCAGACCCAGGCGGGTTGAGAACGTGGTAATGTAGCGCGACTCTCTGTGGAGCTTAAGTTGGTGGTACCCCGCTTTTAAGTCTACCTTCGAGAACACACATGACCCAGTGAGGTCGGTGATGATTTCATCGATTGTTGGTGTTATGTGTCGTTCCCTTTTTATGGCCGCATTGGGCAAACGCATGTCAATACAGATCCAGACTTTTCCGGGCTGTTTGGGCTTCCTGGTGACCACCATTGGGGAGACCCACGGTGTTGGTCCTGTGACTTATTCGATGATTCCGGCAGCTTCCAGTGACTTTAACTCTTTCTCTACCTGTTCCCTCATGTGGAACGGTGTCCTCCGGTGTCTCACCGCACGTGGTTGCACTGATTGATCAATGTGTAGTTTGATAGTCTTTCCCTTGAGGCAGCCTATCCCCTTCTGTAGCTTGGGGTGTTGCCTGAGAAAGTTCTCGACTTCGGCTGCGTAGTCAATGTGGCAGATGAATTTGACCACGCCCAAATCTTCAGCCGCATCTCCGCTCAGTAGGCTTTCGATCCCCGCCTTCATGACATATATCTTTGACCACACCTTCTGTTCGCCATGTTCAAGCATGGTGCGGAACCTCCCGATGACTGGCAGGGGTCTCCAGCTGCCGTAGGCAAATAGACGAGGGTCTATAGATTTGAACTCAGGTGGTGGTGTAAGAGTTTGGAAGACACTGGTTGGCATGACGTTTACCGAGGCTCCCGTATCAATGGTCATCTGTACGTACTGGCCTTGGATGGAGACCGTGCATTTTCGTCGCCTGGCGGTTCTTTTCGGCGGTACTGGCCCCTGGTTCAGTGCGGATACCAGGTATACCTTTCGGCCCTTTCCTCCGCTCTCCATGCCTGCCGTTTGCCGTAGGGCTGAGAGATCATCGCCTTCCTCTTCCGTCGAGGAGTTGACTAGCGCGACCCTCCATGCGCTGCCTTGCTTCTTTTTTTTCTGGGATCCCTTATCCTGAGTGTCTTGTGGGGGCTGCAGTGGCGTGTTCGCTGATCTGCACACTTTCGCGTAGTGATCCTTCCTGCCGCACGCTCCGCACGTGGTGCCTTGCGCCGGGCAGTTTCGCCTTCCGTGTCTTTGACCACCACACCACCCACATTCCGTGGGTCCTGGTACTCGAGGTTGCCACCTGTTCTGGGTGTGGTTGCCGCTGCTTTCACCTCTCGTAAATGGTCTGTCGGAGATCTGGGCGACCATCGCTGTTGAGAGTGGCAGCTGCAGTTTCTGTAGTGTCGCTTCCATGTTGGCGGCCCTGGAGTGGGCAAGCTCCCTCTGGCGATCCAGTTCCAAGATGCGTTGTAGAGGGATGCCTTTCTCACTGAGTACGAGACGCCTCAGCTTCTCCGAATGTATGCCATTTATGATTTGTCGTCTGATCTCCCTCTCAGTGTTCGTGAACTCACACGACATGGCCAGTTTCCTCAGCCTCGTGTGGTAGGCGTCTAGAGTCTCATCAGTGGCCTGGATAGTCGTGCAAAAAATGAAAGTCTCATAGTCTGGATTTAGTTGCGGGAGGAAATGTGCCGTTAAGGCGTCCTTCGCACTCAGGTAAGCGTCTTGGCCATCATCAAAATTCAGGGAGTTGAAGATGCGTAGCACCTCGTCGCCCACACTGAGGAGCAGATGAGCTTTCATCTTTCTGGATGACGTGATGTCCTTGCATTCCATGGCCATCTCGAACTTTTGTAGCCATAACTGCCATCTGGGTCCAATGGACGACGGGTCGGTGAATGGGTCGAAAGGTTGAACCAACGTCGACGAACTGCCCAGCGAGCGGGGTGGTGGCGACGCCATCGACAGGTTTGCCGCAATCCTGGACGGCGTGGAAGGTCCAGGAGTTGATGACCCAGCCGCCATGGTGTCACGTACCCTCGGTCTGTTGATTATGCTGTAGGCTGGCCTGATGTCATCCTGCCTCATCAGTTCGTCCGCACATTGCATTGAGGAGTGTTCTTTCGCGGTGAATGTGCCCCCTGGCACTTGTGCGCCGACCGATGGGCGCCTTGTAGCATGTGCGCCATGCAGGAGGAAAAGCACACGAAGAGAGAAAAAAAATTCTCGAACCCTTTTGGATAGGGAATGAACGAGAGAATTTTTTTTTTTTTTTTGGGGTGGGGGTCATGTGGTCTCGGTGGCCACCCACCGGGTGTTCAAAAATTTGTGCGGGACGTCCGTGTGGCGTCCGTGTGTGAGGTGATGTAGAGCGCGTGGTTGCTCGCTCACTTCCTCGTCGCCATTGTTATGTACCGTTGCTCGGGAGGCCCCGCACGTGGGGCTGGCACCGGTCCAGGAGGCCGCGTGGCCTGGGGCGCGGCATCGGCAGCAGCGCGGACAAAAGGAGACACCCACACGCTGTGCTGTGTTCACCCGGAACTGCCTCCCACTGTCGGGGGCGGGGCTTTTATTAAGAGGCCCTACGTCACCGCGCTGCGGGACGTAGGGCGGATATAACTGCCATCGTCTTTCAAACTACTCTGGTCGCTAATAATATAAGCCGCGACCACCTACTACGACCGCTGGCACCACCGTGCTACCTGGTCCTGACCCGACCGTGAGCACAAATGTGCCTCCTGACACCTACTCATCCCGGAATATATTCCCACTACCTGCTCTACTCAGACATTACCCACGTTGTGCTCTACTAACCGTCTGCAATAGTGCCTTTCCTTCGTGCAACTTGAGCCTTCACTTGTTTTCCTGTAATGATGCTGGCTTTTCCCCCATATGTATTATAGCCCTCACATGCTTTCCCACTCGTCACCTAATCTGAATATCAGTATGTATGAAATGTTCTTACCTTATTTGCATTGCACCGTCACGAAATGACATGTGATCACCTTTTTTCTATGTGCAATCTAGGTTCTCATTTGTCTTCATCCAATGATGCCATTTTCCACGTGTACCATAAGCCTCATATGCTTGCCTTTCCCTATTTCACATGAATATTTGAATGTTTGAAATTCTCTTACACGCACTGCTCTGCTATTGCATGATATTTACTGTTGCCCTTGAAGTGTGCCCCCATAGGTCACTAACATAGTTACTTGCCAATAGCCATACTCCTACACCTGCTTCTTGCCACTGCCACCAGCAGTTGCCAAACTACCTAGCCTGTGAAAACCCACCAGATTAACGTGACATCAAGCCTGTACTATGATTACGTACGAGCTTCGCCATCCAGGACCGACATGCGTACCTAATCCTATAGAAATTCTCAAATCAGCCATAAATACTAAGGGCTGCCACCTATTCTGCATCTAACTAACTAACTAAAGTCTAGTGACTTTAACCAGCTAGCCTCAATTCGCTAGCCATGGCCATATACAAATCCATACACTTGTTTATCTGGCTTGTGCAAACAACTGCCAAGTTAGCTGCATTAACGTTGGCCACACTATCCACCATGCTCCATCTCACATCAGTCAACTCAGACAGAAATGAGAACTGCATATGCGTGCAACCAACCCACAACCATGCCACCATACCAAGTAAGAGCAGCAGATCCATCTCTATGTTCACCTCAGTACCTCACCACAACTCCATAGCACCGACCAATTTCTTGCCATCCTAGCCACTACAGCCTACTAAATTTGGCATTACGACCTCGACTTCAGCAAACAAAACTACTGTACTCACACCCATCCAATGGATTTATTGCTTTGCTATCAAACGTGTTCCTAACCAGCCCTGCCATACAATAATCCGGCACCTTAGACTGGGCTCTAGACTTAGGTAGGCTCACCCACTAGCCTCCATTGGCAAAACCTTAAGCATCACCAAATCCGTTTCCACAAAGAAAAAAACTTCGAGCACCTCTAACAACATCGCCTCGAACGACCGTTCCTGCTGAACCAATACCACAGCGTTGCCCAAAAAACTTAACAACATTAACACACCGCTCAAAGCAGCACTCATCAATGCCAGATCACTGATGGCACACGTGTTAGACATTGCCAACCACATTATCTCCAATCAGCTAAACTTCCGGGCCTATTTCTTTTGTCGTCACTCCATGCTGGTTTTCGTGTTCTCCTGGGTACATTGCGTTTGCTAATTGCATCATTTATTTGAGCTATTGATTCACTACTGGCATTAGCATTTAAGGTTGTGACATTGGGTTTGACAGTTTCATGTGTAATCTCAGTTGTCTCGACTCTGCTCTCTAATTCTTTCACACACTTTTCTGTGTGTTCAACCTCTTTTGCTACACGTAATACAGTATCTAACTGTGGATCATCTTCTGACCATAATCTCTCCCTCACTTTAGTATTGCTGCACTCCAACATGGACTGGTCTCTCAATCTCTCATCAAATTGTTAAAATGACATGTTCTCGCTAACTTTCTCAAACCTGTTATATATTGTTCAACACTTTCTCCTTCCTCTCGTACTCTCTTCCCAAATGTATATCTCTCTAATATGGTGCTGAGTTTCTTTTCATGATGTTTGCTTATTTTCTTAACAGGACGTTCATATTCATCCAAGTCAATGGGGGTCATTACAAGGTTGGCGGTAAGGGGTTAAAATCGCCGGTAAAGGAGCTGGTGCCGTTAACCCCTTACCTCTGCATTACGAGGTCCTTTAGCGGGACCTGCTAAGGGCGGCTGGTTTTACCAGGCACCCTTAGTCGGAGCCGCTAAAGGACCAGCATGCTAACAACGGGCCCGTTATTAACGGGCCCGTTGTTAGCATGGTTCCCATTCCCATTGACCCCTATGGGGGCTCAAATGGGAATGGGGATGGGTTCCCTGAATGGGGAAATACCGGGTCCTTCAAGGTTGGAATGGCCCTGTAATTCCCCATTCAGGGATCCCGGACCCAGTATGCGGTAAGGCGGTAGCCATGGCGCGAATAGTGCAATGGCTACCTCCAACCTCGTAATGACCCCCAATATCTTCACCAGCAGGTAGATCTGGTAAATCTACAAATTTGTCCTGACCAGCTCGGCCCAAACAATAAAGTAATAATGATTTCCTCTTTTCTACACTACAATTTTGGCCGCATACAAAACCTGCATAATGTTCAAATGATTTAATCCATCTCTTCCATGGAGTTGAGGGTTCACCAACTTCTGGTAAGAAAAACATGGGTGGAGGGACACTGTTGAAAGACATGTTGCCAGAGATGTTTGGATTTATTACCTGTATGTATATATATATATATATATATATATATATATATATATATATATATATATATAGTCAAAATTCTACTCCTCTGTTTGTATATTAATAGACAATCTTTTATGCATGTAGAACCAATTCTACGCGTTGCAAGGTTAGATTGACAGGAGTTTCATTGTGTAGATATTAGTTATTATCACAATCTCCACATGCATATTCTCATATGTGCCTGCATTCCATATTTGTATATTTGATCCTCTCAGTAATGCATGTATATATATAGTCTCATATATATATATATATGTAAATTCTTTGCATATGTTGTATTGGTTGTGACTTTAATCTTTTAGCCTGCTCTGTACAATTAGCGTGGACTGCAAGCTTTGTTTACTTTCGTTTCCTGAGTCTTCCGCGCATGCGTGGGCTCGTATTGGTGTGCTTCCCCTTTAAATGAATGGACATCAAAATGTATACGGATGTGAAACAGTGACTCTCATTGCACATGTGTAACTTCTGTCGGAGAAAGGAAGTGGATGCGGACGTGTATACGCTCTTATATTGAAATGAGGATTTAAAAGTACCTTATACGGATGGCCGCTGCAATGCCCGCTTGAAACTGCTGAGAGATCACAGCACGGCAGCAGTTCCTGTAGAGTTGTTTGTTCACAGTGGCCCCTGCGAAGCCAAGGAGGTGGAGCGGCTGAGGGCAGAGGGGACAGCAACACTTAAGAGGTGTGCGTGGGGCTGTGGGGCTCAGAAATCCTTGTCGCCACTTGAAGTGTGCGGATATATGTATGTATTTCTCACACTGCGGCCCGTGCAGAGGACTGCCCTTCGTTTGCTCGGATAATCGTTAGGATCCGTAGCTTCTTGACACGCACGACAGGAGTTTAAAGTGGATGGCAGTGTGTGCATTTTTCTTTCACTACATCTGTGGCGTTTACCATCGTGCCAGCAACTTGCTGTTGCCCTCTATGCAACAGGAAGTAGTCATGCTGATCAACTTTTTGGGGTATTGAGTCCTTTTTGACCTCTCTTGAAGAAATTGTGTCCTGAAGATGGCCAAAAAAGAAAAAAAACTAAAGACACTAGAGAGAGGGCCTGATCATGACTTTGGCGGTAACGCCGGCGGTATTACCCCTACCGCCGAACTCCCCGGCGCTAATAGCGCTGGATCACGAGTTCGGCGGTAATGTAATTCCTCATTCCCCATTGAGCCCATTCGGGAATGCCCCATTCCCCATTGGGCTCAATGAGGAAAATTTGCGCTCTTACCGCCGACAGATTTCCCGCTGGCGGTAATAGCATGAATTTTCGAAGTCCTGATTTGGCGGACCCTTAAATCCGGCGATAATAGCGCGACCGCCGGATTTAAGGGTTACCGCCAAAGTCGTGATGAGGCCCATAGTGTCCGAAATACAAAATGGCCGAAACATGTTGACAGTTATCTAAAATGCCCTTGTGAATGACCGGTGGAATTTTGATGCAAACAAAGTGTTAAAAAATGATAGACTTTGGGCCTCATTACACGGTAGGCGGTAAGGGTTTACCGGTACCGGTATTTTACCGGTACCGGTAAATCCTTGCCGCCTTACTACGAGGTCCCTTTGCGGGTTGGGGTATTTAACGCCTGCTTTTTGCAGGCGTTAAAAACCAACCCGCAAAGGGACCCAGGGAGCTAATTACGGTACCGCAATTTGCAGTACCGTAATTATTGCCTTCCCCATTCCCATTATGCCCTATGGGGCGAAAATGGGAATGGGGAAGGGCAATGGTGGAAGGGGGAATTACCACCCCGCCAACCTTGGAATGGGGCGGTAATTCCCCTTTCCACCAAGGCGGTGCCTGTATTTTACCGGCATAAACCATGGCGCTAATAGTTCTCCGCCAACCGTGTAATGAGGCCCTTTGTGTTGTTTACACCCTGTTCTATAGTGGTGCATACTGTGTTTCTCTTTTATCAAAAAAAACTTTTAAAAAACTTTTTTTCTGTGATTTATTTAATTGTGTAAGAGTGTATGTGTGTGGCAAGTGTGCCTTTTTATTTATATAGAATAATAAAAACGGAATCTACTTTTGTAACCAGCCTTGTGCCGGGTTAGTGATGTCTTATAATGATAATACCATGGGGTATGTGTTTAATTTGTATTTGTAGGTCACTTTGAAACATTAGGGGCAAGGGAAAGAGGGGTAATCAGGCTCACTTTCATGTTTTCTCTATTTATCAATGATGCCATGAAACATGAGCTGCAACTAGCAGAGATATTTATTAATATGTATTTATATATATATATATATATATATATATATATATGGGAACAAGTACAGTAGATGTCAATGTCGCTATCCTTCAATATGCTACCAGGATTCCAAGATGCTCGCACGCGATAGATCGCATGCTACTGATTATGGAACTCACAAGTCTGTGT
The DNA here is from genome assembly GCF_040938575.1 of Ambystoma mexicanum. NCBI lineage: Eukaryota > Metazoa > Chordata > Amphibia > Caudata > Ambystomatidae > Ambystoma > Ambystoma mexicanum. The sequence continues at coordinate 675,892,529 of NC_090927.1, read as the reverse complement.
CCTGTAGCATTGAGACAGGATACTGCGACTACCAAAAAGATAAAGGTAATATATCACTCCTTCTGCTGTTAGATTTATCTGCCGCCTTCGACCTTGTCAGCCATGAAGTCTTGTGTAACAGCTTGACATCATCAGCCCACTTCTCTGACAAGGCCACTGCCTGGATACCTTCCTTGACAACAGAACAATGAGAGTCTTCTCACCTACAGCGTCGGCTGATCCAGCTCCAGTAACCTGTGGTGTACCACAGGGATCCTGCGTTTCACTGACACTGTACAACATTTTTTTACAAAGCCTTTGTTTGACGATCTTGACCTCTTGGGTGTCACCTAGACTAACTTTGCAGATGACACCCAGGTCCTCATATCCATCTCTGGGAACTACGACCTGAATATAAAACTACTAAACAAAATGTACCTCATCAGTCAGGCCTGGATGGCCAGATATAGCCTTTGCCTCAATGATGAGAAGACCAAATGACTTCTCACTGGCTCCCAAGCCAAACTAAACAAACTCGACACTAGATACAACTCCTTCAACAGAGACAGCATTAACATCCCAGTCTCCAAGGTAGTCAAAACTCTAGGATTCTATCTCGACTCATCCCTAACCTTGGCAAAACAAGTGAATGCGACAGCCTCTTCCACAGCCTATACCTGTAAGTTTATAAACACTTGTAGACCATTCCTTTCAAAAACAAGCTGCTTGACCCTAGCCAGAGCGCTAGTTTTATTGAAATTAGACTACTGCAATGCACTGTACACAGGAACCAATAAGCGAAACTTAAACAAACGACAAGTATTGCAAAAGAATGCGCTTAGATCGGTCTTCAATATTCCAAAATCCCATCACATTTCTGAAACTAGACGCAATGCCCACTGGCTCTCGGTCAAGAACAGAATCTCCTTACAAAATTCTCACACTCACTCACAAGTGTCTGTCCAATTCAACGCCCAAATATGTGACATGGCAACTTTCCAAAAGCCAATCAAACAGACCAACCAGAGCCGCTCACCTACATTGTCTCAGAATCCCGTAGATTTAACCTACAAAAATCAGGAGACAGTAGCTTCCCTGTCGAAGCATCTAAACTATGGAGCACACTGCCTATACCTCTTAGAGCCGAGCCTTTATTCTCCCAATTCAGGACAAATGCTAAAAAGTGGCTCGCCACTCAGATGACTCAATAAGCCCGTTTCCCTGTAAGACTCACCTGATATTCAATCCTCTACCTAATTTACTCTACTCTACTCTATGATCTTTATTTTATATATTATTTGTATTATACTGTATCATACTGTAACTATATTGTAACTTTGCTATGTAACCTATGCAAAGCGCCTAGTTACCTGAGGGTTAGGAGCGCTATATAAATAAACATTTCAATTCAATGACGCTAGCATCAGGCTTTTGTGTTTATATTGACTGTACCTGGCATTTGAAGCTATAAATGAAATAAGATGGCAATAGGTTGGTTTATTAGGATGCACTTATCATATGATTTTCATGCCTTGTAATGTTATGATGACAGGAGCTGGGTCGGTGAGGCTGAATTAAGCAAACAATGTTTTGAACTGGAAATTGCTCTGCTTTTCTTTCAAATAACATACATGAATATTTACTTCATCCTGTTTGATCCGGTTTACGAAGTCATAATGCCACAACCTAGGCTGACTTCATCTGGAGTTACCAGCCCATATGCCCTCTTAATATGGGCGCCACTGTTACTGCAGAGAACGCTTCTTCCCATCCCTTATTTGCTGTGTCTGCCAGTATCCTTCCCTTGTTATTGCCATGCATCTGTGGGCTGTGTGATGATGTTCGATGTTTGGGGAGACCGAGAGGGATGGGTGTCCGTGGTGCGGTTAAAGTGGTAGTAATTCTCTTAAGACCCAAAAAAGTGGCACAACATAAGTACAGTCATTTATTTACTGCACAGCTGTACTTGTGATGGCCCTGGGGTGCTGTGGCGAGGATAATCTGCTCACCCCTATAACACCTGGGTTAGAGATCAGGGGGTCATTTCATGGGTAATAAAACACCCAATACCACTTCAAGGTCTAATGCTAGAATTAGTGCCATGCCAGAATTTTAGAGCTTGTACGTTACAGAGGTCTTTCAGCAATTCATGTTTTAATATATTACAATCAAATACTCACAATGCCACTACAAATGAATTGCAGCCTCTATTAGGACTTGCCGTGTCATTTCAGGATCACAGTGACCATGCTAGAGACACACCATGAACTGATGCTGCGTCACTCACTCAACATGGAGCCCCGCCTCCAGTGTGCCTGCATGAAGAATGAGTATACACCAAGAGGCTGGCCCGGCTTTTCATAGGCATGGTCCATGACACATTGCAGACACACACTGGTAAAACAGAAACACCTCAAAGTTGAACAAAATGTAATCATAGCCTTTCACAATCAGACACTAATAAAGTTCCCAAGATGCAAACAATTACAGACTGTCTTGCTACACAGGTGGGATTACCTGCCTATACAAACTGGGAGAGGGAAAAGATGAGGGTGGTTTGGAGGTGTCTGGACAAGAGGAGGTGACATGAGGAATAGAGGATGTATTGGTGAAGAGAGGGGCATAGGCGGAAGTGGTCAGGAGAGGAAGCGAATAAGAGGTGGTGAAGAATGGAACAAAGGAGAGGCTCAAGGGGGGCAGAGAGTAGTTGGTGGGAAATCAGCGACTTTGAGAATACATTTTATTTCAAAAAATTATCCAATGTTGATGGGCTCACTGTGGTCCATTTTTGTGGCTGAACTGTACAACAGAGGCCCTCATTTCGAGTATGGCGGTGCTGAAATAAGGGTGCGGGTAGCAATGTACTGGCACCCTTTCCGGACTGACATACTATGACAATGCTGGCAGGGGCCACGGATCCCCCCGCAGGACTGACCTGCCAGGTTTTCAGGCCCCTTCCGGGATGTCTCTCACTGAAGCACCAGCACCATTTGCAATCATGCAATCATGCAAACTTACTGCACCGCCACCGTCTGTGATATCTCGGTAACACTGAGATGTGAGGTGGCAGAAACAGTAATGTGAACTTACCGTCAACCTCTTAATGAGACACAATGTCAGGAGCAGGAGATAGATGACTAGTGAGGTAGAGATCCTTATGAGTTATTGAGTTTGAGAGAGGTGTCTGACTGACAGAGGAGGTGTCATTGCAGGACAGGACAGAAGCCCACTGAGAATTCAAGGACAAAATCCCTGTGACAATGGCAACCAACTCACTGGTTATGTCCTGACTCTCTTCTGTACAGAAGGAATGTTTGTATGTGTTGCAAGATGTGCGTACAAAGGCTATGCATGCATAAAATACACCACCACCACCTGGTGCTTGTGAACATAGGGGAGAGAGATACTGGCACCTAAGCTCCATTCAAATTCCCTAGGTGATGAGAGTGAGGGACATATATCTTTAGCAGGGGTGTGCAGCAGCCCATCAATAACATATGCAGTATTACTCAAACTGGTCTGGAGACTATGCCACCTGTGTCACAAGTCATCACACCCACAACAGGCACACATGCAGCTCAGTCAACATCTGTAACATTGGCACAGAATTGATGCTCCAGGTCTTTCTCACTTAGTAGGGCCAGGTGAAGTATTGGCTCATGACACATGCATGTCAGTAGAAGGTATACAGTTGAATGCTTCCCAGATCACCAATCTAGAGGTACTACGTGATGTACTCCCAACCCGCCTCTCCTCCTGTTAAATTCTGGCACTACCTCAATTGCCTTCAGGCATAGTAATTGTAGCTGCCTTTCTTTCTCATCCACTTGCCCTCTCCCCCTCCCCATCCCTGACCTCCTCTTGAAAATTCCGGCACTACCTCAATTGCTGTTAGGCATAGTAATTGTAGCGCCTGTCTTTCTCATCCCCTTCCCTCTCCTCCTTCCCTCCCTATTTAATGTCCATTAGCACTTACTCTATCATATGTCTCTTTATCTCAGTGAAGGCAGCTTGTTTGTCTCTCTCTCCTTCCCTCCTTGTCTTCTCCTCCCTCCTCCCCCTCCAGCACTATTCTGAAATGTCGTCAGACTTAGTATGTTAGTTGCTTGTGTTGTTCCTCGCCTTCTCCCTCTCTCCATCCCACCCTTCCCCACCCCCTCCTCTTGATTAATTTTCCAGCACTACATCTATTGTCATCGGGCATAGTAATGTAACTGCTTGTTTTGTCTCTTTTTCCCTTCCCCCTCCCCACCTCTGTTATTGTTCCTTGCACTTGCACTATCTGAAATGTCGACATGCTGATTAAGATAGTTATTTTTCACATTCTGAATTGTTTCAAGGTCTTTTAAGAATGTAACTGTATTTTTCCCATGTTCCCTCCCTGCTTGAAGCGCTTTGAAACACACTGTGTATAGGCACTATACAAATAAACAATCAATTCAATTCAATTCAATTCAATGTGAGGGCAGCCACAGTGCAGCTGGTGTTTGCATGAGGAAAGTCATAGGGGGTCATTACAGGTTTTGCATTGTTGTAAAGAATAGGCGTGCATCTGTACCAGCACTTTGTTTTCCAGTACTAGATTTACCACTGCTTTTACTGTACCACCAAATTCTGAGACTGGAGGTGAAGTGAAGGAATTAATTTCAGAATACAGCTGGAGGTATCACCTCCATTTTATCTTCTAAAAGTTGATGAAGGGTGGGAAGGTGTGAGATTTCCTCTATGCGGGAGTATAAGAAGTTCATAAAATGTGGTATGGATAGTGAAAATAATATGAATTACTTAAAAATCGGTGCTTGTAAACCCCTTCATTTTCTCCTATTAAACATGAGATCTATGGTGAAGCATGCTGTAGAAATAGACTATATTCTGGAGAATAATTTGGATATCTGTGCCTTGACAGAAACATGGTTACATGAGTCCTCTGGTCCATCCCTGGTGCTTGCCACGCACAAAAGCTATACTGTTTTATGCACTAATAGTGTTAATAAGGGTGGAGGTGGGGTGGCAATTATTTATAAAAATTCCTTAGAGATATGTAAACATGATCTACAAGGTCCTTAAGGTTGTGAATTGTTGTGTTTTAAAATTAGAACAGACTCAATTACTACGGTGAATGTTCTATTGCTTTATCATCCTCCTAATACTATGCCAGATTTCGTAGCACAGCTGAATAGTTTGGTTCTATCCAAACTGAAAGGAATGGCCAAATGGATTAGAATGGGAGATTTGAATCTTAGGAGGGATGACCGAAAAGACCCAGCTGCTAAGGAGCTAGAAAGATTTACAAAGATTATGGGTTTCATACAACACATATATGAACCCACTCACTCCAAGGGCCATATATTGGATTGGTTTTTTTCAGCTAATCTGAAAATCAGCACCCCTGACGTCTCGATATGCCCTTGGTTGGATCACAGTTTTATAGAATTTGGGGCTGACATTGTGACTCAGACTAAACCTAACACTAATAATGGATTATATCAAGAAACTTGAAGAGGATGACCCAAGAGTCCCAGAGGGAGCAGATAACTCCCCCAATACAAGAAGATTCACTTCCCCCAGCAAAGGTGGAAGAATTGACTGACTCCCTCCTGAACACCTTAGCTAAAGCTATTCATGTTATAGCTCCCATGAAGAACAGGAAGGTCTCAAATCACACGAAAAACACCTGGTTCTCTAAGGAATTAAAACAATTAAGAATAATAAAGAGGAAAGCATTTCATAAGTGGAACAATTCCAAGCAGGAAGAGGACAGAACATCTTATATGGCAGCGGCCAAAAGCTTTAAATGGGCAGTAATAAAAGCAAAAAAAGAATCATATGAAGCTTGCATTCATAATGCCCAATATGACTCTGAAGAAATCTTTGCAATTCTTAGGGAAATGGAGAAGCTGGATGTTGGTTATCAATCATTTATAGATAAAAATCAGGAGTGGTGTACTGAGATACAAGAGGCTATGATTGATAAGACATCAAAAATTAAAATTGGCATTGAACAAACTATGAAGTCACGACTTATAGAGCCTCTTGAGTCTTTTCAGGAACAACCATTCATCATGCCGCAGTATATACCCAACGTACACATCGGAAGAAAAACTATGGACTATTTTTGTTAAACTTAAGCCGTCCGCCTGTAATGGAGATCATTTTCCAGCTATGGCTATTAAGGCTTGCTCAGAGCTTCTTATCGGCTCTTTAACCAAGATTGTTAATGCGTCATTCAAAGAGGGTAGGGTTCCCACTAGGCTGAAGGGTTCATGGATTACCCCTTTGCTAAAAAAGTCTGACCTTGACCCAAAAAATGTAAGCTATCAACTCGCCATTTATTTTGAAAATGATGGATAGAGTTGCGTATGAACAACTATCTTGTTACATTGAACAATGGCCAGTCGGGTTTTTGGCCAGGCTCTAGTACTGAGTAACCACTGCTTGAATTAAAATCAAATATGATGACTAACATCAACGAGGGCACAACTATGTTGTCTTTTGTCTGCATTCGATTTACTGGAGCACCGTCTCCTTCTGTATAGGTTGCAGAACATGGCTAATTTTAGCGATTCTGCCAAAAACTGTATGCAGTCCTTCTTAGGGATGCGGACTATGCGAGTATGCAGCAAGCAAGCTGAACTAAATCCTGTTGAAGTTAATTATTGTGTCCTGCAAGGGGCTGCACTTACTCCAGTCCTATATAATCTTTTCACAGCCCCTTTCTTTCATGCACTTTAAAAAAAGATCTGCTTTTCAAACTATGCAGACGATTCACAGTGGCCCTCATTACAAGGTTGGCACTCCGGTAAGAACGGCACCAGTAAGGCAATACCGGCATCCATTACCGGGCCGGTGTATCATGACCCTAGATGCCGGTGATACCAGCATCATCAAGGACCCGCTGTGGCCGTGCACCACTGTACCGGCATGCAGGCACACGCGCAGATGGGGAGGCCTTAATACCGGCATCCCGCAAAGAAGGGGACACCACGAGTCGCACGAACAAGTACATACCGGCATCGAGCCAGCATCACGGACCACCCGTAAACACCAAACTGCTGTGTAACCAAGTGCCAAAGGTGCACACAATCAGCACAGGTGGAGGCAATGGAGTCAGGGTCAGCACAAAAGGAGCACACCCACACCCCCTTCCAAGCCAAAATGCTACCACTTGTATTTGCCATACTGGGCCTGGAGGACATGCCTGCACTGCTACTCCTTGAGCAGGCAGTACAACAGGAAACACAGAGGAGACGCAGGAGGAGAAGGAAGGTGACACATGCCCAGCAAATCCCACCATTGCAGGTATTTGTTCCCTGCAGACAGTCAACAATTCCACATATAAGGGCCAATCCATTTGACTTAACCCCAGCACAGATCAGCACCCTGTACCGCCTGCACAGAGACACCATCACCAACATAGTGGAATTAATACAGGATGACTTGGTCAGCCTGATCAACATCCGCACAGCCATCCCCCCTTTGCTGAAGGTGGCATCTTTGCTCCAATTCCTGGCCACAGGCACTTACCAACACACAGTGGGTCACATTCATGGCATGTCCCAATCATGCTTCTCTGTTGTGTTAAACCAAGTGCTGGATGCACTACTGAAGCATGCAAGTGCCCACATATCCCTACCAAGGACACCACAGGAGGCAAATGCCACCAAAGTAGCATTCCATGCACTGGCAAGCATGCCCAATGTAATTGGTGCCCTCAACTGCACCCATGTAGAGTTGGTAGTCCCACATGCCGTGGAGGCGGTGTACCGCAATCGGAAGCTATACCATTCCATCAATGTGCAGATGGTGTCTGATGCCAGCCATATAATAACACATTGCTGTGCCAGATACCCAGGATCCAAGCATGATGCCATGGTGCTGCGGAACTCCTCACTACCCCACTACATGGAAGGAGACATTGTACGAAGTGGCTGGCTGTTGGGTGAGTCTGCCCTCTGGGCCATGGGAGGAGATTAATTGGGGGGGGCTACATGCATATGCAAGGGGAATGCCCTCTGTGCCATGGGAGGAGATGGAATGGGGGGGCTACATGCATATGCAAGGGGAATGCCCTCTGGGCCATGGGAGGAGATGGATTGGGGGAATGGAAGTTTCTTGAGTCACCCGCCGACACACAGCCCTCACGTTTGCATACAAAATGCCCCTAGCCAAGATATACATTGAGTGGCCTGGTGGTTTAAAAGCCTAGGACCCTAGGTCATGTATGTCACCCAAGGCTCCCTCCATGGATTGGCATGCACTGTACAGGGCTGACAGTCATGTGGATGTGTCTGCCATTGACGAGATTGTGCATATGAACTTAAATGATGTACAAGCTGATCAACTTGTCAACTGAGCTTCATTCTCACACATACCTCCTTCTGCTCCCATGTAGGTGATGCTGGGTATCCTCTGAAGGCGTTGCTATTCATCCCTGTCAGGAACCCGCAGAACAGGCACGAGGAGGACTTCAATCCTGCACATACACGTACGCGTGTGGTCATTGAGCAGTTTGGCCTTTTGAAGGCACGGTTTTGCTGCATCAGCAGGTCGGGAGGGGCACTCATATACGGGCCTGAGAAGGTGGCAAGATCATCACGGCATGTGCAATGCTGCATAACATGTGCATCCGGCGGAACATACCCCTGCCACCCGATGTGGAGCTGCCACCACCTGGTGAAGTAGAAGGAGAGGAAGGAGTAGATGTAGGACATAGGCCAGGACGCGAAACACGTGAGGGTCGTGCAGTGCGGCAAATGGTCATAGACCAATCATTCTGATGTACTTTGATGCAGAGGGTGCCATGTGTTGGGAACTGTGGGCACTGGGTGTGTGGGCACATGTGCACAATTCACCATGAAGCAATAAATTGAAAAACAACAAATCAGCAATATCCACTCATGTGATGTTTGCTACACAATAGGTGTATTCGTGAGATATTTTGTACAACATGATTCAACAATCCACGCCCCAACCACCCCTCCACCTTCCCCCACTCTACTCCCACCCCCCTAAACACCCAGTACCACACATTACACCCACCACCACCCTCAACCCACCCCCTAACACCCAAAGTCAACTATGGCACGACATGTGTCTGGATGTATACCCAAAGAGATTCTGCAGGGTGGCCCTGCTACTGTGGAGCCCCCTTCGGAGGTGGGGGTTGGATCTCTGAGCGCCGCAAACTCCGCAGGGACATGCGCACGGGGCTGGTCTGCCTCGAACTCGCTGGCGTGTTTGATGTGGATGAGCCAGATGGTTGTGAGCCCAGAGGCAGGGTTTGCCGTTGCTCCATGCTGTCAGCAATTGTGGTGAGGATCTGACCCAAGGCATTAACACCATCGCGCACTTGCTGTGCACTTGAGTTGATGGCCTGGATTAGGGCCGCAGTGCTGTCCTGGATGATACGGCTTGTTGTTTCCCCTTCAGCAAGGTACTGCTGCACATAGCCTTGCATCGCCTCCTGCCGGGCCTCCATCCTGGACAGACGTCCCTCAAGGTCCCATATGGCAGTGTGGGTTGTGGTCGGTGGGTGATGTGGTGGCACTGCATGAATCATGGGGCTGTGCATTGCCGGAGACCACTCTCCATGGCTGCCCTGGTCGGATGAGTCCCGTCAAGGTGTGCCCTGGGGTGGGCTGCGGGCTTGGTGTGTGAACTACAGGCTTTGAGTGGACAAGTCCTGCATCTCCCTCATTGTCCAGGTCAGCTCCCTCATCAACACTATGATGTGCCGATGCAGCCATCTACCCAATTGTGCTGGCAGCAGCAGACTGTGTTCCATCCTCCATGCCTGTTGTGTCCTCAGCTTGTGTGGATAGTGTGAACAGGGGTCCAGGGGCAGGTGTCTGCTCGTCCTGTGTGGATGTCTGTGTGGCTGTATTGGCACTGGTTGTTGACCCGCGTGCCGCTTGGCCAATCCTTGGTCCACTTAAGTTGATGGTCCTGTGCCATCAACCTGCCTCCTAGGCCTTTTGGCTGCTGTTGTGCATTGTGCACTCCCATGTGCTTCATCACTGTCTGCATCCGTACCTGTGGGGGACAGAGAGTGGCATGGCATCAGTGATGGTGGTGCTTGCATTATGCATGCATTAGTCTTTGCGCATATGGCGTCATCTGATCAGTTGCATGCTTGGCTTTGTGGCAGACTGTGTAGATGCAAGGTTGGAGGGTGCATTTTGAAATTGCACTGGTGTTCGCATGTACACCATGTTGGCTGCTGTTGGGCCTTGATGTGTGTTGGGGGTGTCGTCCTGGGTGACACGTGCACGTCATCTGTGTGTCGGGTGTGTTTTCGTGTATGGGTGCAGCATGCATTGGGATGGGATAGTGGTGGCCCCAGCATGTACCCATGGATATGTGTAGATGTGCATGATGGGCCATGTATCGGCTGGCATTGCTGCCACATTTGGAGGACAATGAAGTTGATTAGTTATCGAGTTTTTGAAGGGACACTCACCTTCATCTGGCGATGTTGGCACGCCAAACTCTGCTCCACCGACTCCTTCGATTGACTCCAAACGTATGACAGAGCTGCAGGTCTCCTCCCATCTGGCCAATTTCATTGGTGAGTGTGGTCCTCCTTCTGTTGCAGCCCCTGGCTCCGATTGGCCGACAAGTTGTGCCGGACTCTCAGCCTGAGGTCATCCCACCGTTTTTTACAATCGCACACTGTGCGTGCGTTGGTGCCGACTGCACTTACTTTCTGGGCAACTTCTTCCCAGAAGGCCTTCTTCTTCAGCTGGGCTGGACGCCTGAGGTTGTTGCAGAACACCACTTCAGCATTCGCCACTAGGGTGTCGGCTAACATGTTCAGCTCATCGTCCGTGAACCGTGGTTTGCACAGGCGGGCTGTGCCTTTCCGGGTGGCCTTCGACATGTTGTCTGTGGTGGCCTAGGAGTTGTGGTGTTGAAGTTCCTGTATGTGGAGGATGGCAATGGATTGTGTTTTTGAAGATGGCCGCCATGGCATTTCCCGTTCTGGCGCGATGATGTTACTTCCAGGTCTGGTATTGACGGGCCCGTTATTAGCACTATGTTAATACCGGTACCGCTATTTAGGGATTGCCGAGGGCAGAGGCGTTCTGTGCGTATTTGTCGATGCCGCTATCTGGGGGTTTGAGGGTCGTTACCGGCATGCTGGTACGGCCGTTACCAGCATGCAGGGGTGCGCGTGCTCGCGCACTCTTGCTCGCCCGCTACTTGCGGGTTGGTGCCAAGCCGGACATCTTATTAACGGCATGCCCGTACGGGCTGATTTTTAGCGCCAACCTCGTGATGAGGCCCAGTGTCTTATTCCCCTGACAGGTGATTATGAGCGGGACGCTATAGTGGTATCAGACATATATGAATGCATACGAGAATGGATGGACAGGAGTGGCATGGCACTTAACCATGGGAAAGCAGAGCTCATAATAGTCGGTTCTAGACATAGGGTCTCATTACACGGATGGCGGTGGACCAAGGTGCTATTAGCACCTTGGTCCATGCCGGTAAAATACCAGCACCGCCTTGGTGGAAAGGGGAATTACCGCTCTATTCGGCCCTAAGAAATTGTTTGACACTCGAGGAGTTTAAAAACAAACTCAAAACACACTTATTTAAATGAAGTGAAAGTTCAGCTCCCTATATTCAGTGGATGTTCCATTGATTGTATTTGGCGCCCGTATGCCTCCGGACCACTTTGGTTGCACATAATAAATAATTTAAAGTAAAGTAAAGTAAAGGAATTATCACCCCCAATATTTCCCCTAAAAATATCCAAGGGGTCCTATGAACTCAAAAAACAGGGCTTTACACCACCATTCTGATGCTCCTAACTGGACAGATATATCACAATTGCAAGTAGTGGTCACTGTAGACTAGTTTGACTAATATATCAGCAATGACTACCACATTCGTAATGAGCCCCATTGTGTGGGACATAAATGTATGGGGCCCCCCTGCCAGTGCTAGTGAGAATACCAACTAGGGGACTCGTCAGGGTTCCTAGTATCCCGAGGTTCATAGTAGGGGGAATAACTGAGGTTGCGAGTCTTTGTTGGCTAATATTAATTGACTTTGTATGTACTGCGTCATCTCATCACCCTAGCTGTGGCTGTTTGCCTCACTTGCATAGCTGCACCTGGATGATACTGTTGTGGTGATTGTCTGTGTGTGGCTCGGAGCAGTTGACCCAGTGTCACATCCAGCATTGGCAGTCTATGGTGGTCAAATATTGGTAGGTGGGCATGTGTAGTATGTTGTGGTATGTTGTGTAGACTGACGCACTGTTTAAGTATACCCGTTTTCAAATGAGGGACCTGGCTTGAGCATATATTCCTTAGAGTAGACCTATGAAGCATTGAATCAGAATGCCAGTGTTTCTCATGTTGCGCCCCCTGCTGTAGCACCTTGTCTCTTCTTGCTGTGAGGGTGTTACATGGCGTCATTAGCCATGCCTTCATCGGTTATCCTCTATCACCTGGGAGTTGAATTGGAGGATGATATAACCTCACAGCATGGCTGCTGGCTTCCTGTAGGTAGGCACAGATGAACTGGGCAAAATGTTTTTGTTTGTGGTGGATGTGGTAAACAACACATGTGTCTTTGTGTGTAGACGTATGCACCTAGACACAGTGCTACTATATGTCTTTATACATGCACCTTGATGCACGACTGGCCTTCCCTATCCCAGTGTCGTGTCACTATCCAAGAAAGCCAGCTGTATGTGAAGACTGTTGTGCCCCTTCTATGTACAGTAGGTGAAAGCCCCAGTGGCAGATTTTTGAATGGCCAAGTGTGTGTCATCAATAGCATTAATAATCGTGAGGCATTTTACAATATAATAGAATTCCTCTTTATTGGCTGTGATATTCTTGGGGAGTGTGTAATGGTAACATATCATGACACATGTAGCTTGAGTGCTTTAGTGACATCTCATATTGTTTGGTTGCAATAAACTCAACATAATCTAATGTACAAATCAGCTTTGGCATGGACTCATTTCTGTTCCCTTGTTTATGCTCATCTTCAGTTCTTTGTGACAACCTACAAGCCTCTAAAGGCTGCACAATGAACCAATATCAAAATAACATACGCCTGCCTTCATTCTCTCTCTTTCAGTAATCCTCCCCTCAGCAATTCGACCTCGGCAGCTTGACAGGCCAGTTAGATATCCTCACTTTAGCAGTGCAAACTGACTTCTCACTAGTTCTACTTAATGGCAGGTCTTACCACTGTGACATGAAGTGCTCTGCCTTTGCTGCAGGATTGAAAGCAAATGTGGCATTTGGAGTGTGGGTGTAAGTGTGTGTGTGTGTGGAGGGGGGCAGGGCATAACATATGAGGGAGGGTGTTTTAGCCTCTGTCTGCTTTCTCCTGTCACCAAACACATAGAAGACTGCGTGCTCCCTGTAGCTCTCTCTGGAAACACTTGAGAAGATAAAGGTATTTGAAAATATTTTTAATGCATGAAGTGAAATACATTTCTCGTTGCTGGCCCCGCCCCCTGGGAGGAGGGGTCAGTGCTGATGCAATTTAATGTGTTTTTCAGTTTGTTTTGCAAGATATTAATTTGTGTTGAGACAGGTTTTAATGCAAACATGGCATGTCTGTTGTTTCTAAAGGGTTTAGTGTATAAGGTCCCTAAATTACCGTTCGTCTTGCTTCGATTGCATTTGTGTTTCAAGCTCATTCACTCAGTTATCAGCCTGTAAATAATGTGTTCAATGCTGTAGAGCGAGCAGGCTGTCCGGTAAGTGAACTGTCTTCCCAAAGCTACCTGAGATTCTCTCTACTGCCACCTGTTAACTGAACTAAGCACCGGCATCTCAGGGAAAAGTTTGAAAAGGGGTTGTTTATATTCAAGCAGATTATTCCCAGAGGAGCTGGCGTGGCACACGGACTGTTTGGGCACATCCTCAGCAGAGCCTGCATACTGTAAGCTACCCTAACCTGGAAGCGTCTTCAGGATCACCTTTTTGCCCCTGCTATAGAACTAGGTGTTTGTTTCTGAGTGGCCCTCCACTGCTGGTCATTTGACATACTGGTTCTTACATTGTTGGCTTGTAGCCTGAAAGCATTCCTTGCCGCTACTTACTGCTGTGAGAGGCCCTTGCTGTGAAATAGAGGGCTATACAGAACACTGCTTACTTTCCATATAATGAACACTCATGGCATATCTACTCTTGATTCTTTCCATCTCACTTACCTGCCTTTTGTTATCAACAACATTCACCAATCACACATCCAACTCTCCATTTAGGCCACCTTCTAAGCTGGCTTGGCAGCCCCAGAATTATTATTCAGGAATGTACCGAGTATACCATTAGTAGACTGAACAAGTGTTTTAAGCCTACCTGTCTATTGATGGGTGATCTGCTCCCCACTGGTTCCTCCCCTGGTTGCTTGCAGATCAGATGAGGCCAAATTGACGCCCCTCTAATTCCTCCGTTGTTAGTTTCCTGCTCCCTTGTATCTCTTCTTCCCTCACTGTGTCCTTCCCCTTATGATTTGTAACATGCTTTGTGGCTTCCGGAAGCAAGGCCATCACTCGATGAAGAGTCCCTCACGCGCCCGGACCTTGAGGTCTATCTTACAATGCTCCAAAACTGCCTTGCAGTCCCAGTGGGAATATTAGCTCAACACATACTCTTCTGTATCGCCTCTCTCTACAAGATAGTCCACAAATACCATAGTGTGTTAGTCGTTAGACCTGCCTAACACCATCCCCCTGCCTGCACGCTTCTTTTCTGTATTCCCTTCCTCTTACCTTACCCTTGCCCATGCAATTATTTCCAGCAATCTTTGGTCTCGTGACTGTGGCCATGCGCATTACACAATGGACAAGGATTTGGTTCCTTGAAACTACTATGATGGAGACATACAATAATTTAACCAAAGGTAATTGCATCCAACCAGCACTGAAGCAATAAATGCTCCTAAGAGCGCAATATTCTATATGGTCTTTTTCACATGATCACTGAGCTCAGCAATGATTTCCATCTTTTGGTGCATCATACAGTATCTACTACTTGTGAAATTGTAAAATGCCTCTTGAGATGATCTGATGGTTTTCATAGTACAGTGGGATTGGCATCAGCTCGACTTGTGTATTTGTATTTTATTTATTTGTAGAGAGCGCCAAGCCCTGAGGCATCTATGCGCTTTTCTTGCAAGAGTGTACAATATGATATGTTACAATACATGGTTACAATACATTACATATGATACATGAAAGTGTAGTTGCAGGGTAAGTTTATATACAGTTCAGTAGGTATAACAAGCTGAGATTGCAGTCAATCACATGTCTAATTCTCTTGTGTGGAGAGCCATGCTTTTGCCTTTTTTCTGAGGATATGCAAGGAGGGTTGTGGACAATGCAGTGCAATGTGTCATTCACATGTTTTCCAAACGTGCATGTAATATGCATGTGATTGCAAGTTATTTATTGTGCATGTGATTGCATGTGAAGGGCTGCAGAGCCCTCAACTGTAGGTAGTTGCCCTTGGGATTTATAGACTCACTTATTATTACCTCCTGCTCCACCTAGTGCTGTGACCCATAGAAAATGGCTCAGTCCCACAAACATGAGGTCCAGCTGTCACATATTCAGAGACAGCAATACACGCTGTACCTGTACACTGTGAATACTACAGCTGATATGTCTCTACACTAATCATCTTTGCTGATATTTGGTAATTCGACTGTATTTATCAATGTTATAGTCACATGCAGTGTATTTGCTTTGTTTATTTGTATGTATGTTCAGACTAGAGTTTGCTTAAGGCCACCCACACCACTGCGCTTCAAAGCCATAACAATGGCATTGAGGCACTATACCAATAGCAAGTATCATAGCATGATTTATTTCCCTAGTATCTCCATTTACATGTGAGCCGGATTCTTAGCAGAGTAGTGCAGCAAGCAATTTCTGCTCCCAACATGGCATGAAGGTTTTATCTTTTTGGCGTGATATCGTCGTCTGTCACATGCAAGAGTGGAAGGTCCTCGTTGAACTGGTGTCTCTCTAGGCATTCGACATGAGTGCACAGTGCCACAGTTCTGTGCTGTGCTTGTAGAGGTGTCTGCGTCCGAGTGTACATTGGCGAGCAGGGTCATTACAACTGCTCCAGGTCTGATGCTGCTTAAGTGTTCATATAGTTAGCATGGTGATATTAACTATGCCATGGTGTGATTCCGTGTAATGTTGGTAAAATTTCAACTGTTTGATTAGGTGCGATTGATATAGGTGGGGCAGGTAATCCATTAAGGTGATTCCCAATGCCGTGAGACTCGGAATTCTTTCTCACATTTGGGTGGAAGGAAATAGACATGAGGCCTCATTACGAGGTCAGCGGTAACCCTCTGGTGCTACCAGTCGGTTGCCTCCAACCTCGTAACACGGTTTCTGCCGCCTGATATCCCAGTGCAACCGAGGCGGTGGAAATTGTAAGTCCCCAGTCACATGGAGTCCCAGAGGACTCCCCGGGATTGGTGACACGGAAGCACTGGCACCGTTTCTAACAGTGCTGGTGCTTCTGTGCAAACCATGCCCGCAGGAACCGATGCTCAGAACTGGGCATAGTTCTCTTGAGGTGTCAATTAATTTCCTTTAACTAATACATTGATACTGGCGCATATTTCCTTTTGTAATAATACATATGGGCTCTTCCCTTCTGGTCTGTTGTGTTAATTGTGCAAGTACTGGGTGTTTGTTTCTGTTTGTTTCTGAGCATTCTTAATTTGATAAACGTGCTTTGCAAATTTCGCCCACCCCTAGTAGTAGGTACGTGAGACGATGTTCAGTTGGTACCATTTTCCCGTATCAGCTGCTTTTACACCATTGACACTGGGCCTCATTCCGAGATGGGCGCAAAGGGATTACCGCCACCGGTAAGGACATTGGTGCCGGTAATCCCTTTACGCCCGATTCCGAGGTCCCCCAACGGGATCCGTAAGGTACGTTTGGTCAGACCAAACTTACCTTATGGGTCCCGTTAGGGGACCAGGGTGCAAGTAACGGCCTTGGCATATGCCAGGCCGTTATTTGCGCCCCCCCTTCCCATTGAGCCCTATAGGGGCTATAGGGGCTCAATGGGAATGGGGAATGGTTTGGTAAATGGGGACTTACCGGTCCCTCCAAGATCGAAATGGACCGCTAAATCCCCATCTCACCAAACTGGAGTCGGTACAGGTATGGGAGGCAGTCATGACGCCATACTTGGAATGAGGCCCACTGTTATTTTGGGACGTGGACTTGGGTGGTAGTCCCAGGAATCTGAGCCTGTCGGTGTTTGGCAACTACTGCTTACTCACAGGTGAATTTCTCACTCCTCGATTCAGTCATTGTTTAGCAAAGGACATTTTTCTGGACTTAGACTTTGAAACACGTTGACCAATTCAGTAGGTGCACTTTTGCTGACTACATAATTCCTGGGTCATCCCTTTGGGATGTTAAAAGAAAAAATAAAGAAGCTAAGAGAAGACGAAGAACCATGTCAAAAAAACAAGCACGCCGATACAGCAACAGGCACTTTGCATCTTGTATTTGTATTTGTATTTATTAAGTTTATATATCGCTTTACGCCAAAGCGCTTTACATTTCAACTTCAAAAATACATAGGATAATAGGAGCATACAATTACAAGACATGAAACAAATCATCAAAAACAGTATATAGTCCAGAAATATGGAAGCAAAAGCTCTAATGACTGTGTCATCGAAATGTGAATAATTTCTGTGATTCCTAGTGGCAGCACGAATTCTCACTACACTGTCATGACGTCCCAAGGCCCGCCCTGTACATGAGTGCGCCAGCTGCAAAAGTTCAAGCAGAGCAGATTGCAAGCTCTTCTGGGAAGTAACCTTCTTTTTCTGCTGCGCCCCTGGTGCTTCCAGAACAGCTTAATACAAGCCGTGCTACAGCACATTGAAAAGCTGCCTGGATCCACAAGCGCACCGGTCACAGGAATAACAATGAACTGTGATAAGACTACACTGTTCATTTTAAAGGAACTAATTCGGCACAGCACTTGAAACGATGAGTTTCATCTCAGAGCAGTCGATTGGATACGCTTTTGAATTCTCGTTTCATGTTTAGAGTTGCACTGGATGAATATGTGTTAAGGGAGGAGTGGTGGCAGTGCACAGCGAGAGAAAAAACGCTCCAGTTTCAGGAGCGCCTCGCATGATGACGTCTCCAAATGATCTAGGCAAATAGGGAAACAGACTATCACCCACAAACACCCCAAGCATGGAATGTTAATGCTGTGTTTTCCGTACTTGGAGCAACAGCTCACACAACAGAGCTTCCCATCTCACTTTGATAATATTTACGACGATGTAAAAATGTACCAGACCACAAAGCGAATTGTACCCTGCCACTTGATCATTAGTACCCAGATCGATGGAACTGAATGTATCGATCTTGGAAAGATAAAGGGTTGAGTCGGCCATTCCGGCAATCTAACTTTTCACTACTGATTTCAGAAAGATGGCAGCAGAGCCAGCCTTAGTTCTGGTAATGCCTGGGGCCAGGAAAAAAATGTGTTTAAGGCCTTTGGGCGCCTAGCAGCGGTGCTATATTTAAGTGATTAACTACCCACTGTCGTGCTGCAGTGGCGAGAAATGAAATGCGCCCTTCCCTTGTGCGGGTGATGGTGAGAGTGGGGCGCATTTCCTTTCCTTACGGTGCCTTCACTCACCACGCCAGCTCAGGGGGGGCCTTTAAAGACTCCTGTGAGCTGGCATGGCGCTAATGTGCTGCGCCGGCGACCGCGCAGGTCGACGGGGCCTAAAACAGGCCCTGGATGTCAGATGCCAACATTTAACTCACTTTGCTTTTTAACCTGCATGTAATTGGATCTGCTTTGGTATCTTTTTTTAGAAGCATTCATTTCATGACACTTTTCTTGGCTACATTGTCTAACAGGAAGCATTGTTTCCGGTTTGAATACTGAGAAACACATCCATAGAATATCAAGTAACTGCTTCTATGGTAGATGGCGAGTAAATCTGAGACAGAAGGAGCCATTGTTGTTGTACCCAAAAGATCTAATTCCTCAACAAAAAGATTCACAAAATCTCAAGAACCGCTGTTTTTTATTAGCGAATAAATAAGTCAAAACCTGCAGATGTGGTATAGGAGGAAAACAGATTAGAGCCCGGAGCAGAGTCGCATAATCCCTGATCAGGCTGGATTTATTCAAAATAGGTCAGAGACCAACCACGGCTCATCAAGAAAGTCTAGGCTCGGCCGAGCCCGCTCTGCTTTCTTTTCGGATTTCAAGGTTCACTTTTGAATATAAATTGAATTCTTCCTTAATCATATTCACGCTCATGTTTTGGGGATGATCGGATTTAGTAAATAGGATGGCGCAGTATGTTATTTGAAAGGCAATTTACTTTGAAAAGCCTACGACAAGTTTCTCTCAATGCACGAATGAGAGATTCTAATTTCGACCTTCATCAGAGTGGCACTGGGCATATTGCATGAGCCGGATTCTCCCTCACTACCTTTCCTGCCTTCCATCTGCCAATATTCCTATATTGGGTGCCTATGACTATTGAGCACGCAGCCTGCTGCCTACTTGTCTCAATGTATACACCTGAATATTGTAAGGTAACCCACAGCATTTAATGCTGTACCTAGTTTTTAGAATTAGCTGATTTCTGCTTTCGAATTTTTAGCAATTAGTCAATAAAGTGACTGTATGTAAAATAGATGTTTACTAATTATGTAGCTCCCAGGAGATTATAAACTTTGTAGCACTGTACCACAATTTCCAATCAATACTAAGGCACACATACACCAATAACACAGTACTGATAACAGTATAATTGAGAATGGCTCAATTACAGGGGCGGCTTGCCCATAATGGGTGATATGGCACTGACCTGCCCTCTCATCAAAATGAGAGTTCTCACGGCTACAGCAGAACTTCTCCTTCCCAACAAGATGCTGTTGCCTGTCCTACAGAGTATCGTCCTGCTTAAGTGCACTGCATCCTGATACCCATCACACTCAACTTCAACATGTTGGAGCCAAAGGGTACAATGGCCACCAGCGAAGAAACCATAACTCCCTCTTCTTCATTACTCCCTGTTCCAAAGGCAAGGGATTGCTCATTGCATTATTCTTTAAGTCCTTACACTTCGTTTTATAACTGCACAGATCATTACAGAAATTGATGCAGTACATTATCTGCCACCAGAGCAGACCCCTCTCCCCCCACAAAACCACCCATCCTCCACCCACAAAGGCGTCCCTCCAAATATCCTGCAACCTCATCAACGCCAGGTCTGTTTAAAACAAATATCCACATCTACGACCTCATCACAGAAGAGAATCCAGACATCCTCTTCATTACTGAGGCCTGGTTCTCGCATGACTATGAACCCCTCGCACACAAAACCTTCCCACCAGGTTACACCCTCACTGTTCGGAACAGATCACGTAGGGGAGGGGGATTGCAATTTTACACAAAGACCAACTCAAGCTATTATCCAAGGACACCTCCACCAGCACCACCAACTATGAATCCCTCCTGGTAAAACTCCAACTCGCACCATCAACCTCACACAGCTTCCTTCTCATCTATAGACTCCCGTCTATAACAAAAACTTTGCAGACACGTTTGGAGAAGCTCTGGCCACCAACCTCATCCAACACCCAAACCTAACTGTTCTAGGAGACTTCAACATATGGTTCGACTCACCAGCAAACCCCATGACCAGGTCACTTACAGACAGTCTAGTTCCACTCAATCTGAAACATCACACATCCACTCCCACCCACACGAGAGGCCACACCCTTGATGCAATATTCAGCACCACAAACATATCCACCCAACCCCGCACCCACTGTCATGGACTGATCACTCAGCACTCTGTTTCACCATAACACTCATCACTGTGGTCAGCGGCCAACATCCACCACGTCCTCCACAAACTGCACACTCCACTTTCCCACTATGGATCACCCCAGATTTAGAACTCTCACTCCGCAACTCCCTCAACTCACTCTTCCTAGCGGAAGGATCCCCGGAAATTGACTCCTTCGACCTATGGCTTAGCGATGACCTTAAACCACTCACCCTGTCAAAACGTTCCTCACAGAGATGTGGACCATCGCCGAGATGGTTCTATCAGGAGGGTCAGTAATGTCCTCTTCTACCTCCGAGAGTAAAGTTTCCCTTTCCTCCCCTTCCTCCTCACCTGAAGAAATAGAGGAGGTATCCAGTCCTTTCTTCCTTCTTTGTAAAGGTAACTCCTTCTTTTTTTTAATGTAGATATGGTCTGTCTCGAGAGAAAGCCACTGTGCCCCCAAGTATCCGGCGGTCCAGTGACCTCTCTCTCGGAGCAGCCAAACTCTGTGGGGGAAAAAGCTGCAAGGCATTTAAAAAAAACAACAATGAAGTGCAGTCAAATGTCTGGAGCTGCCTGTATGCGGATGCCACGTGGAGATGGGAAGTACAGCAAGAAAAAACAAAGAGTGTACCAGACAGTAGATAACAATATCCAGGTAAGCAGGGCCACAGGAATGCAACAGAAAACCCCTTAAGAAGGATACTGGAGAAACTGGAATACAGCTGAACAGAAAGAGAGGAGAAACAACTGCAGGGCACTCTAGAATGGTAGAGATGGTACAGAAGCGCAAGGAGAAAAAGGGGAGGCACAGAGAAGCGGACAGAACAGGAGAAAGGCACGCAGGAGATAGGGCAGAGGTAGGCAGAATGCAGGTGGAGGCACAGATGAAAAAACAACCAGAAGAAAGCAAGGTGGAATCACGCAAGAGAAATGATACAGAGCGCTTCCAACAAAGGGGAAATCCCGAAAAGTTGCAACGCGCAGGACACCGAAGGCAGAGTGATCAAAAGCACTCAGCGGCGGCCATGTTGCAAATAGACTAGCCCGCTGAAACAGAAAAAAGAAGTAACGTTATGGAACAATAATGGAGGTGAAGTCTCCATTTATTCCAAACACGTCAGTTTCCCTGAGGTATAACAGGTTCTCCACCAACCTCAAACTCCTCAAAACTCTCAAGCACCGTCTGGAACGGACCTGGAGAGCCGACCCCTCAGCCCAAAACAAAACCGCCCTAGCAAGGACAACCAGAACCTATAGATCGGAAATCAGAGAAAGCAAGAAATCATTCTATGGGAACCAAATACAAAATGCCCGCAACCCAAGTAGGGAACTACATAAAATCATAGCAGAATTCAAAACACCCTCATGTTCTCGCCTGACCATCCCAAGCTCCCAAGCCTTATGCGACACCCTCTCCCTTCACTTCTACAATGCCGCCAACGAAAGACACAATGCCATCACCGCCAAACTAAAAATCCTACCACGAACCGCAGCACCCCACACAAATGCCACCCCAATAACAATCTTCTTTTGACTCTTTCTCTCCACTTACACACCAAGAATTCCTGTCGCTGGTATCGGGCAGCCGCCCGTCAGACTCTCCAGAAGACCTGTGCCCACCCACATTGCTCAAGAAAATACTAACTGCCACCTGCGCAGGTAATGTCGCTCGCGCAATCCTTAACGACTCACTCACCTCAGGATCTTTCCCAAAAGCTCTAAAAACACCCTACACCAAACTCATTCTCAAAAAACCAACGCTCGACCTGCTTCTTCCCCAAAACTACTGACCTATCTCCAAAACGCGCTCATCAGCAAACTGATTAACCGAGCGTCTTACAAACAGCTCGGCAAATTTTCTGAATCAAATGACCTCCTAAACCACTAAGGGGAACAGAAGCCTCCCTAGTCTGCATCTAGGATGACCTAAAAAGAACAGCTGACGCAGATGGCTGCGCGGTTCTCATCCTTCTAAACCTTTCTGCAGCTTTCGATACCATAAATCACATGATTCTACTAGACAGACTACAAACACTAGGAATCAAAAGTACAGCCCTCTCGTGGATCTCTTCCTTCATCTCCAACCAGTCACAAATCATGCACCTCGACCAATTCAAATCCATATCACGTCCAGTTTGCAAAGGAGTTCCCCAAGGAGCAGCCATGTCACCGATAATCTTCAACTTCTACATACAACCCATTCCCGCAATCATTCGTTCGTACAAGCTTACCTGCTACGACTACGCAGATGATACCCAGATCATCTTCAAAATCCCAAATTCTGAAGGATCCGGCAGCCCGGACCGGTCATCCTGCCTCTCTGATATTGATCACTGGATGATGACCAACCACCTCATCCTCAACCCTGGGAAAACCGAAATCCTACTCTGCGGCAAAACATCACTCATCCCTCACCCAATTCCTTGGCCCGACTCACTAGGACAAGCACCGGCTCCTTCAAACGTGGTTAAAAACCTGGGATGCAAATTTAACACAGCTTTATCCCTCAACCAACACACCACCAGTGTATCCAAAACCTGTTTCTTTCACCTACGAATCCTCAGGCAGATTTTCTCGGCTATCAACTCCATCATCCTCTCCTGCCTTGACTATGAAAACTGCCTCTACTTGGGAGCCCCCGCATCCCAACTATGGAAACTCCAAAGAATCCAAAATGCAGCAGCACGCCTGCTCACTAACCTTCCCGCCAGAGAACACATCAGCCCCACCCTGAGAGTCCTCCACTGGCTCCCTATTGCCCAACGCACCACTTTCAAAGCCATATGTATCACCCATCGCGCAATCCACAACACTGGCCCCGAATTCCTGCAAGACAAAATTGTCCCTTACGAACCCCTCAGGAACCTCAGATCTTGCAATGCATTCCGCCTGGTGATCCCACCGCATAGCTCCATAAGACTTGGTGGCTCCTCCTTCTCTGTACAAGCGCCAACTATCTGCCACTCCATCCCCTTACACATTTGCAACATTGAAAACCACCTTAAATTCAGGAAGGCCCTTAAAACCTGCCTCTTCCTAATACTCTCGTAAGGCACTGCACCCTGTGGATACACCACTAATAAACTCCATTGCTTTCGATCGTAACTCAGGGGCCGGAAGCTCTCGCAGCGGTTTCACCTGACACACCACCACATACTGCTCAACAACACTTCCTGCCGACTAGCACTCCAGGTAAGTCAGCAGCTTTCGTTGTGGCTCTCCTGATCCACCATCCACCCACCCACAAAAACATTCCCACGCACCAAGCACCCGAGCTAAGCCAGCAGCCAGCAGCATTCGCTGTGGCCACACTCGAATCATACTCACCGCTCCCCCGCCCACCAATCCACATGAGACACATGAGACAACTAACAATGAGATAAGTGACCCGGGTCAGCACTTACACACCATCAACCACTCACTATCACTGCCAACCCACATCACTCTTTCTGTGAAGACCCCTTTCTGTGAAGACCCCAACACTACCACTTCCCCTGCCACAAACCTATCCCTAAGCTAGGTACAACAACCCATCAATGATTGACATTACAGATTCTCAGGCTGAAACCCACGGCCTCTCAAGCCTAGGCCCCTTTCCACCTACACAAATCTAGGGGTAGCCCCCTCCATCTATTCATTAGATATGTGGAGACCTCTTGCACTGCAAAACCTTGGCCACATGCATGACTCTCAATCTTAAGTGCAGCCTCCACCTTGGTTTACTATTTGACGAATCATGCTGCAAGGTGACACCCAGGCCTCTCTCCCCGATACAGAACCCTCAAATCTAAGTGTAGCCTCGAATTAGGTTTGCCAAAGGCATAAACTTTTGCACTGCAAAACATAGGCCTTTCTCCCGCTGTACAGGATTCTCTTATCTAGGATTTTACCACATCTCTGTTTATTATACGCTGATACTGGCTACAGCATGAAACCTAGGCCCTCCGCTACAGGACTCTCAACCCTAAAGCTGGACAAATAAGCAATCTCGTAACCTACGGTACATATCACTCACTCCACTAGCGTGGACACAGGCCTTCGCTACAGGACTCTCAATTCTAAACCTGGACTAACAAGCAATCTCGCAGCCTATGGTACGTATAGCTCACACCACTAGCGTGGACACAGGCCGCAGGCACGGCCAAGCATCCATGCATGATAGAACACGTCTACAGCTAAGCACATCCGGCCTAGTTTCACACATAACCGTCCAGACTGAAACACCTGACATACCCCAACACCTCTGCCACTAGCATACAGCAACCACCACCCGAAAGGAACCTGGTATAGCTGGCTTCACATAGACTCTTCGACAATAGCAATCTATCTCTAACCCTCCAGAACACCCACCCACGTGTCTGACCTCTACTGGGCTGCTTAGTCGAGCCTTGCCAGCAACCCAAGACTTAGAATGGCAAACATGCACACACGCATCTAATCTAACCCCCCCTAGAATCTCTAACAACATGGCCTATGGTCACCAAGGGCGTTCCAACCAAGGAAAAAGCGCATTGAGGCCACACAAGTAGGGAATGTAGTAATATATATAGCGCTTTATAATATTTATAGCACTTTAGAGTATATAACGCTTCACTAAATGTGATGGCAACATTTTTGTTGTCAGCAATGATTTGGCACACACACATAATTATTTTATGTTGCCAGTATAACATATGAAAATGTTGCTGGTGGCATGCAAGGTATAGAATTCATAATGCAACAAAAGCCCAATGTGAAACTGCAGAGAGTAAATTGCACCCATTTATTTTTCTTGAATACCTCATGCATATGAGACTACATTCTTTATATAACTGACTGACTTAATTAACAATTACTAATCACTAATGCTAACTCCTTAACATTATAATGTAGTCCCATGTACAAATGAGGTGAAAATACATATTTTGGAATTCGTTTTTTAAACGTGCACTGGAACTTTTTTTTTTCTCTTCTTTTCTCTTGCTGTGTTGAATGCAGAAAGCAGAAAGGAAGGCAGCAGGAAACCGAAAAAGATACAGTTGTTATAATCTGAAGCTCTCATTGTTTGGGACATGAGGGTGGTAACAGAATACATTTTCTGCTAATCTGATTGGAAGAAAGTGTCTGCAGATGTGTCACATCACATGTGGGGAGGCTCTGAGTTTTTCTAATGGGAAGATGACAGAGGGAAGTTCAGTTCGGGATGACTGGGCTCTGAGGACAGAAGTGCCTGGTCATTTAGCGCTGACTGGCAAATCCCTCATTCTCGCCGCGCATTCCAAGTATCCAAGATTACAGGAGCAGTTTGTTGGCTGGGACTGCTTTTCTGAGGGGAGCAAGGACATGGTCGTGTGCGAGAGATTCAAACAAATACCTCTGGTAAGCAGACACAGTTTAAGTGAGGTCACTGTGTGCTGTTGGATGAATGACCGATCCAAAAATGTCATGTAGGCAGAGTAGCAAACGAAATCCCCTGCATTTTAATTCGTCATGTTTATAATGTTAAAAGGTAATTCATATTTTTTTAAAAAGGCTGTTTGCTATGTTTCTGTTTTTTTTCTTTTTCTTCTCCTTTTGTTACAGATAATGGTGAAATGTACATGGTAAGCATGGAATTGTGAATTCTACTTGTCTACAATATAGCCAGCATATAAAAACGAATTGTTTAGAGTCTTTTATTGCATTTGGGATTTTATATGTGGACAGGGGAGATTCATTCTCTTTGGTAATACATTTGTCAATTTGCCCATGCAGATTGAAAATAAACAGAATAAGCAGTGATAAAATAGGTGTGTGTGTGTCCTCCTTGCATGTTGTTTGGAGGCAATCTAATATAACATATCGATTGCTGGAGGTCTATGAGCCAGTAATGATGCCCACGGGCGCATAGATCACTGGTGTAGATAAGCCAGTGTTACCGGTCACTGACTGTAGGTGGCACTCTATATAAAAATGTTGGATTCTCTTGTGTGTATAGGTCCAAGGCCCTCTATAGATCACTAGGAGGTATTCTAATAGTAAGGCAGGTTTTGTTTATGATGGGGTCATAATGTAGGGAAGGAAACTATGCTCACCGCTAAATACCACAAACCATATAATACCACAAAATACTGTAAGTAATACATATCAGTAGGTTCTCCAATATAATATAACAATGTATGGTCACTAGAATAATATGAGGCCAAACCCAATCTAAATGCAAGGATAAATTATCACCAAACTATCGCTCATCTTTTGGCAGTAAGAAAAATACTGCCAAACCCCAAATTTACACTAAATATCCTACAGGAAAGAGCGCTATATAAATAACAAATTACAATACAATACAATACACTGAAGTATATACTAGGCACTCTGTTCTGTTTGGATCGATTTGACATAAAACATTTGACCTAATCACATTTGATCAAATTTATTTGACCTTTATTTCAGTCTAAAATGCGGGGGGAAACCCCACGCAACCCCCTTCTCCTCAACCTATCTATACCCTTACCCACCCCATATACATATATATATATTTAATTTAATTTGACTGAGAAAAAGGTCGAAGAAATTCGATCAAATGTTTTAGGGCAAATGTTTTAAGGTCAATTATGCTAATACCCTCTGTTCACTTTTCTCCCCTCACATTGGGTGTCTGTGTTTCATTGCCATGCAAATATTTACGAGTGAGTTCCCCTCACAGCCCCAATGATACTCCTCACACCTGGTGTCTGTTAGTTCCACCATCATACTCTATGGCCCTGATTCACAGAGCGTTTTCCAATGGGGTTTTGCCATTATCAAAGGCTTCTGTGAGTTAGACCCAACGTCTGTTTCCCTCTTTTCACATCCATCCAATGTGCGTGTGTGAGTATGTGCATATGATTTTGTGCCTATTTCTCAGTTCATATGTGCTTGCATGTGTGCCCATGTGTGTGCAAAGGGGTGCATGCACACAAGCACAGATACAAAGACACATTCAGCTCACATTGGTTCCGTCAGTAGTTTGGCGTATTCCCGGGATACTCCCCCTTTAGAGCCCATCACTGTTGGAGAGTGGAAGGGTTGGGCCAGTGTGTGGATCAGTTTGTGAAAGTTGCACTGCTGCTCCACATCCTGTACCTGTCCCAGAAGTAGAGTGCACTCAAGGGGTCCTTTTTATAAAGATCCTGTTTTATGCCTGAGTAGAGCTTGCTTTGCTGTTGCGCATGCTGCACTTTTTCGGTTTAAGTCAGTGATCTTACCCTGCTCTTGCTGTACATGCTCTGTGAATGCAGAACACATGCACTGAGGCTGACGTTGATATACTTGTGTATTAGGGAGCCTGATCCGCAGCATCCTGGTTGTGTTCATGTCTATGTGGGCCACTTCCTGCGTGTGTATGTCCTTTGTGTATGTGAATGTGCTTGTTCACCTGTTTATATGTTAGAGCTTCTGTTGTTTCAGAGTTTATGTGTTTGTGAATGTGAAGTTTGTGAGTGGGTGGTGATGCTCATTAATCTGAATCCTGTCTGGTATGGTAGATCATTGAATCCAAACATTAACTCAAGATTTCATTTATCCATTTACAAGCTCTTCCTCCATCCGCCCATTAACCCATGTAGCCCTTCACCCACCCAAGATCTTTGTCCATCCACCCATTAACCAATGTAGCCATCCACCCACCCAAGCTCTTTGTTCATCTACACAGTAACCCATGTAGACATCCACCCACCCAAGCTCTTCGTCAATCTACCCATTAACCCATGTAACCTTCCACCCATCCAAGCTCTTCGGCTTTTCACCCACTAACCCATGTAGCCATCCACCCACCAAAACTCTTTTTCCATCCACACATTAACCAATGTAGCAATCCACCCACCCAAGCTCTTTGTCCATCCACACATTAACCAATGTACCCACCCACCCATGCATCCACTCATTCTAACGGTTTCATCACCCATTCTTCCTTCTATCCACCCTTCCTAATTTATTTATTGGGATGAAAAAGGCGCTTACGCCAAAGCGCTGTACATAATTAAATAGGAAGATATAAACATATGGTAAAATTAAAGAATGGCCGCATGAGGTACAAATCACATTCAAGAAGACCTTTCATAGAGACACAAAAGGATATCATTTGGGCCAGGTATGTAAATGAGTGAAAGTGAGATGGATTTGTGTCTAGAGACTGCTTACGAAAAGGCCGAACCTGCGGATTCTAGAACAGAAGGCAGCATTGCAAAGGTTCCGCCTTTTGTATTCAGCCCTCTCCCGGCCCATTTCGTGGGGTCCCTCCCGAACCCCTCTGCCTACTGCTATGTGGAACCATCTTCCCCACTCCACCTGCTCCCACGCACCGGTCTCCGTTCTCTGACCTCTGCTGCCTCCTTCCAAGGGTATAGATACTGCATCACCACAAGCCTGACTTTGTGTCTTGGACTTCCGGGGCCCCGGAATCTTAACCATGAACGAGCGACAATGAGCACCAAGGTGACAGAGAACAGCCAGAAGGACAAATTAATGGATGAACCAGAGCAATGAAAGCCAAAGGGAGACATTACAAAGGAGAAGCAGTAGGGTGAACACACTGAAAAAAATAGTAAATGATCAGAAGGGGGAGTACAATTGGAAAGGGAAGATGAAACAGGAGGAGGGGAAGAACAGACAGAGTGGAGAAAAGGGAATAAAAAAAAATATCAATTTCTGGAGTAAATTAAGAAGCAAAGTCTGGTGCAATTAGTGAGTTCAGCGAAGGATCAGGAGAGTGAGGAAACAGAAGAATATTCGGAATCGAATATAGATGATGAAGGTGAGGGGAGAGGCATTAAATAAGTGATTCATAGTAAAGATGTTTAGCATGAAACATATACAAGTCAAAGGAAGCTAATCCACCCAATCATCCATTCAGCCATCCTTCAGGCCAATCATCCGTATGCTTGCTAAAACAACTGTAACAGTTTATTGAAAAGCCACACTCAACCCTGGGAGTTCCTTCCCTCCCCCACTGAAGTGGTTATTCAACACACTGTTTAACAGATAATTTTTTAGCCCTATCTCAGACACATATCATGCCCCTTGGTTCCCTCTCCTCTGAGCTAACAATGAGCCAAGAACCAGGCTGGTGTACAGGAAATATATTGGTATTTATTTAAATTAACAGTAATAGAAGTCAGCACCAAAATATCAAAAACACCACTTTATCCATGGCACAACACAATGAACTTCTCTCAGCATAAATAAATCACAAAAGTGAGTTAAAAAGAACACAGTACAATTGTACACTTTCTGCCAATTTCACTTCACAAAATATTTACACTGATCAATAATATAATTTTGTCCACAATTTTGGATTAAAATAAACACAGCCCGACCCCCTTACTTTGATCTAGGTTGGGAAGTCAGACAGAACAATTGGAATGCTTTGGGGAATTTTGGATTTCAGACCCCCCTTACTAAAAGGCCTGTTTTGGGGAAGCTGGATAAAAATGTTGTACTGATTTACAAACAAAGACACCCCTCTTCCTTAAAGAAGTCAGGGACAGCTGGACAACAAGGATTACCCAATTAATATATAGGCTATAGTTTTCAGCACACACTGGGAAGAGAGATTTGTTAATTTAAAATGTTAACAAAATTGATCCTGTAGTGTTCTGCCTAATGGGGAATTATTCGAATTAATATGTATGGTTACATAGGCTAAGGATCTACACAGATTTTGCCCCCCCACCCACTATAAAGCGAAAGGGTTCAAGGCAAGCAGACTCCCCCCACCTTTTGGTTTCCCAGGGCTTAGTTCTACTTAAATAGCAAGCCTCTGTTTAAGGTTCAGGAAAGCCAGCTGTATCTGAGGACACTCTGGAAAGATAGGGATAGGAACTCCACTCTCAAAGATGACCTCCCGCTCTCCACCACAGGACCCAGTCAGCTTTGAGGCCTTCCTAGAAATAGGCAGCTCCACCCAGTTGCACTCTCAACAATCTCCTCTGGTGTCTCCTCTCCCTACAGCTGTCAGAAGGTAAGTTTCAGCAGCCTTCCTGATGGTCTGTCTCTTTCCCTCTGTCATCCTGTCTTTCACCTTTTTCTGTCTCCCCGGTTTTTGTGTGTCCCCTGTCCTAGTGCAGTCCTCCTTATTTAGCAGCAATGACCTCACCAATTGTACAGTCTTAGGGAGGTACCCTGCAATAATTCCTGCCACTAGGATTGGATAATTACCCTCTCTCTCCTCGCAAACCAGCCTCCAAGTTAGGATTGGTTTCAGGGTCTGGAGCAACATACGGCAATTGCTATTTGTAATCACCCCATTGTTCTCCTTTCAACTTTTTTGGCAAAAACTAGTTATCTATTACAACTTCATAATTTTGCTACCAACTGCCATACTAAACATATTTTCTGTTTTAGCTGATCATGGAGAGTTAGATAAACCGAACAGCAAATCTGTACGATCTCACATGGCCATGTTGCACATTTCTCCCATTTCTATAAAGTATGTTATTAAGCACATCCCTAATTTCATGTTCCACCCGCTCACCAACGCTCACATTTGGAACATGTTCAGATCAGCCAGAAATCTAGTCTAACTTTCCGTTACAAATCCCAGAGTCACAGGTAGATGCCTTTTATATCCCAAAAATTGCCTGGAAATTACATTAAAAAAATTGTACAAAAAATGAAATAAATCCACATTATGGTTGCTGAGAAAAAGGCCTAAATGATAATATGATAATAGTCCTTTCTTTTAAATTAATTGTGAATGTTCATGTTGTACAAATGGCAGTTTGTGCTTCTGGACATTTGGGGTCAGCCTGTGTTCCATCAGTCTCCTTTGTGTTGGAAGCTTGCTCTTTGAAGTTGCAGCCCCCAGTCTTCACACCTTTTAGTCATGCTCCAGCCAAGGATGACTTCCCTTGAAGTCCCTGCTTTCAGAGTCAGCAAGTCTGGAGAGCACTGGGCGTTTGACACCTTCAGCAGCAAATATTATTGTGGGTGGGGGTCATTAGATGGGAGATGTGACATCCAGGCTGGAAATTGGAGTTTTCCTTGTGATGTTTTGCCCTCAGCCAGCAAAATGGTCTGCCTTGGGCTGACATTTTTTCATGAAGACAAAGTGGCTCTTCAAATTTCAGTGGAGTTTTGTGGGTGAAACATAACATGCATTGCTCTTTGTCAACCCACACATCATGTTTTGTTTTCCTGACATTTTTCTTTGAGCAATGATATTTTTTTCAGTTTTATTTTTTTCAAACTGTTTTTATTTGCACAAATATGTGCAGGCCGTTTTTGTTTTCAAAGGTTAAAAACCCTGTTTTACATGTCACAGGGATCTTTGATTCCTCCTTCTTTTATAAATTAAAATGCTGATTGTCCATTTATAATGACAGGTAGGCCCCTTTCCTCGTGGCTCTTTAACTTTACATGAAAAACAAAAATTAATGCCATGTCATTTTTGTTTCAGTGTTTAATATCTTGCTATTCATGTGAAAGGGATTCCTATTTGGGGCCTTTAAATGCACCGCACATGCCCCGCCTGTTCTTCCATGACTCTTGGTTGGGGAAGAGCTGGGCAGTGGGGTTTCCTTAGGTGTAATTCCCTTCCTCAGGGAGTGGGCACTCCGGTCTCCCCTTCCATCTTTGGGTTGGGGGTATGGCATGGTACCCCCTTTTCTTACTTATTTTGGGAGTGGGCACTCCAGCTTCCCCTTCCATCTTTGGGTTGGACGGCATGGCAAGGCAACCCCTTTCTTCCTTCCTTGCCAGGTCCCTGGGGTTCTCAGCGGACTACACTCTCACCTCCAGGTTGGAAGTTTGAAGAGGTTAGTTCCCTAATAAGGACAGAAAAAGAGTTTTAGTACTTTGTACACACATTTTTCCCCCGGGAAGCTTTACAGAGAATTTACAACAATAACATACAGTTATAGCATAACATTTCCATTTCACAAAATAAATGTTATTTATTTTCATCATTTGTACAATAACACCAAGTAAATTACTCCCTGCATTATATATATATATAATCGACGGCATATATATATATATAATGCAGGGAGTAAAATCAGACAGAAATATATATATATATATATTTCTGTCTGATTTTTCATTCTTCAGACGGTACCTCTGCTCGACTTTCATTTGGCTAATCAATCGGTCCTAAAGCGTGTTAGGGAGGACAGCTTTTCAACTGGTTGATGTGGACCCATTTTTTTCTGTCATTTCTCCTTTTGGGATGCAGATCTTGTAAGCAACAGGTGATATTATATCTACAATATCAAAGGCACCACGTCAAAATGGGAGGAATTTCCGCTCCTTGGACTCATTCCAAAAATTGCACAGGTAAACCTTGTCACCTATTTCATACTCTTTCTTGGTGGCCTAAACTGTGCTGAGCATAAGCAAAAGCATGCTGGAGGTGCTTCGTTAAATTTTCAATGTACTCATGAGTAGTGGACGCATTTATCAGTGTCTGCTCCTGAGTCCTATAGAGCAGATGCTGTGGTAACACCATTTTCCATTGGATCATGAGCTCAAATGGAGAAATGTTTGTTGCACAATATGGTGTAGACCTTATAGCCACCAGGACGTGTGGCAATAGGATGTCCTAACTGATTCCAGAGTCTGCCACAAACTTCTTTAAAATACTCACAATTATTTTGTTGTATCTCTCCACCCCCTGCTTGAGGCCTGGCAGTAGGCACTGTGGAGTTTTCTTTTTACCCCTAGAATCTCCTGCATCTTCACCATCACCTCACAGAAGGCAACCTTGCGCAAGATTTCCAATGTCGTATGAAACCCCCTATGACTGCCAATGGCCGTGTCATGGGTGTTGTTCAGCATCAGGCTTTGGAATGTGGTATGTACCACCCACTGGTCACAGCCAGATAGGGCTCTCCTTACCAACAAACCGTCTTGGATCCGAAACATCTTGGAAAACTTCATCAACACCCAGACATCCTCTTTACTGGCATAATACGACTTGGTTAGAGGAAAGCTTGCGTCTTCAATGTGTCGACACAATTTCCCAATTATCAGGTCCTCTTTTTGTACCATGATCAAATCTGCATCTCGGGTATCTTTACTCCACTGGGCTGTTGGGAGTTCAGCATTAGCCTGAGTTTGTGACCTGGAGACAGCTGCTAATTGGCTTTCACTCAGCAGGGATTCCATTTCTGTGAAATCCCCCTGCAGAGCTCCGGATTTAGCTAGCTGGTCAGCCAGGTAATTCCCAGTCTTATCTGGCCCCCTATCTTGGAATGACCTCTTATCTTTTTCCAATAGATGGCCATCCCATTGGAGTCACCAGGTCATCGATTGACTGGATCAGTTTGGCATGCTTTAGGGGTTTTCTGTTGCCACAAAGCATGCCCCGATTCTTCCAGTTAATCAGGTCCTCCACAAACCCATTCCTGACATAATCAAAGTCAGTGATTGGGATCAGTTCATTGAGTTGGTGGTGCACTGCAGTGAGGATGGCTTGATAAACAGCCATCAACTCTGCAACCTGACTACTACAGGGTCCTATTTTATAACCAGCAGAGGGTTCCGGGGTATCATTCACCCAGGCATTCCCAATGCCAGCCACCAGTTATTTTTCCCTGTTTCTATCAGCATGGTAGGTGCACCCATCCACATAAACTGTGGGTATCCCCTGACAAGTATCTTCTTCGTAGACCTTGTGTGGGGAAGTTAAGTACGCCTCCATGTTTTTGTTGGTCATTAGAGTTTCGTCCTTGAGACAGTTTTCTTGAGCACAATCATGCAAGTCCTCCAACCCTTGCGCTAAGGGACTCTTCTTGTTTTAGCCATATCTGACCTCCATAGGAAAGCCTTGAATGGACAGAATCCAGGAAGTAATTCTGGAATTACTAAAGTTCCCTACCCAGATTCTGTCCCTTTGTCGATACTGCAGGGGTTAGTGAGGAGTCTCGACAATGATTTGCTCCCCCTGTATGAATGGGTGGTAATTTTTCAGCGCCCACACCATTGCCAGGGGTGCCTTCTCGCAGTCATTGAATTTTTCCTCCACAGAGGACAAAGACTTGCTCATGTATGAAATGCCTTTGTTGACCTTGTCCTGCTTTTAGTACAATGCCGCTTTTAGGCAAGTATCTGAGAACCCTGTCTCCAAGAAGAACTCTTTGTTCTTTATGGGTAAACCAAACAAGGAGCCTGGGAAAGACTTATTTTTCGTTGTTTAACTGCCTCAAATTGTTCTCGAACCCACTCCCACTTGACTCCGTCCTTTAATAAATGGACCATGGGTCGAGTGACTTCTGCGTAGTCTTCAATGAACCTTTGATTATAATTAGTAAGTCCAAGAAGGCTTCTTAATTCTCACAGAGTGGTAGAGCCTCTTCATTTTAGTAAGGCTTCCACCTTCTTCGCCTGGGAATTAAGACCCTCAGGTGTTATCTTGTGCCTTAAGAAGTTCACTCGGGTCTTACATCACTGTGCCTTCTGAAAGGCCCGTTTTGCTCCAGCCTTCTGCAACTGGATGAGAACATAGTGTATTTCTGCTATGTGTTCCTTCTCAGTTGAGCTCTTGATCAAAACATCATCCACATAGGACAAGCTTCCCGTTTTGCCCAAATCGGGCATGGCCTTATGTAGGAAGATGTTGAACTCATTGCCAGAGTTTATGTATCCAAAGGGGGTTCAGGGCCACATGTGCTGTTGCCCCCGGAAGGTAAAGTCAAGCTTGTACTGGCCTTCCCTAGTCACCGGTACTGTCCAGTAACCGTTGGTCAGGTCAATGGCAGTGTAAACCTTTGACCCTTGGATCTGGGCCAGCCCTGATCGATGTAGGGAAGGGGCCATCTTGATATATGGACCCATTTGTTCAACTCCCTCAGGTCTGCACATAGTCTCCATTGGCTGTTTGGTTTGAGGATCCCTAGTACCGGGTTGTTGAAGGCACTGTGGATCGGGAGAATTATCGCACAGGATTCTAAATTCTTAATAATCTCAGTGAGTAACTCCATGGATGTGAGAGGTAACCGGTATTGTTTCACAAATACGGGAGCCATCTCGGGGTCCGTGGGAATGGTGCTTGAATGAATGGATGTGGGCCACTGCCATATGAGTCTACTGAAAAGATATCTTGGAATTCCACGAAGACCTGTTTTAACTTTTGTCTTTGCTCCTCAGTCTCACAGGCATCAGCCAGATGAGATGTATCCTTTCCTCGTCCATCTGCCTGGAACCTGGAAAGACCTCAGGCTTGGCAATTTCAGCGTTATCCTCCAGTTGGGTGGAGAGATCACTTTTGATGGTATTAACCTGAACAGGGGATTCAAGGTAGTGGTCCTTGACTTTGAACACTACCTCCTCCCTCCTAACGTCACAGGTCACCTCTTCCACACCGTAGGGGCAGGAAGAGTACACCAGGAAATGCCCCCCATGCCTACTAAGAATCTTTTCTGGAGGAATAACATTGCTGATGTTGAAACAGCCATTTGGAATTGGTCGCATTATTTAATTACCTAAATCGATAGAATAATGTTGGGCACAACTGCCATTCCAATAAAGGTGTCTGCGCCCAAAGTGATACTTCGAGGGTCGCCACCAGGTATACTAGAGGTGTCAGATTTAAATATATACCTTGTTGTTTGAGATGGGAATTTAGATTTATATATGATAAGATATTTTATTTATATCGCGCTCATACACAAGTGTATAAGCGTTCCAATATTTGAGGATCTGTCCTCACTTAATTTTGAGGGGAAGAGTAAATTGTCGCACCTGTCCTGGGATGGTAACGTCTTCTCCTACAGAGGAGACAGTGATGTCTGGGACTTGGTTATTTTTAAAATGGAACTCTACATTCTCAGAGCACTGATCAATTACGTGACAGGTATCATTAAGACTTACATAATTGGTACTCATTTTTAATTTGATAGGGCGGTTAATCTGAGTCCAGAGGACCTTGTTTACACAGTCGATCAGAGGTGATAACCTCCTAAGGACATCGTTCACCAGTAAGCAAGGTATGTGCCCTCTGGAGTCACAACGATCACCGGATGATTCAGTCAGTGCCGTCCAATTTTTATGTCCAGATCTGCAATCCATTCAACGGAAATATCATTCCTGTCGAAATATTTGAGTTGTCCAGGAAGTGGTACGGGTGGAATTTGGTGGCCCTCTGCCCATCCTGAGATTATTTGGTCAAAGGCCCTTTTTGACAGGGGGTGGCTTGGGATCCAGTATCCACCAAAACTGATGTTTCACACTGACATTGCACCTTCACCTTAACCGGTGCATAAAATCGGCCTTCTTTCTCTTCCAAGGTGCAAAGAAAGTGTGAGTTATATGACAGCCCGGTGGTCATTTTCTTAATACTGAACTCTGACACAGTGTGACCTTGGGCAGTTTTCTGGGTCAGAGTTCGGGAATCTGTAAAAAAAAAAAAACATTGCAACTCACAATGGGTGTTGTTGGGGAATCCTCATTTTCCCCTGTTACCTGGCAACAGTTTCAGAACCTGTTTGGAGAAAGGACACCACCTCCGGTTCACTTCTGTTTGGCTCACATGTGTGGGGTTGAATAGCTTCTGGTTCTGGGTCGGTCTCCATACTTTCCTTGTCCCACTCAGGGTCCTTTGGGATCCATTTTTCTTTGGGAGGGATCACCTCATTTTTTGAAAGAGAAGGTCTGCTTACCTGAATCCTCCAGGGATTATTCTCTTTCAAGGGGATAATCCAGAGTTCCTCTACAAAGTGGGTTCTTCTTTGGCCTCTCCTACTTACCCTTTGTTCTTTGGGTTGTAACATTTTGGGGGTAGAAGAGACTCCTTCAGTCTGAGAGGTTTTTAGGGGTTCTGTTTTGGTGAGAAAGGAAGCTTCCTCAAGGGCTAGGCATCTCCCCTCCACTCGGGCACCCTCCACTGGAACCTGTGATTTGTCTGAGGTTACCTCTCGTCATTTCCCCCCTCGGGCATCAGACCTGGGTGTTGGGGAATTTTGGGAAGCAGGGTTAGGTTGAGAGTTGGTCTGAGCCCTCAGCATGTGCCTCAGATCTTTGGTCAGTTGCAGGATCTGTCACTCCAGTTGCAAGACCTTGTCTGGGTAGTAGGGAGGTCTCAAGTCATACCTCTGCTGCTCTTGAAAAGGGTAATTGTCCCTTCTCCCAGAGTAGCTCTGGTACTAGAAATTCCCTCCATAATTTTTCATCCTGAATCTCCCTTCTCCCGGGTTCATGGATCTAGTGTCCTGGAACAGGGGAGAGAGAGGATTGTTTTAGAAGTTCTGGTTTGGGGCATATCTGGGAAAACATTTCAGATTGGGAGGTGGAGTAATGCTTCTCTCCAGAGGGAAGTTTGGAGGGAAGTTTCCTGGGGCAGTAATTACCTGAGTAGTCCCCCCCTTGAGCCAGGGGAGAGTATACATACGCCAGTAATGGTTTAATACCCTTGTACCTAGGATTTATATAGGTGGCAGGGTCAGAGGGATCATTGTTCTGGGCCCCGCCTGACTACTATTCTATTGGGCCAGGTTGGGGGTGGTCATTTCTGCTTTCCATTTTGCTTGTTGGCAGGACAGTTACTTTTAGGCCCCCCATCTCCAGATCCTCCACCTTTGCATCAGCAGGGGTGTTATATGGTTTGGGGGCTTTGGTGGTATTTTTACTCTCAGCAGGCTTTTGGACCTCATAAATCCTGGTTGCCTGTTCAATCACCCAATCCAGGGTCCTATGCTCGTGAAAGTCACGCACCAACTGAGTCATTATGTATTTGGGGAGAGCATGGAAATATGTAGTTATGAACCCCCTTCTTTTGGTGTTCACCCCCCGGGAAGTCTGAGCAAATGCCTGCTTTAACCCCTGCACAAACTCCATAGGTACCTGATCTTCCCCACACTGCAAGTTATATGCAGCCTTACGGGCCTCTTGTGGGTTCCTATGAGTGGATATTTTTTTCAGTATGGCCGCCTTATAAGTGGACCATTTATGATGATCCTGGTCCTGGAAAGAAACTGGAGTACTCGGTTGAGAACGTCAGTTTATCAAATGCTATACAATTCACATCATTCCTGATCTGGAATGATGCCATCATCTGTTCAAAAAGTTCCAGGTCTTCCCATACCAAATACTTGCCATTCTTGTGGTATTGGGGTCAGGAAGCTATTTCTAACCTTGATTTGTCTTATTGGGTCTTTCACAAAACCCTTGCTCTGCTTTGCTTTCTTTTTTTCCTCTGCACCGGAGTCCATTCATCTTCTGACTCAAAACTGCTACCAGTACTCCATTCCCTGTCTTCTAGTTGCTCCCTATCTGTATGAGATGTAGAATTTATGCCAGAACCATGGGGTCTGTGCTCCTCTCGCCTGGACCAAAGTGAACTCTCAGGGTCACACTCCCTGGAGTTCCTTTCAAGCCCAGGATACAACCCATTTTAATCATCCCTCCTACCAGGGAGTCTGGGGAATTCCCCCATTCCCCTGAATATACAGAGGATTTTGGAATGCCCTTCCTAGGCTGATGGTCTGGCTTTTCTCCTCAAGCAAAGTGGGCAAGGTGGTCTCTTTATAGTTGCATCTTCAGACAATCTAACTCCCTGACTTTCTCTTCATATGAGTTTTCATGGTCTGAAGTACTTACCGTATTATTCCTTACTTCACGGACACACTGGTCCGGCCACTTTCCCATCTGTGTGGAAGGGATGAAAACTCATCAATATCAGACAGGGACTGGCCTTCCTGATTAGTTGGACTAGGCCTGGGGAAGTCTAACTGCCTCATGTCACCCGGTTCTTGATAGGTAGCATGCATTAGGTCAGATCCCATTTGTGAACGAGAGATTGTAAATGACTGGCATGAGGCCCCTGTTGGGAAGGGTGCCTCACCTTGATCAATGGGCCTTGTCCTATATCCAGATTGTCAGGGTGCCTCAGGTCCTGTTTATATTTATTTTCGATTTCCTTGGTGAGGCCCTCACACCTGTGTCTCCATTTATTTGCTTTTGGTAGTCAGAGAGCTGGCTTTTTAATTCTGACACTAAGGCCTGATTAATCTCATGCACCCTGCTCTGAGCTACCAAACGATCCTTTGTTTGCTGCACCTCCTGCTGGAGTGATTCATTTTCCCTCTGTGAGTCTTGTATGTTGTGTGCATATTCGAGGTGCTTTTCCCTCAAGAGACTAATCTCTTTCTCTTGTTCATCCCTACATTTTGCTGCCGCTAATAGTTCATCTTCTATTTGCCTCATGCACTCTACAAGCTCATTCTTTTCTTCCCTAATTCTGGCCTGTTCCTAAGACCCTGACTGTTCCTTTTCTACCTCCATTTCCAACTGATTTATCCTCTGTAACAGGACGCTGTTATCCTGATTCAAGAGGTCTTTTTCTGATCCAGCTGCGTCCTCTGTTGTTTCAGAGTACGTACCTGCTGATGTGTCTGATCAAAGTCATTTTGGGAATCAACCCCTTTGATAATTAATTGACTATTTTCAGTTTAATAGGAATGCGAAAATGTCCTACAAAATGACTCTATTATAAGAACCTGGTCATTTAGCTTGTGTTGCAGTGTGCTCAGATTTTCTGCACACTCTTTTTGTGCATTTTGTAGTGCAAAAACTGTGTTTCAAGCTCTGCACTCTCTTGCTGCAGTGTTTTTAACTCAGCCTTGAGTTGTTGACCAAGACAGGTCTCCAGCCTGATTCATCCTACTAGCCTCACTATTTTGCCAACGCTCTTCTTCTAAAAGCAAACGAAAATTTAACTGAGCAGTTAGCTGAGCCATTTGTATTGGTTCATCACAAGCAGATGTGGTCACATAAAATGCCTCAAATGCTTTGTGCAACATCCCGGCTTCAAGCCAAATATCATTGCTTATTGAG
Organism: Ambystoma mexicanum; assembly: GCF_040938575.1. Lineage (NCBI taxonomy): Eukaryota > Metazoa > Chordata > Amphibia > Caudata > Ambystomatidae > Ambystoma > Ambystoma mexicanum. The sequence continues at coordinate 675,851,936 of NC_090927.1, read as the reverse complement.
GTAACCTCCTGTAGAATTATGGTTTGCCAGTTTCCTGCATCGTCCTCAACCCATTCTCCTTTGATAAATAATTTAGTTAAGCGATGCTCCCTGGCTTCCCCAATTTGTGCAGTAGTCATTTTCACAATTGGCTTTTTACACTTTAATAACAGTTTCTTTATGCAGGGGCAAACTCACCCTGTTCCTGCTTGATTTTCTCACTCAAATAAATTCTTACTCTTAATTTTCTACCTATACACCTCCATGGAGCTCAGGAGTCAAGTCCTAGCAGCACTTTAACAAAACAAAGATGACTTTCCTTCAACCTTAATGCAATTGCATCAAAATTAATAGACTGTCACAATGTATTTGTCATGGGTCAGGAATAGGAAGCTAAATCCCGGCCAAAAGCCCCCACTTTGTAACGGTTTATTGAGAAGCCACCCTCAACCCGGGGAGTCCCTTCCCTCCCCACTGAAGTGGTTATCCAGCAAACTGTTTAACAGATTATTTTTTTATTTTTAGCCCTATCTTAGACACCTTACATGCCCCTTGTATCCCTCTCCGCTTAGCTAATAATGAGCCAAGAACCAGGCAGGTGCACAGGAAATATATTGGTATTAATTGAAATTATGCAAGGACAACCCATACAGTATCTCACACCAAATGTGATTCAGAACATTGCACAGCAATCTCCAGCGCAGGCAACTTCAGTACCATGGGAACAGAATGCCCTACCATGAGGAACACTTACACACTAGACTGGAGCCAGCATTATAAGCAACAATACTTTGCATCTTCCAGGATCCATCATCTATACACAATAGGACAGACCACAGCAAGCCTTGATGTGCCAAGTTCTCTCGATATTGATAGTGATATTGATATTGATATTTTATTTCTATCGCGCTCGTACGCAAGTGTTTAAGAGCGAGACAAGGCAAGGGAGGGCAACAGGGGAGAACAAAAAAGCGGTCTTACTAGGCCCAGTGACATTGAGAACGCGCAAGTGCATAGGAGAGGGGGAGGGGAAAAGTGCATGGAAGGGGGGAGAAGTGGAAAGTGCGAAGCAGAGGAGAAACAGATAAATAACAATAAATAAATAATAAAGGCAACCAACAGTTTTAGTGCAGCCAGCAATTTGCAATTGCTAGGTTTAAGGCAGCAGACACGGTAGGTCTGATAAGTGCTGGAATAAAAAGGGGGGCTGTATGGGTACAGATATAGAACCCAGTGCTGGGGATGGCCCAGAGAAAGAGCGGGAGGGTGGCAGGGTGAGCAGGTACCTGGGCCCGGAGGAGAGAGGGTGGCCAGGTGCACAGTGCCAAGAGAGAACAGATCAGCAGGAGAGAGGGGGAGCGAAGAGAGAAGAAAAGAGAAAGGTCTTGAGGTGCTTCCGGAACCGGAGATGGTCCTCCTCAAGTTTTAGAGTGACAGGGAGGCTGTTCCAAAGGGAGGCCCCAGCCGAAGACAGAGATCTACCCCCAGCTCGTTTCTTTGAAAAACGACTGACCCTGAGGGAGTTGGAGGTAGAGGAGCAAAGAGCTCGAGAGGGGAGGTATTTGCAGAGGGATAGCTGAAGATATTTTGGACCCAGGCCCCAGAAAGCCTTGTGGACAATGCAGAAGGTTTTGAATTTAATCCTTGCATCCACTGCGAGCCAATGGAGAGATTTCAGAGCTGGAGAGATACGATCCCAGGGCTTGAGGCCAAGGACAAGCCTTCCAGTCCTGTTCTGGATTAGTTGTAGAGGGCGGGTTGATTTAGAAAGAAGCTGTTCCAATAGTCCAAGCTAGAGAGAACCACAGCTTGGGATACCATGAGTTTATGGGGGAAGGTGAGGAAAGGCAGAGTACCTCTGAGGAGGTGCAGTCGGAAATTTGACTTTTTAGAAACCTCAGTGATGTGGGGGGAGAAGGAAAGGGTGGAGTCAAAGATGACTCTGAGGTTCTTAGCCTCGCAGGTGGGGGTAGGAGGAGGGCCAAGGGAGGCCGGCCAGAGAGTGAGGGGAAAGGATGGTGAAGGTGTGCCGATGAGGAGGATATCCGTCTTGCTGGCATTCAGACAAAGATCATTGGCGGCACACCAATCTTGAATGGCAGTTAGGCAATCAGAGATGAGAGAGGGAGAGGCGGTGGCAGACGGCAGCCTGAAAATGAGTAGAGTGTCATCAGCGTAGCACTGGAAATGTGTGGCAATGCAGTGGGCGAATGCAGACAGGAAACCCAAAGTAGGGGTGAAGATAGGGAACACAATGTTTACTTTCATGGTAGACACAGGAGGCACCTGATCTTGCATAATGGAAGGACAGTTTTCATTAACAGACAATAACATTGATACTCAAAGTTTTTTTGTGGCAGTTGTGAGGGTTCCTTTCTCAGATGTTTTACACCTTACTATAAGAACTCAAGAGATAGTCAGACCATTACAGTACAGTACTGACACACCAGTAAACCTATTAGTGAGGGATCTCCTTAAGAAGCTCAATGTGACCATTTCATTCACTGACAAGGGAATTGTGTGTACAAGGCCATGCATGCACTACAACAGAATAGCCACAGTGATACATGCCCTTTGCTGCACCATTTGCATATGCAGTCACCATTCTGATGCGTTGCTTACCAGGAATGCATAATGTGATATTTCGCCAGCCAGCAGAAATCCTATTCAGACCAGCAGAACCACATGAGGAAGCCCCGGGAATCTTGTTCACACTACACATTGATGCAGTAATCAAGAGGAAAGACACAATCATTGTAGCATGCACAGATGAGGAAGTAATGGAATGGAGAGGTGTGTTATCCATAGACCCAACCCCTACAATTGAGAGAAATTACAGACGAGAAGCTATTCGCAAACTTGAACACAGGTGGGGAGGTAGTATTCGAAATCAGCATTCCCTATCACTTGGTAATGCAACACAGGGAAATCCCCCAGACAATTCTGACAGCTATAACTGCATACACACATTTACACGAAAACTTAGCACAAGTGCCTAGATGACTGTGGACAAGCAACCCACATAACGTAGGGTGACTGACCAGCATAAGGGCCATTAAAATCTCATATTCAAACTAGGAGCCATACTCCCTAGAGTAAAGCAACATCCATTGTCCAAAGAAGCAGATGAGGGAATTTCAACACAATCAAAGCCTTGCCTGACCAAGGCATCATAGTGCCTTCTAACTCACCATGCAACACAGCTATATACCCACTGAAGAAGACAAAGGGGGTATCTTTGAGATTCATTCAGGATCTCAGCCCTCTGAATGACATAGGATAAGCAGAATATCCACTATTGCTAAACCCTGCCTCCATATTATGCAACATTCCAGCAATTGCAGTCTACTTTTCTGTGGTAGACCTCAAGAATGAATTATTCACAATACCATTACATCCGGGTTCACAATGCTTGACAGCTTTTTCATATCACAGAAAGAGATTCCAACATACTAGGTTGCCCCAAGTGTACTTGGAATCCCCCAGTGTCTTTAATAGGGTCCTCCAGATGGACATAGGGAACATAAGCATGGACAGTACCATTTTACAGTATGTAGATGACTTGCTAGTGGGTTGCATGACAGAGGAACAGTGCAGAAAGGACACAATACAACGCCTGACAATACTAGTAAACAAGGGATACAAGGTGGACAGAGACACATTACAATACTGCCAGAAAGAAGTGGTATACTTGGGTCAGATAATATCAGCAAAGAAAGTCGGTCCAAGGTAAGGACCCGTCCGCCCCTGCACACTTGAATGAGGAATTGAGTCAAATACTGCTTTGTACAACTATTCATGATGTGGTTATTGTGCATGTAGATCTAATTATGGATTGGATATGATCATGTGACTACTCTTCTTATGATGAAATTAGGTGCCAGTAATTTTCAACATCTACCTTTGGAGCATTGAATGTTTACTGCGCTCTTGCAACACGTGTTGTGTTGAATCCGTGTTTGTCTATTTGCTGAGAGAAGTCCCACCTATGATTACTCAGTTGCATATGTCCCATTTTGGAATATATTGACTATTTCTGTTTACTACTGAAAGTTGACTGCTTTTTATCAATGTATAGATATTTGTTATAGATCGGCGTCCATATGAGCCAATTGGGTGGAGATCATTTATCTTTTAACAATATTGTTCCTTTACAATATCGTTTTGTCAGTTTAGATCATTTTAGCTTGGATGTCCATTTATAGTTTGATCTTTTCATTTGGGCTTTTGACTTTATTATTTTATGATCTTTTTTGTTCTTTCTAGTTTTGTATGTGCCAGTCCACTGGTCTTTGGAATGAATATGATAGCGAGCAGTTCGCTTTTCAGCTATTGCTGGTGTCTTTTTCAAGATGTCTGCACAGAATGTGGAGTGTGTTACAAGTCCTCTTGCTATCTCGATAGGGGATTGAGTAATTATTCATTACGTGCCGGCTGTTTGCCGGCATTCGACACTCTACAGGGCTTGTGGAGTGTGTTAGTCTTCACTTCGCGTGGCGTTTGAGTTTCTTTTCCACTCGTTGGAAGGTAAGATTATTGACAGGGGCACCAGGGACGATGATACTATTTGTTTGGAAGTTGGCTAAGGATTGGTATATTTCCTGTTTGTTTTTTGTCTGAAGTATTTCTACCGGATCCCACATGGGAGTCAAAGGGTTCTACCAGTCTTGGAGATTTACTACCCACTAGGATCCACTACATTAAACGCTATGCTTACATGCCGTTTATGGGGCTTCATCTGCATCTATCTTTTCTGGATAAGCTGTATTATTGTATCTTTAGGCTTTTTCCAGACAGGGGAATAATGGTTACACTGCGCTCCTTGGGAGTCTACATGACTTGTTGGGTTGCCATGTTGCTCTTTACAGGAAGGTATGAGCCATACAAAAGTGTGCAGCTTTCATGTTCAACTTTTGAGTTGACTCTGCAATATTTTGTTCTACATCTTCGAATAATATTATGTGTTTATTAGGAATTTACAAAGTGAGTATCCATCTATCTTGGCTATTGCTGGGCTGAGTTTTAACCATGTCATTATGTGTGCTATTAACTGTTTTTGATATTGTTTTAATATATTTGCCCTCATCTCTTTGATCTCAGGTCGATTAACTACTTTTGTCATTAGGCCATGTAGGCTTTGAATTATGAATCTCTTTTCTCTCACTCTGGTTCTAGCATGCTAAGCATGTTTACATTAGGCTACACATGGGTCACTCTTCTATTTACCTTGGTTTATCTTTTTACTTCATCGCACCCAGTTGGCTCAATGGACTATTTGGGGATGGCTTTCTCTAGTCTTCACCATTTGAATATTTCATTTTTATGTCATTTTGCACACATTGTTATGGATTCTTAAGCTATAGAAGAGTCTTGTTACTTTGACTATTTTGAGTATCTGCAATCTGTAAGGCTGTTTTTTTCCATTTGTTCCAGTTCTGTGTTGCTCTTGAAGAACGGGGACTCACTCTGAAATGTGTCAGCTAACTACAGACTGCCTGACTGTATGAAGATATGGATGTTATTAAACTACAAAATTACATTACAATGTTATGATATATCTCTATTCATTTTTTTCTATATTATTGTGAGTCTATAATCTAAATTGTTGGCTTTTTTGTTCAGTGTCAAAAAGTGTGTAGGGGACAGGAGGGTCCTTACCTTGGACTGTCTTTCTTTTCTAGTATTTCATGTGACCTTGTGCCAGGGTCAAAGTTCCTCCCCTGCACCTTACATTTTCTAAATATTGAGTCAAATTGGAATCTCTATGATTTAAAAAGGTGTGCACTAACATTATTACTCTCAGGTAATATCACAAACAGGAAGAATGATAAGCCCTGACAGAGCCACAACACAGCCAAACACAATAAAAAAGATGCAGCAATTCTTAGGATTGTGCAATTATTGCTCGGGCATGGGTTTTTGATTACTCAATGCATGTTAGACCCCTACTGCAGGCATGCAAGGAAGGCCAAAAGATTAAAGGTACTATTGTATGGACAAAAGAAATAAAATGGTTTGAGGATCTCAAAATGCCAATCGGCAGTGCACCCATACTAGCAACACCAGATTACAAAAAAACATCAAAGAAACATATAATTGAATTTCAGGAAATAGCCCCAGCACAGGAAACATCTTTATGGCTAAAGAGAGGGTGTACTCTATCCCCAACCAACATTGTATGAAGACAAACCAGCACTGTTAAACTAGTGATTCCCATAGAGTTAATAAACATCACACTAGAACAGCTCCAATTCCCTATGCATGCACCTAAGCAGCATATTGCTGCTCATATACATGAGGAGTGGTTCGTGCCAAATTTGGCCAAAACACGTTGACAACTGTGTGCCCAATTGCACTACATGTCACAAATTCCATCCAGGATGCACACTCAAGACATTAAAAGGAACCTTTCCCCACCCCACAGGGCCATTCAAAGGACTCCATATAGATAACATAGATATGGTGAACCATTGCACTACATACAGGTATGCACTAGTGGTAGTGTGCCGATGCTCCCGTTGGATTGAGGCAGGACCGTTTATCAATGTGGATGCTAAATCCACAGCCAGGTTCTTGGTGCAGGGGGTGTTCTCTAGATGGAGAATCTGCAAGACTTTGAGGTCGGATAATGGTCCTCACTTTGTGAATGAATTTCTGGGAGAGGTCACTCGACTGTTAGTAATTAGGCACAAGCTGTATACTGCATACCACCAGCAGGCAAACCGCAGAGTGGAGAAGCTAAATGGCCTCCTGAGACTAAAATTAACTAAACTATGTGACACCATTTAAAGGAGCTGGCTACATTGCCTGCCCCTGGTCCTATTTAGTCTAAGAAATCAGCCTATCAAAGACCACCACCTCACACCACACAAGGTGGTAACAGGGAGGAGAATGTTTGTCTCAGCAGTGCCTTCATGAACAGTGTCAGACACACATCGGAGTGCAGAATTGTTAGGAGAGGAATTCAATGTCTACCTTAAGAATATGTCATGTGGTGCAAAGTTAATTTCTTCACAGATAAACCTCAGAGCAACTACAAGGGCCCCACGAGATCAACAAGGCGCCACAACAGAGGAACCACTTCAACTAGAATGTGGTGACAAAGTCTACTTAAGACAGCGCATTCATTAATGGAGTGACCTGAAGTTTACAGGTCCACACCGGGTGGAGCACTTGACCCCAACAGTTGCAAAACTCGGATCGTCATGCCTGGGTGCCCCTAACAGACTTGTACAATGACACAAGCACAGCACCTCAACTCTGATAAAAAAAACATCTCCAATATCAGAACAAGCAACGAAGGTTGAGTAACCTTAGTGACTATAAGTACAGGATGAAACTTAAACCCTTCGGGCACAGCAGAACAGGTGCTCCAGTTGATATGGAGAAAGCTCAAGAAAATAGTCATACAAATGTTAAGAATGTTTTGATAAGAATATGTTGTTTATTTTTCTCTCTCCTTCTAACAGTGTTGCTAAGATTAGGGCTTAGAAGTGCAACAACCAATGGTAGAAAATGTATTTGCATTTAAAAATAACCTCATGATTACACATAGACTACAAGTGAATAATGAAGCAAGTAGCATATTAGATGAACACCATTCAGAAGGTACCAACACATGTCACAATCTCATGCAAGAATTTAGCAGGGCTCAGGTAAACAAACAATGCAATATATTTGGGCTTATCCCACATATGGTTGGCACCCCCAGACTGTTCTTATTGCAGGAAGTGCCGACCATAGAGGCACATTGCTTGGCACATTTACTAACCTGCAAGGTCCAGGGCCAATTTCAGGGACACACAGTATACATACAAATGGATAAGAGATCAAACGATAAATGTGAAAAGATGGGAAAGAAGGAAGGCAACCAGTGTCCAGCAAACCCATTAGTAGTCCTAGAAGGTTCAACATTCTGGAACAAGAAGTGGATTAAGGGGCAAGCAGTATTCAACACTGAGGGACTAATGGGATTTACAGAAGAAGAAATAAGACAAACAAATGAACTGCATAGAGACGTGTGGGAATTAGATGTGAATACATTGACAAGTCTGCATCAGCATCAACAACCTGTAAAAGTACAGAAACTCACTCGATCTTCATTTATTTCAGAGGCTGAGGAAGTGTGTGCATTGGCAGTAATCAAAACTGCAACACAAACATATCAGATGCCACCCTTAAACGATGGGCCATACACAGTAATGGATATTCTCTGGCAATATGTAAGTAAAGTGTACCACTATTTACCACCGTTTTGAAACGACCTCTGTTCCCCATGTTCTACATGCAAATGCCCAGAAAAGGATCACAGTCACCTGAACAGCCCCCAGTGAATGTAGGACACTTGGACTCATCTAGGGTGCAAAGGAAGAAAAGTAGTGGTGACTTTTCAAAGGAAACTGATGAAGCACTGGAAGAAAATGTCCAAATATTGTCTGTTCACAAAACTGAGGTCTTTGTCACCTCATTACTAGCAGCCAGAATACAAGTAGCCACCAACTCAAATGGCTACAACTGATTTGTTGGAACTTGATGGAACTCTCAAATTCAACTGAACATGGATTAAATGCAATTTGCAAGGAACTCAGTACGCTCAGGTTGTGGCACTCCAGAACTGCATGTTTCTCGGCCTGATTACAGCAATTAAGGGCAGGGCGGGCTATGCAGTAAGATTGGGTGTTCCTGCTGCACCAATGCCCCTCCCAACAATGGGGACAATGGGATGTTGATGCTTGCTATCAAGCAAACTGCCAAATTAACTGATGATATGGTAAGGGAAGGGGGAATCATTAAGGACGGGGACTGGATGACCCTGTTTACAATATGGATGGCCCATTAACTTGTGACTTTTTGACACATCCTGTTTCCCATCCTCATACTTCTAGTATTACTGTGGTGCACATATCATTTAATCATTACCTGCTGCGTGCCCCATGACAATAAAGGACATGTTCTAGCAGTTATGACAGGTGGTAATGCCACTCCTCGTTGGAAAGATTAAAGCAGTCAAACAGATGAGCAATCACAGGCAGGAGAAACGCACAGGTACACAATGAGCAGACACTGTTGCCGAGATAATGCCCTCTGGTCACAGCCCACAGAGCACGCTAACTACCTTGAATGTTACATCGATACCAATTTAGAATGGCCACAGAGTTATCTGCAATGCACACCATAGGATTATATCATGAATGGGGAGACCTGCGAGATGTAGGTAAAATATGGATACCTAGGAGTGTCTATGAATGGCCAGAAGAAACAGAAGATTATGAGAGAGTTTAGAGAACTATTCCTCCCTTAGGGGATGAAAGGGGGGATGAAGGGGAATATGAAAATATGGGAAAATATCTTCAGCATCCTAAACGTGCATGATAATACAAGCTGCAAAAGTCCCTATGAAATAGCATGTGACCGAGAAGTGAACAGCCCTGTGAAAAGAATGATTTTCTGCATAGGCCCACCAAGACCCAAATAACCATGCTCGAGGTAGCTCAAAACACACACTTTGTAGATGAACATAAATGATGTACCCTTAAACAGACGCAGTAGCCTCTGACTTTAGTTAGAAAAATATAATAGAAGTGTTTATAATGACACATAAATGATGACTGTCATTATGCATTAGTTAAATAAACAATACATGTACGCCATAAAGTGGAGTTAGCTTTTCTTGAAGCACGAAAACTCCCCATCATCCCTCAGCACAGAACAGTGGACAGACCCTTGCAGGAAAACACACATTCCAAGTTGTAACGATTCACATAGTCAAAGTTTGAATGCCGCACAATGATTGGTTTATGCAAGAAGGGCAAAGCTTTTTAGTTGCGGTAGTGATGTAATAAAAGAGTAACAAGATATTATACTAGGCCACTGCGTTTAAGGGCAAGACATTGGGCCTCATTACAAATGTGGCAGCCACGGAATGAACGGTGCCGGTAAGGGACTGGCACCGTTCATTCCGGGCCACCACATTGCAAGTTCTGCAGTGGGTCCCGCTCTGTACGTCTGGCCAGACCAGACGTGCAGAGCGGGACCCGCTAGCAGTACAGGATGCTTACAACGGGTCCGTCATTAACAGGCCCCTTGTTAGGATCCTCCCCATTCTCACTGAGCCCTATGGGGGCTCAAATGGAAGGGGGACGTTCCGGGTCGGGGTCCCGCGAAAGGGAATTACTGGGCCCTCCAAGGTCAGAATGGCCCAGTAAGTCACCTTTTGCGGGACCCGGACCCGAGTTTGGGGGTAGCCATGCTGCTAAAAACGGCATGGCTACCTCCAAACACGTAATGAGGCCCATTGTATAGTTATTGGCCAGGACTACTCTATCCTGTTGGATTCCCACAGCCATAGCCCAGAGAGTTATAACAGTTTATGTCCTAGGCATGATAGCAGAGCTAGAGCACTCACAGCACAACACTTCCCCTGTAGGGTAAATTTCACTTGCAAACTTCACTGTGACAACTTAACAGTTATGTAAAGTACCTTTCATTGAGAATTAGTACACAATATACAAGCTCGCACCTAACTCACACCGCACACATGCAGTGACGACAGGGAAAAGCTAGACCTTAGGTGAGCAACAATGCCCTTGCATTAGAACCATATGAAACCCAATGATTAGAGCAACAGCTCACACCTAACCTCCGCCACTTTAACATGATTATTAACAAAGAAAAGAGTATGCCAATCTACATTGCACAAACACTTTTTAGATATATAACCACACATACATATTTGCGCCACTTGCAAAGAGCAAAGCTTGCATACAGCTAAGCCTCAGTGCGTAGGGTCACAGACAGGACAGATGAACTCCTGAAAATAGGATGGACACGCAGGAAGTTTTCCAACGATGGAGTTGCAAAATGAACTGGTAGTAAGCAGTTCCCAATGATGAAGTTCCCAATGATGAGAGCAGTAAGAAGGTGCCAACCTCTGAGGTGAAAATGACGCCTCTTTAATAGTTATATTTGGTGTGTCTCACTGTCACATCTCACAATGCTGATTGATTAAGATTTCTGTAATAGTTCACTCCACATCTACTCCTCTTGAAGGCACCAATAGTTTGAGGAGTTCTGAATGATACATGTATCTAGTGTTTATGGCCAATTGCTGTGCGTGAGAAGAGAAATGATCTCAGTGAACATGAGCTAACCAGCAGGTATGTCACCATACAACGTAGTTAGAATAGGCCAATGTATTTACAAAATTAATACAAGCCCCCATATTGTAGATCACACCAGCCAATGAAATGTGATGCAGTTCGCAACAACTGCTTTTTTTTGCCTTTGTGTAATTGCTATATAACCTGTGAAGCAGGAGACTGGGTAAAAAACCGAGCCACACAGTCGCTCTCTGTTGAGCCCAACATGGGCTATGGAATTACCAAAAAACTTCAAAAAGCTCACATCTGTGGTTGCTCAGTATATGGATAGAGTATTCAGGAAAGTACACATGCTCAAAAACAATCAGCCTTTGTCTTGTTGCAAAATGAATGGTTTATAAACAAAATAATCTCAGAAGATGGTCCCTAATAATTTCTTAGTGAGGAAGCGGCTGGCACGTTTTTCATGAAAACAGACTCCATATGCCAATGCATTTCAGAGATTCATCTCCTTCGTCAGGGCCAGTGTATTACATAGCGAATCAATTAAATGCAGGTAAATAAGAAAATAACACATCAAGGTTGCAAATAATAAAGGAAATGGTAGCATACCAAGCACTCGTTATTGCTACAAGCAGGGTTACAGGTCTCCATCTGATTAGCATAAGGCTTGACACTCTACAGGTAATAGACACACATTAACTCCAGCATGCATTTAATTTGTTTCTTACACTCTTTTACCTTTTTTTCCCGGCACTTTACTCACCATTGAAAATGTCAACACTTGGTATGTTACCATTTCCTTTATTATTTGCAACCTTTTTGTTTGTAATGCAAGCTACTGGGCTGTGGCCAGCACCGTGTGGCTCTTTACTTCTGGAGTGGCTGGCTTTCTTGTTCAGGCCCCTTTAAAAAAAAGAAGAAAAATAAGACCAGGAGTGCCACAAGTCTAACACTTTCAGCACTGACCCTAAATAAGAAAGAATAGGAATACCAAATAATGTGTCTTTCTGGAATTCTATACAATAATTGCTAGAGTCATCAAAGGTTTATTTCAGTCACACTTCGGGGGATGAGTCACTGATTTAGGGCCTCATTACGACCCAGGCGGTAAGTTACCGCCTGGGCCGTGACTTTACCACCATGGCGTAAACTACGTTTTCGCCATGGTGGTTGGCGGACTTACCGCCCCATTCCGATCTTGGCGGGGCGGTAAGTCCCCAATCCCCATTTACCCTTCCCCATTCCCATTTTTGCCTCATAGGGCATAATGGGAGTGGGGAAGGCGTTAATTACGCCACCGTAAATTACGGTGGCGTAATTAACTCCATGGTCCCTTAGCGCCATGGATTTTAACACCTGCTAAAAGCAGGTGTTAAATCCGCCATGGCGCTAAGGGACCTCGTACTCAGGCGGTAAGGGTCGGCGCTGTTTACGCCGTCGTAAAACCCTTACCGCCTGAGTCGTAATGAGGCCCTTAGTCTGTTCTTAAATGCCTCAACTCAGTCTTTCATCCTTCTGAGGTCGATAAATGAGTACCAAAACAGGTTGGGTGATATTGGGTGTACATTTTTTCTATATAGAGCGCTTAAGCGTAAGTGCTATATAATAACACATCATTATCATTTTGTCATGGACGTCTGCTTGCATTCACAGTAATTTAGTAATATGCACCACACTTCGGGGGGTGAGTCACTGATTTAGTCTGTTCTTAAATGCCTCAACTCAGTCTTTCATCCTTCTGAGGTCGATAAATGAGTACCAAAACAGGTTGGGTGATATTGGGTGTACATTTTTTCTATATAGAGCGCTTAAGCGTAAGTGCTATATAATAACACATCATTATCATTTGGTCATGGACGTCTGCTTGCATTCATAGTAATTTAGTAATATGCGCCTACATACACTGATCTTAAACAATACATATGACGATCCATTCTTGTATGAAATGTATATCACATTATAGTGATATCGTAACCATATTTTTCGTAGTGTACAATGCTATGTGATGCCACTTCCTGTTTTGTCAGTGGGTGAAAGGTTGTGTTCCATCGCTTCCCGCGATATCACTTTGGGGCGGGGTCAGATGACATCATTTCCTGTGATGTCATCAGGGGGGTCAAGGGGCGTGTGATGTGACTTCCGCTACTCCTGGCATTTTGGTGAAATGACGTCCCTGTGGTCTGCCACTTCTCTATGACGTGTTTCAGTTTACCTACCGAGAAAGAAAGTACGAAGACCAAACTAAAAAAATACATCACAACCGTATACTGCAACCATTGCTGCGAGGATATTGAATCTAAGTGGTTCGGTAAAAAGGCTCCTGCTGTGACAATTACACCATTCATTGAGAACAAACCCGCCTGACATTTGCTTTAAATAATTGAAACATCAATCACACAGTTCCTACTGCAGATAGACTATGTCAGTCGGGAAAACCCAAAGAATATTTTTCATGTTTATTCTGAGGGTCTATTGTTTGCACGTCTTCGCTTTTTTTTTTTAACATGACAGTATAATTTATGTATACAAGTCCCAAAACAAAGTTTTCAACGCCCTCACTTCAAATACACGACCTCCCATTTCACAGAGAATGACTTGTCATTCTCAAAAAGTCTGTGCAGTAAATAGCTAATGTTTTGTTCACTGCAGCTGCAGCGTGACGCTCAGTGCCAGAGCAGTAGCGTACCCCAGTCACGGGCTGCAAAGGAAAAACACTCCTCCCAACGAATTGTTGGATTTCAGTCGTAAATGAGGACACTTTTGCACTTTGTGGAATGCTCAAGATAATTGATGACGCATTAACCACATTGTTAGCCTTTCTGCAGGGTCAAACATGCATTCAGCTGCACCGTGGAATAGCGAAGGAAATTCAGAAAAGGTGTTATCGTGAACCACGCGCATTGTTATAGGTCTTGATGGCGGCAGGCCCGATTATGAGTTTGGCAACAGTGGTAAAACATCTCACCATGACTATTACCGGATGTTTTGCTACACTGCTAAACTAAGGCCTCATTATAACCCTCGCGGTAGCCGTGCCTGTAAAACAGCCATGGATGCCGCCGCAGTTGCATTTTTTCCGGCACCCGTCAATGAGGAATTACTGGGTAATTCTGAGATTGCCGGGCCCGGTAATTCCTGCATTGCTGGTTGCCGGTGCCTGTCAGTCCCCATTCCCATTTGAGCCCCATAAGGCTCAATGGGAATGGGGACGTCGGATGCACCGGCACCATCAACGACAGTGCCGGTGTAGTATCCGACATGCTGTGCTCGCGGGTGCCACTCAGCCCACCAGGCCAGACCTGGCGGGCTGACAGGTGCCCGCGAGAACAGCTCGTAGTATGGCGGTCCGGGAACTACGGTACCGGCATGCTTGCCGGTACCGTAGTTCCCGGACCGCCATGCTTATAATGAGACTTTTGCTACCGACATTCTTGTTGCCTGCTTTTATGTGGAGATAATTAACTTCTCGCAAAGGCATTACCTCATGCAGTAATTACCACATGCTGCAAATTAGGACACATGGTAAATGCCGGTCCCCATGGAGCCCTAACGTACCCCAAAACGGGCAGTAACAGAAAGATCTGCATGACTTGAATCCTGCAGACCTTTCTGGGTCCCAGTATTTTTAGCATTGGCTAACATGAAATGAGTTTGGGGGTACTGCCAGGGGCCCCAGTGATTGGAGCAGATTATAGTTACGTTCTAGGAAATACAGCTCCTTTTCGTACATTTACATATTCTTTGGAACACCTCCTTTTTTTTCACCCGGTTTGTAAGGGAGTGTACGTCCCTTGAACCATTCCACAACTTTTTGTAACAAGTTAAAACGTGTACTTTTCTATCATTGATCCTTCAGTTTTTCGCATCGAAGCTTGTACTTTTCTATCATTGTTCCTTCAGTTTTGCCCTCCAAGCTTGTAATTTTCTATCATTGATCCTTCAGTTTTGCCCTCCATCATTGAGCATTTCCCAGTGACTTGTCTAATAGCACCAGTAATCTCCATGGTAACATCTGAGGATACTCAAGAAGGCAGCAGAGCTGACGGTGCATGACCTCTTCGAGGCTGACACTCTAGACTAACATTGCAGCAGAGATCCACCTAACTCATCACGTATGACTTTTTTTCTCTGTTCACTTTTTCCACTCCTAGACCATATCAGGTGATCAACTGTACCAGAATCTTGTTCAGTTCTTCATTCTGTTTTCGGCAATCTTTTTGTTTTGATCTTTCTCCTTAGATGTGATGATTATATAAGGGCCTCCTACCTAAACCTCAGCATGAAGACTTTGAAAATATGTTCCAGTGGCGGCTGGTGAAGTGTTTAATTGGAGAGGCGTGAATGTTTTCCACAGATACAGGGGAACGACCGAGCATAGAGAGGGAGCCGAATCCACCAAAGCAACTTGGTTGGTTCGCCCCACCTGGGAGGTTCTCCCCAAGAAATTTGAAAAATAATGGGTCACAACTGTGAATCTTATGGCACACTTTCTCTCAAAAATTGAGTAAAACATCAGCCAGTTTACAGTAATTTTTTAGGTTAACACTTGAAATAATCCAATAGTTTCAGGCAGGGTCGGACTGGGCCATAACATTGACTCAGGCACCAATGAAAACGTGGCCCACAGTTGCAAATGGCTATTCGTTCCTTTTGTGACACTGTTTGAATAGTACCCAAGAGGGAGATCTTTATTAAAATGCAATATAAATTGTGCATTTTGAAGAATATTCATTCAGCAACACTGGTCAAAACTACTATCAGCATAGTGAAGTAGCTCATCAACCTGGCCCACATTGGCCAAAAAAGTCCCATTTTGACCAAACAAACGTGCACAAACCAGCATTTTGTATTTTTCGTTTGGCCACCGGCCTATTGTCCTATAGGCCAGTCCAAGCCTGGATGCAGGTCAGCAACAGTGCACAGGATAATTTTCCAACTCATTTTAATGATGATTTTACCCATAATATATGCCAGTATAAAAACATGATATATGCCAGTTTAAAAAAAAAAACATTTTCATGCTGGCTGTGTCCATAGATGTCCATGCAGACAGCACCGATATATTTAAGTATTAGCATATAAAAACATACTCCTCTTGTTCTTTAGCAGTAAACAATATCATGCCACATTAAGAAAATATGCCCAGACTGGCTGTGCCACAGTAGGCCAGTAAGGCCACGTAATAACGCTCATAATGTTCGCTTTACTCTTAGTGCCCAGCATAAAACACCATGCAACAGTAAGAAAATATTTCCAGACTGACTGCACCAATGTAGTCTAGTCTTGCCACTTAATAACACTTACCATGTCTGCTTTACCCCTGATGGTCAGTAAACAATGCCATATTACAATAAGAAAATATATGTAGGCTGATTACACCAATGTAGGCCAGTCGAGCCACATACTAACAATCTTCCTGTTTGACTTATCCTTGATGCCCAGTAAATAATGTGATGCCACAATAAGAAAATATAACCAGACTGTCTGCACCAATGTAGACCAGTCCAGCCTCTTAATAACACTTATGATGTTTGCCTTACACTTGATGAGCAGTGCAAGAAATATGTGCCACAGTAAGAAAGTATATGCATACTGGCTGCATCGATATAGGGCAGTCTAGCCACGTAGCAACGCTCATTGTATTTCCTTTACCCTTGATGCCCAATAAAAAAGCCATGATGCAGTAAGATAACATAACCAGGCTGGCTGCACCAGCACAGGCCAGTCTAGGGAAATGAAAACACTCATGTTTGTTTTACCTTCGATGCCTAGTAAACAATTACAAGCCACAGTAAGAAAACGTAATCAGAATGACTGCACCAACGTGGGTCAGTCTGATCACATAATATCACTTATGTTTGATTTTCCCTTGATGCCCAATAAAATTGCCATGCCACAGTAATAAAATACAATTTGATGGCATGTGTGGCAGGTGGGGCCAATGGTGGTGGTAGTGGGGAGGAATGAGTTGAGTCTGAGGTGGGAGTTGAGGGCCACTTCCTTGGCTTCCCACGTCATCTTTTGGCCTTTGTCTCAGCCTGGGATGCCCAGGATGCCATGGAAGCCAAGTGTCCTCCTCCCCAATGGCTTGGCTGCCTCCAGGCTGAGTGGCACTCTGGTGAGTGGTTGGCCTGCGTGTAGGTTTTGGCACACAAGACAGGATGCCAGCGGCCTGCACAGCCCTATCCACCATCTAGGGTCTCCTCCTGGGTGCACCATGCATTGTCAGCAGCTGGTTGAATCTCTCCGACAATCGCAGGTGTGTCTCAGTCATGGTGTCCAAGGACATGCTGAGCAGGAAAATGGTCCATTTAATATCTTTGCCTGTATTGTCAGTGGAATTGAGGCAGCAGAACACTCTTGCGAGTTCCAGTCTAATGTTGTGCCCGACCTCGGCCACGGTGTTGACCATGAGCTGCTTCTGCTGCAGGAACTTGTGTAGCCACTCGGGTTGCTCCATGCCTGATGGTCCCATAGGCTGTGATGGTGGTGGTGCTGTTTGAAGGTGGGCTCCAAGGAAGGCAGTAGCTTGGGCCCACACACTTGCAGCACGGGTGAAACACTGTGTTGGGAGTAATCGTGGGGGAGGTGATGTACATGGAGTCTATGCTGCTGGTGTCCTCGGTGTAGGCATCCACCTGTGTAAGGGGCATGCTGTCCTCTTCCTGCACCTCTTGCATCACCTCCTCTGGAGGCGGAGTGATTATGAGACCCATGCTCATGTCTCCTGCTGGCGATTCTGCACGGCTCTCCTCCTGTGTGGTCTGCCCAGTCCTCCTCCTCCTGGGTTGGGTACATTCCAGACAGCCAGGTATTATTCTCCCTCATTACTGCTGTTGGAGCATTTCGCAGGGGCCCTTTCCTCCGTCATCAAGGTGGTGAAGTTGATAAAATAAGGCAACATGTCAGTCCGTGGCATTGGAGTGATGTGTGCAAATAGCTGACATTGCTGTTTCGAGATGTTGGTATATATTGACATGCATGTGGCCCTCATGCATCTTCCAATAGCACAATGGACCCACTGTTGTTGCCCATGTATGAATGACCCCCGTAGAGGTAATCCTGCTGTCATTGGCGATGAGTGTTGCATGTCTGGCCAAGATGATGATGTGTCAGTTGTGTGTGTGTGTGTGTCAGCATGGTGGCAGCCCCATGATTATTTCATGGTTATGCATGCGGGTGATGGTGCATTGCAAGTGGTAGTTATGTCCCTTTTGTCTCTGTGGCTTGCCGTCTAACTGTTGTTGGGTGTGTTGGTGCTCATGTAGGGGTGGTGTGGAATATGTTGCTTGTTGGAAGTTCACAGGAGATATTTGTAGCATGGTGGAATGATCACTTTGTAAGTGAGGTTTCCAAGTAACTGGATTGCATGTGTTGTCTGTGGAATCTGAGATGCATGTGCCAGTGGTGGTATTGTCTACCATGTAGTAGGCTAACATCTGTGTGTTCTGTGGACATGTGCGTCCAGGTCCATATGTGGCATATGCACTATGTTATCTCCTTCGTACCATCGGATGATGTGGTGTACCAGGAATGGATATGGGTCATGGCCTGTCTGTGTCCTTGTTGTGTTCCCTTTGTGAAAGTTGTATTGATTGTTCAAGTGCTGTGTGGGTGTCAGAGCCACAGATGTGGGTGGGTGTGCAAAGGTGCTGTGCTAACCACGAAAGTCCATGCTTGTTGCTGTGCCTCATAGGTCAGTGCACACCTCCTCTGGGATCAGTCACAACCTAGGGCCTGGTGGTTCTCCGTCCGGAAGTTTGGGACAAGTGGAACTGGTTGTGCTTCAGTTTGATCCTCTGCTTCTTGTCTAACCACTTCTTTTTTATTTCATCCCAGGCGCGTTGCTCAATGCCCAGGGCATTGACTTGATCCGTGACCCTGAGCCAGTGTGTGTCTGGCTAGTTCTGTGTGGTGCGATGTCTAGGCATACAGAGCATGCAGGTCCCGTGGCTCTATTTGAACTCCACCATCAAGTCCAGCTCACATTCCGTGGAGTTCATCTTGCACCATACCTCCTTTGCAGTTCCATCTTGCTAGACAACACTACAATTGCAGCGTTTCAGCACCTTGTGTACTGATATTAATTAATTGTGTAGGGTGTAGGTGGATGCGTTTGACTCTGATTGGGATGTGTGCGTCATTCAGTTTTGTGGTGTCTCACATGTTTACTGCATCAGTTGGGTGTGTGCACAGGGGATGTTTTTGTCATGTTACCAGGGATGCATCTTTCTCCTAGTGTTCACCTTTTTTGCTGTTTGGGGAGCCATGAGGTATTGATGTTGTTACATGTGTTGACCAAATTTACATTGGACCACAGTCGAACCCAGAACAACGCTGGCCGAAGCCAGCAAACGTTGTCGGTCCCCTGCATGCCTGTCTCCAAAAGCACTAGTGAATTAGGCGTACCAGATGGAAGGCCAAGTATTTTCTTCAAGTATCTGTTTTCTGCAGTTACCAATGGGTGAGTATCCAAATGCCCCCATAGCTCAGCCTCATATATGGCAGCCTCTCTCGCTTGGGCGTCATAGGCTTCAAGGGAGACACTTACTGCCCCATTCCCATATTCAACTGTAAACCTGGCCAAACCGCTACCATATCTCGGGTAGCCCTTGCCTTCTCCAGCTGCATAGACCATCTGCAAGAGGACATGATCCTAACCTCCAAATAATCATAAAATGCCACTTGCTCGATTTCACCCTCTTCCAGAATCAATTTGAGGCCCTTTTGTTTCTCCATGACAGTAGTTGTGAAAACCATTGATTCTGTTTTTGTTACATTCAATGCCAAACCATTATGGTATGGTATGGTAATGTTTATTTGTAAAGCACCTATACACAAGGCAAGTGTTTCAAAGCACTCAAGGAGGGAGGGAACAAGGGGAAAAACAACAGTCATTCAGAGCCCTTGAATTTCTGAATGATACAAGTCTGCACAGGCAGAGTAAGTGCATATAATACAATTAACAGTGTAGATAACAGCAAATAGGTCTGACAACGATTCTGCAGTTTTTCCAAGTGCATTGAGGCACCTCCATGCAAGGAGGGTAGACAAGGAAGATAGAAGATAGACAATCTTCAAGGCATGGTACGTTCAGATCGTGCAAGTGCACAGACGGCACAGGAGGGTGGGAACAAGAGTAGGGGGGATCCGAGTGTGCCCAGTCAGTCAGAAACTGGGATACGTGCTAAGAGATGCCACTCTCATGGGTCATCGATCAAGTGCAGTAGCGATGAGGCAAGTTCAGGCCCGGAGCAAGTGTGATAGGACTTGCGAGGGTGCCAGGGACCTGTGAGATTCTGAGGTACAGGCGGTGGCCAGTTAGCAAGCTGTGTGGAGAAGGTGGGAGAGAGGGATAGAGCAGAGAAAGAGATTAGCAGTGTAGAGGGAGAGAATAAGGAAGAGGAGAAGAGGAATGTCTTAAGGAGTTTCCAGAACCTCAGGAGACCAGGCTCAAGACACAGAGCGGAAGGATCGGGAGGGACAGTATTTAGGTAGGCGTCATTTCAGATTGGTATGTCCCAGGCACCAGAAAGACTTTTGGATAATGCAGAGGGTCTTGAACTTTATCCTTGCAGCCATGGGGAGCCAGTGGAGGGATTTCAGCGCTGGAGAGGTGCGGTCCCTGGTCTCATGGTTCTGTTCTGGATGAGTTGCAGAGGGCACCAAGCAGAGGAAGGGAGGTTGAAAAAGAGGCTGCTACAGTAGTCGAGCCTTGAGAGAACCAGGGCTCTGGAGATAGTGAGCTGCATGGTGAAGGTGAGAAAAGGAAGAGTACCTCTGAGGAGGTGCAGCTGGTAATTGGACTTTTTAGACATGTCTGAAATGTGAGTGGAGAATGAGAGAGTGGAGTCGAAGATGACCCTAATTCTTTTTGCCTCGCAGGTGGGTGCGGGCGCAGGGCCAAGGGAGGACTGCCAGAGCGAGAGTGGGAAAGTGGGAGCAGGAGTCCCAATGCAAACAATCTTAGTCTTACTGGCTTTGAGGCAGAGGTTGTTTGCAGCACACCATGACTGAATTGCAGACAGACAGTCAGGTATGAGCAAGGTATAGGAGGTGGCTGAGGGTAACCTGAAGGAGAGTTGCTTGTCATCCGCATAACACCGGAAGTTAAAGATGAAAGTGGCAATCACGTATTCCAGGGCAGCCATGTAGACATTGAAGAACCAGGGGGATAGGTTAGAACCCTGGGGAACGCCGCAGGTTGAAAGAGTGATAGTATAGAGAAAGGACCCCAGTTCCACCTGGGTTGGGCAGTCGGAAAGGAAGGAGGTTAACCACGCCAGAGCCTGACCTGTGATTCCCAGGGTGTCATGGAGACGTGAGATCAGGGTGTGGTTTACCATGTCAAAGGCAGAGGAGAGGCAACAAATACATCCAATTGCCTGCGCACTCCAACAGTTGTGAAAGAAAACAACACTGCATCGTCCGCAAACATCAAAATCAGTGTCTTGTCTCCCGCTAAGACTGGTTCACCCAACTGACAGGCCAGCAGCTCTTTTTAACGCCATTTATCAAAATAAAAAATAACTCAGGGGCCAAGACACACCCCAGGCTGACACCCTTCTCCACATTTATCCAACTTGAGGTCCTACCATCAGTCCCCCAACTCACTGCTGCCACACTGCCTGTATACAGACTCTGGATGGCTCTCACAAGGGCTTCTGGAATTCCAAGCCCCCAAAGGACCTCCCATAGGTGCTGCCTGGAAACTGCATTGAATGGTGCTCTTGAATCAACATACACTGCATAAGCATGTATCTTCCTGAGCACTGCATATGTGTCAATGATCAATCGCAGACGCATGCTCTGGTCCACTGTATTCAATCGCTCACAGAACCTGGTTAGCCGATGGTCAATGATTTGATTTTTAGTTACCCAAGTCTTGAAATGAAACAATAAGGCCTAGCAAATGTTTTCCCACCATAGTCTAATAGAGAAATCGGCCTGTAGTTGCCGGGCTGGTCTCTAGGACCTTTCTTATAAATAGGTACCAACTCCACTTTTGTCCATCAATCAGGAACCTCATTCAGATTCAGGGCTGCATTAAAAACCTTTGTTAAATAGAAATCTATGGGAACCCTATCGGGGCCTGGCACCTGCCCTCATTTTTGGGAGGCTAATGCTCTACTAACCTCCTCATGAGTCAGTGTCAAAGGTGAATAGTTTATTCCATGTCTCCATCTAGTTCCACTCAGAGAGAGATCCTCACTAACATGCACCCTTCCATCTCCGTAGAGGCTGCCATAGTAATCCACCCATTCTTGCTCCGGAATACAGCACTGCGGGGTGTTTCTACCTGCATTTAGGCCTGTCCCAATAAGGCCCACAAACCTCTTGAATCCCACATTTTAATCGCACTAAGTAGTGCGGCCTAGGTGTCCTCATGCAAGGCCCTCTTTTTCGCCCTCATTAACCTGCGATATATGGTCCTTGATGTCCACAACTCCAGGCTTTTAGTCCCTTCCTCACACTGTGCTTTTAAAATCAGGCGCCCCTTGGCCAGCCTGCACTCTTTATTGTACAAAGGGATGGATGACTTGGTTTGCTTGCAAATTACTCTGCTCGGCTTTGATAGCCTAGACCCAACACGAGCCACTAGGTTTTCATCCAACTGTATCAATGCAGTGGGATCAATAGGATTCATCAATGCCTCCTTTGCCAGAAGGGAAACAATGTTGCAATGCACCTGTGGTAGGAGCTGTTCCAGATCCAACTTCCCCCACCTTATGTTACATCTTGCTTGACCATGTATTCCCAAATGGACAGCTCCAGTTATGGGGTTAATGGCCTGCATCCCCCATAGGTGTTCACTCGT
Source organism: Ambystoma mexicanum (assembly GCF_040938575.1). NCBI lineage: Eukaryota > Metazoa > Chordata > Amphibia > Caudata > Ambystomatidae > Ambystoma > Ambystoma mexicanum. The sequence continues at coordinate 675,829,037 of NC_090927.1, read as the reverse complement.
CACCATTGCCAGAGAATGGTGATCACTCTCACTCCTCTTAATGACCTGAAAAGTATTCAAACAATCCCAGACCCCTACGTTGACTAGAATCTAGTCAAACATACTACTCCCCTGATTTTTTTCTAGTAGGTACAGCAGGGGCATCGCCAGAGAACTGGCCATTACAGGCCGTCAGGTTGACTCTCGTAAAGAAAATAGCCACCTCTTCCTCATTCCTATGCTGTCTGTCTGGATATACTTTATCAACTGGAGCTATGCCCCAATGGCAGTCCTCCTCCACCATTATATCAATCAGATATAAGTGATATCCAGTTGGAGCAGGAGCTCCGAACCACTGCAGCAGCAGTGGTTCACAGCACCATCCGGAGACAAAGCAGCCCCACATGAAGGTATGCTGGTGACCCTCGTTTAAGCACTGCATTACTAATTACTGGCTATTCTTAGCGCACTTAACACGGTTGCCCCAAAATTTTCGACAAATATCATGTGATTTATTCTCATGCAATTTTGATGCACACGAGCTGCGATGCCCCAGCTAATTGGCAACAGCACCAAATCGCCATCGCAACACACGAGGTGTGTATAATTCTAAGATGGCCGCCCGTGTTACTCACCTGGCTCTCCATGTTCATCCTCCCCACCAGAAAAATGCCTGGTGCTGATTGGCCCGTGCCCTACCCTTACGAGCCTATTGGAAGCGGGTAGGCGTGTGCCGGTCCTCTGGGAAAGGATTTGTGCGGAGGTCTACCTCTGCCATCAGGTCAAATACACTTGCATTCCACTTGGAGCAGGAGCTCCGAACCACTGCAGGAGCAGTGGTTCACAGCACCATCCGGAGACAAAGCAGCCCCACATGAAGGTATGCTGGTGACCCTCGTTTTAGCACTGCATTACTAATTACTGGCTATTCTTAGTGCACTAAGCGCGGTAGCCCCGAAATATTCTACAAATATTGTGTGATTTATTCTCATGCAATTTTGATGCACACGAGCTGAGCTGCCCCAGCTAATTGGCAACAGCACCAAATCGCCATTGCAACACACGAGGTGTGTATAATTCTAAAATGGCCGCCCGTTTTACTCACCTGGCTCTCCATGTTCAGCCTCCCCACCAGAGAGATGCCTGGTGCTGATTGGCCCGTGCACTACCCTTCCGAGCCTATAGGCGCGTGCCGGTCCTCTGGGAAAGGCCCTGAGGGTAAGGCTGACAACTGTCCAGAGACTGTTCCGAGCTGACCAGAGCCCAGGGCCAGTCCCCCTGCCTGTACGCCTACAGATACATGCTGAACAATCTATTAGAGGTAACTCTTGCTACACATATTAAGCTTGACTCAAACCTGCTCTTCTGGGGTCACAAAGTGATGTGCACACCCATGTGACTTTTTGCTGCGCTGTGATTCTCGCATTTAGGTGAAACACTGCCCTAGTTACTCTATGCATTCTAATGTGTTTTAGCTGTGCTGTGATTCTCGCATTTAGGTGAAACACTGCCCTTAGGTATTCTATGCATTCCAATGTGTTTTAGCTGCGCTGTGATTCTCGCATTTACGTGAAACACTGCCCTTAGGTATTCTATGCATTCCAATGTTTTAAGCTGTGCTGTGATTCTCGCATTTAGGTGAAACACTGCCCTTAGGTGTTCGATGCATTCCAATGTTTTTAGCTGTGCTGTGATTCTCGCATTTAGGTGAAACACTGCCCTTAGCTATTCTATGCATTCCAATGTGTTTTAGCTGCGCTGTGATCCTCGCATTTAGGTGAAAAACTGCCCTAGTTACTCTATGCATTCCAATGTTTTTAGCTGCGCTATGATTCTCGCATTCAGGTGAAACACTGCTCTTAGCTATTCTATGCATTCCAATGTTTTTAGCTGCGATGTGATTCTCGCATTTAGGTGAAACACTGCCCTTAGATATTCCATGTATTCCAATGCTTTTAGCTGCGCTGTGATTCGCGCATTTAGGTGAAACACTGCCCTTGGGTATTCTATGCATTCCAATATTTTTAGCTGTGCTGCGATTCTCGCATTTAGGTGAAACACTGCCCTTAGCTATTCTATGCATTCCAATGTGTTTTAGCTGTGCTGTGATTCTCGCATTTAGGTGAAACACTGACCTAGTTACGCTATGCATTCTAATGTCGTTTAGCTGTGCTGTGATTCTCGCATTTAGGTGAAACACTGCCCTTAGGTATTCTATGCATTCCAATGTTTTTAGCTGTGCTGTGATTCTCGCATTTAGGTGAAACACTGCCCTTAGCTATTCTATGCATTCCAATGTTTTTAGCTGTGCTGTGACTCTCGCATTGAGCTGCCTGATCCTCACGCAGACCCATCTAGCAACTAGCAGCCAGTAGACACTTGCCCACTGCTCCTTACCTCCACAATGTACCTACGAAATATCTACTCAGCTTTGCTGAGAGTCATCCTCCACCTTATCCACATAACTAGTCATCTCAGCCCACCCCCTAGCCCGACGCACATAGATACCTCCCCCCCACTCACACTCACCATGTACCCCTCTACGCCATGCAGCCTTTCTGACAGAAACTCCAAACTACGAGCCAGACTATCCAAATTATATGAGCCTAGAGCAAGGGACACTATTGTGACTAAACCAACCAACAGGTCCCTGCCTTCATCCGTGGTTAGCCCTACCAACAACATCACAAACCTACCCAGGCTTAGCCAAACCAATACTACAACTAAGCATAAGGCTCACACATTAACTACCACACCTACTGTTAGTAAAACTACCACCTTGCCTATAGGAGGCACATTAATCAATGCGAGATCTGTAGTAGCACATGGTACAGATATAGCAGACCTCATCCTAACAGAAGAACTAGACTTTATTGCCATCACTGAGTCCTGGCTTCATGCAGCCGCTGGCCCAGCTCTCTCGCTAGCCGTCCCTGAGGATTTTACCATCCTCCGAGCGGACAGAACAGAATCTAGAGGCGGAGGCCTCCCCATAATCGCCAAAACTCAACTTTAAACTAGACACCACTAACCATAACTCATCGTGTGAATCTCTCACAGCTAAACTCCCCACCGCCAACTCCCATACCATTACCCTCCACCTACTTTACAGACCTCCAGGACCTCTAGGCTCCTTCGAGGAAGACCTTAACTCTATCCTCTCCAACATCTTAAAAAATACCTCCCAGAGCCTTCTCCTCAGAGATTTTAACCTTGGCTTCAATGACTCCAAAGACTCCCAAGCAACCAGCATCAACAATACCTTGCTAGAATTAGGCTTCACCCAAAGAGTGTCCACCCCCACACACAACAAAGGGAGAACCCTTGACTGGATAGCAGACCATAACTGCCTGGCCTCCATTACTGCCATCACCCCACAACTATGGTCTGACCACCACCTCCTGACTTTTTTACTTGAAGCCTCAAGCCCCATCACTAATAACCCACTAGCTATAGCTATCCTGATGAGAAGCAAGAAAAATATAACTGTGGATAAACTCATCCCCCTCATTCTCCCAACCTTAAACCATCTCCCAGCCAACTCCAGCCCCCACCATCTTGTCGAAAGTTACAACAATAGTATACGGTCAGCCTGAGACGCTATCACACCACTAAAACTGAGAAAATGTAAGCCGGTAAAACACCTGAACAAATGATTCACTGCCCACTTAAAAGATCTCAGATTAGAGAAACGCAAAAAGGAACAAATATGGAGACAATCCCCCACAGACATCAACAAGCTCATCCTTAACAAAATAGTTTCCACTTACAAAAAAGACATTTTCCTGGCCAAACAAGAATCGTACAACCAGAGAATTCTACAAGCCAAGTCCAGCACTAAAGAAGTGTTTACCATCTTAAAAGAGCTGGATTCACCTATCACAACATAAAAGAGGTACTTACCAACTCCTCTAACTCTAACAACACCCCCCTGCGCCCTACTCATCAGTACCCCTCCCCCAGCCCACTCGCCCGCTTCAGCTTTTCCAAAGTCTCCACGCTAGAAGTGGAAAAAATCATACTTAGCCTCAAACCATCGAATTGCCAAGGTGACCTCTGCCAACCTCAAATAATCAAAGATGCAGCAAGAGACCTCTCACCATTCATTACCAAACTAATCAATGCCTATTTCTCTTCAGGTACTGTCCCCAATAACCTCAAAGAATCCTGGGTCCTCCCCCTACAAAAAAAACCCTCCCTGGACCCCTCTATACCCACGAACTACAGACCCATCACCACCGTCCCCTTCCTGCTTAAAATCTTAGACAAGCAGCCTATCAACAAATACAAAAATACCTTGAACAAAACCATCTCCTAGGTATCGGCAATCAGGCTTCAGACTCCAACACGGGACAGAAACTGCTCTCATTGATCTCAAGCCTCAAATTGACATGCTGAGAGATAATGGGAAAACTGCCTTACTGCTTCTCTTAGACCTCTCGGCAGCATTTGATCTTGTTGATCACAAAATCCTATGCAACCACTTAGACTCGGCTGTCCACTTCTCCCAAGAAGCCATCGGCTGGATTAAGTAATTCTTAAGAAACAGATCCATGCGTGTCTTTTCCACTTTGGCCTCTGCTGACCCTATCCCCATCACATGTGGGGTCCCTCAGGGTTGTTGCATCTCCCCCACACTGTACAACGTGTTCACTAAGCCCCTGTTTGACGATCTCGATGATCTGGGGGTCCCCTACACTAACTATGCCGATGATACCCAGATCCTCATCCCGCTGACGGGAGATTACAACACGGATTTGGCCTTGGTGAACAAGGTGTACCTCATCATCCAGGCATGGATGGCTTCCCATAGTCTATGCCTGAATGATGACAAAACGGAACTCATCATCCAAGGATCCTCCAACAACCTAAACAAATTGGACCATAATTATTCCAGCTTCATCATAGATGGCAACTCTATCAAGGTAGCCAGGGAAGTGAAAACCCTTGGTATTTACCTTGACTCCACCCTTTCCTTCCACAAACAGGCAGCTCTATGGCTTCCACTCACTACTGCTTAAACATGCAAGCTCATAAGATCAGCCAAGACCTTCCTATCTACCCAGAGCTGCATTACTCTAGCCAGAGCCCTCGTATTATCCAAACTGGATTACTGCAACGCTCTCTATGTAGGTGCCAATAAACAGGTTATCAATAAAATCCAGATCCTACAAAATAATGCTCTCAGAGCAGCGCTCAGCTTCCCCAAGAGAGAACACATTTCAAATATCAGGAGAACCCACAACTGGCTCACCACCAATGACAGAATCCTTCTCAAGGTAGCCTCCCTAACTCACAAATGCCTCAACAATGCAGCCCCCCGCTACCTAGCCGACAGAATAACTAGATGCACGGCCAACAGACACACTGGAAATGGCAATGCAAACCTGCTCTCCGTTCCTAGATTCAAGTGAACAAAAATGGGAGGCAACGGCTTCCAGGTGCAAGCTGCCCAACACTGGAACTCCCTACCACCTTCCATAAGAGCAACTACATACAGTGGTTAAAGAACAAAGACCAATAACTTACACATCTACGGTTAATATTGTAAATATGTATAAACTGTAACTATATTTCAATGTTCCCTTCACAACTGTACTAACCTATGCACACTTTGTGAACTAATGTACAGCACTGTAACTAAGCTGAGAATATCCTTGTCATGCCTGCGCCCTCATACCTTCTGGTCCGGTGCGCCATATAAATGAATAAACAAACAAACAAACAGAGCATGTAAGGGCTCAAACTGAAGGTTAACTTCGCCCATAACCACAATCTTTGGTACGCCAGTCGTAAACAACCTCCAAGCAGAGACCCGATCTACAATTATATTTATCAAATCTGCAACCCGACCCGGGATAATCCTGTTATAGAAGTTAAACAATGACAAAACCGAATTGTCCCTCAAAGTAAGCTGTAATTCCAGGAGGTCAGATGAGTCTGTCCCCACCATATTTGCCAAAGTGAAGAGTGAAACATCAACCCATATAATCAACCCCCCACTGAGGCGGTCTTACCCCCCTTTAGAAGCTGGAATAGCAAAGGTGGCATACTCCTGAATATAAGAGGCTTCAACAGCCCATGTCTTTTGAAGACTGACAACCCCATAACCCCTAACAAAGGTAAGCCAGTCGCTGTCAGTCATATATTTCTTTACCCCAGTGATGTTCCATGAGAGGACCGCACCCCGGGATCAGCCTGCAGATTGGATCGGCGTATTACTGGCTACCCCTGGACTCGGCTCCAATCCAAGTTGGAACTGGGTCGAGTCCAGGCCCTGCAAGACTGCCGAAACCTCCCTATCTTGCTATAAGTCCAATTGGGGGCAAAAATGTCTCTGAACTTCCCCAGGGTGTCCGTTCCGTCACTTCCAGTGGGGCTGAGCTGGCCATCTGCTCAGTTGTATTAATGTTTGTTGAATGCCCACATTCGTAAATTGGCCAACCCTGCTCCCCACTCCCCACGGCATAATACGAAACCTCCCAGAAACCATGAACTGCGGCTAGGAGGGAGCCAGATACTGTTGTCTGGCACCTTGAGCAGCAATTTGGGTACAACTCATGCAACATTGTCTGCTGCCTTCCACTAGAGGTGGCACATACAGCTGGAAGACGGACATGCCAGACATGCCGATGCAGGTTTGCGTGCCGCTGGGCATCTGCATGTGTGCGTGTGTCTACAACACCATCCTTGTGTGGGGAAGTCTGTTTTCCCTGCATGCACCACTCCTGATACATGTATGTCAAATGCAAAAGCACCCAGCCAGACCCGGATTGCTCACCAACATATGTCATAACTTCCAGCTCAGTCTGGTGCCATGGAAGCAGCGAGCATGCCTAGTGACCATAGTCTGCCCTCGTCACAAAAAGGCCCACCATGCCAGTACACGTGGTCAACAGCTGACATGGAAGGGTGCAGGAAATGTTGTGGAGACAGGGCTGACACAGGCCCACGGGAGGGACTTTCCGGTCTGTGCGGGAGGCTCATGAGATGCAGGGGCAGGCAGGTCACTGAGGAGGACACAGGCAACTCCACCACAAGAGGCGTACATGTAAAGGGAGCACCATGGGTGTACAGGACACCGCCAGGCCCACCGCCAGCAGTGCACCATGTTGTGCACAATGTGTCCCCACTCCCCTAGCTGAGGACAAGGAGGGTTCTCCCACAGCCATGTTCCCCTGGCTCCAGACGAGGAAGAAGTGAAGGATGGGGACCGCCAGCCACATGGGACCTTTGGAGTACTTCAGTGGGGAGGGAGCCACTGTCTCACTACCAGGCATGACTGTTCCCGCCATGTATTTGGCACCACACTGTGACCCCCACAACACCACTGGGTGATTCATGACCTTCCTTGGCCGACTTCTCCTCGCCACCTCCCGGATTGTGTGATGAATCCTTCAATATTGTGCCTTCTCCCCTAGGTGAATCCCTTTCCCATGAGGCCAGGGAGGTAAGGCTGCTACCCAATAGTCACTCTGGGGTCAATCTCATGGGGAGGGATCCTCCATATGGGACTAGGGATGGCTATCCATAGAGAATGCAGTATCTTCACACTACATCACAGCCTCCCTCATCCTCCTAACCTATACAGGTTACCCTAGTTCTGCACACTTCTATGCATTGTATTTGTGTAGGGTAGATAACGCAGCCCTCATGAGATCCACTGATATGAGGAAGAGTAGGGATTACCCACCTGAACTACACTGAAAGACTGGGATGAGGAAGAACCCAACTAACCCAGTAGAGATTGACATTGGGATGAAGAAGTGCAGAGCCACGAAGAATGCCCCACAGAACCAAAATAAGCATTGTAGTCAATGTGGACACTATATAAGAATAAAAAATGAGGAGGGACTCTAAAGAGTGTTCAACCCTCCCTGTAGGAACCCAGAGAGAAGTCATCCCTGGAGGAGCTGGGATCGTGAGAGCTGGAATCCAAAGGTACTCTAAGACCGCGTCCCAGATTCATACCGAGCTGCTGGGAAGCTCACTCACCATTCACAGAGGTCAGACAGCCTTGGAAAACGACAGTAACCAACCTCCAGATGACAAAAACTGCTGGACATCGTGGTCAGAGTCAGACTTGATACCAGCGAGCAGCTGAGTGCTGGAGAGCTGCAGCAGCATACAGAAAAGTGAATGAAGCCTGCAGGAACCCCACCTGAGACACGACAAATCTGCACACCACCCGGAGAGTGTAGGAAAGGTCTTCACAGGTACCAGGGTTGCTGTGAGGCTTGGTGGGGCTTTGGAAGGGTTCAAGAAATGCAAAACATGGGTCTGGAACCCACACCCAATTGAGAAGAGCATCAAAAATCCTCTTCTTCGGCACAGTACCTGGCAGAGATGTGAGCCAGGACTACAGGAACAGTCAGAGAGAGAAAAATAGGTCTGGGATCAGCACCTAATTGAGAAGAGCATCACAAATCCTCTTCTTCAGCACAGTACCTGTCAGAGATTTGAGCCAGGAATGCCATAGCAGTCAGAGAGAGAGAGACAGATCTGGGACCGGCACCCAATTGAGAAGAGCATCACAAATCCTCTTCTTCGGCACAGTTCTGGCAGAGATGTGAGCCAGGACTGCCAAAGCAGTCAGAGAGAGAAACTTGGCCTGCACCCAGTTGAAAAGAGCATCACAAATCCTCTTCTGCAGCACAATACCTGGCTGGAAAGAGAACCAGGTCTGCTAAAGGAAAAAAGCAGAATCCTACGAGTCTGCGACCCATATCTAAAAACAAGGTGAAAGAAAGACCAAGGGAAGAGGCACATTTTCCACTGGTGGAGTAGAACTGTAAGGATACAGTATCAAGAGGAGTGAGAGATGTTCTTGGTACACCAAGGCCAGGGAAAGGGAGTCATTTCCCCAGTCTTTGTGAACTTTGATAAAGAACCTGAGGAGGGCAAGAGGAAGGGAGTCAACCCCACAGCCTCCATGAACTTTGATAAAGAGCCTGAGAAGGACCCAGGGAAGGGTGTCATTCCCCCCAAACTTCATGGACTGTGGTAAAAGAACCTGAGAAGGGTGAGGAGAAGGGGAGACACTCTCTCTACTATGGTGAAACCACAAGCCAAGAAAGACCAGGGGAAGGAAGCCATACCCACTGGTATTACATATTGTGAAGCAAAGCCAAGGAGGTTCCAGGGAAGGGAGCACTGTGAAGATACTAAGAACAAGATCTCTGGAGAAGGGAGGCATTCTACAGGAACCCAATATTGAAGGAAACTATGGGCAATAAGGAATGATGTTTGAGTTGGAACTTTTCGTTTGAGTTTTGAACTGAGAACCTTACAGCACCAGAAGCTGGAACTGTGTTTGGTGTCTTGGAAAGGAACTGAGACCTGGAAAAGAGAGCCATTCCCTCAGGTGAAGTTCCTACCTGCCAAATGGATCTATGACCAGTTATCCAGAAGAAGGGTGTCATTCTTCTGGACCAAGAAGATCCACTACTTCTTTAGTTTAGTTATAAGTGTGAGGGGCAGAAGTAGGCATTTTGACACATGACGGTGGACGCATTAATTTTACTTGGACATTCCGACAGAATCCTTAGTTTCTTAGTTGAGGCAGGGAAACCCCTCTTACAGTTAGTGAGAGATAGGTTTCCTCTTTATGTTGATAAAATAAAGGTTTATGCCAACAAGCATGCCACCTGTGTGTCAGTCTCCCCCTGCACCCTTACAGTTGCGAAACCCCAACTTCACCCAACAGGAGGTGGAGGTCCTGGGGGTAGAGGTGCTCACCGAGTATGGACATGCCACTGGTCACAGCTCACTGCACACGGAGGAGGCAGCATGGGGCAAATACTAAACCCAGATAGCAAAGCACATCAGCTCACTTGGGGTCTACCAGCGCAGCATCAAGGAGGTGAAGAAGCATTGGGATGACATTGGCGGGTCAGTGTTAACTAAGCAAGGAAGTTGCTGTGGGCAGGCCCCGATGATACATCCTGGCCCATGCTGCATGCCAGCATCAGGGCCCTGGAACTCTGGGTCCTATGCCAGATTTTCCCAGAGGACTACCAGAGGCAGTGGTGGATCGAGAGACACCTGCAGATGCCGGTAGATGTCCTGCACATTATCGGCCACTATGGACTGTCGATGAACATTCTAACATGCCTATCATTCCCCCGGGTGTGTGTGCCACATCAAGTCCTCACTGGTTAGCATTGGCTTGGTATCCACATTGGCTAGTGTGTCTGGTGTCTGGTATTTGGTGTCTGTTGCCAATGTAGATATAATGTGTGTGCCACATGTTTGTGCTGTACATCCCTTGGTGTGTGCCTTCTCTCATGTTTCCCTTTTACCTCTCTTGCATCCTCAATTGTCAGTGACCTCATGGCCCAGGACCATGGTCGTGTGTCAGAGCTGCAACCCACCCACAGGATGTGCACACGGAAGAGTATGGCAGAGATGGAGTTGTCAGAGGTGGAGGCCCAAATGTGGAATGAGGAGTCATAGTAGTGCCAGCATACAAGGTATGAAGGGCCATGTCACGCCCTAGCAAGTGCTGTAGCTCTGTCTGCTAGTTGAGTGGGTAGTGGCAGGGGACAGTGTATCTGAGGTGTCACAGAGGGGCACCCTGACCACCTTTTCCATGTTAAAGGAACTTTGGGTTGGTCACCCTAAGTTACCCAGGGTTATCCAGATATGGACCCCTTTCTCACTGTGTGAGAGAGGCATAGCTCCACCTCACTGAAGAGGCCCAACAAGGCTGAAATACGTGTCTGGGGTTGCTGTTGGTACTCTTGCTCAAAGGAGGATTGCCATAGAATTTCGGTGCTGGACTGCTCAAGTGGGCAGGACAAAGACTGATATGCAAATGGTTATTCCTCCTTTGTGAAAGGTACAGTGAACTAAAACATGGGGCTGCAGACTCTGAGTGGGCACATTCCCACAGAACAAGTTATCATGCTGTGTTCTTTCTCGCAGAGGGACTCCCTGACCTCCCTTTCTATGTCAAAGGAACTTAGGGTTGGTCACCCTAGGGTACCTAGGGTTATCCAGATGTGGACCCCTTGTTCACTGTGTCAGAGAGGCACATATCCACCTCACTGATGAGGCCCGACTAGGTCAAAACACGTCTCTGGGGTGCTGTTTCTACTCTTGTTCAAAGGAGGATTGCCATAGCATTTCAGTGCTGGACTGTGTAAGTGGGCAGGATAAAGATGGATGTGCAAATGGCTATTCCTCCTTTGTGAAAGGTACAGTGAGCTAAATCATGTAGCTGCGTACTCTGAGTGGGCCCATTCCCACAGAACAGGTTATCATGCCATGTTTTGTCTCGCAGAGGGGCGCCCTGACCTCCTTTTCTTTGTCAGAAGGAGACCAATAATTGTTTTTCATTTTCCCTATTGTGTCCATCCCATTGCACTCTCCCTGCACAGTGTGACTCATATTGTTTATTTTTGTACCACTTTCAGCTGCCCACTTATAATGCTGAGTCCCTCTATGGTTTGCACCTTCACTGTGTATATTCCTTTTATCAGCCTATCCTTCATGTGTTCCCTGGCCATGTTCATGTGCACCACTTTCACTATTGCTTTCCACACCGTGATGTGCTTTTGAATATACTTTGTGTGCCATCCACGACTCTTGTCCATTTTGTTATGTGTGTGTAGTTAGTGCCTATGTAGGTTGTGGTGATGAAATGATGTGGAGCCTGAACCTGCACATGGTCAAGGCAGGTGTATCGTTTGGAATGGCAGAGAATGTCCGATTGTGTCATGATGCATATGTGCATCCACAGGTATGTCAGGGGAAAACGGTGACGCAGGCAGTGTGTCTACTCCATCCATGATGTGCAGGTCAGGTCATGCAGCTCAGTGAGTTGATTTTGCAGGCATAGAGGTGGCATTGTGTCAACATCATCTTGCGTTGCATACACGCATCAGCAAGCCAAAACGTGCTGCAACAGCAGGTTCCTAAGTGGATTGCTAATGTGTATTTGTATTTATTTAGATTTATATAGCGCTTTAAGCCAAACCGCTTTATAGCACTTTAAGCCAGAGGTCTTCAATCTGTGGGGGGTGCGTCAACATGCCTGGGGGGGGGCACGTGATGCCTTCCAAAAGGAGTAACGATTTATTTTTTCCTTCTGCTGCACTGAACTGAGCATGTGCAATGGGGCACCACTGGCTCCCATGCACATGCTCAGCCAGTGCGATGTGGTGGGGGCGTTGCCATGAAACAGGAAATTAATGCAGCCTGGACGCGCGCTTTCCTGCATTTGGATTGCACATCCAGGCTGTGTTGTGGTGTCCTGTGTTCCCTGCTGCTGCCGCCGCCCGTGAGAGGTAAGTCCCCCCTTTATTTGTAACGTGGCTCCCCCAGCAATCTGCCACGGGGGACAAAATGGTGTGCCATGAAAGTTGGGGGGGACAAACACCCCTGTCCCCCCTAAAATTACGCCCATGGAGTCAAGCGGGGGACTGAAACTGCTCTGCCGGTGTTGTGTTTACAACGCAGCTCCCCCATGGCAGATTGCTGGGCTCCCCCACCGCGACCCCCACATTAGGGGGTACGGAGGGGAGGAGGCGAGCGGGGGACCGAAACTGCTCTGCCGGTGTTGTGTTTACAACGCGGCTCCCCCATGGCAGATTGCTGTGCTCCAGCAATCTGCCATGGAGGAGCTGCGTTATTAATACAGCACCGGTCCCCCCTGCGCCCTTCTCCCTCTGCGACCCCCACATTCGGGGGCATGGAGGAGAGGAGACAAGCATTGGAGTAACTTTGCTGAAAATGTTGGGGGGGACATGACATCTGATGAAAAGGTGCCCCAGCTAAATGAATGGGGACAAAATGATGTGCTATGAAAGTTGGGGGGGACAAACACCTCTGTCCCCCCCTAAAATTACGCCCATGGAGACAAGCGGGGGACTGAAACTGCTCTGCCGGTGTTGTGTTTACAACGCAGCTCCCCCATGGCAGATTGCTGGGCTCCGGCAATCTGCCATGGGGGAGCTACGTTATTAATACAGCACCGGTCCCCCCTGCGCCCCTCTCCCTCTGTGACCCCAACTTTAGGGGGCATGGAGGAGAGGAGGCGAGCGGGGGACTGAAACTGCTTTGCTCTCGCCTCTGCCTCTGTTACCCTCGCCTCTGTTACTCTCGCCTCTGCCTGTGTTACCCTCGCCTCTGCCTGTGTTAACCTCACCTCTGCCTGTGTTACCCTCGCCTCTGCCTGTGTTACCCTCGCCTCTGCCTGTGTTACCCTCGCCTCTGCCTCGGTTACGTGCTGTATGTGACAGCCATTTAATTGTTAATATGTTGATGGCACGAGCCTACGCTATACACTGGGACCTTTTCATGTATTGCTCTGAGCTGCAATGCTATTGTCTGTGCTTCTGTAGGGGTCGGATCAGGTATTCATGGTATGATTGGTGGGCGGGGGCAGAAAAGCAGTGTTGACTTGCGCAGTTATCAGGAGTTAGTTGAGAGAAGGTAGGACTCAGATGAGTCATTAGCTTTATTTGAAAGGTTCAAAGGTCACTCGTATATTCACATCAATGCAATGAAGAACCTTGGAAAGTAAGAAGCCGTAGAAAATATATTAATTCATCTGTTATAACACACTTAATACTGGGGCCCATTTTCTAAGTGCAGGACTGGGATTTGAACCTGTGTTGCTCTACATTGTTTTGCTTCCAAGGCAACTGAGTTGCTCCTGAGCTATCCTCCCAACCAGGAAGGCATGATTTGGGGAAATTGGGGGCATTCCCAAATGGCCATTGCCCCTCTCTCTGCACACCTGTCAATGGAAGCAGCACAGTGCTAGGTCTTCTTCTCACAGAAGCACCTTCACTGTCTTGCTACCAACATATACTGTTTACTAGTCACTCCTCGGATCTGCCGGTGTTGTGTTTGCATGTTGAAAGCCTGTCTTTAACAGTAATGCCTCCCCACCTCTGCTCTAACACCTTCTGTCCTCCCCCAGACCTGCAGCACTGCCCGTCATCAGATCTTTGTATTTCCCTGGTAGGTGCCGTTTGGGAGTAGGTAGGAAGGGCGCCTGGAGGACAGGGGTGTCAGTGCCATGAGGGTCATTTATTTGAATCAGGAATTTCAAACCTATATATTTCTGGGGCTGTAGCTATCTCTGATGCATTTTACTCAAGAGCTGGGTTTAGCTCCTGCTCATCTAATCCTAATTGGAAGTCTCAGGAAGACCCATATATCCTTGACTAACTGTTCTGTTTTCATTGCAGCAGCATTGCTCCAAGCATCAGTCTATCAACCAAACCACCTGTGTTCCAGCAAGAAAAACCCAGTGAAGCACTTGCCCCGGTCACGCAGGTAAGGATTTATTTTCCCTGTGTGCCATTGGATGAGTACATATGCTGATGTTTTATATCAACCCTGTGCAAGGTTGCACCTGCAACCTAGTCCGGGGCCAAACTGCAAAAAGAAATTAGAGCTATGCATGCATGATCTGAATAGTAATTCTTCTGAGACTTGTACCAATGTATTTTAATCCAATCAGTGTTTCTGACCCATTTGTGCGTGGGGCTTCCATCCCCCACTCCCAAGCTTTTCAGACTGTTTTTTGTTGAATTTTTGCTTTTTTAAAATCTCCTCTCCTTTTTTCCCCACCCCATATTTCTGACCCTTTTTTGCATGGGGTGTTTCCCACCAACCCCAACCTTTTTTGGGGTGTATTTTTACTTTTTTTAAACCGTTTGCAATGTTTCGACAAGTTCAGGCTCCTTTTCTCGATGAATCATTTTCTAGTGCCGAAAGATGGTAGGGATCTCAAACGTAAAGCAGAAGGAGAGGTGGGAACAGACAAAAGAAATGCAAAAACATGGAAATATGATCACTCTTATTTGGACTTTGGGTTCACATGCATCACAGTCGCTGGGGAAGTGAAGCCGCAGTGTGTGATTTGTGGTGCTACATTAGCAAATGACAGCCTGAAGCCAACAAAATTAAGGCGGCATTTGGAAACCAAACATGCTGATTTGGCAAAAAAGACCAGGGATTTCTTTGTATGGCAGCTGCAAGGCATTGGAAAGCAAAAGGAGACTGTTAAAAGTGTGGCATCTGTACTTGCAAATGCTTTGAAAGCATCTTACCACATTGCGTACTTTCTTGGCAAAAACAAGAAGCCTTTTACAGATGCTGAGAAAGTGATTCTCCCAACCATTCTCGCTGTCAACCAGGTAATACTTGGTGAAAGTGCAGCAGAGAAATACAAAAGTATCCCTATGTCAGACACAACAATTTGCCGACGTATTGCTGACCTGTCCTCTGATATCAGAACAGAATTGATATCGCGCTTGAAGGACAGCCAGTTCGCCCTACAGTTAGATGAGGCCACTGACATAGCAAAAGAAGCTCACTTGATTGCCTATGTGAGATACTGCCATGGAAAGGAGATGTTGGAGGACTTCTTGTTTTGTAAGCAAATTAAGGGCAGAGCAGCTGGACCTGAACTCTTTGAAATTTTAAACAACTTCCTAAATTCCAACTGCCTAAAGTGGGGGGCGTGTGTTGGTACTTGCACGGATGGTGCTCCTTCAATGTGTGGTGCTAGAGCTGGGCTAAAAGCAAAAGTATTGGCAGTAGCTCCACATATTGTGTGGACACACTGCATGATACACCGAGAAGCTTTGGCTGTTCGCAATATGGGGCATGAACTGACACAGGTTTTTACTTCTGTTGTAAAGATCGTACATTTTATTAAGATGCACCCCTCAAGAGCCCGTCTGTTTGCCACCTTAGGTGCAGAAATGGGAGCTGGCAATGAGGCTTTGCTGTTTCACACAGAGGTCAGGTGGCTATCCAGGGGAAAGGTTTTAAATCGCAACTATGAACTCATAAACAAAGTGAGACACTTTCTTCTGGAGTTAGACCAGACAAATGTAGAGCCTCTGTGTGATCCACGCTGGCTTATACTGTTGGCTTACCTTGGCGACATCTTTGAAAAGCTACATTTTCTAAACCTCTCCCTGCAAGGCACAGAAACCACACCATTTGCCATGAATGCAAATATATTGGCATTCAAGAAGAAGCTGTAGCTTTGGAGGAGGAGGGTTGATATTGGCATTGCCGTTGCGTTCCCATTATTAGAAGATACTCTTGAGGAGACGGAGTATGATCTTTCATGTGTTTCTGAAGTAAATGGAAACCATTTAAATGCGCTCAGAACCAGTCTCGAAAAGTACTTTCCTGACGACAATTGCAACATGAATGACTGGGTGGTTCAGCCTTTCCTAGCTGACGTAGGAGCCAATCTCCCAATACAACTCCAGAACTAATGGAGCTCCAAAGTGACGGCCTACTAGAGAGCAAATTCAGAAAATTGTCTTTGGGTGCATTTTAGGCAACATGTGTCTGCAGAGTTTCCAACTTTATCGAAATGTGCAGTCAATGTACTGTTACCTTTCAGCACCTCATACCTGTGCGAAATTGGGTTCTCGGCACTTGCAACCCTAAAGCCCTAAAATATCGGTCAAAGGTGGAGGTGGAAGAAAGCCTGCGGTTGGCTATTGCAGAAATTGAACCCAATATTGACAGGCTGGCTGGTGAAAGGCAGGCCCACCCTTCACATTAGTTATCCAGTATGCCACTGTCCAACTTGCAAGTGACAGCATTGACAGTATGTTGTTGTACTTGAGAAACAAATTGTTACAGCACTTGCATAGCAAATGTTACTACAGGACAGCAATATTGGGTGTTTTCGTTTGTGTGAAATTAATATCCAACACTAATTTTAGTCGAGTCCTCTGTATTATAGCCAAATAATCGGAATGCTTTGTTCACAAATATTTGTCCTCTAATCTGATTTGAATCATTGCAAGCAATGATTTTGAAACAACATGGTGTTTGGCATTCACTCCTTCTTTAGGGGCACCATTCTACTCCAGCGCGCGATAACCGTTCGCAACCGAGTACAATTTTGGAGTCCATGTGCATAGGGGGGGCCTGGGCTGGAGACATTTTTCTTAGGTGGGGTTCGGGGTCAACAAGTTTGAAGGCCACTGCTTTGAGCTAATGTGCATGGTATTCCCATAGGATGCTCAGTGGGGTGTGGGTAGGAGGGTGTCAGATGCCACGCATTCCTGCATGCATGTGCCATGGTTTGCCTACATTATGGGAGAATACACTGACCTTGGTCTTTCCTGCTATGTCGATAAGGTGAGTGAGGCCTTGTTTCCTGCAACCTTGTGGTTTGAAAGGCTCTATTGCAACAGTGAAGGACAAACTTTTTACTGCAGCCTACCTCAACTGATTAGTGGTAAGGGAGTTGCACATTCAATGGCTTGTTAGTGTTTGTGTGGGGGTCATGCGTTTGTTGCCCGATGACTATTAATATGGGTGCCCGTTCCATCCTGCTAGTGTTTTGCACAGAGACGGTCTGGAAGGGGTGTTCCGTGTACATCAGGTTGTTTCACTTCAGGATACAATAAGAGTACAGGTGGGTACGTTGTGAGTATGTGTGCACACATGTGTCCCACAATGTACAACTGTGTGTCTGTATGTATTACAGGGCCAGCGTGGGAGCCATGCACAGAGCAAGGATGCCACCACGAGTCTATCCTTTGGGACCTCTAGATCTGATGTAAGCACACTTCTTTAGTAGCATGGCTCTCTGCATGTATTGCCGCAAACTGTGGCAAGGGATGCGGTCTCACATCCCATATTGACTTCAGACTGTGCACTTCCTCTCCTTGTCACTAGAGCCATTGCTGTAGTCTGTCACCATTGCAGAATTTTTGTCCCAGAAAATGGCGTCACCTGTGACAGCCATTCACCTGCCGTTTTGCGGCTCATTGTTGATTATGCACAGTGACATGATTGGGATGATTTTCTGTGCTATGCATGTTGACTGACACACTCGTGCTACCTCTGTGATGCAACCTGTGTGATTTGCAATAAAGTTTACAGTTGGCCCTGGCGCCATGAACAAGCCTGCTTGTCGTTCTTGGTGGGTGTTGCGTGCTGGTGAGCATATGGCCCTTTAGGAACGTGCATGCAATGGATGGGTTCACAGAATAACTCAGAGTCCAAATAACTGAACCAACTCAGGAAGATGGCAAAGTACTGTTTTATTAACAATTAGCGAAAACGGCGATTTACAACGAACATCAACGGATGTATGCTCAATTTCTCTTAACTACTTTTTCATACAACATAGACTTTATACTAAAAACATGTCAGAGGTGATATCATTCTACGTGGCAAATAATTAAAAACCTACTGGGGATTGGGATAGGCTTAATGGGAACATATAAGTATTCATTACATAGGAACTAGGATTATAATTGGCTGTCCACTGTCAGGCAGACAATATATGCCTACCTCTAAAACATGTAATCTTCAAAAACATTAAGTACACAGTTTCTTTTTAGTCTTTAAACTATAAGGTACTTAGTTATATGGACCACTACAATTGGTTGACATGCTTGTGGCATGTCTGGAACACTCAGTACATTTAGTAGCATGTAAGCAAAGACCCAGTTGCAAGGAAATGGGCCTGACTCTACCTCCCCACCCAATTAACTCAGCATCTCTCATCACCCAAGCCTCCTGCCATGAAGATTGGCTTTGAACTTGGCCTTGCAAAGTATTCTTGTCTCTGAGAATACATGGGAGTCAAGGCACTGACTATTGTTGTTCTAGGACTCCAAGATCAACTCTATTTTCATCCTTGGCTCACGTGACAGGAGACCACAATTTGGTCCATTTTGCAGGATTTAACTGTCTTAAATTAATAAAACTTGGCAACTTAACAATAGATGATTCATCCTTCACACGTTCATTCTTTTCCAGAATAGATAGCCAACCTTGGCTGCTTCAGTCTTGAGTTCAGGACAGACAACCTCGCCTTGCAGCTCATCGATTTCAGCTCATTCTTGCTGCAATACAATTCTCCCTTTCTTCTTCATGTGTCTTGGCTTACTAAAATTCATGATACAGTTGTCCAGCTCCTATACAATGGCGTCCCACCCTGCATTCTGCATTTGCCTTCAAACGTATGCCCAATTTACGTGACAAGCTTGTCCATACATACAAGAGCCCAAAGACAACTCAGACTTTGTCACAAACTACATTATGGCATTCTTTGCCAATAACCGGGCACTTTAAATGCGGCAACTGTTCAGTATGTGAACTAACAGACAACCTCAAAAGCGTCAACCTCAATGGCTTCACTTGGTATCTCAAAAAATTCACAAATTGCAACACCCCTTGGGCTATCTATGCCATCACTTGCCCTTGTGGCCTTATTTACATCGGCAAAACAAAGAGACCTATAAAACAAAGAATATGCGAGCATCGTTCATGCGTAAAAAACGCAGTGCCCGAAAAACCATTAGTGACCCATTTTGTGAAAGCTAAACATACGGTGAAAGACATTCAGTGGGTTATACTGAAAACAGTACCACCACATCCACGGGGCGGTGACAGAGACCGAAAACTAAGACAGCTTGAACAAAAGTGGATTTATAATCTAAATACAGTCCAATCGGCCTGAACATCGGAATAGAATGACCACTTTGCCTTTACATCAGCTGTTTTCCAACATATATCAGTTTGAGATATATTATATCATTGTGTTCATTTCACCACACAGCCCACCTCTGTAGATGTGGCTATGTGCAAGTTAACAAATCCCCTTTTTCTATATTTAGACTGTTCGAGCTCTCCCTGTAAAAGTGCCCAATTTGGCCCCTTCACTACGGCAATTTGTAAAGATTAGTTAATGCTGTCTTGTAACACCGTTTCGAATCCATTAATGAATATTAATAGTACCACAAAAGAATGACGTGGCGGTTTGCAGTGATTGGAGCAATTTGTCCTGCACTTTCGTTTTATCTCTATTACGAATCTCATTACTGAGATCGGCCATTTTTTCACCCAAGATGGCGTCCGACTTTTCGCACTCAACAAGCACGCACATGGTCTAGCAGTCGGTTTTCAAATATAGACCCACCTGATCCGCAGCTTTCAGCATTTTCATTCAGCGCGCGGCATTGTAACAGTCTGCACCTTGCTGGCAGTATACGCCAGGTCAAGAACAGGTAAGCAGACATAAAAGTTACGCTGCCGCTGGTCAATTAACTACGACCCCTGTGGGTTCAGTCACTCATTAGCACTCTATGTGCTTCTCTTGTTTTGGAAAATAGTCACACGACGTGCCATCTGAGAACTTTGTCAAATAAATGAAAGGCACCCCCTCCAGTCTGGGTCCTTCGGACAGCGAACTGTGGCTTCCTATCAGTAATATCGACAAGACGAACACTGTTTCATTTTACTGTATTCCGTGTTGATCATCGTACACGCACAGGGCTCGTGCTCGAATGGGTTCAAAGGTAATTATCACCAGTTGTTGGTCAAATTTTGGACATACTTTTAACAAAAATGTAATGTTTAAAGTCATCAAGCACATAGTTTTGCTTGCGCAATCACAATTTAACAATGACATAAGTGGTTCTGAAAAATTAATAGCTAAAAACAAAAATTTGGTTTTATTTTTCAGCCCTTTTCCAAACTGTAAGTTTGCACAGTTGATGTTATCGAATTTGGTTTACACAGTCACCATCTTCGACGCCTTACACTGTCACAAAGTAATTGCCAGGTTAGTACCAATGGTTGTACGTGCACATCTATAGAGATCCTCTCTTTAGTTTTTAAAGGTGCCATTAACACGTTGTTTTTGTGTTTTTGGTTTTTAGCTGCATCATTATGCATCTGTGTCCCTAAAAACGTATTGTCCTGAAGACAGGTTCAGCACATGTCTCATGACAGATTAAGCCAGCCAGAGAATGTTTCCTTTTTTCAATCTTCCTTTTTTCAAACTACATCAGCTGACACCCAGAAACACATTTCTCTGTGTCGACAGAGCCAAGGACCAATAAAATATAAACTGAGAATGTATGCAATGTTAATATTACACCTATACTAACCTCACTCAACTGTTTTTTTTTTTTTAAATGATGATGGTTGTAGTTGTTGTTTTTTTCAACTAGAAAAATGGTGTTTTTCACTAATTGTTTTTATGTTTTGTAAACAGAATGCATTATGTTTTTTTAACATGTTAGTTTTCTACGGATTAATTAAAATATGTTGATCTCTATCCTTTTCCCTTGTCCTATTTGGATCATCTTGACCAATATGACTGTCAACACTTAGTGCAACCAGGTACACCCAGCATGTGTAGAGGCGGGTAGCTGTATTCAGTGGCATTCTTGTTATATACTCTTACATTCGGTCCTCAGCCACACAGCCCCCTAAAAAAGAGGACTTTCCTAGCTCAAAACGTTTGTTTTACTGCATTCTATTCACTACATGTAGCCAGCTTCTATGATGACTCAGTCTACCTTGCATTTCAGCGTCTACAATTATTGATCGGTCAATTCTCTGCAACACTTTGTGCACGTGTAATATTCTTTTTCATATTTAAGAGTTCACTCGATATTTAACTTCGTCATTAATTTCTGTAGGATCCATACATCCTCTTCAGTCAATATCCTGAGACATCTTTCATACTCTTTTATGAAGTCACAGACTTCTTTCTTTGCTCTTTTTCACATTCCTTCAGGGAGTTCCTCCTTAAGATTGTTGTCTCTGCAGGGATACATTTGATAAGGTTGTCTCAATGGGTATCTTCTTTCTAATATACGCTGCGGTATTGACACAGCTGCTGGTGTCAAACACAGCACGATCTCCGGCTTCCAACATATAGGAGGTAGGGGGGCGGGATTTCCTGCAGAGGCATGCAGCTGCTCCACTACCTTTCCCTCTCTGGTCGAGTCCTCGACCACCTCCTCAATGATTTCCACATCCTGGTATTTTCTTTTGAAAAAGTGTTTCTTTGAACATGTCAAATCAGCCGGCACCCCACTCATGGTGCCGGCTGATTTGACATGTTCATCTACACTCCAGGTCATGTAATTACATTGGTCATTTGGAGTACAGTAGACCCATCGTCCCATGTACTTCTTATGATTCTTTAGATACAGGAACTTTGTTCCCTCTGGTGCTACGATGCTGGCCTCTATATATTTTCTGACAGCTTCATCAAACAGCTCCTTGATGTTAGGGTTCAGGTTCGATATCAATCATGATCTTCATTCCTACCAACTTTTTTTTTCCGTTTTCTTGCATCGGGCAATGGCTATCCTGATTACACAGAATCCAAACATCACCACCATTAATATTACCCCAAGTATCTTGAATATATTTTCCAACCACAGTGAATCCATGAAAAAGGGAGGAAAACCAACTGTCATCTTCAATATCATCGTCTCATCTTCCATCTTGGTATGCAGGTCTGTCAACAATGTTATAGCATCGGTCATTTGTTCCATTTTGCTAATTGTGTGAAGGTATGAATGTGCAACATGATGGCCTGATTTTGGCTCAAACTCCTCCTTCCATTGCTGTGATCATTTCAAGGACATATTTGTTCTGGAATTTCAACAGTCGTATGGCCCTCAGCTCTTCCTTGATAGTGTTGAATCAGAAACTCCCATCTAGTGATCTGAAGCCACTTGGTGTTTGCCACTGTTTGGATCCCAGGCATGAAGATAGTTGTCAATATTGTGGCAGTCTTACTGAAATACCTGTTTTCCTCAGGAATGGAATCATACGCTGTTATTGATTTGGCTGAGAAATAATTCTCTCTTTTTGTTTGATGGAGAAGTTCAAGCGATCTT
Source organism: Ambystoma mexicanum (assembly GCF_040938575.1). Classification (NCBI taxonomy): domain Eukaryota; kingdom Metazoa; phylum Chordata; class Amphibia; order Caudata; family Ambystomatidae; genus Ambystoma; species Ambystoma mexicanum. The sequence goes on along the minus strand of NC_090927.1, from coordinate 675,806,403 downwards.
CTTTTTCTGAAATGGGCATCCACTTGTACCAATGTTCAGGTTACTTTGAGGAATCACTAATGCTGGAAAATGGATGAGCACCAAAGAACAACTCCACCCCTATCATTGGGCAATTTCATGTAAGCTCTAGATCCACAAGCCCAATATCGGTCCATAAGGATGGCTGTCCCTTCTCCCATCCTAGGAACGTCATTTGTGGTTTTGCATTCTTTGTTATATCCCACATGGTTCTTTACGTGTCTTCGGAAGCACAGTGTCGCAATAACGAACTGGATTACAACTACTGTCCCTGATTTGTCTTCTACCCATGGCACCAGTTTAGAGTGTTTGGCCCATGACTTTAAGCATTTTTTTATTTATTTGCATTTTTAAAGCACTCACACAGCCCACAGGCATCGAGGCACTGTTACAGGAATTGTTTGTTTTAGTCACGTAGTTGTTTGCCTTAGTTGTGTATTTATAATGCACTTAAATACCCAGAGGTTTCTAAGCGTGGACCAGGGGATCGAACCTGTGTTGCTTTGTGTCATCTTGCTTCCAAGGCAAGTACGTTGCCGCTGAGCTATCCTCCTGGGGCATCCATCATTCACCTTCTGTACTCTTGTACGTAATCTGTTTTTAACAGATAAGCTGCACAGGACATCATTCCTTCTTCCCATCCCTTCATGGAATTCACTCGTCCATAGATTAATAATTGAGTTTTTTCCCAACATCCAGTGATCCGGCTATTTCTGTCACATCAGGGCAATTCATTCTCTTCATTTCTTCAATGATCACCTCATCCTGTCATGCAGCAGGATAGACAAGCATCTTGCTCTTCCAGCCAGGCTTTTTCCATTTGTAGCGTTTTTTTGTAAGTAGTCATCCTGGTATTGAAACAACCATTTTGATCTCCATCACAAGGTCCCCAATCTTCCTTGGAATTGTCCTTGAGATGTACATGTTACAAGATGACCGAGGCACTTTGCATCGTGCTCTGGAACCTCTCTGGCAATTAAAGTTCATACTGTATTCTTGGCATAGGTGATGAGAGAGCAGACATAGCAACCCTCCTTAGATGCTTTCTCCCTCTCTTTTCTCATGTGTTGGTACCACATGTTATTCCTCAGGTGAGCTGTTATCTAGATAGGTATTTATCCCCTCGCTATCTTCCACTGCATCTCTTTTGTGTCTCCCATAATCTGTACAGTAATCATAGAGTAAATCAAAAGTAGTTTTCACAGTAGGGAGAACCATAGGGACTTCTTCAGCGGAAGTACTAAGATGATAAAGACTGTGAAAGATGAGGAGCAGAAAGACAATGAGAACAATCATTCAAGCGTATATTATACAAAAGAATGTAGGCATCCATCTCTCGCACCATCCTACTACTTGTTGCAGTTGTTCATTTTCTAGAACCATGCCACTCTCCTTAATAATCATTTCTAATAAAATCATCAAGTTTCTTTATGTTTGTAACTGGAAAATCTGTTCAATTATAGCAATAAGGAGTCTTCTTATCACTGGACCGTTTTTAGGATCCTGCAAGAAAGTGTGAATATTAACGTCTCTTCTAACAAGAGCAGGGTAAGACTGAAGTATAAACACAAAGACATCATTCATAAGCCGATGAACGTCGCCATCGGCAGGTACCATTGATCACTTAAAACAAATATTCTCCACAAAATGAATCTGGATTCTGATCTTGTTTCCAATTTCTGATCAAGAACTGACATTTAGGCATAACTCTGATGCATTATTTTCTGCTACAATATGTATTTCTAAGAGTTCACTTCAAAATTCCTGGAATTCTCTGCAAGTCTTTGCACTCTCTCCTACAATAGCTATAAGGAGTGTCCATTGAATTCCAATCCAATATAAAGTATGTATTAATCACTCATTGTTTTATCATCCTTCTTCTTGGTCATCGATCGGGTCTGCACACAGAGAAATTCTTCTTCTTGTTTTTCTTCTGTATCAGCAACAGAGGGAGGGAAGGTCTCACCTTTATAAATCTTCACATCAACCGGATGCAGTCAAGCTCTTCTTCCTTGTATCTTGGCAGCAGAAAGGGACATTTCTTCGATTATCAAAGAGCCATGAAAACGTGACTCATACCACTTCTTGCTAAAAAATGTAATAAGCACTAGGTCCCCAACCTATAGCTTAGGTGGTGGTAATAGTTTGCTTGGATAAGTTACCAAATTATCTTCTTCTGTGTTCTTAGACCGACCTCCCTCGTGCCTGACTTTATCTGAAATTAAAAGAAACACTAGAGGTCATACATGTGAAATAATCATGTGTCTCATCAACTTAAGTTTTAGCTATGCTCTGGGCATCACTTCTACTCCTAGACGGAGGTGTAAGGGACATTCTCATACGATGCCCTGTAACTAGCTTGTGCGGGGTGAGGTTGTGGTCTGATCCTGCTTGATTCCGAAGGGCATATAAGGCTAGGGGATGGCAGTACAGCCATCCATTTTTCAAAGTCAATTTGATCTTGGCAATCCTTTCCTTTAGGAGGGTGATGAGTCTCTCACATAGTCCGTTTCCTTGCGGGTGATAAGCAGAACGTTGGCTTTGTATTCAATAGAAGCCCTATTTGCTCAAATAGCTCATTGGCAAAATGTGGCCCATTATCGGATCTTAGCACCTCGCACATACCCCACCTCAGGCATACCTTGTGCACTAAAAACATTTCTGCGCAAGTGGCATCAGGGTGTGTACACGGACCTGCCTCGATCCACCTAGGAAAGGGACACACCACCACTAATAGTTGCCTATATCCATTAGATGTCTGCAGCAGGCTTAAACTGACAATTCAGTCAAGTTATTACCCCTCTAATGATTCTCAGTGTATGCCCAGCAGTAAACCTTTGACACATGATGCAGTTCACCATAAATAGTGCAATGTGTTCCAACAAATTAGGAATGAACCAGTCTTCTGCAATACTGGCAGCAAGACTTTCTCTAGTTAAATGTGCAGGGTAATGCAGCTGTACAAGTGCAACTTTTAATAAAGTTAATGGCATCAGTGGCTTTCCAGTGCTGTCCTGTCACCATAATGCTACCATGGGGGATAAAGAACACCCCCTTTGTTTCGATAATTGTTGCTCTTCCTGTGGCACACTTCCTTGAATCTCTATTAATTGGGTTATCAATAACTTATTTAACCCCACTTGCACTAGCTTTGTTGTAACACAATTTTCTTACATACTCTCAAAACGAAATTTCTGGGGAATATGCAACCCTTTTGGCTTCTTCGTCTGCAACTTCGTTCCGTCAAGAGATAACATCTGTTCGCTTAGTATGTGCTGTGCATTTAGCGACTGCTATGGCTTCTGGGAGTAGTGCCTTAAAGAGTCTATCCAATAAGGATGCATGCTGCACTGGAGTGCCATCTGCATGGAGGTAGCCCATCCTTTTCCAATGTGACAATTCTGCCAGTACAGTTGACGACACATAGGCGGAGTCACTGTACACGGTCACTTCCTGCCCTTCATGTTTCTCAAGTGCAACAATAAGTGTCACTAATTGTGCTGCATGCGCTGAAAAAGGAGATGGTAGCCTGACACTTGCCACTACTTCAAATTCTCCTTTCCCCACTAGTCTGATACATTTTCAAAGAACCATCAATAAAGAGAATCTCACTTCCCACTAAATCATTCTTTCACACGTGGGAAATCATCATAATATTCAAATAATTACCACAGTCATGTACATGATCGCCTTCTTCTACTGGCTCAGCTATAAATGCGGCAGGGTTCACTATTTTACATCTTACTATTTTAATCGCTGGGTTAGAAACCATTACCTGATAAGCTGAAGCTCTTTGGGGTGTCAATGTGCCCTTGTGTTTCACTAAAATGTCAAACAGAGAATGCTCCATGAAGAGAGTCATGGAGCAGCCCATGACAATACTTGTAGACTTCTCAATTTCAAAGCCGGCGGCTGCCAGAGATTGTTCGCAAGGGAAGTGTCCTCTCGTAACTGGGTCTAGAATCCCACTGTAATATGCCAAAGGTTTATACCCCAATGTGGTTCTCTGTGTAAGCACTGCTGCCATGACTGTCCCATTTGTGTGCAAAAACAAATAACATTTCTCAGCATAATTGGGAATTCCTAAAACAGGGGCTGCGCATATTGCTTTTTTGAACTCTTCAAATCCTTCCTCCATTTCTTTACTCCATTCTAGTTTTGTCTTACCAACTTGCGCTTTCTTTTATTCTTGCAGAAGTAGCCTCGTATATGGGCTATAATCAAACACCAAGGCTCTAACATAGTTTCATAAACCCAAGAACTATTGCATCTGTCTAAGTGTGTTTGGTTTTGAGGTTTTCATAATTGCCTCAGCTCTCTCAAGTGTCACTTTCCTTCACACAAAATCAACTGACCTAAATATTATACCTCTTATTGGCAGTATTGTAACTTCTCCTTGTCTACTTTATATCCCTGTCTGCTAGAATAGTCATCAACTGAACAGAATCCTGTCTGTACTTATCTTCTGTGGTTGTGCAAATCAAGATATCATCTATGTACTGTATTAACACGCTTTTGAGATCAATATTACCTAGATACATCTGTAGGACTCTATTAAAGATCGATGGGGGCTCACAGTACACTTGAGGTAGCCTAGTAAGTGTAAGTCTTTTTTGGTGAAATGTAAATGAAGTCAAGTCTTGTGAGTCCTTGTGCAATGGAATTGAGAAAAATGCATTTTTCAAATCGGTTACCATAAAATATCGGGCTTCCACCGGGATACTGCATAATATTGTTGCCGGATTAGGAACTAAAGGAAATTCTGCATCTGAAATCTGGTTAAGAGGTCTGATATCCTGGATAAATCTCCACGACCCCCTTAGATTTCTTGATAGGATACACTGCAGTATTACACAATGATTCTAATGGTACCAGAATCCCCTGATTCATCACTGCTGAAATAGTATGAAATATACCCTCATCAGCTTCTCGAGACATGGGGCACTGTCTTGCTGGAGGTAAAATCGCTCCTGGCTTAAAGCTTTATTTTAACCTCTCCTATCCCTTTCAATAAACCTGTGTCATAAGGGCCTGTTGTCCACAAGGCACTTAGATCCTCCTGAAAAAATGCTGGTCTTTGCTGCATTATAGCCATTCGCTGTGGGACTTCCCTTTCTCTATCCTTATGCAGTATGTAATGTGTTAGGCACACCACTTCATCATCACTTTGGCCTTCCCCAAACATATCATCATCAATTATGTCAGTCAATCTGTACCCTTCCTCAAGAGCTATCACTGTTCTCCATGGTCTACCCTCGTCTATTCCTTCAAGCATTGCCAGTTACCTTCATACTATGGCTACATCCAACTGTATAGGAATAGTCTGTGCACCTTCCTCATCCATAGGTATTTGTAGTGTAAACCAAAACTCATCAGGTATTCTCACAATCTTTCCCAACAGGCCAGGCAGCCATGTCAGTAAAATGCTCACTCCATATAGACAAATCTCTGGATCTACTAGAACTCCTTACAGAGCTACTTGCCCGGTAAATGCCAATATAAACTCTCCAACCTTTAAACTGTGTATTCTTGGAGTGGAGCACACTATTCCCTGATCAGTGAATGAAATCATCATGTTAAGTTTCGTCATTAAATCTCTTCCTAAAATATTAACCGGTGTCTGTTGTGACTATAACAAGGCAACGGACATGTCAGGTTTTCCTATGGAGACTGGTAATTTATCAGTAAAAGGAACTCAAATTGTAGCTCCAGAGAACCCTTGAACATTCATGGAAATACCTGACATTGGATATTTTCCCTCTCGTATACACGAACGAGTTGCACCAGTGTCTACAATAAAAGAAAGGGATTTGCCTCCTATCGTCACATCGACCCATGGTTCCTCTTGGGGGTCTTGTGTCACAGATAGTACTGAACACATTAAGTCACCCTGTGAGCTGTCCTATTGTGGCTACAGGCTCATCCTCATCCATGTGAAAGGATTTCCTCCAACCACAGTGACACCTCCTTATCTGGGTGTCAATACTTGTCCTGTGTTTGCATATTGCTGTGTCTGCATAGGGGCTTGTTGTGACTGTCCTTGTGGCGGATTCATTTGTACTTGTCCCTGCTGTGGTACCTGTTCTACTTGCAGCACTTGTGTCCGATAAGATGTGTGATCCAGGGCAAAGCCTTCTCTGGTCTGTGTGCTGTATGGTGGAGGGTAAGCTGTCCACCCTCTAGGGAACAGTCCATTCTATATATTCCCTTGGCTCCCACATACGCGCTCACCATGGCCCTCATTACAACACCAGCGCTAAACCATGGCGCTATTAGCACCATGGTTGGTGCCGGTGTTGTAACAGGTCCGCCAGGGTTCAATGGGGAATTACCACCCCATTCCAAGGTTGGCGGGGCAGTAATTCCCCATTGAACCATGGCCCTTCCCCATTCCCATTTTCGCCCCATAGGGCTCTATGGGAATGGGGAAGGCGCTAAGTACGGTACCGCAGATTGCGGTACCGTACTTAGCACCAAGGTCCCTTTGCGGGTCGCTACTTTAACGGCTGGTGTAGACCAGCCGTTAGGGTCGGGTCCCGCAAAGGGACCTTGTAATCAGGCGCTAATGGGTTAACGGCGCCACAGCCTTTTACAGCGCTGTTAACCCATTAGCGCCAGGGTCGTAATGAGGCCCCTTGTCCTGTCATTCCACAATTCCAACATATTGGAGGAACTCTCCTATTAGTCCCTCCTTGGTTATATCCTCCCTGAGCATTTGTTTTCTCATTCTGTGTACCTTGAAACCCACTTTGATTATTTTGAAATCCGCCTCCTCTTCCTCTTTAACTCATACCTCTGCCTTGTGGTGTAAACCCATATCCACCTTGGCCCATCGGGCGCAGATTAACTTTGTTGCACCCATTGCTACCTGCATTCCCAATCCTTCTCTACTTTTCCATACCACCCCTTCTATGGTATATTTTGACAATGTTTTCTGAACTAATTTGGCTTCCTCGATCTTCATATTTTCATCTTTCTTCTTGTTTTTCTCTTGTAATAATGACAATGGTGTTATGTTATGTTATTTTGCATTTATATAGAACCTTATGTACCATTGGTATGATCTCAAGGCACTGGTAGGTTGAACGCCCTCGGGAACCCGAAGTTCAAGTCAGTAGAGAGAGAGAGTCATAAGGTGCGTGTGAGCACCGGATATGTGTGCAGTGGTGTTGCATTCCTGTGATAGCTGCTTCTTAGCGGTAGGTGTGGTGGTTGGGAGATCAAGAGTATGGGCCTCATTACGACCCAGGCGGTAAATTACCGCCTGGGTCGTACCTTTACCACCATGGCGTAAACTATGTTTACGCCATGGTGGTTGGCGGACTTACCGCCCCATTCCGAGGTGAGTGGGGCGGTAAGTCCCCATTAACCCATTTACCCTTCCCCATTCCCATTTTTGCCCCATAGGGCATAATGGGAGTGGGAAAGGCGTTAATTACGCCACCGTAAATTACGGTGGCGTAATTAACAACAAGGTCCCTTAGCGCCATGGATTTTAACACCTGCTAAAAGCAGGTGTTAAATCCTCCATGGCACTAAGGGACCTCGGAATCAGGCGGTAAGGGTCGGCGCTGTTTACGCCGCCGTAAACCTCTTACCGCCTGGGTCCTAATGAGGCCCATATGTGTTTGTTCTGGCAGGTTGTTATCCAGACCAATTCTGGCTGTGTTAGGCCTGAGGAGAACGCCAAGGCTGGAGGGTGTGTAACCAGCTGTGTTTTAGATAGGATGATGGGGAGTATGAGGCAGATGATGGTATGAGAACAGCTATACCGAATGGTGTCAAAGTATCGCTGTGTTCTAGTTGAGTGGTGGTGCAAAGGAGAGAGTAAGCGTAGAGATGTGATAGGTGGTTTATATCTTGAGATCGAGCACACTCCAGTAGTTCCATGCACTTCAGCCGTTTCAAGCACTCCAGGCCGTTCCATGCACTCCAACCATTCTATACTATCGTCAGCTATATCTCAGCCCATGGCTTCGCTTCCATCCCTACTTGTTTCTTCATCTGCCTCTGTACTGGCTCAGGCAACCCCTGACATAGAATGTGGTAAAATAATGCAACTGTCTTTTCCCACCGCTTGCGAGTTTCAAGTTGCCATTTCTCCTGAATATTCTGAATGTAAGCAATAGGGTCTTCATCTTCCTTCATCTTACGTGTCATAATTGCACCCATATCTGATGTGTCAGGATACTGTACCCTGAGTGCCTGCCAAACATCTGCTCTCCAATTATTAAACAGTGTCCCATCATGCGCTGTGTGTTTGCTGTCAAACTTGAATATCCAGCTCATCTCTATATGTCATCAGCCCTCTCTCCAAGAAAGCCTACGAGGAGACTTTTTATGTCCCCTTTGGCCAACGTATTTCCTCCTGTCATTTTCTCAGATTAGTATATCCATTTCCCAGTGCCCAAAAATCAAACTAGGGAGTTTGCATTTTAAGTTATCCTTGCCTATCTGTGGCCATCGAATATGTTGCGGTCTTGCTCTCCCTTTTTCTAACAAAGAAAACAGTGTAAACCCCATCCCATAGTTGGATCCCACTATTAGTCTATCCATGGCAGGGATAATCATCCCTGTCTGTCTGCTGTAGATAATGACCTTAACCTGCTTGCATATGGTGGAGACTCTCCCTTCTCACTAAACGATCATCCTTGCGTACGCTCAGGATATGCTATGGGATATGGTGTTCTATCTTTAGGTTGTTCCAGAACCGACCATCTCACTTCCTTATCCAATTGCAGGCTTCCTCCAGGGGCGCACGTGCTTCCTCCTTCTGCCCTAAGAACAGACTCTCTTTCCTCGCATCACATGTCTAGTGCCCAACTAGTGTGACCGTCATCCCCTTCAACCTTGTCTAAGTTTAGTCTACTCAAAGACAATGCACTACATTCATCACTGGACAGGTTTCCCTCCTCACTTCATGATTGAGGTACTGGGGATCAATCACCATTCCCTCAAGTTCCATACTCGCTACTCCGCCTTAACTGATGATATACCTTATGGATCCTTTCTACAATACTTTCCGCATCAAATCTTTCTTCTTCTAATGCTACTCTAGATACTGCTGGTGTTACTTCCTTTATCTGAAGAATCTCTTGCACTCTGTCCCACTGTATTTCTGGGCCCTGCCTCATTTGTTCTTTATGAATGAGACTGGCGTGAAAACCTTGCTGTCTCCTTTTCCGTTCTATTTCTTCATCTACTTCCGTTTTTTTATCACATCCCTTCTTATTCTTTCTTCCTCTTACCTTCATTATTCTCAATTCCTTAATCCATCCCTTCTTTCCTCTTCTTCCCTTCATCTCTGTAATCTTTTGTCTCTTAATCTTTGTGCTTCTTCTCCGCTCTCTTTCTTTCCTTTCTATCCCTTTCTTTTAACGTTCTCTGTCTATTGTCGTACCCTCTTTGTTCTTCTGCCTGTTCTTCTATGTTCTCTTGTTCTATCTAATATATATGCTCTCGTCGCTCCCTGCTTTTCCTTTTCTGCTCATCTTCTTTCAAATCTCTTCTTTCGTTCCTTATCTTTTCTTTCTTGTGCGTCCTTATCTTCTCTTCGCCTAACTTCCTTGATGCTTTTCCCATCTATCTTAAGTAATATCTGTCCTCTCATCCATTTGTTTTGTATGAGCGCTACCTCGTCAGCCTTTTCCTTCTCTCCTCTCCATCTCTTAATCTCCCTGTCTATTTCTGTCAACAAATTTGACCGCTCACTCTTTTCTTCCTTGTCTTGTATGATCTTATGAATCTCTCCCTTTCTCTTATTCTTCTCCGGATTATCGTCACTACTATAAGTGAGGGTTCATATGTCGGATTACTATACCCCCTCACTGCTCTCAATTCCTTTAAAGGATACACCCCTATTTCTTCTGTAGCAATACCCTTTGCTTTAGGTGAGGTAAGGGGAGCTGAGGGCTCAACACCTTCCTCCTTTTGCTGATTAAGCAACCACTCCTCAGGTGGCAGGACTTCTCCTTCCTCTTGATACATCTTCCAAAGCTTTAGAATCGCTAATCTTTTCTTCCCTGTGTACGCAGCGTGCAAGTATGTGGTCATGTGTTGCAATACCGCTTTTGACAACGATCCCCCCTTGTGGCCGCGGCATGAACATTTTATCTGCCGTGCCTTTTACCCATTCTGCACTGTACTGTTTGAGCTTGGGCATATGCTTTGGCAGTGTCTTGCGTAGGTGCATGAGAGGAGTATCCCCCATAACGACAAGTCTCAATTGACTGTCAATACTTACCAGACTGTCAAATAAACCTTATACCTTGGCTTAAATCACCACTTTTTCAACGATTTAAAACAACAACTATGAGCAAGCACCATCAATCGCTGATCAATCCTATTATTCCAGTAGCCTAAATATTTTGTTGCTATACTCAATCACTGTTGCTCCTCAACTTTTTCAATTTTTCACAATCTCTATCGCTCTTTTTTTACTCAACAAACAACATTCAGACTAGTCAAACATTACACATTATAAACACTGTGATCACCTTTTCCCTCACCTTTACTTTATACCCTGTACAGGGTGGGTTTCAGACATCACCTTGCATAATCCTGATTACGAATTTTATATTTGAGATGTCTCCTTGTAACTCCCTTGAGTCAGGGCTTCTAGGTGCTACCTCTCTCTTCACAATAGTTCCTGTTACTCAAAAATGATCACAATCTCATCCCCTTTATTTGCCATTCCCCTTAGTCTACTCACCATTCGTTAATCGACTCGAGGCCTTCGGTATCGACTCCTCCTCCAATCCGACCACTTCGCCTTCCATCCGCAAAGTGCCCGTGCAGGGATTGTGTCAAAGGGGGACCGGCCCACTGTCTCGGTTCTTCTTGCAAGTTTATTTCTATTGGCCGCTCTCCACAGGAAACGCCACAATTTTCCAGCTATTGGCAGAAGAGGCCCGATCATGTGAAACACGAGAGACAAGCTAGTTTGGATTATTTTGAACAATCCGCACCGCTACCACGTGAGCTAATGGCCCTTTAGGAATGTGCATGCAATGGATGGGTTCACAGAATAACTCTGAGTCCAAATAACTGAACCAACTCAGGAAGATGACAAAGTACTGTTTTATTAACAATTATCTAAAAGAGAGAGTTACAACACACATCAACAAATGTACGCTCGATTTCCCTCAACGACTTTTTCACACAACATAGACTTTATACTAAAAACACATCAGAGGTGACGTCATTCTACTTGGAAAATAATGAAAAACCTCCTGGGGATCGGGATAGGCTTAAGGGAACTAAAAAATGTCACCTTCAAAAACATTAAGTACACAGTCTCTTTTTGGTCTTTAAACTATAAGGCCCTTCGTTATATATGGACCACTACAATTGGTTGGCATGCTTGTGCCATGTCTGGAACATTCAGTTAATTTAGCAGCACATAAGCCCATACCCAGTTGCAAGGAGTTGGACCTGACTCTACCTCCGGGCTTAATTAGGCCCGCATCTCTCATCACCCAAGCCTTCTGCCATGAAGATTGTCTTTGAACTTGGCCTTGCAAAGTATCCTTGTCTCTGAGAATACATGGGAGTGCAAGCACTCACTATCGTTGTTCTAGGACTCCAGGTTCGACTCTATTTTCATCCTTGGCTCACATGACAAGAGACCACAATTTGGTCCATTTTGCAGGTTTTAAATGTCTTAAATGAATACAACTTGGCAAGCTTTTTCTTTGCACCTTCACAAGAGATGATTCATCCTTCGTGTTTCACTCCTTTCCAGAATAGATAGCCAGCCTTGGCTGCTTCAGTCTTGACTCCAGGCCAAACAACCTCACCATGCAGCTCCACGATTTCAGCTTATTCTTGGTGTAACACAATTCTCCCTTTCTTCTACATGGGTCCTTGCTTACTAAAATTCATGATACCGATGTCCAGCTCCTATACAATGGTGGCTCCACTTGCATTCTATTCACTACATATAGCCAGCTTCTATGATGACTTAGTCTACCTTGCGTTTCAGCGTCTGTACAGTTATTGATCAGTCGATTCTCTGCAACACTTTGTGCATGTGTAATCTTATTTTTCATATTCAAGAGTTTACTCGATTCTATACTTCGTCCTTAATTTCTGTAGGATCCATACATACTCTTCAGCCGATATCCTGAGATGTTGTTCATACTCCCTTATGACGTCACAGACTTCTTTCTTTGCTCTGTTTCGTATTCTTTCAGGGAGTTCCTCCCTCAGATTGTCATCTCTTCAGGGACACATTTGATAGGGTGGTCTCAATGGGTATCTTCTTTTGAATAAACACTGTGGTATTGGCACAACTACTGGTGTCAAACACAGCACAATCTCAGGCTTCCAACATATAGAAGGTAGTAGGCTGGTATTTCCTGCAGAGGCATGCAGCTGCTCCTCTACACTGGTGCTCTTGCACAAATGTGGCTACTTGCAGATTCTCTCACGTGCATGCCGAGTGGCTAGGTAGGGGTAGTGGGAGAAAGACGGTTTGTGGGGAGGTGTGCCATTCCTTGTGGTTAATGCAGGAGCCCTGTTGCAGTCTACTGGTATATGTGTTATGGTGCTTCACAACAAGTCGCCTGTGGTGGGGTCCTACATCAGTTAATCAAGGTTAACTGATGTTCACACTTGTGCCGTGTTGGTCATGGGCTGTTCTGTTGGGTGGAGGGATACAGGAGGCTCACATATAGGGAGAGGAATTTTCCGCAGTTGCTGGGTGTGGTGCTGCATATTGTTATGTGGGCAAAATGGGTGCCCTGGGATTACCTGTAGTGTTATCTTTAAAGATTAACAGTAAGACACTAGGAGTTTACTGTAGATACAATATCAGAAGGCAGTGGCCATCTTATATAATTTTTGTGAGTTATTTTTTGCCACAAAACAGGTGGAGGCATGCCACATAATGTCATATGAAGTGATGGAAACACTAACTAACATGATGGCAGAAACCTTTGGCTTCTCCACGGAGGAAGCAGATGCCATACGTCAGACCAGAGATTCTAACTCTACTACACCTTCCAAATTATGATACTCAGTTAGAAGAATTAAGCAAATCAAATATCTCATTGGCAGAGAGATTAATAAGAAACTACATGCGGTCACCCTTGTGAGATATTACAGACACCAGCATATACCCAGGGGTCTCAGAATCCCACTTAGACCAACCCTGTGCAGGCTGAGCAAAGAATTTGTAAACAAATAGGAGCAGATTTTTAACAAATGTTCATTAGACTTAATCTTACCGGCAATACAGGAACTGACAAATGATTTCAACTCACTAGACCAGCACATTAAAAAAATACAGAATGAATTCAGTAGATTACTATGCAAAGATGATCCTGACCTTATTCTAGTAGATATTAACAGCAAACTAGAAGTTTATAAGATCGAGATAGAGACAAAGAAGATTCAGCAGTTTAAAAGAGACACCCACGATTACCTTAATGATGAGATACATACATGGATGGACAGACTTAGAACACAAGGTAGTTCCTTGAATGCCTCAAGTTTGGTTTCAAATACCAGCACAAATGTAGATGGAACCACTAATACAGATATTGGAGGAGCAGATATCACTACTGCAGTTACTCTGTAACTGGACACACCTCTGCAACTACCTCATCTTTTTTGGAGGGAAGCACTGGAGACAAAGGACATGCACGGGGAGGTGCAAACGCATGCAATACAGGTAGACGACTCATTTACATCAGAAGCAAACTTATCAGAGAGAATACTTAGCCCATATCAGATCAGAACCTTACATAAGGGACTTAGCTTGGACCCCACATTCAGTTCTACACTGTTTGATTCCAAGGTAGAACTATTTTGGTTTGTAATCACATTGAAATTAAAGGTATTTTTTTAAGGGCTAGGAGATACAGACTCTAACCACTCTGAAAAGGAAGAAATGGTGGAATTTCAAGACAGGAGCAACTTCATAACACCTATTAGTAACCCGGCGAGTGCGAAGCAGAATGCAACAAGCATTCTGATTGGCTCTCGCCAGGTCCCTACCTGGCCGGGAATCCCTCTGTCGGGATTCCACAGCCTTTGTCCCCAGCGGGGGGCATGGCAGCCCCTCAGCCAATGAGGAGGCTCGAAGCGGGGCCATCCCCCCTCCGAGCCTCCCTGCGGCTGAGAGGCTGCCCTCGCCCCCCGCCGGGGACTCGGGTAAGTCTTTTTTGAATTTTTTTTAATCCCTTCCCTCCCTCCCACCCGCCCCCCAACTTACCTTCTTGGTCCTACGTCCCCAGCGGGGGACGAGGGAAGCCTCCAGCCGTGTAGAGACTTGGAGCCTTCCCCCGTCCCCCACCAGGGACTCAGGTACGTTTTTTTTTTCCCCGTCCCACTCCCACCCTCCCAACCCTGCAGCGTTTCGGGACACGCAATTGTTGCGGGCCGGGGTACTAATATCAATAGAACCCGAGTGTCAGGGGCATTACCGACTCAGGTAATACCCCGGAGCCTTCGGTAAGGCCCTCGCTTCGCTCGGGTCCTTACCTATATGCCCCGGGGCATTACCTGAGTAGGTAATGCCCCCGACGCTCGGGTTCTATTGCTTAATTAGTGTACACCAGTGGACGTTTTCTACAAGACTATACTTAAAGAGAGAAGGTGTCATTTCAACAGCCTAGGTTTTCAAATCTTAAGAGACATGAACACACTCTCATCAGGAACCCCTACTGACAAGGGGAGAGCATTGATACTCATGAGTACCACATACTACATAGAAAAATGTGACACACAACTAAGTGATACTATTGATTATGCTAGACTGCAAAGTGATACTACAAAATCAATTATGCAAAGTCTGACAGCGATATTGAGTATGGCTGAAAAACAGGGTTAGATCAAACACAACACCAGCAGATTTCTATTAACAGAAGACCCGGAGGTTCCAACATGTTATACATTATGGAAAATCCCACTAATCCACCTGGGAGACCCATAGATGCGACAGACAGCATAATACAACGCTTGGGCGTTTACATTGATTTCTTTCTGCAGCCATTAATTAAAGAAAATGATACAACACACTTTTTACAACAATTTAAGACCACTGAATTTCAGCCGGAATACATAATGTTTACTATATATGTGAAAAACCTATACCACATGATTTGGGTATTGAAGCAGTAGAGTGGTTTCTGCTCCAAGAGGAACAGATAAGAACTTCTAAAGAATTAATTTCGACTTTATTGACATACATTTCTGAGAATTCTTACTTCAGAAATGGTGCACAATACTTCCTACAAACATCCAGGACCTCGGTGGGGCCCACTATGACCCCCACATATGTTAATTTTTTCATGTGCCAGTTTGACGATGACCACATACTTCAACATCCGGTTTTGCACAATTACCAGAGATTCTGTGTAAGGTTTATTGATGACATTTTTAGAATTTGGAAAGATAATGAAGAGACATTGGAAGGTTTACAAGCATGCATCCATGAGATAGACCACACAATACAGTTTACCTCTGAATTGGGTAAAACTGAGATCCATTTTTGGATGTTAAAATTATACCCACACCTACAAGATTCACTAATAAGATCTACAGATAGGAAACAGACAGAAACAATGTATTACATCGACTAAGTTTCCATCCGCCAAGACTGAATGGTAACTTACATTATGGTCAACTATTGAGGGTGAGGAGAATAGTTAATAATGATGATTAGTGTAGAGAACAACTAGAATTGATGAATCAGAAATGTCTACAACTAGGGTATGCACATGATGAAGTCTATACATCCAAGGAGAAGGTACTTGCAGTGAGTCAAAGCGATTTGTTCATTATGCCTCCAAAGTTAAAACCAAACCTGTACTAGTGCACATTTCAGAAGACTCACTACAGAGTAAGAGGATTCATAATATCATAAATAAACATTGGAATATGCTCACCTGTGACACCAGAGTGGAGCAATTAATTTTAGAGACAGATTGTTAAACACACATCCCAAGAAACAAAGTCTGAAGTTGACTAAAAAAAACAGGATCCCATACCTGCATGTATTGCAGTACCTGTACTTTTGTCACGAAAGCAAATGTGTTATTCCATCCGAAATCAGGAGAAAAAATAATACTGTGTGACTATGCTACATGTGATACAAATTATGTAATTTATGCCATTATATGCCGATGCCAAATCTACTATGTGGAACAATGCACCTGAGCATGCAAATTGCACTGGAATGAACATAGATCGAACATTAGAATCCGGATCCAGAATTAATCTGTTTCCAGACATTGGAGAGAATAACATCACAACTTCTCACAGATACATTTCCAAATCCTTGAAATGGTGAAGAATATCAACCCACATGAGGATTTGGTGAATAGATTGGACCGGAGAGAAACCTACTGGATAGGTAGGTTAAAAGCACTGACTCCTAATGGGATCAATGATGACTGCAATTGTGTTTGTTTCTTATGATTGACAAAACAGTTTTGGTTTGAAACTTTATTGCACGTGAACTCAATTGTGAATTTCATTACAACACTTTACACCGTAAACTATAGGTTTTATCATAGGGATTCAGCTTTATTGAATTCAGATTTATTGTACAAAAATTGAGAGGCAGACCTTATTACAACATAATCCCAAACCTTACACGGCACACTTAAAGCTTTATTATGAGGTTTCATCTTCAATTGCAGACCTCGGCTGTTTTGTGTGATTGACAAAACAGTTTTTGTTCGAAACTTGATTCACATGAACTGAGATATGCATTTTATTAGAATACTTTATATGGCACATTTAACATTTTATCATTCAGCTATAATTTCAGACATTACTTGGTATACTTTAGGTTTCATTATATGGATTTGTCTACTTACGATCCTGTAGTACTGGTTACATACTAATAACCATTTGAGACTTTATTGTACATCATTTTTAACATTAGTATGCAAGTTAAGAGACATACTTAATTGTGTTATATGTTTACATGCTTGTGGTTTATATATGTAATGCCCTTAGTTCTGCCTGAACATAAAAACTACATGTGGATGTTACCATTCGTAAGTGAACTCTTAAACAATATGGACGTGAGCTATATTATTAATGACAGACCGTCCGGTAACTAAACAGACTTTAGGTTACCACAACATGCAGATCATTCTTACAGGAGTGCAGACAATGAGATGCTATAGATAGCGCATTACATATTGAGTAATTGCAAGCCTTGCAACATGGCAAAGGATTGTAATTACACTTTTTTATAATAGCCACAATCTTGGCATTATGACACACGTTGGTGATGTCACAGCATGTGTGGCATCTTCACGTTGATTTCAAGAACACCCTTGCTTCAGAATGGCATTCTGACTTTCTATGGAAGGTAAGCCTTGATCAACAGGAAGTTTGTATTAGTTTTGAGAGGAGAGGCATCACTCCTTGAGGTAAGATTTGAATTCTGAGAGATATATGGGAATAGGTTAGGAAGGCCAGCTGCCCATTATAACTAGAGAACTAGAGACCTTTCTCTAGTCTATGCCGTAGAGAGCAACTATTCCTTCATATAATGAGAAAGAACACGTAGTGATCCAGGTAGAGTGACACTTGAATTCTCCTGGCGGGACATGTACTATGTTTTTCATTGTAATAGGATGTAACAGAGAAATGCTGAAGAATTATATTTTGTTATAGAACACAGAGGTCCTACTATTGAAGTGAACACAGGTAATTATTGTCCTTACTAAGCATGGCACGAAACACGTATTCTAACGTTTTTTTTCTTTTTTCTTTTGTTTTGTCTTTTTGTCCAATTCAACTCATGAATATATTGTATGTAATTTGTGGATTGGTGTGTTTCTTTATGCATACATCTGCATACTTGCCAACCCTACAGATTTAGGCAGTAGGCTACTGCTTTTTAAGCTGTCCTACCGCCTACAGATTTCAGTGACAGATCCTACTGCTTTTTATAGTGGCAAGTAATTTATGTGACTCTAAGGCAGGCTCCAGGACAAAAGCATGCAATACATTAATTAGTCTGTCTGTACATTGGGCTGGTAGGTGAATACTTTGATTGGGCTCAGACCAATCCACTGACCTGACAGCTACATGGCTCTGCCCTGCACTCTGGCCAGGACAACCGAACCACCAGTGATGGCAAGTGGCAGAGTGCAGCACCATCACACAGCATCTGCCTATCACACTATCAGTCACCATGTCATTCAGTGTTTAACTTGCAGTAAATATGTACTGCCTGGGCTGCTGCTACAGAGCAGTGGCAAACGTTGCCCACCAGCTCTGTGTAATTACCTTCTGTGAAGTTAGGTAATTGAATTTGGTGTTAAGTTACCATTCAGAATTATACATTTTTAACATTTGAACATCTTTCCATATTGTGCTGTTTGATGGGTTGTGCATTTTAGAATACTTCAATGGTGCCAACAATGTATGTTATGTATTTTCCCGTGATGTCATTATTATGGGAATTATTAATTTTTGAAACTTCAAAAATCCTACATCTTTTTGGTCACATAATGTTGGCAAGTATGCATCTGATTACATGTACATTACTAACTGTATGTCTAATACATATTTTATTGCCCTGATAGAAATTATGATTAAAAATCAAGCTTTTGGATTACACTCATTTGTCTATTATTGATTACATCATGTTAAATTGGCATATTATTAAGTATATGGAGGCAGATATCTGCCATTTGGTGAGCATGCAGTACTCTGACAGGTTTCTCAGAGTTTTCAATTCGAAGTGGAGTAGTTGAAACTGTGTAGGTGAACCTTTCTGGTGTGTCAATATTGTTCCAAGTAGTCTACCCCTGATTTCTCATACATACCAGCCAGTGCAGGTATGTAATGTGCATCAGCACTTGCAGTTCACCACCAGCCCTCACTATCTGGTCCTCGATGCCAGCGATGTAGTGTCATCATGAGTTGTGTGTTCTCTGTGTTTACATGCATTGATACTTACTGACGTTCAGCTTCTTGTAGTCTGCAGTTACAGAGCCCTGTTTTATCAGTGCATCCCCTGGAATCCATACTCAGCTGACCAGTGTCCCCTCTCCCCCATTGCTTTGAAGATGTTGTGTCTGACTTCTGACTTTGTACTTGGTGGGTCCAGAGCATCTCCTTTGGTGCTTGCTGTCACTTCAACAGGCTGTGGTCCATCATCAGAGCATCCCAAGCTGCAGTCACAAAGTGTCCCAGTTGTTAATTATGCAATTTTGGGTGGTGGGATATTTGATCTGCTCACTCCATGGGGGCCTTTGTGACTCCTGCTCCTAATGGACGCTGTGTACTGTCCGTTCCATACATATGTAGTGTGCACCAATAGTTGCCCATGCATGTATGTGGCGTCATTGTAGGTGATATTCGGGCCATGGATAATGACATCACATCCATGCAATATAGTAATGCATTTTTCTACCTGTGTGCTCTCTGATGTGTACCAGTGTACCAGTGTATCTCTGGCCCTTTTATGCAAGTGCTTTGTGAGTGAGTGAGTGTTGTGCAGTAATAAATTGCCTGCTTTCAGACGACAGGTGGGTAGCGGATGTTCCATAGGGGAATGTCGTATTTTCCCCTTTTGCGCACAGCATGTCAAGTCAGCCAATGTGTTCATGCTGGCCCTCCAGTGTGATGTATTGGTGACAATGATAATGATAATGATGTGTTATTTATATAGCACCTTTATCCAAAGCGCTTTACAGAGCACAAACTTACATACAATATCACCCAACCGAAATTAGTACTCATTTATCGACCTCGGAAGGATGAAAGGCTGAGTTGGCCTTGCCGGGATTCGAACATGCGACCTGCAGATCACGCTCAGATCGAAGCAGCAAGCGCTAACCCGCTGAGAATGCTGGGGAGTGTTTGGACTCTGTCCCACTGTAATTGTTGTGGGTACGGCATGTGTAGCATGACGTGTAGGCCTCATGTGTAGTGGTGTGGGTGTATGTGTGGACACAGACGCTGGATTTGGTTGTGCAGAGAGGTCCATGGTGGTTTGAGTGGTGCTGTGTGCAATTTCGTTGCTGTTGATCCCCGCTTACTCCATGTCCATCCCTTATGGGATTTTGAGTATGTACTATCCTGTTTGTGAAGAATGGTGGCATGTATTTGTCCATTGCTTTTTCGTGCAGTGCGAAAGCTGTGTGTGTGGGGGTGTGCATGTTTGCTATGTGTTGACATGGGCAGATGTCTGTTTCCACTGGTGTCTCAGGCAGGTGAGTGTGCGCAGGCCATGCCTGGCACTTGTTATCCTATCATCATAGAGACCATCTTGTGTGCAGTCACTTTTCCTTTCGGTCAGCATGCATGTTCATGTGAAGAAGCTGTTGACCAGCTGCTCCCTCACTCCTGCTGCTGTCGCACTACGCTACCCTCGAGATCGTGGCCTGGCTCATGACTCTGGCCTGAGGTAAGGTACTAGATCTTCCTTTACACTTTTGCGCACTGCAATGTTAAGTGGGATCCAACAGGCATGGATGATGTTGCACACGATGTGTGGCCTGCACAGGAGGACGCCCCTCGAGTGATCTAGGCATCTGAATCATGACTTCATGAGGCCTATGGACTGCTCAATGATGACCCTGGTGGCTCTGTGTGGCATATTGTGCCTTTCCTGTTCCATATTGGTGGGTCGCTTTTAGGGTGTCATGAGAAGGGTGCAATGAGTAACTAGTATCACCTGTGTGAGGAGGGACATGAATGGTGTCAGCGCGCATTCAGTGTTACTTCATGGGTCGTGTTGGGTGCATGCTAGTTGACTTTGCTTGGGCACAGTGATGGCATGCACGTGTTATGATGGTCATGTGCCCGTGCTCCTATATGCGGTTTTGTGTGTTGGGAAGTTGTAGGAGTTACAGTACTTACCTATCAGCCACGTGTCCCAGTAGTGCCTGGTTTCCAACTGTGTACATAAACTAGATACCCCAACCATGTGGCTGCTGCGGACAGAGCCCGGGCTATTGGCATACACATCCATGAACATCCCATCGGCATTGCAGACCAGTTGTGAATTTCGGAACGGCCAGCTGCACCATTTCCGGTACATGTACGCATTGGCCTGAGGGCCATATTGCGGCCTGGGTTCAGTCAATGGGCCTCATTACACGGTAGGAGGTAACCATGCCGCTATAAGCTACTCCCTTACCGCATACCGGGTCTGGGTAGGCGGTATAGGAACTTACCGGGTCATTCCGACCCTGGAGGACCCGGTTAGTCCCCATGCCAAATACCATTCCCCATTCCCATTCGAGTCCCTATAGAGACCGCAATTTGCGGTACTGTTATTAGCTCTGAAATCCCTTAGCGGGTCCTGTCCTTAACACCTGGTCAGACCAGGCGTTAAGGATGGAACCCGCTGAGGGACCTCGTAGTAGGGCGCTAAGGGATTACCGGCACCGGTGACCTTACCGGTACCGGTAATCCCTTAGCGCCTACCGTGTAATGAGGCCCAATGTCACTTATGAACTGGGGGAAATTGGTGCACTGTGTAGAATCTGTGGGCCACCTATTGATTATCCTGGATCAAGGGCATATGGACATGGTGTCGGCTGCACTATGTGATGCATGCCACGACCGGGTACAGGACGCATGACTTTGTGGCCTGGGAGATGTCTGCAGTCATGCCATTGATTCTCTGGAAAGAGCCAGCGGTGAAGAAATGCAGGGTGGCCAGGAGCTACACATGTGCCCCAAAGGAATGTAAACAAGTGGTGGTTGGGTGCAAATCACCCTCCCAGTACTGCATCGTATCCCTGATGACTTGCGGAGGAAAGTGATACTTTCGGTAAACCTCTGTGTTGTCCATGCTCTGAAAAGAGTGACCCTAGTGCGGAAGACCCGCTCCCTCCATCTCCTCCTCGGTTGGTGTGTGGCAGCTGCAACAGTGGCATCATGTGAATACCGCACATAGAGTGCTATCACTAAGTTGCAGGGATACATCTCCTGGGGTGTGAGGCGCTGTGAGCCTCAATATTGGGACACATGACAAAATGATTTGCGTGCTGATATGCATCATCGCTGTATGTGTAGGTTTGTTCTTGTTTGTGTGGGGTGTTCTGCAGCTATGTGTGTGTCTGTATATGAGGTGCAGGTGTGTCTTGTTTGCTCACTTAGTGTGGGTGTTTTGCATGGGGGTGATGTCCCTTTTTTGGGATTGTTGTATCGGTTCCGCGTATGATGTGACAGCATTTGTGTTTAATGTGTTCTGTGGTGTGTTACTGGACATGAGTTGGGTTTTGTGTGTCTATTCTCCGCTCAAATGACTTTGTGCTGATTTTGGGTGTTGTTGCGTATTTTCCAGTAATTATTTCCCAGATATATTGATTTTTTAGTTTTCTTGGGGTTCGCCTTTGATGAATGTTCCGCTCTAACGCACACTCTTTTCCTTGACTTCCGTCTTTCTGTATTTTTCATGTAAGTCCATTTAGTAAATTTGTGTGAATTACCTTCATGTAAGTTGCTACTCTATTTGGACGTAAGTTGGACTTACGCCTCACATCTTCCCTAGTAAATCGGCCAATATTATTTCAAGTGACACAGTTGCATTTCTTGCCTGCCTCCTCCCTGACAAAGTATCCAGACTGATTAAACATTTCTGTTTTCCATTTTCTGCCTTTTACAGGGGTGGGGTTTTTATATTGTTGTTAATGAGTGAGTTATTGATTTGTTTAATTAAAGTATAAATATTTGTATATAGGCTTCATCGGACATTATTTTATTTTGTAACTTGTATACAATTGCTGTTTAGGTTGTTACTGTCTCACATTCATGCCACTTCTAAGAGTATAGCCTTTTCTCGGCCCACAGTACTACAGAAGGTAATGGAGATATATCTCTTGGCTGTGCCTGTTTTACCTTTATGATTGGGTTCACTGTTGGTTTGTAGAGGTGTGAGGACTGAGTAGGTGGTTTAGCCACTAGTTGTCTCTGTATTCATGCAAAACAGAAGTCATTTGGTCTCATTCTGATATTGCAGGGAGGCTCAGGAGCACCACAACACACTTTCAGGGCCTCATTACGACCCAGGCGCTAATGGGTTAACGTCGCCGTTAAAGGCTGCGGCGCTGTTAACCTATTAGCGCCTAATTACGAGGTCCCTTTGCGGAACCCGACCTTAACGGCTGGTGTAGACCAGCCGTTAAAGTAGGAACCCGCAAAGGGACCTTGGTGCTAATTACGGTGTCGCAATTTGCGGCACCGTACTTAGCGCCTTCCCCATTCCCATTGAGCCCCATGGGGCAAAAATGGGAATGGGGAAGAGCCATGGAGGAAGGGGGGATTACCGCCCCGCCAACCTTGTAATGGGGTGGTAATTCCCCCTTTCTCCATGGCGGAGTTGGTAACTTACCGGCATGGACCATGGTGCTAATAGCACCATCGTCTTCCGCCAGGGTCGTAATGAGGCCCTCAGTCTTGTAATACCACAGCCTGCATCCGCAATGGGCCATAAAAGGTTTGGGAAGCAAAACACCTTTGGCTTTTCATGGTCCAATGGACATTCGTGCTAGGGCACTAGACATATCAAAGGGAAACCATGTTTAAGCAGGCCTAAGAGCACTCCCTTGGCTGATGCATAATGGGTCGCAGGTCGGAGCACCATCCCTCATTGTGGACGAGCCTCTAGTTAGTTTTTCAATAGTGTTTGATTCGGTGGAGGCTGCGAA
The DNA here is from genome assembly GCF_040938575.1 of Ambystoma mexicanum. Classification (NCBI taxonomy): domain Eukaryota; kingdom Metazoa; phylum Chordata; class Amphibia; order Caudata; family Ambystomatidae; genus Ambystoma; species Ambystoma mexicanum. The sequence goes on along the minus strand of NC_090927.1, from coordinate 675,782,746 downwards.
AAAGCAAATACATTCAGGATGCTGCCCCTTCATGGCATTTAGATTTTTTAACTATTCAGTTGAAGAGGCACAGTGGCATGAGTCGGGCATTAATTTTTAAAACAGATGCTATTTCAAAACACTCCTGTTTCTACTGCCAGCCATAAGATGGGTTTGGAGGTGTTAGCCACATCCTATAAATACCCACACATTTTGTATTTGTATTTGCATTAGCATTTATAGAGTTTTATACAGCGTTTTTAACCAAAGCACTTTACACAGAACAATATGCAATATATGAAATAAGCAATAAGAGTCAATATTTAGAACAAGTAACAAAGAACAATTTGTAGAAAAATTTACAAAGAACAGTCAGTAATACATAACATATGCAGTGAGGATCGATGTTCAAAATCAGCTGTTGACAGTCAAGCAGGTGACTAGAGTAGGTGTGTTTTTAAAGAAGAGCGGAAGGAGGAATAGGAGGTAATAAAGCAAAGAGGGAAAAGGTTCCAGTTAAGAGGAGCAAGGAGTTGGAAGGATTAAAAATGGGATTGTGCACAAGGGGCGTGCAGTAAAGTAAGTAGCAAGTGATCAGCTGAGCGGAGAGAACAGGAGGGAGAATAGAAGGATAGGAGGGATGCAAGATAGGAGGGGTAAGACCGTAGAAAGATTTGAAGACAAGACAAAATAAGTTGTACTTGAGTTGAGAGTAAAAGGAGAGCCATCCCAGTGAGGTAAAGGATAAAGAGATTAAGTCCTGATGGGAAAAGACAGAGAGAACGGAGGGAGGAAAGCGAACGGAAGGCGGAGGAGAAGGGGGAGGGAGGACATTAGCGGGAAAAAATAGAACTTCTGTTTTACCAGCGTTCAGGGTAAGAAAGTGGGAGGTCATCCAAGATTAGTTGGCGGTGAGACAGGATGAGAGATTGTGATGGATGTCGGGGGTGAAGGATGAGAAAGAGAGAAAAAGCTGAGTGTCGTCAGCATAGAAGTGGTGAGAGACTCCAAAGGAAGAGATGATAGGAGCGAGAAGGTAGGTGTACAAGGAGAAGAGAATAGGGCCAAGTACGGAGCCTTGGGGGATGCCGTTGGCAAGAGGAAAGGAAGGGGAAGTGCAGCCGCCCCAAGAAACGTCAAAGGTACAGTTAGATAGATAGAAGGAGAGAGAGTGAAGTAGTAAAGAGAAATCTACTGTGTCAAAGGGAGCAGATAGGTCGAGAAGGATAAGGACAGAAGAGTGTTTAGAGTAGCATGCAGTGAGGAGCGAGTTAAGAACAGAGGTAAGAGCTGTTTCAGTGGAGTGGCGGGGCGGAACCCTGATTGAGTAGGAGGGAGAAGAGAGAGATTAGAGACGTGTGCTGAGAGTTGGAAGAAGACAAGGCGTTCGAGGAGCTTGGATAGAAAGGGTAAGAGAGAAATGGGGCGAAAGTTTGATACCGGAAGGGGGTTTACAGTGGGTTTTTTTCAAGATGGGAATGATGATTGCATGCTTGAAGGCAGAGGGAAAAGTAGAGGTAGCAAGACAGATGTTGATAAAGGAGGTAAGGAAAGGTACAGGAGCGGGTAGACTTTGGGAATGAGAGAGGTGGGAAGAGGATGGGCAGGGGCAGCGGTAGGGTGTGTTTTAGACAAGAGAAGGGAGACTTCAGAGTCTGAGACAGGAGCGAAGTTAAGAACGGTGGTGGAGTGGGTTGAGAACGAAGGAGAGGAGGGGAAATATGAGGGGGATTGCAGAATATCTTGACGTAGAGTATGTCTCTTGGAGGAGAAAAAGTTAAGGTAATAGTGCCCAAAATCCACAAATTTGCGGCGGATTTGCCCCAGCTCACAGCTGGGGGCAAATCCGCCAAGCCCATGATCTGGCAGACCCTTAAATGCAGCAGTAATAGCGCTACCGCCACATTTAAGGGTTTCCGCCAGACTCGTGATGAGGCCCTGAGTGTGGAGAAGGTCTGAAAAGTATGTTTGTTTGGCAGATTTGATGCAGTTGTCATAGAGAGTGTGGGAGGACTAGTAAGTTGTCTGGTTGGCTGGAGAGTGGTGCTTGTGCCAGTGTCTTTCAAGGCAGCGGAGGAGGCAGTGCATAGATAGGATATGAGGAGAGAGCCAGGGTTGAGTGTCTTTGCGGGTGGGGTAGTGAGAGGGTAGAGTTAGTTTAGACTAGAAGTGAGGGTTGAGGAAAGAGTGGATGTAGCCTCATTCGCAGAGAGAGTGGAAAAATGAGTGAGAGGGGGAAGGGAGTTAGTGCAGGTGTCGTAGAAAAGTGAAGAATCATAATTGCGTAGGTCGCGTCTGGAGAAGGAAGTGGAAGGAGGGGGGAATGGGAGGGGGATGGGGGAAAGAGAGACTGAGAGTAAGGAATGGTCCGACAAGTAGTTAGGGAGATCAGATACAGAGAAAGCAGTGAAAGAAGAAACAAAGATTAGATCGAGAGTGGAGCCGGAAGTGTGAGTGGTTGGCAAAGGGCCTCATTACGAGGTTGGAGGTAACCATGGTGCTAGTAGCACCATGGCTACCCCCTTACCGCATACCGGGTCTGGGTTCTCGGAATGGGTACTTACCGGGTCAGTCCAACCTTGGAGGACCCGGTAAGTCCCCATTCTGAAAACCATTCCCCATTCCCATTCGAGACCCCAGAGGGCTCAATGAGAATGGGGTAGGAGCTAATAACGGGCCTGCAAATAGCGGGCCCGTTATTAGCTCCCTGGTCCCTTAGCGGCTCCCGCTAAGGTAAAACCAGCCGGCCTTAGTGGGACCCGCTAAGGGACCTCGGAATGCAGCGGTAAGGGGTTAACGGCATCCTTACCAGTGCCGTTAACCCCTGACCGCCAGCCTCATAATGAGGCCCAAAGTCTGGTTGAGGTACCGGACAGGGAGCAGGTAGGAAGTTTGGGTGATATAGAAGTCCAATGCTGCCGCCAAGTCCGGAGGTACGGGGAACATGGCCGAATGAAGAGAAGGAGGAAGTGAGTGAAGCAGGAACTGTTGAATTGTGGGGAGGAATCCATGTTTCGGTAATGCAGAGGAAGTGAATATTTAGTCATAGGAATAAGTCCAAGACAGCCGCAGTCTTGTTGCATAAAGATCTTGCGTTCCATAAGGCAAGGTCAATGATGTTGGAAGTGTCAACAAGCTGGGGATAGATGAGGTTGGTGTAACGAGTTGAAGCGGTGGAGCGGTGGACTGTGTGGGGGTTGGAGGGTGAAGGACTGTTGAGTATGGAGACGGTCATGGTGATTAGCACAGTACCTTGAAGGAAAGCCAGGCGGTGGGACGGGTTACAGGATGGTTTACAGGTGAGATGTCTCAATTCTCTGTGCCCTAGACAGCTGCATACATTTGTTATTTCATACTCAGTTGACATGAGATCATATGTTCAAAGGCCGAGAGACACAGGCTGCCGCCGTCCAGAGGAGACAAAGTCCCTGAGCTCCCCATCCCAAGCAGTTATAAGGGAGCAGTCCACTCGTCGGCCTGTGGTGGTGGTGTAACACTTCTCTGCTAGGTCTGTTGCACCTTCCCAGGGGCTCTCCTGCCCTTCCCCCTGGGAAATTTTCCAAAACGAGAATTATTCAGCGCCCCCTGGGGGCAGGTTCTTCTCCTGGTTGGGGCCCCAGGGGTGTGAGCAGGCACGGGGGTTCCTCCCAGAGGGAAACACTGTCTTGGGTGAAGGTCGCCTCTCCCAAGTGCCCCCTATGCCTCTCCCCCTCTTCACTTGCTACGTGACTTTAATTAATGCGGATGCTTGCAGCCGCGTTCTGCATCTGCAAACTTGCTGGGGTGTTATGGGGTGGAGTTTGTGGTGTAATCACCTAATTTCTGCCTCTACTCAAGAGCTACTGCATATGTAACAATAATCACAGCACACAGAAATTCTTTGAAAATTATCTGAAAAACGTACTACAGTCTGAGAAAGCCACAATGTAATTACTTTTCATAAGCATCACGTGATGAGATTTAGATCTAAAAGGGAAAGGTGTCACCTTTGTGCTAATTAAACTGAAAATAAAATAGCCTGAAATACCAGGCTGTGTGGGATAGATGGCTTGTACCAAGATTGTGGGTGATGTTATCATACTGAATAGAAAGGACAGGAAACATGACTCATAACATCCTCTTTCAGTCCATAAAGGTCACCACCTTTTATATTAATTGTTTGTTGTAGTAGGCTTTAACTTTTGTAAAATGAAAGTTCATTGATAATTTTAGCTCCTGGTGCCCTGCGTGAGATCAAAGCTTTGTTACATTAATACAGTTCATATAACAATGTTTAAAAAGGGATAGAAAGGAGCCAAAAACATGCACATATTCTGTTAGGCTAGAGTGCATTGTGCAGATGCTAAATTCCAGGACTCTCCACCCCAACAATTCAATTTGTCATAAGGGTGGGCTAGAACCGTGTAAAGGAAGATCATTTTTAAAAAGAAAAACTATCCATCACGTGGGTGGCACTAGAGAGCCCAACCAAGATGATGGAGTCCGTGTGAGCTCCGTAGGCCTGGGAGCGGGAACCCTGGAAAATCCTGAACTTATCCTGTCCCAATGATGTGCCGTTAGTTGCACTGAACTGGCACAGTGCTGAGCCGTCACTGGTGGTCGACCCTGGTACTCAGGAGGCTTCTGGAAGCTGCAGTGAGCGGAGGCCCACACTCGCGACTTGGGCTACTGGGCCGCAGCCTCAACTTGAACTGAGTGGTGCTGCAACAGCGAGCTGTGGTGCAGAGACTGAGGCACCGCCGGTGCTGGCGAGGGCCTGCTCTGCCGTACAGACAGCTGTGCAGGAGGATCAGTATTCTCCTTGATCGCAGGAGCACAGGCGGGTGCTTGTGGCCTTGCACCATCATGTGCGCAGCCCGGCTTGGGCACAGAGCAGCCTTGAACATACATCCCTGAGTGGGGAGGTGGGGAGAGCCTGACTGCACTTGCGGAGACAGACGTTGCAGACCTCCGGAGGGGAGAACTCGCTGCGCAGAGGATGCCTGATCTCCTGTGACACCCTCATTTCTGGTTTGGGAGAGAGGCTGGGGAGCGATTGGATGTGCTGAATGCCCTACGGTGGTGTGCTGGTGGTGGCTGTGGGCCCTCGTGAGGCGCCTGGCGGGCCTTACATCCTGAGACTAGATTTATAGGTGTGGGCTGCGGCGGAGCTGCATTATACTTGGAGCTCTGGTGAGCCCTTTGGGCTGATACGTGTGGCGTGTGCTGTGCCGTGGTCTTTGGGCACAATGGATGTGAGGTGCACTGGAGTGGTAGGCTGTTTGGAACTGCACAGTGGGAGTGGCGGAACTGGAAACCTGAACAGTTTGTACCTGGTTTGGATTATATAGTGAGTTCTGCTTTTGGGGTCATTGGGGAGAATGGCCTTGACCACTGGGTTGCCGACCCACTGGCTGCAGGGACTGGTGACACAGGAACACCTTCGTTTGAAAGCTAGCCACCAGCAGCCGCATCCATTTTAACTGAGCTGGGGGTGACACCTAAACAGTGCTTTGTGCCCCCAGGCGCCGTGAGCCACAGTGTCTTCTTTTAAATGGTGATGGGCCAGCAGAAACTTCAGCAATGCATGGGAGGTAAGAGGAAGCAGCTCAAGCAGACTATGCCGACTGAGGGGAACCCTATTTCGGCTCCTCCTGAGGATGCAGCGACCATGGGGCAATTACTGGCGGCCAGGACTCTAGGAGCTCACTTCAGGGTAAGGTGCAGATCGTGACGGTGGAATTGTCATTGGTGTGGGCAGACCTCAAGAAAATGGGTGAGAGAGTCACAGAAGCAGAAAGAAGAGTGGGTGAAGTTGAGGATGTGGTAACAACACTGCAGGCTAGGGTGAACTCGCTCGCGGCAGGGCGACAGGATTCCTTGACAATTGTAGAGGATGTTGAGGGACGGTGTTGTGAAGGGGGCAGCCCTGTCCCACCCCCCTAAGCACTTTAGAATGAGGCAAGATGCATTCGAAGCACTATGATGGGACAGGGGTGAGGGGGGACGATGAGAGGACCACCTCCCAATACAATGGACCCCACTTTAATATAATATAATATAATCAACCAACATAGTGCAGCGCAGGGCGCAACCAGCATTGCTGTTTTGCATAGATATTAGTAACCATAGGTAGAAGGGAAGGCCTGCGCAGTAAATGAAGCATTGTATGCACTAGGCACAAACTGCGAGATGAGGGAAATTTCCAGCCATGCCCATGCTCCAATGAAGACAGCCCACACCCCCAACTGTCACAACATCTATTCATTGTTCTAACAGTGATTCAAAGATTTATTTTTACTAGAGAGGAATTTTACCTACAAGGCCGTGATCACAGACCGCCGCCTGGTGTGTATGCTATCTCACACTGGCCAAAGCATGATGCAGCCCATCCCAAGGAACAAAGGCGTTGCTAGGGGGGCTGAGGGAGGTATAGCCCCGGGTCTTTTGGTTGTAGCCCCGGATAGAAGCTCAGGGACTACAACCAAAAGGCTATAGCTAGCCCGCATCCTGCCAGTCCCGACATTAACTTAGCCCCTGATCTTTTCCAGACCTAGCAACACCCCTGCTCCTTGGAGCCGGATGGTGTGGAAGGGAGTGAGTGAAATGTGTGTGTGAAGGTTAGAGTGCCCCAGAATATCCTTTGTGCCGTCTTAAGGCCTGCCAGGCACACAGTATAGTGATAAAGTAGCTGTATTTTAAAAGTATAATTCTCTCACACACGGAGAGGGCAGGAGCCCTTTCCACCTCGCCGTGATGATCTGAAGCTGCAGGAGCAGCCTTAAAACCCCAGCAGCCCTCCAGACGCCAGACAGCCTTCTACAGCGACTCTGGCCCTGCACTGAAGCAGGTTAGAATCCCGACCGCTGATTCTGATTTCTTAAGCACAATCTCTTTGTGCATCACATTGCTGTAAATTCCAGCAACCGAAATCTCCTCACTCCGAATTGGCCGCCCACAACCCGCTCGCGGCAACAATTACTGTTGCCTAGCAAACCTTGTGTACTATTGTGTAAATTTTCCGCCGGCAGGTGGAAGGAGCCGGCTGCAGCCCTGTCGGCGAAGGGCCGCGGCTAAGAGCCATGTTTTTCACCTGTTCGGTGCATGAACACGCCGAACAGGCATGGCCACGAACAGGCAGGTATGGCCACGAACTCTAGTCACAAGACGAAAGGTACGTCCACATTTAACCCCTACAAACCTACCGACAATTGGAACCGGCCACTCAACTGTTTTCATATGCATACGCCTCAGCTAGATGAGCTGCACTACTGTTCATACATACAATATAAGTATAGACTCGTACTATCATCTCCAGTCATTATACCCCTTGTTACAGTGCTCATGCCACCTCAGTTTTGTTGTTATCGATGCCGCGTTATTAGCCTTGCAGCAACGACTCATCTCAACATATTGCAAGTGCCACTGCTTATACTACTTCTACCGCACTTATGGCGACTGTATTACTTTTCACGTTCCCAACCCACTCTGTCAATGCAACACTATGGTGTCTACACTTAACACTGAGTATCTAGTTTAGTTTACACCCCGTTGCCTGCAGGGGTCTAATTGACTCATTACGATTATTTTTATGTTGTGCGCTCACCAGTCACCAACTGCCCCCTTGAAATTCACAACTGCTCTAGTGATTACTGTGTGTCCCACCAAATGTGGAACTAGCCTTTTGTAGTAGTGGTTCTAGTGATTACTGTGTGCCCCACCAAAGGTGGAACTAGCCTATCATATTAGTGGTTCTAGTGATTACTGCGTGCCCCACCAAATGTGGAATTAGCCTATTGTATTAGTGGTTCTATTGATTACTGTGTGCCCCACCTAAGGTGGAACTAGCCTATCATATTAGTGGTTCTAGTGATTACTGCATGCCCCACCAAATGTGGAACTAGCCTATTGTATTAGTGGTTCTAGTGATTACTGCATGCCCCACCAAATTTGGAACTAGATACTATATTAGTGGTTCCAGCGATTACTGCGTGCCGCACCAAATGTGGAACTAGGCTATTGTATTAGTGGCTATAGTGATTACTGTTTGCCATATTTAGACAATTTCGCTCTCGACTACACCACTCATCTAATTGCCTGATACCAGAAGGTTCCCTAATCTTGAGAAAGATAAAACCAAAGTTCTATTACATCATGCGCATCACAGTCCACACCCTTTTCACCCTGACTACTCTACTGCTAATCACCTACCTATCACTTTGTGCTAGGCACCTAATAGCTAAACCATACTTGGTTAACAAATTAGGACAATACCACTAACTTCAATACCACAGGGCCCAAGCCCCTATCTACTAAATTTAAATCTGCTTACACTCCTGCCATTGTAGAAGCTCTCCCTCTCAAAGGAGCGCTCTTAAATGTCAAATCCTTGACTGCTTATGCCACAGAAATTGCTGACCTGATATTAATGAATAACCTGGACTTTCTGGCCATCACAGAGTCTTGGCTACATGAAGCAGCAGTACCCCTACTCTCTTTAGCAATCCCTGATGGTTACACCATACTGAGACAAGAAGCGAGGAGGCCTCATCACCAGCATCGCAAAATCCAGCCTAGCTATGAGAACTACACCTGCAGTAGTCACTAACTCTTGTGAAGTCCTTAGCGTCAAACCTCCACTACTTAACTCCCAGACCCTGACTATCCACCTTATTTACAGACCCCCAGGCCCTATTGGTTCATTCGAAGAGGACATTAACACTGTACACGCCAATAATCTTAAAGTTACCTCCCAACTACTTCTCCTAGGTGACTTTAACCTCGGCTTTACCGATCATCTAGACAAACATGCCACCTCCATCGCCAATACCCTGGTCGAGTTGGGCATTACTCAAAAAATCACTGAACCTACACATATCAAAGACAGAACTTTGGATTGGGTGGTGGACTACAACTGTACCGCCAACATAACAGTGATTATCCCACAACTATGGATGGACCACTTCCTCCTATCCGTTGAACTATCCACATCCAGACCACTCCAGCTAGCCGCCAAAACTGCCCCCAGGCCTAACTAGGAATAAAAAGTGCATCACAGCGGAAAAAGTGAACCCTGCCATCCTTCCTACCCTCAACCATCTGGCTGATCACCTAGAACGAGAAACACTTGTCGAGGAGTACAATAGCATTATATTAACCACACTTAACAACATTGCCCCTATGAAACTTAGACCAAGCAGACCAAAGCCCACCTAAATAAGTGGATTACCCCCTAACTAAAAGATCTTCGACAATTAAAGAGGAGCTGCAAAACCTCATGGAGATTACTATCATCAGAGGTTAGTAGAACTAAATTAATGTAAATTTCACCTCACTATAAAAAGCAGATCTACTTGGCCAAACAGAACTCATATAACATAAACATCTCCAATGCTAACTCTAGCATGAGGGAATTGTTTACTATCCTCAAGGAACTAGAATCCCCTATCCCCATTCCTGACACATGTACTAAAGATAAAACATGGTGCTCACACATGTGCAACAGGCACTTTCCAACAAAGTCAAATCCCTTCAAAACAAAATAGCAAAAAAAAAGCCCTACTCAATCACTCATCCCACCCTAACAAAAATACCCCTGAACCCTTCCTAAAGGAACATGACGCTATAGTCCGTTTTAACTTCACCAAAACCTCGATTCCCGAGGTAGAGGAAGTCATCCTTTCACTCAAGCCCTCCAACTGCCAGGGCGATCTCTGCCCGGCACTGCTCATAAAAGATGCAGCAAGAGATCTCTCCCCGTTTGTCTCCAAACTCATCAATGTCTCATTTGCTTCTGGCACTGTCCCCACCAACCTTAAATAATCTTGGGTGTTGCCATTGCTAAAAAAGCAAATATTAGATCCACTCATACCTACTAATTACTGTACGATCACAACAGTTCCATTTCTGTTAAAAATCCTTGACAAGGACGATTACAACCAAATTCAAAAATTCCTGGAACTGCATAAGCTTTTAGGAGTGCGACAATCCGGATTCCGACCCCAACACGGAACTGAGACTGCCCTTATTGACCTAAAGGCACAAATTGATCAGCTGCGAGATAAAGGGAAAACAGCCCTTCTCCTACTGCTTGACCTCTCGGCTGCATTTGATCTTGTAAACCACAAGGTCCTATACAGCCACCTAGACTCTGATGCCAACTTCTCCAAAGAAACGATAACATGGATTGAGTGCTTCCTGAGTGACAGAACCATGAGGGTGTTCGCCCCATCAGCAGCAGCAGACTCGATCCCTATTACCTGCAGCGTTTCACAGGGCTCATGTGTTTCCCCCACTTCATATAACATATTTACTAAGCCCCTTTTTGATGATCTGGACCTTCTTGGTATCACCTACACCAACTGTGCAGATGATACTCAGATTCTCCTCCCACCTTCCAGGGATTACAATAAGGATCTGGCCTTGGTAAATAGGGTGTATCTCATAATCCAGGCATGGATGGCAACTCACGGTCTATGCCTGAATGATGATAAAACCAAGCTTATCATCTTGGGTACTCACCCCAACCTCAAGAAATGAGGACAGGACTACTCTTCCTTCATTATCGATGGGAACCTCATTAAGGAGGCAATGCCACTTGGGTTGTACCTTGACTCCACCCTCTCCTGGTCCAAACAGATGAATTCCATGGCATCAGTTACAGCCTACACCTGTGAACTCATCAGAACACGTAAACCATTTCTCTCGGACGACAATTGTAACACCCTGGCGAGAGCCCTCATCCTATCCAGGCTTGATTACTGTAACGTCCTTTACATTGGTGCCAATAAATCCACTATCCATAGGATTCAAATCCTCCAAAATAATGCCCTGAGATCGCCTCTAGGCATATCTAAAAAATCTCACATATCCAGTATAAGATACCAAAATAATTGGCTTTTCCACCCAAAATAAAATTCATCTAAAAGTTAGTTGCATCCTTTACCCACAAAGCTCTGAATAATGCAGCCCCCAGCTACCTCACGGACAGATTCCAGAGAAGAACCTCCACCAGACCGACGAGAATAAGCAATACCAATAGCCTTATCATACCAAGATTTAAGTTGTCTAAGGTAGGAGGCGGCAGCTTCCCAGTTAAAGCAGCCCAACTCTGGAACTCCTTGCCAAATTCTATAAGAGAAGAGCAACCCTATCTTAAATTCAGATCCAATTATATAAATTTGCTGAAATCCATGGATACTTAGGTCCACACAATTGTATATAAGATTCCTGATGTACACTGCTTGTATATATTTTGCATCTACCTATTCTTCATACTTGACCTCTGCTGCCTTTTAGATATATACCCTTGCTGACATATTGAGTAACAATGTAACCTAAGCCTTGCATATTCTGTACTATTGCACCCTGATACCCTTGGGTCTGACGCGCATTATAAATGAATAAAAAAACAAACATAATTAATTTGTTCATTGACCTCCGGCATGAGAAGAAGATGATCACCGCAGCACCCACGTGATGGAAGACGGATGGACTGGGCTGGAACCAATGCCCTGTTATCTCTTATGGAGCAGGCGGATCATGAATAGGTGCACACCAACCAGCCGCGCAGGTTTTTACTATATGTATTGCATCATCTATGACCATGGTTTCCTTTAAAAGATTCTGCTTGTACTACTTTTCAGCAGAATGTTCTTTGCATCAGAGTTTTTTGCTGTTTCTCTCATCTGCGTGTGAGATTACAACTTGTTATCCTTACAAGATCAACTTGGGCCTTTCTTCCCTAGCGGGTTGTATTCGCTCTGGTGTGAGCATTCAGGGACTTGCCTTCAATTTGTGACCCCGACATGATACCAGATCCCCCCGTATTATTTTTTGTTAGTGTTTGTACTATAAAGAGATTATTTCGGTAAGGCATTATAAGGTAAGGCAGGGAGACCCTCCCCGGCAGGGGAGGGAAGGTGCTACCACAATAAAGTATATTATTTTAAGAAAGAATATAGAAATAAAAGTACTGGTCTCCAAATAGGCCTGGAATATTTAGTGGTTGCTATTTTGGATATGGGTTGTTTGTTCGTGCCGCATTTATTCGCAGCCGAACTGGCCGCAGCCTAATTGCTCGGGTACCACATTTGTGTAATTTTGTTTGCCCCTGCTGCCAATGCTATGGCAGCGGAGGACACCCCTGCACCTCCGAAATCCCAAAATACCAAACATGGGGAGCGGAGGACACCCCCGCAAACCCCCCACTCCTCATGTACAGTTATTTTGGATCTCGATCCAATTGGTAACACCGAATTCGATCAAAACGTCCATATGGACAGCTTTTTTTAATCAAATTGGGTGTTACCGTTATTTTAGCTTGTTATTTTAGTGCATTGTATTTGTGTTCTATTGGATAAAGAACAAGCCCTAGAAGGGGTGGTAATTGTGTGTGTTGTGGCGTCGCATTGGATGGTTTTGTGTAGTGGTGTGTGTGTGTGCAAGGAAGAGGGACAGAAAAGGGTGGGGGTTGCTTTTCTTTCTTTTTGGTTGCAAGCAAGTGGCAGAATGAGCGGTGCATTAGCGGAAGATTGCGGGGTCAGTAAGAGATAGACATCACTAGCATAGGGGAGGTACACCAATAGCAATAGAGTATATGTACAAGGCCCTGCTACTGTATCTGACAGGGTGACAAAATATCTTAAGTGGATCGCGGAGACAGGAGGAGGGGGGATGTCCTGCGCGTGGCCCGAGCAGGGCTCACACAATAAGAGTTTTTGGAACATATGTTCACATTTTTTGTAGCTAAATATAAGGGGAAGCAGCTACAGAAGAGAAAATAAATCTCAGACCTCTGGCACATGTTTGAAGAGACAGAAGACCAAGGGAATGGAGTAGGGGCACAGAGACAGACAGATGGAAAGTGCAGGAATGGAGAAGGAGAGGGTGGGGTGCCAGCCGAGCATGGGGGATTATATCCCTTGACAGCATGTCCCACAGAAGGGTACACAAATCCAATCAATGTACCAATCATGACAGGGACCCCTTCTATTGCGGTAGAGACCCCTTCAGCACCAGTAACACCAGTGTCGGAGTTGTTAACAGAATTGAACAGGATGCAAGCATCCTGAAGAGAGGTGAGGGATGTAGCAGCACCGGAAGATGAATCAGGAGAATGGAGATCAGGAGACTTGTTGCGTATAATGAATCAGGTAGGAATACAAAATGCATGTGTCGAAAAGGAAGGAAGCGGGGGTAAGTAGACATATTTCAGGTCAGATACAGTGGTGGGAGATGTCGGAGGGAGGACAATAGTGGCTCGTTCACTGAGAAACTGGGTGAAGAAGAAGGAAGGGGTGAAGAGGCGGCTGAGAGCATCCCCAAGCAGTAGGCATGTGGGGCAGGGGCAGGTTGAGGAGTAGGACCGGCCGGATGATGTTAGTAAGAAAAAAGGGAAGTGTGATGAAGGATATGGGAAGTGGGGTAAAGATGCAGATGCCCCATATACATAGGGGGTGGGGAGAACACAGTATGTGCCCGGGGCCCAGATGGATTAGAATAATTTAATTAAGGCCGTCCCATAGTTAACAGCAGGGGCGAGCAAGTGGATATACGAATTTGAAAAGCAAACAGCAGGGGGGTGCCCCTGGCAATAGAGGATATGAAGAGCTTAATGGTTGCTATAAACGGGGACCAGGCTGGGGAAGTGTGGGTTAAAGCTCGGTATCCGGGGATAACCCTGAGGGACGATGAATATGATGGAGCATCGTTTAACGGAATTAGAGCACAGCTGTGGGATGTGTTACGTAGGGCTTTTCCGGATACCCCGATTTACAATCCCTGATGCAGTGTACAATGGGGGATAATGAAGATCCAGCTAAATATATTCTTAAATTACAAGAGATGTGGAGAGCTGAAATGGGAGGATTGTGGGATCATTCAATATTGTTTTTTCTTTTTATTGTAAAGAGAAGTTTGCAGAAAGCTTTATATAATATTGTGGATATTGAGTCAAAGGGGTGGTCAGAGATACAGAGTATAATTGTGCATCATTGCAAAAGGATTAAGGAACGGGAGAGTTAAACAGTTCAAAGGTGTCAGGAGGAGGAAGCAAAATTGGTACAAAAGAAATTGGCAAAGGTTGTCGTTCAGGTGCCTGTGTTGATGCCTGTACAGATGGAGGAGAAAGAGAGTACCCAACAAGTTGTGAGCACCACTATTTCTGTGCTTTGGGCTGAAGGAGGATAAGAACAGTAGGGCTTAGGACAACAACATACTGGCCCACAGTGGTAACAAAGAGGACCACAGTAAGGAAGGAGGGGATTTTGAGGAGCAAGAGGTGGGGGTTTCGGACCCAGATGGGGTGGGTTTGGACCATCCCAAAGTTGGAATTGTTTAAGGTGGAGGCATTTTGCCAGGGAATGCAGAAGCAGGTCTTAAATGGGATATAATGACTGGTCACAGCAGCAGGGCCAAGGGCCCCAAGGGCCCCAAGGGCCCCAAGGACTACGGTATCTGCAACAAAGTCAAGGAAATCAGAACTAAGGGTATCCACAGGGGCAACACCAAACATATAATCAGCAGCCTGAAGCAGCTGACATGCAAGTGCGGCATCCGCCACAGCAACAGCAGAGTGGTGCTGCCCTGGTGAGCAGGATACCGAGTGGGACTACTGCTCCCTTTGGAGGAGCAGCAGTGATCAGGGGCAACCCCTTCACGTTCCCTAGAACAAACACATATCCTGATTAGGACAGCCCACAGAGAACACTCACATGTTTGCTCTTGTCAATGACCATCAACCCTAAAGAGGAACCTTTGGTGGGGGTGGAGATAGGAAACAAACAGTTCATATTTATGGTGGATTCAGGTGCAACTAAATGATGTCTCATGGAGGCAAATGTTCCCTTATCAGGATAATATCTTGACACGCAAGGATTCTCTGGGGCTATTTCCAAGGTTCCATACACTGAAGAGCTGGATGTAAAGGTAGGAGGGAAGGAAGTGCGGGCACCCTTACTACATTCAGAAAAGTTCCCCTGTTAATTTGCTGGGCAACCACCTGCTCAGCAAATGTCGATATCTTTTACAGATTGTGGTATAATTTGTTCCAAGCCTGGGATGTGTGCTATAAGAGCAATGTTGAAAATACACACAATGACAAGGGAGGTGGTGGTCCGCGGGACTCCCGTGGACCCTGACATGTTCATTTACGGTATTACTGTGATCGTGGAGGCGGTGCCTCAGATTGCTAAACAGTGTTGTCAAGTGCCCACAGATTTCATCTTTCATCTGGCAGTGTCACCTGGGGTGGTGGCAGGAACGATATTGTTGCTAAATTTTCAGGGATTGTTGGTCTCCGACAAGATGGGTGTCATGTTAGAAAATGACAGGGACGGGTGGGAGTGGGGCACAGTGCTCTATATGGATCGAACAGTACATCTAAAGCAAGTGACAGATGATGAGTTGTTTGAGAATAACGACAAAGATGGGGAGACAATATTCAAGATTTGTATTGCCTGTGATATAATGATAAAGTACTGAAGGGTGCTGTGCCCCCTGATGGCAGTATTAACCCCACCCTATTTTTTGATGAAGACTTACAACACGTGCTTTCACAGTTGTGGACTACAAATCCACATGATGTAGGATTACTGAAAGACGTGACCCCTGTGCACATAACACTGAAGCCAGGTGCAGTGCTGCAAAGGGTAAAACAATATCCATTATCGAGGGAGGCAGAGGAGGGTGTTAGAAAGACAATACAGGCCCTACTGGACCAGGGGATCATTGTGCCGTCAACGTCTCTGTGTAACACAGCGATATACCCTGTTAACAGGGGCCAATTGGAGGATGATCCAGTACTTGCGCCCCTAAATGATGTGGCACCCAAAGAATTTCCAGTTGTCCTGAATCCTGTGACAATTGTATGCAGCATCCCCAAAGAAGCCATATACTTCATTGTAGTGTACTTGAAAAATGCATTTTTTTCGATTCCACTCCATCCTGAGTCAAGGGTACCTTGCAGCATTTACACAGGGCCAGAAGCGGTTCTAACATACTAGGTTACCTCAGGGTTACTGCAAGAGCCTGAGCATATTCAACAGAATACTGCATGCTGATTTAGAGAACATTCAGGTGCCTAGCATGATTATCCAGTACATGGGCGATCTGCTAGTGTGAAGTGACAGCACTGCCGAAGGGATTCCTTTGCACTCCCACAATTGCTGGCCTATAAGGGGTACAAGGTTGTTAAGGCTAAGTTGCAATACTGCCAGAAGGAGGTGCTCTATCTGGGGCAGTTCATATGAGCAAATGGTAAACAAATATTACCAGATAGGGCAGCGTCAGTACGCGCCACCCCCAGACCCACTTCCGTTAAAGAAATGCAGAGTTTTCTGGGCCGGTGCAACTAATGTAAGGAATGGATCCTAGATTACGCGGCATATATGAGGCCACTTCTGCAGGCCCTTAGGGAAGCACAAAAAACAATGGACTGCAGGTTACAGTGGATGGCAGCCATCATCAAACAGTTTGACGATTTAAAAGAAGTCATTAGTTCAGCACCCGTACTGGCCACCCCAGACTACATGCAGAAATGTTACTTATTTTCACATTAAACAGTTTATGACAGCAGTACTGACACAGAAGAGCAGTATGGGCCATAAGCCATTGGCCTATTATAGCGGCACTCTGGATGCAGTGATGCATGGGCAGTTCGCATGCTTTTGTAGCTGCTGCTTTCGCAATAGAGAAAAATCTACAATTTTAACAAGGTGCTCAGTTATGTTGTATGTGGAACATTCTTTGTTTGCCATTCTAGAAATTTCAAAATCTACTCTGACTACACAAAGATCTTCAGTGTATGAGATTATCATTTCTAAAACCCATATTTATGTTGTTAGATGTAAAACAGCTAACCCTGCCACTATCTCAACAGACTACTACAGAGGACTTGATGGTGTACGACTGTGCCACATACGAGGGGGAGGAGGACAACATTTCCAAAGCAAGGGACTGCGCATTGTCAGAAGGTGAGATCATTTTCATTGATGGGTCTTCCACAATTGACCAGAATGGTGGGAAAAGACATACAGGGACAGCGGTGGTACACTTTGAGGAAGGGGAGTGCAAGACGGTGGTCATGAAAAGGTTGGCCATGCATTATTCTGCACAGGCGGAGGAACGCATAGCGCTTATTGAAGCTTTAAAAGCGTGTCAAGGGTGCCATGTCACAATATATTCTGACTCAGCGTACGTCACAACAACTGTGCAGGCTGGTCTATCCCACTGGAAGAGGAAGGGTTTTGGAGGGCGGATGGATCCCCAGTACAGCATGTGTCACTGTTCGAAATTCTGATAGAAGCATTATCCCAACCATCTGTTGTGGCGGCCATCAAGTGCGCCACCCACACTAACCGGACAGATGAAATATTGATGGGGTAATCAGCCGCCGATGCAGCAGCCAAAATGGCAGCGTATCTGCCAAATGAAATACCTGCTGAATATGTTGTGACTGTCCCACCCGCAAGGGAACATCCAGCACCTTACACAGCATTGCCCATCTCCCAGATTATCGAACTACAAGGACGGGCACCTGAAAGGGGGAAAGAGTTGTGCTTACAGAGAGGTTGCAAGCAATCCCTGGTAGATATGTTATGGAGGTAAGAGAGCTGTGGGAAGACAGTAATGCCCCAGGAGCTGCTAGCAGTAGCCTTTGAGCAGTTAAATTACCCTTCCCACAGTTCAAAGCAGCACACAGCAGCAGATATACAAGAAGATTGGTTTATACCAAATATCCAGGAGAGTATCACAGAAATGGTTTAGCCTTATAATTGCTCTAGGTACCTTATAGTAGTGGTTTGCCCTTTTTCAAGATTGGTGAAAGCAAGGCCATGTGAAAAGTGTGCTGCTAGATTATTAGTATTAAGGTCAGACAACAGCACACATTTTTTCAATGCATTGTTTCAGCATGTCACAGCGGTACTTGGTATCAAGCACCGGATGTGTTCGATTTACGACCCACAGACCAACGGCATTGTGAAGAGAATAAACAGGCTTCTTAAAAGCAAGTTATCCAAACTGTGTACCATGTTGAAAAAGAACATGGTGTACTGTTGGCCCCTGGCCCTCTTCAGTTTACCCAAGCAGCCCAGCAAAGACCACCATTTGTCACCTCAAGAAGTGGTCACTGGTCCGCGTATGCACATCCCCTGTACGGAGAGCTTCAGAAGTAAATGGGGCAGAAGCGTTGCCAGGCGATGAGTTCAAAGATTATTTGACCACACTATGACAGTTAAATATGTCTCCCAACACATTGCATTGGATTGAGATGACGGAGACACCAGATATAGCGACTACTACGGCGACAGATCCTGAGCCTATGACCAGACAACCACTGCTGCCTGGTGACTTTGTATATGTCCATAATTTTGTGTGCAGGTGGAACAACCCTTGGTTCCACGGGCCCTATGAGGTGGTATTTTGCACGCCCTTTGCAGTGAAAGTTAAGGTGTTGCGCTATTGTGTCCACCTCCCTGACATTTGTAGGGCACCTCCAGATAATACATTGGTACACCAGTTATCTTAAAAAGGAGTTGTAGCAATACCTGTACCCCATCTACTTCACTGGTCTGTCCAGGCGCGATACGTGTGCGGTGGCACACTCCAGTGGCGGGCCGAAGCGCAGCTGCTGGCTCCATATCTTTCTTTGTTCAGGAGCTCTTTCTTCCTTTCTTTCTCTCATTCTTCTCTTTCTTTTTCTCTCTCTCTCTTTTTCTCTTTCTCTGTGTTAAAAGTATGTCTTGTATGTCCCTCCTTTTAGTTGTCTTGTCTATCTGTGTTTTCATTTCAGGAAAGAAGAAGATGGATGTGACTAATGTAAATAATTTGTTAAGTGGGACCCGAGGTGTAGATGCACGAATGAGAGAATAGGGACCTATGTTTATTATTGTTGGTTGACCATTATCGCAGCACCCTGTGGGACATTGATGATACTGTTTGGACTGTACTGGAGGGGGTGCATAGGGGGAGGTTCTAGAAAGGGGGCGAATGAGATTGTATATAATCCAAATGGGACAGTACATATAAATGTTATTAATATTAGCAGAGTTACACGTATTAGTAATAATGTGAATACTAATAATAATAATAATGCAATTGAATATAACAGGAACAACATGACAGAGGGGAAACAGTGAAAAGGTTGTTCTACGCCAATACCAATTTGAAACAATATGTTATTTTTAATAGCACTGTTAAAGTTGCCATCGCTGAGAGCATGGACAGAATAATGAAAAGAGAAGTACAAAAAAAGTATGATACTTATCAAGGGCTGATTTTGGATGTGATTGAAGATATCCGTTATCCCGAGTTTACCAACTCATGGTATTCTGAATTGAGAGGTGTGGGGAGAAATGCTGGGAATGGAGGCTGTTATGTGTGTTCACTCATTGCATACATGTCAGGGGCTCCCAAAGTGTTAGTACCGCAAGCAGTCCCAATTATAGAGACACAATGCCTAGTTCATTGTGTGCTATGCAGAATAAAAGGAACATTCCAGGTACATAGTGTGCAACTGCAAATGGTGGGTCCAGATCTTGTACAGGGCAGCGGCGATCCAAAATACATCAAGTGTGTGGAGCTACCATATCTGATGGTGAAAGGATGTAAACATGTCAATAATCACTGGCAGGACACCAGACTACCTTGCTTGACAGAAAGACTGGTAACATACAGGATGAAAAGGATGGGAAGGGTGGACAATTTCTGTGCTCAAATTTGGACAGAGCATATCAAAAAGCTGACATGGATTGCAACAATTGAAAAGCCCTTGCGACTGCACAAGGAAGAACAATATAAACTCTGTTTCAGCAGCAAGGGTACAGTCTTTGTCGACTTGAACAAATGTTGCAATAAGACCCTCCTGATCAAAGACATGTAGAAAGGAACAGCAGCGATGATGGATTACTACTGGGTCTGTGGCCAACAAGCTTATTTGCACCTCCCACCATCATGGAGGGGCTGTTGTTCGCTAGCCACATTGCACTCAGTGCAATTAGTTATCCCAGAAGAACACCTGACGGATGGAACACTGCCTGCCGAAGGGTCAAGTAGTCTCCCCACATTCAGAACTGAAGATAAGTGTTTGTTGCCCACACCAAAGCTCCACATCCTGCCAGGAAAAGGACATTTCCAACAATTAAAGAGGCCGAAAAGATCAAATTACATATACAAAGACTCTTCTGCATTGCTTACTGAAATACCAGAAGAATACAGGCTCTTCAACTCAGCAGCATCCTTTTTTGCATCTTTACTCTTGCCGGGAGTGTAGGCAGCAGCAAATGCCAAATGGTTCCAAATCATGAGATGGGAGCTGGTTCAGCTCATGAACGATCCAGACAACGGGTTCAATGTGATCAAGGTTGAGTTGCGTGCATTAAGACTTATGACGATGAAAAACCAATATGTGTTGGACATGTTAACAGCAATGGAAGGAGGGGTTTACAAAAAGTTTGGCGATTCCTGCTGCACATTCGTGCCTCAGAAGATGCAGAGAACGCATCAGTATCCCACATCATCGCAGCTGTCCATGGCCAGGATGTTCGCATGAAGAGAGGAGGAGTACAAGACAGTGATTGGTTTACTTTGGCATTTAGTAGGGCCCCGTCATGGCTCGGCTCAATCATGAAGATGCTGATGCCCATCATTGTGTTCATCCTTGTTATTTTCTGAACCTGTCAACTGGGCCTTTGATGTTGTGCCAATGTGGAATCTAATAGTGCAATAATCATGGAATCAATTGGGGTTTCAAAAACACCTTGGTCGACAAAAATATTGAAGTACAGACTGATATCCACAAAGTGGCCCTAGGTATGAAATGCTCCCCAACCCATATGGAGATGAAGTTGATAATCTATGCCACACTATTATTTCTCCACCCCCTGATATAGAAAATTACACAGAGGTTTGGGTGGACCGGGGGGCGGATCTATCTGACTTGCTCACCTAAAGAGTATGCGCGTATAGGAGAGAGTTTACAGTCAGTGTGTAAGGACTGGTTGCCAATAGAGGGAACTCAGTCATATGTGGAAGCAGAGAGGATGGAGCCCCATCCCACCCACCTATGCACTTTAGAGTGAGGTGAGATGCATTTCAAGAACTATGATGGGCCAGGGGTTAGGGGGGATGATGAGAGGACCACCTCCCAATACAAAGGACCCCACTTTAATATAGTCAAATATAATCAACTCACATAGTGTATCGCATGGCGTGAACAGCATTTCGATTTTGCGTAGATATTAGTAACCATAGGTAGAAGGGAAGATCTGTGCTGCAAATCTAGCATTGTAAGCACTAGGCCCAAATCGTGAGACGAGGGAAATCTCCAGCCATGCCCGAGCTCCCATGAGGACAGCCCACACTCCCAACTGTCACAATATATATTTATTGTTCTAATAGTGTTGCAAAGATGTGTTTTTTACTCGCGAGAAATGTGCCCTACAAGGCCATGATCACATGCCTGGCGTGCATGTTATGTGCATGTTATCTCACACTGGCCAAATCATGACCTGGCCCATCCCCAGACTACCATGAGTTAGATCCCCTATAACTGACTTGACCTCATGATCCGTGAATTCCATGGCACCAGGTGCCCTTTAACCACCAACCCCAAAGTAACAAGTCCTGAAATGTTCAAAGAGGATGGACATGGTATCAAATCACAGTGATTGATGTGGGGGAACAATGGATGAGGCATGCCATTTGATATGCTGGATTGGATGGATATCCACCCTGTCTGTTGGGTTGGTCTCTTATCCAGTGGGGGGGTGGACGCATTGGCGAATAATGGGAGCCTGTGTCATTAAGAGAATGGGACAACTTTTGGGGCATTGTTGGGGGCACTATGTTGGTAGTTGCAATGGGGTGTCTTCTCTGAGCCGGACGGAGTGACCCACCAGTGTTCTGCCTTCACCGCTGTCATTGGCCCTTCGATCATAAATGAGGGTTGAGGGGGGACATGTAGTTTTGAGGGGTCTTATTGAGCGAGGGTCTGGGGGGATGGAGGGAGAACAAGGATGCACCCTTGGTTCAGGGGTATGGGTGCATGGTGGTGGGGGATGCTGGTTGTGAACTGGATGTTGTTGTTGGTTTGTGGTTCACTTGTCTGTTCTACAAGGACGGTAGTTGGAGGCGGAATCATAGGGGAGCGATCGCAATCTGGTGTCACTGTACAGAATGGTGATGGTAAGGTTACTCTTGGAATGTGAGAGGGTTGAATAATGTTATTAAAAGGGGAAAGATCCGGTCATACTTTCATATTCACCAAATTGACATAGCCATACTTCAAGAGACACATCTAGATGCACAGGAGTTGCAAGGGGTCCAGAAATGCTGGAGGGCGTGTTGATTGGAACTCCGTTCTTCACATACGCCAGGGAAGGGCTTGTCTGGATTAGAGATACTACATTGTTCTAGGTCTTGCAGTCTACTGTGGACAAATAAGGGAGATTGTTGGGGTGGTGGGTGCGTTATGGGGGACGTCAATCTACCTGCTTGGGACTTATGCCCCTAATATTGCTCAGGTTGAGTTCTTTCAGGAAATGCAGGACTTGTTGGTATGCAGCAGGGATGTCTGATGCCTATGGGTGGGATATTTTAACTGCGTATCAGATGGCACACTTGATGTGGCTAGTGCCACGGTCAGGCTGATTTTTATGGCAACAAGAACTCTAGTGTGTGTGGTTGGGGACTGAATTTAGCTACTCTTATTATTCAGTGGTCCATGGGTCCTACTCACGAATTGACTATACATTTGTGGGGGAAGAGGGGTTGGATTGGTTGTCTAGGGTGGAGTACCAGGATAGATCACTGTTAGACCACTCACCTTTACTGGTGGAACTGGTTTGCAAAGATGACTGGCCTCTCATACCAAAGTGGAAATTTGATAATCGGATGCTGGAGGACGTGGGATTCAGGGCTTCATTGGAGGTTAGCATTCGACAGTTCCAGGAGGATAACTGGGCCACCATTCAGAGTAGATCTACTGAGTGGGAAGCTTTGAAGATGTGCATAAGGGGGCTATGTATACCTACGAGTGTGGGAGTAACTAGAGTCCTCACACAGGAAATTAGAAATCTCGAGCTGAAATTGGCACTACTGGACCAGGAAGTAGCAAAGGGGGGGTGGGAGGGTTCCGCTTGCTGAGTTGTCTGCTGTAAGGAGTGACCTGCATGAAACAAGGCAATGCCTGAGCCATCATTCTTACGCTGGATATGTCTCCCGTCAGCACTCCGGAGGAGTTAAGGCAGGTAAACTTCTGGCTTGGTTGGTCAGAAAGGAAAAGGGGACACAATAGTGTGAGGGGGTCTGCGGCCCATATGGGTCAATGATCACGAATAATGATGGGATATGTGCCGCATTTCGAGATTTTTATGCTGAACTGTATCAGGCAGCGGAAGAGTTCAACGGTCAACAGGCGACACAATGGATATATGAGGCTGAGCTTGTGAGTCTGGATGACCAGCAAAGGGAGCAGCTGGGAGGAGAGGTGGATTTACAGGAGGTAACAAAAGCAATTTGTGGTCTATCCGGTATTACGACTGTGGGGACGGACGGGATCGCAGTAGAGGTATATCGAGGGTATGCAGACATATTGGCCCCTAGGGTACTGGAGGTCTCTCTGGAGGCTAAAGCCAGAGGCAGTCTTCCGGTGTCCATTTTGGAGGCCCTGGTGGTCACTTTACCCACGGACGGGAGGGATCCGACTGAGTGAGTGCCTTTTCGGCCCCTGTCCATGCTAAATATGAAAGTCAAGATTCTATGCAAGGTGTTGGTGACCCGACTGAATCTGCACATGCAGACCTTCGTCCACCACGACCAGACTGGGTTTATCCCGGGCAAGGCCACCAAGGACAACTTGCAGCATTTACTCCTCATCCTGGACAAGCAAAGGCACACTGAGGTGAGGCTGATGGTTGTCAGTTTGGATTTGTATAAGGCGTTCGACTCGGTCTCCTGGGACTTTCAGAGGATGGTTTTAGAGAGGATGGACCTTGGGTTTGGTTTCATTAAGTGGGTGAAGCTACTGTATGAAGGCTCTGCATCAAGGGTGCAGGTTAATGGGGTGATCTCTACCTCGTGGTGTCTATGCAGGGGGATGCAGCATGGGGTGTCTGCTTTCCCTGCTATTTGCTCTGGGCATTGAACCGCTAGGGAGGGTGTTCGGTCACATGCACAATGACATGGGTTTGTCACTAAGGGAATGAGACACTGCATATCTCTGTACGGCGTGATGTGATGTTAAATATTCAGAGCCTGGAGGTGAACCTGGGGCAAGCCATGGGAATAGTTGGAGAGTTTGCGGGATTATCTGGCCTGGTGGTCAACAAGACCAAGTTGGCCGTGTATGTGTTGCCCAAGGCTGATTACGGAGGACTCAAGCACTTTGGGATGGAAATGCTGGTCATGGGATTTAAATATTTGGGGATAATGTTTAGCGCTGACTGGTTCTGGATATATTATCATACTGTTTTGAGACTACTGGCTGCATTTGAATGACTCACCAAATTCTGGATTAACTTCTCTATCTCCCTGATGGACCGTCTGGCTTCGGTAAAAATGAAAAATGATTATGTTACCTCGATAATTGTACATCTTCCAGGTTATGCCGATGGTTTTGAAGGCTATGTGTTTCAGTTCACTACACAGCACATTATCTACACTGTTGTGGAAGGAGACACTCCGAGGATTGCCCTGAGGACACTACAGCTTCCGGCAGGTGATGGGGGGATCAGGGTGCCCGACTTTAGAGTATAACACTCGGCATCAATCTTACAACACATGGTGGATTGGTTTGCCCAGCCTCATAGAGACCGTATCACGACTAGGATTATGAGGGATTCAGAACATAAGCGAGTACTAGAGCTATTGGGAGGATGAGACAGGGAATTGGAGGATCTTCTTACCCCGGTGAGAACCATTATTTAAGGCTGGTGGAAGGCCACAGGGCTGATGGTGCAGATGTTTCCTTTCCTACTGGTGGTGCCTCTGGGTTGTAGAAGATTGGGGAGGGCTAGCATTTGTAGGGGGAGGGAGGAGGGAGGAGGATGGACGGCGGGGCGGGTTAGGACTGCAGATTACTTGTATGTAGGAGAATGGGCCATTACATATGGGGAATTCAAAATGGCTCACCCGTCTGTTCGCACACATTTTTTGGAGTTAGCCACTCTGATGGCGGCAGTGAGAGAGGCATGGGAGGGATTCCCATAATGCCACGTATCCACAGCATGAACATAACCCTCTTGCAATTGGTAGAAGGGGGAAGTGTGTATCGGAACTGTATGCGGCTGGCAAGAAGGAGGGGTGTGACCTATTGTTGGGACTCAAGCTCAAACGGGAGGCAGATATTGGCGTGCCATTGTCAAACTGGATATTAAATTATGCCTCCTATTGTAAACGATTGTATGTATATTGGCCTACGACAAGTTGCATAAAACTGTACGCAAATAACTCTCTACGGCAAGGTCTTAACCTTAGAAATTGATGTAAGCCGCCATCTTGAATCAAACCGCCATTTTAGGTTCTCTTGCTGTGTAAAAGTCACCCTGTACATCAAAATGGTGGGCGATGCCATTCCGAACAGAATCTGGTCAACATGACCTCCATACAGCTAATGTATAACTTGCCTGCAAGCCACTTGTTAGGGTCATGAACTGAGACCTTGTCCTTCTTTTGACCTGCATGTAAATGGATTACCTGTATCAACGGAACTGATCTGTGCACATACTAATGAATAAATTAGAATTGACCTGGCAGAGATCCTAGACCAGTAATACATTCATGGAATGGTTAACCCGTGAAGGGGTTGGACAACAGGCTGGAGAAATGTATAAAAACCTGAATGTCCCAATGTACAGTCTCTCACTGAATACATCGAACCCCGTTGAAGTTTGTTGTGTTGCACTGAGGGCCGATAGCTATCTGACCTTTCACTGACTTTGTCATTGCTTGACCTTAAAATAAAGTACTTTGTATGTTCCTTTGTAACCGGTGTTTGGTGTGTTTCCTTTGGGTTACCCGGCCTCATATTATTTTCCTCTTTTCACAGTTGGCGCCCCAATAGGGACCCTCAAGATTGATGCTGGACCAATGAAGGTTGACGCATGCTATCGGACCGGGATCGGACGGTGTGATACTACGGGCCCGACTGAACGAGACGCGACACCTCTACAGGGCTGCACGATCCGATCCTTGGACGATAGCCGTGCGGTCTGAGACGGCATCTTGACGAGGGTCTACTTTTGAGGTGGGCAGATTTGCCGAAAATCACCAAACACAAGGTCAAATTTGTTAGGTAAGTTCTTTGATAAACCGTACGGTCCTCCTTAGGTTTGGTCAGGTGAGTCATGACCCGACTCTTAATTTAACCCTGACAATTTGAATTTGGCGCATTATATCTGCAGACACAATTATTGACCAGGTAACACCAAGTTTTTGAAAAATGCCTGGGAAATTGTCTAGCTGCTTTAGAGCATTATTCCGCAGCGATCGACAATCTTTGGAATTTAGCCGCCCGGCACCACAGGAGGGGTCGCCTGGCATTTACTATGTATTGTAAACATGGCATTGGAAGTGTAGTATTTAATGATATTTGGCACAGACAAACCAGACATGCCTCCGAACTTCAGTGGCCAATCAATGGTAGTTTTGCGATAACTCGTATTGAACACTTAGAGTCGGTCTTGTTAAAGAAAAAGGCCAGACCCGCAGCATTTGATGTTCTACAGAATTGGAAAAAAGAAGCGTTGCAGCAGCTTAAGAGTAAGGAAAAACATGCGCGCCGTCATAAAACGAACGCTGAAAAGGTGTTTTTATATGATCAGGACAAACAGTCTGAGTCAGTTAAAAATATGGATAGGGCTTTCTCACTCGGTTTTCAGAAAATCTATCCTTCTAAAGACCTTCATGTTTCTGACGAGTTTCTCAACAAATTGTTAAATGAGCGAAGGCCTGGTGCCTCTGCACCACCTCCGTATGATCCTCTTCCTGTTGCTTTGCCTCTTCCTGCTATTATTCCTGCTCTCCCTGCTCAACCTGTTGCTCCTATTATTCCAGCTGTTGTTTCTCTGCTTGCTCTACTACCTCTTCCCATTGCACCAGTAATAACACCTCCATTGAATCTGCCTGCACCTCCACTCCCGAGTGGTTCTGTACCGACTATAGTTGATCGGGGTGTGGGGTCGAAGGTTGTTACTCATAATACTGTCCCTACAGATAAAAAGCAGGATTTGTTTGCATGGGCTAAGCATTGTATTGAGAGAGATGATCGAGCTAATGTTTTTGCCACACTGTGTAATATGGATAATTTTCCTGAGAAAGATGTTTTTATTGAAGGTTTAGGGATTCATTTATGCGTAATGTGGGGTAAATTAAATAATGTGGATCTCCCACAAGGGCTGAGGGATCTGAATACTTTAGCACTATCAAGAGATACTGTGGAGAAAGTACATGAGCATGTCGAGAGGTTGTTTGAGTATAGGAGAGATTTGGAGAAGTTACGGAATGAGAATGATGAAGAGGAGAGTATGTATGTACAGAAACGATTTCTTCCGTGTCGTAAATGGGCATCTGAGGAAGCACAAATTTGTACAAGAGATGCGATTAGATGGATTTCGGATTTATCGATAACTCTGGTTGAGGTATATGACACATATAGTCAATATACGCTAGAAATGCAGAGGAAGGTGATTCAGGTAATGGTAGAGTACCTGCAGGATGAATGTGTGAGGAAGAAGGTTAGTTGTCCCGCAGAGTTACTGAGTATTTATAAGAGAGCTTTTTCACTTGACACTTCTTCGACTGCTTTAGCGCTTGATTTAGCTCTGTTGCTTAGTAAGCGTTTGGAGTTGCCTATATCTCAGTTGCCTATGAGAGAGGTACGTCTGCCATTTGTCCCAAAAGTTGACATTGCCGCTAATGCTGCAGCAGGTATAGCTGCGGTGGACATTCCTGCACATGACGTATCACAGTTTGTTCACGTCCCGATTTCACGACAGGAAGTAAACACTATTAGGCAATCTATTCCCGACATTAGGAAAAATCCGACAGGATTCTATAAAGAGATAGAGTCCGTCTTGCAGTCCTCAGTGTTCATCCTAGGCGATATTGACTTGTTATTCCCTGTACTCCTGCCCGTAGATTTGTGGAAGCAGGTTAGAACAATAGATGATGCACCTGGGTTGGGAGATACGTGGGCTAATATAACTAGGCTTGACGGGGAAAGGCCAGCTGGTGAGAGACCGTCTCAGGTGATACTCACTTTGAGCTGACAGAAACATTGTGAAATTAAAAACTATATTTCCCGAAAAAAGAATTATTTGGGACAAGCTTACGGCCTGTGTCCAAGGAAAATCTAAGGGTGCCACGAGTTCTTTAATCGGTTTGAACAAATATTCTCGGACTTCAGTGGACAGGATTCAGGCACAGAATCTGGGAAAAGGTTATATGTGGACAAAATTGTGCGTGGACTGCTGCCTGACATCATGTCAGAGATTATGTCTTCCGAGAGCGCTTGGCAGGCGAAATCCCAATCAGAAGTACTGCACATGGCTCAGTACTACGAGAACCGTGTCAATAATGAAAAAGATAGAGTAGAAAAGAGAAAAGGAGACTTAAAGACTAAAGTATTGTTACAACAAATTGTTAGAGGCCGCAGAGGGGGTAGTTCGCAGATTAGAGGTCAGTATGTTCCACAAGGGAATGTGCCCTTGGGTCCTGTGAACATTAACCAGTGTGCCTATTGTCGCCAGGAGGGTCATTGGCGTGCACAATGCCCCATCCTTCGACAGAGGTCGAATAACACATTTGGGAGTATGGGTAGACGACCCAGAGGTCGCCCCGGGGTGGTGGGCCCTGGTAGAGGTCAGTTTTCACAGGATCCTCAGCAATCTTTTTCACAGGACAATCAGACTTTGAGTGTGGATACTAGAAACATATTTGATCACCCTTCTGCTGCTTACCTCTCTGAGGAGCTTCCTTCTGATGATATTCTGTTTCGTTAGGATTGCCCGAAACAGGGTTTGGAACCTACACCTATTCCCGTTAGTCAGAAAGGTCCCTACGTTGAAATGGCAGTGGGAAATAGGAAACATCAGTTCTTGATAGACACTGGAGCACAGAAGTGCTCCATTGATCATTCTCGGGTTCCAAACATTCCACTGTCAGGGCAAACCAATGTCTCCGTAGGGTTTTCTGGCACACCAGTCATTTGTCTGGTTTCTTCGCCGGTAACTATTTCTTTGGGTCCCTTTACGGACCATTGTCCATTTCTTTTGACTTCGAGTTGTGGAGAGAATTTGTTGGGGTTGAATCTGTTGAAGGAATTAAATGCAGTAATTCATTGTTCATCTGATGGAGTGCGTTTGATGATTTCACCACAGCAGTTTTCTGTTTCACAATTTTTGACTAGACCTTTGCCACCAGAATTCAGTAATGTCCCGGAGTGTTTGTGGGCGGCTG
Source organism: Ambystoma mexicanum (assembly GCF_040938575.1). NCBI lineage: Eukaryota > Metazoa > Chordata > Amphibia > Caudata > Ambystomatidae > Ambystoma > Ambystoma mexicanum. Next base: position 675,753,331 of record NC_090927.1, on the reverse strand, counting down.
ACGACAATGATGTCGGTGTTCTACAGATTGAGCCTGTTAGAATAGTCTTGAAACATGGTATTAAGCTGCCACGTATTCCGCAGCATAAGATCTCGGTTGAAGGTGAGCGAGCTTTGAAGAGCATTGTTTCCAATTTTGTGCATCGTGGGGTGATTGAGGAGATTACAGGAAGATTGTGCAATAGTCCGATCCTACCCGTTTACAAAAAAGGCGATAATGCTATTCCGTTTCGATTTATAATTGACCCCTCAAACTAAGACTGGGATCTCTCCATTTGAGGTGGTGATGGGGAGACCTGCCAATATTTGCGTGCCATTAATAGAGTTGTCTCTCCACAATTTCCAATTGTGCCTGATGTAATGACGATATTAACTAGGATTCCAGCTACGGCTACTTACTTTAGTGTTGTGGACCTGAAGAATGCTTTCTTCAGTATTCCTATTCACAAGGACAGTAAATATTTGTTTGCGTTCACCTTAGGGGGACGCTCGTTCACATTTACCCGTGCACCTCAAGGTTACACCGAGAGTCCTAGCATTTACAGTAGGGCCTTGAAAGAACAGCTTGATACTCTTGGATTACCCCCTACTTGTACGCTGCTTCAGTACGTTGACGACTTGCTTTTAGCAGCAGATTCTGAGAGCTCTTGTAAAGAGGGCACTGTATTGTTGCTCATCCATCTAGCGAAGCATGGTCACAAAGCTTTGCTTGAAAAGTTTCAATATTGTTGCCAGGAGGTCGCCTATTTAGGATACCTCCTGTCAAAGGAGGGAAGAAGATTGACACCTGAAAGAATGAAACACATTTCTGGCATGTCTGTCCCAAATACACAGAAGGAAGTCAGAGCCTTAATAGGTATGGCTTCTTACTGTAGGTTATGGATCCCGAACTTTTCACTAGTGATAAAACCGATGTTGGCTTTGACAAAGAAGGGCATTTCTTCGCCATTGCCATGGAAATCAGAACATCAACAATCATATGAGCTTCTCAAAACTGCATTATGCTCTGCACTGGTTTTGGGTACACCAAATTACAACAAGGCCTTTGTGTTGTTTGTGCATGAATGTGATGGATGTGCTTTTGCTGTATTAACGCAGGAACACGGAGGGAAGAATAGGCCGTGCGGTTACTACTCTTCCACCCTTGATCCTTTCGCATGCGCTTTGCCAAAATGTTTGCGAGCTGTCGCTGCTGCTGCCGCGTCTGTAAAACAGAGTGAGGGAATGGTCCTAGGCCATGATCTAACCCTGATGGTGCCTCACTCTGTAGATGTTCTATTGAACAAAACCCAAACGCAACACCTCACTTCCGCACGATTGACGAGATATGAATTAATTTTGTTTGCTCCCCACATATAAATTAGGAGGTGTTGTGTTCTTAATCCAGCTGAACTCCTACATTTCCCGCAAAATACTGTTTGCGGTGATGATGAGTCACATGACTGCCTGTATGCTACTGAACAAGAAACGAAGGGCAGAATTGATCTTAAGGACACTCCTTTGGATAATGCGCAAGGAGAGCTATTTTGTGATGGCTCCTGTTTTAAACTTCCGGATGGTACATCCACAGCTGCTTATGCAGACACTACATTGAGCACGATTGTAGAGACCAAGCGAATTACACAAAACTCCGCGCAGGCCGCAGAGATTATAGCATTAACCCGAGCTTGTGAGCTTTCCTAAGGGCTAACAGTGAATATACATACTGACAGTCAGTATGCTTTTGGGGTGGCTCACAACTTTGGGAGACTTTGGTCAGAAAGAGGGTTTCGAACTTCACATGGGACCAAGATTCAGCATGGCCCCCTGATAGTACAATTGCTCTCGGCGCTCGCGCTCCCTAGTCAGTTAGCGTTCATGAAATGCGCAGCGCATCGCAAGATCACACACGATGTAGGAAAAGGGAATGCTTTCGCTGATCAGATAGCCAGACAAACTGCCACAGATCTTCGCACAGAAATATATGCTCTAAGAGAAACTAGGAATGTCTATGCAATGGACGAGGATATTGGGTCTGTGTGGGATATCCAAGCTGATGCCACAATGGAAGAATCTAAGAAATGGGCTGAAGGCTTGGGGAAATTAGATGATGATGGGTGTTGGGTGGACACAGTTGAAGGGAAATGGTTACTTCCTAATGCCTACATAGTCATGATGGTTACTATGGCACACGGTCCCAGACATGTGTGTGCTCAACAGATTACGAAAATGTTAGCGAAAGTCTGGGTAAATGATAAGATTTCGAAAATTGCATTATGTCCAAAATTGCATGATTTGCCTACAGCACAATGTGTGAAAGGGGACGGTAACTCCAAGGGGTAGCTTTGGGCCTCATTCTGTCCCATTTGAAGTGATTCATTTTGATTTTATTGAGATGGAGCGGTGCAATAGTTTAAAATATGTCCTTGTGGTCATTTGCGCCTTCAGTAAATGTGTTGAGGCTTTCCCTGTCAAACATGCTACAGCCATGACCACTGCAAAAATTATGATAAAGGAGTACTTCCTGTGGTTTGGGTTGCCAAGAGTCATCTGGTCGGACAATGGTCCAAATTTTGTTGCTGCTGTAATTTTACAGATATGTACGGCACTACATATTGATAAGCGATTTCATTCGGCTAGACATCCTCAAAGTGCCGGGTTGGTAGAGAGACATAACGGTATCCTAAAGAACAAACTCGCTAAGACGTGTGCCGGTACCAAACTAAAATGGCCGGACGCCTTACCGATTGTGTTATTAGCCATGCGCACTACCCCTCAAACTAAGACTGGGATCTCTCCATTTGAGGTGGTGATGGGGAGACCTGCCAATATTTGGGGTCTTCCGAAACCTAAAGCACTGAGAAATGTTGAGAATGTATTGCTTTCAGACGACTGTAACCAGTTGACTAAAAATCTGTATTTCATTTATCATCAGGTACGATCAGCTTTACCTGTACGTTATGAGGGCCCAGGACACAACATCCGGCCTGGAAGCTGGGTCCTGGTGAGAGCATGCGAGCGGTCTTCTTGCCTCGCGCCTCGCTGGCGGGGAGCATTCCAGGTCTTGTTGGTCACCCAAACGGCAGTGCGGGTGGCTGGAAAGAAGAACTGGATACATGCGATGCATGTCAAGAAACTTCCTCACCCGACGCTGCACGTTACAGAAGAAACAGAACCCCTCGCTAACGCTTCAATTGATGATCCTGAAGCAGCAAATAGCACTGTGAGTGAGTCGGAGAATCTCTCTGAGCCCGTGGGGTTTGGGGGACCGTCCATTTTGTCTCCACAATCTTTGGAAAAGTCATTTCCGGAAACCATTGCTTCGAATTCTGCAACTTCTGTTGCCTCTGATACGTTGCTTCCCTCAGGGAGTGATGTTACCTTATTTCCGGATCAAACAGTACCGGGAACCACCAGATATAATCTTCGATGGAGAAAATAGACCTACAGCACGGTTCGACTGTGCATTCAAAAGAAGGAAAGGATCATCAAGGGCTTACTTTTGCCCAAATTTGAGAAAGGGGGTTCTGACGGCTAGGGTTGGGGAAGGACTAAGAAGCCGCGCGACCGGGGGGTCACCAGCAACGAACATTGGGTTTCCATCCGAAGACTACGATGGCTGCCACCGCTACTGCCCGTATTGGACTTGTAAATAAGGGGGTGACCAACTTGGACAATGAACAATGTGCCTGGGCCCCGAAAACTTATTGCTGTGTTTTGATGATAATAATTGGGGTTTTTATAGTAACTGCTTTAGGATTCTGGTACATCGAGGAGATTTATCCTCTAGAGACTCTTTTGCCAACTGAAATTGTACCTACTGTTTTTCCTCCTTTTGTACATGTGCATACTCTGTCACCTAGGGGCTCTCAGCATAGACAGAAGTATCACAATAATACTATGATGCTGATTATGAATTCGACACATGCCATTTTTAACAAAACCAATTGTTGGGTCTGTTCACATTTAACACAACATGGGGATAAGGGGCTAGGTTGGTATATTCATCCCTTACCTTTGACGACTGCTTGTTATGCCTCTCTTAGAGCACTGTTCTTTGGCCGATGGAATGATAGCATCTCGGGGAACTTTGATGGAACTAATTTGAATGATTTTGAGAAACGGGTTCTGACTCCCCTGGGATGCTCGCTTTTCGCAAATAGGAGCAAACTCAACGTTGCTTCAATTAGGCCTTCTGATAGACTATCCCGTCCTTTCCAATCTTTAGTTTCCTTTAAAATGGCTCTGATAGGCAATAAGGATGCCGTGCCTCCTTCTTACTCTGTTAACCATAGCCCCGATTCAGTTTCTTTCTGCATATAGAGGAATGGTACCCGGTCAATGGGAGATTTTAAAGGCTGTGCCAATGTTGCAAATTTGACTGGGGAAAACAGACCTTTGTATGTGGGCGAACCTGTCTATTTCGTTTGCGGTAATGTAGCATTTCCATGGTTGCCCAGGGATTGACAGGGAACCTGTTATTTAGGGATCCTGTTACCTGGGGTATTCATAGGAAGCACTTTGGAAGTTTCAAAGGCTCGTCCATGGCGGGACGAGAATGGTGATACCCCTGCACAAGTGATGGGAGATATAGCGAAATCAGTTGTGCCATTTTGGGGGCAGATAGCAAATTCCAAAGACATCAGGAGACTAGCGAGAGTACTGGAGAGAACCATCAACCGGACCTCAGATATACTCTATAACATGACATTAGAGCAGAAAGCGATAAGATTAGTAGCACTCCAGAACCGGATGGCATTAGATGTCATTCTGGCTGAACGTGGTGGAGTATGTAAATTAGTGGGGTCCGCTTGTTGTGTTTTTGCACCAGAATCCTCCCCAACCATTTTCAAAGCAATTCAGAATCTGCACGTCCTTAGTTCAGAAGTGCATGTTCCCAAGGGGAACTGGAATCTTAGTGCTTGGTTTTGGGATTTCTTGCGATCTTGGGGTTGGAAGGTACTTTCAGTTTTGTTGATCATTTTGGGAGTTTTGCTATTCCTTTGTTGCTGTATCCAATGTCTGCCTACTATATGTTCGATGCTAGGTGGATGTTGTGCTCAGGCGATAGGTACAATAGGACATAAAGTATATTCCCCGGATAAAACTTCCAAGGAGTATGTGTTAAAAGAGATCTTAGTGAACGACCTGATGGCCATAGATATCTCTGACAGCGATTCTGGGTGTATGGACGATGACATATGGAGTTACTTGCAAGGAGATCAGAAGTAGTCTTAGCACTTGGCATAGGCCAAAAGGAGGGTTTGTCAAACTGGATATTAAATTAGGCCTCCTATTGTAAACGATTGTATGTATATTGGCCTACGCCAAGTCGCATAAAACTGTATGCAAATAACTCTCTATGGCAAGGTCTTGACGTTAGAAATTGATGTAAGCCGCCATCTTGAATCAAACCGCCATTTTAGGTTCTCTTGCTGTGTAAAAGTCACCCTGTACATCAAAATGGTGGATGATGCCATTCCGAACAGAATCTAGTCGACATGACCTCCGTACAGCTAATGTATAACTTGCCTGCAAGCCACTTGTTAGGGTCATGAACTGAGACCTTGTCCTTCTGTTGACGTGCATGTAAATGGATTACCTGTATCAACGGAACTGATCTATGCACATACTAATGAATAAATTAGAATTGACCTGGCAGAGACCCTAGACCAGTAATACATTCATGGAATCGTTAAGCCGCAAAGGGGTTGCACAACAGGCTGGAGAAATTTATAAAAGCCTCTATGTCCCAATGTACAGTCTCTCACTGAATACATCAAACCCCGTTGAAGTTCATTGTGCTTTCTGACCTGTCATTGACTTTGTCATTGCTTGAACTTAAAATAAAGTACTTTGTATGTTCCTTTGTAACCGGTGTTTGGTGTGTTTCCTTTGGGTTTCCCGGCCTCATATTATTTTCCTCTTTTCACACCATTATCTGAGGGTGAGTGGACCAGGGTCCTTTACCATGCAAAGCGGGTCTCCAAGAACAATATATTCCAGTGGATTCAATATAAATTAGTGCAACAGGCCTACATTACCCCGGTCAGGGTGGCTAAAATAGCAGGGGGGGCAGACTTGACCTGTTGGGGATGTGGGAGAGATGTTGGCACTTTTGTACACATGTCGTGGCGTCTGCGATCAGGTGGTGGGCTTTTGGGAGGCTCTCTGCTCTGGGCTGTTCGATCTGTTCCCGGTAAACGGTTGAGCTCAGGATTAAACACTGACTGCTGGGGCTTCTACCTCTTAGGAAGGGCAGGCGGGGAAATGGAGTGGGTAGAGTACTGGCGCTGGTATTATTGCTAGCCAAAAGAGGGATTGCCATGGCCTGGAAGGCACTGGGGGAACCTAAATTGGGTGATTGGCGAAGAGCCTTTCGAAAATGGGTCAGGGCCGAAATGGATTTTACTGCTCCAAGGTTTGTGGGGGAATGTGCAGGGCTGCGCTATTTGGTGTGGCACGAGGCCTATGGCCTCCATCAAATGGCAGGAGCAAGAACATTCTCTGTTGCACAAGAAGGCGGAGGGCTTGAGGCTTTGTGATATTTGAATAAATACAAGGTAGGGCTAGTGGACTGTGGTCGCTGTTACAGATTTGGGAACCGTGTTTGATGTGAACATGCGATTTTGCCCGCTCAACAGCTACCTCTGGAAGATGTTTGATGACTGTAAGACAAGTGTTTGTTATGAAAACTGAAACTAAAAGTAATTTAAAAAAATAAGCTATACAAGAGGTGGAGGTGTAATGTCTTCATGTGCTCTGACACCCCCTTGTTACATTCAAGATTTATTTACTTTACAACAACACCTTTCCACCTGCAAATGTCCTAATGTTACCTTTCTCTGTTAGAATGTGTGGTTTCCAGCAGGATGTTGATGATTGTGTTCATGGGGATATTCCAGTGCACACCGGCCAAGTTGTACCATTTAATCTGATTCCTTTCAGTGTTGGGAAAAATGCGATTGTTTTTGATTTTTATCTAGTTGTTGATTAGGTTGTTATTCTTAAAACACTTTTCTGCTGCTAACACCCGCCATTGCAGCACCATTGGTGTCCTGGCAAAGAGCACAGAATCATTAGCATCACTATGCCACCACCAGGGGCCAGACTGCAGAAACTTTGCACTGGTGCGAGTGCAAAGTTGCACGGTAGTAGCAGTAGGGCAAAGGTTGCCCTATTTGTAAAAACATTGGGACAAATTAGAAAATCGTTGCATCAAGACAAGTGCAGTTTGGCATGGTATAAGTACCAGGGCAAAAATGGCCCTGGTGCAAAAAAGATGCATTCTTGCACTATGAAAAGTTTTGCCTTAGTGCTAATACAATTAGGTATCAGCACTATGGCAAATTTCGCCATGGTGAAGAAATGCTGTGAAGATGTACCTTTTTTCCACTAGGGCAATGTTTGCCCTGGTGCTTATTGCATGCCAAACTGCACTTGTCATCGTGCAATGTTTTTTTAATTTGTCCCTGTGTTTTTAGAAATAAGGCATACTTTGTCCAAGTTCTAATACTGTGCAACTCTGCATTGGTACAAACTTTCTTTAATAAGGCCCCGGATACTTAAAAGCTGTAGCAGGCAAGAGCGTGGGCTGTTTCCGCTGTTAGCCTCATCATTGTTTTCTTCTCATGTAGAGCACGCCTGGGTGTTGCGCTGAGAGAAGGAGGGGCTGCACCCCTTGAAAAGTGATTTTATACTCCCATTCCGCAGAGCGGGCAGTGGCACTGGCTGTTCCCCGCTGGAAGCCGCTAGTTGCAAATATCACTACAGGCTCTTGGTGAGTGTCTGAGTGCCAGAGTGTGTTTCTGGTCCCCTCCAGCACATCCCAATGCCTCTGTTTTTTGTTTACATCCTGTTGGTGCTGGGAAGGGGGTTGAACCAAGGCCTTTATTTGTGGGGGGCATCGGGACTTTGTGGGTCATTCATCAGGCAAAACCCCCTTTCTTGATTCATGGAATTGACTTTGCATGCTTTTTCCGGACATTGCAGGGACTTCACACAGGTTTGGCACATCTCTGTGAGCAGTCGATTGAGTTGTGATGGTCTACATGCAGTATGTGGGTTTGGCCTATACAGAGGTCAAGATAGGGAGCAAAATATGCAGAATGAGGAAGAACAAAGGGAATTGTGAGCGTGTTGAGGGACGGCCTGCACGATCAAATCACACACCCACAACTGCGCAAAACCACGCGTATTCGTGGATCTGACTGCACAACATCACGCTGGGGAAATCAGCACGCAAAGCTTGCGATCTCACCGACCCCCTGAATGCATGCGTAAGGTCCCATGCGCATAGGAATCACTGTGCAAAGGTAAGGGCCGATCGGGAATTTAGGGGTGCGTGTACGCAGTTGGGGTGCCGATTGAAGTTAGGGGTGCACGTATGCATGGTTTACAGGGGTTCACATGCATATTTACTGGGGACTGACTACAGTTGTGAAAAATAGAATGCATGTTGAGGTGGTGCTGTGAATAGTTACAGGGGATCCGATCTAGTGTCGCCGGGGTGCTACCTTGGTTTGGGAGGTTTGTATGCGGTATTGCCGGGGTGTATTACTTTGCGGATGAGGGGTGCACAAAGGTCGGTATACATGGCTGGGAGTGCTATGTGTTGGGCCGTGTCATGGGCGTTCTGACCTCTACTTGCACATAGGGTTACTTTGCAGGAACAATTCCATGAATATGAGGAGCCCTTAGAAATCTTATGCGTGCAGGGAAGCGCAAAGTCATTTTCGCCGTGCAGGCTTTGTGGGATCAATGCTGACTTTTCTATGATTCCGTCCCAAGATGTGTTACTGGGACCCATTTGCAGAGCACCTGCACAGAGCGCTTCAACAGATACTAACCTTTGAGCATCCAAACGGAACAGAGTTATTCTCTTAACAAATATTTTCTCGATCTGGACTCTTTGTTCCTGGTTTCTGGTTTCTACTCCCGGTGCATGACCACCGGGGCATGGCCATTCTGGACAACCTGTGTGTAATTGCTGTTTAGTGGAGGAACGGAGGAGTGAAGCCTATAGCCTCAAGGGTGGACCTGTCCTGAATCCCCTGACTATTGTATGAGATGAACTGAATGTTCTTTTCGCCACCACCGATTACGAGCCCACACAGGTAATGATGTAATAATTGTCGAAATAACCTAGCAACTTACACTCTCGCACCTATATAGAGCATGTTGACCTTGTGTGTCAGGGATTTTGGGAATGCCTGCACACGCTATTCACCTCAGATCTCGAATGGCCCTTGTTTTCTGTTCCTCACCAATACTTGCTTTCCAATGTTACCACCTGATGTGCACTTATGATGTTTTTGGGTAGGGGCCAAATTCAGGCAGGCCTCCTAAGGCAGTAAGGTGCGCCCTTTTTTACTCCTACCATATAAATGGCTTAACATCATTTTTACGAAAAATCCTCCCAAATCAGCTTCACATTTCCCCACAGGTGTTATGTAGACTGTTTTAAATTTTTTTTGTTTGAAAATAATTCTTTCTCAGAAAAGGCATAACAATATTGTAAAAACTGGTGATAGTCATCAAGTGTATGTAAACCGCCAAATTATTTGTTGTTTTACCATACATTTTATGCACTTATGCACTTTTGCTTATATGCACTTTTGACCCTTTGCTAAGGAAATGCCCCCCTCTTTTTTCTTAATTTTTAGTGATGGTTGCTTTTTTTTATCCTTGTGGAAGCTTGTATGTAATGTACATTTAATCCTTTTAGCATATAGTCAATTTTAAACATACGTTTACCAGTTATTGAAAAAGCTGACTTCATGCACTTTGCACTGGACGCTGGGCCTGGTGCACAGCAGGTTTTCCAATGGGATTGTGCCATTATAAAATGCTTATGTGAATCAGGCCCTTTATAGTTATTGCAAGAGTGCAGGCTTAGCAGGCACTTTACAAACACTGCCCACGCTATAACCACCAGTCTTGTTATATTGCTGGCTGTCTCAGTATACAGTGGGGAAGAGGAAAGCAACCAAAAGCCTATCGCCACAGACCAAAGCCAATAGATTACACAAAATCTTGAAGCCAGTTCCGGAGGCAAACATCTTGATTAAAGAAGTAGAGTGACGGCTATTTTCATTGGATGGAAAGCCCCGAGGAAGGCTGGGAACAAACTGTGCGGTGCAGAACAGCATACCTGGAAATGAGATTCATGATATAGACCATGAACCCAGCAGGAAGAACCAGAATGGAAAAGGGGATGTTACTAGGTTAGTTGGTGCAACCAGTAAACATAGCAATAAAAAAAGTCATAAAAGTACTGGACTCATTCGAAAGGTATGAGTTCCCGAGGACAGAGGAGCAGGCTGTGGGTAGCCATTACAATGTCTCAGTGGTACTGCATGTGAGTAATGCCCAAGAAAAGCATGCCAAGGACAAGGACCAGACTAGCGGCCTGGAGATCTTATAATTGCTATGCACTGAAGGTGGCATAGTAGGTACCAAAGATCAAGATTTGCCAGTTGTAATATCTCCCTCTGTTGCAACATTCAATAGATTGACTGTCCTTGGAGACAAGGAAGCCTGCAATGATATTGAGCAGGCAACCTGCCTAACCAATATTGAGGTTGATGGAAAGACACATATAGGTAACTGTGAGGATTTGCCATGGCTAACCGAGATACTCATAGACAATGCTGCCCGGGAGGAGGGGGGCACAGTGCCAGTTAACTCATTTGTTAATCGCCAAGGTTGCAAGTGAATGCTGATAAAGATTGAAATAGTAAAAACTGTGATCATGGAACTATGTCAGGAAATAAGCTCTTCAAAAGTAACATAACTACTCACGAGAGGGGTTTGGAAAACAGAAAAACCTGGAAAACAACCACCCCCCCTTAACAGCACTTGACATGGGACGTTATATCTTTAACAAATAAGGAAACAGGTAATGAGTGGACATCAAATTCAAACACCAGGGACAATAATATGAGGCCAAAAATTAGGAAGTAATGTGCAACAGGGTCTTGAGGGAGAAGGCAAAGTAACATCTCTCCTAAACGGTATTGATCACCACAAAAGTATACACCTCAAGGACCAACAAGACCGTCATGCCTGAAGCTGCAAGAAAGAGCTCTGCCCAATTAGAAACTGTGACCATCGAGTCAACATATTACGAGAGGGATGCATGGCTAACTGGAGAAATACCATTGTGGAGAACAATGTATATATGTATGATGTAAGACACTGGATGGGCTGTTATCTCGTCAAGCTACCTCCCAATATTTACTGAACTACCTAAATAATAGGCTATTACGCTTCTCAGGTGTTGGAGGGTGCAGCATGGATCAAGTCTATGACCTACGCCCTAAGACATGAATATAAAAAGCAACACCAAGACGATTCCATGCGCTCCTTACCTCCTTATATTATTTAGACATAACCAAATAAATATTCCAACTCTATAATTAGAAGAATTCAACAAAGCAAAGCTAAGTTTGACACTTTGTCTTATGACTATCCAAACATTCAATGCCGATACGTGTTTTGACCTTCACAAGGTCTTCATCAGGACTTGTTGATCAATCCACACAAAGGATGGAAAAAAAGTTATTTTCTCAGACTATATTTCTTTACGTACAAAATTCAGAACAAAAATGTCTTGTTGTTTGTCTCCTGGTACCTAGCTGTGTCTCACAAGCACCTAGTTCTGGAAAAGAAAAGTAATCTATTCCTCGACACATGTTTCAACTTTCTCAAGTTCTTCATCAGGACTTGTTGATCAATCCACTCTATTTCACATGTATAGAACCCAAATAGAAACGAATCACAGGCATTCCCCCATACCATTCTATAACATAATTCAACATTATCAAATGAGCAACCAATGTTGTACATACAATACCATATGAGGAAAACCCATCCATGACCAAAAAGCACACCATGAATCACATAGAAGCAACATGTATTACGAAACAAAAGTGTCATAAACCATAGGGAGGGAAAAATCACACATACCAAGGGAAGGGGAAGGTGGGGAGAGAAAAACCAAAAATAATTAATATACACACTGCATTTGGAATGCTACAACAAGATGCATCCCCCGTAATATATGTTTCACGCTTTGTAACATGCTTCATAAGCTGTGCCAACTGTGCTCAACACCTTGCAGTGGTGGAATTAACAAAAGTGACTTGTGTGCAGTGATGCCATGCTGCTAACACCACCCTAATTAGATCTCAAACAATGTGTTGTAAAGTTGTAATCTAACTTGCTACCAATAACAGAAACCAAGCCTTGGTGTGCACCACCACTCACGAAATCCCAAAGCTCCATTCCAGACCAAATGGTGAGAATTAAAAGAATACCTTTCATGATTACCAAAGGATGGCAAAAAAAAAATCCTTTCCCCGGCTATATTTCTTTACGTACAAAAATTAGAACAAAGATGTTTTGTTGTTTTTCTAAAGTCAAAAGATAAACCAATTATGTAACATCCAACTTATTGGCCCTATTGCCCACAACCATAATTAGCATACCCCCTGGTACCTAGCTGTGTTCCACAACTACCCAGTTCTGGAAAAGCAAAGCCATCTATTCCTCCAAAGCAAGCTTCATGAAAGCACACATCTATAAAATGAATTAATAACCACAAATTAACCCACGCCATTCCGCTAAAACACTGACCTTTACAAGTCTCCCGTTACTATCCCTCAGACTACACCCATTACCTGCAATCGCTGTATGTAATTCCAATCTTGTCTATACTCGAAAACCAGCAAATGGTTTTGTAAACAGCGCTCGCTTCATTCCATGGGTCCTTAAACAAAGCGGCGCTAAGTGCGCTCATCCCTCTTAAACCCAAATGTCCTTCGGAAATGAAAACAATCAATACCAAAACATTCCTCATCTATTCAAATCAGTCAAACATTATTATGGCTTAGCGTAACACAGACACTCACAGAAATGTTCCTGTGTATGCCCTTTTATAAAACTAGCATACACACTATCTAATACATCACTTGGCAGTGTGCTTGTTGGCCCACTCCTCCCGCTGTCGAGTTTGGCGAGCACATGCCACGCTAAACCTCCAAAAGACTGCTTTGGGGCATAGAGTCCCTTTACGTAATGTGACGTTGCACGCTATTAAGCGTGAAGTCATCTTTGTTGCCAAACAAGTGCTCCATTGTAACTAGTCCTCATTACGACAGTCGCCTGGACCTAAAAGGTAAATCCTAGTACCTCTCGCACCTTCTATGGTTAGAGGAAAAAACATCATTCATGACAAATCTGCAAGATACTCGAGCTTCTCGCGCACACCTGTTAATTATGAAACACTCCCATGTCTCTTTAACCACTACATCCCTCTTACATCTATTGCCTTATCGCCAAGGCAAGAGCCTTTGAGTTAAATGCATATGTTGCTGCGCTTTCTAAGGTTTAAGGCAAAACCTATTTCTCAACACAATATGCTAATGAGTAATCATGATGTCTGTGCATGTGTCGCTACAGGTGATTGTAATCTCAGTTGCATGGCAACAGGGCTGCAAGCCCATACTTCTTGTAGCTCTCTTGTAAACAAAATGTGCCTCATTCAACAGCAAAAAAAAAAACCTTCTATCATCTAAGTCAAATCCCCTGAGCCCACGAGAAAGGAGGTCTCTGTCAAAAACTCAATACATCCGGATATATGGCAGTGTGGGTCCTGCATTACTCCAACGGAACATCACAATTCTTTAAAAGCTATTGATAAAATCACCTGCAAATGTATTCACCATGTCTGTATACACCTGACCTGTGTCTCCAGTGGGTCATTAGGAGATATATGAGGATCTACGTTTCAACTCCAGGACGATTGCATCAGAGTAAATATACCAAAACCAGTTGATTCCACACAACTAGAAGCCACATAGAAGAGACAACTATCTCAGCAACAAGTCTTACTAGACACCAAACTATAAGGACACTTAAAACTAGAGACTAATACATACATCCTGATGACCCACTGGAGACACAGGGCAAAACACGTGTTAAAACAAAAGTTAAGAATTGAATCCGCTATCAAACTGGAATATATTGGACACACAACAAATGATAATGAAGATTACCCCTGCTAACTGCGCAGGGAGTATTCATTCTATTAAAGACTGGGAGGCGAGCATTAAATTCCCACCCGATCATGTACTGTTAATAAATCTTATGTTATAGATTGTACCGGTACATGTACGCCACCCTGAATTTGTTCATTGTATGTTCCTTAGGAGAGGAGCAGAAGAATAACCGAGAGCGGAAGCCGGTGAGCGCCGGGATCGGAGTGGTGGAACAGTAATGAAAAGAAGCTGCATCGCTTCAGTTGACGAGTTGGAGTCTTTGGGTGTTGGCGGGACATGGTTATAAAGTTAAAGAGACTGTTCAGAGCACGTAAAAGAGAGGATGAGCCCAGACACAGGATGTGTGTCACCGATGGGCTGTTCTGGAATGGACTACAGAGACTTTGGGATTTGTAATTTCAGAAAAGGAAAAGTTATGTAGAGTCACTTTTCAGAGTTTTCTGGTTGTTTTTGTTGAAACAGCTGAGGAGTAATAAATTGAAGTTGAAGCATAATGCTTACCTCCTAGTCTTTAATAGAATGAATAGTCCTTGCACAGTTAGCAGGGGTAATCTTCATTCTATGACAAGACTGGAGGTGAGAATTATGCTTGTTCAAAGCTTCCCCAACACAGTAACAGCTAGGCTCTCAGTTGGCTTAAAGTTAAACTCTTTAAATGTATGGTCACTCGACCAGTCAGCTGCCAACATATTTTCTCTCAAAGATGCTCCTGACGTAAAGGCTCTAGAAGCCATCGCTCCTCTTGCTGAATGTGCTCCATACATTCCCAAATCAATACCTGCTGCTTGCATAACCTCTCTATGGTGGCTGTTGCAACCGCCTGGAACGGCTTTCTACACGCTATTAGCAACTGGGTGGTACTAGCTGCCCTGCACTCTGCAGTTCTACTTTCATATTCTTTGATGCTTCTCGCTACGCACCATTTAGAATTAGCTGGAAAATAAGGGTAATGTACCGTACTGGTCCCTGTCTTAGTCCTCTTAACTATGGAAAAGGTCACCCCTTCTGGGCCAAATGATCTCCTATTAATCTCCAGAGCCTTGATGTCCGACACACGCTTGCAAGATATTAGACATAACAGCATTGCCAGTTTACCTGATAACTGTTTCAGGGAGAGATATCTATCCATAGGCCAACCCTCTAATAGACGCAGTACTACTGTCACATCCCACACTGTATTATACTTAGGCACCGGGGGCACCTTGTATCTAGCTCCTTTGATGAGCCTCACTACCGCTGGATGTTCCCCTGCGGGGACACCTTCAATTGGTAGGTGCCCCGCCAAAATCGCAGATCTGTACACACCAATTGTACGAAATGCTCTTCCTTCCTGCAACAATTGTGCAAATAAATTTATTATAGCCACTACAGGGGATGAAATGGGATGAAGATTTCTCCCTTTACACGAGTTCGTCCATTTAGCTCAAGCCGCGTCATAGCTCCTCCTAGTGGATGGAGCCCAGGATTCTGCGATAAGCTTTGCAGCCTGGTCCGAAATGCCTGGCAGTGCCCAGCGTCTCCTGATATCCTGCACGCGATGAGTGGGAGAGTCCCTCTCACTCTCAGAGGATGACACAACCCAGCTGGGTCCGTGAGCAGTCGGTTTCCTTCGGGGAGCACTTGTGGAAAATCTGTTGATAACTCCATTAGCATCGGGAACCACATTTGTAACTTCCACAGTGGTGCTACTAAAATCAATTCTGCTCTCTCCCTCTGACACTTTGCTAGAACTCTGCTCAGCATCACAAAGGGAGGGAATGCGTAATGCGGGCCTCCTGACCATTTCTGTAGAAATGCGTCCATACCCTGCGCCTCAGGGTCTAGCCTCCAACTGAAGTAATTGGCTGTTTGGGAATTGAAGCGGGGCACGAATAGGTCTATATGTACTGGGCCCCACCTCACATTCAGAGTCTGAAATACTGCTAGATCCAGTCTCCAGTCGCTGGAGTTCATCAGGTACCGTGAATTTCAATCGGCTACCACATTCAGTGCTCTGGGAAGGTACTCTGCTGTTACTGTCCCTGACTGGAGGCAGAAGTGCCAAAAACCTTTTGCTAGCTCCGTCAACAACTTGGACTTCGTTCCTCCTTGGTGATTTATGTAGCGGACTGCCGAGATATTGTCCATCTTTAGCAGAACACACAACTTCACCATCCCTCTCGTGAACGCTTTGATCGCGAACGATCCTGCCAGAAGTTCCAGGCAGTTTATGTGCAGGCAAAGCTCCTCCACTCCACTTCCCTCCTGTTTCCAGATCTCCGCATCTCGCTCCCCAGCCTATGAGACTGAAGTCCAATTCTATTATCGGGTCTGGATGTTCTCTGAAGATGGCACGCCCATTCCAGCATCCATATTCTTCAACCACCATTCCAGCTCTGTGATGGACTCCTGATCTAACGACACTTGCTGATGATACTTCAAACCTTGCTGCAAGTGTTTGATTTTGAGCCTCTGCAGAGCTCAATAGTGTAAAGGACCCAGAAATATGGCCTGAATAGAGGCTGCTAATAGCCCTACGATCCTTGCTAGCACTCTGAGGGAGATTGAGTCTCTGTTCAGGCAGGCCCTGATCTCCCTCTTGATATCCCTTATCTTTCCGGCCAGTAGTTCTAACGTAGCCTTCCTGGTATCTAGGACGAATCCTAGGAATTCTAGCCTCTGTGACGACGTGGTGTCTGACTTCTCCGCGTTCACTAGAAAACCCAGTGACAACAGTAGGCTCTGTAACCATTCTGTCTGGTAAATTAGGGCATCTCAGTCCTCCGCTAGGAGTAACAGGTCGTCTAGATATATAATCAACCTGATGCTCTTCTCTCGAATCACTGCTGCTGCCAGCTTCATCAGCTTGGTAAAAGGCCAGGGCGCTGACGCAATGTCTTGAATTGCCAGAGCTGTCAGTTCCAGTGAAAAGCTCGGAACGCCCTGTAATCCTCCTGCACTGGCACCATCAGGTAGGCGCCTTTCAAGTCTAGCCTCTTCAGCCAGTCTTCCTCTCTCTTGGAGTCTCTGAGCTGGTGGATACCTTTCAAATGGCAGTATGTGATCCACCCATTTAATTCTTTTAGATTTATAACTGGTCGGACCTTCTCCTTCCTGTGCACTAGAAACATATTGCTCACAAATCTGGGGGACGCTGTGCACCTCTGTATGGTGTCTTTCTGCGCTAGCGGGGCCAGCTCGCAATCTAAGCATTGTTGTTCTGCTAGCACCAGGCACTGCTGGTGTGGCCAGCCTAACTGCACTGGCAGTTGCATGATATTCTGTAATTGTCCCTATGCCTGTATATATTTTGTAAATGCCTGTGTATCAATTTTAAGTTTTCACTTTGCCTGTATATATCATGTTAGCATTTCGTTATAGTAACTTTATTTTACAACTACGCCTGTACTCCAAACTATGCGCCCGGATGCCCTTGGGCCAGATGCGCTTTATAAATAAACAAATGAATAAATACATAAATAAATAAAGAAATAAAATGAACTCCAGCTGCAGACCTCTGACGGTTTGCAATATCCAAGCATCGCTGGAAAGCGCGTGCCAATTTCCCCAGAACTGTCTTGTTCTACTCCCAACCAGAGCATACTCTGTTGCTCTCACCTGGAGTGAAGCCTTGTCCGCGACCAGCTCCTCTTCCTCTGCGTCCTCTAGGGAAAGGTCCCCTGGCCAGGAAGAAGGTGTCTTGCTGTTTGTTTTCCCAGTATTGGGCCCTGGGATTAGGGGGTCTTTTTCCTCCTTGGTAACAACCAGCCTCATGACCCCTGAAGCGGCCGGTCCCGGCAAAAACTCTATTCGGGAACACCTTTCGTAAGGAGGCTTGCTCCTTTTCCAGGGAAGTATAAGTGCCGATGAACCGGCCCACTTCCTTCCCAAAAGTCTCTCCAAAGAGGAGGCCCTGTGCCGCTTCTGCGGTTTCGTATGACGCAAGGTCGCTCAGCTTGGGATCTTTTTTGAGCAGCAAACCTCTCCTTCTTTCTGACGAGATTGCACAGTTAGCTTTGCCTAGAAGGCAAACTGCCCTTTGCGCCCAGCTCGCTAGAGGGTCGGAGTCCACTTCCTCCCCCGTATCCTTAGCTCGCTCCGTCAGATCCATTATCTTCGTGAGAGGCCCTGCCAAATCTAGTATATTCTCTTGGCAGCTTCTCCACGACCTGTCAATACCTTTGCATGGATCTTTACTGGTCTTGGACACGAAGGTCAACATCTTAGGGTCTAGCTTTCAGCCACCTTCCCTGGGAGGTCTGGGCGTGGACATTCTGCCCCCAGGCGCTGCTTTACTTCTTTGTCAAGGGCCTTCCGTAACCTTATCATATATATTGAGCGACCCTGGGAGATGGCTGCCAGTCTGAGGACCTCAGGTTCCGATACTGTCTGGGTCAAACATGTTCTCCTGGTTGTCCTCAAGATGTTTCTCCTTGCGGGTCCTCTTCCCCCCGCTGGGTTCCTCCCATTCCTCCTCTGCTACTTCCTCTCCTTCTTGATAGGAAAGGACTCTCTCTGCTGGCTCCTCTTCCGAGCCTGGGTCATCTTCTCCAGTATTATCCTCCCCTGGAGTGGGGGTCGTGAGGCTTGTGACTGACTGATGTTGCAGGTAAGCTTCTTTAAACGTAGCGAATATGTCGGCTGCCTCTGGGGTCTTCTGTTTCACTTCATTTGACGGGCCTGGGGGGTCGTCAGAGGATTTCCTCCTTCGGGCCTGGTTACTCCCCTTCGACACTGTTTTCAAGGGTTCAGTGGGTGTGCACTCAGTCTCCTCAGTGCTCTCTCTGCGCTGGGTAAGCATAGCTTCTAGTGTCTCCAGCTTCTCCTGCAGGGGTCTTACCCCTTGTGCCACTGCATCGACCAGCGAGCTTCCCAGCACTTCCTTGAAGCTGTCAGAGAGGTCCAGAGGTTGTTCCTCCTCACTCCACTTTACATTTTCTGGCATTGTAATCGTGCTGTGTGCCTGAATACCTGTAGCAGGTGTCTTGGCATGCCCAACTCGCTTGGTCTGCTTTTAATGCTTTCTTTATAATTATTATTATTATTATTATTATTATTATATTTTCATGGCTTGCACCGGACTGTTCAAATTTTCTTTTACTCTGTCCTGTGATACGGGCTGTTTGTTAAATATGCCCCACTTGGGTGGCTTGTGGGCCTATGCAGGTTGTATTCGCCTGCCTGTGTGGGAGGTGATTTCTCTCCCTTTCGTGGGATACTGGCCCGCTGCCCAGCTGATTGTCGCTGCCTTGGAATGCCACGCAGCATCTGTAGATTTAGATTATTCTCTGACACAATCAAATTTGCTTGTGAATTCACCACCAGGCCCGGCGTTTGTTCCCTCTTATGTCACCTTAGTGCGGCTTTGTCTTACGCTCCACCTCTCTGAGGGTGGGGGCCGGAGCGCTCCTGCTTTCGTTCCGCTCCTGCGAGGTGGGGAGAGGCAGCGGAGAGCTTGCGCTCAGCTATGCGAGGTAGAGCTAAGCCCTGATGTGCCGGCAAGATGGCTTGAGGTAGCTCGTCTAACGGCGACGTTGCGAATGACTCACCTGCAATCGCGCCTCTTAATGTCGTGGCCGCTCGCCGCCTGCTCGCTTTAAGTTGCTCAATACGCCTGATGCGCGCGTAGCTATCAGACACTAAAAATGTACAATCAAATGCATATTTCTACTATTATGCTAGTCTGCATAACATTCCTACACATAATCCCCCTCCTCACTGAACTTATCTCATTACACAAACTCAGCACACAGAGAGGTAATAAAATATGACTTATCTGCTGAAGAGAATTAAAAGAAGAGGAGGAGCCCAGAGACAGGATGTGTGTCATAGAGGGGCTGTGCTGGAATGGACTACAGAGACTTTGGGATTTGTAGTTTCAGAAAAGGAAAAGTTATGTAGAGTCACTTTTCAGAGTTTTCTGGTTGTTTTTGTTGAAACTGCTGAGGAGTAATACATTGAAGTTGAAGCATAATGCTTGCCTCCCGTCTTGTCATAGAAATACTGTGGATTGCATCAACAACATTGTGGGAAAACCAATATTAAAATGAATATTGAATTAGAATGTAATAACAAAAAGGCAACAGATAATTGAATTGAAGAGCTTATATCACCCTTATGAATTGTAGTGACTTTTTGAAGCATAAGAGTGGGCGCAAATTGCATGACCCTTTTTGAGCAAATAATTTATCAAGAATATTGGGCAGACACAATATGGGACATCTCTTGTCGACAGCTTTGCACACAAAATATCCAACAAAGTTTTGCTGCATCAATGTTGACCAATGCCTGCGCCTTAAGCTGTAAGTTGCTATCAATAGAATCTAGGACCTATCCACTGATGGGTTAAAAAATCACATTGAGAACCCCGAAATCGAAAATAGCAACAAAGCGTGCCTGTGCTTTCAAAGGGACAAATAGAATAAATGATCAGGAGCATGACAATGGAAGATCAAGGTTCTGTGCGATTGACTCAACTTTGCTAATATTGATCCTGGATAAGGGAAGTGATCAGAAGGACTACATTAAAAACACCTATACGGATTAGTATTGCAGGGGACGAAATAAGACCAACCGACAAGATAGACACTCGCACGAACAGGGGAAGCAATACAGTAATTAGCATATTAACATGGAACATAGCGGACTAAGCAAAGAAAATATACAGGACCAGGAATGCTGCAAGCTGCAAGGAATCTCCAAATACTTTGAAAAATGGCTCATTGAGGGAATTGCTTTTCAAAGGTATGCCGCCTAGGATAATTCTGCATCAAAAGGTCCCTGGTGACGAGCAAGTGGTCGGCACTTGACACGGGTGGACACTAGCCTGAACTACCATTCTTTTATTAAAGAAGCGTCGAATGTTCTGGACAAATATTAATTCAACTAGTGTCTTCTTTTTAATAGTTGCAGACTTTACAATTCGAACCCCTTGCAAGTTCAGAAGGGATCCTAGAAGGGGAGTCCACTGGGGATATCCTGGATTTATAGCCGAACCCCTCAAACACACACATAGAAGAGATATGGATGTGGCGCGAGTAGAGAGATCCAGTCAACGAATATAAGTATAGACATTACCAGCACTACAGGATGAACAATAAAATGGGATGCACTGCAGGACAATTATAGTGGGCCTCATTATGACTCCAGCGGTAGCCCTGCCGGTAAAAATGGCACTGCTACCGCCAGAGTAATTTTCTTTCCGAGCCCGGCAATGGGGACTTACAGGGGCATTACAGCCCCAGTGGTCCCGGTAATTCCCCATTGCCGGGCGCCGGAAAAAATGGGGAGGACGGTAGCACCGGCACCATTCATGAATCGTACCGGTGCTACCGTCAAGGTCTGTGAGCGGGTGCCGTTCCGCCCGCGAGGTCAGACCTGGCGGGCTGAAAGGCACCTGCTCGCAGAACTCGGCATTTGCTGTCGGGTAACAACAGTGCCGGTAGCTTACCGGCACCGTTGTTACCGGACCGGAATACTTATAATGAGGCCCAGTGTTTCAATTATATACCTAAATATTATGGCCAGTTTGGAAATGGTGGTGAGATCATGAGACTATATGATGAAATAACTCGCACAATCTTTGCCCTTGGTACAAAACCAGAAGCCATGGTAAGAAATGCAGCAAACAAGAACCAGGGTGTGGTTTGATGAAACTGCAAGTAGGCAAAAAGAGTATTGCAGTATAATATAAAGAACAGAGAGGGTATCGGCAATGTAGTGATCTGTGATGCCAGGAAATCCCATAAAGAATTGAATGCCAATAGAAATAAACGGTTTGCTACAAAAAATGGTCTATACTTTTGGAAGCAGTGAATAATAAGGACACCACCATTTTCTGGAAACGAGTTCCCACAGGGCAGGTGAGTGAGCGGTGGACCCTTCATAGTTATATTACAGAGAAAGAATGGCACAGGCGTTTCTATAACCTGTACGCAAAAGGCAGAGCTGAGTTTCTAAAGCAAGACCATGGGGTAACTGGTGCAGTTTATAATTGAAATAAAATACAAGAAATTACACTAGATGAGATCAGGAATGCACTTATAAGACAAAAGAGTGGCAAAGCACATGGTCCAAATAAACCCGAATCAGATATTTGGACAGCTATTTTCTATCGTCTGTTCAACACAATCTTAACTGAGGAAGTAGTTCCTAAAACGTGGGTGAAGGTCGAAATAGTGCCCCAATGCAAACAAGGAGGGCTGGACAATCCGACAATGATCTATCTCCCTATCTCACCATTAGATGCAGATGGGGAAAATATTTGCAAGGGTGATTGCTGATAGGCTGAAAACATGGGCTGATGACCACCACATAATCAGCTACTCAGAAGCTGGCTTCCAGAAAAACATAAGCACCATCAACCAGGCTTTTTGCTTGTTTATATCGATACAAAAATATGTAGTCCCAAGGAGGATGCATGTGTATGTGGTGCTTGATGGGGTTCCGACTCTGAGGTCAAAGCTGTGGGGTGCTTTAAAGAAACTGGCAATACCAGACTACTCACCTGGAGAGATCATGTTATTGTATAAACAGAAAGAAGCACCAGTATGTCGGGGATCAAATGGAGAATTGACACAGACTGTTAAAGATACAGAAAGGGGTCAGACAAGGCTGCATTTTTTATAAATGATACAATTAATACAGTATTTGAGGAGCACACAGATGCTCTGCGACTGGGCCCAGATAGAAAAACATTTCATATGTTCACGAATCATGCAGTTTTCATTTCAACAACCCCCTTGGGGCTCTCAAACAACGTTACCTTTTTGATTACTGCTGCAAGTTGCTGGGGTTGGACATTAACCTATCGAAAACTAAACCTATGATTTTCCACCCACAACATAAGAAAGTTGCCAATTTAGCGATTTCCCTGTAGGCAAGCTGTTGGAACAAGTCAACAGTTATGATTACCTAGCACTAAGGTTTTGCAGCAACTGTGAGTGGACAGGACAGTTAGTAGTCCAGCCTGGTCCTCTCCAGGCTGGACTATAAAAGCATTTGTCCACCTCGCATTACTGACCCCTCACAGAAAGTACACCCTTAGGTCAAGATTATAGTATTTGTAAAACAGATGTCGTATATGGAGAGTATCTTGATTTCGTATCACCCCCACAGGCTTTTTCACTTAAAACAAGACTCTGTTTTGGAACTCTGCCTTTGGCGAACGTTAAACACACATGGAGTAATCTGAGCAGCAGAGTCTACCCCACTTGTGGTGTTGCAACAGAAACAGTATGTTATTTTCTTCTTCTCTGTCCTGTGTATGAATTTCTTTTCAAGCTATAAGTAAAACCAATGCTGCAAAGACTTCACATAACTACAGTGAATGATGCATTATTACACTGTAAAACCAAAAAGGATGCTAAAATAATTTACCTAATTGCTAAAGACCTACACAGGGCATGGTTGTGGAGGGAGGAATGCAGCCGTAGAAATATGGAAGCTTAGTATAACCTATTAGTACCCAGCGAGAGTTAAGCAGAATTCAACACGCATTCTGATTGGCTCTTGCCGGTCATTACCCGGCCGAGAATCCATCGATTCTCGGGCAGGACTCCAGCCTCCTTGTCCATGGCTGGGGCATGGCAGCCCCTCAGCCAATGAGGAGGCTGGAAGCGGGGCCAACCCCGCTCCGAGCCTCCCCACGGCTAAAAGGCTGCCTTCACCCCCCCACCGGGGACACAGTTAAGGTTTTTTTTTCTTTCCTTCCCTTTTCCTCCCCTCCCCACCCCATTTACCTTCTTTCTCCTTTGTGCCCGGTGGGGGACGATGGCAGCCTCCAGCCGTGTGGAGCCATCCCCGCTCCGCACCTCCACACAGCTGGAAGCTTCCATCGTCCCCTGCCAGGGACGCAGGTACGTTTTTTTTTTAAATTTTCTTTCCCCCTCCCTCCCTTCCTCCTTCCCAACACCACTTACCTTCTTCTTTGTCTTCTTTCGGGAACGGACGCGCTGAGAACACTTCTGTTTCCAACGCGTCCGCTCCCGATGGCCGCCATGGAAAGGGAAAATGGACTCAGTTTTCCCTTTCCAGGCGGCCATTTTCTTGGTCATTTTCTTTTTTTATATCCTGTTCTGGGACAGAAAATATGCTTTTAGTGCTCCGGTCACGCAACTCTTGCAGCCCGGGGTACTAAAAGCAATATGACCCTCACAGTGGGGGCATTACTGACTCAGGTAATGCCCCAGGGCCTTGGTTATGGGCCCCGGGGCATTACTTGAGTCGGTAATGCCCCCGCCACTCGGGTCATATTGCTTAAATAGGCATTAATATGATTATTGCTCTAACCCTGAAGATGCCCGAGTAGAGGATAGTGTTGTGTTATACGATCTGTTGTTGTGTATATGTTGACAAGTATGAGCTCAATTTCTATTGATGTTTAATGTATATTTCTTTTAATGTATTACATCAATATTTTTAATAGCAATGTATTGCATATTGTAATGGTCTTTTTCATGTGTGATATATGCAAAGTGTGTCTATGAGGCAACATGCAGAATAAAGCTGTTGCAAAAGAAATTCAAAACTGCACAAGCATTCAGATCATGCTAGAATGGGAGATGTTTAGTTGTGCCGGCAAAATATCTGGCACTTCGTACCGTAAGCTATGAATGATTCTGCAATAAACAACTCTCTTAATAAATAAATGATATCTATAGATGTCGATGCTGCTCTTAAAGATTGCTTTTCAGAGTGGCTAGAGTCTCTCATAACCAGAGTAATTTGACCACAGAGCAGAGTACTACTTTGGTGGTATTTGAGCAATGTATAAATATAAAAACAGCCGTCAGACAAAAACACCCTTTAATTATGAGGTTGCCAATACAACAACAAAGGTACAGATGCAAGATCTATACATAGTCTGCCAGGCCCACTACTTCAGATAGACGGAAGTCATCTTTCTCTCGGCATCCACTGCATCCCTCCCCTCTCCTATCTCCTTCCCTGACTTTCTTGCTGCCTCACCCAAGGCTCGCAATCTTGGGTTCCTTTTCAATAGCAACCTACGACTTCAACAATGCATCACAACCACTGCCTCTGCTGTTTATGATAACCTCCTCAACATTTGGAAAATGTGTCCTTTTCTGCTAATCACTCTACACAAATTCTAATCTTCACTGTCATGCTCAGTAAACTTGACAACTGCTCAAGCTTACTCCTTGGCCTTTCTCTCTACTCCTTCCTCCCTCCAGACAAAGTCCTAAACTTTGCTGCGCACGCTTTCTATAACCTACCCAGATCCTGCCCTACTTCTGTCTACCAACAACATGCTGGTTGGCTTTCCATGCCAAACACCCTAATTTCAAATTCCTTCTTGTAGTCTGCCAAGCAATCAATGGCCATGCTACTCCATAACTGTCTGACTGTATTTCAGTTTACTCACCATCTAATTCCCTCCAATTCTCCTTTGAACTCAACCTCAGCATCCGAAACCCTTCTAGTGAATACTCTCACTCCCACTGTTTCTTCCTACTCAACTCACTGTACTGCAACTCATTGCCCATAGCAATCAAAGCCAGCCCAGGTATGGATCTCTTCAAGCCTCGGCTTAAACATCACTTACTTGTTAAGAGGGTGCTTCGC
Source organism: Ambystoma mexicanum (assembly GCF_040938575.1). Lineage (NCBI taxonomy): Eukaryota > Metazoa > Chordata > Amphibia > Caudata > Ambystomatidae > Ambystoma > Ambystoma mexicanum. Next base: position 675,727,725 of record NC_090927.1, on the reverse strand, counting down.
CTGCCCTCTCCCCCATCCTCCGTAAATGACCTCACTGCTGCCTCCAGCGATGCTTAATAGTGAAATTGGGTATATTTGAATAGTCCTGCTCTTTTTATTGAAGCGCTAGCTCCCCTATGTTAATGTTACATTTGTGTAAATTCTGTCCTTGGTATATGTTCCACTTTTTCACACCCTCATACACTGGCTCACCACTTGTTCTCATCTTTGGGTTACTGTACAGGCAGCTCTCGTGGGAATGCCTCCACTCTCTGTAAATGTGTTATTGTGAGTTGTTTCAGATCGAAATTGACATTCCTGCTCTTGAAATAAATACAAATAGAGCAACCTTAAACAACTTGCTATGGCGCCTATAAAATGTCCATGTGCCTCTGCGTTGCAAACGGTGGGCTCCCACAGACTCAGATAAGCACTGTGTCAAATTTCTGACTTGTAATATGTAGGTTGCACAACTGTCAAGGAAAGTGTTACAATGATCCATTCAGCTATCTTGATTGCTTTCCAAAAAGTATCAATAAGCCCACTGTATATTATATGATATGATATGGCATTTATAACGCGCCTGTACACACATTTTTCGAGGCACGTACCATTTTAGCTTGAGACGATACAGTTTCAAATGCGTACTCAGATAGAAAAAGGGTATAGTTTCAAAATAAACGTGTTGATTTTGGCATGCAAGCATTATCTTCCTCAGACACCTGAACAGTGTTCCCTAACACACAGGGTACATGTAGTGAGCCACTGTTTCTGTTATGAATTAAGTTTTATGACATACGATTAAGTACTGTGTATGATACGGTGTTTTGATTAATTTAATAATTTGTTTTGTCTTGATATTATATGTAATTTTTGAGAATACAACTATTTTAAATGTTGATGTTATTGTGTAGGGGGTCCCCTTTTCTGCACACAACAACGTGTTTATAGTCTTTTTTTTTTAAATCGTTGGCCCATTATGGTGGGGGTTGCCAGGCCAATAGTTTGGGGTTGTGACACAGATGTCTTTGAGAATGAAGTTCTACTTTTGCTAGAGGTTGGGAGTTGTGTTGTGAATTATGGCATGGGTGGCACTTGACAGGGCATTCCTTAGAGAGGCTTCCATGCCACACTACTGAAAATCATTAGAAGGTTCTGTAAACAAGAGCCCTTTGACACCAGAATATTATGGCACTCGGTTTTGATTGCATTTAAGAAAGCTTAATGTGTGGCGTGCATGCTGCTGTAGAAATGTGTGTGTGTGTATCCTGCATGTTAGAGATTCAGATCCCTTTGAGAAGCAGTCTGCCCTTCACCCTTCCAAAGTCAAGTAATTGAGGGCAAGTGCATTGGTCAATAAAAGCCCAATGTTTTTCAATGGGAGAAGAGCTCAGCGTAAGGCAATATGTTAATTGCATGTAATGAAAGAGTTTCACATTTTTTGCATTTTTATTGTAAAATAACTTTGGCCACTATTCCATATACGATGATGCATATAGTATTAGATATCTTAATACCCGTGTGCAACTACAATAGCTCAGAATGTATGTATGCCAATTCACCTTTTTATAGCCGAACACATTGATTTTATATTGTAAAGAACCAGTGGTTAATGCAACGTTTTTAGTCCCATGTTGAATACAAGAATAAAACTGCCTAAGAAGTTAATAAAACACAACATTTTAAAATAGCACTTTGCTTCGCAGTCACAAAAACAAATACACAGAATGTGTAGTTTCACACCTATAATAAAGTCACTTTCCTTTGTCAATGTGTGCTTTCGATTCCACATCACAGAACAATTTCCCTTGTATGTTTGTTTAACAAAGCTATTACGTGGCCACGAAAAGTAAGTTGTTTGTTTCACTTACACAGCCAACTAGCGTGTCACACATCAAATTCATGTAACAATGAGTGAGATAGAAGAAACATTACTCTATCAGTGGGTCATCCAATGAAAACTGGCACACACACATCTAGCAACAAAAGACATGCCAGGAATATGGAGAAGGATGCTTGAATGTCACATTCTCCTCTTAACACTGCATAAGAGTAATTTTGGCACAATAAGTGGTGTTCGTGTACCATCTTCGGGCCAAAACAAAAAGGAAACACCTAAATGTAGAAAAACCGAAAGAGTGCATGCAGTAAAATTACTGAATCCTTAGATGTACGGAATACCTAAAATCTATCAACGGACATTTTAAATTCAGAGCAAAATATATCCTGAATTTACCTCACCCAGTGGCATCCCAACAGCTGTGACAGGTGCAAGTGGGAGCTCTGTTGGTGGCAGAGCAAGTTCTATTTCACTGACAAGGAGTTGATCATCCAGGCAATGGATATTGTCCTGGAAGCTCCCAAACCCTTCATCTTCATAATCATCCTATGGTCAAAACGTCTACTGTAAGTGGTAAGCTCTATGGAGCCGCCTCTGTCTCTCTCATGTATGCCTGCCCCAACTCTGGTCGATGTCAAGAAGTGATGGAATGGCCTCAAGAAGAATGTATGGTTCCATATTTTTACCACGAATTGTTTCATCCCAAAATATTTAATTGTTTTATTTTCCCTGTTGCTAAATTCGAAGCAACAGCACAATGTGAGGGGAACCCCCTCAGCTTTCGCAGCACCTTTATCTCCCAGCCTCATCCACACACCTAAAATAGCATTATCGCCTTTCCCAAATGTATTAGCTATAGCTTTTTTAAAATGATTTATTCTCAGTGATTTTCTTGGCAATTAATATCTTACACGGAAAAATGTGCATGGTGTATATTCTGCATTAGTACCCAGCACGCTCTGTCTACGGGAAATACTACACATGGATTGGCTCTTTTCCGAGACATAACACACGGTATTCCTGTGGATGTACGAGCGTGCCAGCGCTTGTTCCCGGCGGGGGGTATGGCAGCCCCTTAGCCGATGAGGATGCTCGAAACAAGGCAATCACCGCTCTGAGCCTCCCCAAGGCTGGAGGCTACATTCGTCCCGTGCCGGGGACTCAGGTACGTTTTCTTTTCCCTCCACCCACCTCCCCTGAAAACTATCCCCTCCCCGCCCTCCCAACCCCACTTACCTTCTTTTTTCTTTTTCTCGGGCGCGAACGTGCTGGGAGCACTTCTGTTCCCAGTGCGCCCGCTCCCGATGGCCACTATGGAAAGGGAAAAGGGACTACGTGTTCCCTTTCCCGGCAGCCATTTTATTTGACTTTTTTTTTCTGTTTCGAAACGTGGTAGCATTTCGGAACAGAAAAAATGCCATTAGTACCCCGGTCTAACGGGGCAGGGTACTTATGGCTATAAGACCCCGGCGGTGGGCCAATACCTCCCACGGTAATGCCCCTGGAGCTTTGTGTAACTACTGCCCCGAGGGCATTACCTGGGATGGTATTGGCCTGCCGCCTCGGGTCTTATTGCTACAATAAATTCACTGAATACCGAAGTTATCTGGGATTATGGCTTAGCATTGGCTCGAGATAACATGCCCATGGGAGTAGAAAGCAGCCTCTGTGCTGGGGTGCTTTGGTAGTCAGCAGTTTCCATGTGACTCCTCAACAACACGAGTAGATTAATTGAACATAAGAATGTGGTGCATGTGTAATCAAAGTATATGTTCTGAACTGGGAGCCTGATCATATACCACGCACAGCAAAATTATCAGAAATGACCAATCATTCATGTCATCTAATCAGATCCCACACATGTACAGTGCAAGTAACATAGCAATTGTTGTCCCTGTAGCACCCATGCATGAGTTCATAATACATGTTTTTGAGTCACACTGTGGGCATCCCAAATTGCATGATGTGCAGATGCACAGCCTATTCATCTATGTGCAGCAACTGACTGAAACAGTGAATGTGGGATAGTGGCAATCCTGATAACCCCCGGTAGGCCACAGCTACTACCACCACTGCTACCACCTCCACTACTGCATTATGCAGCTATTGCCACTTCCACCATCTTTTTCACCACCAGTAATACTGTTTGCAAAACAACTACTGCCGATGTGGCCACAACCACAACTGATGTGACCACCATTGCTGTCACCGTATCTGCCATCCCCTACAGCTACTACCACATGATCTGCCCACAGTTCAATATTTTGCAACAAACTGCCTTGCAGGACCCAGGACCACTGAAGCTGTGAGTAGTCACACCGCATCAAGCCCCTGCACACATGAATCCCCTTCCAGCCAGCCAGCACTGCTTGCCAAGAACCCCAATTAGAACAGTTCAGAAGCTGCAATGGGCACTCAGCACTCAACAAGTTGTTTCCTAGAACCTTCAACGATCCACTAAATGGGACTGTGACAAATCAACTTCCATGGTACCAGTGTTCCAGGGGTCAATAGCGATTTCTAAAACATCAATCAGCCCCAAATCTTTAATATTCCAGAATGGAACTGAAGAGATTGGAATATCAAGCAAATTATAAACCTCTGTGTCCAATTTTGGTAATGTGGATGGAACAGCAGGCTTATCTCAGAAAGGTCATGGATTGTTGGTTAGTTGCCACGCAGTGAAAAAGCAATGATAAAAGGGACTGTCCAGTCAAGGTTGTATCAAAAATATCTACTTTATTTACATCACAACAGGCAGTTCCAGCAACACTACGAAATACAACCCACCATGTAATGGAAAGCAGAGGACAGACAGTTTCAAAGAAGGAAAAGGGATGCACTTTGGATATGGACAGGAAGGTGGTCAGTATGGTTAATAACCACAACAGTTTAAGGTTTCTTAGCTTCAGCACAAAGGGAGCAATGGGTCTTAAAATGTCTCTATGGGCCTTCTGGGAAGGACCCGTGGGACAGATACACAATGGCCCTCATTCCGAGGTTCGTGCTAGTCATGGCGCTATTAGCGCCATGACTAGCACCAATACCGGTACCGCCACCGACTTGTTGGTATGGGGATTTACCGGTCTATCCCGACCTTAGAGGGACCGGTAAATCCCCATTTGAAAAGCCATTCCCCATTCCCATTTGAGCCCCCATAGGGCTCAATGCGAAGGCGGAAGGCGTCAATAACGATACCGTAAATTGCGGTACCGTTATTGACCCAGGTATCCCTTTGCGGGTCCCGTCCATAATGCCTGGTAAAACCAGGCGTTAAGGGAGGGACCCGCAAAGGGACCTCGGAATAGGGCACAAAGGGATTACCGGCACCGGTGTCATTACCTGTATATTGAAATTTGGGCCGTTGAAAGTTTCCCTCTATTTGAGGGTACCTGGCCTCGTTTTGTTTGCTTTGTCATTATATATGTTTTTGTATTTCCAACAAGTACTGGTTCACTCACTGTTTGCATTCATTCACTTGCAAAAATTGTAATAAATTATCTTGTTAAAACAAGGAATGTTTTCAGAGCATAAATACTGTGGCCAAATAATATTTGTGATTTCCTTGCTTTAGGTTACACTATAATATTAACGTTGGTTGAACAAACCTTTTGAAAAAAACTTTTTTCATTTCAGCAGAGTGGATATTTATGGTATATAGATATCGGTATCCCTTTGCGCCCAGGTCATAATGACCCCCAATGTACCTTGTGCTGCAGGTGTTCTTTGTGCTTGGCAGGGGCGAGTGGGCTTCAGGGTGCTTTGCAGGTTTCTGTGACAGAGTTCAAGGCAGGAGTCAGCTGCGGGTATCAGGCGGCAAGACGGTTCTGCGAGCGAAGCTGGATGAATGGCTGCCGGCTGGCCTCTGTGGTGGCTCAGGGTCAGCAATCGTCTCAGTGCTGTACCAGTCGAGGCGTCTGGGATGCTTTTAAGTGACGCCGGCTTGACAATGATCTTGCCGTCGGTTGTGGATCAAGGAACTCGACTGGCTTGAAAATGTCCTTTAAGGAGGATGGCGGTAGATGCTTGTCGAGGCACTTTTCCTAGCTTCTTCAATGGGCACGTGTCATCCTTTAAGGTGGATGGCCCAAAGCTGAGCAGTGTGTTGCAGGCAGCTGCCTTGTCCTTGGTCGTAGGTACAGCGACCTTCTGACACTTCCTAACTAGGAAGATTGCTGCAGAGCCTAGCAGTGCATGCTATGTGCTGGCCAGGTACCGGGTTCTGGAGTTGCTGGACGGTCCCCTGAGTTGTTTATCTCCCTCTGTTCCATGGAAGATGTTTAGGGTAGGCATCTTGCTTCCCTCTTTGGATGTCCTGTCCTTCCTTCACTTGCGGAAGATTTAACGCAGACTGTGCAGATCCATGGAGCCTTTGTTAATTAATCAGGCTGACCATGTCAGGGGGAACCCTGGTCTTCCCCCTTCCTGGAGATGGCATAGTGCACTCCTGGCTGTCACATTCCAACGAGATATGACAAGGTTGGTCTACCATCATTCCATTTAATTAAACATTTCAAAAATCCCAGGTGAGCGCACGCCCCCATGTGGATGGTCGAAATCGTCACAGGGACAAAGTAAAAAAAGACAGTCAATGCATCCTCACAAATTCCTCTGATTCAGCCTCTAAGATAAGAAGTCACAAGGAGAAGGTGGGTAAGGATTGTACTGTGCACAACTACGTTCTGAATTCCCAGAAGGGGAACTTGAAACCCCCCGGAAGTTTCTTATGGAAAATGTTGTTGCACTATATCTGGTTTTTGGCGCTTTCCGAAAAATTGAAACCCAACGGACAAATCATTTACTGATGTGTGAATCTTTTTTCTTCTCAGAAGGTTTTAGTGTCTTTACTCTTCTGCTGTTATCTTTTGCCATATTAGATCCTTCCTACAGAAAACGGAACTGACTAAACAACCCCAAATACCCAATGCTAAACATACTCTTTATCCATCTGCTGATTATGATATGATATGATAGGTTATTTATAACGCACTTTATACCGAGAGATTTTTAAGCGCGGACCCGGGGATCGAACCTGTGCTGCTCCGTGTCGTCTGTTTTGAGCTATCCTCCCTAGAGCATTTTCTCAAATTTACCTAGGAAGTCAATGTAATGTCATGAGATAGGGGGAAGAGGTACCCTGTTTTCTACAGTGCGCCCTGAATGAGTGTACATTTTTAAGGATGCTGGGAAAAACACTACCCCATGTTTCCTTATCTTGCAGCATGCTGCCCAGTTACCACAGGCGAAGAAGAAAATACTTCTCTCTGCACTGTTTGCATAGCGCACGTGCAGCACTCTGATCACCCATGTTGCATCTTGCCGACAAACCCACGGCCCTGTAGGGTTTCGCAGGAAAGACGTTTAGACAGTGCTTCTCACTGCTGGAGCCTCACAAGCCTTTTGAGACGCCTGAAGCCTTATGTGGGGGGGGGCTAGGTGCTTCAATCTGAAAGGCCTACTCTATGGCCTGGAAGGTACTGAGGAAAGAAATCTAATTCAGGGAACGGGAAACAAACAATTATAATTGAACAGTATATTGCATATTCAATTCTGGGAATCTGTGTTACTTTAGCACTGATGCACAGTAATTAAGTACAGTATTTCTTTATTATTTGGGGCAGTGAAGTAAACTAAAATAGAACACATTCACCTACTGAACCCTGGATGCTGTAGAGTGCTTTTATAATCTTGAAAACTAGTATATTGCACCGAGGATTTCTAAGTAGCTAATATTCAGGGTCTCGACCAGTTCAAATACACTTCGTTTCCAGACTCCCAAACCCTCAACACAAAATGGCTTCCAACAATTCTCTCTCCAGTCACTGTAGTAAGGAGTCACCAACATACACTGCTGAAGGCCATTGTTATGAAAAAAATAACCAAAGTTGTCCTCCCTGACCTAAATCCTTTAATGCCAGCTATCCAGTAAATATTAGTTCTCAAATGGACCTCGAAGTGTACACTGCATGAGCCCAATCACAATCGTAAGCCTTTGTCCCATTCCATCCTTCCTGATACTCTATGCCGACCTAATTGGCTTACTGCAGCTATGGGCTACCATTTCATGTGGGTAAGCCATGCTTTGCCACAAAACCATGTGCAAGAGTGGCCCATGTTGGCAACTAGCGACAGATGACAAATTGGACCACCTGCAACTTCCGTAGCACAGTCCAGCTGACAAAAGCATATTGGAGTTTGGGTAGGTGATGCTATGATGGGAGGCCCTCCTCCAGATGAAACCCTGCACCTAGGATGTGGCCTCATCAATCTTTCGTGTGCCATATTCAGGCCTTTGATGCAGGACAGTTAGTCATAGGAACCGTATTTGGCAGCACAGCAAGCAGTTGCCATGCATAATATTGACCTCTGCTTGCCTATCACATTACACCAATAAATGACTGGAATACCCCCAGGACTGGGAAATTGACAAACACCATGGCGCAAACTGACATCAAGTTCATTGTTTTAAACATCTCCACTTCTCTCCCTTTCACAAGATCGCCTGCATTCCATGACCTCCCCAACCTCTCCCTGAAGGCAAAATAAACTACCTGTTTTGATCTGTGAGACATCTCAATCTTGCCATTTCCACCTGGCCATGCTCAGGTGGATCCTGCCAGTCCTACGAATACACCATAAAGTAGAGGTTGAGATATGATATTAGCTAGGTGTGGCCTTCCAAAACATTCAGCCACATCTGGCAATGGATACAAAAGAAATCTGCCTGGCTTACCCTCAATATAAAAATGCATTATAGCATCAATCCAGCTGTGAACACATACAAATGGAAGGCAGCTGTGTTACAGAAATTAGAGCGAGAGGCAAATCACATAAACCAAGCCTCTGCAGAGCAGGAGAATGCTGAGATTCCAAACGAGATATATTGGCCCGCTGGAGTCCTGTGCCATGCTCTCAAGCAATTTTGAAAATTCCAACTCCCACATAGCTCCGTAGTTGAATATATATCCTGTCATGCCCAAACTCCATCTTCCCTTCAAATTGTATGGATGCAGCAATCCAACAGTTGTTGTTGTTGTTGTTGTTGTTGTTGTTCTTCGTGTTCTTCTTCTTCTTCTTCTTCTTGTTCTTCTTCTTCTTCTTCTTCTCCTTCTTCTTCTTCTTCTTCTTGTTCTTCTTCTTCTTTTTCTTCTCCTTCTTCTTCTTTTTCTTCTCCTTCTTCTTCTTCTTCTTCTCCTTCTTCTTCTTCTTCTTCTTCTTCTTCTTCTTCTTCTTCTTCTTCTTCTTCTTCTTCTTCTTCTTCTTCTTCTTCTTCTTCATGCATGATATGTACCTCTCAAGTAAAGTCAGATTTAAACTATTACTATAGTCATAAAGAGTACCTACATATTTAGGAGACTTTTAAATGGAGTCCATTACGGCATAGTGTCTTCCAAATGAACTGAACTACCTCTTGATACAATTGATCAACTAAAAGGTGCAGCCGTTTCAATTCTGGCCTTAGCTAAGACTAGCCTGGCTATTAATAATTGCAATAAATGTAAAGGGAGCATGTATTCTGTTTTATTGGTAGCCGCCCACTGCGTTGCAGCCTTTTCATTGCATTTGTTGAAACAGCCATTTTGCTGCATTGTCCATGGCCTTCTTTGGGGGGCAGGTTAAGGGAACATTAAATAATGATGACTAGGTGGTGGGGAAAGGATACAGGGTGTAAGCGTGGGGCATGGGGGCCTTGCCTCTGTAAAAACTATGCTGTGAAAAATGTGGCAAAATGGCCAGAAAACGTGTTGGCAAAGCATAACATAGTGGTGATGGCTGGAAGGTTTCACATGTGTCTTAAACATCTGCCAATAGCTCTGGGCACCAGACCATCGTTCTTCGCCTGCCAAGCCATTAGAGAAGTGGAAAAACCATATGCAAATCAGGCTTGGCCCCACCTCCAAAGGGGCAGTCCAACCTGAACTGCTAGTTCACATCCCTTCTGCATGAGACCACAAGTTTCCACAGACATGTTTCGGCCTGATTGGGCCTCATCAGTGACAAGTAGCTTGAGTTGAGCCAGATTCTTTTTACCTGAGTTAATACTATATGATGTGATATGTTCACCAACAATTTTGGAAGTCCAGTTCAGTATTTCATTAGTGCGGGGAAGGTATAAAAAGTGGGCCTGTCTTGCGTTTAGTGAAGGGACTTAGATGCATGACTACAAAGAGATCATTCCCTGATTGAAAAAAGTCACAGATGCTTAAACAATATGTCCTAAACATATGTCCTTTAACTGCCTTCAGGGCGTATATGCCTCTTTCCAAAGGACAGCGGTAAGACCCAAAAGTGAAACTGCACTGCTTAAAAGATGCTCACATTTGCATAGTTAAAGAAAGTCAATTATTTCTGCGTTTCCAAACATTTGAACAATGCTTTCTAAAGTCGGGACTAACGAATGCAGAAATGTGTGTTTTCTGTTAATGGTAAACATGTCTCGTAATGAAGTGTTTAAAAACACAGAGGAAGGAAGGACTATATAGTGTATTCATTGCACAGGGAAAATTGCATTGCACAGCATTTACCAATACCTAATAAAACTGGCAGTTCACTATGCACTGCGATGCAAATTGTATTTTCCAAAATATTATTAAGTCGTAGAATCACTGCATTCGTTTTGGGTCTTCAGACTACACAGCCAAGATTTAGTTTAAAATGTTCAACCTTGATGTAAATGTTTTATCAGATGTCATCACATAGCAGATCCTCAAAATATGCTGTTCTGATCACCTTGAATGATATAGGAGGTAAAGCAAATGAAGATTTGCAAAGAATTCCATATTGTAGTCCATCTTCCCAGCATTGGCGTTTTTAGGTAATGTTTTCAGAGTGGAATTACCACCTAAGTAGGTTACTGATGCTGCCACTCAGTCCATCAGAGGTACCACAGGATTATGAGTGGTGGTATGGTGGTGTTAGTCCCCATTCATAGACTCCACAAGACACCATGGTGAATTTGGAGAAATGTCCATGGTTGCCTATTCTGCGTGTGGTATTTCCTTCAAATACGGATGCGAACATTGATGATTTACAACCAACACTTCAGTGTATGTAACTCCTTCTCTTGTATGTCAACTCGGAATTCGATGGTGCAGTAAAACTGTTGGTAATACTTCTACTGTCCAAGAAAAGTGGCGGTAGCCAAACTACAGCCAAAACGTTAGTGGAAAATATGTCTCATGATGGCCTATATGAGGTTTGTCATTGCTGTTAAGACATTAATGCAATTCTAGTAAGATCAGTCTTTTCCTCTTCCGTGTGGTGTTCACCAGGGCTCTGCCCTGTCCCCAATGTTGTTCAACATCTATCGTCAGCCTTTGGTTAGACTCATCCGCTCTCACAGCTCCAGGTGCTACTCTTACACAGACCACACACAGATCCTGGTTCGTCTGGATCTTGACTGGTCTGAAGTGTTGTCCTGTCATTATGGCTGCCTGGAGGCCGTGAAGGAGCCGATGGGCGCCAATTGGCTTAAACTAAATAGGAATAAGATTGAGGTCCTGGTGGTGGGTTTTTCTTCGCCTTCCTTTAACTCTGAGTCTTGGTCAGCCTTGTTTTGGCCTCTGTCATTTGTTGATTTTCCCAAGTCCAGTGGCAGTTGTTGAAAATTTGGGGGTCTATGCATCAGCCTCTATTTCTATGGCCTCACAGGTGGGTGCAGTGTGTAAAACTGGCCACGTCCTATTGAGGATACTCTGCAGGGTGTTACCTTTTCTTCCTGCACACCTTCATCCTGTAGTTACTTCCTCTCTTATGACTAGTCGGCTAGACTATTGTAATGCCTTGTATCTAGCCCAACCTAAAGGCCTTATTCATCATCTTCAACTGGTGCAGAATTTGGCGGAATGTGCAGCTACCGTTACCCCCTACGGCTCCCATATCAGTCCAGTGTTGAAAGTCCTTCACTGGCTTCTGGTGGATAAAAGAATCTTTTTCACATCACTTTCTCTTGTCCACCGGGCTTATTATAAAGTCAGTGCAGATTTTCTTCTGGGTAAATGTTTGCCTTATGTCCCTGGAAAGGCTCTCTGCTCTTGTAATGACTGTCTGGTTGTCGTTCCCAAATTACGCTTGAGCAGAGTGGGCGGTTAGGCTTTTTCAGTGGCAGCTAGCAAGCTGTGGAATGCCCTCCCGGTGAGTATGAGGCGAAGCAGCAATCATCTTCAATTTCTCTGCCCCCTCAAAGCCCTTTCATTTTAGCGTGGGTCGGTCATTACCTTGCAGATGCATCCTCGCACCAAGATGCCTTCCGGTGAATCAGAATTAAGATTGTGGTGCTTCCCATACCCACTGAATATCCTGTGTTTCATATTGCAATCACTAACATACCATTTTCTGTGTGCCAACTAAAGTTTTTACAGTGTGTGTGTGTGTGTGTGTGTGTGTGTGTGTGTGTGTGTGTGTGTGAGTGTGAGAGTGTGTGTTTGTGTGTGTGTATTTATTAATTAAACATGCCTGTATGTGTGTTGGTGTGAAATACCTTTAATTACTGCATGAGTGGGTGTGTCTGAGTATTTCCTGGCATGCAGCACCATGTGTTTGGTATGGGAGGAGGGCTTGCCTCACACTATGCAGATGTGTTTTACAGTGCATTACTAGCATTACCGGGCTGACCCAGCACAAGTGGTCTTAGGGCTATTAGCACCTTGGTCCATGCCGGTAAAATACCGGCACCGCCTTGGTGGAAAGGGGAATTACCGCCCTATTCCAAGGTTGGTGGGGCGGTAATTCTCCCTTCCCCCATTGCCCTTCCCCAGTTTTGCCCCCATAGGGCATAATGGGAATGGGGAAGGCGCTAATTACTGTACTGCAAATTGCGGTACCATAATTAGCACCAAGGTCCCTTTGCGGCACCCTACTTTAACGGCTGGTAACACCGTTAAAGTCGGGTCCCGCAAAGGGAACTCGTAGTAAGGCGTTAAGGGTTAACGGTCACCGGTAGCATTACCGGTGACCGTTAACCCTTATCGCCTTCCGTGTAATGAGGCCCATGGTCTAGCTATTCTGGTTGCTTATCCTTTGACTGGACGTTCATTTGGCTGTTTGAGTATGGATTTCTAGTTTTCTTTTCCTTTTTCCTTTTTTCTTTTTTTTTTTTAAAAAACTAGACGATAATGGAGAAACACACCTTTTTGTATGAAAACTGTATGTTTAATAAAAAAAGAAAATACTGGCAGAGCCAACACAAGTGTTATTTCAGAGGAAACTACTGGCCTTATGTGGCACATGCAGCTCAAGTGCTCTTATAGAGACAACTAATGGCATTACTGTGCACAGACAAAACGTGTCTTCTTATATTGTCAAATGCTGGCGTTACTGGGCAAAGAGCAGGACAACTGTTTTTACAGCGGCAAATACTGACTTTACTGGTCACAGATATGCACACAGGATTTCCTGAGGCGATGGCTCTGTATGACAACAGAGCCAAGAAGATACTACCTCTGCCTCCTGTCAATAGATGTGTTTGGATAAATCAAGTGTTCTTACAGTCGAAAATACAAGCCTTACAGGGCACTGCTAGTATACAGTGCCAAGTGATATCTTACTGTGACAACACTGGCATATATATAACAATGTAATCACAAGGATGATTGTGAGGAAATGACTTGTACTCTGTATAAGTATAAGAATAAGTAGTGGCTATACCACATGCTCAGCCCCCATACTTCTACAAACCAACAGTGATCCCATTAATAATGGTAAAACAATCACAGCTAAGAAATATACCTCCTTCACCTTTTATGATAACGTGGGGCAAGGTAAAGCTGTACTTTTACTGTCATAAGGGATGTGCATGTGAGCCAGGAGAAACCCAAACAACAAAGCCCAACAGTTACAAAATAAAAGAATGGCCAAGCAAGGTTCTGTACACATGTATACTTTTAATTGGTGGGATTTCAGCTGCAAATCTGCAGAAATACCACCAAACGGATTTACTGTTACCGGCACTTGGTCCAGCGGAATTACCACTGGATTACAAATGGTGGTAGGTGGTGTTAGCCCCCATTAATTTGAGACTCCATGATGATTTCAGCAGTAATTCCACTGATTTGCTGATTTTTGGTGTTAAATTGGTGGATGTACCTCCAGCTTTTTGATGGAGGTGAGTCCTCCACATCACAGCCTAACTTTTAGCATGGCGATGCGGTGGTAAAGCAGTTACAGCTCTGTTACTGCCGTTCTTTACCGTGCCACTGTGCTTCTAATTCGGCCCATTGTGCATTATTAAAAGTTTGGGGGTAATTTGGCAATAAATCTGCCGAATTACAACCAAACCTGATTACTGCTGCTGTCATTTGGTCCTGTGGGTTTACCATGGGATTAGAAGTGGTGAAAAGGCAGAGTTACACCTCATTTTTGGAGTCCATAGGCCTCATGACAAGTTTGCCTGTCTGGAAACAAGGGTGCTGGTAAGCTCACCGGCAATCCTGTTTCTGGACTGGCAGACTACATGTTTGCCTGCCGGAGCTGTTGCGCCCCACAGGTCTAACCCTGCCGGACGCAGCAGTCACGGTAGGCAAACCTATCATGGAACCACTGGCACCATTGCTAATGGTGCCTGTGTTTCTGTGTCCCCGCTCCGATAGAGTCCTATGGGTGATTTACAAATTTCCCGGCACCTGATTTCCCGGCCCTCGGATTCATAATGAGTCGATGGTACTGGGAAGTCAGGTGCCAGTACATTTTTACGGGTCTGGCGGAAACCCACTGGTAGAATCGACAGGGTTCCCGTCGGACCCGTAATGATGCCCATATCTCTACATGGGGATTTCGGCAGAATTACTGCCAGCCATAAATCCACCGATCTTTGGCCTTAAAGTGGTGGATTTACAATGATGCTCGAGATACATTTACTTCTTAAAGGCTACATTTACAGTTCAGTAGTGTAGTAAAAATGGGGGTCATTGTGTAACCTCCACACCGCTGAACTTGTCATGTGGTCCACTTGTGTCATACAGCAGGAGTAAGAATGTCTTGCGACCCCCTCGCAATGTCACTAAAGTGTCACGTTTGTCCTTGTGCGGGGATTTGCCAGTATTCACAAGTATCCATTCAGAAAATGAAAGGTGTACTTAACCATGACACTTCTAAAGAAACAAATACTTACATCTTAAGACCCGGTATCCTCTCACCCCATGGTTACAGTGATGACCCCCTTTATGCTTCACCTTTTTAAGGTAATTTATATTGGGAGAAGTGTCCGTTTATGAAACCGTGTACAGATTGCAGCTCCCACAAATTCGTTATTGTGCTTTTACCAGCCATGTTTTGTGTAATGTCATATTTTAGGTGACTCAATTTTGCACCGATTTCCTGCTTTCTACATCCGTTCCTCATGAAAACATAAATCCAGCAGCTGCCAAATATGCGTGTAACCTGAAAGAGAGTAAGGAAGAGATCCTCCAGAGAAAATAATCAATAGCATTTTTAATTGAAATCTTTTTCTTATCGGCGAATCCATTAGCCAGCAATGTCAAAAACATATTGCATCCAAAACACAATACAGTTCGTTTAAAGAATCATGTCGCTATTATGAGAATTTCCTAAATACATCTTTTTTAAAGTCGTAACGGACATACTAGTAGTTCTTGCATATGATCCTGCTAATGTACTCTCACTATATGGGCACTTCCGATGGCCAGGCATGTCAGGTGTAAGCACTATGTCAGTGATTTGTATTCTGTAATAGCTTTGCTGTCGGCCTCTGAAGATTGGTTCTGTACACCTCCACTTAGAAATGCTTTTCTAATGTCCTTTGGCAGTAGCGTAAATGTGTTTCCAATTTCTCCTAAATCAAGAGTGATGCAGTTTTGTCTCATTTACTTACATCACGCGGGTGTAGTTGGTCTATCAGCGTGCAGCATTGTCATCCAGTGCATGGCAAGTAATCGATTCTAATACAGATGATTTCTTTCTTGCCAATACATTATTAGAGTCGTAACCAGAATGAATTGCAATCATTTGTAATGCACTTGTTTACTAATTGCAAAAGGGCCAAATGTTTCTTTCATTTTTTTGTGTGGAAGTGTCTGTATACAGCAGAAACCTGTCAATTTTCCTGGAGAGGAAATGTCCAAAGCACAGAGAACCCCAGATACATTTACTATTTGTAGGAGAAGGCCAAAGCCCACTCCACACGCATTTTAGAAGGCAATAGCAAGGAACACCTCACCCACATTTACTAGGATTAGGGAAAGGCCAAAGCACTGACAAGCCATTTGCATTTACTAGACACTACAGAAGACCAAAGCTTTGGGCACCCTACATGCATTTATGGATTTAGTAGGTAGAGAGAAGGCCATAGCACTGAGTACACCAAGACTATTAAGAAAGTGTGGGAGAAGGTCAAAGCGCAAAGAACGCTGCGGAGAAGGCTATTTTTTATTTTATCTTATGTTATTGGACATTTGCATGGCGCTTATACACAGGAGTTTCCAGTCGCCACAAGACAAGATGGGGGGGACATGGGAAATCATAACAATACAACAACAAAGAACGGTTATATTGGTCTTGTGACAATCCTACCGCGCAAGTGCATGACAAGGTGATAAGTGCAATGGGTTTGGGGGTTAGAGGGAGATGTGCAGGAGTGGGGGAAGGCAAGTGATGGTCAAGCCGAGGGCGGCAAGTTCCAGGGGAAAGAGGGGGGAGGGGAGGAAGAGTGCAGTGGACTAAGTTAGGATAGTCTGGGAAAAGGAGCCTGAGGGCAAGTGCTGTCAAAGGATGCTGTGGGGAGTAGGGGGGTGTATGACTGTGAAGGGGCCAGGCGGTAGTTGCAGCATCAGATGGAGAGTTATGCACATGAGCGGGAAGGGGGAAGGAAGAGGAGAAAATCAAGGTCTTGAGAAGTTTTCGGAACTTAAGACGATCCGGCTCAAGTCGGAAGGGGGGGAGGAAGGCTGTTTCAGCAGGAGTAGCCAGCCGAGTAAAGGGCTCTACCTGCCACTCTCTGCTTGGAGAAACATTTGACCTGTAGAGAGTTGGAGCCAGAAGACCAAAGCACTCTGGCTGGGAGGTATTTTGGGAGAGAAAGCTGGATGTAGAGAGGTCCCAGGCCCCAGACAGCATTCTGGGTTGATGGAAAGGGTCTTGAATTTGATCCTTGCAGTCATAGGGAGCCAGTGGAGAGATTTTAGGTCTGGCAAGATGTGGTCCCTGGGCCTGTGGCCAAGGATAGGTCTTGCAGTCCTATTCTGGATTAGTTGGAGGGGGTGAAGGGAGGAAAGAAGCAGGCTGAGGAAGAGGCTATTGCAGTAGTCCGACCTAGAGAGAACAAGGGATCTGGAGACATTGAGCTTCCCGGGGGAAGGTGAAGAAAGGTAAAATGCCCAATAGGAGATAAGGCTGAACATTGGACTTCTTGGCAAGGTCTTTGATGTGTGGAGAGAAAGAGAGAGAAGAGCCAAAAATGATCCCAAGCTGGTCGGTCAGTAGTTGCAATTCTCTTCCTCTTTTTAAAAAAAATAGGAGCATCTGCCTCAAACTAATCTGTAAGTGTGCCTGAAGCCCCTTTTCATATGCATCCGGTGCCAGAAGATGGAGTGCAGGATAACGTGGAAGCAATTCAGCTGCCAATCAACTGATGCACAAGAGGGTTAAAATATGACATTAGCACAGCAACAAAGGGAGGCATCCACTGATGAGGAGAAGGGGTGATTCTTGATCTGTGATTTGCTAGGAAACAGATGACAATGAATAATATGACAGATATTATGCCCCATAACCCGATTTAAGAACAAGGCTCAGATGCCTCTTCTTGCAATACACTTCCCTTCTTTAAAAAACAAGATAATCTGCCCCAAACTAATCTGTAAATGTGCGCTAAGCACCTTTGCACATGCATCAAGTGGCAGAAGATGGGGTGCTGGATAAAGCAGAAGCAATTAATCTGCCATCAACTGATATGATATGATATGATATGGCATTTATAACGCGCCCATACACAAGTGTTTCAGGGTGCGATGAGGCAAGGGAGGGGGAACAAAGGGAAGACAGACAGCGATCCTACTAGACCAGGTGTCATTCAGAGCCAGGTGCATGGGAATGGGGAAGGGGAATAGTGCGAGGGAGAAGAGGAGGGGGAAGTGCAGTACATGGGATAAAGAATAATAACA
This sequence comes from Ambystoma mexicanum, assembly GCF_040938575.1. NCBI lineage: Eukaryota > Metazoa > Chordata > Amphibia > Caudata > Ambystomatidae > Ambystoma > Ambystoma mexicanum. The sequence goes on along the minus strand of NC_090927.1, from coordinate 675,709,791 downwards.
ATAAGTAAAGTACGGCCAGCTGGAGGCAAGTGCAAGGGTAAGTACAGACATCTGGTGTCAAGTGCTGGTAGTGGGACTGTAGGGATACAGAGACAGTCACGGGTGTGGGGGGATGCCAGGAAGGCAGTGCAGTGTCCGACTGGCAGGTGGAGGGGACCTAGGCCCGAGAACAGAAGGTGGCCAGGTAACCAGTGCAGGTTTAGCCAGGGATTCAACAAGGCAGAGGAGGAGAAAAAGCAGAAGCAAAGAGAAAGGTTTTGAGGTGCTTCCGGAACAAGAGATGGTGCTCCTCAAGTTTCAGTGAGGCAGGGAGGCTGTTCCAGAGGGACGCCGCAGCCGAAGCTAGATATCTACCTCCAACTCGTTGCTTGGAGTAGCAACTGACCCTGAGGGAGTTGAAGGCGGATGAACGAAGAGCTTGAGAAGGAAGATATGTAGGAAGAGAGAGTTGAAGGTATTGAGGCCCCAGGCTCCAGAAGGCCTCGTGGACAATGCAGAGGGTTTTGAACTTAATCCTCTACATTGTCCAAACTGAGGCACACGAGGGATAAGGTATGACATAAGCACAGCAACACCGACTTCATAGGAGTACATCTGTGGGAGAAAGTAAAGGAAGTTGTGGCACATTAGCTTTATTTTCATGGTTTACAAGTGGGCTTTGAGGTGGCTGAAAATGTATCTAATGTTGTATTCCACCCTGAGGGTAGGCGAAACCATGAACATACCCTGCTTTGCCCTTGCCCTCCATCTCATGGTGACCTGATTCAAAAGCCATTACCGACCGTTGCATGAGATGGTAACTGTGGCTCAGAAGATCTGTGCCCACTTTAGCTGGTCCTACAGTGCTCAGAACATGTTATGAAAGTTGCACTCACATCACCATCTCTCTTACAACAAGCTTAACACCACAATGCTGACTCTGTGGAATTCAAACCTCCATGTGCTGAAGCATTTGCGAGAACAGTAAAAGGCTATGTGGAAATGCTAGCATTAATTGGTTTTCTACACCAGGACAGTGGAGGTAAAACACTGGGTGGGAGATTCCTTACTGACATGGAGTTTCAGCATCTTTTCCATCTTCCAGTATCACTTGTCGGAGGGCTTGAAGCAACCAATGCTGTCTGAGTGGAACAAATATAGCAGGATGAGAATGGATAGGTTGAAAAACTAATTCTACTGATGTGATTTCTTATCACCAATACAACTAGATACTTTCCTCCACCCCATTAGGGGCTGTGGTAGGAATATAGATAAAGAAAAACATTTACATGTCACTGTGCATCAAAGAGAGAGTAGATAGTAAACAGCTGCATTGAACTAGCAATCCTCACGTCACAAGACTGATTTACTATTTATCCCTGCTTAAAATGAATCAACCAACCAAAAACCATTATAGCTCCTCAAAGCTCCTAAAAAGGCAATTCCAATGCTAATTGGGTCTCACTTAATTGCCTGATGCATATTAATGACCCCTCAACTGAATGGTCCTTCAATACTTCTTCCCTTTCTCAATAGAGGTATATATGTTAAAACATGTAAAACTATCTCTCATATTCGCAAAAACAATCCTCTGTGATGTTAGAGAGCTCAAAGCTAGAGGGTGCTAGAGAGCCGTCCAAGATGGCGGCCTCCCTGTGAGCTCGGTGTAGCTCCCACGAATTTCCTGAAAAATCGCTGCTTCCGTGGGGTGTATTCCAACAGACGCTGCCTCCCCCTTATAGAGAAAGCGATTCCTCGCAGGGGGATATATTCATTTCATCGATCCTGTGGACGTGTGTGGCGAATCTCCCACAAGAAGGTGCTGCCCCCTCCTCTCCGCGGACGCAAGGTGCGGCCTGCGTGGGCGTCTGCGCGGCCGGCGAGGGAGCGGCCCGCCGTGCGCCGACTCGACCCGGAGGGAGTCGGCGTCATCCAGCTGGTGCCCCCAGCGGCGAGAGGTCTGGCTGTCGCTGAGCCGACACGGAACCAGTGGAGCCTGGATGAGTTGACAGGCGAGAAAAAGAAGGCAGACGCCCGGCCCAGGCAGACAGGTACGAGCGCTCCGCGTGCCCCTCTGGCCCCCGTGGCCACAGCAGCTGTCGCACAAATCCCCGGGTCTCCCCGAGTGACAATCATATGATCAGAGGCCAGCGGAGCATTGGACGGCTCCCAGTCCGGGTCCGCCTGCAAAAGTGGGGCCAGCGGCGCTCTGGGAGCGTTGTCGCGCGGTAGCGGGAGGCGACGCTGGGCAGCATAGGAGGCCCAGGCAGCTGAAAAACCCGGTCCCGGGGTGCGAGGAGGGGCACGCGCGAGCGGCAGCGGAGACAGGGCCGCGGTCCGTAAAGCGGCAGACGCTGGCGGCACTGCACCTTCTCACCCCAATGAAAAAGACCACCACAGCATTAAACAACCCAGCTTCTCAAAAGCCATAGACACGCCAAATCCTTACCTAACCTGCGAGGCAACAAGTCGATGCATCCCTCCGAGGGGGTCCAGGAATAGCGGTCCCAGTAGTGGAACTAAAAACAGTTTGAGAACGCAGACGCAGCCAATGTTCCCGCTTCCAACCGGCACGCTCCCACAGCCCCTCCCGAACTTCCACCAGCAGGTCCCAGACCCGCACTGCTCACCAAAGGTGGTACAGGAGTCTCCACACCAACAGCAATTATGGGGAAGACAGACAGACTCCAGAAAAAACTCAACTTCGAGGGCAGCTCTTCAACCAAAGCACCTGCGGCCAGTAGTCGCTCTCAGTCCCCTACTCACAGCACAATCCAAGATGAGGCTGTGGCGCAGGATCTTGATATTAGAGAAATCCTGCTCGACCTGAAAGCCGGTATAGGCAGCCTTGGGAGCAAACTCGACACCCTCTCATCCAAAGTAGACATGCTCCAGCACAGACTAGACAAGCACGCAGACAGATTGGACACGGTGGAGCAAAGGGTATCTGACCTCGAAGATGGCTCGACCTCCCTAACATCCAGAGTGACCACATTAGAATCACAAATGAAAGCGGTATGCGCCAAAAATGAAGACTTGGAAGGCCGCTCTAGGTGCAATAACATCAGAATAGTGGGCGTTAGAGAGCACCAATTGGCTACCAGGATGGAAGATCATGTAGAAAAAATCTGCATCGAGCTGTTTGGAGAAGAGGTCCTTTCCAAGATGTTCGTCGTCGAGAGAGCCCACAGAATACCCAATACGAGGCCAATCCCAGGAGCGAACCCTCGTCCAATCATAGCGAAGTTGCTTAATTACAAAGATCGCAACACATTTCTGAGAGCCGCCAGAGGCAAAGGTGACCTCCAATTCAAGGGGGACAAAATTCAGTTTTTCCCAGACTTCTCTCAAGCGGTACAGGCACAAAGACGATCGTTCACAACAGTGAAACGCAGGCTGCAGGAAAATCAAATTCAATACTCGATGCTGTTCCCAGCCAAGCTCCGCATCCAACACGAGGGCAGAACCCAATTTTTTAATACACCAGAAGAAACAAGTGACTACCTGGACTGCTCCGGATGCAGACCTGTCACAAATAACGGCAGATCTCAAAGAGGCAACGGAGCCAGAAGAGACCCTCCGTAACTTTCGCCACACGGTTACACATTATTAAGGCAAAGTATCACCCAGGCGCAACTACTTTCACCACCACAGAACAAATCTAGTAACAGACATGGGGAACCAGCCCCTCTTGGAGGGCCACCAGCGCCCCATGCACAGCAACATTGGCTGTTTTTCCAACCAGAGTTAGTTCAGTATGGGCCAGTTGGGGGTTGCCCACTCAAGGGAGAGATCCCAGTTCCAAGAAGTCACCAAGTATCCCGCACCCTCAACACTCGCTGACCTCACCATGGAAATCAAGCAAGCAGAAGCCAAGACCTCAGATTCCCCCCGAATGCCTTGACTCCACGCCTACCGTTGAATCTAGGCCCAGCATGTCCTTGAAATCTCCCCCAAGAGACAATGACGACATATAAGATTGCCACATGGAATATTCGTGGGGGCAACCACCCGGCGAAAACGAGAAAGATCCTCCAATATTTGCGAAGACACAAAATTAACATTGCCATTCTACAAGAAACACATCTCACAAAGTCCTCGGAATCTCATTGGGCCAGATCATGGGGCTGCCACCGGTACTTCTCATCCTATTCATCATATGCCAGGGGAGTCGCGATACTGATAGATAGGAGAACGAATTTCAGTCTGATCGACTCAAGGAAAGATACCGAAGGGAGAGCTCTGCTGGTGAGAGGAATACTAGCCGGTAAAGAGGTGGTCCTGGTTAACTCCTACGCTCCCAACACAGATGGACCAGATAATTTCAATTGGGTGCTGTCTAGAATGGGAGAGATGAACGCAACGACCATTATATGGGGAGCGGACCTCAATACCTCACTCGATCCCAAACTTGACAAATCACACAATACGTCAGGGTCACCCTCGAAAGCCAGTGCCCAAGTCAAAGAGATCTGTCACGCATTTGGTCTAACAGATACATGGGGAAACCATAACCAGAACACCAGAGAATACACATTCTACTCGGCAGTTCACCACTCTAGTTCACGAATCGACTATATCCTAGCCTCAGCCCGCAGCCCGTTTCAATGGGGGAAAAGCCAAATCATGCCAAGGTCCTTCTCAGACCACTCCATGGTCGTACTTGATACCACCCTAGCAGGCTCCACAATCCCTGGTCTTCACTGGAGATTTAAAACAGGTTCACTAACAGACACCGTTTTTGCAGCAGACCTAAACCAGGAAATAATCTCCTTCCTTGATACGAACAAAGACTCAGTCGACTCAGCGAGTACAGTGTGGGAAACACTCAAATGCTATGTGAGAGGAATATGCTTGGCAAAAGAAAACAGCATGCTAAAACAAATCCGCAGAGAACTCACGGATAGTGAGCATTGATTAAAAGACCTAGAGCTGAAATCCTCTGTCTCCCCAGACCCACGACTCCAAGCTAAGATGAAAGTGGAACTCAAGAACTTTAGAGAAACAGCCGAAAGAGAACTAAAATTCTTGGGCCGCAGACATCAGGTTAGACAATATGGAGAGGGTCAAAAGCCTGGAGCCTTGCTGGCCCGCCTACTCTCGATCGATAAAGCTCCACCTCTCATCGAATGTATAAAGAATGCACAAGGCCAACTGGTATATACGGAAGAAAACATCTGCAAGGCATTTTGCGACTTCTACCACACCCTGTACAGCTCAAAGGGTGCCGCAGATCCAGGAGCAATACAAGAGTTTCTTAATGACACTGAACTTTACTGGGTCAGCGCAGAACTACGAGAACCCCTGAACGCTCCGATCTCACTGGATAAGATCCAGGAAGCAATAAAGGCCCTCCCAAATACGAAAGCTCTGGGTCCAGATGGACTTACTGGAGAATTTTACAAAGCACACGCTTCAATTGTGGCTCCCCTTCTAGGTCAGGTCTTCGAGGAATCGATAGAACGAGGTTCACTCCCACCCAGGATGTGCGAAGCCAATGCAATGGTACTATATAAGACCGGCAAACCTGCAGAGGATTGTGCCTCATACAGGCCGATCCCTTTAATAAATCTAGACAATAAAATCCTGGCAAAGATTCTAGCAACGAGGTTGCTCCCTCTGATGCCGGCCCTGGTGCTCGGCGATCAGGCCGGCTTCATCCCAGGTCGTAGCACAACCTATGGCATCAGGAGGCTGTTCGGCGTTATTGAGGCTCTTGACCCGTCACAGCAGGCAATTGCAGTCCTCTTGGACGCCGAAAAAGCGTTCGATTCCGTCGAATGGCCCTTTATGTTTGCAACGCTCAGGCAAATGGGTCTAGGCAACTTCTTCCTTAAACTAGTGTCACTGTTGTACAACAAGCCACGCTCTTACATCACAGTAGGCAACACTAGGTCCCCAGGCATCACACTGGAACGCGGAACAAGACAGGGCTGCCCCCTCTCAGCCCTCATCTTCGCCCTGGTGATGGAGCCCTTGGCGTCGAGGCTAGGGGCCGAGCATCGTCACCACGGATTGAAACTAGGGCCCCATAAATTGATAGTTTCTCTCTACGCTGACGTCGTCATGTAGCGATCCCCAAAACAATCTGAACCCTGTAATGAGGGAGGTGATAAAATTCGGGAGAATGTCAGGCCTCAAAACAAATCATTCTAAATCAATAGTGTTTCCTTTAACCCCTCACACGACAGAATTTAGAGATGATCATGGGTTCAAATGGGAAAAGTCCAAAGTACGCTATCTGGGCATTTATATGTCCCGCAATCATCACGAGTTATTTAGAGATAACTACCAAACAGTGTTACACTCCATACAAGAACGTGTCCAGAGATGGAAGTCTCTTCCGCTGACGCTCTGGGGCAAGGCCTCCCTGACGAAAATGGTCATCCTCCCCAAATTGCTCTATCTCTTCACGAATATCCCACTACTCGTACCCAAATCCTTCTTTCAAAAAGTCAAGAGTTCGATTCTAGAACTACTCTGGGCCGGGAAACCGGCACGAGTGGCCTACAGCACCCTTACGCTGCCAACAGCGAAGGGAGGCTTGGCTCTCCCAGACGTTGAAAAATACTATTGGGCGGCCCAGGCACAATTTCTGAGTCATTGGTATTCGGCTCACTATGTCCGCCCACATGTGCAAGTGGAAAGAGCCCTAGCGTCCCCTGACCTGCTTAGCGCGGTCTCATTAGCAATCTCCCCATCCCACACAAGACACTAAACACAGTACTATCCACTTACGCTATCTGGAAAAAGATGGCCAAAGAATATGGCATAACCATACGGTATTCCCCCCTACTTCCCATTAAATTCATCCCCGGAATACCCCTCACAAATGAAAAAGTGTTTCTCATATGGGTAGACAAATTGAACCTTCAATCTCTGGGAGATCTGTTCCCGGAGGGCACGTTTCTAACCCCACAAATGGCCAAGGACAGAGGAGCTAATTCTTCCCTAGATGTATTCCTTTATTTTAGACTATGCCACACCCTCCAAGGGGTATTCCCCACGTTCCCTCAGCAGCCTCCCACGTGGACCCTGCTACACAGTGTGATCCAAGCTCAGGGAGAGGGAAGATTGGTGTCAACCTTGTACAAATCCCTTACACAAGACACTCGAAAGCCCAACCCCCGAGCCCAACGGAAGTGGGAAACAGCCATTCTGGAGCCAATACCACAGAAGACTGGGCATACATCCTCCGACAAACCCAAAAAATTGCACTAAATACGAGATACAAATTAATCCACTTTAACTTTATTTACCAAACGTACTACACTCCAGCCAAGAAAAAGGATCACCACCCAGAGACTTCAGCCCAATGCGAAAGATGCTCATCCGATAACGCAGATTTCTTCCACCTTGCATGGAGCTGCCCAGGCGTGCACCGCTTTTGGTCCGCCGTCATTCAGAAAACTTCCAAAATTGTGGTAGAGCAGGTAACCCCACTCCCCCTGGGAGCCCTCCTGGGACTTACCAGACACATGCAACCAGCATCACGCAGACTGATGGCACTCCTAATGGTCCTGGCCCGGAGAAGAGTAGCAATGACATGGGGCAAAGGCCCGCTCCCCAAGATTGAAGACTGGGAAAAAGATATCATATATTGTCAAGACTTAGACACAGAATTCATTCGAACGCTTCCATTACATGCGTGTCCCCCTGATATTTGGGGTCCATATGTGTCATACCTGATGAACAGCATAGAATCCTCAGACTCAGAAACCCCAAACTCTCAAATAGGACATACCGGGATAATTGGACCTTCAGAGAAGATCACTCAGGAGTGAAGGCATCGAACACAGTTTTGACAAGGCATCTGCACAGATTATGGGAGACGCCAGGGGGGAGGTGACTGAGAAGGGATGGGTATGAGGGATATTGTTTAATGTGCACCCTGTTGGTGCAATGTTTGATTTCTCTTTTTGTTATGTACAGAAAATATCAAAAATAAAGTTTAAAAAAAAAAAAGAGAGCTCAAAGCTGAGCTCGAGGGAGACTTTAGTTGTACAATACAAAAACCACAAAAACATTCACAAAATATTGAATCCAATGGAAAAACACCTGAAAGTCTATTCTGTCTCTAACTATAGCAAAGCCTTAAAATAGATTTGGTGTCAATTCGATTGACCACTATGCAAACATAAGCCAAATCTGAATAAGATGGCTCAATTGGTTTGAGCAGTAGATAAGGGCTTAGGGCTTCCATACACAGCTCAATAAAAAAGGTAATTCCCTCAAAAGCAAAAAGGAGAAGCCTCTTGGGCCTTTTCCATTAAAAATCTAACTGTGTGCTACAAAATTCCTAGGTCGGACAAAGGAGAGCAATGAGGCCCTCCTTCCTCCATAAGCCAGAATGGAGAATGTTTTCCAGCTTGCTTAGGACCTCTGCACAGCTCTGCCCATCAGCTCTCCTTGATGATCTCGAACAGCTCTGCTTCGCCCCTCTCAGAATATGCCTTTATGTAGCCTCTAATTCATTTATGCATGCTCTCCGAGAATGTTTATCAATACTCCCTGAGAATTATTATCAGTATTCCACGGGAATATCAAAACCTATTCTGCAAGCACATCTGGCCTTGACCGGAAGTCACCTCAACAGATGTCACATCAAGCTATATCCCAACCGGTAGCATGAAGTCCATCAGAACAATGTTTTTAATTTACTGGACCATCGGGTACTATTTACATCAACAAACACCAACTGTATCCCATCCTAGAACCTATGTTTACAGTGTTCTTCCATGCACCAAAACAATTGATAAACTGGTTCAAAGCCTGGACTTGCACAGGAGACAACAGAGGAGTCATTTGTAATTGTTAGTTTGTGCACAATACATGTTTACATTTCAAATGCAGAAAAACGGGGTGAATCTAATGCATTGCACCTTCCCTTTATTTTAGAAAAAATTGTATTCTTAATGCTTAAAAGGGATACATTTATTGAAATCCTGCTGCAGTTGCCTGAGTCAGACTGTTACTCACCTAACAGTCAACTAAACATAAGTACTATATCCAATCGGTTAGGCATAGTGCGCTTGATCTAGTTAATACATATAACTCAGGGCCGTCGTCTGTCAAATAAGGATGTAAGCCCTTATGATTGATATCAAATTTAAATGTATGCTAAACACATATTACATGTGCCACATATATCAATTCCAATCAAGAAATTCCAAATGCCAAAATTCCATGTGCCATATATATATTAAATGCAATCAAAAGGAGTTAAAATGCCAGCACAAATCAATTGGGGCATGTGCATGTGTTTCACCCAGTAAAGGGAAATCACATGAACATGAAAATGTTCAATCTATTCACATAAACTCAATAGTGCAAATCTTTGTTTTAATCAATGGTTTCCTTTTCTATACATTACCATGATGTCGCTATTCTGGGGGGGTCAAATGGGAATAAAGGGGAGAAGAGAAAGAGAAAAAGAATAAGACAAGAAAAAAATTAACAAAAATTGTCAAAATCAGCATATCGTGATTTACTAATTATATATTAAAACTGGTGGTGGTATTGAGTTGCTCTTCTGTTAATAGTGTGTATACCTCGTTATACATTCACCGATTGATAAGTTTATCTGAAATAAAAAGAAGTATATAAAAGTATATTTTTTTTAAAATGAGATAAAGTTTAAATGAACAGATAAGCAACAATGAGAGATCAACTCAAAATATTTTATAGTGTAAGGGTGTGGAAGAAGGAAGCTGACACAAAGGTGGCATGGTGGTGGTTGCAGACTTTTATTTTCAGTACCAAAAACCTGTCTATCCTATCTCTATGAGAGGTTTCCCTCCCTCAAAACTAATAGTAAAGAGTCTGACAGAATGTCTGTCAAAATGAACTCCACCATCCTATCATAACCTATTTCTATACCTCGCACTACAACTAAAGGATACACTAACAGACAGTTCTTTCTTCGGAAGGATGGCTCCCTTCTCTTGTTGCCTGAATAGCATCCAAAAGAACGTTCCCTTGCAACAAGAATGCCAGTGAGAATGCCTCTCTTGTCCTGGTTTGCGGGTTTCACACAGCCCTTATCCAAGGTTTGCCTCCAGGAGAATGACTCCCTTCTCCTGGTGTAGCTTTACATAGTTTCCAATACAGCCAGGGGAAATGACTCCATTACCCTGATGTCTCCAGCACAACTTCCAGTTCAGAACCAGAAGAATGCCTCCCTTCTCCTCGTTTTGCTTGGCATAGTTCACAACAAAGACAGGGGGAATGACACCCGTCCCCTGGCATATTTAATGGAACTCCCAGTTTAAGACCAGGAACAAGACTCCCTTCTCTGGTATTGTTTGGCACAGTTCACAACAAGTCTCAGGAAAATGACTTCCTTCCCCAGTCGTCTTTAACACATCTCCTTACTTGCTCAGTTTGTTCTCAGTATTTGCTCTTAGGTCCCAGATCCTTTTCTAGTGGTCAGTGGTTCTCTTTTTCCCATCATGATGAGCAAGATTTCCTCTAATGCTCTCAGTATCTGCTTTCGGGTACCAATACCCTCTCTTGTTATATTCAGTAGCGGGCTCCCCACTACTGATGCAAGAGGGAGCTTGGTGAACCAGCCTCCCTTCTATCCCCATGACCCCTCCAGGTCTTTTGTACCACTTGTTCCCTTTTGTGGGATTGATGTATGTCACTGGGACTTCCTGGGACCTCAGATCTTTTCTCCGGCTCTGCTGGTTCACTGCCATGGCATCGTCAGCTGCGCTTTGCTCTACGGCCTTGTCTTCTGTCTAGGTTTAATCCTGAAGAACCCATGGAGGACTCCCACAGCACTTTGCTGGCATCCTTCCTCTTCCCTCCGGTCCTTCAGCAGCACTTGGACTGCTTGTCCTGCTTCACCTCAACACCTGCTGCCAGACCTGGTGGGGTTTGACACAGCCACACTCAACACGGCTGGGCTTGACACATTTGATAGTCCTTTGTTCCTTTTTATACATTGTATCAAGTTCCTCCCATGCAGATGTAAGCTCTTTTGTCTCTGTTAACAACGGATTCCTTATGCCTCCTTCGGGGCACCTCGTACCAGAACAAAGTCAAAGTCAAGGACTTTCATGTCTCCTGTGTTCTTCGTCCTACTACTTTTGGCTTTAGGATTATCTCTGGTATGGCAACAGTACATGGGTTGACTTTCAATAAAGTGGTTCTGAACAGTGGGACCAGCTAGGGAATGTTGGGGAGTGACAATATCCAATGGGCTGTACACCAGGTGATTGTCCATTTCCCCAGAAGGGAGAGTCCCTCCCAGGAGGTCGTCCTGCATGAAACCACCCCTAGGGGGACTAATGGGTAGTGGCGGCACCTCCGTAGCTTCATGGAAATGGGCTCCTCCTTGGGGAGAAGTGACAACACCTTGTGAATTGTCACAATACCTATACGATATTGCTGAGTTGTGCATTTCAATACAATTAAATTGGCTTGTGCTCACTCCTTGTTCACAATAATGCTATGTATCAATTCTTATGGCTGATGGTGTTCCAATTGGAGAAAATATAGTGTGTTTTATGCTATTTGCATAATGTGTGGAAAGTGCTATTTGTACAGAGACCCTCCAAAGTGGTGCCATTCTGTCTGGGTTACCACAGGAGTGTGGGAGGGGGTTTAGGCACCCTGGACCGAGTTGCCTTGCCAACTCCGGTCACACTCTGGAGTGATTGGCCCAAATGGTGAGCCTCCCCGCTCACCACTTAGCGAGTGTTGATTAACAGCTAGGCTGAATGAATGGGGGTTTTCTGCATAAAAGCAGGGCTTTTGTGACTGGATCTTCAGAAGTCGCCACAGGACCTAAGAATCCGACGAGGGTAACGCTGAGCCGACCTGCACGACGACACCTCCGGTGGAGCCCTGCGGAACTGACTCACCACTTCCCGACGACAGAGGAGATCTCCCTGCCGGAGAGTCTCTTCCCCTGACTCGTGGGAACAACCAGTCCCCTTTGCTTTTTCTTCGCCTCAGGACGCAGTGGTCAAATTGCCCGTGCAGAGCACCTCGGCAACTGGATAGCCACTACCCCTGTACCGCGACCAAAAGGTGGTGCCTTGTGACGGAGCACTCCGCGGCTGGTCTCTTCCCTGGTGGTGCACCGGACTTCACTTTTCTTCGACAACGAGATCATCTCTACTCTTGGCAAAGACCCGACGTGCATCCACCACCAGGAACAACTGCCCCCGCCGGAGCTGTCTCTCCACAACCAAGGTACCGTGTCCGCCTGGCTTCCCTTTCGATCGGTTCGAGTGAGGTGTCTTAATCCTCTCCTTTCCATTGGGTCGCCTCCAAGCTTTCTCACGTATTGTTCTGAACTGGTTCAATCTGCCGATAACAATTTGCTACAAAGACTCGAACGCATTTCCACTAGAGACTTTTTGGGACATATCGCCTTGCCTCTCTCTGAGTGGGCCTGGCCTCTGAACTTTATGATCTATTGTGGTTCTTGCCTTCTTGCCTTGCATTTTTCATGTGAAGTATTGAACTGTGTTGATTTCGTAACCTGCTTATTTTTCTCTCCCGTCCTAACTAATATTAGAGTGCCATCTAGGTTGAGGCATACACCTCTGTCTGCAAATAAGTGATGCCGGTAGAACCTAGACTTGTCAAAATATTGTTAGGGGGGATTGATCGTTTCTACTTCGTAGAGTAATTGTGAATGAATTGTTTGCCGTGATAGTGCCATAGTGTTTTCCATAATATGTTCCGTTATAAATAAATACCTTAATATCTTTACACTGAAGCCTCGTTGCGTGTTTGCTTGTCTTACTGTGAAGAATTGACCTATATTGTATACTCCACATACTGCTTAACTCTTCTTGAGAGAAGTCTGACTGCTCAGCCACAGCTACCAAGTGAATCTGTGTGGTACAGACTGCTATCAAGTGGGTTTACTGCCAAACACCTGTATGTCATGATGCCTACCCCCGGAGCACCAGGCCAGGCCCAGCACCCCCGGAAGCAGGCATCATGCCCTCGGGTAAAAGCCCAGCGGCCCCTTATAGGGGCTCTTTGGACTCAGTCCTGGTGCCTTTGGCGCCATGCTCATGTTGGACATCAGTCCTGGCGCCATAGGCGCCAGGCTCATAAAGGGAGGTGTTTTGTGCACTTACCTGATGCAGACCATGCTGCACGCTTCAGGCCTCCCTGAGGCCTGAAAGGGACTATTTTTTCATAGGGACTATTTTTTCACTCGGGCGTGGCCAGGGAAGGATACATACCTAGTTGGGGAAGGATACATACCTGGGACATCTTTGGAGGCTATTTAAGCCACGTCCAGACAGCAGCTCATGCTTCGCGTTGTTCTGCTTCCTGCAGCTTAACGCTCACCATGTCTGCTCCTGCTCCTGGACTCCAGCCACGCCCGCCTTGAACCTGGAAGACCTGCAAGGAAGGAAGAGAAGAGAAAGGTGAAAACCAAGGACTATTTCAAACTTCTTACCTGCATCCGGAATCTTCTCGCCAGCATCCCTGAAGAAAGACTTCCATTTAAAAGCATTGCGTTGCTCGCTGCAGTGCCACGCTTCACTCACCTGTCCTCGAGACATCTCCCGGCTCCATCGCGGCTGTCAGCATCGGACGCCACATCTCTGCACCTAGGGGAGAGAGGAAGAAACAAAAGGTGAGCAGAAGGAACACAGAAGGAAAGCCTGATTAACAGCCATAATACTTACCGGCTTTTCTTCCACATTTCGGGTCGGCGCCGCCCCGTTGGCAGGTACCGTACCCCGGCCCCTATGGGGAAAGGACAAGAGACATTTCTGGGGAATGATAAGGACATTTAGAGGGATCGCCCTCATCACTACTCACCTCGGCAGTTTAACCCCTCGACGCATCGCCTTCATTCTGCACCTGAAATAAAGGACAGATCACAGGTTAGAAAGACAATATAAAGGGGGCCTCACTTGAACTTTGAACTTTCATACTTACGGCGCATCGCTCAGGAAAGTCAAGTGGATTTTGCCAGCGCCATTCTGAAAACCAGTGAAGTAACTGGACGAACGTGCGCCCCTTGCACCAGAAGCAGGATGGAGAGTTCATCCTTCCAAACCATAAGGTGAGCTTAAACCGGGGTTTGGAGGAAGTTAGAGAGGAACGAAGGGGAAAGGGGGGAGCTAGCACACTATTCTGCAGACTGTTAATCCCCTTTCTCGTATGCAGAAGGATATTCCTATGGGCCAGGCAAGCACGATTTGGAGGTCCTGTCCAATCGGTGGTCCGGGTCCTGCGCATCACGCTAGAAGAGGCCACAGCAATCCAGACTAGACCAGCGCCCTCGTGGGAACCAGGTGAGCGTTACAGAACGCGAAGCCTTCCTACAAATTCCCACCCAGGCGCTATGGAAACTTCCGAAACTGACCAGTTGGCCCAATTACTGGGGGAATTACGGGCCGAAGTACACGCCGCTCGTCAAGAGACTAGTGCCCTCAGGAGGGAAGTGATTGTAATAAAGGATAGAGCTGATGACCTGGCTAGACAGCTTTTGCAAGGTCAAGCTGGACAAACTCCTTTACCCGGTTCCGGGGGGAACCCCGCTCCTGTGGTTTCCAGTAACCCGGTGCAGATTAATCTACCTGGAAACATGCCGCTGGCCCCACCTGAACGCTTTGATGGGGACCCAAAACGATTCGCCGTATTCATGAATCAGTGTCGTTTGCACTTCCTATGCAGACCTGGGGCCTTCCCTAATGATCAGACCAAGGTAGCCTTTGTGTTGTCATATCTCAGCGGCTGTGCAGCCGATTGGTCAGTCCCACTGGTAACTCAAGATGACCCGATTCTTCGTGATTTTCAAGGATTTCAAACAAGCATGGAAAGGTTATTTGCTCGACACTCCCAGGGACAGGCTCTGGATGACGAACTTCTATCTCTGCGACAGGGCAATCAAGACCTTCTATCCTACATTGCAACCTTCAATAGACTAATTGTGGAAACTGGTTGGCCAGAGGATAAAAGAATCACGTTATTCTATCGAGGTCTACGCGGAGAACTTAAAGATGTCCTGGCACAAGTTGTAAATCCGCCCCAAGAATGCACTGAATATATAGACTTAGTGGTCCAATTGGATCACAGGCTGCAAAACAGAAAAGCAGATCGGTCCAAGTTTGAAACCCGTGTGTTGGCCAAGACCCACGCTAACCCCAAGGGGGCTGATGGCTTGGAGCCTATGCAAATCGGAGGGGTTAAAGGACCCCTAACTCAAAAAGAACGGGAAAGAAGACGACAGATGCAATTATGCCTTTATTGTGGGTCCTCTTGACACTTTCTACGAGATTGCCCGGTTAAGCCGCCCAAGAAGGTGGTAGGAGCCGCTGATAAAATCCATGGAAACTCTGTATCGGGAAACGGCCACGCCCGGCAAGCGTAGGGGTCCGCTTGCCGAGCTTGAAAACTAACTCTCAGACCTCGCATTTCATTGTGCCAATGGTCCTCGTAGATCCGGAACAGCCTAAACGGTTGCATGCTATAAAGGCATACATCAATAGCGGGGCTATAGGAAACTATGTGGATCCAGAATTGGTCTCTAGGATAAACCTCCCTCTGCGTCCTAAAACCAACAAAGATGTCATCACCACAGTCGATGGAACCGAAATTGCCTCTGGACCGGTAACACATTCCACAGCTGAGGTGACACTTGTAGGTCCGGATGGCCATCGGGAGGCAGTTGTGTTTGATGTAATCAAGGCTCCACAGTTTCAGCTTATTCTCGGAATCCCTTGGTTAGAGACACATAATCCTCGAATCGATTGGCGAGCGAAGAGAATAACCTTCCCGGATTGTGCACAAACCTGCTACCCAGAAAATCCAAAGATTAATCTAGCATCAGTAACCTCTGTCCCCGTGCAACTACCTCCAGAGTACCAAGACTTTCAGGACGTCTTCCAAAAGGAACAGGCCAACACGTTACCTCCCCACAGATCGTACGATTGCCAAATCGATCTGGTGCCCGGTGCACAACCCCCTTGTAGCAGGATTTACGCCCTTACTGAACCAGAGAATCTGCATTTGAGACAATATTTAGATTAATACCTCGCCAATGGTTTCATTCGCCCGTCAAAGTCTCCGGCATCCTCAGCTTTGTTCTTCGTGCCTAAAAAAGAAGGCGACCTTAGAACTTGTATCGATTACCGCGCATTGAACCAGATAACTGTTAAAAATCGTTACCATCTGCCTCTGATCCCTGAACTCCTTGACCAGGTGAAGGACGCTTGCATATACACCAAGTTAGATCTCCGGGGGGCTTATCATCTGGTACGAATAAAAGAAGGCGACGAATGGAAAACGGCCTTCCGTACAAAATATGGACTATTCGAATACCAGGTGATGCCTTTCGGGTTGTGCAACGCGCCTGCAGCCTTCCAATTCTTCATGAACGATGTCCTTCGGGAACTCATCGATGTCTGTGTTGTCGTGTATATCGATGACATTCTTGTGTACACCTCTTCGGAATCTGATCACAGAAAGCATGTCAGGGCCGTCCTAGAGAAACTGCGCCAGCACAAACTGTTTGCCAAGCTGGAAAAATGTGTTTTCCATACCACCGAGGTTGAGTTTCTCGGATTCATCCTGACACGTAAAGGGATCCGAATGGATTCACGGAAAGTGGATGCCATCCTCAAATGGCCATCACCTAGTTCGGTGAAAGGTGTCCAAAGCATGCTTGGTTTTGCCAACTTTTATCGCAGGTTTATCCCGGAGTTTTCACGTGTGGTGCAAACCATCACTGCACTCTTGAGAAAAAATAAACGTTTTGAATGGACCGAGGAAGCCGAACAGGCCTTTCAGGAGTTGAAAGCTAAGTTCACGTCCGCACCTATTTTGAAGCACCCGCGTCCCGATCTCCCATATATAGTCGAAACCGACGTGTCCAGTTTAGCCATGGGAGCTGTCCTGTCTCAGAGAGACCCTGAAACCAACCAACTGCACCCTGTAGCATTTTGGTCCAGAAAGTTCTCGCCGCCGGAGATAAATTATGCGATCACCGATAAGGAACTATTAGCCATTAAGTCCGCCTTTAAGGCTTGGCGGCATTATCTCCTCGGCGCCCGGCATACCATCACCGTGATCACTGATCACTGAAATTTACAATATTTAAAAACTGCCAAGGCTCAATCGTCTCGACAGCTCCGATGGGCTTTATTCTTTGCTGAGTTCGATTTTGTAATCACCTACCGCCCCGGCTATAAGAATGGTAAGGCGGATGCTCTATCCTGAATTGGAATGGAAGAAATAGACACAAACTCAGAACCTGTGCCGATAATTCCCGAACAAAGAATTTTGGGGATAACCACTTTACAAACCCTTGAAGACATTCAAGCACGAGTGAAACAATTCCTGGACTCTTCAGCCTTGCAGGATTGGATTAAAAGGGGGTCTAACTTTTCAGTCAAGGATGGCTTACCTTACTTCCAAGGACGCTTATTTTTGCCAGAAAAGGAATTGCAAGAACTGGTTATTTCCCGTCATCATGATACCCTGATGGAAGGACATCCTGGCATTGCCAAAACAGAGGAAAAGGTTAAACGACAATTCTGGTGGCCTTCCTGGCGAAAGGATATTAAATCTTTTGGGATGTCCTGTGGAGTTTGTGCCCAAAACAAAGGTCAAAAGACAAGACCCGCCGGTCTTCTTCAGCCCTTAGACATTCCACCAGCACCTTGGCACACCCTGTCACTAGATTTTATCACGGACCTGCCCTCTTGTAATGGTTACAATACTATTCTGGTCGTGGTGGATTTATTTTCCAAAATGGCCCACTTTATTCCGTTGAAAGGATTACCTTCAGCCTTTGTTCTTGCCAAGGAATTCCTCGAAAATATCATCCGTTTGCATGGATTCCCGTCCATACTAGTCTCCGATCGGGGAAGCCAGTTTATTTCTCATTTTTGGAAAAAGTGTTGCCAACTGGCACAAATCGACGTAAGACTCTCGACCAGCCACCACCCACAGACCGATGGTCAGACGGAGAGAACGAACCAGACCCTTGAACAATATCTACGATGTATGTTGCACCAATCGGAGGGTAATTGGAAGGACATTTTATGGGTGGCTGAATATGCATACAATAACTCGATACACTCTGGAACTGGTCAGAGCCCCTTTTATACCCTATATGGACATCACCCTCGTACTTCAGACTTGGACTCACCTCTGAGCCTTGAAATGCCCGCAGTGGACCATTTGCATTCTACAATTACTCAAGCCTTCAAGGATGCAACTGCACATTTGCAACATGCGAAAGGGAAATACAAAAAGAATGCAGATCTGCATCGAAGAGAGGCGCCTCCATACCAAATAGGGGATCAAGTATGGTTGGCTACCAAACACCTATCAGTCAAGGGGCCTCGAACTTTTAATCCAAGGTATTTAGGCCCTTACTCGATCAAAGCTATAATCAACCCAGTGGCAGTCAAGCTCGATCTACCAGCTAACATGCGGATTCACCCCGTTTTTCATGTGTCACTTTTGAAACCAGTGCACCCAGGAACCAGATTAACAAAGCCACCAGAACCGATTCAGATAGATGGGGAGCCTGAATTCGAGGTGAAGAACATTTTGGATTCTAAGATCTCAAAATCAAAACTTTTCTACCTAATTGATTGGAAAGGGTACGGGCCTCAGGAAAGGTCTTGGGAACCCAGTGATCACGTACATGCACCTCGGCTGGTAAAAAGGTTCCATCGGAATTTCCCAAACAAACCGAAACCTCCAGAAGGAACGACCTTGGGAGGGGCCTTGGGGGGGAGTGCTGTCATGATGCCTACCCCGGAGCACCAGGCCAGGCCCAGCACCTCCGGAAGCAGGCATCATGCCCTTGGGTAAAAGCCCAGCGGCCCCTTATAGGGGCTCTTTGGACTCAGTCCTGGCGCCTTTGGTGCCAGGCTCATGTTGGACATCAGTCCTGGCGCCATAGGCGCCAGGCTCATAAAGGGAGGTGTTTTGTGCACTTACCTGATGCAGACCATGCTGCACGCTTCAGGCCTCCCTGAGACCTGAAAGGGACTATTTTTTCATAGGGACTATTTTTTCACTCGGGCGTGGCCAGGGAAGGATACATACCTAGTTGGGGAAGGATACATACCTGGGACTTCTTTGGAGGCTATTTAAGCCACGCCCAGACAGCAGCTCATGCTTCGCGTTGTTCTGCATCCTGCAGCTTAACGCTCACCGTGTCTGCTCCTGCTCCTGGACTCCAGCCACGCCCGCCTCGAACCTGGAAGACCTGCAAGGAAGGAAGAGAAGAGAAAGGTGAAAACCAAGGACTATTTCAAACTTCTTACCTGCAACCGGTATCTTCTCGCCAGCATCCCTGAAGAAAGACTTCCATTTAAAAGCATTGCGTTGCTCGCTGCAGCGCCACGCTTCACTCACCTGTCCTCGAGACAACTCCCGGCTCCATCGCGGCTGTCAGCATCGGACGCCACATCTCTGCACCTAGGGCAGAGAGGAAGAAACAAAAGGTGAGCAGAAGGAACACGGAAGGAAAGCCTGATTAACAGCCATAATACTTACCGGCTTTTCTTCCACATTTCGGGTCGGCGCCGCCCCGTTGGCAGGTACCGTACCCCGGCCCCTATGGGGAAAGGACAAGAGACATTTCTGGGGAATGATAAGGACATTTAGAGGGATCGCCCTCATCACTACTCACCTCGGCAGTTTAACCCCTCGACGCATCGCCTTCATTCTGCACCTGAAATAAAGGACAGATCACAGGTTAGAAAGACAACATAAAGGGGGCCTCACTTGAACTTTGAACTTTCATACTTACGGCGCATCGCTCAGGAAAGTCAAGTGGATTTTGCCAGCGCCATTCTGAAAACCAGTGAAGTAACTGGACGAACGCGCGCCCCTGCACCAGAAGCAGGATGGAGAGTTCATCCTTCCAAACCATAAGGTGAGCTTAAACCGGGGTTTGGAGGAAGTTAGAGAGGAACGAAGAGGGAAAGGGGGGAGCTACCACACTATTCTGCAGACTGTTAATCCCCTTTCTCATCTGCAGAAGGATATTCCTACGGGCCAGGCAAGCACGATTTGGAGGTCCTGTCCAATCGGTGTTCCGGGTCCTGCGCATCACGCTAGAAGAGGCCACAGCAATCCAGACTAGACCAGCGCCCCCGTGGGAACCAGGTGAGCATTACACTGTAGTCCTAAATCTTTTGCAGTGGTCCCAGAGGGAACTGCACAGGTTTCCGCCTAACACTGGTGTACAGCGGTGGGATTTGTATCGAGTATACAGTTTAGAGTGCTTTTCGACACTTTAGGATAACTAACCACAAAGCTTAGCACTAAAAAGCACCTTTCAAAAACATGTCTACGATGGAAACTTACAGTCAAGAATCCTTGTCGGGTGAAAATACTGAGAGTTTGCGAGCTCTCTGTAGGCAAGAGAATCTTTCTGTAAGAGGCAAGAAGCTAGAATTAATAGAGAGATTGCTGGCGAACCAAAGTCTGGGTACTGGTTCAGAGGAACCAAGTTCTCCAGCAAATGTAGATAACAGTGATGGTGTTGACCTAAATTGTAATTCTGATGATAGCGATGAAGAGGCTGACGAGGACGGAGAGGCTAACGAAACTGTCTCCCCTGCTCCTCTACCTGCCTTACCAGCTGTACCTACGGGGCCCATACCAGGTCCCACAAGTAACCCTGCTTATTTTGAACTTGAAAAAATGAAGCTCGAATTAGAATACAAACGGTTCTTGGCTCAATCTGAACGAAACCAAGAGCTCGAGTTCAGACGGATGAATGCCCAGGCTGAGCAGAAGCAAGCTGAGTTAAGACTCAGGGAAATAGAACTTAATCACAAGTTAGAAATGAAAATGTTGTCTATGGAAAATGCTTCTCTCTCCTCTGGTTCCTCTAGGAGCTCCAGTCCCCGGATGCCGAAGGAATTAGTGGGTATGTATGAACCGAGATTGGATGTGTTGGATTGGTTAAAACTGTTTGAGTACAATCATGGTCTCCAGGACATCACTGGGAATGATTTACTTCCCTGGTTGTTCTCTGGGCTCCCTCCTGTTGCGACTGATGTGGTAATGGAGTTGGGGGAGGTGGATAAGACGGATTACGAAAGTGTGAAACTAGCTTTGATAGCTAGATTCGGGAAGACCCCTTCCCAGTATCTTAAGAGGTTTAGAACCCTCAAAAAGCATGATGGTACCCCTTGGGCTACCTGGGTGAGTGAAGGGTTGAAAAACTTAGAGGGATGGATTAAGGGTTACAAAGTGAACACTTATGAGGGTATGAAGAATCTTTTTATATTGGAGTCGATTTATGATGCCTGTTCTCCTGAGCTCAGACAGCACTTGGCTAATTCGAAGGAATTGGATTCCCGGACGCTAGCTAAGGCTGCTGACTTGTGGGTTGCCAACAGGGCTACTCATAAGGATTCTGGGGCAACTCAGAAAAAGGATGAGGGAAAACAGCCTAAAAAAGACTCAAAAGAGAATTCGAATAACTCAAATTCCAAAGAGGGCCCCAAACAAAACCAGAAGGGTAAGCCACCAGGAAAACCACAGCAGAATAGTGTGTCTTCTGGTGCCAAACCGGAAGGAGGTCAGAACAAGCCACCATTCCAGAAAGCATTCGGTAAATGCTTTGTTTGTGGCTCGACTGACCACATGAAAGGAGATCCCAGATGTAAGGGTAAACCTTCAGGGGTCCAGCTTGTCTCCTTAGCCTTCGCTCCAGAGGAGGAAGTCCAAATGGTAAGTGGAAACTTTCCACTGCTAGCTGATGAACCCATTGGAGTCTCAGCCAGCGTTTCTTTAGTATCTCTGGGGTTGTGGGAACAACAGAATTTAGATGTCTATAATTCTATCCCCGATAATACTAAAGAGTATTATAAGGACAGTGTCCAGGTGAATGGCCAGGAGACTCCTGCCATTAGGGACACTGGGGCCAGCATAACTGTGGTGGATAAATCGTTTTTTCAGGCTGAGGATGTTGCTAAGGCACCCAAACGCCTCACCAAGTTAGCTGGAGGGCCTGTGCAGATGCTTCCCCAATTACCAGTTCTCATCCAGTGTAACGACATGACTGTGAAGATACCTGTCAGCATACAGAGTGAGGTACCAGGACGCGTACTGTTGGGTAACGATTTGAAAACTCTCGGAGTTGTATCGCATACTCCCAGACCTCCTAGTAAACGGTTACAGGAGCTAACCAGACCCGCAAGAGAGAGGACCATGCGCGGTACTCTAGAGGAGATGATGAAGACAGAAATCACTCCTGCTCCACTAGAATTGTCGGCAGCTGTCTCCAAGAAATCAGAAGCGAAAGGGAAACCTAAGACTTCTATCCCGAAACCAGCAGCCAGCATTTCAGTGCAGCCAACACGGACTTCCCCGCGGTTGTCCAAAGTTACACCCGTAACTCCACCTCCAGCTGAGGCTGAGAGGGAGGTACAACCCTGTGTGGTAGAATCAGACTCTGAGGAAGAGCTAATGGAAGGCCAAGAACTCATTGGAGATCTGGATCCTGTTGACCATCCTGAGCTGCAGTCTTTACTGGCAGAAGGTGGACCCAGCAGGGCAAACTTCAGTAAGGGACAGAGAGAATGTCCAACTCTGGAAGGTCTTTGCCACCAAGCAGAAGCTCAGGCTGAAGGGCAAGAGCCTGGGAAATACAAGTTGCACTGGGAAGATGGCCTCTTCTACAGTGAACCGACCAAGTCTGCACCTGGAGACTACAAACGACTTGTAGTACCCCAAGAGAACAGACCACAGTTCTTGCAGTTAGCCCACAAGATTCCTTTGGCTGGTCACTTGAGTTTCAAGAAGACTAAGGAAAGGCTCTCTCTCTACTTCTATTGGCCAAAGATGGGGGCCGAAGTAGAAAAACACTGCAGGAGCTGCCACACCTGCCAGACCTCTGGTAAGGTTGGCTCCAAGAATGTGGCACCTTTAGTGCCTCTCCCAGTTGTGGGAGTCCCATTTGAGAGAGTAGGGATTGACATTGTTGGTCCCCTTGAGCCTCTAACCTCCTCAGGCAACAGGTTTATACTTGTTGTAGTAGACCATGCTACTAGGTATCCTGAGGCAATTCCTATGAGGACTGTTACAGCTCCGTCTGTGGCTAAGGCCCTCCTTGGTATTTTTACTAGGGTCGGGTTTCCTAAGGAAGTAATCTCTGACAGGGGGTCAAACTTTATGTCCCACTACATGAAAGCCATGTGGAAAACCTGTGGAGTTACTTACAAGTTCTCAACGGCCTACCACCCCCAAACCAATGGGTTGGTAGAACGGTTCAACCGAACCATGAAGAGCATGATAGGTGCTTTAGAAGAACCCCTTAAGCGTAAGTAGGACCTTCTACTGCCATGCCTTCTCTTTGCTTATAGAGAAGTCCCTCAGGAGGGAGTAGGTTACTCTCCCTTCGAACGTCTCTAGGGTCATCCCGTCAGAGGTCCATTGGCCCTGATTAAGGAGGGGTTGGAGAGTGCTCCTTCCCCCAAGCCAGTCAGAGTGACTGACTACGTGATAGGTCTCCGGAGGAGAATGTCGCGCATGATGATGGAAGCAAGCGATAACTTGAAAGCTGGACAAGCATTGGTCAAGCACTGGCACGATCAAAAGGCTAACATGGTTGAGTTTGCTCAAGACCAGCTCGTTCTCGTTATGATCCCAACAAGGCAGAGGGCCTTGCAAGATAAATGGATGGGACCCTTCAGAGTGTGGGTAAACTCGGAGAGGTTAACTATCTGGTGGACTTGGGCAATCCCAAGGAGGCTCCGACTGTCTTCCACACCAACCGCCTCAAAGCGTATGTCTCACGACCTGATGTAGGAGCGTTGCTTCTAGCATCATCCGAGGAAGAAGAAGAGAGTGAAGCTCTTCCGGATCTCCTCAGAGGCTTACCTTTAGACGAACAAATTGAAGGAGTAAAACTCTCCTCCAATCTGACACCCGAGCAACAAGAATAGTGCAAATCCATGTTGAATCAGTTTGCCTCCCTGTTCTCGCTTTCACCAGGCTTGACCCCTTGGGGCCAGCATGACATACTCACTGGTGACTATCTGCCAGTCAAAAGCAGAGGATACAGAATGTCAGAAAACGTACGAACCCACATCAAAGGTGAGGTCAGCAAGATGCTTGTTCTCGGGGTAATAGAGCCCTCTACTAGTCCATGATCTAGCCCAGTTGTGTTAGTACCAAAGGCCGGATCTAAAGAGCTTAGATTCTGCGTGGATTATAGAGCTCTTAATGCAGTCACCAAGACTGATGGCCACCCTTGGACAAGAACAGATGAGTTGGTGGCGCCGCCAAGTTCCTCAGCACATTTGACTTGACGTCAGGCTATTGGCAAATAGCCCTGACAGACCATGCCAAGGAGAAAACTGCATTTTCTACCCCCGTTGGCTTATACCAGTTTAAGGTAATGCCTTTCGGATTGAAGAATGCACCTGCTACGTTTCAACGGATGGTAAACCAGGTTCTGAATGGGATGGAGGACTTCTGCATGGCATACTTGGATGACATCGCAGTGTTCAGCAATTCCTGGGAAGAACATGTAACCCACCTAAGAGATGTTTTGAAGGCTCTTGGAGGAGCCAATCTGACCATAAAGGCGAGTAAATGCCAAATTGGACAGAGTAAGGTAGTCTATCTTGGACATGAGGTAGGAGGTCTAGAAATAAGGCCTTTGCTCAGTAAGATTGAAGCTGTGCTAAATTGGACACCTACTACTCAAACCCAAGTGAGAGGCTTCCTAGGCCTCACTGGGTACTACAGGAATTTCATAGAGAACTATGGGACCATAGCTTCTCCACTGAATGTCATCTCCTCGCCCAAATTTCCTAAAAAGGTTAAATGGAACGAGGAGTGCAATCAGGCTTTTGAAAACCTGAAAAAGGCTCTTTGCCAAGCCCCAGTACTCAGAGCTCCTGATTACCGCCAACACTTCATTGTGCAGAGAGATGCTTCAAATGTAGGGATAGGTGCCGTACTCAGTCAACTGGATGGGAAAGGTAGGAAGTACCCCGTTTGCTTCATCAGCCGTAAGCTGATCCTGAATCAAGGTGGGCAACGATCAAAAGAGAGTGCTTTGCTATCGTGTGGGCTCTGAAGAAGTTTAGGCCGTACTTGTATGGTTCTACTTTTGTCATTCAGACTGACCACCAACCCTTGAGATGGTTAATGCAAATGAAAGGGGAAAACCCAAAACTATTGAGATGGTCGATCTGCCTGCAAGGGTTTGATTTCACCATTGAGCACAGGTCAAGATGTCACCACCAACATGCTGATGGCCTCTCTAGGATGTATGTCATCGACTAGAGGTATGAGATTCATCCAGGAGTGGATTAAATCCTCCTGTCCCTTAGTCTGGGCGGGGCGAGTGTTAGGGAGAATTCTCTGTTTAGGCTGAATTTCCTAACCTAGTGAGTCCCCCAGCAGCTTTGCTGGATTTCTGGAGTTTGTTTTTTCCATCCTGCCAAGAGTGAGACTCTTTTCCTCCCACTCTTGGACATGAATGTGTGTAATTCCTTTGAATGTCAATGTGTTCTGTGGGGTATTTTACTCCATAGGGTCTCATATGTTTTTCTATGTGTGTTACAGCGCACCCTACGTGCCGTAACACTGGGGCGTCCTAGCAGACCTCCACCATAAACTCCATACCCGGGGACTGACTACTGTCTCCCCGGGCATGTAAAGTCACCATTGGCTTTACTAGACCTAAATTTACTAACAGAACTAGTACAAACCATCTTATTGTGGACGTGCTAGTAGGGGTAATTCGATTACTCCTGGGTCTGTTACTCGAGGGGGCACTGTCCCGTCCCCCCTCGTCGAGTTTTGGCTGGTGGCAGTGGAAACTACTTGTTATGTTCGACCCTGAACATAACCCTATGGGATTCGTCCCATTGTTGGAGATTGATACTTTTCCTCGTTAATCTCTAACGTACCACCGGTCTACTTATCTTAAATAAGTTTATCGGATGGTATTTTCTGCCAGAACTCGGTTTTAAAATGGCGTCTGTGTTCGTCTCTGTGACTCCTAAACCAAAGGTTGAGCCCTTTGTTCCACTTTTGGCGGGCCTCTGTACAGAGACCCTCCAAAGTGGTGCCATTCTGTCTGGGTTACCACAGGGGTGTGGGAGGGGGTTTAGGCACCCTGGACCGAGTTGCCTTGCCAACTCTGGTCGCACTCTGGAGTGATTGGCCCAAGTGGTGAGCCTCCCCGCTCACCACTTAGCGAGTGTTGATTGACAGCTAGGCTGAATGAATGGGGGTTTTCTGCATAAAAGCAGGGCTTTTGGGACTGGATCTTCAGAAATCGCCACAGGACCTAAGAATCCGACGAGGGTAACACTGAGCCGACCTGCATGACAACACCTCCGCATTTCCACTAGAGACTTTTTGGGACATATCACCTTGCCTCTCTCCGAGTGGGCCTGGCCTCTGAACTTTATGATCTATTGTGGTTCTTGCCTTCTTGCCTTGCATTTTTCCCGTGAAGTATTGAACTGTGTTGATTTCGTAACCTGCTTATTTTTCTCTCCCGTCCTAACTAATATTAGAGTGCCATCTAGGTTGAGGCATACACCTCTGTCTGCAAATAAGTGATGCCGGTAGAACCTAGACTTGTCAAAATATTGTTAGGGGGGATTGATCGTTTCTTCTTCGTAGAGTAACTGTGATTGAATTGTTTTCCGTGATAGTGCCATAGTGTTTTCCATAGATGTTCCGTTATAAATAAATACCTTAATATCTTTACACTGAAGCCTTGTTGCGTGTTTGCTTGTCTTACTGTGAAGAATTGACCTATATTGTATACTCCACATACTGCTTAACTCTTCTTGAGAGAAGTCTGACTGCTCAGCCACAGCTACCAAGTGAATCTGTGTGGTACAGACTGCTACCAAGTGGGTTTACTGCCAAACACCTGTAGTCTAAAATCTTTTGCAGTGGTCCCAGAGGGAACTGCACAGGTTTCTGCCTAACAGCTATTGAGGTCAATAGACAAAAAAAGTGAGAAGACTTACCAACATTTCTGATATTGGGCCTGATTCATGGAATCCAGTGCAGAAAAGGCGCAAGTGGCACGCACCGAGTAGGAGCGTGCACCACGCGTGCCCCACCGTGGTACAAAGAAAGAATTGCATGGCACGCGTATTCATGGATTTCCCGAGTCCTCACTAGCCGTGGTGCAAGGAACATCAAGCAGTGCCAGTAACTCCCCCAACACATCCCCACGTGCAGTAAAAAGCTAGTGAAATGCCTAACACGGCGCAAGCCCCTGTGCCATCCCTGGTCCAGCATACAACCCCCCACCCAAATCGAGTGAAAACTCAGTGCGGATGGGGTACGCGCTGAGTTTCCATGCGATTTGGCTAGGTGCAGACTGTCTATGCGCTGAGTTTCCACATGATTTCGCTGGTGTGCGGACGGGGTATGTGCTGAGTTTCCATGTGATTTGACTGGTGTGCAGATGGGGTACGCGCTGAGTTTCCACACAATTTGGCGGGGTGCGGACAGGGGTACATGCAGAGTTTCCAGGTGAATTGGCAGGGTGCGGACAGGGTCCGCACAGAGTTTTGATTTGATTGGCTTGGGTGTGGAAGGGGTACGTGCTAAGTTTCCACACGATTTGGCTGGGGTGCGGACGCAGTATGTGTTGAGTTTCCATGCAATTTCGCGGGGTGTGAATGGGGTATGTGCTGAGTTTCCATGTGATTTGGCAGGGAGCGGACGGGCGCCGAGTTTCAACGTAGTTACCCTGGATGCACCCCAGACAAATCGCGTGGAAAGTCTGCACATACCCCATCCGCACACCAGCCAAATCGCATAGAAACTCAGCGCATAATCCGTTCGCACTCTGCCAAATCGCGTGGAAACTCATTGCGTACCCTGTCCGCACCCCAGCTAAATCGCGTTGAAACTCAGCGTGTACCGCGCAATACATACACAAATCCACTGGAAGCAGATCCCTCCTGACGGGACTGCCACACCCCAGGCCCCATCACGCGTGACCACACCCTGAAGGCAGCCCACACCACATGGGATCCCCCATCATCCATGAGTTCTCCGCGCAGCAGCCCACACCACAAGGAACCCCCGCATCACCTGGGACCACACCCCTTAGGCAGCCCACACCACAAGGGACCCCCCAGCCCCCATCACCCATGACCACACCCCACGGGCAGCTCACACCACAAGGGACCCCCCAGCCCCCATCACATGTGACCACACCCCCAGGCAGCCACACCACAAGGGTCGCCGACCCCATCACCCATGACCACACCCCACAGGCAGCCCACACCCCATGGGATCACCCGTCATGACACCCCGCAGGCAGCCCACACCACATGGGACCCCCATCACCCATGACCACAACCTGCATGCAGCCCACACCACAAGGGACACCCCCATCAACTGTGACCACACCCCATAGGCAGCCCACACCACATGGGACCCCCTCAGCCCCCATCACTCATGACCACACCCTGAAGGTAGCCCACACCACATGGGACCTCCCATCTCCCGTGACCACAGCCCTCAGGCAGCCCACATCACAAGGGACCCCCATCACCCGTGACCACACCCCGCAGGCAGCCCACACCACATGGGTCCACACCCCCAGCCCCATCACCCGTCATGGCAACTGCAGGCAGGCCCCATGTCATGGGACACCATCATCACCTATCATGGCAACCTGCAGGTAGGCCCTGTGTCATTGGACACCCCCACCCCCATCACCCATCACGGCAACCTGCAGGCAGGCCCCGTGTCATGGGACATCCCCTCCCCCATTACCCATCACGACAACCTGCAGGCAGGCCCCAGATACTGGACACCACCTGCATGCCGGATGCTGACATAGTGACACACATACACTCCATCGATGGCGTGTCTTTGAACTTGCATGCCATGTATTGACACCACTCTCAACCTCCAGTCCACAAAACATACAGCAAACAACAAAAAAGCCATACACCTGGCCCACACACATCAGTGTCCTAGCTGATGACACGCAATTGCTGACTGCAACCACATCCCAACATACACATCACAAAGTGTATGCCAAAGACCAGCCCTGCAAGCCATGTGACAAAGTAATGTAAAAAAAAACATGTACAAATACACACACCGTGTCACATTAAGAGAAATTTGTCTGGCGTATCATGGCATGAGCCTCAATGAGCACACATCACATTAATCTATTTCCCCATAAACACACAAGTGACCCTCCCATGTGTGAGGGACATGACATGACATCCAATCAAGTCTCATGTCATTCGCAATGCACATGTACACAAATGTGCAAAGGGCCAAAGAGACCCGGGCAGGGGAACTGACTAAAGACAGACACTAGAAATGTGTCTGGGCAGGTGGCATTGAGACAGAGCCTGTGTCTGGGAAGTGTTGATAGATGAAATGTGGTTGCGGAGGTGGCAGTTCTGCACATGTGAAGGACACCTCAAGAAAAAAAACCAAAACGACAACAAAGTTAATCTGGCCAGCCGGTGGCATTTCCAAGCCTATGTGAAAACAGGAGTCACAATCTGTCAGTAGGTGTCTGCTGGCATACATAAAAACTGTCTAAAAATTGTGCATGCCTGTGAGCCAGTGCTGGTGTGCAAGTGCCGTGCAAGGGGACCTTATGCCAAATTCAGAGGGTACACAGCTGACCATAGCAGATTTCCACAGGACCGCATCAGGGCAGAGGAGTACCAAAGCACAAGAACGAGCAATGACTCAAGTCATGATTGTGTACATGGTAAACATACCGTTACCTAACAACATATACTGCAGCATTGGTCTGTCCATGTGTCAAACCAATAGGAAAATAGGAATAGCAAAGCAGGATGTCCAACTACACGAGATACAATTAAATTAGCACAAAGACATGATTGTGAAGGCACTGACACTGCATCAAGCAAATACTTTTCCAAAAATTTCAAAATTACACACTCCCATCACTCAACCAACCCACCACCCTCCCAAAAACACTGAGGACCAAGACACAAATCTGCTGCACATGCAGGGCTGGACTGGGAACTAAAAGAGGCCCTGGAAATAATTACTGGGGACCAAAAGAGGCCCTGGAAATAATGTTCAAAGTGGCCCCATATGGCACCTTTTCAGCAAGCCTAAAGCTTTTCCTATGAGAACATTTGGAAATACCACTCAAAAGAGGCCCAGTGTGCAGAGGCCCACCGGGAAATATCCAGAGTTCCCTATAGGCCAGTCCACCCCTGTGCACATGTGAAATCAAAGACCACCACACAGTGCACACTCCAACTCCACCTTAACACCCATCCTCTGGTCATGCACACCAGGACATGCCCCATGCGAATCGATGTCAAACATGATGCATGCTTGTGTGCACACACATAAACCACATTGGTCATCATTAGGGACACAGAAAGAGTAAGGAAGCGTCAAACTAGCACAAAATCCGAGACCACACACCACTTGTAGTAAAAATAAGAAAATATATTTAAAAAGTATGAAATTCACAATCATTTCCTGAAAATAAATAAAATGTGCCTGAAAACACCAAAAAAGTAAGCATGTCCAAATGAAAAAACAGAGGTCACAAAAAATATGTCAAACTCACAAATGCAGTCCATGTCCTTAATGACTCTCAAAATTAAAACCAAAATTAAAAGAAATTCATTCAATCATGGTGAACACAAAGGGATCCAAAAAGATGAAAACTATGTACAAGCATAAGCGGTCAATTGTCCCAAATGCATAACAAAAACATGAAAAAACAATCCACGAAATGACACACCAAACAATAACTATATGCAAAAAGTGGAGCAAAGTCCAATAACTCCCAAAACAATGAACTAAAAAACGAAACTTACACCTAAATAACTATATACAATGGCAGCAGGCTAGTCCTTCTCCTCACCATGCTCCCTCATAGTCAGGGCATCATCGAACACCTGCGTCCACTTCCCATAGGTGGGCATCCGCTTCCCCCTCGAGGGCTTGAGGGGACTCCAACATGCTCCTCTCAAACTCTCCTCGAGGACCTCAGCCCACCTCTCTGCCTGATGCACTGAATTCTCCACCCTGGCCATGGTGAGTCTTGCCTCCCATGCCCACTGCCGCTCTGCCCTGATCTGCTGGCCCAAACATTCCCACACGGAAGACATCCTTTGTGTAAGGTCCACATTTGCCTCCTGCCTGATGGCTGATACCTGCCTCCCTGCAATTGAATGCCCCGAGTCCTGTAGCGTCCTACTCCGAGCCTGCTGCTGCCAAATAGCCCGGTGCCTGCACCTCAAGGACAGCCTCTGGGATGATGACAACCCCCGGGGCTGTTGTGCATGTGCCCTGCTCCTTGGTGCCTGCTCTTCCTCCATTGCCACAGCTCCTATCGCTAGCTGTATCTGCATGGTGACCACCTCGGCGGATCAAACTTTGACTCAAGACTCTGGCAGGGATGTGATCTCCACCAGACTGGAAGCCAGAGTTGAGACAGGTACACAGGGGAATCTGGTGACATCTGGGCCAGAAGACAGCAGGGATGAAAACTGGCACACAGCGGAGGAAGATGAGGTGGGGGTCACAGAAGTGGCCAGCCCACATCCATTTCAAGTGCAGGAAACGTGCTAGCCAGTTCACGAGACGGCAGACCTCCTCATGATGATGTGCAAGCCGCAGATTGGAAGCCTGCACATCATCATGAAT
Source organism: Ambystoma mexicanum (assembly GCF_040938575.1). Lineage (NCBI taxonomy): Eukaryota > Metazoa > Chordata > Amphibia > Caudata > Ambystomatidae > Ambystoma > Ambystoma mexicanum. The sequence goes on along the minus strand of NC_090927.1, from coordinate 675,678,174 downwards.
GGTGCCTGTCCGCCTCATGATACCAGCTAGCACTGGTTCCACACTGTCCCGATTGGCGACATCCGCAGGTATTGGTGGTTCCGTTTGGGTGGAAACATCCTCCACCTGGGGATGCGTCCTGCCTGGGGCATGCCCGCAGGTGCATACTGGTGCAGTTGCAGTCCCAGGGGCAGGATGAGTCACAGGCCCCTCCATGGCAACCTGTACTGCCTCCTGCCCCCGAGTCTGGACTTCACCAGTCACACCCATGTCATCAACCCTGCTGGGCCCCATGGGCTAGGCAGATGCGGCCTCCTCCTCCACCTCCGCCAACCTGGATGCCTCCCCACCATCTTCTGCATCGGATTGCCCCTGTGCTACCTCACCTGTCCCTCCCACTGCCGAGCAGCCCAAAACTGACTTCACCCTCTTGGGCTTCCCGCCAGCAGCTGCGGCCGTTGGCTCGGATGCGGCACAGTCTCCTCACTCCCTGAAGATGATATGAGCAGGGAGCGTGACTGGGCCTTGCGTCTGTGCCTGGTGGAGGCATCCATTCTGCCTTGTTCCACAGTGCCTTCTCCGCCCTCTTCTTCCATCGCTGCTGTGGATACGGAGACATAGAACACTAACATCAGGGTACTGAACATATGTCTGTTTTGCATAAAGCAAATGTACATGAGTGGCACTGTCAAAGGTCACAACCATCATCACCGTCCACAACACACAGGTTAGTGCAATTAACACACATGCACAATCATGTCTGGCATTCCAAACAGGCAATCACATCCATGGACAAGGCACTGTCAGAACCTCAAAATTGTGCATTCACCTCACATGCACCATGGGACATACATATCTCATTCACACACATCATCTGACAGTCATGAAGCAGGGCATGGAGCTATCACGTCAGAGTGCACCAGAGGTCAATTTGGCAGGATGAGTCAATCACACAATCTAATGTTCAAGTGAGATCCATCCCGGTGTGTTGACCAGTCACACACTCACTCTTCAGACACATACACATATGCACAATGCATGTCCATGAAGTTGCCAAAAGCACCCATGTGTGACACCTCTCACATGGCCACTCCAGACACATGAAATCATTTTGTTACTTGCTGCCGCGCATCACACATAGCTACACAAACACCGTTGATGTGAAACATGCTTGAATGGACTCACATGCAGCACTGTCTGGGACATGCACACAGACATCTGTACAAGAGGCATACCAGACATGAGGCCAAGGTGCACCCTCCTGCCATACATAAACATGCACATGCACTATTGTGGACAAGTACACATGGACACTTACCAGTCGACTCCAAACAGAGTTCCAAATCCATGACCCGGGCATACATCGCTGGGGAGAAATGCTCCAGGACCTGCTTGTTGTTGGTGGTCAACCAGCTTCGGTGTCCCTCTTTGTTCATGCCAGCTTTGAGGACGCACCGGGCCTTGTTGTGGGACCTGGCTTTGAAGTCCTCCCAGCCCTTGTGGACATGGATGTAGTCACAGGGTGCCACCCCCTCTGTGTTGATGGCACCCACGATGTCTGCCCAGATCTTCCTCCGTCCTTCCTTGGCGACTTGCGATGGTCCGTGGAAGAGGTCATCATAATGCACCAGGACTTTCTCCACCAGGATGTCAACGTCCCTGCCTGAGAAGCTGACAGCCCTCTGTCTCACTGCCGGGGGGCTTGCCACTTGCCTCCAATGGTGGTCTGGCACGTCGGGTGTCTTCTGGATCAGCAGATATGGTCACAGGTACAACGACAGGAGCACTGGCAATGGCTGTACAGCAGACACCAAAATTGCAGGACACGTGGGCAGCAGGCACATACAGTGGGTAGCCAGCAGCAGATGGCTCATAGGAGGCAGCTCGGGGCACATGGAGGCAGGTAAATTGGCTGGTAGGAAGGAGTGTGGGTCTTCCGTGTTACTTGCGTAGGCAGCCGGAAACAGAGTGACTGCACGTGGGGAAACAGCACGTAAGTGTGTAATCATAGGAAAGGCCCTAAGCGTGTAACTTACGTGACAGGCGCTGAAGGTTGGGTGTGGCATTCAGGATTGGGATAAAGTAGTGCGTAGAAGAGCATCACACGCTTGCTGAGTTATAGCGGATGAACATGTGGACTTCGTTTCCATGCGATCTCTCCACTGTGTGCAAGCCTCTTGTTTTAGTGGGGGAATGCCTCCACGCAAACGCACGTGTACTTTTGAGGCTGACGGTGAGTTGCGTACACATTTTACATTCTGTGGATGCCCCTGTGTGTCGCGTAATCCCTTCTTTAACATCACTGTTGCTTACATGTCCTTCGCATACATTTTTTTTGTATTGCTGTTTGCCACAGGGTACTGCGTTAGGTTTTTCCTTTACACTTGGGCTGCCGAGGGGTCGCGTACACATATTTTTCATATTTGGGGTGCCTGTGCGTTAAGCAGCTCATTTATATTTTTCCCAGGGGTTACATTGAACTTTGCTGGGGCACACTGGTACGTTTAACATCACGCACACTGCCCCCTCACTCAAATTGCCCAGGACAATAGATAGCTGCACCTCCCATTGCACTAATCCATCTGTGCAATGACTGGGAGGCCAACTAGTAGGCCAGGGTGGCAGAGATGGCCGAGGTGGCGGAGGTGGGTGAGTTGGCAGAGGTGGCCAAGGTGGTGGAGGTGGAGGAAGTGGGCAAGGGGGCAGAGGTGGCCGAGGTGGCCAAGAGGTCCGGGCCCATGCAGGGAGAGCTATGCCACCACCCAGCGGGGTCAGGAAGCTGCAGGGGCAGCTGCAGCAACCACCACCCAGCCTCCAGGTCACCCAGCCAGGCCTGTAGTGCTCCCCACCCCGGTCCACGGAGATGCAGGGGCAGATGCTATCCGTGCATCAAAGGGGAGGAGACATGCTGTGCAGCGTCCTGGCACCGGCAACCAGGGTCCAGATGCAGCAGTGTGAACTGCTGTACACATCCGCCAGGGTCAGGTAGCTGCAGGGACAGGTGCAGACATCACCACCCAGCCTCTGGGTCACCCAGCTGAGCCTGTGGTGCTCCGCACCCCGGTCCACAGAAACGCAGGGCCAGATGCTATCCATGCATCAAAGGGGAAGGGACATGCTGTGCAGCGTTGTGGCACCAGCGCCCAGGTACAGCCACCTGCAAGGGCACCTACTGCCACACCATCAGTGTGTGATTCCACAGCCCAGGCCACCAGTACTCCAGCCCCTACTGACCCAAGTGGTCCCAGCCACTTGGGGTCTGCACGACCTTGCAAGAAGGCAAAGCGTACAGTAGGCAAACAGGCTCAGTCCCAAGGCACAGCACAGGGGACCCACACGTCGAGGAAGAGGAGCTTTAGTGATGAGGAACTCCAGATCTTCACAGACTATGTGCAGGAACACAAACACAACATGCCTGTGCAGGCAGGGAGCACATATACGCCTGCCCAGCGTATGGCTCAGCTTCTGATGCAATGAAGCGTTGGTTTGATCTCCGGTGCTGAGCCAAAGATAAGCTGGGTGCCAGCTACGCCTCTACTCAGGTGACTGGAGGTGGGTCACCACGAGAGGATGAAGAACTTGATGTGGAGCAGATCCAAGGTGTGGGAGACCTGCCAATTTATGTCTGGTGAGTGGTGAGGCGTGTTTTTCCAGGACATGTGTAAGTTGATGGGTGAAGTGTGAAGTTCTGCCTGCATTTACATGACTGCCATGGGTGAACGATGTCATGGTGTACTGATACGTGCTTGTTGTCCTGCATACGCACAATGTGCTGCACACCATGACAAACCCCATCACCACACCTGCTCACTTCTTCCATGTCACTCTGTCAAGGCTATCTTGGCCCTCTTCCTGCTCAACCTGTGATGGTGGATAGCCTGTGACAATCTTGCACTCCACACTCTGCTTCTCTCTGCACATCTCTGATGTCTCTGAGAGGTCACTCTACCAGCTGCACCTCCTCAGGGGTATTCTTCCTTTCCTCTCATTTCCACAGTAGCTCACTGTCTCAAGACGACTGGTCAAACCTATTGTTGGGTACTGCAACGCCTCTACCAAGATTTCTGTGCCTCTACTCTCTTCCCTCTCTTCCCTCTGCCACCGATCGTGACCTGGACAGTGGGGATTGTCCTTTTGTCTTGGTGCCAGGTATTGGCAAATAGCCCTGACAGACCATGCCAAGGAGAAAACTGCATTTTCTACCCCCGTTGGCTTATACCAGTTTAAGGTAATGCCTTTCGGATTGAAGAATGCACCTGCTACGTTTCAACGGATGGTAAACCAGGTTCTGAATGGGATGGAGGACTTCTGCATGGCATACTTGGATGACATCGCAGTGTTCAGCAATTCCTGGGAAGAACATGTAACCCACCTAAGAGATGTTTTGCAGGCTCTTGGAGGAGCCAATCTGACCATAAAGGCGAGTAAATGCCAAATTGGACAGAGTAAGGTAGTCTATCTTGGACATGAGGTAGGAGGTCGAGAAATAAGGCCTTTGCTCAGTAAGATTGAAGCTGTGCTAAATTGGACAACACCTACTACTCAAACCCAAGTGAGAGCCTTCCTAGGCCTCACTGGGTACTACAGGAATTTCATAGAGAACTATGGGACCATAGCTTCTCCACTGAATGTCATCTCCTCGCCCAAATTTCCTAAAAAGGTTAAATGGAACGAGGAGTGCAATCAGGCTTTTGAAAACCTGAAAAAGGCTCTTTGCCAAGCCCCAGTACTCAGAGCTCCTGATTACCGCCAACACTTCATTGTGCAGAGAGATGCTTCAAATGTAGGGATAGGTGCCGTACTCAGTCAACTGGATGGGAAAGGTAGGAAGTACCCCGTTTGCTTCATCAGCCGCAAGCTGATCCTGAAACAAGGTGGGCAACAATCAAAAGAGAGTGCTTTGCTATCGTGTGGGCTCTGAAGAAGTTTAGGCCGTACTTGTATGGTTCTACTTTTGTCATTCAGACTGACCACCAACCCTTGAGATGGTTAATGCAAATGAAAGGGGAAAACCCAAAACTATTGAGATGGTCGATTTGCCTGCAAGGGTTTGATTTCACCATTGAGCACAGGTCAGGATGTCACCACCAACATGCTGATGGTCTCTCTAGGATGTATGTCATCGACTAGAGGTATGAGATTCATCCAGGAGTGGATTAAATCCTCCTGTCCCTTAGTCTGGGCGGGGGGAGTGTTAGGGAGAATTCTCTGTTTAGGCTGAATTTCCTAACCTAGTGAGTCCCCCAGCAGCTTTGCTGGATTTCTGGAATTTGTTTTTTCCATCCTGCCAAGAGTGAGACTCTTTTCCTCCCACTCTTGGACATGAATGTGTGTAATTCCTTTGAATGTCAATGTGTTCTATGGGGTATTTTACTCCATAGGGTCTCATATGTTTTTCTATGTGTGTTACAGCGCACCCTACGTGCCGTAACACTGGGGCGTCCTAGCAGACCTCCACCATAAACTCCATACCCGGGGACTGACTACTGTCTCCCCGGGCATGTAAAGTCACCATTGGCTTTACTAGACCTAAATTTACTAACAGAACTAGTACAAACCATCTTATTGTGGACGTGCTAGTAGGGGTAATTCGATTACTCCTGGGTCTGTTACTCGAGGGGGCACTGTCCCGTCCCCCCTCGTCGAGGTTTGGCTGGTGGCAGTGGAAACTACTTGTTATGTTCGACCCTGAACATAACCCTATGGGATTCGTCCCATTGTTGGAGATTGATACTTTTCCTCATTAATCTCTAATGTACCACCGGTCTACTTATCTTAAATAAGTTTATCGGATGGTATTTTCTGCCAGAACTCGGTTTTAAAATGGCGTCTGTGTTCGTCTCTGTGACTCCTAAACCAAAGGTTGAGCCCTTTGTTCCACTTTTGGCGGGCCTCTGTACAGAGACCCTCCAAAGTGGTGCCATTCTGTCTGGGTTACCACAGGGGTGTGGGAGGGGGTTTAGGCACCCTGGACCGAGTTGCCTTGCCAACTCTGGTCGCACTCTGGAGTGATTGGCCCAAGTGGTGAGCCTCCCCGCTCACCACTTAGCGAGTGTTGATTGACAGCTAGGCTGAATGAATGGGGGTTTTCTGCATAAAAGCAGGGCTTTTGGGACTGGATCTTCAGAAGTCGCCACAGGACCTAAGAATCCGACGAGGGTAACACTGAGCCGACCTGCATGACGACACCTCCGGCGGAGCCCTGCGGAACCGACTCACCACTTCCCGACGACAGAGGAGATCTCCCTGCCCGAGAGTCTCTTCCCCTGACTGGTGGGAACAACCAGTCCCCTTTGCTTTTTCTTCGCCTCAGGACGCAGTGGTCGAATTGCCCGTGCAGAGCACCTCGGCAACCGGATAGCCACTACCCCTGTACCGCGACCAAAAGGTGGTGCCTTGTGAAGGAGCACTCTGTGGCTGGTCTCTTCCCTGGTGGTGCACCGGACTTCACTTTTCTTCGACGACAAGATAATCTCTACTCTTGGCAAAGACCCGACGTTCATCCACCACCAGGAACAACTGCCCCCGCCGGAGCTGTCTCTCCACAACCAAGGTACCATGTCCGCCTGGCTTCCCTTTCGATCGGTTTGAGTGAGGTGTCTTAATGCTCTCCTTTCCGTTGGGTCGCCTCCAAGCTTTCTCACGTATTGTTCTGAACTGGTTCAATCTGCCGATAACAATTTGCTACAAAGACTCAAACGCATTTCCACTAGAGACTTTTTGGGACATATCACCTTGCCTCTCTCCGAGTGGGCCTGGCCTCTGAACTTTATGATCTATTGTGGTTCTTGCCTTCTTGCCTTGCATTTTTCCTGTGAAGTATTGAACTGTGTTGATTTCGTAACCTGCTTATTTTTCTCTCCCGTCCTAACTAATATTAGAGTGCCATCTAGGTTGAGGCATACACCTCTGTCTGCAAATAAGTGATGCCGGTAGAACCTAGACTTGTCAAAATATTGTTAGTGGGGATTGATCGTTTCTTCTTCGTAGAGTAATTGTGATTGAATTGTTTTCCGTGATAGTGCCATAGTGTTTTCCATAGATGTTCCGTTATAAATAAATACCTTAATATCTTTACACTGAAACCTTGTTGCGTGTTTGCTTGTCTTACTGTGAAGAATTGACCTGTATTGTATACTCCACATACTGCTTAACTCTTCTTGAGAGAAGTCTGACTGCTCAGCCACAGCTACCAAGTGAATCTGTGTGGCACAGACTGCTACCAAGTGGGTTTACTGCCAAACACCTGTAGTCCTAAATCTTTTGCAGTGGTCCCAGAGGGAACTGCACAGGTTTCTGCCTAACAGCTATTGAGGTCAATAGACAAAAAAAGTGAGAAGACTTACCAACATTTCTGATATTGGGCCTGATTCATCGAATCCAGTGCAGAAAAGGCACAAGTGGCACGCACCGAGTAGGAGCGTGCACCACGCGTGCCCCACCGTGGTACAAAGAAAGAATTGCATGGCACGCGTATTCATGGATTTCCCGAGTCCTCAGTAGCCGTGGTGCAAGGAACATCAAGCAGTGCCAGTAACTCCCCCAACACATCCCCACGTGCAGTAAAAAGCTAGTGAAATGCCTAACACGGCGCAAGCCCCTGTGCCATCCCTGGTCCAGCATACAACCCCCCACCCAAATCGAGTGAAAACTCAGTGCGGATGGGGTACGCGCTGAGTTTCCATGCGATTTGGCTAGGTGCAGACTGTCTATGCACTGAGTTTCCACATGATTTGGCTGGTGTGCGGACGGGGTATGTGCTGAGTTTCCATGTGATTTGACTGGTGTGCAGATGGGGTACGCGCTGAGTTTCCACACAATTTGGCGGGGTGCGGACAGGGGTACATGCAGAGTTTCCACGTGAATTGGCAGGGTGCGGACAGGGTCCGCACAGAGTTTTGATTTGATTGGCTTGGGTTTGGAAGGGGTACGCGCTAAGTTTCCACACGATTTGGCTGGGGTGCGGACGCAGTATGTGTTGAGTTTCCATGCAATTTCGCGGGGTGTGAATGGGGTATGTGCTGAGTTTCCATGTGATTTGGCAGGGAGCGGACGGGCGCCGAGTTTCAACGTAGTTACCCTGGATGCACCCCAGACAAATCGCGTGGAAAGTCTGCACATACCCCATCCGCACACCAGCCAAATCGCATAGAAACTCAGCGCATAATCCGTTCGCACTCTGCCAAATCGCGTGGAAACTCATTGCGTACCCTGTCCGCACCCCAGCTAAATCGCGTTGAAACTCAGCGTGTACCGCGCAATACATACACAAATCCACTGGAAGCAGATCCCTCCTGACGGGACTGCCACACCCCAGGCCCCATCACGCGTGACCACACCCTGCAGGCAGCCCACACCACATGGGATCCCCCATCATCCATGAGTTCTCCGGGCAGCAGCTCACACCACAAGGGACCCCCGCATCACCTGGGACCACACCCCTTAGGCAGCCCACACCACAAGGGACCCCCCAGCCCCCATCACCCATGACCACACCCCACGGGCAGCTCACACCACAAGGGACCCCCCAGCCCCCATCACATGTGACCACACCCCCAGGCAGCCACACCACAAGGGTCGCCGACCCCATCACCCATGACCACACCCCACAGGCAGCCCACACCCCATGGGATCACCCGTCATGACACCCCGCAGGCAGCCCACACCACATGGGACCCCCATCACCCATGACCACAACCTGCATGCAGCCCACACCACAAGGGACACCCCGATCAACTGTGACCACACCCCATAGGCAGCCCACACCACATGGGACCCCCTCAGCCCCCATCACTCATGACCACACCCTGCAGGTAGCCCACACCACATGGGACTTCCCATCTCCCGTGACCACAGCCCTCAGGCAGCCTACATCACAAGGGACCCCCATCACCCGTGACCACACCCCGCAGGCAGCCCACACCACATGGGTCCACACCCCCAGCCCCATCACCCGTCATGGCAACCTGCAGGCAAGCCCCATGTCATGGGACACCATCATCACCTATCATGGCAACCTGCAGGTAGGCCCTGTGTCATTGGACACCCCCACCCCCATCACCCATCATGGCAACCTGCAGGCAGGCCCCGTGTCATGGGACATCCCCACCCCATTACCCATCACGACAACCTGCAGGCAGGCCCCATATACTGGACACCACCTGCATGCCGGATGCTGACATAGTGACACACATACACTCCATCGATGGCGTGTCTTTGAACTTGCATGCCATGTATTGACACCACTCTCAACCTCCAGTCCACAAAACATACAGCAAACAACAAAAAAGCCATACACCTGGCCCACACGCATCAGTGTCCTAGCTGATGACACGCAATTGCTGACTGCAACCACATCCCAACATACACATCACAAAGTGTATGCCAAAGACCAGCCCTGCAAGCCATGTGACAAAGTAATGTAAAAAAAAACATGTACAAATACACACACCGTGTCACATTAAGAGAAATTTGTCTGGCGTATCATGGCATGAGCCTCAATGAGCACACATCACATTAATCTATTTCCCCATAAACACACAAGTGACCCTCCCATGTGTGAGGGACATGACATGACATCCAATCAAGTCTCATGTCATTCGCAATGCACATGTACACAAATGTGCAAAGGGCCAAAGAGACCCGGGCAGGGGAACTGACTAAAGACAGACACTAGAAATGTGTCTGGGCAGGTGGCATTGAGACAGAGCCTGTGTCTGGGAAGTGTTGATAGATGAAATGTGGTTGCGGAGGTGGCAGTTCTGCACATGTGAAGGACACCTCAAGAAAAAAACCCAAAACGACAACAAAGTTAATCTGGCCAGCCGGTGTCATTTCCAAGCCTATGTGAAAACAGGAGTCACAATCTGTCAGTAGGTGTCTGCTGGCATACATAAAAACTGTCTAAAAATTGTGCATGCCTGTGAGCCAGTGCTGGTGTGCAAGTGCCGTGCAAGGGGACCTTATGCCAAATTCAGAGGGTACACAGCTGACCATAGCAGATTTCCACAGGACCGCATCAGGGCAGAGGAGTACCAAAGCACAAGAACGAGCAATGACTCAAGTCATGATTGTGTACATGGTAAACATACCGTTACCTAACAACATATACTGCAGCATTGGTCTGTCCATGTGTCAAACCAATAGGAAAATAGGAATAGCAAAGCAGGATGTCCAACTACACGAGATACAATTAAATTAGCACAAAGACATGATTGTGAAGGCACTGACACTGCATCAAGCAAATACTTTTCCAAAAATTTCAAAATTACACACTCCCATCACTCAACCAACCCACCACCCTCCCAAAAACACTGAGGACCAAGACACAAATATGCTGCACATGTGAAATCAAAGACCACCACACAGTGCACACTCCAACTCCACCTTAACACCCATCCTCTGGTCATGCACACCAGGACATGCCCCATGCGAATGGATGTCAAACATGATACATGCTTGTGTGCACACACATAAACCACATTGGCCATCATTAGGGACACAGAAAGAGTAAGGAAGCGTCAAACTAGCACAAAATCCGAGACCAAACACCACTTGTAGTAAAAATAAGAAAATATATTTAAAAAGTATGAAATTCACAATCATTTCCTGAAAATAAATAAGATGTGCCTGAAAACACCAAAAAAGTAAGCATGTCCAAATGAAAAAACAGAGGTCACAAAAAATATGTCAAACTCACAAATGCAGTCCATGTCCTTAATGACTCTCAAAATTAAAACCAAAATTAAAAGAAATTCATTCAATCATGGTGAACACAAAGGGATCCAAAAAGATGAAAACTATGTACAAGCATAAGCGGTCAATTGTCCCAAATGCATAACAAAAACATGAAAAAACAATCCACGAAATGACACACCAAACAATAACTATATGCAAAAAGTGGAGCAAAGTCCAATAACTCCCAAAACAATGAACTAAAAAACGAAACTTACACCTAAATAACTATATACAATGGCAGCAGGCTAGTCCTTCTCCTCACCATGCTCCCTCATAGTCAGGGCATCATCGAACACCTGCGTCCACTTCCCATAGGTGGGCATCCGCTTCCCCCTCGAGGGCTTGAGGGGATTCCAACATGCTCCTCTCAAACTCTCCTCGAGGACCTCAGCCCACCTCTCTGCCTGATGCACTGAATTCTCCACCCTGGCCATGGTGAGTCTTGCCTCCCATGCCCACTGCCGCTCTGCCCTGATCTGCTGGCCCAAACATTCCCACACGGAAGACATCCTTTGTGTAAGGTCCACATTTGCCTCCTGCCTGATGGCTGATACCTGCCTCCCTGCAATTGAATGCCCCGAGTCCTGTAGCGTCCTACTCCGAGCCTGCTGCTGCCAAATAGCCCGGTGCCTGCACCTCAAGGACAGCCTCTGGGATGATGACAACCCCCGGGGCTGTTGTGCATGTGCCCTGCTCCTTGGTGCCTGCTCTTCCTCCATTGCCACAGCTCCTATCGCTAGCTGTATCTGCATGGTGACCACCTCGGCGGATCAAACTTTGACTCAAGACTCTGGCAGGGATGTGATCTCCACCAGACTGGAAGCCAGAGTTGGGACAGGTACACAGGGGAATCTGGTGACATCTGGGCCAGAAGACAGCAGGGATGAAAACTGGCACACAGCGGAGGAAGATGAGGTGGGGGTCACAGAAGTGGCCAGCCCACATCCATTTCAAGAGCAGGAAACGTGCTAGCCAGTTCACGAGACGGCAGACCTCCTCATGATGATGTGCAAGCCGCAGATTGGAAGCCTGCACATCATCATGAATGGTGCCTGTCCGCCTCATGATACCAGCTAGCACTGGTTCCACACTGTCCCGATTGGCGACATCCGCAGGTATTGGTGGTTCCGTTTGGGTGGAAACATCCTCCACCTGGGGATGCGTCCTGCCTGGGGCATGCCCGCAGGTGCATACTGGTGCAGTTGCAGTCCCAGGGGCAGGATGAGTCACAGGCCCCTCCATGGCAACCTGTACTGCCTCCTGCCCCCGAGTCTGGACTTCACCAGTCACACCCATGTCATCAACCCTGCTGGGCCCCATGGGCTAGGCAGATGCGGCCTCCTCCTCCACCTCCGCCAACCTGGATGCCTCCCCACCATCTTCTGCATCGGATTGCCCCTGTGCTACCTCACCTGTCCCTCCCACTGCAGAGCAGCCCAAAACTGACTTCACCCTCTTGGGCCTCCCGCCAGCAGCTGCGGCCGTTGGCTCGGATGCGGCACAGTCTCCTCACTCCCTGAAGATGATATGAGCAGGGAGCGTGACTGGGCCTTGCGTCTGTGCCTGGTGGAGGCATCCATTCTGCCTTGTTCCACAGTGCCTTCTCCGCCCTCTTCTTCCATCGCTGCTGTGGATACGGAGACATAGAACACTAACATCAGGGTACTGAACATATGTCTGTTTTGCATAAAGCAAATGTACATGAGTGGCACTGTCAAAGGTCACAACCATCATCACCGTCCACAACACACAGGTTAGTGCAATTAACACACATGCACAATCATGTCTGGCATTCCAAACAGGCAATCACATCCATGGACAAGGCACTGTCAGAACCTCAAAATTGTGCATTCACCTCACATGCACCATGGGACATACATATCTCATTCACACACATCATCTGACAGTCATGAAGCAGGGCATGGAGCTATCCCGTCAGAGTGCACCAGAGGTCAATTTGGCAGGATGAGTCAATCACACAATCTAATGGTCAAGTGAGATCCATCCCGGTGTGTTGACCAGTCACACACTCACTCTTCAGACACATACACATATGCACAATGCATGTCCATGAAGTTGCCAAAAGCACCCATGTGTGACACCTCTCACATGGCCACTCCAGACACATGAAATAATTTTGTTACTTGCTGCCGCGCATCACACATAGCTACACAAACACTGTTGATGTGACACATGCTTGAATGGACTCACATGCAGCACTGTCTGGGACATGCACACAGACAACTGTACAAGAGGCATACCAGACATGAGGCCAAGGTGCACCCTCCTGCCATACATTAACATGCACATGCACTATTGTGGACAAGTACACATGGACACTTACCAGTCGACTCCAAACAGAGTTCCAAATCCATGACCCGGGCATACATCGCTGGGGAGAAATGCTCCAGGACCTGCTTGTTGTTGGTGGTCAACCAGCTTCGGTGTCCCTCTTTGTTCATGCCAGCTTTGAGGACGCACCGGGCCTTGTTGTGGGACCTGGCTTTGAAGTCCTCCCAGCCCTTGTGGACATGGATGTAGTCGCAGGGTGCCACTCCCTCTGTGTTGATGGCACCCACAATGTCTGCCCAGATCTTCCTCCGTCCTTCCTTGGCGACTTGCGATGGTCTGTGGAAGAGGTCATCATAATGCACCAGGACTTTCTCCACCAGGATGTCAACGTCCCTGCCTGAGAAGCTGACAGCCCTCTGTCTCACTGCCGGGGGGCTTGCCACTTGCCTCCAATGGTGGTCTGGCACGTCGGGTGTCTTCTGGATCAGCAGATATGGTCACAGGTACAACGACAGGAGCACTGGCAATGGCTGTACAGCAGACACCAAAATTGCAGGACACGTGGGCAGCAGGCACACACAGTGGGTAGCCAGCAGCAGATGGCTCATAGGAGGCAGCTCGGGGCACATGGAGGCAGGTAAATTGGCTGGTAGGAAGGAGTGTGGGTCTTCCGTGTTACTTGCGTAGGCAGCCGGAAACAGAGTGACTGCACGTGGGGAAACAGCACGTAAGTGTGTAATCATAGGAAAGGCCCTAAGCGTGTAACTTACGTGACAGGCGCTGAAGGTTGGGTGTGGCATTCAGGATTGGGATAAAGTAGTGCGTAGACGAGCATCACACGCTTGCTGAGTTATAGCGGATGAACATGTGGACTTCGTTTCCATGCAATCTCTCCACTGTGTGCAAGCCTCTTGTTTTAGTGGGGGAATGCCTCCACGCAAACGCACGTGTACTTTTGAGGCTGACGGTGAGTTGCGTACACATTTTACATTATGTGGATGCCCCTGTGTGTCGCGTAATCCCTTATTTAACATCACTGTTGCTTACATGTCCTTCGCATACATTTTTTTTGTATTGCTGTTTGCCACAGGGTACTGCGTTAGGTTTTTCCTTTACACTTGGGCTGCCGAGGGGTCGCGTACACATATTTTTCATATTTGGGGTGCCTGTGCGTTAAGCAGCTCATTTATATTTTTCCCAGGGGTTACATCGAGCCTTGCTGGGGCACACTGGTACGTTTAACATCACGCACACTGCCCCCTCTCTCAAATTGCCCAGGACAATCGATAGCTGCACCTCCCATTGCACTAATCCATCTGTGCAATGACTGGGAGGCCAACTAGTGGGCCAGGGTGGCAGAGATGGCCGAGGTGGCGGAGGTGGGTGTGTTGGCAGAGGTGGCCAAGGTGGTGGAGGTGGAGGAAGTGGGCAAGGGGGTAGAGGTGGCCGAGGTGGCCAAGAGGTCCGGGCCCATGCAGGGAGAGCTATGCCACCACCCAGCGGGGTCAGGAAGCTGCAGGGGCAGCTGCAGCAACCACCACCCAGCCTCCAGGTCACCCAGCCAGGCCTGTAGTGCTCCCCACCCCGGTCCACGGAGATGCAGGGGCAGATGCTATCCGTGCATCAAAGGGGAGGAGACATGCTGTGCAGCGTCCCGGCACCGGCAACCAGGGTCCAGATGCAGCAGTGTGAACTGCTGTACACATCCGCCAGGGTCAGGTAGCTGCAGGGACAGGTGCAGACATCACCACCCAGCCTCTGGGTCACCCAGCTGAGCCTGTGGTGCTCCGCACCCCGGTCCACAGAAACGCAGGGCCAGATGCTATCCATGCATCAAAGGGGAAGGGACATGCTGTGCAGCATTGTGGCACCAGCGCCCAGGTACAGCCACCTGCAAGGGCACCTACTGCCACACCATCAGTGTGTGATTCCACAGCCCAGGCCACCAGTACTCCAGCCCCTACTGACCCAAGTGGTCCCAGCCACTTGGGGTCTGCACGACCTTGCAAGAAGGCAAAGCGTACAGTAGGCAAACAGGCTCAGTCCCAAGGCACAGCACAGGGGACCCACACGTCGAGGAAGAGGAGCTTTAGTGATGAGGAACTCCAGATCTTCACAGACTATGTGTAGGAACACAAACACAACATGCCTGTGCAGGCAGGGAGCACATATACGCCTGCCCAGCGTATGGCTCAGCTTCTGATGCAATGAAGCGTTGGTTTGATCTCCGGTGCTGAGCCAAAGATAAGCTGGGTGCCAGCTACGCCTCTACTCAGGTGACTGGAGGTGGGTCACCACGAGAGGATGAAGAACTTGATGTGGAGCAGATCCAAGGTGTGGGAGACCTGCCAATTTATGTCTGGTGAGTGGTGAGGCGTGTTTTTCCAGGACATGTGTAAGTTGATGGGTGAAGTGTGAAGTTCTGCCTGCATTTACATGACTGCCATGGGTGAACGATGTCATGGTGTACTGATACGTGCTTGTTGTCCTGCATACGCACAATGTGCTGCACACCATGACAAACCCCATCACCACTCCTGCTCACTTCTTCCATGTCACTCTGTCAAGGCTATCTTGGCCCTCTTCCTGCTCAACATGTGATGGTGGATAGCCTGTGACAATCTTGCACTCCACACTCTGCTTCTCTCTGCACATCTCTGATGTCTCTGAGAGGTCACTCTACCAGCTGCACCTCCTCAGGGGTATTCTTCCTTTCCTCTCATTTCCACAGTAGCTCACTGTCTCAAGACGACTGGTCAAACCTATGGTTGGGTACTGCAACGCCTCTACCAAGATTTCTGTGCCTCTACTCTCTTCCCTCTCTTCCCTCTGCCACCGATCGTGACCTGGACAGTGGGGATTGTCCTTTTGTCTTGGTGCCAGGTATTGGCAAATAGCCCTGACAGACCATGCCAAGGAGAAAACTGCATTTTCTACCCCCGTTGGCTTATACCAGTTTAAGGTAATGCCTTTCGGATTGAAGAATGCACCTGCTACGTTTCAACGGATGGTAAACCAGGTTCTGAATGGGATGGAGGACTTCTGCATGGCATACTTGGATGACATCGCAGTGTTCAGCAATTCCTGGGAAGAACATGTAACCCACCTAAGAGATGTTTTGCAGGCTCTTGGAGGAGCCAATCTGACCATAAAGGTGAGTAAATGCCAAATTGGACAGAGTAAGGTAGTCTATCTTGGACATGAGGTAGGAGGTCGAGAAATAAGGCCTTTGCTCAGTAAGATTGAAACTGTGCTAAATTGGACACCTACTACTCAAACCCAAGTGAGAGCCTTCCTAGGCCTCACTGGGTACTACAGGAATTTCATAGAGAACTATGGGACCATAGCTTCTCCACTGAATGTCATCTCCTCGCCCAAATTTCCTAAAAAGGTTAAATGGAACGAGGAGTGCAATCAGGCTTTTGAAAACCTGAAAAAGGCTCTTTGCCAAGCCCCAGTACTCAGAGCTCCTGATTACCGCCAACACTTCATTGTGCAGAGAGATGCTTCAAATGTAGGGATAGGTGCCGTACTCAGTCAACTGGATGGGAAAGGTAGGAAGTACCCCGTTTGCTTCATCAGCCGCAAGCTGATCCTGAAACAAGGTGGGTAACAATCAAAAGAGAGTGCTTTGCTATCGTGTGGGCGCTGAAGAAGTTTAGGCCGTACTTGTATGGTTCTACTTTTGTCATTCAGACTGACCACCAACCCTTGAGATGGTTAATGCAAATGAAAGGGGAAAACCCAAAACTATTGAGATGGTCGATCTGCCTGCAAGGGTTTGATTTCACCATTGAGCACAGGTCAGGATGTCACCACCAACATGCTGATGGTCTCTCTAGGATGTATGTCATCGACTAGAGGTATGAGATTCATCCAGGAGTGGATTAAATCCTCCTGTCCCTTAGTCTGGGCAGGGCGAGTGTTAGGGAGAATTCTCTGTTTAGGCTGAATTTCCTAACCTAGTGAGTCCCCCAGCAGCTTTGCTGGATTTCTGGAGTTTGTTTTTTCCATCCTGCCAAGAGTGAGACTCTTTTCCTCCCACTCTTGGACATGAATGTGTGTAATTCCTTTGAATGTCAATGTGTTCTATGGGGTATTTTACTCCATAGGGTCTCATATGTTTTTCTATGTGTGTTACAGCGCACCCTACGTGCCGTAACACTGGGGCGTCCTAGCAGACCTCCACCATAAACTCCATACCCGGGGACTGACTACTGTCTCCCCGGGCATGTAAAGTCACCATTGGCTTTACTAGACCTAAATTTACTAACAGAACTAGTACAAACCATCTTATTGTGGACGTGCTAGTAGGGGTAATTCGATTACTCCTGGGTCTGTTACTCGAGGGGGCACTGTCCCGTCCCCCCTCGTCGAGTTTTGGCTGGTGGCAGTGGAAACTACTTGTTATGTTCGACCCTGAACATAACCCTATGGGATTCGTCCCATTGTTGGAGATTGATACTTTTCCTCGTTAATCTTTAACGTACCACCGGTCTACTTATCTTAAATAAGTTTATCGGATGGTATTTTCTGCCAGAACTCGGTTTTTAAAATGGCGTCTGTGTTCGTCTCTGTGACTCCTAAACCAAAGGTTGAGCCCTTTGTTCCACTTTTGGCGGGCCTCTGTACAGAGACCCTCCAAAGTGGTGCCATTCTGTCTGGGTTACCACAGGGGTGTGGGAGGGGGTTTAGGCACCCTGGACCGAGTTGCCTTGCCAACTCTGGTCGCACTCTGGAGTGATTGGCCCAAGTGGTGAGCCTCCCCGCTCACCACTTAGCGAGTGTTGATTGACAGCTAGGCTGAATGAATGGGGGTTTTCTGCATAAAAGCAGGGCTTTTGGGACTGGATCTTCAGAAGTCGCCACAGGACCTAAGAATCCGACGAGGGTAACGCTGAGCCGACCTGCATGACGACACCTCCGGCGGAGCCCTGCGGAACCGACTCACCACTTCCCGACGACAGAGGAGATCTCCCTGCCGGAGAGTCTCTTCCCCTGACTGGTGGGAACAACCAGTCCCCTTTGCTTTTTCTTCGCCTCAGGACGCAGTGGTCGAATTGCCCATGCAGAGCACCTCGGCAACCGGATAGCCACTACCCCTGTACCGTGACCAAAAGGTGGTGCCTTGTGAAGGAGCACTCCGCGGCTGGTCTCTTCCCTGGTGGTGCACCGGACTTCACTTTTCTTCGACGACGAGATCATCTCTACTCTTGGCAAAGACCCGACGTTCATCCACCACCAGGAACAACTGCCCCCGCCGGAGCTGTCTCTCCACAACCAAGGTACCGTGTCCGCCTGGCTTCCCTTACGATCGGTTCGAGTGAGGTGTCTTAATGCTCTCCTTTCCGTTGGGTCGCCTCCAAGCTTTCTCACGTATTGTTCTGAACTGGTTCAATCTGCCGATAACAATTTGCTACAAAGACTCAAACGCATTTCCACTAGAGACTTTTTGGGACATATCGCCTTGCCTCTCTCCGAGTGGGCCTGGCCTCTGAACTTTATGATCTATTGTGGTTCTTGCCTTCTTGCCTTGCATTTTTCCCGTGAAGTATTGAACTGTGTTGATTTCGTAACCTGCTTATTTTTCTCTCCCGTCCTAACTAATATTAGAGTGCCATCTAGGTTGAGGCATACACCTCTGTCTGCAAATAAGTGATGCCGGTAGAACCTAGACTTGTCAAAATATTGTTAGGGGGGATTGATCGTTTCTTCTTCGTAGAGTAATTGTGATTGAATTGTTTTCCGTGATAGTGCCATAGTGTTTTCCATAGATGTTCCGTTATAAATAAATACCTTAATATCTTTACACTGAAGCCTTGTTGCGTGTTTGCTTGTCTTACTGTGAAGAATTGACCTATATTGTATACTCCACACACTGCTTAACTCTTCTTGAGAGAGGTCTGACTGCTCAGCCACAGCTACCAAGTGAATCTGTGTGGTACAGACTGCTACCAAGTGGGTTTACTGCCAAACACCTGTAGTCCTAAATCTTTTGCAGTGGTCCCAGAGGGAACTGCACAGGTTTCCGCCTAACAGCTATTGAGGTCAATAGACAAAAAAAGTGAGAAGACTTACCAACATTTCTGATATTGGGCCTGATTCATGGAATCCAGCGCAGAAAAGGCGCAAGAGGCACGCACCGAGTAGGAGCGTGCACCACGCGTGCACCACCGTGGTACAAAGAAAGAATTGCATGGCACGCGTATTCATGGATTTCCCGAGTCCTCACTTGTCGTGGTGCAAGGAACATCAAGCAGTGCCAGTAACTCCCCCAACACATCCCCACGTGCAGTAAAAAGCTAGTGAAATGCCTAACACGGCGCAAGCCCCTGTGCCATCCCTGGTCCAGCATACAACCCCCCACCCAAATCGAGTGAAAACTCAGTGCGGATGGGGTACGCGCTGAGTTTCCATGCGATTTGGCTAGGTGCAGACTGTCTATGCTCTGAGTTTCCACATGATTTGGCTGGTGAGCGGACGGGGTATGTGCTGAGTTTCCATGTGATTTGACTGGTGTGCAGATGGGGTACGCGCTGAGTTTCCACACAATTTGGCGGGGAGCGGACAGGGGTACATGCAGAGTTTCCACGTGAATTGCGAGGGTGCGGACAGGGTCCGCACAGAGTTTTGATTTGATTGGCTTGGGTGTGGAAGGGGTACGCGCTGAGTTTCCACACGATTTGGCTGGGGTGCGGACGCAGTATGTGTTGAGTTTCCATGCAATTTCGCGGGGTGTGAATGGGGTATGTGCTGAGTTTCCATGTGATTTGGCAGGGAGCGGACGGGCGACGAGTTTCAACGTAGTTACCCTGGATGCACCCCAGACAAATCGCGTGGAAAGTCTGCACATACCCCATCCGCACACCAGCCAAATCGCATAGAAACTCAGCGCATAACCCGTTCGCACTCTGCCAAATCGCGTGGAAACTCATTGCGTACCCTGTCCGCACCCCAGCTAAATCGCGTTGAAACTCAGCGTGTACCGCGCTATACATACACAAATCCACTGGAAGCAGATCCCTCCTGACGGGACTGCCACACCCCAGCCCCCATCACGCGTGACCACACCCTGCAGGCAGCCCACACCACATGGGATCCCCCATAATCCATGAGTTCTCCGCGCAGCAGCCCACACCACAACGGACCCCCGCATCACCTGGGACCACACCCCTTAGGCAGCCCACACCACAAGGGACCCCCCCAGCCCCCATCACCCATGACCACACCCCACGGGCAGCTCACACCACAAGGGACCCCCCAGCCCCCATCACATGTGACCACACCCCCAGGCAGCCACACCACAAGGGTCGCCGACCCCATCACCCATGACCACACCCCACAGGCAGCCCACACCCCATGGGATGACCCGTCATGACACCCCGCAGGCAGCCACACCACATGGGACCCCCATCAACTGTGACCACACCCCATAGGCAGCCCACACCACATGGGACCCCCTCAGCCCCCATCACTCATGACCACACCCTGCAGGTAGCCCACACCACATGGGACCCCATCACCCGTGACCACACCCCGCAGGCAGCCCGCACCACATGGGTCCACACCCCCAGCCCCATCACCCGTCATGGCAACCTGCAGGCAGGCCCCATGTCATGGGACACCATCATCACCTATCATGGCAACCTGCAGGTAGGCCCTGTGTCATTGGACACCCCCACCCCCATCACCCATCACGGCAACCTGCAGGCAGGCCCCGTGTCATGGGACATCCCCACCCCCATTACCCATCACGACAACCTGCAGGCAGGCCCCATATACTGGACACCACCTGCATGCCGGATGCTGACATAGTGACACATACACTCCATCGATGGCGTGTCTTTGAACTTGCATGCCATGTATTGACACCACTCTCAACCTCCAGTCCACAAAACATACAGCAAACAACAAAAAAGCCATACACCTGGCCCACACGCATCAGTGTCCTAGCTGATCACACGCAATTGCTGACTGCAACCACATCCCAACATACACATCACAAAGTGTATGCCAAAGACCAGCCCTGCAAGCCATGTGACAAAGTAATGTAAAAAAACACATGTACAAATACACACACCGTGTCACATTAAGAGAAATTTGTCTGGCGTATCATGGCATGAGCCTCAATGAGCACACATCACATTAATCTATTTCCCCATAAACACACGAGTGACCCTCCCATGTGTGAGGGACATGACATGACATCCAATCAAGTCTCATGTCATTCGCAATGCACATGTACACAAATGTGCAAAGGGCCAAAGAGACCCGGGCAGAGGAACTGACTAAAGACAGACACTAGAAATGTGTCTGGGCAGGTGGCATTGAGACAGAGCCTGTGTCTGGGAAGTGTTGATAGATGAAATGTGGTTGCGGAGGTGGCAGTTCTGCATATGTGAAGGACACCTCAAGAAAAAAACCCAAAACGAAAACAAAGTTAATCTGGCCAGCCGGTGTCATTTCCAAGCCTATGTGAAAACAGGAGTCACAATCTGTCAGTAGGTGTCTGCTGGCATACATAAAAACTGTCTAAAAATTGTGCATGCCTGTGAGCCAGTGCTGGTGTGCAAGTGCCGTGCAAGGGGACCTTATGCCAAATTCAGAGGGTACACAGCTGACCATAGCAGATTTCCACAGGACCGCATCAGGGCAGAGGAGTACCAAAGCACAAGAACGAGCAATGACTCAAGTCATGATTGTGTACATGGTAAACATACCGTTACCTAACAACATATACTGCAGCATTGGCCTGTCCATGTGTCAAACCAATAGGAAAATAGGAATAGCAAAGCAGGATGTCCAACTACACGAGATACAATTAAATTAGCACAAAGACATGATTGTGAAGGCACTGACACTGCATCAAGCAAATACTTTTCCAAAAATTTCAAAATTACACACTCCCATCACTCAACCAACCCACCACCCTCCCAAAAACACTGAGGACCAAGACACAAATATGCTGCACATGTGAAATCAAAGACCACCACACAGTGCACACTCCAACTCCACCTTAACACCCATCCTCTGGTCATGCACACCAGGACATGCCCCATGCGAATGGATGTCAAACATGATACATGCTTGTGTGCACACACATAAACCACATTGGTCATCATTAGGGACACAGAAAGAGTAAGGAAGCGTCAAACTAGCACAAAATCCGAGACCAAACACCACTTGTAGTAAAAATAAGAAAATATATTTAAAAAGTATGAAATTCACAATCATTTCCTGAAAATAAATAAAATGTGCCTGAAAACACCAAAAAAGTAAGCATGTCCAAATGAAAAAACAGAGGTCACAAAAAATATGTCAAACTCACAAATGCAGTCCATGTCCTTAATGACTCTCAAAATTAAAACCAAAATTAAAAGAAATTCATTCAATCATGGTGAACACAAAGGGATCCAAAAAGATGAAAACTATGTACAAGCATAAGCGGTCAATTGTCCAAAATGCATAACAAAAACATGAAAAAACAATCCACGAAATGACACACCAAACAATAACTATATGCAAAAAGTGGAGCAAAGTCCAATAACTCCCAAAACAATGAACTAAAAAACGAAACTTACACCTAAATAACTATATACAATGGCAGCAGGCTAGTCCTTCTCCTCACCATGCTCCCTCATAGTCAGGGCATCATCGAACACCTGCGTCCACTTCCCATAGGTGGGCATCCGCTTCCCCCTCGAGGGCTTGAGGGGACTCCAACATGCTCCTCTCAAACTCTCCTCGAGGACCTCAGCCCACCTCTCTGCCTGATGCACTGAATTCTCCACCCTGGCCATGGTGAGTCTTGCCTCCCATGCCCACTGCTGCTCTGCCCTGATCTGCTGGCCCAAACATTCCCACACGGAAGACATCCTTTGTGTATCCATTTGCCTCCTGCCTGATGGCTGATACCTGCCTCCCTGCAATTGAATGCCCCGAGTCCTGTAGCGTCCTACTCCGAGCCTGCTGCTGCCAAATAGCCCGGTGCTTGCACCTCAAGGACAGCCTCTGGGATGATGACAACCCCCGGGGCTGTTGTGCATGTGCCCTGCTCCTTGGTGCCTGCTCTTCCTCCATTGCCACAACTCCTATCGCTAGCTGTATCTGCATGGTGACCACCTCGGCGGATCAAACTTTGACTCAAGACTCTGGCAGGGATGTGATCTCCACCAGACTGGAAGCCAGAGTTGGGACAGGTACACAGGGGAATCTGGTGACATCTGGGCCAGAAGACAGCAGGGATGAAAACTGGCACACAGCGGAGGAAGATGAGGTGGGGGTCACAGAAGTGGCCAGCCCACATCCATTTCAAGAGCAGGAAACGTGCTAGCCAGTTCACGAGACGGCAGACCTCCTCATGATGATGTGCAAGCCGCAGATTGGAAGCCTGCACATCATCATGAATGGTGCCTGTCCGCCTCATGATACCAGCTAGCACTGGTTCCACACTGTCCCGATTGGCGACATCCGCAGGTATTGGTGGTTCCGTTTGGGTGGAAACATCCTCCACCTGGGGATGCGTCCTGCCTGGGGCATGCCCGCAGGTGCATACTGGTGCAGTTGCAGTCCCAGGGGCAGGATGAGTCACAGGCCCCTCCATGGCAACCTGTACTGCCTCCTGCCCCCGAGTCTGGACTTCACCAGTCACACCCATGTCATCAACCCTGCTGGGCCCCATGGGCTAGGCAGATGCGGCCTCCTCCTCCACCTCCGCCAACCTGGATGCCTCCCCACCATCTTCTGCATCGGATTGCCCCTGTGCTACCTCACCTGTCCCTCCCACTGCCGAGCAGCCCAAAACTGACTTCACCCTCTTGGGCCTCCCCTCATCAGCTGCGGCCGTTGGCTCGGATGCGGCACAGTCTCCTCACTCCCTGAAGATGATATGAGCAGGGAGCGTGACTGGGCCTTGAGTCTGTGCCTGGTGGAGGCATCCATTCTGCCTTGTTCCACAGTGCCTTCTCCGCCCTCTTCTTCCATCGCTGCTGTGGATACGGAGACATAGAACACTAACATCAGGGTACTGAACATATGTCTGTTTTGCATAAAGCAAATGTACATGAGTGGCACTGTCAAAGGTCACAACCATCATCACCGTCCACAACACACAGGTTAGTGCAATTAACACACATGCACAATCATGTCTGGCATCCCAAACAGGCAATCACATCCATGGACAAGGCACTGTCAGAACCTCAAAATTGTGCATTCACCTCACATGCACCATGGGACATACATATCTCATTCACACACATCATCTGACAGTCATGAAGCAGGGCATGGAGCTATCACGTCAGAGTGCACCAGAGGTCAATTTGGCAGCATGAGTCAATCACACAATCTAATGTTCAAGTGAGATCCATCCCGGTGTGTTGACCAGTCACACACTCACTCTTCAGACACATACACATATGCACAATGCATGTCCATGAAGTTGCCAAAAGCACCCATGTGTGACACCTCTCACATGGCCACTCCAGACACATGAAATCATTTTGTTACTTGCTGCCGCGCATCACACATAGCTACACAAACACCGTTGATGTGACACATGCTTGAATGGACTCACATGCAGCACTGTCTGGGACATGCACACAGACATCTGTACAAGAGGCATACCAGACATGAGGCCAAGGTGCACCCTCCTGCCATACATAAACATGCACATGCACTATTGTGGACAAGTACACATGGACACTTACCAGTCGACTCCAAACAGAGTTCCAAATCCATGACCTGGGCATACATCGCTGGGGAGAAATGCTCCAGGACCTGCTTGTTGTTGGTGGTCAACCAGCTCCGGTGTCCCTCTTTGTTCATGCAAGCTTTGAGGAC
Organism: Ambystoma mexicanum; assembly: GCF_040938575.1. Taxonomy (NCBI): domain Eukaryota; kingdom Metazoa; phylum Chordata; class Amphibia; order Caudata; family Ambystomatidae; genus Ambystoma; species Ambystoma mexicanum. The sequence goes on along the minus strand of NC_090927.1, from coordinate 675,653,328 downwards.
GCACCGGGTCTTGTTGTGGGACCTGGCTTTGAAGTCCTCCCAGCCCTTGTGGACATGGATGTAGACACAGGGTGCCACCTCCTCTGTGTTGATGGCACCCACAATGTCTGCCCAGATCTTCCTCCGTCCTTCCTTGGCGACTTGCGATGGTCCGTGGAAGAGGTCTTCATAATGCACCAGGACTTTCTCCACCAGGATGTCAACTTCCCTGCCTGAGAAGCTGACAGCCCTCTGTCTCACTGCCGGGGGGCTTGCCACTTGCCTCCAATGGTGGTCTGGCACGTCGGGTGTCTTCTGGATCAGCAGATATGGTCACAGGTACAACGACAGGAGCACTGGCAATGGCTGTACAGCAGACACCAAAATTGCAGGACACGTGGGCAGCAGGCACACACAGTGGGTAGCCAGCAGCAGATGGCTCATAGGAGGCAGCTCGGGGCACATGGAGGCAGGTAAATTGGCTGGTAGGAAGGAGTGTGGGTCTTCCGTGTTACTTGCGTAGGCAGCCGGAAACAGAGTGACTCTGCACGTGGGGAAACAGCACGTAAGTGTGTAATCATAGGAAAGGCCCTAAGCGTGTAACTTACGTGACAGGCGCTGAACGTTGGGTGTGGCATTCAGGATTGGGATAAAGTAGTGCGTAGAAGAGCATCACACGCTTGCTGAGTTATAGCGGATGAACATGTGGACTTCGTTTCCATGCGATCTCTCCAATGTGTGCAAGCCTCTTGTTTTGGTGGGGGAATGCCTCCACGCAAACGCACGTGTACTTTTGAGGCTGACGGTGAGTTGCGTACACATTTTACATTCTGTGGATGCCCCTGTGTGTCGCGTAATCCCTTATTTAACATCACTGTTGCTTATGTGTCCTTCGCATACATTTTTTTTGTATTGCTGTTTGCCACAGGGTACTGCGTTAGGTTTTTCCTTTACACTTGGGCTGCCGAGGGGTCGCGTACACATATTTTTCATATTTGGGGTGCCTGTGCGTTAAGCAGCTCATTTATATTTTTCCCAGGGGTTACATCGAGCCTTGCTGGGGCACACTGGTACGTTTAACATCACGCACACTGCCCCCTCACTCAAATTGCCCAGGACAATCGATAGCTGCACCTCCCATTGCACTAATCCATCTGTGCAATGACTGGGAGGCCAACTAGTGGGCCAGGGTGGCAGAGATGGCCGAGGTGGCGGAGGTGGGTGAGTTGGCAGATGTGGCCAAGGTGGTGGAGGTGGAGGAAGTGGGCAAGGGGGCAGAGGTGGCCGAGGTGGCCAAGAGGTCCGGGCCCATGCAGGGAGAGCTATGCCACCACCCAGCGGGGTCAGGAAGCTGCAGGGGCAGCTGCAGCAACCACCACCCAGCCTCCAGGTCACCCAGCCAGGCCTGTAGTGCTCCCTACCCCGGTCCACAGAGATGCAGGGGCAGATGCTATCCGTGCATCAAAGGGGAGGAGACATGCTGTGCAGCGTCCCGGCACCGGCAACCAGGGTCCAGATGCAGCAGTGTGAACTGCTGTACACATCCGCCAGGGTCAGGTAGCTGCAGGGACAGGTGCAGACATCACCACCCAGCCTCTGGGTCACCCAGCTGAGCCTGTGGTGCTCCGCACCCCGGTCCACAGAAACGCAGGGCCAGATGCTATCCATGCATCAAAGGGGAAGGGACATGCTGTGCAGCGTTGTGGCACCAGCGCCCAGGTACAGCCACCTGCAAGGGCACCTACTGCCACACCATCAGTGTGTGATTCCACAGCCCAGGCCACCAGTACTCCAGCCCCTACTGACCCAAGTGGTCCCAGCCACTTGGGGTCTGCACGACCTTGCAAGAAGGCAAAGCGTACAGTAGGCAAACAGGCTCAGTCCCAAGGCACAGCACAGGGGTCCCACACGTCGAGGAAGAGGAGCTTTAGTGATGAGGAACTCCAGATCTTCACTGACTATGTGCAGGAACACAAACACAACATGCCTGTGCAGGCAGGGAGCACATATACGCCTGCCCAGCGTATGGCTCAGCTTCTGATGCAATGAAGCGTTGGTTTGATCTCCGGTGCTGAGCCAAAGATAAGCTGGGTGCCAGCTACGCCTCTACTCAGGTGACTGGAGGTGGGTCACCACGAGAGGATGAAGAACTTGATGTGGAGCAGATCCAAGGTGTGGGAGACCTGCCAATTTATGTCTGGTGAGTGGTGAGGCGTGTTTTTCCAGGACATGTGTAAGTTGCTTGGGTGAAGTGTGAAGTTCTGCCTGCATTTACATGACTGCCATGGGTGAACGATGTCATGGTGTACTGATACGTGCTTGTTGTCCTGCATACGCACAATGTGCTGCACACCATGACAAACCCCATCACCACACCTGCTCACTTCTTCCATGTCACTCTGTTAAGGCTATCTTGGCCCTCTTCCTGCTCAACCTGTGATGGTGGATAGCCTGTGACAATCTTGCACTCCACACTCTGCTTCTCTCTGCACATCTCTGATGTCTCTGAGAGGTCACTCTACCAGCTGCACCTCCTCAGGGGTATTCTTCCTTTCCTCTCATTTCCACAGTAGCTCACTGTCTCAAGACGACTGGTCAAACCTATGGTTGGGTACTGCAACGCCTCTACCAAGATTTCTGTGCCTCTACTCTCTTCCCTCTGCCACCCATCGTGACCTGGACAGTGGGGATTGTCCTTTTGTCTTGGTGCCAGGTATTGTATCCCCCTAGGACTGTGATTATGGCACTGGATGAGGATGTGTGTGTCTGGCTTCACTCTATTCCACCACCCTTGCATCGTAGCACCTGACACTTGTGTGTATTGAATTTGTGATTTACATGTCAGGTTATGTCACAACCATTGTACATGTCTCTGGGACAGTAGTCAGCAAGTTCCATCTCATGCAGTATTACAGTTCAGGCATGGCTATGCTATGTGACATAGGTGTTTTTGCATCAGTGATGTTGGTGAATGAAGTATGCCAGTCAGGTACTCATGTGTGTAGCAGGTGCTATGCACCATGCCCTACATGTTGTATTTAGCCCTTCCACACACGTCCATGGCTGCTTTCATACTAGCCTTCACCAGCATTGACACTGCGTACGTGCGGGAGTTTGTGACATGTCAGGTTGATGTGTTGCATGATGACATTGTGATGCCTATGTGTGTGGGCTATTTATGTGTATATATATTTATTTATTTATTCATATTTATAGAGCGCACAACAGCCTGTAGGCATCGTGACGTGGATGCTATGCTATTGATCTTAATTTATTTTTTTGTCCATGTGCAGATGAAGAGGCACTGGATGCAGCGGAGGAGGTGGAGGAGGAACAGGATACAGAGCCACGACCAACCACCAGTGTAGGACGTGTCGTGGTAGCCCATGAGGATCCACTGGTGCTACAGGCCATGCCTACCCTGACTCAGTCTGAGTCCGCCTCCGAGGAAGACCTTGGCTCTGGTGGTGAAACAGATATGGATACCTCTGTGCTGTCGTAGGTGAGTGCATCGACTGTGGGTGCTGTTGTATCCCAAACGTCTGATGGGGGATGACCCTTCACAGGACCAGTCAGTGTTGGTACGTCTGTCTGTGGTGGTTACAGTTGCAGGGTCACGCTCCACAGAATTGACTCCTGTTCCTGGGCCAGCTGATCAGGGGAGGGATGTAGTCCTGCAGCCACAGGCAGCGCCATCACATCAAGGGCCAGGTTCTCTTGGCCCAGGCAGGCATGGGGTCCGCCAATGAGGTGGCCATGTGTTAGCTGGCAATACTGTGTGGGAGCAGTCCATGTATGCTGTTGCACAAAAACAGGCTGCTTCATATGAGATGTTGGCTCAGGGCATGGATAGGGTGGCTAATTACATGATCCCCCCAGCAAGACAGGTGGAGCACCAGCAGCAGGCATTGCGGTCCACATGCCGCTCACACAGGCTGAACATGGTGGCCAGCAACAGGAGCCGACGGGCAGAACTGAGGCCTCTGCGCGCATCCATGGCTGCAGAAGGTTATGCCCACAGGGAAGCTATGAGGTTAGAGTATAGGTCCCTCAGGACTACACTGGCTGCCCTTGAGGCAGCCAGCAGTAGACGGTCTGAACAGCAGATGCAATTAATGACTTGTACCATCACAGAGGAACTGCGTGCAGCCCGTGAGGTGTTGCATGGAGGCCTCCGAGCCATCATGTTGCAGATGCAAGAATCTCAGTCCCCCATGGCCACTGCCATCGAGGACCAGACCAGGGCTATACGTGGTGATCCATCCTTACCACTATCATATTCAAATGCAACACCAGAGGGTGGCGACAGCAGCGACAGGTCTCCCGATCCATGATAGCCGTGGGGCCCATTAACCCATGGAGGTTTTTTGTTTTTCTCTCTACATCCACACATGTGGGTGTTGACGTGCACCCTGCACCTCCCCCATCCTGGATGGGCCCCCCACTGCACCCTTGCCCCCCCAGTCACCCATGGACAGTTTAGATTTTTTTTTTCTATTGTGCTTTTATGTGACAGTGTGTTGCTTTGTGTGGCAGCCGAGGGCATTCACTGTAGATTCCAGTTGGACCCATGCAGGCTTGTCTTGTGTTGGTACCCTCCTTGTTTGTGCCATAGGGTCCAGACACATATGCCACTCCTGCTTCCCGTTTCCATGGGCTTGCAAGGAGTGCAGCGTGTATAAGTAACTTACACAGAGGCATTGGGCTTCTATTCTATCTGTGGGCAGTCTGAAGTCTGACCGGTGTATACACCCCTAGTGGGATTCATGATTGTTTGTTCAGTGCATGGTTAGCATCCCTTTTTGTTTGTACATTGAGATCCATCCTTTGTTCATGTTCCATCTTCATGTATTGGTTTGACTATCTTCATTATTGTTAGCCTTCCTGCTGTATGTGCTTCAGTGCCCTTTTGGTTAGTAGTGCCACACAAACATACAAGTTTGCCATGTGCAAGTCACAACACATTGAGGCACATGTGCAATCATGTATGGTCACGGTCAGACAGGTTCACTCTTGGGTCCTGTGTTTCTGGTATGTTGTACTGGCCAATTGATGTTCCTGTGTACATTATTAGATTGATGAGTGAGAGTAAATTATTTCTGAACTTGTTCTGTTGATTGTTAAGCACTTTGTGACAGTAGTGTTAGGTGTGTTGGCCATTTATGTATCAGTTTGGATATTGCCTGCCATGGCATGGTGTGTCAACCAGGTGACATGAAGTTTGGGGGAGTTTAGGTGACATACCGGCATTTAAATGTGTACTTTGGCATGGTGTTAGTGACATACTCCATCTTCCATGTGTTCGTTTTGTGCACACCTGATTGAAATACTTTTAGTACTAAGGGATGCACACAGTGTAGCACTTCCAAGGAGACATTCTCAGGGTGTTAAGGTTGGGACAGATAATTGTCCCTGTGTCATCATCGACTGTCACCTGGAAAGTGCCACAAACTGGGTACGGGCAGCCTCGTCACGTGCCCTTTCCCCTCCCATGCATAGCCGGCGTGCATGTGGTTGGGGATGTGGGGTCACCACCATGTCCACCGGTATGCCATGCCGTGTTGCAACATTGTGCAGGACACATGCTGCCACAATGATCCTGCACACTACTGGTGGTGCATATAGTAGCTCACCACCAGAGTGGTCAAGGGAGCAGAAGCATGACTTGAGCACTCCGAATGTGTGCTCCACTATGGCCCTAGTTGCGATATGGGCTGCATTATATCTTACCGGGGGTTGTGTGGTGGGGTTCATTATTGGCGTCATCATGTAGGTACTCCGAGGATAGGCACTGTCCCCTGTGGATGTGAGATGGGTTGTCAGTGGTGTGGTTTTGTCTGTGTGAGACATACATGCATTTGCAGGGCCATTTGTACTCACCTATGAGCCATGTGCCGCCATGCCTCCCAGCTTCCAGGGCCCGGTGTACGGTGACATTCGGAATATGAAACTATCATGGGTGGACTCTGGATAGTTAGCATATACAGAGGTAATGATTCTCAGTGCTTGCAATTGCGATAGATGTGCTCTGTGGCCCTAAGTGGAGGTAGGGCCACATGGGTGCAATCGATGGCACCAAGCACTTTAGGGAAGTCAGCCACCCCCTAAATGTCCTGGACCACAGTCTGCCTTTCTGCGGGTGTTCTAGGCATGTATATGTGCCTGCGGACTGAGGGGCGTGCAGTCATGATTGTCAACACCTGGGGTACGCAGCGTGACTGCGTTGCCTGTGAAATGCTCCCGACTACGGCAGTTGTCCGCTGAAATGATCCAGTGACCAGAAAATGCAGTACATTGAGCACCTTTTCAAAGGGGCTCAGTACTTGGGAGCACAGGGTAGGTGATGTGAGGTAATCTTCCCACTCTGTGACCAGGTCTAATATGATGTGAGGTGGAAACCTATACCTGCCATAGACCTGGTCAGCAGGCATCCCAAAAAGGCAGGTTCTGTGTAACAAAATGCATGTCCTGTCTATCCTCCTCCTCCTGCGGTGTTCCATGATCACAGCAGTGAAAAACAGTACATTCATTGTAGCTGTATATGCGCATTGGCTTTTGCGCACCCTTTATATGCATTCTTCTTAGTTTACAGTGACGCTTATGCCAGCTTTCGCGTGGCGGATGTATTTCTGGATTAGTGCGACTTTTTCCATGCGCCAGAAAGCCCTGTTCGATTTCAAGAATACACATTGTTAGCTTGTTGTTCCCCATTCCACGTGTTCCGTCCCCTTTTTATGTGACTGCGCTAGACGGTATGCGCCTTTGCCGGGCGTCTCATGAAAGGCGTTTGAGGTATTGCAGTGATGTGTTGGACCCGCGTGGATTCAGCGCAAGTCTCGGGTAAGGCACGCGCAATGTGTTCAATTAATCGACAAATGGGCGCTTGCTTGTGTTTTGCACGCAAGCGCCCCTTTTTCAGTGCAAATTTATTCCATGAATCAGGCCCTTTATTTCTCGCTTATCTGTCCAGGGTGACTCTGAAAAGGACTTCTGAGGTAGTGAATGATTCTTGATAGATTGTCTTCATAGTGATTTCTTCTTTTCTTGCCTGCTTTTCAGGTTGCTCAAGAAAGAGAGCCTCCTCCCTCTGGAACAGGGGTGTGACCATCTGAAGCTAACTTAAGGTAGTCTACTGACACTTGATGAACACCTCTTTAAGGAGGCAGAGCTGGCAGAATGGCTTCTTGAGCCAATGAAATCCAGTACCTTCACAGGAGGTCTGTAGCATGGTCCAAGTGCTTCTCTTTCGTGCATCTTTTCTGGCACCCAGTAGCAGGATTCAAAGAGCAATGTGTCCTGCCTTCATGCTGTGGTAAGGCTCCCCTACAATGGATGGATTCCCTCAGGAGATTCATAAGTAGCAGCTGGTCTGGCCTGGTGAGAGATCTAGATGGATTGTATAAGTCAGACATGAAGACTACTCATATGGGGTGTTACCTCCACATTGAGAAAGGGTAGGTAAATTATTAATGCTTCACTTCACTAATGGTACTTGATTAACCCATTTATCTTCAGAAGCAAGGAGTGTACGGTGACGCTTATGCCAGCTTTCGTGTGGCGGACGTGTTTCCGGATTAGTGTGACTTTTTCCACATGCCAGAAAGCCCTGTTTGATTCCATGAATACGTGTTGTTAGCTTGTTGTTCCCCATTCCACGTGTTCCACCCCCTTTTTAGGTGACTGCGCTAGACGGTATGCGCCTTTGCCGGGCGTCTCGTGCAAGGCGTTTGAGGTGTCGCAGTGATGTGTTGGACCTGGGTGGATTCAGCACAAGTCTTGGGTAAGCCACGCGCAATGTGTTCCATGAATCGACAAACGGGCGCTTGCTTGCGTTTTGCGCACAAGCGCCCCTTTTTCAGTGCAAATTTATTCCATGAATCAGGCCCTTTATTTCTCACTTATATGTCCAGGATAACTCTGAAAAGGACTGCTGAGGTAGTGAATGATTCTTGATAGATTGTCATCATAGTGATTTCTTCCTTTCTTGCCTGCTTGTCAGGTTGCTCAAGAAAGAGAGCCTCCTCCCTCTAGAACAGGGGAGTAACCATCTGGAGCTAACTTAAGGTGGTCTACTGACACTTGATGAGCACCTCTTTGAGGAGGCAGAGCTGGCAGAATGGCTTCTTGAGCCAATGAGATCCAGTACCTTCATGGGAGGTCTGTAGCATGGTCCAAGTGCTTCTCTTTCGTGCATCTTTTCTGGCACACAGTAGCCGGCTTCAAGGAGCTGTGTGACCTTCCTTCATGCTCTGGTAAGGCTCCCCTACAATGGATGGATTCCCTCAGGAGATTCATAAGGAGCAGCTGGTCTGGTGAGAGAACTAGATGGATTGTATAAGTCAGACATGAACACTACTCATAGGGGGTGTTACCTCCACATTGAGAAAGGTGAGGTAAGTTATTAATGCTTCACTTCACTAATGGTACTTGATTAACCCATTTATCTCCAGAAGCAAGGATTCATTTAGTCCAGGCTTGCTTTACTATCCCATTCAATCTCTCAACCATTCCGTTAGACTGAGTCTGAACGGTTTGAGAAATGCAGAGTACAACCACTAGCTTGACAGTGCTTCTTTTAAGGCTCTGCCAGAAAAGGATGGCCCATTGTCCACATGGAGCAATTTCAGTGCTGTCATAGCTTCTCCGTGTATGACCTCTTTACAGTTTCTGGTTCACAAGCCTACAATGACTAACAAATATCTGTATTTGTTAACAGGTGTTAGGGACCTAACTGGAATTATCCAGTGTTGTTTGCAGGCATGTATAGCAATTTGCTATTTACTGCTATACATCTTTACTAATCCCTGGCCAACAATAGCTGTCTTGCAAGGGCTGTTTTGTAGTTGCCACCCCAAAGTGTGTTTTGAAAGCACTTGCATGTGCTGCAGAAACTGGTTTCAACCAATCCTGCTTATTGGGCAGTATGCTATCGATAGAAGCTTCCTTTGACTCTGGGATAGTGACTATAGCTGTGTTCTCTCCTACAATGTATGAACAGGAATTGGGCAAACCTTGTGAGTGAAGGCTATCTACTTTCAAGCCTGCTTTTAAGAACATAAAAAAATGTGTGTAGCAGAGTGTGTCAATGCTGCCACCATCATTTTTTGTATTACGCTGTTTCGAAGACTGACCAGCAAGCTCATTGCCTGCACTATTCACAGAATTATTTCTGTGTGCTTTATTATGTATAACCCAAATGAGGGGATTCACCTTTTTGATATCCCAAATCTTTTGCCAAGGTTGTTTAAAAAAAAATATGTTTACCTTTGAAATGTCTGCATGAGTTCTGTTGCCACCATTGTAAGTCAAAATTCCCGTATTCTTGCTGGCCTGGAAACCAGCCTGCAAGTTACTGATTATGTCATAAAAATACTCATTTTTGAAGATGTCCCAAGATTGTCTATTGCAAAAATGATGTTTTATTGAGCTAACAAGCAGTGAGATTGCCTAGTATTTCCCTGGTTTGTCTCTCTCACCCTTCTTAAAAATTGTTACAATCTCAGTGTTTGCCAGGATTCAGGAACCACATTCTCCTAGGTGGCTGCATTAAATAGGCGAAGAAGTACCAGAGCCCAGCCAGTCAATTCCTCCTTGGAGAGATCAATGGGGATACGGTCCTGGTACGGGTCCTTCCCACTCTTTTGGGATTGAATGGCCTTATGAACTTCAGAGAGAATAAGAGAGAAGGTAACTTCTGCTTCCAAATGTGGCTGCGCTCCAAGTGGGCCAGCCTGAATCAAGCTGAATGGATACTGAGTGGGGAACCATAGGGTGATGAGAAAGGCCAGTGCCAGCTGTCAGAGTTAATACTACATTATATATTATTTTCACCATTACACTCTTTGCTCGTCACCAGCTTCCGGAACTTAACTGAACCACCACTAACCATCACACCTTTTAACTTGTTCCATTTGGATTTGAGAAAGGAGTCTTTTCTGATTTTTATAAACATTTTATATTGGATTGGAAGCTAAGGGTAAGACTCAGTGGTTTGTGACCACTATCTAAGCCTACAGCCACTTTAAACTGCACAATTAAGCCCCAGTCTCTTTCCAGAATCAAGATGTTTTCATTACTGGCCAGTGATCAACTGGAAGCCTGCCATTGCAGGCACGTAGATCAAGATCGTAAAGTAACCGGGTGCACTCTAGGGCTAGCGGACGGACTCTTTTAGGAGTGTCTGTAATGAGTGTAGGAATCTCCCAGGCTTCATCCTGGTCCTCCAAAATACTGTGTAGATCTCTGAGCAGTTCAACTTGTAAATTACAATCCCCTGCAACCACAAGGTAGACAATTCCGACTCTGACATTCCCTATCCTTAATTAACTGGTGAATTTTCCCAATTAACAGGGGATAAGGACAGTTATTCGGCCTGTTATAAACATTGAACAAGTAGCACATGTGTTCTCCGACATAAGCCAACAAAAATTTCAGACCCCACAGCACTGTATCATGTACAACAATGTTCCAAGTCAACAGCATATCTACCCACATAAGTAGACCACCAAATGGACGTCCTCTGGGACCCTTGCTCACCGGAATGGTGAAGGACTCAAAACCTTGGAATTCAATATTTTCACAGGCCCAAGAGGAGCTTTAGTGATGAGGAACTCCAGATCTTCACTGACTATGTGCAGGAACACAAACACAACATGCCTGTGCAGGCAGGGAGCACATATACGCCTGCCCAGCGTATGGCTCAGCTTCTGATGCAATGAAGCGTTGGTTTGATCTCCGGTGCTGAGCCAAAGATAAGCTGGGTGCCAGCTACGCCTCTACTCAGGTGACTGGAGGTGGGTCACCACGAGAGGATGAAGAACTTGATGTGGAGCAGATCCAAGGTGTGGGAGACCTGCCAATTTATGTCTGGTGAGTGGTGAGGCGTGTTTTTCCAGGACATGTGTAAGTTGCTTGGGTGAAGTGTGAAGTTCTGCCTGCATTTACATGACTGCCATGGGTGAACGATGTCATGGTGTACTGATACGTGCTTGTTGTCCTGCATACGCACAATGTGCTGCACACCATGACAAACCCCATCACCACACCTGCTCACTTCTTCCATGTCACTCTGTTAAGGCTATCTTGGCCCTCTTCCTGCTCAACCTGTGATGGTGGATAGCCTGTGACAATCTTGCACTCCACACTCTGCTTCTCTCTGCACATCTCTGATGTCTCTGAGAGGTCACTCTACCAGCTGCACCTCCTCAGGGGTATTCTTCCTTTCCTCTCATTTCCACAGTAGCTCACTGTCTCAAGACGACTGGTCAAACCTATGGTTGGGTACTGCAACGCCTCTACCAAGATTTCTGTGCCTCTACTCTCTTCCCTCTGCCACCCATCGTGACCTGGACAGTGGGGATTGTCCTTTTGTCTTGGTGCCAGGTATTGTATCCCCCTAGGACTGTGATTATGGCACTGGATGAGGATGTGTGTGTCTGGCTTCACTCTATTCCACCACCCTTGCATCGTAGCACCTGACACTTGTGTGTATTGAGTTTGTGATTTACATGTCACGTTATGTCACAACCATTGTACATGTCTCTGGGACAGTAGTCAGCAAGTTCCATCTCATGCAGTATTACAGTTCAGGGATGGCTATGCTATGTGACATAGGTGTTTTTGCATCAGTGATGTTGGTGAATGAAGTATGCCAGTCAGGTACTCGTGTGTATAGCAGGTGCTATGCACCATGCCCTACATGTTGTATTTAGCCCTTCCACACACGTCCATGGCTGCTTTCATACTAGCCTTCACCAGCATTGACACTGCGTACGTGCGGGAGTTTGTGACATGTCAGGTTGATGTGTTGCATGATGACATTGCGATGCCTATGTGTGTGGGCTATTTATGTGTATATATATTTATTTATTTATTCATATTTATAGAGCGCACAACAGCCTGTAGGCATCGTGACGTGGATGCTATGCTATTGATCTTAATTTATTTTTTTGTCCATGTGCAGATGAAGAGGCACTGGATGCAGCGGAGGAGGTGGAGGAGGAACAGGATACAGAGCCACGACCAACCACCAGTGTAGGACGTGTCGTGGTAGCCCATGAGGATCCACTGGTGCTACAGGCCATGCCTACCCTGACTCAGTCTGAGTCCGCCTCCGAGGAAGACCTTGGCTCTGGTGGTGAAACAGATATGGATACCTCTGTGCTGTCGTAGGTGAGTGCATCGACTGTGGGTGCTGTTGTATCCCAAACGTCTGATGGGGGATGACCCTTCACAGGACCAGTCAGTGTTGGTACGTCTGTCTGTGGTGGTTACAGTTGCAGGGTCACGCTCCACAGAATTGACTCCTGTTCCTGGGCCAGCTGATCAGGGGAGGGATGTAGTCCTGCAGCCACAGGCAGCGCCATCACATCAAGGGCCAGGTTCTCTTGGCCCAGGCAGGCATGGGGTCCGCCAATGAGGTGGCCATGTGTTAGCTGGCAATACTGTGTGGGAGCAGTCCATGTATGCTGTTGCACAAAAACAGGCTGCTTCATATGAGATGTTGGCTCAGGGCATGGATAGGGTGGCTAATTACATGATCCCCCCAGCAAGACAGGTGGAGCACCAGCAGCAGGCATTGCGGTCCACATGCCGCTCACACAGGCTGAACATGGTGGCCAGCAACAGGAGCCGACGGGCAGAACTGAGGCCTCTGCGCGCATCCATGGCTGCAGAAGGTTATGCCCACAGGGAAGCTATGAGGTTAGAGTATAGGTCCCTCAGGACTACACTTGCTGCCCTTTAGGCAGCCAGCAGTAGACGGTCTGAACAGCAGATGCAATTAATGACTTGTACCATCACAGAGGAACTGCGTGCAGCCCGTGAGGTGTTGCATGGAGGCCTCTGAGCCATCATGTTGCAGATGCAAGAATCTCAGTCCCCCATGGCCACTGCCATCGAGTACCAGACCAGGGCTATACGTGGTGATCCATCCTTACCACTATCATATTCAAATGCAACACCAGAGGGTGGCGACAGCAGCAACAGGTCTCCCGATCCATGATAGCCGTGGGGCCCATTAACCCATGGAGGTTTTTTGTTTTTCTCTCTACATCCACACATGTGGGTGTTGACGTGCACCCTGCACCTCCCCCATCCTGGATGGGCCCCCCACTGCACCCTTGCCCCCCCAGTCACCCATGGACAGTTTAGATTTTTTTTTTCTATTGTGCTTTTATGTGACAGTGTGTTGCTTTGTGTGGCAGCCGAGGGCATTCACTGTAGATTCCAGTTGGACCCATGCAGGCTTGTCTTGTGTTGGTACCCTCCTTGTTTGTGCCATAGGGTCCAGACACATATGCCACTCCTGCTTCCCGTTTCCATGGGCTTGCAAGGAGTGCAGCGTGTATAAGTAACTTACACAGAGGCATTGGGCTTCTATTCTATCTGTGGGCAGTCTGAAGTCTGACCGGTGTATACACCCCTAGTGGGATTCATGATTGTTTGTTCAGTGCATGGTTAGCATCCCTTTTTGTTTGTACATTGAGATCCATCCTTTGTTCATGTTCCATCTTCATGTATTGGTTTGACTATCTTCATTATTGTTAGCCTTCCTGCTGTATGTGCTTCCGTGCCCCCTTTGGTTAGTAGTGCCACACAAACATACAAGTTTGCCATGTGCAAGTCACAACACATTGAGGCACATGTGCAATCATGTATGGTCACGGTCAGACAGGTTCACTCTTGGGTCCTGTGTTTCTGGTATGTTGTACTGGCCAATTGATGTTCCTGTGTACATTATTAGATTGATGAGTGAGAGTAAATTATTTCTGAACTTGTTCTGTTGATTGTTAAGCACTTTGTGACAGTAGTGTTAGGTGTGTTGGCCATTTATGTATCAGTTTGGATATTGCCTGCCATGGCATGGTGTGTCAACCAGGTGACATGAAGTTTGGGGGAGTTTAGGTGACATACCGGCATTTAAATGTGTACTTTGGCATGGTGTTAGTGACATACTCCATCTTCCATGTGTTCCTTTTGTGCACACCTGATTGAAATACTTTTAGTACTAAGGGATGCACACAGTGTAGCACTTCCAAGGAGACATTCTCAGGGTGTGAAGGTTGGGACAGATAATTGTCTCTGTGTCATCATCGACTGTCACCTGGAAAGTGCCACAAACTGGGTACGGGCAGCCTCGTCACGTGCCCTTTCCCCTCCCATGCATAGCCGGCGTGCATGTGGTTGGGGATGTGGGGTCACCACCATGTCCACCGGTATGCCATGCCGTGTTGCAACATTGTGCAGGACACATGCTGCCACAATGATCCTGCACACTACTGGTGGTGCATATAGTAGCTCACCACCAGAGTGGTCAAGGGAGCAGAAGCATGACTTGAGCACTCCGAATGTGTGCTCCACTATGGCCCTAGTTGCGATATGGGCTGCATTATATCTTACCAGGGGTTGTGTGGTGGGGTTCATTATTGGCGTCATCATGTAGGTACTCCGAGGATAGGCACTGTCCCCTGTGGATGTGAGATGGGTTGTCAGTGGTGTGGTTTTGTCTGTGTGAGACATACATGCATTTGCAGGGCCATTTGTACTCACCTATGAGCCATGTGCCGCCATGCCTCCCAGCTTCCAGGGCCCGGTGTACGGTGACATTCGGAATATGAAACTATCATGGGTGGACTCTGGATAGTTAGCATATACAGAGGTAATGATTCTCAGTGCTTGCAATTGCGATAGATGTGCTCTGTGGCCCTAAGTGGAGGTAGGGCCACATGGGTGCAATCGATGGCACCAAGCACTTTAGGGAAGTCAGCCACCCCCTAAATGTCCTGGACCACAGTCTGCCTTTCTGCGGGTGTTCTAGGCATGTATATGTGCCTGCGGACTGAGGGGCGTGCAGTCATGATTGTCAACACCTGGGGTACGCAGCGTGACTGCGTTGCCTGTGAAATGCTCCCGACTACGGCAGTTGTCCGCTGAAATGATCCAGTGACCAGAAAATGCAGTACATTGAGCACCTTTTCAAAGGGGCTCAGTACTTGGGAGCACAGGGTAGGTGATGTGAGGTAATCTTCCCACTCTGTGACCAGGTCTAATATGATGTGAGGTGGAAACCTATACCTGCCATAGACCTGGTCAGCAGGCATCCCAAAAAGGCAGGTTCTGTGTAACAAAATGCATGTCCTGTCTATCCTCCTCCTCCTGCGGTGTTCCATGATCACAGCAGTGAAAAACAGTACATTCATTGTAGCTGTATATGCGCATTGGCTTTTGCGCACCCTTTATATGCATTCTTCTTAGTTTACAGTGACGCTTATGCCAGCTTTCGCGTGGCGGATGTATTTCTGGATTAGTGCGACTTTTTCCATGCGCCAGAAAGCCCTGTTCGATTTCAAGAATACACATTGTTAGCTTGTTGTTCCCCATTCCACGTGTTCCGTCCCCTTTTTATGTGACTGCGCTAGACGGTATGCGCCTTTGCCGGGCGTCTCATGAAAGGCGTTTGAGGTATTGCAGTGATGTGTTGGACCCGCGTGGATTCAGCGCAAGTCTCGGGTAAGGCACGCGCAATGTGTTCCATGAATCGACAAACGGGCGCTTGCTTGCGTTTTGCGCACAAGCGCCCCTTTTTCAGTGCAAATTTATTCCATGAATCAGGCCCTTTATTTCTCACTTATATGTCAAGGATAACTCTGAAAAGGACTGCTGAGGTAGTGAATGATTCTTGATAGATTGTCATCATAGTGATTTCTTCCTTTCTTGCCTGCTTGTCAGGTTGCTCAAGAAAGAGAGCCTCCTCCCTCTAGAACAGGGGAGTAACCATCTGGAGCTAACTTAAGGTGGTCTACTGACACTTGATGAGCACCTCTTTGAGGAGGCAGAGCTGGTAGAATGGCTTCTTGAGCCAATGAGATCCAGTACCTTCATGGGAGGTCTGTAGCATGGTCCAAGTGCTTCTCTTTCGTGCATCTTTTCTGGCACACAGTAGCCGGCTTCAAGGAGCTGTGTGACCTTCCTTCATGCTCTGGTAAGGCTCCCCTACAATGGATGGATTCCCTCAGGAGATTCATAAGGAGCAGCTGGTCTGGTGAGAGAACTAGATGGATTGTATAAGTCAGACATGAACACTACTCATAGGGGGTGTTACCTCCACATTGAGAAAGGTGAGGTAAGTTATTAATGCTTCACTTCACTAATGGTACTTGATTAACCCATTTATCTCCAGAAGCAAGGATTCATTTAGTCCAGGCTTGCTTTACTATCCCATTCAATCTCTCAACCATTCCGTTAGACTGAGTCTGAACGGTTTGAGAAATGCAGAGTACAACCACTAGCTTGACAGTGCTTCTTTTAAGGCTCTGCCAGAAAAGGATGGCCCATTGTCCACATGGAGCAATTTCAGTGCTGTCATAGCTTCTCCGTGTATGACCTCTTTACAGTTTCTGGTTCACAAGCCTACAATGACTAACAAATGTCTGTATTTGTTAACAGGTGTTAGGGACCTAACTGGAATTATCCAGTGTTGTTTGCAGGCATGTATAGCAATTTGCTATTTACTGCTATACATCTTTACTAATCCCTGGCCAACAATAGCTGTCTTGCAAGGGCTGTTTTGTAGTTGCCACCCCAAAGTGTGTTTTGAAAGCACTTGCATGTGCTGCAGAAACTGGTTTCAACCAATCCTGCTTATTGGGCAGTATGCTATCGATAGAAGCTTCCTTTGACTCTGGGATAGTGACTATAGCTGTGTTCTCTCCTACAATGTATGAACAGGAATTGGGCAAACCTTGTGAGTGAAGGCTATCTACTTTCAAGCCTGCTTTTAAGAACATAAAAAAATGTGTGTAGCAGAGTGTGTCAATGCTGCCACCATCATTTTTTGTATTACGCTGTTTCGAAGACTGACCAGCAAGCTCATTGCCTGCACTATTCACAGAATTATTTCTGTGTGCTTTATTATGTATAACCCAAATGAGGGGATTCACCTTTTTGATATCCCAAATCGTTTGCCAAGGTTGTTTAAAAAAAAAAAGTTTACCTTTGAAATCTCTGCATGAGTTCTGTTGCCACCATTGTAAGTCAAAATTGTAACCTCTCACTACAAAGTCTCAATCACACCAAATGAATGTGGGTTTATGTGAGTCAACTTGTCGCATCACAAGGAGTAGTCTGTCCAACTCAGCAGTCTGATCTGGTGTATCACTGAAATATTTTGTTTGTGCATCCTGTCATTCAAAAGAATTATACACATTGAAATTAGATTTTACAGCAGCAAAGGCAGCAGAAAATTTAGGGCGCGGTCCAACTGCAGGAACAGCTCTCCCATGACAGTATACAAGATTTTCAAACATCTAAAATGGAATGTCTGGAGCCACTGCATCTGCTTCTAGTTTTAAAGACTAATGGCTATTGTACATCTGTTGCAGATCTGGCATGTTACGTCTGGTTCTGCTTGAGTGGATGCCCATTGACCCACCTGGTGTAGTGCCTTTGCATTTAAGACATTGGAATGTGTAGCTGCTTCTAATTTCACCAATGGTGTAGTTATGTGCAGCAGCCAGAATCTTCTCCTCTGGGGCAAACTTCTGCTCTGGAATTGCATAGACACATGAATGGTATGCTATGGGTTTAGTCATACAATCATTACATACTATATCTGTAAAGGCATATTGACCAGGAAATAATATTACTTCCAAATCTTTTTCTGTTTATCAAACCCATCAAACCCAGTCTTTAAATCTGCAAAGACTGTGCAGAGTTTAACATTCTTGATAACAATATGTTTATCTACCAAGACGAATAACCGGACCCCCTGGTCCACCGTATTCTTGCTGGCCTGGAAACCAGCCTGCAAATTACTGATTATGTCATAAAAATACTCATTTTTGAAGATGTCCCAAGATTGTCTATTGCAAAAATGATGTTTTATTGAGCTAACAAGCAGTGAGATTGCCTAGTATTTCCCTGGTTTGTCTCTCTCACCCTTCTTAAAAATTGTTACAATCTCAGTGTTTGCCAGGATTCAGGAACCACATTCTCCTAGATGGCTGCATTAAATAGGCGAAGAAGTACCAGAGCCCAGCCAGTCAATTCCTCCTTGGAGAGATCAATGGGGATGCGGTCCTGGTACGGGTCCTTCCCACTCTTTTGGGATTGAATGGCCTTATGAACTTCAGAGAGAATAAGAGAGAAGGTAACTTCTGCTTCCAAATGTGGCTGCGCTCCAAGTGGGCCAGCCTGAAGCAAGCTGAATGGATACTGAGTGGGGAACCATAGGGTGATGAGAAAGGCCAGTGCCAGCTGTCAGAGTTAATACTACATTATATATTATTTTCACCATTACACTTTTTGCTCGTCACCAGCTTCCGGAACTTAACTGAACCACCACTAACCATCACACCTTTTAACTTGTTCCATTTGGATTTGAGAAAGGAGTCTTTTCTGATTTTTATAAACATTTTATATTGGATTGGAAGCTAAGGGTAAGACTCAGTGGTTTGTGACCACTATCTAAGCCTACAGCCACTTTAAACTGCACAATTAAGCCCCAGTCTCTTTCCAGAATCAAGATGTTTTCATTACTGGCCAGTGATCAACTGGAAGCCTGCCATTGCAGGCACGTAGATCAAGATCGTAAAGTAACCGGGTGCACTCTAGGGCTAGCGGATGGACTCTTTTAGGAGTGTCTGTAATGAGTGTAGGAATCTCCCAGGCTTCATCCTGGTCCTCCAAAATACTGTGTAGATCTCTGAGTAGTTCAACTTGTAAATTACAATCCCCTGCAACCACAAGGTAGACAATTCCGACTCTGACATTCCCTATCCTTAATTAACTGGTGAATTTTCCCAATTAACAGGGGATAAGGACAGTTATTCGGCCTGTTATAAACATTGAACAAGTAGCACATGTGTTCTCCGACATAAGCCAACAAAAATTTCAGACCCCACAGCACTGTATCATGTACAACAATGTTCCAAGTCAACAGCACATCTACCCACATAAGTAGACCACCAAATGGACGTCCTCTGGGACCCTTGCTCACCGGAATGGTGAAGGACTCAAAACCTTGGAATTCAATATTTTCACAGGCCCAAGTTTCTTGGAAAAACAATATATTGTATCCCTGGATAGAATTACACCAATTAGGAATGACAAGGTGTTTGCCAATCCCAGCGATATTTCAAGAGCGTATTTTACATCTGGGGCTTTTCAGCGGGGATGGAATTTCACTTTTGAAAGTCAATGAATCCACCCACCCACTTAAGACCACAATCCTGGTTCCCTGGGTTACTGGCCAGTGGTCCTGAGGATGGGGAACAGGGCCATCGGTATATTTGCCAGCGGCAGGTCTAGGAAGCACAAGGTTCATCCCTTGATTACTAAAAGGTACTTTAGACAGAGGGTTTTGAACCATTGTTGGAGGGGCTCTAAGTGTGATCCTAGAACCCACTGGTGGATGGGAATGATTATCGATCGGCAGTAAACTCTCAGCCAAATGTTTGTTGATAAAGTAGATTTTTTATGTAATCATTATGACTGCCAGGTATTTCCCTTCTTATAAATCGCACTGTATCATCTCTAATGGTTTGCACGCAACCTTTAACTGAGCCTATCCAGTGAGTGCATTTGTTCATTAAAGACTCCTGAGATTTATAGGCACTTCATAGTATCCTGGGTACGTTGTACATTATTACAGGGGCTTCATCTCTACAAACATTCCCTAGTGCAGAAGGATGCAAAGAAAAAGAGGTTCTGTCCCTGCTGTTTCTACCTATAGGGCAAGGTTGAGAAAGGGGCAGGGGGGCCGGTGATTCAAAGTATATTAATTGATACCGGTAACCAATGTTCTGATGCATTCTGCCCTCTGCACACCTCTCTGGGGCTATTGGTCCTTTATTATAGGTTTGGTGAATACAAGGTGATTTGGCGCTGGTTAATTTATCAATCTTGATGTTAGTCAGATCAAAAGTCTCAGATGGAACCAATCCACACTTAAACAGTTTGTTTCCTACTATGGCCTTAGGGGGCATTTGGGCATTCAAACACAGTTGATTCACCTTGGCAGCCAATTTCGATAATATTTCCTTAAGTGCTCTAATTTTAGTGCATGCACTCTGAAGCATTTTGTCATTTCAATTGACATTGCCGTTTGGAGTAACCACTTGGATTTAATCCCCCTGAACCCCCTTATTGCACTTCCTAGTGGTGCTAAGAGACTTTCCCGGTAGTCTTATGGCAGAGGGCATCTCCCTTTTTTCCTTTTTTAATATTTGGGATAGACAATGGCCTACCCTGTCAATAGCATGAATAGAGCTATCCAAATGCTCAGTCGCAGATGGTTCACAAAAATCATCCATGGGCAGAAATGTATTAGGAAGTGGAACGCTGGCATCAATTACTACAACTTCCCCCCTCTTTTTGTCACTAATCGGGGCAACTCTCTTCCAAGTTATCAGGTCACGGGCATCATCCATATTGGGGTGGAATGCAATTGGCTAGATTGTCAGTGCTGAAAGGTGCAGAGTCTAGGAGTTGATATTATTCCCCCTTCCTGGTCAGAATGTTTCTCAACCTCAAAAACCTTCAAATGAACACCAGGCTTCAATGGACAATACGGCTTTGCAGAGCCTGTAGTTCTGTCATTTGCTATGATAGGCTCAAACTCAATTCCGGGTTCCCCCCAACTTGCCACACAGTTCTTAATTGGCCTTAAGGGGTCATCCTCATCCAAATCATGTAACCGATCCTTGATTTTAGTGATGAGGATGTTGACATCCTCAATTGGTTTGAACATCTTATAGTATTTCATGACCTGGGGGAAATAGACATATTAGCCTTTCTTTTAGACATTACACTTGATCCTCAGAGATATAAAATGACATACTTGTTGTAAGAATAACATTAGCGTTAGCAAAGTCATAAAAATTAAGTTATATGCAAAATTGCATTGCAGTTTTAACACATGTAAAGAATTCTGCACTTTGTGATCAACGAATTACAAGTAACTAAAAACACATTTAATCACTAATAAAACATATTTAAACAATATGTTTTGATATGACATTTATAACGCGCCTATACACAAGTGTTTCAAGGCGTGACAAGGCAAGGGAGGACAAAGACAACAATCTTACTAGGCCTACTGACATTGAGATTGCGCAAGTGCCGGCAAGAGGGGAGGGGAAAGTACCAATGGAAGGGGAGGAAGGGCAAGTGCAGGACACAGGATCAAAAACAAGTAGTGCAGCCAGCAGGTGGCAGTGCAAGTGTTAAGTACAAACAACTAGTGTCTGATAAGTGCAGGTAAGGGGACTGCAGGGTTGCAGATACAGACCCAAGTGCAAGGTTTGCCAGGAGGCAGTGCAGGTGTGCAACTGGGCAGGCAGGGACCTGGGTCTGAAGTTCAGAGGGTGGCCAGGAGACCAGTGCAGTGTCAGACAGGAGATCAGCAGGGAAGAGGAAAACAGAAGGCAGAAGCAAAGAGGAAAGTCTTGAGATGCTTCCGGGACCAGAGATGGTTCTGCTCAAGTTTCAGAGAGGCAGGGAGGCTGTTCTAGAGAGAGGCACCAGCCAAAGAGCGAGATCTGCCCCTGACTCATTGCTTGGAGAAACACCTGACCCTCAAGGAGTTGGAGGTGGAAGAGCGAACAGCTCGAGTAGGAAGGTATTTCAGAAGAGAGAGTTGGAGGTATTGCTGTTCCATGCCCCAGAAGGCCTTGTGGACAATGCAAAGGGTCTTGAACTTGATCCTTGCAGCCAGTGGGAGCCAATGGAGAAATTTCAGGGCTGGAAAGATACAATCCATGGATATGATGCGCCTTGAAACCAACAATATACTTTACGGAAAACAAACAGATATACCCCTTCACTCAAACATATACTGTTGACCCCTGGTTACACAATGGGCAAGAGTAAGTGATAACACAGGCACAGCTTCTAAAATGAATGAATTGCCTAGCTCAATGAACAATCTCAATGTCCAATAATGCACAACACAAATTAAGAAAAGAGAAGAGTTGGAAGCTCAGGGACTCTGGGCACGCCATGGGAGCTTGCAGAGCACCCACAGTCCAGCTCTCTGCCCCGGTAAGCCACTTGCTTGCTCACCTGTTAAGCAAAAAAGTGTGATGAGGGTGCTGCTACAAAACACCTTATACCCATACTGTCTTATGATACATGGATGAATGGCAGTAGGCACGTAGCAGTGGGTTGGCAGGGTGGTGGAATGATAAGAAACAGCTACAGTCCTCCTCTGTCCCTTCTACAGCAACCTTTGTATGGCTGTGGGTAACCTGCAGTTATTTCAAAGCGATGCAAGCCCCCTCCCGTACTGATGCGCACCCCAAATTTGTGTCCAAACAGATGCAAAGCCCTTTCTAATGAGGGTAAACTAAAGCCAGAAACTTCCTGAATGCTCTTCAATCAGGCCAGCCTCAGGCCAAACAGTGCCAAGCAGCAGATGGGCTTGTCCTGTGGGGCTTTGCTGCAGTGGCGAGCCAGGAGCATTTTTAAGGCTCTTCTGCAGCATCCTGTTTCATCCCGGGGGTGGGGCATAACAGTTACAATTTCGCTCCAGTGCCAAACAGCGGACTGGCTTGTCCTGCAGGGCTTTGCCACAGGGGCGATCTAGGAGCACTTTTAATACTTCTCTGCAGCATCCTGCTTCCTCCAGAGTATGGGGCTTAACAGTTACAATGGCGCTACAGGGCCAAACAGCACATGGGCTTTTCCTGCGTGGCTTTACTGCAGGGGTGAGCCAGGAGAACTTTTAACGCCCCTCTGTGCCATCCTGCTTCCTCCAGGGGGTATAACTTAACAGTTAGGATGGCTCTCCAGCGCCAACCAGCAGATGTGCTTGTCCTGCATGGCTGCACCACAGTGGTGAGCCAGGAGCACACTTAACGCTCCTCTGTGGTGTCTCCTTCCTCCAGGGTTGGAGCTTAACAGTTGTAATGGTGCTACAGGGCCAAACAGCAGATGGGCTTGTCCTACGGGGCTTCACTGCAGGGGCGAGCCAGGAGCACTTTTAATAATGCTCCTCTGCAGCATCCTGTTTCTTGCATGGGTGGGGCTTAACAGTTACAATGGGGCTCCAGTGCCAAATAGCAGGCCGGCTTGCCCTCTTTCCTTTCTCAGTGTGGTATTAAAACAGGTAAAACTATCTCTCACACTCACACCGATCCTTTGTGATATTATAGAGCAGAAAGATGAGCTGGCATGAGGCTTGAGTTGTACAATCCAACAAATGTTCAAAATATCTAAGCCAATGGAAAGAAACTAAAAATATATCATGATATCTAATGGCTATAACAAAGCCGTAAAAGAGATTCAGTGTCAATTGGATTGTCCATGATGCAAACATAAGTCAAATCTGAATTCATATTGTTTTTAGTTGTAGTTATGTGCTTAGTACTTCCATACACAGCTAAATAAAAAAGGATAGTTCCCTCAAAAGCAAAGAGGGAAAGCCTCTTGAGCCTCTTCCATTAAAAATCCAATCTAGTTCTTCAAAAATCCCAGGTCAGAAAAAGAGGAGCAATGAGCCCCTCCTTCCTCAATAAGCCAGAATGGAAAAGGTTTTCCAGCTCGCTTGGGTCCTCAGCTCAGCTCTGCCCACCAGCACTCCTTGTTGATCGTGGACAGCTCTGCTTCACCACTCAACAGAATCTCACTTTATAGAGCCACTAGTCTGTTTATGCACACTTTCTGTGAATGTTTTTCAATGCTCTCAGAGAATGTTTACCATTCTTTGAGAATAGCAAAACATCTTCTGCCAGCCTTGCCCAGAAGCCTTTGCACTGGATGTCACATCAAGCTACATCCTATCCGGTAGCATGAAGTCCATCAGAACAATGTTTATAATTCACTGGAACATTGGGTACAATTTACATAAATAAAACAGCCCCTGGATCGCAGCCCAGAACTTATGCGTGCAGTGTTCTCTTGTGTATCCAAAAAAATATTTAACTGGCTCGAAGCACGAACTTGCATGGGAGACAGCAGAGGAGTTATTTGGAATTGTTAGTTTGTGCATAATACATGTGTACATTTCGAAAGCACCTATTTATTGACATGTTTTCTGTAATATGTTTTTTAAAATTTGTTTTCATTTCTTTTAAAACCACCAATACAGCAAGCAAAACACAAAAAACACAAAAAACTGCAGGGTACAGTGCAATTGTACTGGTACACAGCTGCGTAGACCACATCTATGTTGTTTATCAACTCTGCATATATAACATTGCACCAGCCTTGAACTCCACTTCCCACCCGCCTCCTGTTTCCTAATTGGCCCTTGTAAAATGTTTTATCTATTCCTCCCAGCACACTTTTAGTCTTATGTTCTCCACCCCTGCATAATTCTTATGTCCCTCAACCTATTTCTTGGTGCCCTGGCTCAGCATTTTCTGGTTTTAATAAAGTTTGAATGAGTTTGTTCCAATGTGATAAATCATCCCCAAGGTGCTGGTGACCTTTGCTGGCTGCCTGCTTCCATACCACAGTCTTTGCTAATGTCAACTTTTGTAAGTGTTTCCAATAGATCGCAACCATTTGTGGATTTCCAAGTCATGGCTATGCAGCGCTTAGCTAACACATAGGCCAAGTCCTTCAATTTACTTACAACTTCCCAGTCTTTCCACGCAGGTAGAGCCCCAACAGACAGGTAGCAGGGGATTGAACATTTAGATGTACCTCACCGCCAACATTTTCTGAGCTATTTCCTCCCAGTACCTCATTATGGCTGGGCAAGTCCAGAACATGTGTAGCATTCTGGCATTTACAGTATTACATTTGGAACAGCATTGTCTGTCTGCACCTTTAACACCAGATATTATTTGAGGTGTTAGATAAGCTGTGTGCTTTACATACAAATTGTAAAAGCTGTAGTTTAGCATTTCTGGAAACCTGCATGTGATACTTTAGTGCATTTAGCTATTCTGCTTCTGTAAAGGGTGCCCCCAAGTCTAATTCCTATTTCAGCTGTATTTCTAGTTCTTTTACAAAGTGGTGTTCAAGGAGCACCTCATATAACCTTGATACAGCATGCCCTCCTCTGATACGTTAATTATAGTTTCTACAACATCATGTCTTGTCATTTCCGCTCCTACTGCCAGCCACCTTCTCTTTAGTGTATTTATAATAGTTCAGTGCAAGAAGTATTGTCCCACATGTACTCCTGAGGTTTCCTGTTACTCTTGAAAGCTCATTAAGGTGTCATTTGGCATAAGGCCTCCTATTGTAACAATCCTTTGTGGTTCCCAGTGTTGTCTTACACTAGATCTTAGGCCTCTGCCATCCATTAGCACTGCTGCTAGGGGAATGTATGGTGATATCGGGTCTTTTATCTTCATATTCTTACAGGCTCTACAGCACATTTACATGCCGAGTTTCACTAGGTATGGATAGTTCCCCGAATTGGGTTGGGGCACCCTTAGCAGTTCTTTTAAGTATAAGTATATGTGTTGTTTATTGGGTTGTCTTTGTCTGCAATGTTATATGTATACCTATTTACATCCCATGTTTGCCCCAACGGGCTCCAAACGGCACCACATTTATAAGCCTTTCAAACATTTTGGGATGCCCCCTCTAATTTTGACCCCTCTTGGCGAAACAGGATCAAACCTTGCAGTAGTATTCGTCCATGGGTCTAAAATGATCTTGCACAATTTCATACACTTTCATTGAGTGGCGCCAAAGTTATAAGCCATCAAAAACTGCTTTCCACCAACCCTATAATGCAGAAATATGCATGGATGTCCTCGAACCTTCGTGAAGTTCGCAAACACCCTAGCAATTCCCCTGAACATCTGAAATGTTTGCAGACTTCGGCGAAGAATAAACACCTGATTTTGGGCTTTTTATGGCATATGCCATCCCATCCTAATCACCCTTCACCTCCCCAGAGATTGTTTTATTAGTTAGATAACTGTAATGTTACATTTTTTAATATGTTTTTACATGGCGCCCGTTTCAAATGTTTTGATGCACCTCCCATTTTTAATTGATGAATTGGCGGGCACATACAATGTCCACAAACGTCACACGACTCTCTGATTGGTCCAGTGAGTGCCTGGTCCGGATGCAGATATCACAAATTTGTTTACCTACTTTTGGGCCATTTTAAAACATATCTACTGGATGGATTTATACCAAATTTGCAAAACTGCACTTTTGGGACCAATCCACCACTCCTTGCGCAAGTTTGGTGCAAATCCGGCCAGCAGTTTAGGTAAGGTGTCCTTACCGGGTCCCACGAGGGAACCTCGTAATCTTGTGGAATGGGTTTAACGGGTCCGCCTCCATTAGAGGAACCCGTTAACCCATTCCGCAAAGGTTGTAATGAGGCCCCATGACTCAATGGGCCTCATTAAGAGGCTGGAGGTAACCATGGTGCTATTAGCGCCATGGCTGCCTCCAAATCCTTACCGACTCCGCCCTGGTGAATAGAGCTATTACCGCCCCATTCCAAGGTTGGTGGGGGTGTAATTCCCTATTCCCCACGGCCCTTCCCCATTCCCATTTGAGCCCCCATAGGGCTCAATGGGAATGGGGAAGGTGCTAATAACGGTACTGCAAATTGCGGTACCGTTATTAGCTCCAAAGTCCCTTTGCGGGTCCCGTCCTTAACGCCTGGTAAAACCAGGTGTTAAGGGAGGACCCGCAAAGGTAACTCGTAGTAGGGCGGTAATGGATTACCGTCACTGGTGCCCTTACCGGTGCCGGTAATCCCTTACCGCCCACCTCATAATGAGGCCCATTGTGTAACTAACCTCTGCTTAGTGCGGCCAGTCTTTGCATAACATTTAGTTAAGGGAATAGAGCCATATAGAGCCATATAGGAACAGCCTACTTTGCGGAATATGTCCTTAATGAAGCCCTTAGGAATACCTGTCCTTAATGTTCTTTAACCTAGGTTTACGAGTTAAGGCCACGCGACTGATACATGCCCTCTGCACAGACGCAGCCTTTTCTTGTAATGACTGACAGAGGAAGCCATGAACACATTTCTATTTTGTTTCCACTCAATGACTGACAAATGCGACCCCATTTTGAATAATACTAAAAGAACAGTATTTTGACTGCGAAAAAGGGATTACCTTAGGGCTAAGAAAGATGAATATTATTATTATATTCTAAAATCACATGGAGGGGCTCCCTCTTGGGGAGAAGAGATGAATCCTCTCAATTCCTCACATACCCGTCCCCTTATGGTCATGACTTTCCCATCTCTTTCTTGAAGGTAGCTTTTTGTTTTTGTTGCCTGGGTTGGTATTGTTGTCTTCCATAGGTCTGGAGATCAGCTGTCTTCCCATTTCTATATAGCGGTATGGGAGAGGTCTATAGAGGATTCCTAAGACTGTAAAGGGGAATATGAGTGTTCCGTATCCTGGGCTTTAAAAGGAATCAGAAGTTGCATAAATGTTGGAAAGTCTGTGTCAATGATTACCTCTTTCAAAAGGCCAGGCACGACGGACGTCTTCATGATGGTGGACTGATCACTACCTTTCAGTGACAGAGGTACTTTTGGGTAAGTTTCCACATCTCCATGGATGCAGGTTATTCTTAATGCTTGACTCTGTAGATGGTCTGGATGCAGGAGATGGGCTCTGACAGAGGTTTGTCAGCTTTGTGAATCTATGAAGGGCTTAGCTCATATCCCATTTATTTGTACCTACTCATGAGTTTGGAAGGTTGGGAAGTACAACGGTATATTTCTGTCTTGTCAGGATTGTACTCTTTTTCTTCATCCTCCTTTTGCCAGGGTAGTGCTGCTAGCTAGTCTATCTTCATAGGTTCTTTGAATATTTTTTAGGACAGAACCTGGGGATATGCCCCTTCGCTCCACATGAAAAAAGTGGGGAGGATAGGGAGGGGGTTTTCATCCGTCCTTCCTATCTGTATTCTCAGGGAGCTACTCATGTTTTATTAAATTGCAAAGGAGGGGCTTCTTTTAGGGATTACTTCCTTAACTGGATACTCCCTGAACAGAGTTTTCTCGATTCCTTGACCTTTTTCAGATGACATGAACTTGAGATATACCTTTAAAATTGCTTTGTAAATACTGGGGAAGGGCAGTCATGAATTGTTCCAGAGTCTCCTGGACATCTGGTAGCATTTTTGTCCCCAAACACTGGATACGTGTATTTTGTGTTTGCCTGGCTAATATTAAGGGACTTTCATTGGGGAAAAGATGGATGTCCCGAAATTTGATCAGTAAAGAACATCAGTTTGCACCACCCATTCTAATAAGGTTTGTTTAATTTCAACCAAGGGGTGGTTCCTACCGGTTTTCCATTCTGATAAAAGACGTGAAAGTCTCCTTTTAGCAAAGGGGCCAGGTAGCACGTGTTTAGACCTTCGTCCCAATTAAATTGAGTAATAAGCCATTAACACTTTTAAAACATTCACCCAAATGCTCCTCTTACTAAGAAGGTTGGAGGACGCCATGTGGAACTATCCTTTGTGTGGCTTCTTTGAAGCCTGGGCCCAGGGCAGCTGCCTGTTGGGTGGCTTTCTCTGGTAGAGGGCATTACCTATCCTCACAAAGAGATCATAAAAGAGACATGGCCTTCCAGGTTCCTGTCCTGTCATTTGTCAGGCTCAGCCTGTCTGGCCAGAATACACATCACTTTCCACTGCCGAGCTGACTCACAGGAGCTGGCACATGTGTGATATCAAATTGGATGTGGCTGCAATGATCATAAGTAGTGCCATGCACCACTTTAAACTCAGACCTAGCTTTAGTTTTTATTGTTATTATTATTATTAATTTGTTATGCGCAACCAAGTGGGCCCGGAGGCATATGGGTGCAGATCAGTTAGAGAGATGAGTCAGGAAAAGACTTGGAAAGGAGACAGCTAATTATCTGAACAGGTGGGTTTTGAGTTTTTTTTTATTCTTTAACTGAAGAACTGTTTTTTATAGAAGAAGGTAGAGCGTTCCATGTAGTAGGGGCACTTGACCAAAAAGCGCCCTTTCTAACCAGTTCCAAGGAAGTTTTTGGAACCTCAAGGTTTCGGTCTCCTTTTGATCGAAGAGATAATTTTATTGGCTTAAGTTTTAGCCTATTGATAAGATGGATGGGTGCATTACCTGCCAAAGCGTTAAATGTGATTGTTAAGAGTCTGAATTTCACCGTTTGCTCAATGGGCAGCCAGTATAAGTTCCTTTTTATATCAGAAACATGGGTATATTTTCTTAAGACCATGATAGCTCTAATAGAGCTATTCTGGACAACCTAGAGTTTGTTCAATTTGTCTTTGTTTATACCAATGAGCAAATAGCTACAATAATCCAGTTTAGCTGATATAATAGCTCTTGTGATGGTTTTGCATCCTGTCTGTGACAGAAAAGGTCTTATATGAGCCAGGAATCGAATGTAGTATGCAGATGATGAAACTAAGAAGTTATTTACATGCGCTGACATGCTTAATGATTGCTTGAAGGTAACTCTGAGGATTTTTATTTTATCCTTTACTTGAATGGTATGGTTATCAATGCTGAAAGTTTGATAGTCTGGGGTCAATTTATCAAGCCTCTGTTTAGACCCAATCAGCATCAGTTCAGTTTTCCCTGTATTCAGAGCCATGCCATTAGCATCCATCCATTTACGGATGAAGTCATATATTTTTGCTACTATCCTGGCATCCTGGTCGTAATTGCGCTTCAAAATGATAAGGCACTGTGAGTCATCGGCGTAATTTGAAAAACATATATCCTTATTTTCCAAGTCATCAAAGAAGGAGACTTTAAAAAGGTTATAAATAATTGGTGATAAGGCTTCCCCCTGAGTTATTCCATAGTTACTGGATCTGCCTGTGCTTCTTTGCTGCATACCTGGATTGTTCTTGAGCCTAGAAAGGATAGCATCCAATTCATGCCATTAGTGCTAAAATGTGCTCTTTCCTCCAACCTTTCCAGGAGGAGTTGGTGATCCACTAAATCAAATGCTGCCGAGAGGTCCAAGGACATCAGAAGCATTGTGGGCCCTTCGTTGATTTTCATCATCATGTTGGATTTAAGTTCCAAGAGGGCTGACTCTGTACTATAGCCTGGACGAAAACTTGACTGTCCATTATTAAGTATGGTATGTTTGTTGATGAAAGAAGCCAGTTGATCGTATGCTACACTATCCATGATTTTTAGAGAAAGGGGAGTTAGTAATAGGCCGGTAGTTCTTTGCCTCTCCCGGATCTAGGTCCGCTTTCTTCAAAAGGGTGGTGATCCATGACCCATTGAGCCTGCTCAGAACTATACCCTCTCTAAATGATGAGTTTACAATTTTTGTGTGGGATCCAATGAGTAACTAGAGTTCATCCTGCCACTATCACGGGCTACTTATGATCATCAAGGTTTTGGTACAGGGGGCATATCTTAAATGCAGCCCCTGGGCTGCAGAGACGTGGCTGTCACTGCAACTGTCAAATGGGAAAGTGTCACCTCTGAACCGCCTCTGTGCCACCGGGAAAGCAGGTACTGAAAATCATGACACTGATGCAACAGGACAGAGATACACGCTATGCTTTTGCATTTGGTTTTATGAAAGAGAAATCTGATCACCAGATTACCCTTTTCAGGGATCGAATTACCCACATCATTTCATAAATTAATACAAATCCAAAAAGCCAGGGATTTACACTCTTGATATATGGCAGTTCTTGACATACACAGATATCTATGAGAGCCATGACTTAAACAGATGATTCAACTACTTATCAAATAAGTACATTATTTGTATATTGGCACCCCTGACTTAAGTGGCACCAAGGCTACTACTCAGAGAAATTACTGTGCTAAGCAGAATGGGGTTTATTTTAAAAGTTCAGCCCATGATAAAATACTTTGGCTGTTTTTTTGTGTGGTCATTTGTGATGTCATCTGTGATGTCATGTTTGTCAATATGAACAGTGCATGGTGGGGTGCGAGTTATGGTTGTGTAGTTGGGAAAGCGATTTGCTACACTGCTTGGTTGAGGTGACTGGTATTTCTGAATTAGGGTGTATGCCTGGGGTTGCAGGCTGTCAGGAGTTTGTGGGTACAAGCAATGGATCTCCCACAATCGCCGAACATTTCCTGTTCACATGTGGTTATGTTAGACCTGTCGGGCAGGTCAAAGTCTTTCCACCCCAGGTTTGTCTATCTTAACCACTTTCTATTTCTTTCGTTCATGGTACAAACTTCACCTGGTCAGTGGAAGCTTCTACTTGTAGTAAAAAGACAAGATGAAAAACAGGCTGGAATGCTCCAAGCAGTGGACCTCCTATCCTATTCAACCATTTGGGTGGACCGTATATTTAGAAACACCTCTTCCCAGAAAAGCCAGCAGAGAGCATGTGGCTGCTATTCTAGTTTGTCAGGTGGTCTGATCAGAGGCATACCAACTTCTGCAGGCTTTGAACATTGATTTCTGCCTGCTTTTCAGACCAGAAAAATTATTAGAGGGAACATTGTCTCAGAATATGATGATCAAATATTCCTGAATATCCAAGTTTAATTGCAAAATCAAATATTCCTGAGACTCTGCTTACTATCCACATTACGTTGTCCTTTGGGTAGTGATAACACCAGCCTTACAGCCAAGAGACATATACACCATCCAATTTTACTCCCTAAAAATAAAAATGTGCCCAACAAAAACGAGAAACAATGAACATTTTATTGTTTCAACCCACAAAGCTCAACTGATATCTTTTCGAATTAGTAACCAGTAGAACAGTTACATAGGAAGGAACTCTAATATTAATACTTGATCTCAACAGGAATTTTAAGGGGAAGAACATCTTTTAATAAACAGAATTCTCCCTATTTACTGGCTAATTACTTTTTTACTCCCTGAAAAATCATTTGATTCCATGTAGGGAGCAAAATCTTATTAGAGTCTTGCTTGTTACCCTGACATAGAAAGTGAAATTAGCGGGAACATAATGTAGTCTATAGTTTTGCCCACCCTGCCGCACCAGAGCATAGACAAATTAAACAAGGGCTTTATTGTGGTTTATTATGGATCCATTTGTAAGAAAATCACATAAAAATGCCTTTTAAGTTAATGGCATAAAATCTCAAGAGATACAACAGATTGAGGCCCTTCTTCGGTAACTATGGATCCCTCTTCTGTAACTCTTTGTTATAAGTTAAATAAGATGCAGGGAGATGCTAGATATGACACAGAGCACATGGTTATATTGAAAAGCCCTCAGCAGCTGAGCATAGAAAGAAAAAGAAGGTGCTGTTGTCTAGACGGGTACTAGATTTCCTATCCTTTAGCAAACAAGCAACACATTTTCTTCAGTGTACTGCCGAAACGTCCGACTTGGTTTTCGAAATTTGCTGCTTTGTTCATCACCCGCAAGGAGTAGTACTAGTTGATAGAGCAATGTAAAAAGTGAGGGATTGTAACAGTAAACACTCACTGGGATATTTGCAGACCCACAATATTTTGCAAGCAAGGCATATTTAATGTCTCAACATATTATGTGCATTTTAAGAATGTCATGACTCTGCATGTACGCAGTTCTTTTACAGTGCATACAAGATTGTTTGCAACATACCCCGCCCTTATATGATTGTGTAGGATTACACAGTGCTTAGTGAAACTGTTTTTGCATAGCAGCAAGTTACCATATAGTGTGTGACGGTCTATGCCCAAAGGAACTCTGAACACTTGGAAACTAGTCAGATTGTGTGAAAAGCTTTCTCCTGTCTGAATATCCGGTTACCTGGTACTATGGACGATTAATTCCAGGCATAGTCCATAGTCATTATCCCTTGTAGGCAATATCAAATGAAAAAATAAAAACTATCAATTTCAAAGTAAATGATATTGTAATGTTGCTCTCCACTTATAGGGTAATGTTAGTAATGCTAAAGTAGGAGATACTGAGATACTGAGCATCACGTTTGTCTTCTCAAAATCCTTACAGGGCAAATTCAAATTTGAGTTTTATAATGGGTTAATTTGAAAGGGGCCACTTCAAAGCTCTTGTGTGACACATGTACAAAGAAGAGGAAGTATGGGCTAAGGTTGCACAACCAGGTAGCCTGCTTGCTTACAGTCAGTATCCAATAGTTTAGCTGGTGTTCTATTGTATCGTGTTGGTGACGATTTTGGTAAGGCAAAATGAGTAACAGAAATTCTGGCATGTGAACATTATTCATATTACAACAAATATACTACACGGTACTATCTTTATGTGTTCTGGGGCAGAAGTAGAGTCAAAAGGTCAAAGTGTGGTAGAATCAAGCTTAGGAGTCATGGGTGGTGAGGGAACATTATTTGGTTAATTTGTGCAGGTATATCTTGGTTAGATTCTTCTGTTCATGGAGCCAGTTTTTCATATTCGTTTTTAACCTCTTATGTGCATATTTTGCTGTTAGGCATATTAGGTGTTTATGGTCACCCTTACATAGTAGTCTAAAGCAAATTAGTAGAATATCAAGACTAGATGCTCATTTTAAGAGAAAGCAAATTTCAATTAATTGCTGTAGCTTGTGCATTATTAAATATTCTTGAATAGTGAGAATTGTCTGTGTGCGCTGCTAAAAATCTTCTGAGCGGCACCCATAAGGAAGCTGGGCTAGCGCACATGCTCACAGCTTAGAGAGAACACTGTTCTGAGATGCAGATATTCTGATGCAATTAACATCCTTACACAAATTATTAGAAGCATGTTCTCCTGGCCCTTGAATTACTTAATTAAAGTGGTACTTGACCTCTATCAGCATGTTTTTTGACACATTGCTTTAATTGCCATTAATCCATCGGCAAATGTTGTATTCTTTCTGGATTTCTTGACAGCCCCATCAGTTTATGACAAGAGATATTTGTGTTTTGTAGTATATATGGGTGATTTTCCAGTGGCATAAAACGTTTGCAAGGTACTGTGGCAGATTTTGAAGTCTTGGACTGGTTGATGAGTTTTCTGTTTAATCACATATGACATATTCTATTTTAGCCTATGTGTTTGAAAAAAGTGTTGTAAGATTTGTTAAGAATTGCAGTGGCTGGGAAGAGGACATTCCTTTCCAAACTCTTCTGCGATGGTAGTTCACTAAATACGCATGCTCACGAAGTTGCTTACCTCATTAGTCATTTACGCATATGGAAAATAATGTGCGCACAACAGCAAACCAGTTCCGCACATAGAGAAAAATAATTAGAGGGAACATTGACCATGAGTACTTAGTTCCGCACTTGACACAAGGAGATTGTTTGGCACCTACACAGTGTTGTTCATCTCCAGTGAGCAAGATCCTTAGGATTGTTAGTGGGCAGAGCTCTCCTGTGCCTTGGAGCTCTCACTCGTCACCACTATGCCAGATGACCTTGGAATAGACTATATTTCCCAACAAAGTTCCAGTGAATCCTTCTTGTATTGAAGTACAAAAATGAATCAACTACAAAAAGCAAAAAGCTACATCAGATTAATTAAAAGCAAGCATATTGTCAGGGGTTCAATCCAGGTTGCTCTAACAAGTGTCCTTTGACATTTCCTGCCTCATAACGAGTTTGGTGGTAACCCTTAAATGCTATTGACACCGCATTTAAGGGTCCACCAAATCATGGGCTTGGCGGATTTACTCCCATCTCAGCGATTTTGCTGGTTTTCGGTGCTATTACCACTGGCAGTGATACCGCCAGCGGTAATAGTGGCAAACATTCCCCATTGGGCCCATTGGGGAATGGGAATTCCCGAATGGGCCCAATGGGGAATGGGGACTTTCCGTTCCGCCAAGCCCATGATCCAGCACTAATAGCGCCAGGGGTTTGGCGGTAACGCTAATAGTGCCGGCGGTAATACCCCTGGGGTCACCACCCAACTTTTGATGAGGCCCTTAATCTCATACCCATGGTGTATTGTTTGCAGGGTGTGATGGTGCAGCAGGAAGCATAGATAGCCCTAGTAATAACCTCAATGGTGTAACCCCTCTCTGAACCTCACCTCTCCTACTGGTATTATAACTATATTGCTATATTTTAACTCCACCACCTTCAAACATCTGCCTTCTTCAAAAGGACTCCAATGATCATCATCTTGTGTCAGAGTGGCTTTGTTATGCCAGGACCATCTTTGAAGCCCCCGTTTCAAGGCACCTCCCTAAAAGGGTTCTTGGTCCCTGGAAGGATGGTGTCTGCCTATCTCATGAGAATAAAAGAAGCATTTTCTGGGCGTTGTCCCTCGTGGCTTTGTGGAGATATCCAGGCCAGAAGCTAATAACCAGCAACACTGCAATGACTAAAGTACTGTGTTCACCAAGAAGACACTAATGTGATATCCAAATGTTGTTACTGTATAATTGTGTGACCCACAATGCCACTGTGTTATAACCAGACTTTGGCTCATATTTTCAGTTTAACGTGCCATCAGACTTTGGTACACAATTATTACGTTTTCATTCAGTTAAATAAAAAAAAACCTCTGTCTGTTGGAATGTTGTGTTTCAGCAGCTATCGGGTATGCACATGTGCCCTTTAACTGTACACTGCTGCCACTGCAGGGTAGTTACTTGAGATGCCAAGAGACTGGTCACAGCCAAGGCACATGAGTGAATGTTTCTGTCATGGAGCATTATGACTGGAGGCAGTTTGATTTTCAGACCTCCCTTTCTGAAACACCTGTATCATTTTATTTATTAAAAAAAAAGGTTGAGGCAATCCCACTTTGCCAAATGGCACCCCGTCACAAGAGGATAATGCCTCTATAAAAACAATACATAATTAAGATTCAATGCACACCAATTACACACCAATTCTATGATAAGACTGGAGGCAAGCATTATGCTTCAACTTCTTTAATTTACTACTCCTCAGCAGTTTCAACAAACCAATAAACCAATAACAAAACACAGAAAAAAGTCTCAATATGCTTTTCTTTTCTTCTTTTGGAACTACAATCCCCATAGTCTCTGTAGTCCATCTCCTTTCATGCTCAGCTATGACCACTTCCTGTCCCTGAGCTCCTCCTGTTCTTTTAATGCTCTTCAAGCAGATAAGTACCAACATTTTTACCTCCATATGAATGCTAAATGTGTGCTAGTTTAAGACATGTAAGATATATAGATTTACTGTAAGTTTCATAGACAGCTTACATATTTGTAGGTATACCATAGATTAGAAGCGCTACAGCCAGCACGGTGCACGTAATCCAAGCGTATTCATTTTACGAGCTACGCGCGTATTCATTGCAGTGTTTAGATCATGATCACGTGGTTAATAAATCCCCAAGAGATTAACAACCCCGCCTAGCGCACGCCCCGTGCCGCGTAGCTGGCACCTCAGGGGTGGCTAGACACCCGCAGGGCTTCTTTCGGAGCCCTCGTACGAGGGAGAGGTTTGCTGGCACTCTCTGGCCCCCACCTTCGTGGGGGCGGAGTCAAGGTACAGAGCGCCGGATCTCCGCGTCACATTAGCACTGCAACACGGAGAAACAAAGGAGCCGGGCCCCGCGGTGAACGCTCACACAATGAGCTTAAACGCAGAAACGGGAGTTCTAGAACCTGTTTTTCAAGCCTGCATTGACCAGCGAGTCAGCCCCTCCTGCCGACTCTAACGATCGCGCTCAGGAGAACACACAGAGCAGCAAACAGCAGAGCGTGCACACGGAGGCACTGAAGCTCATGCTGGAATTGAAATACATGAGACAATTCGCCCATTAGACAGCACAGAGCCCCAAATAAGGGGATTTGAGTGATAGCCCATCACAGGCTTTGAGATACACACCGAGTCCGGTGCAGCCACATACATGCCCTAAAAATAAATAAATAAATACATAATAATAATAGTAATAAGAGGATTGATTTCCATATTAAGTCTAAACGACAGCTATAAAGACTGTGAGATCCTCACAAAGGCATTAATCAGAACATCCATCTAGTAAAGTGGGCGTGCACAGACACCTGCATCAGGTATTAAGGCGCACAGCAACATCCCAAAAATATGTCGGAATTTGATTGGAGTGAAGAGGAGCAGTCGCTGGATTTAGCGGCCAGCTTCAGGGAGGTGCTGGGGAACTCCCTGGTAGATGCTGTGGCGCAAGGGGGCAAGCCCCTACAAGAGAGGCTGGAGACATTGGAAGCAATCCTACATCAGCTCAGAGATAGCACCATAGGGACAGAGTGCACGCCCACTGAACCCTCTGAAGCAGGGTCTAAGGGGAGTACTAAGGCCCGAAAGAGGAAAGCCTCTTGCGACCCCCAGGGCCCTTCGGATGGGGCAAAAGAAAAGGCCCCGGAGGTAGTCGACGCCTTCGCAAAGCTCAGAGAAGCGTATTTACAGCGTCAGACAGTGCCGAACCTCACAACCCCCACTTCTGGGGAAGACGATGAAGGAGAGGAGAACCCAGGCTTGGAAGGAGAGCCAGTGGAAGGAGACCCTCCCTCCCAGACGAGAATGAGATAGGGGAAGAGGAGGAAATCAAGCCCAGCAGAGGGGAGAGAATCCGCAAAGAGAAACACCTAGAGGAGGTGGAAGAGGATATGTTCGATCCGGACAGCATCCGGAACCCAAGGTCATCAGAATGGCAACCATCACCAAGGGTGGCACAGTACATGACCATGAGATTAAGGAAAGTGCTCGACAAGGAGGTCCGACAGCGCCTTCGAGCAGAATGCCCGAGACCAGACCTTCCGGCTAAAGTAGTCGAAACACCGGAACTAGACCCCAAGATGCTTACGTTCGTATCTAAAACAAGCAAGGATCCCCATGAGGGTATCAACAGATCTTGGAAGAGTTGGCAAGAGAAAGTGCTAGACCTAGCCAGTCCACTCGCAAAAATCATGGACGTGGCAGAGAGTGCTAGAGACACGGGGGAAGAGGTAGACCCCGACGCCTTGGCAGGCTGGGCACAGAGAGCAGTCTGATTACTAGGCAATGCCAACTGCGCCATCGCATCGGAATGAAGAAAGGGCCTATTATTGAAAATTGATGCCAAACTTAGCGACCTCACATCATACGAGGCAGGAGAGGCAGTGCCAGGGCTCCTCTTCAGAGAAACCTTCAGAAAAAAATGGCCTGTTTCGTCAGTACCTACACCTCTCTGGTGAAGGTGTAAGCCTTGATCCGCAAGATCTTTCCTAACCGGGTTTTTGCCGGGACCAGTCGCCACAGGAGTCGCATGGCTGGTCGAAGCCAGGGAGGTAGAAGACCCCCAAATCCCAGAGCCCAATACTGGGAGAACAGACAGCAGGATTTGTTCCTCCCATCTCAAGGGCATTTCCTGAGAGGATGCAGAGGGAGAGGATCCGGACCAGGACAAGGATTCACACAAGTTGAGAGCAGCGCATTACCCTCCAGTTGGGGGGAGAACTGGTATGTTCTGGAGAAACTGGCACGCGCTTACCAGCGATGCCTGGGTGTTGCAAACCGTTCGAGGTATGCGTCTAGAATTTGTAGATCCACCCATACAAGAGCACAAACTGCACCAACACCGATTAGAGCGTGCAGAACAGAGACTGCTAGATCACGAGCTATATCAGCTGATGCAGAAGAACGGCATAGAGAAGTGTCCGAGAGATCCCAGCTTCATAAGCAATATTTTCCTGGTGCACGGAAAGGAGAAAGTGCGACCAGTCATGAACCTCAAGGAGCTGAACGGTTGGGTAGTCTACCGTCATTTCAAGATGGAGGGCATCCACCAGCTCCGAGACTCCCTCAGAGAAGGAGACTGGCTGCAGAGCCTGGATCTGAAGGAAGCCTACCTAATGGTCCCAATGCAGAGGAGTTCAGAACCTTCCTAGCTTTTCACTGGAAAGGACAATTTTGGTGATTCAAATCAATGCCCTTTGGGCTTGTGTCGGCTCCTTGGGCCTTCACCAAGCTAATGAAGCCAGTAGCGACAGCGATAAGGGAGAAAGGTATAAGGCTGATCATTTATTTAGACAACCTCCTACTGTTGGCCGAGGATTGTGAAGCACTTCTATATCAGAAGAAATGGGTCCAAGACCTGCTGTTGTCCCTAGCATTCCTTGTCAACATAGAGAAGTCGGACACCACGCCAGCACAGAGGCTAGACTTCCTAGGTTTTGTCCTAGACACCAGGAAAGCCACGCTGGAGCTCCCAGCCCGGAAAATACGCAACATCAAGAGGGAAATAAGAGTGTGCCTACAGAAACTTGTAGTTTTGCTCAGGACGTTGGCGAGAATAGTGGGGCTTCTAGCAGCGTCCATTCAAACCATATTTCCTGGACCATTACACTAGTGCGCGCTGCAAAGACTAAAGATAAGACATCTGCAGCAAGGCTTGAGGTATCATCAGTTGATACCTTTGGATCAAGAATCCGTAACAGAACTGGAATGGTGGTTGAAGAATATGGACGCCTGGAATGGGCGGACCATTTTCAGAGATCAACCGGACCTGACCATAGAATCCGATGCCAGCCGCTTGGGCTGAGGAGCAAGATGCGGTGACCTGCAGACAGGGGGGCGATGGAGAGAAGAGGAGCTCCACCTCCACATAAACTGTCTGGAGATGTTGGCAGGGTCCTTTGCGATCAGAGCCTTCACAAAGGAGAAGATGAAATCGTGTGTCTTACTAAAGATCGACAACATATCAGCAGTTCGATATATAAACCATATAGGCGGCACCAAATCCAAGATGCTGGCAGAGCTGGTGAAAGATTTTTGGCATTTTTGCCTTCACTCACAGACGTCAGTAACAGCGAAGTACCTACCTGGGACTCTGAACGTAGTAGCAGATTGGAACTCACGTTACTTCATGGACTCCAGCGATTGGAAGCTGGATCCAGCAGTGTTTCAGAGGATGAACCAGAAATGGGGACCACTACACATAGACCTCTTTGCATCCCGGTTGAACGCCCAGACAGCCGTGTACTTCAGCTGGAGGCTGGACCCGGGTGCTCGAGGGACAGACTCATTCCTGCAAGATTGAAGCGACGGTCCGCATTACGCCTTTCCCCCATTCATGATGCTGAGCAGAGTTCTAGTGAAATGTCGGAGGGAGAGAGCAGAGCTGCTGTTAGTAGCACCACTGTGGAAGTCACAAGTGTGGTTTCCAACGCTTATAGAGCTGGCATTGGACCATCCGAGAGTCCTACCAGAAGGGGAACGACTGCTCGCGGACCCAGTTGGGTCATATCATCCTCTGAGAGTGAGAGGGACACTCCCGCTCATCGCATGCAGGATATCAGGAGACTCTGGGCACTGCCAGGCATTTCGGCGCAAGCTGCAGAGCTCATTGCAGAACCCTGGGCTCCGTCCACTAGAAGGAGCTATGATGCGGCTTGGGCCAAATGGATTAGCTGGTGCAGGAGGAGAGGTGTTCATCCCATTTCTGCACCTGTAGTGATGATACTAAACTTTCTAGCGCAGTTGTTACAAGACGGACAAGCGTTCCGCACAATAGAAGTATACAGGTCTGCGATATCTGCAGTACATCTGCCAATCGAGGGAGCACCAGAACCTAGATATAAGACAGTCTAGGATGCATCAGTCATCCTTAAACTATTAGAAAGCTGGCCCTTAGACAGATACTTATCCCTTAAGCAATTATCAGGTAAACTACCAGTGCTTTGTGTCAAGTTTCTTGCAAGCGCGTATCGGATGTGAGAGCGCTGGAAGTAAATAGAAGGTCCTTCGGTCCAGAGGGAGTGACCTTCGCAATAGTGAAGATGACTAAGACAGGTACTTATTCAGTACACTATCCATATTTTCCAAACAGACCTAAGTGGTGCTTAGCGAGTTGCATCAAGGAGTAGGAAAGCAGTACAGTTCAACACAGAGCAGCCAGTACCACGCAATTGGTCATAGCGCGTAGGAAACCTCTTAAGACGTGTCCACAGATACCATTGCTAGATGGGTCAAGGAGATCATGCAAGCAGTGAATATTGACTTAGGAAAGTACGGAGCACACTCAGTACGAGGAGCTATGGCTTCTAAAGCCTTTGCGGCAGGAGTGTCTCTGAGAGATATTATGTTAGAAGCAGACTGGGCAAATGATTGCAAGTTTAAAGAGTTTTATTTTAGGCAGACCGAGAGCCTAGCGGTCGCTGTGTTTGGAAACTTTGAACAAGCATAATGCTCGCCTCCAGTCTTGTCATAGAATGAAGATTACCCCTGCTAACTGCTCAGGGAGTATTAATTCTATTAAAGACTAGGAGGCAAGCGTTAAATTCCCACCCAAATTATGTATGGTATATATTGCATTTGTATATTGTGATGGATAATATTGTATATGATAGTAACAACACATGGACACCACCCAGAATTTTCTGCTTTGTATTATTCCTAGGGGAAGAGCAGAAGAACAATTGAGATAGGAGACTAGTAACAGTAGTTGCCTGGAGTCGAGGAGCATCGACATTCAGTTTGGAGGGGTTTAAGTCTTCGCTCTGTTGGCAGGACATAGTGTGGAGTTTGAAAGTGACAATTTAGAGCTAGTAAAAGAGAGGAGGAGCTCAGGGACATTAAGTGGTCATAGCTGAGCATGAAAGGAGATGGACTACAGAGACTATGGGATTGTAGTTCCAAAAGAAGAAAAGAAGAAAAGCCTATTGAGACTTTTTTCACTGTTTTGTTATTGGTTTATTGGTTTGTTGAAACTGCTGAGGAGTAGTAAATTAAAGAAGTTGAAGCATGATGCTTACCTCCAAGTCTTTAATAAAATTAATACCCCCTGTGCAGTTAGCAGGGGTAATCTTCATTATAAGCATTTACAAGACAAAAATGGAATTCAATTATTTAAATTTGTATACAAGTAATAGCAGATCATATTTGATGGAGTCTTATACAAGACAAAAAGTGTGCAATTCAAGAAAAATGTTTTCAGTAAAAATCTTCTGTATTGCCAATTTTCTGGACATACTGACAGAATGCGATTTAAAGCTTGAACTTCAAAGCATATCACTTCTATCTGGATATTATCTTCCTTGCCAGATACCTTCAATTGAATAAATAGTGAACTGGGACAGTTCATAATTGAAATATAAGCACCTGACCTCCCAACCTTCAGATTCTTCATCATGGAGCTGTGTGGCATGTCAAAATTAAAACGGGCATATTTGTATTGTTATATTGAAAGGTTTTCAACAATATTTCAATTTCAACCCTTTACTGCTTCAAGGTGGCTCAGAACAGGGGCGTTACCACAAAGTCTGGTGTGAGTTAAGTGCACCCCCGTGCTCCCCTTTCCCACCCACCACCCCTCATTTCAACATATCCGATCCCCTCACCCCACCCCACGTACCTTGTGCTGCCTTGTCCCTAACCAGCGCCAGGAACACTAATGTTCTCGCCCCATCCCCATTGTGGCAATGCCTGCCATGAAAAGGGAGAAGGGACTATTACGACCCAGGAGGTAAGTTTTCAACATTACCGCCATGGCGTAATTAACGTTTTACCGTAATTAGCGGTCACCGTAAATAAGCGGAACCGGAAGTAGCGTCATCGCACAGTTTCGGGAAAGAGCACGGCGGCCATCTTTAAAAACACAATCCATTGCCATCCTCCCCAACCACTCTACATCCGACCCTGAGACCTGTCAAAACCCATTACCCACCCATTTTCCCACTACAAAATGCCAAAAGATGTAAAAAAAAGTCTGCGATCGGCAGCGGCAGGACCGCTTCACTCGGGAGGAACTCACTATGCTGGCGGAATCCCTCCAGGAGAATGCGGCGGTGGTCTTCTCCACACAAATGACCAGGCCGGCAATTGCCAAGAAGAAGGCCATATGGGCCCTGGTGGCACAGCGGGTCAGTGCGGTGGGAACCGTACCCCGCAACGCACAGCAGTGTCGAAAGCGGTGGGACGACCTGAGGCTCCGCGTCAGGAGCATCCTCTCCGCAAACCGCAACCTGGGCCTGGCAACCGGGGGAGGATCGGATTCCCCAATCAAACTCTAGCCATGGGAGGAAATCTGTGCCTCCACAATCGGCATGGAGAGCATAGAAGGGGTAGGAGGGATGGAGAGAGGAGCACCGACATCAGGCGATGCAGGTAGGTACCTCAAATCAAGCCATGCAATAGTCACTGAAGTCCATTCATGTGTAGCTAAATGTTGCCCTAGAGTGTAAATGCAACACATCAGCAGGAGACTGCCCACAGCCACATCCGACCTCCACCCTGTACACATGTAGTATGCACACCGTAACTGCAGGCACCCACATACCTCCATGCTAAAGCCACACAAAAAGGAGA
Source organism: Ambystoma mexicanum (assembly GCF_040938575.1). Classification (NCBI taxonomy): domain Eukaryota; kingdom Metazoa; phylum Chordata; class Amphibia; order Caudata; family Ambystomatidae; genus Ambystoma; species Ambystoma mexicanum. The sequence goes on along the minus strand of NC_090927.1, from coordinate 675,610,243 downwards.
CAACCTGCATGCACCTGCCTCAAATGTGCTGCATCTAGTATCCAAAATGATGTCAGTCATCGCGATTCCAATGTCCGCAGACCCATCAATAACACTCTCCCTCCTTTGCTCCACCACAGGCTCAAATTCCAACCCCGAGGATGAGGACACCCCTGCCACAACACCAGCCAAGAGGGCCAAGACCACTGTGCCAACACCCTCCACCTCAGCTGGAGTGATCAAGACACTGCAGCAGCCGAAATCCGTTGCCAGTACACAGGCCGGGCCACTGACAGGCACCACAGCAGGCAGCATGGCAGCAGCAGCACCACCACACATCCCCACAATGTTCGCCACAGAAGACACAGGTTCTGCAGGAAGCAGTACCATAGGCGAAACTGCTGCCATTGCAGCATGCTCTGAAAGTGACACAGAGGAGCCCGATGTCGGACCCCCCACTGACCACCATCATTCCCCCTGTCTGTCCCAGAGCAGCCCCCATGAGGATCCCACACAGGGGCATTCAGAAGATGAGGACTGGCCATCCACCCCATGCCCTGTCAAAAATCAGCAGGAGGGGAGCGCCCCTTCGTAACACCATCTGCAATAGGCATGGGCCAGCAGAGCCAACATTCCCTGGAGGTGATAATCTCGCGCCAGCAACAACTCTCCTCGCTTATGAATGAGTATGCTGCAGAATGTGGGGGGGCAAGGGCAGCTATGGAACAATATACAGAGACCCTGAGGGTTGAAATGGAGTGGAGCACTGAGACCCTGAGGGCTGAAATGGAGCGGAGCACTGAGACCCTGAGGGCTCAAATGCAGTCCTCCTCAAAGGACATGTGTGCGGAACGTGCCGCCGTGCGGCGCGTGCTCTCAGAGCTAGCCAACTCCATTCGGGACATGTGTGCACATGAGCAGGCAGGGACCTCCTCCACTGCCAGTTCCACCCAAAGCAGCCCCATCCGCCGATCGGGGAGGAACCTGCGCAGCACAGGCAGGGGTGCCCCGGGGGCCGGGAGAGGGGGCTTGCAATAGCGGCTGCCCACCGTTATCATGCAACATTAGCCACTTAGTCACAGGGTGTGTTGGGGTGTTCAGGGGGGAGGGGGGAGTGGGTGTGTTGGGGTGTTTGGGGGGAAGGGGGAAGGGGGGAGTGGGTGTGTTGGGGTGTTCAGGGGGGAGGGGGGAGTGGGTGTGTTGGGGTGTTCAGGGGGGAAGGGGGAGGGGGGAGTGGGTGTGTTGGGGTGTTCAGGGGGGAGGGGGGAGTGGGTGTGTCACAACAATTCACATTTGAAATACACATTTTCCTTTTGCACAAATCAAATGTGTGGACATTGTTCATTGCGTATGTGTGCTTTATGAGTCCACAGTGTGCATGTCCCCGACGCACACAGTGCCCCAAGTGCCGTCTCCATGTCATACACACCAGCCGTGTGTGCTAGAAGCATTGGTTGATGATATCTTGACGCATTTCACGCCCCTCCTGTGCATCACCTCCTCCATGAGGTGCGGCCCCATCTGCACCCTCCTCATCCTCATCGTCAAGTGGTTGCAGTTCTGCGTCAGGGGGCAGGGGCACATTTCGTCTGACGCACATATTGTGTAGCATGACACGTGCCATGACGATCTTTGCCACCTCCTCATGGCGGTACATGAGTGCCCCACCAGACCTGCTGAGGCAGCGAAACCGTGCCTTCAATAGGCCGAATGCCTGCTCAATGACCACACGGGTACGTGTATGTGCACGGTTGAAGTCCACCTCGTGCTGGTTCTGTGGGTTCCGGACTGGTGTAAGGAGTCACCTCTTCAGGCGATAGCCTGCATCACCTGTATGTGGGCGAGAATGTATGTGTCAGTCATGACGTCTAATTCGAAACTTGATGTGCCTACATGGCTTGCATCCAACTGTTACTTTGGACCACTTCTAAATGCACTAATTGATTCACACTATGCGACCGGTATATGCTCATGGCTCTCATGGCATGTTTTGCATGCCATCAACCAATGTATGCAGGGGGGTCAAGTGCCTTGTGAGTGCCCATCCACTATGTTCGTTCATGCCGTTTGTTTTGGTGGCCTGGCACGTGTCCTGTGATGTCAATGCTCACATCATTGCAACATTTCTGCCGGCCTCATCTTTACCCCAGTGAGCAATACTGATGTTTATAGGGACATTTTGGGGGCCCTGCTGTCTGTGTGATGGTGTGTTGATGTTTCTGTCCGTCATGTGCCTCCTTCGTGCGCAGTTATAGGGGACAGGCCTTTCGGTTGATGGTGTTTGGTGACGTGCATGTAGGTGCATTTCGTTGTAGTCAATGTGGTCAGAATTGGTACAATGCACTTGCAGATGGTTGTGTCATGGTTGGGACACAACCTCATTCACATGATAGGGCTGCATACATCAGGCATTGGGTTTACTGGTGTTGGGTGAAGTTTGTTTTGCTTTAGGGTATGATCTGGCTCTGTTGTCTCTGCTACTCATAGCCAGGTGGAGTGTGCATCATTCCCCCCCCCCCTTTCAGCCAGGTGGAGTATGCATCATTCCCCCACCCTTTCAGCCAGGTGGAGTATGCATCATTCCCCCCCCCCTTTCAGCCAGGTGGAGTATGCATTGGTACGTCGTTCACCTACCCACTTCACATTTCCATGGTCATGACATTAGACTCACCGAGTAGCCAGGATCTTGGGCTGCATGTCGCTCCATGTAGCGTGGTATTGTGGAGTTCTTCAGGACCATTGAATCATGGGTTGCTCCGGGGAATCGAGCACAACAATGTGTGATGATCCTGTTGGAGTCACAGACCATTTGCACGTTGATTGAGTGAAATAGTTTACGGTTGCGGTACGGTACCTCCATGGCATGTGGAACCACCAATTCCACATGGGGGCAGTCGATGGCACCAATGCAACCAGGTATGCCGGCTAGTGCATGGAAACCCACTTTGGTGTTTGCAATCTCCTGGGCAGTCCGTGGTAATGAGATGTGGTCGTCTGTGTGCTTGAGGAGGGCATCGAGCACTTGAATCAGTGTACGTGAAAATAATGGTTGTGAAATGCCATGCAAGTGCCCCACTGTGTGCTGGTAGGTGCCTGTGGCCAGGAAGTGGAGTACAGACACTACCTTCAGTAGGGGTGGGATGGCGGTTGGTGTTTCTATCATGCTGACGATGTCGTTGTGTGTCATGTCTACGATGGCGGTGATGGTGTCCCGGTCCAAACGGTACAGGGTGTGGATCTGCTCACCAGTGAGGTTGAATGGACTGGCTCTGATGCGTGAGATTGGGGGCTGCCTGCGTGGTTGCACTGGCTGTGCTGGTGGGGCTTGCTGGCCCTGCCTTGCCCTCCTTCTCCTCCTGCGTCTCCTCTGTGCTGCCTGTTGTTGTTGTTGTTGTTGTTGTTGTTGTTGTAGCACTTGCATTGCTATCAGGTCCTCCAGCCCCAACATTGCTAGTCCTACTGGTATCATTGTAGAGTGTGACTGGGTGTGGGAAGGGGTGGGGTGTGCTCTTTTTGTACTTCCTGAGTCTGTATTGCCTCCACCTGTGCTGATTCTGTGCACCTGTGGCAGCTGGGTTCACTTTACATGGCCATTTACGGTTGGTTCGCGATGGCGTAATTAGCACCATGGCGGTAAGGTACTTAACGGCCTTTGGGATGGCGTTAGGTGCATGTCCGCTTGGGTCGTGATCCGCTTAGCTTTGCGCCATGCCGCTATTTACGGCGTGGCAGGTCGCGTGCGCGTGACCATGGTGCAGTTAGCGGGAGCGTTAACTACGATGCCGCTAATGGCATCGTAGTTAACGGTCACGGGTCATGATCGGACCTAGCGGAAAACGATGCCGGTAATCATTTACCTGCATCGTTTTTCACTTACCGCCAGGGTCGTAATGAGGCCCAATGTGTAGTTCTCTTCTCCCTCTTCCATGGTGGCCAACTTGGATTGTTGTTTTTATCAAGTTGAGAAATGGCAAACACACTGTTTCTCAACTTGGGAAAAAAAATGTTTTCCCAGTACAACGTGCTGGGATACTAATAGCAATACCCCATCACTGGGGGCAGTAATACCGGGTCAGGTAATGCCCCAGGGTAAAGTAAAAGCCATTGCTTTGCTCAGGCTTCTAACTAACGCCTTCCTCTAAATGGTAAAAGCACCTGCTCTGAGCCTCCTCAGAGCAGGAGGACACCATCTTCCCCCGCCTGGACTGAGATAGGCGTGCCCGCGCGATTCTCCATGCCGCAGCACCACCCTTCTTTACCACATATCCAATACCCCCTACCACACCCCACTTCACTGCCGTGTCCCTTGCCAGCGCCGAGAACACTACTGTTACTGACGCATCCCGTTGCAGCAATGTTCTCCATGGCAAGAGAGAAGGAATTATGTGTAGTTCCTTTATCCCTATTCCATGGCAGCCAACTTTTTTTCAAGTTGAGAAAGGCAAACAAGCTGTTTCTCAACTGGGAAAAAAACGATTAGTATCCTAGTACACTGTGCCGGGGTATTAATAGCAATACACCCCTCACTGGCGAGAGCATTACCGGGTCAGGTAGTGCCCCATGGCGAACATTCTGGCTTCCAACTAACACCCTGTGACATTACCTGACCTGGTAATGCCCCCACTCCCCCCAGCTCGGTGTGTACTGCTTAAGTATTGGTATTGCTCTCTGGAAGGCATGCCAGGTCAGCATAAGAGCTGCATTTCTCTTATATTTTAAACACACTGGAGCTAGTTCAAAACACTTAGCAACTATCTGCGATGGCTTCATTGTACAAGAGAACGCCACAATGTATTCTTTATTGCAACCATCCTTCTTATCATTTTGTCTTTCAGGCATTCAACTCCCCACAACAGTAATGCCAGAATTCGCAGTCAAAAACATGTGCAGGGCTTGAAAATAATTGAACCTAATGGTTGTGAAAAAGAAAAACAAACGTTTTCGTTCCTTCCCTGAACTTTGTGCTTGGCTGTCCACAGATTGAACGTGTTCTTTTCAATTAGACTTCACAGACAGAGATAATGGCAAGAACTTACTTTCTCCATTAAAGTCGCTCGTAGGCACCAGTCAAATTCACAAATGTATGTCCTTTTAGCAGAAATAATTATTATTGTTTCCCACCTATTGATCTTAACTTGGTTATTTTGACAGTACTGAGAACATGTATTTAAAGCACATTGTGACCCAATCGGGATGTGATCTAAAAGTGCAGCATGATCTGCATATAAACGGATCTGCATGGGTTGGCTTCCAAGCTTTAGGGGAAAGATTATTGCAGTTTTAGGATCTTGTCTATGCCAGAAATAAACAGGGAACAAAAGAAGCTAGGAGTGTTGTGGTTCACGGATGATGTTGCATTTAAACCAAGACTTCTAACAGACTACAGAAGCAGTATGACCACTTCCACACAATTTGCGATAGAAAAGGTTTTGGAATTCATGTAGAAAAAAAGAATGAACGATATTAAGTCAAGCAAAACACTCCCTGGTTCCTTACTCTTCTTCTGCGGAATGATTATAGAGAGAGCATCATATTTTGACTACTTGGAGATCCAGTTTGCACAGAAGGTCCCGTGGAAGGACCACATGACAAAAGTGAGCTTGCCCCAGCAAAAACCTGTGGGGACTTCAGTGCATTTGGTGAGACCTATGGCAGCAGGGTGGTCGCTATCGCAATAAAAGTGTACCCAAGTAAGAGTGTGGCATCTGAACTCTACGGGGCTCTTCTTTCGGGGGCCACTAGTAACCTATCAAGATGAAAGACTTAAGAGCATGTTTTTTTCAAACAATGATGGCATGTGCGTAGATGTGCCCTCAATGCTCTGTTGTACTGTGAGAGGAAGGATTTGATCATGTATTACAAACCATCGATTGGATACAAATATGGACTGGTACTCAACTGAGTAAGTATTGAAATTGCATGATTGATGTCCATGATACACATAGGGCTAACCTTGTCATGGTTTAGATATGTTCTCTGTATATTAAGAACACAGGGCCTAGACAACATCTATGTAATCCCAAGTCCTACCGAGCATCTTTTTGCGAGATCTAGGCTCTTCTAGAGTTAAACGTGGATTGCTGCTTGCTCCATAAGAAGGTTTTTCTTATCTTATTACCAAGTCAAAACTCGGGTTAGAGAATGGTCTAGGAGGGCCAGATCTAGAGAGAGCTTTAATTATTAAGCTCAGATCAGGTATTTTACCCCCAGCCACAATTACATTAGCAGGCCGATTCATGGAATTAATGTGCGCCGAAAATTTCGGCGCAAGCGTGCGAAAACGTGCGGTTTGAAGTGAAAGAGCGAAAATCGCAGTGCAAGTGCGAATATCGCAGGGAAACCAGCGTACATCTATTCATGGAAGTCCATGCGCGAGTAAAATCAGGGATGTGCGCTGAAAAAGTTTGCGGCGCACGCCGGCGCACAGGTCATCTAACGGCGTGTGCTAAGGCCACAGCGAAAGCGCACATAGTGCGGCGCACATAACAAAAGTAGGCGTAACACGGGGCGTAACACTCGGAATGGGGAACAACTCGTGAAAATGTGGGCGTCACGGGGGAAGTACAGGAGGCAAGTGCGCGGAAACGCCCACACGCTCGCCTACAACACGTATTCATGGAATCGAATAGGGCAAACCAGCGCACGGGCAAAGACGCGCACTGACCCAAACCTGTCCGCCACACGAAGGCAGGCGGTAGCGTCCCTGTGCTGGAAATAAATGTGTGCCAAAATGTGCGCTAACAAAAAGCACGAATATACAGCTCTGTTGAATGTCCCATACTGTGGCCCCCTAGGACAAATGACGTGCAAAGGGGTACGCGACAAACAGCGACACCCGCTGTGTGAAAAATTAGCTTGTGCGTGTATTTCGTGTGTGCACATGAAGTTTTACATGCGATCAGGCCTGGGGGAGCGGGGTATGTGTATTTCAGAGGTGCGCGTGAAGTTCTACACGCGATCGTGCCTGGGGGAGCGGGATACGTGTATTCCAGGGGTTCGCGGGAAGTTTCAAATGCGTAGGCCCTGTGAGAGTGGGGTGCGTGTATTCCTGGGCTTTGCGTGAAGTTGCACACGCAATTGGCCTGGGTACGTGTGAATCTCGTGTTCACGGGAAGTCTCACACAGGATAGGCCCTGTGCGAGTGGGGTGTGTGTATTCGTGGGGTTCGCGTGAAGTTTCACACGCGATTGGGCTGGGTACGTGTAAATCTGGGGTGCGCGGGAAGTTTCACATGCGATTGGCCTTGGTCGAGCGGGGTACGTGTATTTCGGGGGTGCGCGGGAATTATCACATGCGACAGGCCCTGTGCGAGTGGGGTACGTGTACATCTGCGGTGCAGGGGAGTCCTACACGTGAATTGGCAGTGTGGGTCCTCCCAGGTGTTCCCTCTACACCCTCCACGGCCCCTGCAGGCAGCCCACACCACAGGGCACTTAATGTTCCGCAGGCAGCCCATCCACCATGGGCATGCCCCCCAGGCAAGCCACATGTCAGCTTGCACTACTGATCACCAACGCATGACCCCCTCCACCCCCACCCCCCAGCAGTGCAGGGCACCTGCCAGCAGGCCCCCACTCATGTCCCTCTCATGTCCCCTTGCACCCCCATCCCCCAGCAGTGCAGGGCACCTGCCAGCAGGCCCCCACTCATGTCCCACTCATGTCCCCTTGAACCCCCACCCCCCAGCAGTGCAGGGCACCTGCCAGCAGGCCCCCACTCATGTCCCCTTGCACACCCACCCCCCAACAGTGCGGGGCACCTGCCAGCAGGCCCCCACTTATGTCCCCTTGCACACCCACCCGCCAGCAGTGCAGGGCACCTGCCAGCAGGCCTCCACTCATGTCCCCTTGCACCCCCACCCCCCAGCACTGCGGGGCACCTGCCAGCAGGCCCTCACTCATGTCCCCTTGCACACCCACCCCCCAGCAATGCGGGGCACCTGCCAGCAGGCCCCCACTCCTGTCCCCTTGCACACCCACCCCCCAGCAGTGCGGAGCACCTGCCAGCAGGCCCACACTCATGTCCCACTCATGTCCCCTTGCACCCCCAACCCCCAAGCAGTGCAGGGCACCTGCCAGCAGGCCCCCACTCATGTCCCACTCATGTCCCCTTGCACCCCCACCCCCCAGCAGTGCGGGGCACCTGCCAGCAGGCCCCCACTCATGTCCCCTTGCACACCCACCCCCCAGCAGTGCGGGGCACCAGCTAGCAGGCCCCCACTCATGTCCCCTTGCACACCTACACCCCAGCAGTGCGGGGCACCTGCCAGCAGGCCTCCACTCATGTCCCCTTACACCCCCACCCCCCAGCAGTGCGGGGCACCTGCCAGCAGGCCCCCACTCATGTTCCCTTGCACACCCACCCCCCAGCAGTGCGGGGCACCTGCCAGCAGGCCCCCACTCATGTCCCTCTCATGTCCCCTTGCACCCCCACCCCCCAGCAGTGCAGGGCACCTGCCAGCAGGCCCCCACTCATGTCCCACTCATGTCCCCTTGCACACCCACCCCCCAGCAATGCGGGGCACCTGCCAGCAGGCCCCCACTCCTGTCCCCTTGCACACCCACCCCCCAGCAGTGCGGAGCACCTGCCAGAAGGCCCACACTCATGTCCCACTCATGTCCCCTTGCACCCCCACCCCCCAAGCAGTGCAGGGCACCTGCCAGCAGGCCCCCACTCATGTCCCACTCATGTCCCCATGCACCCCACCCCCCAGCAGTGCGGGGCACCTGCCAGCAGGCCCCCACTCATGTCCCCTTGCACACCCACCCCCCAGCAGTGCGGGGCACCAGCTAGCAGGCCCCCACTAATGTCCCCTTGCACATCTACACCCCAGCAGTGCGGGGCACCTGCCAGCAGGCCCCCACTCATGTCCCCTTACACCCCCACCCCCCAGCAGTGCGGGGCACCTGCCAGCAGGCCCCCACTCATGTTCCCTTGCACACCCACCCCCCAGCAGTGCGGGGCACCTGCCAGTAGGCCCCCACTCATGTCCCCTTGCACACCCACCCCCCAGCAGTGCGGGGCACCTGCCAGCAGGCCCCCACTCATGTCCCCTTGCACCCCCACCCCCCAGCAGGCCCACCCTCATGTCCCACTCATGTCCCCTTACACCCCCACCCCCCAGCAGTGCGGGGCACCTGCCAGCAGGCCCCCACTCATGTCCCACTCATGTCCCCTTGCACCCCCACCCCCCAGCAGGCCCACCCTCATGTCCCACTCATGTCCCCTTACACCCCCACCCCCCAGCAGTGCGGGGCACCTGCCAGCAGGCCCACACTCATGTCCCACTCATGTCCCCTTGCACCCCCACCCCCCAGCAGTGCAGGGCACCTGCCAGCAGGCCCCCACTCAGGTCCCACTCATGTCCCCTTGCACCCCCATCCCCCAGCAGTGCAGGGCACCTGCCAGCAGGCCCCTACTCATGTCCCCTTGCACACCCACCCCCCAGCAGTGCGGGGCACCTGCGAGCAGGCCCCCACTCATGTCCCCTTGCACCCCCACCCCCCAGCAGTGCGGGGCACCTGCCAGCAGGCCCCCACTCATGTCCCCTTGCACCCCCACCCCCCAGCAGTGCAGGGCACCTGCCAGCAGGCCCCCACTCATGTCCCCTTGCACCCCCACCACCCAGCAGTGCGGGGCACCTGCCAGAAGGCCCACACTCATGTCCCACTCATGTCCCCTTGCACCCCCACCCCCCAAGCAGTGCAGGGCACCTGCCAGCAGGCCCCCACTCATGTCCCACTCATGTCCCCATGCACCCCACCCCCCAGCAGTGCGGGGCACCTGCCAGCAGGCCCCCACTCATGTCCCCTTGCACACCCACCCCCCAGCAGTGCGGGGCACCAGCTAGCAGGCCCCCACTAATGTCCCCTTGCACATCTACACCCCAGCAGTGCGGGGCACCTGCCAGCAGGCCCCCACTCATGTCCCCTTACACCCCCACCCCCCAGCAGTGCGGGGCACCTGCCAGCAGGCCCCCACTCATGTTCCCTTGCACACCCACCCCCCAGCAGTGCGGGGCACCTGCCAGTAGGCCCCCACTCATGTCCCCTTGCACACCCACCCCCCAGCAGTGCGGGGCACCTGCCAGCAGGCCCCCACTCATGTCCCCTTGCACCCCCACCCCCCAGCAGGCCCACCCTCATGTCCCACTCATGTCCCCTTACACCCCCACCCCCCAGCAGTGCGGGGCACCTGCCAGCAGGCCCCCACTCATGTCCCACTCATGTCCCCTTGCACCCCCACCCCCCAGCAGGCCCACCCTCATGTCCCACTCATGTCCCCTTACACCCCCACCCCCCAGCAGTGCGGGGCACCTGCCAGCAGGCCCACACTCATGTCCCACTCATGTCCCCTTGCACCCCCACCCCCCAGCAGTGCAGGGCACCTGCCAGCAGGCCCCCACTCAGGTCCCACTCATGTCCCCTTGCACCCCCATCCCCCAGCAGTGCAGGGCACCTGCCAGCAGGCCCCTACTCATGTCCCCTTGCACACCCACCCCCCAGCAGTGCGGGGCACCTGCGAGCAGGCCCCCACTCATGTCCCCTTGCACCCCCACCCCCCAGCAGTGCGGGGCACCTGCCAGCAGGCCCCCACTCATGTCCCCTTGCACCCCCACCCCCCAGCAGTGCAGGGCACCTGCCAGCAGGCCCCCACTCATGTCCCCTTGCACCCCCACCACCCAGCAGTGCGGGGCACCTGCCAGCAGGCCCCCACTCATGTCCCCTTGCACACCCACCCCCCAGCAGTGCGGGGCACCTGCCAGCAGGCCCCCACTCATGTCCTCTTGCACCCCCACACCCCAGCAGTACAGGGCACCTGCCAGCAGGCTCCCACTCATGTCCCACTCATATCCCCTTGCACCTCCACCCCCCAGCAGTGCAGGGCACCTGCCAGCAGGCCCCCACTCATGTCCCCCTGGACCCCCACCGCCCAGCAGTGCGGGGCACCTGCCAACAGGCCCCCACTCATGTCCCCTTGCACACCCACCCCCCAGCAGTGCGGGGCACCTGCTAGCAGGCCCCCACTCATGTCCCCTTGCACACCCACCCCCCAGCAGTATGGGGCACCTGCCAGCAGGCCCACACTCATGTCCCCTTGCACACCCACCCCCCAGCAGTTCGGGGCACCAGCCAGCAGGCCCCCACTCATGTCCCCTTGCACACCCACCCCCCAGCAGTGCGGGGCACCTGCCAGCAGGCCCACACTCATGTCCCCTTGCACCCCCACCCCCCAGCAGTGCGGGGCACCTGCCAGCAGGCCCCCACTCATGCCCCCTTGCACACCCACCCCCCAGCAGTGCGGGGCACCTGCCAGCAGGCCCACACTCATGTCCCCTTGGACCCCCATTCCCCCAGCAGTGCGGGGCACCTGCCAGCAGACACACACTCATGTCCCACTCATGTCACCTTGCACCCCCACCTCCCAGCAGTGCAGGGCACCTGCCAGCAGGCCCCCACTCATGTCCCACTCATGTCCCCTTGCACCCCCACCCACCCAGCAGTGCAGGGCACCTGCCAGCAGGCCCCCACACATGTCCCCTTGCACACCCACCCCCCAGCAGTGCAGGGCACCTGCCAGCAGGCCCCCCCTCATGTCCCCTTGCATACCCAGCCCCCAGCAGTGCGGGGCACCTGCCAGCAGGCCCCCACTCATGTCCCCTTGCAAACCCACCCCCCAGCAGTGCGGGGCACCTGCCAGTAGGCCCCCACTCATGTCCCCTTGCACCCCAACCCCCCAGCAGTGCAGGGCACCTGCCAGCAGGCCCCCACTCATGTCCCACTCATGTCCCCTTGCACCCCCACCCCCCAGCAGTGCAGGGCACCTGCCAACAGGCCCCCACTCATGTCCTCCTGCACCCCCACCCCCCAGCAGTGCAGGGCACCTGCCAGCAGGCCCCCACTCATGTCCACTTGCACACCCACCCCCCAGCGGTGCGGGGCACCTGCCAGCAGACCCCCACTCATGTCCCCTTGCACACACACCCCCCAGCAGTGCGGGGCACCTGCCAGCAGGCCCACACTCATGTCCCACTCATGTCCGCTTGCACCCCCACCCCCCAGCAGTGTGGGGCACCTGCCAGCAGGCCCACACTCATGTCTCACTCATGTCCCCTTGCACCCCCACCCCCCAGAAGTGCAGGGCACCTGCCAGCAGGCCCCCACTCATGTCCCACTCATGTCCCCTTGCACCCCCATCCCCCCAGCAGTGCAGGGAACCTGCCAGCAGGCCCCCACTCATGTCCCCTTGCACACCCACCCCCCAGCAGTGCGGGGCACCTGCCAGCAGGCCCCCACTCATGTCCCCTTGCACACCAACCCCCCAGCAGTGTGGGACACCTGCCAGCGGGCCCCCACTCATGTCCCCTTGCACACCCACCCCCCAGCAGTGCGGAGCACCTGCCAGCAGGCCCCCACTCATGTCCTCTTGCACCCCCACCCCCCCAGCAGTGCAGGGCACCTGCCAGCAGACTCCCACTCATGTCCCACTCATGTCCCCTTGCACCTCCACCCCCCAGCAGTGCGGGGCACCTGCCAGCAGGCCCCCACTCATGTCCCCTTGCACACCCACCACCCAGCAGTGCGGGGCACCTGCCAGCAGGCCCCCACTCATGTCCCCTTGCACACCCACCCCCCAGCAGTGTGGGGCACCTGCCAGCAGGCCCCCACTCATGTCCTCTTGCACCCCCACCCCCCAGCAGTGCAGGGCACCTGCCAGCAGGCTCCCACTCATGTCCCACTCATGTCCCCTTGCACACCCACCCCCCAGCAGTATGGGGCACCTGCCAGCAGGCCCACACGCATGTCCCCTTGCACACCCACCCCCCAGCAGTGCGGGGCACCAGCCAGCAGGCCCCCACTCATGTCCCCTTGCACACCCACCCCCCAGCAGTGCGGGGCACCTGCCAGCAGGCCCACACTCATGTCCCCTTGCACCCCCACCCCCCAGCAGTGCGGCGTACCTGCCAGCAGGCCCCCACTCATGTCCCCTTGCACACCCACCCCCCAGCAGTGCGGGGCACCTGCCAGTAGGCCCACACTCATGTCCCCTTGCACCCCCACCTCCCAGCAGTGCAGGGCACCTGCCAGCAGGACCCCACTCATGTCCCACTCATGTCCCCTTGCACCCCCACACCCCCAGCAGTGCAAGGCACCTGCCAGCAGGCCCCCACTCATGTCCCCTTGCACACCCACCCCCCAGCAGTGCGGGGCACCTGCCAGCAGGCCCCCCCTCATGTCCCCTTGCATACCCACCCCCCAGCAGTGCGGGGGAACCTGCCAGCAGGCCCCCACTCATGTCCCCTTGCAAACCCACCCCCCAGCAGTGCGGGGCACCTGCCAGCAGGCCCCCACTCATGTCCCCCTGCACCCCCACCAAACAGCAGTGCAGGGCACCTGACAGCAGGCCCCCACTCATGTCCCCTTGCACCCCCACCCCCCAGCAGTGCAGGGCACCTGCCAGCTGGCCCCCACTCATGTCCTACTTATGTCCCCTTGCACCCCCACCCCCCAGCAGTGCAGGGCACCTGCCAGCAGTCCCCCACTCATGTCCCCCTGCACCCCCACCCCCCCAGCAGTGCAGGGCACCTGCCAGCAGGCCCCCACTCATGCCCCCTTTCACACCCACCCCCCAGCAGTGCGGGGCACCTGCCAGCAGGCCCCCACTCATGCCCCCTTGCACACCCACCCCCCAGCAGTGCGGGGCACCTGCCAGCAGGCCCACACTCATGTCCCACTCATGTCCCCTTGCACCCCCACCCCCCAGCAGTGTGGGGCACCTGCCAGCAGGCCCACACTCATGTCTCACTCATGTCCCCTTGCACCCCCTCCCCCAGCAGTGCAGAGCACCTGCCAGTAGGCCCCCACTCATGTCCCACTCATGTCTCCTTGCACCCCCACCCCCCAGCAGTGCAGGGCACCTGCCAGCAGGCCCCCACTCATGTCCCCTTGCACACCCACCCCCCAGCAGTGCGGGGCACCTGCCAGCAGGCCTATACTCATGTCCCACTCATGTCCCCTTGCACCCCCACCCCCCCCAGCAGGGCAGGGCACCTCTCCAGCAGGCCCCCACTCATGTCCCACTCATGTCCCCTTGCACCCCCACCCCCAGCAGTGCAGGGCACCTGCCAGCAGGCCCCCATTCATATCCCCTTGCACACCCACCCCCCAGCAGTGCGGGGCACTTGCTAGCAGGCCCCCACTCATGTCCCCTTGCACACCCACACCCCAGCAGTGCGGGGCACCTGCCAGCAGGCCCCGACTCATGTCCCCTTACACCCCCACCCCCCAGCAGTGCGGGGCACCTGCCAGCAGGCCCCCACTCATGTTCCCTTGCACACCCACCCCCCAGCAGTGCGGGGCACCTGCCAGCAGGCCCCCACTCATGTCCCCTTGCACCCCCACCCCTCAGCAGTGCGGGGCACCTGCCAGTAGGCCCCCACTCATGTCCCCTTGCACACCCACCCCCCCAGCAGTGCGGGGCACCTGCCACCAGGCCCCCACTCATGTCCCCTTGCACACCCACCCCCCAGCAGTGCAGGGCACCTGCCAGCAGGACCCCACTCATGTCCCACTCATGTCCCCTTGCACACCCACCCCCCAGCAGTGCGGGGCACCTGCCAGCAGGCCCCCATCATGTCCCCTTGCATACCCACCCCCCAGCAGTGCGGGGGAACCTGCCAGCAGGCCCCCACTCATGTCCCCTTGCAAACCCACCCCCCAGCAGTGCGGGGCACCTGCCAGCAGGCCCCCACTCATGTCCCCCTGCACACCCACCAAACAGCAGTGCAGGGCACCTGACAGCAGGCCCCCACTCATGTCCCACTCCTGTCCCCTTGCACCCCCACCCCCAGCAGTGCAAGGCACCTGCCAGCAGGCCCACACTCATGTCCCACTCATGTCCCCTTGCTCACCCACCCACCAGCAGGCCCACACTCATGTCCCACTCATGTCCCCTTGCACCCCCACCCCCCAGCAGTGCAAGGCACCTGCCAGCAGGCCCACACTCATGTACCACTCATGTCCCCTTGCACCCCCACCCCCCAGCAGTGCAGGGCACCTGCCAGCAGGCCCACACTCATGTCCCCTTGCACACCCACCCCCCAGCAGTGCGGGGCACCAGCCAGCAGGCCCCCACTCATCTCCCCTTGCACACCCACCCCCCAGCAGTGCGGGGCACCTGCCAGCAGGCCCGCACTCATGTCCCCTTGCACCCCCACCCCCCAGCAGTGCAGCGTACCTGCCAGCAGGCCCCCACTCATGTCCCCTTGCACACCCACCCCCCAGCAGTGCGGGGCACCTGCCAGTAGGCCCACACTCATGTCCCCTTGCACCCCCACCTCCCAGCAGTGCAGGGCACCTGCCAGCAGGACCCCACTCATGTCCCACTCATGTCCCCTTGCACACCCACCCCCCAGCAGTGCGGGGCACCTGCCAGCAGGCCCCCATCATGTCCCCTTGCATACCCACCCCCCAGCAGTGCGGGGGAACCTGCCAGCAGGCCCCCACTCATGTCCCCTTGCAAACCCACCCCCCAGCAGTGCGGGGCACCTGCCAGCAGGCCCCCACTCATGTCCCCCTGCACACCCACCAAACAGCAGTGCAGGGCACCTGACAGCAGGCCCCCACTCATGTCCCCTTGCACCCCCACCCCCCAGCAGTGCAGGGCACCTGCCAGCAGGCCCCCACTCATGTCCCACTCATGTCCCCTTGCACCCCCACCCCCCAGCAGTGCAGGGCACCTGCCAGCAGTCCCCCACTCATGTCCCCCTGCACCCCCACCCCCAGCAGTGCAGGGCATCTGACAGCAGGCCCCCACTCATGCCCCCTTGCACACCCACCCCCCAGCAGTGCGGGGCACCTGCCAGCAGGCCCCCACTCATGTCCCCTTGCACACCCACCCCCCAGCAGTGTGGGGCACCTGCCAGCAGGCCCACACTCATGTCCCACTCATGTCCCCTTGCACCCCCACCCCCCAGCAGTGTGGGGCACCTGCCAGCAGGCCCACACTCATGTCTCACACATGTCCCCTTGCACCCCCACCCCCAGCAGTGCAGAGCACCTGCCAGCAGGCCCCCACTCATGTCCCACTCATGTCCCCTTGCACCCCCACCCCCCAGCAGTGCAGGGCACCTGCCAGCAGGCCCCCACTCATGTCCCCTTGCACACCCACCCCCCAGCAGTGCGGGGCACCTGCCAGCAGGCCCCCACTCATGTCCCCTTACACCCCCACCCGCCAGCAGTGCGGGGCACCTGCCAGCAGGCCCCCACTCATGTTCCCTTGCACACCCACCCCCCAGCAGTGCGGGGCACCTGCCAGCAGGCCCCCACTCATGTCCCCTTGCACCCCCACCCCTCAGCAGTGCGGGGCACCTGCCAGTATGCCCCCACTCATGTCCCCTTGCACACCCACCCCCCAGCAGTGCGGGGCACCTGCCAGCAGGCCCCCACTCATGTCCCCTTGCTCACCCACCCCCCAGCAGGCCCACACTCATGTCCCACTCATGTCCCCTTGCACCCCCACCCCCCCAGCAGTGCAGGGCACCTGCCAGCAGGCCCACACTCATGTTCCACTCATGTCCCCTTGCACCCCCACCCCCCAGCAGTGCAGGGCACCTGCCAGCAGGCCCCCACTCAGGTCCCACTCCTGTCCCCTTGCACCCCCATCCCCCAGCAGTGCAGGGCACCTGCCAGAAGGCCCCCACACATGTCCCCTTGCACAACCACCCTCCAGCAGTGCGGGGCACCTGCCAGCAGGCCCCCACTCATGTCACCTTGCACCCCCACCCCCCAGCAGTGCGGGGCACCTGCCAGCAGGCCCCCACTCATGTCCCCTTGCACCTCCAACCCCAGCAGTGCGGGGCACCTGCCAGCAGGCCCCCACTTATGTCCCCTTGCACCCCCACCACCCAGCAGTGCGGGGCACCTGCCAGCAGGCCCCCACTCATGTCCCCTTGCACACCCACCCCCCAGCAGTGCGGGGCACCTGCCAGCAGCCCCCACTCATGTCCTCTTGCACCCCCACCCCCCAGCAGTGCAGGGCACCTGCCAGCAGGCTCCCACTCATGTCCCACTCATGTCCCCTTGCACCTCCACCCCCCAGCAGTGCAGGGCACCTGCCAGCAGGCCCCCACTCATGTCCCCCTGGACCCCCACCGCCCAGCAGTGCGGGGCACCTGCCAGCAGGCCCCCACTCATGTCCCCTTGCACACCCACCCCCCAGCAGTGCGGGGCACCTGCTAGTAGGCCCCCACTCATGTCCCCTTGCACCCCCACCCCCCAGCAGTATGGGGCACATGCCAGCAGGCCCACACTCATGTCCCCTTGCACACCCACCCCCCAGCAGTGTGGGGCACCAGCCAGCAGGCCCCCACTCATGTCCCCTTGCACACCCACCCCCCAGCAGTGCGGGGCACCTGCCAGCAGGCCCACACTCATGTCTCACTCATGTCCCCTTGCACCCCCACACCCCAGCAGTGCAGGGCACCTTCCAGCAGGCCCCCACTCATGTCCCACTCATGTCCCCTTGCACCCCCACCCCCCCAGTAGTGCAGGGAACCTGCCAGCAGGCCCCCACTCATGTCCCCTTGCACACCCACCCCCCAGCAGTGCGGTGCACCTGCCAGCAGGCCCCCACTCATGTCCCCTTGCACACCAACCCCCCAGCAGTGCGGGGCACCTGCCAGCGGGCCCCCACTCATGTCCCCTTGCACACCCACCCCCCAGCAGTGCGGGGCACCTGCCAGCAGGCCCACACTCATGTCCCCTTGCACACCAACCCCCCAGCAGTGCGGGGCACCTGCCAGCGGGCCCCCACTCATGCCCCCTTGCACCCCCACCCCCCAGCAGGCCCACCCTCATGTCCCACTCATGTCCCCTTGCACCCCCACCCCCCAGCAGTGCAGGGCACCTGCCAGCAGGCCCACACTCATGTCCCACTCATGTCCCCTTGCACCCCCACCCCCCAGCAGTGCAGGGCACCTGCCAGCAGGCCCCCACTCAGGTCCCACTCATGTCCCCTTGCACCCCCATCCCCCAGCAGTGCAGGGCACCTGCCAGCAGGCCCCCACTCATGTCCCCTTGCACACCCACCCCCCAGCAGTGCGGGGCACCTGCGAGCAGGCCCCCACTCATGTCCCCTTGCACCCCCACCCCCCAGCAGTGCGGGGCACCTGCCAGCAGGCCCCCACTCATGTCCCCTTGCACCCCCACCCCCCAGCAGTGCGGGGCACCTGCCAGCAGGCCCCCACTCATGTCCCCTTGCACCCCCACCACCCAGCAGTGCGGGGCACCTGCCAGCAGGCCCCCACTCATGTCCCCTTGCACACCCACCCCCCAGCAGTGCGAGGCACCTGCCAGCAGGCCCCCACTCATGTCCTCTTGCACCCCCACACCCCAGCAGTACAGGGCACCTGCCAGCAGGCTCCCACTCATGTCCCACTCATATCCCCTTGCACCTCCACCCCCCAGCAGTGCAGGGCACCTGCCAGCAGGCCCCCACTCATGTCCCCCTGGACCCCCACCGCCCAGCAGTGCGGGGCACCTGCCAACAGGCCCCCACTCATGTCCCCTTGCACACCCACCCCCCAGCAGTGCGGGGCACCTGCTAGCAGGCCCCCACTCATGTCCCCTTGCACACCCACCCCCCAGCAGTATGGGGCACCTGCCAGCAGGCCCACACTCATGTCCCCTTGCACACCCACCCCCCAGCAGTTCGGGGCACCAGCCAGCAGGCCCCCACTCATGTCCCCTTGCACACCCACCCCCCAGCAGTGCGGGGCACCTGCCAGCAGGCCCACACTCATGTCCCCTTGCACCCCCACCCCCCAGCAGTGCGGGGCACCTGCCAGCAGGCCCCCACTCATGTCCCCTTGCACACCCACCCCCCAGCAGTGCAGGGCACCTGCCAGCAGGCCCCCACTCATGTCCCCCTGGACCCCCACCGCCCAGCAGTGCGGGGCACCTGCCAACAGGCCCCCACTCATGTCCCCCTTGCACACCCACCCCCCAGCAGTGCGGGGCACCTGCTAGCAGGCCCCCACTCATGTCCCCTTGCACACCCACCCCCCAGCAGTATGGGGCACCTGCCAGCAGGCCCACACTCATGTCCCCTTGCACACCCACCCCCCAGCAGTTCGGGGCACCAGCCAGCAGGCCCCCACTCATGTCCCCTTGCACACCCACCCCCCAGCAGTGCGGGGCACCTGCCAGCAGGCCCACACTCATGTCCCCTTGCACCCCCACCCCCAGCAGTGCGGGGCACCTGCCAGCAGGCCCCCACTCATGTCCCCTTGCACACCCACCCCCCAGCAGTGCGGGGCACCTGTCAGCAGGCCCACACTCATGTCCCCTTGGACCCCCATTCCCCCAGCAGTGCGGGGCACCTGCCAGCAGACACACACTCATGTCCCACTCATGTCACCTTGCACCCCCACCTCCCAGCAGTGCAGGGCACCTGCCAGCAGGCCCCCACTCATGTCCCACTCATGTCCCCTTGCACCCCCACCCACCCAGCAGTGCAGGGCACCTGCCAGCAGGCCCCCACACATGTCCCCTTGCACAGCCACCCCCCAGCAGTGCAGGGCACCTGCCAGCAGGCCCCCCCTCATGTCCCCTTGCATACCCAGCCCCCAGCAGTGCGGGGCACCTACCAGCAGGCCCCCACTCATGTCCTCTTGCACCCCCACCCCCCAGCAGTGCAGGGCACCTGCCAGCAGGCTCCCACTCATGTCCCACTCATGTCCCCTTGCACCTCCACCCCCCAGCAGTGCAGGGCACCTGCCAGCAGGCCCCCACTCATGTCCCCCTGGACCCCCACCGCCCAGCAGTGCGGGGCACCTGCCAGCAGGCCCCCACTCATGTCCCCTTGCACACCCACCCCCCAGCAGTGCGGGGCACCTGCTGGTAGGCCCCCACTCATGTCCCCTTGCACACCCACCCCCCAGCAGTATGGGGCACATGCCAGCAGGCCCACACTCATGTCCCCTTGCACACCCACCCCCCAGCAGTGTGGGGCACCAGCCAGCAGGCCCCCACTCATGTCCCCTTGCACACCCACCCCCCAGCAGTGCGGGACACCTGCCAGCAGGCCCACACTCATGTCTCACTCATGTCCCCTTGCACCCCCACACCCCAGCAGTGCAGGGCACCTTCCAGCAGGCCCCCACTCATGTCCCACTCATGTCCCCTTGCACCCCCACCCCCCCAGTAGTGCAGGGAACCTGCCAGCAGGCCCCCACTCATGTCCCCTTGCACACCCACCCCCCAGCAGTGCGGTGCACCTACCAGCAGGCCCCCACTCATGTCCCCTTGCACACCAACCCCCCAGCAGTGCGGGGCACCTGCCAGCGGGCCCCCACTCATGTCCCCTTGCACACCCACCCCCCAGCAGTGCGGGGCACCTGCCAGCAGGCCCACACTCATGTCCCCTTGCACACCAACCCCCCAGCAGTGCGGGGCACCTGCCAGCGGGCCCCCACTCATGCCCCCTTGCACCCCCACCCCCCAGCAGGCCCACCCTCATGTCCCACTCATGTCCCCTTGCACCCCCACCCCCCAGCAGTGCAGGGCACCTGCCAGCAGGCCCACACTCATGTCCCACTCATGTCCCCTTGCACCCCCACCCCCCAGCAGTGCAGGGCACCTGCCAGCAGGCCCCCACTCAGGTCCCACTCATGTCCCCTTGCACCCCCATCCCCCAGCAGTGCAGGGCACCTGCCAGCAGGCCCCCACTCATGTCCCCTTGCACACCCACCCCCCAGCAGTGCGGGGCACCTGCGAGCAGGCCCCCACTCATGTCCCCTTGCACCCCCACCCCCCAGCAGTGCGGGGCACCTGCCAGCAGGCCCCCACTCATGTCCCCTTGCACCCCCACCCCCCAGCAGTGCGGGGCACCTGCCAGCAGGCCCCCACTCATGTCCCCTTGCACCCCCACCACCCAGCAGTGCGGGGCACCTGCCAGCAGGCCCCCACTCATGTCCCCTTGCACACCCACCCCCCAGCAGTGCGAGGCACCTGCCAGCAGGCCCCCACTCATGTCCTCTTGCACCCCCACACCCCAGCAGTACAGGGCACCTGCCAGCAGGCTCCCACTCATGTCCCACTCATATCCCCTTGCACCTCCACCCCCCAGCAGTGCAGGGCACCTGCCAGCAGGCCCCCACTCATGTCCCCCTGGACCCCCACCGCCCAGCAGTGCGGGGCACCTGCCAACAGGCCCCCACTCATGTCCCCTTGCACACCCACCCCCCAGCAGTGCGGGGCACCTGCTAGCAGGCCCCCACTCATGTCCCCTTGCACACGCACCCCCCAGCAGTATGGGGCACCTGCCAGCAGGCCCACACTCATGTCCCCTTGCACACCCACCCCCCAGCAGTTCGGGGCACCAGCCAGCAGGCCCCCACTCATGTCCCCTTGCACACCCACCCCCCAGCAGTGCGGGGCACCTGCCAGCAGGCCCACACTCATGTCCCCTTGCACCCCCACCCCCCAGCAGTGCGGGGCACCTGCCAGCAGGCCCCCACTCATGTCCCCTTGCACACCCACCCCCCAGCAGTGCGGGGCACCTGTCAGCAGGCCCACACTCATGTCCCCTTGGACCCCCATTCCCCCAGCAGTGCGGGGCACCCTGCCGCAGAACACACTCATGTCCCACTCATGTCACCTTGCACCCCCACCTCCCAGCAGTGCAGGGCACCTGCCAGCAGGCCCCCACTCATGTCCCACTCATGTCCCCTTGCACCCACCCACCCAGCAGTGCAGGGCACCTGCCAGCAGGCCCCCACACATGTCCCCTTGCACAGCCACCCCCCAGCAGTGCAGGGCACCTGCCAGCAGGCCCCCCCTCATGTTCCCTTGCATACCCAGCCCCCAGCAGTGCGGGGCACCTGCCAGCAGGCCCCCACCTCATGTCCCCTTGCAAACCCACCCCCCAGCAGTGCGGGGCACCTGCCAGCAGGCCCCCACTCATGTCCCCTTGCACCCCAACCCCCCAGCAGTGGCAGGGCACCTGCCAGCAGGCCCCCACTCATGTCCCACTCATGTCCCCTTGCACCCCCCACCCCCAGCAGTGCAGGGCACCTGCCAGCAGGCCCCCACTCATGTCCTCCTGCACCCCCACCCCCCAGCAGTGCAGGGCACCTGCCAGCAGGCCCCCACTCATGTCCACTTGCACACCCACCCCCCAGCAGAGCGGGGCACCTGCCAGCAGACCCCCACTCATGTCCCCTTGCACACACACCCCCAAGCAGTGCGGGGCACCTGCCAGCAGGCCCACACTCATGTCCCACTCATGTCCGCTTGCACCCCACCCCCCAGCAGTGTGGGGCACCTGCCAGCAGGCCCACACTCATGTCTCACTCATGTCCCCTTGCACCCCCACCCCCCAGCAGTGCAGGGCACCTGCCCAGCAGGCCCCCACTCATGTCCCACTCATGTCCCCTTGCACCCCCATCCCCCCAGCAGTGCAGGGAACCTGCCAGCAGGCCCCCACTCATGTCCCCTTGCACACCCACCCCCCAGCAGTGCGGGGCACCTGCCAGCAGGCCCCCACTCATGTCCCCTTGCACACCAACCCCCAGCAGTGTGGGACACCTGCCAGCGGGCCCCCACTCATGTCCCCTTGCACACCCACCCCCCAGCAGTGCGGAGCACCTGCCAGCAGGCCCCCACTCATGTCCCCTTGCACACCCACCACCCAGCAGTGCGGGGCACCTGCTAGCAGGCCCCCACTCATGTCCCCTTGCACACCCACCACCCAGCAGTGCGGGGCACCTGCCAGCAGGCCCCCACTCATGTCCCCTTGCACACCCACCCCCCAGCAGTGTGGGGCACCTGCCAGCAGCGCCCCCACTCATGTCCTCTTGCACCCCCACCCCCCAGCAGTGCAGGGCACCTGCCAGCAGGCTCCCACTCATGTCCCACTCATGTCCCCTTGCACACCCACCCCCCAGCAATATGGGGCACCTGCCAGCAGGCCCACACGCATGTCCCCTTGCACACCCACCCCCAGCAGTGCGGGGCACCAGCCAGCAGGCCCCCACTCATGTTCCCCCTTGCACACCCACCCCCAGCAGTGCAGGGCACCTGCCAGCAGGCCACACTCATGTCCCCTTGCACCCCACCCCCCAGCAGTGCGGCGTACCTGCCAGCAGGCCCCCACTCATGTCCCCTTGCACACCCACCCCCCAGCAGTGCGGGGCACCTGCCAGTAGGCCCACACTCATGGTCCCCTTGCACCCCCACCTCCCAGCAGTGCAGGGCACCTGCCAGCAGGACCCCACTCATGTCCCACTCATGTCCCCTTGCACCCCACACCCCCAGCAGTGCAAGGCACCTGCCAGCAGGCCCCCACTCATGTCCCCTTGCACACCCACCCCCCAGCAGTGCGGGGCACCTGCCAGCAGACCCCCCCTCATGTCCCCTTGCATACCCACCCCCCAGCAGTGCGGGGGAACCTGCCAGCAGGCCCCCACTCATGTCCCCTTGCAAACCCACCCCCCAGCAGTGCGGGGCACCTGCCAGCAGGCCCCCACTCATGTCCCCCTGCACCCCCACCCCCCAGCAGTGCAGGGCACCTGCCAGCTGGCCCCCACTTATGTCCTACTTATGTCCCCTTGCACCCCCACCCCTCAGCAGTGCAGGGCACCTGCCAGCAGTCCCCCACTCATGTCCCCCTGCACCCCCACCCCCCCAGCAGTGCAGGGCACCTGCCAGCAGGCCCCCCACTCATGCCCCCTTGCACACCCACCCCCCAGCAGTGCGGGGCACCTGCCAGCAGGCCCCCACTCATGCCCCCTTGCACACCCACCCCCCAGCAGTGCGGGGCACCTGCCAGCAGGCCCACACTCATGTCCCACTCATGTCCCCTTGCACCCCCACCCCCCAGCAGTGTGGGGCACCTGCCAGCAGGCCCACACTCATGTCTCACTCATGTCCCCTTGCACCCCCACCCCCAGCAGTGCAGAGCACCTGCCAGCAGGCCCCCACTCATGTCCCACTCATGTCCCCTTGCACCCCCACCCCCCAGCAGTGCAGGGCACCTGCCAGCAGCCTATACTCATGTCCCACTCATGTCCCCTTGCACCCCCACCCCCCCAGCAGTGCAGGGCACCTCTCCAGCAGGCCCCCACTCATGTCCACTCATGTCCCCTTGCACCCCCACCCCCAGCAGTGCAGGGCACCTGCCAGCAGGCCCCCACTCATATCCCCTTGCACACCCACCCCCCAGCAGTGCGGGGCACTTGCTAGCAGGCCCCCACTCATGTCCCCTTGCACACCCACACCCCAGCAGTGCGGGACACCTGCCAGCAGGCCCCCGACTCATGTCCCCTTACACCCCCACCCCCCAGCAGTGCGGGGCACCTGCCAGCAGGCCCCCACTCATGTTCCCTTGCACCCCCACCCCCAGCAGTGCGGGGCACCTGCAGCAGGCCCCCACTCATGTCCCCTTGCAACCCACCCCCCAGCAGTGCGGGGCACCTGCCAGTAGGCCCCCACTCATGTCCCCTTGCACACCCACCCCCCAGCAGTGCGGGGCACCTGCCACCAGGCCCCCACTCATGTCCCCTTGCACACCCACCCCCCAGCAGTGCGGGGCACCTGCCAGTAGGCCACACTCATGTCCCCTTGCACCCCCACCTCCCAGCAGTGCAGGGCACCTGCCAGCAGGACCCCACTCATGTCCCACTCATGTCCCCTTGCACACCCACCCCCAGCAGTGCGGGGCACCTGCCCAGCATTCCCCCATCATGTCCCCTTGGCATACCCACCCCCCAGCAGTGCGGGGGAACCTGCCAGCATGCCCCCCACTCATGTCCCCTTGCAAACCCACCCCCCAGCAGTGCGGGGCACCTGCCAGCAGGCCCCCACTCATGTCCCCCTGCACACCCACCAAACAGCAGTGGCAGGGCACCTGACAGCAGGCCCCCACTCATGTCCCACTCATGTCCCCTTGCACCCCCCACCCCCCAGCAGTGCAAGGCACCTGCCAGCAGGCCCACACTCATGTCCCACTCATGTCCCCTTGCTCACCCACCCACCAGCAGGCCACACTCATGTCCCACTCATGTCCCCTTGCACCCCCACCCCCCAGCAGTGCAAGGCACCTGCCAGCAGCCCACACTCATGTCCCACTCATGTCCCCTTGCACCCCCACCCCCCAGCAGTGGCAGGGCACCTGCCAGCAGGCCACCCTCATGTCCCTTGCACACCCACCCCCCAGCAGTGCGGGGCACCAGCCAGCAGGCCCCCACTCATGTCCCCTTGCACACCCACCCCCCAGCAGTGCGGGGCACCTGCCAGCAGGCCCACACTCATGTCCCCTTGCACCCCCACCCCCAGCAGTGCGGCGTACTGCCAGCAGGCCCCCACTCATGTCCCTTGCACACCCACCCCCCAGCAGTGCGGGGCACCTGCCAGTAGGCCCACACTCATGTCCCCTTGCACCCCCACCTCCCAGCAGTGCAGGGCACCTGCCAGCAGGACCCCACTCATGTCCCACTCATGTCCCCTTGCACACCCACCCCCCAGCAGTGCGGGGCACCTGCCCAGCAGGCCCCATCATGTCCCCTTGCATACCCACCCCCCAGCAGTGCGGGGCACCTGCCAGCAGGCCCCCACTCATGTCCCCCTGCACACCCACCAAACAGCAGTGCAGGGCACCTGACAGCAGGCCCCCACTCATGTCCCCTTGCACCCCACCCCCCAGCAGTGCAGGGCACCTGCCAGCAGGCCCCCACTCATGTCCCACTCATGTCCCCTTGCACCCCCACCCCCCAGCAGTGCAGGGCACCTGCCAGCAGTCCCCCACTCATGTCCCCCTGCACCCCCACCCCCCCAGCAGTGCAGGGCACCTGACAGCAGGCCCCCACTCATGCCCCCTTGCACACCCACCTCCAGCAGTGCGGGGCACCTGCAGCAGGCCCCCACTCATGTCCCCCTTGCACACCCACCCCCCAGCAGTGTGGGGCACCTGCCAGCAGGCCCACACTCATGTCCCACTCATGTCCCCTTGCACCCCCACCCCCCAGCAGTGCGGGGCACCTGCCAGCAGGCCCCCACCTCATGTCCCCTTGCACACCCACCACCCAGCTGTGCGGGGCACCTGCCAGCAGGCCCCCACTCATGTCCCCTTGCACACCCACCCCCCCAGCAGTGCGGGGCACCTGCCAGCAGGCCCCCACTCATGTCCTCTTGCACCCCCCACCCCCCAGCAGTGCAGGGCACCTGCCAGCAGGCTCCCACTCATGTCCCACTCATGTCCCCTTGCACCCCCACCCCCCAGCAGTGCAGGGCACCTGCCAGCAGGCCCCCACTCATGTCCCCCTGCACCCTCACCCCCCCAGCAGTGCAGGGCACCTGACAGCAGGCCCCCACTCATGTCCCCTTGCACACCCACCCCCCAGCAGTGCGGGGCACCTGCCAGCAGGCCCCCACTCATGTCCTCTTGCACCCCCACCCCCCAGCAGTGCAGGGCACCTGCCAGCAAGCTCCCACTCATTCCCACTCATGTCCCCTTGCACCTCCACCCCCCAGCAGTGCAGGGCACCTGACAGCAGGCCCCCACTCATGTCCCCTTGCACACCCACCACCCAGCTGTGCGGGGCACCTGCCAGCAGGCCCCCACTCATGTCCCCTTGCACACCCACCCCCCAGCAGTGTGGGGCACCTGCCAGCAGGCCCACACTCATGTCCCACTCATGTCCCCTTGCACCCCCCACCCCCCAGCAGTGCGGGGCACCTGCCAGCAGGCCCCCACTCATGTCCCCTTGCACACCCACCACCCAGCTGTGCGGGGCACCTGCCAGCAGGCCCCCCACTCATGTCCCCTTGCACACCCACCCCCCCAGCAGTGCGGGGCACCTGGCCCAGCAGGCCCCCACTCATGTCCTCTTGCACCCCCACCCCCCAGCAGTGCAGGGCACCTGCCAGCAGGCTCCCACTCATGTCCCACTCATGTCCCCTTGCACCCCCACCCCCAGCAGTGCAGGGCACCTGCCAGCAGGCCCCCACTCATGTCCCCCTGCACCCTCACCCCCCAGCAGTGCAGGGCACCTGACAGCAGGCCCCCACTCATGTCCCCTTGCACACCCACCCCCCAGCAGTGCGGGGCACCTGCCAGCAGGCCCCCACTCATGTCCTCTTGCACCCCCCACCCCCCAGCAGTGCAGGGCACCTGCCAGCAAGCTCCCACTCATGTCCCACTCATGTCCCCTTGCACCTCCACCCCCCAGCAGTGCGGGGCACCTGCCAGCAGGCCCCCACTCATGTCCCCTTGCACACCCACCACCCAGCTGTGCGGGGCACCTGCCAGCAGGCCCCCACTCATGTCCCCTTGCACACCCACCCCCCCAGCAGTTCGGGGCACCTGCCAGCAGGCCCCCACTCATGTTCCCCTTGCACACCCACCCCCCAGCAGTGCGGGGCACCTGCTAGCAGGCCCCCACTCATGTCCCCTTGCACACCCACCCCCCAGCAGTATGGGCACATGCCAGCAGGCCCACACTCATGTCCCCTTGCACACCCACCCCCCAGCAGTGCGGGGCACCAGCCAGCAGGCCCCCACTCATGTCCCCGTGCACACCCACCCCCCAGCAGTGCGGGGCACCTGCCCAGCAGGCCCACACTCATGTCTCACTCATGTCCCCTTGCCACCCCCACCCCCCAGCAGTGCAGGGCACCTTCCAGCAGGCCCCCACTCATGTCCCACTCATGTCCCCTTGCACCCCCACCCCCCCAGCAGTGCAGGGAACCTGCCAGCAGGCCCCCACTCATGTCCCCTTGCACACCCACCCCCCAGCAGTGCGGTGCACCTGCCAGCAGGCCCCCACTCATGTCCCCTTGCACACCAACCCCCCAGCAGTGCGGGGCACCTGCCAGCGGGCCCCCACTCATGTCCCCTTGCACACCCACCCCCCAGCAGTGCGGGGCACCTTCCAGGCAGGCCCACACTCATGTCCCCTTGCACACCAACCCCCAGCAGTGCGGGGCACCTGCCAGCGGGCCCCCACTCATGTCCCCTTGCACACCCACCCCCAGCAGTGCGGGGCACCTGCCAGCAGGCCCACACTCATGTCCTCTTGCACCCCCACCCCCCAGCAGTGCAGGGCACCTGCCAGCAGGCTCCCACTCATGTCCCACTCATGTCCCCTTGCACCTCCACCCCCCAGCAGTGCGGGGCACCTGCCAGCAGCCCCCACTCATGTCCCCTTGCACACCCACCACCCAGCAGTGCGGGGCACCTGCCAGCAGGCCCCACTCATCTCCTCTTGCACCCCCACCCCCCAGCAGTGCAGGGCACCTGCCAGCAGGCTCCCACTCATGTCCCACTCATGTCCCCTTGCACACCCACCCCCCAGTAGTATGGGGCACCTGCCAGCAGGCCACACTCATGTCCCCTTGCACACCCACCCCCCAGCAGTGTGGGGCACCAGCCAGCAGGCCCCCCACTCATGTCCCCTTGCACACCCACCCCCAGCAGTGCGGGGCACCTGCCAGCAGGCCCACACTCATGTCCCCTTGCACCCCCACCCCCCAGCAGTGCGTGGTACCTGCCAGCAGGCCCCCCACTCATGTCCCCTTGCACACCCACCCCCCAGCAGTGCGGGGCACCTGCCAGTAGGCCCACACTCATGTCCCCTTGCACCCCCACCTCCCAGCAGTGCAGGGCACCTGCCAGCAGGACCCCACTCATGTCCCACTCATGTCCCCTTGCACCCCCACACCCCAGCAGTGCAGGGCACCTGCCAGCAGGCCCCACTCATGTCCCCTTGCACACCCACCCCCAGCAGTGCGGGGCACCTGCCAGCAGGCCCCCCTCATGTCCCCTTGCATACCCACCCCCCAGCAGTGCGGGGGAACCTGCCAGCAGGCCCCACTCATGTCCCCTTGCAAACCCACCCCCCTGCAGTGCGGGGCACCTGCCAGCAAGCCCCCACTCATGTTCCCCTTGCACCCCCACCCCCCAGCAGTGCAGGGCACCTGCCAGCAGGCCCCCACTCATGTCCCCCTGCACCCTCACCCCCCCAGCAGTGCAGGGCACCTGACAGCAGGCCCCCACTCATGTCCCCTTGCACACCCACCCCCCAGCAGTGCGGGGCACCTGCCAGCAGGCCCCCCACTCATGTCCTCTTGCACCCCCACCCCCCAGCAGTGCAGGGCACCTGCCAGCAAGCTCCCACTCATGTCCCACTCATGTCCCCTTGCACCTCCACCCCCCAGCAGTGCGGGGCACCTGCCAGCAGGCCCCCACTCATGTCCCCTTGCACACCCACCACCCAGCTGTGCGGGGCACCTGCCAGCAGGCCCCCACTCATGTCCCCTTGCACACCCACCCCCCCAGCAGGTGCGGGGCACCTGCCAGCAGGCCCCCACTCATGTCCTCTTGCACCCCCACCCCCCAGCAGTGCAGGGCACCTGCCAGCAGGCTCCCACTCATGTCCCACTCATGTCCCCTTGCACCCCCACCCCCCAGCAGTGCAGGGCACCTGCCAGCAGGCCCCCACTCATGTCCCCTGCACCCTCACCCCCCCAGCAGTGCAGGGCACCTGACAGCAGGCCCCCACTCATGTCCCCTTGCACACCCACCCCCCAGCAGTGCGGGGCACCTGCCAGCAGGCCCCACTCATGTCCTCTTGCACCCCCACCCCCCAGCAGTGCAGGGCACCTGCCAGCAAGCTCCCACTCATGTCCCACTCATGTCCCCTTGCACCTCCACCCCCCAGCAGTGCGGGGCACCTGCCAGCAGGCCCCCACTCATGTCCCCTTGCACACCCACCACCCAGCTGTGCGGGGCACCTGCCAGCAGGCCCCCACTCATGTCCCCTTGCACACCCACCCCCCCAGCAGTTCGGGGCACCTGCCAGCAGGCCCCCACTCATGTCCTCTTGCACCACCACCCCCCAGCAGTGCAGGCACCTGCCAGCAGGCTCCCACTCATGTCCCACTCATGTCCCCTTGCACACCCACCCCCCAGCAGTATGGGGCACCTGCCAGCAGGCCCACACTCATGTCCCATTGCACACCCGCCCCCCAGCAGTGCGGGGCACCAGCCAGCAGGCCCCCACTCATGTCCCCTTGCACACCCACCCCCCAGCAATGCGGGGTACCTGCCAGCGGCCCCAACTCATGTCCCCTTGCACACCCACCCCCCAGCAGTGCGGGGCACCTGCCAGTAGGCCCACACTCATGTCCCCTTGCGCCCCCACCTCCCAGCAGTGCAGGGCACCTGCCAGCAGGACCCCACTTATGTCCCCTTGCACCCCCACCACCCAGCAGTGCGGGGCACCTGCCAGCAGGCCCCCACTCATGTCCCCTTGCACACCCACCCCCCAGCAGTGCGGGGCACCTGCCAGCAGGCCCCCACTCATGTCCTCTTGCACCCCCACCCCCAGCAGTGCAGGGCACCTGCCAGCAGGCTCCCACTCATGTC
This sequence comes from Ambystoma mexicanum, assembly GCF_040938575.1. Lineage (NCBI taxonomy): Eukaryota > Metazoa > Chordata > Amphibia > Caudata > Ambystomatidae > Ambystoma > Ambystoma mexicanum. Next base: position 675,579,838 of record NC_090927.1, on the reverse strand, counting down.
CCCTTTCCACCTCACCCCCCAGCAGTGCAGGGCACCTGCCAGCAGGCCCCCACTCATGTCCCCCTGGACCCCCACCGCCCAGCAGTGCGGGGCACCTGCCAGCAGGCCCCCACTCATGTCCCCTTGCACACCCACCCCCCAGCAGTGCGGGGCACCTGCTAGCAGGCCCCCACTCATGTCCCCTTGCACACCCACCCCCCAGCAGTATGGGGCACCTGCCAGCAGGCCCACACTCATGTTCCCTTGCACACCCACCCCCCAGCAGTGAGGGGCACCAGCCAGCAGGCCCCCACTCATGTCCCCTTGCACACCCACCCCCCAGCAGTGCGGGGCACCTGCCAGCAGGCCCACACTCATGTCCCCTTGTACCCCCACCCCCCAGCAGTGTGGGGCACCTGCCAGCAGGCCCACACTCATGTCTCACTCATGTCCCCTTGCACCCCCCACCCCCCAGCAGTGCAGGGCACCTTCCAGCAGGCCCCCACTCATGTCCCACTCATGTCCCTTGCACCCCCACCCCCCAGCAGTGCGGGGCACCTGCCAGCAGGCCCACACTCATGTCCCCTTGTACCCCCACCCCCCAGCAGTGTGGGGCACCTGCCAGCAGGCCCACACTCATGTCTCACTCATGTCCCCTTGCACCCCCACCCCCCAGCAGTGCAGGGCACCTGCCAGCAGGCCCACACTCATGTTCCCCTTGACCCCCACCGCCCAGCAGTGCGGGGCACCTGCCAGCAGGCCCCACTCATGTCACCTTGCACACCCACCCCCCAGCAGTGCGGGGCACCTGCCAGCAGGCCCACACTCATGTCCCCTTGTACCCCCACCCCCCCAGCAGTGTGGGGCACCTGCCAGCAGGCCCACACTCATGTCTCACTCATGTCCCCTTGCACCCCCACCCCCCAGCAGTGCTGGGCACCTGCCAGCAGGCCCCCACTCATGTCCCCCTGGACCCCCCAGCCCAGCAGTGCGGGGCACCTGCCAGCAGGCCCCCACTCATGTCCCCTTGCACACCCACCCCCCAGCAGTATGGGGCACCTGCCAGCAGGCCCACACTCATGTCCCCTTGCACACCCACCCCCCAGCAGTGAGGGGCACCAGCCAGCAGGCCCCCACTCATGTCCCCTTGCACACCCACCCCCCAGCAGTGCGGGGCACCTGCCAGCAGGCCCCACACTCATGTCCCCTTGTACCCCCACCCCCCAGCAGTGTGGGGCACCTGCCAGCAGGCCCACACTCATGTCTCACTCATGTCCCCTTGCACCCCCACCCCCCAGCAGTGCAGGGCACCTACCAGCAGGCCCACACTCATGTCCCCTTGCACACCCACCCCCAGCAGTGAGGGGGCACCAGCCAGCAGGCCCCCACTCATGTCCCCTTGCACACCCACCCCCCAGCAGTGCGGGGCACCTGCCAGCAGGCCCACACTCATGTCCCCTTGTACCCCCACCCCCAGCAGTGTGGGGCACCTGCCAGCAGGCCCACACTCAGTCTCACTCATGTCCCCTTGCACCCCCACCCCCCAGCAGTGCAGGGAACCTGCCAGCAGGCCCCCACTCATGTCCCCCTTGCACACCCACCCCCCAGCAGTGCGGTGCACCTGCCAGCAGGCCCCCACTCATGTCCCCTTGCACACCCAACCCCCCAGCAGTGCGGGGCACCTGCCAGTGGGCCCCCACTCATGTCCCCTTGCACACCCACCCCCCAGCAGTGCGGGGCACCTGCCAGCAGGCCCACACTCATGTCCTCTTGCACCCCCACCCCCCAGCAGTGCAGGGCACCTGCCAGCAGGCCCCCACTCATGTCCCCTTGTACCTCCACCCCCCAGCAGTGCGGGGCACCTGCCAGCAGGCCCCCACTCATGTCCCCTTGCACACCCACCACCCAGCAGTGCGGGGCACCTGCCAGCAGGCCCCTACTCATGTCCCCTTGCACACCCACCACCCCCCAGCAGTGCGGGGCACCTGCCAGCAGGCCCGCACTCATGTCCTCTTGCACCCCCACCCCCCAGCAGTGCAGGGCACCTGCCAGCAGGCTCCCACTCATGTCCCACTCATGTCCCCTTGCACACCCACCCCCCAGCAGTATGGGGCACCTGCCAGCAGTCCCACACTCATGTCCCCTTGCACACCCAACCCCCAGCAGTGCGGGGCACCAGCCAGCAGGCCCCCACTCATGTCCCCTTGCACACCCACCCCCCAGCAGTGCGGGGCACCTGCCAGCAGGCCCACACTCATGTCCCCTTGCACCCCCACCCCCCAGCAGTGCGTGGTACCTGCAAGCAGGCCCCCACTCATGTCCCCTTGCACCCACCCCCCAGCAGTGCGGGGCACCTGCCAGTAGGCCCACACTCATGTCCCCTTGCGCCCCCACCTCCCAGCAGTGCAAGGCACCTGCCAGCAGGACCCCACTCATGTCCCACTCATGTCCCCTTGCACCCCCACACCCCCAGCAGTGCAGGGCACCTGCCAGCAGGCCCCCACTCATGTCCCCTTGCACACCCACCCCCCAGCAGTGTGGGGCACCTGCCAGCAGGCCCACACTCATGTCCCACTCATGTCCCCTTGCACCCCCACCCCCCCAGCAGTGTGGGGCACCTGCCAGCAGGCCCACACTCATGTCTCACACATGTCCCCTTGCACCCCCACCCCAGCAGTGCAGAGCACCTGCCAGCAGGCCCTCACTCATGTCCCACTCATGTCCCCTTGCACCCCCACCCCCCAGCAGTGCAGGGCACCTGCCAGCAGGCCCCCACTTATGTCCCCTTGCACACCCACCCCCCAGCAGTGCGGGGCACCTGCCAGCAGGCCCACACTCATGTCCCACTCATGTCCGCTTGTACCCCCACCCCCAGCAGTGCAGGGCACCTGCCAGCAGGCCCCCACTCATGTCCCACTCATGTCCCCTTGCACCCCCACCCCCCAGCAGTGCAGGGCACCTGCCAGCAGGCCCCCACTCATGTCCCCTTGCACACCCACCCCCCAGCAGTGCGGGGCACCTGCTAGCAGGCCCCCACTCATGTCCCCTTGCACACCCACACCCCAGCAGTGCGGGGCACCTGCCAGCAGGCCCCCACTCATGTCCCCTTACACCCCCACCCACCAGCAGTGCGGGGCACCTACCAGCAGGCCCCCACTCATGTTCCCTTGCACACCCACCCCCCAGCAGTGCGGGGCACCTGCCAGCAGGCCCCCACTCATGTCCCCTTGCACCCCCACCCCCCAGCAGTGCGGGGCACCTGCCAGTATGCCCCACTCATGTCCCCTTGCACACCCACCCCCCAGCAGTGCGGGGCACCTGCCAGCAGGCCCCCACTCATGTCCCCTTGCTCACCCACCCCCCAGCAGGCCCACACTCATGTCCCACTCATGTCCCCTTGCACCCCCACCCCCCCAGCAGTGCAGGGCACCTGCCAGCAGGCCCACACTCATGTCCCACTCATGTCCCCTTGCACCCCCACCCCCCAGCAGTGCAGGGTACCTGCCAGCAGGCCCCCACTCAGGTCCCACTCCTGTCCCCTTGCACCCCCATCCCCCAGCAGTGCAGGGCACCTGCCAGAAGGCCCCCACTCATGTCCCCTTGCACAACCACCCTCCAGCAGTGCGGGACACCTGCCAGCAGGCCCCCACTCATGTCACCTTGCACCCCCACCCCCCAGCAGTGCGGGGCACCTGCCAGCAGGCCCCCACTCATGTCCCCTTGCACCTCCACCCCCAGCAGTGCGGGGCACCTGCCAGCAGGCCCCCCACTTATGTCCCCTTGCACCCCCACCACCCAGCAGTGCGGGGCACCTGCCAGCAGGCCCCCACTCATGTCCCCTTGCACACCCACCCCCCAGCAGTGCGGGGCACCTGCCAGCAGGCCCCCACTCATGTCCTCTTGCACCCCCACACCCCAGCAGTGCAGGCACCTGCCAGCAGGCTCCCACTCATGTCCCACTCATGTCCCCTTGCACCTCCACCCCCCAGCAGTGCAGGGCACCTGCCAGCAGGCCCCCACTCATGTCCCCCTGGACCCCCACCGCCCAGCAGTGCGGGGCACCTGCCAGCAGGCCCCCACTCATGTCCCCTTGCACACCCACCCCCCAGCAGTGCGGGGCACCTGCTAGCAGGCCCCCCACTCATGTCCCCTTGCACACCCACCCCCAGCAGTATGGGGGCACATGCCAGCAGGCCCACACTCATGTCCCCTTGCACACCCACCCCCCAGCAGTGCGGGGCACCAGCCAGCAGGCCCCCACTCATGTCCCCTTGCACACCCACCCCCCAGCAGTGCGGGGCACCTGCCAGCAGGCCCACACTCATGTCTCACTCATGTCCCCTTGCACCCCCACCCCCCAGCAGTGCAGGGCACCTTCCAGCAGGCCCCCACTCATGTCCCACTCATGTCCCCTTGCACCCCCCACCCCCCAGCAGTGCAGGGAACCTGCCAGCAGGCCCCCACTCATGTCCCCTTGCACACCCACCCCCCAGCAGTGCGGTGCACCTGCCAGCAGGCCCCCACTCATGTCCCCTTGCACACCAACCCCCCAGCAGTGCGGGGCACCTGCCAGCGGGCCCCCACTCATGTCCCCTTGCACACCCACCCCCCAGCAGTGCGGGGCACCTGCCAGCAGGCCCACACTCATGTCCCCTTGCACACCAACCCCCCAGCAGTGCGGGGCACCTGCCAGCGGGCCCCCACTCATGTCCCCTTGCACACCCACCCCCCAGCAGTGCGGGGCACCTGCCAGCAGGCCCACACTCATGTCCTCTTGCACCCCCACCCCCCAGCAGTGCAGGGCACCTGCCAGCAGGCTCCCACTCATGTCCCACTCATGTCCCCTTGCACCTCCACCCCCCAGCAGTGCGGGGCACCTGCCAGCAGGCCCCCACTCATGTCCCCTTGCACACCCACCACCCAGCAGTGCGGGGCACCTGCCAGCAGGCCCCCACTCATGTCCTCTTGCACCCCCACCCCCCAGCAGTGCAGGGCACCTGCCAGCAGGCTCCCACTCATGTCCCACTCATGTCCCCTTGCACACCCACCCCCCAGTAGTATGGGGCACCTGCCAGCAGGCCCACACTCATGTCCCCTTGCACACCCACCCCCCAGCAGTGCGGGGCACCAGCCAGCAGGCCCCCACTCATGTCCCCTTGCACACCCACCCCCCAGCAGTGCGGGGCACCTGCCAGCAGGCCCACACTCATGTCCCCTTGCACCCCCACCCCCCAGCAGTGTGTGGTACCTGCCAGCAGGCCCCCACTCATGTCCCCTTGCACACCCACCCCCCAGCAGTGCGGGGCACCTGCCAGTAGGCCCCACACTCATGTCCCCTTGCGCCCCCACCTCCCAGCAGTGCAGGGCACCTGCCAGCAGGACCCCACTCATGTCCCACTCATGTCCCCTTGCACCCCCACACCCCCAGCAGTGCAGGGCACCTGCCAGCAGGCCCCCACTCATGTCCCCTTGCACACCCACCCCCAGCAGTGCGGGGCACCTGCCAGCAGGCCCCCCCCTCATGTCCCCTTGCATACCCACCCCCCAGCAGTGCGGGGGAACCTGCCAGCAGGCCCCCACTCATGTCCCCTTGCAAACCCACCCCCCAGCAGTGTGGGGCACCTGCCAGCAAGCCCCCACTCATGTCCCCTTGCACCCCACCCCCCAGCAGTGCAGGGCACCTGCCAGCAGGCCCCCACTCATGTCCCCCTGCACCCTCACCCCCCAGCAGTGCAGGGCACCTGACAGCAGGCCCCCACTCATGTCCCCTTGCACACCCAACCCCCAGCAGTGCGGGGCACCTGCCAGCAGGCCCCACTCATGTCCCCTTGCACACCAACCCCCCAGCAGTGCGGGGCACCTGCCAGCAGGCCCCCACTGATGTCCCCTTGCACACCCACCCCCCAGCAGTGCGGGGCACCTGGCCAGCAGGCCCACACTCATGTCCTCTTGCACCCCCACCCCCCAGCAGTGCAGGGCACCTGCCCAGCAAGCTCCCACTCATGTCCCACTCATGTCCCCTTGCACCTCCACCCCCCAGCAGTGCGGGGCACCTGCCAGCAGGCCCCCACTCATGTCCCCTTGCACACCCACCACCCAGCTGTGCGGGGCACCTGCCAGCAGGCCCCCACTCATGTCCCCTTGCACACCCACCCCCCCAGCAGTGCGGGGCACCTGCCAGCAGGCCCCCACTCATGTCCTCTTGCACCCCCACCCCCCAGCAGTGCAGGGCACCTGCCAGCAGGCCCCCACTCATGGTCCCCCTGCACCCTCACCCCCCCAGCAGTGCAGGGCACCTGACAGCAGGCCCCCACTCATGTCCCCTTGCACACCCACCCCCCAGCAGTGCGGGGCACCTGCCAGCAGGCCCCCACTCATGTCCTCTTGCACCCCCACCCCCCAGCAGTGCAGGGCACCTGCCAGCAAGCTCCCACTCATGTCCCACTCATGTCCCCTTGCACCTCCACCCCCCAGCAGTGCGGGGCACCTGCCAGCAGGCCCCCACTCATGTCCCCTTGCACACCCACCACCCAGCTGTGCGGGGCACCTGCCAGCAGGCCCCCACTCATGTCCCCTGCACACCCACCCCCCCAGCAGTTCGGGGCACCTGCCAGCAGGCCCCCACTCATGTCCTCTTGCACCCCCACCCCCCAGCAGTGCAGGGCACCTGCCAGCAGGCTCCCACTCATGTCCCACTCATGTCCCCTTGCACACCCACCCCCAGCAGTATGTGGCACCTGCCAGCAGGCCCACACTCATGTCCCATTGCACACCCGCCCCCCAGCAGTGCGGGGCACCAGCCAGCAGGCCCCCACTCATGTCCCCTTGCACACCCACCCCCCAGCAATGCGGGGTACCTGCCAGCGGGCCCCAACTCATGTCCCCTTGCACAACCCACCCCCCAGCAGTGCGGGGCAACCTGCCAGTAGGCCCACACTCATGTCCCCTTGCGCCCCACCTCCCA